>NW_004504310.1:5630434-8445651 GCF_000149335.2 Coccidioides immitis RS | reverse complement strand
AATTGACAGTAAAAATTGACGGTCAAAATTGACAGTAAAAATTGACAATGGTCAAAATTGATGACACCAAAATTGATGGTCAAAATTGACAATGGTCAAAATTGATGACACCAAAATTGACAGTAAAAATTGACAGTCAAAATTGACAACGCCAAAATTGACAGTAAAAATTGATGATGGTCAAAATTGACAACACCAAAATTGATGGTCAGAATTGACAACACCAAAATTGATGGTCAAAATTGACAACGCCAAAATTGACAGTAAAAATTGACGACAGTCAAAATTGACAGTCAAAATTGACGGTCAAAATTGATGACAGCAAAATTGGTCACGGCGGTCAAAATTGACAGTCAAAATTGACAACGGCAAAATTGGTCACGGCGGTCAAAATTGACAGTCAAAATTGACGACAGTAAAAATTGACGACGCTAAAATTGACAGTCAGAATTGACGACACCAAAATTGACGGTCAAAATTGACAACACCAAAATTGACAGTCAAAATTGACGACGGCAAAATTGGTCACGGCGGTCAAAATTGACAGTCAAAATTGACGACAGTAAAAATTGACGACGCTAAAATTGACAGTCAGAATTGACGACACCAAAATTGACAGCCAAAATTGGTCACGGCAGTCAAAATTGACAGTGAAAATTGACAACAGTCAAAATTGACGGTAAAAATTGACGGTCAAAATTGATGACGGTCAAAATTGACAACAGTCAAAATTGACTGTCAAAATTGACAACAGTAAAAATTGACGTTGTCAAAATTGACAGCCAAAATTGACAACAGTCAAAATTGACAACAGTCAAAATTGACTGTCAAAATTGACGACAGTAAAAATTGACATCATCAAAATTGACAGCCAAAATTGGTCACGGCGGTCAAAATTGACGACGCCAAAATTGACAGTCAAAATTGACAACACCAAAATTGACAGTCAAAATTGACGACAGCCAAAATTGACGACAGCCAAAATTGACAACAGCCAAAATTGGTCACGGCGGTCAAAATTGACGACACCAAAATTGACAGTAAAAATTGACGGTGAAAATTGACAACAGTAAAAATTGACAGTAAAAATTGACAACACCAAAATTGACAGTCAAAATTGACAACACCAAAATTGACAACAGTCAAAATTGACGGTCAAAATTGACAACGCCAAAATTGACAGTCAAAATTGACAACACCAAAATTGACGGTCAAAATTGATGACAGCCAAAATTGACACCAGCCAAAATTGGTCACAGCAGTCAAAATTGACAACACCAAAATTGACAGTAAAAATTGACAGTGAAAATTGACAACAGTAAAAATTGACTGTAAAAATTGATGACAGTAAAAATTGATGGTCAAATTCAATGGCCACAACTGACAACAGTGAAACTTGCCAACCAAACTCAATGGTTAAAACACATCTTGTGCATCCGCAACAGGTTCAGCTTATTGAAAACCAGCAGTCAAAATTGACAACAATGAAAATTGATGGTAGAAATTGGTGGTCAACACTCACAGCCAATAGTCTGCAGCCTCATTCTTTGGAGGAACTGTGTTCCAGTTGATATTAGTGTTAGCTGTTGTTGATGGCTAACATCAGCAGTTAGGATTGATTGAGGAGAGCTAGTATCATCATAAGTAACCCAAATCAAACATGTTCAGATATTCTGCCACACCATGCTTAAAGACTGTGAAGCTTCAGCAGTGTCTCAAGCTCCAGGCTGGAAAAAGAGACTCAGCATTGGCATGTCATGACACATCATATACATCTCTGGGCAAGAGAATCCTCCTTCTTGGATGAAAGGCCACAGGCACCATATCAATAGTTGATGGCATCAGAGAATATGCTGGCACAAATTTGGTAGAGTGCTAATATTAGCCAGTTGCACCATCACCAGGCTGAAGGCTCATTGGTGCATCTGACCACTGAGTATTCAGCATCAACATGACTATAGTGGGAGATATGATGGATGGCTTTCAGCTGAAATTGCTTTGATTGGATCTAACTACTGATCTATTCAACTCTGCAGAATGAATTATCTAGAACAAACAGTCATGGTTGTTCCATATATTTCTAATGATATCCAGGCATCTTGACAGAAGTGCTGCATGGTTCTTGGGTGTTTCTTTTTAAATTTCACAGCCACACAGTCATGCCAGGCCTCATACTGTATCCAGATCAATCATATCTTGAACTATGCCAGCCTCTCTCTGCAGCAATATCACCAGTTCATTAAAACTCTTCCACATTGCCTGCCAGTCAAGAATGTTGCTTTTGACCTGGACATCTCTGCACACCAGGCAGTAGGTGTACATGATCTTGTTCATCTGCCCATAGCAACAGATGCATGCCTTGCCCTGAGCCTCATCCCTCTCCAACCAGCTCAGGCTCAGCAGGATAAGTCAGAAGACACAAACACAGGTGTAGCTCATGTCTAGAATCTTCAGAATGCTGATCAGAATACCTGGACTGGCATCAGTCTCATCTTCAGACAGTAGCAGGTTCTGATTGAAGGTGTTGATGCACATGTCTCAGTCCTCAACACTCATACTGCTATAGACTGCTGCAACACAGTAGCCTTGCTTCTGCAGCCACTGTATGGAAAGTTAGCCAGGGAAGAAAACACAAGAAAAGAGAATGTGGTAATCTATCATCTCAAGTATGTAAACCATGCAGAAGAATTCTGTCAGAATAACAATCTTCTCTGGGCACCCACAATAGTCTCTCCCCATGCCCTGCAGGATGTGTTGAATCACATGATACTTGAAGCTGGAATTAGCCAGGGTATTAATTGCATGAATGTACAGTGTCTTCTTGTCCCCACCAGCATGCCACCCATTCTCCATCATCTTCTCATTGGTGAGCTTGAGCTTGCATTGCTCAGTCTTTATGAGATCCAGAAGGGCTGGAAAGATGACAATGATCCAGTTTATGTGTGACTTCTTGAAAAAGGTCTGGCTGGAAAGCTCAGATTTAGATTCTTGACTGTGCTTCTTCCATTCCTGCAGGCTTCTCATGTAGCTATCTTTTAGTTTTTGAATTTCACACTGCTCATGCTGCTGGAGCTCATCTCTGACCTTGGGCTCTAGGCTGCAGAGAACATCATGATAGTGATTGTGGGGCAGCTTCATGATGGATTTGTCAAACCAACTTGTCTCAGTGGTGCAGCAGATCATCAGACACTCAAGCATCTGATCAAACTAGTGTGCTGCTGACCAGAACTCAATCTGTTCTGTTCTGGACAGCTGCTTCTTGCTGATCAGTAGCTGCACTTTGACTAAGAGAGTCTTTCATTGATTGGGTTTGACAAATTACAGTCTGGCATCATTACCCCATTCATCAGAGGCCAGTATCATCATTCAGGAGAGCATGTCTGTCAGTTCTTTATCATACAGTGTCCCAGAGAGCAGCCAGGTGGCTGGAGCATAGTCTTGCTTCCCTGTAGCTGCATTAATCTCTCAAAACTGCCTGATAATCTTGCTGTCAAAGCCCTTCTTCTGGTGGCATTCATCTCAGATCACAGCTTGCCATCACAATTGCTGGACATCTTGTTTCTGAATGTCACAGAGGAGTATCATCATACAGCTGGAGAGTGAGTCTGGCATGATCAGGAATATATACCAATAATCCTGCTAGAGATCCAGATCATGTTGTCTCAGCATCATATGCTGTATGGTCTGTATAAACACATGGCCCAAGTTGCCAATCTTTGTGGAAGTTAAGTCTCCATGGTTAATGAAGAGATTCAGTTTCAGACAGTTCTCTGAATCACAGGGGATAGAGTTGGCCCACTCTCTTGTCCAGGGAAGAAGAAGACCTTTGAGCACTATCACCAGCATTGCACCTCACAGCAGTTGACTCAGACAGCATGCAGTCATTCCATCTGGAATACAGCCACACAGAATGGGAAACATATTCTGAGAGAGACATCTTAGATGATGCTGCTTTGAATCCTTGTGTTCTTCTTCTGTGTCTATGACTGCAGGAAGATGCTTGTTGGCCATTGCAGGATTCTTACAGCACTGTTTGATGTGCAGGCAGTTGTAGATGATTCAGGCACTCAGAACAAAGTACAATATCACCTTCATGATTTTGCCAATTCCCATCTTGTCAGCAATGAATCCACCTTGCTCTAACTCTTGATTCTTGAGAAGCATCCAGAATGTGCAGTAAAGCTGGTGGGGTGAGATGTCTTGCAGCATGCCATGGATAAGAATCTTTCTGATTGAATCTGTGCCATCATTTTCATTCTGTGGGAGCATGAAGAAACTGGTGAAATCCCATTATGTTTGGCTGTTCATCTGCTCACATCAAAATCTGCCAGGCTTGATGAGTTCTGCCAGGTCAACTTGCTCAGTGTTGCTCTTGTCACTGGTTTGTAGCTCAGGTTCCAGTTATGTCATCTTGTCAAGAAACTCATAACCTGTGTCCAAGAGTAAAGTGTCATCATCATCAATCATCTCAACATCTGGAGAGCAGTGCTCTTGTTGAATTTCACAGGATAGTGTTGGTGGGCCCTCTTTTTGAATTTCACTGGATGAAGCTGGCAGGTATTCATTTTGAATTTCACTGTCCTTGGTTAGTGCTGATGTTGTTCTTGAAACCAGCCACTCAACCATAATATGTGCAGGTGTGGAGTCACATTCACAGTCATCTCTGATCTGGGTCAGGCCATCTTGAGGATCCTGGACTTTGATGGAGGCAGTGGAGACAGCATCTGGGTTTGGTGGATCTATTACAGTGTCCAAGTCCATTAGAGTGTCTGGGTGGTTGGCCATGCTATCAATTTCTTGTTGAATTTCATGAAGTAGGGTTGGTGGGCCCTCTTTTTGAATTTCACTGGGTGAAGCTGGCAGGTATTCATTTTGAATTTCACTGTCCTTGATTGATGCTGATGTTGTTCTTGAAACTGGCTGGATCAGGCCATCTTGAGGATCCTGAGCTTCAGTAGAGGCAGTGGGGATAGTGCCTGTGTTTGGTGGATCTATTACAGTGTCCAAGTCCATTGAAGTGTCTGGATGGCTAGCCATGCTATCAATTCCATTGAAGCCATTCTTACAGTCACAATGTGACTCATCAACAGTTGTGTCCACGTGCATGCTGTTCTGGGGGCTGTCTTGATTGTGTTGAGAGAGGGGATGAGAGAAAGACAGTATGGATGCAGAAGATGGCAAGCATGTGATGATCCAGCATCAGCAGGTTACAGGCATATCATGATGCCCATCACTATCTAAGAACTCTGTCTCTGGGCCTTCAGACATGTTCCCATCATTGTTGGAGCTGGTGACTGACACAATTCATCTTTTTTGAATTTCACAGGTATGGGTGGACTCTGTGTTCCAGGCAGTAATCACAAAGTTGAGGGTCAGAGATTCATCTGTTTCTTTACTCAGAATCTCCTCCAGCTGCATCACACATACTGATTGTTACAGTTACTTGTTGATGATGGTGATCTGCTCATCCAGGCTCTTGATAATCTGAGAGTTGCAATGAAATTTACAGTCAGTAATCAGAATACTCTGTCACTCTGTCCAATCCTTCTTGAAGAGTGTTTCCTGCCTGTCTAACATGTGATGTGATGGTAATTCATTAACCTGGCAGACCAACATACAGCCAGAGACTGTGTTTCTGGTGAAAATAATGGCTTGATAGAGTTCTTTGGCTGCCAGCATCAGAGACTTGGCCAAACCCAGCACATACTACAGAGTGCTTGATATAGTGGGACAGGTCTCAAGAGACTCAAGTGCAGAGAGGAAAGATGTTGATCTGGAGGCAGCTGTAGCCAACAATAGCTGCTGAACAGATATTGATAAGGAAATCCAGGGGCTTGCAGGCTTGAGGGATGAATCTTGCTGAATGCCATATTACTGTTGCCTTGTTTTCTGGTACTGGACCTGCACAATAAGCCACACAAGCACTCCACAGACATTCTCACAGTTAGACTCACTCTCCCAGGCCTGCAGGATCTTGTTGCCAAAGCTCTCTTGAGAAATGGTGTACTTCACTACAGTAATCCAGCTCTCCTTCAGCACCCTCTTAGCTACCACTTGATGGAGAAGGCCCTGGATCTTCTTGTCATGAAGCTTTTGCATGATCTTTTTCAGATCAAGTAGCTCCTCCACTGTCAAGCCAAGCATAGCTTTAACATGAGTCTCATTCATTGTTATCACATTGTACTGGGAGGAATATCATGTCAGTATTTCTTGATCTGATGTCATGCAGAAATCAGACAGTGGCACAGCAAATCTTTTTGAATTTCACTATCTTTCCAAAATGAAGCAGGACCTTGACTTTATGACATATGATTCTTGATGCTGGACAGCTGCTCAATCTCTCATGATGGTTCTTGACAGTGATTCAGCATCTTCAGATGTTCAGTCAGCTCTGATCTCAGTGTCTTATGATGCTTAAGTGGGTGATGCTGAACTTACAATGCAGCTATTGAATACTGGGAGGAATAATCAAGAGATTTCAAAGTCAATGCAATTGTGGTTGAGAAGGTTGTCAGAATCAGAAATGTTGTGGGTGAGAAGCAAAGCCTGAAGCAAAATGTTGATGTGAAGTGAATGTAAACATTACAGAATCCCTCTGACCCCATGATCACATTGAACCCTCATGATGAATGCCATTTACTGTAATTGGTGACTCATCATTATTTTTGCTTCTCAGTCTGTCCTCAATTCTACATGTCAAAAAGCCATCCAAGGCCTGCCCCACAATATCTTGTCAACCACTGCTGATCCATCTTCTATCACATTTTCATTGCCTCACTAAGTGCCTGCCTGCCCAGGCAGTGCAGCCAAGCAGCATGAGCTGCAGATACTGGATTCATGGAAAATGCCAGTTTGATGATTGCTGTAAGTTTCAGCACAGCCTGTCAACACAAGCATCTGGAGATGACACCCCAAGTAAAATTAAAAAAAAGGAGATAGCCCACTGCAAGTTCTGGCTGAGAGAAAACTGCATTTGAGGAACAAAATGCTGGTTTGAACATGTTCCAGCAGAAAAGAGATGTGCCCTGCAGGATGAGTATAGCAAAGATATAAGCTCAAGAGTCCTATTCTGTGGCAATTTTCTTGATCATGGCTGACTGCAGCACAGAGCTAGACCACATGTATGAGTGTTCTGTCTGCAGGAAGACAACAATACTCATAATCTTTCCAGTGCTATCAAACTGCATCCATTGCATTTGTCCAGATAAGAGACTCTGTTTAGTGATGTGCTTGTTGCAATACTGATACTGATGGAGGCCCACAGAGTGCATCACAATCATTTAAGAACAGGACAAGAATGGATTGCTCTGGATATCAGACAACAATCTGCTGAAAAACAGAGAATGTTGCCCACTGTGTCATTCCTTCATCTATTTTGTTGTGATGGCCTCAGTCTGGCCACTCACTAAAGATGAGCACTCAGCCACAATCAAGCAGTATCTGAGATATCAAAAGAAAACACCATGCTGGTTCTTTGAAGCCAGCTTCAGGAAATGAAGACAGAATGAATATAAGGCAGAGTATCTTTATTATTTCTGAAGAAACAGATACTACTTCAAGCACCAACTTCCTGGTTCAACCACTCCCTTCCACTTCAAATAGCCTTTTGTGCAGGCAATGATGGACCAACAGCAGAAGGCAAGAAGAGAAAAGACACTAGAAGTGTCTCTAGAGATGGCTGGCATCCAGTCAATCCCAGACATCTATAACATTGACTCTGATGAGGACTCAGAGGATGGAATGCCCATGACTGAAGAAGAAGATCAAGAGCTGGTGACCATGAGACAGATCCTCTCAAGAGCTGAGTTACTTATATGGGTTGTTGATAGAGAATTTGAACAGATATGTCAACATGCACAGCTGGAACAGGAGTGATGGGCACAAGAGAATCATAAAGAGCAGCTACTTCAGCCATATCAATTCTGGTAGTGCAGCACCAACAGTGAAATTCAAAAACCAATAGCTAATGCAGAGATGAAAATTCATTCTAATTTCAAGATTTTGTGCTTGTTTATCTTTCTTAATTTCCTTGATGCAGCAGGGAAAGTGACTGCAAATGTTTGCCATCAGTTTTAACCATCAATTTTGACCATTGTCAATTTTGGCTGTTGTGACCAATTTTGGCCGTGTCAATTTTTACTATCATCAATTTTTACAGTCAATTTTGGCTGTGTCAATTTTGGCTGTGTCAATTTTGACCGCTGTGACCAATTTTGGCTGGCATCAATTTTGGCTGTCATCAATTTTGACCATCATCAATTTTGACTGTCAATTTTGGCGTCATCAATTTTGACCATCATCAATTTTTACTGTCAATTTTGGTGTTGTCAATTTTGACCATTAATTTTGGCATTGTCAATTTTGACTGACAATTTTGGCATCATCAATTTTGACTGTCAATTTTGACCATTGTCAATTTTGACCAACAATTTTGGCATCATCAATTTTGACCATCGTCAATTTTGACCGACAATTTTGGTGTCATCAATTTTGGTGTCATCAATTTTGACCATTGTCAATTTTGGCCGTCATCAATTTTGACCATCAATTTTGGCGTTGTCAATTTTGACCATCACCAATTTTGACCATTGTCAATTTTGGTGTCATCAATTTTGACCATCAATTTTGACCATCATCAATTTTTACCATCAATTTTGGTGTCATCAATTTTGACTGTCAATTTTGGCGTTGTCAATTTTGACCATTGTCAATTTTTACCGTCAATTTTGGCGTCATCAATTTTGACTGACAATTTTGGCGTCATCAATTTTGACCGTCAACTTTGACCGTCATCAATTTTTACTGTCAATTTTGGTGTCATCAATTTTGACCATCATCAATTTTGACTGTCAATTTTGGTGTTGTCAATTTTGACCATTGTCAATTTTTACCATCAATTTTGGCGTTGTCAATTTTGACTGACAATTTTGGCGTCATCAATTTTGACCATCAATTTTGACCATCATCAATTTTGACCAACAATTTTGGCGTCATCAATTTTGACCATTGTCAATTTTGACCGACAATTTTGGTGTCATCAATTTTGGCGTTGTCAATTTTGACCATCATCAATTTTGGCTGTCATCAATTTTGACCATCAATTTTGGCGTCGTCAATTTTGACCATCAATTTTGACCATCAATTTTGACCATCATCAATTTTGGCGTTGTCAATTTTGACCATCATCAATTTTGGCTGTCGTCAATTTTGACCATCAATTTTGGCGTCATCAATTTTGACTGTCAATTTTGACCATCAATTTTGACCATCGTCAATTTTGGCGTTGTCAATTTTGACTGTCAATTTTGGTGTTGTCAATTTTGACCATCAATTTTGGCGTTGTCAATTTTGACTGTCAATTTTGACCATCAATTTTGACCATCGTCAATTTTGGCGTTGTCAATTTTGACTGTCAATTTTGGTGTTGTCAATTTTGACCATCAATTTTGGCTGGCATCAATTTTGGCTGTCATCAATTTTGACCGTCATCAATTTTGACTGTCAATTTTGGCGTCATCAATTTTGACCATCATCAATTTTTACTGTCAATTTTGGTGTTGTCAATTTTGACCATTAATTTTGGCATTGTCAATTTTGACTGACAATTTTGGCATCATCAATTTTGACTGTCAATTTTGACCATTGTCAATTTTGACCAACAATTTTGGCATCATCAATTTTGACCATCGTCAATTTTGACCGACAATTTTGGTGTCATCAATTTTGGTGTCATCAATTTTGACCATTGTCAATTTTGGCCGTCATCAATTTTGACCATCAATTTTGGCGTTGTCAATTTTGACCATCACCAATTTTGACCATTGTCAATTTTGGTGTCATCAATTTTAACCATCAATTTTGACCATCATCAATTTTTACCATCAATTTTGGTGTCATCAATTTTGACTGTCAATTTTGGCGTTGTCAATTTTGACCATTGTCAATTTTTACCGTCAATTTTGGCGTCATCAATTTTGACTGACAATTTTGGCGTCATCAATTTTGACCGTCAACTTTGACCGTCATCAATTTTTACTGTCAATTTTGGTGTCATCAATTTTGACCATCATCAATTTTGACTGTCAATTTTGGTGTTGTCAATTTTGACCATTGTCAATTTTTACCATCAATTTTGGCGTTGTCAATTTTGACTGACAATTTTGGCGTCATCAATTTTGACCATCAATTTTGACCATCATCAATTTTGACCAACAATTTTGGCGTTGTCAATTTTGACCATTGTCAATTTTTACCGTCAATTTTGGCGTCATCAATTTTGACTGACAATTTTGGCGTCATCAATTTTGACCGTCAACTTTGACCGTCATCAATTTTTACTGTCAATTTTGGTGTCATCAATTTTGACCATCATCAATTTTGACTGTCAATTTTGGTGTTGTCAATTTTGACCATTGTCAATTTTTACCATCAATTTTGGCGTTGTCAATTTTGACTGACAATTTTGGCGTCATCAATTTTGACCATCAATTTTGACCATCATCAATTTTGACCAACAATTTTGGCGTCGTCAATTTTGACCATTGTCAATTTTGACCGACAATTTTGGTGTCATCAATTTTGGCGTTGTCAATTTTGACCATCATCAATTTTGGCTGTCATCAATTTTGACCATCAATTTTGGCGTCGTCAATTTTGACCATCAATTTTGACCATCAATTTTGACCATCATCAATTTTGGCGTTGTCAATTTTGACCATCATCAATTTTGGCTGTCGTCAATTTTGACCATCAATTTTGGCGTCATCAATTTTGACTGTCAATTTTGACCATCAATTTTGACCATCGTCAATTTTGGCGTTGTCAATTTTGACTGTCAATTTTGGTGTTGTCAATTTTGACCATCAATTTTGGCGTTGTCAATTTTGACTGTCAATTTTGACCATCATCAATTTTGGCTGTTGTCAATTTTGGCGTCATTAATCTTGACTGTCAATTTTGGTGTCATCAATTTTTGCTGCCATATTCAGTTTTGACTGTCCTGACCATCATCAGCTTTGGACTGCTATCAGTTTTGACCAGTTTTGCCTGTTGGTAAAAATCACTACCACTAAGCAAAAAATCCCTTGCATGAGTTGGTTTGGAGTATGAAATCTTGGCAACAAAAATGAACTCTTGTCTGAGGTTGATGTTAGATAATTATTTTTCCAACCCAACAAAATTCCACAACAGAAATATCACCAAATTCACAACAACATCATGCACCTCCTGCAATCTCAATAGACAAAATTAAACCACAATTTTTGAATAGCAAAAAGATCTCACAGAGAGGATTCTTTTAGTGGTAATCTTAATTAAAACCACCTACTGGTTGTGGAGAAAAAGGCCATGTAACAGAAATTACAAATTGGGTTAGCATGAAAAAGGACACTAACCCAATTTGAATTTCTGTTACATCTACATTTTTGCCAATAACTCCACAACCATCCATCATACAGACATAAGAGTACCACCGTTCAAATCATCTTGCCGAGCTGGTTAGAATGCGCCTATTTTTGTTAAAAAATATCAAGTTTTGAATGTTATGTTTTAGTGACTATTTGGTCTATAGATTGTTTTTTGTTACCTTTTATATTTTTACTGATAACTCCACAACCATCCATTGTACAGACATAAGAGTACCACCATTCAAATTGTCTCTCTGAGCTGGTTAGAGTGGGCCCATTTTTGTGAAAAAATATCAACCTTTGAATCTTATGTTTTAGTCACTATTTGCTCTATAGATTCTGTTGGTCAATTTTGGCATTCTGACATTTTCACACACACTCTTTTCACAACTCAGTCAATTCTTGTTCAAAATGGATGAAACTATATTCATTTGAAAGCTATTTCCCTACCTAACAACCTCTCCAATTTTCATGTGAATTGCCTTGCCGGTTGTTGAGATATAAGTGAAAATACATGGTGCCAGCCTCATGCCTGTCAGAAACACTTCTCACATTATTACTCAGCAACCACATGATTTTTTCATCTGAATTTTGAGAGACAACCTCAATAACACTCTTTAAACAAATTACCAAATTTTCTTTACTATATCTCTATTATTTCTTGTGTTATTACACTCTTTTTATCTGAAAAATCTCTTACCGGACACTCTCTTATTTTGATTTTTCTTGCCAAGACTCTTGCTTACTCACATTTTGTTAAGGTGTGTCAAGCTAAGCTAGAGCTCTTATCTTATCTTATCTACTTCCATCTTATCTCCCTACTTCTTCTCATCTGATCTTTGCTGTCCAGATCTCACACCAGCACTAAATCAGCTCTATCAACTTGATACTCTTGGTATAGCTAAGCCAAATTGATCCCTGCAAATTCTGACCAATCTCTACTAAATACTACTATGTTCTATACTGTTTGGTAGCTGAGAAATCAGAATTAATTAGTGAAAAATAGCTTTTCAAATACTTATAGTAACTAAGTTTTTGAACTAGGAACAAGCTTGTAAGAATTCACCTGCAAACCTCTTACACAGACAAACAACACCTGTGAGGGCCCAGAGCCTCAGCTTGTGAGCTGTTGGGAGTACATGTGTTCTTGTGAGGCACTAAGTCATGTGCTTGCAAGCACACATAAAAGGCTGCCACTGTGTGAACCTCTTGTTAAAAGCCAGTGGCAATCTTGTCTACAAGTTTGTGAGGATTGTATGTGTGGATTGGCGTGACAATAAATCTATAGGAGGAATTGTATGTAGAAAAGAGTATGTGAGATAAAAGATCTGATATTAGCAGCTATATATGACTTCTAGACAAGATTGCCACTGGCTCCCAACAAGAGGTTCACACAGTAGTGGTCTTTTATATGTGCTTGTGAGCACATGACTTAGTGTCTTGTAAGAACACATGTACTTTCAACAGCTTGCAAGCCCAGGCTCTGAATTCTTGTAGATGTTGTTTGTCTGTATAAGAGGTTTACAGATGAATTCTTACAGATTTCTCCCTCTTGTAAGTCTTGATCTCTCAAGACAGCTGTCTCATTAAAAATCTTCATGAGTAGAAAAACAAAACCTCTTGAGAAAAATAAAAATTTCCTCATAAGAAAAAGAGTACAGCCTCACTAGAGATGTGATATCAACACAACTCTAATAACACAACACAACATAACAACACAACAGAGCTCAATAACACAACAATATGTAGAGAGTCTCTATTGTTCTCACTAGCTCCATGTCACTATTAGATAATGAGTACTATCTTAAGAGAGAGCTTTCTCTTGCTTTCTCTTTCTCTTCTTTTCTTCTCTTTCTTCTCTAGCCTATATCATCATTACCAAGGTAAGTGAACCCTTCAAGCACTGCTTTGCATGAGAGGCAGGCTTGCAGGAGGTCTCTAATGATTGAAAGAATTAAAAATGGCTTTATCCAGATGTTCTGTGTGCTTGGCCTTGCAGCCACAAGTTGGTGAGTTCACTCTTGATTGTGCCTTTGCTTCATGTGGTCATGAAGTTTTGTCTTTGTGTGGGGTTTGGTTTGCAGGGAGGCTGATGCTTGCTAGAAGTTCCTGTGGATTTGCAGTCTCTTCCCTCTCTTTCTTGTGAGTTGTTGCTGCTCTCTCTTCCCCTTCTTCACCAGTTGCTGCTGCTCCTTTCCTGTCAGCTCAAGCTGTAAGTGCTTCTCACAAGCTGACATTTGGTTTGTGTGCTGATGAAGTTAGAGTTCTGCTGCTCTGTCTCCCCCCTCTGTAGTTATTGTGCTGGCCCTGGCTGAAAATGTGAGTATCCTCTATCACATTTCAGTTCACAGCTAACTCTCTCTAGATTGTTGTTGCTGTTTCCTCTGCTCTGACAGAGTTTGTGGGTGCTGTGGTCCCACAGGGTGCCTGGAATCATCCAGCACCCCCTCCTGCAAGACTGACAATGGTAGTCCCAGACCATCTTTACTCAAATGCTGCCAGCCACTACTTTTGCTGGTGCTTTGTGGGCCAACCTGGTGGTTCTCCCAGGCCTCCCACCCCATACTGGGGCACAAGCTTTGTCTGCCCATGAAAGAGCATGGTGTTGTGAGCCTATTCAAAGGCCCATGCTTATTGCTGGTTTGGATAATTCAAACCAGTTAGCTGTCTGCACCCAGCTCCACAAGAGTATTCTTGTGACTCAAGCTGGGGTCCAGCCATTACCAGGACAGAAGTGCTCTGCCTGCAAGAGAGCTCAGCAAGACTATAATAATATAGTCTTTACAGAGTGCATCTCTGCAGGCTTGAGTCAAAAATGTAATAACTGCCTATACTGTGGGCACCTTGCTTGCTCTTTCCAGCAGTAAGATTATAGGTAGTTGTTACAGGTCTTTGTGGGAGAAAGCTGGAGGCTCTTATATAGTTCTTAGCTTAGTTTTTTCTTCTTTTAAGGTCAATTCAATTTGATTCAGTTCAGCTTGGCTATGTCTTTTCTCTCCCTAACCCATTTTCTAGCTCTACTACCTCCATCCATCTCTTTTGTGAACCAGACTTGTCCGGGTTCCTACTATGAAATTGTTGGAGTAGCTTTCTCAGTGGATGAACATTACTTGTGAGAACCCATGTCTTGTTCTTCTCATTATCATAACCTTCCCAATGTACTCTGTACCACAGCTTGTGACCCTCTCTCTTTGAGTTAATTATCTTGCAGATCTGATACTCCTTTTCATTCTTGTCTGCCTTGTGAACTTTGTGATGAGGTGAGCTATTGATTTCTTTGTGGGTCTTGTGCTTGTGGAGCAGGAATACATGGAAGACATTATGAGTTTGCAGACCTGGAGGCAGCTCCAGTCTGTAAACTCATGAGCCTATCTTCTCCACAATCCTACAAGGCCCATGTCTCAACAAATCCAATTTTTTGTTAGGCTGTATGATCTTGATATTGTGAAGGTCAAGCCACACCTTGTCTTCCACCTGGAAAGTCTTTGTGGTGTGCTTCTGATTATAGTACTTCTTCTGGTAGACTTGTGTCTTTGTGAGTGATTCCTTGACCTTCTTGCAGAGTAATCTTATTGTCTCTGCCTGATTCTTTGAATTCTTGCACACATAACCATACTCCTCAGGGTCCAACAGATCCACTTGCAGATTCAACCCATATATCAGCTGAAAAGGTGATTTCTGTGTGGAGGCCTGCTGTGAGTTATTGTATGTGAACTCTGCCATTGGCAACCACATCACCCAGTCATCTTGATCATAACTGATATAGCTTTGCAGATACTGTTCTAGCACACTATTCAGTCTCTCAGTTTGACCATCAGTTTGCAGGTGGAATGCTGTACTCATTGCTCTTGCAATCTTCAAGATATGAGTCAAATCACCCCAAAATTCACTTGTGAACAGAGATTCTTGATCTGTTACTATGCTTGCAGGTAATCTGTATAATCTCACTATCTCACAAATAAAGAGATGAGCTAATTTCTCTAATGTCAGCTTCTTTGTTGTAGGGATAAAGTAAGCCATCTTTGTGAGCTGGTCCACTACAACCAGAATACAGTCAAACTGCACTTTCTCAAAATTCAGGCTTGTGGGGAGATCTGTAATAACATCCATGCTAATAGATTCTCAAGAGCAATTTGCAATTAGTAAGGGTGATAGTTCTCCTTGAGGTTTCCCACAAACTGTTCTTAAGCCCTGGCAGACCCCACAGGCTTTGCAACACTCCTTCACCAGTTCTCTTATTCTTGGCCAAAAGTATTTGTGAGCTATAAGCTTGTATGTTCTTGCTGTAGCAAAATACTCCACAAGAGATAGATCATGATGATGCCTGATCAGCTCTATTCACAAGACCTCATTCTGAGGGATGTACATGTGATCATCCCTATAGAGAATGCCCTTCTCCTCTTTCCATGTTGCAAATTTCTTCATGCCCACCTTAATGCCTTCACAGATCTTGGCTGCATAGTTGTCACTTTGCAGTAGCTTTGGCAATGATGCCAACAGGTTAAAGCTGCCCTTCTCATAAGAATTCTTCTTGTGAACCAGGTCTTTGACCTTCTGAACCTGTGTTGTGATCTTCTTCACTTTGCATGTGCCTTTCAAGACAATCTTCACAAGTAGTTTCTTGGTTGCAACCTGAAGCTTTGCAGAGGTGAGTTGTACATTCTCATCTTCTCTCTTCCCTCTCTGGTTGGGAGAAACTTGGGCTGTCAGTCCCAACTTTTTTGTGGTCTCTTGCTCCTTCACAAGCATCACCCTCAGTTAGTTTGCAGTCATGTGACTCTCTGTATCATCTAGACCAGCCTTCTTGGCATAATCAGATCTTCACAAGAGTCCATCTGCTGGGTTCTTGGTTCCTTTCACATGGTCAATCATGAACCAAAAGACTGTCAGTCTTTGTGTCCAGTGGACCTGTCTTTGTGAGAGGTCTTGAGCAGTCTGAAAATAGTGCAAGCTATCATGGTCTGTAAGAACTTGAACTGGTGTTTGCAAGCCTTCCAACCAGCAGTGCCAATATCTAAATAACTCCACAATTGTGAGCAGTTCTTGATCATGGATGCCATAGTTCATCTCTGTGGATTACATCTTCCACAAATAAAACTCAACTGGAATCCAAATGCCATCCTTCACCAGTTGTAATAGAATACTACACACTGTGAAGCCAGAGGCATCTGTTTCCAGTCTGGTCTTCTGTTTCATATCAAAATGGTGAAGTATAACAGCTTCTGTGAATGCCCTTTTCAGATCTATAAAGGCTTTGTAACCTTCCTCAGTCATGAAAGTGTTGGTCTCTCTCCTCATCTCTCTTTATGTATGCTTGCTTAGCTTTACTTCTCCTCCCTTTAAGAGAGCAGTCAGGCCACAGGCTATCTTAGAGAATCTTAAAATGAAGTGCCTGTAAAAGTTTGTGAATTCTAAGAAGATCTGAATCTCTTTCTTACTGATTGGCTCTGGCCAGTCAAGAATAGTGTCCATACAGCTCTTCTCCATAAGAATACTCTCTGATGTTATGATATACTCAAAATAATCAATCTTATGAGTATTGAACTTGCACTTTACCAGCTTGCAATAAAGGCTTGCATTCTTGAGTACCTTAAGTATCAATTTCACATGCTCCTCATGGTCTTTCTTGTGAGCCAAGTACATGATCACATCATCAAGATAGACCACTGTAAACACATCCAGATATTTGCTAAGTATCTTTATGATGTACAATTAGAAGGCTGCCAGTGCATTTGCAAGTTCAAAAAGCACTATCAAGTACTTAAATAGCTTCTATAAAGTCTGAAATGCAGTCTTCCACTTATTTCTTTTGTGAATTCTCAATCTATAATAAGCATTCTTGACATCCAACTAAGTGAATATTGCAGCTTCTGCAAGCTTATACAACACATCTTCAATCAGTAGTAGAGAATATCTATTCTTGACTGTTTTTGAATTCAGATCACAATAGTCCACACACATTCTTAGTCTGCCATTTTTCTTGAACATGAACAGAATGGGTGCTCTTCTGAATGACTTGAAAGTGCAGATGAACTCATGAGTTAGAGCACTGCTCAGATATTTATGAAGAGTCTCTTGTTCAGCTTGTGAAGGTCTGTATGTTCTTCTAAATTCTGGCTGCTTCTCTGACTCAAGATCTATAGCCAAATTATCTTTATAGTGGCAGCTTCCAAGCTCTCTTGTTACTAAACACTTCCATAAGTTTACAGTAGACTTCCAGTATCTGGAGATCTAGATCTGCTATCACCACCTGTTCTGATTTACAGAGAATTATCATATAGATGAGCTTCTCTCTCTCTACTAGCTTCAAGAGATTAACTGGTTTAACCTTTACAAGCAGGTCATAACATACAGTTTGGAACTCTAGCCTTAGTTCTCTGAAATACATCTTGAGATTATGTTGCTACAGCTAGCTCAAACCCACTAGCATCTTATTTTTTATGTTTGTGACCATCACTTGTTTATGAAATAAGTGCCAGTTTTTCTGAGAGTTACAGACTTTAAAGAATATATTTGTAATCCCTTCTGTAAAAGTAACATTCTCATAATTTATAGCAGTTTCAATCTCTATAGACATCTTGTGCACCTCTAGTGCTAGCTTTGTGGCCAATTGTGAACTAATCACTAGAGATTGACAACCAGAGTCTATTAGTGCTGACCAGGTGATACTCCTGTCAGTTGGGCTTTGCACACCTAGAACAATGGGAGAGAGAGCAAGAAGACTTTTCTTGGACAACTTCATTATATTGATTCTATCTACTTGCAGCCTCTTAATTTCCTATTTGCTACTCTTCTTCTTGAGACAGTCTTTTGTGAGGTGTCTTTTTTGGCTACACTCAAAGCACTTCCCTTCTTTTCTCAAAGCTTTGTGATTCTTGATAAGGTCTTTCCCCATCTTCTGAGCAGGTCTCTGGAGTTGACTCTTCTTATCTGTTTGTGATCTTGAGTCATCAGTCTTCATATCTCTGTAAGCACTTCCAACTGGATTGGTAGACTTTGTGTGTGAGGCATTCTTTTCAAGGGCTGCTGTCACACTTGATTGGAGTCAGGTAGTCAGTGCTACTATCTCATTAATATCATCTGGTATTTCCAGCTGTTCATCCAGTTTAGCTTGCATGGGCTCATTCAAGTTCCCTATGTATAGGTTCTTCTTCATTTTTTCAAAGCTTTCAAATTCTTTGTCAATTTCTGTTGCAAGCTCTAGGAATCATTGGTGGTAGACTTGGTCAGTTTCATCCAAACTCTTGTGAAGATTGAAGATTGCTTGTCAAGAGTTTTGTGTGCAGTTTGCTGGATCTTCTAGTCTTGTGTGTAGAAATTCCTTGAGATCATTCCAGTTATTCTTCAGTAAGTTGTTTTTGCAGTAAATCTTCCAGAGATCTTTTTCAATGTAATCAAGTTCTGTAAGGGCATATGTGAGGATTTCCTCATCATCCAATTTGCTTGTATCACAAGTGGATTCAATGCTGGAGATAAACCACTGATATTTTGTATAGGAGCCAGTCTGATAGAGCTTCATGTGTTGTGGTGATCTCAAGACTGATGGATGCTTTGTGGGTGTTGGGTTGGAGGTGGCCATATCAAGAAATTTACTTTGTGAGTGCTTTTGGGTGGCCTGGAGAGTATTCAACTTTTCTTGCCATTTTGCCATTCTCTTTAGTAGTTTGGTTTTCTCATGAAGTTGTTGGATTTCATCTCTTGATGCTAAGGTAGACTCTCTCTCTGAGGTTGCAATGCTAGTTTCAGTTTCATTTACAGTTGAGAGAGTTGAGGTGGTTTCAAGATTTATCTTCTCACAAACTTGGGTTTGTTCTTCAGGTAGGTTTTCTGCTGGTGTCCCAGGTTCACAAGCTTCAGGAGGTTGGCTTCTTCATGTTGATACCATTGTTGGGTGTCACCAAAGAAGAGTGGCAAAATGTGAGAATTGTATATGTGAATTGGCATGACAATGAATCTATAGGAGGAATTGTACATAGAAAAGAGTACACAAGGTAAAAGATCTGGTATTGGCAGCTATATATGACTTGTAGACAAGATTGTCACTGGCTCTCAACAAAAGATTCACACAGTGGCAGCCTTTTATGTGTGCTTGCAAGCATGTGACTTAGTGTCTCACAAGGACACATGTACTCCCAACAGCTTGCAAGCCCAGGCCCTGGGCCCTTGCGGGTGTTGTTCATCTGTGTAAGGGGTTCGCGGGCGAATCCTTACAGTATGGCCACCTACAGCTCATGCTAACTGAAGTAGTTTTTACTGATATGCTTGCTGCATAAAGAAATTACAGAAAATGCACTGGAATAATATTGACTCTGAAGTGTCTGAGCCAGAGTCTTGAGATAAGTGAAATTTTGGCTGGACTTACTGGATGAAATGAACATTTGTAATAAATTAAAAATGCCACTCTCCTGATCATCTCAAGCCTATAAATCTAGTAAAAATGTCAGCCTCTTTCTTCTGCCAACTTTGAGCCTACAATTGAAGCTCTCTTTTCTCCATTGCTTTATTACAATCATCTCAGATTATCTTTTTGGTAGTCTGAGACTTCATTCTCATTCCTTCTCTTCTCTTTCCTGTTCTTCCAGTTGTTGAATAGATTGCTGTTGACCATGGTAGCTTAGAGATATTCCAGTATCCAGTCATGATCTTCCAGCACAGAGACAGAGTTATATCTCTCCAGTGCTTTCACTGTACTTCAAAGAAAAAAAGCAAGAAGAACATCAAATCAGTTCCAGTTCTCACTATTAGTGATGGTGAAAAGCAGTCAACACACACTGTTAAACAGTTCTCTGTCAAGCAACATGTCTCTAGATGGTGAGTAGCAGCCCTAAATCTTATAATTCTATATATACCATCAATTAACAAGTGGTTCTAAATAAAGATCTTGCTCAAATTACTTCTTTCAACAAGAGTACACCATCTTCAAGTCCCATAAATGTTCCTGCATGTACATTATACAACAGCAAGCTCAATCTGAAAAGCCAGAATTAATAGCTATCTAGCTCTTAATCAGTAACACCAGAAAAGATTTTGACTTCTAAGAATTCCATTTCATATCAGACAAGTAACAGGCACTCAGAGGTGATCTGTCCAGAGAATAGAAAAGAAAAAGCATCTAGATTGAGCCAGAGCTCAGTCTTGAAGAACAGCTGCTTTCAGAAATAATCAAGACTCTTGCTCAGCAGCTCTCAAGTGTTAACACCAATCCAGACACCAGAGAGAGAGCAAGAGACATGGAAATAGTTCTTCTGCTTGACTGACAACTCTTCTGATGCTGACATCAGCTATCTCAGAAATCATTATTAACAATCAAGCACAATTAATTTATTAGCAGCATACTTGATATTGACTTCAGACCTGAATGTGAATCTGGATGAATGGAATTACATTAACAACTTAGTATGGAGAGGTTCAAGAGAATACTTGCTTTATAAATAGCAGAGAGAGATCAGGTGTATGAAGAATATAATAGAAAGAAGAGCAAATTGCAGAAGCAGGCATTACAGATGGCCATACATTCAAACAAGATGATCTGCTGAAGAGATCACAAGACTGATACAGCTGTAAGAGAGATACAGTAATAACTGGACTTTGATCAAAGAGCTGGACAAGAATATGCCTGAGCCCAGACTGTGGAACTGTATACAGGTGGATCTTAAGAATCAGATGTGAAATGTGAAGATTAGTCTTATAAGATATGCAGTAGCCTTCTGTATGAGGCAGTCTGGTCTTGTAAACTAACATTTGACCACAGAAGAGGTTATCCAGTACCAGATGACTACTGTCAGATTCATCTAGATAACCAGCATCTGAAATCAATTGCATGAGAGTAGCTAAGATAACAAGAATGAGAATAGCTTCCAGGCACCCTAGCATGATTGGACAAGTGTTATGAATTCAATAAGATGGTTGGAGAAAGATTTCATATACAGCATGGCAGAAGGGAAGCAGCCTATTAAGCTGACTTAGAGAAATAGTTGTTTCAAGCTAATCAGATACTTTGCCTGTGAAGTCACTGCTGGACATGCTGTATAAAATTTGGCAATTCTGGCTTGAATTATATGCATCCATTAGCAAATCACAGTAGCAGGAAATATCATGCTGAAAACATCAGAATGAGAGTAAAAGAAGACACTGTAGCAGATTCAAGATAATACAAGAAAAGCTGAAGATAATAGATCTATAAAAGAGAAGATATACAAATGATAAAATTCAGACTTCTGTCACCTAATTCAGAGAATTCATCTTGCAGTCAATGTTTGCAGATGAAAACCAGCAGTCAAAATTGACAACAGCCAAAATTGACAGCCAGAATTGATAGTCAAAATTGACAGTAAAAATTGACAGTCAAAATTAACAACAGTAAAAATTGGTCATGGTAGTCAAAATTAACAACACCAAAATTGACAACAGTAAAAATTGACAGTAAAAATTGACAACAGTAAAAATTGATGATCAAAATTAACAACAGTAAAAATTGGTCATGGTAGTCAAAATTAACAACACCAAAATTGACAACAGTAAAAATTGACAGTAAAAATTGACAGTCAAAATTGACAGTAAAAATTGACAGTCAAAATTGACAACAGTAAAAATTAATGGTCAAAATTGACAATACCAAAATTGACAACACCAAAATTGACACCAGCCAAAATTGGTCATGGTGGTCAAAATTGACAGTAAAAATTAACAGTCAAAATTGACAACAGTAAAAATTAATGGTCAAAATCGACAATACCAAAATTGACAACACCAAAATTGACACCAGCCAAAATTGGTCATGGTGGTCAAAATTGACAACAGTAAAAATTGACAGTCAAAATTGACAATGCCAAAATTGACAGTAAAAACTGATGACAGTAAAAATTGATGATGCCAAAATTGACAGTCAAAATTGACAACACCAAAATTGACAGTCAAAATTGACAACAGCCAAAATTGACAGTGAAAATTGACAACAGTAAAAATTGACAGTAAAAATTGATGATAGTCAAAATTGACAACACCAAAATTGACACCAGCCAAAATTGGTCACAGTAGTCAAAATTAACAATACCAAAATTGGCAGTAAAAATTGACAGTAAAAATTAATGACAGTCAAAATTGACAACACCAAAATTGACACCAGTCAAAATTGATCATGGTAGTCAAAATTAACAACACCAAAATTGACAGTAAAAATTGACAGTCAAAATTAACAACAGTCAAAATTGATGACACCAAAATTGACAACAGTAAAAATTGACAGTAAAAATTGACAGTCAAAATTAACAGTAAAAATTGACAGTCAAAATTAACAACAGTAAAAATTGATGGTCAAAATTGATGACAGTAAAAATTGACAGTAAAAATTGATGACAGTCAAAATTAACAATGCCAAAATTGACAACAGTAAAGATGATGATCAAAATTGACAGTAAAAATTGATGACAGTCAAAATTGACACCAGCCAAAATTGATCACAGCAGTCAAAATTGACAATGCCAAAATTGACAGTAAAAATTGACAGTAAAAATTGATGACAGTCAAAATTAACAATGCCAAAATTGACAACAGTAAAGATGATGATCAAAATTGACAGTAAAAATTGATGACAGTCAAAATTGACACCAGCCAAAATTGATCACAGCAGTCAAAATTGACAATGCCAAAATTGACAGTAAAAATTGACAGTAAAAATTGATGACAGTCAAAATTGACAATGCCAAAATTGACAACAGTAAAGATGATGATCAAAATTGACAGTAAAAATTGATGATGGTAAAAATTGACAGTAAAAATTAATGACAGTAAAAATTAACAGTAAAAATTGACAACAGTCAAAATTAACAATCCCAAAATTGACAGTGAAAATTGATGACAGTAAAAATTGATGATGGTAAAAATTGACAGTAAAAATTAATGACAGTAAAAATTAACAGTAAAAATTGACAACAGTCAAAATTAACAATCCCAAAATTGACAGTGAAAATTGATGACAGTAAAAATTGATGACAGTAAAAATTGACAGTAAAAATTGATGACAGTAAAAATTGACAATGCCAAAATTGACAGTAAAAATTGACAGTCAAAATTGATGACAGTAAAAATTGACAGTAAAAATTAACAACAGTAAAAATTGATGGTCAAAATTGACACCAGCCAAAATTGGTCACGGCAGTCAAAATTGATGATGCCAAAATTGACAGTAAAAATTGACAGTCAAAATTGATGATGATAAAAATTGACAGTAAAAATTGATGATGGTAAAAATTGATGGTCAAAATTGATGGTCAAAATTGACAACAGTAAAAATTGACAGTCAAAATTGACAGCAGCCACAATTGATAACAGTCAAAATCAGCAGCCATGACTAATAACAGTGAAACTTGACAGCTAAACTTAATGGTTAAAACACATCTTGTGCATCTGCAACAGGTTCAGCTCATTAAAAACCAGCAGTCAAAATTGACAACAATGAAAATTGATGATAGAAATTGGTACTCAACACTCACAGTCAATAGTCTGCAGCCTCATTCTTTGGAGGAACTGTGTTCCAGTTGATATTAGTATTAGCCATTGTTGATGGCCAACATTGGCAGTTAGGATTGATCAGAGAAAGCCAGTATCACTATAAGCAACTCAAATTAAACATGTTCAGATATTCTGCTGCACCATACTTAAAGATTGTAAAGCTTAAGCAGCATCTCAAGCTCCAGACTGGAAAAAGAGACTTAGCATCAGCATGTCATGACACATCATATACATCTCTGGGCAAGGGAATTCTCCTTCTTGAATGAAAGACCACAGGTGCCATACCAATAGTTAATGGTATCAGAGAATATGCTGGCCCAAATTTGGTAGAGTACTAATATTAGCTGGTTACACCATCACCAGACTGAAGGCTTATTAGCATATCTGACCATCAAGTATTCAGCATCAACATGACTATGGTGGAAGATATGATGGATGGCTTTCAGCTGAAATTGCTTTGATTGAATCTAACTACTGATCTATTCAACTCTGTAGAACAAATCATCTAGAACAAACAGTCATGATTATTCTATATATCTCTAATAATATTCAGGCATCTTGATAGAAGCACTGCATGGTCCTTGGGTGTTTCTTTTTAAATTTTACAGCCATGCAGCCATGCCAGGCCTTATACTATATTCAGATCAATCATGTCTTGAACTATGCCAGTCTCTCTCTGCAGTAATATCACCAGTTCATTAAAACTCTTTCATATTGCCTGCTGGTCAAGAATGTTGCTTTCAATCTGAACATCTCTGCACATCAGATGATAGATATATATGACCTTGTTAATCTGCCTGTAGTGACAGATGTGTGTCTTGTCCTGGATCTCATCTCTCTCCAACCAGCTTGGGCTCAGCAGAATAAGTTGGAAGATATAAATACAGGTGTAGCTTATGTCTAGAATCTCCAGAGTGCTGATCAGAATGTCTGGACTGGCATCAGTCTTATCTTCAGGCAGTGGCAGGTTCTGATTAAAGGTGTTGATGCACATGTTTCAGTTCTCAACACTTATACTGCTATAGACTGCTGTAATACAGTAGTCTTGCTTCTGCAGCCACTGTATAGAAAGTTAGCTGGAGAAGAAAATATAAGAAAAGAGAATGCAGTAATCTATTATCTCAAGCATGTGAATTATACAGAAGAATTCTGTCAGGATAATAATCTTTTCTGGATACCTATAATAGTCTCTCCTCATGCTCTGCAGGATGTGTTGAATTACATAATACTTGAAGCTGAAATTAGCCAGAGTATCAATTACATGAATGTACAGTGCCTTCTTGTCTTCACCAGCATGCCATCTGTTCTCCAACATCTTCTTGTTAGTGAGCTTGAGCTTGTATTGCTTGATCTTCATGAGATTCAGAAGAGCTGGAAAGATAGTAATGATCTGATTTATATGCAACTTCTTAAAAAAGATTTGGCTGGAAAGCTCAGATTTAGATTCTTGATTATGCTTCTTTCATTCCTGCAGGCTTCTTATATAGCTGTCTTTTAGTTTTTGAATTTCATGCTGCTCATGCTGCTGGAGCTTGTCTCTGATCTTGAGCTCTAGACTGCAGAGAATATCATGATGATGATTGTAGAGCAGCCTTATGATAAGTTTGTTGAACTAACTTGTCTCAGTAATGCAGTAGATTATTAGATACTCAAGCATCTGACTAAACTGGTGTACTGCTGACCAGAACTTAATCTGTTCTGTTCTGGACAGCTGCTTCTTGCTGATCAGTAGCTGTACTCTGGCTGAGAGAGTCTTCTATTAATCAGGTTTGACAAATTACAGTCTGGTGTCATTATCTCATTCATTAAAGACCAGTATTGTCATCCAGAAGAGCATATCTGTTGATTCTTTATTATACAGTGTTCCGGAGAGCAGTCAGATGACTGGAGCATAGTCTTGCTTCTCTGTAGCTGCATTAATCTCTTGAAACTGCCTGATGATCTTGCTGTCAAAGCTCTTCTTCTGATGACATTCATCTTGAATTACAGCTTGCCATTACAATTGCTAGGCATCTTGTTTCTAAATGTTACAGAAAGATATTATCATACAGCTGGAGAGCAAGTCTGGCATGATCAGAAACATGTGCTAATAATCCTGCTGGAGATCCAGATCATGTTGTCTCAGCATCACATGCTGTATAATCTGTATAAATGTGTGGCCCAAGTTGCCAATCTTTATGGAAGTTAAGTCTCCATGGTCAATAAAGAGATTCAGTTTCAGACAGTTCTCTGAGTTACAGAGGATAGGGTTAGCCCACTTTCTCACTCAGATGAGAAGAAGACCTTTGGGCACTATCACCAGCATTGCATCTTGTAGTGGTTGACTCAGATAGCATACAGTCATTCCATCCAGAATACAGCCATACAGAATGGAGAACATATTCTAAGAGAGATATCTTAGATAATGCTGCTTTAAACTCTTGTGTTCTTCTTTTATATTCATGACTACAGAGAGATACTTATTGACCATTGCAGAATTCTTACAGTACTGTTTGATGTACAGATGGTTGTAGATAATTCAGGCACTTAGAACAAAGTATAATATCATCTTTATGGTTTTGCCAATTCCCATCTTATTAGTGATGAATCCATCTTGCTCTAACTCTTGATTCTTGAGAAGCATTCAGAATGTGCAGTAAAGCTGGTGAGATGGAATATCTTGCAGCATGCCACAGATAAGAATCTTTCTAATTAAGTTCATGCTATTATTTTCATTCTGCAGGAGCATGAAGAAACTGATAAAATTCTGTCATGTTTAGCTATCCATCTGCTTATATTAAAATCTGCCAGACTTGATGAGTTCTGCTGAATCAACTTGCTCAGTATTGCTCTTATACTGATTTGTAGCTCAGATTCCAGTTGTGTCATCTTGTCAAGAAACTCATAACTCATATCTAAAAGTAAAGTGTCATCACTATTAATCATCTTAACATTCAGAAAGTGGCACTCTTGTTAAATTTCATGGAATAAGATTGGTGGGCTCTCTTTTTGAATTTCACTGGATGATGCTGGTGGATATTTATGTTGAATTTCACTGTTCTTGATTAGTGCTGATGTTGTTCTTGAAACTGGCTGCTTAACCACAATATGTACAGGTGTAAAGTTACATTTACAGTCATCTCTAATCTGAATTGGACCATCTTGAGAATCCTGAGCTTTAGTAAAGGCAGTAAGGATAGCATCTGGATTTGATAAATCTATTATGGTGTTCAAGTTCATTGAAGTGTCTGGATGATTGGCCATGCTATTAATTTCTTGTTAAATTTCACAGAATAGGGTTGGTGGGCCCTCTTTTTGAATTTCACTGAATGAAGCTGGCAGATATTTATTTTAAATTTTGCTGTTCTTGATTAGTGCTGATGTTGTTCTTGAAACTGGCTGAATTGAGCCATCTTGAGAATTCTGAGCTTCAGTAGAGACAGTAAGAATAGCATCTGTATTTGATGAATCTATTACAGTGTCCAAGTCTATTGAAGTATCTGAATGGCTAGCCATGCTATCAATTTCATTAAAGCCATTCTTGTAATTATAATGCAGCTTATTAACAGTTGTGTCCACATGCATGCTGTTCTGGAGACTGTCTTGATTATATCAAGAGAGAGAACAAGAGAAAGATAGTATAGATGCAGAAGATAGCAAGTGTATAATAATTTAGTATTGATGGATTGCAGGCATATTATAGTACCCATCACTATCTAAGAACTCTGTCTCTAGATCTTCAGACATGTTCCCATCATTATTGGAGCTGGTAACTGATGCAATTTGTCTTTTTTGAATTTCACAGATATAGGTGGACTCTATATTCCAGGCAGTAATCATAAAGTTAAGAGTCAGAAATTCATCTGTTTCTTTGCTCAGAATCTTCTTCAGCTGCATCATGTATACTGATTGCTACAGTTACTTGTTGATAATAGTGACCTGCTCATCTGAACTCTTGATAATCTGAGAGTTGCAATAAAATTTACAGTCAGTAATTAGAATACTCTGCTACTCTGTCCAATTCTTCTTGAAGAGTGTTTCCTGCCTGTCTAATGTGTGATGTGACAGCAATTTGTTAATCTGGCAGACTAATATACAGCCAGAGACTGTATTTCTGATGAAGAGAATGACTCAGTAGAGTTCTTTGGCCACTAGCATCAGAGACTTGACCAAATCCAGCACATATCATGAAGTGCTTGATGTATGAAACAGATCTCAAGAGACTCAAGTATGAAAAGAGAAGATGTTGGTCTGGAGACAGCTGTAGCCAATAATAGCTGCTAAACAGATGTTGATGAGAAAACCTGAAAGCTTACAGGCTCAGAAGATGAATCTTGCTGGATACTATACTGCTGTTATCTTGTTTTCTGGTACTGGACCTGCACAATAAGCCATACAAGTACTTCATGAATATTCTCATGATTAGACTCACTCTTCCAGGCCTGCAGGACCTTGTTGTTAAAGCTCTCTTGAGAAATAGCATACTTCACTACAGCAATCTAGCTCTCCTTCAGCACTCTCTTAGCTACTACTTAATGGAGAAGACCCTGAATCTTCTTGTTATAAAGCTCTTGCATGATCTTTTTCAGATTAAGTAGCTCCTCCACTGTCAAGTCAAGCATGGCTTTGACATGAGTCTCATTCATTGTTATTACATTGTACTGGAAGAAATATCATGTCAGTGTTTCTTGATCTGATGTCATGCAGAAATCAGATAGTAATACAGCAAATCTTTTTAAATTTCACTATCTTTTCAAAATGAAGCAGAACCTTAACTTTATGACACATAATTCTTGATGCTGGATGGCTGCTCAATCTTTCATGATAATTCTTGACAGTAGTTCAGCATCTTCAGATGTTCAGTCAGCTCTGATCTTGATGCCTTACAATGCTTAAGTAGATGATGCTGGACTTACAATGCAGCTATTGAATACTGGAAGAGATAATCAAGAGATTTCAAAGTCAATGCAATTGTGATTGGGAAGGTTATCAGAATCAGAAATATTGTGAGTGAGAAGTAAAGTCTGAAGTAAAGTATTGATGTAAAGTGAATGTAAACATTACAGAATTTCTCTAATCCCATGATTACATTGGACCCTCATGATGAATGCCATTTGCTGTAATTGGTGACTTGTTATTGATTTTACTTCTCAGTCTGTTCTCAATTCTACATATTAAAAAGCCATCTGAGGCCTGCCCCACAATATCTTGTTAACCACTGCCAATCCACCTTCTATCACATTTTTATTGTCTTGCTAAGTGCCTGCTCATTCAGGCAGTACAGCCAAGCAGCATGAGCTGCAGATACTAGATTCATGGAAAATGCCAGCTCAGTAATTGCTGCAAGTTTCAGTACAGCCTGTCAACACAAGTATCTGGAGATGACACTTCAAGTAAAATTAAAAAAAAGAAGATAGTCCACTGCAAGTTCTGGCTGAGAAGAAACTACATTTGAGAAATAAAATACTGGTTTGAACATGTTCCAGCAGAAAAGAGACACACTCTGCAGGATGAGCATGATAAAGATATAAGCTTAAGAGTTCTATTCTGTAATAATTTTCTTAATCATAACTAACTGGAGTACAGAGCTAGACCACATGTATAAGTGTCCTGTCTGCAGAAAGATAATAATATCCACAATCTTTTCAGTGCTATCAAACTGTATTCATCATATTTGTCCAGATAAGAGACTCTGTTTAGTAATGTGCTTGTTGTAATACTGATGCTGATAGAGGTCCACAGAGTGCATCACAATTATTCAAGAACAGAACAAGAATGAATTGCTCTGAATACCAGACAACAACCTGCTGAAAAACAGAAAATATTGCCTACTGTATCATTCCTTCATCTATTTTGTTGTGATGGCCTCAGTCTGGTCACTCACTAAAGACAAGCACTTGACCACAATCAAGCAGTATCTGAGATATCAAAAGAAAATACCATGCCAGTTCTTTAAAGCCAGCTTCAGAAAATGAAGGCAGAATAGATATAAGACAGAGTATCTTTATTATCTCTAGAAAAACAGATGTTACTTCAAGCATCAACTTTCTGGTTCAACCACTCTCTTCCACTTCAAATAATCTTTTGTGCAGGCAATGATGGACCAACAGCAGAAGATGAGAAGAGAAAAGACACTAGAAGTGTCTCCAGAGATGACTGACATCCAGTCAATCCCAGATATCTATAACATTGACTCTGATGAGGACTCAGAAAATGAAATACTTATGACTGAAGAAGAAGATCAAGAGCTGGTAACTATAAGACAGACTCTCTCAAGAGCTGAGTTACTTACATGGATTGTTGATAGAGAATTTGAATAAATATGTTAACATGCACAGCTGGAACAGGAGAGACAGGCACAAGAAAATCATAAAGAACAGCTACTTCAGTCATATTAATTCTGGTAGTGTAGCATCAACAGTGAAATTCAAAAATCAATAGCTAATGCAGAGATGAAAATTCATTCTAATTTCAAGATTTTGTACTTGTTTATCTTTCTTAATGTTCTTGATGCAGCAGGGAAAGTGACTGCAAATGTTTGCCATCAGTTTTGACTGTCAATTTTGACCATTATCAATTTTGGCCATTATTAATTTTAACCATCATGACCAATTTTAGCTGTGTCAATTTTTACTATCATCAATTTTTACAGTCAATTTTGGTGTCATCAATTTTGACTGTCATCAATTTTGGTGTCATCAATTTTGACCATCAATTTTGACCATCATCAATTTTTACTGTCAATTTTGACCATCATCAATTTTGGTATTGTCAATTTTGACCATCAATTTTGGAGTTGTCAATTTTGACCATCATCAATTTTGGCATCATCAATTTTTACCATCAATTTTGACCATCATCAATTTTTACCATTAATTTTGACCATCATCAATTTTGGTGTCATCAATTTTGGCGTTGTCAAATTTGACTGTCAATTTTGGTGTCATCAAATTTTGGCTGTCAATTTTAGCTGTCAATTTTGGCATTGTCAATTTTGGCTGTCATCAATTTTGGTGTTGTCAATTTTAACTGTTGTCAATTTTTACTGTCAATTTTGACTGTTGTCAATTTTTACCATCAATTTTGACCATTGTCAATTTTGGTGTTATCAATTTTGGCGTTGTCAATTTTGACTGTCAATTTTGGTGTCGTCAAATTTTGGCCATCAATTTTGGCTGTCAATTTTGACCATTGTCAATTTTTACTGTCAATTTTGACCATTGTCAATTTTTACTGTCAATTTTGACCATCATCAATTTTGACTGTTGTCAATTTTGACTGTCAATTTTGGCCATCAATTTTGGCGTTGTCAAATTTTGGCCGTCAATTTTGGCTGTCAATTTTGGCGTCGTCAATTTTGGCTGTTGTCAATTTTGGCTGTCATCAATTTTTGCTGCCATATTCAGTTTTGACTGTCCTGACCATCATCAGCTTTGGACTGCTATCAGTTTTGACCAGTTTTGCCTGTTGGTAAAAATCACTACCACTAAGCAAAAAATCTCTTGCATGACAACTGGTTTGGAGTATGAAATCTTGGCAACAAAAAGAAACTCTTGTCTGAGATTGGTGTCAGATAATTATTTTTCCAACCCAACAAAATTGTATTAGGTAATCCAACTAGCACCTCACTCATGTGACCCACATAGATTAGCCAAGATTCCTCTTTAGGTAGCTTAGTGAATGACAAGCATACAAGTCCTCCATCAGATTATAGCTCTTTGTACTGAGGAGCAAGTATATAAGATTGATTTACAGCTCAATTGGTTATTGAAGCTTACAATCAACACTCTGAACAGTTATTCTTGTGAATAACAAGGTTTTACAAGCACTAAAGAGAGCATACATCAAGATAGACATCTTCTATATGTGCAAACTTCTGTAGCTTTCTAGCATCAAGCTGGAGAGCAAGTTGAACCCTGTAGCTTTCTGGCACATAATCAGAGAGTGAGTAAAACACCTGCTAAACACATCTAGCAAGCAAATCAAGCATCTGGCAACACTAAAGCCATGGTGAACTGTACAGACAAACTGGAGCACCAAACTCTCAACTGGAAAGCTCCAATAAATCTCCCTACATTCCAAACTGAGCTTAGGCAGTCAAGTAGGCTCAGAGGCAGCCCATCAAATGACAAGCAGGAGTCTAGAGAGAAGAGTGAACTCCAAATGTTGTGCAGAATGATGCTGAATCAACAGAAGATGATGCAAAGATAACAGAAGTCAATGCCAAGGCAACAGAAGACAGTACAACAGCTGGCATAGCAAGTGAACCTTCTATCAGGTCAAGCAAGTACCACAAATGCACCTGCAACAATGCAGGAGAACCTAGAGCATGAAGCTCAACAAGAAGAAGAAGAGGATCAAGAAATAGATTCTGATGAGGAACTAGAAGAATATGTCAGCAATCTTATAGACACAAATATGTGAATTGGCAGAGCAATCACCCAATTCACAAAGATCATGAAGACAGTGAAGAAGTCTATAACCCTGGCTGGAGCCAGCAACTATCTAGCATGGAGCAAAGCCACTCTAAAGATAGTCTGTCAAGTAGGTGTTTAGAGAATTATTCTGGAAAGGCAAGAGACTTCACCATGGTCAGAGTGCTTGAAGATTTCATAATACTGGAATATTCAGAACAATTGGCTATACAGTCTAATCAACAGCACAATATCTGCACAAGCCAGAGAATACTTCAAGGAATCAGATAGTCTTAGTGCTTACAAACTCTGGAAAGCTGTAAGAACAGTCTTCCAAGAGAGATCTGAGATACAGTGGGAAAGCCTACTTACAGAGTTAGTGAGAATGACACTACAGTTCACTGGCTCAGAAAGAAATTATATAGAGAGATTTCTAGCAATCTGTGGGGAATTTGAGAGATTAGGGTTTAAACAACTGGACCACACCCTACACAATATCTTGAAGATGAACATTATGTCCTGATGGAGAGAGTTCATACAGAACTGATTTGATATGGCATGCCAGAGCAGAATGAACCTACTGAAGAAGGATTTGGAAGGTCTACTGAAGAATATCCTCCACTAAATCCTCAAGAAAGACCTGAAGAAAGGTGGATCTACAAAGCCAAATACAAATGCAACAAGCTTGAATCCCCAAAAATCTTATAAGAATATGAACTCTGAATTCAATCCAGAGAAGAGCTCACTGCAGAACTGGAACTACTATATCTGTGGCAAACCTAGCCATTTAGCTAAATTCTGCAGATCTAACAAGAATATGAAGCCTAATAAGCCTAAGGAAGGCTTTAAAGGCAAAAGCAAGGAAGCAACAACAGTTGCAATGCACAAGATCCATTTGGTTCATGAAGCAGTCTTTTCTACAAGAGAAGCCTGTGAATTCATGAACAGATGGATTCTTGACTCTGGAGCTGGATTCCACGCAACCTCATGTATGGATCTAGTTCAAATAGACCCAAAGAGCCATGCAACACAACTGCTTATGGCAAATGGTTTGAAATCAGTCACCAGAGGATTTGGCATGGCCAGTATCCAAACCAACAATGGTGAATTGAGCATTGGGGGGGTTAGAATTGTGCCTGACCTCCAGGTTAATCTCATAAGCTTTGGAAAGCTTATATGAGATGGCTTTACAGTGGAACAGCTCTATGTCAATGGAGAACACATCTTCCTACTAGAATTGGCAGATAAAATGCAGAGCTTTGAAGCCATGCTTAATGAAAATGACATCCTAGTTCTATGAATGTCTAGAATATGCAATTTACTGGCATATGTGTTTCCAGTACCTATGAAACTTCTAGAGCCCTGCTATGTAACAGCAACTCTAGAGAATAAAGATAGAGATGATGTGCTTTTGGCACTGAATCACCTGGCAAAGACACCAGAAATCAAGGAGGATATGATGGCCAATTGGCACAAATGCTGGGGGCATCTTAATGCCCATGATATAGCTATTCTAGCTAGAGATCTGAGAATGGCAATGTAAATAAAGGGAGTAAAGAAGCTAGGGTTCTGTAAAGCCTGTGCTAAAGCTAAGCAAGCTTGCAACCCATTTGAATCTAGAACATGCTCTACAAAGCCTGGAGCTAAAATTTTTATTGATATTGCAGGTGGTGGCTGTATCCTATCTACAGACTCTGATTCTTCAAGCTATGGTGGAGTGAAGTATTTTCTACTTATAATGAATGATGCCACATGATACAGGTGGATCTATCTTCTGAAGGAGTGGGTAGAAGCTCCAGAAACTCTAAAGAACTGAATTAACATGATTGAAGCATTCACTGAATGAAAGATTGGCACTATACTGTCTGATGGAGCTTCTGAATTGATGAGCCAGCAACTGGCTGAATTCTACAGAAGCAAGAGTATAAAACAGGAGATTATATGCCCATATACATCTCAACAAGATGGAATGAGTGAATGAGGAATATGACTTCTTTGTGAGTGAACAAGAAGCATACTTATAGACTCAGAACTACTCAATGAGTTATGGGGTAAAGCTCTTACCACAGTCTCCATGATGGTAAATCTATTGCCTACCTCAGTGCCTCTATATGAATGCAAGAACACAAAGCCATTGACACCCTTTGAAGTCTGGTTGGGTCACCAACCCCATTGCAGATGGGTCCATAGGTGGGGATGTGATGCTTATGTGAAGATTTTGAATGAATCCTCAAAGCTCCAATCTAGGTCCAAGAAGGTCAAATTTGTAGGATATTGTGGCATGCACACCTACAGGCTTTGGAACCCAGAAATGAACAGTATAATGATCTTGTGAGATGTTATATTTGACAAGAAATTGGATCAAATCCCTATGAATTTGCTAACTGAAGCTGAATATGTTGAACTCCCAGAGGAGTACAATTACATAGATTTATTGAATGGCTGGCAACACAAGCTACTAGCTTACCTTGTGAAGAAGAAGTCAGAAATCATGAAGAAGCTTGCAGATGGTGAATTAGAGGCTTTAGAGCCTATATATCTGGATGAAGAGCAAGAAATTCTCTTGGATGCTATGGAGGAAGAAGAGACAAATGGAGCTGAGCTTCCAGTGCTCAGTATGTGTACAGACATACCAAAATTCATTGCTGAAGCCAAATGCTCTGAAGAATGGCTTTATTGAAAGAAGACTCTAGATATTGAAGTCTCCAAATTACAAGAGAAAGGCATTTGAATTCTAGTTAAGAAGGAACCTGAAATGCAGATCCTCTCTAGCAAATGAGTATTTGATAGGAAGCTCAACAACACAGGTGGTACAGTATAATTTAAAGTCTGTTGGGTTGTACATGAATTCAAACAGCAAGAAGGCATTCACTACAAGAAGGCCTACATAGCAGTTGTTAGTGGATCTATAATGAGAGCCTTCTTTGCTATCTCAACAGCCAAGAACTGGAAGATCAAAGTCTTTGACTTTGTGACAGTCTTTCTAAATGGAATTCTTCCAGAGGATGAATGTGTATATGTTTAACTATCTACTGGATTCAAGCACAGATGAGGTAATCTAGTAGGGCTCTTATGTCAGAGACTCTATAGATTGAAGCAAGCTGCTAGGCTCTGGTATCAAGCAGCTACTGACTATCTGAAATCTCTAGAATTCCAGATCTCTCCATATAATGCAGGCCTACTCTACCACAAGGGAAAGCAAATCTATCTAACTCTACATGTTGATAACTGTTGTATAATGGGACCCAATAAAGTTGAAACAGAATGACTTATTAAGAAGCTTCAGGAATGCTTCAAGATCAAGAAGATTATAGAACAGAGCTGTTATCTAGGCATGTAGATTCAAAAGCAGTCAAATGGAGACCTTTTTGTGAATCAGAAACAGTAAATCAAGAATCTACTGACTGAATATGGAATGGAAGACTGCAAACCTTCCAAAACACTAATGAAGAAAGAAATAAGCATTGAATTTGTGCCAGATCAGACTCTCAAAGATAGAGTTAATAAGCAGGCTACATCTATGAATTACAGGAAAGGCCTGGGCTCTCTACAGTTTCTAGTTATGTGTATGAGACTGGATATTGCATTTGCAGTTAATTATCTGGCAAGATTCAACAGCAGGCCCAATAGAGAGAGCTGAGCAGCATTCAAGCAGATTCTACACTATCTCAAGAGCATAAAATTAAAAGAAATAGTCTTCAAAAGAAATATGGATTCTGAAGACTTGAAACTGGCAGCCAGTTTGGATTCTGACTGAACTGGAGCCAATTCTGTGTACAAATTCACCAGCAGCTATATTATTATCATGAACAGAGCTCCAATCTTGTGGAGATCACAGCACCAGATGTCTGTCTTGAAATCTATAACTGAAGCAGAGTATTTGACAGCTAGTGAAGCTACTTGTGAACTGGTTTAGATTAATGACCTGTTAATAGATGCTGGGGTAATTAGTGAAGGCTCAGCAAGACTAAGAAGCTCAAAATTAAGTATTGACAACAAGAGAGCTATTAACTTAGCCAAAGCTAAAGCTATAATGTGAAGAGCATGCCATATTGAGATTTGGCACCATATGCTAAGAGACTGGATGCAAAAGAACAAAATCTTGATCAAGCATATTGAAAGTGATGCAAATAAAGCTGACAGGCTCACAAAGGCTCTTGCAATGAATTCCTACACTCAATTTGTGAGTGTGATAGGGGTGACAGATTAATACAGGAAAATATGAAAGTTTATCAGTAAAACTGGTGAAAATACTGTATCACAGCAAATGAAGCTAAGTCTAAAAAAGGAATAAATCTGGATTTTGTAATTAATTTTTATTGCAGATTTGAGAGATTTGGAAGCTTTAGATCTTTGTGGCTCTTGCTCACTGCTGGAGCTTGTTGCATGGGGGGGTGTTAGGTAGTCCAACTAGCACCTTGCTCACATGACCCACATAGATTAGCTGAGATTCCCCTTTAGGTAGCTTAGCGAATGACAAGCATACAAGTCCTCCATCAAACCTGCCACCACCTACCTGGTCAGAGGTTAAAGTATTTTAGGCCTAGTTTCACCTCATCCTTTTTGGGAGACAGAGAAGAGAGAACAACGGCCAATCAGACATCCTGCGCCTGATTCCTCCAACAATGTCCTCCCATATTAGGCAGCAATGCATGGAGGGGTAATTAATGCCGGATTTGCGGAGGCTGTTTGAATCTTTGGGTACTTATTGGAACTGCCCTGGTTCGGCAACCATTTGACAGGGTAAGATGTCAAGCAATGGCAAATTGCGGGTTCTTGGTCGCCAGCAAACGAGCTCTGCTTCTGTCGTAAAGTGTATATAAATCATTGCCTTGTATGTGCTGTTTCTTTCGGGCAAAAAAGGCTTTCTTGCGCCCTCACGCCCACTGATAGTGTTGCCGCCAATCTTGACCACAGGACCCATATTCCAAGATCACTTGGAATTTGACATTATCCCACTTGGTGTAGGATAAGTATGGAAAGGTTCCTGAACAGGATGCAAACATATGCTGAGAGCTTGCAGCCAGGAGAGCAGATGAAATGGACAGTCCAAAACTCCATGTTGTGTTCTATCGACCCCGTTACGGCAATTTTCAACATTGGGCATTGTATCTTGATGCCGACGACCAGGATGTAATCTTTGAGGTTGTTGGATCGCATCCGAACTTCCAGCCCAATGTCGTGTATTCGAAACCCGAACGTTCCAAGAATTTTGTTGGCAAAGTCTTCATTGCTACAATGAGCAAAAACGACATTCAAAGGGTGCATGATGTCGTCCGTGAGACTCCTGTGGATAACGACACCGTGGAATGGGATTGTCAGGAATATGTGCTTGATATTCTCGACAAGCTAGAAGATGAGTTCATTTTGGAAGAGGATGATGAGGAGTACCGTGAAGCTCGGGATGAATTGAAGGAAAAGCGAGGCGCAATCCTCTAATTTCCTTGCCATGCCCTCAGTTTCCACTAAGTATTTAGCTTTCGTGCCTAGGATCACAATCAGGGCTTTGCAACCACCTAATACATGCTGCGATATAGTACCAATTTCCGACGCCTCCATTCTTCTAAAGCCATATGATAATCACTCCACCAACCTCCCATGAGCGTAGTCCAGTAACCACCACATGCCATAGCGTTCTGGCGAAATACACTCCGGTAGGAACAAATACCAGTCATCATCTCCAGAAGGGCCGAGGCCGTTTGTGCTCCTAATCAACTCGTAATACTCAGGATAGAATCCACTATATTCCCAGTCCAGCAGACCAGTAATTCGGAATTGGCCGCCATCGCTTGCTTCTACAGTAATATTATCTGGTCGCAGATCACCATGTGTAAACACACATTGAATTTCTAACTGCCCGGGTCGGATGCAGGGTTGACAGAGCCGGTCGATAAATTCTGTGAAAATAGGAGTGCGCAAAGAGGGGAACTGAAAGTTCTTGAAATCCTTTATGGTAAGAATGGGTTCAATGCTGTGGCGAAGATGTCTCCTAACATCTTTACAGCCTTCGCCGCGGACTCCTCCGAGCGGCATCCCATCGGGGCATGAGAGGGACCTTAGATCAGCTAGGATTTCGTTCAGCTGATGTTGAATAGACCTCTTCTGTGCGATATCCAGTCCTGTCCAGATGTCTGCCAGTGTTGTCGTGGGGACGTAAGTCATAAAAATTAAAGAGACATTGTTGACATGTAATAATCCAGATGGCCTTGGAGCGGGCACTGTGGGCTTGTGCACTTCCAGGTACAGTAGTGTTGTATATTCAGTGTAGTCCACCGCATTCTTTATGGCCTTAACGACGATATTTCCATCGCATTTGAAAACCATTTTCTTTCGAGGAAACGGGCTTTTCCAGAGAATTTCAGAGCGCTGCATAAGCCCTATTAAGGCCTCCGACATGTCCGTACCCGCCAGCATTCTGCAAACCGAGTCAGATAAGGGAAATATAACGGCGATGGGTTCGGAAGGTCTTAGAAACACGCGGATATCGTCTTCGAGAACTGAACCTGACGTCGTTGCAGCAGAAATAGGTGCTACCGGCAGAGAAGTTAGAAAAGGTAGGTTATAACTATGGAGGGAATCTTAACTCGCTGAGGATAGTAACGGAGTCCGCATTTCAGAGAGACGCTCAGAGTAGTCCTTAGGGAAGTATAATGTCAGATCAATTTCGGGATCCGCTGCAACCGCCTTTTGCAACCGGCTTAGTGTGTGGATATTGAATCGTGCTGCTTTGGACTTTTTTGGGCTTGTACCCTCTGACTCCTCATGCCTTTTCCTCTTCGCCATTTTTAGGGAGAGGGCTGATACCGATTTTGATAACAATGAGAGCTACTGGAGAGAAAAAGAACAGTCTGTGAACGTCCCTACTGGAAGTGTTAGTGTTTGAGGTCAGTCTTTGCACATGCCAACTCCCAAATCTGGCCTAGCTCCACCACGTGACTATAAGTGTCGGATGTACAGGGTAAAATTGTTCTGGAGTCTGGTCTCTTTGTTAGGTAATCCAACTAGCACCTCACTCACATGACCCACATAGATTAGCTGAGATTCCTCTTTAGGTAGCTTAGTGAATGACAAGCATACAAGTTCTTCATCAGGTTATAGCTCTTTGTGCTGAAGAGCAAGCATATAAGATTGATTTACAGCTCAATTGAATATTGAAGCTTACAATTAACATTCTGAACAGTTATTCTTGTGAATAACAAGGTTTTACAAGCACTAAAGAGAGCATATGTCATGATAGATGCCTTCTATACATGCAAACTTCTGTAGCTTTCTGGCATCAAGCTGAAGAGTGAGTTGAATCCTGTAGCTTTCTAGCACATAATCAGAGAGTGAGTGAAATATCTGCTAAACACAACTAGCAAGCAAATCAAGCATCTGGCAACATCAAAGTCATGATAAACTATACAGATGAACCAGAGCACTGAACTTCTGATCAGAAGACTTCAACAAATCTTTCTACACCTCAAACCAAGCTTAGATAGTTAAGTAGGCTCAGAGATGGCCCACCAAATAACAAGCAGAAGTCTAGAAAGGAGAGCAAACTTCAAATGTTATGCAGAATGATACTGAATCAACAGAAGATGATGCAAAAGCAATAGAAGTTAATATAAAGATAACAGAAAATGATACAACAGCTGGCACAGCAAATGAACCTTCTGTCAGGCCAAGAAAGCACTGCAAACACACCTGCAACAGTACAAGAGAACCTGGAGCAAGAAGCTCAACAAGAAGAGAACCAAAAACTAGACTCTGAGAACAAACTAGAAAAATTTGTTGAAAATCTTATAGATACAAATACATGAACCAGCAGAGCAATCAATTAATTCATGAAGATCTCAAAAACAGTAAAGAAGCCTATAATTCTGGCTGAGACCAGCAACTATCTAGCATGAAGCAAAGTCATTCTAAAGATAGCTCATCAAGTGAATACTGAGAAGATTATTCTGGAAAGACAAGAGATCTTACTACAGCTAGAGAACTTAAAGATTTCAGAATACTGAAACATTCAAAATAAATAATTATACAGCCTAATCAATAGTATGATATCTGCACAAGCTAAAGAACACTTTGAGAAATCAGATAGTCTTAGTATCTATAAACTCTGAAAAGCTGTAAAGACAGTCTTTCAAGAGAGACCTGAGATACAGCAGGAAAACCTATATATAAAGTTAATAAGAATGACACTACAGTCTGCTGACTCAGAAAGAAATTATATAAAGAGATTTCTAGTAATCTGTATAGAATTTGAGAGATTAAAATTCAAACAACTAGATCATACTCTACATGATATTTTAAAGGCAAATATTATGCCTTAATAAAGAGAGTTCATACAGAACTGATTTGATATGGCATGCCAGAGTGAAACAAATCTATCAGAGAAGAATTTGAAAGATCTACTGAAGAATATTCTTCACCAAATCTCTAAAAAAGATGAGAAGAAAGGCAGATCTACAAGATCAAATACAAATGTAACAACAAGCTCAGATTCTCAAAGATCTTATAAGAATATGAACTCCAAATCCATTCCAGAGAAGAGCTCACCACTAAACTGGAACTGCTATATCTGTGGCAAACCTGGCCACTTATCTAAATTCTGCAGATCTAACAAGAATACAAATTTAAAGTCTAATAAGTTTAAGAAAGACTCTAAAGATAAAAGCAAGAAAGTAATAACAGTTATAACAGACAAGATTCATTTGATTCACAAAGCAGTCTTTTCTACAAGAGAAGTATATGAATCCACAAACAGATAGATTCTTGACTCTGAAGCCAGATCTCACATAATCTCACATATAGATCTAGTTCAAATGGACCCAAAGAGCCATGCAACACAACTGCTTATTACAAATGATTTGAAATCAGTCACCAGAGAATTCAGCACAGCCAGTATTCAAACTGACAATAGTGAATTAAGTATTAAGAGAATTAGAATTGTGCGTGACCTTCAAGTTAATCTTATAAGCTTTGAAAAGCTTATATGAGATGGGTTTACAGTAGAACAGCTCTACATTAATGAAGAACATATCTTTCTACTAGAATTGGCAGATAAAATACAGAGCTTTGAAGCTGTACTTAATGAAGATGATATTCTAGTTCTACAAATGCCTAGAATATGCAATTTACCAGCATATACATTTTTAATGCCTATAAAACCTCTAGAGCCCTGCTATTGAAGTGGGGTATGATGGGATGTCTTGTCAAAGTAGGTGAGTTGGTTGAGATGATAAGAGTGCAAGAAGGATGAAAAATCACAACATAGTAAGGATGGTAATAGCTGAGTAGTAAGAACAGAGAAGCATGCCTTAACAGACACCTAAGCTTATAAGAAATAATAGTACTAAAGAGCCCTGTATTAATACAGGCAGCTCTAATAAGAAACAGTGGCAAGCTTTATGAATAAGAGATCTTCATATTCTCTAACTAATAACCAAACTAGCAATAAAGAATAAGTGTGTAGTAAAGTACAAAGATGCATGAAAGTGTTGAGCAAGATGCAGAAGCTATAGGTGGTTTATATAGCTCAGAGATAGTAGCTGGAGAGGAGTTTTGTGCATCAGACCAGAATAATCTTTGTTCTAATATGGTATCAGAATCCCCACTACATTTTCTCCTGGCTTTCAATGTTGGCATCCCCTGACAACAAGCAACATATGAAACAAAACAAAGATAATTTAGTAAAGAAAATAAGAGAATAAGAAATAGTAACAATCTGATAAGAAAAGAGATAGAAAATAAGAATAAAGAGAGTAACAGCAGCAATTTCTAATAATAATTATCATAATTCTCTTCTTTCACCAAGTTCTTGAAAGAAGGAGAAGGCTGAACTGACACTGGATCAATGTTGTTATGCACACAATGCTAATAGAATTTGTTACTAAAAGCTTTCTTTGAAATTTGATATGTCTTGACAATAGTATCTAAGGCAATTTGTGTGGTCTTTAGATGCTAGTTATTAATAAAGTTCTGAGCCTTCTTCTCTTCTGGTCCAAAGAGGGTATTGAGCTTCTCAATCATTATAAAGTTGTCCCATCTAATTCAGTCTACCAAGGCATCTAATATAGCTCCTAAGCCTTGCAATTGAATAGCAGTAGAGAATTGATATGGAACTGATGCATAACAGTTTAAATGGCTGGAGAGTGATGATGGCTCTGGAACTAGATCCCTATGTGTGGTGGAGAGCTGTAATCAGATACCAGCTTCATTGACTTCAAGATATTCATGATTCTTCTAAATTGCCACATACCAGAGTAGTATAGTACACCAGATCTTTTTGCATAGACTGTAAGCTCTATAAGGCAGCAGAGAGCTTGTAATTTGGATATTGCCAGGTTTGTAAATGATATCAGTCCATCTAATATCAAATTTTCTTTTGTTGTCTTTGGTATACATTGTATTCTTAATGTGATGAATATAGTCATTAGTGAATAAGCCTTGCTCTTTGACTAGTTCTTATCAATTCTCTAGATGATTATGCATTTCTGGCAAGATTTCTGTGCAGTTGCCAGGCTCTTCTGCAGTTAAAGTCAAGAATTCTTGTATCATATTAATGCCCTTTCCAGTAGTAATAGCATCTGGAATATTGACATTGATATGATGAAATTCTGTTTTATTCTCTGGCTTTGCATACTTGGCATAATATGAATAGGAGATTAATTTCCAAGTGTGGTTGGATCTTGTCAGCATATACTAAAGATAGTATGCAGAGTTCTGGCATATAAGTTGTTAGCTGATATTGTAGTATATTGTTCTCAGCCATCTGTAATTGTTGCAGCCTTCCATTATTTGTTAATAATGATAGTATATATCATATTTGTTATTGACCTGAGTGAGTACTGTAGTGGTGATGCCTTGTAACTTATTGTTTCACCAGCATATTAGCTAGAGAATAATGACAGATCCAGTGGTTTCCCATTTCTTCTCAAAATTGCTGGTAGTGAACTTGTTAACTTCAGTGATCTGTATGTATTAGTTAAAGTTAAATGTTTGCATGTTTGCAACCAGAGAGATAATTGGCTGATGTTTGAATTTATAAATGTCTAAAGCATCTTCAGCTCTAGCTGGTCTATTTGTCAAATGAAACCAGAGGTGGATACTGTCATTAGTCTTGACTGAGTCAATATTGTGAGGATTTCTATAGATGTGAGTCAAATAGTTGAGAAGCTATTCTCTATTAAGTGTGTGAGTCTGCAACCCAAGTTTTGAAGTTATTAGTTTTGCATGGTTATAGTATAGATAGATATCAGCTTTCTTATCACTAAATGCCTTTTCTAATTGCTTCAGGATGTGAATAAGCTCCAAGCATTGGCAAATCCCTACCAGGCCCAGGGCTAGCCCCAGGTGTCTGGGTGGCCAGGGTGTCTGTGCTTATGTTGCTTTTCTGGACTTACCCTGGGTGGGCACAGGACTCACTCTGGTAAGCATTTTTCTCTGCCATGGTCCCAGGCAACTTCTAATATAATGAGTGCCTTTACTGCATCTGCTGTTAATTTAGCATGTTCTATAAATGCTATTATTTTCAACAACTCTGTTGTGTCTACTAGATCTGTTATTTTTTATTGATCCACACAAGCTGCTTTCTTTCACATTGGTATTAATGACAGCAATAAAGATGTTATTGATATTTTTATTTACTCTACTGATAATGTTGCTTATATGATTACTGTTACAATTAACATAAACAACACTATCACCAAATGCATTAATGTCCCATTTCATGATGCTGCTACTAACACCAGAGGTGACAATAAATATGCTGCTCTTAACTTTGCTGTAGAAAATAAATCTAGTGATGCAGCCAGGTAATTCACTACTACTGATGTGAAAAACACAATTACACAGGACCTCATATATACTCTTCAATGCTATTAATCTTGCTGTATGGCCTGACTATTTCATGTCATACAGCTAGATTAGCAAGCTTTACCCCATTAATTATTATTTTCTGGCCTCCTCATGCTCTGTATTCTCAAGAACATGAGGACTGCTCTTTTCATCATCTTTATTATCTTTATCATCTCTGTCATCTCTATTATCTCTGTTGGCCTCATTGTTCCTGTTGTCTCCATTGTCTCCATCAACATCAGATGTCTTGTTTGTAAGGTCATGAATATACTCCAAGTTAATATTCTTGATGTCAACAAGCCTCTACATTTTTGATTCACATTTGTTAGTACAATCTAACAAACTGGAGTTAACTTCATGTCAGACTAATCAAAGTACTATCATTCAGAGTCCCAATATTACTATACTGTGATGTGCACTCATTACCATCATCAGTATCTTCCACAAAGTCTAGCTCTACCAAATCATCCAAACCATTCTCATACTCATTAATAATATCAGCAGCAGCAGGCTCTCTCTTCTTCTGAGCATCCTATTCTATATGAGCTCTCACTTTGTCAAAAATGATTTTACAAATATGTGATTGTTGTTCTTCTGTCTGTCAGTTTCAAACAGCTTGTAGACATTTAAAATCATCTATTAAAGTACAGTACTAGTTAGCTTTCAAATTAATCAAGCCAGCATCTGTAAAGCAGCTTACTCTGCACAGCTTGGTTCTCAAATCTGATATATTCATAACTACCAGTCTTATACTTCTTGATAGTGTAGTACAAACATGTTGATGCTCAAATGATGCAATCAGCAGGCAGAGAATCAAAGAGATACATAATGTGTTCATTCATGGCAGAGTTGTATATACCCCTATTATAGAGAAACTGACCAACAGCAACATATATTATTGGGTTCAGAAAGCATCTCTTGCCATCCTGTCATTCCAGACTTCTTAGTAGCAGATTTTATCAGATGGGCATCTTAGAAAGATGTTGTGTATCTTTTTCTCTGGATTGAAATATGTAAAGCTATCTTTAAAAAGAAGATTTGCAGCAGTCTCTTTCTACTCTTCAGCTGTTAATTCAAAGTGTTTCTCCATCACAACATTATAAGTCTTTTTCATGAAGTGCCCTCATGCAAAACTTGCAATATTGTGAAGCTAACATGTAATGTTAGAAACTTGTTGTGTCTTGTAAAGATAATAAGACTTACTCTTCTAGCTTCTGTCTTATTTAATTTATAAAATAAAGTACTTGATATACTACTGACATTACATCTGTTATTATATCATATCTACACTGCTCTTGTCCAGATGCTCTCAATCATTTCACTAAGTTAGTCTGTATTAGCAAGGTATTCAGGCCATGATATCAGTTAATTATCTGGTACTCTGTCAAGATTCAAACCAGAAAACAGCTGTACTCTTCAGAATTGCTCTGCAATGGAAAGCACTGCTTTATTGGCTGCATTCAGTAATCTGATCAGGCAATGCTGCTTGGCACCATGTCATATTACACACTTTGAAGCAGGCAGCTGGGCACTGAAAGATATATTTACTGTATTTTCTGGAGTTGCAGTGCTTCTGACTCTAGTATCATAATTCTGTCAAAGTTCTTTAGTTATCTGCAATGGCTTCTATCATGTTAGATATTGTTAGTGCTAGCAGATACATTGTAATTACAACTTACTTTCTCAAATAATATATCAATATTACTATTCTTTGTCAAGTTTATTGCTTCTTGCATTATACTATTCTGTGACATTGATGATGCACCCTTGCCTATTAATTGCATTTGAATTAGCAATTATCTCTGTAGCATATTACTAAAATCTGACTAACTCTGTCTGCTTTTCAGAGAACCTGCTGACTGTTTAGTTAATGTATTATATTTGGCTGTCTATTGCTTGCATCAACTGTTTATCTGATCTCAGAAAAGCTCTTGCAGTACTTACTGATTTGATTCTCTTTCTTGTTATCTGAGAAGTGGCAGATGCACTTCTGTACTGAGTAGTGCCTAACTGAATTTGTGATGGTGACTTCTGCTTCTGTAACAAGAGCACTATTGTATGCAATTTCTTACATGAGAGTCAGTCTTCAATCCCATTAATATAAAACAATTCAAGTTTGACACATCTTTCAATTCACTATATAATATGTGTGAACAACAATAGATTGAAGAGAATTAACTTGTGAAATATCTTGCATTAATTGTTGATGTAGAGGAGAATTCTCAGTACCAGAATGCTGAAATGAAGAAGAAGAATTGTTGAAGAAATTGAAGTCTCTGAAATGCTGGTTCAGCATTTAGCAACTAGACTAGTAATCTTTTTGATAATGATCACCAATTATAAGCTATTTCAAAGCTGGAACTCCTGTGTATCTGCTCCATAAAATAAACTCAAAAAGTCACCCAAATAGTTATTCTATCAGAAGTGGACATACACACCTAACCACCACTTTTATTAAAAAGCAATTCTTCAATTCCATTCAAACCAGTTAGAAAAAGCTGAAAGTAGCACCATTTTAAGCAATACATTTGTTTGAGAGCTGTTCAGAACAAATACTCTTTACAGATTTTCAGCAGCTTGTTGTCTAGCAGCTCAAAGTACCAAATTTGAGTATCTTTCCAGTCAAGATCAAGCTCATTTTAAAGCAGTATTCTTAATTATTGGAAGAAGACACATAAAATCAGAGCTGAGTTATCTATCATGCTTGTTCTTTTCTTTAGCATGCTCTTACAGTTGCTGACAAGATCTTCCATACTACATATTATAGTGTCTCTCTGTTCTAAATGTTGAACAACTATATTTGTTGATTCAAGCAGAGTATTATTCATTTCATTACTGCTATTATTCTGTCCAGTAAGAATAATACATTAAAGCTTTGCAGTGGCATTTAGAAACTGTTGTTTTTGACTCTATTCATGTATCCTGACAATCCCTCCAATATTAATACCAGAAGAAACAGAGTTGAACTGAGAATAATTACTGTCTGATGAAGCAATTAAGTTTGAATGTACAAGCTCTTCTCTGAATAAGTAGTACTTTTAGTTGTTGTTGCATTTCTGAGCTATTGCTGTTAGACAACATTGTGCCTGGAAAGTCAGATAATCATGAAAGATAGAATCATATTAAGCAATTATTTGCTGAATAACATCAAGTAGTTTCTTTCTGTTCTTCTATATACTAAGCTTCTTTCTGAATATCTATTGTAGATACATCTCTTGTTCAACAGAGCAACATAGTAATTGATATATGTTACAGTCAATTTTCAGTTCATGTTTAATCACTGACAATTTTCAATCTTTGACTTCCAGTAATCTGGTGCTAGCCACATGGCTTTGTCTGGAGAATGTATTCCTGAGGACTATTGTCAGTATTACTTGAGAAAATCACTTAGTAAATAACAGATTCTTAAATTGAATTGCATGTAATAAATAATCAAAGAAAAACCATGCAACTCATCAAGTTCCAGAATGCAAAACATGAACTGGAGCCTGTAAAGTCACTGTAAGAGATTGGGAGATGTTATGGGTCACATGACTAACTAACTAATAGGTTAGTTAACTAAGTTATTGAGTTACTCTGTAACTAGTTAGCCAGTTAGATAACTAGTTACTTCATATTTCATACAGCCACAGAAAATGCTTTAATCTTCATCAATATACAGAGTACTTTTATTTATTAAGAGCTACTGTCTTCTTTATAAGTATAGTGTTGTTTCATGTTGAGTATATGTATTCTTTTTATTTAACTCTGTAGTTACAGAGTACAGATGATGGGGTCTCAAAGTCATGTTAGAATATATATCTAGTCATACAGCAAGAGTCTGACAGATATGCACATCTGTTATATAGCTAGATATTATGGCCATCCAACTGACTATATAATCACCATGAAGATGTTCTATCTCATCTCTGACATAAATAATTCATTGCAATATTGTTAAGTAAAGCAGTAAAAAAAATGTATTCAACAATTTACTGAAACTTTTCAGTTGCTGACAAGTATTCTTGAATATTTTAATTACTCAGTCAATTCTTTCTCAGATTCTCCATCAGATTTTGCTTTTCTATTTGCTATCTCTTGTTAAGGTTTAGAGGAAAACTTATTTGCTAGTGCTGTACTGGTGTTCATAAAATCTGAGTCATATAGACTTGTATACTGGTTCCAGTCAATATAGTTGTTCACATAAAAAAGTCTTTTATCTCTGTATAAAGACTCATCTTCTGTTGCTGAAACAACATGTACACTATAGATGATATTCTTTATGAAGTAGATTCATTGTTTATCAAGATTACAGCTTTTTAACAGAGACCTTTGAGATATTGCAGGTAATTCCATCTTAATCATGCCATAAATCTTATGCAGAATTCCAGTATGAGTCTGTAACATGTCAATAAATGTGCTACTATATATTGCAGGTTGTGCAGATAATATATTGATCTTTTAGCTTCTTATATATTCTGTCTGTTCATGATCAAGAACTGTTATCACAACCACAAGCTGGCCAACCATCTTGCCATTCAATATGGACCTACTTGCTCAGAATAGTTCATGCACTTGGACCCAAATGTAGTTCTGCCACCAGAAATTTGTTTTTTCCATCCATGCTGGTGAGCAATGTACAATTTTCTTGATTAATCTTTCTCAGTTTGAGTCATTCTTTCCATCTGGTTTCCAAGTTATGATAGATTGATGAATTTGAAGACAGTATATCTTGACCCAATCTCATTAAGGCTCTTGTTTATTACTGAAAGCACAAGTTTCTCCAGATTTTATAATATTCAATTGCTTTCATATTTCCCAAACAAATACAGCAAGTGTCTCAAGAAATTCATCATTCAGGCTTTTCAATTAGCTGGCTAGATCTGCAGCAGTGAGTTGATTCTTGAGAAGATTTCTAGAACTTAGTTCAGACACCTGTTACTTCAAGTCATGTATAGGCACTGCCTCTGATGAGCATGTGTTCTTGACTTCTAGCTTATCAGCTGCTCTTGCTGCTTCTTGATTCAGAATTTTATTATCAAGTGCTGTATTCTTAAGTAACATCATGTTCATGCAGCAGATGTTGTGTTTGATTATTTGGTTCTGATATAATTCTTGCTTGTTGATTCTACTGAACAGCTTTTTAACTAAATATTTGTGTGATATCTCATAATTCTCAGTATCAAATCTATCAAGTCTCCCAAATTCATAGATGAATTGCGCATAGTGAACAAGTACATGGAACTTCAGAAAGTTAAAATACCCACTCTCAGCAGAATCTTTATTATTTGTCTAATAGTCACTAAAAGCTTATTTAAGTCTGTTAATTTAATATAGTGCATGTTCAATATATTTCAATGTATTCTCATCATGCAACCAATATTACACAAGAAAAAGCAGATTAAGTACAGCATGAGCAAATAGTACAGCAGCTGACTTTGTCTTTGTCAGTATGAAAGCAATTACTATAATTAACTGTCACACAACTACTCTCTATTGAACTCCAGTTCATTAACTTATAGTGCTGAACTTCTTGAAGTGCTTCAGTAAATGATACACAGGAATCTGTTGAAACCACTCATCAAGTCTTGCAATACCTACAGTATCTGATATAATAATGGTGGAATCAGAGTCTTTCTTCTCTTGACACATTGCTTTAAAGACATTCTTGATTAAAGTCTTCAACCAGTTAATTAAATGATTCACTAGTTCTTTAAGCAATTGGTGGAAGATGTCAATCATTATAATACTGTGAACATTTACTAATGAATAATGCCATACAAAGTTCAGAACAGCATGAATCAACATTTCTTTAATTCTTGTTGAAATTTCATCAAGTCTTCTGGTTACTATTGCATCCTGCTGATTCTGAAGCATTGCCAGTGTGTATTCATGGGTTCTCATTGGCCAGAATTCCATCAGATTCTCTTGTGCATTAGGTGGAACAGTACAAATAATGCAGTGTCTACTACTTTTAACTTCAGTTATCAACACTTGTTCTTTATAGTCAGCTATTATTCTGGCAAGAATAGGAAAACAGTTTTGAACTCACTCATCAGTATATTTGACCATGAAGCCTGTTTTATACAAGTGTTCAAGTACTAATTGACTCAACTAACTGTCAGTCAATTTTGTCAACAGATTCAGCATATATCTAGCTGTACAGCTAGATTATATGTTGCAATGACAGAAACTTGTAGTGCTTTAAAGTAAGACTTACACTTCAGTATAATTCTTATAAACTCATAATATACTTGGAATTTGAGTTTCTGTAATGCATTCTTTAGTGATGGGAGAAATTCAACAAGCATTGTGCCATTCATGTTATAAGACCATCTTACTATATTGCTTAAATTTTCAATTAAGAGATATACAGGCCATGAGTTCAAGTCTTCATGTTAGTTAATAAGCTGTATTTTATCTGTCACAATTAACACTAGTATTACAGTTGCACCATCAGAAAAGTTCTTCTGTATATTTTACCACTAATTTCCAGTATGCATTTCTGTATACACTCAGTCATTGCTCTGATTAAAGTACTGCACTGGTTCATATACCAGATGTTTCTGAAATGATTTATAGTCAAGAAGATGTTGAATAACATATTCAACTTTCTGATACTAAAGCTTGTGTATCTTAAAGTGTAAATCTAGTTCTGGCAAGAGAACTGTTACATTCATCTAAACTCAATTTCTTGCAGTATAATCATATGAGATCTTGACAACTTTCAAGAAGAGCTTGTCTGTATTGTAAAAACTCAGTTATGTAGTGATGCTGTATAGAGAAGAGCTCTTCAAGAAGTTATTAATATTTTTCTTGCTAAGTTTTGCTCTGAAAAAGAAACTTGCTATTCTATAATCAATCTCACTACAAAATAAATAAAATGAATTGTGTTCTTCTGAATATTCAGAATCAGATTCAATTTGAATATTAACAGGTACACCTGCCCTTTAACCTGTTGTCTTGTATATGATGGTGTGGGTTGTGAATGTGATGAAAAGCTTGGCTGGTGATACCAGAATGTAGAGATTTGAGCTTCTTTTAACAATGAATTCTGTACATTCTCTCTTGTCATCAGTGTCAACATTACATGTAACCAAATCTTCTTGTGATAGAAGGTTACTAGCTGTAGTGCTTTCAAGTAACAAGATTTCTGGCTTATTTATCTTAATGTTCTCTTTCCCCATGTTGGCCAACCAGTCACTATAGTTGTCATGAACAAAATCCCATTCACTAGTAGAGATTTCAGTAGTGTTAAGATTATCAGCATGTTCTTGAATCTCTGAGTCTGTCAGAATAACTGATTCAGTCTGGAAAGACTAGAATTCTTGAAAATAATCAAGTAACACTGGATATTTTATGCAATGCCTCTCTAATTTACTTAATGTGGAGATTTGCTTGCTACAAGCAGCACAACAGCAATGGAAAAACATTATTTAAAAATTTGGTTGCTAGTAAATTATTGCATAATAATAGAGACTTTACTTTATACTTGCTCTGGCTTCACTTTACACTTACTTTGGCCTCACTTACAGAGTAGTGTATTTTTACTATAATATTACAATAATATTTACAAGCTAGTTTATTTTAGACTTAGCTTGGCAGCATTATACAAGATATAAATACTTCTTCTCTCCTGTCTTCTATAACTCTTAATATTATATCTAGCTATACTGGTGCTGCAGTTATAACCTGCAGCTGCAGCTGCTGCTTCTGCTGCAGAAAAGAAAGCATTGCTAGCTTGATTACTTAACAGCAGCATTTAATAAGTTCTACCAATGTTGCATCTTTCATAAAAATCTAGCTAATATTTATGGAGGTTCTGTCATATCAGAACTATTGCAAACAATCAGGGACATTATACTATGTTATTATTTGTTGTCTTTACAGATACTAAGCATTTAATTAATGATGCTGTAAAGAATTAAGTTGTCATGAACTCTGTAAATACAGACTTTAATATCAAGTATCTTATCAGTTATAAATTTAACAATACTAAGATTCAAGCTGACATGAAACACTTTCTCTTCAAGATCATTAATAAGAGTGGCAAGCCCATTATCTTGAATTTAAAGATGAGACCAAATAATTTATACCAGAGAAGATTATCTCTACTGTCAACAATGCTGGCATGATTATGCCAGTCTACTTCAATAATAAAGCAGTTTCTGCCAGGGAAGATCTTCTCCATATCTTGATTAAGATGGGAGAGACAGCTGACTCTTATCTTGATGGCACTGTTAATAATGCTGGTGTGACTGTGCCAGTCTACTTTAATAACAAAGCAGTTTCCACTAAAGGAGATCTTCTCCATGATCTTGATCAAGATGAGGAAGATGGTTAAACCTCATCTTGATGGCACTATTAATAATGCTGGTGTAATTATGCCAGCCTACTTCAACAATTTCCAGCATCAAGCTATCAAGAATGCCAGTCTTATTACTGATTTTAACATTTTCTATACCCTGAACAAGCTCAATGTTATCATGATTATGCATGACTTTGAATTAAAGTTAGTTGCTATAGAGTTTCTTATACTTGCCATTCTGAAATACAGATGTAGCATTGAGATATTATAATATAATATAGAGATTCTATATTATTTTCTTGTTGCCATGCTTGTCTACTTGATCTACTGAGCTGTTATCTAGCTGTAAAGCATAGCATGTATTTTAGAAATACTGCTGAAGATTTACAGCTTTTACTTTAAATATGAGAATATTAGATCTTATGCTACTTTTCTAGCTGTACAGTACAGAGATGTGTTGTTTTGAATTTTCTAATTAGGTCAAGAGTCTACACTTTATTTTTGTTGCTATAATCTCCCTTCCAACTCTCTCTCTAACTACTAATCTATACAGTCTTGCCAGCTATGTTACAAGCTTGCTGGCTCTCCAAATTAGTAAAGATAAGCTCTCTACAGCCATGAATTTCAATCTTGAAAGAGCTTATAAGCTTGCTAACTAGAGATTAGCAATATACAGACTTCTCTATGAGTGCAAAACAAGCTCTATAAGCACTTTCTTTCTCATAAGCAACAAGCTGATATTGAACTTAGACACCATTTGAAGACTTCTTTTATAATATTGTGTGTTGTACATCTAGATATGCAACATATCTTCTGACTTGAAATTCTTATTGTATGGCTAGTATGCCCCAATATTTACTATATTGAGTGACTGGTTATTATTCTAATATAGAGTTTAGTCTAGCTTGAGAAATGGATTCTTCAACTTCATTAAAGAAAATAAGCACACTGAAGGCTCACAAGGCAGCCAAGGCTGAAGACCTTCACTCAAGTACAATTTCTGGAGTCCATGTACTTGGTAGTAGTCAAATCTATAAAAACCAAGCAAAGCTTGCAGAATATTTAGCCTTCCCAAGAACAGGTGTATTGTGAGAATAGATGCAATCAGATGAAATCAACTATGTTTTAACTACATTCCACAAGAAATACAGCAATTTCTTCAGTAGAACTGGCCCTGTATACAGATCTGATACCTTAATTCATATTGATGTAATGAAGAAAATGAAGCTTCTAACAATACAGGCAGAAATTTCTTCACTCAATCATGATCTTGAGAATCTTAAGCCTACTGATGATGTTTCTACTGTAATGTTATTATGAGCTGTTTAGCAATTAATTGCAAAATTCAAGAAGAGATTTAAAAATGATAATTCTGAGAACATACATAGACTTCTTCTTCTATTGAAATATGTAGTATGGACAAGATCTGCAGATTGATAGCTTAAACAAGAAAAAGACTGTAAGCAAGACAATAAAGTAATCATCTCAAAGTATACAGACCTGAATGTGTAAGATGATCCTGCTGCAAAGGCAGAAGCTGAGACTGCTATTACTACAGTCATTAGCAAAGAGTTTCAAGGCAATGTTGAAATTGATTCTACTGATGAAGATGTTAATACTGATTCAAGAAGAACACCAATAATGCTGTTGAAATCATGAATAAGATTATTCATGAGATTAGCTCTGATATTCCTTTGCCTTCTATAAATAAAGACATGAGAAAAGCCTTACTTGAAAAGTTTACCAAAAATGCTGTTAATATCAAAATACCATTTGTAGAAAAGCACAGATCTGACAATAGACTAATAGCTAATGCCAAACATCTGGAACACCTTGAAATAAGTGATGATAATGACAATAATAAAGATTCTGTTGAGAATACCAGCAAGACTCTCTTTAAGCTGAATTGCATGCTCAATACAACTGGAGCAGAAGCTCCAGATTATCTTACTACTTGTTCTGACTTGAATATGGACTCTGACAACCTGATGGTTGCAAATCTTACACTGAAACCTTGGCAAGTCACTGGAGTTGCTTGAAAATTGACACAAGAGCTGTCATCAGTAAAAGATGGAATTCTTGCTGATGAAGCAGAACTGGAAAAGACTGCACAATACTGCACTTTAATTCTCAAAGCAAAAGAACAAAAGTCAACTGGGCCATATTATCCAACTCTGATTGTCTGTCTGAATGGAGTGATCATTAATTGAGTTGATCAGATTGTTCAGTTCTTCTCTGATAGCATTTGACTGATTCTTTTTTATGGTGTTCTTGGCAGCAGAGAGATCATTAATGACACTCTCAAGAAGTTTATTGTTGACAAAACCACATTGAAATCTGAATTCAAAAAGCTCAACAAAAATAATCTGAAGACTGCAACAACAGTTATCATCATGTTATATTTGGTATAGTGACAGTGCATGTATTTGAGCTCTGATGATCTAGCCATACAACACAAGACTCCAGATATCACTATATGACTAGATGAATGCTCTGATGTATTCAGGAACATGCTTCAGCAGCTTTACAGAAAACTTGATTGGCTGACTGAAAACTTCTTTAAATGTGTGATACTTAATGAAGAATACAAAGTTGAGAATTCAAGAATCTCTGTCCACAAGACTATTATCTTGATCTCAAGAGACTATATCTGAATTGTGTCAGTAACCTCTATAATGAACAGAGCCTTCAATTTGTCTGGTTTTATGTAGCTTATCAATAAGAAATCTTTACATATGAATTTTGATTTTCAAGCAATTAACAACCCACTTAAAGTTTATGAGAAAGTGCCCATGTCTGATATGAATTGCTTGCATATTCTGCACCCATTGCTCTACAATCAGCTTTTTTAACATGATTCAATATTGTCACACTCTGTAATGATTGCTTTGCCTTAAATTCTTAACTGCATCCAGCTTCATCAGACATATGGTCACTAAATAAATCTTGATGGTATATGTGGAGTTGTCACTATTGACAGAGATATTCCAAGCTATAGTGCATAGATGATCAAGTGTAAAATGATGCAGATAAAACAGCTAGTACAGTATTACAGCATTTACTTACATCTTGTTTCAATACTGAAGAAAGAAACTGTTAGTGATATCCAAGAATCTTCTGAGAATGAAAATGATATTAGTGGCAGTTTTGACATAGCTGTTTATTGCTGGCTCAGGCATGCATCATTTTTATTTGCTTTGGAAAACCTTTTTACTTCAACCATTGCAAAGCATGAGAGTAATCTGTCTCAAGATATTAATCAAAAGTGCCACTCATTTCAGGAAATTGTGTAGCTTATAAGCAGAATGATCATCAATGATAACATTTTCTGTATTTCAGCTGACTGTATATAAATTGTTGAATTCTTATGCTCAACAACATTAAAATATTTGATGTTTCTTAAGATTCTTCAAAAAGTTATGGACATCAAGAGGTGTTGTCTTTTAGTCTTTGTTACTTATCTGACTGTTGAGTTTCATGTTGAAATCTTCTTGAAACTTCTTGAGTACAATATTCTTTTACTACAAGCAGGCCAGTTGTTTCAGAAACAGCAAAAAATATAAGATGTCTTTAATAATTCTGACAGCAATGTTGAAGTTTTGGTCACTACTTATAGTACTTGCTCTCTTGATATCAATATCCATCACCACTGCTTGAACATTGCCATGCTTGAACCAGTAATTAATGTGAACACCACTTTACAGGTTATGGAAAGAGTTCACTATCTTGATCAAACAGAAAAGCAACAGATCTGAATTCTTCATGATATAAATACATTTGATTGTTTTGTTGAATTTAATCAAGTAAACAAGATGATCCCCCAAATTATTGATATGATACAGAATATATTTGATGATCTTGAAGATAAACTAGCTGTATGGCTAGATGAACCTCCAGAAGATGTTAAGGCTTAGAAAAATAACAAGAGACAGAACAATATTATGGCAAATTTACTAAATGAGATCAAGAATATTGTGTGTGAATAAGTGAATATCTTCTACTATAAAATATTTGAACAAACTTGTTTGTGTTTAAAATACAAAGACATGACAGACTTAGAATTAGATGACGACATTATGAAAAAGATCTGGTGAATGCTTGAGTTAGTTCCATTAAAAAAGCTGGTCATAACCAGCAAGGCTCTTCTTGTGACATAATCACCAGTAAAATCTAGTGATGAGATGTCTGCCAAGCCAGATTCAGAGCAGCCTCTACAACATGCAGATCCACCAGAAAATAAGGCTGTTACAGAAATTACAGAAGGTGATTCAAAAACACCAGACAGTCTATACAAATCTTTACAAGACTTCACCCTCTTTATCAGAGTTCTAATGCCTGGTACACTATCCACTATTGAGCTTGAATATATGAATCTTGATGATTTACTCTTGATAGATCTTGGCAGCTTGCCATCTTCAGATAAAACAGATGACAATGACAAGAAAAATAAGATACCAGAAGATGGAACAGAAAATAGTAACAAGAAAATTAAGAAATCAGATACTAATAGTTGGAAGTGTAAAACTCTGCTTTATATACAGCCTCTGCATAGCATCAAGAGATCAAGAGTTTCTGAGAATTCATGATGTACTTTAGTTTTTTACTTACATCTAAATGTAGCTTTGTAAGTTTTTACAAAAAATGAGAATGCTACTAGCCTTGAAATTATTTATTTTAATATATACAGTTAGAACCTTCAGATAGCTAAGAGTACAAAGTACTAGTGAAAGTGGCATCTTGGCTTAATGAGTAAAAGAGATAATTAAAGAATGATTTGATAAAGTTTAGCAGATCTGAAGCCATTACTAGTGAAAGAACTTAATCAGAGCTAATCTGGAGCAACAAGAAAATCAAAAATGTGGCCTGGAGTAAAACCGGAGCAATTATGTGGTGCCAAGAGCACTAAGACTATCTATAGCACAAAAAATTATACTAAAATTTGTGGGGCATGGCAGGCCTGATAGGGATTTGCTGATGCTTGCCTATAGCAATATGCTTATAGAATGTAAACAATATGTATAATAACCATTTTATACAAGTAGTTAATTAATATACTCTATAATTTCATTTGTGAGAATTGTACGTGTGGATTGGCGTGACAATGAATCTATAGGAGGAATTGTATGTAGAAAAGAGTACGCAAGGTAAAAGGTCTGGTATTGGCAGCTATGTACAACTTGTAGACAAGATTGCCACTGGCTCCCAACAAGGAGTTCACACAGTGGCAGCCTTTTATGTGTGCTTGCGAGCATGTGACTTAGTACCTTGTGAGAACACATGTACTCCCAACAGCTTGCAAGCCCAGGCCCTGGGCTCTCATGGGTGTTGTTCATCTGTGTAAGGGGTTTGCGGGCGAATCCTTACATCATTATATAGTACCTTTAATTCAACTCATCACATACAATTGTAAAGATGGGGCCAAAACAATATTTAATAAGAGAGAAGATCTGGGCCACATAGAAGCATCATCAGACCTTGAAAGACTATTAAAAAGATATATTCAAGACAGAAGAGACAGATTAGAAGATACACTATAATATGCTGAAGAGAATTCAAGCCAAACATGAGTGATATGCACTCTCAGTAGTTTGCATTAGATTATATTAACATCCATTGCTGGCAGAATAGCAGCAAGAAGAATCACAAGATAATTAAGAATAAAGCTATTGAACAGTTGATGATCAAGCAATTTATCAAGAGCAAGTGAAAGAAGTATCATAAGCATCAGCTTATGATATCTCAGCAAAAGAAGAGAAAACAGAAGAAGAAGCATCATCAAGAAGAAATTACAGAGATCAAGAATAAAGCTCAGCAGAACAAGAAGATAGAATCTAAAAGTAACAAAATTTGGTAACAGTCCTGACATATTTAGATCAAAATAAGCCAGCTACAGTATTTTATTACTGCACATAAGCAGGTCCAGTTCCAACAAATAATAGTTAAGCTTGAGACTAAGATCATAAACTATAATTATGATTGTCTTGCTGCAGTCAGTATAGTAAGAGAGAGAGTTAAGAAGAAAATGAGAAAATTTCTGAGCTAATTACAAAATCTAATTGAAGATAATAATAGTCTGCCTGCTTCAGAGAAGATAAAGAAAGATGATTTTGAGATGTAGTGTTCTCTGATAAGAACAATGAGAAGAATAATAAGAAGAATAATGATTGGATTATTAATATCTAAAGAAGAAAGTTAGGTTTTTAGTCCTTTTTTTATATTAATTTGAGAATAGACTGCTATTAAATTGATAAAATATTTTATTTTTCTGAAGAAGAATGTTCCATTTTATAGATGATGATGATTTTGTAGTTGATTACTGTACAGAGTAGAATAAGTCTAACTAGCTAAAGATTATCAAATTTTACTTGAACTGTTAAACCAAATTTTGTTACTTTTTTAACTAAGACAGAACTCAGAGAAAAATTAATTTAATTGTGAAAAAAAAAAATCTAATTAAATAGCTGAAGCTAGCAAACAAGCAAAATTTACAGAGATTTCTTCAGAATTAACTATAGTTTAATATGAAAAAAAATAATTTGTATTGTGAAAGAAGCAGCATTATAAGTTGTTTGTTACTTAATAATTAACTACTTAAGCTGCTCAGTTAATTAAGAATAAGAATCATGATGACCTCAACTGAAAGATAAAGTAATGTTATTCTGATTTTTGGTCAAAATTTGATCAGATAACAAAGCATTCTAAGAATACTTTAGAGATGATTTGCAAGCATTATTAAATCTTTCTCAGTTATTTAAGCTTTTCTTGAAATAGTACAAGTGATCTGAAGAAGCATTTAACCAGTAAAGATTATACAAAAACTAGTGACAGACAGAATAATACTCTGATTAACATAATAATAGATCATGGATTCTAATTTTCCAAATTAACAAATTTTAGTAACAGTTCTGGTATCTTAGTAAGAGTTTCTGAAGCATTCTTGAACAGATTCAGATCTGTCTGTTCCTAAATATAATTAAGACAATTTTCTTCAGCAGCTTGTGCAAATATTAATATTCTTGAATCTCTTATTTTATGCTATCAAGAATTCAGCATTTCACATCTTAATAATCATGCTTAATTCAACAATGGCATTACAGATATTTACACAAGAAATATTATATCAGATTATAAATAATATGTATAATCAGCTATTTTAAAATTTTCTCTTTAATTATAATTCAACAATTAAGATATCTCTAATAGTGAATAATTGAACAAGTCCCAATAATCTTTTCTTTATGATAATTAATGATTATTATATTACAGAGAATTAAGAGTACTATAAGTATTTACTGGATTTGAAAAGTTTAGAAACTGCTTATACTAGCAAGAATATGATAGAGATTCTTCAACAATTATTAGCAGCATGAAGACTTGAGAGCAATCTCCTTGTAATTACAAGTAACAATGCATCAAATAATAATATCATGCAAGTACATCTTATACATCAGTTAAGGCTAGCATTAGAGTAGTTGAACAAGACAACTGATTGAAATGCAGACAATAAAACAATACTCTGTCTTGCTTATATGATTTAACTTGTGATTTGAGAGCTGGTTTGCAATCTCAAGATTCAGCCAGATAATAATGCTCTATTCACTATCTTTAATAAGAGCTTAATTACTGATGATCTAGCATCAACAAATACATTTGCAAATACTCTTAGAAAGATGATGAAATTTAGTAACAGTCTTGATATACTTAAGTTAATTTACTAATCTTTACTTAATAATAAATTCATCTTGTTTTTAATATAATCAATATCTTCTCTTAACTTGCTGCACATTTCCAAGAATATTAATAAGAGAATCAGCACAAGATGATTCAAAATGTTTGCACAAGATGAAATTTTATCTATAAGATATATATTTGTATCTTGTTGCTTTAACAAGCTGTAGACTTATAAATTCAAAACTTATCACTAAAATATTAAAGACTTTACTTATTAAATCATGACTGAAAGCAGATAAAGTATATAGTTGAACTGTTGCAGTCATTTAGTCAATTTATCAAGATACTATTCAAACAACAGATTCAATAATTTATCTAATATAGGTAATCTATAATCATCTTTTCCAGCATTTAAAAAGAGAGAAGAACAAGATCTAATAGTTAACAATAAGAGAGAACATTAAATAAGCTATCAAAGCTGCCAGCTTGAAATTCTAGAAATACTATAGTAATACTGAGAATTCAAAAAGTGAGCTGCTAGCTGTAGCTGCTGCCCTTCATTTATTATATTATATGAGAGTATATGATTCAGAGAATTGGACCAGTGACAAGCATGAAACATATCAATAATATATTTTGAGGTTTTACAAAAAGCATTATAAGAAATATAAACAGTCAAGAGAAGTAATACTTGATATGAATGATGTATAATTGTTATAAGTATTATTCTGATTTTCTCTCTACTAACTTCTTTAGAATATTAAGCAAATGATTTGTGAGAGACCCTATTAAAGACAAGCAAATTTCCAAAATAAAATACAGCAATATTTAAATGATAAAAATTTAATATTATTTCAAGCTTCAATTCTGGAACAGTAGAGAATGCTAGAGTCTGATTTTTTAACTGTTGCTTAAATGACAAGAGATATCCTGGCTGTATCTTTAACAGAAGTTAGAGTAGAACAGATTTTTAATATTGCTCAGAATACATATTATTATCAATAATTACAGCTCCATACATCTATAATTAAGAAGATCATGCTACTTAAACATGGAGACAAGATATATATGCTGAATGAAGCACTCATATCATATAAGAAGTTGATCAAGAAAATCATTCAAGATAATCAAGAGAATCAAGATACTCCAGAGATTGTACAGAAAGAGATTGCAAGCCTGCTAAATTCACTACTTAATTCAGACAAGAAACAGAAAATATGTTAATATTATTAATAGATACTCAAGTAGCTAAAGTCTAATAACTTGCAATATAATCTAATTATGTAAAGAGCATTACTAAATTTCATTACTTTTCTAAAGTTAAATAAATTGATAAAATTATGTTAGAACTGTTACCAAATTTTATTATCTTTTAATAACACAAATAGGATCAGAATTTTCAGTCTCATTCTACACTTTACTGGTTCTGTCCCATATACAATATTGAAATTCAAGTTCTATCTCATTTTGTTATGGCCAGGTTCCAGAACCATTCTATTAGCTAGATTTTGATTCCAGTTCCAATTCTATTCTGATTTCAGCTTCCATGGAACTGTCCCAATATGCTGTTAAATAATTCAGTCTCATTCTGTTGAGCTAAGCTTCAACCCAATCCTGTTCTTGGAACAGAAATTAGAACAGGAATTCAGAACTAGAACAGAAAATCCTGGAACTGGATATCACTCTATATATTATATACATCTCTGAATGAGAGAATTCTTTTTCTTAGATAAAAGGCTACAGGTACTATATTAATGATTGATAACATCAGAGCATATGCTGACACAAATTTAGTAGAATACTAATATTAGCTGGTTACACTATTACCAGGCTGAAGACTCATTAGTGCATTTAACTACTGAGTATTCAGTATCAATATGACTATAGTGAAAGATATGATCAATGGCTTTCAGCTGAAATTGCTTTAATTAAATCTAACTACTAATCTATTTAACTCTGCAGAATAAATCATCTAGAACAAACAGTCATGGTTGTTTCATATATCTCTAATAATATTCAGACATCTTGATAAAAGTGCTGCATGATTTTTGAGTGTTTCTTTTTAAATTTCATGGCCATACAGCTACACCAGGCCTTATACTGTATCCAGATTAATTATGTCTTGAACTATGTCAGCCTCTCTCTGCAGTAACATTATCAGTTCATTGAAATTCTTCTGTATTATCTGCTGGTCAAGAATATTACTTTTGATCTGAACATCTCTGCACACCAGATGGTAGATGTATGTGGCCTTTAGGCTGGTATTCAGAATCAGAATGGGATCTCATTTCCCATTGAAGCTTGTTCTGGTCCCAAATTTAGAAACAGCCAGAATCTCAAATATGAAATCTCAGTCTCATGTTTCATTCCACTCAAGAGCTTGAGATTCTATTATCATTCTTATTTCATAAATTATTTCCCAGTCCTATTCTCAAATAGAAAATTATGTCCCATGTTCTATTCCAGCAGAGAAGGTAGACTTCCATTTTTTATCCTGACTGGATCCACAGTGGGACCAGAATGGGATCAGATTTTCCAGCCCTATTATGTCAAGAGTCAAACTGGTCAAATTTTGTGTGAAATCATTATTAAATTTCATTATTTTTTTGATGAAGGCAGAACTCTTAGAAAAATTAATTTGATTGTAAAAGAAAAAAACAAAGTATTAAAACTAAGTAATAACTGAAGCTAGTAAATAACTAGAAACTGTCTAAATAGCAAGTTTATTATTATTATTATTGTTATTATTCTCATTATTATCATTATTCTTATTATCATCATAATTCTCTTTTTCTTTCTTCTTCTCTCTCTTCTTCTTCTTCTTTCTCTTCTTTTTTTTCTTCTTCTTCTTCTTCTTCTTCTCCTGCTCCTCCAGAATCAGCTTTGTGAACTGGACAGGAGCTCTAATATTCATTATTTGACAGATAAAGATTCTGTCAGTACTAAAGAAAGACAGAGAGACAGTAATAAGCAGTAACAGTAATAGTGGAGTAGCAGCAGTAGTTAGTGGAGCAGAACCAGAATACAGACAGTAAATAATAGTGACAGAAGCAGGAACAGCAGAAGCAGAACAATCAGACACATTAATCAGATTAAAATAATTCAATTCAGTCATGGTACTGATATTAAAAACAAGCTTCATGTTGTTAGTATTGACTGTAATGCACTTACAGTGCACCATTGCCATAACAGAGCCTATATTACTTAGTATAATTGTTAGTGTTATTGTTAATAATGACTTATACTTAAATAAAGTGCACAAAATTACTTCAGCAGTCTTCTGAAGTAACTTAATGATAGAATATTGTCAGTAATATTCATGTTCTTGATAACAGAATAAAGTAATTTTTCAAATTAATTACTGGAACAGAACTACTGAAAGAATTAGCTCTGTAAAGCTCTGAAAGTAGTGAATCTTCTTAATAATATCTATTTCATGAATTAGCATCAAGACCATTACCAAAAATTATTACTTTTTAACATACAAGTGCTGGACTTCTAATTATGAATAGAGCAGCAGGAGCAGAAGTTCTTCTGATCAAAGTTAGTCAGATTAATATTTTTATTAGCTTTACACTAATTACTCTTCTTCAGGGCTCATTCTTTTAATACAGTCTTGTGCCACTTCTCTCCAGCTATATGAAATGAACATGTACAAGAAAAACTAATATCTTGTCAGTAAATAATATGTATCAGAGCAGTATTCTGCAAGCACTCATCTCTTAATATAATCTATTTTGTTGCAGTGCAGATTCTTATACAGAGGTATTGCAGGACAGTAAATAATTAGAGAGAGAGAAGAATTATTAATAGTAGTTCTGAAGAAAAAGAAGAAGAAGAGAAAGAGAAAAACAAGAAAAGAGAGACTAATCTTATGTTATTATTCTACAGTCAGTATAGCAACAATACATTAAGCTTGCCTATAGCAACATGTTTATAGAATGTAAATAATATGTATAATAATTATTCTATACAAGTACTAGATCAATATACTCCATATTTCTATTATTCTATAGCCAGCATAGCAACAACATATGGAGCTTGCCTATAGCAACATGCTTATAGAATGTAAACAATGTATATAGTAATCATTCTATACAAGTAGTTGGTTAATACACTTTATAATTTCATCATATAGTGCCTCTAATTCAACTCATCACATACAATCATGAAAATGGGATCAAAATAATATTCAATAAGAGAGAAGACCTGTGCAGCACAGTAGCATCACCAGATCTTAGAAAACTATTAAAAAGATATATTCAAGATAGAAGAGACAGATCACAAGATACACTATAACATGCTGAAGAGAATCTGAGTCAAATATAAGTGGTATACAGTCTCAGTGGTTTGCATTAAGGTAGTTCACCACTAAACAAGCCACACCACTAAACAAGCCACACCACTAAACAAGCCACACCACTAAACAAGCCAAATTTTCCACCACCAAATTCCTTCAACATTCAACATTCAATATGCAACAACATGGTCAACAACACTTTAATTAGGCTTGCAATGGAAGATCTTGAATTGCAAGAGGCCCCAAATTACACTGCAACTACAAAAAAGTACTCAGTCAATCAAGAGACCCTGTGCTAATAGCATAAAGGCTTGCAACTTGCTCAGGATGAAGCAGTCTCCTGATATAAGAAAAAGCTCTCTGATATACAGGGGACAGAGCTTCTGAATTATATAAACAAGCTCCCTAGCTGTGGCCTTGCCATTACACCTCAGATCCTATGAAATATTGTACAAGAGATGACAGAAGAAATGTTGGAATCAACTGGATTAATTAATTTTGTGAGTGGCATAATAACAAAGATCAAATGCATTTATCTCAAAGCAATTGATCAAAATAGGCAGGTAGCAGATAACTATCAGTGCTTTAAGCACTTCTATATGCTTGTAATTTGATGATTTATTTGATTAATTGCAATTGCAGTTATTGACACTGGCTAACTAGTTGACTACTTACAGTTGGAGCAGAAAATCAATCAATATAATCTTGAGCTCTCAAATATCTACAACTTTGATGAAAAAGGATTCCTTCTAGGCTCCTGCCATGCCTCAAAGTAATTAGTCTCTATTGAAGCCCTATGAGCTAGAAAGAATGCCATCACCCAGAATGGTAGTCAGGAATTTCTCTCATTGCTCTGTTCAGTCTCTGCTGAAGGAATTACACTATCTCCAGCTCTTATTTACCAGGGTGAATTGTGAGATCTCCAGGATATATGGCTAGATGATTATGATGGAAGCAAATGGGCCTACTGTGCAGCTTCAATAAATGGTTGGAGCAATGCTGAATTTTTTGCACAGTTCTGGTCTTCAACAAAAGTTCTTAAGGCACACAAGCGTCTGGATGAAATAAAGGCTGAAAAAGCTGATAAAATTGCTCAAACACAAGAGGTAAAGCTTCAACAGGAGCTTCAAAAGAAGCAGGCTGCCAGAGATGTTGAAGAAAGATAGATTGAACAGGAGGATACCTGTAAAAAGACCTGTAAGCAACAAGAGACTGAAAAAATCAAACATGCTAGACAAAAAGAGGCACAACATGTTGCTTATAAGGAGAAGAAGGGTTTACAACTAGCAGAGAAGGAAAAACAGATGATTGAATGTGCTGCTAAATGCTGGCAGTCAGGGCTTCAAGCACCAGCTGCAAAGCACTATCAGAAGGACTCCCCTACTAAAGAGTCTCATTACAGAGAGTCTATACAATCTTCCAAAAGGGGAAGTAAGAGCTCTACAAGCCTCTCTAGCAAGATATTAGGCTCTCAAGTCAAGAAATCTACTGTTGACATTCCTTTGAATTCTTTTCTATCTATCTCCCAAATCTCTCACTCTGGCCACAATATTAGGCTGTCCACCTGTTTATTTTTCTAACTACAGTAATTTCTATGCTTCAAAGAACACATTCATTTAATATTGAATAGCTATTTAATAATAAAGATCTGGTTGTTGAGATATTTAATAAATTTGTTGCGTAGAGCATTTGGCAAGATTTGACTTGTTTAGTGGTGCACTATCTTAAATCATATTAACATTTATTGCAGGCAGAATAGCAGCAAGAAGAATTGCAAGACAATTGAGAATAAAGCTATTGAACAGTTGATGGTCAAGTAATTTGTTAAGAGCAAGTTAAAGAAGTATTATAAGCATCAGCTTATGATATCTTAGCAAAAGAAGAAAGAACAGGAGAAGAAGCATTATCAAGAAAAGGCTACAGAGATCAAGAATGAAGCTCAGCAGAACAAGAAGATAGAATTTAAAAGTAATAAAATTTGATAATAGTTCTGACATATTTAGCTAAAACAAGCCAGCTACAGCATTCTATTGCTGTATATAAGCAGGCCTGGTTTCAACAAATAATAGTTAAGCTTGAAATCAAGATTATGAACTATAATCATGATTATCTTGCTGCAGTCAGTGTATCAAGAGAGAGAATTAAGAAGAAGATGAGAGAATTTCTGAATTAATTACAAAGTCCAATTGAAGATAACAATAGTCTGTCTGTCTTAGAGAAAATAAAGAAAGATGATTTTGAGATGGTAATATTCTCTGATAAGAACAATAAGAAGAATGATAGAAGAATAATAATTTAATTATTAATATCTAGAGAAGAAAGTTAGGTTTTTAGTTTTTTTTTATATCAATTTGAGAATGAGATATCATTAAATTAACAAAATGTTTTATTTTTCTGAAGAAGAATGTTCTATTTTGTAGATGATGATAATTTTGTAGTTGGTTACTGTGCAGAGTAGAATGAGTCTAACTAGCTAAAGATTATCAAATTTTGCTTGAACTGTTACCAAATTTTATAACTTTTTTGACTAAGACAAAACTCAGAGAAAAATCAATTTAATTGTGAAAAAAAAAAATCTAATTAAATGACTGTAGCCAGCAAACAAGCAAAATCTACAGAAATTTCTTCAGAATTGACTATAGTTTAACATGAAAAAAAATAATTTGTATTGTAAAAGGAGCAGTATTATAAGTTATTTGTTACTTAATAATTAACTACTTAAGCTGCTCAGTTAATTAAGAATAAGAATCATGATGACCTCAACTGAAAGATAAAGTAATATTATTCTGATTTTTGATCAAAATTTGATCAGATGGCAGAGTATTCTAAAAGCACTTCAGAAGTAATTTGCAAGCATTGTTAAATCTTTCTTAGTTATTCAAGCTTTTCTCAAAACAGTACAAGTGGTCTGAAAAAGCATTTAATCAGTAAAGATTGTACAAAAACTGATAACAGACAGGATAACACTCTGGTTAATATGCTGATAGATTATGGATTCTAATTTTCCAAATATAATGAATTTTAGTAACAGTTCTGGTGTCTTAGCAATAGTTTTTAAAGCATTCTCAAACAGATTCAGATCTGTCTGTTTTCAAATGCAATCAAGATAATTTTCTTCAGTAGCTTGTGTGAACATTAATATTCTTAAATCTCTTATTTTATGCTATCAAGAATTTAGCATTCTGTATATTAATAACTATACTCAATTCTGCAATAGTATTATAGATACTTACATGAGAAATATTATATCAGATCATAAATAATATATACAATTAGCTATTCTAAAATCTTCTCTTTAACTATAGCTCAATAATCAAGATATCTCTGATAGTAAATAATTAAACAAGTTCTAATAATCTTGTCTTTATAGCAATTAATAGTTATTATATTATAAAGAATTAGGAGTATCATAAGTATTTACTGAATTTTAAAAGTTTAGAGAGTACTTATACTGACAAGAATATAATGGAGATTCTTTAATAATTATTAGCAGTATGAAGACTTGAGAGCAATCTTCTTGCAATTACAAGTGACAATATATTAAATAATAATATCATGCAAGCACATTTTACACATCAGTTAAGATCAGTATTGCAGCAGTTAAATAAGACAACTAATTGAAATACAGACAGTGAAACAATACTCTGTCTTGCTTATGTAATTCAACTTGTAGTTTAAGAGCTGGTTTGCAATCTCAAGATTCAGCCAGACAATAATACTCTACCCACTATCTTTAATAAGAGCTTAATTACTGATAATCTAGTATTAACAAACACATTTACAAATACTCTTAAAAAGATAATGAAATTTGATAACAGTCCTGATATACTTGAGTTGATTTACTAATCTTTACTTAATAATAGATTTATCTTGTTGTTAATATAATCAATATCTTCTCTTAACTTACTGCATATTTTCAACAATATTAACAAGAGAACCAGCACAAGATGATTTAAGATATTTGCACAAGATGAAATTTCATTTATAAGATCTGTATTCATGTTTTGTTGCTTTAACAAGCTGTAGACTCATGAATTCAGAACTTATTACCAAAATATTAAAGACTTCACTTATTAGATTATGACTGAAAGCAGATAGAGTTATAATTAAACTGTTGCAGTCATTCAGTCAATTTATCAAAATACTGTTCAAAATAACAGATTCAACAATTTATTTAGTATGAGCAATCTACAATCATCTTTTCCAGTATTTAGAAAAAGAGAAGAACAAGGCCTGACAGTTAATAACAAGAGAGAATATTAAAGAAGCTATCAAAGCTGCTAGCTTGAAATTCCAGAAATACTATAATAATACTGAGCATTCAAAAAGTAAGCTGCTAGCTGTAGCTACTGCTCTCTATTTATTATACTGCATAAGAGCATATAATTCAGAGAATTGAATCAGTAATAAGTGTAAAATATATCAATAATATATTTTAAGGTTTTACAAAAAGTATTATAAGAAATATAAATAGTCAAGAAAAGTAATACTTGATATGAATGATATATGTTTATTATAAGTATTATTCTGATTTTCTCTCTGCTAACTTCTTTAGAATATTGAGCAAATGATTTTTGAGAGATTTCATTAAAGATAAGCAAATTTCCAAAATGAAATATAGCAATATTTAAATGATAAGAATTTGATATTATCTCAAGCTCTAATTCTGGAATAGTGGAGGATGCTAGAGTCTGATTTTTTAACTGTTACTCAGATGGCAAGAGATATTCTGGCTGTATCTTTAACAGAAATTAAAGTAGAACAGATTTTCAATATTGCTTGAAATACATATTATTATCAATAATTACAGCTTCATGCATCTACAATCAAGAAGATCATGCTACTTAAACATGAAGACAAGATATATACACTAAATAAAGCACTTATATTATATGAAAGATTGGTCAAGAAAGTTATTCAAGATAATCAAGATAATCAAGATACTTCAGAGATTGTATGAAAGGAGATTGCAAGCCTCCTAAATTCAGTACTTAATTTAGACAAGAAACAGAAAATACATTAATATTATTAATAGATAGATTCAAGTAGCTAAAGTCTAATAGCTTGCAATATAATCTAATTATATAAAGAGCAGTATCAAATTTCAGTACTTTTCTAAAGTTAAATAAATTAATAAAATTATGTTAAAATCATTATCAAATTTTATTATCTTTTAATAATACAAATAGAACCAGAATTTCCAGTTTCATTTTACACTTTACTGGTCCTGTCCTATATATAATATTGAAATCCTGATCTTATTTTATTTTGTCATAGCCAGATTCTGAAATCATTCTATTAGCTAGATTTTGATTCCAGTTCCAGTCTCATTCTAATTCCAGCTTTCATGGAACCATTCCAATATGCTGTTAAACAATCCAGTTCTATTTTATTGAGCTGAGCTTTAACCCAATTCTATTCTTGAGACAGAAATTGGGACAGGAATCCAGAATCAGAACAGGAAATTCCAGAACCAGATACCACTTTATATATTATATACATCTCTGGGTGAGAGGATTCTCCTTCTTAGATAAAAGGCCACAGGCACCATACTAATAGTTGATAGCATCAGAGAATATGCTGGCACAAATTTGGTAGAATACTAATATTAGCTAGTTGCATCATCACTAGACTGAAGACTTATTAATGTATTTAACTGCTGAGTACTTAGTATCAACATAACTATAGTAAAAGATATAATGAATAGCTTTCAGCTGAAATTGCTTTAATTAAATCTAACTACTGATCTATTCAACTCTGCAGAATGAATCATCTAGAACAAACAGTTATGATTGTTTCATATATCTCTAATAATATTCAGATATCTTGATGAAAGTACTGTATAATTCTTAGATGTTTCTTTTTAAATTTCATGATCATACAGTCACACCAGATCTTATACTGTATCCAGATTAATTATATCTTGAACTATATCAGTCTCTCTCTGCAGTAATATTATTAGTTTATTGAAACTCTTCTGTATTATCTGCTGGTCAAGAATATTGCTTTTAATCTGAATATCTCTACACATCAGATGATAAATGTATATAGCTCTGTTTATTTGTTTGTAGTGGTGGATGTATATCTTGCTCTGGATCTCATCTCTCTCTAATCAGCTCAGGCTTAGCAGAATAAGTTGAAAGATATGAATACAGATATAATCTATATCTAGAATCTCCAGAGTACTGATCAGAATGCCTGGACTGGCATCAGTCTCATCTTCAGATAGTAGCAAATTCTAATTAAAGATATTGATGCACATGTCTCAGTTCTCAACACTCATACTACTATAGACTGCTATAATACAGTAATCTTGCTTCTGCAGCTACTGTATGAAAAGTTAGCTGAAAAGAAAACACAAGAAAAGAGAATACAGCAATCTATCATTTCAAGTATATAAATTATACAGAAGAATTCTGTCAGAATAATAATCTTTTCTAAATACTTATAATAGTCTCTCTCTATGTTCTGCAGAATATGTTGAATTACACAATACTTGAAGCTGAAATTAATCAGAGTATTGATTGCATGAATATATAATATCTCTTGATGCTAAGATAAACTCTCTCTCTGAGATTGTGATGCTAGTTTTGATTTCATCCATGATTGAGAGAGCTGAGATGATTTCAAGATTTATCATCTTCTCACAAACTTGAGTTTGTTCTTTGGGTAGATTTTCTGCTGGTGTCCCAGGTTCACAAGCTTCAGGAGGTCGGCTTCTTTGTGTTGATACCATTGTCAGATATCACCAAAGAAGAGTGGTAAAATGTGAAAATTATATGTGTGAATCAGTATGACAATAAATCTATAGAAGGAATTGTATGTAGAAAAGAGTACACAAGATAAAAGATCTGGTATTGGCAGCTATGTATGACTTGTAGACAAGATTGCCACTGGCTTCTAACAAGAGGTTTGTGCAGTGGTGATCTTTTATGTGTGTTTGCAAGCATGTGACTTAGTGTCTTGTGAGGACACATGTACCCCCAACAGCTTGCAAGCTGAGGCCCTGGGCCCTTGCAGGTATTGTTGATCTGTGTAAGGGGTTCGCGGGTGAATTCTTACATTCATGCTCCTGCAGAATGAAAATGACAGTACAGACTTAATCAGAAAGATTCTTATCTGTAGCATGCTGCAAGATACTTTACTTCACTAGCTTTACTGCATATTCTAAATGCTGCTCAAGAATCAAGACTTAGAGCAAGATGAATTCATTACTGATAAGATGGAAATTGACAAAATCATAAAGATGATATTATACTTTGTTCTGAGTATCTGAATTATCTACAACTGTCTGCACATCAAACAGTACTGTAAGAATTCTGCAATAATCAACAACCATCTTTCTGCAGTCATGAATACAGAAGAAGAACATGAGAGTTTAAAGTAGTATTATTTAAGATGTCTCTCTTAGAATATGTTTCTCATTCTGTATGACTGTATTCCAGATAAGATGACTGCACACCATCTGAGTTAACTACTGCAAGATGCAATACTGATAGTAGTGTCTAAAGATCTTCTTCTCTTCTGGATAAGAAAGTGGGCTAACTCTATTCTCTGTAACTCAGAGAACTGTCTGAAACTGAATCCCTTTATTAGTTATGAAGACTTGACTTTCATAAAGATTGGCAACTTGAGCCATGCATTCATACAAATTATACAGCATACAATACTGAGATAACATGATCTGAATTCTCAGCAGAATTATCAGCACATATTTCTTATTATACTGAACTCATTCTCCAGCTGTATGATGATACTTCTTCATAATATTTAGAAACAAGATGCTCAGTAATTGCAATAGCAAGCCATAATTCAAGATGAATACTACCAGAAGAAGAGCTTTGACAGCAAGATTATCAGGCACTTTCAAGAGATTAATACAGCTACAGAAAAGCAAGACTACACTCCAGTCATCTGACTGCTCTCCAGAACACCATACAATAAAGAACTGACCAACATGCTCTTCTGAATAACAATACTGGTCTCTGACAAATGAAATAATAATACCAGACTGCAATTTGCCAAATCCAATTAATGAAAGACTCTCTCAGCCAGAGTGCAGTTACTAATCAGCAAGAAGCAGCTGTCTAGAGTAGAATAGATCAAGTTCCAGTCAGCAGCACATCAGTTTGGTCAGATGCTTGAGTGTCTGATAATTCATCACATTATCAAGACAAGTTGGTTCAACAAATCTATTATAAAGCTGCCCTGCAATCACCATTATGATGCTCTCTGCAGCCTAGAGCTCAAGATCAGAGATGAGCTCCAGCAGTATAAGCAGCATAAAATTCAAAAACTAAAAGACAGCTACATAAAAAGTCTGCAGAAATCAAAGAAGTACAGTCAAGGATCTAAATCTGAGCTTTTTAGTCAGATTTTTTTCAAGAAGTCATGCATAAATCAGATTATTGTCATCTGTCCAGTTCTTCTGAATCTTATAAAGACCAAGCAATGTGAGTTCAAGCTCATTAACAAGAAAATGATGGAGAACAGATGGCATGCTGATGATTCAACAACTTCACAAGAAAACCAAACTACTAAAGAGAATGACAAAATGGCAAGAAAAGTTGAATACTCTCCAGGCCACCCAAAAGCACTCACAAAGTGAATCTTTCAATATGGCCACCTCCAACCCAACATCTACAAAGCATCCATCAGTCTTGAGACCACCATAATACACAAAGCTCTATCAGACTAGCTTCTATACAAAATATCAGCAGTTCATCTCCAGTATTGAATTCACTTGTGATGCAAGCAAATTGAATGATGAGAAGATTCTCATGTATGCTCTTATAAGACTTGATTACATTAAAAAAGATCTCTGGAAGATTTATCATGAAAACAACCCATTGAAGAATAAGTGAAATGATCTCAAGAAATTCCTACATGCAAGGCTAGAAAATTCAGCAAACTACACATAAAACTTTTAATAAGTAATCTTTAATCTTCACAAGAGTTTGAATGAAACTGACCAAGTTTACTACCAATAATTTCTAGAGCTTGCAACAGAAATTGGTGAAGAATTTGAAAGCTTTAAAAAAATGAAGAAGAATCTATACATAAAGAACTTGAATGAGCTCATGCAAGCTAAACTAGATGAACAGCTGGAAATACCAGATAATATTAATGAGATAGTAGTACTGACTACCCAACTCCAATCAAGTATGACAACAGCTCTTGAAAAGAGTGTCTCACATGCAAAGTCTACCAATTCAGTTAGAAGTGCTTACAGAGGTATGAAGACTGATGACTCAAGATCACAAACAGATAAGAGAAGTCAATTCTAGAGATCTGCTCAGAAGATGGGGAAAGATCTTATCAAGAATCATAAAGCTTTAAGAAAAGAAGAGAAGGGCTTTGAGTGTGGCCAAAAGAGGCATCTCACAAAAGACTGTCTCAAGAAGAAGAGTAGCAAATAGAAAATTAAGAGGCTGCAAGTAGATAGAATTAATATAATAAAGTTGTTCAAGAAAAGTCTTCTTGCTCTCCCCCTCATTATTCTAGGCACACAAAGCCTAACTAACAGAAGTATCATCTGGTCAGCACTAATAGACTCTGGTTGTCAATCTCTAGTGATTAGTTCACAATTGGCCACAAAGCTAGCACTAGAGGTGCACAAGATGTCTATAGAGATTGAAACTGCTATAAATTATGAGAATGTTACTTTTACAGAAGGGATTACAAATATATTCTTTAAAGTCTGTAACTCTCAGAAAAACTGGCACTTATTTCATAAACAAGTGATGGTCACAAACATAAAAAATAAGATGCTAGTGGGTTTGAGCTAGCTGTAGCAACATAATCTCAAGATGTATTTCAGAGAACTAAGGCTAGAGTTCCAAACTGTATGTTATGACCTGCTTGTAAAGGTTAAACCAGTTAATCTCTTGAAGCTAGTAGAGAGAGAGAAGCTCATCTATATGATAATTCTCTGTAAATCAGAACAGGTGGTGATAGCAGATCTAGATCTCCAGATACTGGAAGTCTACTGTAAACTTATGGAAGTGTTTAGTAACAAGAGAGCTTGGAAGCTGCCACTATAAAGATAATTTGGCTATAGATCTTGAGTCAGAGAAGCAGCCAGAATTTAGAAGAACATACAGACCTTCACAAGCTGAACAAGAGACTCTTCATAAATATCTGAGCAGTGCTCTAACTCATGAGTTCATCTGCACTTTCAAGTCATTCAGAAGAGCACCCATTCTGTTCATGTTCAAGAAAAATGGCAGACTAAGAATGTGTGTGGACTATTACAATCTGAATTCAAAAACAGTCAAGAATAGATATTCTCTACTACTGATTGAAGATGTGTTGTATAAGCTTGCAGAAGCTGCAATATTCACTTAGTTGGATGTCAAGAATGCCTATTATAGATTGAGAATTCACAAAAGAAATAAGTGGAAGACTGCATTTCAGACTTTATAGAAGCTATTTAAGTACTTGATAGTGCTTTTTGAACTTGCAAATGCACTGGCAGCCTTCTAATTGTACATCATAAAGATACTTAGCAAATATCTGGATGTGTTTACAGTGGTCTATCTTGATGATGTGATCATGTACTTGGCTCACAAGAAAGACCATGAGGAGCATGTGAAATTGATACTTAAGGTACTCAAGAATGCAAGCCTTTATTGCAAGCTGGTAAAGTGCAAGTTCAATACTCATAAGATTGATTATTTTGAGTATATCATAACATCAGAGAGTATTCTTATGGAGAAGAGCTGTATGGACACTATTCTTGACTGGCCAGAGCCAATCAGTAAGAAAGAGATTCAGATCTTCTTAGAATTCACAAACTTTTACAGGCACTTCATTTTAAGATTCTCTAAGATAGCCTGTGGCCTGACTGCTCTCTTAAAGGGAGGAGAAGTAAAGCTAAGCAAGCATACATAAAGAGAGATGAGAAGAGAGACTAATACTTTCATGACTAAGAAAGGTCACAAAGTCTTTATAGGTCTGAGAAGGGTATTTACAAAAGCTGTTATGCTTCACCATTTTGATATAGAACAGAAGACCAGACTGGAAACAGATGTATCTGGCTTCACAGTGTGTGGTATTCTATTACAGCTGGTGAAGAATAGCATTTGAGTTCCAGTTGAGTTTTATTTGCAGAAGATGCAACCTGCAGAGATGAATTATAACATTCATGATCAAGAACTGCTTGTGATTGTGAAGTCATTTAGATATTAGTACTGCTGGTTGAAAGACTTGTGAACACCAGTTAAAGTTCTTACAAACTATAATAGCTTGCACTATTTCCAGACTACTCAAGATCTCTTGTGAAGACAGGTTCACTGGATACAAAGACTGACAGTCTTTTGGTTCACAGTTAACCATATGAAAGGAACCAAGAATCCAGCAGATGGACTCTCACAAAGATCTGATTATACTAAGAAGACTGGTCTAGATGATACAGAGAGTTGTGAGACTGCAAACTAACTGAGAGTGATACTTGTAAAGAAGCAAGAGACTACAGAAAAGTTGAAACTGACAGCTCAAGTTTCTCTTAATCAGAAAGAGAAGAGAGAAGATGAGAATGTGCAACTTATCTTCACAAAGCTTCAGATTGTAACCAAGAAACTACTTGCAAAGATTGTCTTAAAAGACATGTGCAAAGTGAAGAAGATTACAATACAGATTCAGAAGGCTAAAGATATGGTTTATAAGAAGAATTCTTATAAGAAGAGCAGCTTCAATCTGTTAGCATTATTGCCAAACCTACTGCAAAGTAACAACTATGCAGCTGAAGTTTGTAAAGGCATTAAGACAGGCATGAAGAAATTCACAACATGAAAAGAGAAGAAGAGCATTCTCTATAGAAATAGTTGCATGTACATCTCTCAGAATAGGATCTTGTGAATAGAGCTGATCAGACATTATCATAATCTATCTCTTGTGGGGCATTTTGCTACAGCAAGAATGTACAAGCTTATAGCTTGCAAATACTTTTGATCAAGAATAAGAGAACTGATAAAGAAGTGTTGCAAAGTCTGTAAGATCTGCCAGAGCTCAAGAAGAGTTTGTGGGAAATCTCAAGAAGAACTATCACTCTTACTAATTCTGAATTGCTCTTGAAAACCTATTAGCATGAATGTTATTACAGATCTCTCTGCAAGCCTGAATTTTAAAAAGATGCAGTTTGACTGTATTCTGATTATAGTGAACTGGCTCATAAAGATGGCTCACTTTATTCCTATAACAAAGAAGCTGACATCAGAGGAATTGACTCATCTCTTTGTTTGTAAGATAGTGAGATTGCACAGATTACCTGCAAGCATAGTGTAGTGGGGATTCCGGTACCATATTAGGACAAAGGTTGTTCCAGTCCAAGGCGCAAAAGCCCCCCAGCTACTATCTCTGAGCTATATACACCACCTATAGCCCCTGCATCTTGCTCAATACCTTCATGCACCTTTGTACTTTTCTACACACTCATTCTTTATTGCTAGTTTGGTTATTAGTTAGAGAATATGAAGATCTCTTGTTCATGAAGCTTGCTACTGTTTCTTATTAGAGCTGCCTGTGTTAGTACAGGCTCTTTAGTACTATTATTTCTTATGAGCTTAGGCATCCATTAAGGCATGCTTCTCTGTTCTTACTACTCAGCCATTACCATTCTTACTATGTTGTGATTTTTCATTCTTCTTGCACTCTCACCATCTCAACCAACTCACCTACTTTGACAAGGCATCCCATCATACCCCACTTCATTTGGTGACCAAGCTGAGACCTGAAGATGATGATGTGGTGATTTGGTGGCTGCCAAGGAGGAAAAATAAATTCTGAGACACATGAAGCAATACACTATTTCAAGATAAGATCTTATAGACTAGGAATACAGTACTAATCAGGTTTTTGTTTAGAAACAAGATTAGGGAGCTTAGATTTGAATGGCTCTTATTTAAAGCTTGCCCAATAAATAGGTTTTTTGGAAAGATATTGAATCATTGAGAAACAACAGAACATACTGTGTGACATGATCAAAGATCAAGAAATCAAGAAATCAGGATCAGAATCAACCATGGTTGAAGATACTACAGGATCATACACAACTATGTCACAAGATGAGGACAGGAGAATTGTGGTTCACTCCCACATTTCTATGCCTTCCCCTGGCACAGCAAATACACCTTGGTTTGATGGCAGAGATGCTACCTTGTTTATTGAAAGGTTTTATCAAATGTGCAAGAATCATGGAGTAATTAATCCTAAGAACATTATCAAACAGTTGGCTAGATACTGTGTTACATGGATTGGAGAATGGATGAAGACCTTAGAAGGCTACAAGAAAGATAATTGGAAAGTATTCTCTAAAGAGATTATTCATGAATTTCATGATCAGGACATTACTTACAAGATTCACCATTAGAATTATCTTCAAGCAATTATAAAGAAACTGCATGCTTGAGATAGCAACATTTGCACCTATATTCAAGAATACACTACTATCACTAGTACAGTACAAGCCAATGGAAGGCTTGATGAATTTACTAAGGTGTCTTGATTTCTTCAGGGGCTGCCTGAGAAGCTCCAGAATAAGATTATTGACAAGACAAAGCTTAATCTTTCAGACAATATGTCACCTATTGATTTTAGGAAGGTTGTTTAAGTGACCATGAATTTGATCAACCAGTATGAAGGGAATAAGAAGGTCTTTGAAGAAGATGAAATGAAGCAGAAGAAAATGAAGAAGCTTGGTGAGCAATATCAATTAGCTAACAAATCTCCTACAGTTGAGGCTCCAAAGAAAACAGCTAGTTCTGTGAAGACTGAAGAATCTGAATCAAAATTCAAAGTCAAGAGCTCTGAAAGCACCAATATTAAAGCTGTAATTGAAAAGATGATCAACAAGTTTACAAATTTGGCATTGGCCATGAGAGTATAGTCAAATCAGATACAAGAGAATTCCAATCAGTACTATATGCTGCAGAGAGAAGAGCCTCCAAAACCCATACCAAATTATACAACAAATGTGACTACTAATTCTGCAACAGTACAAGAGAACACCCAACTGCAATTAGTCAATTCTTATGTGGCTCAAAACAGTTCACCAATGACAAGCTATTGTTCTAGTGGCTGAGGAGAAGCTTGAACTGGAGGAATTTCAACACATCTCTCATGCTTTTACTGTGGAAAACCTGGACACCATCAATCTTAGTGTTATGAATACCAATCTGATGCAAATAACAGGTTCTGTCATATTGATGATAAAGAGAACTTGCATATGGGTTCCTCTGGTTAAAACTATCAAGTTGTCACTTCTAAATCTGGAATACTAAACATGTATATTGTACAGTCTATGGGAGAAGATGAATGGGCAATTCTGGAGTTGACAAGCCCTAAAAAGAAGATCAATCAGCAAGAAGAAACACCTCCAGTAAATTCAACCAGTGTGAAGGTGCAAGCAGGATGACTTGCATATCTAATGTCTGATGGAGAATCTGATTCAGATAAGAAATATGAACCACTGGAAGAAAGAACATCAGTCAATGTTGGAACTGTTGAAGAAGCTAAGAACAGTCAAAAAGCTAAGATTGCAACACCTCATACTCAGTATACTGAACAATTTATTACCTACTGGAATAATCAAGCTAGTGTTGATGATGATATCATGGAAGATGTTGAACTGATCAATCAGAAGAAGCCTGAAATTCAGAACAAGATGGTGGAGAAATAAAGATCAAGATATTCTGCAACAGATTGTTTATTCTCTCAGATCTGTAATTCAACAGATGCCAATGAATTAATGGGTCAAATTCTCAATGGGAAGATTGAAGTGTCAGTCAAGAAGCTTATAGATGTATTACTGAAGCTTCATTAAGCATTCTTTGAATCAGGTTGGAATAACAGTACTAGCAAAAGTCATGCAAAGATTGAAGTCTCCAAACTGGTTCAGCCTGAGCTAAAAATCAATTCTGGTCAACTTACATCAAAGCTCATGGTACCAAAATTCAAAACAGTATATGGAATATGTTCATTATATGCACCAGTCACTATAAACTAACAAGAATTAATGATGTTGATTGATACTGATTCAGAAATCAATTTGTTGTCTTGAAAGTATGCTGAAATGTTGAATCTGCTGATGGAAAATAAGCTGTGAGTGACCATGATTGTTTAAACAGAAGAAGTTGCTTCTTTTTATATGTTTTGTAATGAAGTGCCTGTTCAGATCAGAGACATTATTACTTATACCCCTTTCCTTATATTTGAGGGAGGGGATCAGTAACTTATTCTTGGAAGATCTTGGCAATTTGCTGCCTGTTGGCAATGCAACACCTCAGATGACAGAGAAGTGAACAGTGAAATTTATAATAAGGAATGAATGTATTGTCTAGTTTTTGAAGACTTTAAGCCAAGCTCAAGCAACATGAGGTATGCAACTGATAAATTGAACAGCAATCATTTAAACAATTCAACAGATATTTAATCAGGTGGGTGCCTGTGAATACAAGGCCTGATGAGGATAAAGAAAATGCAACAAAGATGATGGGTATAAGAATTAATGATGAGAAGGTTAAAGGTCAGGAGGTTGAAAAAAATAGAGAAGTCAGAAGCATTGGCAGCAGTACTGGTGTTGGTGACTACAGTAATAAGAAGAAACATAGTTCTGGTGATGGTGAATCCAAAAGTGTGCTAAGCCTAATTGGATTGACCAGTACACTGGTGAATCAAATGAATTAATCAGAGAACAAGAATAATTTTGCATTGGGAGTTTGGATTTTCTGTCCTCTGCTTCCTGATCTGGACAGTATTATGGCTTACTGCAAACATTACACACATAATATTAATTCCAGCTTAATTTAAAAACCTATTTCATAAAATGCTTGATTAATTTACACATCTCTGAACAAAAATCATGATTTTGTCATGAAGAAATTGTGTCAAGTTGACATTTTCAATAGTAGCTGGAACATTAGGCTGTCTTCTTCAGAAGTCTGAAGAGTATGCACTGCTTATAAGTGGAAAGCTGATAAGATAAGGCTGTTAGCATCTGGAAAATCTGATGGAAGCAAACTGGAAGATCTAGATAATTGGGTGGATGTTTGTTTGAATAAGTATTATTCTGAGAAGAAATGTGTTGTATTTAATTGTAAATTTGATGACCACATTAGGTCTAGAATTATGTCTTTTCCTGTTGGAGAATGGCTAACAAATGAGAGAATTGAGAAGCTCAAAATTGGATTTGAACTAACAAGTTGGAAGAAGGAATTTTTCATATCAGTTCTTTATAAATGTAAAGGGGTATTGATGTGGTCATTCAAAGATCTATATGGTGTTTATCCTGAATGCTTGCCTCTGCAGATTATTAAGACAGAGTCTTATGAAACTTGACAGACTAAGACTTACTGAATTTCTTGTGCTCTACATGATAAGCTAATTAAAATCATTCAGGACAGATTAGAAGCTAAAACATTAAAGTCTTGCCATGGTTCATATACCAACCCCTATTTTCTGGTTGCAAAGAAACAGAAAGGTGAATATTGTTTTGATGCAGCACATATGTAAAACAAAGTTACTATTTGAGATGCTTTTATTTCTTCTAATGTTGATGAATATGCTGAAGACTTTGGTGGACTTGTTATGGCTAGCTTATGTGACTTGTTCTCTGGATATGATAATTTTCCATTAGCTGAAGAGAGCAGGAATATGACAGCTATTGTAACCTCTATTAGACTCTTTTACCATACAACTTTAGTTCAAGAGGCAATGAATTTGCCAGCTCAAGCCCAACATGAGATAATGAAGATTGCTTGAGTCTTTATGGATGATCTTGGAGTAAAGAGATTGTGTGTTAAAGATGAAACTGAAGTCCTCTCAGGAATAAGAAGATTTGTTTATGATCATCTGCAGAACCTGGACTATATTCTATAACTTGTTAAAATCTCTGGAGCTAGAATCTCTGGTGCCAAATCTCAATTCTGCATGTCTGGAGTCAATGTTGTTGGATGGATCTGTGACTATGATGGATGACAATCTGAGAAAACTAAGGTGACTAAAATTGCAAATTGGCCTACTTCTATGAGTGTTACAGAATTATGAGGATTTCTAGGGCTTGCTGAATATTTCTGAATACTTATAGAGCATTACAGTTGGATAACTGAACCTTTACATTATCTGCTTTAATGAAATGTTATATGGTCATGAACTGAAGAGCAAAATGACATCTTTATGCTTTTGAAGGAAAAGTTATATTTATTTCCTATTGTTCTTCCAATCAATTATGGACAAGATCCTTTGCTTATCACTGTGACTATTGATGCCAGTGAATTAGAATGGGGAGAATGCATTATTCAGAAGCAATGAGGGGCTTGACATTCTGCATGATATGAATCCAGAGTATGGAATAATTCAGAGAAAACATATGATGCTGGCAAATAAGAATGCAGAGCTGTTTTGAAAGCCTTCAAGAAATTCTGATACTATATCTATGGAGTATCCTTTATCTTGGAAATTGATGCAAAAACTCTTGTCACCCAACTTAATAGAACTGCTACAGATGTTCCAGGAGCTTTGATTACTAATTGGATAGCTTAAATATGCCTTTTTGACTTTACTGTTAAACATGTTCCTGGAACAAAATACACAGCTGCTGACAGACTGTCTTGCTGAGAACTAGATACTGGAGAACAACCTGAATCTGAAGAAGATGAAGATCTGTTTGTCTTTATGGATTCTATAAGAGTTTTAGCTGGCTGAGCTCTCAATAGTGAAGATCTTAGAATACTGGACTCCACATATTCAGAAGAATTGGAGAAAATTGCATGATATCTAACCACCCTATCAAAACCATTGGGCATGGAAGGAAAAGAGTATGCAAGATTCTGAAAGAAAGCAATTAAATATGTAATAGAGGCTGATCAACTATTTAGACAAGCAGAATCTGGTGTATCTCTAAGATGTGTTGTGAATAATAAAGAACAACACAAACAAATTTTACACATGATGCATGACAAATTTGATTATAAAGAGTGAGAGGGAACATACTCTACCTTACAAGCTCAATACTGGTGGTCAGGAATGTATAAAGATGTGTCTGCTTATGTGAAGCACTGTTCTCAATGTTAATAAAGAGATTTGCAAAGGTTAAGTGAAGAGCTTCATTCTACCTGGGCTTCTATCTGTTGGGAGAAAGTTAGAATGAATATCAAACACATGCCTTTCTGTTGAGAATGAAATTATTTGGTTGTTGCAAGATGTGACTTTACTGGATAAGTGGAAGCTAGAGCATTAAAGAAGGCAACAGCTGAAGCTGTGGCCAAATTTCTTTATGAGAATATCATCTGTTGATGGGGCCTGCCTGCCAAATTTGTTATGGATGGAGAACCAGAGAATAAGAATGTTGTGGAGACCTTACTGAAGAAATTTAACATTAAATGCATTGTTATTTTGCCCTATAATTCTCCTGCAAATGGTATAGTGGAAGTTGGTCATAAGTCTTTGGCTGATGAATTAGCTAAAGCCATCAATAGTACTGGAAGGGATTAGATTAAACATCTTCCTGCAATTCTGATGACAGATTGAATGATGACTAAGGCTAGTACTGGTATCTCCCCTTATAGATTGCTAATGGGCCAGAAGGCAGTTCTTCCAGTTAAACTTGAGATTTTCACTTGGCAAACAATTCCATAGTGAAATGTTCAAACAACTGAAGATCTTCTTCTGATACATGCACACCAAATTGAATGACAAGATGAGGATGTTCTGGAAGCAGTACATCATCAGCTCCAAATGCACACTAAGAATAAGGAATACTTTGATGATACTCATAATATTCAGACCAACTCTCTTCAACCTGGAGACCTTGTCTTGCTTCACAATACCAAAGAAGAACAGAATATGTCTAGAAACAACACCCTGCACTTTTAATGGCTAGAACCCTATAGGGTTAAGTCCACCAATCAAGAACTAGGTTCCTATCATCTTGAAGAGTTAGATGGCACTGAAATCAAAGAATCTATTGCAGGAAGCAGATTAAAGAAGTATCTTATGAGATCTGGAATGGAGCAGCTTAGTGATAGCTCAGCAGATTCAGATGAAGAGATGGAGAATGTTCCTCAAAGATATGCTACAAGAAGCCAGTCTAATATTCTCTCTAGCAGTTTCTTGGATGTTAGCTTCTTGGATAGGGGGGATAACCAAGGTCAGAGTGAGAGCAAAAATGAAAATGACCAAGGAGAAATGGAGCAAACGCAATTACCAACTGTTATACCAGATGACTGGAGCTTTGCTGTTGTGATACCTCCACAAGATGTTTAATTTGTTGTGTACCTCCATAAGATGTTTAATTTGTTGTGTTTTGTTTGCAAAAGTGAAGTTTTTGCTTGCTCTTTTGGGAGGTTTCTTTTATTTGCCTGCAAAGTGAAGTTTTTGCTTGCTTATTTGGGAAGTTTCTCTTTCTTTATTATTTGCAGAAGCCTTCACTTTTTCTGAATTTTTCAGAAGATATTTAAATACTGATTTTTCTTTCCTGAAGCTTCTACTGTCTTTTATATTCAAGCTTGATTCTTTTCACAGATTCAACATTTTTAACACTTCTTCTTGCCTTCTATTTTGTTATTCTGACATTTGCAATTCTTTTTGGATTACTGATATTCTTCAAAATAGCTGGATGAAGCAACTTGCCTTCTCTAGCCCCTGCACCTGAAAACCAAGGTCTGGTCATTACCAGAGACAGTAGAGTCAACCTGGATGGCCATTTCTTCAATAACCTAACAGCAGCTATGGAATACATTGATAATCAAGCTTTGCACCATTACTATGGCCTACAGATCAAGCTAATAAATGCACTGATGTGAGTGACTGATATGGTTACTGACTTAGTGGCCCATTTCTATTGATATATTGAAAGATCCAGAGCTTGGCAACACATTATACATGCCAATTTTAAAGCTGATTTTCATAATGCTTAAAAGGTTACTCTGGATGTTGAATGATGTTGCATTGATATGCAAAAGATCAAGAATAGACTTGTTGCTACATGAAGTATTGACAGAATTAATGCCATATGATTAAAAGTAGAGAGCCTGTGGGCAGCACAAAAGCTTTGCCATATTCTAAATATCTACAAGAATTGGGATAAGTTCACCAATAATATTAACAGTGCAGTGCTTTAAAGACTAGATGCTACAGGGGCTGGACATTGCCAGAGCTTAGCTATATTGCCAGGTGATTATACTACAGCTGACAAAGAAGTTGACTGTATATGTGAACTTCTTTCAAGAGATGCTCTATACTGATGGAGTCTTATCATTGACAACTACAGTCTTCTATAGCTGTTGGCTCTTCCACAGTCATCTAGCTCCCAACATTCAATTCAGAATATTGCTAGAAGTCCTCCCACTGCAAGCAGCTTCTGAGATCTACTGGAAGGACTGCAGTCTCCAAGATCATCAAGAGATATTCTAATGAGTGGAATGTCTATGCCATATAGCTGCAATGTGTCAGGAGCCTCTATACATAGCACAATGTCAATTAGATTGTGTGGATTTGAAACTGGCCAATCACAGCTGCCATTTGAATTCACCAGCACACTGGTCAATCTATCCAGTCAATCAGAAGCTCTGAAGCACCACAGTGAAAGAATTGCAGCCATGTTGGCACATTAAACCCTCCAAGACTTAGATAACAATGATGAGTCTGTTATTTCTCCCAAAAGTAATGAAGAGATATCTTGACATGAGTGTAAAGAATCTGTCATGGCAGTACACTCTGGTACTTGCCATTGCCATGGATTTGAACAGCAACTCCTGCAAAAGATAAAGAGTATTAAAACACATTCAGAATTGGAGCTTATTTGCATTCTGAAGCAATTAGAAAAGGCATTTAGCAATAAGAAAGCTGATACCTATCTATACTATGACCATACAAAACTAATAGCTTCAAAACTCAGGTTGCAGACTTGCACACTTAATAGAGAGAAGCTTCTCAACTGTTTGGCTCACATTCATAGAAATTGTCACAACATTGGCTCAGTCAAGACCAATGACAGCATCTACCTCTGGTTCCATTTGGCAAATAGACCAGCTAGAGCTGAAGATGCTTTAGGCATTTACAAATTCAAACATCAGCCAATTATCTCTCTGATTGCAAACATGAGAATGTTTGACTTTAATCAATATACACAGATTACTGGAGTTAACAAGTTCACCATCAGCAATCTTCAGAAGAAATGGAAGCCCACTGAGTCTGTTATTATTCTTCAGCTAATGTGCTGGTGGAACAATAAGTTACAAGACACCACCACCACAGTACTCACTCAGGTCAATGGTGAATACAATATGTACTACCATCATCAGCAAATAATGAGAGGTTGTGACAATTATGAATGGTTGAGAACAATGTACCACAGTATTGGTCAATAACTCATGTGCCAGGACCCTGTGTACTACCTATAGTATGTGCTGACAAGATCCAACCACACTTGGAAATTAATCTCCTATCCATATTATGTCAAGTATGCTAAGCCAGGGGATGAAACTGGATTTTACCATATTGATGTCAACATTCCAGATGCTATTACTACTGAAAGGGGTATTAACATGATACAAGGATCCTTGACCTTAACAGCAGAAGAGTCTGGTGACTGCACAGAAATCTTACCAGGAATGCATAACCATCTAGAGAATTAGTGGGGACTAGTCAAAGAATAAGGCTTATTCACTAATGGCTATGTTCACTGCATTAAGAATACAATGTATACCAAAGATGATGAAAGAAAATTTAGTATTAGATGGACTGACATTATTTGCAAACCTGGTGATGTCCAAATTACAAGCCTTCTGCTGCCCCATGAAGCTCATGGTCCATGCAAAAAGGTCCAGCATACTATGCTACCCTGGTATGTGGCAATCCAGAAGGACCATGAACATCTTGAAGTCAATAAAGCTGGTATCTGGTTACAGCTCTCTATCACATATAGGGATCTAGTTCCAGGGCCATCATTACCTTCCAGCCATTCAAACTATTATGCATCAGTTCCATATTGATTCCCTACTGCTATTCAATTACAAGGCTTAGAAGCTATATTGGATGTCTTGGTAGACTGAATTAGATGGAACAACCCTATAATGATTGAGGAGCTTGATACTCTCTTTGGATCAGAAGAGAAGAAGGCTCAGAACTTCATTAATAACTGGCATCTAAAGATCATGTGAATTGCTTTGGATACTATTGTCAAGACATACCAAATTGAAAAGAAAGCTTTTGGTAACAAATTCTATTAGCATTGTGTGCACAACAATATTGATTCAGCATCAGTTTGGCCTTCTCCTCCTTCTGAGAACTTGGTGGAAGAAGAGAATCATGGTGATTACTATTAGGAATTGCTGCTGTCACTCTCTTTATTCTTATTTTCTATCTCTTTTCTTACCAGATTGTTACTAATTCTTAGCCTCTTATTTTCTTTACTAAATTGCCTTTGTTTTGTTTCATATGTTGCCTGTTGTCAGGGGACACCAACATTGAAAGCCAGGAGGAAATGTAGTGAGGATTCCAGTATCATATTAGAACAAAGATTGTTTCAGTTCAAGGTGCAAAACCCCTCCAGCTACTATCTCTGAGCTATATAAACCACCTATAGCTCCTGCATCTTGCTCAATACCTTCACACACCTTTGTACTTTTCTACACACTCATTCTTTATTGCTAGTTTGGTTATTAGTTAGAGAATATGAAGATCTCTTGTTCATGAAGCTTGCTACTGTTCCTTATTAGAGCTGCCTGTATTAGTACAGGCTCTTTAGTACTATTATTCCTTATGAGCTTAGGCGTTCATTAAGGCATGCTTCTCTGTTCTTACTACTCGGCCATTACCATCCTTATTATGTTGTGATTTTTCATCCTTCTTGCGCTCTCACCATCTCAACCAACTCACCTACTTTGACAAGGCATCCCATTGTACCCTGCTTCAATAGTAACAGATTGAGAATCTCTGTTCATGAGTGAATTTTGGGGTGATTTAACTTATATCTTGAAGATTGCAAGAGCAATAAGCATGGTGTTCCACCTGCAAACTGATAGTCAAACTGAGAAACTGAATAGTATGCTAGAGCAGTATCTGTAAAGCTATATCAGTTATAACCAAGATAACTAAATGATGTGATTACTAATGGTGGAGTTCACATACAATAACTCATAACAGGTCTCCATACAGAAATCATCTTTTTAGCTGATATATAGATTAAATCTGTGAACAGATCCATTGGACTCTGATAAGTATGACTATATGTGCAAGAATTCAAAAAATCAGGCAGAGGCAATGAGATTGCTCTGTAAGAAGGCCAAGAAATCACTCACAAAGGCACAAGTCTATCAAAAGAAGTACTATGATCAGAAGCATACTGTAAAGACTTTCCAGGTAGAAGACAAGATGTGGCTTGATTTTTGCAACATCAAGACCATGTGGCCTAACAAAGAATTGAATTTGTTGAGACATGAGTCTTGTAGAATTGTGAAGAAGATAGGCTTGCAAGTCTATAGACTGCAGCTGTCTTCAGATCTGTAAACTTATGATATCTTTTATATATTCCTGCTCCACAAGCACAAGACCTGTGAAGAAATTGATAGCTCACCTCATCATAAAGTTTGTAAGATGAATAAGAATGAAAAAAAGTATCAGATCTGTAAGATAATTAACTCAAAGAGAGAGAGTTGTAAGCTGTAGTACAGAGTACATTAAGAAGATTATGATGATGAGAAGAACAAGACATGGGTTTCTGTAAGTAATGTCTGTTTACTGAAGCTACTCCAACAATTTCATAGTAGGAATCCAGACAAGCCTGATTTGTGAAAGAAATGGATGGAGGTAGTGGAACTAGAAAATGAGTTAGAGAGAGAAAAGATATAATCAAATTAAATTGAATTAGTTTTAAAAGAACTATCTAAAGACTATATAAGAGTCTCTGGCTTTCTTCTGTAAAGATCTGTAACAACTATCTATAATTTCACTGCTGGAAAGAGCAAGCAAGGTGCCCACAGTATAGACAGTTATTATATTTTTGACTCAAGTCTGTGAAGATGTACTCTGTGAAGATTATGTTGCTATAATCTTGCTAAGCTCTCTTGCAGACAGAGCACTTCTGTTCTGGTGACAGCTGGGCCCCAGCTTAAGTCATATGAATACTCTTGTGAAGCTGGACATGAATAGCTAACTGGTTTGAATTATTCAAACCAGCAATAAGCACAGATTTTTGAATAGGCTTGTGACACCATGCTTTTTTGTGGGCAGACAAAGCTTGTGCCCCAGTATGGGGTAGAAGATCTGAAAGAACCACTGGATTAGCCTGTAAAGCACCAGCAAAAGTAGTGACTGATAGCATTTGGGTGAAGATGATCTGAGATCATCATTGTCAGTCTTGTAGAGGGGGTGCTGGATGATTCCAGGCACTCTACAGGACTACAGCACTCATGAATTCTGCTGGAGCAGGGGAAATAATAACAACAATCTAGAAAAGATTAGCCACAAACTCAAATATGATAGAGAATACTCACATTTCTGGCTAGAGCTGGAGCAGCAATAACTGTAGAAAGAGAAGACAGAGCAGAATTCTAACTTCATCAGCATGGAAATCAATACCAGCTCACAAGAAGCACTTACAGCTTGAGCTGGCAGGAGAAGAGTGGTGATAACTGATGAAGAAGAGAAAGAAGAAGAAGCAATAATACTCTAGAACTATCAGTTATGAACACTTCTCAAATTTTCAAGACTACTTACTGGAGGCCCAACTTTTTCTGTAAAGAAGGGGGTAAAAATTCTCTCAAGAGAGAAAAGCAGTAATGACTTGTAAGAAAGAGAGAGAGAAGATTATAAATCTGCAGAAACTTCTAGCAAGCATCAGCCTCTCTGTAAATTAAACCCCATATAAAAGCAAAACTTCATGACCATGCAAAGCAAAAATGCAATCAAGAGTGAACTTACTAACTTGTGGCTGCAAGATTAAGTGTGCAGAATATCTGAATAAAGCCATTTTTGATTCTTCTAATTATTAGAGATCTTTTGTGAACCTGTCTTTTACATAAAGCAGTGCTTGAAGAGTTCACTTATCTGAATAATAATAATATAAGCTAGAAAAGAAAGAAAAGAAAAGAAGAAAAAGAGAAAGCAAGAGAAAGCTCTCTCTTAAGCTAGTGCTTATTATCTAATAGTGATACAAAGCTAGTGAGAACAATAGAGACTCTCTATATATTATTGTGTTATTAAGCTCTGTTGTGTTATTATGTTGTGTTGTGCTATTAGAGTTGTGTTGATATCATATCTCTAGTGAGGCTGTACACTTTTTCTTATAAGGAAATTTTTATTTTTCCCAAGAGATTTTGTTTTTCTACTCATGAAGATTTTTAATGAGACAGCTGTCTTGAGAGACCAAGACTTACAAGAGAAGAAAATCTGTAAGAATTCATCTGCAAATCTCTTATATAGATGAACAACATCTGTAAGAGCTCAGGGCCTCAGCTTATGAGCTGTTGGGAGTACATGTGTTCTTGTGAGACACTAAGTCACATGCTTATGAACATATATAAAAGACTGCTACTGCATGAACTTCTTGTTAAGAGCTAGTGGCAATCTTGTCTACAAGTTGTATATAGCTGCCAATACCAGATTTTTTATCTTGTGTACTTTTTCCTACATACAATTTCTTCTATAGATTCATTGTCATGCTGATTCACATGTATGATTCTCACAATAAAGAAACTGGTGAAATTCTATCATATTTGGCTGTTCATCTGGTTACATCAAAATCTGCCAGACTTGATGAGTTTCATCAGGTCAACTTGCTCAGTATTATTCTTGTTACTGATTTGTGGCTCAGATTCCAGTTATATTATCTTGTCAAGAAACTCATAATCTGTGTTCAAGAGTAAAGTATTGTCACTATTAATTATTTTAACAGTCAGGGAGCAGTACTCTTGTTAAATTTTACAGAATAGAGTTAATCAGCTCTGTTTTTGAATTTCACTAGATAAAGCTGGCAAATATTTATTTTGAATTTCACTGTTCTTGATTAGTGCTGATATTGTTCTTGAAACCAGCTACTCAATCATAATATGCACAGGTGTGGAGTCACATTCATGATCATTTCTGATCTAAGTCAGGCCATCTTGAGAATTCTGGGCTTTAGTAGAGGCAGTGAAGACAGTGTCTAGATTTGATGAATCTATTACAGTATTCAAGTTTATTAAAGTGTCTGAATGGTTGGCCATGCTATCAATTTCTTGTTGAATTTTATAGAGTAGAGTTGGTGGGCCCTCTTTTTAAATTTCACTGGATAAAGCTAGCAGGTATTTATTTTGAATTTCACTGTTCTTAATTAATGCTGATATTGTTCTTGAAACCAGCTGGATTGAGTTATCTTGAGAATTCTAAGCTTTAATCAAGGTAGTAAAGTTAGCACCTGCATTTAGTAAATCTATCATGATATTCAAGTTTATTAAAGTATCTAAGTGGCTAGTTATACTATTAATTTCATTGAAGCCATGCTTACAGTTATAATGCAGCTCATTAACAATCATGTCTACATGCATGCTGTTCTGGAGGCTGTCTTGATTATGTTAAGAGGGAAGATGAGAGAAAGACAGTATGAATGCAGAAGATAACAAGTATATAATAATTCAGTATTAGCAGATTGTAGACATATCATAATATCTATTATTATCTAAGAACTCTGTCTCTGAATCTTCAGACATGTTCTCATTATTATTGGAGCCAGTGACTGATGCAATTTATCTTTTTTAAATTTTATAAATATGGGTGAGCTCTGCATCCTGAGTAATAATTACAAAGTTGAGAGTCAGAGATTCATCTGTTTCTTTGCTCAGAATCTTCTCCAGCTGCATCATGTACACTAATTACTACAGTTACTTGTTGATAATAATAATCTGCTCATCTGAGCTCTTGATAATCTGAGAGTTATAATAAAATTTACAGTCAGTAGTCAGAATACTCTACTACTCTGTCTAATTCTTCTCAGAAAGTGTTCTCTGCCTGTTTAACATGCAATGTGATGGCAATCTGTTAATCTGACACATTAATATATAGTCAGAGACTGTGTTTCTGGTGAAGATAATGGCTTGATAGAGTTCTTTAGCTGCTAGTGTCAGAGGCTTGACCAAATCCAGCACATACTACAGAGTGCTTGATATAGTGGAACAGATCTCAAGAGACTCAAGTATGGAGAGAAAAGATATTGATCTAGAGGCAGCTGTAGCCAACAATGACTGTTAAACAAATATTAACGAGGAAATCTGAGGGCTTGCAGGCTTGAGAGATAAATCTTACTGAATATTATACTGCTGTTATTTTGTTTTCTGATACTGAATCTGCATAATAAGTTACACAAGTACTTTACAGATATTCTCATAATTAGATTCACTCTTTCAGGCCTGCAGAATCTTGTTATTAAAGCTTTCTTGAGAAATAATATACTTCATTACAGCAATCTGACTCTTCTTCAGCATTCTCTTAGCTACTGCTTGATGAAGAAGGCTCTGGATCTTCTTGTTATAAAGCTCTTGCATGATCTTTTTCAGATCAAGTAGCTTCTCCACTGTCAAGCCAAGCATGGCTTTGATATAAGTCTCATTCATTGTTATTATATTGTACTGGAAGAAATATTATATCAGTATTTCTTGATCTGATATCATGCAAAAATCAGACAGTGATACAGCAAATCTTTTTGAATTTCACTATCTTTTCAAAATGAAGCAGGATCTTGACTTTGTAATATATAATTCTTAATGCTGGACAGCTGCTCAATCTCTTATAATAATTCTTGACAGTGATTTAGCATCTTTAGATATTCAGTCAGTTCTGATCTTGATGTCTTATAATGCTTAAGTGAGTGATGCTGAACCTATAATGCAGCTATTAAATACTGGAAGAGATAATCAAGAGATTTTAAAGTCAATGCAATTGTGGTTGAGAAGATTATCAGAATCAGAAATATTGTAAGTGAGAAGCAAAGCCTGAAGAAAAGCATTGATGTGAAGTGAATGTAAATATTACAAGATTTCTCTGACTTTATAATTATATTGAATTCTCATGATGAATATCATTTGCTGTAATTGATAACTTATTATTGTTTTTACTTCTCAGTCTGTTCTTAATTCTACATGTTAAAAAGCCATTTAAGGCCTGCCTCACAATATCTTGCTAATTACTGCTGATTTATCTTCTATTATATTTTCATTGTCTTGCTAAGTGTCTGCCTGCTCAGGTACTGCAGTCAAGCAGCATGAGCTGCAGATACTAGATTCATGAAAAATGCTAGCTTAGTAATTACTGCAAGTTTGTTATGTATTCATGTGACACTTTAGGGCCTTTGAGATCAAAGGGTATTACAGTAAGTAACAACAGATTAGGTAGTAATCAATAGTTCAATGGTGCTTCAGTTGAGCTGGCAGTCTTGCTCTGATGATAAAAGGATTCCATGCAGGTGTAACAGAGTCAGGACAAGACTATAGGGCCTTCTTAAGAGTAGTGGGATCAGGTACAGTCATATAGTGTAGTGGAGATTCTGGTACCATATTAGAACAAAGGTTGTTCCGGTCTGAGGCGCAAAATCCCCCCCCAGCTACTATCTCTGAGCTATATAAACCACCTATAGCTCCTGCATCTTGCTTAACACCTTCATGCACCTTTGTACTTTACTACACACTCATTCTTTATTGCTAGTTTGGTTATTAGTTAGAGAATATGAAGATCTCTTGTTCATGAAGCTTGCTACTGTTTCTTATTAGAGCTGCCTGTTTTAGTACAGAGCTCTTTAGTACTATTATTTCTTATAAGCTTAGGCATTCATTAAGGCATGCTTCTCTGTTCTTACTACTCAGCCATTACCATTCTTACTATGTTGTGATTTTTCATTCTTCTTGCACTCTCACCATCTCAACTAACTTGCCTACTTTGACAAGGCATCTTATTGTACCCCACTTCATATGGTGATCAAGCTGAGACCTGAAGATGATGATACAGTGATTTGGTGGCTGTCAAGAAAGAAAAACAAATTCTGAGACACATGAAGCAATACACTATTTCAAGATAAGATCTTATGGACTAGAAATACAGTACTAATCAGGTTTTTGTTTAGAAATAAGATTAGGGAGCTTAGATTTGAATGGCTCTTATCTAAAGCTTGCCTGATAAATAGGTTTTTTGGAAAGATATTGAATTATTGAGAAACAACAGAACATACTGTGTAACATGACCAAAGATCAAGAAATCAAGAAATCAGAATCAGAATCAACTATGATTGAAGGTACTACAGGATCATATGCAACTATATTACAGGGTGAGAACAGGAGAATTGTGGTTTACTCTTATATTTCTATGTCTTCCCCTGGTACAGCAAATGCATCTTGGTTTGACAGCAGAGATACTACCTTGTTTATTGAAAGATTTTATCAAATGTACAAGGATCATGAGGTAATTGACCTTAAGAACATTATCAAACAGTTGTCTAGGTATTGTGTTACATGGATTGGAGAATGGATGAAGACCTTAGAAGGCTACAAGAAAGATAATTAGAAAGTATTCTCTAAAGAGATTATTTATGAATTTGTGAGGATTGTACGTGTGGATTGGCGTGACAATGAATCTATAGGAGGAATTGTACATAGAAAAGAGTACATGAGGTAAAAGATCTGGTATTGGCAGCTATGTACAACTTGTAGACAAGATTGCCACTGGCTCCCAACAAGAGGTCCATGCAGTGGTGGCCTTTTATATGTGCTCATGAGCACATGACTTAGTGCCTCACAAGAACACATGTACTTCCAACAGCTTATAAGCTCAGGCCCTGGGCCCTTGTAGGTGTTGTTTGTCTGTGTAAGGGGTTCACAGGCAAATCCTTACAGAATTTCATAATCAGGACATTACTTACAAGATTCACCATCAGAATTATCTTTACATGATTACAAAGAAACCACATGCTTGAGATAGCAACATTCACATCTATGTTCAAGAATACACTACTATCACTAGTACAGTACAAGCCAATGGAAGGCTTGATGAATTTACTAAGATGTCTTGTTTCCTTCAGAGGCTGCCTGAGAAGCTCCAGAATAAGATTATTGATAAAGCAAAGCTCAATCTTTCAGATAATATGTCACCTATTGATTTTAGAAAGGTTGTTAAAGTGATCATGGATTTGATCAACCAGTATGAAGAGAATAAGAAGATCTTCAAAGAAGATAAAATGAAGCAGAAGAAAATGAAGAAGCTTGATAAGTAATATCAATTAGCTAATAAACTCTCTACAGTTGAGACTCTGAAGAAAACAGCTAGTTCTGCAAAGACTGAAGAATCTGAATCAAAATTCAAAGTCAAGAACTCTGAGAGCACTAATATTAAAGCTGCAATTGAAAGAATGACCAACAAGTTTACAAATTTAGCATTGGCCATGAAAGTACAGTCAAATCAGATACAAGAGAATTCCAATCAGTATTATATGCTGCAGAGAGAAGGGTCTCCAAAACCCATATCAAATTATATAACAAATGTGACTACTAATTCTGCAACAGTACAAGAGAACACCCAACCACAATTAGTCAATTCTTATGTGGCTCAAAATGGTTTGCTGATGACAAGCTATCATTCTTGTGGCTGAGAAGCTCAAACTGGAGAAATTTCAACACATCTCTCATGCTTTTACTGTAAAAAACCTGGACACCATCAATCTCAGTGTTACAAATACCAATCCAATGCAAATAACAGGTTCTGTCATATTGATGACAAAGAGAACTTACACATGAGTTCTTCTGGTTAAAACTATCAAGTTATCACTTCTAAACCTGAAATACTGAACATGTATATTGTACAGTCTATAGAAGAGAATGAATGGGCAATTTCAAAGTCAACAAGCCCTAAAAAAAAGATCAATCAGCAAGAAGAGACATCTCCAGCAAATTCAACCAGTATGAAGATCCAAGCAGGACAACTTGCATATCTAATATCTGATGGAGAATCTGATTCAGATAAGAAATATGAACTACTGGAAGAAAGAACATCAGTTAATGTTGAAACTGTTGGAAAAGCTAAGAACAGTTAAAAAGCTAAGATTGCAACACTCTATACTCAGTATACTGGACAATTTATTATCTACCAGAATAATCAAGCTAGTGTTAATGACAATATTATAGAAGACATTGAACCAATCAATCAGAAGAAGCCTGAAATTCAGAACAAGATCATAAAGAAATAAAGATCAAGATATTCTGCAACAGATTATTTATTCTCTCAGATCTGCAATTTAGCAGATGCCAATGAATAAATGAGTTGAATTCTTAATGAGAAGGTCAAAGTGTCAGTCAAGAAGCTTATAGATGTATCACTAAAGCTTCATCAAGCATTCCTCAGATCAGATTGGAATAACAGTACTAGCAAAAGCCATGCAAAGGTTGGAGTTTCCAAACCAGTTCAGCCTGAGCTAAAGATTAATTCCAGTCAACTTACATCAAAGCCCATGGTACTAAAATCCAAAACAGCATATGGAATGCATTTATTATATGCACCAGTCACTATAAATCAACAAGAATTAATGACATTGATCAATACTGGTTCAGAAATCAATTTGTTGTCTCAGAAGTATGCTGAAATATTGAATCTGCCAATGGAAAATAAGCTGTAAGTGATCATGATTGTTCAAACCAGAGAAGTTGCTTTTTTTTACACATTTTGTGATAAAGTGCCTGTTCAGATCAGAGATATTATTACCTATACCCCTTTTCTTATATTCAAGAGAGGGGATCAGTAACTTATTCTTGAAAGATCTTGATAATTTACTGCTTGTTAGGGATGCAACACCTCAGATAACAGAGAAGTAAAGTGTGAAATTTATAACAAGAAACAAATATATTATCTAGTTTTTGAAGGCTTTATGTCAAACTTGAGCAACATGAGATATGCAACTAATAAATCAAACAGCAATCATTTAAACAATTCAACAGGTATTTAATCAGGTGGGTGTCTGTGGATACAAGATCTGATGAGAATGAAGAAAATGCAACAAAGATAATGGATATAAGAATTAATGATGAGAAGGTTGAAGGTCAGAAGATTGAAAAGAATAGAGAAGTCAGAAGTATTAGCAGCAGTACTGGTGTTGGTGACTACAGCAATAAGAAGAAATATAGTTCCAGTAATAGTGGATTCAAAAACACACTAAGTCTAATCAGATTGACCAGTGTGCTGGTGAATCAAATGAACTAATCAGAGAACAAGAATAATTTTGCATCAGGAGTTCACATTTTTCATCTTCCACTTTCTGATCTGAACAGTATTACAGCTCACTGCAAACATTACACACACAATATTAATTCCAGCTTAATTTAAAAACCTATTCCATAAAGTGCTCAATTAATTTATGCATCTCTGAACAACAATCACAATTTTGTCACAAAGAAATTACATCAAGTTGATATTTTCAATAGTGGCTGGGACATCAGGCCATCTTCTTCAGAAGTCTGGAAAGTGTGCACTGCTTATAAGCAGAAAGCTGATAAGATAAGGCTATTAGCATCTGGAAAATCTGATGGAAGCAAATCAAAAGGCCTAGATAATTGAGTGAATGTTTGTTTGGATAAGTATTATTCTGAGAAGAAACATGTCACATTTAATTATAAATTTGATGACTATATTAGGTCTAGAATCACATCTTTTCCTGTTGGAGAACAGCTAATAAATGAAAGAATTGAGAAGCTCAAAATTAAATTCAAACTAACAAGTCAGAAGAAGAAATTTTTCATATCAGTTCTTTATAAACATAAAGAGGCATTGGTGTGGTCATTCAAAGATCTATATGACATTTATTCTGAATGCTTGCCTTTACAGATTATTAAGACAGAGTCTTATGAAGCTTGGCAGACTAAGCCTTATTAAATTCCTCATGCTCTATATGATAAGCTAATTAAAATTATTCAGAACAGGTTAGAAGCTAAAACATTGAAGTCTTGCCATGATTTATATATCAACTTCTATTTTCTGGTTGCAAAGAAACAGAAAGGTGAATATTATTTAGTTAACACAGCATACATGTACAACAAAGTTACCATTCAAAATGCTTTTATTTCTTCTAATGTTAACAAATACACTGAAGACTTCAGCAAACTTGTTATAGCTAGCTTATGCAACTTGTTCTCTAGATACAATAATTTTCTATTAGTTAAAGAGAGCAGAAATATAACAGCCATTGCAACCCCTATTGGGCTCTTTCACCATACAACTTTAGTTCAAGAGGCAACAAATTCACCAGGTCAAGCCCAACACAGGATAATAAAGATTATACAAGAAGTTTTTCCAGAGATTGCTCAAGACTTTATGAATGATCTTGGAGTAAAAGAATTGTGTATTAAAGATGAAACTGAAGTTCTCTCAGAAATAAGAAGATTTGTTTATGACTATCTGCAGAACCTGAATTATATTCTATGGCTTGTCAAAATCTCTGAAGCTAGAATCTCTAGCACCAAATCTCAATTCTGCATGTCTGGAGTCAATATTATTGAATGAATCTGTAACTATGATGAATGACAATCTGAGAAATTCAAGGTGGCTAAAATTGCAAATTGGCCTACTTCTACAAGCATTATAGAATTACAAGCATTTCTAGGGCTTGCTGGATATTTTCAAATACTCATAAAGTATTACAGTTGGATAACCAAACCTTTACATTATCTGCTTCAATAAAATATTATATGGTCATGAACTGAAGAGCAAAATGATATCTTTATGCTTTTGAAAGAAAGATTATGTTCATTCTCTATCATTCTTCCAATTAATTATAGACAAGATCCTTTGCTTATCACTGTAGCTGTTAATGCCAGTGAATTAGAATGAGGAAAATACATTATTCAAAGGCAACAAGGGGCTCAACATTTCACACAATACAAATTCAAAGTATGGAATGATTCAGAGAAAACATATGATGCTGGTAAACAAGAATGCAGAGCTGTTTTAAAAGCCTTCAAGAAATTCCAATACCATATCTATAAAGTACTTTTTACCTTGGAAATCAATGCAAAAACTCTTGTCACCTAACTTAATAGGACTGCTACAGATGTTCCAGAAGCTTTGATTACTAATTGGATAGCTTGAATACATCTCTTTAACTTTACTATTAAACATGTTCCTGGGACAAAATATACAGCTGCTGACAGACTGTCTCATCAAGAACTAGGTACTAGAGAATAATCTGAATCTGAAGAAGACAAAGATCTGTTTGTCTTTATGAATTCTATAAGAGCTTTAGCTGGCCAAGCTCTCAATAGTGAAGACCTTAGGATACTGGACTTCACATATTCAGAAGGATCAGAGAAAATTGCATAATATCTAACCACCCTATCAAAACTATTGAACATGAAAGGAAAAAAGTACATGAGATTCTGAAAGAAAGCAATTAAATATGTGGTGAAGATTAATCAACTATTTAGACAAGTGAGATCTGGTGTGCCTCTAAGACATGTTATGGACAATAAAGAATAACATGAACAAATTTTACATATAATGTACAACAAATTTAGTCATAAAGAGCAAGAGAGAACATACTCTATCTTACAAGCTCAATACTGGTGGTCAGAGATGTATAAAGACATGTCTGCTTATGTGAAGCACTGTTCTCAATATTAACAAAGAGATTCACAAAGATTAAGTGAAGAGCTTTATTTTATCTGAGCTTCTATCTGTTGAGAGAAAGTTGAGGTAAATATCAAACACATGCCTTTCTGTCAAGAACAAAATTATTTGGTTGTTGCAAGATGCAACTTTACTGAATAAGTAAAAGCTAAAGTATTGAAGAAGGTAACAGCTGAAGCTGTAGCTAAATTTCTTTATGAGAATATCATCTGTCAATGGGGCCTGCCTGCCAAATTTGTTATAGATGGAGAACCAGAGAATAAGAATGTTGTGAAGATCTTACTAAAGAAATTCAACATCAAACATATTGTTATTTCACCCTATAATTCTCCTGCAAATGATATGGTGGAAGTTGGTCATAAGTCTTTAGCTAATGGATTAGCTAAAGCCACTAATGATACTGAAAGAGATTGGATTAAATATCTTTCTGCAATTCTGATGGTGAATCAAATGACAACTAAGGCTAGTACTGATGTCTTCTCTTATAGATTGCTAATAGGCCAGGAGGCAGTTCTTCCAGTTGAACTCAAGATTTCTACTTGACAAACAATTTCATAACAAAACATTCAAACAACTGAAGATCTTCTTCTGATGCATGCATGCCAAATTGAACAACAAGATAAGAATATTCTGAAAGCAGCACATCATCAGCTTCAAATGCATGCTAAGAATAAGAAATACTTTGATGATATCTATAATATTCAGATTAATTCTCTTCAATCTGGAGACCTTGTCTTACTTTACAATACTAAAGAAGAATAAAATATGTCTAGGAACAACAGTCTGCACTTTCAATGGCTAGAACTCTATAGAGTTAAGTCTGCCAATCAAGAACTAGGTTCCTATCATCTTGAAGAGTTAGACAGTACTGAAATCAAAAAATCTATTGCAGAAAGCAGATTAAAGAAGTATCTTATAAGATCTGAAATGGAGTAGTTCAGTAATAGTCTAGCAGATTCAGATAAAGAGATGGAAAATGTTTCTTAAAGATATGCTACAAGAAGCCAGGCTAATATTCTCTCTAGTAGTTCCTCAGATGTTAGCTCCTTAGATAGGGAGAATGATGACCAAGGTCAGAGTGAAAATGAAAATAATCAAGAAAAAATGAAGCAAATGTAATTATTAACTGTTATACCAGATGAGTGGAGCTTTACTGTTGTTATATCTCTATAAGACATTTAATTTATTGTGTTTTGTTTGCAAAAGTGAAGTTTTTGCTTGCTCTTTTGGAAAGTTTCTTTTATTTGCCTGCAGAGTGAAGTTTTTGCTTGCTTATTCAGAAAGTTTCTCTTTCTTTATTATTTGCAGAAGTCTTTACTTTTTCTGAATTTTTCAGAAGATATTTAGAGACTGATTTTTCTTTTCTGAAGCTTTACTGTCTTTTATATTCAAGCTTGATTCTTTTTACAGATTCAACATTTTCAATACTTCTTCTTGTCTTCTATTTTGTTATTCTGACATTCACAATTCTTTTTGGATCACTGATATTCTTCAAAATAGCTGGACAAAGCAACTTGCCTTCTCTAGCCCCTGCACCTAAAAATCAAGACCTGGTCATTATCAGAGACAGTAGAGTCAACCTGAATGGTCATTTCTTCAATAACCTAACAGCAGCTATGGAATACATCAATAATCAAGCTCTACACTGTCACTACAGCCTACAGATCAAGCTAATAAACACACTGATGCAAGTGACTGATATGATTACTGACTTAGTGGCCCATTTCTATTAATATGTCAAAAGATTCAGAGCTTGGCAACACATTATATACATCAATTTCAAAGCCAATTTCCATAATGCTTAAAAGATTATCCTGAATATCAAACAACATTACATTGATATGCAAAGGATCAAGAATAGGCTTATCACTACATGAAGTATTGACAGAATTAATGCTATATGGTCAAAAGTGAAGAGCCTGTAAGCAGCACAAAAGCTTTGCCATACTCTAAATGTCTACAAGAATTGGAATAAGTTCACTAATAATATTAACAGTGCAGTGCTCCAAAGACTAGATACTACAGAAGCTGAACATCACCAGAGCTTAGCTATATTGCCAGATGATTATACTGCAGCTAATAAAAAAGTGAACCACATATGTGAACTTTCTTCAAGAAATGCCCTACACCAGCAAGACCTTATCATTAGCAACTACAGTCTTCTACAGCTGTTGGCTCTTTCACAGTCATCTAGCTTCCAACATTCAATTCAGGATATCACTAGAAGTTCTCCCACTGCAAGCTGCTTCTGAGATCTACTAGAAGGACTACAGTCTTCAAGATCACCAAGAGACATTCTAATAAGTGAAATATCTATGCCACATAGCCACAACATGTCAGAAGCCTCTATACATAGCACAATATTAATTAGATTACATGGATTTGAAACTGGCTAATCACAGCTGCCATTGGGATTCACCAGCACACTGGCCAATCCATCCAGCCAATCAGAAGCTCCAAAGCACTGCAGTAAAAGAATTGCAGCCATATCAGTACACCAAATTCTTCAAGATTTAGGCAACAATGACAAGTCCATTATTTCTTTCAAAAGTGATGAAGAAATATCTCAACACAAGCATAAAGAATCTGTCATGACAGTACACTCTGGTACTTGCTATTGCTGTAGATTTGAATAGCAACTTCTGCAAAAGATAAAAAGTACTAAAACATGTTCAGAATTGAAGCTTATTCACATCCTGAAGCAATTAGAAAAGGCATTTAGCAATAAGAAAGCTGATATCTACCTATACTATAATCATGCAAAACTAATTGCTTCAAAACTTGGGTTGCAGACTTACATACTTAATAGAGAGGAGCTTCTCAACCATTTGGCTCACATCCATAGAAATCATCACAACATTAGCTCAGTCAAGACTAATAACAGCATCTACCTCTGGTTCCATTTGGCAAATAGACCAGCTAGAGCTGAAGATGCTTTAGGCATTTACAAATTTAAACATCAGCTAATTATCTCTCTGATTGCAAACATGGGAATATTTCACTTTAACTGATATGTATGGATTACTAGAGTTAACAAGTTCACCACCAGTAATCTTCAGAAGGAATGGGAAACCACTGAATCTGTTATTATTCTCCAGCTAATGCACTGGTGAAATAATAAATTACAAGTCATCACCACTACAGTACTCACTCAGGTCAATGGCAAATATGACATGTACTACCATCATCAACAAATGATGGAAGGCTGTAATAATTACAGATGGCTGAGAACAATGTATTACAGTATCAGCTAACAACTTATGCTTCAGAACTCTGCATACTATCTTTAGTACATGCTGACAAGACCCAACCACACTTGGAAATTAATCTTCTATTCATATTACACCAAGTATGCAAAGTCAGAAGATAAAAGAGGATTTCACTATATCAATATCAATATTCCAGATGCTATTACTACTGGAAGAGGCATTAACATGATACAAGAATTCTTGACTTTAACTGCAGAAAGGTCCAGCAACTGCACAGAAATCTTGCCAGAAATGCATAATCATCTAGAGAATTAGTGGAAACTAGTTAAAGAACAAGACTTATTCACTAATGGCTATATTCATCATATTAAGAATACAATGTATACCAAAAACAACAAAAGAAAATTTAGTATTAGATGAATCAATATCATTTGCAAATCTGGCAATATTTAAATTACAAGCCCTCTGCTGCCCCATGGAGCTCACAGTCCATGTTAAAAGATCCAGCATACTATGCTACTCTGATATGTGGCAATTCAGAAGGACCATGAACATCTTGAAGTTAATAAAGCTAGTATCTGGTCACAGCTCTTCACTACATATAGAAATCTAGTTCCAGAGCTATTATTACCCTCCAGCCATTCAAACTATTACACATCAGTTCCATATTAATTCTCTACCACTATTCAATTGCAAGGCTTAGAAGCTATATCAGATGTCTTGGTAGGCCAAATTAGATGGAACAATCCTATGGTGATTGAGGAGCTCAATACTCTCTTTGCACCAGAAGAGAAGAAGGCTCAGGACTTCATTAATAACTGGCACCTAAAGGCCACATGAATTGCCTTGGATGCCATTGTCAAGACATACCAAATTAAAAAGAAAGCTTTTGATAATAAATTCTATTGGCATTGTGTGCACAACAACATTGATCTAGTGTCAGTTCAGTCTTCTTCTTCTTCTGAGAACTTGATGCAAGAAGAGAATCATGGTGATCATTATTAGAGATTGCTGCTGTTACTTTCTTTATTCTTATTTTCTATCTCTTTTCTTACCAGATTGTTAGTATTTCTTATCCTCTTATTTTCTTTACTAAATTGCCTTTGTTTTGTTTCATATATTACTTGTTGTCAGAGGACACCAACATTAAAAGCCAGGAGAAAATGTAGTGGAGATTCTAGTACTATATTTGAACAAAGGTTGTTCTGGTCTAAGGCACAAAACCCCCCTTCAGCTACTATCTCTGAGCTATATAAATCACTCATAGCTTCTGCATCTTGCTCAACATCCTCATGCATCTTTGTACTTTACACACTCATTCTTTATTGCTAGTTTGGTTATTAGTTAGAGAATATGAAGATCTCTTATTTATGAAGCTTGCTACTGTTTCTTATTAGAGCTGCCTGTATTAGTACAGAGCTCTTTAGTACTATTATTTCTTATAAGCTTAGGCATCTGTTAAGGCATGCTTTTCTGTTCTTACTACTCAGCCATTACCATTCTTACTATATTGTGATTTTTCATCCTTCTTGTGCTCTCACCATCTCAACCAACTTGCCTACTTTGATGAGGCATCCCATTGTACCCCACTTCAATAGTATTACAGGACTTCAGTAGTATGGAAAGTAATCAGAATATGAAAGTATCTGATTCAAAGATATCTAGCAGATAAGTAAGAAGATTAATCATAATGAACAAGTTCATCAGATCTCTGGTAATAAGCATTCTTATATACATGATGCTTCTCTGGTGATAGTTCCACTAAGCTGTTCTATTCATTCTACTGCAATACATTTGCTATGTCCTCCAATCAATTCTATCATGCTCAGTGCAATCAGTCAGCTTATCAGTTCTATCACTGATCACATGATCCTCACCTTAAGGTTCTTCTGCAACAGTCTATAATTTCATCTTGTCAGGTGTTATTCAATTATTCTGTGTGTTCTGTTATTATACCACAGAATTCATAACATTATCTTCTTCTTTTACAGCATGTTGTTCTCAACCACTCTGTCTGTTGCTTTTTAAAGTATAAAAGAGTGTTCTCTCTTTCTTGAATTTCTGGTTTTCTCTTGTCTTTCTTCTTAGTAAGTATTCTCATGATTTTCTTTCACCATGTCATCTGCTTTTAATGTTTGCAAGAATAGTCTTCTTTCTGCTATTGAGCAATCTGAGTTCATGATGCTTTTTTCTTGCTCTCAGTACTCTTTATTAGATAAGACTTGCTTAAAATCAAGTTATTCTTTTCAGTATAGCAAGTGTGTTCATGCTGGTCACTATTGCATTCACAATAATGATTCTTCTGCCATTAATTGACAGAAATTATTTGAGACTCAGAACAAGCTCAAGTATACTGAGTAAGAAACTCTCTCTCATCTTTTTCATCTTCAAAAACAGAAAAAGCTGCTTTGTGACTGGACTGGCAAATTTCTTGAATCTGAGTTGAAGTCCATGGAGAACTTGGAACATCTTAAGAAGAAGAAGAAGAAAAGAGTAGCTGAGCAGGCAGAGATTCAGAGTCTGCTTGCTTCATGAAGTAATCTTTCTTTCTCAGATTCTCTTCCAGTTGTCTCTGATTCATTTGTTAATGCTTTGCTGGATGAGAGCATCATCAATAATACATTATAATAATTGTCTGGACATTCCTGAGGTTTTCTGTTGATTCCCAGGTGTTTTTCAAGATATCATACTCTTTTCATTTCACTAGATAGTGAAGTTTTCTACTGATCTTCTGATGATCTAGTATTTATTCAACTTTATATTCCTGTTCTTCATCAATCTCTGTGGGCATTTCTTTAGTGTGTGACAGTGCTTTCTCCAATAATAAGACATGAAATACTGGATGTATTCTCATCTTTTTAGATAGTTGGAGTTTGTAGTTAACTTTTTCAATCTGCCTTGTGATTTTGTATGGTCCCAATTTTTTGAAATCAAGTTTTTCACTAGGTCTTTTGATTTTGATATTCTGTCAAATTAGAAATACTTTTTCCCTCTCTTTCAAGATTAGTGCCTTCTGGCATCTTTTGTTGTAGTAGTGTTTCATTCTTTTGTTCAGGAATTCAATATCTAGTCTCATCTAGTTCTGCAGTTCTTATAGTTATGTTGCCATGAGTTCTGCTTCTTGAGCTTTTTGTTGTGCAATTCTTGGTTGTTTCTGTATTTCTGGTTCTCTGCTGTAGTTTATATAGAATGATGTCATCTCTGTAGTGGCATTCTTTGCTCTGTTGTAAGTCAATTATACCATGAACAGTAGTGTAACTCAATTATTCTGTTGATAGTTGATATATTCTTGCAGATATTACTTCAAGATTTGGTTTAATCATTCTGTCTGTTCATCTGTTTGTGAATGGTAGACTGTTGACATTTTTTGTTTAATTTCCAGTTGTGCCATTAATGTCATCCAGAATTTGCTTGTGAATCTGATATCTGAATCTGTAATTATCTCTTCTGGTATGCTGTGGTTGGTGAGTACATTTTGTAGTACCACTATTGCTGTATCTGATGCTGTCATTGCCTCTCTAAACAGTATAAAGTATCTATATTTTGTCAATCTGTCAGTAATCACTAGTATTGAGTTGTACTTCTTTTCTTCTATATTCTTTGAGTTCAGGAGTTTCATGATGAATTCCATCACTATAGATTTCCATGGTTCTCACAGTTGCAGTATTGGTTGCAGTTTCCCATATAATCAGTGTTTGTTGGCTTTGCTTCATGCACACATCTTACATTCTTTGACATATTGTCAAATATCTGTCCATATTTCTGATCAATAGTAGGTTCTTATAATTCTTTCCATTTGTCTTGTCAGTCTCAAAATGCCCTGAAGTGACTGTATCATGTTCTTGTACTATTACTTGTTTTCTGACCTCTTTAAGTACATATATCAGTTCATGATATAGTATCATTCCATCTTTCTTCTTGAAGTTTTCATTTTCTTTGTTAATCTTTCTTGTGTATTCATCTTTCTTCATTGCTTCTTTGATTTTTTCTTCAATGTCTAATTCTTCTGTAATAATTCTTATCACTCTTAATATTTGTTGGTCCAGAATCATATTCTTTATTCCTTCCAATTCTTTAAAGAGTGTTCTTGAGTCTTGATTTTTTTTCATCAGATCTGGTCTTCAGCTTAGCATATCTACCCAGGCATTCTCTGTGCCTTTGCAGTGTCTTATCTTAAAGTTATAGTGTACTAGTATGTCTGTGTACCACCTGGCTTGGCTTCTCATAAGCTCTTTTATCATTATAAAGTATTGCAGATTATTGTGATCTGAGATGATTTCTGTTTGAAGTTGGTTTTCTTGCAGTTTGATTCTTCATTTCTTCAGTAACACTACTATTACTAGTAGTTCTTTATCATGAATATTATAGTTCTGTTCAGCTAGTGTCATTGTTCTTGTGTAGCATGCAACTAATCTCAGTCTTTCTTGTTCATCTGGTTGTTGTAGTCTTCCTGCTATCACACAATTCAATGCATTCATATTAATCACACATCTTTTTATTGAATTATAGTGTCTTCTTATTTCTCCTTTCTTGAATTTGTCTTTTATCACTTCAAATGCTTGTTGGCACTCTGTCATTCATTTGAATAGTTTGTCTTTCTTGAATAGCTGTGTGAGCAGTCTCACTTTCTTTAAAAATCCATGTATGAATTGTTGGTAATAGTTCACTAGTCTATAGAACATCTGTACTTCTCTGACCTCTCTTGATGTCAGCTACTGTAGTATCTCATTAATTTTTTCTGGCTCTATTCATATTTCTTTCATTGACACAATTTGTTCAAGGTATCTAATTTCTTTTTTATGGAAGTCACACTTTTTTAGTTTTGCTAGTAAGTTCTACTTTTGTAGTTTTTCTAGTACTTTCTTGATCTTCACAGTGTGATCCTTTTGATCTCTTTTGATGTATATAATCACATCATCAAGGTATGCAATGACAAAGTCATCCAGGTACTCTTGCAGTACATTGTTGATTAGTGCTTGAAATGTCACTGGTGCATTTGTGAGTCCAAATAACATGATGTTGTACTTGTACAGTTTATATCATGCTCTAAAAGCTATCTTCCATTCATCACCTTCTTTGATTTGTATCTGATGGTAGGCATCTTTGATGTCAATTAGAGTAAATCATGTTACTCCTCTCAATCTGTCTTGCACTTCCTCAATCAGTGGTATTGAGTAACAGTTTTTGACCATAATGCTGTTTAACTGTCTATAATCTACATATAGTTATAAGGTTCTGTCTTTCTTTGATGCAAACAGTATTGGGTATTCTGCCAGTAATATCAACTCTCTTATATAATCTTTCTGAAGATTGTTCTTGATATATTTCTTCACTTCAGCTGATTCTTTTTCATTCAACCTGTATATTGGCAGTTTCATCAGTTGTTTTCCTTCTTGTAGCTTTATCTTGTGGTTCCAGAGTTCATGCTTTGATAAGCTGTTGCTCTGATTTCTTTTCCTGAATATATCAATATATTCCCAAAATTCTTTTGGTAGAGTCTTTTTGATTTCTTCATTCTGGTCATTCTTTCATACTTACAGCTGTGCCAAGTCAATGGAGTTCTCTGTAGTTTGATCCACTTTTTCATTATGAGTCAGGTTTTCATGAGTTTCTTTAGTGTTGATTAATCATTCTTCATGTGGTATCTTCTGATTAATCTGACTTATTACAGCCAGTATCTTGCTTAAGTTGTTTCTGAGTGTGAGTCTTCAATCATGGCTTTCTGGTTCAAGAGAATATCTAGAGTTTGTCAGTCTTATCTTTTCTTCTCACCAGTTAATTTCTGGATTGTGCCATTTCAATCAAGGGTATCTCAAGACTATATTATAGTTCTCTAGATTCATCACTTCAAAACACACTTTCTTGTGATGTTGTCCTATTTTCATCTTAATAAGATATATCTCTTCTTTAACTCTATTCAGGGTTCCTCCTTCCAGTTCTGATAACTGGTAAGAGTACTTCTTCATTCACTTCACAATGCCAGCTCATTTAGTGAATCTTCTGTCAATAAATAGTCTGGTTGCTCCTGAGTCCACTAAGATTATTGCACACTTTGATTCAAGTAAGGTCACCATAACTCTGAGATAACAGATTTATTCATTAGTGACTAACAGTTTTGCTTGCTTATTCATGCGGCTTACAGACTTTTATTTGTGGCAGCCTGCTCATTTCCCAAATCAACAAGAATTATCTTAAGTGCTTGTTTGTATATTGTGCAATTTTCTTTGTTAGTACACCAGATTTTGTGTATTCTTCACACATACTTGTTGTCTCTGCATTCTGCACAGGTTTCATATCCTGCTAAGTCATGCAGGAATCTTGTCATTTTCCAAAATCTCTTGTTTTTGTAGAATTCACATTAGCATTCATACTCAAATTTATCATGACAAGAGTGGTCTGATTCTTCCATCTCTTTTTGTTTTTCACTCCAGTACTATTCACATATTATTATCACTAACAATCTGTTGTTTTCTTCACATGTTGTCTAGTGCAGTTGGTTGCCTTGGATTCATAATGTTTTTGCTGTTAGGTTGTCATCATTCTGGTTATCTTCATCTTTCTCATAGTAATTCCACAGATAAATGTTAAACCAATCAAATACTGCTTCATAAAGATATGATACTGCCATTATTACCTTGTTCTTGTCACTGTTAAGTTCTTTGCCTTTCATATCTATATAGATGTGTAGTTGTCTCAAGAAAGCTTATAGTTTTCCTCACTCACTCTTGAAAGGTTCTGGTGGATTGACTTTGACTTTATCTTTCTTTTTCTGTTGTCTGGTAGATGAGATGATTATAACCTGGGTCTCAAGCTGCTTATTATAATCTTTCAATTTACAGTTCTGCTCTTCAAGTTTCTCAGTAATCTGTTTAAGCTGCAAGATCCTATTTATAAGATCTTGAGCATTGACTGCTGGTGCTATGAATGCAGACATAGTTCCTATATTCTGTTAGATCTTGACATGAGATGGAATTGTATTTTTATTTTTTGACATGATACAGAAAGTTCTTTTTTTGTACATAATCTCTGAGATCTCAGGTGTATTCTCTTCTGAGTCAGGGGTAATCAATGTGTTATGTATTTGCATGACACTCTAGAACCTTTAAGATCAAAGAGTATTACAGTAAGTAACAACAGATTGAGTAGTAATTAATAGTTCAATGGTGCTTCAGTTGAGCCAGCAGTCTTGCTCTGATAACAAAGAGTTTCTGTGCAGGTGTAACAGAGTCAGGGCAAGACTATAGAGCCTTCTCAAAAGTAGCAGAATCAGATACAGTCATACAGTATTACAGGACTTCAGTAGTATGAAAAGTAACCAGAGTATAAAAGTATCTCATTCAAAGGTATCTAGCAGATAAGTAAGAAGATTAATCACAATGAACAAGTCCATCAGATCTCTGATAATGAGCATTCTTATATATATAATGCTTCTCTGATAATAGTTTCACTAAGCTGTCCTATCCATTCTACCACAATACATTTGCTATATTCTCTGATCAGTTATATCATGCTTGGTGCAATTGGTCAGCTTATCAGTCCTATTACTGGTCATGTGATTCTCACCTTAAGATTCTTTTACAACAGTCTGTAATTCCATCTTGTCAGGTATTATTCAATCATTCTGTATGTTCTGTTGTTGTGCCACAGAATTTATAACAAAGTTCCAGTACAGTCTGTCAACACAAGCATCTGAAAGTAACATTTCAAGTAAAATTAAAAAAAAGAAGATAGCTTACTGCAAGTTCTGGCTGAGAGAAAACTGTATTTAAGAAATGAAATACTAGTTTGAATATGTTCCAGCAGAAAAGAAATATATTCTGCAGAATAAGTGTAGCAAAAGTATGGGCTCAAGAGTTCTATTCTATGACAATTTTCTTGATCATGACTGACTGGAGTACAGAGTTAGATTATATATATAAGTGTCCTGTCTGCAGAAAGACAACAATATCCACAATCTTTCTAATACTATCAAACTGCATCTATTACATTTATTCAAGTAAGAAACTTTATTTAATGATATGCTTGTTGCAATACTAATACTAATAAAAACTTACAGAGTGCATCATAACTATTTAATAATAGAACAAGAATAGATTGCTCTAAATATCAGACAATAACCTGCTGAAAAACAGAGAATGTTGCTCACTGTATTGTTTTTCTATCTATTTTATTGTGATGATCTCAGTCTGGCCACTTACTAAAGATGAGCACTGAGCTGTAATCAAGTAGTATCTGAGATATCAAAAGAAAACACTGTGCTGGTTCTTTGAAGCCAGCTTCAGAAAATGAAGACAGAATAGATATAAGACAGAGTATCTTTATTATTTCTGGGGGAACAGATATTACTTTAAGTATCAACTTCCTGATTTAATCACTTTCTTTCACTTCAAATAGTCTTTTGTGCAGGCAATAATGGACTGATGACAGAAGACAAGAAGAGAAAAGATACTAGAAGTGTCTTCAGAGATAACTGGTGTTTAGTCAATTCTAGACATCTATAATATTGACTCTGATGAGGATTTAGAGAATGGAATACCCATGACTGAAGAAGAAGATTAAGAGCTGGTAATCATAAGACAGACTTTCTCAAGAGCTGAGTTACTTACATGGGTTGTTGATAGAGAATTTGAATAAATATATTAATGTGCACAGCTGGAATAGAAGAGACAGGCACAAGAAAATCATAAAGAGCAGCTACTTCAGCTATATCAATTCTGGTAGTGCAGCACCAACAGTGAAATTCAAAAACCAATAGCTAATGCAGAGATGAAAATTGATTCTAATTTCAAAATTTTGTACTTGTTTATCTTTCTTAATTTTCTTGATACAGCAGGAAAAGTAACTCTAAATGTTTGCCATCAGTTTTGACTATCAACTTTGACCATTGTCAATTTTGGCTGTTGTCAGTTTTGACCACCATGGCCAATTTTGGCTGTGTCAATTTTTACTATCATCAATTTTTACAGTCAATTTTGGTGTCATCAATTTTGACCATCAATTTTGGTGTTGTCAATTTTGGTGTCATCAATTTTGACTGTCAATTTTAGCATCATCAATTTTGACCATCAATTTTGGTGTCATTAATTTTGATGTTGTCAATTTTGACCATCAATTTTGGCCATCAATTTTGACTGTCAATTTTGATTATTGTCAATTTTGACTGTTGTCAATGTTGACCATCATCAATTTTGACCATCATCAATTTTAACCATCAATTTTAGTGTTGTCAATTTTGACCATCATCAATTTTTACTGTCAATTTTGACTGTTGTCAATTTTTACCATCAATTTTGGTGTTATTAATTTTAATTGTCAATTTTGGTGTTGTCAATTTTGACTGTCAATTTTGGCCATCAATTTTGGCATCATCAAATTTTGGCTATCAATTTTGGCATCATCAAATTTTGGCCATCAATTTTGGCTGTCAATTTTGGTGTTGTCAATTTTGGCATCATCAAATTTTGGCCATCAATTTTGGCTGTTAATTTTGGTGTTGTCAATTTTGGCCACCATTAATTTTAACTGTCATCAATTTTGGCATCATTAATCTTGGCTGTCAATTTTGGTGTTGTCAATTTTGGTGTTGTCAATTTTTGCTACTATATTCAGTTTTGACCAGTTTTGTCTTTTGGTAAAAGTCACTACCACTAAGCAAAAAATCCCTTGCATGAGTTGGTTTAGAGTATGAAATCTTGACAACAAAAATGAACTCTTGTCTGAGGTTGGTGTTGAATAATTATTTTTTCAACTCAACAAAATTTTGTGACAGAAATATTATCAAATTCACAACAACATTATACATCTCCTGCAATCTCAATAGACAAAATTAAACCACAATTTTTGAATAGCAAAAAGATCTTACTGAGAGAATTCTTTTCGTGATAATTTTAATTGAAACCATCTACTGGTTGTGGAGAAAAAGGCCATGTAATGGAAATTACAAATTGAGTTAGTGTGAAAAAGGACACTAATCTAATTTAAATTTCCATTACATCTACATTTTTGTCAATAACTCCACAACCATTCATTGTACAGATATAAGAGTACCACCATTTAAATTGTCTCTCTGAGCTGCTTAGAATGATCTTATTTTTGTTAAAAAATGTCAACTTTTGAATGTTATGTTTTAGTCACTATTTGGCCTATAGATTACCTTTTATATTTGTGCTAATAACTTCACAACCATCCATTGTACAGACTTCAGAGTACCACTGTTCAAATTGTCTTTCTGAGCCTGTTAGAATAACTCTATTTGCATTAGAATATATCAATTTTTGCATCTTATGTTTTACTCATTATTTGGTCTATAGATAATTTCCATTACTTTTTATATTTTTGCCAATAACTCTACAACCATTAATTGTACACATATGAGAATACCACCTTTCAAATTGTCTCTCTGAGCTGCTCAGAATGACCCTATTTTTATTAAATAATATCAACTTTTGCATCTTATGTTTTACTCACCATTTGAACTATACATTTTATATTTTTGCTAATAACTCTACTACTATCTACTTCACAGATATAAGACTATCTCTGTTCAAATTATCTTACTAACCTGCTTAGAATGTTCTTATTTTCATTATAATATATTCACTTTTGCATCTTATATTTTACTCACTATTTGCTTTATACAGCTAACCCTAACTTTAACCCTAATTACTTGATTTTCTGTTACTTTTTTATATTTCTGCCAATAACTCTACAATCATTAATTGTAGACATATGAAAGTACTACTGTTCAAATTATCTCTCTGACCTGCTTAGAAAAACTCTATTTTTGTTAAAATATATTTACTTTTACACCTTATGTCAGTATCAGTATTTGCTATATAAAATATATGTATTGGCTAATAACTCAATAACCATCTATTATATACATATAAAACTACTACTGTTTAAATCATCTTTCTGATCTGCTTATAATCACTTTATTTTTCTTACTATATATTCACTACTTGTGGAGAAAAATCTATCTTACAGAAATTACAATTTTAATTACTGTAAAAAATAACACTAATCTATTTTGAATTTTTGTTACTTCTATATTTTTGCCAATAACTCTACAATCATTAATTATGTAAATATAATACTATTATATCTTAAATCATCTCTTTAATCCAGTGCTTAAAATATTCTTATTTTTGTTACAATATTGTTATGTATTCATGTGACACTCTTGAGTCTTTGAGGTTGAAAAGTATCACAGTAAGTAATAACAGATTAGAGTAGTAATTAATAGTTCAATAATGCTTCAGTTAAGCTGGCAGTCTTATTCTGATGACAAAGAGTTTTCATGCAGATGTAACAGAGTCAGAGCAAGACTATAAGATCTTCTTAAAAGTAGCAGAATCAGATACAGTTGTACAGTATTACAGAACTTCAGTAATATAAAAAATAATCAAGATATGAAAGTATCTGATTTAAAGATATCTAGTAGATAAGTAAGAAGATTAATTATAATGAACAAGTTTATTAAATTTCTGATAATAAGTGTTCTTATATACATGATGCTTCTCTAGTAATAGTTCTGCTAAGCTGTTCTATTCATTCTACTGTAATATGTTTGCTATGTTCTCTGATTAATTCTATCATGCTTGATGCAATCAGTCAGCTTATCAGTTCTATTGCTGGTCATGTGATTCTCACTCTGAAGTTCTTCTGTAATAATCTGTAATTCTATCTTGTCAGATTTCATTCAATCATCCTGTGTGTTCTGTTGTTGTGCTGCAGGATTCATAACATAAGAGTAAAAGTGTTATAAATCCTGCAGCACAACAACAGAATACACAGAATGATTGAATGAAATCTGACAAGACAGAATTACAGACTGTTGTGAAAGAACTTTAAGATCATGTGACCAGTAATAGAACTAATAAGCTGATTGATTGCACTAAGCATGATAAAATTAATTGAAGAATATAGCAAATGTATTGCAGTAGAACAGATAGAACAGCTTAGTGGAACTATCATCAGAGAAGCATTATGTATATAAGAATGCTCATTACCAGAGATCTGATAAACTTATTTATTGTGATTAATCTTCTTACTTATCTACTAGATATCTTTAAATCAGATACTTTCATATCTTGATTACTTTTCATACTATTGAAGTTCTGTAATACTGTATAACTGTATCTTATTCTGCTACTCTTGAGAAGATTCTATAGTCTTGTCCTGACTCTGTTACATCTGCATGGAAACCCTTTATCATCAGAGCAAGACTGCCAGCTCAATCAAAGCACCATTGAACTATTGATCACTATCTCAATCTGTTGTTACTCACTGTGATACTCTTCAACCCCAAAGATTCCAAAGTGTTACATGAATACACAACAAAAAGATTTGGTATTTGTTTCTCAGTTTTGTAGAACCTCTGGACTGATAACTTCTGTGAAACATCATTATTGGTCTAGTCTCTGTAAAGCTCAAGAACATTGTGTCTTGAAGTGACATGAATTCCTGCACTCACTTGGGATGGCTCGCCTTGCAGGGAGGTAAAATTGACATTCAAGTGCCATATCCAGTCTTGAGGCCAAGTTGTGACCGGACTCCAGTAGCAGAGAGTGCTGGATATGGCTCTGCATGTCTTCAACGCCGCAGCAGCTTCATGGGCCCCAAAGCATTTAGATTGAGAGAGCACATATGCTTCATTGCTGTCTCTCAGGCATCTGGAAGTGACATGGGCGAGATGCTCTACACAGTAGACAATGAGAGCCCCCAAGAAGTTGCTCTCAGGCCACAATAGCAGCTGTGATTGAACCAATTCTCTACATGGATCAACACAGTGATGCTTGGTGATAGGGCTGACCAGTTCATAGAGTATTGGATGGAGTGCACTTAATCCTTTATGTGCTGAGTGTTGTGATACTGAGTTTTAGGGAGGCTTGCGACGCATGCTACCCCAAAGCCTGATTAACTAGGTTAGTTGTTAAGTAACTAACCAACTTAACTTGCTCCTAGCTACTTTTGTGGAGCGGCAGCTAACTAACTAGTTAACTACTGCTGAATCTGTTACCATGATTGCTTTCTCCAGATCAGCCTGGATTGCAGACCTGGTTCAATCAGTCTCCCAACACAAGAATCCTAAGTTGCTGAGCATGGCACTTTGATGAGGGTGACTGGCTGGAGCTGTGTCACCTGCACCCCCCGGTCATCTCAATTGCACATTGGAGATTACAAGGAGCCTGGTTTCCCACTTGTCCATCATTTCTAAGCAGGGTTCTAGGGTACCCAATCACCTCCTGTGGCCTTGGGCGCTCTTTCAGTGTTAGATGGGCAGCCTCACTGCTCAGTGATAACACCTTACAAAGGCTGGTGACATTGTTGAATTGAACATAATATAGATAATGCTGCACGGCATTGATTCCCGCCCATTCTGGATGCACTAGACTATTGCTTTTGGAGTGTCACCTACTGCTGCCTCCGCCATCATGAGCAATGTGATCAGGTCATTGTGTGTTTTTGCCCATTCATAGCGCGTGTTCAATCAGTAGGTGTAGTGGTTGAGAATGTAAGCAAAACCTAGGTGACCTGGAGAACATGGTTACTGTTTTCCCTGTAAACAAAGTGCAGCGGTTCATATCATCCAAGGGCCATGTCCGCTCAAACCTCCTACTCGGCAGGATGGCGATGTACCAAAGGCAGTACTCTCTCCCCACAGAGACAGATGAACTACCAAATGGTGACAGTACCCATTGCTCCATATAAAGTGTGGAATTGCTTATTTATATACTCATACTAGTAACACATGTTCAGATATTAAAAGGACAGGACTTTAATCCCCAATCTTTCCCGGCTCAAGCTACTAGCGGTCAAGAGCTTGGGACTCGCACTAAATAAATTACCCCGAAAACGCATCGGTTAGCAACAATGCGGAGAACATGCGAAGGGAGCTTAAAGGATATGGATCTCACCATCTCAAAATACACGCCTCGCTTTCGTATCAGGGACCTGTGGTCGCCGTATTCCACAATCTCTGTTCCCTTTCGTTCGTCTCCCTTCTCCCCATCTCCACGTGCCTCTCCAAAGACAAAGATAACATCGGCATTCTGGACCGTTGCCAGGCGGTGGGCAACAACGAGGACAGTTCTACCCTTCGCCGTCCGCTCGATCGCGGCCTGGACTTGTTTCTCGGATTCAGAGTCAAGGCTGGAGGTAGCTTCGTCAAGAAGGAGAACATGGGGTCTGCGCATGAGTGCCCGCGCAATAGACAGGCGCTGCTTCTGTCCCCCGGAAAGAGAAAGGCCACGATTTCCGACCTCAGTCGCATACCCTATACTTTTCACTTAGCCGTGCTCGTTGAATAAGGCTATAACACATACCATCCGGTAGGGACTGGATGAAATCGTGGATTTCCGCATCCCGACATGTCTGGTATAGTTCTTCGTCGGTTACCGTTGACCGATCCACTCCCAGGAGAACATTATCTCGGATGGAACCTAGGAAAATAAAGTCAGTTTCCGCACACTACGAGTCTCTGTAAGGCCGTCAAAAGCACCTTGATACATGATTGGTTCTTGGGAAACTAGTGATAAAGCGCTACGATAGTTCTTCATCTCCAAAGTCTGCAGCTCAACTCCGTTAATGTAAATAGAGCCTGCTTGGTAATCGTAAAATCTGTTCAACGTGCTTAGGGATCGAATACTAAAAGGATTTCGCATAAATACTCACCTTTCAAGTATGGAGATGATAGATGTCTTTCCGCAGCCTAAAATAATGTTAACAAATAAATGGCAGCCAGTCTGTAGGATGCAATTCTATACCAGAAGGTCCAACAAACGCAGCAAACTGTCCTCTTTCAACCTATAGGCCAATTAGATCCGACTTCATCACAAGCGTGTTTATAGGTATGTGATATTTACCGTTAAGTTTAAGTTCCTGAAAACAGGGACATCTCGCGTTGGGTACTTGAAGCTCACAGATTTGAACTCTATTCTGGCACCCCCTTCAAATTCAACACGCGCATCAGGCGCCGAAGAGGCCTCGCTTTCCGAGGGCCTGAGGCTTATTATCCTATTGGCGGCCGCAGATGCTTGCGCCATATCTTCGTACCTCTATGTCAGTCGTCCTACCACATCCAGAATTTTCCTTTTCTTTAAAACATAACCAAAAAATAAAAATAAAAAAGGTCCAGGACACATACTTGGAGTTAAGCTGCCAAATTGGCCGGAGGCTTGGCCACCCTGTTATCATTGTTAGAGGTGCCTCAAGGGAGGTAGATACGATACATACTAGAATAATGGCTATGTAAACCACGAAGAACTGCACCACATCGTATTCACCACGTGCCACGAGTTGACCACCGTACCTGAAACATCCTGCCTCAGCAAGAGAGGTTGAGCTGACCAAAACCTAGACTTACCAGAAACATAATGCCATACATCCCAGATCCAAGCTGTCTGAGGCCGCAAATACCAAACAACCATGTCTCGCCTTCAAAAATGCAGCCCTGACATGGCTGCGGAGAAGGGCGGCATATCTTTGATTGATGGAATCTTCGAGTGTAAGTGATGTGACTGTGCGAAACGCACCAATGGCCTCAGACGCAAATTGGGAGCTCTCCGCGAACACTGCTGCGTTCAGCCGCTCGAACCGAAGCTCATATCTAACCCTGACGAACATAGCGAGGATTATCAGTGGGAATGCAGAAAACACCGACACAAGAGTCAGTTTCCATCCAAAAGCGAAGGATATGGCAATGCATCCAAAAATATTAAACAATGATATAAGCGGAAAGGCCATGTACGGTCCTAGAAGCTCCTGGAGCTGGGACGGATCCGAGGACAATCGCCCTGTCAAAGCCCCAGCTGAATTCTCTTCTTTATCGAAGAACGGGATTGGCTTGCGAATAATACTCTCAAAGTATTCCTGGCGATAGGTGGTGGCGATGTGCTGGAGCGAACGCTTAGAAAACATTTGGAGAAGTTAACACAGAACGAGAAATAACCCACCGTGGAGACCGAGGCAGAGGAGAATCCCAACAAAAAGTAGAAACAAAAAACTCCAATCGCAAGGATGAAAAACATAAGCGCCCAGAAGTTTGCTCGATCTCGCAGCGCAGCGGCCTCAGTAAGCTGGAATGTTTCCACGAGATGCGCAAAGATGAAGCTCTGGACCGAAAATGCAGCTATATTGGAATGCGGTTATCTTCGCGTGAGCCAGCCTCGTACTGCAGCTCTAAGGCAGGTAGGGATTTCCAAACTTACCACCACACCCAACAGCTCCAATAATGACGGATGCATACAGCCACCACAGCCTTCCCTGTTCCCAGAGAAACAAGCCCACGGAACGAATAAGGGATCTCGGCTTATAAACTTCTTCGCTCACCTCCAAACCGTGAGAATCATCCGTCTGCTTCTCGGATGTCCTTGTATTGGAAACACTTTGCTCTAGAACATCTTCTATAACTGGTAGGGGAGAGCTGGGACTGTCATCCATTTCAAGCTGCTGGTTTTTAACAAGAGCATGATAGAGCCCTCCTTGTGCGAGGAGTTCCTCGTGCGTTCCCTCCTCCATTGCCTGCCCACCCTTGAGAAGAATAATTTTATCTGCCTTCTTGATGGTTGATAGACGATGTGCGATTGTGATAGTTGTTCGATTCTTGGACACACGATCAAGAGCCTCTTGGACGATACGTTCACCTCGAACATCGATGGAACTCGTTGCCTCGTCGAGGATAAGGATAGAGGGCTTTTTGATGATGCTTCTCGCAATGGCGAGTCTTTGGCGCTGCCCGCCACTAAGTTTCATTCCATTTTCACCGACAAGTGTGTCGTAGCCCTAAGCATGTCAGAGTAGAGGCTCAGACCACACCAGAGGGCTCCACTGACCTCTGGCAATTTGTTGATGAACTCATCCGCAAAAGCTTCTATGCAAGCCTCTTTTACAAGGCGTCGCTTTGTCGTCTCATCCGCACCCTCCCATTCGGATCCAACAAGACCATATGAAACATTCTGGTATATTGAAGTGTTGAAACAGAATGGCTCCTGCTGAACGAGACCAATCCGGGATCTCCACCATTTAAGGTGCACATCGACAATATTCGTGTCGCCAAGGGTAATTGTGCCGCCGTTTGGCGTTACTGCATCGCTATTGGCTTTTTTATCCTCGGGATCCGAATCTTCTTCATCACAGGACTTCTTGAACGGCTCAAGATTATCGTCCAATTGATACCAACGTTCCAAAAGCGCAACAATCGTACTTTTGCCACATCCCGAAGCACCAACGAGTGCCGTGATTTTCCCAGCAGGAAGGCAGAGTGATAATTTATTCAATACCTTCACATTGGGTCTACTTGGATAAGAGAACACCGCCTCGTGAAACTTAATATCCCTTGATGCGGAAATTTCCGGTTCTTTCAGCCCTGAGGTGTTGGGACTGGGTGCATCAAGCACTTCGAAAAAGGCAGTGGACGCACTTATCGCTTTTGATATCGCGATCATCGGACTAGCAATCATCGATATAGCGGACACGACGACAAGGACAGAAAATATAACTCTTTTGGTTTTATAAGCCGAAGCCGAAGACGGTACGTTGTGGTATGATCTCGGACTTACATCACGACCTGACCTATATCATCCACGTTGCCTCTCGAATATTGTCTCACTCCAAACCAGAAAGTCAATGCAAAATTGCAATACATGGCGAAGTTAGCAGGGCTGATGTGAACTCCCATGACCGGAGGAATCCGCAATCCCCTTTTTCTGGCTTCGGCGATCCACTCGGCATATCTTGCACCCAGGCGGGCTTCGGCACCGCAGGCGACGATGGTTCTCATGGTGCCAAGGGCCTCTGCAGCGACGGACGATGCCTTCTCGTCGGCAAAGTCGACTTTTTTCTGAAGTCCAAGAAAGATAGGCACCGTGATACTAAAGACGACCATGATGAATACCAGGGCGGAGCTGGAGACTAAGGTCAGCGACCAAGAATAACGAAAAGCCACGACGTACGCGGCAACAACGAGGGTCAGTGATTGCACCAGTATCGAGAGCTTGTCTCCGATGCCTGCTTGGATGAGGTTTGCGGACGTTGTGATGGTGGTGGTTGGCCGTCCAACAGGAAGTTTGTCAACAAAACTGACGCGCTGTTTGAACAAAGCAGACATGTATGCAAGTCGCAAATTAGCAGAAATTCTGAGTCCCGCCATGCGAATGCAAAACTATTGGCCCATTAGTCAAGCAGGACTTGGGGGGGTTTAGAACATCACGGGGCCGATCGAGAGACCAACGAGGGAGATGTAGCCGAGCACAAACTTCCCGATGAAGAGGTAGACAATATACAACCTTCAAAGCGGCTAATTAATCACAGCACTCGTGAAAACAGCACAAACATTCAGAGTACCGGCAGACCTTCTTGCAGATAAGGCCTCCACAAAGATCAGGTAACAAGACGGGGATGACGTACACATTGCGGTTAAGGCTGTTCCGGAACTGGTCCTCTGTGGTTCCAGAATCGGGTACAAAAAAACCGGTGAAGTCCGCGGCGAGTTTGCCTTTGGAGCACCGGCTGTCAGCCTGGCAGTTCGCTGAAACATGGAGAGCATTTAACCGCACTGACCAAAAATGATATTCATCAGCGGAAGAGCCTAGTCACCGACGAGATCGTTAACCATCATATCGGCTCGACTCAAAGCAGGCGCGCGGTGGCATACCACGCCAGTTCCGGCGGCACACAGCGCGGCAACCGCCATCAAGGCAAAGTCGAGTCGGCTGCCATACGACAAGATCCTCTGTTGCAATAGAGTCAGTCGACTTGAGGATCAACGTGTTCGGCACGACGACAAGCGACGAACCCAAAAATTGCCAAACGGTGGCCTCCCTTCGGGCTCGTCGGAGGACGGCTTGGCTTCCTTTGAGGACGCCATTCTGAGAGCGATCGATCTAACGATCCCCGAATAGTTGGATAGCGATGGAAAAAAGGCGGCAGGTTCTGAGAGATGACCATATCCGCCATCATTCTGAAAAAAATAAAGCTAAAAATAAAAGTCACAGAGGCCAATGGGCTTGGGAGCAGCCATCCAGGCAGCAATTTTAACACAGTCCGCCGGGGTGCCAGTGCAGCAGCCCCTAAAGTAAGTTAACTAGTTAGCTAGTTAGTTATACCATCCAGTCCAACAAAAATTCTTTATTTTCACTAGCAATCGAATTTAAGTATATGCCACATAAAAGTATTAAACTATTTCAACTACTCCAGTACGGAGTACTCTGCAAAGTGATCATCAAGAAAAACCAACTGACTGATTTCTCAAGTGCATGTATGGAATTTTTTTTTTTTTTTTTTTGGGTCAAATTACACTTTTTTGTCGGAGTGGACGCGAGAGGGGTTGCCGTAGCCAACCCCTGTTCGAGGGAGGGAGCGGACTCGAGAAGCAGGGCGATGCGGACGGAGAGGTCCGGGCAACGAGAGCTAACAAGAGGGTGTGAAACCTGTTCGCAAAACCCACCGCGCGGTCAAAAGCTCCAGGTGAGCATCAGTCAAGCAAGGGTAATTAAAGCAAGACACCTGCAAGTGAAGACATAGGTTACCCGCCTTCAAGAAGAGTTGTTTGGCTTGGTGTACTCTCACTACGCTGTACAGAGTGCTCCGTAAACTGCAACCAAGTAACTAACTCGCTGATCGCCCTTGATCAACCCTGGAGTACGGAGTCCGGAGTACAGAATACGGAGTACTTTTTATCCATGCTCTCTGTACTCCGTAGATCAGAGTGAAGTGAAGTGAAGTGAAGTGAAGTGAACCTTGTTCCAACTGAAGCTCTCCAACACCCACGTGATCATAGTATTTGGAGAAAACCATTTCTTTTTTTTTTTCCCTGTCAGCTCTCTCTCGTGTGAGTTTCAGCCAGATGCGATGTTTCATGAAATGTATGCAGTGCGGAGTGCATTGTCCCTTTCACTCCCCTGTCTTTTATCGCGCACACACACAGAGTTTTCGTTTTCTCTTTAGTTATACTCTCCCCCCGTCTCTCGACTGTTTCTCCCACGCAACCCCCGGAAAATTTCGTCCGGCGAGCCGTGTGGCCGAAGCTCCCCCATGTTTCGCTTTCCCCGCCCCCCTCGGCTATAGCCGGGAATAGCTGTGCGTTTAAACTGACCAAACCAGGGGAGAGTTTGTCCGCAGCTACATACAAAGAGACCAGGAAGAGACAGCTGCACTCCGGTCATCATATATATGAGTATATGAACAGATAGATACAATATACTGTACTGTCGGAGTCTCCGAGAGCACCGAACCCCGCTGGCATTGAGTCCTATAGCCCACTCCTACTCATACAATGGCCATCGCACCCCTCGCGGTCCCCGTGCGGAGACTACTTTTTCCCCTTCGCTCTTCAGCCCGATCGTTCTCGACAACCCTATCCCGAGATGCCACCTGGGGCTTCATCGGGCTAGGCCAGATGGGTATGTTGTCAATGCCGTCCTCCTCGTCAAGCTCCCTGGAAAACTCACCGCCCGCATCCCAGGTTACCCCATGGCCAAAAATCTACGGGCAAAAATCCCGGAGTCGGACACCCTCCTCATATGCGACTCCAACCCCGATGCGACAAAGAGATTCACAGCCGAGCAGTCCGGCAAACGGATAGAGGTCGCCTCAAGTCCCCGAGAACTTGCAGGGAGATCCGTCAGTCGCCCCGCGATCCAACTCACCCTTCTCTCCCACCCAGGCTGAAAGGAGTCCACTCGCTGATTGCGTGCCTGACAGGAAACCATCATAACCAGCCTTCCCGAACCGCAACACGTCAAGGGGGTTTTCCACACCATCCTCAAGGACGGTCTGCCCAAGTTGGCGACAGAACGCCTCTTCATCGATTGCTCCACCATCGATCCCATCTCCTCGCGAGAGGTCGCGGCTGCCGTTCATTCGACAGGCTCCGGCCGGTTTGTCGACGCTCCCATGTCTGGCGGTGTGGTTGGCGCTACCGCCGGGACGCTCACCTTCATGGTCGGCGCTTCGTCGCAGATTCCCGGGCTGGTGCAGGAGGCGGAGAAGGTATTGCTCCTCATGGGAAAGAAGGTATGGCATCTCGGGGAGCAAGGCGCCGGTCTCTCTGGGAAACTAGCGAATAACTACCTCCTCGCCATCACCAACATCGCTACGGCAGAGGCCATGAACCTTGGAGTCAGGTGGGGTCTGGATCCCAAGGTCCTGGGCCAGATGATCAACTCCTCTACCGGTAGGAGCTGGTCCAGCGAGGTGAACAATCCCGCTCCCGGTGTCGTAGAGACTGCACCCGCCTCGCGCGGTTATTCGGGCGGGTTCGGTGTTAGTTTGATGAAGAAGGATCTCAGACTCGCTGTCGAGGCCGCGAATGAGGCCGGAACCCGTCTGGAGCTGGCCAGCAAGGCCCAGGAGGTCTATGATTCCACGGAAGCCGCCCACAAAGGCAAGGACTTTTCCGTCGTGTATCAGTACTTGAAAGATCACTCGCGTTGAGATATCCATCTGGTGGTGGTACCAATAGACCAATGTTATAAAATGTATACGGAGTATCGGAGCAGCCATTCAGTTGGGCTTGATGACATTAGAGAATGAATTATTTTCTCTATACAGAGAAAAGACGATGGTATGTGCAGCATAACATACCGACCTGACAATAGAAGCACTTTCAATCAGAGCGGTTATATTATGATTTTATAGCATCATTATGATTAGCTAGAACTGTACTATATTTATCCCCACGGTAAGTGGGCATGAGGCAGCTACTGTTGCATTTTCATAAGCTGGCTCACCATTCATCCTCAAGTCGGCTCCATATTCACCACTTTTCATGACCTGTCCTGATGCATTCCGAACAACTTCGAAGGACTCGGCTGACTGGCTAGTATCGCCCCAGTGTGTAGTTGAGCTCTATATATGTGTGTTACGCTGATAGCCCTATTTCCATCTCTCCCCCACCCAAACACACACACATGTCATGCCATGATCATCGATGCTGACCTTCGCTGACAAACTTCAAATTTTGTTATGATGTGTTGCATTGCCGAGGAGGAGAATTAGAGAATGGACTGCGAGTATCATTGCAACTCTGCTTTTTTTAAATAGCCCTCTTTTGTCATCGGATCCGCCAGTGATTGCTGTGTTGATTGACCAACACCAAGGATTAGTGGCAACAGATTGTGGGAGACAGTACTCCGTACAGAGTACTTTGTAGCCAACTATCCTGTTGAGGGAATCCTGCCACTACTACTCCGTACAGAGTACTTAAACGACATACAACTCAGCTGCTCTCCATCGAATTCCAGTGTACTCCATAAAAGAGTATCTTTTGATAACTCAGACCGCGAAAAGTCATAGGAATAGCGGACAAGTCAAGGGTGACTGTATCCATCCCTTGAGCTGCTAGTATTGCCATAGTGGTTAGTAATGCTGTAAAATCTGCATTGAGCGTGAGCGCGTTGAATCCGCAGCCAAGGGGCTTAGGACCAGAGAAATTGATAATACCCTCAAACAATGACTGATGACGATGCTGATGCTGGGAGGCTGTGGGTAAGGGCCGACCGGAAAGATCGAGAATGCCCTCAGAGGATTGACGGCGATGATGGGATGCCATTCTTTGGAGCTTGCCGCGAGAAAGGTTTATCGCGAGTGAGAGCATGCTTGAAAAAGAGTGCCGCCCACTTGCGTCACACCACCACTGTTCTCAAACCACCAAAAGGCATTCAATCACTAACAAGTTAACCAACAAACATGGGAACACACGATCCACACTGCACCCCAGTGAATCAACACTCTCTTCCATTGGCATGGGGCTCATATGACAGGGAAATGTTAAACGCTTTCAATCTGAATTAACTGACAGATCCTACTACTATTCTTGTCCCAAGGTTTGGCTCCAAGCTGTGCTCCAGCCTCCGCCAATCCACAGACACCACACCCCTAACCTCTGCTTGCTGATCGCATCGCAATGGCATATATTACACCCCTCCACCATGCCAGCAGTGTTGACAATGCTATCAAGCTGCAGTTTATGAACCCTGGGGAGGATTGTTTGGTTGTTGCGTGCGTCCCCACCCCACAGACATCTCCCCCTCGACCTGCTGGCTCGGACACGTCAATGACGGCCAATAACTGATTAAACCTTTTACCAACGACAGAAAATCCAATCGCCTCGAATTCTACTTGCCAACCCCTGATGGTCTCTCGCTACAGCATGCAAAGGCCATATACGGCAAAATCTCAGTCCTACAGAAGGTCCCGCGATCGCATTCCTCCGCAACGGACCTGCTCTTCGTTGGCACGGATCGCTATGCATACTTCACGTTATCATGGGACCCATCAACATGTCAGCTCCATACAGAGCAGAAATATCTAGATATAGCGGACCCTTCGCTGCGCGATAACCAGAGTGGTGATCGCTCATGGGTGGATCCGTCCGGGAAGTTCTTAACCATGGAAATTTACGAAGGCATAATCTCGGTCATACCAATCGCACAAGAGCCCCTGAAGCGGCCATCTCCATCAGCGGGTCGTTCTTCAGGAACATCTGAGCAGCGCGAGTACCTGGGAGAACCACTTCAGACCAGAATTGAGGAGCTGATCGTTCGATCAACGGCGTTTTTGCATCATGACCCGACTAAACCCCCGCGAATAGCTATTCTGTACGAAAACACACAAGGGAAGGTGAAGCTCAAACTGAGAGATCTCATATACTCCCGAGGAATCCCTGGAGGTGAAGCTAGCGCCGCGGAATTCAGAGATGTAGATGACCTCTACGATGACTTGGAGCTGGGGGCTGATATCCTGGTCCCTGTTCCCTTGCCTCTTGGTACGTTACTTCCCCAATGAATTCTCAATGGTAGCGGCCTCTTTCTCTCCCTCTCTTTTTTTTGAATCCTATTAATCGAGGATGTATAGGTGGAGTGCTTATCCTAGGGGAGAAATTTATCAAGTACATCGATACTGTCAAAAATGAAACTATCACGCGGCCACTGGAGCATAATACAATATTCGTGGCCTGGGAGCAACTGGATAATCAGAGATGGCTGTTAGCTGATGATTACGGCAGATTGTTCTTCTTCATGTTGATCCTTAACTCTGCAAACGCGGTGCAGAGTTGGAAGGTTGGTTTACTAGGAGAAACATCTCGTGCATCAGCTCTCGTACATCTCGGTGGTGGCGTGGTGTTCCTAGGCTCGCATCAGGGTGATTCCCATGTAATCAGGATCACGGAAGGTTCGTTTGAAATCATTCAGACGTTGTCCAATATCGGCCCAATTCTTGATTTCACTGTAATGGACCTGGGTAATCGAGGTGAAACTCCTACCCACGAATTCTCTTCGGGGCAAGCCCGAATCGTAACTGGGTCTGGAGCTTTTCGCGACGGAAGCTTAAGAAGCGTTCGCAGTGGTGTCGGAATGGAAGATCTGGGTGTCCTTGGAGCCATGGAGCATATCACTGATTTATGGGGCCTATCTGCATTCTGTCCGGAGGGATTCTGCGATACCCTACTATTGTCTTTTGTGGACGAATCGAGGGTTTTTCATTTCTCTCCTGACGGAGAAGTGGAAGAGAAGGATGACTTCCTCGGGCTGTTATTAGGAGAACCCACCATTCATGCTGCCAACCTCCCCAGTCGCCGCATTTTGCAAGTTACAGAGCACGGGGCAAGAGTTACAGATGTTGAAAGCCGAATGACACTATGGGAATGGTCTGCAGTCGAGAGTCGGAAAATAACAGCTGCCTCCTCCAACGATCGACATTTGGTATTGATGGTAGGCGGCCAGAAGCTTATGGTTTTTGACATTGGCGATGATATAAAGATGTCTAGCACCAAAACTTTCGAAGCCGACAAACAGGTCTCTGGTGTCGCGCTCACATCATCGCCTATCCAGGCGTGTATTTTATGTTTCCCACAGTCAGCCGAAGTCACCATTATCGACCTGACAGGCCTGAATATTCGACATACCGAAACCCTTGGCGAGCCAGGAGATGCCGTTCCGCGGTCAGTGCTAGTCGCCTGTATGTTCTCTGATCGGGCCCCAACACTGTTCGTTGCTATGGCAGATGGCAGTGTCTTTTCCTTCTCCCTCAACGTAGCGAACTATTCCCTGTCCGATGCCAACAAGCTTGTACTTGGATCGGAAGCGCCGGTGTTCAAGTTGCTGCCCCGAGCAGACGGACTTTACAATATTTTCGCGACCTGCGATCATCCCAGTCTGATATACGCATCCGAAGACAGGATAGTTTATTCAGCCGTTAACTCAGATAAAGCAACCCGTATCTGTCACTTCAATGCGGAAGCATACCCGGGAGCCATCGCTGTTGCAACTCCAGATGACATTAAAATTGCGCTCGTGGACGCCGAACGCACAACGCAAATCCAGACACTAATGATCAACGAAACCGTTCGAAGGACGTCATACTCCTCTACTGAGCGGGCTTTTGGACTCGGAACCATCCAAAGAACATTGGTGCAGAACGTGGAAGAAGTGAAGAGCCATTTTATTCTTGCTGATGAAATAATGTTCCGCCAGTTAAGCGTATTTGATTTGAACCCAAATGAGCTCGTTGAGTGCGTTATACGAACCGAGCATCCCAGCTCTAACGCTCAGATGGGCAGCAGTCGTCCGAGGGACATATTCATTGTCGGTACTTCCGTGTTGGATACACCGGAAGAGGCCGAGGCCCGTACGAAGGGCAGAATACTCGTATTCGATGTCGACACGAATCGCGAGCTGCGGAAGATATGTGACTTTCCTGTCCGAGGCGCGTGTAGAGCGCTAGCAATGATCAACAATAAGATTGTTGCCGCACTTATGAAAACGGTTGTGTCATCTAGTATATCCTCGCTACATCTAAGCTGACTTTATTGTAGGTTGTGGTGTTAAATATCAAGAAAGGAAATCTTTATAATTTCGAAATCGAAAAAGAAGCTAGCTATCGAACATCCACGGCACCTGTGGATATCTCCGTCACCGGTAATATAATCGCTGTCGCGGATTTAATGAAAAGCATTTCTCTTGTGGAATACCACGCAGGAGAAGGGGGTCAACCAGACACACTTAAAGAAGTTGCGCGTCACTACCAAACGCTATGGACCACGGCGGCGGCGCCAGTGGCGGAAAATGAATTTCTTGTAGCCGATGCAGAGGGAAATTTGGTCGTGTTGAACAGGGACACAACAGGCGTCACGGAGGACGATAGACGACGGATGCAAGTGACCAGTGAACTTCGGCTGGGCGAGATGGTCAATAGGATTCACCCTATGGATCTCCAGACTTCTCCCGAATCGCCCGTGATTCCCAAAGCCTTTTTAGCAACGGTATGCATACTTCCTTCAGCATCCCATTTCAATCATTGCACCTTTCCGCCGTGACTAATCTCAACTTCTTTAGGTGGACGGCTCCATATACCTTTTCGGCCTTATTTCTCCGTCTGCACAAGATACATTGATGCGCCTTCAGTCAGCCCTTGCCGACTTCGTTGCGAGTCCTGGGGAGATACCCTTCAATAAATACCGTGCATTCAAAAGCAGTGTCCGCCAGGCTGAAGAGCCGTTTCGATTCGTAGATGGGGAACTAATTGAGCAATTTTTGACTTTCCCGCCCGATATACAAGAGGCCGCTCTAGCTAGAATGGACGGTGGCGGGCGAGTAAATGTCATTGAAATAAAGGGCATGATCGAGGGGCTGAAGAGGATGCATTGAATTAGTCCGGGAAACGATTTTTGACAGATGACTGGTCAAGATAAAAAAGCTGAGCGAGTCTGAATGGTATTGTTGTAATAGATGGGCGCCAATCTCGATGTTGTGAGAGATATATATGCTACTACAGTACATAATCTGTACAGATATAGCGCTTCTTCAGCAACCGTATTTCCGCTGAGCGTAGTCCATTCAGTGGGCTCCACTCTATAGCTATTTCGTATAGCTTCAATGGTCTCAATGCCCTCGAGCCGCGTGTCTCACAACGACTCCCGAAGCGCCGATAATCATACGGTGTGCTGCATAAGTACATGTGCCACACAGCATTTCGGCCGACGGTCCACTGTTGCTTGGGTTTGGTTCATCGCTTTCTCCTCCTTGGAAATTCGAGACGCCAATTGACATGAAGACCAGGATGACTTCGTGACCTTCCTAGTTGTGGTTCTCAGGCCCAATCAAAATAATTTATCCATGCCGAAGCTGACTGGCTAGCCAATTCCCATTAGCCATGCGTATCCTTGGTGGAATCAGGGAATTGGTCCCAGATATCCCCTTCGCGTTCGGAAAGGTCAAGGTCGTCGTCACGGTCGGTGTCTTCTCGGTCTTTCCGTCGTCCCGGCTGCGAATTTCGTTCTGAGGTGCCCTTGGCTTTCTGCTGCTGCTGCTGCTGCTGCTCCTCCGACACTCCATGCTGCCTATCATTATCCATGTACAACCTCAGAACCGATTCGAGGCCCGCGTTCCGCCTTCCAAGGAGCAAAACGTCCGAAGGCTGGATCTGCGCGTGCCGTCCATGCCTAGCAAGGGAGAACAACAACACGGGTTAACCAACACCGTGAGCTTGGAGGTGAGTCGACACGAAGGAAACGCATCGGACATACTTTGCAAACATGATCAGATCGTCTGTTGTATCAGCTGTGTCTCGATCAGTTTGGAGCCGACAAGAGCAAAAAAGGACGAGGCACCAGCTACCCACCTATGCGATCCCACACCATCTCAGTCATTGCAATGAGGAATGAGGGCGTGATGTCGACATCCTCCTCGTCGACCTGGTCTCGCACCATTCGGCGGAGAGCCTTCCAGAGTTCGGCTTTCAGTCGCTAGATACACGTTATATGATCCAGGTCAACATAAAGTCCAAAGGTTACATATCTGAGAAAAGGTGGACCTGGTTACTCACACGCTCTTCAAGCTGTCGGTCTTCCATCTCGCTAGCCGCCATTTCGTAGCCTATCCGACCTCACCCGGCCTGACAGCCAAGGATGGCTCCTGTGTCCGTACGCGATGTGATTGATTGATTGATTGATTGATTGATCCATTGGTTGATTGGTTATGTCATCCACCGTCCCAGCCGCTTTGTCAGCAGCTATGCGGGCGTGTTCTCACGTGATCGCCAGCTCAGTCACGTGATCTAGACACAAACTAAACAAACACAACAACATGAATACAGGTTTTCCATCCCAACCGCCATAACGTCAAAAAAGCAAGAAATGGAATGTATATAGAAAATATAGATAGATCCCCTCAATGCCATTTAGCTGGTGCATCCAGGATGCCGCGCATCCGTACGCGATGTGGTCATTTACCTCGTTAGTCAGCGCGGTTTTCGCGTCAGTCACCTGACCAAGATAGCCACATTATGTCTAACCAATTACGGTTAGATCAATATGCAGACTTTACATAAGCTTAGTCACTAACAAACTAACCAGGTTGAGTTTAGCCCACGACGTCAAAGCTCCATCGTTTCCGTCTTGCCGGAGCTCCGAGCAAAAAGGACAGACCAAAGAAAAAAAAACCAAAAAGGAAAAAGAAACAGAACGGAAAATAAGGGCAACCAAAGGCTGAAAAGAGCACGTCCACCATCTCTCTTCGTCCTCGTCCTTGCACGCTGTTTGCTGTACCTTCGCGCCGTAAACCCCCACCGCCCACTCTCCTTTCGTTGAACCCGTACTCCTCCCGATTCTTGCGCGATGTCCGACTTCCCACTTCTCGCCGTCCTCCACACGTGGTACACGAACTTTACCACCAATGTCTCCAACTCCGTCTCCAATCTCACCGTGAGAGATTATATTCGCCTCGTATGGATAATCGGCGGATATATGTTCCTCCGTCCCTACCTCGATAAAGGGTTCCGGAGGTTATTCGAGAAGGGTGTCGCCAAATCAGAGAAAGCGGAAGAAGCTCAGGCAGAGGCCCAAGCCCAACAAGCTGGAGGCGCCATGTTAACCGCAAATGATCTCCGTGATGGAAGAGGGAACGAGAGCGAGGATGACGATGACGATGGGGGTGCGTCCAGTGCCGTTCCTCAGTGGGGCAAAAGTGCCAGAAGAAAGCAGAGGAAGTTCTTGGAGTTTTTGGAGCAGGAGGCGGAGAGGCGCAGGGAGGATGACGATGATAGAGATATCGCGGATCTGCTGGAGGACTGAAGTCAAGCCGGACGAGAATTTGTACATACACAAGTTCCCCTATGTGTGGACATTTTTTCTGCGCGCAAATTAGATTGCAATGTGAGTTGGATCTCCCCAGCCCCGGTTTTCGATGCTACTCCCCAGTTTTCCCTATTGTTACGGTCAATATATGGCCCCGAAGCTGGATGATTAAGGTCTCTCTCTATATACACCGTGGGCTGACATGTCTGCAATGGATTACTACCAAAGCAGAGATAAAGGCACTTGAAATATCCGGATATGATGCTGTCCTCCATCGCCTGCGCCATCTTGTAGGGATTGATGATAGTAGGCAATACCTCCTGTGCCCTTCCGTATCTTAGCGCAGGGCCAGTTAAAGGCGAAACTGTTTACGACCATTTTCGGATGAGGTTAGCAGAGACCACGGGGACCTTCGGCAAGCTTCGTTGAAAGTGTGGCTGCTTCCACCCTTTGTTCCTGGCGAATAACCTGGCTTTTGCACAAAGACGGCCATTCCCCCGGTCACTCCGGGCTCTCGACCTGCATTAAACAGCTATACAAGCCTATTGACGACCACGCTTTGAACTCCCGATTCTCCGCTATATTCGAGGCGGGTATCGAACTCTGGTTGCTTCTGACTAATGAACCGTCCACCAGTCTTCTGACATAATTGGGAGTGACAGGCAACTTTGACATCATAGATTGGGAGAGACAACCATGGGTGAGCGAGAGCGGGTGGCGCTTGCTGGGCACATGCGAAGAAGGCTTGAAGCAGAGCGAAAAACTTAGCTATCAGTGTAATACTCCAGCTCTTCAATCGTCTCCTCTATCAACATACGGTTCTATATCTATCGCCGAGCTTTTTGAGTCAAAACGAGTTTGAAACGCGTCCTTGACCCTGTCAGCCCGCTCGTCATGACCGCTGCCCGTACGATCCGTATCAGTAACTTCATTCTCCGTATCCTCCAGCTATGCGTCTCGGTCATTGTTTTGGGAATATTTTCTTATTTTCTTGCCGTGCTTGCGGACCATAACCTAGCAATCCAAAGGTGGGTGAAAGCTGTCGAGGGCATATCTGGCATGGCCGCTTTCTACGCCATTGTAGCCTCCATCTTCACCCTCAGCATTGGCGGCATTCCGTTCTTTGCGGGCGTGGCTATGGTCCTAGACTTTGCCTTCACAGCCGGCTTTATCGCAATCGCAATTATGGCCCGGGATGGTACACAAGCTTGCACTGGACATGTTGACACTCCTATTGGAAACGGCGACGCAAACCAGCCCGCCGGAGGTTATGGATCTGGCGGGTTTGGGACGGGAGATGGAAAGCAGCTGATATACATGCCCAGTCTGAAATCTGCGTGCAGACTGCAGAAAGGCGTTTTTGCAGTATCCATTATCGGGATGTGAGTGCCTTTCGGAGTTAATCATTGGGCAGCTGACTGAAAATACTAACTCCTTTCCACAAGATTTCTGTTCCTAGTATCGATCATCGCTCAGCATCTCTATATGCACCACCGTGAAACGATCAAAACTTCCCAGTCCGGTGGCTCTCGCCTCCGATCGCTCTTTCGTTTCCGTCGTCACAAGGTTGACCCACGATCCGCTATTGTTGATTTCAACCAGGCCAACGACGGCGCAAATGGAACGATCCCACTTTCAGATCAACCCTCAACCGAGAAACCTCCTCGCTCTACTAAAGTATTCGGCTGGGGTGTTAGTAACTACTCGGCCACCGATCAGGTCACCGAGCCCCAGCCTACAGCACAGAGAGACGATACCAGTGGATGTTACAACAGCAACACTTCCAACATGCAGGGTTACAACTATTCGAGTCCGTATCCCTACAGCAACTCAGCCTATTACTACGGGATCCATGGGAATCCATATTCAACCGACAATCCTTATAGAACTGAGGCATGGCAGGACTATGACCACGGACAGAGTGGCGTTGGAGATAGCAGATATGCTTTTGGGTATGGTGACATGCATGCAGGAAGAGCGACTTATTGATAACATCTGTTGTGAGTGTAGATTGTTTTAAATATCTAAAGGAGCAAATAAATGAATATAACTATAAAGAACCCTTTCTCGCCTGACAGTTCTCTAAGCAAGAAAAAAAAAAAAAAAAAAAGAAAAAAACCAACAAAAAAATGGACGTCAGTGTCTGAAATAACTAGATCCAATATTAGTTTATAAGATTAGATACAGCCTTATTCATGTGGAATGGATCCTTGTGATACCCCTTGCATAGAGAATCAGAACCATTCTTTCTGGGGATGTGTACAAGTAGTCCTTCATCGCCTGCTTGTCGAAGGGGTTCCCGATCCGCAGCAGCTGTGATAGCCGCACGTGGCTGCCAACCACAGTTGCAAGATAGCCCGCAACCGAGAAACCTGCCATGCATGGTACGTACGAGGCAAAAGGCGGTTATGGAGAACTTGACCTTCCGCTAGAATAACAAAATATGGACTGGAGATCGAGGCTTGAACTAGTGGTTGTAATGGGTTTGTGGGTTTGAGTCTTTGACTAAAAGGAACGGAGTGGAAGGGAAAGCAAAGCGCTCATGATGACTAGCGGGTAGAAAACTAACTTACAAATAGAAATGTCTCATTTTCAAAGGATTATATGGAGACTTTCAGCTAATCAAGAAACAAGAGAAGGTTGAGCTGTTATAGTAGGGCATTATAGCTCTGAGGAGTTCACATTCAAATCAAACGCATGGCTGATCAATAAGGAGGCCAATATGTGACCCATTTAGCGCAAAACAAGCAGGGACTTTTCAGGGGATCAAAAACCTGATTAAGTGCTGTTGTCCGGTCTAAGAGCCACCTGCTCCCGGGACTTACTCACGCTAGTTGGGCAACAACCACCGCGAGCCTTTCTCATGTATGTCTCTCGCACTACATCCCCCTCGTTCGCTGCAACCACCCATTCCCCAATGCCCAAATGTTCTGGCGCGCGCCTCACTCCTCGTCCACCACCTCCCAGAATCAAATTCCCCGGTCGATAGTTCTTGTCCGCCCTCATACGCCGGATTGCACTTACATGGATATGAGCATCCGCAGGGATATCCCGTACTTCGCCACAGGGAAGAGGCCAGCGAATCGGCTTCCAACTCCCGTCAGCTTGCAGATCCATTCGGCGGAATGGGAGATACTCCATGATCTTCCATATGATCACTGATATCGCCGATAACCCGCTACCAAATTCGAGGCAGTCGTGAAGGTGCCCTTGTGTGCTCGAAGAATGGAGAGCGGTGTGAAATTCTTCGTCTACCATGGACCCAACAATGTCCAAGGCGTGATTGCTATTATCATTGCTATCACTTGGATGACATTCAAGGTCGGGATCAGCAGGAGAAGCTCCATGTTCATCGGTAATAACAACGGATGGCATTTCGAGCCGTACGCTCTGCTTGCCGCCTGGGTATGGATTATTGCATTTAAACTGCCGTAGTTTGCGCTCATCGAATTGCAGCCCAGCCTTTTGAGCCTCCTGCACCATCCACACCAATGGAGCGTGGCTAAGGGGCCACCTTTCCTGAGGCCTAAGTTCCCACCCGCCTCCAATATCTGCATGGCCACCTGGGAACCACACTTCTTGGATGTCTTGCGCACCGTCGTCAGTATCGATATTGTGGCCCCGGCTCAGCGACATTTGCGAGTTCCCGCTCCGCACAGATGCAATTTCCGAATCCAGGTCGCAAGGCTGGTGTGCTGACAGATGCAAAGGGTCCCTCCCAGCTCCCTGGCTCGTTGGTGGGCGATACCTATCTTCCACTTCATAGGAATCCGCTCGGCTGGGTGAGAATTGCCGTTGGCGGTTCCCATGGCTGTTCTCATGACCGTTGCTGTGACCGTTGCTATGGCCATTGCGATGGCCATTGCTATGCTTATGTCCCTTATCGTCGATCTCCTTGGCACATGTATCTGTGCGTCTACCGGTATCCTTGCGCGACTCTGCGCTTTTCCCACGGAGACGAGCTCTCCAGCGACTGTATCTCCGGGCCGCTGAATATTGCTTCACTGTGCAGTGACGGCATTCGGATATCAAGTCTTGTCGAAATTTAGCTCTGCGTTCGTCAATACCTACGGCATGTCGGATGACCTTTGCCGAACTTCGTGCAGTGTAAGGAAACTTGTTCCTCTGCATCCATGCGGATTCGAAACTCGGAACACTATTCACCGTATCGAACAGTCCTAAGAATCGAATCTGCTTAATCGGGCGGCTGAAGGTTTCACGGAAGGCCTTCATATATCTAAACAACTTCATTTTTTCTAGCTTATCCTCTTCGCTGTCACCACTTCTTTGCTGCCATTTAGAAAATGTCTTCCACGCGAAATGGACCAACTCTTCGTTTCCTGCGGTAAGTAAACCAACGAAATCTAGCATTTCGGCTAGGAAACGTGCGGTATATGCACCCCGACTGAAGCCAAAAAAGTATATGTCATCTCCAGGAGAGTAGTATCGCATCAGGAATCGGTAGCCGCCAACGACATGCTCAGCAAAGGACGAACCCACAGCGGAGTCCTTTGCCTTCATATACGACCCTTTGATGCGTGATAGAAGGCCAGTGTTTGAGAGCGAGGCGGTGGAAACATAAGTTCCAATCCCAGGCTGATAGTAATGGAAATGGCGTCCCTGGTTTCTATCTAGCATCTATTTGTTATGTTTAGGTCCAGTCGCGCTGAAAGGTTGACACCATCGAATCATGAAACTAACCCGAAAAATTTTCAAAACATTAGAATCCGCCTCCGTGCCGGAGAACTTATTCCCCGTCCCATCAAAGCAAAGCACAAATGTCTTCGGTGGCATATATGAACCGTAATCGGAAACTTGGCTCATTGTTGAATATGCAAGTCCTCTTGGCTTCGGGTTTTCGACACAAGAGGATTCACAGGTTCGAGAGCGTGATGTTTGAAGACAACGGAGGAAATAGAAACTTGACTCAAAAAAGGCTGGCCTCCAGTTGACATTTCTAGGAGATTTATTTCTGTCTCTGAGAGCCTCGGTTCATACTTTGTGTTTCCAAAAGAACCTCGAGCCCTGCATAACATGAGTTGCGATTCCCGATCGGACGAGTAGAAAAGCTCTTGTGCATGCTGCAAGTGCAGCTGAACGAGCTCTATTGACAGATCCGACTTGCCGATCCGCCCGCGATCAATAGCCAACCGCGTTCCGCATTTTGAGGCGCCTCTCAGAACTTCCTCTTCATTGCGAACGCTGATACGGGAGTCTCCATTGCACCAGAGGCCCACAACCACATTTGGGTAACTTAACTGTTGCAAGATCCTATGGTCATTGAACCATGTCAATACGAGGGTCAAGGGTGAGGGTCATTTGGCGAAAGAATAACGCGGCGGTAACTCGTATTCGAAAAGCTGGTCATTCTCACGGCATAATGGCCTGAGAAAACTCGGGAATACGACCGAATTGTGGCCTTGCCAATGATTCCATTTTGCATTGGGAGCTGCAGCTTCCCAGGCTGCGAGCGAGCGGGGTCTAAGAAGAGCTCGGTTCTTGTTTTCTGCAGCATCTTGAGTGGAACAGCAATCCAGTCGGCTTTGAAATGGCTAGTCAGCAAAATATGGTTGGAGTCCTCGAATATGTCATGCGAATTGAGCGATTGGGCGTCAATTACGGAGTACTCCGTACGGAGTAGTCCATTGACCCCGTACTTTTTGTGAAGACGCTTTCTCTGCAGTGATCGTCATTGGAGGCTCTCAAAGTTCAGTATTAACGTATGAATCCGTACATCCCCTGGGTGCAGAAAGCAAGGACCGGATGGGTCCGACAGCCCGCCGTTCACGGACGTTCGCGGCACACATTTGACACGTCAAAGGCGGATGAGAACTGGTGTGGCAGCGAGGGTGTAAAGACTATGAAGAGCCGGCTCACATCGCTTCACGACTAGATTTATGGTCCCACAGCAATTTCATCTGCCACAAAAACGAGGGCTAGGTGGACATTTGGATAAGGTAACTGAGTTAGCGAGCCGATGCGATCAAAGTCAATTCCGAAAGGTTGAACAGCGCTCGCACTTTCACAAGAAAGTCTATGCACCAGCGTTCAACTAGTTCCTTCTTGGCTCTCACACACTATTGAATGGAGGACCGCTGATCTCACTTGTAGGTGGCTGGCTGCAGCAGAGGCAGCTTGGTAAGAGGTGTGATGCTTTTTTGGTGATCCCAAAGAACGACGACGACAGCCGTTGTGGGGACTAACCAGATCCGGCAACTCTTAACGTCCTGTCTCACCAACACTGCGTTCAACTGCTCATTCATCCAGCCCATTTGGACCCTCACAGACTTTCTCTCATGTTCTGTGTATATGTGTGTGTTTGTGCCTTTCTCCTGGTTAGATGGCTTTATCAACCCCGCCAACGGAATGTCAATCTTAAGCTTTGTTCCAGCAGGTGCCCTGCTGCAGCCGCGACGCTGCGTTGTCGACTTGAGGATCCCTGCCGCCCCCCCATTGGTTTGTCTGCAGGCAAGATTCCCAGTGGCTTGCGGTTGAGGCCAATCACTCCCAATTAGCCCAGGATGGTTTCCTCCAATGCTCAGATGGACGCTCATCCGTGCTGATCGTCAAGCTTTTGGACTGGGCAGCCTTATCCGAGATCACGTCCGGTACAAATGGCGAAATAAGACCCTCAAACGGCTTTCTTCCATTTTCATTCAGTGCGAACCCACAGAGCTCGTTCATTCTTCCTGTCTTCGGGGTCTTAACTTTGCATTTGAAGTGCTACAGAAGTGTTGGTTCACAGGGTTCGCCTTATCAGTAGTTGGCTTCTTCGTTGAGGATTGGAGCTTCATTTCGAAGCAGCCTACTCAACAACTATGTCCACTACCAATGGTCATTCAAATGGCATCGGCCATACGAACGGGACGGCAGCTGGTACCAAGGCCTCCCGGAATGGCATTGACAAAGTCAATAGTCGCAAGAGTGCTGTCAAGCGCCCACAAGTCGAGAGTACATTCAAACAATATGCGCAGTTGATTCACGCCGCCAGGCGCCCGCTCCCAAAGCAATCCGGTGACGGAACTTATTTGACAGGACCCAAGGCAAAAACTTCTCTTCTCCAGGACCTGAGGTCGATGGGCCCCAAAGGATGGGGAACACTGATAGCTGTGCTGAAAAATAAGAGATCCGGTGATCTCACTGATGACAAGACCTACATCATGGAGCGCATAATCCACGTATGTTCTTCTCGAACGCTTACTTAGGTTTTCTGTGCTGACTTACTTCGGATAGCTTGTCGCGGGGTTACCACCAGAGTCAAACATGAGGACCAAGTTGACCAACTCGTTCGTCACCGAGCTTTGGAATACCCTTCCTCATCCATCAGTATCGTACGTGCGGCCCACCCCTTTAATATATTTTCTCGTGTTTCACCTCTTCTTACAGATTCCATCAGTGCATTCGGAGACGAATACATGTACAGATCTGCAGACGGATCTAATAACAATCCCCTGTTTCCAAAACTTGGCGCAGCAAACACTCCATATGCTCGCTCCATCATCCCATCGACGATTCAACTCGGTGCTCTCCCTGATCCAGGCCTGATTTTTGACAGCATCTTTGCTCGGGAGGAATTCAAACCTCACCCTAACGGTGTTTCCAGCATGTTCTTCGCCTGGGCTTCCCTGATCATTCATGGTGAGAAATGTCGTACCCTTTTCCATTAAAGAATGAAGTTAATGTCAGAAGATTTATTCCAAACCGACCATCGAAACCCAAATATCTCTCAGACTTCTTCTTACCTCGATCTTTCAACCCTGTATGGTGACAACCAAGAGGACCAAAACCAGGTGAGGACCTTCAAGGATGGGAAATTAAAACCGGATTGTTTCTCTGAACCAAGGCTTCTTGCTCTGCCCCCGGTCTGCAGCGTTATTCTAGTTATGCTTAATCGGTACGCTTTTCTCCATACGTCCCTTGCCAGCTGTAAAATGATGACATTTGACACTATTAGATTCCACAATTATGTCGCTGAGCAACTCGCGCATATCAACGAAGGTGGGCGGTTTAGCAAGCCGAGGACTGGTCTATCGCCTGAGGAATCCACCAAAGCATGGGCCAAATATGACACCGATCTTTTCCAGACAGCCCGACTGTAAGAGCATTGGTCTCCATCTGTTTTGACGGTTGCTGACAATGTGGACAGGGTTACCTGCGGCCTCTATATAAACATTACATTGTACGATTACGTGCGTACAATCATTAATCTAACACGCAGTAACACTACTTGGTGCTTGGTAAGACACAAAGACAGCCCTTGCCTCGACAACATTGCTAATCTCCCAAGGATCCACGAGTGAACATGCGTGACAACGCCACCCCAGAGGCCGCAGCGAGTGGAACAGGCAATCAATGCTCGGTTGAGTTCAATCTTGCCTACCGATGGCATTCTTGCATCGGACAACAAGACGAAAGGTGGACAGAAGGGATATACCAGGAATTGTTTGGAAAACCTGCTGGAGAAGTCTCGATGTCTGATCTCCTGATGGGCATGAAGAAATGGCAGACCGAATTACCCAAGGACCCGTCTCATAGATCCTTTGCAGGTTTGAAACGTGACTCTGATGGCCGATTCAACGATGACGACCTTGTGAAGATTATGACCGAAAGCACTGAAGAAATTGCCGGTACATTCATCAACATCCTCCCCGATCAGGTTGTTCACTGTAATAACCGTTTTCTAGGTTCTTTCGGTCCGCGCAATGTTCCAAAAGCTCTACGAGCGGTTGAAATTCTCGGCATTCAACAGGCACGTAAGTGGGGATGTGGCTCCCTCAATGAATTCCGGAAATTCTTCGGGCTTAAGGAGTACACAACCTTCGAAGAAATTAATTCGGATCCTTACATTGCGGATCAACTTCGTCATTTATATGAACACCCCGATCACGTTGAACTATACCCTGGTATCGTTGCCGAGGAGCCTAAAATTCCAATGGTCCCTGGTGCAGGAATTTGCCCCACGTATACGCTGTCTCGAGCCATTCTCTCGGACGCGGTTGCGTTGGTTCGAGGGGACAGGTTCTATACCGTATGGATTTTCCCTTTTACCCGCGAGAGAGGATTTTATAATCTAATTTGAAAGAATGCTGAGCGTTGCTAATTTGATCATTATAGACCGATTACCATCCCAAGAGTCTCACCAACTGGGGCTATTCTGAAACACACTATGATCTGAACATCAATCAAGGCTGTGTATTTTATAAACTCATTCTCAGATCCTTCCCTAACCACTTTAAGCCAGATTCAATCTATGCCCATTATCCCATGACAATCCCCAGCGAGAACAAGAAAATATTTGCAGGATTGGGCAGAGAATCCCATTTCTCATGGGAAAAGCCGGCCTTCATTCCCCCCCGTGTCAACTTGACATCATATCTTGGGGCTAAGACCATTCTAGATAATGCGAAAGATTTTCGAGTAACGTGGGGTGAAGCCACTGGCTTCTTATTCGGTACAGGAGGGTTAAACTTCATGCTTTCTGGAGATTCTCCCAAACATGCGAAGCAAAGACAACTGATGGGTAAAGCGCTTTACCATGATGAATGGAAGAAACAGGTGAAGCAATTTTATGAGGATATCACTATTAAGCTCCTAAGGCAGAAATCCTACAAGGTTGCAGGAGTGAACCAGGTTGATATCACCAGAGAGTGAGTCCACAACCGGAAGATATCATTTTCCCGAGCTAACCATGCCTACAGTGTTGGTAATCTTGCACATGTCCATTTCGCCTCGAATATCTTCTCCCTTCCGCTGAAAACTGAAAAGAATCCTAGAGGTATATACACCGAGCATGAAATGTTCATGGTTATGTGTGTCGTTTTCACATGTATCTTCTTTGATCTTGATCCCGCAAAGTCTTTCCCTCTCCGGCAAGCAGCCCGAGTAGTTGCGCAACAATTAGGGAAAATTGTCGAAGGGTATGTCAAGAGTGTGAAAGTTACTAGCATAATTTCCGGAATTGTGGATCGGTTCCGGAAGAATGAGACTGCACTGAAGGACTACGGGATTCACATGATTCGAAGGTTGCTAGCAAGTGGCCAGAGTGTATCTGAGGTAACTTGGTCCCAAGTTATGCCAACTGCTGGAGCAATGGTTCCGAACCAGGCACAAGTGGTAAGTGTCTACAGCTGTCCAGCTTTCATGCCCAGATCTCAAAATAAAAGCTCACCTTTTCTATCTTTGGGTTACCTAGTTCACTCAAATAATAGACTACTACCTTTCTGAAGAAGGGCGCATCCACCTTCCGGACATTCAGCGCCTTGCTCATCAAGACACCCCGGAATCTGATGACAAGCTCCTTCACTACTGCATGGAGGCCATCCGTTTAAATGGCACGTTCGGCTCATATCGAGAAGCCACAACTGCGATGGAAATTGATGACGATGGTCGACATGTCTCAATAAAGCCGGGCGATAAAGTTTTCGTGAGCTTCGTTTCGGCGAACCGGGACCCAGATATTTTCCCAAATCCAAATGAAGTTCGCCTTGACAGACCGTTAGACTCCTACATTCACTACGGTGAAGGGCCCCATACTTGTTTGGGTAGAGATGCAAACATGGTGGCTCTCACCTCCATGCTTCGTGTGATCGGAAAACTGAAGAACTTGCGTCGAGCGCCAGGCCCTCAAGGGGAACTAAAGAAGGTCCCTCGACCAGGTGGATTCTACATTTACATGCGTGAGGATCATGGCAGTTATTTTGTATTCCCGATGAGTAAGTTCCCTATATTGAGTGAACGGCATGTATGTTTGCGCTAACGAATTACAGCCTTCAAAGTGCACTTTGATGGAGAGCTACCTGAGCCACACAGCAGGCCAGCTTAAATAGCCTTTCCAATCCTACCCTCAGCAATAGCACTCATTTCTCGGCTCCTATATACTCCCTTCAATTTTTGGCTTTTTATGTATAGTTGTCTTTTGCATGATGGGTTCGGGTTACGTTGAATACCACATGCGCTATCAAATATATATAATAATAATCGATAACTGTTCTCCCTACTCCCAACAGGCTCTTGAGACGGTTTTAAAACATGCTTGACAATACATCAAGTAACAGCACAATATGGAGGCTCTTTGTGTTTATTGGCGCCGCCGCCCTTCTAAATATATGCCATATTTTGTCCAAGCACCGAGACCTTCATTTCAAGTATACAAAGCATTTATAGGGAACAACCGGAACAGACCTTTGACAGTGAGAATCATGCTCTTCCACCTGCAGCATATGTTGATGTTTTCCAGCTGGAAGCTCGACAAGGCCGTGAAGAACAGAAATTCCCTCTCCAGCTGAGAAACTTGACAGTCTCTCCACCCGGCTGCAGGCATGGGAAGATGGTGGCATCGGCTGGGTATTTCCAATCGATCACCAACGCTAGGCATAACGTCGTGATATTTGCATATAACAGGCTCTTGTTAGGCTGCGGAGGAATAAATGCGGTTGTAAAGGTAGATTGGTGGCTAAATCTCTCACCAACCCCAAAGCATGGTTCCTATCCGCTGCCACTCTGCGGACATGCGATGCTAGTATCTCCGAAAATCATTATCCTTCGTCTCCATCAACATTGTTGCATGCGGCGTACCCGAGATGACAACCTCCTCACCCGGAAAAATACCCGTGTTTTCCCATTGCTCTGGGAGCAGATAGTACATTTTATTCCTGTTTTATTGGTCTGTGAGAACCAACATTAAGTTCCTACTAACAGTTCAAAGCAAAAGAAACCAATTCACTCTTGAGACAGTATGTTTGAAATGAATTTTTGTGTTTTTTCTCGTCTTTTTCTAGGCGAGTGGACTAGATAGGAATGAGCCAAACCACAGGTTGAATTCTAATTCTTGTACTTGTTCAACACAAAGGTGTAAAAAATAATATACAAATGAAAAGTGCTGTGCAAAAGGTAATAAAAGGGGGACTGAAATTAATATAAATACTGCAGACCATGCACCTGAGCTTTTAACTAACTTAACAACCAAGCATATATGGAGTACCCTGTATAATTCTGTACTGTACGGAGTACGGAGTATGGAGTATTCCGTATTGGTTACGAGTTGAGCTGGACAGGTCCTGAAACTCAACTCGATCTTGGCACGTTTCTTCCCGGCCAACAACCGACAACTTTAAAAATAGTTACCGCGTCCTCGATACGAAGTACTCCATTCGCCGTGGAGGGTAAATAATATCTGTCAGCGTCTGCGTCGACTCGCAGCAACTCACGCCCACTCTTCCCATTACTTTAGATTGCTAGCGATTTGAATGCACTCGCCATGGCCCCCAAAGCCATCAGGGGTGAATACATAGAAACTGTGCGTTATATTCCGTTCTGTCACGCCGTTCAACCACGGAACGCTTCGGGTGCTATATCGAAGCTGATCAAATATACCCTCCATAGGATACTGGTAACAAGGTCTCCCGTCGCAACCAAGTCCACGGCACGCAACACATCATTCTTGGAGGCAAAACCGTCATCCAAGCCGACGTCTGCATACGCGGTGACCTCTACCGTCAACAACCACCAACACCCTCTTCTCCCAGCACCGCCACCAGCGGCGGTTCCGGTAGCAACCCAAACACACCATCTATCGCTGTCAGCATCGGACGCTATACCTACCTCTCGCGCTCCTGTCTGCTACGACCACCCTCTCGCCTCCATCGAGGCGTGCACTCATACTACCCTCTCAAGATCGGAGACCACGTGTTCGTCGGAGAGCGTAGCGTGATCGAAGCAGCTACAATTGGAAACCATGTGCACGTCGGAAAGGATGCTGTGGTGGGCTGCATGGCAATTCTAAAGGATTTCGTGGTAGTCCTTGACGGCGCGGTGGTCCCGGCTGGAATGGTGGTGCCGAGCTTCTGCGTGGTCGGTGGAGCGCCAGCGAGGGTTGTCGGTGAAGTAGGTGAGGGCTTTGGTATTGAGGGTGCCGAGGGGGGCATGGCAAGAGAGAGGTACCGGATGGTTGGGCGGTAAGAAGCTTTGACATTGTGGATTTCCGGAGTATGGTCAATTGAATTTATGATACCCCTTATGCTGTCTGGCTGGAGTTGTGATTTGGACAATATGTTTAACTGTGATAATACATGAACAGTTTGCCTCAGGCAGTATTTGTGCAGTCCTTGATTTTGTCCCACTAGGTGTGTGTCTTTCTCTTCTGTTTTTTAAAAAGGAAATGAAGAAAACCCTGTGTCAGGAGGGTATATTACAAAATAATAGAGAGGATATAAGGTCAGGAAGTTTATAGAACCAATACACCAGAACAAGAAGGGATATCATCTAACATGAAGGATTCCTTGCAAAGAGCAAAAGAAATCAGTGAAACAAGGCTGCAAATCATAAGGCTTCCAGGGAAAACTCAAAAGTGCATATGCATATGTCACATCAGCCATCATTATTACGAAATAGCCCAACATGAACAAGAGTAAAAAAACAAAAAGGAAAGAAAGAAAGAAAGAAAAAAGAAAATAGAGTCGGAAGGGCGTAGCGTGGGCATGTTCATCCTGTAAAGCCGAGTGTTAGAAAAGGGAAAGCAGACGATCAATTGCGCAGTGAGGGACGGGGATCTGGTGAGCTGGCGGAGTTATTATTTACCCTGTCTCTGCTGCTGGCTCTTGACATTGTTGGAGAGCCAAGCCTGGATGCCAGCGGTCAGCAAATGCATATTTTCCACGAGTCCAGCAGTTCTCTTACCAATCCCTCAAACAAGCCTTCGCCGGTTGTTGCGCAACTCGGCACGACGAACCATATCCTGTCTTTAAGTTGGTTCAACTGGAGTTTCTCGGTCACTTCCTTTGGATCCATGGCTTCGGAACATATCAGCATCACTCCAAAACAGCCACAGAGGCTCAGGAGGATAGAGTCGGCTTACCGCCCTTGATGTCCTGCTTATTGGCAAAGACCAAAAGAAGAGCTTCTTTCATTTCACGGTCCAGAATGATTCGATGCAACTCCTGGCGGGCCTCCTCTATGCGGCTGCGATCGTTTGAATCAATCACAAAGATAAGTCCCTGGGTTCCGGTGAAATAGTGTCTCCACAGTGGCCTGATCTTGTCCTGGCCGCCAACGTCCCAGACGTTGAATTTGACATTCTTGTAGGTCACGGACTCGACGTTGAAGCCGACGGTGGGGATCGCGGTGACGTCCTGATTGAGTTTGAGTTTGTAGAGGATGGCTATTGCAAAAGTGTTAGTCTTCAGCCGGCGCGAGACAGATCAGAAGAGGCAGGCTCACTCGTCTTTCCGGCGGCATCGAGACCCAGCATGAGGAGTCGCATCTCCTTTGATCCGAAGATCTTTCCCATCAGTTTTGAGACCTGGCCTCCCATCTTGACGGCGAATCTCCGCCAACAATGAAAGATACACAATATTACCAATAGGGCGACCAAGACTGGAAAAGTACAGTCGAGACTGGGGGGAGGCGCGGCGACGCGAGACTCGGTTGGCGGGGTTTTTAGGGGCAGGTGTCAGGACCGGGACGGGATGGTTGTGTATTTATTAGAGTCGTTATTCAGCGACACAGGCGGACTGGGAATCAATCAGCAAAACAAGCTTATATCGCGAACGTCCAGCGTACAGAGAAAGTACTTTACGAATTAGTAATGTACAGAACAAGCAGGGCACCGGGCTTACCTCTGTGATCAAATATCAATGCCAACTTCAACGATCGGCTCGCGGGCAATGCGGTTGCGGTGCACGATGCGGGATTGGCTTTTAGTCTTCTCTCTTATATCCTCAGTCTTGGGTCTTCCGTTTTCAGTCTTGACCTCTTCTTCGGTCTGTGTTTGTTAGTTCCCTGTGCCGCTCTCTCCTGTTTCGGGCGGCGTCCGTTTGCTTTTCCCAAAAACAGTCAGGCACCCCCACACGTGACTGAAAAAGGGGGGAAACATGCTGACTCATCCAAGGCATCCAATCAGAAGCATCACTCGGTCCCGCTGCGTGTGGAAACCGAATGGCCAATCAAAGCACGCTGCTGTCTTATCATGGCAGGCGGAATCTTGGTGCGCGATCGCGCCAAGAGCCTCTCATTCTCTCTCTCTCTAGATAATATATCTCCCCGGCCTTTAGAGGATATGGAGCAGTCAATATATCATTTAAGGCATTCTATCGGAGTAGTTACGGCTGTCCTGGCCAAAGGCTATCTGCTACCCGTCTCACCAGCTTGAGCTTGTTAACCATATCACCCCTATCAACGGCATTTCCGGAGCTGTGGCTGGCAAACCCACACTGTGGGCTCAGTCCCAGTCGGTCCAACGCCTCTTCCACCGACTCGCCGCTCCCCCTGGCCATAAACTCCGCTGCCTTTAACACTCGTCTTCTCATCTCCGCTTCTTCCTCCAGCTCAGGGAACTTGCTGGTTATCACCCCAACAATGACATTCTTACCCTTGGGCACATGCACCAAGGGCTCAAACCCCCCAGCCCGTGGAGTGTCGTACTCCAGATAGTACGTGTCCACGTTGAGCTTTTTAAACAGCCTCGTCGCGATTCTGTCATATCCCCCTTCCGAAAAGTGGCGGCTGTTGACGAAGTTGCCCCTACATATGTGAAGACCCACGTGCATGTCTGCCGGCCTCTTGCTTAGGCAGTCGTTGTAAAGCTCAATATAGGCATCCAACAGCTCGTCCGCACTGCCTTTGTTCAGTGGGTCTGCTTTCCATCCTGCAAGCATGCTCTCACTGCAGAAATCTACCCCTCCCAGAATGTCAATCTTCGGAGCGTAACTGCCAACCATTCGAGAGGAAACACTTACACGCGAGGTTAGGATCATCGATCTGCACATTCCTTAGCCCTGCGTCGTACAGAAGCTGCAGTTCCGTTTGATACGCTTTGGCCACGTCTGCGAAGAACTCGTCGTCGGACGGATACACATGCTTTGGATATGCACGACCCTCCTTGTATCGTAGATGATACCAATTTGGCGCCGGCAAGGTAAGCTTGAGGCTCTTAACGTCGTCGGCTGGGACAAGGCTTTTGAGGTAGTCCAGCTCCTTCAAATATGTGCTCCCCACATGTTTGATCTTACCAGTGCAAATAACACTCTCTCCTGGCCTGTACCCTTTTTCCGTGAACGCAGCGACATCAGGAAGATAGGGGCGAAAAGTTTCAGGCTCAGGATTTTTCAGCTCCGTCATCCCTTCGAGGCCAGGCCAAAACGATCCCCAAAACACTATGGCACCGATTAGTTTTTGCACCTCAATATCTTTTTGATTCTCCTTTTTTTGATTTATTTTTCCCCTGTCAAAGGAAGGTAGACATACTATGTCGCCGATATTCGCCATCTGTAATGCCGTGAAACCCCAATTTCCGCTGGAGATCGACAATTTCTCTGATGTCGCGATCTTCCAGTGGCTCCAGTTCTGCTGCTGATGCTGTCCCTTTGTCAACGGCTGCTCGCTTTTGAAGCAACTCATCAGTCCTAAGCAGGGAGCCTAGGTGTTCTGCCCGGAAGGGCGGGTTTCGAGAAGCCTTAACATCCATGGTTTTTTCCAATTTTTGTCATTAGGTAGGCGAAATGTTTACGGTAAGGGGGGAATCTGGATTTCAGTCACACAAGATCAACACTTTGAAAACAGACAAGAAAACAAAGACACAGACAGGCAACTCCCCACATTTATATGCGGCGTATTACTACTGTCTAGACCCGGCAAATGTCAAACCTATCCTGCCGACAATACTTAGTTGCCATTCTCTTTGTTAAGAGAACCCACGGGACAACTCTCCCGGTGACGAACTGCCTGTGCACTTCCACATAGGCTCCCATGAAGCCCCAATTTTTGGAGCCGAGATATTTTCATAGCTCCAATCAGCTAGAATCGGCTATCCTATAGCCGAGCATCGTTCTCTAATACTCATCTCTGTTAGATGACTGGGCACTCCCCACCGTCATGACATGAAGACAATGGACTGGGCCTCCGAGACGGAGATGGATGATAAGAGCCCGCCCATCCGACCCATCTTATCAAGATATGACTAAAGGGCAATTCCGTGCTGCTTTGCAATGGAAGGAAAGACTCTTTCCCCGCATTGTCATGATTCTGGGCCCCTAAACCATAGTAGAATGTTGATATGGAGAAAAGTATGTACTATGTGTGGGTGGGCTGTGGGGGAGGGAAAAAGCTTCTTCCACTGCCCAATCCTGTGAAATAAGTGGGCGAGTAGGATTTTCTCCTGGTAGTATGGAGTCCAATGCAGTAAATTATTGTATGAATTACCTGGAGAGCATGTGCAGTTATGGAGTAAGTCGCTCATTCAACAAGTCGATATGGAATACTCCGTACAGAGTACTCCGTAGTGCTGGTTGGTTGGCTCGTTCACGTTGGACGAGAAACAGGATGATTCATCTCAACTCCACTGAGACAAGAACCCTGACACACTTCTCAACCCTCTGTGCCCACACGCCATGGAGCAACCGCCGCAGGCCAGCCTCCTTTCTTTGCCAAATGAACTCCTCGATCATGTCATTTCATTTCTCTCTTCCGACACCTCTCCATCCCTGCGGAACTTTCGCGAAATCCCTGACCACAACATCTCTGCCTCCCCCGCCCGGGACCTAAAGGCGGTTTCTCGCACGACATCCCGACTCCGCCCATTAGCAAGGCCATATCTCTTCTCTTACTCTCGCTATGAACTTCGCGATCAGGATCGATTCTTATCATTTATCCGGCAATACAGCTTGGGACGCCATGTACGCTCGCTGGTCATCTCGGTGCGCTCCATTTTCCCAGGCAGCGAGAAGCCGTTCTGGTGGAAACAGCTGCTGGCCGAACTCGACCCGGAGATTATCACGTTGATAGCACCCCCGTTCTTCCTCGCAGATATCGCTCAGGCTAGTTTAGAAGGGACACATACATGGGCGTTTGACGTGTCTCTCCAAACTATGCACTTCCAGCAGCCGCGACGCGACCGAACCCTGCACGGAGGCAGCCTGGAATCCACCGCATCTCCGCCAGAACCAGATAAGGCGGAAATGGGCGTAGACGATGTCGGAAGATCAGATTCTTTCTTTACCGCGCGCCCATGGACAGAAATTCTTTTCAATGAAGGCTCCTCTATCAAGGCGTACCGTAACGAAAAGTACTATTTTCTTCATCTCCCATCTCTCATGGACCACTGGGGTTCGGTCGATCCGCTCCAAAATGCCATATTACCATATCCAGTATCGGTCATATCCCGTCTAACATCATTCCAATATACGTCCCTCTTCCCCTTCTACAACCACACGGACCTGGTTCTGAAGGTAATCCGCAACATGACAAACCTCCGGTACCTAAGCTTCCAACTGGCGCCATCTCCGAAAAACCTCCATAAAACTTTTTCAGAGGAGCAGAAACTGGGTAGCCTGGATCCTAAGGAGCCATGGATGGAGCTTGATAGGAGTTATCGGTTGATATCACATTCTGTGAGATATCTGGCGGTGCAAGGGAAGCTTGAACAGTTCCGCACATGGGATTTTGAATTGGAAACACTGAGAGAGAGCATCGTGGCAAAGATAGATGGTCGACTGCGCAGCAAGTGGAAGCACGACGGCACAGGGTTGTGGATCAAGAATATTTCTTCACAGGAGAACTCTGTGGTCTCAAACTCCGATAGCGACTAACCAAGGAAGCTGGGGAACTTTAACTGCCATTGTTGGGTTTCTAATTACATTGAGGTTTTACTGCTGTGAGTTACGACTTCGCTCTGGTTAGCGACACTTGGCAGCATACTATGTTTGATTTAGATGAGCATGAGATCTGGCATCTTCATGGTATAGGCGTAATACCAATCCCTTTCCGTGGACTTCATGGCAGTAGAAAATTATCAGATGAAAACATCCATCACCTACTATACCCTTTAAAACCATTGCACTTCATCATTAACCCCATACCATTGAACATGTCATCGAACCAGAATTGAAAAATTCCCACATTCACGCCCATGAGGATATAAAGCTGCACTCAACTCCAAAAGTGAAACAAAGGAATATCATGCCTGACTTATGCCCCAACAGTACCCTCTCTTGATGTTCCTCTATGATCAGTAGCCCTCCTTTGACTGTGAGTTTTGGGTTTAGAGAGCATATATCTATACATCAATCATTAGCTTCGTTTGCTGCAATAAGGGGAAATATAATCCCGGGAAAACCATACTTTGCAAATGCTCTCGAAAGTGCTTTCTTACAGCTAATTTTTTGGCTGCTGACGAAAGACTCGATGGCTACAGCAATAGCGCGATCAATGTCCGCCGATGTACAGTATTCCGCGAGCCGCATTTTGGCAAACGCCTCTGCAATACGCATGATGGATTCAAGATGTCGGACCTAGTCACGCTTATCAGCCTCTCTCCAGAGCATGATGATGATGATATGAATAGTTCCTACCGTTATTGGATAAGCTCCAGTGGCCAAACTCTCCTTTCGCATATCTGCAAAAACATCCGCAACTTTTCCCTGATCGATTTGGTACAGCTTGGGCCGACATTCCCGTCTGGCGTAAACAATGTACTTTCTCAACAAGTCTTGTGGGATCGGCTGAGGCTTCGTTCGGTCGTCATCTTCCTCATCCATACCAATTACACCATCTTCATCACGGATAACGTCTCCCTGGGAGTCCCGCAAAGGGTTGGATTTATAATGCGAGTTCATAACGAATTTTGCGAGTCGCTCGTCCTCGGTGTGATAGACGGTATCACGAACGACACAAAGAATATCGAAACGAGAAAGGATGGGTTCTGTGAGCTCGACGTTCTGAGAAAAAGGGATGGTGCCCTTGTATCTACCCCCGATTGGATTGGCTGCTGCGACGATGGAACAACGGGCTTGAAGAGTTGTCACGATACCGCCTTTAGAAATCGAGATCGTCTGTTGCTCCATAGCTTCGTGAATAGAAGTTCTGTCCTGATCATTCATTTTGTCAAACTCGTCAATGAGACAGGTTCCGCGATCAGCGAGGACCAACGCGCCGCCTTCCAGGGTCCATTCACTGGTCATGGGGTCTCGTCGTACGTTTGCCGTAAGACCGACGGCACTGGCGCCTTGACCAGTTGCAAATACAGCCCGGTGTGCTGTCTTCTCGACGTACTTTAACATTTGGGACTTTGCAGTACCAGGATCACCAAGAAGGAGGACATTTATATCCCCACGAATATTCATCTTTCCTTGAGCTTCTTTACTAACTCCACCAAATAATGACAATGCGATTGCAGTCTTGATGTCTTCATGTCCATAAATACTCGGTGCCATCGAATTCACGATTCTCTCGATGATCTTCGGGTCCCGAGATAATTTTCGAATCTGATCCTCATCTTCTTCTGTAATATGGAAAGACGCAAGTTGGTCATGGGACTTCTTGATGTGGTTGGCTTCGATAATCGTACTAAAGACCGGCAGTCCAGTTTTGTTCGTCATCGGCAGGTCATACTGGTTCTTGTAAATTCCTGTGATCTCGACCTCGTCACCAGGCTTCGCTGCATCAATGAGATCCGCAAGCAAAATCACGTCTCGATGGCGCGGAAGGCGTCCTCCAGGGACGGATCCAGGTGATTCCTGAAGGGTTAGCTTCTGGTAGTTCCTATATTCAGTCTTCACGGAGTTGAGATTAAACGGGCCACGGCTTTGGCAATTCTGGCAATAGGTAATCTTCAGTTCAGAAGAAGAATCCTGCTGCTCAAATGGTCCAAGAGTCACGCCGCACTTAGTACAGTTGAACATAATGTACTTCAACTGAGGAAAGACTCCAGTTCTTCTAGTAACAACTCCGGTGACGCAAACAAGGCAGTTGAGATGGCTCTGTCGCAGCTGACGGAGACTGTATCTCACTGGGAGATCCGTAATCCGGACATGAATCTCACTATGAATACGCTGATAATCGGGGTAGTGCAGCAGAACAGCCTCCATGGCGACTGCATCAAAAATTCTGAGAACCTCAGCGGGGGCATTCGCAACAAAGAAGCCAATGATCGATTTCGCCTCGCTTAGATGTGGATATGAAATTTCTAGTGACTCGGAGTTATCTTCCCCCAGGTTTTTTACGGCAGTGCCATAAACAGAGAGGCCATCCTTATCTGTAAATTCCGTTAAGAAGGACTTGAATTCTCGATAGATTGCGCGGTGGACAGCCGGAGACGCGACCCAGTCGGTAACGTTGTCTGCTTTGATATCCGCCATATCCTCAAGTGTGAGCTCCTCATCCGGATTATCCATATCTATATCTGATCGAGCTTCGTCGTAGTTGTGTCTGGCCCTTCGAAGTTGGGACAGGTCAATCGCATCAAAATCATCCTCTTGCAAAAACGCTGCTGGCATTGTCCTTCTCCGGGCAAGTTCTTGATCGCGCCTGTTCAATCTAGCCTCGAGCCTTCTCCTCGTGGCCGCATCCAGTTCTTCGTGATCACCCTCATCGTCAATGCCGGCAGCTTCGTAGTTGTCATCCCCACGGAATTGATAGTCACGTTCAAATGAGTCGCCAAAAAGGTCGATCCCATCTTCATCTTCTGCCAACTCATCGACATCATCAATATCTCTAAATCCTGCCTCTTGGGCAATTTCATCATCATCTTCATCATCCATGGGTAGTAACGGGGGCGAAGATGGAGGGGCTGAGCACAGCTTTAGTAAGTTTCTCCGGGAAGTACCCAAACAGATTTTCTACTCACGGCTGGAGGGCGGGGGTGCTGAAGATACATCGTCGTCTCTCTCACGAGATCGTTTCCTTCTATTAAGAGGATTTGTGCCGCGATTGGCGGCCGAAATGCTCGGGGGCAACGGTGAACTGCGTGCAGGATGGTTAGCGGTGATATTATTGCGGCAATATTCAGCATCCATGGGTATCGAACCTCATTACAGCTTTTCCTCCACTTGATTGCAGGGACAGCGCAGGGATGAAAGGGAAAAATTAGAAGGTGAAGACTAACACGGTCTCCGTAAAATTTAAATTTTACAATGTGGCTTTTGAATAGAAACCGCTTGCACGAGTGATGCCAAATGGCTTGAAGAGTCGACTGTGTTGTCAGCGAATGCCTTTCAGGTTGTTACTGGCTCCCGAGCGTGGGATGCCAGCGAGCCACGACCACGACCACGACGCGTCGAGAAATCAATTAACGCGTTGCGTCACGATCTCCCCTCGGGCGCTAAACCCAAAGGGGATGCATGGATCAAACGGTGCAAACAGTCCATTAAGTCAAGCGTATCGCGTCGACTGCTGGCAGTTGTCGCAACCTGGTTTGGTCCGGGACGATTCTTTGCAGGAACAAAAAGCAAAAGGCCGTTGTTAAGATACAAAATCGAATTTAAGAAGATCTTTCACTTGCTCCTATAGTTACTCCGCGATGGATCAGTCCGTGCCCGCTGCAGTAGCTGACGCTGGCCCATCAGCTGAAAATCGGTCTCGGCGTGAGAGCTTCGCTTCTCAAAACTCTCACACTGCTGCAGAGTAAGTCACACCGTCCAACTGGGGGTGGGATTGATAATAATGGGTGTGCCGTTCTAGATTCATCAACGCACAGCTACAGCTTGAACTCGATGCTCGCGAGGCCCTTCCATATGTGAGAACTCCCTTCGTTGGCCGTCACCATTACCCATTCCGCGGGATATAACTAATTTAAAATAAGTCATTTGATTCATGTACTCGGCCCTTAGGTCCCTTGAGACAGAGCCTTTTTTCCTGCTTGACATGTAATCCCCCGCCCGCCGACTCGAACACTCCCTATAATCCAGCCGGCGTGTGCTACTCCTGTTCGATCTCTTGCCATGGAGAACACACGCTTGTGGAGCTATTCACCAAGCGCAACTTTGTCTGCGATTGTGGAACAACCCGTCTTCCACCAACATCGCCCTGCACGCTTCGGACTGATCCGAAAACCGGCGCTAAATCGGTGCATTCAGACGAACCCTCGTCGGAGAACAAATACAACCAGAATTTTCGGAATAGATTCTGCTGTTGTGCGGAGGTCTATGATCCTCACCGGGAGAAGGGAACGATGTTTCAGTGTCTCGGGCTAGGAAGCGTGGAAACTGGCGGCTGTGGCGAGGATTGGTATCACCCCGAGTGTCTCGTTGGGCTTCCTCGAAGTTGGAATGAAAAGAACCCGGAGGATCAAGCCAAAGACAAGGAAAAGGTTAACAATAACTCTGAAGAAAACGCCGACAACAGCGACCCGCCATTGCCACCCGGGTTTCCAGGCGAAGATGAGTTTGAGAGCTTCATCTGCTATAAGTGTTTAGATTCAAATGTATGGCTGAAACGCTATGCTGGCACTCCAGGATTTCTTCCGCCTGTCTATAAAAATCGATCCAACCCAGCCCAGGCAGACATTACCGTACTCACGCCAAATGCGCCTGCAAAGGACGATTCCGGCAGAAAACGTAAACTAGACATCGACCTTGACAGCGAGCCAGGATTAAAGCGCGCCAAGAGTGACTCTACGAATGAGGAACCTTTGAAAATTTCGACCCCTCCAGCTTTAGTCAGAGAAAAACATAACTCTCTTCCCCAAGATATCCCTTCTGGAACTTTTTCTCTCTTTGTCAAAGAGGATTTCCGTGACTACCTTTGCCATTGCGCCGCTTGCTTCCCTTCACTCATTCCCCATCCACAACTCCGCGAAGAAGAAGAGACCTACGAGCCACCTCTCTCAGAGCCGGGCGACGGCGCACAGGGAGCTCCTAGCGCTGGCAGCCAGCATACAGGCAGTTTACTTGAGCGCGGGGAGGCAGCACTAAGTAATCTCGACCGGGTTCGTGCAATTGAGGGTGTAATGGTTTATAATCACCTAAAAAACAAGGTCAAGGAGTTTCTGCAGCCATTTGCAGAGAGTGGCACACCAGTTGGGGCAGAGGATATCAAAGCCTATTTTGAGAAATTAAGAGGCGATGACGAAGCGATCAGAGAGGCGGGATCCAAGAGAAACGGATCATATGAGGACAACAATGATGAAGGCGACTCCAGGAGGGAGCAGAGCGGTATGTTCAGAATTCTTCCCCTAGACCCCCGCCTGTGGTTCCATTTGATTTTAATGAAACATGCACACTAGGGTACTAAAATGGGTGTACATTGTAATTTTGTGCTCCGAATAATGATCTTTATGACCAAATTGTTAACGAACTAACACTTAATTTAAAACCCGCTCAAGGAAAATAAGGGATACCACTAAATCAAATAATCCCAATCCGACTAGTCCCGACTCCCACTGTGTCCCCTTGCTTTAGCTGCCTGACGCCTTGCCCATATCCACCACTTATGGGACTATAAAGCTCATCGAAAGCATAGGCACTTTCCCAGTCTGAATCCCCATGGCTGTCGTCTCACACCGTGTCGACTAACAGTGATGCCCGTGCTAATATGCCGACCGCCAAAACGCTTAGAATAGAAGAACGGCATTTTCTGGTTGATATTTTTCTTTTTCCCTCTCGTTTGGCTAAGTTTTCTGTATTTTGGTTTTGTTGAGAACAATTGAAAGAACGAAGACGGGCTCCAAATTAGCGGATTTACTTCGCCAATCTCGCCTCTCGACCGCAAGAACGTCCGTTTCTCTCTGGACCCCCTGTGTGCATCGCGTTAGTAGAATGCGACAACGTGTCTTTGGTTACCATGTGGCTCATACTCTACCCCAGATGAAGCACGTAAATATGTCGTGAAGCGTGGAGGCTATTTGAATGGTGTGATCTATGGAGTATTCGAGTCCAATTCGGCTGACAACTCGCATAATAAAACAGAGGATCCTGGGCGCTCGCCATTCATTGCCATGACGTCGTTGCTCGTGACCTTGGTAACAGAAAACTAACTTCATGAGTTACATCAGTGGCGTCAAAGCACAGAAGGTTGCCCGCTTAGTTAACTAACTACTGTAGCTTCAAGAGGATCAGCAGCCTACAGTAGATCCCCGCTATAGCGAACTCCCCATACAACGAATTCCCCTATATAATGGACGAAGTCTCTTCCCAAATTTGAATCTCCCTACAAAATTTGTTAACCCCTGATAAACTGAAATTCGCTAACTATTTTAAATATTTTATAGGCAATTTGTTATAACAAGACCCAATACTGTGCCAAACTGCTATTCTAATTGAGTGAAAGCAGATTCTCCAGACTTACAAGCTGCAGCATTCAAGCCTCAGCAACAAGACTTTAAAGCAGTAATTTGAGCAACATTATAATGAAATCATTGCTCTATCCTCTGTCTCCAAGATTCCATCATCACATTATGATTATCTTGAGCAGACTGTCTGCTGCTCAGAGCAGAAGTGCTATCATCACAAGCACTGGCCTGAGCTTGAAACAGCTCTTTACATGTGGATTCAACAGATGAAAAATCACATCCCTATCTCAGAAGAGATGATTCAGCATAAAGCAGAGTTTTTTTAGAAGAATCTGTCAGTCTATAAAAACTGTGAAATACCCGCATTTAGTAATAATTAGCTTTACTGATTTCAGTCCTGCAAGTTTATCAAGAATTACATACAACATGAGAAAGCTGGAAGTGCTGTATTGGTGAAGTAAGAGATGAGAGATATAGAGCAGCTTCTTCAACAGTATAATTTCAAAAACATCTTCAACTATAATGAAACTGAGCTCTTTTAGAAGTTGATACCAGATCAAGAACTTTCTACACACTTAATGCCTGAACAAAGAAGGAAGAAGATATAAATCACTGTTTATATATGCTGTAATGCAGATGAATCAGAGAAACTGTCTATCTGATTTATTGATACAGCTAAACAATCATATACCTTCTTGTGAGGATCATACATGTGGATCAGCGTGACAATGAATCTATAGAAGGAATTGTACATAGAAAAGAGTATGTGAGGTAAAAGGTCTGGTATTGGCAGCTATATATGACTTGTAGACAAGATTGCCACTGGCTTCCAACAAGAGATTCACACAGTGGCAGTCTTTTATGTGTGCTTATAAGCATGTGACTTAGTGCCTTGTGAGGACACATGTACTTCCAACAGCTTGCAAGCCCAGGCCCTGGACTCTTGCAGATGTTGTTTGTCTGTATAAGAGGTTTGCAGGCAAATTCTTACAGATTCCCCCCTCTTGTAAGCCTTGATCCCTCAAGACAGCTGTCTTATTAAAAATCTTCATGAGTAGAAAAACAAAACCTCTTGGGAAAAATAAAAATTTCCTCATAAGAAAAAGAGTACAGCCTCACTAGAGATGTGATATCAACACAACTCTAATAACACAACACAACATAACAACACAACAGAGCTCAATAACACAACAATATGTAGAGAGTCTCTATTGTTCTCACTAGCTCCATGTCACTATTAGATAATGAGCACTAGCTTAAGAGAGAGCTTTCTCTTGCTTTCTCTTTCTCTTCTTTTCTTCTCTTCCTTCTCTAGCCTATATCACCATTATCAAGGTAAGTGAACCCTTCAAGCACTGCTTCGCATGGGAGGCAGGCTTGCAGAAGGTCTCTGATGTTTGGAAGAAAACTATGGCTACACCTCAACACTCTGCCTGTCTGGCTGTGAGGCCACAAGTTGGTGAGTTCACCCCTGGTTGTGCCTTTGCTTCGCATGATCATAAGGTTTCACCTTCACATGGGGTTTGGTTCGCGGAGATGCTGATGCTTGCTAGAAGCTGCTGGTTCACTCTCTTCCCCCCCCCTCTCCTGTGACTCCTCCCTTCTCTCCTTCCTCGGAAGGACCCCTCCCCCCCCCCCCCCTTTACAGAAGATATTGGGCCTTCAGTGAGTAGTCCTGAGAGGTTGGGAAGTGCTCCGCCTGCAAGAGAGCTCAGCAAGGCTATGGCAACATAGTCTTTGCAGAGTGCATCTCCGCGGGCTTGGGTCAAAAATGTAATAACTACCTATACTGTGGGCACCTTGCTTGCTCTTTCCAGCAGTGAGGTTATAGGTAGTTGTTACAGGTCTTCGCGGGAGAAGCTGGAGGCTCTTACATAGTCCTTAGCTTAGTTCTTTTTCTTGTTTTGAAATCAATTTGATTCAGTTCAGACTATGCCTTTTCTCTCCCTAACCCATTTTCTAGCTCTACTACCTCCATCCATCTCTTTCATGAACCAGGTCTTTGGCCTTCTGAACCTGCATTGTGATCTTCTTCACTTTGCACATGCCTTCCAAGACAACCTTTGCAAGTAGTTTCTTGGTTGCAACCTGAAGCTTTGTGGAGATGAGTTGTGTGTTCTCATCTTCTCCCTTCTCTCTCTGGTTGGGAGAAACTTGGGCTGTCAGTCCCAACTTTTCTGTGATCTCTTGCTTCTTCACAAGCATCACCCTCAGTTGGTTTGCAGTCTTGTAACTCTCTGTATCATCTAGACCAGCCTTCTTGACATAATCAGGTCTTTGTGAGAGTTCATCTGCTGGGTTCTTGGTTTCTTTCACATGGTCAACTGTGAACCAAAAGACTGTCAGTCTTTGTGTTCAGCAGACCTGTCTTCATGAGAGGTCTTGAGCAGTCTGGAAATAGCACAAGCTATCATGGTCTGTAAGAACTTGAACTGGTGTTTGCAAGCCTTTCAACCAGCAGCATTAATATTTAAATGACTCCACAATTGCAAGCAGTTCTTGATTATAAATGTCATAGTTCATCTCTGCAGGTTGCATCTTCCACAAATAAAACTTAACTGGAACTCAAATGCCATTCTTCATCAGTTGTAATAGAATACCATATACTGTGAAGCCAGATGCATCTGTTTTCAGTCTGGTCTTCCATTCCATATCAAAATGATGAAGCATAACAGCTTCCACAAACACTCTTTTCAGACCTATGAAGGCTTCACAATCTTTCTTAGTCATAAAAGTATTGACCTCTCTTCTCATCTCTCTTCATATACACCTGCTTAGCTTTGCTTCTCCTTTCTTTAGAAGAGCAGTCAGGCTGCAGGCTATCTTAGAGAATCTTGGGATGAAGTGCCTGTAAAAATTTGTGAATTCTAAGAAGATCTGGACCTCTTTCTTACTGGTTGGCTCTGGCCAGTCAAGAATAGTGTTCACATGGCTCTTCTCTATAAGAATACTCTCTGATGTTATGACATACTCAAGATAGTCAATCTCATAAGCATTGAACTTGCACTTTGCCAGCTTGTAATAAAGACCTGCATTCTTGAGTATCTTAAGTATCAATTTTACATGCTTCTCATGATCTTTCTCACAAGCTGAGTACATGACCACATCATCAAGATAGGCCACTGTGAACACATCCAGATATTTGCTAAGTGTCTTTATAATATATGATTGGAAGACTGCTGGTGCATTCATAAGTTTAAAAGACACTATCAAGTACTCAAATAGTCTCTATAAAGTCTGAAATGCAGTCTTTCACTCATTCTCTTTATAAATTCTCAATCTATAGTAGGCATTCTTGACATCCAACTGAGTAAATATTGCAGCTCCTGCAAGCTTATATAATACATCTTCAATCAGTGGTAGAGAATATCTATTCTTGACTGTTTTTGAATTCAGGTTGTAATAGTCCACACACATTCTTAGTCTGTCATTCTTCTTGGATGTGAACAGAATGAGTGCTTCTATGAATGACTTGAAAGAGCAGATGAATCCATAAATTAGTGTACTGCTCAGATATTTGTGAAGAGTCTCTTGTTCAGCTTGTGAAAGTCTGTATATTCTTTCAAATTCTGGCTGCTTTCCTGGCTCAAGATCTATGGCCAAATCATCTTTGTGGTGTGATGACAGCTTTCAAGCCCTCTTGTTGCTAAATACTTCTGTGAGTTCACAGTAGGCTTCTGGTATCTGGAGATCTAGATCTGCTGTCACCACCTGTTCTGATTTGTGGAGGGTCATCATGTAGATAGGCTTCCTCCCCTCCACTAGCTCTGAGAGGTTAACTGGTTTAACCTTCACAAGTGGATTGTGATATACAGTTTGGAACTCTAGCCTTAGTTCTCTGAAATACATCTTGGAATTGTGTTGCTGCAGCCAGCTCAAACCCACTAGCATCTCATCTTTTATGTTCACAACCATTACTTGTTCATGAAACAACTGCCAGTTTCCCTGAGAGTCACAGGCTTTAAAGAATATATTTGCAATCTCTTCTGTAAGAATGACATTCTCATAATCTATAGCAGTTTCAATCTCTATAGGCATCTTGTGCACCTCTAGCACTAGCTTTGTGGCCAATCACAAACTAATCACTAGAGATTGACAACCAGAGTCTATTAGTGCTGACCAGGTGATACTTCTGTCAGTTGGGCTTCACACATCTAGAACAATGGGAGGGAGAGCAAGAAGACTTTTCTCAGATAACTTTATTATATTGATTCTATTTACTTGTGGCCCTTCAATTTCTTATTTGCTACTCTTCTTCTTGGGACAGTCTTTTACAAGATGCTTCTTTTAATTACACTCAAAGCACTTCCCTTCTTTTCTTAAAGCTTCATAATTCTTGATAAGATCTTTCCCCATCTTCTGAACAGGTCTCTGGGGTTGACTTCTCTTATCTGTTTACAGTCTTGAGTTATCAGTCTTCATATCTCCACAAGCACTTTCAACTAGATTGATAAACTTTGCATGTGAGGCATTCTTTTCAAGAGCTGCTGTCACACTTGGTCAGAGTTGGGTAGTCAGTGCTACTATCTCATTAATATCATCTGGTATTTCCAGCTGTTCATCCAGTTTAGCTTGCATGAGCTCATCCAAGTTCTTTATGTATAGATTCTTCTTCATTTTTTTAAAGCTTTCAAATTCTTTGCCAATTTCTGTTGTGAGCTCTAGAAATTATTGGCAGTAGGCTTGATCAGTTTCATTCAAACTCTTGGGAAGATTGAAGATTACTTATCAAGAGTTTCATATGCAGTTTGCTGGATCTTCTAGCCTCATGTGTAGAAATTTCTTGAGATCATTCCAGTTATTCTTCAGTGGGTTATTTTTGCAGTAAATCTTCCAGAGATCTTTTTTAATGTAATCAAGTTCTGTAAGAGCATACACAAGGGTTTTCTCATCATCCAATTTGCTCACATCACAAGTGGATTCAATACTGGAGGTGAATCACTGATATTTTATATAGGAGCCAGTCTGATAGAGCTTCATGTGTTGTGATGATCTCAAGACTGACAGATGCTTTGCAGGTGTTGGGTTGGAGATGATTATATTAAGAGATTCACTTTGCAAGTGCTTTTGGGTGGCCTGGAGAGTATTCAACTTTTCTTACTATTTTGCCATTCTCTTTAGTAGTTTGGTTTTCTCATGAAGTTGTTAGATTTCATCTCTTGATGCTAAGGTAGACTCTCTCTCTGAGATCATAATGCTAGTTTTGATTTCATCCACAGTTAAGAGAGTTGAGGTTGTTTCAAGATTTATCTCCTCACAAACTTGAGTTTGTTCTTTGGATAGGTTTTCTGCTGGTGTCCCAGGTTTGTGAGCTTCAGGGGGTTGGCTTCTTTGTGTTGATACTATTGTCAGGCATCACCAAAGAAGAGTGGCAAAATGTGAGGATTGTATGTGTAGATCAGCATGACAATAAATCTATAGAAGGAATTGTACATAGAAAAGAGTACACAAGATAAAAGATCTGGTATTGGCAGCTATGTATGACTTGTAGACAAGATTGCCACTGGCTCCCAACAAGAGATTCATGCAGTGGCAGCCTTTTATGTGTGCTTGTGAGCACATGACTTAGTGCCTTGTGAGGACACATGTACTCCCAACAGCTCACAAGCCCAGGCCCTGGGCCCTCACAGGTGTTGTTTGTCTGTGTAAGGGGTTCGTGGGCGAATCCTTACACCAGAAGCCTATCACAAACTTGCAGAAGTGTTTAGTAACAAGAAAGCTTGAGAGCTGTCACCACACTATAAAGATGATTTGACTATAGATCTTGAGCTGGAGAAGCAGCCAGAATTTAAAAGAACATACAGACTTTCACAAGCTAAACAAGAGACTCTTCACAAGTATCTGAGCAGTACTCTAATTTATAAGTTCATCTGCTCTTTTAAGTTATCTGTGAAAGTATTTATTCTGTTTGTATTCAAGAAGAACAGTGAACTAAGAATGTCTGTAAACTATTACAATCTGAATTTAAAAACAGTCAAAAATAGATATCTTTTACTACTGATTGAAGATGTATTGTATAAGCTTATAAAAGCTGCAATATTCACTCAGTTAGATATCAAGAATGCCTATTATAGATTGAGAACTTATAAAGAGAATGAGTGAAAGACTGTATTTTAAACTCTACAAAAGCTATTTAAGTACTTGATAGTGCTTTTTGAACTTACAAATGCACCAGCAGCCTTCCAATCATATATTGTGAAGGCACTTAGTGAATATCTGAATGTGTTTGTAATAATCTATCTTGATAATGTGATCATATATTCAGCTCACAAGAAAGATCATGAGAAGCATGTGAAATTGATACTTAAGACACTCAAGAATGCAGATCTTTATTACAAGCTGGCAAAGTGCAAGTTTAATGCTCACAAGATTGACTATCTTAGATATGCCATAACATTAGAGAGTGTTCTTATAAAGAAGAGCTGCATGAACATTATTCTTAACTGGCTAGAGCTAACTAGTAAGAAAGAGATTCAGATTTTCTTAAGATTCACAAACTTTTACAGATGCTTCATCTCAAGATTCTCTAAGATAGCTTATAGTCTGACTGCTCTTCTGAAGAGAGAAGAAGCAAAGCTAAGTAAACATGTATAAAGAGAGATAAGAAGAGAGACCAACACTTTCATGACTGAGAAAGATTACAAAGTCTTTATAGATCTGAAAAGAATATTTGTAGAAGCTGTTATGCTTCATTATTTTGATATAGAACAGAAGATCAGACTGAAAACAGATGCATCTGGCTTTACAGTATATAATATTCTATTACAGCTGGCAAAGAATGATGTTTGGGTTCCAGTTGAGTTTTATTTACAGAAGATGCAATCTACAGAGATGAATTATAATATTTATAATCAAGAACTGCTTGTGATTATAAAGTTATTTAGATATTAGTACTGCTGGTTGGAAGGCTTGCAAATACCAGTTAAAGTTCTTACAGATCATGATAGCTTGTACTATTTTCAGACTGCTCAAGACCTCTCATAAAGATAGATTTACTGGGCACAAAAACTGACAGTCTTTTAGTTTACAGTTAATCATGTAAAAGAAATCAAGAATCCAGTAGATGAACTCTTATAAAGATCTGATTATATCAAGAAGACTAATCTAGATAATACAGAGAATCACAAGACTGCAAACCAACTAAGAGTAATGCTCTTGAAGGAGCAAGAGACCATAGAAAAGTTAGAACTGACAGCTCAAGTTTCTCCTAATCAGAAAGAAGAGAGAGAAGATGAGAATATACAACTTATCTTTATAAAGCTTCAGATTATGATCAAGAAACTACTTACAAAGATTATCTTAAAAGACACATGTAAAGTAAAGAAGATTATAATGCAGATTCAGAAGATTAAAGATCTGGTTTACAAGAAGAATTCTTATAAGAAGAGCAGCTTCAATCTGTTAGTATTATTGCTAAACTTACTGCAAAGTAACAACTATACAGTCAAGATTTACAAAGACATTAAGATGGGCATGAAGAAATTTATGACATGGAAAGAGAAGAAGAGTATTCTCTATAAAGATGGTTGCATGTACATCTCTCAGAATGAGATCTTGTGAATAGAGCTGATCAGATGTTGTTATAATCTATCTCTTGCAGAGTATTTTGCTGCAGCAAGAACATACAAGCTTATAGCTTGCAAATACTTTTAGTCAAGAATAAGAGAACTGATAAAGAAGTATTGTAAAGTTTGTAGAATCTGTCAGAGCTCAAGAAGAGTTTGTAGAAAATCTCAAGAAGAATTATCACTTTTATTAATTTCAAATTGCTCTTGAAAATCTATTAGTATAAATATTATTACAGATCTTCCTGCAAGCCTGAATTTTAAGAAGATGTAGTTTGACTATATTCTGATTATAGTGAACCAGCTCATAAAGATAGCTTACTTTATCTCTACACTAAAGAAGCTGATATTAGAGAAATTGGCCCATCTTTTTGTTTGCAAGATAGTAAGATTATACAGATTATTCACAAGTATAATAACAGATCAAGAATCTCTGTTCACAAGTAAATTTTGGGATAATTTAACTCACATCTTGAAGATTACAAGAGTAATGAGCATAGTATTTCACCTGCAAACTGATGGTTAAACTGAGAGACTGAATAGTGTGCTAGAGCAGTACCTGCAAAGCTATATCAGTTATAATTAAGATAACTGAATGATGTGGTTGCTAATGGCAGAGTTCACATATAATAACTTACAGCAGGTCTTTATACAGAAATTATTCTTTCAGCTGATATATGACTTGAATTCACAAACAGATCTGTTGGACTCTGAGAAGTATAATTATATGTGCAAGAATTCAAAGAATCAGACAGAGGTAATAAGATTGCTTCACAAAAAGATTAAGAAATCACTCATAAAGATACAAGTCTACCAAAAGAAGTACTATAATCAGAAGTATACTATAAAGATTTTCCAGATGAGAGATAAGGTGTGACTTGATCTTTGCAATATCAAGACTATACAGTCTAATAAAAAATTGGATTTATTGAGATATAAGTCTTGTAGAATTATGAAGAAGATAGGCTCACAAGCCTACAAACTGGAGTGGCCTTCAGGTCTGCAAACTTATGATATTTTTCATGTATTCCTGCTCTGTAAGCACAAGACTCATAAAGAAATTAATAGCTTACCTCATTATGAAGTTTACAAGACAGACAAGAATGAAAAGAAGTATTGAGTCTGTAAGATAATTAACTTAAAGAGAGAGAATTGTGAGCTGTAGTACAGAGTATATTAGAAAGATTATAATAATAAGAAGAACAAGACATGAGTTTCCACAAGTAATGTCTGTCTACTGAGAAAGCTACTCCAACAATTCTATAGTAGGAATCTAGACAAGCCTGGTTTGTGTAGGCTGGTATTCAGGACTGGGACAGGATTCTATTTCTCATTGAAGCTTGTCCTGGTTCTGAATTTAGAAACAGCCAGAATCCCAAATATGAAATCTCAGTTCCATATCCCATCCCACTCAAGAGCTTGAGGTCCTGTTACCATCCCTATCTCATAAATTATTTCCCGGTCCCATCCTCAAATAGAAAATTATGTCCTATGTTCTATTCCAGCAGAGAAGGTAGGCTCCCATTTCCTATTCTGGCCAGATCTATAGTGGGACCAGAATGGGATCAGATTTCCTGGCCCCATTGTGTCAAGAGTCAAACTGGTCAAATTTTGTGTGAGACTGTTACCAAATTTTGTTACTTTTTTGATGAAGGCAGAACTCTTAGAAAAATCAATTTGATGTAAAAGAAAAAAACAAAGTATTAAAACTAAGTAATGGCTGAAGCCAGCAAATAACTAGAAACTGCCTAAATGACAAGTTCATTATTATTATTATTGTCATTGTTCTTGTCATCATTATTATTCTTGTTATTATTATAATTCTCTTTCTCTTTCTTCTTCTCTCTCTTTTTCTTCTTCTTTCTCTTCTTTTTCTTCTTCTTCTTCTTCTTTTTCTCCTTTTTCTTCTTTTCCTGCTCCTCCAGAACCAGCTTTGTGAACTGGACAGAGGCTCTAATACTCACTATTTGACAGATAGAGATCCTGTCAGCACCAGAAGAAGACAGAGAGATAATGGTGGGCAGTAGTAATGGTGGTGGAGCAGTGGCAGTAGTTGGTGGGACAGGAGCAGAACACAGACAGTGAATGATGGCAGCAGAAGTGGGGGCAGCAGAGATAGAGTGATCAGATACATCAATCAGGCCAAAATAGTTCAATCTGGTCATGGCACTGATGTCAAGAATGAGCTTCATGTCATTAGCATTAACTGTAACATACTTACAGTGCACCATTGCTATAACAGAGTCTATATTACTCAGTATAATTATTGATGCTATTGTTAATGATAACTTACACTCAAATAGAGTGCACAAGATTGCTTCAGCAGTCTTCTAAAGTGACTTAATAGCAGAATGTTACCAGTAATATTCATGTTCTTGGTGACAGGACAAAGTAATTTCCCAAATCAATTACTAAAACAGGGCCACTAGAAGAATTAGCTCTGTAGAGCTCTGGAAGTGATAAATCTTCTTGATGGCATCTATTTCACTAATTAGCATCAAGACTGTTACCAAAAATTGTTACTTTTTAACATATGAGTGCTGGACTTTCAATTATGAACAGGATGGTGGAGGCATGGATTCTTCTGGTCAAAGTTGACCAGATCAATGTCTTTATTGGCTTTATGTTAATTACTCTTCTTCAGGGCCCATTCTTTCAATACAGTCTTGTGCCACTCCTCTCCAGCTGTATGAAATGGATGTGCATGGGGAAAACTAACATCTTGTCAGTAAATAATATGCATCAGAGCAGTATTCTGCAAGTACTTACCTCTTAATATAACTTATTTTGTTGCAGTGCAGGTTCTTGTACAGGGAGTTTGCAGGATAGTAAATAATCAGGAAAGAGAAAAGAATTATCAACAGTAGTTCTGAAGAAAAAGAAGAAGAAGAGAAAGAGAAAGAAAAGAGAAGAGAGACTGACCTTATATTATTATTCTACAACCAGTATAGTAACAATGTGTTGAGCTTGCTTATAGCAATGTGCCTGTAGAATATAAACAATGTGTATAGTAATTATTCTATACAAGTACTAGATCAATATAGTTCATATTCTCATTATTCTGTAGCCAGCATAGCAACAACATGTGGAGCTTGCCCATAGCAATGTGCCTGTAGAATGTAAACAATGTATATAGTAACCATTCTATACAAGTAGTTAGTTAATATACTCTATAATTTCATCATGCAGTGCCTTCAATTCAACTCATCACATATAATTGTGAAGATGGGGCCAAAACAATATTCAATAAGAGAGAAGACTCATGCAGCACAGAAGCACTGCCAGGTCTTGAAAGATCATTAAAAAGACATATTCAAGGCAGAAGAGACAGATTACAAGGTACACCATAATGTGCTGAAGAGAATCTGAGCCAAATATAAGTGGTATGCACTCTCAGTAATTTGCATTGAATTATATTAACATTCATTACAGACAGAATAGCAGCAAGAAGAATTGCAAGATGATTGAGGATAAAGCCATTAAATAGTTAATAGTCAAGTGATTTGTCAAGAGCAAGTCAAAGAAGTACCATGAGCACCAGCTCATGGTATCTCAGAAAAAAAAGAGAGAACAGAAGAAGAAGTATTACTGAGAAGAGACTACAGAGACTGAGAATAAAGCTCAGCAGAACAAGAAGATAGAATTCAAAAGTAATAAAATTTGATAATGGTTCTGACATATTTAGACTAAAACAAGCCAGCTGCAGCATTCTATTGCTGCATATAAGCAAGCCTGGTTCTGACAAATAATAGCCAAGCTTGAGATCAAGATCATGGACCATGGTCATGATTGTCTTGCTGTGGTTGATGTATCAAGAGAGAGAGTTGAGAAGAAGATGAGGAAATTTCTGAGCCAATTACAGAGTCTGATTGAAGATAATAACAGCCTGTCTGCTTCAGAGAAGATGGAGAAAGATGATTTTGAGGTTGTGATGTTCTCTGATGAGAACAATGAGAAGAATGGTGAGAAGAATGATAATTGAATTGTTGATATCTAGAGAAGAAAGTTAGGTTTTTAGTTCTTTTTTTATATTAATTTGAGAATGGGGTTCTATTAAATTAGTAAAATGTTTTATTTTCCTGAAGAAGAATATTCCATTTTGTAGATAATAATAATTTTGTAGTTGATTACTGTGCAGAGTAGAATAAGTCTAACTAGCTGGAGATTGTCAAATTTTACTTGAACTGTTACCAAATTTTGTTACTTTTTTAACTAAGACAGAACTCAGAGAAAAATCAATTTGATTGTGAAAAAAAAAAACCTAATTAAATGGCTGAAGCCAGCAAACAAGTAAAATCTACAGAGGTTTCTTCAGAATTTATCATAGTTTAACATGAAAAAAAACAATTTGTATTATGGAAGAAGCAGCATTATAAGTTGTTTGTTACTTGATGGTTGACTACTGAAGCTGCTCAGTTAATTAAGAATAAGAACTGTAGTGACCCCAACTAAAAGACAAAGCAATGCCATTCTGATTTTTGACCAAAATTTGATCAGGTGGCAGAGCATTCTAAGAGCACTCCATGGGTGATTTGCAAGCATTGCCAAATCTTTCTCAGTCATTCAAGCTTTTCTTGAAACAGTACAAGTGGTCTGAAGAAGCATTTAACTAGCAAAGATTGTACAAAAACTAGTAATAAACAGGGTAACACTCTGATTAACATGATAGTAGATCATGAATCTTAATTTCCCAAATGTAACAAATTTTAGTAATAGTTCTGGTGTCTTAGCAACAGTTTCTGAAGTATTCTTGAACAGATTCAGATCTGCCTGTTCCTGAATGCAATCAAGATAATTTTCTCTGGCAGCTTGTGTGAATATTAATATTCTTGAATCTCTCATTTTGTACTATTGAGAATCCAGCATTTCACACATTAATAATCATGCTTAACCCTGTAATGGCATTACAAATACTCACATGAGGAATATTATATCAGGTCATGAATGATATATATAATCAGCTATTTCAAAATCTTCTTTTTATTCATGATCCAACAATCAAGATATCTCTGGTGGTGAATAATTGAACAAGTCCCAATAATCTTGCCTTTATGGCAATTAATAGTTATTATATTACAAAGAATTAGAAGTACTGTGAGTATTTACTGGGTTTTGAAAGTTTAGAGAATACTTATACTAGCAAGAATATGACAGAGATTCTTCAATAATTATTAGTAGTATGAAGGCTTGAGAGCAATCTTCTTATAATTACAAGTAACAATACATCAAACAATAATACCATGCAAGCACATCTTATACATCAGTTGAGGCCAGCATTGCAGCAGTTAAACAAGAAAACTGATTGAGATGTAGACAGTGAGACAATACTCTGTCTTGCTTATGTGATTTAACTTGTAATTTGAGAGCTGGTTTGCAATCTCAAGATTCAGCCAGACAATAATACTCTATCCACTATCTTTGATAAGAGCTTAATTACTGATGATCTAGCATCAACAGACACATTTGCAAATACTCTTAGAAAGATAATGAAATTTGATAATGATCTTGATATACTTGAGTTAATTTACTAATCTTTGCTTAACAATAGATTTGTCTTGTTGCTAATATAACTAATGCCTTCCTCCAACTTACTGCATGTTTCTGAGAATATCAACAAGAAAACCAGTGCAAGATGATTCAAGATGTTTACACAAGATGAAATTCCATCTATAAGATGTATATTTGTGTCTTGTTACTTTCACAAGCTGTAAACTTATAGATTCAGAACTCATTATCAAAATATCAAAGACTTTACTTATTAAACCATGACTAAAAGCAGATAGAGTATATAATTGGACTGTTGCAGCCATTCAGTTAATTTATCAAGATACTGTTCAAAACAACAGACCCAATAATTTATCTAGTATGGGCAATCTACAATCATCTTTTCCAGCATTTAGAAAGAGAGAAGAACAAGACTCAACAGTTAACAACAAGAGAGAACATTAAAGAAGCTATCAAAGCTGCCAGCTTGAAATTCCAGAAATACTATAATAATACTGAGCATTTAAAGGGTGAGCTGCTAGCTGTAGCTGCTGCTCTCCATTCATTATATCACATAAGAGCATATGATTTAGAGAATTAGACCAGTGATGAGTGTAAAATATACTAATAATATATTTTGAGGTTTTACAAAAAGCATTATAAGAAATATAAATAGTCAAGAAAAGTAATACTTAATATAAATGATGTATATTTATTATAAGTATTATTCTGATTTTCTCTCTGCTAACTTCTCTAGAATATTGAGAAAATGATTTTTGAGAGATCTTATTAAAGACAAGCAAATTTCCAAAATGACATGCAGTAATATTTAAATGATGAGAATTTGATATCATCTTGAGCTCTAATTCTGAAATGGTGGAGAATGCTAAAGCCTGATTTTCTAACTGTTACTTGAATGACAAGGGACATTCTGGCTGTATCTTTAACAGAAGTTAGAGTAGAACAGGTTTTTAATATTGCTCAGAATACATATTATTATTAATGATTATGGCTTCATACATCTACAATCAAGAAGATTATGCTACTTAAATATGAAGATAAGATACATATACTAGATGAAGCACTTATATTGCATGAGAAGTTGACCAAGAAAGTCATTCAAGATAATTAAGATGATCAAGATACTTCAGAGATTGTACAGAAAGAGATTGCAAGTCTGCTAAATTCACTACTTAATTCAGATGAGAAACAGAAAATGCATCAATATTATTAATAGATAGACTCAAGTAGCTAAAGTCTAATAGCTTGCAATATAATTCAATTATGCAAAGAGTGTTACCAAATTTTGTTACTTTTCCAAAGTGGAATAAATTAATAAAATTATGTTAGAACTGTTACCAAATTTTATTATCTTTTAACAACACAAATAAGACTGAAATTTCCATCCTATTCTATACTTTACTGGTTCCATCCCATATACAATATTGAAATCCTGGTCCTATTCCATTTTGTCATGGCCAGGTTCCAGAACCATTCTATTAGCTAGATTTTGATTCCAGTCTCAATTCTATTCCAATTCCAGCTCCCATGGAACTGTCCCAATATGCTGTTAAACAACCCAGTCCCATCCCATTGAGCTGAACTTCAACCCAATCCTGTTCTTGAAATGGGAATTGGGACAGGAATCCAGAACCAGAACAGGAAATCCCAGAACCAGATACCACTCTAGATTTGTGAAAGATAGATGGAGATAGTAGAACTAGAAAATAGATTAGAGAGAGAAAAAACATAGTCAAATCAAATTAAATTGGTTTCAAAAGAAGAATTATCTAAAGACTATATAAGAGTCTCCAGCTTCCTCCCACAAAAACCTGTAATAACTATCTATAATCTTACTGCTGGAAAGAGCAAGCAAGATGCTTACAGTATAAGCAGTTGTTATACTTTTAATTCATGTTTGTGGAGATGTACTCTGCAAAGACTATATGACTATAGTCTTGCTGAGCTCTCTTGCAGATAAAGTACTTCTGTTCTGATAGCAGCTAAACTCCAGCTTGAGTTACAAGAATACTCTTATAGAGCTGAACACATACAGCTAACTAGTTTGAATTATTCAAACCAGCAATAAGTACAGATCTTTGAATAGACTCACAACATCATACTCTTTTACAAGCAGACAAAGCTTGTGCTCTAGTATAAGATGAAAGACCTGAAAGAATCACCAGATTGGCCTGCAAAGCACTAGTAAAAGTAGTGACTGGCAGCATTTGGGTGAAGATGATCTGGAACCACTATTATCAGTCTTACAGAAGGAGTGCTGGACAATTTGAGGCATTCTGCAGAATTACAGTATTCACAAATCCTGCTGGAGCAGAGGGAATGGCAATAATAATCTAGAGAAGATTAGCTACAAACTGAAATATGATAGAGAATACTTATATTTTCAGTCAGGGCCAGAGCAACAACAACTACTAGAGAGAAAGATAAAGCAGCAGAACTCTAAACTCCATCAGCATGCAAATCAAATGTCAGCTTGTAAGAAGCACTTACAGCTAGAGCTGGTGAAGAAAGAGTAATAGCTGGTGGAGGAGAGAAAGAAGAAGAAACAGTGGTGCTTTAGAACTATCAGTCACAAACAATTCTCAGTCTCTAAGTCTACTCATCAAAGGCCCAGACATCTCTTCTTTGAAGGGAAGGATGTGGGCATTCTTCTGAGAGAAAAGAGCAGCAATAACTCACAAGAGAAAAGAGAGAAAGAGAGCAAACCAGCAGCTTCTAGCAAGCATGAGTCTCTCCACAAACCAAACCCCATGTGAAGGCAAAATCTTATGATCACACAAAGCAAAGATGCAACCAGGGGTGAACTCACCAGCTTGTGGCCTTGTGGCCAGACAGGCAGAGCATTGAGGTGTAGTCATTTTTATTTTTCTTCTAGAACATTAGAGACCTTCTGTGAGCCTGCCTTCCCTACAAAGCAGTACTTAAAGGGTTCACTTATCTTGATAATAGTAATATAGACTAGAGAAGAAAGAGAAGAAAAGAAGAGAAAGAGAAAGCAAGAGAAAGCTCTCTCTTAAGCTAGTGCTTATTATCTAATAGTGACACAGAGCTAGTGAGAACAATAGAAACTCTCTACATATTGTTATGTTATTGAGCTCTGTTATATTGTGTTGTGTTATTAGAGTTGTGTTGATATCATATCTCTAGTGAGACTGTACTCTTTTTCTTATAAGGAAATTTTTATTTTTTGCAAGAGGTTTTGTTTTTTTACTCATGAAGATTTTTAATGAGACAGCTGTCTTGAAAGACCAAGACTTACAAGAGAGGAGAATCTGTAAGAATTTACTTGTAAACTTCTTATATAAACAAATAACATCTGTAAGAGTTCAGAGTCTCAGCTTGCAAGCTGTTAAGAGTACATGTGTTCTTGTGAGACACTAAGTCATGTACTTACAAGCACATATAAAAAACCATTACTGTACAAATCTCTTGTTGAAAGCTAGTGATAATCTTGTCTACAAGTTGTATATAGTTGCCAATACCAGATCTTTTATCTTGTGTACTCTTTTCTACATACAATTTCTTCTATTGATTTATTATCATGCCAATCCACATATATAATTCTCATACTGTAAGTGGTGACCAAAACTTCAACATTACTGTCAGAATTATTAAAGACATCTTGTATTTTTTGCCATTTCTGGGACAACTGGCCTGCTTGTAGTGAAAGAACATTGTATCTAAGAAGTTTCAAGAAGATTTTGATATAAAACTTAATAGTCAGATAAGTAATAAAGACTAAAAGATAACACCTCTCAGCATTCACAACTTTTTGAAAAATCTTGAGAAACATCAGATATTTCAGTATTGCTGAGTATAAGAATTCTGTGATCCATATACAGTTAGTCAGAATACAGAAAATGTTAATATTAGTAATTATTCTACTTATAAGTTATATAATTCTCTGAAATAAGTGGTGCTTTTGATTAATATCTTGAGAAAGATTACTCTCATGCTTTACAACAGTTAAAGTAAAAAGATTTTTCAAAGCAAATGAAAACAATATATGTCTGAGCTGGTGATAAATAGCTATATCAAAACCACCATTAATATTATTTTCATTCTCAGAAGATTCTTAAGTATCACCAATAGTCTCTTTCTTCAGCATCAAAACAAGATGTAAGTGAATACTATAATACTGCACCAGCTGTTTTATCTGCATTATTTTACACTCAATTATTTATATACTATAGCTTGGAACATCTCTACCAATAGTAACAACTCTGTATGTACCATCAAGGTTCATTTAATAATTATATATTCAATAAAGCTGGATGCAGTTGAGAATTCAAGACAAAGCAATCATTGCAGAGTATAATAACATTGAATTATATTGAAAAAGCTAATTGTAGAGTAATAAGTGCAGAATATATAAGCAATCTATATCAGACATGGGTACTTTCTTATAAACTTTGAGTGGGTTGTCAATTGCTCAAAAATCAAAATTTATATATAAAGATTGCTTATTGATAAGCTGCATAAAACTAGACAAATCAGAGACTCTGTTTATTATAGAAATTACTGACACAATTCAGATATGATCTCTTGAGATCAAGACAGCAGTCTTGTGAACAGAAATTCTTGAATTTTTAATTTTGTGTTGTTTATCAAGTATTACACATTCAAAGAAGTTTTTGATCAGTTAATCAAGTTTTCTGTAAAGCTGCTGAAGCATGTTCTCAAATACATCAGAGAGTTTATCTAGCTATACAGTAGTATCTGAAGTCTTGTATTGTACAGCTAGATTATTAGGGCTCAAATACATATGCCATCACCATATCAAATATGACATGATGATAACTGTTGTTATGATCTTCAGATCATTTTTGTCAAGCTTTTTAAATTCAGATTTCAATATGGTTTTATCAATAATAAAGTTCTTAAGAGTATTATTGGTGATTCCTCTACTGCCAAGAATGCCATAAAAAAGAATCAGTTAAATACTATCAGAGAAGAACTAAATAATCTGATCAATCTAATTGGTGATCACTTCATTCAGACAGATAATCAGAGTAGAATAATATGGCCCAGTCAACTTTTGTTCTTTTACTTTGAGAATTAAAGTGCAGCATTGTGCAGTCTTTCTCAGTTCTGCTTTATTAGCAAGAATTCTGTCTTTTACTGATGACAGCTCTTGTGTCAATTTCCAAGTAACTTTAGTGACTTGCCAAGATTTCAGTATAAGATTTGCAACTATCAGATTGTCAGAGTCTATATTCAAGTCAGAACAAGCAGTAAGATAATCTAGAGCTTCTGCTCCAGTTATATTAAGTGTGCAATTCAGCTTAAAGAAAGTCTTGCCAATATTCTCAATAAAATCTTCATTGTTGTCATCATTATTACTTATTTCAAGATATTTCAGATGTTCAGCATCAGCTATTAGTTTATTGTTGGATCTGTGCTTTTCTACAAACAGCATTTTTGGTAAACTCTTCAAGTGAAGCTTTTCTCATGTCTTTATCCATAGAAGACAAAGGAATATCAGAGCTAATTCTATAAATAATCTTGTTCATGGTTTTGATAGCATCATTGGTGTTCTCCTCAAAATTGGTGTCAATATCCTTATTAGTAGAACCAATTTTAACATTGCCTTGAAACTCTTTGCCAATAACTACAGTAATAGCAGCCTCAGCTTCTGTCTTTGCAGCAGGGTCATCTTGTGCATCCAGATCTGCATACTTTAGAATGATCACTTTATCATCTTACTTACAGTCTTTTTCTTGTTTAAGCTGCCAACTGGCAGATCTTATCTGTACTGTGTATTTCAATAGAAGAAGAAGTCTATGTATGTTCTCAGAATTATTATCTTTAAATCTCTCCTCAGATTTTGTAATTAATTGCTGAATAATCTATAACAACACTACAGTAGAAACATCATCAGTAGACTCAAGATTCTCAAGATTATTATTAAGTAAAGAAATTTCTGCCTGTATTATTAGAAGCTTCATTTTCTCTATTGTATTAATACAGATTAAGATATCAGATCTGTATACAGGGCCAGTTCTATCAAAGAAATTGCTGTATTTCTTGTGAAATATAGTCAAAATATAGTTAATTTTATCTGATTGCATCTATTCTTGCAATATATCTGTTGTTAGAAAGTCTAAATATTCTGCAAGCTTTGCTTAATTTTCATGAATTTGACTACCATCAAGTACATAGACTCTGAAGATTGTACTTAAGTGAAGATCTTCAGTCTTGACTGTCTTGCAGACCTTTAATGTACTTATTTTCTTTAATAGAGTTGGAGAATCTATTTCTCAAGCTAGGCTAAACTCTATGTTAGAATGATAATCAGTCACTCAATATAGTAGATATTGGGGCATACTAGCTGTATGACAAGAATTTCAAGTCAGAAGATGTATTGCATATCTAGATATACAATACACAATATCATAAAAGAAGTCTTCAAATGGTGTCTAAGTTCAATATCAGCTTGTTGCTCATGAGAAAGAAAGTGCTTATAAAGCTCATTTTGCAAAGAGAATCTTATAGAAAAATCTGTATATTACTAATCTCTAGTTAGCAATCTTATAAGCTCTTTCAAGATTGGAATTCATGACTGTAGAGAGCTTATCTTTACTAATTTAAAGAGCCAGCAAGCTTGTAGTATAGCTGGTGAGACTGTATAGATTAGTAGTTAGAGAGAGAGTTGGAAGAAAGATTATAGCAACAAAAATAAAGTATAGGCTCTTGATCTAGTTAGAAAATCCAAAATAACATGTCTCTGTACCATACAGCTAGAAAAGTAGCATGAGATCTAATATTCTTACATTTGATGTAAAAGCTGTGAATCTTCAGCAGCATTTCTAACATATATGCTATGCCTTACAGCTAGATAACAGCTTAGTAGATCAAGTAGGCAAGCATGACAACAAGAAAATAATATAGAATCTTTATATTATATTACAACATCTCAATACTATATGTGTATTTCAGAATAATAAGTATAAGAAACTCTATAGTAACTAACTTCAATTTAAAGTCATGCACAATTATGATGACATTGAGCTTGTTCAGAACATAGAAAATATTAAAATCAGTAATAAGACTGGCATTTTTGATAACTTGACACTGGAAATTGTTGAAGTAGGCTGGCATGGTCATGCCAGTATTGTTAATAATGCCATCAAGATGAGATTCAGCCATCTTCTTCATCTTGATCAAGATTATAGAGAAGATCTTCCCCAGTGAAAACTGCTTTATTATTGAAGTAGACTGGCACAGTCACACTAGTATTATTAACAGTGTTATCAAGATAAGAGTCAGCTGTCTTCTTCATCTTGGTCAAGATATGAAGAAGATCTTCTCCAGCAGAAACTACTTTATTATTGAAGTAGGCTGGTACAGTCATACTAGTATTATTGACAGTGAAGATAATCTTCTCTGATATAAATTATTTAATCTCATCTTTGAATTTAAGATAATGAGCTTGCTGCTCTTATTAATGATCTTAAAGAAGAAGTGTTTTATGTTAGCTTGAATCTTAATATTATTAAATTTATAACTGATGAGGTGCTTGACATTAAAGTCTGTATTTACAGAGTTTATAACAACTTGATTCTTTACAGTATTATTAATCAAATACTCAGTATCTGTAAAGATAGTAAATAATAGAGTAGTGTAATTTCTCCAGTTATTTGTAATGGTTCTGATATGGCAGAATCTTCATCAATATTAGCTAGATTTCTATAAAAAATACAATATTGGTAGAACTTATTAAATACTGCTGTTAAGTGATCAAGCTAGTAATACTCTCTTTTCTGCAGCAGAAGCTGCAGCTGCAGCTGCAGATTATAACTGTAGCAGCAGTACAGCTAGATATAATATTAAGAGTTGTGGAAGACAGAAGAAAAGAAGTATTTATAGCTTGCATAATGTTATCAAGCTAAGTCTAAAATAAACTAGCTTGTAAATATTATTGTAATATTATAATAAAAATACACTGCTCTGTAAGTGAGATTAAAGTGAGCATAAAGTGAAGCTAGAGCAAGTGTAAAGTGAAGTCTTTATTATTATGTAATAATTTACTAGCAATCAAATTTTTGAATGATGTTTTTCTATTACTATTATATTGCTTGTAGCAATCAAATCTTTATATTAAGTGAATTAGAAAGGCATTAGACAAAATATCAAGTATTACTTGATCATCTTCAAGAATTCCAGCCTTTTCAGACTGAATCAGTCACTCTGACAAACTTAGAGATTCAAGAACATGCTAACAATCTTAACACTACTGAAATCTCTACTGGTGAATGGAATTTTGTCCATAACAACTGTAGTAACCAGTTGGCCAATATAGGGAAACAGGATATTGAGATGAATGAGCCAGAAATCTTGTTACTTGAAAGCACTACAGCTAGTAATCTTTCACTACAAGAAGATTTGGTTATAAGTGATATTAATACTAGTGACAAGAGAAAATGTAGAGAACCTGCTGTTAAAAGAAGCTCAAACTTTTATATTCTAGTTTCATCAGTTAAGCTTTTCATTGTGTTCACAATTTATATCATTATATACAAGACAACAGATTGAAGAGCAGGTGTATCTATTGATGTTCAAATTAAATCTGATTCTGAATATCTGGAAGAACACAATTCATTTTATCCATTTTGTAGTGAGATTAATTATAGAATAGTGAGTTTCTTTTTCAGAGCAAAACTCAGCAAGAGAAATATTAATAACTTCTTAAAGAGCTCTTCTTTATACAGCATCACTACATAACTAAGTTTTTACAATGCAGACATGCTCTTCTCAAAAGTTGTCAAGATCTCATATGGTCATACTGCAAGAAATTAGGTTCAGATGAATGTAATAATTTTCTTGCCAGAATCAGATTTGCACTTTAAGACACATAAGCTTCAGTATCAGAAAGTTAAATATGTTATTCAACATCTTCTTGACCATAAACTATTTCAGAAATATCTGATATATGAACCAGTGCAGCACTTTAATCAGAGTAATAATCAAGTGTATACAAAAATGTATACTGAAAATTGGTGGTGGAATACACAGAAGAACTTTTCTGATGATGCAACTGTAGTACTAGTATTGATTGCAACAGATAAAATACAGCTTACTAACTAATATAAAGACTTGAACTTATAATCTGTATATCTCTCAATTAGAAATTTAAGCAATATGGCAAGACAGTCTTATAACATAAATAGTACAATACTTGTTGAATTTCTCTCATTACTAATTATTATTATTATTATTATTATTATTATTCATTATAGTCTTATACAGTCAGTGACTATAAAGACTAACTAATAGCTTCTCTGTTAGAATTTACTTAATATACATTGTAGAAACTGAATAAAGAAAAAAATTCAAAGTATTTCAAGATAATATGAGATATTCTTTCTCCACAAAAGTCAAATAGCAGATAGGACATAATATTAATTTTAAAGGAAAATAATAATTCTTGTAGCAATGTGATACAAATCAAAAAGAAATAAAATTAGCATATTTGGGAAAGGCACTGTCTAGTAGCTATTCCAGTACATTTTAGAAATAAAACTAGCCATTTTAAGCCTAATTCAGTTTCAAAAATAAAATTTAAAGATAGTTGAGAAATATCAAGTTCTTCTTGAATTTTTCTTCTTTCAGTATGATAAGCTGAGCAGTCTAATAATAGATGCTTTGAATTTTCAACACAATTACAGAAATAGCATAAATTGGAAGAGTAGTCAGATAATCTTATTAAATAAGATTTGAAATATCTATGACCAAGCTTTAATTGACAAATAGTTAAGCATATCCTCTTAGATATAGAAAGAGTAGATGCTTTCCATCTGGATTTTATTTTGAATTAAGAGTAGTGATTTGTAGAACTTTCTCTATTAAAAAGATCTTCAAACCACTCTATCATTGCTTGTTCTTTTATGTGTCTTTTTATATAAGTAAGAGATATATATCTTTCAGAACAAACTTGATTTAATTCTGTAGCTTTTTTTGCTACTAGATCAGCTTCTTCATTTTCATGTATATTTACATGTGCAGGAACCCAATGAAGATGTAGATTAATTTGCTGATTTTTAATAGACTTAGCAGTTTTTCTTATAGATTGAAGATAATATAAGCCAGAATTAAGATCTTGATTCATAAGTCTCTCAATAGCAGCTTGACTATCAGAAAACATCTAGATATCTGATATTGATCTTGATTGAGACTGAGAGATAGAACTTGCTAATTTAAATGCTTTATCTATAGCAAACAGTTCTGCATCAAAGACTTCAAGATATTTTTCTAGATTCCATGAAAATCTAATATTATCTTGTAGATTGTATACACTAGCTTCAGCATATTGATTTTCTTCAGCTTTAGATCTATCTGAATAGAGAATTAAAGATCTATTATTTAGATTTTTAATTTTATTTATGTGACTATCTTTAGCTGTTTTCTTGTCTGAATTTTCAATTTGAATATCTATCAAATCAGCTAGATTTTCAGACCAAAGTGCATTCTATTTTGCTTTGATTTTCTCTGTTTTTAGGGAAGGTAATATATTTGAAATCATTAAACAAATTCTAAATAGTTGACTTGGATACTTTTTTGTTTCTTGATTTTTCTTCTTTTTCTTTTTCTTTTAGTTGATGTTTGTACAACATATTCATTACTTAATTCTGATTGATTCCAATCTAAAAACCTTCTCTAATCAAGATCAATACCATTATTATAAGGTGGAAAGCTAGAAGATACTTTTTTTCTGATTGCATATTCTTTTGGCATTTTTAATAGTCTATAAGTATAGTTTCTGCATAGTCTATTAAACCTTACTTTAGCAGGAGAAATAGCAGCTTCAATCTCCATAGTATAAATTGGAAAAGTTTTAAAAGCTCCTATAACCTTTCTTAAAGCAGAGTTTTGAAGTTTCTCATACTTATAGAGAAGATTCTTTTGATTCTTCCACCAAATCTGAACACCATAATCAGCTCTAGAAGTAATACAAGCTATATAAAGTTGTCTCATAGCTTGAAAAGTAAGATCTTTTTCAGTATTTGAAAGTCTGATTATTTGATTAAGAACTCTTTCAGCAGCTGATATCTTAATTTCAACATGGTTCTTGAAAGTAAAAGTATTGTCAAGCCAAATACCTAACCATCTCACTACCTTTTTTGGTTTAAAAACTTGATCATGTAGTTTAACTGAGTTATCTTCACTAAATAATTTAGTAAAGTAGATTAACTCAGTTTTTTCCATATCAAATTGAACTACATGAGAATCTTGTCTATTAAACATTGCTTGTAAAGCTTTATCTAACTTAAAGCAGTTTTCTTTTATTGAGAAAGAGAATACAACAAGTCCAGTATCATCTATATAACTAGGAATTCTGATATCTTTAAGATCTAAATCATTATTATTCTTAAAGAGATATATAGTATATATAGAGAAAAGTATTGGAGATAGAGGTAAACCTTGAGGAATTCCAATATTTATAGATATCTTTTCTTGTTGTTTCTCACCATCAGAAACCAGTTGGATTTTTCTTGTTTGCATAAAATGAAAAATCCATATAGCTAGTGATTTAGGTAGTTGCAAATCAGAGAAGACTTTTAACAGTCTATTTAGTGAAATATAGTCAAATGCTCCTTTTATATTAATAAAAAGAGCTGAAGCTACCAATTTATTGACTTTTGCTAATTGAATATCATGTACCAAACTCATTACAGCATCTATAGCAGAGCATTGCTTCTTTCCTCCAAACTGATCAAAATATAGTAGTTTATTTTGAAAGGTCTAATAAGAAAGTCTAGAAGCAATAACTGTCTCTATAACTTTTCCCAAGCAGTTAAGTAGAGAGATAATTCTGTAAGATTTTGGTAATGAAGCTTTTCTATTTGGTTTCTTTAGAATAACTCCAGTAGCTTCTCTCCAGATTTCTGGATGATATTTTTTTTCAAATAGTATAGAGTATAACTTGAAAAATCAATCTTTAAGTACTGGACAGATTTTTTGTAGTATAAGAAAGGATATACCATCTGGGCCAGGTGTACTGGTTTTGGAGCCTGAAAAAATAGAGTTCTTGATCTTTATTTCTTGAAGATTAGGCCATTTCCAATCTGGATTTTCATGATGTTCATTCCAATTTATTGGTGGATAACTTGGTGGTCCTCTGAACTACATTTCTCTTTAAATGAGATAGTAAAGTGGGATATGATGGGATGCCTCATCAAGGTAGGCGAGTTGGTTGATGTGGTGAGAGCACAATAAAGGTAAAAAATCGCAACATAGTAAGGATAGTAATGGCTGAGTAGTAAGAACAGAGAAGCATGCCTTAACAGATGCTTCAGCTCATAAGAAATAATAGTAGTAAAGAGCCCATACTAAGACAGGCAGCTCTAATAAGAAACAGTGACAAGCTTCATAAACAAGTAATCTTCATATTCTCTAACTAATAATAAAGAACAAGTGAGTGGAAAGGTGCAAAGATGCATGAAGATGTTGAGCAAGATGCAGAGTCTATAGGTAGTTTATATAGCTCAGAGATAGTAGCTGGAGGGGGTTTTGCATCTCAGACCAGGACAATCTTTGTCCTAATATGATACCAGAATCCTTACTACATTTTCTCCTGGCTTTCAATGTTAGTGTCCTCTGACAACAAGCAACATATAAAACAAAACAAAGGCAATTTAGTAAAGAAAATAAGAGGATAAGAATTAGTAATAATCTGGTAAGAAAAGAGATAGAAAATAAAAATAAAGAGAGTGACAACAGCAATCTCTAATAGTGATTATCATAATTCTCTTCTTCCATCAAGTTCTCAGAAGAAGAAAAAGGCTAAACTGACACTGGATCAATATTGTTGTGCACATAATACTAATAGAATTTGTTACCAAAAACTTTCTTTTCAATTTGGTATATCTTGACAATGGCATTCAAAGCAATTTGCATGATCTTTAGGTGCCAGTTATTAATAAAGTTCTGAGTCTTTTTCTCTTCTGATCCAAAGAGGGTATCAAGCTTGTCAATCATTATAGAGTTGTCTTACCTAATTCAGTCTACCAAGACATCTGATATAGCTTCTAAGTCTTGCAATTGAATAGCAGTACAGAATTGATATAGAATCAATGCATAACAGTTTAAATGACTGGAGAGTGATGATGATCCTGGAACTAGATTCCTATATGTGGTGGAGAGCTGTGACCAGGTACCAGCTTTATTGACAAGATGTTCATAATCCTTCTGGATTGCTATATACCAGAGTAGCATAGTACACCAGATCTTTTTGCATGAACTGTAAGCTTTATAAGGCAGCAAAGAGCTTGTAATTTGAATATTGCCAGGTTTGCAAATAATATCAGTCCACTTAATATCAAATTTTCTTTTATTATCTTTAGTATACATTGTATTCTTAATGTGATAAATATAGTTATCAGTGAATAAGCCTTGTTTTTTAACTAGTTCTCACTAATTCTCTAGATGATTATGCATTTCTGGCAAGATTTCTGTGCAGTTGCCAGGCTCTTCTGCAGTTAAAGTCAAGAATCCTTGTATCATATTAATGCCCCTTTCAGTAGTAATAGCATCTGGAACATTGACATTGATATAGTGAAATTCTGTTTTATCCTCTGGCTTTGCATACTTGGCATAATATGAATAGAAGATTAATTTCCAAGTGTAGTTGGGTTTTGTTACCACATACTAAAGATAGTATGCAGGATTCTGGCACATAAGTTATTAGCTGATACTGTAGTATATTGTTCTCAGCCATCTGTAATTGTTGAAGCCTCCTATCATTTATTAATGATGGTAGTACATATTATATTTGTCATAAACCTGAGTGAGTACTGTGGTGATAATGTCTTGTAACTTATTGTTCCACCAGCATATTAGCTGGAGAATAATAGCAGATCCAGTGGTTTCCCATTTCTTCTGAAGATTGCTGGTGATAAACTTGTTAACTTCAGTAATCTGTATATATTAGTTAAAGTTGAATGTTCTCATGTTTGCAACCAGAGAGATAATTGACTGATGTTTGAATTTATAAATGCCTAAAGTATCTTCAGCTCTAGCTGGTCTATTTGTCAAATGGAACCAGAGGTAGATACTATCATTAATCTTGACTGAGTCAATATTATGATGATTTCTATAGATGTGAGCCAAATGGTTAAGAAGCTCTTTCCTATTAAGTGTGTGAGTCTGCAACCCAAGTTTTGAAGTTATTAGTTTTGCATGATTATAGTATAGGTAGATATCAGCTTTCTTATCACTAAATACCTTTTCTAATTGCTCCAGATTGTGAATAAGCTCCAATTCTGAACATATTTTAGTACTCTTTATCTTTTGCAGAAGTTGCTGTTCAAATCTACAGTAATAGCAAGTACCAAAGTGTACTGTCATGACAGATTCTTCACACTTGTGTTGAGGTATCTCTTCATTACTTTTGAGAGAAATAATAGACTCATCATTATTGTCTAAGTCTTGAAGGATTTGATGTACTGACATGACTGTAATTCTTTCACTGTGGTGCTTTGGAGCTTCTGATTGACTGGATAGATTAGCCAGTATGCTGGTGAATCCAATTGACAGCTGTAATTAGTCAGTTTCAAATCTATATGATCTAATCAACATTGTGCTATATATAGAGGCTTCCAACACATTACAGCTATATGGCATAGACATTCCACTTATTGAAATATCTCTTGATGATCTTGAAGACTGCAGTTCTTCTAGTAGATCTCAAAGGCTGCTTGCAGTAGAAGAACTTCTAGTAATATTCTGAATTGAATGTTGGGAGCTAGATAATTGTAGAAGAGCCAATGGCTGTAAAAGATTATAGTTGCTAATAGTAAGATCTTACTGGTGTAGAGTATCTCTTGAAGAAAGTTTGTATATGTGGTCAACTTCTTTATTAGCTGTAGTATAATTGCCTAACAATATAGCTAAGCTCCAGTAATGTCCAGCTTCTGTAGCATTTAGTCTTTAAAGCACTGTGCTGTTAATATTATTAGCAAACTTATCCCAATTCTTGTAGATATTTAGAGTATGATAAAGCTTTTGTGCTGCCTACAGATTCTTTACTTTTGATCATATAGCATCAATTCTATCAATATCTCATATAGTGACAAGTCTATTCTTGATTCTTTGCATATCAATACAATGTTATTCAACATCCAGAATAATCTTTCAAGCATCATGAAAATTGGCTTTGAAATTAACATGTGTAATGTGTTGCCAAGCTCTGGATCTTTTAATATATCAATAGAAATGGGTCACTAAGTCAGTAATCACATCAGTTACTTGCATCAGTATGTTTATTAGCTTGATCTGTAGGCTGTAGTGATGGTGTGAAGCTTGATTATCAATGTATTCCATAGCTGCTGTTAGGTTATTGAAGAAATAGTCATCCAGATTGACTCCACTGTCTCTGGTAATGACCAGATCTTTATTTTCAGGTGCAGAAGCTAGAGGAGGCAAGTTGCTTTGTCCAGCTATTTTGAAGAATATCAGTAATCCAAAAAGAATTGCAAATATCAGAATAACAAAATAAAAGGCAAGAAGAAGTATTAAAAATGTTGAATCTGCAAAAAGAATTAAGCTTGAATATAAAAGACAGTAAAGCTTCAGAAAAGAAAAATCAGTCTCTAAATATTTTCTGAAAAATCCAGAAAAAGTGAAGACTTCTGCAAATAATAAAGAAAGAGAAACTTTCTGAATAAGCAAGCAAAAACTTTACTCTGCAGACAAATAAAAGAAACTTTCTAAAAGAGCAAGCAAAAACTTTACTTTTGCAAATAAAATACAACAAATTAAACATCTTGTAGAGATATAACAACAGCAAAGCTCCAGCCATCTGATATAATAGTTGGTAATGGTGTTTGCTTCATTTCTTCTTGATTATTTTTATTTTCACTCTAACTTTGGTCATCATTCTCCCTATCCAAGAACCTAACATCCAAGAAACTACTAAAGAAAATATTAGACTGGCTTCTTGTGATATATCTTTGAGAAACATTCTCCATCTCTTTATCTGAATCTGCTGGACTATTACTGAACTACTTTATTTCAGATCTTATAAGATACTTCTTTAATCTGCTTCCTGCAATAGATTTTTTGATTTCAGTGCTGTCTAACTCTTCAAGATGATAGGAACCTAGTTCTTGATTGGTGAACTTAACTCTATAGAGTTCTAGTCATTAAAAGTGCAGGATGTTATTTCTAGACATATTCTATTCTTCTTTAATATTGTGAAGTAAGACAAGGTCTCTGAGTTAAAGAGGGTTGGTCTGAATATTATAGGTATCATTAAAGTATTTCTTATTCTTAGTGTACATTTGAAGCTGATAATGTGCTGCTTTCAGAACATTCTTATCTTGTTGTTCAATTTGATGTGCACACATCAGAAGAAGGTCTTCAGTTGTTTGAACATTTTGTTATAGAATTATTTGTGAAGTGGAAATCTCAAGTTCAACTGGAAGAACTGCCTCCTGGCCCATTAGCAATCTATAAGAGAAGACACCAGTACTAGTCTTAGTTGTCATTTGATTCACTATCAGAATTGCAGGAAGATGTTTAATTCAATTCCTTTCAGTACCATTGGTGGCTTTAGCTAATTTATAAGCTAAAGACTTATGACCAACTTCCACCATACCTTTTGCAGAAGAATTATAGAATGAAATAATAATGTGTTTGATGTTAAATTTCTTTAGTAAGATCTTCATAACATTCTTATTCTCTGGTTCTCCATCCATAACAAATTTGGCAGGCAGGCTCCATTGACAGATAATATTCTCATAAAGAAATTTGGCCACAGATTCAGCTGTTGCCTTTTTCAATACTCTAGCTTTCACTCATTCAGTAAAGTCATATCTTGCAACAACCAAATAATTTTGTTCTTGACAGGAAGACATGTGTTTGATATTGACTCCAACTTTCTTTCAACAGATAAAAGCTCAGGTAGAATGAAGCTCTTCACTTAATCTTTGTGAATCTCTTTATTAATATTGAGAACAGTACTTCACATAAGCAGATATATCTTTATACATTTCTGACTACTAGTATCAAGCTTGTAAGATAAAGTATGTTCTCTCTTGCTCTTTATGACCAAATTTATTGTATATCATGTGTAAAATTTGTTTACATTGTTCTTTGTTGTTCATAACATGTCTTAGAGGCACACCAGATTCTGCTCACCTAAATAGTTGATTAGTCTTTATCAGATATTTAATTGCTTTCTTTTAGAATCTCATGTACTCTTTTCCTGCCATGCTCAATGATTTTGATAGAGTGGTTAGATATCATGCAATTTTCTCTGATTTTTCTGAATATGTGGAGTCCAGTATTCTAAGATCTTCACTATTGAGAGCTTGGCCAGCTAAAACTCTTATAGAATTCATAAAGGCAAACAGATCTTTGTCTTCTTCAGATTCAGGTTGTTCTCCAGTATCTAGTTCTTGACAAGACAGTCTGTCAGCAGCTCTGTGTTTCATTTCAGGAACATGTTTAACAGTAAAGTTAAAGAGATGTATTCAAGCTATTCAATTAGTAACTAAAGCTTCTGAAACATCTGTAGCAGTTCTATTAAGTTGGGCAACAAGAGTTTTTACATTGATTTTCAAGGTAAAGGGTACTCTATAGATATAGTGTCAGAATTTCTTGAAGACTTTCAAAACAGCTCTGCATTCTTATTTGCCTGCATCATATGTTTTCTCTGAATCATTCTATACTCTGGATTCATATTATGCAGAATGTCAAGCCCCTTGTTGCTTCTGAATAATGTATTCTCCTCATTCTAATTCACTGGCATCAACAGCCACAGTAATAAGCAAAGGATCTTGTCCATAATTGATTGAAAGAATGATAGAGAATGAACATAATCTTTCTTTCAAAAGCATAAAGATGTCATTTTGCTCTTCAGTTCATGATTATATAACATTTCATCAAAGCAGATAATGTAAAGGTTTGATTATTCAACTGTAATGCTCTATAAGTATTTGGAAATATCCAGCAAGCTCTAGAAATTCTTGTAATTCTGTAATGCTTGTAGAAGTAGGCCAATATGTAATTTTAGCCATCTTGACTTTCTCAGATTGTTATCTATCATAATTACAGATTCATCCAACAACATTGACTCCAGACATGCAGAATTGAGATTTGGCACTGGAGATTCTAGCTTCAGAGATTTTAACAAGTCATAGAACATAGTTCAGGTTCTGCAGATAATCATAAACAAATCTTCTTATTTCTGAAAGAACTTCAGTTTCATTTTTGATACACAATTTTTTTACTTCAAGATTATTCATAAAGGCTTGAGCAATCTCTGGAAAAACTTCTTGTATAATCTTTATTATTCCATATTGGGCTTGAGCTGGCAAATTTGTTGCTTCTTGAACTAAAGCTGTATGGTAAAAAAGCTCAATAGAGATTACAATGGCTATCATATTCCTGCTCTCTTTAGCTAATGGAAAATTATTATATCCAGAGAACAAGTCATATAGACTAGTCATAACAAGTTCACCAAAGTCTTCAGCATATTTGTCAACATTAGGAGGAATAAAAGCATCCCAAATAGTAACTTTGTTGTACATATGTGCTGCATCAACTAAATAATATTCACCTTTCTGTTTCTTTGCAACCAGAAAATAGAGGTTGGTATATGAATCATGATAAGGCTCTAACATTTTAGCTTCTAATCTGTCCTGAATGATTTTAATTAGCTTATCATGCAGAGCACAAGAAATTCAGTAAGTCTTAGTCTGCCAAGCTTCATGAGGTTCTGTTTTAATAACCTGCAAAGGCAAGCATTCAGAATGAACATTATATAGGTCTTTGAATAACTACACCAATACCCCTTCATGTTTATAAAGAACTGATATGAAAAATTCCTTCTCCCAACTTGTTAGTTTAAATCTAATTTTGAGCTTCTCAATTCTTTCATTTGTTAGCTATTCTTCAACAGGAAAAGATGTAATTCTAGACTTAATATGATCATCAAATTTACAATTAAACACAATGTGTTTCTTCTCAAAATAATACTTATTCAAACAAACATCCACCTAATTATCTAGATCTTCTGGTTTGCTTTCATCAGATTTTCCAGCTGCTAATAGTCTTATCTTATCAGCTTTCCACTTATAAGCAGTGCACACTCTCCAGACTTCTGAAGAAGGCAGCCTGATGTTCCAGCCACTATTAAAAATGTCAACTTGATGCAATTTCTTTATGATAAAATCATGATTTTTATTCAGAGATGCATAAATTAATTGAGCACTTTATAGAATAGGTTTTTGAATTAAGCTGGAATTAATATCATGTGTATAATGTTCACAGTGAGCTGTAATGCTGTCTGGATCAGAAAGCAGAGGACAGAAAATCTGAACTTCTGATGCAAAATTATTCTTGTTCTCTGATTAATCCATTTGATTCACCAGCATGCTGGTCAATTCAATTAGGCTTAGCACACTTTTAAATTCACCACCACCAGAACTATGTTTCTTCTTATTACTATAGTCACCAATGCTGGTACTGCTGCTAATGCTTCTGACTTTTCTATTCTTTTCAATCTTCTGACCTTCAACCTTCTCATCATTAATTCTTATACTCATTGTCTTTATTGTATTTTCTTCATTCTCATCAAGTCTTGTATCTACAGGCACCTGCCTGATTAAATACCTGTTGAATTATTTAAATGATTGCTGTTTGATTTATCAGTTATATATCTCATATTGCTCAAGTTTGGCTTAAAGTCTTCAAAAACTAGGCAACATGTTCATTTCTTATTATAAATTTCACAGTTTACTTCTTCATTATCTGAGGTGTTGCATCTCTAACAGGCAGTAAATTGTCAAGATCTTTCAAGAATAAGTTGCTGATTCTCTTTCTTGAATATAAGAAAAGAGGTATAAGTAATAATATCTTCAATCTGCACAGGCACTTCATCATAAAATGTGTAAAAAGAAGTGACTTCTCCTGTTTGAACAACCATGGTTACTCACAGCTTATTTTTCATCAGCAGATTCAACATTTCAGCATACTTTCAAGACAATAAATTGATTTCTGAACCAGTACCAATCAACACCATTAATTCTTGTTAATTTATAGTGACTGGCACATATAATGAACACATTCTATATGCTGTTTTGGATTTTGGTACTATGAGCTTTAATGTAAGTTGACTGGAATTGATCTTTAGCTCAGGCTGAACTAGTTTGGAGACTCTAACCTTTATATAGCTTTTGCTAGTACTGTTATTCCAACCTGATCCAAAGAATACTTGATAAAGCTTTGGTGATACATCTATAAGCTTCTTGACTAACACTTTGACCTTCCCATTGAAAATTTGATCCACTAATTCATTGGCATCTGCTGAATTACAGATTTGAAAGAATAAATAATCTGTTACAGAATATCTTGATCTTTGTTTCTTCATGGTCTTGTTCTGAATTTCAAACTTCTTCTGATTGATTGGTTCAATGTCTTCCATGATATTGTTATTGACACTAGCTTGATTATTACAGTAGGTAATAAATTGTCCAGTATACTGAGTATGGGGCATTACAATCTTAGCTTTTTGATTGTTCTTAGCTTCTCCAACAGTTTCAACATTGACTGATATTCTTTCTTCCAGTGGTTCATATTTCTTATTCAAATCAGATTCTTCATCAGATATTAGATATGCAAGTTGTCCTGCTTGAACCTTCACACTGATTGAATTTGCTGGAGGTGTCTTTTCTTGCTGATTGATCTTCTTTTTAGAGCTTGTCAACTCCAGAATTACCCATTCATTCTCTCTTATAGACTGTACAATATACATGTTCAGTATTCCAGATTTAGAAGTGACAACTTGATAGTTTTGATCAGAAAAATCTATACATAAGTTCTCTTCATTATTAATATGACAGAACCCATTATTTGCATCAGATTAGTATTTATAACACTGAGATTGACAGTGTCCAGGTTTTCTACAGTAAAAGCATGAGGGACATATTGAAATTTCTCTGGCAGTTCAAGCTTCTTAGTCACTAGAATAATAGCTTGTCATCAGCAAACTGTTTCAAGCTACATAAGAATTGACTAATTGCAGTTGGGTGTTCTCTTGTACTGTTGCAGAATTAGTAGTCACATTTGTTGTATAATTTGGTATGGATTTCAAAGGCCCTTCTCTCTGCAGCATATAGTACTGATTGGAATTCTCTTGTATCTGATTTGACTGTACTCTCATGGCTAATGTCAAATTTGTAAACTTGTTGATCATTCTTTTAATTGCAGCTTTAATATTAGTACTCTCAGAGCTCTTGACTTTGAATTTTGATTCAGATTCTTCAGTCTTCACAGAACTAGCTGTTTTCTTTGGAGTCTTGACTGTAGAGAGTTTATTAGCTAATTAATATTGCTCATCAAGCTTCTTCATTTTCTTCTGCTTCATTTTATCTTCTTTAAAGATCTTCTTATTCCCTTCATACTAGTTGATCAAATCTATAGTCACTCAAACAACCTTTCTAAAATCAATAGATAACATATCATCTGAAAGATTGAGCTTTACTTTGTCAATAATCTTATTTCAGAGCTTCTTGAGTAGCCTCTGAAGAAATCAAGACACCTTAGTGAATTCATCAAGTCTTTCATTGGCTTGTACTATACTGGTGATAGTAGTGTATTCTTGAATATAGGTGTAAATGTTGCTATCTCAAGCATGCAGTTTCTTTGTAATTGCTTGAAGATAATCCCAACAGTAAATCTTGTAAGTAATATTCTGATTATAAAATTCATGAATAATCTCATTAGAGAATACTTCCCAATTACCTTTGTTGTAGTCTTCTAAGGTCTTCATCTATTCTCTAATTCATGTAACATAATATCTAGCTAACTGTTTCATAATGTTCTTAAAGTCAATTACCTTATGATTCTTGCACATTTGATAAAACCTTTCAATAAACAAGGTAGCATCTCTGCCATCAAATCAAGATGCATTTGCCATGCCAGAAGAAGATATAGAAATGTGAAAATGAATCACAATTCTCCTGTTCTTACTCTGTAATATAGTTGTGTATGATTCTGTAGTACCTTCAACTATAGTTGATTCTGATTCTGATTTCTTGATTTCTTGATCTTTAATCATGTCACACAGTATGTTCTGTTGTTTCTCAATGATTCAATATCTTTCCAAAAAACCTATTTATCAGGCAAGCTTTAGATAAGAGCCATTTAAATCTAAGCTCCCTAATCTTATTTCTAAACAAAAACCTGATTAGTACTGTATTTCTAGTCTATAAGATCTTATCTTGAAATAGTGTATTGCTTCATGTGTCTGAGAATTTGTTTTTCTTTCTTGGCAGCCACCAAATCACCACATTATCATCTTCAGGTCTCAGCTTGGTCACCATATGAAGCAGAGTATGATGGGATGCCTTGTCAAAGTAGGTAAGTTGGTTGAGATAGTGAGAGCACAAGAAGAATGAAAAATCACAACATAGTAAGAATGGTAATGACCAAGTAGTAAGAACAGAGAAGCATGCCTTAATGGACACCTAAGCTCATAAGAAATAATAGTACTAAAGAGCTCTGTACTAATACAGGCAGCTCTAATAAGAAATAGTAGCAAGCTTTATAAACAAGAGATCTCCATATTCTCTAACTAATAACCAAACTAGTAATAAAGAATAAGTGTGTAGTAAAGTACAAAGATGCATGAAGGTGTTGAGCAAGATGCAGGAGCTATAAGTAGTTTATATAGCTCAGAGATAGTAGCTGGGGGGGGGTTTTGTGCCTTAGACTGGAACAACCTTTGTTCTAATATGGTACCAGAATCCCCACTACGCTATATAACAGCAACTCTAGAGAATAAAGATGACATGCTTTTGGCACCAAATCATCTGACAAAGATACCAGAAATCAAGAAGAATATGATGATTAATTAACACAAATGCTGAAGGCATCTCAACACCTATGATATCACTATTCTAGCTAGAGATCCAAGAATGGTAATGCAAATAAAGGGAGTGAAGAAGCTAGAGTTCTGTAAAATCTGTACTAAAGCTAAGCAAGCTCACAATCTATTTGAATCTAGAACATGCTCTATAAAGTCTGGAGCTAAAATTTTTATTAATATTGCAGGTGGTAGCTGTACTCTATTTACAGACTCTAATTCTCCAAGCTACAGCAGAGTAAAGTATTTTCTACTTATAATCAATAATACTACATGATACAGGTGAATCTATCTTCTGAAGAAGCAGGTAGAAGCTTCTGAAATCCTAAATAACTGAATTAATATGATTAAAGCATTTACTAAATAAAAGATTAGCACTATACTATGTGAGAATTGTATGTGTGGATCAGCATGACAATGAATCTATAGGAGGAATTGTACATGGAAAAAAGTATGCAAGATAAGAGGTCTGGTATTAGCAGTTATATATAACTTGTAGACAAGATTGCCACTAGCTCTCAACAAGAGATTCATGCAGTGGTGATCTTTTATGTATGCTTGTGAGCATGTGACTTAGTGTCTTGCAAGAACACATGTACTTTCAACAGCTTGTAAGCTGAGGCTCTGGACTCTTGTGAGTGTTGTTTGTCTGTATAAGAGATTTGTGAACAAATTCTGACAGATTTTCCTTTTTTGTAAGTCTTGGTTTCTCAAGACAGCTGTCTCATTAAAAATCTTCATAAGTAGAAAAACAAAATCTCTTGAGAAAAATAAAAATTTCCTCATAAGAAAAAGGGTACAGACTCACTAGAGATATAATATCAATACAACTCTAATAATACAACACAATATAACAACATAACAGAGCTCAATAACACAACAGTATATAGAGAGTCTCTATTGTTCTCACTAGCTTCATATTACTATTAGATAATAAACACTAGCTTAACAGAGAGCTTTCTCTTGCTTTCTCTTTCTCTTCTTTTCTTTTCTTTCTTCTCTAGTCTATATTATTATTATTCAGGTAAGTGAACCCTTCAAGCACTGCTTCATATAGAAGACAGGCTTGTGAGAGATTTCTGATGTTTGGAAGAAAACTATAGCTACATCTTGATGCTCTGCCTGTCTGGCCATAAGACTACAAGTTAGTGAGTTCACCTCTGGTTGTGTCTTTACTTTGCATGATCATAAGGTTTCATCTTTATATGGGATTTGGTTCATAAAAATACTGATGCTTGCTAGAAGTTATTAGTTTACTCTCTTTCTCTCTTCTCTTCTGTAACTTCTCTTCTCTCTTCTTTCTTAAGAGAATCTCTATCTCTCTCTTTATAGAAGATATTGGGCCTTCAGTGAGTAGTTCTGAAAGATTAAAAAGTGCTTACAACTGACAGTTCTAGAGTATTATTACTTCTTTCTCTCTCTCTTCTTCATCAGTTGTTGCTACTTCTTCTCTGTCAGCCCAAGTTGTAAGTGCTTCTTATGAGCTGATATTAGTTTGCATGCTGATGGAGTTAGGGTCTTGCTGCTCTATCTCTTCTTTCTACAGTTATTGCACCAGTTCTGGCCAGAAATGTGAGTATTCTCTATCACATTTCAGTTTACAGCTAACTCTCTCTAGATTATTAGTACTGTTCTTTCTGCTCTAGCAAGGTTTGTGGGTGCTGTAGTTCTGCAGAATATCTGAAATTGTCCAGCACTCTTTCTGCAAGATTAACAATAATGATTTCAGATCATCTTCATCTAAATACTGCCAGCCACTACTTTTACTGATGCTTTGCAGGCCAATCCAGTAATTCTTTCAAGTCTTCTACTCTATACTGGGGCACAAGCTTTGTCTGCCTGCAAAAGAGTATAGTATCACAAGCCTATTCAAAGATCTGTACTTATTGCTGGTTTGAATAATTCAAATTAATTAACTGTTCATGCCCAGCTCTGCAAGAGTATTCTCATAACTCAAGCTGAGATTCAGTTACTATCAGAACAGAAGTGCTTCACCTGCAAGAGAGCTCAGCAAGACTATAGCAACATAATCTTTACAGAGTGCATCTCTGCAGACTTGGGTTAAAAATATAATAACTGCTTATATTATAAGCATCTTGCTTGCTCTTTCCAGCAGTAAGATTATAGATAGTTGTTACAGGTCTTTACAGAAGAAAGCTGAAGACTCTTATATAATCTTTAGATAGTTCTTTTAAAACTAATTCAATTTAATTTGACTATGTCTTTTCTCTCTCTAACTCATTTTCTAGTTCCACTACCTCCATCCATCTCTTTTGTGAACCCAGCTTGTCCAGATTTCTACTATGGAATTGTTGGAGTAGCTTTCTCAGTGAATGGACATTACTTGTGGAAACCCATGTCTTGTTCTTCTTATCATTATAATCTTCTCAATATACTCTGTACTACAGCTTGCAACTCTCTCTCTTTGAGTTAATTATCTTATAGATCTGATACTTCTTTTCATTCTTGTTCATCTTGTGAACTGTAAGGATTCACCTGCAAACCCCTTACATGAATAAACAACACCTGCAAGGGCTCAGAGCCTCAGCTTGTGAGCTGTTAGAAGTACATGTGTTCTTGCAAGACACTAAGTCACATGCTTGTGAGCACACATAAAAGACTGCCACTGCACAAACCTCTTGTTAGAAGTCAGTAGCAATCTTGTCTACAAGTTATATATAGCTGCCAATATCAGATCTTTTATCTTGTATACTCTTTTCTATGTACAATTCCTTCTATAGATTCATTGTCATGCTGATCTACATGTATGATTCTCACATTTTGCCACTCTTCTTTGATGATGCCTGACAATAGTATTAATATGAAGAAGCCAACCCTCTGAAGCTTGTGAATCTGGGACACCAGCAGAAAATCTACCTGAAGAACAAACTCAAGTTTGTGAGGAGATGATAAATCTTGAAATCATCTCAGCTCTCTCAACTGTGGATGAAACTGAAACTAGCATTATAATCTCAGAGAGAGAGTCTATCTTAGCATTAAGAAATGAAATTTAATGACTTTACAAGAAAACCAAACTACTAAAGAGAATGGTGAAATGGCAAGAAAAGTTAAATACTCTTCAGGCCATCCAAAAGCACTTGTGAAGTGAATCTCTTAATATAGTTATCTTCAACCCAACATCTGTGAAGCATCCATCAGTCTTGAGATCATCACAACATATGAAGCTCTATCAGACTAGCTTCTATACAAAATATCAGTAGTTCATCTCCAGTATTGAATTCACTTGTGACACAAGCAAATTGAATGATGAGAAAACTCTTACATACATTCTTACAGAACTTGATTACATTGAAAAAGATCTCTAGAAGATTTATCACAAAAATAACCCATTGAAAAATAACTGGAATGATCTCAAGAAATTTCTATATGTGAGGCTAGAAGATCCAGCAAACTGCATATAAAACTCTTGACAAGTAATCTTCAATCTTTACAAGAGTTTGAATGAAACTGATCAAGTCTACCACCAACAATTTCTAGAGCTTGTGACAGAAATTGGTGAAGAATTTGAAAGCTTTAAAAAAATGAAGAAGAACCTATATATAGAGAACTTGAATGAGCTCATGTGAGCTAAACTGAATGAACAGCTGGAAATACCAGATAATATTGATGAGATAGTAGTACTGACTACTCAACTTCAATCAAGTGTGACAGCAGCTCTTGAAAAGAATGCCTCATATATAAAGTCTATCAATTCAGTTGAAAGTGCTTATGAAGATATGAAGACTGATGACTCAAGATCATGAACAGATAAGAGAAGTCAATTCCAGAGACCTGCTCAGAAGATAAAGAAAGATCTTATCAAGAATTATAAAGCTTTGAGAAAAGAAGAAAAGTGCTTTAAGTATAATTAAAAGAGATATCTTATAAAGAACTGTCTCAAGAAGAAGAGTAGCAAATAGAAAATTGGAGAACTGTAAGTAGATAAAATTAATATAATAAAGTTGTTCAAGAAAAGTCTTCTTGCTCTTCCCTCCATTGTTCTAGACATATAAAATCCAACTGACAGAAGTATCACCTGGTCAGCACTAATAGACTTGAGTTATTAATCTCTAGTAATTAGTTCATGATTGGCTGTAAAGGTAGCACTAGAGGTGCACAAGATGTCTATAGAGATTGAAACTGCTATAAATTATGAAAATGTCATTCTTGCAGAAGAGATTGCAAATATATTTTTTGAAGTCTGTGACTCTCAGAAAAACTGGCAGTTGTTCCATAAACAAGTGATAGTTGTGAACATAAAAAATGAGATGCTAGTGGATTTAAGCTGGCTGCAGTAACATAATCTCAAGATATATTTCAGAGAACTAAGACTAAAGTTTCAAACTGTATGTTGTGACCTGCTTGTGAAGATTAAACCAGTTAATCTCTTGAAGCTAGTGAAGAGTGAGAAGCCTATCTATATAATAACTCTCTGTAAATTAGAACAGGTGATGACAGTAGATCTAGATCTCCAGATACTAGAAGTCTACTGTAAACTTGTGGAAGTGTTTAATAACAAGAGAGCTTGAGAGCTGCCATTACACTGTAAAGATGATTTAACCATAGATCTTGAGCTGGAGAAGCAGCCAGAATTTAAAAGAATGTACAGACTTTTACAAGCTGAACAAGAGACTCTTTATAAATATCTGAGCAGTACTCTAACTCATGGGTTCATCTGCTCTTTCAAGTCATATGCAGAAGCACCCATTCTGTTTGTGTTCAAGAAGAATAATAAACTAAAAATATGTGTGGACTATCACAATCTGAATTCAAAAATGGTCAAGAATAGATATTCTTTATTACTGATTGAAGGTATATTGTATAAGCTTGTGGGAGCTGTAATATTTACTCAGTTGAATGTCAAGAATGCCTACTATAAATTGAGAATTTGTAAAGAGAATGAGTAGAAGAATGCATTTTAAACTCTACAGAAGCTATTTAAGTACTTGATAGTATCTTTTAAACTCATGAATACACTGGCAGTCTTTCAATTGTATATTATGAAGGCACTTAGCAAATATCTAAATGTATTTGTGGTGGCCTATCTTAATGATGTGGTTGTGTACTTGGCTTGCAAGAAAGACCATGAGAAGCATGTGAAATTAGTACTTAAGACACTCAAGAATGCAGATCTTTATTGCAAGCTGGCAAAGTGCAAGTTTAATACTTGTGAGATTGACTATCTTGAATATATTATAACACCAGAGGGTGTTCTTATGAAGAAGAGCTGTATAGACACTATTCTTGACTAGTCAGAGCTAACCAGTAAGAAAGAAGTTCAGGTCTTTTTAGAATTTGTAAACTTTTACAGATGCTTCATCTCAAGATTCTCTAAGATAGTCTGCAGCCTGACTGCTCTTCTAAAGAGAGAAGAAGCAAAGCTAAGCAGACACATATAAAGAGAGATGAGAAGAGAGATCAACACTTTCATGACTGAGGAAGGTCACAAAGTCTTTATAAATCTGATGTAAGAATTCACCTGTGAACCTCTTACACAGACAAACAACATCTGTAAGGGCCCAGAGCCTGGGCTCACAAGCTGTTGGAAGTACATGTGTCCTTGTGAGGCACTAAGTCACATGCTTGCAAGCACACATAAAAGACTGCCACTGCACAAACCTCTTGTTAGAAGCCAGTGGCAATCTTGTCTACAAGTTATATATAGCAGCCAATATCAGACCTTTTACCTCACATACTCTTTTCTACATACAATTCCTTCTATAGATTTATTGTCATGCCAATCCACACATACAATTCTCACATTTTGCCACTCTTCTTTGGTGACACCTAACAATGGTATCAACACAAAGAAGTCAACCCCCTGAAGCTCACAAACCTGGGACACCAGCAGAAAACCTACTCAAAGAACAAACCTAAGTTTGTGAGGAGATAAATCTTGAAACCACCTCAACTCTCTTAACTGTAGATGAAACTAAAACTAGCATTACAGTCTCAGAGAGAGAGTCTACCTTAGCATCAAGAGATGAAATCCAACAACTTCACAAGAAAACCAAACTACTAAAGAGAATGGCAAAATGACAAGAAAAGTTAAATACTCTCCAGGCCACCCAAAAGTACTCACAAAGTGAATTTCTTAATATAGTCATCTTCAACCCAATACCTGTGAAGCATCTATCAGTCTTGAGATCACCACAACACATGAAGCTCTATCAGACTGGCTTCTATATAAAACATCAGTGGTTCATCTCCAGCATTGAATCCACTCACAACACAAGCAAATTGAATAATGAGAAAACCCTCACATACACTCTTACAGAACTTGATTATATTAAAAAAGATCTCTGGAAGGTTTACCATGAAAATAATCTACTGAAGAATAACTAAAATAATCTCAAGAAATTTCTACATACAAGACTAGAAGATTCAGCAAACCACATATAAAACTCTTGGCAAGCAATCTTCAATCTTCACAAGAGTTTGAATGAAACTGATCAAGTCTACTGCCAATAATTTCTAGAGCTTGTGACAGAAATTGGCAAAGAATTTGAAAGATTTAAAAAAATGAAGAAGAATCTATATATAGAGAACTTGGATAAGCTCATGCAAGCTAAACTGGATGAACAGCTGGAAATACCAGATGATATTAATAAGATAGTAGCACTGACTACCTGACTTCAATTAAGTGTAACAGCAACTCTTGAAAAGAATGCCTCACACATAAAGTCTACCAATTCAGTTAAAAGTGCTTACAGAGATATAAAGACTAATAACTCAAGATCACAAACAGATAAGAGAAGTCAACTTCAGAGACCTGCTCAGAAGATGAGAAAAAACCTTATCAAGAATCATGAAGCTTTAAGAAAAGAAGAAAAGTGCTTTAAGTGTGGCTAAAAGAGGCATCTTATAAAAGACTGTCCCAAGAAGAAGAGTAGCAAATAGAAAATTGGGGGGCTGCAAGTAGATAGAATTAATATAATGAAGTTGTTCAAGAAAAGTCTTCTTGCTCTCCCTCTCATTATTCTAGATGCACAAAGTCTAACTGACAGGAGTATCACCTGGTCAGCAATAATAGACTCTGGTTGTCAATCTCTAGTGATTAGTTCACAATTGGCTGCAAAGCTAGTGCTAGATGTGCACAAGATGCCTATAGAGATTGAAACTGCTATAGATTATGAGAATGTTACTCTTATAGAAGAGATTGCAAATATATTCTTTAAAGTCTGTAACTCTCAGAGAAACTGGCAGTTGTTTCATAAACAAGTAATGGTTGCAAATATAAAAGATGAGATACTAGTGGGTTTGAGCTGGCTGCAGCAACACAATCTCAAGATATATTTCAGAGAACTAAGACTAGAGTTTCAAACTGTGTATCATAATCTGCTTGTGAAGGTTAAACCAGTTAACCTTTCAGAGCTAGTGAAGAAAGAGAAGTTCATCTACATAATGACTCTCTGCAAATCAGAACAGGTGGTGACAGCAGATCTAGACCTTTAGATACCAGAAGCCCACCACAAACTTGTGGAAGTGTTTAGTAACAAGAAAGCTTGAAAGCTGCCACCACACTGTAAAGATGATTTGACTATAGATCTTGAGCCAGAGAAGTAGCCAGAATTTGAAAGAATGTACAGACTTTTGCAAGCTGAACAAGAGACTCTTCACAAATATCTGAGCAGTGCTTTAATCTATAGATTTATCTACTCTTTCAAGTCATCTGTAGAAGCACTCATTCTGTTTACATTCAAGAAGAACAGTAGACTAAGAATGTGTGTGAACTATTACAATCTGAATTCAAAAATAGTCAAGAATAGATATTCTCTACTACTAATTGAAGATGTATTATATAAGCTTGTGGAAGCTGCAATATTCACTCAGTTGAATATCAAGAATGCCTATTATAGATTGAGAATTCACAAAGAGAATGAGTGGAAGACTGTATTTCAAACTCTACAGAAGCTATTTAAGTACTTGATAGTATCTTTTAAACTTGTGAATGCACCAGCAGCCTTCCAATCATATATCATAAAGACACTTAGTGAATATCTGGATGTGTTCACAGTGGCCTATCTTAATAATGTGGTCATGTACTCAGCTTGTGAGGAAGATCATGAGAAGCATGTGAAATTAATACTTAAGATACTCAAGAATGCAGATCTTTATTACAAGCTGGCAAAGTGCAAGTTCAATGCTTGCAAGATTGACTATCTTGAGTATGTCATAACACCAGAGGATGTTCTTATAGAGAAGAGCTGTATGGACACTATTCTTGACTGGCCAGAGCTAACCAGTAAGAAAGAGATCCAGATCTTCTTAGAATTTGCAAACTTTTACAGGCACTTCATTTCAAGATTCTTTAAAATAGCCTGTGGCCTGACTGCTCTCCTAAAGAGAGAAGAAGCAAAGCTAAGCAGGCACACATGAAGAGAGATGAGAAGAGAGGTCAACACTTTCATGACTGAGAAAGGTTATGAAGTCTTTATAAATCTGAAAAGAGTGTTTGCAGAAGCTGTTATGCTTCATCATTTTGATATAGAATGGAAGATCAGACTGGAAACAGATGTATCTGGCTTCACAGTGTGTGGTATTCTATCACAACTGGCAAAGAATGGTGTTTGGGTTCCAGTTGGGTTTTATTCACAGAAAATGCAATCTGTGAAGATGAATTATAACATTCATGATCAAGAACTGCTCACAATTGTAGAGTTATTTAGATATTAGTGCTGCTGGTTGAAAGGCTTGTAAACACCAGTTCAAGTTCTTACAGATCATGATAGCTTGTGCTATTTCTAGACTGCTTAAGATCTCTTACAAAGACAGATCTGCTGGGCACAAAGACTGACAGTCTTTTGGTTCACAGTTAATCATGTGAAAGGAATCAAGAACCCAGTAGATAGACTCTCACAAAGACCTGATTATATCAAGAAGGCTGGTCTAGATGACATGAAGCATTGCAAACCAACTGAGAGTGATGCTTGCAAAGAAGCAAGAGATCACAGAAAAGTTGGAACTAACAGCCCAAGTTTCTCCCAACCAGAGAGAGGAGAGAAAAGATGAGAATGTGCAACTCACCTCTACAAAGCTTCAGATTATGATTAAGAAACTACTTGTGAAGGTTGTCTTGAAAGATACATGCAAAGTAAAGAAGATTGCAATACAGATTCAGAAGATCAAAGATCTGATTCACAAGAAAAATTCTTATAAGAAGAGCAGCTTCAATCTGTTGGCATTATTGCTAAACCTACTGCAAAGTGATGCTTATGCAGCTGAAGTCTGCAAAGGCATTAAGATGAATATAAAGAAATTTGTGACATGGAAAGAGAAGAAGAGCATTCTCTATAGAAATAATTACATGTACATTTCTCAGAATAAGATCTTGCAAATAGAGCTGATCAGATGTTATCATGATCTATCTCTTGTAAGACATTTTACTACAGCAAGAATGTATAAGCTTATAGCTTGCAAATACTTTTAGTCAAGAATGAGAGAACTGATGAAGGAGTGTTATAAAGTCTGTAGAGTCTGCTAGAGCTCAAGAAGAGTTTGTGGGAAACCTCAAGAAGAACTATTACTCTTACCAATTCTGAATTGCTCTTGAGAATCTATTAGCATGAATGTTATTACAGATCTTCCTGTGAGCCTGAATTTTGAGAAGATGCAGTTTGACTGTATTCTGGTTGTAGTGGACCAGCTCACAAAGATAGCTCACTTTATCTCTACAACAAAGAAGCTGACATCAGAGGAATTGGCTCATCTCTTTGTTTGTGAGATAGTGAGATTACATGGATTATTTATGAGCATAGTAACAGATTGAGGATCTCTGTTTGCAAGTGAATTTTAAGGTGATTTGACTCACATCTTGAAGATCACAAGAATAATAAGTATGATGTTCCATCTGCAAACTGATGGTCAAACTGAGAGACTGAATAGTGTGCTAGAGCAGTACCTGTGAAGCTATATTAGTTATGATCAAGATGACTGGATGATGTGATTGCTAATGGCAGAGTTCACATACAATAACTCATGACAGGCCTTCACACAGAAATCACCTTTTCAGCTGATATATGGGTTGAATCCACAAACAGATCTATTGAACCTTGATGAGTATGACTATATGTGCAAGAATTCAAAGAATTAGGCAGAGGCAATGAGATTGCTCTGCAAGAAGGTCAAGAAATCACTCACAAAAGCACAAGCTTACCAGAAGAAGTACTATAATCAGAAGCACATTATAAAGACTTTCCAGATGGAAGACAAGATGTGGCTTGACCTTCACAATATCAAGACTGCACAGCCTAACAAAAAATTGAATTTGTTAAGGCATGGGTCTTGTAAAATTGTGAAGATAGGCTCATAAGCCTACAGACTGAAGCTGCCTCCAGATCTGCAAACTCATAATGTCTTTCATGTATTCCTGCTCTGCAAGCACAAGACCTGTGAAGAAATTGATAGCTTACCTTATCACAAAGTTTGCAAGACAGACAAGAATGAAAAGAAGTATTAGGTCTGCAAGATAATTGACTCAAAGAGAGAAAGTCACAAGCTGTAGTACAGAGTATATTAGGAAGATTATGATGACAAGAAGAACAAGACATGGGTGCCTGCAAGCAATGTCCATCCACTGAGAAAGCTACTCCAACAATTCTATAGTAGGAACCTGGACAAGCCTGGTTCACAAAAGAGATGGATGGAGATAGTAGAGCTAGAAAATGGGTTAGAGAGAGAAAAAGCATAGTCTGAACTGAATCAAATTAATTTCAAAACAAGAAAAAGAACTAAGCTAAGAACTATATAAGAGTCTCTGGCTTCCTCCCATAAAGACCTGTAACAACTATCTATAATCTTACTACTGGAAAGAGCAAGCAAGATGCTCACAGTATAGACAATTGTTACACTTTTAACTCAAGCCTGTGGAGATGCACTCTGCAAAGACTATATTATTATAGTCTTGCTGAGCTCTCTTGCAGGCAGAGTACTTCTGTTCTGATAATGGCTGAACTCTAGCTCAAGTCACAAAAATACTCTTACAGAGCTGAGTACACACAGTCAACTGGTTTGAATTATCCAAACCAGCAATAAGCACAGATCTTTGAATAGGCTTGTGACATCATGCTCTTTTGCAGGCAGACAAAGCTTGTGCTCTAGTATGAAGTGAGAGGCCTGGAAGAACCACCAGATTGGCCCACAACACACCAGCAAAAGTACCAGCTGGTAGTAATTAAATGAAGGTGATCTGGAACCATTATTATTAATCTTGCAGAGAAGATGCTGGGCAATCCCAGACACTCTACAGAACTACAGCACCCACAAATTCTGCTGAAGCAGAGAAAACAGCAACAATAATCTAGAGAGAATTAGCTGCAAACTGAAATGTAATAGAGAATACTCACATTTCTGGCCAGGACCAGCACAATAATTACAGAGAGAGAGAGACAGAGCAGCAGAACTCTAACTTCATCAGCATGCAAACTAATATCAGCTTATAAGAAGTACTTACAGCTTGAGCTGGCAGGAGAAGAGTGGCAACAACTGATGAAGGAGAAGAAGAGGAAGAAGTGACAACACTCTAGAACTGTCAGTCACAAGCACTTCTCAATCTCTCAGAACTACTCACCAAAGGCCTAATATCTTTCACAAAGAGAGAGGTGGGAGTTCTTCTGAGAAAGAAGAGAGAAGAGAAATTATGAGAGAGAGAGAAAGAAGAGAGCAAACTGGCAGCTTCTAGCAAGCATCAGTATCTCTGCAAATTAAACCCCATGTGAAGGTGAAACCTTATAATCACACAAAGCAAAGGCACAACCAGAGGTGAACTCATTAACTTGTGATCTTATAACCAGACAGGCAGAGCATCAAGATGTAGTTATAGTTTTCTTTCAAACATCAGAGATCTCCTGTGAGCCTGCCTCTCACACAAAGCAGTGCTTGAAGAGTTCACTTATCTTGATAATGATGATATAGACTAGAGAAGAAAGAGAAGAAAAGAAGAGAAAGAGAAAGCAAGAGAAAGCTCTCTCTTAAGCTAGTGCTTATTATCTAATAGTAACATGGAGCTAGTGAGAACAATAGAGATTCTCTACATATTGTTGTGTTATTGAGCTCTGTTGTGTTGTTATGTTATGTTATGTTGTTGGAAGCCAGTGGTAATCTTGTCTACAAGTTGTACATAGTGGCCAATACCAGACCTTTTACCTTGTGTACTCTTTTCTACATACAATTTCTTCTATAGATTCATTGTCACACCAATCCACATGTACAATCCTCACATCTGAAAAGAGTGTTTATGGAAGCTGTTATGCTTCACCATTTTGATATGAAATAGAAAACCAGACTGGAAACAGATACATCTGACTTTGTGGTGTATGATATTCTATTACAGCTGGTGAAGAATGGTGTTTGGATTCCAGTTGAGTTTTATTTGTGGAAGATGCAACCTGTGGAGATGAATTATGGCATTTATAATCAAGAACTGCTTGTGATTGTGAAGTTATTTAGATATTGGTGCTGCTGGTTGAAAGGCTTGCAAATACCAGTTCAAGTTCTTACAGATCATGATAGCTTGTGCTATTTTCAGACTGCTCAAGATCTCTTGTGAAGACAGATCTGCTGGACACAAAAACTGACAGTCTTTTAATTCATGATTAATCATGTAAAAGAAATCAAGAATCCAGCAGATGAACTCTTGTGAAGATCTGATTATGTCAAGAAAACTAGTCTAGATGATATGAAGAGTTGTGAAACTGCAAATCAACTGAGAGTGATGCTTGTGAAGAAGCAAGAGACTACAGAAAAGTTAGAACTGACAGCTTAAGTTTCTCCCAACTAGAGAGAGAAGAAAGAAGATGAGAATATATAACTCATCTTTATAAAGCTTTGGATTGTGACCAAGAAACTACTTGTGAAGGTTGTCTTGAAAGACATGTGCAAAGTGAAGAAAATCACAATGCAGGTTCAGAAGATTAAAGACCTGGTTTATGAGAAGAATTCTTATGATAAAGGCAGCTTCAATCTGTTGGCATCATTGCCAAATCTATTGCAAAGTGATGACTATACAGCTGAGATCTGTGAAGGCATTAAGATGGGTATGAAGAAATTTGTGATGTAGAAAGAGAAGAAGAGCATTCTCTATAGAGATAGTTGCATGTACATCTTTGAGAATGAGATCTTGTGAATAGAGCTGATCAGATGTTATTATAATCTATCTCTTGTGAGACATTTTGCTACAGCAAGAATGTATGAGCTTATAGCTCACAAATACTTTTAATCAAGAATAAGAAAACTGGTGAAGAAGTATTGTGAAGTCTGTAGAGTCTGCCAGAACTTAAGAAGAGTTTATAGAAAATCTCAAGAAGAACTATCACTCTTATTAATTTTAAATTACTCTTGAAAATTTATTAGTATGAATGTTATTACAGATCTTCCTGCAAGCCTGAATTTTAAGAAGGTGCAGTTTAACTATATTCTGGTTGTAGTGAACTAGCTTATAAAGATGACTTACTTTATCTCTACAATAAAGAAGCTGATATCAGAGAAATTGGCCCATCTCTTTGTTTGTGAGATAATAAGATTATACAGATTACCTGTAAGTATAGTAACAGATTGAGAATCTCTGTTTGTGAGTAAATTTTAAGATAATTTGACTTATATCTTGAAGATTGTGAGAGTAATGAGCATGGTATTCCACCCACAAACTAATAATCAAACTGAGAGACTGAATAGTGTGCTAGAGCAGTATCTGTAAAGCTATATCAGTTATAATCAAGATAACTGGATGATGTGATTGCCAATGGCAGAGTTTGTGTATAATAACTTACAGCAGGTCTTCACACAGAAATCATCTTTTCAGCTGATATATAAGTTGAATCCACAAACAGCTCTATTGGACTCTGATAAGTATGATTATGTGTGCAAGAATTTAAAGAATCAGACAGAGATAATAAGATTACTCTGTAAGAAGATCAAGAAATTACTTGTAAAAACACAAGTCTATCAGAAGAAGTATTATAACCAGAAGTACACCATAAAGACTTTTCAGATAATAGACAAGATGTAGCTTGATCTTCACAATATCAAGACTGTGTGGCCTAACAAAAAATTGAATTTGTTGAGATATGGGCCTTGTAGAATTATGAAGAAGATAGACTTGTAAGTCTACAGACTGGAGCTGTCTTCAGGTCTGTGAACTTATAATATTTTTCATGTATTTCTGCTCTACAAGTACAAGACCTGTGAAGAAATTGATAGCTCATCTCATCATAAAGTTCACAAGATAAATGAGAATAAAAAGAAGTATTGGGTCTGTAAGATAATTGACTCAAAGAGAGAGAGTTACAAGCTGTAGTACAGAGTACACTAGAAAGATTATGATAATGAGAAAAACAAGATATGGATTTCTGTAAGCAATGTCTGTTTACTGAGAAAGCTACTCCAACAATTTTATAGTAGGAATCTGGACAAGCCTGGTTCACAAAAAAGATGGATGGAGGTAGTAGAGCTAGAAAATAAGTTAGAGAGAGAAAAGATATAGCCAAGCTGAACTGAATCAAATTAAATTGACCTCAAAAGAAGAAAAAACTAAGCTAAGAACTATATAAGAGCCTCCAGCTTCCTCCTGCAAAGACCTGTAACAACTATCTATAATTTTACTGCTGGAAAGAGCAAGCAAGATGCTTATGATATAGGCAGTTATTATATTTTTGATCCAAGCCTGTAGAGATGCACTTTGTAAAGACTATATTATTATAGTCTTGCTGAGCTCTCTTGCAGGCAGAGTACTTCTGTTCTGGTGGCAGCTGGACTCCAGCTCAAGTTATAAGAATACTCTTGCAGAGCTGGATGTGAATAGCTAACTAGTTTGAATTATTCAAACCAGTAATAAGTACAGGTCTTTGAATAGACTTACAACATTATGCTCTTTTACAGACAGATAAAGCTTGTGCTCTAGTATAGAATAGAAGACTTGAGAGAATCATCAGATTGGCCTGTAAAGCACTAGCAAAAGTAGTGACTAGCAGTATTTGGGTGAAGATGATCTGGAACCACCATTATTAATCTTGCAGAGGGAGTACTGAATAATCTCAAGTACTTTACAGAACTACAGCACCCACAAACTCTGCTGAAGCAGAAGAAACAGTAATAATAATCTAGAGAAGATTAGCTGCAAACTAAAATGTGATAGAGAATACTTACATTTTCAGTCAGAGCTAGAGCAGCAACAATTATGGGGAGGAAAGACAGAGCAGAACTCTAACTCCATCAGCATGCAAATCAATACCAGCTCATGAGAAGCACTTACAGCTTGAGCTAGTGAAGAAGAAGCAGTAACAACTAATGAAGAAAAGAAAGAAGAAGAAGCAACAACACTCTAGAACTATCAGTTATGAACACTTTTCAAATTCTCAAGACTACTTACCAAAGACCCAACTTCTTCTGTGAAGAGAGGAGTAAGGATTCTTCTGAGAGAGAAGAGTAACAATAACTTACAAGAGAGAGAAGAAGAAAACTGTAAATCTGCAGAAACTTCTAGCAAGTATTAGTCTCTCTGCAAACCAAATTCCACACAAAGGCAAAACTTTATAATCATGCAAAGTAAAAGCATAATCAAGGGTGAACTCATCAACTTGTGACTGTAAGATTAAGTGTACAGAACATCTGAATAAAGTCATTTTTAATTCTTTTAATTATTAGAGATCTTCTGTAAGCCTGTCTTCCATGCAAAGCAGTGCTTGAAGAGCTCACTTACCTGAATAATGATAATACAAACTAGAGAAGAAAGAAAAGAAAAGAAGAGAAAGAGAAAGCAAGAGAAAGCTCTCTTTTAAGCTAGTGCTCATTATCTAATAGTAATACAGAGCTAGTAAGAACAATAGAGACTCTCTACATATTATTGTATTATTGAGCTCTGTTGTGTTATTATGTTGTGTTGTGTTATTAGTGTTATGTTGATATTATATCTCTAGTGAGGCTGTACTCTTTTTCTTATAAGGAAATTTTTATTTTTCCCAAGAGATTTTGTTTTTCTACTCATGAAGATTTTTAATGAGACAGCTGTCTTGAGAGATCAAGACTTACAAGAGAGGGAAATCTGTAAGAATTTGCTTGTAAATCTCTTACATAAATGAACAACATCTGTAAGAGTTCAGAGTCTCAGCTTGCAAGCTGTTGAGAGTATATGTATTCTTGTGAGGCACTAAGTCATGTGCTCACAAGCACACATAAAAGGTCACCACTGCACAAATCTCTTGTTAAAAGCCAGTAGCAATCTTGTCTACAAGTTGTACATAGCTGCTAATACCAGACCTTTTACCTTATATACTCTTTTCTATGTACAATTTCTTCTATAGATTCATTGTCATGCTAATTCACATGTATGATCCTCACATGAACTTTATGATAAGATGAGCTATTGATTTCTTTGTGAGTCTTGTGCTTGTGGAGCAGGAATACATGAAAGATATTATAAGTTTACAGATCTGGAGGCAGCTCCAGTCTGTAGACTTGCAAGCCTATTTTTTTCACAATTCTACAAGACCCATATCTTAACAAATCTAATTTTTTGTTAGACCACATAGTCTTGATATTGCAAAGATCAAGCTACATCTTGTCTTCCATCTGAAAAGTCTTCACAATATACTTCTAGTTATAGTACTTCTTCTAGTAGACTTGTATCTTTGCAAGTGATTTCTTGATCTTCTTACAGAGCAATCTTATTGCCTTCACCTGATTTTTTGAATTCTTGCACATATAGCTATACTTATCAGGGTTCAATAGATTTATTTACAAATTTAATCTATATATTAGCTAAAAAGATGATTTCTGTATAGAGGCCTGCTATAAGTTATTGTATGTGAACTCTGCCATTAATAATCACATCATCTAGTTATCTTGATTATAACTAATATAGCTTTACAGATACTGCTCTAGCATACTATTCAGTCTCTCAGTTTAATCATCAGTTTGCAGGTGGAACATCATGCTTATTACTCTTATAATCTTCAAGATATGAGTCAAATCATCTCAAAATTCACTCACAAATAGAGATTCTCAATCTGTTACTATACTTACAGATAATCTGTATAATCTCACTATCTTACAAACAAAGAGATGAGCCAATTTCTCTGATATCAGCTTCTTTATTGTAGAGATAAAGTGAGTCATCTTTATGAGCTAGTCTACTACAATCAGAATACAGTCAAACTGCATCTTCTCAAAATTCAGACTTACAGAGAGATCTGTAATAATATTCATGCTATTAGATTCTCAAGAGCAATTCAGAATTAATAAGAGTGATAGTTCTTCTTGAGGTTTTTCATGAACTCTTCTTAAGTTCTGGCAGATCTTACAGGCTTCACAACACTTCTTTATCAGTTCTCTCATTCTTAATTAAAAGTATTTGCAAGCTATAAGCTCATACATTCTTGCTGTAGCAAAATGCCCTGTAAGAGATAGATTATAATAATATCTGATTAACTCTATTCACAAGATCTTATTTTGAGAGATGTACATGCAAACATTTCTATAGAGAATGCTCTTCTTTTCTTTTCATGTCACAAATTTCTTCATGTTCATCTTAATATCTTTACAGACTTCAGCTGCATAGTCATTACTTTGCAGTAGATTTGACAATAATGCTAACAGATCAAAGCTACTCTTCTTATAAGAATTCTTCTTATAAACCAGATCTTTAATTTTCTAAATCTGCATTACAATTTTCTTTACTTTGTATGTGTCTTTCAAGACAATCTTTGCAAGTAGGTTGTTGATTACAACTCAAAGCTTTACAGAGATGAGTTGCATGTTCTTATCTTCTCTCTTTTCTCTTTAATTAGAAGAAACTTGAGCTGTTAGTCTTAGCTTTTCTGTAGTCTCTTGCTTCTTCACAAGCATTACTTTCAGTTGATTTGTAGTCTTGCAACTCTCTGTATTATTCAGACCAGTCTTCTTGATATAATTAGATCTTTATAAGAGTTCATCTGCCAGATTCTTGATTTCTTTCACATGGTCAATTATGAATTAAAAGACTGTTAGTCTTTATGTCCAGCAAACCTGTCTTTGTAAGAGATCTTAAGCAGTCTGAAAATAGTGCAAGCTATCATAATCTGTAAGAACTTGAACTGGTGTTCACAAGTCTTCCAACCAGCAGTATTAATATCTAAATGACTCCACAATCACAAGTAGTTCTTGATTATAAATGTTATAGTTCATCTTTATAAGTTGCATCTTCTGTAAATAAAACCCAACTGGAATCTAAATGCTATTCTTTGCCAGCTGTAATAGAATATCATACACTACAAAGTCAGATGCATCTGTTTCCAGTCTGATCTTCTGTTCTATATCAAAATAGTAAAGTCTAACAGCTTCTGTAAACACTCTTTTTAGATCTATAAAGACTTTATAATCTTTCTTAGTTATGAAAGTGTTAATCTCTCTTCTTATCTCTCTTTGCATGTGCCTGCTTAGCTTTGCTTCTTCTCTCTTTAGAAGAGCAGTCAGACTGGAGACTATCTTAAAGAATCTTGGAATGAAGCATCTGTAAAAGTTCACAAATTCTAAGAAGATCTGAATCTCTTTCTTACTGATTAGCTCTGGCCAGTTAAGAATAGTATTCATACAGCTCTTCTTCATAAGAACACTCTCTGATATTATAATATACTCAAGATAGTCAATCTCACAAGTATTGAACTTGTACTTCACCAGCTTGCAATAAAGGCCTGCATTCTTAAGTATCTTAAGTACTAATTTTACATGCTTCTTATAGTCTTTCTCATGAGTCAAGTATACAACTACATCATCAAGATAGACTATTATAAACACATCCAGATATTCACTAAGTGCCTTCACAATATATAATTGGAAGACTGCTGGTGCATTCACAAGTTTAAAAGACACTATTAAGTACTCAAATAGCTTCTGTGAAGTTCAAAATGCAGTCTTCCACTCATTCTCTTTATGAATTTTCAATCTATAGTAAGTATTCTTGATATTTAACTGAGTGAATATTGTAGCTTCTGTAAGCTTATACAATATATCTTTAATTAGTAGTAGAGAATATCTATTCTTAATTATTTTTAAATTCAGATTATAATAGTTCATACATATTTTTAGTCCATCATTCTTCTTAAATGCAAACAGAATGAATGCTTCTGCAGATGACTTGAAAGAGCAGATAAACTCATGAGTTAGCATACTGCTCAGATATTTATAAAAAGTCTTTTGTTCAGCTTGCAAAAGTCTGTATGTTCTTTCAAATTCTGGCTGCTTCTCCAGCTCAAGATCTATAATCAAATCATCTTTACAGTATGATGGCAGCTCTCAAGGTTTTTTATCATTAAACACTTTTACAAGTTTACAGTAAGCTTTCAGTATCTGGAGATCTAGATCTACTGTCATCACCTATTCTGATTTACAGAGGGTTATTATATAGATAGGCTTCTCTTTCTTCACTAGCTTCAAGAGATTAACTGGTTTAACCTTCACAAGCAGATTACAATATACAGTTTGGAATTCTAGTCTTAGTTCTCTAAAACACATCTTGAAATTGTGTTACTGCAGCCAGCTCAAACTCACTAGTATTTCATCTTTTATGTTTACAATCATTACTTGTTTATGGAACAATTACTAGTTTTTCTGAATGTTACAGGCTTTAAAGAATATATTTACAATCTCTTTTATAAGAGTAACATTTTCATAATCTATAGCAGTTTCAATCTCTATAGATATCTTGTGCATCTCTAGCACTAGCTTCACAGCCAATCACAAACTAATCACTAGAGATTAATAACCAGAGTCTATTAGTACTGACCAGGTGATACTTCTGTTAGTTGGGCTTTGCACATCTAGAACAATGGAAGAGAGAGCAAGAAGACTTTTCTTGAACAACTTCATTATATTGATTTTATCTATCTGTAACTTCCCAATTTCTTATTTGCTATTCTTCTTCTTGAGACAGTCTTTCACAAGATATCTCTTTTGGCCACACTCAAAGTACTTCTCTTCTTTTCTTAAAGCTTCATAATTCTTGATAAGATCTTTTCTCATTTTCTGAGCAGATCTCTGAGATTGACTTCTCTTATCTGTTTATAGTCTTGAGTTATCAGTCTTTATATCTCTGCAAGTACTGTCAACTGAATTGATAGACTTCACATGCAAGACATTCTTTTCAAGAACTGCTGTTATACTTGATCAGAGTTAGGTAGTCAGTACCACTATCTTATTAATATCATCTGATATTTCCAGCTGTTTATTCAGTTTAGCTCACATAAGCTCATTCAAGTTCTCTATATATAGATTCTTCTTCATTTTTTTAAAGCTTTCAAATTCTTCACCAATTTCTGTTGCAAGCTCTAGAAATTATTGGCAGTAGACTTGGTCAGTTTCATTCAAACTCTTGTAAAGATTGAAGATTACTCATCAAGAGTTTCACATGCAGTTTGCTGGATCTTCTAGTCTCATATATAAAAATTTCTTGAGACTATTCCAGTTATTCTTTAATGAATTATTTTCACAGTAAATCTTCTAGAGATCTTCTTTAATGTAATCAAGTTCTGTAAGAGTATATGTGAGGGTTTTCTCATCATTCAATTTGCTTGTGTTGTGAGTGGATTTAATACTGAAGATGAACCATTAATATTTTGCATAGAAGCTAGTCTGATAGAGCTTCATGTATTGTGGTAATCTCAAGACTGATGGATGCTTTACAGATGTTGGATTGAAGATAATTATATCAAGAGATTCACTTTGTGAGTGCTTTTGAATGATCTGGAGAGTATTCAACCTTTCTTGTCATTTTGCCATTCTCTTTAGTAGTTTGGTTTTCTTGTGAAGTTGTTGGATTTCATCTCTTGATACTAAGATAGACTCTCTCTCTAAGATTGTAATGCTAGTTTCAGTTTCATTCACAGTTAAGAGAGCTGAGGTGGTTTCAAGATTTATTATCTTCTGGTGAACTTGAGTTTGTTCTTCAGGTTAGTTTTCTGCTGGTGTTTCAGATTTGTGAGCTTCAGGAGGTTGACTTCTTTATGCTAATATCATTGTCAGACATCATCAAAGAAGAGTGACAAAATATGAGAATTGTATGTGTGGATTGGCATGACAATAAATCTATAGAAGAAATTGTACATAGAAAAGAGTATATAAGATAAGAGGTCTGGTATTAGCAGTTATGTACAACTTGTAGACAAGATTGTCACTGGCTTTCAATAAGAGGTTCACACAGTGGTGGCCTTTTATGTGTGCTTGTGAGCACATGACTTAGTGTCTTATGAGAACACATATACTCCCAACAGCTTGCAAGCTGAGGCCCTGGGCCCTTGCAGGTGTTGTTTGTCTGTGTAAGAGGTTTGTGGGCAAATCCTTACATACTGTCTGACAGAGCTTCTGAATTAACAAGTCAACAACTGGCTGAATTCTACAGGAGCAAGGGTATACAACAGAAGATTATGTGCTCATATACATCTTAACAAGATGAAATGAGTGAATGAGAAATACAACTTCTTTGTAAGTGGACAAGAAGTGTACTTATAGACTCAGAACTATCTAATGAGTTATGAGGTGAAGCTCTTGTTACAGTCTCCATGATGGTGAATCTATTGTCTATCTCAGTATCTCTATATAGATGCAAGAGCACAAAGCTGTTGACATTTTTTAAAGTTTGAACAGATCACTAATCTCATTGCAGATGGGTTTATAGATGGAGATGTGATATCTACATAAAGATTTTAAACAAATTCTTGAAGCTTCAACCTAGATTCAAGAAGATTAAATTTGTAAAATATTGTGGCATGTACATCTACAGGCTTTGGGACCCAGAAACAAACAGTATAATGATCTTGTGAGATGTTATATTTGATGAAAAATTGGATCAAATCCCCACAAATTCACTAATCAAAGCTGAATATGTTGAACTTCTGAAGGAGCATAATTATATAGATCCATTGAACAGCTGGCAACACAAGCTACTAGCTTATCTTGCAAAGAAGAAGCCAGAAATCATGAAGAAACTTGCAGATGGTGAATTAGAGACTTTAGAGCTCATATATCTGGATGAAGAGCAAGAAATTCTCTTAGATGTGATGGAAGAAGAGGCAAATGAAGCTGAGCTTCTAGTGCTCAGCATGTGTACAGACATACCAAAATCCATTGCTGAAGCCAAATACTCCAAAGAGTAGCTTTATTGGAAGAAGGCTCTAGATGTTGAAGTCTCCAAATTATAAGAGAAAGGCACCTGGATTCTAGTCAAGAAGAAATCTTAAATGCAGATTCTCTCTGGTAAATGGATATTTGATAGAAAGCTCAACAATACAGGTGGTACAGTACAATTTAAAGCCTGTTAGATTGTATGTGAATTTGAACAGCAAGAAGATGTTCACTACAAGAAGATCTATACAGCAGTTGTTAGTGAATCTATAATGAGAGCCTTCTTTGCTATCTCAACAGTCAAGAACTGGAAGGTCAGAGTCTTTAACTTCATGACAATCTTTCTAAATGGCACTCTTCCAGAAGATGAATGTGTATATGTTCAACTATCTACTGGATTCAAGCACAGGTAAGGTAATCTAGTAGAGCTCTTGCATCAGAGACTCTACAGATTAAAGCAAGCTACTAGACTCTGATATCAAGCAGCTACTGATTATCTAAAATCTCTAGAATTCCAGATCTCTTTATATGATGTAAGCCTACTCTATGACAAGAGAAAGCAAATCTACCTAATTCTACATGTTGATGACTGCTGTATAATGGGACCCAACAAAGCTGAAATAAAATAGCTTATTCAGAAGCTTTAGAAACACTTTAAGATCAAGAAGATTATGAAATAAGACTGTTATCTAGGCATGTAGGTTTAAAAGCAGCTGAATGGAGACCTTTTTGTGAACCAGAAACAGTATATTAAGGATTTACTAATCAAGTATGAAATGGAAGACTGCAAATCTTTTAAAACATTAATGAAGAAAGGAATAAGAATTAAATTTACACCAGATCAGACCCTCAAAAATGAAGTTAATGAGCAGGCTACATTTATGAATTACAGAAAAGGCCTGGGCTCTCTACAGTTTCTAGTTATGTGTATGAGGCTGGATATTGCATTTGCAGTCAATTATCTGGCAAGATTCAACAGCAGGCCCAATAGAAAGAGCTGGGCAGCATTCAAGCAGGTTCTACACTATCTCAAGAGCATAAAATTGAAAGAAATAGTCTTCAAAAGGGATATGGATCCTGAAGACTTAAAACTGGCAGCCAGTTTGAATTCTGACTGGGCTGGAGCCAACCCTGTGTACAAATTCACCAGCAGCTATATTATTATCATGAACAGAGCTCCAATCTTGTGAAGATCACAGCACCAGATGTCTGTCTTGAAATCTATAACTGAAGCAGAGTATTTGACAGCTAGTGAAGCTGCTTGTGAACTGGTTTGGATCAATGACCTGTTAATAGATGCTGGGGTAATTAGTGAAGGCTCAGCAAGACTAAGGAGCTCAAAATTAAGTGTTGACAACAAGAGAGCTATTGACTTAGCTAAAGCTGAAGCTATAATGTGAAGAGCATGCCATATTAAGATTTGGCACCATATGCTAAGAGACTGGATGCAAAAGAACAAAATCTTGATCAAGCACATTGGAAGTGATGCAAATAAAGCTGACAGGCTTACAAAGGCTCTTGCAATGAATCTCTACACTCAATTTGTGAGTGTGATGGGGGTGACAGGTTAATACAGGAAAATATGGAGGTTTATTAGTGAAGCTGGTAAAAATACTGTATCACAGCAAATGGAGCTAAGCCTAAAGAAGAAATAAATCTGGATTTTGTAATTAATTTTTATTGCAGATTTGAGAGATTTGGAAGCTGGAGCTTTGGATCTTTATGGCTCTTACTTGCTGCTAGAGCTCATTGCATGGAGAGGTGTTAGGTAATCCAACTAGCATCTTGCTCATGTGACTCACATAGATTAGCCAAGATTCCCCTTTAGATAGCTTAGTAAATGACAAGCATACAAGTCCTCCATCACTCTTTTTCCATATTGGGATTTTGTTGGTCTGAAAAACTCTTACATTTCTGAGATCTCATGGTAACCTAATTAAAAATCATGCAAGAATCATAATTCAAATAGAGAACTGTTGGAGCACTGTAAGATTTCTATTATCTTTCTGAAAATGCTTCCTTTTGGAAAATGAGCTCAGTTCTAGAACATAACTGAAATTTGAACCATGAGATCAGGAGTTTCATTTTAAATTGAAAGAACCTTTTCTTAATTTTGAAAGCTAGATAACTACTGTAGTGACACAATTTCTGCTGCTTTATAGATCACCCTGACTGAAAAACCTGTTTTGCAAATCTTTGCTGCTAACATTAGAAGTAACATTTGCATCAGCTTTTTCAGCATTCTCATTTTTAGCACTTTTCTTGTTGGCAGTCTTGTTGTTGGCATTCTTGTTGGCATTGTTCTTGTCAGCATTCTTGTTGTCAGCATCATTTTTTTCAGCATTCTTCTTGTTGGCATCAAGATTTTTGACTCCTGGTGTGCTTGGCTTTGCAGAAATGACAGTTTGTGTTGGAGTCACATTATAAGAAGAAGATTCACTCTTTGATATTATACTTTATTGCTCTATTGGAGTAAACAGTCAGTATATTTCAGGAAATGTTATTTGCACACATACTGGTTAAAAATAAAGAAAATTAAAAACTCCTGATCAGAGTTGGGGTTTCAGAAACAGTTTGTGGCAGTGAGAAGCTTAAGCAGATCCTTTTTGCTTCAGAATTGAAACTACTGTTAAAGAAATGTTTTGACTAATTTACTCTCATTAGATCCCTTTTCCAATTCAATTCTAAGAGAATATCTTACAGCATGAGAAGGAAGAAAGTTATTTGCAGATGGAGCTGAGCAAGTAACAAGAGCTGCATGAAGACCTGAATCAATAAGTTGTGGCATATTCTTTTGAAAGTTAGAACCTTTGCCTTAAAGATGAGAAGTGAAGTGAACTTACATTAAGAGCAGCCTTTGTTCACACATATTATACAGTGAATTAAAAGGTGTGTCAAACTTGAATTATTTTATGTTAATAAGATTGAATACTGACTCTTATATAAGAAATTGCATACAATAGTACTCTTGTTACAGAAGCAGAAGTCACCATCACAAATCTAGTCAGACACTACTTAGTACAGAAGTGCACCTGCTACTTCTTAGATGACAAGAAAGAGAATCAAACTAGTAAGTACTGCAAGAGCTTTTCTGAGATCAGATAAACAGTTGATGCAAGTAATAAACAGTCAAATATAATACATTAATTAAACAGTCAGCAGGTTCTCTGAACAGCAGACAGAGTTAGTCAGATTTTAATAATACACTACAGAGATAATTGTTAATTTAAATGCAATTAATAGACAGGGGTGCATTATTAATATTACAGAATAGCATGATGCAAGAAGTAATAAACTTGACAAAGAATAGTAATATTAATATATTATTTGAGAAAGTAAGTTGTAATCATAATGCATCTGCTAGCACTAATAATATTTAATATGATAGAAGTCATTGCAGATGGCTAAAGAACTTTAGCAAAATTCTGACACTAGAGCTAGAAGTACTATAACTCCAGAAAATACAGTAGATATATCTTCCAGTGCCTAGCTACCTGCTTTAAAGCATGTAATATGGCATGATATCAAGCAGTATTGCCTGGTCAGATCACTGAATACAGCTAATAAAGCAGTGCTTTCTATTACAAAGTAACTCTGGAGAGTACAGCTGTTTTCTAGTTTAAATCTTGACAAAGTATCAGATGATCAACTGACACCATGATTTAAATATCTTGCTAATACAAATTAACTTAGTGAAATGATTGAGAACATCTGGATAAGAGTAATGCAGATATAATATGATGGCAGACATAATATTAGTAGTATATTAAGTACCCTATCTAATAAATTAAATGAGACAGAAGCTAGAAGAGTAAGACTTATTATCTTTGCAAGACATAACAAGTTTCTAATATTACATGTTAGCTTTATAATATTGCAAGTTTTGTATGAAGGCACTTCATAAAAAAGACTTGTAATATTATAATAGAGAAACTCTCTGGATTAACAGCTGAAGAGTAGAAAAAGACTGCTATAAATCTTCTTTTTAAAAATAGCTTTACATGTTTTAATCCAGAGAAAAAGATATGCAACATCTTTCTAAGATATCTATCTGATGAAATCTGCTACTAAGAAGCCTGAAATGACAGAATGGCAAAAGACACTTTCTGAATCTAATAATATATATTGCTGTCAGTTAGTTTCTCTATAGTAGAGATATGTACAGCTCTGCCATAAATGAACACACTATATATCTCTTTAATTCTTTGTCTGCTGGTTGCATCATTTGAGTGTTGACATGTTTGTGCCATACTATCAAGAAGTATGAGACTGGTAGTCATGAATGTATCAGGTTTAAAAGTCAAGCTATACAGAGTAAGCTGCTTTACAGATGCTGAATTAGTTGATTTAAAAGCTAACTAGTACTGTACTTTAATAGATGTTTTTAAATGTCTACAAGCTGTTTGAAACTAACAGACAGAAGAACAACAATCATATATTTATAAAATCATTCTTGACAAAGCAAGAGCTTATATAAGATAAAATGCTCAGAAGAAGAGAGAGCCTGCTGCTGCTGATATTATTAATAAGTATAAGAATAGTTTAAATGATTTGGTGAAGCTAGACTTTGTAAAAGATACTGGTAATAATAATGAGTGCACATCATAATATAATGATATTAGAATCCTGAATGATAGTACTTTAGTTAGTCTAACATAAAACTAACTCCAGTTTGTTGAATTATACTAACAGATGTGAATCAAAAATATAGAGACTTGTTAATATCAAGAATATTAACTTGAAATGTATTCATGACCTTACAAACAAGATATCTGATGTTGATAGAGATAATGAAGATGACAGAGATAATGAGACTGACAGAAACAATAGAGATGACAGAAATAATAAAGATGATAAAGATAATAAAAAGAGCAATTCTCATGTTCTTGAGAATACAGAGCACAAAAAGACCAGAAAATAATAATTAATGGGGTAAAACTTGCTAATCTAGCTGTACAGCATGAAATAGTCAGACTGTACAGCAAGATTAATAGCATTAAAGAGTATATATGAGATTCTGTATAATTATGTTTTTCATATTAGTAGTAGTGAATTACCTGACTGTATCACTAGATATATTTTCTACAGTAAAGTTAAGAGCAGCATATTCATTATCATCTCTGGTGTTAGCAGCAGCAGTATAAAATAGGATATTAATGTATTTAGTAATAGTATTGTTTATGTTAATTATAACAGTAATTATATAAGCAACATCATCAGTAAAGTAAACAAAAATATCAATAATATCTTTATTACTGTTATTAACACCAATGTAAAAGAAAGCAACTTGTACAGATTAATAAAAAATAACAGATCTAGTAGACACAACAGAGTTGTTGAAAATAATAGCATTTACAAAACATGCTAAATTAACAGCAGATGCAGTAAAGGCACTCATTATATTAGAAGTTGCCTGAAACTATAGCAGAGAAAAATACTTACCAGAGTGAGTTCTGTACCTGTCTGGGGTGAGTCCAGGGAAGCAACATAAGCCCAGACACCCTGGCCACCCAGACATTCAGGGCCAGCCCTGGGCCTGGTAAGGATTTGCTGATGCACTATCTTTAATGAGAGCTCAATTACTGATGATCTAGCATTAACAGACACATTTGCAAATACTCTTAGAAAGATAACAAAATTTGGTAACAGTCTTGATATACTTGATTTGATTTACTAATCTTTACTTAATAATAGATTTATCTTATTGCTAATGCAACCAACATCTTCTCCCAACTTACTGCACATTTTCAAGAATATTAACAAGAGAACCAGCACAAGATAATTCAAGATGTTTGCACAAGATAGAATTTCATTTATAAGATATATATTTATGTCTTGTTGCTTTAACAAGCTGTAAACTCATGAATTCAGAACTCATCATCAAAGTATCAAAGACTTCACTTATTGAATCATGACTGAAAGCAGATGAAGTATATAATTAGACTGTTACAGTCATTCAGTTAATTTATCAAGATACTATTCAAAACAACAGATTTAATAATTTATCTAGTATAAACAATCTACAATCATCTTTTCCAGTATTTAGAAAGAGAGAAGGACAAGATTCAACAGTTAATAACAAGAGAAAATATTAAAGAAGCTATCAAAGTTATCAACTTGAAATTTTAGAAATACTATAGTAATACTGAGCATTCAAAAAGTGAGCTGCTAGCTGTAGCTGCTGCTCTTCATTTATTATACTGCATGAAAGTATATAATTCAGAGAATTGGACCAGTAATAACCATAAAATATACTAACAACATATTTTAAGATTTTACAAAAAGCATTATAAGAAATATAAACAGTCAAGAAAAGTAATACTTAATATAAATAATATATATTTATTATAAGTATTATTCTAATTTTCTCTCTGCTAACTTCTCTAAAATATTAAGTAAATAATTTTTGAGAGATTTCATTAAAGACAAGCAAATTTTCAAAATAAAATACAGTAATATTTAAATAATGAGAATTTAATATCATCTCAAGCTCTAATTCTGGAATAGTGGAGAATGCTAGAGCCTGATTTTTCAACTATTACTTAGATAGCAAGAAATATTTTAACTGTATCTTTAATAAAGATTAAAGTAGAATAGATTTTTAATATTGCTCAGAATACATATTATTATTAATAATTATAGCTTCATACATTTATAATCAAGAAGATCATGCTACTTAAACATGAAGACAAGATATATATACTAAATAAAGTACTCATATTATATAAGAAGTTGGCCAAGAATGTCATTCAAGATAATTAAAATAATCAAGATACTTCAGAAATTATACAGAAAGAGAGTGAAAGCCTGCTAAATTCACTACTTAATTCAGATAAGAAACAGAAAATATATTAATATTATTAATAAATAAATACAAGTAGCTAAAGTCTAATAGCTTGTAATATAATTTAATTATATAAAGAGCATTATTAAATTTCATTACTTTTCTAAAGCTGAATAAATTGATAAAATTATATTAGAATCATTATCAAATTTCATTATCTTTTAACAACATAAATGAGACCATAATTTCCAGTCCTATTCTACACTTTACTGATTTCATCTCATATATAATATTGAAATCCTGGTTCTATCCCATTTTGTCATGGCCAGGTTCTAGAATCATTCTATTAGCTAGATTTTGATTCCAGTCCCAATCTCATCCTGATTCCAGCTCCCATGGAACCATCTCAATATGCTGTTAAACAATCCAGTCCCATCTCATTGAGCTGAGCTTCAACCTGATCCTGTTCTTGAGACAGGAATTGAGACAGGAATTCAGGACTGGAACAGGAAATCCCGGAACTGGATACCACTCTAGGTACCAGAAAGCTACAGAGATTAACTTGCTCTCCAGCCAGATGCTAGAAAGCTAAAGGGATTGCATGTATAGAAGGCACCTATCTCAATATACACTTTCTCTTGTGCTTGTAAAACTTGTTATTCACAAGAATAATTGTTCAGAATATTGATTGTAAGCTTCAATAATCAATTTAAGCTACAAATCAATCTTATATGCTTGCTCTTCAGCACAAAGAGCTATAACCTGATGGAGGACTTGTATGCTTGTCATTCACTAAGCTACCTAAAGGGGAATCTCAGCTAATCTATGCGGGTCACGTGAGCGAGGTGCTAGTTGGATTACCTAACAATATTGCCACATTCATCCGAAACTCTAATTCAAGTTCCGTCCCAATCTAGACTAGTTAGCCTCCTTCATTCGGCTTGGTCAGCGATCATGTGATGACCCCACCATAATGCTCGTCCTGCCACTGGCAGCTCACTTCTTCCAGCACCCTTTCATTGTCCTTCAGCAAAGGAAGTCCAGGAATACCTTCAACTCTGCAACCATGCCTAGATTTAACCCACTTCCAGCGTGTCCGATTCCAATCCAATTCGATGTTGATTCTCGGATCAAAGAGCTCCAAACCATGATTGACGGTCCAACTACCAGCGAGGAGCAGAAAACTAACCTGCGTGCTGCCATTGATCTCTACAACAAACGTGTGCTCCCAGGACCCTGGAGATTGATTCAAGATGGCCAGGTTGTTACGCTCCAGGATGTTGATTTTCAGCGTGATACTTGCTTATTCAAGTCTCCAGGGATATGGCCAACAGCTGTCATCACAGGCTGCAGCACCTAGCCTGTGTTCTGCTCCTTCTGAGAGTGTGAGCACTTGCTTTCTCTGTTTCCCCTCTTCTCCTGATCTTCCAGTGCAAGTTCGCCAACTCCACAACAGTCCTTGAGCCAGCAACTTGCCCACCGCGTGGCGTACAATCCTTATCCAGCAGGCCACGCAAGTGGGCATGAGGTTATCAATTCCTAGATTGCCTACAACTGTCAATGAGTTCAATACTTATTATCAGCCAGATATTCGCACGAATTCGACAGATTCCCAGTCCTGCATCACCGTCATCAGCGGCTTATGGCGAGAAAACCATGTCAGAGGAGAACCCGTTCCCTCCGGTGGATTTTATGTTATGGTTTTGCGTTGTTCCGTCGCTTTTGTTCATTTCGGGCCATATGCTTTCGTTGCGCACTTGATCTGGCTCCTAATTCACCGATTTGCGAGTATCTATGCGAATAACTTTGTACCCTTAGTAGCATCATCGAGACTGGAGGTTGACTAAGCTGCTTATCGTACTCCTCGTGAACCGCTTGGGCGATGGTTAATGTGATCATCCACCTAGCGTAGACGAGGGGAAACGCGCGAGTGAGACGGGATGATTTGTCAGTGGCAGAAGCTTGTGCCGCCGATGTGAAACGGGAAGAGGGTCCAGCATTCGGTTGACGGACGGGAGAAAGAAGATGGATTGAGGAAGAGGTGTTGACGTGCAAGAGCAGCAGGGAGGGAGCCCTTTATATATACCAATAGACCAAAAGAATGCGCTAAGCCGGAACAGGGAGGATATTCCGGAAGTATAGAGTACGGAGTAGTCTCTATCAACGTGTAGAAATACTATGAAAGGATTTAAAAAGTCCCGGATCGCAAACACCACCCATGCTTCATAATAAAACCGGTAAACAAGTTCATGTTCGCTCCGCTTTAAAACTCCAATCATGTCAAAAAAGCTACATCTCTCTTGCTCGCTTTGCTGCTCTGCTGGTTAAAGTATCATCGGGCAGGCCGCTCCTTTTAGTTCCTGGTAGGCTGCCACTCCTGATGTCATTATCGTCCTGGCTAACCCGACGGTTCGGGTATTTGCCCTCAAATCCTTCAAAGCAATTTTTGGCCACAGGGGTACCGGTTGTAAAATACGGGTGATTTAGGGCTTCCTTCGCAGAGATTCGCTTCTCCGGATCGTACTCGAGCAATCGCGAGAGAAGGTCAAATCCTTCTTTTCCTGGACTTCCAGCAGGAGAGCTGCCCGAGTAGCCACCACTCTTGAGGCAGACGTGATACCAATGTTCCAGATTGGACGGCTTATGCAAATGACCAGATCCAGGCGCCATTGCCATGGCTTGGAGTTGAGGAAATTCCGGCATCGAGCTCAATCCCGGCCACTTCTCCTTCTTTGGTAGACCCAAAATTTCGATAATTTTCAGCATCTGATTTCGCTGGAAAGGAACCGTTTTCTTGCTGTCCATCTTTGCTTCCTCGCCTTTGAATATGGGTCGCAAAGATAGCAGCTCTGCGAATATACAGCCAACAGCCCAAAGGTCTACGGCTGTTGTGTAGTGTCGCGCTCCGAGTAGCAATTCAGGCGCCCGGTACCAGATGGTCACCACAACCTTGTCCCCGGAGAAAAGAGAATTGAGTGGCTTCTTGAACACCCGAGCGAGACCAAGATCACCTATCCTAACGGCACCTTTAGAAGTAACTAGAATATTCGCAGGCTTTAGATCGCGGTGCATAACCCATTGAGAGTGGAGATAGAGAAGCCCGTTTAACAGCTGAAAGAGGATCGATTTCACCATCGGAGCGGGAATAGCGTGGCGTTGAGGTTGGGTGTGGTGGTGAATGATTTGTAAGAGGTCATGCTCAGTGTATTCGAAGACCATATAAACGCACTTATCCTCAAGGATTGTTTCCACCAAGCGCACGACATTCGGGTGGTTCAGCTCGGTACAAAGAGATATTTCTCGAATGGCCGACTGGGAAAGGCCAGTATATTCTACTTTTTCCCCTTCTTTATCCGGTTTAAACCTGTGGAAAAGTCAGCTAATGCCCCGTGCTTCCCCAAGGTCAAAAAGAAAAGGGGGGGAAAAAAAATAAAAAAGGGAGAAATGCACTGCACTTTTTAATAGCAAAATCCCCGCCCACGCCGTCTCTACCTTTGGCTTTGTAGACTCGACCATAGGTACCACTACTGATAAAACCAACAATAAGGTATTTTTCTCTGAGTTTGACTTTACTGGCGTACGAAAACGGAAGCGGTTTTTTATTGTCTAGTGATTCTAAAAGTCGGTTTGAGTTAGCTGTGGCGGCTCGATATTGTCTGCTCTGCTGTATCCGAATGGCAAACTGTAACGGGGTTATAAATTTTCTAGGAGGTGGGCGGCTACTGAAAGGTTCACATGGCTCGGAACACTCGGGTAAACCAGGGAAACCTAGGGGGTCACCGTGCCCTTGCCGGGATACAGAACTGGCGGAAACGGAATCATGCAGTAACCCCCGAAAAGAGTGCATCCTGTGGTGTGATAAGAGCAAATGGAATGCGAAAAGAATAGACTAGAATAGGCTGGAGGGCGAAGATCAAAGGGATACGGTCGGAATTGATAAAGGATTGGAAATGAACGAGGTTTAAAAAAAAAAAAAAAAAAAAAAGGGAGGGGGGGGGTTTGTGAGCGAATACGTGTGCTAACAGAGCGAGAAGAAGGAAGCAGCACACCATGGCACCGGGCAGCCGGGGAGGAAGAAGCTCCCGCCTTTGCTTTTGACAAGGAAGGGAGAAAAAGAGCTGCGAGGGGAGGAATGCCATTCCGTGGCGAAATCAATCACGCACAAAGACACGGCGTCATTCACATCACCCGATGGGCCATCCCGGGGAGGTTCCTCTCTCACTGCATGCTATGGAAAAATCCTCACGGCAGCTCGGTCACCAGGCCACATGAACGGGGACAGCCAGGCAGCCCAAAACAGATAAAGAACAAAATAACAACAACAAGAAGAACAAGGAGAAACCTCATTACCATCGAAAGATTGGACACTCCGCTTGAGCGTCAGGTTTGGGTGTATCCCCTTGCTGGGGTTGTTCGCGGTAAACGACGACGACCCCGGAAACGGCGGCATCGACCTCCCGGAGGCACCATCTGCGTGTGATCCTCTGCCACTGGACGGGGGCAAGTTGCTAAAGCTCATAGCGAGAACGGTTGTCGAGGCATTCTCGCCGCCCTCCCTCCAGAAGAGAATGGAGTTGATGCAGTTATATAAAATTCCAGCCAAAGGGTGAAGGTCGTTCTCAGGTGATCACGTGGGCTACCTTCGCCATCCATCCATATCGTCAATTCATCAACTTTAACTACCCATCCCCAGCACTCTGTACTCTATACATCCTGATCACGGCGCACACAGCCGATAGCCAAGCTACTCCGTACTCCCCCAAACTAATCTAGAGTCCACGGTTCCTGGTACCTCCTGTGTAGCGTAACAATAACAGCCAGACCTGACCTGAACACACTTCCATTCAAAAATTCTGTCCCAATCTTGCTGCACTAGCATGTCTGGGAAAGACTCCCTATGAACCCCCTAAGACACCCCTAAAAAGCCCCTGAGAGACCCTCCCAGCCATGGGCAGTCGCCAGCTGCATGGTTGGGCGCCAGTCAGGCGAGCGACCCCCCTTGAAATCCCCGATAGAATCCGCTTCCTCAGCGTAACTTCTAGTGCATTTTATGTGTACATGCAAAGGTCAACCACAGCTACAGTCCTTGTCCGAAGAATCTTTTGTCTGATAATACTAATTTAGGCGACTTCAGCTTGGTGTCAATTGTCCAGCTCCCCCTCCAGCATCTCTTGGTCGTCCTTGATTTTCCGTTAAATCACAAACTTTGCTGGATTGGACATGTTGGCTCGCCGTAGTTTGGTTGTTCGCTTTCACGGTCAGCTGCCAAAACACCACATCAATGTTCAACATCACCATCGACAACGACGGCGTTTTGTCATTGTTATTATTATCAACCCATTATCAGCCAACAGCAGGCAGCTGCCCTGTCAATGTAACTAGCTGGCGTTGATTCCCTATGGAACATTTACCACCAACAACAGTTGATCACCAATCTCAATTGTGTCGCTGACCCTCATAGTGCAGCCCCCGGTAGTTCGTCACAATGGCAACCTCACCCTCGCCAGGACCGAGAGCGACTCCGTATCTCATCTTCCTCATTCTAATCACGACATTGGGGCCTCTCCAGTTTGGATACCACCTGGTAAAACTTTCCTCTCCGCCTTGCTTTTCTCGTTCCATCACTGCTGCCTGGGCTATCTTTTCTTGAGTTATCCTTCTACCTCTCCGCAATGCACTGACATCCTCCAAGGCGGAGTTAAATGCTCCTCAGGCGGTTATTACATGCGAGAAGAAGGATATCAAGTTGTTGAGGAATCTGTATTCCTCGTCCGCCTCTTCCGGATTGCCACAGTGCATCCCCATGAACCCATCCCAATTCGGCCTCGTCTCGTCGAGCTATTCGCTGGGTGGTCTCCTCGGAGCTCTGCTTGCAGGTCCGTTTTCGACAAAGTACGGCCGTCTGCTCGCCCTGCGAGGGACAACAATCTTCCTCATGTTGGGTCCGGTTGCTGAAGCCCTTTCTGTCAGCATTCCGGTCTTTGTTCTCGGAAGACTACTATCCGGAATCGGAGCTGGAGCCGCCATCGTCGTCGGGCCGATATACATCGCTGAAATCTCCCCACCTAAGGATAAGGGGTTCTATGGGGCTTTTACACAGGTAATGACCAACGTGGGTATCCTGGGAACTCAGTCTTTAGGCTACTTCCTGAGTAAAGGCAATCTTTGGCGTATAATTCTTGCCACTGCTGGCTTCATCGGACTGGCAGAGCTCCTGGGCCTTCTGTTTGTTCCCGAAAGTCCAGTCTGGCTTGCAGAACATCAAAGGTTGGCCCATGCCAAACGCATCCTCCAGCGAATTCGCGGCCAGAATGCAGACATTCATGATGAGGTCAAAAGCTGGCAGATCGGCGGATCAACCGCCAGCCGAACCGACCCGCTGGAGGAAGAATCACTCCTAACTCCTCCACCAGGGAACCTGCCTCCCAGGAAGCCTCCTGTCTCTATCCTTGGCGTGGCCCGCGACCCTCTCTATCGTCGAGCTATAATTGCTGTCGTTGCCGTAATGATAACCCAGCAATTTACCGGCATCAATAGCATAATAATGTACAGCGTATCTCTTCTCTCGACCATTCTCCCCACCACTGCTGCCCTTCTTACCGTTATTGTTTCCTCTATCAATCTCTTCACGACCCTTCTTTGCTCACCCTTGGCCGACAAACTTGGGCGCAAAAGATGCCTCCTCCTCAGCATAACGGGAATGGGCCTTTCTTCAGCCCTCCTAGCAATTAGCATTGCTTCAAACCTCAAAATCCTGTCTGCTATAGCTACCCTGCTCTTTGTAGCAAGTTTTGCTGTTGGCCTAGGCCCAGTCCCCTTTATTCTCGCATCCGAGCTTGTCGGCCCTGAAGCAGTTGGCGCAACCCAGAGTTGGGGCTTGGCAACTAATTGGACAGCAACTTTTGTCGTTGCCCAGTTCTTCCCGGCATTGAATGTTGCGCTGGGCGGTAAGGGTAGGGTGTATTGGATCTTCGCCGCCATAGCGCTTGTTTTGGGTGGGTTTATTGCGTGGTGGGTGCCGGAAACTAAGGGAAAGGGAAGCATGGAGGAGGTTTGGGGTAAGAGAGCAGAAAGAAGGGTTGATTGATAACTTTGATACTTCGGCTGTTATCCGTGCTTACTTGACATCATACATTATTACAGATATAACTAGAACAGCAGCGATGTATTGAGGTAGCTTATTCAAAGAAATCATTATCATTCTGTACATGTACAGTACAATCAATGGTTTGGAATTCAAAGTCCATACAACCCATGGAACCCACCAACCTTTGTCGTAGCACCTATTAAAACGAGGCATATACCAAAAAAAAAAAAAAAAAAAGAGAGAGAGAACAGGCAGAAACACAACAAAAGCCGCGCTAAAAATGCAATGTCAATCAAACTCTCATCTTCTTTCCAGCCGACTCAATGCACCAAGAACTAGTCTCAGGTCTTCCTTTTCAATATCCTTCTTTGTCATTCCTCCTCCGTCGTCGCCTTCACTTTCGCTCTTCACTTCAGCAGTTACTGGTGATCTTGTTGAACCTCTCAAATCCCTCTCTTCAAGTCTTCTAGCGCAGGCTCGGAGTACACCGCCGGCAACGTTATCTGCAGCGGAGCGATATAATTCAAGGTCGTGAATTCCAGCAGCGAAAGAATCTAGGGTGGGTGCGAGGGATGAGGAGAGCGACGAAAGACGGATTGTCAGGGATGATATAGGGTCGGATGTTTCCGATACCATGCGGGAAGTTGTGGGTAAGGACTGTGATTGAGGTTGAGAAGGGAAAAGAGGTTCTTTCACGACATCTAAAAGAGATCGTTGAGAGATGTCAAGGAGCGCGGGGTCAATGAGATTGGGAGAGGAAAGCCGGGGTTGGGACTCGGATTTCTGATTAAGATCAGTTTCTTCAGAGGGAGGCTCTATGCTTGGTAGAGACGGGGCGCGAAGCAGAGCAGCGAGAGATTGCCGTTCAGCTTGGAGCCTACGGTATGGTCAGAATCACAAAATCAACGGGGGCTCACGCAGAGTTCTAGACTCACCGTTGGATATGCTGTTCCAGCTCTTTAATCTTTTCGGCATTCTGGACATTTTTAGGGTTCGGCTTCTTCACAACCACAGCCGGCGAAGCTGTTTCTTCACGGCTAAACCAATCCGACAATTCGGATCGATTGGAAAATTCTTTGAGCATTTCCTCCTGGATCACACGGGCTAGAGGGACAAAGCATCAGTCAGACATGCTTCAATCGGCAGGATAGGCGTATCTGGGAGCATACCTGCTAACTTGGCACTTTCATCATCCGATCTTGAACCAGAAGGTTTGTCACCCATAGCCCTAGTTGCGCACCAAGTCAACAACTGTCGCATCCGTCGAGGCTCCGATAAGTCCTCGCTCTCTATGTGTTTGTAGAATTCTGCCACGTCGACCTTGTCATGTGGTAGTGCTACGAGAAAATCAGAACCCTGTCATAAACTGAGGATGCAGGCTTCTTACCATTTGACGCTCCGGAATCGATCAATGAGCTTGCTCTTCTGCCCCTCATGCCAAAGCTACTTCGTCTTTTCCCTCTCCCGCGCTCTTGTCTCATTTCCTTATTCCGTTGAATAACAGGGGTATCAGCGAAAGGCAATGCAATTTTTGTCTCCGCGACCTGCGGTTGCGGAGTCGTCTCTCTTTCTTCATTCTCCTCTATCACACCATGCGGTAAATCTGGATCTTTCGTTTTGCCGGGACGGCCCTTCTTGGTTGTCGAGCGGCCGACAGTAGTTTCTGAGTTTTGTAGTTGTTTCTTTGAACGTGGAAGGGCCTCGTGTTCGTCAGCGGCCAGTCTTTTTGGCCTTCGTCGCGTCGGTTCCGCGACACTGTAACCATTCGGTGTCTCCAGATTCGAATCCACAACATCCGGTGAACCCTTTCTCCCTCGCCGTTTTTGGGCGGGTAGAGTTTGTGGTGCTGTGTCTACGGCCGCATTTTCAGGAGACGGTCGCGGCTTTTTCGGTCGCGAAGTGCGTGAGAATTGAAACCCTTCAATATCCTCTTCATAATCCACTGCACAGGAAAGCAAGAGTCAGAAGTCTTCCTCCGCGCAGTCTAAAGGGATTCCTTACCAGCCTTCCTTTTCGTGGTCGCATCGCTCCAACCATTCAGAGTCGCATTCTCCTTCCCAGCAATCTTTGCGCCATTCTTCGTCCGCCCATGGATATTCGCATCCTTCACTTGCGCCCGTGCATTCGACATGCTCGTCAACCCCTCAACGGCCGATAATCGCGTGGGTGTCTGCAATACGTGAGAATTGGTAATTGCGTTTCCACCGACTGTCAGACTATGTGTTAGGATCTTAATTCCGGAAGAGTAACTCCAATCACTCATGAACGTGTCATGCAATGCGTTGTCCAAATATGGGTGTAATGTGGCTCTATTCGTCGTGCTGGCGCGGGTAGGAACTAGGATGGTGGTCATGTCCAGGATAAAGGGATACGCAAATCGAGTATGACACTCGGGAGCAGAGAGGCCGTGCGCAGCACTTGCGAGGTAGAGTGAGGATTCCCAAGTCCCTGTAAAAACTTCGATGGATGTACTCCGTAATCAACTGGATTCGGCTCGCGCGGGGTCTGGTTCAAATGACTACTAGCGGGTGATATCAAAGGCGCCTAGTGCAAGCTGCAGTTCATTGTCGCGAATCCGGATGCCCACTCTATCAAGAATTATCACCCCAGCGCCCAAAGCTATTGCCTTCTCCCACAGTTCCAACGTGCCAGGCTCGCGATCTCCGTCGGGGCAGGCTAAGCTCGTTGTCCGTCAATCTGTGTCGGTCGAGATGGCGTTTGCACCTGAAGAGCTGATCAATCCTTCGATGATTGTTATATCGTTTCGTGCCAACCGGTTCACAGCGAGGAAGAAGGCTTGCAATGCGCGTGTTGTCTCTCTGGCCCTCGCCGTCGCTGTTGTCGTCTGCTGCTGATCCGTCCGAACCTGTGTTTTGGTCTTGGCGCGTTGACAGGAAATTGCGCTATTCTGCTTCAGGACTAGTGGCGGGTGCTTGGATGATTATATAATGTGTCGAGTAAGTTGCTCGATCACTTCATCGGAGAGACACTAAAGGATCGATCCACAGTAAGTAGACTCTGCTTCTCGGTCTCAGGCCTACGAATTATCTCGGGGGAGCAAATTTAAATGCTGGTGTAAGGGGGAACGGTAAATAGCAAATGCAAGGTACCAACTATTTTCTTTCGTTTAGCAGAGATGTCAATATTCTTCAAGATGATACACTCTATTGAATTGACGAGCAGATAAAGCAATCTGAGTTGCCCGCCAAAGGTTGGCAGGGACTCCAAAGGGTTGCTCATGCATAGCTCATACCCAACCTTCAAATCGTTTCCATCATGGGATCAGCTCCTGCAGGTGAACAAGATCGTTGAAGGCAATAGTGTCCATTGACAACGGGTAGCCCTAGTCGCTGTTTCAGTTCTCATGGGGACGGACCCTTGGGTTTCGCCCATGTCCGACACCTGTACGGAGTATATATATAAATATAAATTCTCTGGGCAGAGAATTTGCGTCACGTGGCATAAGGGGTCCGAGTCCGTTGAGAGCCCCCTTACAAAAAGCGGGCTGATATTCCCTACAATTACTTTCTTCACCCCTTTCTCATTTTCGCCGTTCGCTTATTTGACTGCCCGAGATTTCCCTTCTATTTTCAACATGAATGGTGATCCGCTTCTAATTCAACCTGAGAGAGCCCTTGGTTTTATTGCCCTGGGATCAGCTGGGGCAATTTTCCAAGACAGCAATGGACAAGTCATCAAAACAACTCTCAAGCACGATGTCAAAGGATGCAGCAAGCAGGTTATTGAGCATGTCCGGCAATAGAGTCTATCTCGGAATTATGCATCGACCGCGAGAAATCAATTTATAAAGCATTACCGAAGCATCCTCGCATTCTTGACTGTCTCGAAACCAAAGAAAAGAGCCTCCATTTTCCATTTTGTCGACTCGGAAATCTCCGTGATTATCTCCAGCACAATGGAATAGACAACAATATCCGGGACCAGTGGGTCAGAAATGCTATCGATTCTATCGCCGTGATACATGCCTATGGTGTGATCCATGCCGACATTAGCCCACGTAACTTTCTTGTGGCCGATGACCTATCGATCAAGCTTTGCGACTTCGCCGGATCCGCCATTGGCGACTTGCAGCCCTTAGTTGAGGAAGAAGATCGGTACCGAATTTCGCCGCTGTCGCCACGGAATTTCAAGACTTATTTGTTTGCTCTAGGCTGCTTGATCTATGAAATTTCCACTGGAATTCGCCCATATCACGAGATCGATACTGAAGAAATCGAAAAGCTTTATAAGGCACATATATTTCCGAAACTTGACGGTCTTAAATACCAGAATATCATCTACAAATGTTGGACATCCCAATACGAAGGCGTGGACGAACTCCAGGGTGACTACAGTCATTGCACTTATCAGGCAAATGATGGAGGAAATCTTGCAGCACTATGGAAGTACATAAGGTCAAGTCTGTTTGAAAATCAACACATTACAATGCTGCTAGGTACTATTGGTGTTAGTTTTGCTTGGATATGGATCAATCGGAAGCGAAACTAGCAAGGAATTTTCTATGCATTTCATACATGCAAATTCGCGCCAGCCGCCCTATAACACCTACATCTTGATGATAAGCTTGTGATATCGTTGTACAGCAGGTCTGATGTGCTTTGGGAATTTCCAGAATTTGAGGCTGCTTTCTACCACACCAATTGGTCTCGTGGCCACTTTTCTTCAGAAGCTGGAATGCTTTGAAGGGATTCTGTTCTTGACGACAAATCAGCCTGATGGTCTGGATGCGGCCATCCTGAACCAAGTCCATCTATCGCTAATATATAGTGACCTCAACCATGATGCAAGAAAAGAGATCTTTCAACAGTTCCTACAGAAAGACATTAGCATAAAAGTCAATGTTAATGATCAGCAACTGACTGCTCTGGCACAAGTAATTCTCAATGGATAGCAGGTGAGTGGAGCCCATGGTTGAACAAGCTCCTCAGACTGATTTGCTTAGATCAAAAATATCATGTCTATCACTTGCACAATAGCAGCAAAAGATGGTGAACTGAGATTTGACCATGTCCAATCAGCATTGGCCATGAATGGATGTTGTGTGCTGGACCTAGGACTGGCTTATAAGTGGAATAAATTGTATGAGTGAGCTGTTAATGCCTTCTCCTCAGGTAAATATGCTTGGATGCGCCGGAGTGGTGTTTGGGGAGAATTCTGCTAAATAGCAGGCAATTACTGCTGGGAGCTTTCCTCTATTCAAATTTTGAGATAAGAAATTCAACTGGGGGCTAATCTGCTTTGTGTTTTGCTTCATTTTATTTTATTTTTTTTCTCTCAGTAATTGCATGTGATGATGGTGCTGCTGGTCAGAGGTGATCTGGCTGAGAAGACTTCTCAGTGAGTCAAATGTGAGCCAATGCAAAACCACAACAATCATCTGTGGTGACAACCATGGAGCCATTGCTCTGTCCCCAAATGGGCAATACCACTCCCGCACAAAGCATATGGAAATCCAATGCAAGTGGCAAGGAGAGATCCATTCCAACTACAGAACAAATTGCTGATGGGTTCACCAAGCATTGAAAACCAGTCCTTTTGGGACCAGTGTGTTTTAGAGCCTTGGCTTTTTCGAATTTTTGGATTTCTGGATTTCTGGATTTTTGGCTTTTTGCAATTTTGTGATTCCTGTCGTGATCGAATTGCACCATGTTTAGGCATTATGATGGAGGACTCGTATGCTTGTCATTCACTAAGCTACCTAGAGGGGAATCTTGTCTACCTTCTGTTTGCTATCATCCAGTTCATATTTGGTCGATCATCTGATTAGCGCGATGTCAATGGTGATGGCACTCTATGTTTCCCAGAATTCTGTTGCTGATCTACCACCGGAGCCAAACATAGTGGAGCTACGGCCTGCTGGCTCAAATGAAAATGTGCTGCAGCGTGACACGTTAGGGGAGAATACTTGCTGGGGGAGCAATTACATCTCAATCCGATAGTTTTACCGTTAGGTTATTTCTACTCCGTGGTAGCTACGATCTAACCAGGCAATATATTAAAGGCGGAATCTCCTCAAGAATTGCAACGTAATATAGAAGCTTTATCTGCCAACTCTCACAATGCTTTAAAACATGTACGGTGTTATCAAGCTGGAGAAACGCAGTACAGTCCTGAAGAAAACTCCGCAACGGTAAAAGACATTTTTATTTTCAATAAGTGCCTGGAGCGAGCATGTTTGGACGATCAAGGGAAATCACTTGGGGGGGGTTGCCAACCACTTTTGTCTCTCTACAGATGCCAGGCTGATTTCGGCTGACACCCCTGCCAAAACCCCGCAAGCTCCTCATTTTATCACATGATGTACTTAGAGGACTCCTGATGCATAGTGTGGGGTTTCACAATGCTTTCATGAATGTACAAACTCCTAGAAGTTACAATGAAGACATGGCTGAGGGCAACATACAGCCCTCCATATAAGAGCCACACAGCCGCTTCTGAATCTCCTTAAAACATTCACCTTGAGGGCAAGCCTTCCATGATTGGCATCTCTTCATCTCAATGTGTCACAATACCCCAGTGAAGTGAAGCACTCCTCCACCTGGCCAGACTCCTTCAGTTTGTCCAGCCTGCCCTATACAATGACTGGATACCCCAGTTCTCACCAATACACTTCCTCTAGGCCAGCTGAAGTGAGACTGGACACTTATCTGTTTTTGGAGCTGTTGCAGCATATCCCAACCCTGGACAATTATGAAGCAGCTGAGAAGTGTCAGTCCATCTGGTCAGCCTTCTTCTGGCTTGAAGAAAGACCACAGCCCCATGTCTCATCACTCTGCACATTCACAAGCAGAGTTCTACAGCAGCTTTCAGCTCTCAGACAAAAGCTTCTATCATGCATGCAGAGCATGTGGGCAGCAACCAACTCAGTCTGTCAGAGGATCAGTGTCACCTTCAGCCCAATTCATGGACTCTAGCCACCACCTTCATGTAGCATGTACCTGTGAATTTTCTGTGGCTCAATCCACAGACTTCTCAGGAGGTACCTACATCAGCAGCTGTGAGGTTTTCATCAGTTTGAAGAACAGAAATTTCCTTCAGTTAGATGACCTCTTTAAATGTACAACCACAAGACAAGACAGGGAACTTATACCTGTGGAAATGTGGTTGTGGCCCTTCAGGAAAGGAGAAGAGCATAGAGTATCAAAATTGTGTTGTGATATCGCCCAAGGGTTGCAGTCAGATATGGAAGCTGAAAATTGGTGTAAGAGCTACCATCTACTCTTTTTCCCTACCCTCCCTCCAGTTATTTTATTAACATACTAAATCTTACCCAGGTTATCTAAAAACTGCATTTTACAGAGAACTGCCAGCCAGGAAGCAGCAGTGATCAATGCAAAGTGAGCAAGAGATTGAATATTCTTTAAAGAAGAGAGCTGGATCAAGCTTTCATTGCCAAGTGAACAAATTCAGTTCAACTCCATCAGAGGGTGTTGGCTGAGGGTGTTCCAATCATTGGACCCTTATTGCATAGTGAGCAAGATGTTGAACAGTGTACTAAGAAGCAGGCTGGGTTTAAAGGCTTCGTTACCTGTGCAAATGACTTTTGTTTTTGATCATGGACCCAAACCACTAGGGAGCAAGTACGGGGAATGATTAGCATAATAATACCAATTTGCTTCTTTTATTACCTGGTTTCTCTGGGCCTTATAAGACAACAATGCTGGAAATATCATGAGCTGATGGTCACTTGTAGAAATGAGTCCATGCCATGATAGAAGAAACCAGGTGAAGTCTCAGCAGCCATCCAGCCACCCCTCCTCCAGGGCCCACAGCTCTTTGATTAGGCAACCATGCACATTGGGATGTATTTTCTTACTCAATTGATTGATCCATCCTGGCTCCTTGAAGGATGTGCTGGCACAGGCAAAAATGAAGGGGTAATCCACTCACAGCCATAAAATAGTGTTACATCCCCAATACCCTCCAAATATTTTCCTGTAGTGATCCAAAGCTGATGATCAAATTGTCCTGAAACAACAAACCCATGTTACCGCCGTTTGGCGATGATGCAGCAGACGAAGACACTGACACCCACCAGCGAGCAGGGTAGCCAACGACAGAATAGGGCAACGATTCTTTCAAGGTTGGGTTTCCTCCATACTTGGTGTATAGCAGCACCCTCCTTACCTTTGGCTGGATCAAGTGTTGGGGGCTTGAGCGGTTCGATTGGGTCTAATCCTGCCAGTGCTAATTCCTTCTGGAAAGCCTCAAGGTCAGACAGCACTCTCTGCAATTCTTCTTCTTGTTGCTTCCGCAGACAAAGTTTAAAGAAGCCCTCCACTCTTTTGTCACTGTCTTCTCCGTAGTACATGTCATCCAACAGATTCCAGTAGACATTCCCAAAATAGCATGATTTTAAAAGCGCGTAGGCAATGAACACCGTATCTGACATGAGATGTTTGCTCCAAAGTTTGACCAGAGGAAGAATAAATTTCAGCTTGTTATCCGGGTTATAATGTTTGTCCTCCCGCTCTTTCGCGGCTCGCTGGAACTGAGAAATGTAGACCGTAAAGGCAAAGTCATAGGGCTTTTTAGTGGCAGCTGGGAGCTCCTGGCCTGTAATCCAGGAGGGCGGGACAAACATTTGCGGTGGAACCGTGTGACTCCACTCCCAATCGATGACTGAGATGATGTTCAGGTCGGCATCCACAAAGATATTAGGAGGTCGAAGATCCCCATGCATGAGAATGAACGGCCCGTGGTTGTCCTTTGGGTCTACCCATTCCATCACAATGCCCTGGGACGCAAATATGCCATATAGATAGTTCCGTGCATCCTTCTTGTCGAAAACACTATCTTTTCCGCGGTAAAAATCATTGAAAATCAATTTCAAGACAGCATAGGCATAATCAATGGTGGAATTGTAGGTTTGGTGAGCAGGGATAATCTCGGAACTCTTCATTCCGCTGAGTTCCTGGTCATTCAGCTCAATGGTGAGCGGGCGGTTATGCTCAAACACCCAGTTTTCATCGTTGCTGTCCAGCGTGAGAGCGCCGACATGATCGAACTGCTGGCGATAGAGTTGAATATAGACATCGGCAAGCTGGTCGAACAGATGCGACTTCAACTCGTCAGGAAGACATGGCACATCAGTTCCATGGAGAGCCTTGCCTGTGATGTACTCCAAGGCCATAAAGGGAAGATTAAGAACGTTATCTCGGTTGATGGAATATTCAAAAAGACGGGGGACAGGGATAGTGGTTTTCTCAGCAATGTACCTACGTAGCAGGGCAGCATGTTAGAGCTTGACCACGAAGCAGGAATATCTCATGTTCCTTACTTCATTGTTGCAATCTCGCCACGCATCTTTTCCTCGGGAAATGCGAGACGCGGGAGCAGGGGGATTCGGATCATCCATCGTTCAGCACTCTGAGTTGACTCGACATTGGGAATCTGGTCCCCTGCGTCTGTAAAAACAACTGGAAAGCAGATATTATAGCTCCCTTTCTGTGGATCTGAGAAGACCTGGCACGACTTCTTCTCAGGGTGCAAGGAGGAAGCCAATTTGCAGACCAAAGATGGCTCAATCGAGTCAATGAACTTCTTGACTTCTTTATCAAGCAGATGACGGGTGAGCTGATCCATGATACCAGCAAAAAGAAGTTAACAATTCTCGTACCCAACAGCCGTCTCCCGAGATCTGTTTGCTCTTGAGAGCCGTGGGTGCTGGACAGAGCTATGCCAAAGTCACTGCACCGCTCATGGCGGGAAATTTTCTGTGCAGTGACACTGGACAGCTCATCTCGACGGCTGCCTGTCGCTCATGTGTCTCAAGTGCACGAAGGTTCTTTGCAGGGGAGCTTGCGGCGCTAGGTCCAAATCAGGCAAGGTGGATGATCATCAACAATTTGTTAATTTTGAGTGGAAATAAGTACTCCGTACGGAGTAGAGAGGACTGAACTCAAATCAACATCTAAAACATCTTTCTGTAGTTTCTTCTTCCTTTCCCCCGCCCAACCACCATTATCTATCTATAAAGTAGTGGTCAGGTTCAATGCTCCTAGACAGCTGCAGATCATCACTCACACTGTTCCCATCCTTCACTACCAGCCTTGATAGCCAGACATGTAGTCCTCCAGGGTTAACCCTACATTCAGCCGCGGAAGATCTCCATGGGAATCTGATCACAAATGTTAAGAGAGCAGTGATCCAGCAGTCTTCAGGGTGATGGTTCAGTAGATCCTCCAGTGATTTGTACACCCCAATGATCGCGGTCATTGCTTCTAGAAGGATTGCAGGGATCCCCAGTTCTACAGCTGTAGCAGTGATAGAACTACCCAACCTAGCCTGCATTCTCTCCTCATGAAGGTCAATGTCCCACATCAACTTGTTGTCCACACTACTGATCTAGATGAAGAGAAAGGTTATTAGAAGTTTCTGCTGTTCCACTGGGGGTTGCACCTGATTCAGTAGCTTTTTGTCTGCCGGGACTCCAACCTGATCCCATTCTTGAGATGGGAATTGGGACAGGAATCCAGGACTGGGTTGGGAAATCCCAGAACCAGATACCACTCTAGGCCTGTGTAAACTTTAAAGAAAGGAAGAATGATTAACCCTTTTGACTGGCATTCTCATTCTAATATTTTACCAAGAAGATTGCAGCATCGATTCAACACATCAACACACTAATTTTGTTTTAACTACTGCTCTCACTGGTGATACAATATTACCCAACCCACTATATGAGAAACATAAGCAACTGCACCTGATTGAGTGATAAATATTTACAGATAGGTATTGCCACAGAAGGCAGGATGCTGATGCACTCTAATATTTAAGAATATCATTTTCAGGGTTCCAGAATAGGAGATATATTCATGTCAACAATATATCTTGCTCCTAATCTTTGCAGGTATTTTCAGTACAGACAAATACTATAATTGTCTGAAGTATGTCTTTATGATATGATATTGCAGCTGGGCGATGGATGCCCAACTCTAAAATCCCATTGATGATGTGTACCACCACCATGCCTCCTCTGTGCTCTCATATTGCCGCGGTATCATTGGTAAGTATTTGGTAGCCCACTCGCCCTTCCATTCTGAAGTGAAGTGCCCTTTCGATCCTCCCAGTATTCTGGCATCCAGCCTGACTGTTCCCAATCAACAATTGAAACAACCCGCCATGGTTCTGACTTTGATACCATGATATTACTCCTATGGAGGTCTCCGTGCGTGAAACTTATTGCAGCATCATCAGGGAGTTCAGAGCGAAAGGGCTCCATTGGAATGGAGTATGGATCCGCCATTGGGCGCCGGCAGAGAAAAACAAACCAGTCATGGAACTCCTCGACAGACTGAAAAGGTCCTGCTTCTGCCATGAATCGATCGGCGATAGCTCTGTCATACATATGTTCCCGACTGATGTTGCCTAAACACAATGGGTTTTAATCAACAAATTTCACAATTAGTACAGAGAGCATGCATGCATTACCTATAAATGGGTCCTGGTGATCCTGTTTAAGCCATTGTAAATTGGAGATGCAAATCTGAAGTTTTAAACAAACTTGGGCGCGGTCCTTTAGGCTCATTGAGTCCCAGGCTTTTTCCAATGTCTGTCCATGTACCAATTCCATATATAAAAGACCTCACCTCCATCAGTACGCCAACCATACAACTCAGGAACTGGCACACTGCCTTTTAAAAAGTGACAGACCGCATAGAGACTTTGACCTTCGGCGATCATAATGTTGGCGCCCGACTTGACAAACAAACCCATTGATGCAAACGAAGCAGGTGGCGGATTCCATTGTGGGCCTGCATCTCCAAAAACCTTTCGCTTGTCCGGGCCAGATCCTGCTAAATATTGAGCACGAGCCTGGGCACGGACATCTTCCGGTGATGGTAGTTGAGGCCGTGTTTTAAAGAAAGAAGACTGCTGAAAATCCTCATTTGGACAGTTTCGCAGCATTGCTGGTGTGCATTGAACAGGGTCTCGATAAGGCTATCAGTGGACGTCTCAGGGTATTTATCCAGGGTCGATCCTTGCCTGAGAGAACCAGAATTCCCAATGTTAAATGCATTTTCCTGATAACACAAGGTCCTGTTCTGTACTATCTTTATTGATAAAAATCGAAGGGGCTAGTACAAAGCAGCTGGAGGTGGAAGAAATGCAAGAAAGTGTCTTGAAGTACGGAGTACTCTGGTTTTTCTTATTTTTCAGTTTTTACAATGTATACTAAGTAAATCCTAACAGAAAAGCTGCTAGGTAGTCTTCATTGTAACATTAAAACCCCGCAGCTAAAATTCATGCACGCCCGGGGAACTCATATCTGATCGGTGGGGTATAACTACTGGAAGATGGACTGGCGAAAGCAAAGGGATGGCTGGGCTCTATCAACCTTTCCAGTTAACTATTTAACTCGGGGCGCTTCGCTGATGGCGGCCCGCGCCGCTGTTGAACCCAAAATTCGTCATGCAGCTAACAGCATGCTTCCACGGCTCGCCATCACATGGATCCGAAGCTCGACTTCTTTGCAGAATGAATGCAGAACTTCCCCTCGAGGAGGGGTGAAAATAGAATAGATAAGCCCCCAAATCTATCAGAAGTTGGTATTAGCTATACAATATTCCTCTCTAGATGATTCCAGGCACAAGACACAGCTCGGCACACCCAATCTACATATTCGCAGAGGACAGGAAAAATAAGACCAGAAGAGTTCTTCACCCTGCGCATGCAAGGAGTTGGACAATCGGTACTCTCCACCATGTGCATGCGGAAGTATATATGCATACATGAGTAATTTCAACAGTAAGAAACATGTGCAAGGGAGGGGGTCCTCGTCGAGGGCCCAGATCTATATTAAATTAATTTTTCAAGATCAAAGAGGTATCAAAGCAAGGGAAAGTAAAGGAAAAGATTTTTCAAGCTCGCCGCTGTCGTTGAAAATACAAGGCTTCTTGGATAATGCAATCGGGTAAAGCATGGAAGTAATGTTAAATTAACTTCTCTACTGCGATGGATCCTCTAATTGTATCGCTGGTGTCGAACCCCCGCCTATTTTGCGGTTGGCGTCCTCTCTTTCTTCTGAAGAAATAAGTTCGTCGGGTTTCCGCATGTCAGGAGTGTACTGTGGGACGTGTGGACTATGGCCGATAGACATGCCAACTCGCACCTAGAAGGATCAGTAAAAGTGAAAAGAGTGAAACTTGGATGAGGAATCATGGGCACATACCAGTGTCTCAAGAGCTCCTTTGGAATTGTCCAAGAGATCACTGTCAAAGTTCATTCGGCCCGGCTCAAATAGGAGTAGAACGGTGCTACCACCGAACTTGAAGTAGCCCAATTCTTCTGCGCGCGTTACTTTCTCGCCGGCCTGGCGTGTGATGACCGTGCTGCCGACCATCATAGCACCGATGCAAATGAACATGACTCGCCCGTGGGAAACAGAGTCGATTGGAACGAGAATGCGGACGTTTTCGCCATAGACATCAAGAGCAGAGCGGATCGCCATCGGATTCACCGTATAGTATTCGCCCTCTATCGTCTTAGGGGTCCCCAATACACCGTCCACGGGAATATGGAAACGATGGTAGTCCTGAGGAGCTAACCGGAAAATCCCCAGAGCTCCACCCTTGTAACGTTGCACGTCTTCCGGATAGGCTTTTCCAAGAAGTCGCTCTAATGAGAACTCCCTACCCTTCACCCAAATCTTCGTCGCGTCATCAATTCGATCAAATACAACGCTACGGCAGTCTGCGGGCGAAACGATGATGTCTGGGTTGTCCGGGGCAGAGCAAGGACGGGCTCCTGGTTTCAAGGCACGGTAGAAGAATTCATTGAACGACTTGAATTCCTCGAGAGGAAGCAAAACCTCCGACATATCTAGCTGATGAAAGTTGATGAAATCCTCGATTTGACTCGCAGACGCAGGGTCGTCGTATTTTTTCCCTTGCTTGATACTAAGGGATTTGAGCATTTTTCGGACTATGCTTCGTTAGATTCTAACCTCTTTGAACCGAAAGGGGAAAAAAAAAAAAAAAAGAAAAAATCAAAGCAATTCGTGGCCTTACTTCGCTTCTTCTCCATATCTCTACTCTTTAAACCCTTGTATAGTAGCCGGATTCCTAGTCTCACATACACACTCATGCGCTCTTCATTGATCTGGCCAGTAATCCGGTCCTGGACGAGGATATTTGCTGAATTGGCACCAAGCTTATAGCCGCCATAAGAGATCTTGGTGATAACCTTGCTATACCATTTTCTTTGTGCTTGGCTGGAGGTGACAAACCCACCCATGACCAGATTATCGACCTGACGCCAATCCTGGCTAGCACAGGTGGCGATGTGGGTGATGATATCGGCATCCGATCGCTTTGCGAGTCTTGGCTGGTGGCAGAGAGGACATTCACGAAGTTCAATGACGTGCTCTTCTCCCCGTTCGTCTGCTAGGTCGTCCGGATGAAGGGTTCCTTCTTCACTGGAGCTCGATTCATCACGCGATATAGTCGTGGTAGTTGTACCTCGATAGTCAGCGCTGACGGAGATAGAGGGGCCCAGACGCGGACTCAAATCCTCACTGGACTGATTCTCACTCTCCGCTATTCCTCCCGTCGACATGGAAGAATTTGGTATCAGTTTACGTAACTGTGACCCCACCGTCTTCTTCTGCAGTGCCTGAAGCTTTTCCTCTAGACAGATCACGGCTTGATCGAATGTCAAGTCTACCGTATCGCTGGGCTCATTCTCTTGTGCAAAAGTGTGGAAAAAGTTATCAATAGTGGACTCTTTCAACGTCGAACCGAGAGTATCAAGCATGGCCGTCAATTCAACTTTGCTAATTCTGCCGCTATCGTCGGCATCGTACTGCTTCAGCATGGCCCTCCAGAACTGCTGGCGCAGGGCAGGGTAAGGCATGTATTTGGCGCGAACGTGCAGCTCCGGGGCATGTTTGTCTTCCCATCGATCCTTGTTTTTCAGGACGAGGGGTATGATGTAGGACTTTAGATCATCGGCATCGGGCGGCGTGGCGGTACCATCCGATGAGTTAGGACTGGTTCCTGGTAAATTCAGCTGGGGCGCGGACTCAGATGGAGCGGTGCCGGGGGCGCTGGCTTGTTGTTCCACCGGCTGGAACTGACTCGATAGGGATGTGGCGGAGGTTCGTGATTTCAAAGCCGGTCTTGCCAATTTGGAGAGGCTGTTGGCGGAGGAAGAGCGCGAGATTGCAAGCCTAAACCGTGACTTGGAAGCAAGAGGTGTGGTAACTGTAGGTTGTGACAGGCCGGGCAACTGATAGAGGCCGGTTTCGGGGTCGGCGACGGGACCAGCTTGAATGAGAGTCTGGAGGGGAAAATTCGCCGAAGCAACAAAATCGTTTCCGGAAAGCTTGTCCCTATCCATCACAGTGAAGCTGAAAGAATACGACTGTTCATGTTTCATCACCTGGAATACCATCTTCTCGTCGAAAACGGGATTAAGGTTGTGGCGGATGACACGGGTTCGCAGTGTCTTGCGGCCTAAGGATGTGACGACAAACGGATCCATGTCGAAAGATGTTCGGGTGACTGGCAGTTAATACAGTTAACAATCTGCACTCATTTTTTCCCCTCTTCTTATATAAACTGATTTGAGTCCTCTTCTTACCGTTCCGCTCGGGTGGCAGGTCCAAGATCTTGCCAACTTCCATAAACACGATTCCAGAGACTCCCTCTTTGGCACCGGAGAACTCGTATGCGCGGGCAGCAATTGATTTGTTCCTCAGTCTGGCAAGGCGGAGTCTTCGGCGCCTCTTTTCGGCGACTCCAGGCTTCGTAAGGTCGTCTGTCGTGTCATCGGAGGTCTCTTCCGACTTTTCGTCCGTTTCCGCAGACACGACGGGGGCGACTTCCTCTTCCTCAGGATCACAAGAGGACACCAGGGCCCGGAATTTGGCGGAAATTTCTTCCGGGGAGCCGGAGGGGTTTGAGGGATCGAAGAGGGAGAACTGGAGCTGTATCTGGCCGGAAACATCGCTATCCTTGCCGCTCTTCGACTTCGAGTGGAGATTATACCATTTTGGCTGCAGACAAGAGGGGGGAAAAAAGGACTTGTCAGCATTGCGCACGACGGAGAACGAGTAAAAGCGGGGGAAGGCTTTGTGGTGGGATTTAAACACACTTCTTGGTGGATGCGACCGTCAATGAAGAGGTCTTCGAGGGGGATGTCGAATTCACCCATGTAGTCCTTGCCGAACCTATCCTTGTCCCAACACACGCATTCCAGCAGAGGGACGCCGACAACGGGCAGTTCGAAAGACACGTTCCATTCCGGGTTCAGCGTCTTTGAGATGGTCGGGGTGGATTGGCGGGAGTCCCCCAAGGTGACGACCAGATACTAAGAGACCGACGTCAGTTCACTCCAATATGTATCTGGGGGTCAAGTCTCAGGCACGTACGGGATCACTGGTCCCATTTCTGTCTTTGGCGGCCAAGTTCCTGCCCTGAAGGAGCGATGTCAGCATCTTAAGCTTGGTGGTTGGAGGAGAGGTGAGGTGAAGCTTACACAGATGACGCTCGTGATGAGAATTAAGGGCCTGGAGTCGGGGTTGACGGGCGTGGGAGCGGCCAGGACGTCTTCTTGGGTAGTAGGAGACGAGATAGGGGCCTTGGCCTTGCTGCTGATACGGTGAGGAAGCGGGAGCCGGACCATTTTGCGGACGGAGAGGGCCGTGGCCAGCTATCCTGGGGGTCTTAAGGAGCGTTGGGCGGATCTTCCTCCCAGTCTCAGTCTCTCCTTCTATCGCTCTCTGTGGTTTTCAAGCCAAGAGGTCTAGTAGTCGTGCGAGAGATGCATGGGTGGTGGTGGGAGCGATAGGCCACGTAGGGTTGGGGAGGAGGGGGGTCAATTGCAGGCGGAGGGAGACGGAGGTGAGAAAGGGAGCGAAGGGGTGAAGAGAGCGAAAGGGAGCGACGGAGCGGACGTGATGTCAGGCCAGCGAGCCAGCGAGCGAGCGAGAAGCAAGCTGAGCGGGAGTGGGGCACGGGGGGTTGATCCTGGCCTGGCTGTCGCTGGTGGTGGTGGTGGTGGTGGTGGTGGTGGATGGACCGGTGAATGTGGTTGTCCTGCTAACTTCCAACAAAAAAGATGATGAAACACACAGCAAAAAAGGCAGCCTCTTCTTTTCTTTTCTTTTTTTTTTTTGTTTCTTTTTCCCTCTTTCTCTTTTTTTTCTTTTTTTTCTTTTTAACTACATACTTGTTAACCAGTGCAGGGGTGGGTGAGGATGCTGCATTTGGGTGTGTGTTCGTCTGTTGGGGAGAATAAGGCTGCCGACACGAAGCTATTAATAGCCATCACAATCCCCCCCTTTTTTTTCTTTTCTTTTTTTATTTTCTTTTCCCTTTTTTTATATTGCTTTTCCTTTGCACTGTCTGCTCTCACTCTAAACACCCTCATCAGAGAGTGGAGTGGTGATGCATCGTGGCCATGGACGAACAGAGCAAACGGGTGAATTGACAGCAACCGGTGTAAATTAATCACCCACTTTCTTCACTACACTAACTACGGAGTACTCTGTATTAACTCTCTTTTTCAGCATCTGTTGAGTCTTTCGGTTGGATCGCTTACTAGCAAGACAAGCTTTCTCTCCTGGGGCTGAGCCGGCACCCTGGCATGTCCATCTCCCGATCCCAACCCAGCATCCCGATTTCTTCCAGCCCACCAACCACCCCCCCTTTTCAAAATCCTCTCGCCTGGTCAATACCCTCACAACCTGTCTCTGCCTCCCGCTCTCCCACTTCTCGCTTCTCTCGGAGAATTCTCAGAGCTAATTCTGGAGCAGTTAATAACCCTCTTGACCAGATCAACTACCACCACCACCACCACCACCACCACCACCTCCACAGACTTGCACCGCCACTGCTGCAAGGCCAGTCCCAGGCACGACGCCCTCACATCCCAGTCACGCATCCCCCACAAACACAGTCCGCCTGACGCGGGAGGGGGAAAAAAACAAAAAAAAAAAAAAGAAAAAAAGGAAAGATCATAACTAATTAACTCTCCTGGATGACTTATGAGCAAAACCCCCCTCTATCCGCAATCATCCGAACTGCACCCTGTTGTCTTTTGACTAAAAGTAAAAAACCCTTTTCCGCCGGAAGTCCCACCTAACCCTAACTCCCACACAGTCATACAACATGTACTCCGTATATATTATAATACCCACTGTGCCCATAGTACTCTATATGCAACGAAAGACAATATTAACCAACTCATCATTGAAACTTGGACTCACCTCTCGTTAAAAGCCGGTTTTCTGCCAAACAGAAACCAGTCACAGCCAGCAGCCACAGAGTTGGTCGGTTATCCGACATCCAGCTTCATTGTCCCATTGGATGCTTGTAGAAATAATCTCATGTCCGGAGTACGGAACTGCATTAACTATGTCAAGCTATTTACTTCCTCACTGCCGTCCAATGCTTGATAATTTGATATTGACAACAGGGCCAGCAGTCCACACAACATGCATCAATGACCAATCATCCGACAGAGACAGTCTTCTTCATAACTTATCTTATGCCAAATGAGATATTCCTAGCACATTTTCAGGTTGCCCAGAAACAGCTTAAGTTCGGGAGGGGTATCGATGTGGAACGGCCCGGTCGTCGCCTCCAGCCGCCCAAATATCCCACTGCCCGTGTAGTGCACCTTGTAGTCGATCGAGAGGTCAGGCCTGATCAGCGTCTCGAAATCAGCGTACACCTCGCCCGGGATCCACGTCCCAAACTGCCATCGTCGAGCAATCTCCCACTTGTGACTGTACCACACCTGTATCGTGAACGTAATATGCTCGTTGATCGCCCCGCCGAGCCAGAGCATTATCTTCAGGGTCATAAACGACTGGTAGATGTTCGCTTCCACGACTGTCGCTCCCGCACTCAGATCCGGAAAGATATCTACCTTGGCCCCCTTGTTGATGACGACGTGCGGAATGTTCGGCACGGACTGTCGCAAGTGTACCCCAAACGAATCCGTCTTCTTATTCCAGCAGCACTTGGTCACGTACGAAGTCGGCACCGTCAGCCGCGATTGCCCGTACACGCACATGCCATCAGTGAGCGAAGCGTCCACCTCGCCCTCGTCAACACAGCAGTATTTACTATCGAAGAAGTAATTCGCCGCATGGTACGTCTCTCCCGTCGTAGAGAGCAAGAACACCGATTCCTGAGGCGAATAGCAGCACTTGGACAATGCGGAGTGAAGGTGGATAGTCCCCTCTGCATTTCCGTACATGCACTGGTAGCCATCGGAGCTCTTAGCACTGGGCTCTGTATTGCTTGGACAGTTTATTCCGTCCCCGGAGATCGGAATCACAGGCACTTTATTCACCGCGGATGCTGCCGCGTATCCTGTTAACTGCGGTCCTGCCATCAAATATTGAGTCGGTTTGTCGGTTTTATTCGACGAGTAGGCCGGTGCAAACCCATGGGAGAGCCCCGGAGGGATGTGCGGTGCCGAAGGGCCCGATTTGAAACCGAACACTTGTTCTGATGCCGCAAAGCATACAGCTCCCAGAGCTACCACAGCTGACGCGACTCGGACCATAGCCACTGGGGAGTCGCAGTTCGAATCGGTAGGTTGTTCGTAATCAAAGGAGACTTGGATAAAATTGAGTTCTTGTGCCTGACGATTTTAGAAGAGTTTGAGAAACATGGTCCATCAAGGCAGGGAAACATCCAGCAATTTATAGCTTTGCGAAGACGACCAAAGCTCTCCCCAGTCTAAGGACCATCCGACTCTCCAAGACGGAGACGTCCATTGATACCCAACACAAGGAGGCCCGTGGCATGTCGCTGGCTCCACTGTACATCGAAGTCCGCATCAGACATACTACCCCTTTTGGAAAGGTGCATCACTCTTGTTCGAGGACAATAGTGGCGGGCTGAAGGTAATCGATGGCGCGGCTGACCTGGAGCAGGTCCATGACATCCTAGATATTCTGAAATTGCCGAAGCTGGCATGGGTGGGAGATGCAGCCAACTGCGATGGCCTTATGCAATAAAGTAGTGGAAGAAAACGGCATCTCTTTCGGAATATGAGCGGCCAGTATTGACTTTGCAACGCCTACAAGCGCGCATTTGTGCGGTCTTGTAGGGAGGCCAAACGAGCACAACGCCATATTTAGCAAAGAGGGTGTCCAGCCGTCGACTCATGAACTACCGAATCACGATAGTCAGCTTTAAAATCAACCGGTTCGAATTTAGCCCTATGTCACCTCAAGTCGTGCCATGTTAGTTGGTTAACCTGGTATTCACATCTGAAGCGGCAAATGAGGACTCATCATGAAGTGATGTCAGTGCGTGGACGTCACCTAATCCCTGCCTGTCTGCCAAATGACCTAACAATAATGCAGTCGGGTATTTATTTGCGGGACAGCCGATGCTTCAACTGGCTTTTATTTTTATTTTATTCTTTTTTCTTTTTTTTTCTTTTTTATTTTTTATTTTTTTTTTTGCTTTCAAACCCCCTGTCAGACATACATATGTAGTTTAGTTTACCCCACGGCTCATCAGTGGCGATATTGCGGTTCGCGAAGAGAGGGGCGCCTGCATCACATTCGGCCACCTGCACACTTCGGACAAGAAATTTATCAGATGGGAGAGAGCAGCGTCCGTGAGTAATTCACTTTGATAGCAGTACTGCATCACGAAAGTGGGGCGGGAAGGTATTGAACGAATATGGCCTTTCGGAGCGAGATTGATTGCAGTCGCTGTAGAATATACGGAGAAGTGGTGGTTAGAGTGATTGCGGTGCGACGGGAGAAAGACTGTTCCCATCATTAAAGCAAAGCAAATACATGTGATGGTAGAGCGCAGCAAATTTTTCTGCTTTACTCCGTAGATAGGAAGGGATGAGAGGAATAAAAAATATTAAGGTCGTTGAAAAGTTTCCGATATGTACCTACTTCGGATACTTCAATTGACAAGCGACGGGTTCACTGAACTGCATATTGTTCACATCCAAATCACCTTTTCGACATCAAACTTGTTTTCTGCCTTTTTCTCCGTCGACTCCGATGGAAGTACGTATCCCCGTTGGTTGCTCACAACTCTGACAACTCCCCTGGTAAACTCTGTTGTGTAATGTGTGTGCCCGAAGATCCAATACTTCACGCCCGCCCAGCCTTCATCCGGGAGCGTGTCACTTGCAAACGCGCACGTCCATGGGTTCTGCGCATGCCGCGGACTCGAGGTTCCATCGAAGCACGGGGCATGATGCGTAACGATCAGCATCTGTCTCTGTTCACCCCCTCGCTGTATTTCTTTGACCTGGTCTTTCAGCCAGCCACTATCTTTTTCATGCCCTGAATTGTGAACCTCGACGGACCAGTCCTCTATCCTCCGATAATCCTTAACCTTCGATCTCACAATCTCTTTCACATCGTCAGCCACCCTCGACCAAAGCGTGCACCCCAAAAGCGTGACGTGAGAATCCGGAATGTCGTAGCGCGTTCTGTCAAGAAGGATAAGCCGTCCATCCAGGCTAGGCTCTTTCTCGAGTTCCCTCGCCTTCTCTAGGCCCGCGGCATAGGTCATATCGTAGAACTCATGGTTTCCAAGAACGAGAAACACCCGTTCGAATCGGCACGTCTGCTTCCGAATGAAGTCGAGGTACTCGTCATATTGCGCCAGGCAGCCAACATCGCCTGCAAAAATAAGATTCGGCGCTTTAACGGGAAATTCGAACGAAGAGTACTGCCGGCCAACTTCAAGATGAAGGTCAGATATCACTTGGAAGGCGTGTAACCGTCCTTCTTGGGAGGGTTGAGTTGAGCCCATCGCCAGCGTTCGCCTCGTTCAATTGGGCTGATTTTTCCTTGAGATGAGGGATTCGAAGCCCTTGCAAACTTTTCATTACCCACCTCTGAACCGTCGTTGCAGTTCCCATTAATTGCCGAGATACTATTGCAGGACCCCTGCCACGATGATTCTTCACTCGAGTTTCAGGTTCGACTCGAAGCAGCCACGAGCGGGCCGCCGGCCTCATAAATTATCAACATTTTCAAAGAATCATGTTCCAAAGCAGGTCAGAACATCCTTCGTCAGGGGCATTTTTCAATATTCCGCGTTCGCTTCCGCAATATCCGCGAATCAAATAGGGCTGCGAGTCCATTACTTCGTTAACGAGTGAGTGTTTGATTTTTTTTTTTTTTTTTTTGGGGGGCTGGCCAAGAATACGTACGGCGCCAAAATTGCTCGGCTGCCGGCGTGCCGCTGATCGATCCGCCGGTTCATTGTGGCAAAGGCGCAAACCCTAAGGTAAGTGAAAGCCCCTTAAGTACGGAGTGCTCCGTAGCTAGCTTGCCCCCAGAACGCCTCCCAAACAACGAGGTTCCACCCCCTAACCGCCCTCTGAAGATTCACCCCCAGGCCCCCTAGCCCATCCCTAACCCACCCCCTTAACAATCCCTGGGTACTCTGAAGCACACCAACGGCCCTCTCAGATGTCAGTCACTTAGGTTGAGCGTTTGATACTCATCTGCCAATCTCATGATTTGAAATGTCAATAGGAATTGACGGCTTTAACTCTGTCCAAGTAAATATATAATTAATTCAAAATTCTATATTCCGTATGTATGTACGGAGTAGTCTCCGCATATATAGCCGTGCGAAAGACAGATAAGCTCACTTCATAACATAGAAACAAGAGAGGATAAAGACGAAAGTGTTTTTATGACCGGCAGACGAATGGCGTTCGTCTGGCACCGAAAACTTCCAAGCAACGCCTGTAACCCCCAAGTAAACCGAGTGCCAAGGGAGATCTAGAAACTGAACAGCCCGCTCCTCCTCTTCCCTAGAGGGTATACGACCAACGCCGCCAGAAACAACCCAACAGTAATTGCAATGCTAACCTGCACCATCCCATACGCCAAGTCAAACACCACATTCCCATACATCTTGTTCGCCCCCAGCAACTGCGGCAGTCCCTTGCTCGTCTCAGTTAAATTCACTGGCAGGATAGGATCGAGCGAATTCTTATCCGCGTTATGCGTGGCCGTCTTGTTGCGGTTTATTTCATTCGCAAAAGCCAGGCTGGACAGGAGCGAACCACTCGAGGCCAAGCCCGACGGCACCTGAACGAATATCGCCGGTAATATCGCGGCGGCAGCGAGCCCATGTCGCAAACGACTATACAGGTTTCCCATAACGCCGATGACAAAGGCCCCTAGGACGCTCGCGATCTGCGTATTATTCGCAAACCGTTTAACGGAGAAGAAATTGACGACGTATCCGGCAAACGAGATGATGATCATGACCGGAGCCTGTTTCCATTTCGCCTGATTGATCATGACCAAACAAAGTGTGAAAAGGATAACAGATGGAAACTTTCGTGCGTATTCGTTTATATTGCCGAAGCGGGCTGCGCCACGACAGGCGTATGCAGAAGTTGCATATGGATCCATGCTTCCATAAAAGGACGTACCCAGCATCATTCCGAATCCCAGCACCAGCGAGTAAATGATGGAGTATACCAGCCGCACTGAGCCTGCGAGCATGTTCCGAGACTGGAGCTCCAAGCTGCTGCAGAGCACCATGTATCCTGGAAGAATAAGCGCAATGGAAGATTGAGCGAGGGCTGGGAAACAAAACAGGCGGCGGGATTCACCCGAATCAGCCCGAATGCTTCCGAATGCACGGGCGAGGAAAGACGTCACCATAGCAGCGGTGAGTTCAAAGACATTAGAATACAACGGGGAGCGGGGGACAACAAGGTATTTCAGTGCACCAAGAATGCATCCCAAGAGGAAGGCTATCGGCATATCCAAGGCGCCGGCTTCGAAGGCGAAAGGTCCCACACAGGCAGATGCACAGCCATAGAAGAAGATGAGCCACCATTTATTATATTTGTCCTTCCGGCGGTTGATTTCGTCTAATGTTTGTATGGCTTCCTCGACCCCGATAACATCATGCACCACTTCCTTGTATATTTCGTGTACATCGGCCAGTCGTCCCAGATCGAGTCCTGGGGGGTACTTCAACAGCTTCAACTCGGTGGTGTGCGTCGCAGAGTCGCCGAAAGAAAAGAACATACACCCAGGGACGTACAAGAACTGAGCATCGATCTCCAAGACTCTTGCCGTCATGCACATATACTCCTCGAGTCGATGGGTCGGGGCACCGTACTTCATAAGCGCCTGGCAGAGTTTCATCAGATACCGTTGGCGTGAGATAGTCTCCGCGATATGCACCGAAATACGAATTTCATCTTCAAGGCGGGGACGAGGGAGGAGTTTCTTTGCCGCAGAGGCAAGCATGCTACTACTCCTGGAGTGTTTGAGCCCATGGTCCACCGAAGAACGACGGGATTGTGCGTCCGGTAGCAGCGTGCTGAGCGAACTCGAGGATAAATTTTTCGACTTGTCGTACCATTTGCTCTTTGTGCGCGGCGTGCTAGGTATAGAAATGGATTGCTGAGGAGAATGGTGCAACGGCAGGCTCGACGACGAAAGTTGTTGACTCTCCTCTCGTCCTTCTTGCTCGCCATTATGGTAAAGCTTGAGTAGATTGAACAATATGCTACCGCGATAATGCGACCGTGGCTCCACGTAGTTGTTCGGATCCCTTTCTCCGTAAGGAGTGACTTGGCCTGAGGGGAGATCGATAGGGCGGTTGTGAGTCAAAGGGTCCAAACGATGCCTACTCAATCTTCGAACTATATTGTGGGCTTCAGTAATGCTAGACGGGGATGAGTTCATTGGGTGTGTCGGTTCATCCAAGCTATCATCCTTTTCGTTGAGATCAACTGGGATAAATGCGTCACCGCTTCCTCCACCGTCATCCTTAGATTTCATGGGACGGGCTTTCCGAGCAAACGACGGCATGCGTAATCTCGAAGCTAGTTTCTGCGCTCTCTCATAAGCGGAATGCAGTTCCCTGCTTTTTCGTTGTTCCGAACTGGTCTGCCGTAGAGGTTCTTCGTCAACGTCGGAAGGAAACCCGGTCAATCGTCGCTCGAATTTCCGTTGCACATTATGATCCTCAGCAGATTCTCCGTTGTAAGTTGGTGTATCAAAGGACAGATGGACGGCAGGTGGTATTTGGGGAGCTCGTGGCCTGCAGTCCTCTGCGCTATCTGGTAGGATATCTTGCGGATTCTCTGATGCATCCCCAACGGGATTCGTCCACCGCAACTCTTTGCCCTCTGGCCTGCCATTTCTAGTAATGTTATCACGCCTCAAGGCTGGCCGCGATGGAGCCATATGGATCCCGGAAGGGCTTGGTGTTCGTGAACTCCGGCAGCTGGCAGGAGTCGGCAGAAGGGCCTCAGTGCTCACTGCGAAGTACAGATTTTCTTCCTCCATAGTACGACAAAGAGCAATTCGTGCCCACTCGGCTACGCGGAGGTCCCGGAAACTCCCTCAATGGGAGTAAAGGTGACAACACCCTAAAGGATTTCCGTGGATGTCTCGCCTCACCACATTGATCCTCCAACAGGATTTTTTTTCACCAGGACTGGAGCAGACAGGCTGCAACTACCACGGATCTTTCAAGCGTTTGTCGGGGTCCGGGATTGGGAAAAAGCAAGCAAACCACTACTCGAAATGGCGTGAAACACCGGTTCAATACAAGATTTGGTCGAAGATCTCTTGTCAAATTCCTTCTTCCAAGGGCAAAATTGACAAGGGTCCAATGCGTTCGATAGCAAACGCTCGACGGGTAGTCAGCTAGGATTAAGCAAGAGAAATAAAATAAAATAACGAGATCAAATCAAACAAAATGTGCTCTAGTTAGCTGGTTAGTTAGCTGTGTTTATATTCCCATAAGAAAAAAAAAACATGAAAGGAATTAAGTATGAGGGGCAATTTTTGAGAGGATGACAGCGGCTAAGTAATAAGATACGACGACAGAAAAAAATGAAGAGCAAAGTATGTGAATCATCCCTCGGCCGACTTGATATCGGTATTCGAGACAAAAGGGTCCAGCTGGGAGGCGAAGATAAGGCCTAGAATTCCTCAAGACAGGCTTTTTTTTGCGCGGTCTAGGTTAAAGCGTGGCTCTCCCATGGACAGTATTGGGCGTAGGGTAACTATGACCTAGCCCTAGCCAGCGACTTGGTCTAGAGAGTGTGCTTGAGACCAATTTCTCCATTGCGCGTTGGAGGGGGGTTGTGTCTGGACGATGCGGAATCAGAGCTCTCGAGGGAGATACATAGAAAATCGATATCAACCAACCAGGAAACTCGTGGAGTGGCGGGTGATGTCTGGCATGGCAAGCCGGTTGACTGGTTAACCTGGTTACATCATTCCATCCACAAAGCATTGCCGGCTTATCAAAACCTTATGGGATCTCGATCAGTCATCCCAAGGAGGTCTGGAGGAACACACAGGCAGACCCGCTGGAGGAGACAGCTGGCTTATCGAATAGCAGCAAGACCCAAAAAGAGCACCGCGCCATCATCCACCGATCACGCAGGCGGGAGTTCTGGGGCCCGTTACTCCGTACTCTGCTCTCGAAACAAAGCTCTCCCCACAGGCAGCGTGGCCACAAGGAGGTCCCCGTGCTATTTTCGGCAGCATTTTCTGTCAGGCCACGACAGAAAACTTTGGAGGAGGGGGCATGATATCAGACTCGCCTGCTCTGAGCACGAAATCACCAGTTTATCTCCGTACTGCAGAATTTTCAGGTCTGGAAGCAGTTCTCAGAACCCCCGGCCGTGGGTACCGCTATCTCGGCGAAAAAATCCATGATGGGTGACGTTGAAGAGCTTGCCACGGCCCGGCTGACTGGCCAACCAGCACAATCAACCAAACTTATGGCGCAAGGAAGTTAACTCGTTAGTTTGTTAGTTTAGTGTGTTCGATTTTGATCTTCAGACTTCCGCCATCAATGTTTCGACGAATGGCTTTTTTCTCCGCCCTCTTTTTGACCGTTTGATGTTCCAGAACCCGCACGAAGGCGCCTGGAAACCATTTACATTCTTATCCTTAGAGTTCCTCTTCCACTCCCCCCCTTTTTTTTTCTCTCTGTTTGTAATGTAGCATCTGCATGTAGCCGCCTTTTTCTCTTCCTGGCTAACCCAGAAGCTCCAATAAATTAATCCAGGCGTTGACTCCACTGGGGATCAGAATGTGAGCAGGCTGGATGGCAAACGTGTTGCAGTAAACTATCTATTCCACATCTTGCTCGCCAGCGAGCCAAGAAAGGGCTGAAGAAATTATTTAAAGCAAACATGTCTCAAGCCTGGAAATCTTAATACAAAGAAACAGACACATTATTGATGGGCTTCCTGCCATCACTAAAAGCCACAAAGTCATCCACCAGCCTGTTCTCTGCTGTCTAGACTGGCCTTTCAGGCACATTCAAAATCCACCACCCTTTTCTCCGCAACAAGGTACTGCCACCACATACCAGCTTTGAACTCAGAAAATAAGGGCACGGGGAAACAAGCTAGACTAGGGTGAACAGGGAACTCAAATCAAAGCCACACCAAAAGAAGCATAATGGTTATCAGTTTCATTTCCAATTTTTGCTAAGCACCATCCAAGTAGCAAGCAGTAATCACGGCCGTTAAACTCAATCTCAAGCCTGTGAGAGTAAGATACACCAGGTGAAGGTGAAACAAGGTGAGGGGAAAAAAAAAAGAAAGAGAAAAAGAGCAAATAAAAAAGGGAAGTTGTTCCCAGAGAATTGAATTCAGCACAGTTTGTCTTGTCTCTTTTCATTCAAAAGAAAAGGTATCAAAGGTTCACAGGGTCATCCATCGTGTGAGCAAACAGATCAGATCACAAAAATTGTAAGCAAAATGAAAAAAAAAGAGAAAAAACAAAAAAAAAAAAAAATCCAACCAAAAACAAGAAGCCATTTACTGTTGCCATATTCTTTACTGTTCATGAACCACATTCTTGACCATTTGTCAGCCTCCAACCCCTTACATCAGGGGGGTCTTGCGCTTCTCTGCACTCGAGAGCAGAAACATCGGCATCTTGCGTCGCTCAGGGAGCTGAGTAGCTGCCGGCGGATGACGAGCTACTATCTCAGCAGCAGTGGGAGAAGCCATGCGGCCCTCACCAAACTTGCCACCAGTTGGTGAAAGCCTCCCAACGGAGTTGCGAGGGGACGACTCTCTTTCTCTTCTTTCCGACCCGATTGCTCCCCGTAAGTTTTCAACGCTTGAGTGGCTCGAGGGATTCATACTCCCTTCGTCGCCTGGGTAAGGGGAGAAATTGAATTCAACATCGCTGGATGGGGTGACGCTTCCAGCGGTGCTACTGTTACCGCTGCGGCGTTCCATTCCAGCGCGAACGAGATTGTGGACGGCGCGACGACGCTGGCGGGTAACAAAGTTCTTGCTACCTTCATGCTTGGCAGTGGGTTTCGCGACGAGTTCCTCCAGCGATGGTGGGCCTCGGGGTTGGCGAAGCGGATGCTCTCCAGCGCGCCCCTGTCCGGGACCAAAGGTGCCAGTTGCCGGAGTGGGCGGGAAGTTCGCCAGCTTTGGCGTCGAGTTTCTCCCCAGGTCAAGCCCGGTCTTTACCGACACAGAAGGAATCTTCCTGTGAAGACGTTTGTTCGAAATGTGCTGCTGCAACGGAGAAGCCTGACGGGTTGGAGATGGGACTCTTGTTGGGCTGTTTGAAGACTGAGTACGAACCGGAGAGGGCCTCTGTTCAGGGGGGGATGGGATGTCGCTCCGGAAGCCTTGGGCAGATGGGGCAGGTGATTGAAAATGCTCTTGATAAGTGGCGGATTGCGGCTCTTCCTGGGCGTTATTGTCCACGAGGTAGCTGTGTTGTCCAGTCATGGGGTTGTACACAGAGAACATCCCCGGTTTGCCGGGAACAGGGTTGACGACGGGCTGCATACCATGCTGGGCCTGCTGCTGGTAAAAGCTCATTCCGGGGAGGCCAGGGGTCAAAACATGCTGAGAGTTAAGAGGCGACCCAAGATTCAACGCTTGAAACTGCTGAGCCGCGGCAGTGACGGTGGCAAGCTGTTGTTGCAAACGCTGCTGTTGTGCCGCCAGGAACAGATTAGTCTGGACGAGTTCATTGTACAGGCTCTCGTCGATGGGTTCTCCTGACTCCAAGATCTGGTCCAGAGCTGGTGGAGCGAGAACGTGTTCCGGAAGGGAATACATCTGGGCACTCATGCCGAGGTTTGACCCGTTGTTATGGGAGAATGTGGTGCCAGTCGCGGAATGGGGGATTCCTCCAACGTAGGATGCCTGAGAAGCGCCATACGCCGAAGTATCCAGCCCCAAGTGATTCGGCCGTTGCTGCAACAGAGGTGCAGTGGTCGGGGTCGATGGCTGTTTCGGGGCAGTCCTCAAGCCAGCAAGGAGATGAGAGCGACTAGTGCGGGGTGTTGGGAGGGCCTGAGACTCATCTCCAGTCCCAAACCTAGAAGGATGGGGGACACTGAGACGTTTTATATGCGAACCTTTTCCACGGGAAGCGAAGCCAGAGCCCGGAACGCCGAGGGAGCCACCGTTGACAGACGCGTTGAAAGTCATTTGAGCTAGACCACCAGTGTCCATACTCTTAATCGTTGGAACGGGAGATTCGAATATTTTGCTTTTTTCTTGGGGTTGAGGGGGTTTCGGTATATGCAAAGGGTGCCAACAAATTCACAACCGTGTAAATGATATGGCGAGAGATGGAAATCGTAACCGGCGGGTATATTAGATAGGAGGATTAAGGCCGTCGAGGGTCTCGACGGGGGAAATGCGTTGTATATTCACGGATTATCGCAGCAACAAGGAAATGGAGGATCGAATTAAGCGATTAACAAAGCGCAATGCACTTGTGGGGGGGTGTTATGGTACAACTAAGCGGCGAGGCCTCGGGCGTCGAAGAAAATTTCGTAAGGTGAGGACCGCGAGAATCCTGACTGTCCAACTGTCTATTTGGTTTTTTTTTTAATTTTTGCTGTTAGTGAAAAGAAGACCTGGGGGGGCCAAGTAATAACGACGTCAGGTTGTCAACTTACCAAAACTTCACGTCACAGCGAGAACAAGAAAAAAAAAATTAATAAAAAAAAAATGAATGTACAGCGGAACGGAATATAAAGATGTCGGGACGCGATTTGCAAGTCGTTTTTCGAGAAGAGCGATAAGACGAATCTTGCATCCAAAGCCAGATAAAAGATTTTTGTTTTTGTCCTTCTGGCGAGAATTCAAATACGATGCGCGCGACTAATTTCGAGGGAAGAGAGAGAGGTTGCACGGCAATCTCACGGGAGAGCACAGCGGTCGAGGCACAGCTACTGAGGGAAAAACGGAAAAAAAAAAAAAAAATAAAACTAAAAGGATAAAAGACAAGAGGACAGAAGGAGAGCGGATATCACGACGGATCGAACGAGACAGTGAGAGATAGAGAGAGAGAGAGAGAGAGATAAAATGATAGAAACAATTTTCAAGAGGCAAGGAGACCGTAGAAAGCGAGATCGGAGTCGTTCGAACGCAGTGGCTGGAAAAGGTCGGGATTGAAGGCGGCAAAACAACCCCAAGGATTAGGGTTAGGTTGGGTTTCAAGAGACCCTTTTTTTTCCTTTTTTTTTTTTTTTTTTTGCCTTTTTTCGACGAAGTTGACAAGACGGACAGGACCCGAGCAACGAAAATTATCCAATCACGAGGACGAGCTCCAGGTGGGAGAAAGGGAGAAAAAAAAACTGGTTTTGATGGTTGATTGATCTTTGTCTCTTTCTTTCTTTCTTTCCTTCCTTTTCTTTTTTTTTTCTTTTTTTCTTTTTTTTTCTTTTTCTTCGGAAGGGGAAGACAGATGGATGTTATTTGCTTTGAGGAAAACGGGAGTGGCTCTGGGAGAGGCGGCAGGGGGAGGTCAAAGAACGGGTTGCGCGACAGAACACGGCGGCAAGGCTCGTCGGCTGGAACTTTTTGACGGGGAGAGGTGAGTTTTCTAAAAGCCAGGAGAAAGAAAAGAAAAATAAAAAAGAAATAAATAAATAAATAAAAAAGTAAAGAGAGCAAGGAGGGAAGTGATCGAAGCCAGCAGCGAAAAGGTAACAGGAGATGGGGGGCGGAGGAAGACAAAAAAGGGGGGAAAAAGAGGAGATGGAGTGAGGAAGAGAGAGAGAGAGTGTGTGAGAGTGAGTGGGTGAGGAAGATGCAGAAGAAGAAAAAAGAGAGAGAGAGAGAGAGAAGAACAGATCGTATGGAGAAAGAGGGGAAACGCCGGACGATGTGGCAGGTGAGGTCCGGGGGGGCGGGCGGCGGCCACTCGCTGCGGATGGGCCGAAGGGACACTTCTCTCTCTTACACACAACACACAACACACACTCCTCCCTCTCTCACTCTCACTCTCTCGCTCACACACACAAAACAGAGAGGGTGTGGGCCTCGACTTGCATCCTCTTAGGCGGAAAAATGGAAGCAGGGCAGAAAAAAGAAAGGAAAGCAAATGAAAAGGGGTGCTGGCCAATCAGCATCGCCGATCGACTGGCTGACCGCCTGGCGTGGGGGGCGGCCCTGCGCGGTGATTGGCTGCGAGGAGTCGCCTGCCCCCAAAAACAGACTAGCACGGTCCTTGCGCTATTCCCGATCTGGATACGCCCGACGCGATCGCATGTCTTTGCTGGACCAATCACGCTCCGTGAAACAACCCGCGCCTGCCCTGCAGAAACGCGGCGATGACTCAGCACAGATGTTGCTCTGCTTGTTCTGCTGTTTCTCAATCCGTCCCGCCCCCAAAAAAAAGCGACAGGCGCGAAAAAGCAAGCCACCGATGATGATTTCAAGCCCCCCCTTCGAGACCACGCACTTCCAGCGGCCCGCCCCCTTAAAACTCGATTCTTCTGGTACTCCTCGGGAGACGCCACCTGCCACATCCGTTGCAATCCTCTTAGTTACCTTGATAGTGTGCTTGCCTTTGTTTTTATTTAAAAAAAAAAAAAAAAAAAAAAAAAAAAAAAGGATAAGACCTAAAAACACAAAAAAAGAAAAAAAGGAGGATAAGACCGGGCTTCTCTTCCCGCATAACTACATAGGTGATGCACTGATGCAGAGTAACTTCCTTGGTTGTCTGACAATATATTCAGGGCTGAGACAAGCCTTTTAAAAAGAGTTGCTCCATAAATAACATTATTTACACACACACACGCGCGCGCGCGCAAGCAGCCCTTCAAAACATGAAACGAGACCGAAAAGCCAGACCCGGCCCACCAGTTGATCCCCTTGGAAAACACCGCAATCCCTCAGTGGAACATGCATGATCCTTTCTTTTACCCGTACACACAAGCCACCGCGCCGTCCCTCAATGATGCATCAAAAGTAAACGCAGAAATAGGGTGTCATCATCATCAGGCTCGACGAAGCTGCTTCATCGTAGCCTACCAGACATGAGTAATTACAATGAAAAGTATTTTCTTTTTTTTAAAAAAAAAAAAAGAAAGAAAAGAAAGAAAAGAAAAGAAAAGAAAAGAAAAGAAAAGAAAAGAAAAAAGAAAAGGAAAAGGAAAAGAAAAAGGAAAAGAGGGAAAGAAAAGTTGCTCTCGAGACTTAAATGTAGTTATTGCTCTCATGCATTCTGCTTGAACGCCCTTCCTGCGTCTGCCAGCGGCTTGCCCGGCCGGCTCTGGTGGGCTCGCACAAATTCAAGATTGACCGCCAGGTCCTTGGCCATCGGGTCCAGGTCCTGCTCTGGAAGCCGCGTCGCCATCGCGACCAGCTTCCGGTGCACGTTGAGCCTCGCGTCCGGTCCCGCGTCTGCACGGTGCGACATCATGCTCTCTGTGCCGTTCTTGCGCGCCATCTCCGCCTGCGCGATCTTGCGGATCAGCTCGATCTTCTGTGCCAGTTCGTTCTCCTTCTCCGAAGACGGTGGTGCAGCAGCTGTAGCAGCAGCAGCAGTGGTGGTGGTGGTGGTGGTAGCGGCGCCGTCTAACCTTTCTGGCTTGTTGTTCTCCGTCTCCGGTGGTGCGATATTGCCGCCGTGGGGCCCAATCCGCTTGCTCAGCGTGAGTTCCTGCGTACCCTCCAGGAGCGACGCGTACTTTTGCTTTGCACCATCGTGTCGGGAGACCAGGTCCTCAAACGGTACCGATTCGGCCTCCTTCGACAACGTGTCCGTCTTGTCCTTGCGGATGGTCTCGCGTTCGGCTTCCAGCTGCTCGTAGATCTCTCTTGGATGACTCTTGCCGTCAAAGCTCTGGGGACGCGACTTTACCTCGCCGTAGGCCTGGGTAAGTTTGCCGTTTGCATCGTCCATTATCGCGCTTATCTTCTTGAGCAGCGCCGCCGCGACCGGATTCTTGCAGGACAGCTGACACTGCGCCATGTTCTCCCCCCCCCTTTCGATGACGCCGCCAATGTCGCCCTCGTGGACGCTGTGTTGGGTTGCAGATGATGGACGGTGCGGGTAATCCCTCGGGACCTGCTGCTGCTGGATCATCATCATCACCTCGTTCGCCGTCTCTCCATGTTTATTTGGAAGATTGCCGGCTTCCGGGCAGTTTTTCAGTAAGATCTCAGCGAGTCGATAGCAGCCGTTCTTGGCAGCGGTGAGAGCCGCCGTGTCCCCGTAGGAATCCTGGGAGGCGAGCAGCAACCCCACCTCATGCTGCGGATACATCTCGGAGAGCTTTGCAATCAGGACCTGGCAGTAGTAGCGCGAGCTTCTCCATTTTCCTTTGCTTTTCGTAGCGACGGCCAGGTGGTTGAAGACCGTGGCGCCGAACCAATCTCGAAAGCTGATTGTGTTCTTGAGGATCTCTGCAAGCTCCGGCATCGTTCGCTTTTCGTAATTATTAGTAAACAGGACAGCACGAACGAGAGGAGTCTCGTCATTACGCGTAAGACCGCAGGTATTAGCTCCCCGCATAATAAGATCTTTTACCACATCCAAGGATCCCATGGCGCACGCCCAGTGCAAGGCAGTGTTCCCCTGGTCGTCGATTGGGCGGTCGGGTTGAAAGTTCTGCGGAGGGATAGGCGGCTGGGCGGCTCCCCGAGCGGGTGCATCGCCAACGGTCATGAAGTAGTCCAAGAGCTCGTCGCCGTACATGATGTGCTGCTGCTCTGCCACCGTCAATGCGCTAAGGTCCCTATCCTGTTTGCGCTTCCGAGGATGGGTCGGATGCTGAGACACCTGTGCAATGTCTTCTTCTGCCAGCACCGAGGACGACTCACGGCTGGCCTGGTCAACAGATTCTTGGTCGTTGAATGACTGCGGTATCTGAGAATATGCGTCTTCAGAGTGCACAAAGCTTGCCGCGGGAGGCGCACGGGTGTTCATAGAAGCGAAAGACGACGCCCGGCCACCTCTTCGGCCTGAAGCCCCCGTCCTTTGAGCCTTGGGCCTCGAAGAAACCGCCGTCGTGTGCTTCGGAGCGGGAGGAGGGGTCCTGTCACCAGGGACGAAATCAAAAATGGGGAGTAGCTGATCGAGCACCTTGTTTCTTTCGGCGACAGCACGCCCATCGGCGAGAGGCACCCATGTTCCTAGACGCCAATTTTCAGCTCCAACTCAAAGGATAACCATGGACGGCTGGCAGCCGAAAGATAAAAAATTACCCTGGTACTTCCCGTAGCCTCCTTGGATCTTTTCGTGTGTGCCTTTCTGCACTTCCCTCTCGAGGATACGAGTACGCGACGGCTTGTCCAGGCCGGCAACTTTCAGAATATGAGTGGCATTGATCCAGTCATCATGACGGCGTCGCATCACACTGTCCGACCCCACTTTGAATTCGTAAACCGGAACCTGCGTATGCCATGTTGTCAGCGACTGAAATTGAGTGTGCCAGGAAAAAGGAAAACAAAAGAATAAGGAGAATTGCGGCTGTATTGCGTGAATTTGTGAAATAAACTTACCCCACTATAAGTAGCAGAGTAGATCTGAGTGTCAATACCAGAATCCATGGTCGCCATGGCGGCGATGGGCCGAGCGGTCTTTTGCTCTCTCCGGCTGTCAACAAACGACGCTTGGTAAGAATGGCTGTGTGCAACAGATAACTAACTATCTGGAGCCCCCAGCTTGCTCAACAAGATGCCATGCAGAAAATAATGCTAGCAACTCTGAATCCCTCCCAACAACTTGCCTTCACCACATCCAGAGAGGGCAAAAAGAAGTGAAAGACGAAACGCGATCGTGCACCCAGCAAACACGCGCGCGTTAAGTGGAACACTTCGGATAAACCGGCCTCCGAAGCTCCGGAAACCCAGTCGCAACCTCATGACACAAGACTTGTCCGGCTCTGCGATTCTCGGAACACTTTTGATTTCTCGTGAGAGGAAATTGAACTGGGACGAGATCAATATGACGCTCAAGGAACTTGTTACTGGCGATGCCAGCCGTGAGTTACTCCGATCAATTGACTTCCATAATAGCGACGCATGGGGGTTTTGGTGCTAACCGTTTTCTGCAGAGCCGACGGCTGCCACTCGGGAAGAGATGTCGAATGCTCGCCTCCCTATTGCCTTCAGAGATAGCTGTGCACATCTACTGATACCGCTCAACCGATGCCGAGTTCAGGAATATTATTTGCCATGGAAATGCGAGGTACGACGTAGTCCACGGAGGACCGAAATTCTGCGTTCCCGGGAAGACATCCGCAGCGGAACGAGGGTTTTGATACCGGATCATAACATAATGCTAACGGGAAAACGGTAGAATGAGAGACATTCCTACGAGAAATGCCAATACGAGGAGTTCAAGAAGCGGGTCGCAAAGATGGATGAGCTACGGGCGGCCAAGGGGGGAGCGAGAAGCAATTGATCGGATACTCCCACGGGTTATACATACAACGTTGCATGGGAAAGCCTGCAGACTAGGCTAAATGTATTTATCTCCGGGGATTTTCAAGGAAACGACAAAAACAAAAACATTGTACCGGCTATGTGGATCAATTGAATGTATAGACAGTCCAGACCATCCATTGTTTCCAGTTCGCAATGATTCTGCGCTCCTTCTTTGGCCAATTTCTTCCGTCATCGAGTACTCGGGGCACAAAGAAACAAGAGTAAAAGAGGACAGGAGAAAGGGAAATGAACTGGGTAGACAGCTCGGCATGGAGACAGGCCAACTGATGCTAGGAGAGTCCTATCCAAAAAAAAAAAAAAAAAAAAAAAAAAAAGAAAAAAAAAGAAAAGAAAAAGAAAAAGAAAAAAGAAAAAAGTTCAAACAAGCCATGCGACCCGGAAAACCTGGGTTGTCATCTACGTCGATTGTCCGGGGTCTGGGAACCCCCCAATTCCCTCATATCACTTCACCAACAAAGTGAATGCTTCGCAATTCAAGGGAGACCATATTCTGCAGTTGTGAAGGTAAATTCATCATCTTCAGCAGCCCGGAGGGCGCAGTTGATCGTAAGATACGTGACTCGGAGAACTAGGATACCTCAGGCCGCTGCAGTGCTTCAAAATCCCAGCTTTCGTATCTCAACTACTCCGTATAGAGAATACTCTCCTAAAAAGGGCAAGGCACCAGATCACTGTGCCTTTGGTGTCTGCTGTCCAACTTCATAAAACTGAATGCACGAATGAGTTGATAGTATAGGTTGTTTTTCCCTGATACCTATAGGCTCGCGCGTGTGTATTCAGAGCATAAGTGAGCTGTGGAGTTTATAGAGTTTGCTGAGCCTCTTCAAGGGAACTCATCCCACACCCCTGAAGAGGTGATGATGGGATGAGGCATCACCTTGGTTAATTCACCGACGACTCGAATGAAACTTGGCTTGTTGTTCTTCTTATCCCTTAACAGATTGACGCGAATTCTCCATCATCAAATCTCATTCCTTGAGGCAATGAGGCCTCTCGGTCATAGTTTTTGCTTGTGGATGATCGAATATCAGAGATGGCCTTCGAAGAACATGAGCCAACCAGGGATCGACAGCATGGCGGAGAATGTCCTGCCGGGTTGCCTTTCGGACCCCAGTCACTGTGTAACAACACGACAGAGAAAGTCCTCGCACAGAGCCAACTAAGCTCTTCATGCGTGATTCCGCGCGGCTGAACTAAAAACAGGATACCGACCCAGCCACGGTGATCTGCCAGTGAATTACGAATCCGCGTCGGGACAGCGATAAAATACATATTTCATTCTGCGGCGACCCTGTTCGTGACTATGCATCCACATTGTAGTCCAAAGGCTTCCCTTCTCGAATGTCAGAGAAACTTCTTTCACACCATCTTGATCCCGAATATATGATCCCGTTGCAAGATTTCAGCGTAAACGAGGGCCCCGCGTCCGCAGATACCAGGGAGCATCACAGGTAAGGATTTGACTTGGTCACCCAAGATGTTGTTTCCCCGACTCATTGCTCGCAGGAGTCCAGAAAATTCCGACCTCTTGGGAGACCGTATAGCGTCGCTTGAAGCCCTGGACAGTGACGATGACGATGACACGCTGGAAAAGTGTGCCGAACGACGAAAGGTGGTCCTTGCCCGGAGTCGCCCCAAGGCACTTTGGCACTTCCTCTTATTCCATGCCGTTCCGCTGGGGGTGGCTCTGTTTCTCATCGTCTTTAATATCAAGACGTACTTTTATGGCACTGATGGGTCAACGGTTAACCTGCTCCAATTTGCGGCTAAGGCCCATGAGGTCCTCATGCAGGCCTCGATCTTGACGGTCATGATTGCCTACATCCAGTACCTCCTGACAAACAAATTCGCCATTCCCTTCGGTGCAATTTTCTCCGTGTATCACATCGGTAACATTGCGTACCTGATGTCCCCCGAGTTCTTCGCCTCCCTGACAACTCCTTGGCTGTCCGTGGCAATGAAGATTGTCTTTCTGTTATTTATTCCGTTTAGCATCGCACTGGCGAGTGCTGTTGGCCCGTCAAGCGCCATTGCTATGCTGCCTAGGTTTGGGAACTACACCTTGCCGGATTACACGGACCTGGCATTGAACCTTACCTCCGCGGAGCTGTATCCCGATGTTATTGATAAGACCTTATCAGTTGGTCAGATTCTGCTCGAAATCCTCCTCACGGCCGGTCTTTTTCGCTAACATGCTTTTGTAGGATTCGCTGCTGCTGGCTGGGGTGATATTTACAATCTTCCAGTTATAGGACTAACGGACAACATAAAAACGGGTCTGCAACGCGATCATCAGAACGGCCCAACCAACATTATGCCCCCACTGCATTCTGTTTTGCGTCCAGCTATGGATCGGACTATGTATGTCCAGTACGCGCCTAATGGCACTCTAGCTACTGTACAACACATCCCAGTATCACTCGCTCTCGCAGAAGCAGCAAAAAAAGCGCTGGACAACTGGGATCATGGTACGAAGATAGAGACCAGTGTCAGAATGCCACAGCCTTATGTAAGTGTTTTGTGCGAACTTAATGCCATAAAAGGTGAAAACGACACGAGACCCATCCAATTCCCTGACACCTACATTGCGCCCCTCGTGGGCAAGCATGCGCCAGGGTCCATGCCTCGCCTTAACCCAACCGACGTGATTAATTATACGGATATCACAAGAAAAGAACTTTGGGAGGCAGCAAAAAAAGATATCCATGGCCAGATGATCTGGGTTGATGATATCAAGGTGACAAGGCCGGTCTCGACTCGGCCTCTAGGAGTAATTGTTGTGCATTCGGAGTTCTGCGAGATAGATGAGCCATTTCTCACCACGTCTGCATGCTTGATCGGATCAACATGGGCAAACACAACATCTTCCTTAGAATTCGGTTACGAACGAGATATTTTGCTATCACGTCAAATCAAGAGCTCCCTCTCGACGGCGTCGCTCGCTACCCTACCCTCGTGGTCTAGATCCCCTATCTCCCTCTCCAAGTCATGGGCTGAAAGCCTCAATCCCACTACCAAAGTTCAGAACCAAACAGTAGCCGATAACCTTCTTCAAGCGATGCCTATAACCCCCAATATATGTCCAACTGGCGGTAACTATTCCCTCGAATATGAACACGAGACGGGAGGGGCCATTCTTACTTCCTACGGTCGACCGTTTATGCATGAAGCCCTCGTTGCGTCAATGATTGTGAGTGGGTTATCAGGCGCCGCTGGGCCGGCGCAGCTCGGAAACCTAACGTTCAATAGTGAGAGCAAGAAGTGGACTTGGAAATATGAGGATCTGGGTATACCCTGGGAGACAGTAAGCATGGAGCTGTCGGAGCCTCCCGGGGTTCAGTTTATCTTTGGAAGCCAGGCTCCGGGCTACGTATGGAACACGACAGGCACCTCTACCAAACTCTCCATCTGCGTGCTGTCGATTTACTGCTTATATACCGTTGCGTATGTACTCTACACATTCTTCTCAGGCCGCAGCTCGCGAGCATGGGCAACGACGTCGGAACTCACGGCTCTTGCGATGAATTCCACGCCAACCAGCGTACTGGACAACACGAGCGCCGGTATCGCCAATACAGACACATTTAAACACCATATTAGTGTTCAAGAGGTGGAGGCAAATCGTCGCCTAGAGCTGATTTTCAACCAGGACAAGGCCGACAGGGGGCCACTAAGAAGAGTTGGTGTGGGCAAATATTATTGATTGGCAGGCCTGATCTGTTCGATTTGCAAAAACTATTCTATGGCTACATTGCGTTGGGGCGGCATTTTTATTTTGTTTCTTTGATGAAGCTTTATATCCTCTTTATTTCATGACCGTTTTAAACATTTCGTTGCATACAGCTAGCCACCCACTGGCCTTCTTTGCGAAGAGCCAAAAAAAAGGTATAATAAATCCAGACCCATCCATACCTGAATAATCCTAAGCCAACCTTCCGTGAGTGGGACGATGGAAGATGGCCGAGTTGGTCCACATTTTGGCCGTTCTCAAGGAAAAGTGGTCTCCACACTGGACGGGACCCTTGAGAGTGCATGGAGTATCCGTAAAGCTTTTGGATCACCTTCTCGGATCCAATTTTCCCTCATCAAGCAAATCCCCAAAACAGGCCAAAAACGCTCACGGGAATTTTAAATATATCAAAATTCTCCCCCTTTGCCAGCCAAGAGCAATGTCCAACTCTCGAATCCATAAATTGTGGGGTTTTTCGGGCCGGCCCGCGTGAAAATCGGTGGGCCAACCGCTTTTTGCACCGAAAGCAGCGTACTCCGGGCACCCTCCATCATTTGCATCGAATTTTTGCTGCCTCTCATTGCTTCAAGGCAGAGCAACAAGATACCTTCGCAGCCAAAGTGGCGAAGCGAGGCCACGCATATTGAAGACGATTGGAAGGCATGCTAAGTACACTTCGACCGTTCCAACATTATTTACTACGACAGGGGGTTGATGATGATGTGGAATTGGTTGTTGGAGGAAGTGCGTGTGACAGATCGCGCAATGTATCAAAGAAGCTCTACAGGGTAACTCAACGCATTTTTATCGCTAATAATGCGGCTTCCCATCAGGGGTGCCTTCTAGCATGATGGTATGCGTAGCTCCGTACATGTACAGTGTAGCAGGAGTTGTGTCTGTATCGTCTACCATGTGCAAAGTGCCCTGGTTCCATGGTAGGAAGTCAACGGACACAGTCCTGGGTCTCTGCCCAACATCTTAACACGATACCAGCTACGCGAAATCAAGTTCCGTCGGAAATATCGCAAAGGCCTCGTAAGATTCGCCCAAGTGAATATCAACCTGTCGCGTCACAAGTGCGCCTTTAAGACCTGTACGCGGTAAATTCTTCCGTTCACACGTAAAGTCGTCGCGCAGCCTGGAAATCTGAGGATTGCTATATGAAGCATGCTGTGGGCAGGCGGTTGGCGGTTGGGAAAGCAGGTCGAAAAGCAATCTAGCCCGCAATGGTAAATGCTGGATTTATCCCGACGCGTCAATCTAGCGCTACTTGGCAGTGCGTCTTTGGATGGCGCGGCGAAGGTTTAAAGAGGCGTTTTGGTGGGATTGCTGAAACCTTGATATCTGACACACGTCGGTATTCTCGCCTCTGCGATCAGACAGCAAAGTGGAGCTCGAATATTGAAGAGAATCGTTAATTACATACTGTCTTTCACTTTTCGCCATCGCAGTAAATGGGGAATTGGGTGTCATTATTTTCCAAATAATAAAAAGAAATTTGGGAAGGAAACGGAGTGGGAATCGAGAGACGCGTGAAAATATGCCCTTTCAGCTTCAAGAATTCTGTGGCCTCTGTCCATATACGACATAGTATTGGGAGTAGATGTGGAGACTTCTGTCCATAAGTTCCTTCCTAACCCCAACCAAGAGAACCTGGATTCGATTAACATCCCAGTTCAAGACCTTCGTGAAAAGAGCCAGTGAGTAGGCCTCTAGGGCTTCCAGCATCATCGCCTGTTGATATCGTCCCAGCTCTTTGAGTTTTTTATCCTTGGCCCAAGGCGAAAATGGAACCTGTGGTCAAAAGATTAGCTCGCAAGCCACACGTGGAATCCATGTATACGTCCTGATAGTAACGGAACTTACCTTGTAGATCTCCTCGGTCACATTTTCAAATCCAGTGTCGATAAACCATTGTTTGTAGTTCTTTGATACCCCCATAGGTTTGCCAAACTTAGCACTTGCATCGATCAGGTGGTCGCGCCATTCCAGGATGTTTGGGGCCTTGTTGATGGTGTCGTCGTCGCCAAAAACCCCCACCGTCGCGTCCGCGACCTCAAACCAGCCTCCGGGTCGAAGGTTGTCCTTGGCTTGGCGGAATAGACGCTTATAATCTTTGGCGCTGCCTTCGATGCTCCGGGCATGGATGAAATCGAACGGGTCCCTGAAATTCCAGGTTGCCTCAAAGTCATCAATTTCAAATTTGCAATTTGTTGGGATCCTATTAGAGCTGGTTAAGGCCATGCTTCTCCCGGGATTGGTCAAAAGGAAGAGGCAATCATACCATGATGGCTGGATGGGGCTTAGATCGATCCCTGGCAAACAGCAAGTTAATCATTCAGGTTGTGAAGAAGGGGCCAGAAGACGGTGGCAACAGACCTGTCACGACAGCTTCGGGGAGTTTACTAAGAAGTACAGTTTAATATTCAAACGTCAGACACTTGATTGTAAGGGGTGACCATACTCAGCGACATCAATTGCCCAACTTCCAGTGCCGGTTCCAAGGTCCAAGATTTTGGATGTACCTGGTGGAATTGGGGCGCGGTAAAGCTCTCCTCCTAGGATCATGTTGTAGATGTGATGTTGCTGTGAAAGAAAAGAGAAGGGGGGGAATAAAATGGTGAGTAACCAGAATGCGCTCTGAACGAATCCCAGGGATGGAAGAGGCGACTTACTAGATCGAGCCGGTCTTGTTCTCTCTCATCATTTGGCTGGGGAAGGTCAGCAAGATCTGTTCACACGCCCATGAGGAGCGAATGTGAAGGGAAGAGTGTCTTTCTTACAATGACATATGATCCTTCTCTGTAGGCGTGGTATCGTCTTCCATTCTACAGACACTTGCCTTAGTTTCGATGTGAACCAGGGCCAACAGAACACAGACTAACTTCATATCTGCTTGCATGTTAGAGGTTGATCTATCAAGTCCAAAGAAATATCTTACTTGTGGCCCAGAATACTTGAAGTGAGCGAGGCTGTGCTGCTCTCAAACCTATGATGGGAAGGAGCTTGAGTCTCACTGTAGACCCGGCGGGATCTTCCAATCCGATGCACTTACGAGGCAGCATCCGAGTCTCCATCATAGAGGTCGTGGTCATCCTGTGTCGGAGGTCAGTAACAGCATGATTGTATTTGGTAGGAGATGACAGGGGCGTACTGACTGCCGGGACGATGGCAGGTTGTTGCGGTGAAGCCTCGGGCGGCTCGCGGGTCGACGAGGTCGTCGCAGCGGGCTCCTGTGCCATCTTCTCGATATCGACTCAAGCTGGCAAGAGTACCAATCTCTGCGAGGAATATTACTGTGTATGGATTCGGTGGATATATGGCCCTATCTCCCGGATGATGTTGTTGAGAGTGGACAGGAAATCGCTTTGACTGGGAAAAATCTGTGAATATACGTAGTATTATTAAATGCCAAAAAGAGGCGATTTTTCGCTGGTAAAAAAAAGCCAAATAATAGGACGAGTTAATTATTGGTTTGATGGGCAAGGGAATATTGACTATTATCGGCGACCAGGCAAAATGCCGCTCTCGTCACCTGTTCCTCGTTACGGGAGGGTTGTTTAGCGCGCCGATAGCGCCCAATGGCAGTTGACAGCCAAGGGGCGAGCTGCAGCGCATCGGGGGGGGGAAAGAAGAACTGAGGAGGAGGAGGGGGCGAGCGGTGGGCCCCGGAAGCGGCGTTCTGCGCACCGGACTCGCTAGGCTCCGGAGGCACGCTTGACGCTACTGGCGCGGAAGGGATCCCCGGAGCGTTGCCCCCCTCCACACACCCCCAAAAGGCCCCAGCGACAGCCCCTAGTCAGCTCCTTGCGTCGTTCGAAGGCCTTAAGGACCGCTCGGCCCGGGGGGCCGTTTGGTTTGGCAGCAATCCCACCTCTAAACCCGGGTGTCCGCGTTTTCCCCTTTTTTGAGGCTCGCAGCTTGACGGAACAAATGAGTTACAGCACATATGAGTGCACATACATATAAGCGTCCAGACCACCAGCAAGACCACGTATTGACTTGGGGAACTACTCTGTAGTTGGACAGTACTCCCGTGTATGCAGGAGGACAGCGACCCTCCATCGCAGAAGAGCGATTGCCGACCTGGCACGGTCTCGATGACACGCATCCTCCCCCCGCATTGGTTGACGCCGGCCACCACTCGGCTCCCTCCCTCACACTCACCCTCTCCTCACCCTCATCCTCTCATCCCATCTCTCTCCCTCGCCGGCAGAGCAGCCAACCTCCCCGTCGCCCGCAAACCCAGACCTCACTGGGCACGCCACATGTGTCACGTGATGATATGATAGAGTTACGAGCCGCGCGCGGGCGCCTTGAATTCCCCGCGCTCTGATTGGCCTAGCTTTTTGAGTTTTGCGCTGTTTGTCTTCGCTTGCGCCACTCTCAGGCTGCTGCTGCTTAGTCACCTGCTGCTCTCCAACTTCAGAAGTGAGTTTTGTTAGCGCGTTGTCGACCAATACAACCCGCTCTTCTCCACCCCAGATCCTCCCAAAATAAGGTCCTTGCAGGAAAGACGGGCTATCAACGGAGCCGGTCCAAGGGCGAACGCTCAATCCTCTCTCACATCCGAAAGCATGCTTGTTCGTGTTGACACAGGTTTCGACTTCACACCCGGGCCTCGGGTTCAAATCTCCTCCGGTCTCGGTGTACATACAACCATACTATCCCATGTCGAGTCCAGGGTCATCCGGAGCTCGAAATAATGGCTGGGCAGCGCGTGTTCGTTGCTGGGGATCGGCATCCTCCCTCCCCCCAGCCGACTGAGACGTGCGAAGCGTGTTGGCGCTCGATGCATGACTCGCCAGGCTAAACAGGCGCTCGCAGCCACCACGCTCTTCCAAGCGAGCCCGAGTTGCTTCACGCATCCAAACACCGTGTCCGAGCATCGTCGCCAAGAACCGTCGCTCGCATTTGGCCGTCACACTCGTCGTGAAATGGCTGGAATTCAAACACTTAACCAAATTGAAAATGATCTGTCTCGCCGTCTCCGCCTGCCGACTGGCGACGTGGAAGCCAAATGAGCCCTACACACGAAGATGAGAGGCGATCTCCATGGCATTCAACCTGCCCCAATCTTCTTGCATACGTTTCACACGCAAGAGATAGTGTAGACGAACCCTGCACGGCTTCTCCCTCCCCTATGACGCTTATACACTGAATGCACCAGTGACATCCGTTTCCATTCTGTAGAGAACCATGTCCTCGGTACGGAGAATGGGGGATTGTTGATATTTCTGAGATTCCGTGACAAAAGGCAACTTGGCCCCGTCCTCCGCATACATAGTTTGCGAGCCTTAGCGAGCGGGGCTGCGGCTTTAATTTCACGGCTGGATCACTTCGCTCCGTGATTATATTTTTCTCATTGGCCGATTCTTCCCAGCGAGTCAAGCGACCTGCCTCTGCACACTGGTCTGCAAACTCCGCTGACGGGCCATCCTTTTTTTAGTTTTTCATTTTAAGGTTGACTGTCAAGAGTTTCTGGAGTGTTTGGTGGAGCCGCGAGTTGGATAGAAAAAGGCACTTCAAACCCAGCTGCTGCGACAAACAGCTCCTGTTTAACTTCGTTCTCCCAGTTTTGCTAAAATCGACAGGGGGTTTGACGCAGGATGGAGGCTCTACCGCTGATAAAGGAACATCCATTTTTGACCGCCACAGCGGCATACCTCGTGTATGTGACAGCGGTGGTTGTCTATCGGCTGTGGCTCTCCCCTTTATCCAAGTTCCCGGGACCTAAGCTCGCCGCAGCCACTCGGTGGTACGAGTTTTACTATGATGCCATATGTCACGGAAAATATACCTTTGAGATCATAAAAATGCACGAAAAATATGGTCCGTGTCTATCCATTTTTATTAAACCATCAGACAAAAACTAGTTATATCTTATCCGTTATCAATTTTTAGGCCCCATTGTTAGGATCAGCCCTCATGAACTTCACATCAACGACCCGGAGTACTACGATGTTCTGTACTCACGAGATAGCCCGAGAGACAAGTACTCGTACTACACGGGTCAGTTCGGTACGCCGATGGCAGCTATCTCCACGATAAGCCACGCCCATCATCGTCTTCGCCGTTCAAACATGAACCCGTATTTCTCCATGGCTCGGATTCGAAAGCTGGAACCGGCCATCCAGATTCTTGTAGACAAGCTTTGCAATCGCTTAAAGGAATTCAAGGGCACAGGAGTCCCGATTGTGGTGCAGTATCCGTACACCTGCTTTTCCACAGATGTCATATCAGATTACACTATGGGAACCGGCTTTCACTACCTGGACGAGCCCGATTTTATCCCCCACTGGAGCGAGACCCTGAGCGCCATCGCCAAGGCCACAGTCTTCTTCAAGCCGTATCCATGGTTGTTATACTGGCTCAAGGCTCTACCAGAGGGCTTGGTTGGCAGGGTCGATCCCGGCATGAATTTGTTCTTTGTTTTCCAACGCCGCTGCAAAGTTCTCATCAATTCAGTTATCAGGGAGCACAGCGAGCCCGACTATGAGGAGAAGCGAAAGTCATACGACCATCCGACTTTTTTCCACGACATACTCGACAGCAACCTTCCGCCCGAGGAGAAAGGTCCCGAACGACTAGCGCAAGAAATCCAAGGAGTTATCGGTGCTGGCTCCGAAACAGTTGCGAAAACACTTACGTGGCTGACTTACTATCTGCTTGAAAACAAGGATAAAATGGACAAGCTGCTTGAAGAACTGAACAGACTCGATCCAGATCGAACTGCGACTGTTGTGGACTTGGAGAAGATGCCGTACCTGGTAAGCTGTGCTGCAGCACCTGATTCGAAAGGAGGGCTTTCTGACTATGGACTATCAGACATCAGTAATGCTTGAAGCCCTTCGGTATGTTGGCGTCCTGTGTAACCCCTACTTTCCAGTATCCACTGATCAAGGTATAGGATTTCATATGGTGTTAGCTCTCGGCTGCAAAGAATTTGCCCCGATCGTGATCTCCAGTACAAGGAATGGTCTATTCCAGCAGGCGTAAGGTCACTCCGTCTGTTTAACTATATTTCCAGCTGCTTATCATCGAACCAGACTCCTGTGGGTATGACAAGCGTGATGATGCATCACAATGAAGATATTTTCCCAGATTCATACAATTTTGTCCCCGAGAGATGGCTTGACCCCGACCGACGAAAGTACCTGGAAAGATATCTCGTCGCATTCAGCAAAGGATCCCGCCAATGTGTTGGAATCAAGTACGTGTCTTCCCACGTTTCTTATTCGTCCAATACCTTCTAATCAACTTCCAACAGCCTGGCAAGAGCCGAACTTCTCCTTGCCATCTCCAAGATTTTCCGCGAACTGAAGTTTGAACTATTCGGGACCACTCGTGAGGATGTGACTCTGAAGCATGATCTTTTCCTCCCTTTCCCTAAAGTGGGTAGCAAGGGTGTGCGTGTGCTTGTTGTGGACTGAAGAATTATCTCTCTTTGTAAATATGACTTAGCTAGGCGTTTTGTTGTGAGATGTAGTCGGTGGGAGTAATCTTATGTAGATACCTACTCTTTATGATCCTTAACTATAATGGATATCCGGGGAAGAAGCTCAGAAGATGTGTACTCGCGTGGAGGTGAGAATGTGTGCACTGGAATCTCGGGAATTTTTTTGACTCGTTCATCCATTCTGAAGTGACTTTCGTGCACTGCTTCGGGTAATATAATTACGAATATCTTTATTCCCTTTTTTTTTTTTTTTTTTTTTTTTTTTCTGTTTCAGCAGGGCCTCTTCGGGTGGGAAGCGCGCAGCTTTCTTGAGGTTGTTGAACAAAAAAGGAACAGAAAAGAAAAGAAAGAAACCGCCGGAGCTCTCTGGTATTTGGAGGGTTTAACCAGTTGAACTTCAACGTCATCAGGGCGGCTCAGGTTATTATCTCGATATTCCCTTTTGTCCCGATGCTTTCAGGCTAGGATCGATCAAATTAATGAGGGAGTTTCCTGAGCCAAGGATAACTGGGAGCATCGAAGCGCAGACGCAAATGTCCCAACAGCACAATAGAGGCACCGCTGGATGTCGTGGTGATCGGGGTTTGTCAGCCGTCCCGGAAGATCGCCCTGCAGCCCACAGGGCCGATTCACACCATCTTTCTTATCGTCGTGCAGCGCCGACAAGGGTTGATTGGAGGGGCGGAAGTTTCATCATGCCGGCTTCAACCACCACCTTTATATGTCCCAACCCCGCCTTCATCTTAGCAGCGGCCTGCCACGAAGGTATTCATTCAAAAAGACATGGGAATCGCACGATGGACACCCTCAGCCTCTACCGGCCCGGACGATAGTTAAAAAAAATGCACGCCTTGTCTCGGGCGCTCCGTTCGTTTCCGTTGCGCGGGACTATTTAAGTTCAACCCCGTTTGCCCCTCGCTTATTAATCGGGGCTGCGAGAATGCCGAACGCCAAAGCGAAGGATTTATCATCATCGGCGGCTGGTTTCTCGTAGGCAGAACCCCGATTACTCTTTTTAATATCCCCTCATGGCGATACGGGTGCTCTTTGCATTTCGTCAAGTCTCCCCGAAAGCGCCATCGTAGCCACGCGTGTTGAGTGCTTTCCGTCTGATATTGCGCCATGGGGCTGCTGTACGTATTCTCGGGCCTCCCACTCCCCCTCCCCCTCCCCCATCCCCCTCCTCCACCCTTTGTTCGTGAAAAGACCCAGGTCCGGATAAGCAGGTTCATCGAGCTGACACGCAATTGTTTTGTGCTACAGGGCTCTCGGGACGCCCCTGCCGTGGCCGGAGGCGAAGAAGAGAGCGACGCAAGTCAGAGAGTGGGGAATCGAGGTATCCCCGGTGATCCCCAGTCCCACAAAGTCCAGCTGGACCATCCTGACGAAAAGCTTTCTAGCAATTGTTGAGCATCTGGAATAAGGCAAAGGGCAAGGAGAGAGATGCGTTGCTCTGGGGTGACGAGGTATTGTCCTCGACTGCCATGCCCCTGTCTCGGCATCTGCTGAACCTCGTGTTAGGTTGAATACCTCGTTGTAGCTGTGGATGATAATGAGCGGAAAGTGCGGCTGTCACTCTGCCAGGCGGAAATCCTCAAATCGCTTGCGAGAGATGAAGAGCTTGCGAAACGGGACGACTCGTGAGCCCACCGTAACCTTCTGGCTTCTTCTGAGCGCGGAAGATAACTGACCGTCATTCCGTCACTATCAGGGCGGAACCACTCCCAAAGTTTCATCCGGAGTTTGGACGCTTCATGCTCGAGGCAACACCAGGAAAGCCCTGGGGTATAGGATTTAAAGACCTCCTGAAAGTGGAATCAGACATGAAGCGGAGGTATGGATAACGTCTTGTCAAACCCAATGAACGAACACCGATACTTACGCTACCCATCAGACGAGTGATCGCAAAGAACCACATGGCTCCAAACGAGTACCCTATTACCCTTACAACATTCCCACGGCTGGGAACGAAGGATGATTTTTACACGCCCAACTACCCGCTGTCTGGGGGCGCATTGCGCTCGCAGTTCGTTCCGGATGAGATCGCAAATCCACATATTCGCTTCCCTACCTTGGCGGCCAATATCAGACAAAGAAGAGGTCGAAAGGTGGAATTAAACGTCCCTGTCTTTCGGGATACCAATACTCCCTGGCCGTTCAATGATCCTACAGTCAACTATGACCTCCACACTTGGCCAGAAGACAGCGATGTCCGGAACGGGGCCGTGAAGAAGGGCCATGTCTACATGGATGCAATGGCTTTTGGAATGGGAAGCTGCTGTTTGCAGATTACCTTCCAGTGCATGAATATTAATGAGGGGAGGAAGCTCTACGATCAATTGAGCCCATTGGGGCCTATTCTGCTTGCGCTGACGGCGGCAACTCCAATTTACAAGGGCTTCCTTGTCGACACTGACGTTAGATGGAATCAAATTAGCGGAGCTGTGGATTGCAGGACAGCAGAGGAGCTAGGAGAAAAGGTGAGGACCTTTTGAGCTGCTCTTGACGGATTCTTACTGACGTTCATCCAGCCCCTGAAAAACGACAGATGGAGAATCCCAAAATCTCGCTATAGCTCCAATTCGACCTACATCTCTCAAGATCCGAGGTTACGCCCAGAGTACATGGACCCTGACCTCGTTATAGATGAAGACATCAAAAAGCGATTGATGGATGGCGGAATGGATGACCTTTTGGCAACCCATTTCGCCCACTTGTTTATCCGCGATCCAATTGTTGTATTTGCGGAAGACTTGGAAGAACTCGACCTCAACAAGACCGATCACTTTGAGAATCTCCAGTCTACCAACTGGCAGCACATTAGATTCAAGCCGCCGCCGGCTGAAAACGACATCGGCTGGCGGGTCGAGTTCCGACCCATGGAGATTCAGATCACTGATTTTGAAAATGCCGCGTTCAGCATATTTATGGTACTGATCACTCGGGCGATTCTAAGCTTCGATCTGAACTTCTATATCCCGATTGCCCGGACGACTGAGAACATGGAGACGGCTCATGCCCGCAACGCCGTCCTTGAGAAGAAATTTTACTTCCGGAAAGACCCTTTCCCGCACCGTCTTCCTCGCCAGACCGCCAGCAGCTCGCCTTCCAGCTCTCGCTCCCCATCCGCGCCTCCATCCCCGTGCCTTTTACCAGTGGAATCCGAGTACGAGTTAATGGCCGTCGCCGACATCATCAACGGCTCACCATCTGGGGAATTCCCCGGTCTGATTCCAATTGTCGAATCGTACCTCAACAGCATCAACATCGATGTTGAGACTCGATGTGCACTTGCAAACTACCTCAACTTAATCCGCTATCGGGCAGACGGTAGGCTATTGACAAATGCGAAGTGGATCAGAGAGTTTGTCGCAAAGCATCCCGATTACAAACAAGATAGCGTCGTTTCAGAGAAGATTTGTTACGACCTTGTCAAAGCAGTGGAAAAGATCACAGAGAAGGAAGGGAAGGGCGGAAGCATTGGCTGGGAGATGTTGTATACAAGCTTGGCCAAGAGTGAAGAGCCGGAAGGACAGTGATTGGACTGTATATTCCTTGTGGAATTTTTTTTTTTTTTTCAAGTGAATATCTTTCATGTGTGCTTGGTTTTGATACTGGATATAGACACTGATGAGCGAGCTGGATTTTGATCATTAATTTTTTCTTTTTTTTTTTTTAATCTGGTTGGCCACGCTCATAGACAAATATTGGGTTTGGCATGAGAACATACAATGCATCTAGATTTGATTGTGGGTGGTTACTTGGGGATATCTGCCTTGTCTATGACTGGCCGTCTACACGGGCTTTTGAATTTCCACTTGATCTTTCTTGATCAGACCCTGAAGAAAGAAAGATAAAATAATAGAGTCCCATCTCTATGAAGCAAAACACTATTCCCCTGTTGCCTTTTGCAAATCTCCAGACCGGTCGATCGTTCCTTTCAGCACTGGTCACTTGGTTTTGGACACACTTAACACGTAACCACATAGTTATAATCATGGCCGCCCACTTGACCATTGAGCTCCTCTTGGAAGATAAGCCACCAGGTTGGCCTTGTCCATGGGGGTACAGGCCAACTTTGTTCAATACAGAGTACACTGAAGAGAGTTTTCTGCAGCCAGGCAAGCACAATGACATGACTTATCTGCAGCAATATTCGAAGTTGTTTGCATCCATAAGGATGGTAATGAAAGGAGCACAGGTGATCCTTTGACTACCTTGGCTGCATGAGACAGGGACATAACTTGCCTAGGTAAGAGAGATGTCGCTAGTCCATCACACTCTCCACGCACCCCAGTTTCATAATAATTGATTGACCGCAACACTTGCCAAGGGACAATGCAGCCGGGTATGTGTCTTGATGGTGATGAACCACTGTATCCTTCTCAGTGTTGCAAGGGCTCTGTTCAGCACCGATATCATCGGTCTGTGATCCCTACCCATTTATCGGTTGGGAAGCTGACAGTAACTATGATCAGAGAGTTAGGCCTCTGTCATCAAATTAAGCGAGCATCCTTAAAAGGAGCGATATACAATTGGGGATAGCAAGGGGAGAAAAAACCACACCCCCAACCCCATGACATCGATGATGTGCAGCAATGAATCCTCCGATCTGCAATGCGGATGACGACGATTTTCCGTCCTGCTTTTTTTATCACTTCACGATGATCTCGATGAATCCCGCGTTCCCACCTTTCAAACATGTGGAGCCCAGATTCAATCCCCGACAATGCGAAGATCGATGTGATCTGACTCATGGAGGTGAGCAGAATTCGCCGTCCAGTTAGTAATGCAAGTACCCTGATAAACGGGCCCTCGATGAAATCATCACATGAATTGATTTCCCTTCCCACACCGGGTCCGTCTTTGTTCTTGAAAGACACCGAGATCCTCCCACGCAGCAGCAGGACCCAGGAGAACCTTGACGGGGGGACCCGACGACCTGGAAAGACATATGTAGTACGCAGACTGGCTGCTAATTAATTAAGCTCCCCGGAAGAGTCTGAGCTTTCATGGAAGGCCCTGGATAAATACGTATTTGGTACTCTGTGTGGAGGATATGGTTACATACAAAGTTCAGCTGCCGGGCCAGGATAGATTGCATCCTTGCACGATATCAGCCAGTACGAACTCTACTTATTATTTCCGGGACGTTTTACGGAGGAAGTTGGTCTAAGACATTTCCCTGAATGCAGTGGAAGGCAAGGATCCCAGGACTCAAGTTTCGTATTTTGGATGGGGTTCTCTTTTTGCTGGATGCCAAGGGCCAACAGCCGGAGCGCATGCAGAAGATATGAGACAGTGAAACCAATAAATGCTGCAGGCGACCATCGGATACAACCATGGCGAGACAGGCAGAGTGGAACGTTACCAAGCTCCTTCTCACCTTGTACAGGGTCTTGGGGCCTGGGTCTACTGCAGCTGCTATTGCCTTGTATGTTTTGACAAGGGTTAGCAAAGATGAACGTAGCATCTGTTTTTGACTGCGAATTGCCCTTTTTGACGGCTAACCGAGTCGCAGTGGTGCCCCTTTTATGCCCGATTTGCGCTACTAGCAAGTATGTGTGATGGGCGGTATCCTGATGTCTGTGGGCTGCACTGGGAGAGGTCTTGGAAGCCTGGAGGTGGTAGTACGGAGGAAGCTTTCATACATGCATGCAGAGGAGGGAACGCACGTTGTGTACCTGTCGTGTGGGTATCGGTGAACTTGTCCCTCGTTCAACAAACGGTGTTTGCTGGAGCCGAGCCGGTTGCAGCAGGAGATTTCACAGGTTCACGGAGGAGATAAATACATGGACGCATTGAGCTGGGTGACTTGGCGATTGGCTCTCATTCGGGAGCCACCATGCAGAGTACACAAGCCGTTTCCGGAGACCAGACGCAGGAAAAAAGATATGGGATCGTTATGCAATAACCCCAATCGGATTGGGGACTTCAAGTGATGAAAATGCTGTTCAACGCTCAATGTTGGATGTCGATGGCGGGAAGCAGCTAATCGTCGTACAGAGATCAGTTGGTAATTCTGCAGATCGTGAGCCTTCCAAGTCTAGCTTGGTGCAGCGAAGCTGTGTCCGTTTCGATCCCGCCCAAAGCATCGAACTCTATCGGCTTGAAGCCCGAAGGCAAGAGCACCTAGAGAAAGGTAGTCTCCGCGGAACGCAAAAGAGCAGAAGATGAAGAAGGGAATAGCTGCACTCTAAGGAATAGGTCTGTCGTGTGGCGAAGAGCCATAACTCTCCAACAGCCAATAACAGGATACGGAATTCGGGAGGGACCTTACTTGCACCGCCGTGAGAGCCGACTCAGCGGGAAATAGATCTGTGATACCGTGGTGTTACACCTAGAGCAACACACAATAAATGGGTTGCGAATTGGGCCCAGGGAGTTTTCTGCAGTGACTGGTCGGTTTTGCAAAAAGGGCCTCAAGATAGACAATCCGTTGAGAGAAAAGGATTGAACAAATTGATGGTGCTGCGATTGGAGGTGGCCTGTTCGCATCTGATCTCTGCAGGTTATGTTTGCACCCATCTAGCGTCTGGAGGGAAATCCCTTTGCTATTGCTTTGTTTGGACGTATGTACTATACAAAGGAGATGCACTCTCGTGCATGGTGGCATGATGCCTGTACTTGTCCCAGTGGCGTCGATGAGCAGCCTCGTCTGATGGGACAATGATCCCGCGACACTGGAACCCTGTCGCACAAGTCGCTTAGAGCGGCTGTCGAATCGTCGACGTGCGGAATAATGCATAATGATCGTTCCTTTTTTGAGGATCATACGGAGTACACGGAGTACTCCGTACATACAGAGAAATGTGAGTCGATCGATGATTTCAAGCTTCGCAGCAAGAATAGAGTTTTGCGAGACCAGCTAATGCAGCGCGGAACCAAGATCCAAGTCTCGAGGTTGCCCAGATCTGATCTATCGTATTCCGCAATTATTAACTACATACCTGAGATCCTTCCCCCCTGGCTGACGGTCATGCCCGGTAACACCTTGCCCTGTCGAAAAGAGGAATGACAATTGGAGGGGCAAAGAGGACGTGCTCTGGAGCTTCGAGTAAGGATTATGCACGGCGACAAGCCTCGGGATTTGCTTCGCGATAAGGTTTTGCGCGCCGTTAAACGAAGTAAAAACTGACTCGCTTGGCTTCTCCATACATACTGACACCCATCCGTCCTCCCTCACTTAACTCACGAGGCTCCATACTGCGTACAACTGAGCTGAACCGGCCAGTCCCTTCACGCAATCGGGATTTCCCATCTTCATATGCGGCTCCACACGCTCGATTGAGGGACGCCGGCGTCTGGTGACAACAAGATTGGAAATTAAGGATCCTCTTTTTTGTTATTTTAAAAGTTTTTTTCCTCTTTTTTTTTTTTTTTTTTCTTTTCTCCCCCTCAGCTTGCCGCTAGGGGAGGGTGACCAACTGCGTCAGGCGGACACTTTGCCCCGCCTGTTGGCGCTGCGATTTTCTGGATCGTTCGATGGGCGATCGAACCTTGCCTATTTTTGGGTTGTGATGGTCGGGAGTTAAAGCTTGGTAAATTACCTATGTAGCTTGGAGTTTACATGATCGTAATTTTGGTTTCTTCCCCCCGGTCATGACAGGACGGGACGGAGGATCTGTGCTCTGCCAGCGCACGGCCACAGAGAGAGGGTGTGTGTGTGTGAGTGAGAGGAAGAGAGAGTATGTGTGTGTGCTTGTCGATGCCGGGGCCAGGGATGCGGAAAACGTGTTCAGATCAGGGTGCCGATCGAGTTTCATCCCCTTCCTACCACGTTACAGCGGGAATTTATCCCCTCTCGAAAACCCTTCCCCCCTCCCCTCCTCTTCAGCCAGCGAACGAGCTGTTCATATTTGTTAGCTGACCAGCGCGACATGACATGGGGCAGACTTTTTTTGAATGATTGGAGGTGCCCAAGCAGCACTGCAATTTCCGCGTAACCAACAATACACGACGCGATACCTTCTTCGTACGGAGATCGTAACCTCGATGATTGGCGCGTATCGCTGAGACTCGCCAGCCGGACCTGCCAGATTGCACAGGTTTTTGGGTCGACAATCCGAGCTAATGCCGGCGCTTTTATGAAGGGCATTACGCGACACATGGTGTGTGCTGTTCCCCACCGTGCAGAAACAGCATGGCATAAACAATAATACAGCTGTGCTATGAATGGATAAGCTATGCATACTAGTTAGTTATGTACAGGTCACACTCCGTATATCCTCCACTTTTTATTTCCCCCCCACAAACACACAGGCCGACCGTTGAAAATTGCGCTGATCAGACGGATGCAATCTTCTATTTTCCTGATCGGGACGATTGCATCACCCTGCCCGCATCCATCTCCCGACACCATGGATGAGAGAAGAGACAGACGAGGACAATACGTCGTCCGCTCCCGGTACTCTGTGCTCAGTACCAGCCACTTCATTTCGATCTCCGTTTCGCCCAGCTCAGCTCCCTTGCTTGCATCGACGCCCCCTCCCCCCGCCTCGCACGCAATCTCCACGACTTCCCAGTTGTCAGGTTGTCTGCTGAGGGTAATTGGGAACGGCATATCCATCCATTCATCCATCTGTACAGAGTATAGGCATACATGTTAACATTATTTCCACACTCTTGTCGTCCACCCTCACACACACTCTCACACACACACACACTCTCTCTCTCTCTCACCCACCACACATACACATACACACACACACTCTCTCTCTCTCTCGCGTCGGGATTTGAAGTGAGCTCCCGTACTCCGTACTCCGTACTTCGTATTCCTATACGATCCACCAAACCCCGAGGGGCTGTCGATCAGATGGAGCCAGTCAAGAATCAATCGGACCCGATCTCAGAATCAAAACTCGACGATCATTCTTCCGCTCTTTTGGCTTTTTTTAATTCTTTCCTTAGACGGTTGCCCGCAGTTCTCAAGGAGGCAGATTTATTCTTTTTTATTTTTATTTTTTTTTTTTTGAAATAATTTTCCCCACGGACTTTCTCGATGCAGCCCTCCGTCACGCCAGTCATACCCACCGGCTGCCGGCAGTCAGTTGGAAATTTGTTCTCGCCGCCAAGTCTGGAATGGTTTCTGCACGAGAGCTGCGTTGGTTCCAGGTCCGGTCCCTGACCCGCGATCCAGCCCGATCCCCCTTGTACCGCACTTGTAACGACCAGGGCTGCCAACCTTGTCCAGGGCCCCCTGCCAAAATAAAATATAAAAGATCAAAAGTAAAAAAAATAAAACGTCCATCTTGGATTATGTGGGCTGACTAGTATTTTACCTTGTCGATTCCACTCGGATAATCACCCAGCCCATTGGTGGAACTGCTGCAAAGGAAAAAAGCAAGTCAAAGAAAACCCCCCGTACCCCGTTAGGTTGCGGGATCTCGTTACTAGCCCGGTACCGCGACAATCGACATTTTTGGTTTGCGCAACAGCAGGCGTACTACATATGTAAAACTCCGTACGGACCGCCAACAGGGTAGTCCACACACACAAGCGACGGCGATGAGCATGTTTGAGTTCGGTAGCTTGTCGATGGAATGGCTGGTGATGTGCTGCAGGCATCCCGGTGTGGTGCTGGTTGCTTTTCTCCGAATCTTACACTGACCAGAGCAATCGTGAGAGATCTTCTCCGGCAATTAGGTAATTGTTCATGCCCACATGTTCGTTGGTTCAGACCTGAGCACTGCACGGCACTCCACAGTCTATGGAGGAGCAGGATAAGCAGTAGTTGAAGCAACTAAGGGAGGGAGAGCTTCTGTTTACTTTTTTGGGCCTTTTTTTTTTTTTTTTTTTTCTTTTTTCTTTTCTTTTCTTTTTCCTTTCCGTTTTCTTTTTGCGTTGCTTGGGGAGAAAAAGGATTGATCTGGTGGACCGAACAACTGCCGAATGCAGTTCCCCTTGGCCCAGCGCAAATCTTAGCCGGCCTTGTTAGCCATTTCGTCGTTCAAAGTACTCTGTATATTGCCTCCTGACTCGATGGAGATCGCTGGGCCGGCCATGCAGCTGCTGCTCTCTTCTTGCCTTCCTCTTGCGCGCTAGACGGCTCCGGTCCTCTGCAACAAAAAGGTCAGCGTAGAGGGGGGGAGAAAAGAAAAAGAAAAGAAAATATAGATAAAATAATAGAAAAAGAAAAGAACAGGACCAAAAAGGACAGTCCTTAACCACTACTCACAAAGGCGTCGAGGCTACCCTTTGTTCAACACGAAATGGATACATTGAGGATGTCTCTCTTTGTCCGGCTGCAGCACCTCGGCTCCAGATCTCGCCAGACAATCTGAAATCGGGCTAGGATTCTGGTGGCGAAAGAGGTAAATCACGTCCAAGTTCCAGAGCTGCCCCATTATTATACCGAGATGGAATTATAGCCAGGATCCATCGCTACCGGTCGCCCGCTGAAATTTTGCGACTTGCGCTCCGGGCTGGTCAGAGGGGGATCGGCATTTGTCTGCTAGTTACGATGCTGCTCTACCATTGCAGGCCCGGAGCAACCCTGTAACAAGCTACAGACATCACACGCGTTGAGTGCACGAACAAACAAGATTGTTCGTGTGGTCAACTCATGGGTGGATGATTGTAGGTCTTTTGTACGGAGTATGGAGCATGGAAAATGTATGTTCAGTTTTAGCATTGTCTCGGTACCGGCGCGTCCTCCGTAAAGACCTAACTACGCTTCTAGAAGACGGCTCGCCGTTTGATTAAACTCGCGATCTCTGCCATTGCGTAATCCATGGGACCACAAGGCGGAAGAAACAGTGTCAGATCCACTCCACGCTTGTTTCCTGCTGGCAGCCATGGGTGGGCCGGTTGGCTGGTTAGTTGGTTAATTTCATGCTGCGTGCTCGAGCGGTGAACACATCCACCATCCATCCATCCATCCATTCCATTCCATCCCATCCCATCCACACATCCACACGTCCATCTTGCATACTAGCTACTTACATCCATAATTGCAGCACCGTGGATGGGCGCTGGGCAGGGAACTTGGCCAACCATCTCCACCTGCTTGCTCCCTTCAGTAACCTTGCTGTCTCTCACTTCGTTACTCCCGGCCATCTGCACTCTCTGCATCTTCGTCTCTCTCTCATCCCTATTCCCCTTTTTAACATCTATCTCTCTATCTTCAGACCCAGGGTTTGCCCTGAGATCTGCTGCAGCCCTATATCTCCGTCTTCGCGCCTCGAGAAAGCAATACAAAAGTTGGTGTGCTAATCTTTGCCATGTCTGGACAAGGATAACGACCACAACACCAAGTAACATATTCCCAACGGGCCTGTCTGAACTGCTGCCCAGTCCGTTATCTTTTTCCTTTTTTTCCGCAATCCTGACCGTTTATCTCTCCTTTTCACCCACCAAAGCGAGCCGCATCTCGGCGTGGAAAACGGTTGTGTGACGTCTGACGCTCTTTATATCTGCAACCCGTATTATTATTATTATTGGCACCTTTCTTTTCTCTTTCTTTTTTCTTTTTTTTTTTTTTTTTTGGCCTGTTCTCCCCCAAAACGCCCGACATTACCTTGCTCTTCTGCTTTCGTCTCGTCTCGACGGCGCTTCTTTATTATCGCGGGATCCTCATATTTTATTGTCCCAGCCTGCATCCCTCTCCATCCATTTCTTCTACTTCCTCTCGCGCTCTATACCCGCGGAACTGGACCTTGGATATTTGGACGATATTCAGGATACAGTGTGTATACGAGAGAGTGTGATTTAGAAAGATAGAAAGAACTGGCTAGGGTCCAGCAGCGCAATCGTTTGTCTGGCGAAATCGGCTAGTCGCAGAATCCATATCGCGGAAACGAAATTCAACTCTTGAAGCGTCTCAGTTCCCGAAATTAGCAAGGATAGAGGGTCAATTACGTCCCTGTGAGGACCATCTACGTAGCTGGAAAAGCCGCTCGCGGAAAAGAGGTCCAAGCTAGAGTGTTCGATCCGTCCAGAGGGGGGTGAACGAAAAAACAAACCAAAATTATATATCCTGGGAATGGGGACGGTAGAAGCAGGGCCCAGTCACTGGCCACGTTTCGCACCTTCAATGCCGCACCATGTCACTTTTCCGCTCTCACAGCGGGAAGGACACGCTATGGAGGATTCAGCCAACAAGGTCAATGCTAGCGGCGGCCACCCTTCCGCAGAGTCGCTCCCGTCAATAGGTTTCCTGGATTTGGGTAAGAGCAATAGTGCCAGCCCACGTTCACAGGTCCACCGTCAACCCGTGGCAGCAAACGGTTCTCCGCCTGTGAGTCCGACAACGGGTGCATATCAGCCCGGTCGTCCCCAGCATAAATATTCTTCCTCTCTTCAGAACTACTCTTCCATATCAGCCGGATACCCCTACTCACCGAATCGGCTCCCAGTGCGAGATGCTGAAACGGACCAGCACCAGCACCCACCTCTCCCGCAAACGCACTCCAATCAACGCCAGTCCTTACCCTCCATCCATGAAGCTCTAGGAAGCAATTCACTCTCCTTCCAGCCACCATCATCAGCAACAACGGCAGCACCACATACACAATCCTTAGCTACGTCACATGCCCCTCTCCCACCAGGTGTTGAGAGCACAAACGGCCCGCCCAATCCTTTTGCTCACACTGCATGCTCTGTGCCTTTCGCTCAGGAACCCTTTGCGAACCACCTCTCCGGAAAACCTGCGTCGATAAGGTCAGAAGGACAAAGGTCCAGCGTGGCCTCAATTCGGTCCCAAGAGTCAAGGAATCCGTCAATAATGTCATTAGGTTCAGGGAGATCCCCAACCCAGAGCTCTAGGACGGCACAATCCCAAGCTTCCGGCTGTGATATCCAGGGTGCAGGCCTCACAGGCTCGATGCCTTCGCCATCAGCATATGGAGCTTATCCTCCGGGATATCAATACCCTCCTAATGGGTCGCAACCGCATGTAGCACGGCCTCCAGCGCTTTATGAGGTCAAAGGAAACTCAACGATCGAACCCGGGAAGGCCGGTGCCATCTCCAGAGCTCCTTCGGTTCCGTATGGCGAGTCTGTAAAGCGCCAACTGGATGTTTTTGATTTGCAGGCTGCTTGGAACGAGGTAGACCTCCCCCAATTATTTTATTTTTTTTTTTTCCTTTTTTTCTTTTTATTGATTCCTTTATATTTTTGTAATTTCTGCACTTTGCTAATCGTCTCGTTTTAGGTTGGCGATGCCAGTGCCAAAACCATGGATTTCTCGAGAATCCACGCGACGCGCATGTACCAGTCGAATAGAGCGGATCAGACACTTCCGACGTTGGGCGAGATTGATGATTTGCTTCAACTTCAGCGCCGGAACCTGGAGGCCCTCGGAAGGATTCGAAATGCGGTACTGGATCAGGAGCACGCCATAGCGCAACAACGCGAGCGTATGCGAATGATGCAGAGCGAGCGAGGCTACAACCATGATCGATCTACCGGCTACAGAGAAGAATTCAAGGGCAGCGGTGGCTTTGCTGGCGGTGATGCTAAGAAGCGTCGAGGGGTATGAAAAACGAAATAAAACGTCCCTTTTACACTTCTTTCTGTGGGTTGGTTTCTGACTTGAAGAATGTTGGTGTTTTTATTTAGAAACCAGCTCCACCGGGCAAATGCCACAGCTGCAACCGATCCGAAACTCCCGAATGGCGCAGGGGTCCCGACGGTGCTCGGACTCTCTGCAATGCCTGCGGCCTGCACTTTGCCAAGCTCTCCCGAAAACTCGGCCCCGAGGCCGCTGCCCGCCTGAGATCGCGCAACATGGTTGATCCGCGGACGCCTGCAGCACAACCGTGATATTTATTATATTGCATTCATGATGTATTTTTGCTTTATTTTTTGCTTCCCCCTTTTTTCCCACTCAAGAAAAAAAAAAGAAGGCACGATACCTTTTGCTTTATCTTTTTAGTTTTAACGAGACACGGCGGACGCTTTTGATCTTTATATTCCAGGCATCTAGACATACAAGGATGGCCACTTCGTGGGTCCCTTCGATATACCTTCGGTTCTTATTTTTCTCCCTGCGGTTTTTGACGGAGCATTATGACCAATTTCATTTTGTCCACAACTTGTCTGAGCTCTTAGTTTTCCTGTCTGATGGAATTTGCTCTTTCTACTCCGTAGTGTTGCCAGATTTCCGATACCCCCTGATACCCCCGATTGTCACCGTTTGGGTTTCTCTCCCCTTTTTTTTTTTCTTCTTTTTTCTTTTTTTTTTTTCTTTTTCCCCATCACGGTTTTGTTTTCTATTTCTTTTCAAAACTGGAATCCAATGAATGGCCCTTTTCTGCGGGAGTTTTACATTTGAAAGGTCAAAATATGTCTGTTCCGTTCTGGGTTTATCATGACATCTATCTCTTGGGGTATTATTTATCAAATGAAAATAAGGATGGGCCAGCGAGGGGTCGAAACAGGGACTCTTTTGCTGCCATTTCGACAATTTTATTCCTACTTATTGTATGTATTTATTTTGATTTTGTTGTGTGCCCCCCAGAGTCGTTAACACTCAAATGAAATGACAACAAAGAGTATTGAATGGGACTACTGCTGGTTATGGAACCCCACGCAAACCTCATAGTGGTGTCATTTGTCTCTCGAGCACAGAGCACCTGCTAATCACCCTATACGTACTTCGCAGTACTGATATCGAACGCGATGGCATTTGTGTCCTCCTTTTGTCCAGCATCCAACATCTTGCTGCGCTGAAAGCCCAACAGAGCGTTTCCAGATCTGATGGGATGGCCATAGTACACCCCCCCCCCCCCCCCCCCCCCCTGTATCCATGTGGAGTTTAATCGGACGTAGTTGACTGGTGACACAACGGTTTCCCCACCATATTCAAGAATCCCAGGCAAGGTTAATGCCTCAGCGATGACGCAAGGAATGCCGCGATGTATGCTCTGTTTGCCAAGGGATTAGGAACATGTCCGGTGTCGAGGTGAAAGCGAGCCTTGCATCCAGATTGAACGGAATCACGAATCAAGTTGGGCTTGAGGCTGACGAATAACTCGGCCTTGGTTGTGTCTGTGGCTGCCTTGGGGCTGTGCGAGGCTTTTCAGGGCTAGTTGGGGTTAGCCACGCCTGCTGCCTGCGGAGCCGCAGCTGCCACCCGCCACCCGCCGCCATCCATCATCGTCATCGGCAGTTAAAAAGCAAAACCAACATACATAATAACTGGCATCTGTGCCTCATCTGCGTTTTCTTTCTTCTTTCTTCTCAGCACTCAAAAAACTCCCATCCGTCAGCCCCTTTTCCATAGGGTTAATCATCGAGTTGTCATCGCAGAAATCCGTTGGGATAAGAATAACCAAGAGCAGGCTTTCCATACATTCATTAACTCCATATTTACTCCGTACATCATCATCCAACATGTCTGCTCATCACTCACTTGAGCCCTGCGGGTGCTACTACATCCTCCCTGATCCCCTGCCTACTCCTGTCTATCTGCCCCAGGTAGACCTCAAGGTTCATTCGACAATCCTCGCTTCTACTTCGAGGACCTCTCTGTCTCAAACTTTCATCAACCCATCCACTGAAAAAATAAAAAATGCATCCTACACCTTCCCGCTTTTTGATGGCGTTAGCATCGTCTCCTTCAAATGTGAAATCGGAGACCGTGTGATCCACGGTGTAGTCAAGGAGAAAGAGCAAGCTCGCGCCGAGTATGACGCAGCGGTGGACCAAGGCAGCTCTGCAGCACTGCTGGAGCAGTCCATGTCAGCCTCAGATACTTTTACCACCAGCATTGGAAATATTCCCGAGCAGTCAAAGGTGACTGTGCACATCACCTACCTGGGCGAGCTACAGCATGATGCCCAGGCCGACGGGCTGCGCCTCACCGTTCCTCTGGCCATCTGTCCCCGATATGGTAAGCTCGTTGAAACTCCTCGGGATTTGAAGGACGGTGTAAAGCATCTTGCATCTCGCGGGTCGATCGAGATTACTGTTGATGTCCAGGTCGAACAGAAATCAGTCATCCAGCGACTCCAGTCACCGAGTCATCCGCTGGACGTTTTGCCGGGACGAACATCCACGGACTCGGAAGGTGAACACCACGCCAACAAGGCCTCAGCAAGCTGGGGCCTTCGCCGCTCCTCGCGGCCATCGCAGAATGGACATATCGCTCTTGAACGTGACTTTGTTCTGATCGTGAACACCAAAGACCTGGGTCTCCCATATGCCTTTCTCGAAACCCATCCGACCATCCCGAACCAGCGCGCGATCATGACCTCCCTAGTTCCCAAATTTAATATTCCGAACAATGACCCGGAGATTGTCTTCATCATAGACCGAAGTGGGAGCATGTCTGACAAGATTGACACGCTAAAATCAGCCCTGAAGGTCTTCCTCAAGTCACTGCCTGTTGGGATCAAATTCAACATCTGCTCATTCGGCTCCTCGTACTCCTTTCTGTGGAAGAAGAGTCGGACCTATGACAAATCCAGCCTCGAGGACGCGCTGGCATTTGTCGACACGGTCTGCGCTGATTTCGGTGGAACTGAAATGCTCCGTCCGATCAAAGCCACTGTGGAAAACCGCTTTCAGGACCTGGACTTGGACGTCTTGCTACTCACGGACGGGGAAATATGGGATCAGGAGCAGCTGTTTGCATATATAAACGAATCAGTATCCAAGGCCCCCACCCGTTTCTTCAGCCTAGGAATCGGGGATGCGGTTTCTCATTCTCTGGTCCAGGGTATTGCGCGGGCCGGCGGTGGCTTTGCGCAGACTGTGGGTACAAATGAAGACTTGGACAAGAAAGTCGTGCGCATGTTGAAGGCGGCATTGACTCCACATGTTAAATATACCCTTGAACTGAAGTATGAAAGCAGTGACAACGATTCACGCCGTGAGGATGACGGTTTTGAAATCGTCGAAAAATCAGAGGACGATCGCTACGAGGGAGAGACGAGACCTCAGGGGACCACGGACGACGACACAACCGCTAAGACTCAACAGGACCAGCCACCTATATCCCTCTACGATGAGAATTTCAAAGAAACTGATATTAAGTCTGTTGCAGATCTTCCAACAATACCGGCTCCGGCCGTCATCCAGGCGCCGTACGACGTCCCCGGGCTATTCCCGTTCAACAGATCCACAGTTTATCTTTTACTTTCGCCGGAGTCCAATGCTGCTAATCCCAAATCGGTTATCCTTAAAGGCATGTCGAAGCATGGCCCGCTGTCCTTGACGATTCCAGTTGAGGATGTCGGCAAGAACATAACAATTCACCAACTTGCTGCCCGAAAGATTATTGTCGACTTGGAAGAGGGCCGCGGCTGGACGTCCCAGGCGAAGGACAAAACAGGAAGACGCTTTGTAGACCAGCATGAAAGCAAAAAGGAGGACATCGCCAAGCGTGAAGCTATACGGCTAGGAACGAAATATCAAATTGCTGGAAAATGGTGTTCGTTCGTTGCTGTGGAGAGCACTGAGCACGAAGTAGCGAATCTAACCGGAAAGGAGAGGCTGCTGTCAAGGGAGCTGGCTGAGCCTGTACAGTATTCACAATATGCCTTCGGATTTGGCGCTCCAGCACAACCAATGGCTTGGGGTATCCCCCCACAACCAAGGCTATCACAGCCTCTAGCTTGTTCTAGAAAGCTACGGAAAGCGTACCCTCAACCGAGTGTAGCGGCGCAAAAAGTGGTTTCTAGGAGAGGTCTATTCAGAAGCTCCCCTAATGTGGCTTCTACCCCAAATGTCTTTGGGGCTTTCCAATCGCAGCCACCGCCAGCCCCCGTTGACAGTGCTGAAATTTCCTCTACGCCCTCAGGTTCTAGCCCTGGACATAGCATATTATTTGGTAGCCCAGCCATAGCCAGTTTTGGCTCGGGTCCAAGCTTCGACCCTACAGAGGCGCCGGTATCAGCCCAGTACCCCAAGTTCCACCAGCTTATTTTGTGTCAGTCATTCGAAGGATCATGGGAGTGGAAGAGACAAATATTTGACATTATTGAAACAGACTCCGAGACCTTGAAAGGAAAAGTGGATTGGTCCATGACCCTGGGAATTGGGCAGGACGATATTGACAAGGAAGATGAAAATCTGCAAACCATTGTCATGACACTCGCTGCTATTGCATACCTGAATAAGAAATGGGATGGTGATAGGGAAACTTGGGAATTGGTGGTGGAAAAGGCGATGAATTGGGTAAATGCAAAGCTTGCAGCAATGGGTGGACAGCCACTGGAATCGCAGCAAGCTGTTTTGGACCGTTTTCAAAGTGCGATCTAAAATAATTGGCCAGCTAGGATTTTGCAAAGTTGCCTCAGACTGGATTCCCTTTACGTCTCTCCCACACTGTGTATATACTGTAATACGGATAGTATTTAGTTACGTGTCTCAATGATGATGTATGATTGCCCTAATGTATGTACGATTGCGCACACCTTACTATTCGCTATTCTGTTTCAAATCCCGGATTCAATTTTCCCTTGCTCGTCTTCATCCCCTTTGTCTTTTCTGTCGCCCCGCCTCTTATAATGCCAGTAGAAGATAAATATTAGGGTTGTGGTCGGGACTGTGAAGCCACAGGCGCGAGATAGAAGAGAACCAGGGATTGCCGTCAAAGAAAGACATGAAAAATAGGGGCTGCGGGATGAATGTTAGCATTGATACAGCAGAGGATTCCACGGGACTCAAGGATGAAAGTTTCTAGTTGCCGATATAATATCCCGCTCATGAACGACACATGGGAGAGGCGAATAGCGCGCAGCAAGTCCTTAAGCTCTCTTCTTATCATAGTTCCGGAGCGCGAGGAGGGGAAAACGGACTGGGAGAGTGGGAGGTTCGAGGGTTTGGTGGGTAGATGTATGTTATCGCCAGCATGAACAGCGAATATCGGACTCCAGGCCATATACTGAAGAAAGGCTGGAAGATACATTCATAATTTGTGAACAAGGCCAAAAAAAAAAAAAAAAAAAAAAAAAAAAAAAAAAGGTAATCTCTTGATTAGTCCATGGCTCAATGTAGTGTGTACTGCAATTGTATCACGTCAATCCTAAACTCAGAAGAGCTGTTCGTTAATGACGTGGGCATTCACAGAATGTAGGACAGTATAGATGAACGTCCACTCACCACCTCCCCTTCTTGAAGCCCACTTCTTTCAATCTTCCGACCTCCGTAAAGCCTCTCTGAACATACCAGTCCCTCAGACCCATCCCTTTGGCCTTGCCATCTATATCGACTGCCATGATTGCCAAGAGAGTCTTTACCCTCGCACCCTGTCCACCATCGGCCTCATACCGAACTTCCCGGGTCGGATCGTCTTCGAACTCCCTAGCCAGATGTCTCGTTTCGCCCTGCAGGGAAGACACGATGGAAGAGAAAAGACGGCTCCCTACGCCTTGTGACTGGTGTTCGGGGTGTATGAAGAGTGTAAGTTCAACCGTGGGTGCGTAGCCGAGCAAGTTGCCCCTAAATGGCGACGCACAGGCATATCCTATGATCTTTTCCTTGCTCTCTCGCAATTGGTCGATGTGGGCGACATAGAATGGGAGCCCTCTCGATCGCGCACTGTTGTATATCCCTGCTATGTAAGAGAGCGGCGGTTCGTGGATGAGGAAGGTCAGGACGGAATTGTGAACATAGTGGCTGTATATGGCATGGATGCCAGGAAGGTCAGAGAGTGTGGCAGGGCGAATAGATATGGAGGACATGGTTCCCTTTGCTGGTAGGATGCTCAGTTGTGGTAAAGTCGAACCCTCTCAACCTTGCCTGTTGCCCTTGCTGCCCTAGTGGGTGTGGGGTGCGCGGGGTACATTGGTTGATATGTACGCACTATAGCACGACGCAAGAGCAGCAACAGTGGTTCAAGTGATAGGACGATTTTCTGATTCTCCTGTGCACAAGCTAGATGCGCACGCCTGCATCAACATGAATAACTGGCACTCATTGGTGGGCGGGAAAGATCACACCGCCTTTCCCTTACTTGTTGCTGGCACTGGGGCATCAGACCATCAACAAACTTAAACATTTCCTCTCACACAATCAAGGCCATGAGAATTGGCTGGAGACCTGCTTCCATTACCAGATTTTCTCGGTTTGCCATATTTCAGCAACATGACTGGCACACAGCTCCCCACAGATTCCCATCGAGTTTGCCGTTGTCCATTGTCCCATTACATACAAATTGACCGCCCGCTGGAACTTATTGGCTTTCAAATCTGTTTTCCAAAACTAGAAGAGAATATCCTTGTAGACCATTTTGACCAGAGCTGCCTCTGCAGGCCAGGGTTGCAGAAAAGCTCTCAAATCTTGTAGAATACCAACCTGCGTCTTCCCAGTCCATGAGTGCAATATCATAGTCGCACTTCTCTGAGGTATGTTTGCTGGTTTTGCGAACCAGGATATTCTTTTGATAGATGTCAGAGTGCAAAAAGACCGGTGAGTGGCTCGAAATCCGAGAGAGAGAACACTCCTAGAAATCAGATTTGTGGTTGTGTTGTCAATTCAAGGCTGCTTGGCTGCAGAGTTAAGCAGTAACGGCACTGTTCACTTCATTTTTCATGAAGAAAAGGCCTAGATATCCTCCAGTCTAGGAGATTTGTGTAGAAAAGGTGATGGGGGGAATACTGCCTTTGAGAATGCTACTGTAGAACCCAGGGGAGGGTAGAGAGCGCATCTATGACCTTTAACCCGCACATAATATGCAACTTCACATCGCCTGAGAGCGTCTTCTAACACTTTAACAAAGATTCACCTCCGAAGAACCCCATAACAAGGAACAGTGAGCTATCCGAATCTTGATACATGGCATAGAGCCGTGGTGCGCGGACAATATTGTGCAAGTGGTGCTCAACAAACAGGAGATTGTGTCCCTCAATTTCATTTGTCCAACGACCATAGTTGACGACAAAATGCCGGCCAACTTGCACAATCATCTACGCAACGCGGTCACCAAGAAATGTCGTGGACGCCCTGACATCTTCCTTAGTAGAGGGTTGGCCCGGGCAAGTCCTCTGAGCGGCGAAAATATAGGAGCTGCAAGGGTGTCCATATCTTGACAGCTGCTTCTTCGAACCACGAGACAGATGAAGTGATGGAAACTATCCCCTCAAGGCTAGTTTTGCACGAGCATCAGTTCCAACAGGATGTGAATTTCCAATGTTTGTATTGAGAGATTCCTGGGGCTTTGACTGAGCAGTGAGTGTGTCATGTGGCTTTTGTCCTTCTCTGTAGCCTCCAGATCTTAACAGATTTTGCTGGTGTAAGAATTCACCCATAGACCTCTTCCACAACGAAGAAATAGTATTCAAGAACAAGGAGCTTCGTTACTTGCGAGACTTAAGGTTTGTGGGTCCCGTTCAATCAACCATGACGGGGGTTCGGAGATTCGTTGACCCGGGCTTGCCGCTCACCTGATGTGGTCCAGGCCCCCCGCCAGCAACCTTCTTAGCCTTCCCCGGCGGTCACTGCGTCGAGAGCCCGTCTTCCACCAGCGCGCAGACGATGCAAATCATGACGAGATGACTTCCCGCGACCGTTCTTGATGAAAGCTACAGCTCCTAATTTGATGATCCTGACGACTCTTCTTTTCTCAACGCTAATGAATTCTCTGCTGTCTCGCTCCTAATAATATAACTATTTGCTTTTTGGTCCTGTATCATAGCTTCGTGCCCACTTCGCTCTCTCTACTTCTACTTGGCGCTTCTTCTGATTCTAAAGCCTATTTGTTTCCTCCTTTTTAATTACGTTTTCGCACAATGGCTTCTCTAATCCCCCTGACCGAAATTCCAACCATTTCACTCCTCTACCGCCTCAAGCACCTTGTCCCCGCAGCCTCCCCGCGCGTCTCGACTCCTTCCCAAATCCTCAATGATACCATCTGCCACATCACCAGTGACATCACAAAGCTCGAGGTTGACTGCATCGTGAATGCGGCCAACAGGTCTCTGCTTGGTGGGGGTGGGGTCGATGGAGCTATTCACCGCGCAGCCGGCCCTGGCCTCCTCCGGGAATGTCGCACCTTGGGAGGCTGCCAGACCGGTGACTGCAAAATCACCGGTGCGTATGGCCTTCCCTGTAAGAAGGTCATCCACACCGTTGGACCTGTCTACTGGACAGAGGTAGAAGTCAACGAGGATCAGCCGGAAAAGCTGCTGCGAGATTGCTATCGACGAAGCCTGGGAATTGCGGCCGAAAATGGCATGAAGACCATTGCGTTTTCGTCCGTTAGCACAGGTATTTATGGATACCCGAGCGCAGAAGCTGCAGATATAGCGATCCGGACCGTCAAGGAGTTTTTGGAAGCTTGCCCGCAGGCTCTGGACAGGGTGGTCTTCTGTACCTTTGAGAAAAAAGACGAGAGAGCATATCAATTGTTGATTCCGTGAGTGGCTCCGCTTTTATCTGCAATTCAACTGTAAATCAATGCTAATCGTAATTGTATTATTAGTCAATACTTTCCTCCTACCCAGTCCGATATCCCGCAGCCCCCAGCCAAGGAGGAGACCCCCACCGCCGAAGAAAACGCTCCTCCATCGCCGGGCCTCGCAGCGAAATTACCCGACGCGCCAACCTCAGACCCCGTTAATCCACGGGAACCCGACATTAAGAAACCAAAACTGGAGCCAGATCTAGATCGAGAGGAGGATAAAAGTGAAGATGACTGGGAGAAAGTTGATCAATGCGAGGGCATTGCGTCCATAGAGAAACTCGACGATGATCCGGTTGAGGTGGACAAAGCCCCAACTGCAGCTGATGTTCAGAGTGTGGTCTCTAGTGTTGCAGATTTGGAGTCATCGACGGAAATGAAGCAAAAATAGCGTCCAATTTCTTGTTTATATAGCCTTCGAAACTCCGAACAAAAATTCTGGAAGCGAGCCCTTTGTATGCACCACACAGGTGAGCCCGAACGATAGCCACATTGAAACCATATATTGAGGCTGTAGCCATTGTGAATTAGGAGTAATTGAGTATAGTTAATCTATACATATGTGCGCGCTAGAGCATGCATTGCTGAAGGGCTAACGCGACATATTTCATCGGGGGCTTCGGCGGGCCGAAATGCAACAAATGCAAAACCTGCAAACAATGCAAACACGACGCTGTTGAGCTCATCCAAGGCCTGCGCGGATCTCAAGACAGTGAAGTCCAATTCAACGGAGACTGCGAATTATGTGAGACGGCTGTTATCCCATGTTTGGCTATTAATATGCGTGACACCACGCGCTACATTCTCCCTTTTCACTGACCTATCGTTTTCTTCCGTCCACCCATGTCTTTCCCGTGCCTTCGCAATGCCTTCATCCGATACACCCATTTCCAAACTCTCCGCAGCCACCGTTTTTCTACCCTCTGCGCTCAACTGCACAGTTTAAACCCTCAGAGCCAAATACCCCGCGTTCCCAATGCCTCTTCTACTCCAAAATCCGGCTCCAGCGGCCCCGGGCCGGGATCAAACTCCGGTTCAAAATCCCGGCCGCGGTCTCCGTTCCTCTCATTCGCGAAAGCTTTCTTTTTGACCCTTATACCCGTTACACCAATCGTTGTCGTGTTCCGTGAGCACATAATCTCTACATACCCCGTGGGAGGGCCATCAATGGCGCCATATCTAAACGCCACATACGGCGTGGAAGATTTGGCTAGGGAGACCGTCGTGGTGAGCAAGCTCTTATGGCTACGAAGCACCAGGCATGGGAAGGAAGGCGGCATTGGCGACGAAAACTGGAAGGGTCTGCATAGGGGGATGGTGGTCATGTTTCGATCGCCGCGGAACCCGGAAGTCCTGGCCATAAAGCGCATCATCGGCTTACCGGGCGACGAAGTCACACCTCGGCCTGCACCGCTGTCTTCTTACTCCGTCCAGTTCCCTCATCTTCCGGATTCTATTCATCCGACACATCCACAGATCGTCCCGTACAATCATGTCTGGGTAGAGGGTGACGCGAATGATACTAGTAAGAGTCTAGATAGCAATACTTACGGTCCCATTAGCATGAATCTAATCACAGGTCGGGTCGTTGGTGTGGTCTGGCCATGGGAGAGGAGAAGGATGTTGAGATGGGAGTTGTGGGACCCCGCAGCGAACGTTCCCGACATCGACGTGAGTGACGTGCCTGAACTCGCGTGGGAAAGAGAAGCCGGCGGGGAAGCTGGAAGAAGCCAGCGGATGAGAGTGAGGAAGAGTGTGATTTCTGTTGAGGCACCATTTGTTTCTTAAATAGACGGGGTTATTGATATAATAAGGCTGGGTTTAAATCATAACTTTTGGTTAAGATACTCGATGCAACGCAGTTGGATCGGATGGCTGTTATCTTTGGAATGTATCATATGCATGTATGTATTGTACAATATATATAACAGTGAAGATAAGCAAGTGACGACCGAAAGATGTGCGACTGATGAAGTCGCTATTACAAAATACATATACAGTGCAATCCTCAACCTTAAAAATGGCAATACACAGGCTAATTCAACAGAGACTTCACCCCTGGGGTATTTCCAAATCTCTCTAAAGCAGCTCAGCTGGTTTAGCTCATAGAATAGGAACACAATGAGCGAGTAGAGACAAACTTCCGGACGCCAGAAAATGTGATGTTTTTCAAATACACGGCGATTTCACGATCCTCAAGTCCTCCTGCTGCTGCAGTCGATCGATCTCCGTCGCAATCGCCAGCACCCATAAATCCCTTTCCGCTCTACTCCTTGCTTTGAATACAATCGCCTTCCCAGGAACCCCCAGAGCAGAAACCTGTTTCCACCCGCTCCTTTTAGGTTTTCCCGTTTTGGTGAGTTCACCTCGAAACAGGGCCTTTCTTGTGGCATGCCAGATAACAAAGCATGTCGCAATGTCTTCATCGGAGGCTGTCCATCCGTCCTGAGTATACATCCTTGGCCGTTCCAGCTGACTGGGGAGATTACTGTCGAACGTTTGGTGTTGGTATAGGAGGTCCGAGGAGGTGATTATCCCGCTATATATATAACAATCCCGCAGATCGAGCACGGCCTGTCGCGAATGATATGTATGGGGGAGTTGCTCGCCTGTCCACCGACGCAGAGAGCTCTGGAAAATGAGAAGTTGGCCTTCAATGAGCAAGACGCTACAATGTGTAAATGCCCCATGGCGGCGTGGTTTGCGATATAGATTCCCAGACATCTGGCATAGTTCAGTTAAATACTTCCCAAGCATAATTGGCAGGAAACATCCTACCTTTATGGGCCGGCATCCCGACATCCCACATGCGTGAAACAACTCCGAGGATGCTTCCGCCCTTGAAACCTCCCATTTCTGAGCAAACTGGCCTAGCATAGACTCTTGTGCCTCGTCGATTTCAAGTCGTTTCAGGTTCCGAGAACGGATATACTTTAGAGTAGCTATATCCTTTTTCGTACGCGCTTTCCAATAGTCCGAAAGCTCGGTCAGCCGTCTAATCCACTCCTGTCGTGTCTGCATGTTATAGGTTCGAAATAAGACAACTAGCCCATCATCCAACACGATTTCAAACGAACGTTCTTCCTTGGTTTCGTGCCTCGCGCCATGGACAGCTCTACCCCTTTCTCCGTGATATTCAACATCCCCTGCGTTAGCATGTTGCTCCTCCTGCGAGGTCTGCGAAGAAACAGGACGTATTTCTGCTACTCTGCACATATTAATATAGCCCTCAGTGTTAGCTGCATTCTTCGTAATTCGACGGTTTTCTGCGAAAGCTTCCGCATCGTGGCTTTTCGCATATTCTTTGCGTCCCACGGTAAGCCAAGTGACCTCTCCGTTATTTACGGGAAAAGGGTCCACATCATAAACGATCGGAGTCTCCCTTATGATCTCAGCGGACGTGGGAATGTTTCTGCCAGTGATTGTAGGAAGACTTGGGGGGGCCGGGGGAGTTGCTTTGCCGGGTCTGCAGAAACATAAAAACTGATCCTGGGTATAAAAGTAAAGCCTTTTAAAGAAATTCTTTCCTATCAATCTCTGCCGTCCCCTTTGAGATGTGAGGAGTATCAAGAAGCCTTCTGTTGGTGCCGGCTCTTCAACCTTGGGCCCCCCTTTTTGTAACGTCGTCGATGTAGGATAATGTTGTTTGGGGCGCAACTCCAGTTCATGAGTCGTTCGCATGGCCATTGTTCCATACATTCTCTGCTCGTTTGGCCCTTGAACCCATTCCAGGCGATCGTATCGTCGCCAGGCAAGGCCCATTTTGGCGGATTTACCCCACATAGCCAGTATCTTATTCCATTCGCAGCATTCTGATAGAGTGTTCAGGCATGTTTTTATAATGCCCGACGCAATAGCTCTTTCCTCCTTCATTGTTCTTAGCACGGCGGAGCAAACATCGTCGTCTTCGTTCTGATTCATTCCAAGATGTGCGAATGGATTCTCCAAACGCAATGTAATATCGAGATCAGGAACATGTACAAAAAGAATTGACGGTTGTTTCCACCCGAGGCCGCCACGGATAAATGTATACCATTCAACCGAATGAGCTGATGACCTGGGCCGCATTATGAAAATTTGGGTCTCAGGTTTAAATCGATGCCAGACTACTAATGTCTTATCAAGAGTTGAAAAAAGGTTCACTTTGGTATGGCTCCGTACGATCGGAATCTCATAAGACCACTTCTTCTTCATATCGGAAGTTTGGACCTGTGGAATCACGCGAGTTTTATAAAACTGTAGGAGAAATGGTGTATCGGCTTCGCATCCCTCGCGACATACAACCAGGAATTCTCTCCATTTTGAGACAACTTTAGTGTCGATTTTGATACTCTCATTCTCATTATAATCGTCTGGGACGGTTTGAGTAGTGCTTTCGATACGAACGAGCATTCTCTCAGCTCTCACAATCGCGCCACACCGGCTGGCTTGCCTTTGCTTCTTTGCGGTGGATTCTAGCTCACTTGCGGTCCTAGTCAGCCTCTTTTGCAGTCGTCGTTGTCGATCATTAATGCTGTCCTCGATATTAAACCGAACGATACCAGGAGCAAGGCGTTTCATCAGCCGCCTAGGACGGCTTTTATTTCGTGAATCCTCCTGTTCGACAAGTGATGGCTCTTCATGACGAAGACGAGGTGATGACAAACTCGAAGGAGATCTATCGTTGATGGATTTTCTCCCTGACAGTAGATATGTTTGTGAAGTAAAGTTGGTCCCTGAAGCTGTTTCTCCGGTCGCAGATGGTATAGACGGAGTTAACGATTGTCCATGCGGAGACATACGTCTGCTGATAACTCCTGCTGACTTGGTATTCTCATTAACTCCATAATTACCGGATTCTAGAGACTCTTCACTTATTGGCGAGGTGGCACTCAATATCCGAGATGCATTTTTATGTGACTCAGGTGCGGAGTAGTACGACTCATGAATTTGGCTAGAGGACGGCGGATTCGAACCTGGATCAGATTTGCTTGATACTGAATCTGGTTGCGGCCGAGAAGTTGAGGTAGGCGTTACAGTTGATAATTGGGAATGCTCTGCGGTTAATTCAGAAGTAGGTTCGGGGGGCGGCTCCTGAGCTGGTTCTGGCCCATATCGATAGGGCGTTTCGTGTGCGGTATCAGCAGTGGTTATGGCAGCGGGTTCGACCGTGGCTCCAGCCGCTACCAACTCCTCTTCTTCAGCTTCCTCATCAACGTCTTCCGGTTGAGGAAAGCTTTGTCTGTACATTGCCGCGGTAGAAGGTCCAAACAGCCCCGTTAACTGACGTTGATGGGCAAGATTTATATCCGCAGAGAAGGTCGCTGTCCGAGAGGAGTAATCCTTGAGCCCAAGCCATGATTTATACCACGACTTACGATGGCTGGACAACCATCCTTTCGGGAGAGGGCCGATGAATAGCCGACGACTGGTGACATGCAAATGCTCAGGGGAGGCATGTTGCTACGCAAATATTAACAAGAACAAGCGCCTGCTAATGTGATGGAATTATGTACATACCAATCTTTGTGCAGTGTATGACTCTGAATCTAGGCTGTGATATTCTCCCCGTGGGAAGCGTCGCCAGCAAGTTGGCACTGGCTGCTCACAAGGCCGCTCTCCACTCATTTCACATGGTTGGGGGGGTTCCGTAGAAAGCCTTTGGACTTAAAGTAGGGTTGGACTTGTGTAAGTGGCACAATTGTCAGATATATGCATATATCAACAGAATCCTCGTGCTGTCTATCTTAGCTGGAGGGTGTGACCAGGGTCTTCTTGCTCCTCAATCACGAACCACAAGGTCCTGTGCGATGACGTCGACCGAATGGGAGAAGACAGCGTTTGGCGTGTTTGCATACTTTGCATTGTTTGACTGGGCGCCACCAGTCTGTTTGGAGTGTTTGCGTGTTGATACCCCTCAGTCTAGATCCCCTCGTCCAGCTGGGACGACAAGAAGCACCTCAATTCCTACGATCTACTCGACTTCACCCCCTCGAATTTTTGTTTACCTTTCAATTTCGTTTGATAGAAACAGTGTAAAATGGCTTCTGCTGCTGTGATTCCCGCCGACGGCACCTGGTTCGACACTATCAGGAGGTCATTCGCCGATGTCCCAATCAACGACAACGGTATTTCCACAACGGAGTTCCTCGAGGCTGCCGAAGCTTTGGTGATGCTATTTGGTTCGTAACACTGAATAATATGCTTTTGCTGCAGCTCACTTATAGATAGACCTCCTTGGCTCCGTCGCATTCACTCCGGTAAAGAACGACTTGCTAGGCAACATCAAGGTGGGTTTAGCACGGACTCGCGATCCTCAGCATTTCATTGACCATTTTGCATGATAGAAAATTCGTGACCGCCAGTTGGCAGCTCCAGCAGAATCCGAGACTCTTCAGCAACTTGTTGTGAACGAACTCAAGACTGGAAAGCACACGGCGACCGAAGGCCTGCTATGGCTGGTCCGGTACGTTCTTCAAAACTTCGGCGTAATCCTTGGAGTCACTTCACCTAACATTCAAAATCTCTGCAGTGGTCTCGACTTCACTGCCCAAGCCCTCCGCCTCAATCTTTCCGATCCTGCTGCTGAACTCTCTACTTCTTTCCGTGCTGCATACGGCACTACCTTAAAACCACATCACGGCTTGCTGGTCAAACCGATTTTCAGTGCTGCCATGTCCGCAACTCCTTATAGAAAGGACTTCTATGCCAAGCTTGGTCAGGACGCTACCAAGGTCTCAACTGCGATGAACGTCGAAATAACTGCCTTGGAGAAAGTAGTAGGAATCCTCCATGAATTCCTTAAAAGTCCAGCAGCCAAATGGTGATCTGGTGTCGTTTTCAATGCTTCATGCGACTGGCAGAGGACAACTATACCGCTCAAACACGTCCGCCAACCTTTTCATTTGCGGTGAATTGCTGGATGGGATATTCCAGCACACATCTCTCATAAATGATGCCGTAGACAACTAAAAGACATAGAGTCATCAGTTGATATGTATAAGGCTAGGATACAGGCATATACGGATATACCTATGAATATACAAATATCTCGGCGCCCAGCACCCCTCCCAAATGAATGAGAACCATTTAGTTCGCATTCAGCCGATACAATTAGGATAACAGCCTTCAGTACGGAGTACTCCGTACGGAGTAGTCGTAAAAGAACCCTGGGTTGTGGCGTCAGGGATATCCTCGTATCTAAGCCCGCTTCCACCCGGTTGAAGCCCACGGCAATAACTTTAATAACGTAGACCCATCATGCAGGGCACACCTTTCCGTTCCATCCTGCTTCAATGCAACTATCAGCGCCGAAAGCCAGAACTCAAATACTCGGCTCCCGTTTAATAACACGTTATAGTAGCGATGCTCTCTGAACGTGGAGTTAGGGTCGCCTTAATTCTCAAGGAGCCGTGGAAATTTCCTCCTAGCGAAAGCTCCTTGTACGATAAAGAGAAAAATCCGAACGGAATCATCTCACTCGCGACCGCAGAGAATGTTGGTATTTCAGATATGCTATGTCGCAATGCATCCTTTAATACTAACAAAAACCGGCATCCTGCATCCAGTTCTTGGTCCATGATACATTAGAGGAATATATAAATAGAAATGTATATATACACTATGCCCCCGAAGAACTCAAGAGTAAAGCTTTCCTTCTAACGACCTGGGCTTTAGATATCCATTCCCAAAGCCGCATTTACATATGCGTACGGCAGCCCCTATTGTGCTGCGCTCACTGTTCCTATCTCCAGGCATATAAACACCCATTTCAAACCTTGCACTCCCATCTCATCGTCCCATATCGTCATAGCCAACGGCGTCACTGCGGTGAACGACTTGTTGGGCTATGTACTCGCTGATCCCAATGATGCTATCATGATTAATCGTCCCATTTATGGAAAGTTTGGGCTCGACTTTGGATGCCGAGGGGACGTGGGGGTAGTGTATGCCGATACAGAACCGTTGGAAGTGTTTAGTGTGGATGTAGTGAAGAAGTATGAGGAAGCGATTGTGAAGGCAGAAAAAGGGGGAGTGAAAGTCCGCGCCATGCTGATAACCAACCCGCACAATCCTTTAGGTACGTAGCACTTTTGTGATTGCTAGAATTTTCTTCGAGCCTTTGCAACTTAGCGAATAGGTGGAAATCTCATCAAGTTGTTAGGGCGGTGTTATCCACCGGAAACATTGAGGGAGTTGATGCGCTTTTGTCATCGGCGAAAGATTCATTTCATCAGCGATGAAATATATGCACTCTCTGTTTTCGATTCCGGGGAAACAGGTACTATTCCATTCACTTCAGCACTGGCCATCGATCCAACGGGACTGCTGGATGAGAATTATATTCATGTCATGTATGGAATGGCCAAGGTCTGCATCCCGCCTCCAATGTAGCAAATCGTATCGATGCTAAATATCTAAAAGGACTTTTCTGCCCCTGGGCTCAAGCTTGGTTTCTTAATCAGTAAAAATGCAGATGTCCGAAAGGGCGTAGCCTGTGCTAGGTGAGTAAACCTCTCAACTGAATCATTGATTCCGGTGCTCATCCTTCTGGTTAGTCGATTCGGGAGACCCTCGGGAGTGTCGATCGCAATTGCTTCTCAGATGCTGAATGATGAGGCATTCGTCTCCTCATACCTTTCCCTATGTAGAGAAACGTTGGCCCGAACGTACAAATTTGTCACCTCCCTGCTTCGAGAGAATAATATTCCGTATTTACCCGGAAGGTGATGCAACATCCCCGACGATATAACCCACCCCTTGCCATATGAAATAGGACATAGTACTGATAAGAGACTAGCAATGCCGGTTACTTCGTCTGGATTGATCTATCGGCGTTTATTCCGCCGACCACAGAGCAAAAGCCGATGTCAAAAACTGACCGTGAGATTGCACTCGCCGAACGTTTCGTCGAAGCAGGTGTGTTTCTTCAGCCCGGTGACGAACAATCCTACACACCAGGGTGGTTTCGACTTGTATACACTCACGAAGAGGAGATCGTGGCAGAAGGAATTCGAAGGTAATCGATTAGTTTCCTTTTGGCCCTGCAAAAGCTTTTCACCCCTTCTTAGTGCTAATGAGCGTAGGTTGGTTTCAAGCCTAAAGTCTCTGGAATGGTTGTCGAATGCGAACTTGAATTGAAACTTAAGATAAATATGGTTCAATAAGATTGAAGAACATGCGACATACGCGCGACGAGCCTGGTGGGATCTTTTTGAGACCAAATTGAAAACATAACTTGTAAACCAAACGGCAGCCTAAGTTCACTCGTTACAGTTAACGTACTAGTCGGTCATGAGATTCTCTTCATCCAAGGGAGGTTGCACCACAAACCAAGGAAATGCGATGAAAATGAATCGAAATGGTCCCTTTGATCCGTCAATAAATCCCCTGCGCCAGTTCCAAAATGCCAAGTTTAGCCTTCACCGCCATGCCTTTAAATCGCGTGTATGTGCATAGAGATCGGTGGAAATGTACAGCGTAACTCGCACCAATTCAACCAAGGCCTCTTAATCTATGATGTTTCTAATGCCGTCCTTCGAATTGCCGCAAACACAGCTCTCCTTTTAAACTTGAAGGACCAAAACCGCTAGTTTAGTGAAAAGATGTCGTTAAGTCGCAGTCCATTATAGAGAAACGCCTTCTAAGTCCCTCATAAGGACAGCCATCTGCGCCCGCTTCGCTGCCTCGGCCACGAGACTAAAGTCTTGCAGGAATGGAGCTGTGGCGGTCGGTCCTCCTTTCTCCTGTGTGGAGGGACGTCCGCCTTGGGCTGCTCCTCGATTCTGGGAGAACCCGGATTGAGGTTGTTGAGACTGGCCCGACCGCGTCAACGACGTGTTGGATGACGGAAAGCTGTGGGAGCACATATTTGCGGACATGAAAGGGGATTCATCGGCTGGAAAGGGCTGAGGTTGGGTAGACATGAGCTGCTTTGCAGTAATGAGCCCGTTTGCGTGTATGAACGACTCGCGTGCTTGGTGAACTGTTCGCAGCCACAAAAGGGATATTGTCGCATTCGACTAGTTACACGATTTCAAGGAAGCGACAGTAGTTATGGATGTTGATTTGGAACTCATTGAGACAGAGAAGGCCTCAAGGACGAGAGCAGCTGTTTATAAAGAAGAAGGAAGGAGAAAGAAAAAGAAAGCAGTGATCAGCCTTCTCAAGCTTAGTGCGGGGGTAGAGGCTGAAAAGGTGGCAGATCGTAGCCGTGGGGTGAGCACAGGTCAAGGGACCCTGTGGAATTCAATGATTCATGGACAGCTCCGGGGGGCCAGGGCCGAAGATGAGGATTGAGTTAGTTAACCGAGCTGGAGTTACCAATTTATCTGTTTTGGCGATACAGTTGAACCGACATTTGAAATGCCAGTACGGAGTACTCCGTACGTAGCACTTTCTTGCAGTCCCTAACACAAACAATGATGGCATTCCATCCACAGCATGTAGTCCGTGCTCTATACGGAGTACAGAGGAGAAAGACAGATCCAAAACCGACGGAGGTGTGGAACAGAAGTCTTTCTTCCCCTTGGTTAGCCGGGCTCTGTCCTCCGTACGGAGTACTCTGTACAAAGAAAGCTTGCCCCTTTTAAGCGCCAACGCTCGATGAGGAGCTTGGCGCCGGTAAGGCTTGGCGTAATATCCATGAAATTCGCGGTCACCTGTTCTGTACAAAATGTGGGGTCGGATCATAGAAGATCCGCTCCGGTTCCAGATGCAGCCCATCAGGCGTCGGTGGGCAGTGCTCCGTAGAGACCTCAGGAAGAATTGAGCCCATCCTCTAGGTGGTTGGCCTCTTGATGCCAACTTTGTAACTGGGACGGAGTGTTTCGTACCAGTCAGTACGGTATGGACGCAGAGCAACTAGTATAACGGGAGAAGGGTCTTTTATTGTCTTCTTATACCCCTTAATCGCTCCGTATTATCTGCTAGGCAGTTGTCTTGTCCTCTGGTAACAACAATGCACAACTCTCTCATCGAATGGCTACGCAGGCACAATCGCAAGCGCAAGCAAAAGCGCTTGGATTGGCTAGCGGAGCCGCCGATGCCAACGCTTCTGGCGGAGCGCGAACCCCACCCCTAACCTCAACCCCTTGTTTGCCTTCAGCAACAGCCAACAGTGCCCTTTTTCAGCGCATTCCTCCAGAGATTCGGCGGCTCATTCTGGTTGAGGCCTTTGGAGAATCTCCAATGCACTTTGACCTGCGTTTATTGCACCCTTTGAAGAAACACCCGCCAAAGCGTTCCGGGACACATGGCCCACGTCATGCGAACCTTGATCACTCAGCACGCGATGAGTTTGCACCTCGCCAGTGGCAGTGGTGCAGCTCTGTATGCCATAATGTGCACCGTGGCTACACACTCACTTCGCCAGGCTACGAATTCTTTGACCTGGACGACCTGTCATTTGGGGGCCAGCTCATGCTGTGACGCCTGGCCAGGCAAAATGCCTATGAAGTGTCTCATTGGTGCCATGGGTTGGCTCTTGACATGTCGGCAGGCATATGTTGAGGGTGTTGAGGTGCTCTATGGGACAAACCGGATACGGATTGAAGGAACATATCTACTGCGTCGGCTACCGGACCTCCTGTTGCCTCAGCGTCGTGCTGCGATTAGGTCCGTTCAGCTATATTGGAATATTCACCCGTGGCTCGATAGTCCAGGCTCTCGTAAAAGAGAGAAATATCCTCCTGGCTCTGACATGGAAGGATTCATCTCATTGCTCAATATTTTCCCTGAAGTATTGCCCAATATCAGGTTTCTGTACCTCTCTTTACAGGGGAACTTGGGGTTTCCTGCCGTGGACAGACGAGGAACAAGTGAAGGAGATGAGATGACCATCAATGCAAGCGAAGAACTGCTACAGCTGGTTGATCAGATGGTCGTAAAGCTACATCGTCTCTCACATTGCCACATCTTGCTGCCGACTAGCTACTTCCGCGCACTCAATTTCAGGGAGAATGGAATACGTTTCACTCTGTACAATTCGTTTTCGCAAGAGCCGCTGTGGCGGGTTCTTCCGGTTCAAAATGATTCGCAGCAGGAGGAGGGAGCATGACCTGTGCTCAAAGGCTACTGGATACGTCCGGGAGAGCATGATTGGTATCATCCACAAGATTACATCCCGGGGCCAGCGTGCGGACTTTGAGGGTGCATCGAGTTCAGTTCCTTGAGCTGAAAATACCCTTGGATAGTTGGAGATTAGAAGATAGCAACATTAATAGCGAATTTGTACAGAGTACATTGCAATAAATAATAGTTCTCACTCGGAGAATCTTGCGGAGGGATGCTGAGAGAGGGGAGTTTCTAAATGTATGAATTCAATAAATTTAGGATCCAAGCTACTTTAATAATTAAATAAGCAGTACTCCGTAGTTAGGTGGCTCTTGAATCCTCTTGGATTTCAGATGAATGTCATCATCTTTTGATCTCTTCTGACAGAAAGCAACCAAGCACCGGTCACAGTTTGAAGCAAAAACACACCTTTCTGGGAAGTTGTCCCTTCAACCGGTTCAGCAAGGGGGGAAGAATCTACTTCCAGGGACCACTACCTTTTATCTCCCCTAGAGGAATATATTCTCCAGGGGGCACCCATTATCGACTCACGTTGAATAGTTCCGTTTACCGCACAATACAGAACTTTCTGGATGAAGCTGTAAACGTAGGTCCCCCATATAGGCTTTTATTTTCTTTTGGACCAAGCACAACAGTCCTTCTGGCTGAAGCTTGGCAAAAAGCAACGGGGCGCTGGGAATCCATTGGCGCTCTCAAAAGTGATTTACAGTATTTCGGTCTGTCCCAAAAACAAAATTGCCGTGGAGTTGGGCAGTTAAACAGTGTAGAGGTAACCCATGGAAGCTTGGATGTTCCTTCTCGCGAATGCTTCATGCAGTGTACTCTCTGTCTGCGATCTCGTAAGGATTAACGGCTCAGCAAGAGGTCCGACTAATGCCCATGGCGGTGGCTCTTCCTTCAAGAAGTTTTCTCCGAGCTGAGAGTCATCCATGGAATTTCCTCGCCGGAGGCCGAGCTCTAGCCGCCAGTTGAAAGCATTCACTAGGGCTTCGGCCATGCTAGCCAGTATGGCGTACCGTATTCGGTCATTGTCTTTTTGGATCGGGAACTCGTGAAAGGTGCTACCGCGCCTCAGCATGAGAAAAGAAATATTCGCATTCATAGCCCATCACAGTCAAGTTATCTACGCAAGGGTCTTCATAGAGGCGGTAGAGGGATCGCAAAGGCGCGTCGCGAACACGGAAAAAGGGGGATTTCATACATATAGTTGAGACAGGCCAACCTGTCTCAAATGCAAGACCTCGCCATTTTTCTGAAGGTCGGGGAGTGGTAGCCCTGAGGGCAGCGGGAAACGCCAAGGGTTGAAGAAACTTCTACAATAACCTCCATGATTTCGGACAACGGCGAAGGCGACTGAAAGAGGCTCGGATTTTCAGCGGGGAGGCGCTTTGAATAAAAATTTGAGGTGCCATTGAACAAGTCTATCAACATGTGAATTTCAACTTTAAGCAGCCCGTTGCCCAGGGATGGGATTTGGCGGAAGTTCACCACACCTCAAGCCCAAAAAAAGCCCCGCAGAGCCTCAACGGTGGGCACAAAAAAATTAAAAAAAAAAAGAAAAGAAAAAGAAAAAGGTAATTCCTCGATGTCGAGGATCGTTGTAATTTAACCATTCTTGCTTATCCTTCTGTGATTCCTTCCATCCGCCTTCATGTCATCCAATACCGAAGATAATGAGAATTTCGGCCTCGGTGCCGTCTTCCAAGAACCAGAGGGCTTTCTCCCGCCTCCAAAACCCCCCACATTCGCGGAGCATCGCATGCTCTCCGGCGAAACTCTGAGCATACGACTTGTCGGTGATCATCCGCTTTATGTACATACGAGCCAGATGTTTCCACATCCCAAATTCTCTTACTTCTTGAACTTTGCAGCTGACAATTTTGCCTTGAGAGGGCTACCTACTTTGGAACGCCGGCAGGATAGTATCAGATTATCTCGAAACCCACGCGGAATCATGGATCCAAGGCAAAACCATGTTCGAACTCGGCGCTGGCGCCGGCCTCCCCAGTCTAGTCTGCGCGATTAAAGGCGCGAAAACGGTCGTCGTGACGGACTATCCGGATCTAGACCTGATTGCCAATCTGCGATATAATGCCACTGCCTGGGAGGAATTGATTCGCGCCAGCTCGCCGTTTCCGTGTTCTTTGCGCGTAGAGGGATATCTATGGGGCGCTGATCCAGCCAACGTTTTGAGCCATCTAGAGTCTCCTGAGGAAGGCTTCGATGTGCTCATCCTCGCCGACGTGATATATAACCACCCTCAGCATCACAATTTAATAGCTAGCGTGCAGAAAACGCTTAAAAAGTCAAGAGATGCTGCCGCATTTGTTGTATTTACGCCCTATCAGCCCTGGCTGTTGGACAAAATCGCTGCTTTCTTTCCCAAGGCTGAAAGCAGTGGGTTCCAAGTGACGAAATTGTTTGAAAAAGTATTGGATAAGCTCTTATTCGAAGAGGACCCTGGAGTGAGTCTCAATGTCGTCCTGCCAGCTTCGCAGGGCTAACCAAGCTTTTAGGATGAGACACTTCGACGAACTGTATTCGGTTATGAATTAAGGTGGAAGCAAGAGGAATTGGAAAGCTGATTCAAGAATTTAATGGGGGCGATGGAATAATTGGCCAGGGGTAGTATATGAACCCGCGGGTCTAATTCGATGAATCTCTTCGCCTAAAGGCACAAATCAGTGATTTCTTATATCATTATTTCATTGAAGAGCGCCATGGGTTCGGCTGTGCTATTCTTGACATCTTTGAATAGTATGAGGCTTGGAGGGCACTGATGTATAAGCAATAGTTTCTCACCAAGCATGCAAGCCGTTTGAGATGGCAGAGACATAACGGAGAAGTCAAAGTTGCCATGGAGGCGGTTGCTGTTTTCCATGCGGGACCTTAACCCCGTACTTCAAGTCCTCAAGACCCCAAACTCCCTTTAATGATGGTAAACACGACTTTTTGGTTTCAATCAACTCCGAGACTTTGGAGATGTGAAAGGCACAACTTCCTGAACGATAGCCGCGTATGGAGAGAAATTGTAAATTTGGAGGAAGAATACTGGCCAGCTTGAACTCTGCAGGAGCAGGAAAATCCGTTAATATTTTAGGGTGTCCAAGCAATGACTGAACGCCTATATGAAGGTGGGTCAGCGCAGCGAATTGCTTTAGGGATCCAATGGTTCCTGGTAGATACACAGGGACGCCGCTTCCTAGCTTTTGGGGCCATTCATCTAACTCATGCTTGTGTCCGAAGCGTATCACTCCTCGTGTGATGTCCATAACGTCACTATCCAAGTCAAGATCCAACAGACGCAGTGTATCTTTATGGTCGAGGAGGGCCTGCTTCAACTGTAAAGGTTCGAGGGCGGTGAAGTTACCACGTTCAATCAGTTCATCTGGCGACTTGATGCCTGTTGAACAAGTGAACTCGTTAAGGGTCTTGAAATGTCTAATGATGTTAGCGAGGAGGCGAGAGGTCATGCAAGATGATTTAATGTAAACTTTTCGGAAATTTGACGTCCTAGGTGCCAGGACGCGCTGTTCACGCTGTGGAGCTTTCATGCAGCTCACCACGAGTTTCTCGACATTTGGATATTTGTGGAACAATTTCAAGCTATTGAGTAGGTAAGTTTCGAATGTCTCAGGTAAAAAGTTGCTGCCAATATGAACCTCTCGAAGGTTCTGCAGGGAATTCATATTTTTCAGAGACCTCATAGCGTTGTCTCTAGCATTCTTCAGAACAGACCGAAGGAAAGATTTGGTGGACAATCTACAAAGCTTTAGCTTTTCAAGGTTTGGCGAAAGCGACATAAATGCAATCGCAAATGATTCCAAAGCAGCGGGTGCTAAAAGACCTGGAGGTCCCTGGCGGCAGGGTCTCGAAAAAGGAGTTAGCAGAGGCCTCTGCAGAATAACATAGGTAGAAATTTGTGCCACAAATTCATACATTTGTATCCAGGAGAGCAGCATTTTTAGTTCCGTTTCATCAGTCACACCGGCGTCATTGAGAAAGGGGATGATAGGTTGAAGCTCCCTATACGCATTCTTGTCTTCCGGAGCAGTTTCGGGTAGACGTGCGATGGGTGCAAAACCAGACGCTGTGGGCCAGATGTATACCTCAATTTCACGGACATATAGCCGCAATCGCGGTTCTCTGAGCATCCGAAGTAGCAACCAATAAGCCCGTACATAGCAATGGTCGCTCTGCAAACATATCCGATGATAATATCGCCGCTCTGTGATATCGATGACATCGTGAAGGTAGCGACATACTAAGGCCAGGGATATAATATCGTGAAGAGCCTCCAAATAGGCCACGATTTTGAGGATGAGCTCTGAGGGTAAGTTACTAAAAAAAGCCATTTTTTGGTAAGATGGTTGCAGCTCTTTTCTATGTCAGGGCGGAGTCAGGGATATTGAGATTCTCGAAATTGAGAAATCAATTCAAGGTAAGAGAATTTGGGAGTCAAAAAACCCTATAAAATAGCAAGGTCCTTGAATGGTGCCATCATCCATGATGGACTGTGATCTAGGTACTCCATAGAGGTACAGAATTCCATCAATTTTCCGCGGAAACCAGCGGAAGAACCATCTGGCCCTCCCTGCTCAGGGGCAAAGTTCCGCTCCGTGCCAAGAGCCCGTTGTTTAGCTATTAGTTTGGTTGGTTGTTAGTTAGTTACATAAGCTGCGCGCGCTCGACTCCGCTGACGAAAAGTCCCGCCCGTTCCAACCAACCCCGCCATCCCCGCGCCGTTCTCCGCTCGACAGAATGCCAGTGAGTCTTGCTTGTACCTGCGCAGCCCAGAGATTTTCCTCACACATCTTCTAGCTCATAATCCTAACCGGATACCCGTGCTCTGGTCTTACCTACCGGGCCAATCAACTCTCCACCCTGCTCGAAGACCTCCAAAACCGCCTCCACCCTCCATCACAAGCTTCCGAAGAGGTACCACAAGTACAACAGCAAAAGGGTCGCTATAAGATTCACATTGTCACATCGCATGATGTTTCCCATCCGCGAACAGTTTATGATACGGCGCGTTCTGAAAAGGAAGCCCGGGCCGTTGTGTACGGGCGGGTGAAGAGGTTACTGGGAAAGGATAGCATCGTAATCGTGGATGGGATGAACTACATCAAGGGGTGGAGATACCAACTGTGGTGTGAGAGTAAAGCGGCATCGACGACGTGTTGCGTAGTATGACATGCTTTGTTGTTTGAGGAAGGAAAAAAGCTGACACAGTGGTGATATCAAGGTGCACGTTGGAACGCCGATAGATCAGTGCGTCAAGAATAACGAAGCACGTCTCCAGAAGGTGCAGAATGGGGATGATGAACTGAAGCAAAACTTGCAAGGGCCAACGTCCCAGAGCGCCGAGGAGATTCCTACGGCGAAGGTGACGTTTACCAACGACGATGAACCCTATCCGCCTGAACTCTTACAAAATTTGATCTTCCGCTTCGAAGAGCCGTCCACGTCAAGTCGCTGGGACAAGCCACTATTTACTGTTCCTTGGTCCGATCCCACACCACCTATAGAATCAATTTGGGCTGCATTAACGGGCCAAACAATATCCGACGCATCTACTGCCTCCTCCTACCTCACCATCACGTCTAACCCTTCGAATCTTTCAGAGCAAAATTCATCTACATCAGTCCGTGACACTGCTTCCACGGCAACCACGACGCCGCGCACCCGCGTCTCTCGCCCCAAAATCGTTCCTCATCAAGCAACGATGCAACCACCCACCACCGACCCCGGCGCCCTTTACGCCCTCGAAAAGCGCACATCCGAGATCGTCACTCACATCCGCAATTTCACCCAAACCCACCCTACAATTTCCTCTCTCGGTGTCTCGAGTACACTGACCGACCCAACAGCCCCTGGGATATCTGTCCCTATCCCAGACATCTCTATACCCGTATTTATTCCTAGCACTGCTCTCGCTGCATCACCAACAGAAGAACTTGCTGGTGCAGGAGGAGTATTGGCGCTGCCACGACTTCAGAGGCTAAGAAGACAATGGGTGGGAATGAACCGGGCGTATCTTGGGCAAGGCCATGGGAAAGGTCCGGGATCGATGGGATCAGAGCAAGTAGGCGAGGCGTTTGTGCGATTTTTAAATGGCGAGTTTGAGGGGGTGGAATAAATAGGAATAACGGAGGAAACGGATAGTTATATCCGCATTTAATGAAAACAGAACAGCATTGGAATCGCGACCATGTCCATTCGAACATAATCGGCGGCAGGAAAATCTTGGAGGTAGACACAAAGAGCGGTTCTTTCAAAAATATATTACAGTACGAATTGAGGTGCAACTTCATATTGTGTCCATTCTCTACTTTATCATACCAAGCTCTGGGCTATCACATCTAGCTCGCCCTGATTATGGCTTTCCTGTATGCCCGTTCAAATGTTTGAGCAGCGGCAAAAGAAGCCCGTTGAAAACAACATAAATCATATTTCTTCATTTGCAAGTCCATATGCAAATAAATCTAAGAGCTAGAGAATCCTATGTAGCTCTGATATGGCCAGTCCATCCAGATAAGATATCCCAATCCAAGCCATTTCCCGCAAAGTCACCCAGTAATCACAATGCCACATACATACACAGAAAGTCGATAGTTACATCCGCCCCGAGGACACGCACCAAATATGAAAAAAGAATATAAATAGAATCCCCTTTGCCATACACAGCCATCCACTTGATAGTCATGATTTCTTTTCACCGTCAATCGCAATACATGAAAACACTGATAAAGTAAAACACTTCTTGAAAAAGGCAAGACAAACAAAAGGGATTCGTATCATCGTAATCCGGTCAAATATCCTTTAAAACGTTTTTGCCATATCCCTAGGCAGGAGAAAATTGGGCCTGTTATCCGCATTCGTCGAGAAAGAAACATTTTTTTTTTCCTAGAGGTCCCGGATGCAATCCATAAATCGGGCCGTGGGAGAGTCCAAAACTGGGTCGAAACCGAAAGAAAAACAAAATAGAAAACGCCGATACTGATCATACAAAAAACACATGTGTAATAATCACCAGAGAAAAGTAATTCCGAAAGATGTTTTTAGGTGGGACTTATGAGGAGCTCCCGGATCCTCTCTTCGTCGCCAATTGGCTAGCCTTGATATATCGATAATTCAATGCATGGGTGTGCAGTTCCTGAAGCCTTGCATTAATACGCTCATGCATTGCTGGGTCCTGAGGATTGATGTTATCGAGATCTTTCTTGATCTCTGACAAGCAGGCATTATAGTTCTTCTCCGCATTCTGAAGCTGCTGGTCGGTATGTGCTTGGGAGGCTTTCATGGCAGCTTGCGATTGGGACTGAGCCTGTGTGGGTCTGACCCGCTTGATTGTCTGGGTACCAGAGACGACACCCTTGCGCTTGCGGATGGCTGTCTCCTTCTTCTTGCCTGCTGGAGATTTTCCTGATGCGATTGGCGATCCTTCAGGTGAGCTGGCCTTCTCGGAGCAAGTATAATCATGCACACGCCTCATGTGGTCATGGAGGTTCCAGCGACGAGGGAATCCGTTTCCAGGAATAGATCTGTCACAGGAAGGGAAGCGGCACAAGTGGGGGTTCTCGCCGTGACCATGCATCCCGTGGGCTTCACGCTCATGGCGGAATAGGCATGCATTGGAGGAGAAGTGGGCATCAACACATTGTGGGACCTTGCATCGATAGGGCTTCAAGTGGGAATCCAGATATTTGCTAGTAATCACGGTCAGTTTGTCCGGTGAAATGTCACTGTATAACTTAGGAGGACTTACTGGTAAGTGCACTTCTGAGTTGTAGGAGTATGCTTGCAAGGGTTATCTCCAGTGGCGTACGGGCAGTGGTATTTTCCATCGCTCCGGGTTGGAAGAGAGTAAAAAGCATGGTCACGAGGATTTTTCCCGTCAGAGGGATCCTTTGACTTTTGGCCCATAGTTTGTTGCAAGGAAAAGAACTCTGACTCCTTGTCCGAGGCGCAAGTGATTGCAGCAGAAAGAATTGGCCTATGGGATTGCTTTTGTGGGCGGATTGTCCTATTCGATAGTATCAAGTATTAGCCTCGCCCATTAAGCCTGATATACGATGCAAGCGTAAATCAGCATTCTTGAATTTACCTATTTGGGTCCAGCTCAGTGAGAGGTGGTGTGAGAGGGTGAAAGGGGGCCCCAATGCTGAAATTTTGGTTGGAAAGAGAGGATGTATCAGAGAGATCGACAAATTGAGAGCCGTCTTGGTTAGGGAAGGTGTACGTTTGAGTGCAAGCGGAAGTGACAGACATATCCTGACTGGCCTCAGTGAGTGGAGGCGTGGCCGGAAGCCTGTTGATACGACTGCCACTGAGAGTCACATTGGACGCGGCGTTGATATCGCCAGAGATAGAATCCCACGGAACCTGTCCAAATGTTTCGGATTTGACCATCCTCTGAGGGGCCACACTTAATCCCATGGGTTTTACATCATTCATCCCGGTAGCATGGTGCATTGCGTCATTATCAAAAGAGAAGCCTAGAGCATTAAAATCCTGATATCCCTGTGGATTGCGAAAACATAACTGTGGGCTGCTGTCCTGAGAGCTTGAGATGCCAGAAAGCTGTCCGAATTCAGAAAGAGACTGGTCCATGGATCCATCGGCCTTGGGGAACAATGTAGGAGAACACGAAGAAAATGGAAGCATCTGGGCATCTGACATATCATAATCGCCCGCTTGGATTGATCTGGTGTCAAACGATTCCTCAGTAGCCTCGCTGGTGGAGCTTATATCGGAGCTCAACAAGACAGCATCATTAAAGGCCCATTGGCTCAAGTCATTAAAGCCGCTTTGGCCATTAAACGTTGGGGACAATGAAAAGGCATCTTGAGAGTAGTCATCATCCGGGATTGTCCTGGAGATATCCAAGAAATCATGGCTTGTGGAATTTTGAGTGGGGGGTAGTTGGGACTTCGTTGATTTAGAGCTTGGTTTGGGTATTGATAGCCTCAGTGGGCCCGTCTTTGCTTTTGAAGCCATAGTGACTGAATGTCCTGTCGGCGAAACACCAGAAAAAATAGACTACAAGCACAAAAGTTAGTATTACCATCGCCTTAAAATCTCAAAGTTCTCGAACGTAGCAGCAAGCAATAACTGGGCAAAGGAAATGATTTGATATCCGTAGGGTCCCTAATATTGGTTAGCCGCACGATTCCCTAGTCATGACTTTTACAGCAGCATTGTTACGAACCAGGAATCGAGGCTCAGGAGACACGTTGCTAGTCCGAGCAATTATTTCATACTATCGATGAAGAAACCCTGAGAATTGCCAGTTATGAATAGAGGATCCAAGGGTATTCCAGGCTTGGGGCGTTCAGGCTGATCTGTCGAGACTGGGCACACAAAACTGGGCCGGAAGAAAGAGCGTTGCAAATTTGTAATACATCACATAGGACAGCAAACGAGTAGCGAGCAATCAGATCCAAGGACTGGCAAACAAATCCTGGGGTTTCGTGTAACAGGGCACTGTTCTGTCAGCCAGGAAAACGAATAGCGACGCATCGATGACAAAGCCACCGAGCACGAAACAGCGGGAACATCCATGGCCTGGGCTGGCGCCTGTGTCCATGTATCTGGGTCGTAAGGCCATCCAGGAGAAAGAGGCAACAGCTAGCAGACTGGGTTTGTGTTTTTTGCTGCATTGAGCCCATGCTTATCGACAGAAGCACTGCTCGTTAGTTGTTCATCATTCTTTTGAGGCCATGGCCGATCATGAAGAGTTCAAAAAGATCCATTGGCAACTCCGGAAAGTCCTCAGGTTCGGGAGTCAGAGAAGCATCATCATTATCATCATTTGTAGATCCACGGACAACCCATATCTTGGGTCGAGATTTCATTATCCAACGGAGAATGCAGCATTATGCACTCAAAAGTATAGTCAGAGCGTACCCAGCCACGCGGTTTGCGGGAGGGCCGTCGTGACGATGGCTAAAGAGCCTCCAGACAGTAGCTTGAAAAGTGTATTCCAGGAATATCGGCGTCCATTTGGGCTGTCCTTAAAAGGTTTCGAATCATCTCGGCCAGGCATCCACGGAGAACAGAGTCGAAGAAACGCAAGCAAAGCCGAGAAAGAAAAAGTACAGAAGTCAAGGAATACATGACATGGAACAATATTTGAGGGGGAATGATGCAGTGCGTGAACAAGAAGAAATGGGAACTACCTGATGTTTCTGAGGAGTGAAGGCGCTTATTTAGTTGGGAGCAAAAATGGGCTGAATATCCTTGGACCTGGCAACTGGGCTGATCTATCTTCAGGCAAACAAGAAGCAAAAACGAAACCTGTGGACTGGATTCCAGTGTTGGGCCGAAGTTGGTCTGAGAATTTAATGTCCAGGAAGAAGTGGAATGCAAGGTGTCAAACGGTCCACGTAAAAAATAACCTTTTTGCAATCAGAAACGGAGAAGCGGTCGAGAGATGTCTAATGGAGAGTAGATCGAATGATAAAGCGTTGGGACGCAGCTGTAAGGAAGCCTGAGAGACGATTTGAGGGTTGTATGGAGAAAAGGAGGAAAAGAGAGGAAGAAGGAGAGGGCAGACGGGAAAAGGGGATTTGATCAGGCTTTAACTGCGGGTGAACGCCGCCAGAACCGAGCCAGCTCACCCATCCACCAATATGATGCAAGGCGGGGCACAGTGTAGCAGTGCAGGACGGCATTAATGCAGCCTTTCTGCAGCTCGACGACGCTTTTCTACGGTTATTCCAGCATTGATTCGACGGCGGGAGCTAGTGGGAGTGATTCCGCCGCAGCAGGCCACCCCTCCCCACGGCTCTCAGCTCCACATCGCTTGACGTGGCAGACGGATGCGCCGCAAGTGTGTTCCCTTTCAGACTGGTGACCACCAGTCGCACAAACTCAGCGACCACAGTGGGAATCGGTGGCTGATTTGATTCGATCCCAGCGAGTCCGAGAATGTGATTACAAGGGACTCTGCATCAAATGTCACATCATCGACCGCAGCTGTGTCAGGTCTGAGTGACAACAGCCACTGGAACAGGCACTTCTCGCCTGCCAATACGGAGGCATGGCTCGTACAAACATATTTACGCCCAGGAAGAAGATGAGAGAAAGGGGCCTCAGCCTGCCAGAACAAGAGAAGAGGATGACCGAGGATGACGTTCCTACGAGGTATCCGAGATGGGCTGCAGCGGGCCGTCTACTAGGGCGGGTTACTGTGATTGGTCCTTACAATAGATTGGGCAGCAATGCAGCAACTTCAGCCATTCCGTTCTCGTGACGCCAATCATATTTTCGGTAGGAATCGGAGATGAAACACTCAAGTATCCTGGTCAGAACTCTTTCGTCTGTCAGCTTCTGGAAACATCAAGAGAGATCAGAATGAAGGCAGGTCAATCAACGTTGGGCTCAAACTCAGACAAAGGTGAAAGAAAATGATGATGGGTTGTCGTTCAGTGGTCCAGGGACCTTCAGGTGAACTATGCTTAAGAATTGGGAATCATCACAAGAGGCCCAGGAGGTGAGCTCGTTGGTAGGGTTCTCTCTCTTACCTTTTGGGTGCTGGTCTGGTGATGGCAATTTTGTGCCATATTACCAAGGTGTTGTCGACCTTCGACATTAAGGGCATACCGTCATCCTCATCAACTTTGCGTAGTGGTCTAGATACGAGCAAAGCAGGCTGCTCTGAAATGAAACGGAAGAGAAGAAAAAGAGAATGAAGAGAGATTTTGCAAAAAGCTCAAATTTCAATGCTAGTGTGCTGACTAACTAGTCAACGAGCTTGTGGATCAAACAAAGTCAAACATCCAAAACCGAGCAAACTCGACAGCAAGGTGACAATTCTCCGTCAACCACTGCGTCGTTCCCCGAGTTCTCTGTTAATCGCATCAATCAAATCATCCCTAAAAGGTTTAGGATTTCGTATCGCTTCCTCTGTCATATTGAATTCCCTCTCCCTCGCCCAATCATGGACTTTGTCAAAATTCTGGCATGCATGCGTGGCCTCGAAATCAGGCTTCACGGGCGCGAGTGCCCCGTCATCGTTAAATGTGATGAGAGTTGTGTCTGCCTGGCACATGAGCGCCTGGCGGACAATATCGATACAGTGGTCTGCATTCAAGCATGCTTAACGTTATGGACACATCCGACAATCACCGCCTGGCTTCACTCACCGACATGGTCTATAACTGAAACCGATTTCCCTTCATCTGTCCGCTGATAGTGGTCGTTGTGGACATGTTGACGGATTTTATCCTAATATCTTTGCATATTAGCTCTCGCTCTTTTTCCCCTTCCCAATGACTTGCTACTTGCCAGACAATGCAGCTGATGAAAAACAGCTAGCTTGGCGAGGTGATATCCACGTCGAGAAGGCACCTCGACGCTGGTTTTCTGGATCCTTTTCAGCTCCTGCGCTGTAACTAGGAAAGGCTCAACTATCAATGTGTCAATACTTTTTATTTTTACTACCTTGTGACTGTTAAACGCCGACATACCATCATAAAGCTCTCTCCAAGCGTCGTCAAGCCGGGAGCTTGGAGCCCCCTTGTATATGTTTCTGGTGTCAACCCTGCCGTCAAATCGCACAGCCTGGAATTCCTTGACAGCTTGTGCCGGCGCTGGTATTGACATTAGCCCAGTTCTCCCCAGCGAGGGTGCCATGCCTGTTCAAATGGGGCACCTTACAATAAACGGCATCAGGTAGGCCCGATACGTTCGTGCACGACGTCTTTTCACACCCTGAGCTCTGGAAAGCCAGCATCGACAGTCTTACGACAACGCCAAGCAGCACAAGACACAGGAGAAGGACAATAAATGCCGAATACATTAAGTACTTCTTTCTCGACTGCGAATGCTTATTCCATGGATTTCTTTGACATTTCCGCGCTTGTTCGTCACGGGTAATGCCCCCGCTGTCCTCGTCATGCTCTTCCGGCGGAATAAAGGCCTCATTCACTGCTTCTGTGTCGATTGAGAAATTACGCGAAAAGTATTCCATTTTCTTCGAGGTCCTTGCCAGCGAAGTAGTTCTCTAGCGGGCGATGGCAGAGGAAGAGGATGTGTCTTCTCGAACCAGCCGATGAGGAATCCGGGGACCTATGCGGCCTTCTCCTCATGACTATCCTTAGCCGTGAATCTATCGTCATTTTAGCGTGGCTCATCGGTCGACTTAATCCTACGACTTCTTTTTCGCGATTGCTCTCAGGTGTGAAACTCTCGTCATTTTGATGAGATGGTTGATTGACCTGAGTTAATATTGACGCTGACAGTTCCATCCACGGTACCTCCTGCAGACTTCAAGTCTGGTCGTCGCAGAATAGATCCCAAAAACCTTAAAACTATCCGTCGATGGTTGCCCGTGTTCTCCGCTGGGTCTACCTTCCCTCGCCAAACCATCAAGCCCAAACCATGGACCATCCTGTGAGTCGTTAGCGAATCCAGCAGCCAAAGCTTTCTTTGCTTACTCGCTGCGCCCACCCACGTTGAGTTGTTGATGACCACAAAATGATACACATCATATACCAAGTCATTCTGATGTGATTTCGACGTCTCGGCTAGGGTATATCTTCCCCCCAGGCTGTTCGATGTTCTCGGGCTTTTTTCCCCTTTTCTTTCTTTTCTTTTCTTTTCCTTTTTTTCAAACATCTCTCCCACACCGGTCTTACCTTCGATACTTTCGTGCTCATATCCTATCATTACAGGGTTACTTTTCTCATCTTACTAATTCTTTCACGATGTTCTTGAAGAAAATGAAGCCTGGTTTTGCATGTGCCATGGTGGGCATCATCTCCATCCAACTCAGCACTCCTGGTGCAGCTACACCATTGAAGTCGGATAAAAGTAAGTGATAGTCCACGACCCAGAAATTTTCCTCGCTTGTCCAAGCTGACAGGCCTCTTAGCTGCCATTGATGCACTTGCGGCCCGCAACGCGAGTACGTAGCAAACAGCAGATCAATATATCTCACGGTCATCAGCTAACAAAAACAACAGCTGGCCTTCCGTCTCATGTCACCATCGAGTGTATCTCCGGCCAGTGCTCCGAGCGCGACCGTCAGACCTTGGCCCAAGTTCTTGACATGATTGAAAACGATCCCGCAGCCACCCAGGGCTGGAACATCACCTCGTTTGTGGAGATTGAAAACGGTCCCGCCAAGCATGAAAAGTACGGCATCAGCTTGGCTCGTCGCCAGGACGCCGTCAAGAACGAAACCGACTTGATCGACCTTGACCTTGCTATGATTCACCACTGCATCGCCACCAACTGTTCTAGCGAAGCCCTTGACGGCATGAAGCACGAAATGAGCACCTCTACCCTTCGCTGGCTCTGGCCTATTTTGGGTAGACTTAAGGGATTTAAGTTCAATTATGGCCTTGAATATACTAGGCAGTAGATATTCGAAATGTACCCCGTTGAATGAAAGACAGCACGGTGTTTTGACCCTCAGCAGGGTGTGTGTTTGAACTTGGCTTGTGTTATATGTGCTTAATTGTGGATTTCGTTTGGAGTGTGCATCCTCAGCTTGAATTTCGACGAAGCTCAACTTGCCATAGTGTCATTATTTGCCTGATTTGCATGTACCTAGTTATATGGATTCTGTCGGTTTCATCCTAATCAAATCAAATCGCGTTTGTCGCCTCATTGCCTTACTGTTCTCTCGAGCGTAACTGCGCCCCGGCAGCCCATTTCCGAAAGCGGTAAGCGGACCTAATCCACCCACAAGCGACGCTTCAGATGTCGAAGAACCACCCCGGCTCTACAGCACATGCTCATCGTCTGTTGCCAAATCGCCGTTTCAAATCATCTACTTCTCGTTTACATCTACCTTTAACGGCCAAGAAGACTCCAAGTTGAGTCAATGACCCCATGAATTGGACCGGAGGTAGGCTCTTCCGTCATTCTTTCAAAGACAAGAGCACACTCAAGGCCCGCGAAAAACTACATTTTGCCAAAGCACGAAGGTTGGCACTCAAGGGTCGAAGACGGGCTCTGTCACCGCTCAGAATATCCGGATCTGCCCCAGAGCTTCAAGGGGCTAGCGGGCCATCGACGATCAAGTTTAAGGGGAAAGGAACTGGACTAGAGTATTCTAAGAGCACTGATAACGGTCAGTATTTCAAGGGAAATGAAAATCCGGAGCCTGCTTTGAAAACGCGAAGCCACCAGCCGCCTAACGGGCATTCCAATAAACCACCCAGAAGTCGAGGCCAGTTCCTGGAAGAGAACCTTTTAAGATCCCCTACAGCACGGGATGAAAGCATTGAAGCCATACGCCGCAGGCTCCTCCAAAAGAACGACTGGGCCGGCCTTTCCATCTCACGTCCGCTGAACGTGCACTTTACCACCGAAGAGGAAAGATACAACTGCGGTCGAAGGCGACCCCTCACAGAAGCAGATCGGGAGAGGCTGACGCTTGCCGGAAAGCAGCGAGTCCCTATATTCCGTTCCTACGAGTGGCCCTCGAAGAAGCGGAAGAAACAATACAGGGACGATGACTCCTCAACTGCGCAAAACCTTGATGCCATCAGTATACGCATTAATGAGCAGAAGATGGTACCTCTGACCCCCCGACTGCGAACAGAAAGCCATTTCCTCAGCCAGGCTTCGTCGGAGTCAATGTTGCTCGACACAGAGGAGGCTATTGAGGGTTACGACTTTGAGTCATCGTCTATAATTGTGAACCCAAGAAGTAGTGGAAATCTAGACGTCTTCTGGGACCAGGATAATGATGATTTATCAGCAATCCAAAATCAGGAAACTGAGGAACTAGGTCAAGGAGCGACATGTCTACCTTCTTCAGAGCTATCTAGGCTTCCGGTCTTAGATAGAAACGGTACGTTCACCGCCCATGGACACCAAACTAAGTACATCCCGCCGGGTTCGAGGGACTTTGTAATTCTCAATGAGAGACATCTGAAATCGGTAGAGACGTCCTCGGGTGTGGCTGGGTGTGAGAGAAAATCCCTGATAGGCGAATTAACCGGCAAGCATAACAATCCTCCTTTTTCTAAGGAATATGAAATGCCTAAGGGACATATAGCAGACAGCTATATCGAAAGACAAATGCGCCCAAGCCTAGCAAAATCATCAAGGTCGGTCTTCTTTGGTCAGACCGTAGAAGAAAGGGCAGATGATTTCCCAAATGCAGACGAAATTTGGAAACGACTGGTGTTCGGACCAAAAACCGAAAGAACACGGGCCAGCGAGAAATTGGACTCCCCTTTCTTCGCAAGCAGAAAACCAATTGGTATCGAAGATACCAGCAGCATCAGTGAAGCGGGTGAATCGAAAGACAACATCACCGTTCCAGGCGAAGCATCCACTACCAGTGATACATTCAAAACTGCCATAAATACGTCGATAAACTGCGCTTCACCGGTTGTTGCGGATGGCCAGTTTATGCCTTCAGAAACAGACTTTTTGTCACAGTTCAGCCCAATGGGGGGTTATATCGAAGAATTTCTGGGCGGGATGTCAACGTATAACAATGCTGCAAGTCCAAACCAGTCGATTTATTTAACTTCACCAGAAGCGATGCCAAAAAGTCAGAACGTACTGCAAGATTTGGATGAAGCAGCTTGCGGTAGCCATACATGGCTAAGTCAGAGCTCCGTTAGGTCATCCCTCGATCCTCTTCATTTGGAGATGAATGCCTTTGAAAGCCCAAGACAATCGTTTTCAAAAAAAGTCCATTTTTCAAGACATCCAGAAGCACAGACAATGAGCATATACATGGGCCTGAGATTTTAAGGAGAGTATGTCGGAGTTGTCCGCCCAAGCTTGCCTATTTGTTGCTGGGGAATAACACTTCATCTTGTTATTAGTGGAAACATTTGCATTTTAACTTTGAAGCTTCTAGAAGATTTATATCTCCTTCAGTATTCATAATTGCCCAGTGAGCCATGAGATAGGAACCTCGACCCCTTTATACAGGCTCACGGACTCGGTATTATATTTATCCGAGTATCCTCCAGCTAGACTAACTAACTACCTTAGGCTAGCGCGTAGTCGGGAAGGCAAGATTCTATGTTATCTTATCAGTGACTTTTAACTAACAGCAGGACGTGATGTTCCCCCTTCGACCGCAGGCCTGGACGAGAATCCATTGAGCACTGGTGACTAACAGCATCGATTCCTCTATCAAGAACTCATGAAGTTTAGAACGCTTCAAAACGCTTATTTCCTTTCCCACCTCCTATCACCCATTGTCTCTTTCCCGGTTTTCCCTTCCAGTACCTCCGAAACTACACAACTGCCACTCGTCATCTGGCATGGCCTTGGCGATGACTTTGCCCGTGAAGGCCTGAAACATATCGCACAACTTGCCGAAGATACACATCCCGGCACATATATACACATTATTCATGTTGGCGACACGCCTGAAGCAGACCGCCAGGCGTCATTCCTTGGCAATGTGACCGTCCAACTCGAAACTGTCTGCAAGCAGCTTGAGTCCGACCCGATTCTCAGCACTGCGCCCGCTGTCAATGCACTGGGCTTCTCTCAGGGTGGTCAGTTTCTGCGTGGATATGTAGAACGATGCAATAGCCCTCCCGTACGAAATCTGGTTACGTTCGGAAGCCAGCACAATGGTATTGCAAAATTCCAATCCTGCGCCGCAACGGGTGACTGGGTGTGCCGTGGCGCTGAGGCACTTTTGAGATTTGGAGCGTGGTCGAATATGGTGCAGTCTCGGTTTGTTCCGGCGCAGTATTTCCGTGATCCCGAGGAGCTCGACCAGTATCTCTTGCATAGCAATTTCTTGGCTGATATCAACAACGAACGGGAGATCAAGAACGAACAGTACAAGCGCAATCTCATTTCGCTTAATAAATTTGCCATGTACATGTTTAAAGATGACAATCTGGTGGTGCCCAAGCAGAGTGCGCATTTCGCCGAAGTTAACAGCACGACTGGGTATGTTAAGCCCCTTCAGGAGCGAGAAATCTACACTGAGGATTGGCTGGGTCTGAAAGTCATGGATGAGGCTGGGAGTCTGGAGTTTTTAACAGTCCCAGGGGAGCATATGCAACTGTCTGACCGTGTTTTGAAGGAGGCGTTTGAGAAATACTTTGGTCCCGTCGAAGTTGATCTAGCTTCACACCCTGAACTTGTACTGCAAGTTCAATGATTTAATTCCTTTTGCTTCTTCTTTTTAAAGTGGATATCATCTCGGATCCTGCTACTACAGAGCTATTGTTAGTATAACCGCCATACAATTAGTGGAACAACTGCGTCCGTTCTACGTCACCCATCCTTTGCTTGAGCCGTCATTTCAATCAGGCTTTGAGACTGCTTTTGTTAGCCCAAGGAATCTATCTTTCCATTGCTATTTGTACATCGATCATGAGTTTTTCCTATGTTTTGTTTATTATCCAGGAACGATGAAGAACGAGCATGTACGGTAGGTTCACAGTAATTGTTATATCTCTCAATGATACTAATAATAGCAGATGAAAACAGGCACTATATAATTACAGATACAATAATGAACATCTCTACCTCAGCCTCAATCCTCTAGCTTTCCTCCTGGTTTTCCTCATAACTATACCAGCTGTGCTGTTCATAGGGACGCCTAGTTTCTTCTTCACATCATGCATCTCAATATCGGAGTCATCTTCGTCATCAGAGTTCATCATATCAAGTACATCGTCCTCAGGATGTGGCCCCCTCGGTGGTACTCTTCCTCTTTCATACGGCCTTTCCCATTCTCCGTCTTCATTGAGTGGGTTTAGTCGGTAATACAGCCCTATTCGTCATGCAGGATGTTAGCGCGGGCCACATTCGGGGCTGTTAGGAAGTATATATGGGAAAATGTCCAGTTTCATACCTCCAGCGAGAAGCGCGTAGCTATCGGCATTTCTCCTCTTTTCAGGGGTAGTCAGCATTGAAATATCTGACAAACCATATGCTTCTGCGACACCTGGAGAAAGGTCACTGGGAACTGTTCGATACCGTCGTAGCTTGTTAGTATTTCTACTAGAGATCGCAATAGTAACATGCTTGAAATTTCTGGAGGGGGGGAAAAAAAGGAAAAGAAAAGAAAGCATACAGTTCCGTGGGTCTATCGCATGCAGAAATTCATGCAACATCGTCACGCTCAGGTACGATTCCAGCAAATTCAATGACTCGCTCTCTACGAGAGGGTCATTCCAACCCTCAAGGATCGCATTCTCCTCCGGCACCGGATCGCCGTTCCGATTCAAGCAAAGAAGCACGGCCGACTGAGGATTGTTTCTTCCTAGTTCATATGTTACTGCGATTACTCCCGGGACGCAAACTTGCCTCCGGTTCGCCGGCATCACTGTTGGCCGCATAGTCGTGAGAAATTCACGATCAAGGAAGTGGCCTGGTCGATTTGGAACCTCAACCATATGATCATCACCACACTTAATGATTGCAGCTCCATATGGCCGGGTTCTAGTGTGCTCCCCCACCTCTTGTTTGACTCGTTTCATTGTCACTATATTCTCTTGTGTCAGCATTTGCAGAAGAGATAGCTTATTAGAATGACATCTTATCTTACTTTCGAATGCCTGAAGACCACCAGGATTACCCAGCAGCTTGTGCACAAGGTCATTATTAATCTGCGGATCTTGCAGGCCAGCTCGAAAAGCTGCGTGATCTGCCATAAAAAATGCTTCGTCGGCGGCTTGTCGAATTACCGCCCTGAGACCATCGCAGCTACTGTGAATGGTATAGCAAGTTATCATGGAGGCAAAGTTGAGAACAGCACAGCCGAGAAAGAGGAGCCTAGTCAGTTTATTCATGACTCTCATATTATATACCCACATCTTATCGCATCAGACCATTTGAAGGACCCGGGAAAGGCGCTTTCGAACATGGTACTTCATGTAAAAGATACAGGAAACAAAGATATAGCAATTTGGAAACTTTTCTGCCATCAACATATAGAGCCTTCATACAGGCCAACGAAACACATGTATTCCTTTTTGTAAGATATCTCCGGGAAAGGGGCAAATACTGTTTACCTGAAGCAGGCCAAATTTTGGGGATTAGTTCTCAAGAAACAGGTGGCAACCTGCGCTCATTGCACGGAGGTCTTTTTCCATAATAGGTGTGGGCTCGAGTGGACTTGGGGGACTGAACTAGAATGCAAGCATAAAAACCACGCCCTAGAGGAATGGTTTGCATGGCATGGTGCATCTCCGTGAATCGCCAGCGTTCCATGGACTGCTTCATATGATCTACGTTGACTTGGTGGTGACGAGCCCGGAGAGCATCAAATCGCCAATCAATGAAGAGGGCCTATGCTCTAAGTTTTGGGAATAGAGCGAAGGAGTTATGGCTCTAACAGGATAAGAGCTATAAAGAAGCACCGCAGAAATCCTTGGAAGCAGATCAAAACTCTGTGTAGCATGGCCGCATGAAGAACGGGCGGCTGCGTCTCACGGTGCCGTCGTACTTAGGGAGTATCCCGTTCGTCGGATTCCCTTTGAATGCACCCGATGATTTGGCACGCATTGAAACATGAATTAGGAAAAGTAGGTGAATACTAGGGTTGTCAGCCTAGTATCGGGCTATAGAAATAACAAGATCATCTAAAGAGCTGGAATGATGTAGGCCAGCTATTATGAATGCCAAACGGTGGCTAGAAACAGGCCCCCTCGATAGACGTATCACCAATATTCCGGACAATTATCCGTAAGCAGTATCTTGCTAAGGAGCAAACAATTTCGCAGTAACCGCTAAGAGGAAGTACACACTTGGACGTGCTTGAAACCGTTCGACTCTCTCCGCAACGGGTGTCAGCATGGGGCCCTGCGCAGGCCATATGCATTGTGCACATATGCTATGCGAGCACATGTACGACTATCATCCAAAACCACACGGAGGGCTTGCCGATGAAGTACGTTTGGCTCAAAAATAATAAAACGGCCGCATCTACCAGCAAATAGTAGAGAAGTCGCCTCATTTATGAGACTGCGCTTCATATTAATTAAATATTTATAAATGCGGCTCGACCCCCGTTCCGACGGTGCGGCACCGGAGCGGAGGGGCCGGGGTTGGGGTTGGGGTTGGGGTTGAGAGGAAGGGGGGGCGGAAATCGGGCGCGGGTTAGCGCAGAGATGCCGCCGGCGGACTAAAACAATCCTCCGAACAGTACCAGCGCATCACACGAGGTCGTCGCTGTGGACTTTGGAATATGCATTCGATATCCCAGTGCTTTAAGTATTACCTCGAATATTTAATATGCAATGGGGGGCCTCATAGCTGCTTTTCCTCCCCATGAACGACGGTTTATCGATCCGTCCCAGACCCGACGAATGTACCCCTTGTCATAATGCGGTTGTCTTTAACTGCTTTCTTACTTTTTCAAAGCGTGTTTGGGCCATGCAATGCCAGTCCCCTCACAAGGCTGCAGCCAAGGGCTACCACGGCATCAGTCACACAGGTCGTCGTGACGACCACAAGCGGTAGCTCAACGTGGAGCCAGACATTCACTCCGACACGTCTGACGAAGTACGCGTCGGCTACTGGTCCAACCACAGTCACTTCGACGGATAAAGCTGGCAAGGTCGTATTAATAGGAGTCTTTGCAGGTGGCCTCGCATGGGTGGGCCTTGCTGGCCCCAAGCCCATCCCTCCTCCGCCAACTCCACCACCAGAACCGCCAGAACCGCCAGAACCAGGTGATGATCCCAAGCACACCGAGGACAAGCCAAAAGAAACCCCAACGACTTCAGAACTCATAAACACGAAGCCAGCACAAACACCTTTTATTCACGAGAAGCGGGTGTGGAAAGAATATGAGTCGTTTCGCAAGCAGAAGCCAGTGAAAGCGCCCCATGATGTCACGAATTGCGCCGAGGTATCCGGGCCGACTGTTCAGCGGAGCATTGCCGTGGACAAGATCAAAGGGTTCTGCAAGAACAATAAAGACAAGAAAATAGACAACGAGGGGATTCAAGATACCCCTTACGTCGGACGCGGGCTAGTGCTGTCGCTTTCCACGAAGTGGAATGAAATATGCCCTGCAAAGTTGGCGAATTCGCTCCGTCATGGTGATTGTGAGTGGCTCCTAAAGTCGTGCTTAGATAACTGCGACACCAATACCTTGAAGAAACACGGTAGCTTCATCAAGGATGGGTGCTTTATTTGGGGAGCGATCGCTCAAGAGTATGAAGGCGATTTAGAATGCGAAAAGGAAAGGGGCATCAATGACGACAGGGGAGTAAAGCGGGACGATGTTGCGGTAAGCAAGTCTTATGTACTACAAAAAGCGCACACTTGGTTAACCAGATATGATCGGCAGAAAAGCATCAAGGAGTTCTGCGCGAACCCCGGGGGAGAGACCGTCAATCCGGACCGCAAACTTAGCCGGCAGTATTACTATGAAACCGGTAATTCGGCTGCGGAGCTTTCCGTCAGCTTCAGCCATGATTCTGATCAGTGCCCGGACCATATCCCGGAGTACGAAGTCGACCAAGCAGCATGTGAACGTTTCCTCCTCAAGGCAGTTGACGGGTGTGACACAAATCAAGTGACCGCAAAGTATGGGGGCACGGTACGTGATCATTGTGGTGTGTTCCGCGTCAAGACAAAGAACGTTGAAGCCGTCTTCTGTGGCATCGAGGAAGGAGATATCATAGGCGACGTAAATGACGTAAAATCAATGACTCGGGCTCAAGCACTGGAAGCCATTGACCACATATGCGGCGAAAAGATCAAAGTCGACCCTGACTTTAAAGTTGATCTACATAATTTTCATCAAAAAGCAGAAGGAAGCGGGCAAGCTGCCTATACATCCTTTGGACAAATTGTCGTAAGATTTCAAGCGTCCTTTAACGGAGGCTTCGACGATAAGGATTGCCCCAAGGGTAAACTGCACTTCATCCAGAGGGAAGAGTGTGTGAGGAAAATGAAGGTTCTGATCGATAGTTGTGGGTTGCCCTCCTTCAATTAACTAATATGATGGTGACTGCGTCGATTGACTGACTTGGGGACTGCAGGCGACACAGGTACGACAACGAAGAAGCGAGGAGGTTTATTGCTGGACAAGACAGCTCACGGGTGTGTACGGTGGACTCTCTATGCCCAACGGGCAGTGAATGAGAAGTGAATTATGGCATTAGCCAAAACATTATCAGCCAAGGAAGGAATCAAAGCCAATTTATCCTAGCCCAGCGCTTATCGGGAAGAAGTTCCAATCGGCTCGATGTGGACTACGGATTCGTATTGTACCCACGCCTCATGGAGCCGTTTCCAAGCGTTGTAACTTTAGGTGATGTTGACGGAGGTGACTCACTTGCTGGCATCGGACAAAATCGCGAGTAGACATAAATGTAAATTAACGCACCTCAATCTTGGTTGGCGCATGCTTTAGTTAGCAGTTCTGGATATTGAAATTCCTTCTGTTGAGTTAAAAAAAAACGATTGCAGGGGGTCAAGACGAGATTTTCGTTTTGCCGAGGGTCGTATGCTGGCACCTCCGTGAATATAAATATTTTCTCATTGAATATAATATAGATCAGGCGACTTGCCAGGTCGAGAAAAGCCCAGTTGCTGCGTTATCCCTCAAAGTCCATAGATTCTTACCCAACCGATAGTCATGCACCACCTACAAGAGCAGCCAAAGGAATGGTCCCGTTCCATCACCGACGACAAAGGCGAAGAAACACAGTTTGTCATCTCCACAGATCGGTCACTGCTCTCGATCCCGTCCATCATCGCGGCGTTCAATGAAGACTACGTGTACTGGGCACGGTCCGTCCCAGAAAGCGCCATGAAGCAGATGCTCGACAACTCAGTCTGCTTCGGGATATACAAATCCACACCAGCGCCCAACTCCGACTCTGGAGAACCCCGGAACCTCGAGCAGATTGGCCTGACACGCCTCATCACCGACTGCGTGACGTTCATTTACCTCTGCGACGTGTATATCCATCCGGAATACCAGAGCTGCGGGCTTGGGACGTGGTTGATGGGCGTGATACAGGAGGAGATGGACAAGATGCAGTATCTGAGACGGCTGATGCTGATGACACGGGGAGACCGCACGCGCACGTACTATGAGCGGCTGTTCGGCGTCGAGGTGATGGGGAAGGCGGGAGAGGCGTATGTCATGGGCCGGCTCGGGGCGGGAAATTGCGTGTGACGGAAGCGGCGAGTCGGCCCGAGGGGTCGGGTTTGGGTGTGCTTAGCGGAAAGATACATAACACGGGACGGCGCGTCTCGGCAGCGAATAGAATTGCGCGGAGTTTGAGCGAGGAAGGTGATAGGGCGTGAACCTTATTTGTCATGTTGATCACGTGATAGCCAGCTTAGTTAACTAGTTAAAATGGCGAAATTCGGAATCGAAGGTTTGCCGTGTTTGTTTGCTCAACGCGCAACGAGCGAAATACCTTGCTACTCACCTCTGCCCTTCTGTGGTGCACACATATTTAGTCCAGTTAAGTCCGTCCATTACACTCTGCTAATGGCACAGTCTCCTTCGGAGCTCTTCGCCACATCTTGGACTCTTCACCGCCTCTCCCCATTATATCATACAGCAGAGTCCAAACGCACCCTTCTCGAAGATGCACAGGCATTGTCCATGTACGCGAATCGCCTCCGTGACATGCTTACAGGCGATACCCTTCACGGAATCCGACTCTCTCTCGACAACAATTCTTTGCTAGATGAAGCCCTTGCAAAAGCTGGCTCCTTGAAATCTTGCAGGTGGGAAACTCTACCCACCTGGCACTACTGGAACGAGGAGCGTTCCTTGCTCGAGGATCCGGATCAGGAGACTCTCACCATCACTGCGGAGCAGTCCGCCGGTATTCTCGTGACTCTAGAGTATGAAACCATCAAGTATAAGGCTGCTCTGCTCTGTGACCCCGATGGATATCACACGCCCCGTGATGATGATGCCACCCATCTCCCGCTCTTGGTAACGCGTATGCCAACTGCGCTTCGCCAGGCGTTCCTTGCCTTCCTTGGAATCAATTTTGATGCACGATGCTCCGTCCTCAGGCTTCCATCGGGGTTTTTATGCTCATGCTTGGAAACGTATTTGGCGACGTTACACCAGAGTGTCCGGGGACGCCATGATGACCGGGAAGTTATTGAACGGGTAATGAAGGAGGTCCAACTAACACTATCTTTTAATGCGCCTGTTGCGCCCGCTTTGAAGAGCGTAGAGGTGTCTTTGCCCCGTCAGTCGCTGAGTGAATTGTACACTCGTGGTCTGGATAAGTCAGAGGCCTTGCGTACACCAGCGTCCCGCGGCCAAAAACGCAAATTAGGCTCGAACACATCAGGCATTTCAGGCACTGAATCACCGACTCCATTCATATCGGCGTTATCAGACTACTTCAGGACCCATCTCGCCATGAATATTGATATCAACACCTCTATTACCACAACTACCATTCGCACACCAGAAAAGCATCACATCCGACTAACGAAAATTGCGTCTGGCGCTTTTGTGATTGGCTTCGAAGGGCGAATAAAACTTCTTGCGAATCCCGGTCGGACAATTCTTCTTGACGACTCACATATTGACGAGCCTGATGCCGAAGACCTCCCGGAGGATGCTGAGGAAAGAGAGAAGAGATTTATCTGGAAAGCCAATGAGGAGCTGTTACGGGCATTGGTTGCCAGGGCAGCTGGAAGTCAGAGTCAAGCCGAGAGAGCGAGTATGACGAACGACATTATAACTTGAGCCGAAACGACCGTGGGAAAAAAAAACCTATTTGTTACATTCTAGGTGCCTTCCCTTATATCTATGCTCCGTAGTCTACCAACTTCCCCGTCCGGGCGGTGCGAAGCCCATTTCCAACGACTATCTCACCAAACGCCGGGTTAATGATCTTTTGGGAGTTTGTTGGCACCGAGAACATGGATATCATGACCACTGGTCAATAAATGCTCGAGGATATACAAAGTCGCATATCCTGCGTCGATTTGAGCGTTATGGGCAGTTCAGAGCTCTGCATCAGCTTCCTCTAGCAAAGTCGGTGCGCCTTTATCTACAACCGCGTCAAGACTGATGCAAGACGATGGACCTTATTTTCAGAGCTATGGAGCTCTACGAGTGTGTCGAACAGTCAGGATTCTAAGTAACTTGATCTGACAAATTTTACTGTCGTGAACTATGCAAAACTGATTGTGTAATAAACAGCATGATAGTGATCACTTTTGTGAGTTAAAGGTGCGAAATCTCACGCGCCGTGTTCATTGACTAGCTGTATTTTCAAACAATTACTTATACGTACATATTTAGGATAAGGTGTTCAGGAAGACATTTATCTTGCTTCAACTAAAGTGGCTCATACATAACCAAATGCAAGTGCTACGCACGCTAAAATTTTTCGCCCAAAAAGAAAGGAAAAAGCAATCTCCGCTTAAGAAATCCATGTTAATAGAAGATTGAATCATGACTTCATGAAAGGCGCATCATAAACTTCAAAACGTCTGCCAGCGTAATATTGTACCCCGAAAAATCTCACTCGCCCCTAAACATCCAAAACGGTCGATCCAAACTACTCCATATGAATATGTGGTGTCTCCGTGAGCTTAAGAGCCTCATCGACACTCTCCACAAAATGCGTCATTCCTCCACAGATATCCACGATACCACTCTTCACCATTAATCGAAAGACCTCGCTTTCCGGTCGAGGAATTCGACAGAAGAACACCCTAACGTCTTGATCGATATATTCCTGCACAATCTCAGAGAGCACCTGGACACCCGAACCATCAATGCTCGTAACACCGTGGATATCAAATATCATATTCCGATTATGCTCTGGGGACCTAAGCCGGGGAAGAGCTGGGTGAGCAGCATTGGTGCCATAAAACTCGAGCCGCCGGAGGCGGTTCTTCAAATCACCTGTGTTTGCAAATGTAAGTGGTTCTGGAATCTTCACAATCAGACAGCCTTCGATGAATTCGACCCTCTCCGGATGGAGCTCTGCATTTTCAAATCGGTTGTCGGTCCCAGAAACCTTGCCCAGGATTTGGATGCGGGGCTTTGTTGCGTGTCGAATAACTTGCAAAATGGATAGACCCATCCCCAGGGCTATGCCAAGGTAGAGGGAGTAGAAGACGGTAGAAACAAAAATAAGAAGCATAAGGATCAGTTCTGACCAGCCGCGAATGCGGATGAAGAATCGGATGTCATCGGGGCATTCTTCAATGAGGGACCATGAGACAACAGATATTACAGCGGACAGGACACCCATCTTCCAGCTGTTAACAAAGCGTTCAAATGGACATGCTTTTCTTATTGGGTATTAACTTACCGGAAGGTAGTAAAAGTAGGGCAATAAGTATACGATGCATATCACCGTAATTAGGCATAAAAAAATGCTGCTCATGGGCGTTTTCCCACCGGTTGCAGCGCTAAGTTTGCTCCTTCCGTAACCGCCAAACGAGGGCAGTGCCATGAAGCACCCGCCAAGGATATTAGCAGTCCCAAGAGCAACGAGCTCTCGATTAGGACTGTAAGTCATACCCTCTATTCCGTCTTGAACTGTGCTGCGAAGGCCCTTGGCAGCAATCGAAGACTCGAAGAAGCCAAGCAACGAGATAATGAACGAAGTACTCATGGCGGTCCGTATATGATCCAATTGACTCCATTGGAATGGCCAACGGAATCCAAACGTCTGATTTCCTGCTCCCTTAATGTCGCCCAAAATATGCAATCCTTGCTCAGCCCAGCCGAATTTCCAGGTAAATATCGCGGAGAAAATTACGACGAGAAGCTGATCAGGAAAGAAGACAACGCTTGGAAATCGTGGCTCCAAAAATTTCTTGAGCGTGCTTCAAGTTTTCTTCAGTATTGATCGTAGTCTTTTGGATGAATGCTACTTACCGAAACATCATAATAATGGCGAAGCTGCCGAAGGAGACAGCGCAGGTCAAAGCATGGCTATATCGAACGTTTAGAAATAAGAATACCAACTTATCCCAGCTGCTCCCATGGGTAACCAGGCCATCATGCTTGGCTCGATCACTCAGGCCCATCTCTGGAACGAGTTGGTCAACGAAGATGACAAAACCAATTGCACTGATGAACCCCCGCAAAAATGGTCGGCTGAGGATATTATCCAAAAAGCCCAACCTGGTAAGGCCTGCGATCAGAATCATCGCTCCGGCCATCCCAGTAACGATTCCGGCGATCTGAGCGTTTGCGAGGAGATCGTCGTCAATGGATTTCCCATCATCCACCGCGTTGCGAACGACGGTCGCAACCAGCAAAGAACCAGGAGCTTCTGGGCCGACTATGACTTGTGGGCTGCTTCCGAGGAGGGCGTACATAAGCGGGTGGAAGACGAAGGAATAGAGTCCATTAAGTGCAGGGATGTGGGCAACGTTAGACGCCAGTGACAACCCTAAGGGAATGTAGACCGACGCGACGGTTACGGCGGAGATAAAGTCTCCACGAAGATATCTCCATTGGTATTGCGATATCCAGTTGAAAAATGGCACATAGTATGCTAAATACCTATCGTCACAGTTCCCATTAGCTACCTGAATTCACAGGGGAAGCTACGGATGACCTACATAATCCGCCTGTTCTTCACGCCATGCGCATCGGCGAGTTGCCTCGTCGCCGATTTACCCGTCGCAACGTAGAAAGGAGCCGAGGAAATTCCATCTCCTCTTATACTTTGACTTGAGCTCCCAGGCAACGTACACCCATGTCGTAGGCTGGGACTGGCGCTTGTGCCGCGATTAGGGTATTGGTGAGTGTCAGGAGAAAATGTTCCATGCCTTGAGCCGCCTGCGGCTATATCATTGCGTTCGAGTTCTAACAGACGAGAGGTTTCGTCCTCCACATTGCCACTATTGGCGTCTGAATGCCCTGGTGCGCGTGACATGGTAGTAAATAAATGAGAGAGCCTGTTGGATACGGAGAGCCGTCGAATAGGTGGGCGATGCTCCTAGGAAGGTCACTCCCTTCGTTTGCTTAGGAGGAGCTATGTGAGATGTGATTCCTGGGCTTTACCTATGAGTACGGAGTAGAAGGTTGCAGGAACTGTTGCGCTGAGAGGCACAAGTTCAGATAGTTCTGGGAAGAGTTGGCTGGCGCTCATGGGTGTTTCGAGGGGCAAGCCTTGGTTTGGAGGTGCACAGGAGAACAGTCACAGACTTAAGTTAATTAAATAGTTAGTCGTTCGGTGAGCTACACACATGGCGTTAGGGCCCCTTTTTGACGCCTCGATTCGGGCCTTGGGGATAAGACTGCATTGCCGGGTGTCTGCCCATCGCGAACCAGCCAGACGCAACATTGCAGGCGGCGTCCTGCTTCTTTGTCGTCAAATTCACTGGCCAGAATCGTGATTACATCATTGCTTATGGCATCTATCACGTGATTTAACCCGGCTCCCCGCTAACCCTTTTACACAAAAATGCAGACTGGGCGATGAGCACGGAGGGAGAGAAGTCTGCCACAGTCCGACTTGGAAGAGCTCGACGAGTCGAGTTGCAGCGTTGTCGAATCCTTACAAGGCGCTTGCTATTTCCAAAACACGCTTTCATCCTTACGCCATCCGTAGTGATTGCAGTTTTCTACTTATCTGAGCCTGCAAACCTTTTTTCTTTTTGTTTGATAGGATCCTTCGCCTCCCAGAGAGGTGACCAGCCCCGCCATCATGTCGTTAACGAATTGTCGGTTTTATGAGGAGAAGTACCCGGAGATTGATAGCTTCGTGATGGTGAACGTGAAGCAGGTTGGTTGCAGGCTGCGATCATGCATGATAGCTCTAACCTGACATGTCTACTTCCTAGATTGCGGAGATGGGAGCTTACGTGAACCTGCTTGAATACGACAACATCGATGGGATGATTCTGCTATCCGAACTATCCAGACGTCGTATTAGAAGTATACAGAAACTCATTCGCGTCGGGAGGAACGAGGTCGTCGTTGTTCTTCGTGTAGACAAGGAAAAGGGTGCGCTGAAAACCTTGGCTCAGTCATCCACTCTCAAATGTGCTAACGGGAATGCGCCTGCAAACAGGATATATCGATTTGTCGAAACGTCGAGTATCTGCCGAAGATGTGGTCAAGTGTGAGGAGCGGTACAACAAGAGCAAGTCTGTTCACTCGATTATGCGACATGTTGCCGAGAAGACAAGGACTCCGATCGAGACATTATACCAACAAATTGGATGGCCATTGAATAAAAAATACGGGCACGCCAACGATGCTTTCAAGCTCTCGATCACGTGAGGCGATGCCATCACCTTGGCTATGGAAGCGGATGCTGACTTGTTCCGCAGAAATCCTAGCATTTGGGACGACGTTACCTTCCCTAGCCAAGCTGTCAAGGACGAATTGTTGTTGCACATCAGCAAACGACTCACACCACAGCCGACCAAGGTTCGCGCAGATATCGAAGTTACATGCTTCAGCTACGAAGGAATCGACGCCGTCAAGGAAGCTTTGCGAACTGCAGAGGCCAACAACACCACAGACAACCAAGTCAAGGTGAAATTGGTCTCTCCACCGCTATATGTTTTAACCAGTCACTGCTTGGACAAGAATCTCGGTATCAAGACGCTGGAAGATGCAATCAAGGGTATCACTGAGAAAATTCGGGCGTCTGGTGGATCCTGTGTTGTGCAAATGGCTCCCAAGGCCGTCACCGAAGAAGATGAGGCCGATCTCCAGGCACTCATGGAAAAGAAAGAGCGTGAAAACCAGGAGGTCAGCGGTGATGAGAGTGTCAGCGAGAGTGACGATGCGATGGTCGAGTGAATTTGAAGTGCATTTGCTTTATGATTTGGAATGAATTTTAAAGATTATCGCTCGCCCAGTCTTCTAAATGTGATCTTGAGGGATATCTGAAGGGTCGGCACTGGTATGAAAATAGCGCTAGACAAAAAATGGAAAACATGGGAATCTCGCCTTTGTCGCTCTTTGCATATGCTGCAGTCCTCCAGTTGCAGCGCTCAACAAGCTGACTGTACAAGTACTTACGTGGCGACCCAAGTTAGTGCCATTTGCAGAGTCCAGTGTACTCCAAGCATCCCCCCCTGATCAGCGTTAAGAGCGGCGTTGCTGGTGGCTGTCTGAAGTGGCGATTTATACTTTTTGTGCTCCGTAGTGACCGATAGCTGATACCTTCCCCGCAACTCCAAGACGCGGGTTTGGGGGGCTTCTTCGCCCCAGTGCGTACCAGGAACAAGCAACCTCTCTCGTCCGGGACGAGTCGATGGTCAACGATCACCAATTGGGAATATCGAAGAGTTTGTTTTTAGTGTTGGAGTGACCGATTTTTACTCAATTGCTGTATTAGTCCGTATTGTTTTGGCCTCTTCACCTTACGCAAGATCTACGACGTTCAACCATGTCGGGGTTGTTCAGTGGCTCGACCGAGCAGGAAGCACTAGTCGATGTCAACGAGCATGATAGGAGTGAGTCAATTGGCACATGGAATGGCCCTTTGGATGAAATCTTGCTGATAAACACTTCATAGTGCTCCCAAACACGGAGGCCGATGGTCCTCCGCCTTCCCTTCCAGCTAAAGAAGTCACCAAGGTAGCTCTTCAACTGAAGCACCTAATCGAACAAATTGTTCCCTGCGAGCTTGAAGAATCTTCTATAACCAAGCCGAATAGTACAGTTATTACCAAAGCTGTAATTGAAACGGCAAGACACGTTGGAGGGGACGAGTATAGAGCTTGCGTGGTCTTCGGCCTCCTAGCCTGTGTACGATGGTTCAGAATACAGGCCGTCAAAGAGTTGTGGGACACAGAGCTTTATAGTCTTAGGGCAGTGGCATGCGAGGTTCTTGCGAAGCGCATGTATGTTACCCACTCTACCGTCTCCTGAAAGCCTGGTTTCTTAACGGAATCCATTCCACGTGCAGACTCGAAAGCGACGAAGACCACTATTTCCTAATGCAAGCGGTTCTCTTGAAGCGATACTCGATTGTCACTAGTGGCAATGAAATAACTCCTCCGGCTAATGTTATCGAACGTGCCGTTGACTTGCACGCGTTAGAAATTATAGGCTCGTCAGGGTATCAGAAATGCATCAAGTACCTTTGGCATGGCTGGGTCTGCCAGGACGAGAGAGATGCCTCGAATTTTGTCGAATACAATGAACGAACCAATACGTCTTATTGGGCTCACTTCAACCCGGACAGAATGCGAGTACCTATTTATCAAAATGCGGTACAGATATTCTTCTCTCTATTGTACCTGGTGCTCTATACCGTCGTTATAAATACAATCAACTCTACTGGTGACCTTGATGTAGTTGAAGGCATCCTCTACTTGATGACTTTTGCCTTTATCTGTGACGAAGTTTCTAAGTTCTGGAAAGTCGGTCGCAATTATTTCGGATTCTGGAACGCTTTCAATTCCACTCTCTATCTCCTTCTGGCCGCCTCGTTCATAATCCGGCTTGTAGCTCTTACTCGCTCTCCAGATTCACACAATCTTGAAAGGCTGCGGCTGAACCAGCTGAGTTATAACTTCCTGGCTTTCTCTGCGCCCCTTTTCTGGGGTCGCCTGCTTTTGTACCTGGACACGTTCCGTTTCTTCGGCGCCATGCTCGTTGTTCTGAAGGTTATGATGAAGGAAAGCTTAATATTTTTTGCGCTCTTGGGCGTGGTTATCATTGGCTTCCTCCAGGGATTTGCTGGAATGGATCAGGCAGACCCCGAGAATCTTATGACGCCGTCGATGATCCTTCAAGGAATGGCGAACACTGTAATGCAAAATCCTGAGTTCGACTCCTTTAAAAACTTTGCCTCTCCTTTTGGCATTATTTTATATTATCTTTTTACGTTTGTCGTCATGGTTGGTAAGTGATCACTTCGGATCTCGGATGATAAGACAAAGGACAGCGTCTAACTGCTTCGATAGTGTTGTTGAACATCCTTATCGCCTTGTATAATAGTGCCTATGAAGATATCACCGGAAATGCAACAAACGAATATTTAGCTCTTTTCGCGTATCGAACGCTTCAATTTGTCCGCGCACCAGACGAAAATGTTTTCATCGTGCGTAAGTAGTTCAAGTGTCCCCTTCCACGTATCTGCGGCGATACTAATCGTCTTAGCTTTCAACCTCGTTGAAATCTTCTTCCTCATCCTTCCATTTGAATGGTGGCTCCCCAGCGCTCGCTATGAGCGATTGAATCACTACGTCATGGGAGTCATTTACTCCCCACTCCTCTTCATTACCGCCTTCATCGAAACCTGCCATGCCCGTCGCATCCAGGTCAACAGGCGCCTTGGTGAAGAAGAAGATGATCAAGTAGAGGAGTGGGAAGAAGCTGCTGCGTTGGTCGGTGCAACTTCCGTTACGATGGACTGGGACCAGAAAGTGCAAGAGATAAAGCCGAACGTGGAGGTTGACCTATGCGTTATAGAAGTCAGGGCCTTGAAGCAAGAGCTTGCAGAGTTGAGAACCCTGGTTAAAACATTGGTAGAGCAGAGGGACAGAAGGACAGCCTCTGGAGAAGACCAGGGTGAAAATGCACAAGTGAACGGAGCGGACGATGATTCTGGCGCAGAACAGTTGATCTGAACAGTCAGTGTAGGACCTTGCATTTTTCGCACAGGAGCTGGGTTTCCTTGTCTTTTTGGTTATTTAAGGTGGTTTTGTGCTTCCCAATGTAGGTTACTAGTTTCGGGCTATTGAAATTCGAATGAATAATGGATGGGGAGCCTGAAGCTAAAAATTTCGGCAGTATCTGCATGTAGTTGTACTCAGTATGTATATATGAGATCTGTATTAATCCATATTTCCTTCGATAATAATGTAAACCTCTTAACCTCCTGGGGCGGTAATATATTGACTAACGGTACTCTAAACGGCTACTGGCTATATCTTTGCATCAATCCGGAAGTATATACCAAGGAAAGGGAAGCTTGTATCAGAATCAAATGTGGAGCTCTTCATAATGCCAAAGAAAATCAACAATTCATTCCTTCTTCATAATACGCTGGTAATCATCCTGGATAATTGTCATGAGTATCAACAAAGAAGAGCTATGAAAACGCTAAGCATATCTGTATGGACAAATCAAGTCGTCGTTATCATTAGTATATACGAGTCAGCTATAGGCTTCAAGCCTGGGTTTCCGTAGCCTGATCACCATTAGCAGGCAGGTAAATCCCGGCAAAATCCAACTGCTCCAACATCCCATTAATCTTGTCGATTTCTTTACCCAACTCCTCTGCATTCATTGTAAGGCTGGCGGCTTCGTCAAACTTCCTTCTACGATTAGCATCCGCAATCATCTCTGATACGAAAAATTTCTGCTCCTCGAGTACTATCAATCGTTCTCGCAGTGACCTTTCCTCTGTTTCAAGAGCGGATAAGGCGGTGCTGTTATCACTGGTCAGGCTCACGCGGCTGTTCGCATGTTTATGGGAATTGATTGCTGCAAGTGCACGGGGCGTTGATCCATTGGATGATGTAGAATCAGAATGGCGACCATGAGGTGTTGCATGTTTAAGGATTTTCGGAAGCGTTTTCAGTGGAAGCATGTGAAGATGAAGAAAATTCGTGGCTTGGTGATATATGGACTTTTGGAGCTTGGATTGTGTCGGGGAGTCGGTAGGAAGATCACGGATGCGGCGGGCTGCAACATCATATTGAGCGAACGAATCCATAAGACGCTTGCGTACTTTAGAAGCTTCTGCTAACTGAGCCGGAGAAGGGGGGTCTTCGGGATCTCTGTGTAGAAATCGTTAGCACCTCTTAATGTGATGCTGTCTGGGTGTACCAACTGTAGGGCGCTCAAAAGTTTCTGAAACCGAGGTAACAAAAGTCGGATTCCCCTTTCGAATTGAACAAGATTTTTGTATGCCCGAGCATCAGGAGGCTCTTTAGCTAGATCTAGCGCGAAATCCCGTTTATCAAATAGCGTAGACTTGCACTCCCTGCAGAGCCGAATATCTATACTAAGTTTTCCTGCGTTGGCCGGCTTCTCTGATACACGGGGTATACCTATGGCAATTAGAAATTGAACATAATGGAGGGACTTTAGACTTACTTGTTGCTACATCTAACCCAACCTCAGAAGAGCATTCCGTGTCTGGATCACCACAAACTACACGGCCACATGTCCGACAATGGTGTCTTCGGAACGTATATGTGGTAAACTCTTGCTGACAAAACGGGCACCTTGGAACGCTAGCATCGTCTTCCCAGCTCACAACAGATTGTTCAATCTTTTTCCTCTGATCTCCCTGCCAGGAAAATGACCATTTCTTGTTAGTACCCGATTGTACCTGTTCGGAAGGAAGCTCGGCGAGAAGCTGTGTCAGCCGACTGAGCCTTTTCTCTAACCGCGACACTTCCAAAAACGCTCTGTCTACCACTGGCTTCCTTATGGATTTGAAAGCTGCGGTATGATCGCGTTCCGCCCCTGCGTTTGATGTCAGTTTGATTCCCCAGGGTGCTGGAAGGAAATGGAATACCAATTTTATCGTTGTAGCCCGCTCTCGACTTGTAGCATGTCTCACATACCCGACACCATAAGCCACGGACGGGATCATGTTGAGCAGATCGAGATAACTTCATCTGGTACATTGTGTGTTCCTCGCAAAACAACCGTCCGCATTTTCGACAATTCACGCAACCAGTTGTCATAGTGAGTTGTTTTTCACACATAGGCTCCAGGCACACATCGTACAGACTACGCCGTTGCCAATGTGCCCTAGTCACAAGTTCATCTGGGTCTAGTAGCCTGGGTGGCTCAACAAGCCCGTTTGTAGAGGATCGAGTCGGAACGGAGGGAGCAAACTGTGGATTATTGTTTGACTCGAAGACATCCAAGCCCTTTAGCTTTTGGTTTAGCACAGCTAACGGTTGGAATCGTTTCGCTTTCTCAACTTGGATCTGAAACCAGTCTTTCACTTCGACTTGTTGTTCGTCCTCGAGATTCCGGTGAGCATCATCGAGATGTCTATGAGAGGTGGGATCAATATTTTAGGAGCGGTATTTTTTGGGGGGTTGGAGATCTACCTATTCAGCTGCAATAAAGTGACCTACATAGGTAATTCATCAGTAAATGCATCTCCGCCGCACCCCCAGAAGTTAGGCTCACCATTTCCTCGTTGCAAATAGGGCAGGCGAGATAGGTGTTAGCGGCTGCGGCCGCAGTCCTCGAAATGGATGAGTCTCCATTTTCTAATGATATCCTTGATACCAGGTCCTGTGTATCCGATGAGAGTTGTGAAGCTGATGCTTGCGAGTTTAGGGAAACGCTACTCGTTGACGGGGAATGCAGCTTCGAGGGTTGGTTTACGGATGTGGACGGGAGTGTGGGATTTAATGATCTTCCGCTACCGAGAATTCTTCCTCCCCCGAGAGTTCTCCTTGACATGTTGATAAATTGCGAGAATTCGATCCGGTGTCGACGTGCTCGTTCGAAACGGCGAGGCACAGTGAGCGGAGTCGGCGGATGGGGATATAACGAGCCGCCACCAGCCAGGGGGCGAAGACAGCGTCGGTGATTGGCCAACCAACTAGTGATCCAACATGATAACTATGCCCATTCTTGAATTCATCAATGAATCAACTCATACACTTCACGCCCCCTGTTAAATGCATGTTTATTGAAAGAACAACCGGAGCGTCTTCATAGCGCTGCGTCACCTAGTACTACGGCCAACGGGCCAAGTCCCAAAGGGGAAAAGCGCCCGTGCGTGATACTGAACCTAATTCCAGCCAAGGTTTGAGCTTTGTATCACGGCTTGTTCGAACCCGCACTCCGCGATTGAAGAAAAATCATCAGCAGACAATGAATACAAAATGTACAAAGTATGCCAGGGGTGTCTGGAGAGTCTCATTTCGAATAACTCTGATGTCAAAAATAGTTCAGTGAAACATTCACTCTCAAGTGACTGCCCCTTGATCCTTTGAAGTAGTCCTTGTAATATTTTCGGGAAGGTTCTTTTTTAACAATATGGGGGAAACTATGAGTTCAACGACATTATCAATGGAGGATTCAAGCTGTAAGTATAATTTTTGTCAAGACTACCATAATGCTCTTCATGGCGTTCCGCATCCAAACATAGGAATGGGCACAGTTCCTTGGAAACACCGAACCTTGCTCCTGGGTCTTCTAGAAAGAACCACACAGATGTCAACCCGCAGTTGTTGACGTACGGAGTACGGAGTACTCCGTATAATAATCGGATGTGCCAACGCCTATTGTCCAGCTTCCAGTGCCAAATAGACCTTCCATCTGAGCCAAGCATACATTAACATCCCACAACACAAAACAGCGATGAAGGGTGGGGCAAATTCATGAGTTGTTATTGGCTAAGCGCCAAATAGGCTACAGGGTCATCATTATTCCGCAACCTTAACCTAACCTGAGCTAGCTTCTTACATAAGCCCTATGAAGACACCGAGATCTTTTTGTGCAGACAATGCCTTTGTGAGGGAGCTGCTGGTAAAGCGATCGATCCGACCAGGTTGCAATCCGCAGTCCCAACGACTCTGCAGTTCCTGTATTTTTTATAGACTCAGAGCCTGCATTCCTACCCCTTACAGTAGTTCCAGGTTGTTTTGTTCTGCATGGCCGTTTCCATGATTTTCGCTGGTTAGCTTCTCCAACATGTACGTGAGCTCTCCCTGTGCACTCGAGTGAATCTTCACAACGTGCTGACACCCCGATCAAGGACTCGACTTATAGACAACGCCCAGATACGATCTGCGGCCCTTAGAAAACCTCTCCCAGTCCAACTGCACACCTATGTCTGGCCCTTCCTCATCATATGGCCGGCGTTCCTTGCCTTCTATCTCTCCCCCGAACGATACGACAAATACATTCAGGCCTCCGAGTGGACCTTCGTCTGGGCTGGCTCGATAATTACGCTTCAAGCTTTGCTATGGTTGATGACCAAATGGAACGTCAATATCGATGCCCTCTTCACTACCACCGCTGCAAAATCTGTCGACGATGCCCAGCTCATCAAGGTCCTTCCCGTGGCTAACGCTGGATCGGCGGAGATCTGTCCGTTGATTACAGAGTACACTGGCGGAAGGAACCATCTTTCGTTCATTTTCCAGAAACGTCGTTTCTTGTACTATCCCGAGAAAAAGTCCTTTGCCCCTCTTTCATATGCTCTCGATGTCGAACCGAAGCCACTTTTAAGAGAGTTTCAGGAAAGCCGCGGGTTAACATCCCCCGCTCAAATCGAACACATCCAGAACCATTATGGCGATAATACATTCGATATCCCGGTACCGACCTTTGTCGAGCTATTCAAGGAGCACGCCGTTGCCCCGTTTTTCGTTTTCCAGGTCTTCTGCGTTGGGTTGTGGCTCTTGGATGAATATTGGTATTATTCGCTGTTCACACTATTTATGCTCGTCGCATTTGAGAGTACGGTTGTGTGGCAACGTCAAAGGACCCTGAATGAATTCCGAAGCATGAGTATCAAACCATACGATGTCTGGGTCTACAGAGAAAATCGTTGGGTTGAGATCAGCAGTGATAAATTGCTCCCCGGTGATTTACTCTCTGTGAATCGCACGAAGGAAGACAGTGGTGTTGCATGTGATATTCTCATGATTGGCGGCAGCGCGATCGTCAATGAGGCTATGCTCTCAGGAGAGAGTACCCCTTTGCTGAAAGACTCTATCCAGTTACGTCCAGGTGATGAAAGCATTGACCCTAACGGACTTGACAAGAACTCGTTCCTCTACGGAGGTACAAAGGTCCTGCAAATTAGTCAACCCAGCTCTACCTCAGATGAGAGTGCCAACGTCCGATTCAACGCCCCGCCTCCTCCCGATAATGGAGCCCTCGGTGTTGTAATCAAGACCGGGTTCGAGACCAGCCAGGGGAGTTTGGTTCGCACTATGATATACTCGACAGAGCCGGTATCTGCCAACAACGTGGAAGCACTGCTGTTTATCCTGTTTTTGTTAATGTTCGCCATCGCAGCATCCTGGTATGTCTGGCAAGAAGGTGTTTCTAAGGATCGAAAGAGATCGAAGTTGCTGCTAGACTGCATCTTAATTGTCACAAGCGTCGTGCCGCCAGAACTACCAATGGAGTTAAGTTTGGCCGTCAACACTAGTCTCGCCGCGCTCAGCAAATACGCCATTTTTTGCACCGAGCCGTTCAGAATTCCATACGCTGGGCGTGTTGACATCGCTTGTTTCGACAAAACTGGAACTTTGACTGGAGAAGACCTCCTGGTGGAAGGTATCGCGGGTCTGACTTTGGGACGAAAGGGTGCAGCTGTGTCACCAGATGGAGCACATACTCAAGTTACAAAAGTCGAAGATGTGAATGACGAGACTACCCTTGTACTTGCTACTGCCCACGCACTTGTTAAGTTGGATGAAGGAGAAATCGTTGGTGACCCAATGGAAAAAGCGACACTCACCTCACTGGGGTGGAAACTTGGCCAACATGATGTGTTGACTAGCAAACCAGGAGCTCCTGCCAGAGTTGGAGGGCGAGTGCTAGAGTCTGTCCAGATTAAGCGGCGATTCCAGTTCTCGTCTGCTTTGAAACGGCAGAGCGCGGTGGCGACCGTCACTAGCACAGATAGACAATCGGCGAAGAGAGTCAAAGGTACCTTCGTCGGAGTGAAGGGTGCCCCCGAAACAATCAGCACTATGCTCGTCTCCGTCCCTCCCTACTACGAGGAGACATTTAAGTACTTTACCCGCAATGGAGCTAGAGTCCTTGCGTTAGGCTACAAGTACCTGAATTCCGAGGCAGAGTTGAGCCCCGGGCGAATCAACAATTTAAAACGTGAAGATGTTGAAGCCAATTTACATTTTGCGGGTTTCCTAGTTCTTCAATGCCCTTTGAAGGAAGACGCTGTCAAGGCTTTGCAAATGCTCAACGAAAGCAGCCATAGAGTGGTTATGATCACTGGTGACAATCCCTTGACCGCAGTTCATGTCGCGAGACAAGTAGAAATCGTGGATCGGGATACGCTTATTCTCGACGCCCCAGAGCACGACACTTCAAAAACAAGGCTTGTATGGCGCAGCATCGACGATAAGTTTTGTGTTGATGTCGATCCTACAAAGCCGTTAGATGAGACAATCCTCCAGACAAAAGACCTCTGTGTGACAGGGTACGCTTTGGAAAAGTTCCGTGGCCAGAAGGGTCTTCGTGACCTTCTTCGCCATACTTGGGTGTATGCACGGGTATCACCGAAGCAAAAGGAAGATATTCTTCTAGGCATGAAGGATGCTGGCTACACAACGTTGATGTGCGGCGATGGTACCAACGATGTCGGCGCCCTAAAGCAGGCCCATGTCGGTATTGCGCTCCTAAACGGGACACCTGAGGATCTCAGTAGGATTGCTGAGCATTTCAGAATGACTAAAATGAAGGAAATCTATGAGAAGCAGGTTTCTCTTATGCAAAGATTTAATCAACCGACGCCTCCAGTGCCTCTGCACATTGCTCATCTCTACCCACCAGGACCTAACAACCCAAATTACGAGAAAGCTATGCTTCGTGAAGCCGAAAAGAAAGGTCCAGCCGCCGTTGCTGCTCTGCAACAAGCAAATGGAATTCCTACTATTGTCTCCCCAGGTGCCCAAGCCCTCCAGCAAGCCAACGCCAACCTTACACCTCAGCAACATCGCGAGCAACAAGCGAAAGTTGCTGCCGCTGGACTTGCAGATAGGCTCACCTCAACTATGATGGAGCAAGAATTAGATGAAGATGAGCCACCGACACTCAAGTTGGGTGATGCATCTGTAGCTGCACCTTTTACCAGCAAACTAGCCAATGTAATCGCCATTCCAAATATCATTCGCCAGGGTCGGTGCACTCTAGTCGCGACAATTCAAATGTACAAAATTTTGGCATTGAACTGCCTCATCAGCGCTTATAGTTTAAGCGTCATATATCTTGATGGTATCAAGTTTGGAGATGGGCAAGTCACGATCAGCGGCATGCTCATGAGCGTTTGCTTCTTATCTATCTCTCGAGCAAAGGTATGCCCGTAACTTTTAACGATCATATGACCGTCTTCTAACCGTTCACACAGCCGGTCGAAGGGCTTTCCAAGGAACGTCCACAGCCAAACATCTTCAACGTCTACATTGTCGGCTCTGTCTTAGGACAGTTTGCTATTCACGTAGCTACTCTGATCTATCTTTCTCAATATGTCTATTCCATAGAACCGTATGTTTCTCGCTTGTTGTTTATGCCCATAAGTTAACTAATACCTTTGAAAACAGGCGCCATGAGAACATCGACCTTGAAAAAGAATTCGAACCTACTCTTCTTAATTCGGCCGTTTATCTACTTCAGCTCATCCAGCAGATCTCGACCTTCTCCATAAATTACCAGGGCAGGCCCTTCCGCGAATCCATCCGTGAAAATCGTGGTATGTATTGGGGTCTTACGCTGACTTCACTGGTCACGTTTTCATGTGCTACCGAATTCATCCCCGAGCTTAACGAAAAGCTGCGCCTGGTGCCATTCACCTTTGAGTTTAAAGCTGTGCTGACAACGTTGATGATTGTGGACTATGCGGGATGCTGGCTGATAGAGAATGGGTTGAAGAGGTTTTTCAGCGATTATAGACCAAAGGATATCGCGATTAGACGGCCGGATCAAATCGCACGCGAAGAGGCAAGGAGGCTGAAAGAGAAGGAGGAAGAGGAGAGAGAAAAAGAAGCCACGAGGAAAATTTAAGATTTTCCACAATTCGTAATAATACTTGCCTGCTGTCTACTTTTTGATATTCGACTCTTTGTGTAACTTAGTTTGATTTAGATAGATTCATTTCGCTTCCGCCTAACCTAGATAGGGCATAGATTAATAACAGCTACTCATGTGCTCAAGTCCGTCCTCATGAATGCAAAGTATTTTGTCCTGGACGACGGTGTGATGCTTGTCCCAAGATTGAAGCAGGCAAACGGCAAAGCAGACGCAGAGGTTTTACTCTGCTTGCTTCACGAAGTCAACTCGGCCCGCTCCTTCACAAGGCAGCCGGGAGCGTTTACGTGGTTTATTCGAGGCTAATGCGGCTGTTGGTTCAAATCATTATATTGCCACTGGAGGATGAGCTCAGCTCAGCCAACATCGGTTGATTTCCGCCAGCGGCCGGGAAGCACGGAGTGGCGATTAAATGACCCTACAGTTCGGAGATACGCGCTTGCAGTCTCCTCTACACAGCCATTCAGTTTCGGCTGTGTAGCCGTTACCCGGTGAAGATGCAACTAGTAGCCTATCGTGTGATTCTCGTTGCTGCAATGGCGTCTTTGTATTTCTGCAATAAAGGACTAGTCTAGACGAGTCGCTCAATGAAATGCGAGGCAAGCTTCTAAGACACAAGGACATTCTCTCAGCTTGTGGATCAAGCAGAGCCGAGTATCCCGTGAGCTTATTAATCTTTTAAACGCGTAGGCCTACAGTTACAGCCCGGGAGGAGTGTATGTACAGGGAAATTTGACGTTGCTCAGCCTTTTCGCTTCAAGATTTTCCCGCGCTATCCTTCAATGTAACAATCCGATTTAGCACAATTGCATCAGGCTTCGAGTCTGTGTCGACGGTGAAGTAGCCCATGCGCATGCCTTGGAATCGAATACTATACGGTTCCACAATACTCGCGTCCCCGTCCTCCTTTGCTTTGGTCTCACCCTCTCCTTCACCGCTCTCCTTGTTCTGTTCTTTCGGCCAAGGAGCAGACCGACAGACCTCGTCGAATCCAGTTTCGATAAAAGAGTTCGTAAATATTTGTTCGGAGTCGGGGTTGATGTCTGCCAGGAAGCCATCTGGGTGGGCAGAAGGATCATCCGACTTGAATAGCTGGTTAAACGCGCGAACCTCTGCACGTTTAGGACTGCTGTGGGCGGGTGACTCGCCGACCCAGTGAATGTAGCTGCATAGTAATCAGCACCAAGGCTTGTCATTCAACATGGAAATATCTTATTCCACCATAGAAAGAACTTACGTTTTTGCCTTCTTCACTGGCAATCCCTCAACAGGTTTCTCATACTTGGCATGAACACAAATAATTTCCCCGGTCTCTAGATCTTTCTCAAAAGAAGTTGCGGTTATGGGATGAGGCGCTTTCATTAGACCAACCGTCTTACCAGGTGCTAGGCGGAAATAGTCGGGGGAATCGACCTCGCGGAAATCCGACTTCTCTATATACACTACCTTTGTGAACGGTACCTTACGGGACTAAGTGGGAATGTGTGAGCCTTCGCTGTCCAGAAAAATAGGGATAATATTCGATTCTTACCCCGAAAGATGGATCCTTCGAGAAAGGCACTTCGACCATTTCAACAAAATCATCCGGGAGATCATCGATGATAACCTTGAGCGGCTCGAGTACAACCATCAAACGTGGAACAGTGGTTTCTAGGTATTGACGGACCGTTTGTTCAAGCTTGACGACTTGAACGTTGATTTTAGCTTTGGTTACGCCTAGCTGATTGACAAAAGAGAGGATAGCTCCGGGAGGAAATCCGCGTCTGCGCAACGCGATAAGAGTATAGAGACGGGGATCATCCCAATCCCGAACATAGCCTTTTTTAACCAGCTCGATAATCTTACGCTTGGAGAGAACGGTTCCGGTTATGTTCAAGCGGCCATACCTGCCAAAAGTTTAGTACTGAGACGCTTTACAAACCGGGGGATGAGGTCGCGTACTCTCTTTGCATTGGCTTGTAGACGTCTAGCTTATCGCATAACCATTCGTATGATTCGCGAGAAAGTTCAAACTCCGTGGTACAAAGGGAGTGTGAAATATCCTCTATACTGTCACAGAGGGGGTGGGCAAAGTCATAAGTTGGGTAGACCTTCCAGTTACTTCCGGTTCGGAAATGAGCCTTGTGCTCATGGTCGAGGATTCTCCAGGCAAATAAATCCCACATCTGCGGGTTCGGGTTTTCTAGATCCTGTTTCATCCGAAGTGCAGCCTCCCCTGGTTTATATTTTCCATCTCTCATAGCTCGGAATTCGGTCAAGGATTCTTCAATGGGGCGTGATCGATGACTGCAAGGAAATCGTTCGCCGCCAGTTCCTTCACCGCGTTGAACTTTTATCTCGGCCTCTTTTTTTTTTATTTTGCTCGTGTTAGCTCAATGAACTTAGCAGTGATGGGGGTCTTCGAATCACGCACTTGTGCAATGGCAAACATAGGCACCATCACGGCGGATCAAATCCTCGGCAAGCTGGTAGAGCTTCTCGAAATTATCGCTGGCAGCTGTAACACGGATAGGCTTGAAACCGAGCCAATGTATTATATCTTCAATTGCCTTATAGTACTTTTCCTCTTCGCCCTCGGGATTCGTATCGTCAAATCGCAGAATGCAGCTGCCACCGTGGTATCGAGCGAAGCCGAAATTAACCGCAATGGCTTTACTGTGGCCAATGTGTAAAAACCCGTTGGGCTCGGGGGGAAATCGCGTGGTAACCTTTGGGATCTTATCTGAAATCGGTCTCTCTTGATACACATCGGCCAGGAAACCGACTTTGAACATAAATTCGGGGTCTTGGGTGACATCTATACCAGCGGCACCTCCTGCCTGTTTTTTAGGGCCCTTATTAGCATTTTTGGCACTATTATCTTTCGGCTGCTTCGCTGGTTTTTTCTTTGGGGGTTTGGCCTCCTTTGGCCGTTCGGGCAGCTCGGTGGTACCCGTAGGCGCGCTCATGGCTCTTTCAAGAATCAGCTTATCCAATCAAACCGGTTCTCAAGCTCAGTACGGAGAGCAGACTGGCATAACCAAGAGCTATCCAAAAAAAGATATAAAAAGGTGCATGAATAGGTTGCATTTCCCTGGCGGGGGGAAGACTTTCTTTGATATTCGAGTTTTGGCGGGGTGAGTCTGACTCATCAAAGCTCCCCGGTCGGGTTTAGCGTCGGTGTTATCGTGCTTCCTTATCTTTCCTCTGCTAATCGCAACTGTGCCTTTTTCTTTCTTGTCCTGCTCCAGTCGCGGTGATGTTGGATGAGGTAAAACTGTCTCCGCTGTCGAGGAAGACACGGGGTCGACAGGGGATCCTGAGCGTTGAAGCTCATCAGCAAACTACCTGTTTGGCCCCCAGCGAATATAGTTACGGCACATTATCTAGAGTGATGCTGGAGCCCTTCACGTCGTTTAGGATCCTCATCCTCATAATTTTGCGGATAGCGGCGGAGAGCCAGAGACTACTATGTCCTCTTACCCTCTATATGGTCATTGCATATGACCATGGATAACATTATCACGACGACGGTGGCCTTGGTGCAACGTGCCCCGGGTCCCTTCCACTTCAGACAGGACCACAGCTTTTCGAAAGTCCTTCTTTGCGTTCGAAAATATCACGGGGAGAGGGAACGAAGGCGGGTGGCTTTTTCAAATGCATGCTATAGCTTCCCCACACAATCTGGAGGATATGTCAAGCCAAGCCTATCGCGCAATCTTCTTCCGAAAAAAAAAGAAAAAGAAAAAGAACTCTATATGCATGAACGGAGTACAGAATATGGGGTATGGAATGAACTCCGGCAAGTTCCACGGCATCCGGAGTATTGTGTTCTGGAACCTTTGTTCTTGAATTGGGGGCGGTTGACTTTGTAAGCTCACGGGATGCATGATCAACAAAGCAAGCATATACGGAGTACGGAGTACATGAACTATATTACCGCAGACAGACGGGAGCGTTTGCAAGCAACAAAAATGCATGAACACCAATCAGTGAGCACTCACTGCCAAGGAGGGTTGACCGACATTCAATGCATCAGCACGGGGCACAAGGCTCTAGAATAACTGGTTTCTCATGGGAAACAAAAATGGAAGTTCTATCCCTTTCGTACACGGGCTTCTCTTGGAGGATGAGCCGCGATTATGAGGGGTTCCTCCGCATCGCCCCCGCCGCCCGGGGGGGGGAATGCCATGCGCTTGAGCCGCCGGAAGAGGTCAGCTTACCCTGCGAAGACATCACCACCCGTGAATCACTTCCAATTCCCTCTCGGTGTCCCGTCGCAGAACCGTATCATTTTCAAAAGTAAAGCGATTTATGACCAGTGAGCACTTTGACTTTGCCACGTGCTTGTTCAGCCATTTTATATTCCCGCATGACAGGAGCGACGGCCCTCACTGATTCCATTGGGTGATGGTTGGAAGGGGTTAACCCCGAGTGAGAATGACCACGCGATACGCCGTACGGGTGGTCTGGACTTCCTGGGGCTCTGAATGAAATGAGCAGGCAATACCCTTGAGTTCAGAGCCACGGCCGGCGCGGCCGGCGCTTGCTGTGGACGTCGACTCCAAAGGAGAGAATACAGCCAAGCGAAAAGAGTGTCCCCTTGGGGCTCGGTTCGTAAAAATTTTTCGTAAAAAGTAGTAAGCGGGACAATCAAGCTTCTTTAGCCGGCACAACCATGCAAGGGTGTAATGCACCACGCTCGTCTGTCCAATCAAGAATCAATGCCGCCAGCGTTTTGAGATCTGGAATCGTTTCATGACGAGATCTTGAAGCCGCAGCGTTCACCGACCGAAAGTTCCCAGGGCACGAGATCCCTGCCGGGCCTGCGGGTGGTGGTCATGATTACTCATTGCACCAGGCCAAGTGCCATCGAAGCCGCCAACCAACTAGTTAACTAAGGAGTTAGTGCCGAAACGATGGTGTCGGACCAGCTTTGGGGCCTGCTTGAGCCTCAAAGGAAAGGAGAGCGTGCAGGTCCCCGCACCATCACACTCGCGTCCAGGCAACTCTGTGGGTTGCAAGAATAGTGGCACGAAGTTTCCCGTATTAGCTTCGTGCTCTAGTTACCAAGCTCGAGGGGCTCATCCGGATTTTTTGGAGGCTCTTTGTTTGGCCGATGCTGCCCTGGAGCCTGATACGTTGCTGCCGACGAGAATGGGGCAGTAGGTTTCACAATCTGCCAGGAACGGTCGGACTGATCTACGCCCTCTCAACGTAATCTCCCACGTATCCTTGGCCTTGTCGCCTGCCATCCTAATGGTCCCAGTTTCACTGGGGTCATGCGACGGCGATCATCCTATCTCGGAGCCCGCCAGCATTCCACAGCTCAAAACTCAGCCACACAGTGAAGATGATCCCAGCGCTTTCTCAAGACCGAGCATGTGGCTCGCCGAAGGAACGTTTGGCCAGCGACCGAGTTGGTAACTTCAGGCATACGGAGTCGTCAACGAGCTAGTGCACTCCGATCCCTCTCCCGGGTGGTTCGCTGGAGTTGGGACCAAAAGAAATGTCGGGTGGCACGACTTGGCGGCAATGAGGGGCCAGAAGCTTTGGTGTCTCGGCTGTGATTTGCAGCATCGTGAGAATCCATCCCTGAGGCAGAGCCGCACAAAGGTCATCGACAGTCGCCTTTTGCTTTTTCCGTCTTCATACCAATCGAGACCCTCGGGCCAATGACGGCTTGTCGCTTCAGGCTTCGCAGCCTTGTCGTTCCCCGGAATTGTTGAGTTCCACTGCCAATCAGCATGGGAACACTGAAAAGCCGCTCAATCACGTCGAAGTTTCGGCTGAACCTTGATTGAAACCATGTAACTGAGATCGGGGCGCTAACTCGTGAACTAGCAAGCTCAGCGTATACTCCGTACATGTAGTTCTAGTCCAAGAAGGAGAGATAACAAGTTAAGTTTTGTTGGCCACATGTGTGTTTTAAGCCTCATATTTGCCTCTTGCTACCATTCAACAAAAGGAACAGATGTTTCACTCATTGAAAACTCCTTTTGTCCCAAACTTGAGCCTCAATTTTGATTTGCGACACAGATATATTTTAGGCAATGCCAAAGAAGTGAACCTGGCAGTTTCGCCCATACATAACACCAGCATCACAGCACTGCTCAACGACTTCAGCTCATAGGACGGCGCATTGATGCTTGGTTTGAATCAAGAAAGTCTTGAACAAGTGAAGCGCAGCTCTGGATTGAAAGAGTGACTCTAAATTCTTATCAATAATACCCTTTTCCATGATGATCTGTTGTTCTCGGCCTCACACGTCCCCAGCAGCACATCCCCCGCCCTTGAAAAGTTCGAAATCCAAGAAGACTTGCTTCGCTCTAGGTTAATACCTGGGCGTTTGGCTAAAGAGACGGAGGGACATCTGCGATTTGTGTGCTCTTGTTTCCCTTGTTCGGTTCCCGCTCGACTGTCATGACTCAAAAATTCGACTCCATTCCTTTCGACATTTGGCATGAGATTGCCTCCTATCTGGGGCCCGAGGACTACGTCAACTTGAGTCTCGTCAACAGGGAAATGTACGAGCTGTTGAAGGATGACATGACAGCCCGAAAATCTGCTCAGGTATGCCTGATTATGGGATGGCGCCCCGCATGCCCTGCCCGATGGCCCCCCCTCTCTCCCACCCATGGCTGGAAAGATGTTGAGCACTGACACGTCTTACTAGAAGTTTATGTTCCACAGTGCTGAGTGCAGGTTGGCTGCAAGCGGGCAAATCAGCTACTGCCAAGCCATAAGACGGGCGTTTGACGTCCGGGAGGCTGTGGCCAACGCTCAGCCTTACTCTGCAAGCGTTGTCGCCTGCGCGGAGAGTTTCCAATTCAAGCAAGGTGTACTCTGTTACAAATATCGCGATACGCTACGGGTTTTGAACGTCCGTGATGCGGATGACACGGAGCAGGTTATCGACGTCAGAGCGGCGTTTTTTGAAGTTGTTCTCCGCCGAAAACCCCACGATCCCGGAGAAAGACCCCAGATCACCCTCCTTCATTATTCAGATGGCATTGCTTCTTGCTTATGCAAGTGGGCTGGCCTTGCTTGGCTTCTCGCTTTTGATGTGCGCCCAACTTTCTCCGAAGTGGGCATGAGTCGCGTCAGAACCATGCGCCAACTATACTCAACGGATGAGCTTTTCGTACGCAACAACGCGTCATATCTTTACTACGGAACACATTCAGGAGAGGTACAAAATAACCATTTTGACTATAGGGAATGGCTAATTCACGGAGTGTACCTACCTGAGGACCGTAACCTCACAAAACGGCCTCTTCAGCTTGAAAATGTCGTAGGGTCCGAGGTCGGATCCACTATCTGTTTTGAAATACGAGATGACTACCTCTACGTGGTCTCCAACCAGACATCACACGAAGAAGAGGAGGTCGACTGGACATCGTTCTACGTCTGTGTGCGTATTCCTCTCTCGCAACCAACACAGCCCATATGGCGGCGATGTTGGCGACGCCAGCATCAAGAAGGGCCCCTGAACGATTCCTGGACCGACCTGTCCCTGAAAACGGATGAAGAGACCGGAAATCTCACCATCGTTGAATGTCGGCGAGAATGGCGAAATGGCGGCAGTGAAAACTACAGAACGTTTTATATGCAACCGATCGACCGTCCAAGTGCTCTGGCTGAATGGGAGGCCGATGATCTCGACCCGGTGACTGCCAATTCTCCCCTTCCTGGAGATGAGCCTCCGAGTCCTGGATTTCCTTGTTATAGGCGCGCTGCTGAACTACCAAATGATGATCCATTGACCCGTACGCTTGACGCTTTTAGTAAACCCAACTATGTTCCTCCACGGAAACGTGTACGACGGCAATATCATGATGAATATACTTTTGAAGAGAGAACTTCGGATTCTCGAAAAGATTTTCCACTATCGAAAACCAAATTTTGGACGTACAACCACTCCGCGTCGTCATTTGTTGACCTCGTTAATGACCCACGGCCAACAAAAGGATTCTCTGCACAAGCAGATCGATTGCGTCTCCGCATTGGCTCTCGAAAACGTAAGTGTCCTATCGACGAACAGGGCGAAGAAGTCGAACGTGGTTCCTTATACCCCCCAGAATATTTCCACGGCTGTGGTGTGCCTGTTAAATGGTCTGAAGAGCGTTACAAGTCTCGTGGAATCAAGTTCTGGCCACCAGATGACGCCCCAGAGGAGCTTCTCCAGCTCCTCTGTCCGCACACGGCATCGGGGCGGATCGAAGCGGCCGCTGATGAAAGGATGATTGTTTACTTGACAAAAGCTTCACAACCGGACGATCCCAGACAAGTGATTGTACTGATTAATTTCGACCCGACCATCAGATTCAAGGGGCTCAAGCAGCTAAGTCAGCCCTCCTTGACAACCACATCCGATTCCGGAAACACAAACACGCGATCTATCTCGACAGACGCATTCGCTACAGCTTCTGCGTCCTCCCAGCCCAAATCCTCTTCCTTCCCATCTCTTTCCAAAGCAAGATCCTACTCTACATCCAGCCGACCATACTCGCATGACGCGGTTAAAGACCCCGCATGTCGCGGCAAGAAGTTACGCTACACAGAACCACGGTGGTTTGCTATTGAGTCAGCGTCGTATCACAATATGCCTGGATATTGGCTTCGTTGATTGAACCAAGACTGAAGGCGTAGAGCTACAACCTGGGCTGCGTCGGAGACATAATATCACCTGATAACATGAATTAACCCTCTTGAAACTACCTCTAAAAGCCATAGAAAGAGATATCATATGGTTTCGACAAAAATACCCTTTTAGCTCGAGGGCCAGGTTTGGGATGAGGATCAGCTTTAATCTGGCTTGCTTGGCCTGAGGCTCGGGCGAAGGGGCGTGAAGCGGAGTGAAGCTGAGCGAGGAAGGGCGAGGTGGGGGGAGAGCTGTAATCCTCATTGGCGAACTAAACACCTCTCCCTTCGTGTTCTCCATAGTTACTGTAAACCTTCTGGTTACTCTTGTGCCAAGTTCCATAGGTTTTAGGCTCCAGCTTTCCATGTTGAACAAGTTCATAGAAGCAAGTTCTTGAAAGGAGCTGCAACAGGCCAACAGAGCATATGGTTTCTGGCAAACTAGTTCTTGATCAGATTCCATGACAGGCCTCTGCCTGAACGCAGCTGCAAATTATGGAACTGAAAGACAAATGCGATCATAAATGGCTTTGTTTGAGGAAATCTCAAATGAATAAATCAGTCAAAAGAACTGTTTAAAAAGGAACATTTTCACAAGTTTGTCCCAACGATCCTTCAGCACATTCACATTCTCAATGTATGTAATCTGACACATCAGAAGATCGGCTTTCAACTCAGTCTAGGGAAGATAACTCGCAGAGCGTTAATCTGACCTGGAATCTCACCATTTTCGGCGATCCGATCAGTGCAAACATCTATCATCCAGCTTCGGACTCCTGCAAAGGAGGCACATCACATTTTATTCATCATCCCATAAAGACCACCCCCCAGGATTCTGCCATCCGAATATTGCTGTTCGTGGAACCACACTGTCCACAGATCGTCCAGTAAAATTTCTCAGCACGGCTTTAGTTCCTCCCCAGGTCTTCCATACACTTGGTGAACTGCGACCTTGTAATCCGGGCGCAAGAAGGGGTCAAACATGAGCAGCACCAACGATGGCTGGATGCAACTCAACGTCTCTTGAGGTATCTTGTCGAGTTGACGCCCACAGCAAATTAGCGATGAGATTAAAGATGGCGTTCCATATCTCATTATCGCTTGCCTTTGAAGGATAAGTCTATCAAGAGATTGAAAAAATCACAGCTAAAGTCGCATTATAGGTGTGTAAATAAGCCTGCAAGCTCAAAGCCTGTTGCACCTTGACTGCCTGGTTTAAAGGCCCGGGAACATTGTCGCCTTCAATGAGAACCCGTGCGTGACATCATGCTCTCTATGCAATAACAGCTTTCAAACTTCCCGGCGCACTGGTCCGAGATCGCTCAAATTGCCTTTAATTTTGCCTTGAAAGTGGTAGAAAATGTAGAAAAGTCCACTTCCATAATATGGTCCATTAGGGAGCTCAAGGTTAAAGGGACAAAAAAATGAACAGCTTCTACGCAGTGGAATATTCCCCGCACCAGCATTTGTAGATAAGGCTACCCACGGGCCATCATGAGGTATTGGGAAATGCGCCTGTGGCGTAAAGCTTGACAACGTCATCGTCAGTCGAACCTTTACAAGGTTCTTCGGAGTTAACTAGGCTGTACAGGAGGGTGCCGAAGGCAAATATGTCGTCCTGGTTGAGTCTTTGTAACCGGGTAGATCCTTCCACTCACTCCGAATTACATTCCGCAGTTCAGAATCCTAGGTTCAGGTCTGCTTTCTTCCGTCGTCCTCTATCTGGAACAAACCCAGCCCAGTCAAATACTCTGTCCCCGGCGTAGGAGCTGTACATCAAAAGTTTATTCTCCCTTTCCTCAACGGAAGACGCTGAGCCGGGTCTGGCGGGCAAAGAATTCATTTCAAAACTTTCTGGGCTGTGGTCTTGTCGTAGCAAGACATGCTGAGTTCATATAAGGCCTTCAATGTGAATGTAAGTGCGGTGTATGGGTTTGACGGATCACAGGACGCCTGGACCACGCGTACTTGCCCGAGAATGAAGATCACGACCGTAGCCAAGAGGAATGTCAGCAGTTGCATACTGTGTAAAATGAGGGGGAAATTTAATGCCCGGGTGTCTCTGGCTCTGTATACTCAGATTTTGAGGGATCCCAGCGTACTTCATTCATCTGGCAGTATAAGATGGAAGGCATTCCCAATATTTCCGAAGAAGGTAATTCTTGCCATCCATGTGCTGGTCCAACAGTGAGTGATCCCGGATCATGATGGCCCAGTGATCCCGTCGGTGTTGAAAGAGACAGTATGCAAGAGTGCGGCGGTGGTTGTCAGCTACCAGGCCTTGACCGAGCATGAAAAGCAATGGACCACACCACATCTGTGAAAAGGAGAGAGAGGGTAAGACACAAACAGCCATGAAATACAAGGAGTCAGGAAGTAGGGATAATAAGAGGAAAAGGCGCTAGTTCTCCTACTGTTCTCCAGGGGTGATTGTAGCTTCTTTTTTCAAGCCATCAATAGTCATTGCCAACCAACCAGTCCAGCTATAGTCAGCTGGCGGGCGGAGGAAGTAAGAAGAACCAGGGGAGTTTGATCCTCGCACATTTCTGTATGGCTCTTTCAAAAGCCGGCGGAGTTGGGAACTCAGCCTTTTCCCCTGTGGTTTCCTTTCAAACAAGTTTGAGGTCTAATGGGTTCTGCAGCCAGTCGAAGAGGTAGGATCTGGCTCCTCTGACCAATACATGTTAAAAAAGCGCACCCATCAAGTTACTGAATTCACTTGGGCCTGATAGGAGCTTGTGCTTGATGCGTTCCACAATAGCTGATGCTTGTTGTTTTTGATGGGACACTGATATGCTAAATCACTCCAAATCAAACTGTTTCAGAGTCACTTGTTTGAGCATCAGTAGTTATGACAATTCATGGCTGGATACAGATGAGCGATACGTGTTAGTTATACTCCGTAGTTAGAGGGAAAAAAAGCCCCCTCTCTTCATTTCTCGCGCGAAACCTTGATAAGGGAAGATCACGTGAGGGACGGAGTGCCGATAAAGGGTTTGAGTCATCGCAGCGATTCCCCCTCTTCAAGAGGAGATTCTGACGGGGACTGCTCGAGACATATTCTCTGGACACTCTGCTTCAGCTCAGTGACACAGAACGAAGTTATTTTGCTCAATTGCTTACCAATTGCATTCAGAAATGGCTGGGACAACTCTCCACCTCCGTGCGGAGGACAAGATCCTCGAGCACAGGTATGATCTTACTTCTCGTGTCTTTCGGCGAGCATACGATGGGAATCACTGCGTTGGGTTTCTCGATTGAGGCCCACCTAATGCTCCTCCAATTCCAAACCACCCAAGTCTAACAAATCTCGAGCTAGATCTGCACTCACTCCGTCAACTACTCGTGCTCTTATCGACGCCGGCTACAACATCAAGGTCGAGCGGTCACCTACCTCCGCTCTCCGCAAGCGAATTTTTCCGGACGAGGAATTTGAGAAGGCTGGCGCCGAATTGGTTGCCGAAGGAAGCTGGGTTAATGCACCCAAGGATTCAATCATCGTGGGTTTGAAGGAGCTTGATGAGACCAAAGATTTCCCATTGGTGCACGACCACGTCACATTCGCCCATTGCTTCAAGAACCAAGGAGGTTGGGAGAAGGCTTTGGGAAGGTGGAGTCGTGGTGGGGGTGTTTTATATGATTTGGAATTTCTGCAGGTTTGAGCTCCTGGTGCCGCGGCCTACGAGGGCTTTCTGGCAAGGCCGCAGGGCTAACGCTCCATATTACAGGATGACTCGGGTCGAAGAGTAGCTGCTTTTGGTTATCATGCTGGCTTTGCCGGTGCTGCGCTTTCATTGAAGACCTGGGCCTGGCAGCTCGAGCACCCGGATGGCACCCCACTTCCAGGTGTCGACGAATTCACCGGCGGGAAAGGTTACTATGTCAATGAGGATGAGATGGTCAATCAGATCCGTGCCGATATTGAAAGGGGAGCTAAGATTGCGGGTCGCAAGCCACGAGTCCTGATTATCGGTGCATTGGGTCGTTGCGGAAGGTGAACCGACCCATTTGGACATCGCTTGAAGTAAAAGCATAGCACTAACACGTCCAATAGAGGAGCCGTCGATGCATGTGTCAAGGCAGGTTGCGAGGATATCCTCCGATGGGATATGGCAGAAACGGCGAAGGGCGGTCCTTTCACCGAAATTGTCGAATCCGACATGTATGTGCTATCAGTGGGAGAATAGACGTGCTGGATTGCTGACGGCGGACAGCTTCATCAACTGCATTTATCTCACTAGCAAGATCCCTTCATTTGTCGATGAGGAGAGTCTCAAGAGCCCGAATCGTAAGCTCTCTGTTGTGTGTGACGTGGTATGTACTCCTCCCGCCAATTTTGGGCGCAAGGGCGCTAACCCAGCGGGATTTATAGAGCTGTGATACCACTAATCCCAACAATCCTATTGTAAGTCCTGATTATCTGTGTAACTCATACAGGCCTTGAGCTAACTGTTTGCTTTCTAGCCCATTTACAACGTAAACACCGTATGTACATCTACTTTCATTTATTCCTAAACTCCAGCTGATCGACTTGCCCAACAGACTTTCGATAAACCTACCCTGCAGCTTAATTACACCAATCCTCCTCTCAGCGTGATATGTAAGTGTGGCTTCTGCTCAAGCTTATGCTATTTGCATTACTTTTCTCCTCCAAAATGGAGACGCAAGAGGCTAAATCCGGATTTTCAACAGCAATCGACCACCTTCCAAGCCTTCTCCCAGCCGAGTCATCCGAGGCCTTCTCCACAGATCTCCTACCGTCCATGCTCGAGATCAAGAACCGGACCTCCCACCCCGTCTGGCAACGGGCGGAGAAGCTATACAGAGAGAAGGTGCAAACATTACCCGCCGAGTTGCAAAAGGTAGAAGTTTAGATCGTTGCTTCTTTTTGGTATATTTGATACAAAAGGAGAATGCATGGATTGCATAGATGGCACCTGTTGGGTATTTCGGGGTATAAAATTAAAGATGACATAATAGATGGCGGAAAACGATGTTAGGAGATTCCATGGGTATAGGCTCATTCTACAAAAATATGCTGGTATCAGTTTAAAAGTTCGAAACTTCTTCAATCCAAAGGGCCAGGAGATCGACTTTGTACGGTGACCTCTTTCGTAGTTTCACTCGCTTCTCTATCGGTCGACGCTCCAACTCCGAGCGGTGAAAGTCAATGATTAGGGCCCGTTGTAGCTCATCATTCCACAAAACGTTTCCATGACGAAAGTCCTTATGTATAACTCCCAAAGCTCGAATTTCTCTGTTAGACCTCCTGATCTCGCGAGTCAACGCCTCGGAGTGCTCGAGCTTAGTTGTATCCTTACCACCCCAGGCCATGAGCAGCATGTGGCGTATCTGTCCGCCCCCATGTAGAAAGTAGACCATTCTCAGATCGACCGCTCCAAGAAACACAGGGACTGCAGACCCCTGAGCCCTTTTTGAGGATGCGGTATACATCTGCTTCGCGAGAGACCTCATTCCAGCGGAGGGACGTCGTCCCCCTTCCAACCACTGTATAGCCATATGTAGCGCAGGTGATTTTGAACGGTGCTCCAAATGCACCACAGTCTCCAAATGATGTGCACTTGTGATCAAGATTTTCATCCAGCTGTTCCTTGAGCAGCTGTACCAGGCAATCTGCGGTAATAAGATGATGCTTGCCCTCTCGGCCTCGTCGGTGAAGCTCCACATTAGGGCATTGGCCATCTAGCATGCGGCTATGTTTAAGGCCGAGTAGACACTTTTGTGTGCAAAATTGTTCTGCATGGTGGTTCTGTTGCTTACGGTGGGTGTGTCTTGACCGTGGCGGTTGCTGAGTGGGAGGGGATGAGTGTGATCTGGCTGAGGTTCCGCTTGCGTCTGGGTGGTGCTTGGTTCAAGTCGGTGTCCGATGAATCAGTGGGTTCTGAGTCGTATGCGGTTGCCTCAGGTGCACAGCCTGCCTAGGACCGCGTACGAGCTCGCCGTCAAAGGGGAAGATGGAAAATATTCTGAGCCTGGGGGGGGTTTCCTAAAGCTCCTCCTCCGGGATTTGAGCTCGGGCATAGTCGAAATCTATTTCCCACACGTGCAGCTGCTGAATTGCATCGTTGCGCTACTGAATATCCCGAGGACGCAAAGGAGAACTCATTAGACGTAGGCACAAGACCCGAGCGATAGCTGTCTTCGGCTCCTGCAAAGCCTGCTCATCTCCAGTATCGACTTCCATATTGGGTTCGCAGAGATAGAAGTAAACGTCGCGGGATCATCATGGCGCACATGAAGAAGGATAAGGGCGAAACCATTTATTATATAGGAATAGTCGAGGCCTTCATGGATCATCACATGATATTCTTGGGCCAAAACTGCTCCAGTTAACTGTTCAGCATTATATTTTAATTTCTCAGCGGGGTCAGTTGGAACTGCTTCCCGTTGAACGACCTCCTCCCAGAATTCCATTGGGCGGAGCCCTACCCGAATATATTCCACTGGGAGCTTGTGGGGAGGCTTAAGCTCCCCTGTGGTGATCAGAGTGTTAGTGCTATTATCCAGGCGATGGACGCAGAACTGATCGGGAGTAGGCTGGCTTTTGCACCCGATATATCTGAATCAAGCTTATCCAAGGTATTTGCGTGATTTTCGAACTGGATCCCATCTCCCAGCGAGAATTCGCTTCGAGCATTTGGGATTTTACACAGCTCCGCAATCACATCATGCACATGGTCTTGCACGCCGAATCGCTCGTAACTTTCGAGGCCCTTTTCGCTGGCTAGTAGCCGGCGATGAAACAAACACCCCAAGGCCCTCCAATACGATAATAGGTGAAAATATCCGCGGTGCATCTGCCTCAGATGCGCGGAAGTAATTGCGAACGGTATCGTACACGTCTTGCTGCCTTGCTGGGCAGCCCGTCCAAAGACGAAGCCGTGTAGGGCAAAGTTTTCCCGTGGGCATTGTCGACGAAGCCTTTGTAGAGCGGGGTGCCTGTGCAACCCTTAATGACCGAGACGATGAATCATGACAGGTTTGAAGATATTTGTCAAAGGTTGTAAGATGTGTGCGCTCGATTTCTCTGAAGAAAAGAGCTTTGTAGTCTGGTGAATTGTTTCCTGCCATCTGGGGCCGTTTGCTGTTTAATTTTCAACCAGGACTATCAACTGCTACAAAAACACCGCTCTTGGGGGATGTTATGCTGTGGTTGGCCTCTCACAACCAGCCTGTGGCGTTGTAGGTCTTTGGCAGCAGTTTGAGAGCAGCTGCTGGACAGCAGGCCTACAGCCAGCATCAGTGTCCGACCAGAGAGATCTCCTTGATATACAGTATATCATCAGCATCCTAATAGTAGTTGCTAATGTGCAGATTCAGATTCAAAAAGAAATGTGGTCAAGAATTGCTGAAGAAATGCAGATACCTTGGAGGGCTGCAGCGCCAATGCATTGGCAAATGAGGAAGAGTGAAATGGCACACTGAGCAGAGGTGAGACTATTCTCTTTTATCACCCCCACCACAACCACAGGCAACATTTTACCAGAGAAACAAGTCTACTGTAGTATAGGCCAGCTGACCACCGGCATTCCAGCAGATTCACCACCTCCCAATCATCTAAAAATATGGGCCAAAGCAAGACGACCTGGCAGTGGTCGCAATCTGTAGCAACAGAAAACGGGATCAAGGGGCGTAGATATAGGGCTCGAGTTTTACATCCCTTTCGGAAGAGCACAATGCTCCGCTCCTTGGATCCCAAAAGCTTTAATGGCAAGAGAAACATTACAAAATCAAAAAGGGAAACATGGGGCGAAACAAAGTGACAATGCGCTTTACATGGTAAGCCGGCTGTATCTCAATGTCATACATTGTAATCTGTTCGGACAATGCTGCTTTCTGGGCTGTATGTACTTGCTGCCCCCCGCCCCTCTCCGGAGTGACATGGGTCTCCTGCTGCGAATCAGCATTTCAGCGGAAGATGCCCTGCATTCTAGGCATTCAAACTCTCCGATTGCTGAAGCCCTCGTACAAATTAACCGAACTAGTTTCGTGCCCACCAGGGGCGCGTCCAGTCAAAAATGCAGACGTTCTCCTCTCTTGTGCAAAAACCGGTCTCAAATTTAACTATATACATACATACGTACACACATGCACCGCCCTTATCACATCGTGAGAATCATTTGACCTGTCACATCTATAGGTACGCTAACCCGAGTCATTCGCCTGGCGGCTTGAGCAAGTGACACGACAGTGTACTGAAAAAGATGCTTTCTTAAAACTGCATCTGCTCTCTGATTTCCGGGGAGTTCAAGAACATGCACCGCTCGCGAAGTTTCTGTGCGCGGATAGCTGGCTTTGCCCGACGGCCATCCCACGGCGATAAACCTGCCGACGGGCCTCCAGCCACATAAATACTCGTGTTGTTACCTCTCGCGAATGCTTTTTCCCATCCTTTCAAAGTCTCCTTTCCCCGAACGGACGGACGGCCGACACTGGCGAAGGATGACCAAGACCGTGAAGCTTCGATCGCAAGACGGCGGTCAGAGTCGACCGGGTCGAAAGGGTATCCGGGAATGTCATAGTGAGAAATGTTGCCAAATACGTATGCGAACTCAGATGTGTGGATCGCACCGAGGCCGGGGCTGCCTATCGCAGCCAGGATTGGGGCGACAAGAGTCTGGTTGAAGTCATACAAGTAAACGTCGATATCTTTCCGCGCCAAATTCTCTCCATACCAGATTGGCATGCATGTCATGATGATATCTCTGAACATTCTGGCCGAACGGTAGAACTGCGCAGTGCGGTTAGCCGTTGGATCGTCAGAGAAATCGGAGCTCGGATAAAGCTCAAGTAATGACTTGACCGAGTCATCCGTCATCGCAGGGAGATAGCTGGAGACAAAGTTGAATGTATCCTCTTCCGTATAAATTTCCTGGGGTGTGTAATACGTGACATCTTCCTCGGTCCATCCAATCATTGTCCTCACTTTCGCGAAGCGACCTTCGGAAACGAGAGTTGACGGTGCATCTGGTAGAAAATCACCGTCTACCGTCGGCAGCCAGGAGTCTCCAATATTGTTGGAGATGTCGGCCACGTGGACCTCGATAGACTTATTCAATAGGGGCTCCGTGTCAAAGTCACGCAGACAAGCAATGGTTTCTGGGGAGTGCAGATCGGTGGTATTGCAGCCAGTGGCGCCGGCGACCAGCTTCATTTCATTGATAGTGAAGTCACCGGTAATTCCGGGTTCGAGAGCCTGGCTCTGACAAATGCCCTGTTGGAACGGTACCGGCTTTGTGCCACCATATGCCATGGTGTGGAGGCCAACCGCAAGGCCTAAGTCGATGTCAGCAACCGCCAGAAAAAGGAAGAAAATGAAACATCGCCAGGTTTGTACCTCCGGAAGATTGGCCGAATATTGTAACTTTCGATGGATCCCCTCCAAAAACCTCGATGTTGTCGCGAACCCACTCGAAAGCCAGTCGCTGGTCCCTTAGACCGGCGTTGGTCGACTTTTCCTCTCTAAGAGCATCTGAGATGGCGAACCCGAACACTGTTGTATATATATTAGCATCACACCGTTTTTGCTGAAGTCATGCTGTTCTGATAAACGTACATCCCAAGCGGTAATTGATCGAGACATGAATGATGGGCATCTCATTTTTCATAGACTCCAGAATCATTCCATCCGGTTCGTAGGAGAGGTCGGCATTTGAGCCAGTCCAGAAACTACCTGATAGGCAAGTTAGTCAACATTCCCACCCAACCAACTCGGCATAAAACTGCTTGCCTCCGTGGATGTAAATCATAACGGGTAACTTGGAGTCGGACGACAAGCCCGGGGGTCGAACAATATTCAAATTAAGGCAGTCTTCAGAGATATCGAAGATATTTGACAACGTCAAGGGAAAGTTTGGATTGCCGGTCTCCTGGGGACAGGCGGGCCCGAATGATCTGGCCATGATCGTCGATCCTTCCTCGGGCACATATGGCCGAGGGGGCTTGAACCTGTGCTCGCCGCTCGTGTCCTGGCCATATGGGATGTTCAGAAAGACATCGAGACCATTCCTCGATATCCCTTCGTAAGTGACCTGGGTCTCAGGATCCGTCACGCGCGGGCTGGCTGCCGCGTTGGCCGCCACGGTCAACGCCAGGAGTAGAGCGGACTTCATAGTGCCGCAGAAGCAGAGCAATTGAAAAACGTACGTCCGGAAGAAATGGGCTCTATGAGAGAGCACATTCATATATATATCGAGCACTCGGTACTCTGGACCTTGGTTAATTTACCATTGCATGAACCTGTCCGTGTTACATCGCCTCCGCGGGGAGTCCTCTGGGAAGTTCTGCATGGGTTCCACTGTCGGGAGAAAGGATTGGCGGCCAACCCAACTCCCGTCTCCTGGGGCTGAAAGTGCACGCCATACTCAATGGAGCAGGTCAACAGTTCAGCGTGGATATTCATTGGTGCGGCATGGGGTTTCTGGAAAACAGGACAGCCGACAGGGCCCAAGGATGCAGCTGCAGGGCAAGCGAGGGAAAATCCCCAGCCGCTGACAACTGGCGATTTGCGACGCATCCTCCCCCCAACACCCCGGTCAGCCAAACGGTCCTTGACGGTTAGTTACTTAGGCTTCACTTGCGGCATCAAACCCCAGAAGGAAGGAGAATGGGATAAGACGGAAATGGAGATAGAGACGACATGAGCGTAAAGTTGAGTTTCTCAGTGGGATCCGGAGTAGTCAACTCGTCGACTCGGTGTCAAAGTGGGGGTGACAAAAGCGGTCAAGATTTCGCGCGGGACACATTTGAGCGCAACAAATGGTAGTTAGTTAACTGCCATGCACATCGAATATCTATCGAGTCCACTGGTAGTTGGCGCTGGGCCTGGAAGACGAGGAAAATTGAAGTTGCAAGATGCCGCTCGGGAGGGTTGTTTCGAAGACATTCCGATACATTCGAGTCAAGGGTTCACATTATAGCGCCAGGGGTCAATTCGACGACCAAGATCATACGCGAAGTCAAATAATTCCCGGAATCCAAAAAAAAAAAAAAAAAAAAAAAAAAAAAGAAGGGTTCAAATCGCATCAACTCCTACCCTCTCATTTTCAGCGCTACGGGCAGGGAATTCTATGAGGCCCTCCATTCCCCAAGTAGACATCATGGGAGAAGCCTCGCATGTTTCTTTCTACTCAGCGTCAGATTTTCTCCTTTGTGAGCGGTTACCGCTGCCAACTATTTCAATACGTAGTAGTTACCCTACAGTACGGAAGGAAAGATCAGTGGTTCAAGAGAATGTAAAACAGCGTCCTTTGGATATAGCGCCAAAACATGTATACCTATCCATATTGATATGGCCTTGATAAAATAGAAGCTATGTAGTCGCATGTAAATGTAGTCGGATCCCCAAGATATGTGATAATTGTCAACGGATAAGTTTAACATCCTCAATTGTTGAGTCTAACATAATTTCCTAACGCAATAGTTAGCCTTTACCTGTCACACAAATGCACTCAACGGGGCGGGTAAACGATGTTAAGACATACCAGGAAATTGTCCAACCTTTCCGTTTATTCTTCCCGTCCACCACTCATTCTCGTTATTCGTCCTGGACACAATTTCAATGACATCTCCTGTGATGAAACTCAAGTCTCCCACTGCCTGTGCTTCATAGTCATACAGCGCCGTCACAGTCTCGACTTGCGCGGCCGCGAATTTAGCTGGCTTGGGCCTTGGTGGTGGTGGAGCAGGCTTCGCTTTCGCGGCAGCAGCAAGGGTGCCGTTCCCAAAGGTACCCGATGCGGAGCTTCCGATTAGGGGGGATGTAGTATGCGCAGAGTATGGAGGAGGAGGATTTTCTGATCCGCTCGCGGTTCGTCGGGAAGGGTATGTTTTTGACTCCGCAGCTAGCTTATCCTTTCCGCCGCCGGGTGTGAATTTTGAGCCCGGCCGTCGGCCGCCTGTGGTTTTGAAATGGACTATTGATAACTGCTCAGTACGCTCTTTGACGTCCCCCCGTTTCCTCTCGTATGCCTCCTCCACATCCGACGTGAGGTCGAAGTAACCAATGTTCAACCCTTGCATCTTCTCATGAAGTGTGTAAAAGACATTGAGCTGCATATAATAAAATGACTGGAAAAGGGGCTTGATAAACTCCGCCTCCAACGCAAATAGCTTCGGTAGCTCGTCTTTCAAGAGGTCGTTGTAATAATTGAATTCTTGCGTCGCCTGCTCGACATCATTCTCTGCCCTATAGAGCGCCTTTTCATCTTTTAACGATTTATCCTTCTTGTCCTGGAGCTTTTTTAATGAGGCGCGATGACGGTCATAATCCAGCTGTTTATGCTGTCGCTTCACGGCAACCTTCCGAATGACCTTGATGATCTCCAGCAGCTGGTCGGCGGGACTGATGATTCGAGATTCGATCAACTCGAGCTCGGGTTGCAACGTTGTCAATAGCTCCCTCACGATGGACTCGTATTCCTCACAAGCTTGGATGCCCTCCGGGTTCCCCTCGGGTACTAGCGTAGTCGGATCGGAAGCTCGCCCGGAAATAGGCTTATACAGTTCGGCAATAGCTTTGGAGAACTCGATCTGGTGGTTTAACATGCCTATAAAGTCCCAGCTTTCACATTAGTAAACAAGAACAATCAGCCAGGCTACAGCAATTTGAGCGCCTAAGCGGGGGTGGGGGTTGAAAAAGAAAAAAACAGGCGGAAGGTTCGGAATACCAGTAATTGCGTCGAAATACTTTTTCGACTCATCGTGCAGTTTCTTTGTCTCCTTCTCGAGTTCTTGAAACCTCCGCTCGGCGTCTATATATACAGGGTCCTTTGTATTCTCGCCGAGGTTGAACCTGGCCTTGAAGGTCTGAGGAGCTCGTGCAAAGCTCTTCTGTATTCCCTTCAAACTCATCGCAGGAACTCCAAGCGTACTCTATATATCTGCAACCACCGGGAGAGTGTGGTTTAACGGTTCGCGATTGACGTAAATAGACCAGGGGTAATTAGGAGCGTTCTGCACCGCGGGGAAACTCGATCGCTGAACCGCTTGGATGTGATCGAATTAGTAGGGGGTTTCTTCGGTTGAAACATTCAGGAAAGCATACCTGACGGACGACACGGAATTAGCGCATAGAGAATCAATATTACTCTTCACAAACTACAGTGATAGCAAGAACAGCATCGATCCGTGGCGAAAACGATTGTTTCAAAAGAGTGTTTCCCTCCCCGGCGCTCTTTATGTGGCTGACGCTGTCCGGCGATCGTCACTGGTGTGGCTGAGAGCCAAGCCATCGGTTCTTCGACCGAATTGGACTAGCGCGATCTACCCGGCGCACCGACGTGTGGCTGTGAGACAAGCTCCGAGCCTAACGCCACAGACGCTGTTGTGCTTCTGGTACGGACCACGCTACATACCTGCTTCGACGGGGACGATTCCGCCTACAAAACGGGCATCCTCTCCTAATCAATTCGGGGAGCGAGGGTGTGTCTCCTAGCCTACGTCATCTACCCTTGTCAGTCCTAACGTCAGAGTAGGGCTGACGATACGGAGTAACAGATCTGCCGTTCTTCCCCGCACCGTCATACCAAGCCTAGGACTCGGCTGTCCATGAAAGGAGGATCGTCACTTGACGTTTCATCCCTGATCAGATCTCCGGAACAATCCGATAGGTGGGCTAGTACCAGTTCTGAGATCCCAGACCAACTTCTTGCATCTTGGTGAAATCCGTCATAACAATCATATGTCCTGCCTGAAATGGGCTAAGACGGGGAGGGGAGAGAGGTAGTGTGTAGTGCACATCAATGCTCGCTAAATTTTAAGTTTGGCTTGTGAACCAGGAATCTTGCACTGAAATGGGTAGCTGATAGCTCAGCATCAACATTTTCATCTGAGATGGGAGGCTAATGATTTCAAAGATATCGTCGTTGAAGACTTTATATACATCACAACAACCTGAGCATATTAGAGCAAGTCATGTACAGACATAAAAGACTATCACTGATAGATTGCTATTCGCAAAGCTCCAGACTGCTGGTAGCATCCGTCCCCTGATGGGATAGATTGCGGGCGGGAAACATGAATGATCATGCCGCTTGCGCCTCACGGTTCTGTTCTTTTTTCTTATAGTTCTCAATAACGTCGGCGTCAACCTCTTCCTCAAAGACATTGACGTGTGTGGATGCAAATTTCCTCGCGCTTACCCCGCGCTCAAACAGGAGATCCAACTCAGCGAACGACCTACCTTGGGGTTCCGGAATCCGGAAGTAAGTATAGATGATGCAGAGGAAGCAGCTACCGCCCCAGAAGAAGCCAGCATAGTTACCCCAGCCCCAGGCGCTAGGGTTAAGCATGTACGGAGTCAGCACGTTGCAGATGATGGCCACGATATTGTACACGTTTCGACCCAGCACGACGGTCTTGATCTGCAGTCGTCTCGTGGAAAGTTCCGAAACGAGTGAGTAGCAAACGGTTCCAACGGAGAGTTGGTAGAACAAGGCCCAAATTATCATCATGCTGCCGGTAGCTAGGGATCCTTGGTCTCGGTGCGCCTCCGGGACAAGTCCAAGGAAACCCATGATAAGGAGCATGCTACAGAGACCGCAGAGACCATAAAGATAAAGCGATCTACGGCCCACGCCAAGAGTCATTAAAAACCAGGCCCCGAAGACTCCGACCATGTTGATGGCATACTGGCCCATAGCAAAAGAATATGCGTGTCTGGTCTCCAAGCCAGCCTGCTGAAGGAAGTACGTGGAGTAGTTTGAGAATGAATTGCCGCTCAGGTTCTGGATAGCCCACACCATGCAGACAATCTCAGTGCGGCGCAAATCGATACCCTTGAAACAGTCCCAGTAGCTGGCTCCCGCCGTTATTTTCTCTTCCAATGCCGTTGTGTGCACCATCATGGCAATCGTTTCGTCCGCGTTGAAGTCAGTTTCCCGGTTCAAGCTAGTTAGGCGTAGGAGGGACCGCTTTGCATCCTTAACTCGGCCCTTCCGGACAAGCCACCAGGGTGATTCAGGAGCCAGCGCTATTCCAATGCAAAGGGGAAGCGGCCACATCCATTGAAGACCATACGGAATCCGATATGCCCACTCGTCGTTTCGGTTAAGCATAGATTTGATCACTCCGATACCAATGAGCTGCCCAAGGCCCCAGCAGAAATTGACGTACGTTGTGAGATATCCCCGTAATGCGACAGGACAGACTTCGGATGCATATGTAATAGTAAGGGTTTGGAAGACGCCCCATGGAATCCCGCACAAGATCTCAGCCGCAAGTAGGGTCTGTACGTTCTGCGCAGTAAAAAAGAGCGATATAAAGGCGGTTAGGAAAACAAGACACGAGATGATGGTTTTGCGGTAACCAAAGCGTTCCGACGCCCAGCCATTAAGGAACAGCCCGAAGATCTCGCCGACAGCCGCACCGTTGCTGAGACCGGCTTGCCACTGAAATGAAACGAAATGTTGGCCATCTGTGTTCTCTAGATTATCAAGTAAAGACAAAACGGCGAGGACCATAAAACGAGGGCAATAGGCAAAGCATAACATACCGGTGCTGGAACCTGGTAGGTCCCATCTGGCAATTGCACTCCGTACTTCCGGTTGAACTGGGGAAAAGCATAAAAGTTGCCGACCAGGCTGATGTCGTAGCCCTCCATGACGATGCACGTTGAAATGAGGATGCTCCACCCAACGGCCTTCGGATAGAGCTTGATACCTTGGAGTAAGGTCATCTTGTGTTCCTTATCAGTTGCTGACTTCGCGTTTTCAAAGAGCTTTTCCGTCGACATGGTAGGAACTCCATAGTACTCCCTATCCGCCGACCCAACCGAATCCACCCGCACCGGCTCAATGCCATCGACTTCTTTCTCCGACATCTCGACAGGCGGGTAGGAAAGAAAAGAAAAGAAAAGAAAAGAAGAGAAATCTCGTTCGCGATCAGCGTACCGGGAAACAATACTCGTGTGATAGCGGTTGTGGCCTTTTTCGAGCGCAACGGTCGAGATCAGGCGGAACCTCTCGTGCCGGGAAGACGTTCGACTTTATTGCTCACGATACTTAGCCGGAGGTGGTGGGGGACGGGAGGGATCTTATGTACGACGCCGGGCAAATGACCACTTTGACTGGAAAGTCAAATTCTCGCGATCACAGAAAGGAACAGAAACGAGCGGAAACCACAAGCTAAGCTCAACCCCACAAAAGCTGCTTCTATCATTGGCCCGCCAGCCAAATTGAGTTGGCTTTTCCATCGACGAGAATCATCTTCCCCTGGCTTCGCAGCAATCAAGCTCAACTGGGGGGAGGAGTTCGTTAACTACCACTAACCAGTCTCCCACCAGAGCAGCATGCTTTGAGGTTTGTATAGTTAGAGTACCTACTTAGTTAAGATCACTATAACTACGGAGTAGTTACATTGGTATTCAGCCTTACGAGACTGCCATGAGCTTGGAGCTGTTGGAGTCTTCAAATTAGGTGTGAAGATGTCCTCGAGCTTGCTCTTCACTCCACAAAACAAGGGAATCAGAAAATAAGAACATTTAACACAATGGCTAGCCAAGGATAATGACATGCCAACTGCGGCACCCCATAGTTACATCCCGCACGGTGATGAATAGCTGACCAGAGTTGATTCCAGGTCTTGGTTCCAATTTCAAATGAACTTAGTGGGGTTCAGGGAGCAGAGCACACTGGTTCTGGCTTGTCCCCTTCGATGAATGTATTTAGGAAGATAGTTACGGAGTGGTTCAAACAAACTCCGAAACAATTCTTTAGTGCGAAACTGGCTTTGACCCTTGCCTCAAATAGTTTAAAAGCCGAACCATAATCTTTCTATAGGTTTCCACGTGGAAATCTGGAAGCAGATTTCAGAATGTAAATAATCCAGTAAACGACCGTCTGGCAAGTCGCCGGCCGGGGTTTGATTGATTTGATCTTGTCATTCTTGCTGTCCCAGCTCCCGGTCATTATTCTATATACTCAGTACAAAGGAGATGATTGGAAATGACCGTGTTTGAGCTCGTCCCTCAGAGCACGGTGTGCTTTTTTGTGACCATGTACCACAGATGATGATTTCATAATGTTAAGGAATCTGGGACAGGCGTGGCATTCGAAGGATTGGCTGAACATCACTGGCTGGGGATTAAATCCAGTCGATGGGAAAGACACATGATTTATAGGGAAACACGAAGAAACCAAGGTACCAATCCTGCCAAAGTTTACCAAGCAAGTCTTCATGCTCTCCATGGGTGCCTTTACCATGGTTCAGTTTGGCACTCTACCCTTTCCCAGCAGATTCTCACAATATTCCTCCAAAACATTGACAATTTGAGTTGCCTGGCTGTAGGCTTGAAAAGGGCTGAATGGTCACCTGTGGGGTGGATGAGCCGCTCGCCATAAGTTCTTGGTATCAATTGATACCTTGAGGCTTGCTGAGTAACTAGCTAAAAACTCATTGGAAGAACAAAGTTATATCCCCGTGGTTGTACTCCGTACGGAGTAGGGATAATTCGAGAGTTTGTTTTCGACAGGGTGAGGTACCCGCCGGGGCCGCCCGCCAAGATCTGGTCTAGCCCCCGACCGACTTAGTTAACTAACTACTTAACCCTTGTGAGACACTGGACAGGAGCCTCTCCTGTGTCCAGGAACGTTGCGCCGAAGCAGATCAGTATACGGTGTGGACTGCACAGCCTTCATCTAAAACGCTGCGCTGTACGGAGTACTTTGTACAACACGGGATTTTGTCCTGAAATAGATTTAGATGCAGCTCTCCTGTTTCTGCAATTATTCAGAACTCCAATACAATCTAGGTCCATCAAGATACCGGTGCCGCTTGCATACAAGTCGGTCTTTGATGAGATTGCGCAGCCTCCGTCACACAAGCAGTGATAAGGGCTTCCCCACCACCCATGCCGTCTCTCCCTAGTATTCTGGGAAGCAGGGGGTGTTGTGCTTTGAGGCTGTGGGTTACAAGGCTCTACCAGCAAGTCGTGCTTATACCAAGAAGCAGCCAAATGCTCGACTTTAGATCCTCGAACGCTGAGAACTCTTTGGTCCTCGTGTTTCCTGTTCCTTTCTTCTTTCTTCTTTCTCCATTTTCAAACTCTGGACTAATTTGCTCACAATGAGTAGCCAACAGTCGGGAGGGGCGAATGCTGAGCCCATGCTTGGAATTGTCCTCGAAGAACCCACTCCAACACAGACAAGGGACCGCCCAGCTCAGAAAAGGCCGCCCAGCTCAACCCCTCGGAATCAAATCACTACTCACCGATCGGGTTCTCCAAATGCAGGTCGCATTATCTGTGGTGTGATCAGCGCCACGGTTCTCATCATAGGAGCCATTGTCGCCATCGTATCAAAGGTTTCTCGCCTCAATTCTGACAACTCTACGCGCTCACTATCCTCCATGTCGGGCTCGACGTACTATCGCCGCTTCGCAGACCCAAATTCCCCAGTGATAAGCTGTGGCAGCACACGCCTAGAGGCACTATCCCGCAATTGCCAATTCGATGTCTCAGCCGCCGCGTGGATCCCACCTCTCTGCTACGATCCTGACCTCGCTCGTGCTTCACAATCTGCAAACCCCACCTTGGCTCCGCTTGGTGGCTCAGAATCTTTCCCATGGTGGTCAGATGCCAACGGCACATTGCCAATACGACAGGATAAGCTACAGAGCTTGGACAGCATGGTGGCATATACGTGGGAGAAGTTTCACGTCACAAGCTGCTTATATAATTGGCAGCGGCTTCTCAAAACAACAGAGCGTGTGAGAAAAGGTGAAAGAAATGTATGGGTGCAGGATGAGGTGGTTTCGATGCGGAATATTGCGCATTGCATTGAAATAATTGCGAATCAGGAAGTGAAGGTAGATGCAAAGACAGAAGTAAAATTTGCATTTGGGAAGTGTACAAGGTTGGATCCCACTGCATAAGAGCTTTGACAGATAGCAGAACGTGTGGAATCTTGTTTTCTTTTTTCCCTTCTTCTTCCTTTTTTTCCCCCTCTTTGCATTCCTATCTTCCCTCCCCTCTGCGGCTTGTGTTGTTTCTAGCTAATTTTTGATATCCTCAAAGTCTTTGTACTGTACTAAAGTCCATTAATGAGCCATTCACACACTACAGTAGGACTCTGAGGAGCTTATCGACATTGGTACGAACAGCGTTTGCAAGTTCGTCGAGAGTGGTTGGTCATGGTGATTAACTTGTCGGGCGGTTCAAAACTTTGACATCATGCTCGATCAGTTGTAGTGTATAAAATGATGATGTCCAACCAAATAGAGATTGGCACCCACTACGGAGTACGGAGTGGTTAACTTTCATTCCGGCCGGCTTGGTTGTGGAGCCTACCAATGGGAACTTTCCCCAGGTTCGGAGAGCGCTTACGAGCAGCCAGAGGAGAGCATACGAACCCCCCAACCGACAAACTCTTCTCCTTGTCATGTCCACAGCGATGTTCAGGAAATCTTCTCAACGAATTATCCAATTGAATAGTTATACATTGCCACTACACAGGCAAAGAATAAGATGCTTTTCAATTCTCTTCTCTCGGGGCAGGGATGCGCGAATTCGAACTCCAGGATTGTATCTCGAAAAGCCGGATGGAACTGGTAGGTCATGTACTAATACCCTTTCACACGCCCTTTGTATACATTTCTCACTTCTTGTCAGAGGAACAGGCTACAGAAGAGGACATTTTCAGATACAGTTGTCACCGATGACTGTAAGTTTCTGATTCTGGTTTCATATTCTTGATTTTGAGTTTTAGCGGAGAGGGAACTTTCGCGCCATTATAAGTTTTAACCTTCAAAAACTTCTTGACATTGCTGTTAATGCTGCTGATGATGGCGCACAGAGCTGTCAGTACCAATTTATTCTTTTTTGTTTACGGCGAATGTGACGCGTACTAAGCCATCCTATAGGTACAAAGGTGTTAAAATGCGTTGAAGGGCTCCATAATAAGGCTCTCCTTTTGACAATGACAATGGCAAGGAAGTGTTTGCAAAACTTCCAAACCCCAATGCCGGTCCTGCCCGATATGTGACAGCATCAGAAGTCGCCACAAGGGAATTTGTCAGTCACCTGTTTAAATCAAGCTAACGATCTGACCACATGTTATTAGCTCGGTGAAGTTGTAAACCTGCCAGTCCCTCGGGCTTTCGCATGGTCGTGTGATCCAGCGAACCCAGTTGGAGCCGAGTACATTATTGAGGAGAAAGCCCCTGGTACGAGGTTAGGGAGTATATGGCACCAGTGGCCTCGGGAATCCAAACTGTGTGTGATTGAGCAAATTGCTGATATTGAACACGCACTTACAACTATTAAATTCTCCAAACATGGCTGTCTTTATTTCAAGGAGGATTTACCAAATTCCTTTCGAGAAGAGAATGACACCCTGCTAGTTGAGCCATCCGGGCAGTCAGCTTGCCTAGACCGGTACGCTATCGGGCCTCTTTCAAGCGCGGACCTTTTGGTGTAGTGGCCGAGAAGATATGGGATTGGATAGAGGACCTTGTAAGTATAAGTTTTGTCTATAAAACAACATGTATCTACTTATTCACCAATGTCATGCAGGGCGACGACCTGAGAATTACGCCAGAGCTATGGGGAAAAAATGAAATGGCGTGGGTCAAAGAACACGCGTCTCCTTGAATGAACTACTATGTATCTCTCAAAGATCCTGAGCTCCCTGACCAGGCTCTTGCCCTTCTCTCAAAATACCTGGAAGCTACCCCTTATTTGGTACCTAGTGAACCTGAAGCCGCCGCAAATGTCCTCTGGCACCCCGATCTACATCTAGACAACATTTTCGTCGACCCAACAACGTGTAAGGTTACCAGCATAGTTGACTGGCAGAGCACTAGTATCGCGCCACTGTTTTACCAGTCCTGCGTACCTAGGATGTTCAGGCACGGCGGCCCAGTTCGAGAAGCTTGGGTGGTCCCATCAAGGCCGGGCAATTTCAATACCCTGAGCATGGAAGAGCAAACACGGGTCGATCAAGACCTAGAGAACGGAACGATCCACAAATATTACGAAGCAATAGTTTATAGACGCGCTCCTTACCACTGGAAGGTTAGTGGGGCAGCAGAGAGACATCCAACTCAAACGCAAGCCAACGAGGCTCGTGACTGGAGTCTGGGAGAATAGTGATCTCTTCTTTTTGTGTCAGAGTTTGATTGCTATTGCAGCCCTGTGGGACAGACTACGGCCTGCTGAGACGACAAAGTGTCCGATTGACTTTACACGGGATGAAGTAGCTCTTCACGCGAAAGAGGATGAAAAAATCGCTGGGATCGGAACTATGCTCAAACTATTTCAAGACCAGGGGGTTCTTCCGGTAGATGGGATGGTGGACCAGGAGGATTAAGAGGCGGCGAAGATCAATTGTCAGAAGTTCAAGGATATATTCGTCGGCCTGGCGAAGGACGAGGAAGAAAGAGAGCTATTCTCTAAGCTCTGGCCGTATCAGGACCAAGAATCCAAGTGAGCGATATAGCCTACACTAGTGATCACACACACAGAGTCTTTACTATCGATGTGTACGGAATAGCGCTGGAATTTGGCCACCCCGGCGGCTAATCATGGCCAAGCCGTTAATGGATGCCACAGTTTAGGAGATATCGAAGATGTTGGAGTAGCCTAACTTCTTGGCATTTCCCTTATGGCTACAGGTACTCCGTACTGAGTACTCCGAACAAGGTTGACCGAGCGACATAAGTCTATTGGCTGGGAAGTGGCTAGTTACATGGGAGCCTGCGATCATCAGTTGCTTGAGTTATGGAAGAGTAGTGACAATCAGAAGATGGCCATCCTAATCCAGAGACAACTGGTGCTGGAAGGCTCTACACCATGCCATAGCGCATGCTTCTGAAAGCAAAGTGGGTACTGTTTAGATTTTGTGCAGTCAGGCAGTCCGCGTTTTTGCCATGGTGCAGGGGAAAACTTCTGCACCTGAGCAACAGAGACCCTGATGTTTTCTATTTCCATTAGAATTCCGGGTGTGCATCTGGATGGTGTTTAGTATCAATGCCATCGGCCACTTAGCTAGTTGACAAAAGGTGTGAAGCATTTTTCGTGCTGGCAAGTCGATTGTCGTCAAGAACCTGTCATGAGATGATACTTTCACAGCTGGAGGTTTCAGCTGAGAAAAGCTGAACTTCAGCCCAAAGAGCGCATTTCATCGGAGCGATTGTGATTTGCGATCTGTTGGTAATCCACATTAATAATCACGCTGGGTTCGGCATCCTTTCCGGCTTTCGGAACAGCGACAACCAGGACCAACTTAATCAAACCAATTTCAAACACATGCTGTGATACAAGAGTCGGAACCACCTTGCGTGATCATTAGCTGAATAACAGAAAACCAGCCTCTGCGAAACTGAACCACCACACGCCGAAAAGATGGCTGTTTGGCGATTGTATCACACATCTCGAGTTGCTCGCCCGAGAAGCTCTGCGGGCTCAACTTTAGCCGTCGGACACTCCCGAACCGGCAACGCTCAACAACGAACTGCTCCGCGCTCAGGGGAATCGCTTGGAAAGATGAATAATCGGCGGAACGGCGGGTTCCGCTCTCTTCACCCCACCAAGGTTATATCATGCGTCGCGATACCCCGATGAGATAAATACGTCTCTTCACCCTCACTATCCCGGTTTGATACATCGCCCAAGCAGCAGATTCTATCTCGAGAATATAACATTTTTTGCCTCAATTAACACGTATCCTTACATACCAGCATCACAATGGTTCTCAAACTCCACGGCTCTCCTGTGTCAACATGCACCAAGCGTGTGGCCATGGTGCTCCACGAGAAGAACGTGCCGTTCGAATTCCATCCCGTCGACCTCGCCAAGGGGGAACAAAAGGCTCCTGAATTCATCTCGCGTCAGCCGTTCGGCCAGGTTCCCTACATAGTACGTCGCAGCGGATTACGAAGGGCTCTCTCGATGAGAATTTGGACTGTTCTAACACAGAGAGATCAATAGGACGATGACGGCTTTATCCTTTACGAAAGCCGCGCGATTTCGGAGTACATCGCTACAAAATATGCCGACCAAGGCACACCACTGGTCCCAAAGGACATCAAGGATTACGCTCTCTTCCGGCAAGGTGCTTCAATTGAAACATCCCACTTCGATCCTCATGCTTCGAAACTCGCATACGAAAGATTCATTAAACCGTGAGTACAAGGCTGGGCCCCTAAAAAGCAAGATCGGCCAAAGCGCATCTGATTGCTGACGATTTCTCTCCTTAAATCGCGCAGTATTTACGGCTTGCAAACCAGCGAGGAAGCCGCGAAGCAAGCTGAAGACCTTCTTAATGCAAAATTAGATGTATACGAACAAATCCTCAGCAAACAGAAATACATTAGCGGAAACGTATGTCACCCAGACTCCCGTTTGCAGTCGAGGTCTCCTTCGTCGTGTTGATACCTTGCTCTCTAGGCCCTCACGCTTGCCGACTTATTCCACCTGCCATATGGTGCGTTGCTCGCTCTTTGTAAATGCGACGCCATTGAGAAAAGACCTGCGGTTGCCAAGTAAGTGGAAATGAACCGGACGTTGACAGTGCAACAGCCATTCCTAACCACAATGCATTTTAGATGGTTCAATGAGCTCGTTTCTCGTCCATCTTGGCAAGCTGTTCAGGGAGGTGTAAAGGGAACAGCTTGACTCTGCCCGGTGTCAATAGTCTTCCAACCAAAGATGTAAACGTTCGGCCGCAATTAGGTCCCGGGTTATCACGCCATCACTGTCGGGGATTTTCTACTCCAATATCCCTTAATAGATATCTGTGGTTATAACAGAAGAGTTAATATGACAATCCAAATAAATCTGCAGATTGCTCCTCCTGATAGCTTTTTGCACCCCGTACTCCGTAGACTCTGCTCAGAATCCCGGGCGAGGGCGGCCGAAGCTTGCGGATGTTTGTTTGGTTTGCATCGGACGGACGGACATAGGGGCTTCCAAATCAGGAATAGTGCACGGATCAGATAAAACCGGCAGAATTTGCCGCACAATTTGTCAGCAGCTGGCCGCCTTTTATCAGATCCAGCCTATTTTTTAATTTTAACTTCACACCCACCACCTCTTCAACCATTCTCCCTATTTCCCTCTCTTCCATTTCTTTCCATTGCATTCCTCTCTGCATCTCCAGTGCATTGAGATTCATCTGCCGAGATGTCAAATCTGGCACCCCAGGCCCTCAGGCAGGCCTCTAGAGCTTGTTCGAGACGACTATCCTCATCGACAGGTTTATTGAGGCCTCTTTGCGGCCCTGGTACCAACGCAGCTCTCCATCACAGTTCCTGGCGCAGTTATGTGTCCGAGAGCAAGGCCCAGACCACCGCTGACGCCGCCATCAAGGCTGAGCAACGATTGTTCACAGAGCAGACCACCCTTAAACCTAATAGCGTGCAGGTACCCGGAGCTACAGTGACTGGAGATACCCCAACGAGTCCGAATGCTGGGATATTGAAGCAAGCCACGGTAATGGACCAAGGTACACGCCCGATCTACCTTGATATGCAAGCAACTACCCCAACAGATCCTCGGGTTCTCGATGCGATGCTTCCGTTCCTCACCGGTCTCTACGGAAATCCCCACTCGAGAACACACGCATATGGCTGGGAAACGGAGAAGGCGACCGAGCAAGCTCGAGAATATGTTGCGAACCTTATTGGCGCCGATGCGAAGGAGATTATCTTCACCAGTGGTGCAACCGAGAGTAATAATATGAGCATCAAGGGCGTGGCAAGGTTTTTCGGTCGGTCCGGGAAGAAGAAGCATATCATCACCACGCAGACAGAGCATAAATGCGTGCTCGATAGTTGTCGGCACTTACAGGACGAAGGTTTTGAGGTGACGTATCTACCCGTCCAGAGTAATGGATTGATCAGATTGGAGGACCTCGAGGCTGCGATTCGCCCGGACACTGCATTGGTCAGCATAATGACCGTCAACAATGAGATCGGTGTTATCCAACCAATGAAGGAGATCGGCGCTCTCTGCAGATCTAAGAAGGTTTTCTTCCATACCGACGCTGCTCAGGCAGTCGGTAAGATCCCGGTGGACGTCAATGCCTGGAACGTGGACTTGATGTCGATATCCAGCCATAAGATCTATGGCCCGAAGGGAATTGGGGCCTGCTACGTTCGACGCAGACCAAGAGTTCGCATCGATCCTATCATCAGCGGTGGTGGACAGGAGCGTGGTCTTCGCAGTGGAACCCTCGCTCCACATCTCGTTGTTGGCTTTGGCGAGGCCTGCCGCGTTGCGAAAGAAGATATGAAGGTGAGACACCATTTCATTTTATATTAACTTCACGTACACCTTTTCCTGAAATGATTAAACGCTTTAATATGCATGGCTTTCTGAAAAGCGGTGGATGAGCAGCACGATTTTCGTGTTTCCACCGTTTTGTGATTTACATAGCAGGGGTTATGATATTCATCGGGATTCACACTACTTAGAATAAAACTTGCTTTCTGTGGCTTTGTCCAAGGCGCCTTCGGCTAACGACGCTCTTATACAGTACGATGCAAAGCATATCGAACGACTCTCAAAGAAGCTCGTTGACGGTCTCCTGGCCATGGAGCACACTACGCTCAACGGTGATCCGGAGCGTCACTATCCCGGCTGCGTCAACGTCTCCTTCGCGTACGTAGAAGGTGAATCGCTTCTCATGGCATTGAAGGACATTGCGTTGTCTTCGGGCAGTGCTTGTACCTCTGCCTCTCTAGAGCCAAGCTACGTGCTCAGAGCGCTTGGGAACAGTGACGAGAGCGCACACAGCAGTATTCGATTTGGCATTGGTCGGTTCACGACCGATGACGAGATCGATTACGTGTTGAATGCGGTCCAGCAGAGAGTGAAGTTCCTCCGCGACCTGAGCCCTCTGTGGGAGCTGGTCCAGGAGGGCATAGACCTAAATACAATCGAATGGAGCCAGCATTAAACCTTCGATCTTCTACTGCTGACAGGTCCTCTTCGAAGACAACCTCCGCCAGTCTGTCGATTCAACAGCGTAACGACGGGCCATAAAAAAAATTTCTCCCCGTATCCTATTACCGCCCACCGCCTTGACTTAGAGTGAAACATGATCACTCTCTGGTGTTCTAGCACTCATGGGCGTCCGGACTTATCTTCTTCACTATCCAATCGCGGCACCTAATTTTGTGGCGAGCATCGAATGTATTTATAACGAACTTTCCTTTTTCCTTTTTTTTTTGTTTTTCGTTTTTTTCCATCTTTCTGTCCTGAAAAGAGTTTGCGGCTGATCCGTGGAAAAAATTGAACCAGGATGGATACGGTGCTTCGGAAAGGGATTGGCTGCGTTGCTTCAATTGTCGCGGCCCCGAATATTATATTATTATTATTATTATTATTATTTTTTTTTAAAGGGCGTTCGAGAGAAAGGCCATTGCTCGCTTGGTAGTAGGACACGAGCAACAAAGGATGATGGATGATACCTCGACAAATGGTTCCATACCCACTGTACATAGTTACACATCTGATGACTTCTGTATGATAACTTTTGATAATCCACCTTCGGGCTTCTTTGCCTTGAACACTTTTGATGTTGGGGTACATCAACTCACGGGTTATGCACTCCGTACCGATTCGCTATACGCATCATAGCCTAGCCGGAGCTCCGTGGTCTCGACAATGCGCAACGTGTGGCCCAGGAGGGTTCAGCGCACTGCCTTTTTTTTTTTTTGTTTTTTTGGCCTGGAATTCCCCAGCTGCGAACGCAACCTTGTGTGATTAACTTTGTGTGTGTTTTCTATCAGTACAAAGTAGAGAGAGGCATTGCGAGCTGGGTTTGTTACGATAGCCTTTGAGATATTGCCTTTCTAACCAGTTACAAAAATATATATTTCCACAGCGAGGGAGGAAAAGGCTGCGTCATCACGAGCTGTGTGACGAGCCGGTGAGGTCAGTGTTTTTTTGTCCCCGGCAACAAATACCCGGGGCGACGAGCCAGCTCCCCTCCATGGAAGAAAGAGTTGTTAAAATATTCGCCACTCAGCTTGCGGATATCAAGACGTTTGGGGGGCTGCTGTGCCGGCGTTTTAATCCACGCGCCCCAGCTGCTTTGAATCACCGGGGCGGCGGTCGGTTGCGTGTCGGCTGGTTGACTGGTTGGTGGTTTGACTTGACTTGTGTATGAGTGCTCCGGAGGTTGGTTGGACTGAATCATCGCGTGCCTGGATTACGCTGGACAAACTACGGAGTACTCCGTAGCTACTACATATCATGGAGAGAACAAAAAGAAAATACGTAAACATTAACTAGTTTATTGGTGGTGACGTCCGGCCATGCAACACTATGTATTCAATAGATTTTGAGGGTTGCACGCATGGCAGCGGGTATTTTGGCTAAACAAATCACTAGTTAGTTAACCAGTACTCTGTAGTACTCACCAACGGACCAGCCAGCCAGCCAGCCAGCCAGCCAGTCAGTCAGTCAGTCAGTTAACAATAACAACAAGATAAAACTTACCGCCTTGAGGATGGGCCTCGTGAGTTCGTTCGACCGTGCACAGCAGCAGGGTGGTGGTACACTTGGGTTTTACTAACCAACCCACGGCCGTTGCTCGGTCTCTCTCTCTCGATGCCAGCCGCTGAAGCAGCCGTCGGTAGCCCCGTCTTGCCGCCACGTCGAGTCGTTTTCGCCCGCAGCGGGAAACTCTCAGCGTCATCAGAAAAGCTCCGACTTTGCACGAAAACCCTCCGTGATCGGTTGGCAAGTTCCAACCAGGAATGACGGCAAAAAAAGGCTAACTAACTGATACTCGCGAGTGGGTTGGACGGCGGAAGTCTATTCCTCCCCCAACGAACAAGCTGTTTGGAAGGGCAAACCGGCTCGCTGCTGTGCGAACGACCTTGATCGGGCTTGAGGATCTTTTTGTCTCTGTGTTGCCAAGGAGATGTTGTTGTTGAATCTCTCAAAACGTCACTTGGTCCAGGCCCGTCTCACACACACACACCCCTGGTTACGTCGGCGGCTTTTAGGGGGGAGGGTTAGAGCGTAAGGATACTCCGTAGCATTCCAGAAGGAAAAGAAAATTATTAAAAAAATCAGAAAAAGGTAAAACGATCCTTATCTTCCCGTGTGTCGTTCCCCGGTCCCGGTGAACTCAAAGTGTATTTTAATCCATTTTTCCTTATACTGTCGCGACCACCCCCGGGTTGCCTTCACGAGACACAAATTCATCCTAGAAAAACAACATCCATCCTCACTTCTCTCACTCTTTTTCTCTCCTGGAGTGGAACTGTCTTCTCTTTTACTTTAATTTCAACTTGGGAATGTGAAACAATCCCGTCTTCTCTTCTCGCCCTCCCCTTTTTTCTCTTTTTCTTTTTCTTTTTTCTCCTCTTTTTGCCCCGCACTCCCTCACGAAGATGTTGCCGCCCGTCCCCAAGCTGTCAGACTATGGGATCGATCCCGAGTACGGCTTTCTCCCCTCCGAGCCACCTCTGGCACGGCTGTCTGACTACTACTCGCCGTGGGAGCACGTTATCGAGAACCTGCAGTCGCTGGTGCTGAGCGGCAGACTATGGGACACCGTCAGACGCATGCCCACTCTCTCCACCGATCATCTCCACACCCCTCCCGAATGGCGACGCGCCTATGTTGTCCTCGTCTTCATGCTGCATGCGTACATCTGGTCAGGAGATAAACCTCAAGAGGTATGAAATCATATCATCCCTATTGATTAAAAAAAAAAAAGCAAAACAAAAGCCCGTCACCAATCACCCTTGTCGTCCTTGGCAGGGCTCTTTAACCGCTCCACGTGGACCTCAGATGCTGACAGTTGGGGCCCTTTTTACTATAATAGAGAATCCCGCCGCCACTTACGATCCCTCTGTTGGAAATCTCGGAGCATCTGGAGCTGCCGCCCGTCGCCACATATGCCGGCGTTTGTCTGTGGAACTATCGTCCCATCTTCCCCGATGAGCCGTCCCACGATCTCGAGAACCTTTCGACGCTATGTACCCTGACGGGCTCGATGGACGAGCAATGGTTCTATCTGATTTCGGTCGCCATCGAGAGTCGCGGTGCATGCACTCTGCCACTCATGCTCGACGCCATCTCAGCGGTCCGCGCAGGAGACACCAAGCAGGTGATGGAGTCCCTTAACAGGTTCGCTGAGGTCGTCGACGAGATCAACGTCTTGCTGCAGCGCATGTACAGGCACTGCGACCCACACGTATTCTACCATCGCATCCGGCCTTTACTCGCAGGAAGTATGAACATGGAGGAGGCAGGCCTCCCCAGAGGCGTACTCATGGACGAAGGCGCCGGCAACCAGCAGTGGAAGAAGTATCGCGGCGGCAGCAACGCGCAGAGCTCCCTGATTCAATTCTTCGATATCGTTCTCGGCGTCGAGCACCGTCCCACCGGCGAGCCGCGGAGCGCACCGTCTTCCGGGGAGGACGGAACCGCCCGCCGTCGATGGCACGGCTTCATGATGGAGATGCGCGACTACATGCCCGGCCCGCACAAGCGGTTCCTCGAACACACCGCCAGCGTGGCGAACATCCGCGAATACGTCGAGGAGAACCAGACCAACCAGGAACTGACGATGGCCTTCAACGCCGCCGTCGCCATGGTCAAGGCCCTCCGCACCACCCACATCACCATGGTCTCACGCTACATCATCGTCAAGTCGCGCGAACGCAACACGGGGACCCGTCCTCTCGCGGCCGGCGCTCCGGCGCTCAACCTCGCCACGGCGTCCACCGAGGGACGCGGCTCGGGAAGCAAGAAACTCCGCGGCACCGGAGGAACCGCGCTGATCCCGTTCCTCAAGCAGGCCCGTGACGAAACCGGCGAAGCGGCCATCGGCGCCTGGGGCAAACAGGTCCTCGACTCGAAGAGGCCCGAGGTGGCCAAGGTCATCGAGCTGCCCAAGGTGGGCGAGACGATCGAGGGCAGAGTCGAGATCCTGGGCCTGGCGGGGACGTGGTCGATGGAGGAGAGCGAGGGAGGGTTGTGCCACTGGTGAAATGGGCGACAACCCCCCGGGATTTCCTTTACCTCTATCAACCCGTGAGATACGTGATGCGTGTAATTTCTCCCCCTTTTTTTTCCTTGCTTTCTTTTCTGTCGTTTATATAGCGCTGCTGGTGAACCTATGATATCCCACCCGGCAGCGCTCTTTTGTGCTCGACAATAAGACCCAAAGACAAGAAAAGAAAAAGAAAAAAGAAAAAAATAAAATAAAAAATAATTAATCGGGAATTTGCTTATTCTTTCCCCTGTGCTGTGATATGGAGAGGGTTAATTTCGCGGCCTGCTCAGTCTTCACTCGATTCTTCTGTTTTCAGGGTTCGGCGTTCTAAGGATCATTGAATCGCGCGCGCACGTCTTGTTTCTGCGTGATTTTCTGGAGCCTGTTTTAGATACTCTGCTTAATTAGTTATTTTGTGTGCTGGTCTTGTTGATGTTGCCTACATGCGTCGCCTGGCTTTTCTCTTTCTCTTTCTCTTTGCCTTTTTTCTTTTTTTTTTTGGTTTGCGCAGAGAGAGTGTGTGTGTGCTTGAGATCCAGCCGGTTCATCACACCATCAACATGAAGACATAGTGCTTCAGCACGGTTGACCTCCGCTTACCTGGATTTGAGATATCCTAGCATAACTATATACATCGCTACACCCTAGTTACTACAGCTTACACTTGAAGAAGGGGGTGAGGGTTTAGAGTCACTTGTTCTGGGAAAAGTATATGCCTGCGTTGCTCTGTGCAATTAAAACATTCCTTAATTCGAGTATACGAGTCAAAGCAAAGACCTGAAACTCGAACAGTTATGTATCTGAATGCCAGGAGATCTATATATGAATCTCCAGGTTATTGTCGAGGTAATCAATAATCAAAATACCGTCGCTTCCATGGCTCCGTACGAAGTACGTATTTACAACCACCTAGCTTCTCGCGTCAACGCTCAATCCCATCCCAACCCCAGCCTTTCTGATCAACGCCTTCTTCAGAAACGCTTCCCTCGCCAAGCTTCTCGTCAACTTCGCCCACGTGTCCAGTCCAACCCGCCCCTTGACGAGTCCGGTCTGCAGCGCATAGATCGCCCGCTCGATCCCGCGTTCATCCGCGACGAGGTCGTATATTTGTTTTCCGACGACGGTCGGCGGCACGAGGACTTCATCGATCGGCGGAAGACCTGAGGGATATCGGCCGGTGGAAGGCTGTTCCTCTGACGGGCCGGATGTAGATGACGACGAAGAGATTCGGGCACGCGCGTCGGCGATGATTCCGTCGGCTCGATGGAGAGATTGCTGGAGGATAGACGTATTGGATTGCAAGGTGGCGTGGAACGCGTTCAGAGCTGCGATCTCGGATTTCAGCGTGGTTATGGCTGCCTGTAAAGCTTGGGATTGGGAGTTGAGTGGTTGGAGGCCGGAGTTGGTTTTGTTGATGTTATCGTGGAGGGTCTGCGTTAGTGTGCGGGAGAGTGTTTTAAGGAGGAAGTCCTTCTCTGGATTTGGTGGGATGGGTGGCGGTGCGGCTGTGAGGGCCTGGGACGGGAGTTCTAGATCGAAGGGGGAAGTGAGAAGATCGGGAGCCGGCTGCTTCCGCCGCACTGGCTCTTGATGTCTTGGTAATGGTTGAGGAGGTTGCTGGGAGGGCAAGGGATGTTTGCCTTGTGGGATAGGTCGGTGTTGAGGCGCCGCGCCTTGCATAGTAGCTGGCTGGCCATATGAAACGGGTTGACCTGATCGGTGAACCGAACCCTGTGGAGGAGGCGGGGGTGGTGGTCCGCTTTGGGCTGTTGGGGTGGTAGGGCCAAGGCTCTCTTGTTGATATCCTGGATGGTGCGGCACATGTCCGTGCTGAAACCGGCTCGGAGGTTCAAGCGTGCCTGAGCCTCTGGGCTGATGTGCTGGATGGCTTACACTATGGTTAGGCGAAGCTTGACTGGGCAATGGTGGTGGTTGGACGAAGCCGCGTCTTGGATCACGGAGCTCATCGGGAAGAGGTGGAAGCGGAGGTGGCTCCGTATACTTCTCAGGTACTGGTATTTCGCCCGCCGCTTGCGGTTCGACCACTTTTCCCGGTTTCGGCGGTAGCTGCGGAGGAATCTGTGCTGGTCGAGGACTAGGGCTTGGTTGGGCTTCAGGCCTTGCAAGCTGCGGGGGAAGTGGAGGAACAGCCGGAGGGGGCCGATCGGCCTGGCGAGGTATGGGCCTGCTTATCTGCGCTTGCTTAGATGTCACGGGAGGTTCTTTGGCGAAAACCTCTCGTAGGATATATAGAAAGTCCACGATAGTAGATCGCTGAAGGGAGAAAACAAAACACAATCGTTAGTCCAAACAGGTATATTGGGTTATGTCTCGTGCTTACATTGCTTGCCTCTGCCCAGTGCGCCAGATAGTGGTGATATATCCGCCCCTCCCCGCTAACGTGTTGTCCCGGTCTAACGAACATATCCTTCGTCGGTGTGACATACACGATGGGCGGATCTCTCGGGTATGTAGTTGGCACCCATACTGTTATTGGAAATCGATACAACACGCCGCGAAAAGAAACAGGCAATGTGCCGAAGAGGTTAAGGAGTAGCGCAGATGCGCCGTTTTCATGCGCTGTCGGGGAGGGAATGCAATTAGTATGCGATCTGCTAACACGGCGTGGAGAATCCCGTAGAAGGGGAATCTGGACTCACTATACACATCCGTCCTGGGCGAAAAATGGGGGTACTGAGCCAATAAATGCGCTACATCATTGTATGTCCTGTTGGGGTCGTGATATGCCTGGTTCGGATCTTGATTGCTCTAAGTGAGAGGAGTCCCCGGCAGAATTAGTAAATGTACAAGCTGGATAGGATACAGGATTGGGATACACACACTTGTAAGAACACGATAGAGCCAGTCTAGTGTTCTCTGTGGCACTGTAGCCATGACTCGTAGCTATCTCCCGCTCGGCCGTGAAGGCATCATTGGAGCGGTTCATGGAGGCGTCGCAGGAGGTATGATGTATCCCCGATCTTACCCAGATTAGTCAGCAACCGCCCTGAAAACACCGCTGGCTGAGTTCATGTCTGGTCCTGACTCGATCGATTACTAGAAACCTGTGTACTCTACTAGAGGCTTGCGGTCACTTGAGGAATTGGACAATGTTCCATTGGTAATATACGTATGTATGAGCAAATCCACGAAGCAAACCATGACACCCACCGCACGAAACGTCAAGCAAATATCGCTTTTTTTGACACAATATAACAAGGAGAAACGGGAACGGGAGCGGGTAGATATTAGAAAAAATAGTTCCTTCAACAGCCCATTATCATTCTCGCGCGCAGTCCCATATCTGCAAGCCATCCCAAGCAATAGGGACTCGAAAAAGTAAGACAAACCAAAAGTCACATTCGTCCTTGCCCAGCTTTATGCCAGAAACAATTTCCTTCTAGTCTCTCGTATTTATTGGCCCTTTTCAATATCGACGGTAAAATCACGGTCCACGCGGATTTCAATAGCATCAATATCCGGATAAAGGCGATCTAAATGGTCGGGAGAGGAGGTACGCTTTGCAACGAGGGTCGAAGCCATTGACGTCTGTGCCGTGGAGGAGCCCTGAGTGAAGAGATGCCGCTGCTGAGTCGGACCCCTATTATCGCCTTCAAAGCTATTTTTGACTGCTTGGGCTGCCCACATGGAGGAAAGAGGCAATGAAAGTGTCACTAGCGTAAGGACAAGTGGAGCCATTTCAGCAGCGTCGATAAAGTGGTGTAAGATGGAGAAAATAGCTAAGTCGTGAGTTAGACGCCGTGCTGACATATGTAAGGGTGTATTGGAATAGAGGGAGGTATCATACCCGGAACGATCATTGACTGGCAGGACATAATAAACATCACCTGCATTGCTCCAAAACCAGTCAAACCCAACGTCCGACGAGCATAAATCGCGAAACCGAGTTTTGCAACAAATATTGTGCTGAAATAGCAGATGCTCACGGTGGTGAGAATATTTGTTAGGCTCTGAAGCCATATAAATGACGCAAAGGATTTCAGATTTATGGTTGCTCTGCAATTCTCAATTGTCTGCATCAGTCGACATCCTATGGCGGCAAGAACCAACACCACGGAGAAGCTCAGAGCTAGACGCCGATAGGCACTTCGGATTGTCGAACACAGGACGTGGGTTTGGAACAGCAACGATATTTCAACGCAAATCAGCAACAGGGCGTGGAGGATCGCGCCCAGAAATGTGTTAGCGTAAGCACCGACCGAAACTCTAGAGAAATCCGGCGCAAGCATAGCATAAACATCCGAAAATCCGGTTGTATAATAGATGCAAGAGCAGAGGATGCGCCCGAAGTTAAGGACCAAGGCTGCAGCGTTCAGCATGAAGACTGGCGATCGCCTCTTGCCCGGTGGTGTTAGCAGCAGTAGGATGATTATCATCGTAAGCGACGCGCCAAGCTGACAGCCATATGCAATGCTTTGGTTGGTGTTGTCTCGTAATATCCAATCGATTTCTGCGAGGGATCTATGAAAATCGGTGCCGTTGGGATAGTAAAGGCGAACTGGTTGAGTAAAAGGGTCAAAGTTGTTACCGAATCCGGATGTGTCAACCATATTGCTCAGGTTCAGTAGAAATGAGTCAAGATATAAAAAGTGTAGCTTCCTTCCTGGATCTTGGGTATCTCAAACTGCCTCGTGATGAAAGACTGCTAATGAGAAAACATGAAGACCAGAGATGAGTTTTGCAGGGAAGCTCAACAAAGACGAGAAAACCAGAGCTCTCTCCGGGGTCCATTTGCTATGTTGATGAATTGCATATTTGATCTCAGATAATAGTAAAAGATAATGGACAAAAGGGGGGTGGGGTCATTAAGCAAGCAATCCATAGAATTTGGCCCGGACATATATTCAAGGCTAGGCGGACAATCCTAGACAGCAGAGCAGCGATCATCTTGGAGCAGTAGGACAAACAGAATTCATACATAAAAGAAGAATATGAAGAGCACAGAAGAGCAAGCAGCTGAATGGATAGACTGAGATGTCAAAGTAGGCGATGGATTGTTTGTCAGCAGCCGGGCCGGCGGCGCCAAAAGCCACAATGCAAAGAACAATACTAATGCAGGTTCATATTGATGCAGAGAACAATACTAAGCCAGACAACCTCACGCCAGATCCCAAACACTAAATATAAAGCTTACGGAGCGTTCTGCACAGTTGTTCACAACCCAGAACCACCCTATCAGCATGCTGATAAATTGGGGAAAGTGGCAAGGGCTGATCATACAAAGCCATCTTCTGCTGGCAATTAAGATCTTTTTTTGGAACAACCCACAAAAGAACAATCCACAGTGGGTATCAGGCGATTCTCAACCCGAGACAGCCGCTCTGGGGGTTACCAAGAAAAGAAAATAGCTTGTTTGCTCCAATGGAACTCCGCAGTAGATATTGGTCAGCATAGATCGCGGGAACGGAAGGAGGCATATCCATTACAAAAAATCGAGAATCTAGCGGTTATCTGCACTTCAGTCGAGTAATTATCCAGGCAGATCGGGAAGGGCAGAAAGAATACTCCGTATTGTGAAAAGAGTGCCCAAAGATACGGATGTGAGGTTGATCATGACAGAATTAGCCGGTGGCTTGGGGTCGGCTTCAACGTTTTGTGGGCTGACCACAAAGATCAATGTGGCCCTCCCAGTAGGCTCTGTAGACAAAGCGTGGACCAAAGAAACCAGTATTAAAATTGGAGAGCGGGAAGTGCATGCAGTTCTCAAACCTATGAGGTTTCCGATGATCCGCAACTGCACGGGGATGGGTATAGACATAGGTAACATTTGCATCCCGCATGATCAGGGTTTGTGGATCCAATAAACCATTGGGGGCAAATGTACGGAGCATGTACTCCGGACGCGGAACATAACAAACTTGTCTGAAGGGATACAGGTGTGTGGATGGGCCGAAACGCGAGTATCCAGGCAAGGAAAGTTTGGGCACAGCAGTGTCTGTTGCGGCAGGATTCCCGAATCTTTCGATATGTCTGGTTCAAGCTCGAAATAGGCACTGTCGACCATGCTAAACGGGCACTACCAACGCGGCCCGTATTTTAGTGTAATGAACACAACGCGGATTGTGGTCAGGGCGGGAGAGCCTCTCTTCCTCTGCGCTAGAGGCGCATCCTCGCGGTGCGATCACAGCGGGACCTATCATAATTTGTAGAATTAAGGGCGATCCCTCAGCATAGAGCAGAGTTCCGATGAGTAAGTCATCACCACCCGCTCACTGCTATCCATAGCGGCGTCTGCACGGCCTAATAGCTGGGTACTGGCATGTGGCATAGCAGGGGATGGGGCTCGGTGAATTCCAAAAGGGTTCAGAACGTCAGCGACTGGGATCCGCAACCGTGAGGCAGAGTCCGTGCCAGTTCCCAAGTTGGGGGACCGTTTCGAATTGACGCATGGGTGTGAGGATTAAGAAACGGCTTATGGCAAGTGAGCAATGTTGCGGAGCAGTGTTGGCGGTTATGATGAGCATATATCGTCCGGCATAATTGTGAAAAGGAGCTTGCATGGATGGATCAGTTCGGGCAGCCTCTCAAGCTCGGACCGGAGCGAAATTCCTCCGGCATCGTCATCCCTTCCCTTCGGGTCGGCACAGTTACTACCGTCGATTTGCTATCATCTCAAATATTCTTAAAACGTCAGCCAGGCTTGTTCACCGAGGATAAATTTGCATTGCTTACGCTACCAGGGAGGCAAGCCACGCAATTAGCAGCACCGGCGCTCACGTCACTCCGATACCAACCATGACAGAAGAGTTCACGCCCCCTCCTCTACCCCCGCCTTTCACGTCAAACAAAACTCCGCCCGTCCTTCTGGCTCAAGGTGCTGAGGCTCGCCTGTATAAAACCGATTTCCTCAATCCTTCATTTCCGGCAGCGTTGAAATTTCGCCCTTCGAAGCCCTATCGGCATCCGATTCTTGATCGAAGACTCACGCGCCAACGCGTTCTCCAGGAAGCAAGATGTTTGGTTAAGCTCTTGAAAGAGGGCATACCGGTACCGGGGGTCTTGTCTGTTGACTGGAATACGGGTCAGGGGGAAGATGAAACCGGGAACGGAGGTGCATGGTTGCTGATGGAGTGGATCGAAGGCCCTGCCGTCAGACAAGTTGTAAATCACTGGGAAAAATGGATGAAGCATTGTGAAAGCGCTACTAAGGGGAATAATTCTGGAATGAATGAAAATTTTGAACGCTCTGCCGAAGAAGATATTCGTTCACTATTACGAAGAATTGGACGTGTCATTGGCGCCCTGCATAAAGCAGGCGTTATTCACGGAGATTTGACGACGAGCAACCTCATTTTGAGGGGTCAATCCAACGAAAACACTACCAACATAGATCCGCATTCAACGACCTTGAAACCCAATTTGGAAGGAGAAATTGTTCTTATCGACTTTGGTCTGGCGAGTCAAAGCGTACAAGACGAGGACCGAGCGGTGGATCTTTACGTGCTTGAGCGAGCCTTCGGAAGTTCGCATCCCAGAACAGAGATTTTCTTCGACGAAGTCCTCAAGGCTTACCGAGAAAGCTTTAAAGGTGCAAGTTCGGTGCTCGAAACACTGAAAAAGGTTCGGATGAGAGGCCGAAAACGAAGTATGGTCGGATAACTCCCGGGGACTTAAGACTTGTTATTGAAACCTCTCGCCTTTTATGCCGGAATGACATACGGAAAAGAAATCTTGAATAGAGACGAAAAAGCTGTGACAAATGTGAATAAGCATCAGCTTATTATTTTTAATACTGGTGCAGCACTGGAATTATACAATGCCGTGAGTGGCCATTTTGTGGCTATGAAGAAGTACGCATACATGTTCCGACTTCAGCAAGAGCAAAATAGCCCTTGTTTTCAATTACTCCGCGGTCTTTGACCACTGCCGTGTACTTTACCACCCACTGTGGTTCAATATCCCCTTTGATACCACCATCGTCGGCATCTGCGGCTACTGCCAAGATGCCTGCGCCATTTTCTGCGCGCGATAGTAGATCTCGCGTTGTACCTCTGGGAAGGATATCAGTGCAATCGTTGTGCGTTAGAAGCTCAATATTTTCCTCCTTCGCGTATAATATCAAATCCTTTGGTACAACACAGCAATCTTTAACGTTTATTTGGTCCACGGAGGGTCGTATCTTGGTATACGGAAGAAATTTCTCCAGCCGGTCCTTATCAAATTCTGCCAGTCCAAGTTGCGCAATCATCCCCTTTTCGTGAAGCGATTCCAATGTTCGCCACGTCTGCACCATATTGTTGAACTCCGACTCCGCATCGCCATTGACCACTTCCTCTTCTTCGTCATCTGCGTCAAACGCGATTCCGGGAAACGAAACGATGAGGAGATCTATAGAACCGACGTGTAGCTCCTTCAGAACGAGATGGATGGCGGCACAAGTGTGTTCGCACCTCCTCGAGGCCGGTATCCCTGGCAAATAGAACAGCTTCACCGTGATATCATACTGAGAGCGGTCCTCTGTCAAGCCAGACGTTGAGAAATCGATGGCCGGAACGTAGAGGGTATCAGCATCTTTGGAGGTCCACGTGATGTAGTCACTGTAGGCGAGTTTCCGAGGAGGCGAATGCGTCCCATGGAGGCTTTCGTTTGTATGGGCGGGCTCGATCTGCTGGGCTGCGACGAAGTTGTACCGGAGCGAATTTAACAGCTCGACATTCGATTTCGCGGATGTAATACGGCGGACAACAGATGGCCCGCCGCTGACAATGTTTCTATGAATAGTTCCAATGTTAGAATGGACAATTTTTCTAGGAAGCCAGATGCATTTTTGCTTACGACGTAGACAGCACAAGCTTCATGATGTGGCTGTGGTGGAATGTTAGCAATTTTTTAACAGAAGATTCTACCAAAGACTCAACCAGCCGTCACGATGCACTGGAGCGGACAGACCCTCTCATATAACTGTCGCCCGGCGAATGCCTTCGCAGCACTCCTCTTCCGCGGTCCTCCAGCCCGCCTGCATTTGTCAGATCGAGATCGGGAGGGCTGCGGGGCAACAGGATCCGCCCACGTGAGTCGGCACCGTCTGATTGGCCTGCGGCTTCACCAGCTCTTGGCAGTCTTAGTCAGCACGGCGACTGGGCGAAAAGGCGGCTGTTTTTGATTGCGCAGCCGATCCATGCTTCTTGGATGCGAACGAGATTCACCCCCCACCACCGAGGAAAAAAAAAAAATCCAACTCTGTCTGTCATTTCTCGTTTGAATTCGAATTGTCGAGGATAGTATGGCAATTAAGTAAGACCGTTTCGTCTCCGTCTTTACGCTGCGAGGGAAACTGACAGGACTAGCTACCTTATCCTGTTGTCGAGACAAGGCAAAGTGGTATGTTTTGGTCGTCGCCCACCGCACTCTCGAATCCTTTTCTCGTTTCCTTCTAATTATCTCCGTCCTAGGAGAGAAAATTTTTCTAACTTTTTCTCCAGCGTCTAGCAAAATGGTTCATCACTCTTTCCCCCAAAGATAAGGCAAAAATCATCAAGGATGTTTCTCAGCTCGTCCTCTCCCGACGCACTCGCATGTGCAACTTTCTCGAATACAAAGGTGCGCCCCTTTTCCCATGACCCTTTGGACAATCGGCAGACTAGATCGCTAGCTCTTGCAGCTTTTTCTTATATATTTACGTACTGGACGCGGCTAATCGATGGATAAAACATTTAGATTCCAAGGTAGTCTACAGACGATATGCATCCTTGTTCTTTATCGCTGGCTGCTCCTCTACCGACAATGAGCTCATAACCCTGGAAATCGTCCATCGATATGTCGAACAGATGGATAAGTACTACGGCAATGTCTGTGAACTAGATATTATTTTCAATTTCCAAAAGGCATATTTCATCCTCGACGAGCTGCTGCTCGCCGGAGAGATGCAGGAGAGTAGCAAGAAGAATGTCTTGCGATGTATCAGCCAACAGGACAGCTTGGAGGATATGGAGGTAAGTCCTTTTGAACATAGTCCTGCCGATGAAAACTACAGTCCCTCGCCTTCATATCCGCTTCAATGCTCCAGACAAGCTGTTGCCACTGCTGGCTGGAAAATTAGATGCTAATTCGCGATTCTTCTTGGCGTCTTCAGACAGAGCAAGATATTGTGACGAAGCTCATGTAGCGGGATAGTCCCTTCTACTGGTTTCAGGCGTTTATCGGTTTCTTCGCTGTTTTATACCACAATTTGCACCCGTTATACCCGGCGTTTATCAAGGGGACAATGTATATATGGCGTGCTCATTCCATCTTACTGATTGAGTCAATTGAGTTACAGGAAGCTGCTGCGATAGAAGCGAAATTAGAGCGTTTGGGAATATAGTGCCTTCTGACCTCCATACCTCATCGAAGAAAACGGGGACACTCCAAAGAGAATAGCTTCCACCAGGCTATGAATTCGGCATCTTGTGCACGACACCAAACCCATCGATGTTTTGACAGTGGCAGCACGCTTTCGGTATTGCCTACCCTCCAAAGGCATTTGTGGTGTTCTCCTCCAGAGTCTATTGACGCCTTTGTTCGCTCTTGGCCAATTGTGCTCACACCCCTCGGCGGTGCGCTAGAGAAGAGCAGCAAAGGATGCAGTATAAGGTAGACTAACCATGGTTCTTTTTGCCACACTTGGTGTCTCGCCTCTGCCCCTTTGTTTGGATCCCGTGAATGAATGGTGTGATGTCACTGGCCGGACCGGCCAAGCGTGTTCTTCACGTGACATCATCGGTTGCGATCGAATTCCAACACCCAACTGGCTGCATCCTCGATGCGATTTCAATCCATCAGCATCTTCATCTTTCCATCCTTTTTCCATCAAATTTCATGGCTTCCTCGACTATATCTACTTCCTGCTAGACGCTATCGTCTGGCGTAGTCGATCCGTAAGCGTTGTCCTTGCAGCCAGCCTGGAGAACCCTTATCGCCCTTCGACTTGCTTCCGCAGGACACCGCAGCAAGCACCGATCATATTACACCCCCAGGGACCTACGGGCCTTTACTTATCGATCATCTAGCGCGTCACCCCGCGTTTGGTTGTCGCTTTTTGAAGCTCGACCCTAAGTTATCGGTTCCTTGACCTTCGGCTTACCAGCAGCTATCTACCTCGGCTCCACGCTATAGTCGTGTCAACAACAGCTTCGCGTGAATTGAATGAACTGTCCATTGGTCCGAATCCTAACATTTACACTTGAAAATGAAGGTATGGTGATGCGAGTTCGGTGATCACAGAATTTACAATCGCTTAAAGAAGTATTACTTGTCCAGTTCCTCCCACTGAGCGAATTCGAAGACGTTACAAACGCCCTCAACTTTGACACTCCTGACTGCCACGTTGTCGGAGGATGCGACCTCTATACTACAAAGGCTGCTGGTGGAGATAAGAAACTGTACAGAAATATTGAGAATTCTCTCGAGTCGCAGTATGAGTCACTTCTGCGACTATCGGCATCACTTTCGCCACCGCATGCCTCTTCCGCGGCCGCATCGCTCAACCTCTCGCGTTCCAGTCCCTTTGGCCCGTTAAGTGAGCACTCAAGCCGTCGAACTTTCGCATACCTGATCGCTACTCTCAACGCAAGCCATCCTGACTACGACTTTTCTCACTTATTACGACCTACAGACTTTCGCCGGGAGAAGAGTTTGAAAAAGGTCATGAACACGATTGACAGCACGTTATTTAACCTGCGTCCGCAGATGGCGAGGGATGTTACGCCGCCAACACCGCTCAGCGGTTCTGCGCCGCATGTTCCAACAACAGCACATTCGTGGGGCCCAAGGATGTGGAAAATAATTGATGAGCAAATGTCGCTGAAAGAATGTAGCATATATTGCTACTCTCCCGAAGAAGATCCTTATGACGGAGATGATGCTTCCATATGGAGCCTAAATTACTTCTTCTTCAACAAGGCGCGGAAGCGTGTCTGTTATCTCTACCTTCGTGGAATCAGCGTTCTTAGTCGACTGGCGGACGGCGCCGCAACTCCAATCGCGACGAAAAGAAACATGGACGATGGATACTTGACTCCGGATCTTGGTGCACGGAAACGTGCACGATACTGGTTGGGTGATTACGCCTTTGCCAAGGCCCAAGACTTAAGTAGCGACGAGGATGACGAAATTGAAATACTTTCCGGACCGTCTAGACCCGTTGTAGACGAGCAGGGGAACTATGCACTGAGCGATGAAGAAGTACGCTCGAGGTCTGGTAGTAAGACGAACGCTGTCAGAACGATGAGCGAGGAGGTGGCAGATTCCATGGAATTTTAAGGGAACATGAAATCGATTCGTTGAGTTATATCCTTTAGGGATCTGCACACTTTAACAGTCGGCCTCGGGACATGTTTGTTTTATGATATCCTTTTATTTCGTTACTCTGCGCTATCATGGGGTGGTCCTTTCGTTCGATTGCGTATCGCTTCGCTTCAGGTCTGTAATTTTTATGGTGTGATGATGACGGTTGAAATGGTTTCTCTTGATTTCTTCATATTTTTATTCTCTCCTCTTTGCTGCTGGTCTGTTTTCAACCTGGGCCTTTTTTCTTTTGGAGGGGATGTGGGCATCAGCGGGTGAGGCGCTATTTCATGGGAACTTCGGGATGACTGGACATTGGTGCGGCTGTTCATACACATTGTTAATACGAATATGATTTCAATACTAACTTCTTCGGCTCTTTATCTGTTTTGCTTTGCCCGGCTGGATACCGGGTAGCATCGATGAGGGCTCGGGAGCGAAGCTGAGTAGATGACGTAAGCGGAAGTCACCAGCTTTCGCGATCGTTGCTTCGTAGTCTGTACCGCCCAATCGCTGCTAGAGGACGAGTACGGGCTCAGTCTACTCCGTGCCTAGATTATTATAGCCCACCAGATATATACAGCAAAAAAAAGGGGCCGCACAATTGCATCATGGCCGACGCTGATGAGAAGGCCAAGGCCGAAAAGCTTGCAGCTGCCAGGAAGAGGGTATATCGACACCCAGTCCGCGTGTTAATGTTGACATGTGTCCACTGTTTGCCTCCTCCTTTGCTAACGTTCCCAATGATTCTAGGTAGCGCAACTACAAAAGAAAAAGGGAAAGAAATCAGGGAAAAAAGAGAAACCCGCCGGTGGACCGAGCAAAGAGCCCGAACTTGCTGAACCAGCCCCCGTCCCGGATGAAGCCGATGCACCTCCAGAAGCACCAGAACAGGAACCCGAACCAGAAACAAAAGATGACGAGCCCGAAAAAGCGCAGGAGAGGTCGACCGAGTCTTTCCCAGATGCCCCCAACGAGACTCCAGAAGCGAATGCTTCTGAAAAAGCCGAAGGCGGGCAAGACGACATTGTTCCCTCCCTAGAATCCCGCCATCGTCGCCAACCGTCGTTATCCATCCAGTCCAAGATGCGCTCCTCGTCTTTTCGAAATTCGTCGATTTCTCAGACTGGCCTGACTCCTACAGGCTCCGGGGTGAAATCTCCACCTCTGCCGCCACTGAGTCCGGATGGAAACACTGCGCCTGAGCTGTTTAGAAAGCAAGCGCTTAGGCTAGAAGAGCTAGAAAGGGAAAACAAACGGCTGGAGCAGGAACTAGAGACGGCAGATGCCAGATGGAAGAAGTCAGAGGAGCAGTTGGAAGATTTGCGCGAAGCGAATACGGAGACAGTGGAATTAAAGGAGAGACTTGTCACAGCGGAGAAGAAAGCAGAATATGTTGAAAAATTGGTGAGTCCACATCTGGGATACCTTGCTGGCTTTATTGCATTGGATGCACAAGAGATGCTAACTCTCAAAAGAAAGCGGAGATTACAGCTCTACAACGCCAGAATTCCCATCTTCAAACAAAGTCGCACCGGTCTTCAAACAGTGTCACTGTATCTGGGAAACCCGAATCGCCACCATCTGAACTCCAGAGCCAACTAGAATCTAAATCCGCGAAAATTGAAGCCATGGAACTAGAGATATCGAATCTACGCGCCCAACTCGCCTCACAAACAGAAAAGGCATCTACAATAGAAACCCAGCTATCGTCCTTGAAAGATGAATTGTCTTCCGTTCGAGCTGCTTTAGACAAGGAAGAAAAGGAACATGCAAATACGAAGAGTAGAATGGACCGGATGATTGAGAAATCCGTCAGCGAGGGTGTGACTCAAGCTTCCACCCAAACGCTAATCAGCAATCTGAAAGATGAGCTTGAACAGGTGAATAGCGCAAAGGCAGAGGCGGAAAACAGAACAGCCACAATGGAGAAGAAGCTTGAGGCTCTCGGCAACCTTCACAAAGAATCTGAAATTAGACACCAAGCGCGGCTTAGAGAGCGTGACAAGTTCGAGAAGGATGTGCTTACGTTGCGTAGAAAGCTTGTCACAATCGAAAACGAGAACTCGCGGCTCAAGGAGGAGCGTGAAAGAACTCGAAAACGCGAGGTGGTAAGCACGGGGGACGATGAGGCATTAGACGACCTCGAAAACGAAGAACAAGCCCGTCTAGAGCGAACAATTCGTGAACTTGAAGGGGAGATCTTCGACCTTCGGCGTGGTATTTGGAAGGAGAGAAAACGGGAGCTTACCGCTGACCACGGCAGCGATGTCGATGTTGCCGAAACCCTCTCTAACCCTGGGGGTACCTTTGACGATGTGGATCTTATTGGTGGCCCCAGCGGGCCTGAGCACTCCCGCCGTCGCAGCACAGCGGCGAATAAACCACGCCAGCATTCATCTTTCGCAACGGTGCTGTCTAGCGGTATCGCTGCATTTACGGGCACCGCCCAACCCCACAGACCCGGCTCGAGTGGCCTACGCAGAAGCCTCGAACTTCTTTCGGAAAAAGATCGCGAAGAGTTCTTAGAGGATGATGGCATGTTTGACGAGGATGCATTTGCTAGAGCGCAGGAAGAAGAGGAGACCAAAAAACGGGCTGAATGGGAACGTGAGGTGAAGAATAAGCTGAAGGGTTGGAAGGGATGGAGATTAGATTTGGTTGATTGTCGGTATGGCGCTCAGGGTGCTGGCGTAGGACTGGGCGAGATATTTGAGGTCTAAGTTGGAGTGCAATGGTAGCTGAACTTTCGGATGTATTTTATTGTAACTATGCCAGAAGCTCTTGCAAAAACATCGGCAGTACTACCCCGTGCTCTGGAGCTGAGACGCTCTCTCCTAGTGCCCAAGTTGATATGTACTATGATAATGGCCGCAGCCGGATTTAAGGGGTGATTTGTTTGCTCGGTTTGACCTGTTTGTTGTCGAGACAAGATTATTTCCCTGTTGCTGGTCCCTTGCGACTCTTACCGGAGGTCGATATCAAACCGTCAAGGCAAATCCTCAGCAGGCGACACTTGTGGAAGCTCAAGGTCTATTGAGCTCTGCATAGCACGCCATAGACGCCTCCTTAGCCCAAGTTTATGAGCCTACCACTTTTCACGTTGAAATATGCTGTTAGTTCTGGTCCAAAGTTCCACCCACGATCATCAGCAGGGAGCCTGGAGACCAGTAAGTACGAATGCAGGTTTCTTACATAGTAGTTTGCCTGTCGATTAATTAGCCAAGTAGGCGCCCTTCTAGCAAATCGCCATGCTTCTGTGAATCTTTTGATAAGATGCTGGGGCGAACTCGGGGACGGGCTCCACTCCTGACCCAGAATCAAAGCAGACGGGGCCGTTTGAAGAAAAGAATATCCACGATGATGTAATTCGAGATAAATGATTGTACCCGAAAGAAAATTTGGAGAAAAATTTGCCTGACGACTTTATAAGTCAAAATCAACTTTTGGTACATTGGACAACATCGGGTTAAAAAGTATTGGAGACATACTCAGAACGGCGGCATCAGAGGGAAGAATTTATTTAAAGAAGATAGGGAAATGACGATTGCTATGAAACCTGGGCACGAATTTGCCGTTTTTAAAGGGACGAAATCCGGCAAAGTCGTTCGGAATATCACACGCAGGGCCGCCTTACAGGGGAACGAAGTGCTGGTGAGGGTTACCCATTCAGGGCTCTGCGGATCCGATCTTCATTATCGGAATTCCGGCTGTGTCCTCGGGCATGAAGGTGTTGGTATCGTCTCTGAGGTCGGACCGAATGTGTTAAAGTTGAGAGAGTAAGGCTGAAGTGGATTCCAGTACTAGCTAAAGTAACAAGTTCAATTTCTAATAACAATCTGTAGGGGAGATCGGGTTGGCTGGGGCTATCTCCAAAATTCCTGTGCCCACTGCAAGCAATGCATCAACGGCCACCAGATACATTGCCCCGATCGCCAAACCTTCGGGAACCACAACAAAGACCAAGGCTCCATGGGCCACGCTGCAATCTGGACCGAACCGTTTCTTTTCAGGATTCCAGAATCCATCACAAGTGCCGATGCCGCACCTCTAATGTGTGCAGGTGCCACCGTGTTCAGCATCTTCGACCAGTATAACATCAGGCCGACAGATCGTGTGGGAATACTCGGTCTCGGGGGACTGGGTCATATTGCCGTTCAATTTTCAAAGCACATGGGCTGCCAAACGGTGGTGTTCTCCGGTACGAATGACAAAAAAAACGAAGCTTTATCACTGGGTGCAGACGAATTCTACCCCACGCGTGGAGTAGAGGAGTTCAAAGATATCGAGCCGGTTGACCATCTCATTGTCACTACCAGCGCCCAGGTGGATTGGGCTCTATATCTACCTGTTCTTGCGCCGCGGAGCTCAGTCTACCCTCTCACGGTAGCGTTTGGAGATTTCACTATCCCGTATATGCCATTGCTGCGTCAAGGTCTCAAAATTGTGGGATCCATCGTGGCTTCGGTGCCAGTACACCAAAGGATGATTGAATTTGCGGCACGACATAATATTAAGCCAACGGTTGAGTTATTTGATATGGACGAAGAGGGTATTGAAAGAGCTATGGACCGGCTGGCAGAAGGAAAGATACGGTATCGTGCTGTGCTGGTTGCGCCAGAGTCTACCTAACCGCTAGATAGATTATTAACCTAGGTAGACAACTATGAAGGACCCAGATTCAATTACATACCATCCTGACGCTCTCCCTAATCGTCTGGTGTATTTACAACCTTGAAAATGAAACTATTAAGCATTTTTAAGGTTTAGACGGCCCTGTCGATCTTTCAGGGGTGCTAGCTACCTCAGTTGAATTCAATAGGGACTGAGACTTAGGTATTTTACTTCCGGCCATAGTCTCCTTCTTTGTCTTCCTTTAATATCAACACAGCATAACTGGTCATCACAAAATTGCTCATTGAACATTGAAACAGGGGGACAGTGATCCATTCTAATCAACACATATTGCCATATGTTTAAAGATACAAACCACCTAATAAAGTCCCCAAAAGGCAAACAGCATGTTGCACATACGCAGTTATAACACAACAGTAAGCTCAGACGTCCTCCTTTTCCGTCCAAGAAAAAAGGGAAAACTCCATACACTCCCGAGAATGTTTCAAATTTCAAACTACTCTTCGGCCTCATGATTCCCCAACACGCCTAGATTTGCGCCCCTTCTCTTTCTTCCCCATAATTCAACAGCCCATAATGCAAAGTTGAACACCCAGCCTCCTGCAACCAACACCCCCGAAACAACATTAACCAGCCTGACCAGCAGAGCGAGCAAACTCCCTCGTTCCTCACTCACAACCAGCAAGATAGGCTCTATATCGAATTTAAAGAAGATTCCTGGAACAGAGTATGGGCCTTGTGATATCGTACGAGACTGGGAGGTGACTGCATATTGGTTGGTGAAGATGGTATTCTTGCGCTGGCTGACAGTGATGGTGGAAGGGTCAGGAAGCCGTTGGCTGTACGGATCAACAGTTCCGGCGCGGGTGTAGATTGTGGGGACGACAGAGAGATAGTATTGATACTTATAGAACTTGTCTTTTGTAGCCGCAACTGTTTTATCCAGTGGGTTCAATAACGTTGGATAATGAGGGCCGAAGGACAGTTCAGTAATCAGATGTGTGAAGTTCATATCTATTGCAGTTAGCAAGGCAACAAACACATAGAGATCCGGGCAGTAACATACCATTTACATTCACCATGCCGGTCGGATCATAATACCCCAGTCCCTTTGCGGTAATATGAAAGTTTCCCTGCACCTTGTTTCCTTCCAAACTACCATAAATCCGGCATGAATCGACCACATCTTTACGTTTCAATTTCGGTCCAGGAGGGAACTGTCGCTTCCAGCTCCGTCTAACTTCACCCAGCACATGGCCTACATGCTGATCCTCCTCCTGCTCAGCCAATCTCACATCATCCTCCGCGCTCAATGTCTGATATTGCCGAGACCCGCCCTTTCCAGCAAAATTCATTTCGCGATTCCAAGCGTCCCAGCTGGTCGGAGTTTTGTGAAGTAGCTCCGCTGCAAGGATAAAATCTCCAGCTGCATCCTGCATATTCACACGCAGTGAATCGCACGGCATCCGAACGACAAGATCGAGATTAAGCTGTATTTCCTCCGAAACACCCTTCTCCACACTAAAGTGATGGTTCTCCGTTCCTCCATGCCAGGAGATGAGCTCCGATAACACAAGCATACCACAAAAGAGAAAGATAAAAACGGTCCATTGGCCTCCGCGACGACTAGCCGTGGTATATGTAGGCTTGGTCTTTGCTATAATGGTACATACATCCGTCAGCATTGCACTGATTTGAGAAGCGTGGGAGGTTCCATGTGGCTCGAAGCCAATTGCTCTTTGCAAAAGTGCCACCAAAATCAACATAAGAAGGGGAGAGCTTACGAAAAGCATCGAACGTCCTCAAACCGGCCGCAATGCCGCTGTTCTCCCCGAACGCATCCTCGTCGAGGCCATGGTCCGCAAAACCGTTCATTGCGCCGGCGTGCGGGCGGGGCGGGGAGAGCTTCCAACCCACCTTGTCAATGGAAAAGATGCATGAACAGCCGCTAACAAAACACACCGCGAAATCGGGCCCTCCTCGCTCTCTCACTCCATCAAACTGCCGGAGCAACAGGTCGTGCTGCCTCGACCACTGCGTGCCCGGGTACCTTGTGCTTATTCATCCACGGGGCGGGATAAGGCCAGATCTCCAGAATCCCGCACCGCTATTCTAAAGCAAGCAAGCCTGCAGGGGTCAAACCTTAAGGGCTTACTCATCAGCGCTACAGCGGACATAACTAGTTAGGCAGTTTATTGTTTCGATCAAGCGAGCGGCAATATCAATGCCATAGGATTAAAATAATTACCGTCTAAGAGATATTGACAGGAAAGGAATTTCAAAACGAATGTAGTGGGTGGGAGAAGCGTAATTTCAAGGGGCGTGTCAGAAATTAAAAGAAAAGGAGACACGGTCTAAGGGCAAGTTTAGGGAATTAAAAAGAAAAAGTATAAGGAATCTAGAAGCGAACAGAGTGGCTGAAAAAACATCAACTGGGCATGTTAAATTGGTGACATATATGATGGAGAGCATGAGCATAACAAAGGAGACACAAAAGAGGAGGAAAGCAACAAGAAGGGGGAAGAAAAAACAAAGAAAGGGAGGCCCTCAAGGAGATTTCATTTAAAGCTGGCTCAAAAGACAAGCCTAAAGTTATACCATCATAAGACGACCCCCAGAACCATGAAAATGCACACATTAAAAGCCTTAGAACGAGAACACACTTTAACCTTGATGTGATGAAGACAAAGACAGCTGAAGGGTATGAACTGAATATTCAAAAGGGGATATATGACCAGAGGGTATCGTTTATCACTCTAGGGGAAGAGCAGGCGTGTATTATCTTTCTAGACAAAGGTCTGGAAAATAAATGCTCACTAAACTCTAGTCTTCTGTAGAGATGGGTTAGTACATGTGCATTTCAGTGACAATTATAGATGACGTACCAAACTAGTTGCAGCCGCAGCTGCAGCCAGATCTGGCTTCCCACTCGCACTTCTGCCTGCAGCTCTCGGGAGGGCAGAACCGGCCGCGGGAGGAGGGTTGGAAGTCCGTTTTGTCGCCGGCGTGGAGGTGACGTTTTGTACCGTCTGACGTTTTACAACGCCGGGTCTAACGGGAGAATTATTGGAAGAATTCCTTGCCGCTCCTCGCTTCGACGGTGGTTCCGGAAGAGGGCGTACGCCTGGCGTTGAACCCGATGTATGTCTTTTTGCGGGAGAATGACCCATGGACGTTAAGTGCAACCTTGCACGGGGATTGAACTTCATGCCAGTAATAAACTCGTGGTTCATCGCATCGTGTGGATTGAGGCGACGCGCTGGGTCCCATCGGAGACATCGTGCTAGGAAATCGAGGAACGCGGCATCGTCGCATTTTAGCACATGGCGGAGACTCTTGGAACTTGGCTTTCTCCGACGGCCTTTGGATGAAACGACATCGCGGGGTTTGCCGGTAGAGTCAAAGAAGAGTTTTCGTCGAGTGCTTTTTTCGATGAGATGCTTCTCTGGAGGGCCAAAGACTTCCATAATACATGCCAGCTGCTCTTGCTCGTTTTCTCCGGGGAAGAGAGGATAGCCCGTGTATAGTTCAGCCAAGATACAACCAAGACTCCACATGTCAATGGGCATGCCGTAGGACATGCCTAAAATCACTTCTGGGGAGCGATAGAAGCGGCTCTGGATGTAAGTGTACACTTTTTCGTTCTCAAAACAACTCGAGCCGAAGTCGATGACCCTGATTCCGGTTTGGAGAGGGTTAACCAGCAGAATATTCTCCGGCTTCAAATCACAATGGACAACCCTCTTGTTGTGAAGAAGGACAAGTGTACTCAAGATCTGCTTTGTGAACCGTCGAATCAATTTCAGCGAGAAGCCACGGAACTCGTGTGCCTTGATGAATTCATATAAATTCATTCCCAGCAGCTCGGTAGATATGCAAAGATGGCCACGGAAGTAAAAGCTTTGGACAAAGTTTACGACGCTATGGCGACGGTTTGGGTCCTGTGACATTGGGTCAGTCTCATAATGCTACATCTCGACAATCTCCAATCACGGTAATATCAAGCCTTACCCATTCTTTCAGCTTCTGTAAAATATTAACTTCGACAAGAGCCTGCTGATGGAATCTCTTTTTGTTTCGGATGATCTTCACCGCAACAAGCGTGCCCGTCTTGTGGTCCACACATCTAACAACCTGCCCGAAGCTTCCCTTTCCAAGGACGTCTATAATTTCATATCGATAAGCGAGGTGGTCTCCTATCACGATGTTGTAATCACCACGATCATCATCATAGCCGAAATTGCCAGTCGACGCATTTAGATCACCAACAAGCTTTTTGGCTTTGTGAGTGCCACAGAAGTAGATGTCTTTGAAATCGATAATCTCTCCTCTTTCAAAAATATTAAGATTCGCAACTTTTAGAGCTTGGGCAGCAGACGCCCGCTCCTTCGGGCTCGCTCGGCGACGGAGATCCTCCAGCTCCCGTGCTGCAACCTCAAAGTCCTTTCGCTTGCTACCAAGTTTGCGCATCTCTTCTTCAGCAGCAGCATCATCTCGATCGCCGGTCTGATCTTGAAGACGAGGTTTGGGAGTTGGCGACGGTTTCGATCCGGCCAGAAGCTTATGCACAGGTGACAGGATTGACGAATTCGGCTTGTTACCTGATGCCTCCGTATCACCAGAATCAATGGTCAGGCTTGGATTCTTGGCAAGGCCCTGCTCGCTACTAATGCTTTGGTTCCTCCGTGGTGACGGCACATTTACCAAATTAGAAATCGATGTACTTCTCTTCGATTTAAGTTGAGCCTGTTTCGAAGTTGGGCTTACTCGCGTGGTGGAAAGGTTGTTCCACGTCGCAGACGCGGGAAGTTTGGGCGGTGGCATACTATCATATTTGACAGGATCCATGGAAGGGTCGGAGATAATTTGCATTTTGGAGTGAACTCTATCATCTGCCCTCCGCGGGGAGGGAGGGGGAAAGCTTATTTCCGTTTCAGCATCATCAGGCGTGAGACCAAAGGCAAACAGATCTGTGTTAGAGAGCGACGAGATCTGAGTTTGTGGCCGCGGACCGATGAGCTTGCTAGGCGTAGGTTTCGAATATGAGTCCGATATTTGGTTGCGTACAAATCCAGGTTCGTCACCACCTCGAGGAAGGGAAGACGAGATGTAAGGAGAAATGTTCCTTGAGGATGAAAACTCCAACGTATCGAAGGCACTGGAACTATTCTCGGCTCGAAACTTTGCAAAATCCGTTCTGAGAGCAAAATGTGATGTGTTGCAACGTCCCGGATCACCGGGAGGGATTTCATTAAAGAAGCTAGCTTTTGATGCTGTCATCGGTGTACTGGGCGTTTTTGCGTTGATCTGACGGGGAGGCGTTGCCGCTACCTGAGGCGCCAAGTCCTGGGATGCCTTTTCGCGCAACGCATCGATTTTGGTATTTATAGGAACACTAAGGGGGAGTAAATTAAGAGGAGGAAGCTTCAATGGCTGGAGATTCTTTTTGCTGAGATTGACCGGTGGCCTCTGTTTCGTCTCCTTGGCGGGAGTTTCGGCAAGCGTTCGCTTGGAGACATGGACACCATCCCCAGGACGGCTGGAGCTGGAGTCCGAATCCAACTTTGACATATCAGCAAAGTTTGGAACCTCTAGCGGTAAGCTAGATTTTCGGGAAATGAATGATAGATGATGCTCATTCTTGGGCGACTCGTATAGTTTGGGAATAGCGGGCACCGGAGGGACGTCGTCTTCTGTGTTCCTATTATTATTATTATCCGTTCTAGGTTTAGGTGTAGGGAGTCGAGAAGAAGAAACGTTTTGCGAAAGACGTGCTTGGAAGGAACCGCTGGAGTTGCGCGCAGAATTATAGCTTGTGCTAGACGATAGGGATATGCCAGAGCCGTACGATTTGCGATGCGGGTCTGGAGTTGTCCTGGTGGATGACGGCGTCACGCTTTTCCTGGGTATTGCTGAAGGGGATGGAGCTGAAGATCGTGGACGGGGAAAACCGAGATCGAGATGTGTGGGAGAGGTTCGGGGTAAGGGAGGTGGGTGTGGAATAAGCGACATCCTCTTCATGCGCCGTGCATCTGTTGGGCTGATAGTTCGCGCGCCTAATCCAGTGGCATGCGGTGGCATGATCGAAATCCTCTTAGACGAAGATGGGGTGGTCAGCTTGACGATTGCACCTTTCACAGGTGTGCGGATCACATGGCTCGAAGATCGAGAATGGTCCCCTATAGTCGGGCTCGTCGTCGCATTATCCCGCACGGTGTGGCTTGGTGGTTGCAGCGATCTTGCCTTCTGGCTGCGAACTGCATGTAGCGCTGCTGAATTGAAGGCGGAATCCGACGTCTCTTGGTGGGAGTTGCGGGATGCAGCATTTGGCATCACCCGATTCTCTTCCATTGTTTTCTTTCTCGAAAAGCTCGGCCTTCTCATAGGAGGGGCAAGGCTCTCGCCATTGTCTGATACCAAACTTCCAGGCCCTATCGATTTTCGAGGTCGCCGAGGAGCGACCATGCTGGTTGGTACGGGGGGAACGTAACTCTGGCGTCTTGCTCTCCCTGTCGAGGATACAGATGACGGAGCAGGTTTTGATCCCGCCGAAGTCTGACCGGAGCGCGTAGCATTGCTAAGACGCCGAGTCACACCTGCTGGTCGCGGCTCTTTTGCAGTCTGAACAGAAGGACCCGTTGTCCAGCGATTCGTAGGTTTTGGGATGGCTACCGTACCCTCGTAACCAGCCGCACCACGACCAGGCAACGGAAAATGGCTCAAACTAGGCTCTTTTGACGTGATGCTGTTGTGGAAATCATCAAAATTAACTGGAACGAGGAACTCCCCATTTTCCGATAGTGTCTCATTTTCTTCGTTCACCGTTGAGCTACCTGCATTTGACTGAGTTCGCGACGGAGGATTGCCGGAATCTAAGGAGGTATTGCTGGACCGCATTGGGTTACCAAAGGTGCTCGATGGAACCCTAGAACAAGCACATATTAGAGTGGGTAAGAAACAGACATAGAATAGCCACGGATTCGAGGTACCGTCGAGCAGAATCCACATCTCGGGAGCCGAACGTTGAACCACGCTCGAGAATGGACTTTCTCCTCCTGGTTCCGGTGACACCAGCCGTACTCCCGGCCTGTGAATCGTACGTCTGGGAGCGAGCAACCGAAGCGTTCGAGGCGTTTTTGCGTAGGACTGTCCGTAATGGCAGTTCGGCTGCGATGGGAGCATTTGAAATGTTAGCAGGGTTTGATGTCTGGCAACCGGGCCATTCAAAACAAAAAAAGAAAACAACGAAAAGCGCCTATACCTCCAGAGCTAGAGCTGTCATTGTGATCCCGAGTTGACGAGTCTGACAGGGACATGCGTGACTGTGATGATTTGGGCAATCTCTGAGGGGGCATCTTGTTCGACATGGTCGAAACGGCAGAAACGCCCACCATAGGTCGCCAACCACGGTCGCACGCGAGCCTTTGATCCGAGGGAGAGGATGGACACAGCGGAGCAGGGTGCAATTAAGGGTACTAGACGTGTTTGAATCCAGCAAAAACGTCTAGAAAGGTTAGTTCGATCGCCGCAGGTCGTTGAGAAGCGAGACCTGTCGAGTTGCCGTTTACCAATCCATGACACACAGAAGGAGGGAAAAAAACACAAAAAACAAAAAAAAAAAAAGAAATAAGGAATTGGCGTCTCCAGTACGGTTCGAAATTGGGGATGCCGCAAAACCGTCCCTCAAAGGGGGGTGAGATTTGCAGCGGCAAGAATCGAAGCGAATTGCTTTGTTTGGAGAGACTTGTTGATTTTTGCTCTCCTGGGAATGGGAGGTCTCAGCAAAGTAACGGCGCCGGCTAACTAACTAGCAGGTATCCCAAGTTTGAGGTTGACAGCTTAGTAACCCACAGCTGCAAGCTTCGACGGTGAAGCACAGTTGGTCGGGAAACAACATGCAACATACGAACATACGCTTTGTTAATTTCACGGCGGGGGGGTCTATCGAGATGAAAAACGGGGGCAGATTCGATTGTCATTATTTTTCCCCCGTAACGACGTGAGTACAGCCTACTAAATAACCCGCTACACCGCAACACCTAACTAGTCAACAGTAACCACGTACACCGTAATTTTGCCTTATTTATCCCTCGAAGCGGCGGCTGGATTGCGATGTGCTGATGGCTCGGGAGGGCGAGCGGTTCCCACGTGATGTTACATGGAGGCGACCGCTTCGCTCCAGCCAGCGAGGGCCCAAGGGGTTTTTTCAACTAAAGACCATCCTGCGGCTACTATCAGCGTCGAGAGGCCTCCGCAACGGGCGAGATAACGGTCGCTTGGCTGCATGAACTAGTCGACGACAGAATACGGAGCCAGAAAATCGCTGGGAGGCTGGTTTCACTCTGCCACACCTTGAGCTGGAGGAACGGGGATCGGTATGACATCCGACCAGGGTTCAAGAGCACTCTCCACGACGAACGAAGGGGTGAGTGGAACAGGAGCAGTACAGTACTGCCTCACGCGCTGCCGGAGACGACTCGAGGGAAAAAGCAGATTCTCCCCAGAGAACAAACGGGCGGCTGGCGGAATAAGGGGCTGGGTTAGTCAGCAGGTTCCTCGGCTCGGATAAACCATACCGCGAGAGAGCATTCCAAGGAACGGGTGACGCCATGCGTGTCACATGCAGCGCTGCGCTGGCCCAGCAGGAGCGAGACAAGACAGGGCGGCGTGCTGGACAAGCGAACGGCAGCTGGCCCTGCTTCTATCTGCTTCCTCTTGACGGGAGATGCTGCTTTATGACAACGTCGTTCCCCTGCAAGACACCATGGAGGAAGCATCAGAGACCCGCGCGAATCGACATGACCCGGCTGCTCGCAGCGAAGGGCATCGCGAAGCTCCATCTCGTAGCAGGTTGTCCGCTATGTACGTCAGAGACAAACTCCATGATCTGAGACCCGGTCACTCTGCTAGCTCCTCCGTCTCGTTACAGGATCGTCTTTTCTCCAGGTACGCTTTTGAATCACGCTCGTTTCCCTTGATAAGACGTGATGCTTAACTTTTGGACCTCAGGCTCCTGCAGCAAGTGATGCCGGCAGAGGATGGCGAGGAAGAGGAGGAGCCCGAGGAGCCAAAATCTATGGAGCGGCCTCCGTTCAGTCTTCCGACAATGACAAACAACTTTCGACGGTTCAATGCAAGGTGGGCTTCTCCGGAACACACACTTCCCCCCCCCCCAAGTGGATGCGCCACCGGACAAATCCATGCTAACAGCGAGGTTAGGATCGGCATCGTTTTTCACTTTCAAAACAGACTGGTGAAACTGTTCAGCTGGAGGAAGCCAACTCAAACCTGGTCGTTTCTCTTCGTTTTTTCCTTTGTCTGCCTGGACCCCTACTTGTTGCTCATCTTGCCCTTCGTGGCTCTTCTCTTCTACATCATGGTCCCGGGGTTCTTAGCTCGACATCCTCCACCTCCTCCAAACGCCTCGACCTCCAGCACAACGCCATATTACTCCTATGAAGGCCCGGCCCTTGCGCCTGCAAAAACGATCAAACCAGTCCCGGAAACATCGAAGGACTTCTTCCACAACATGAGGGACTTGCAAAATTCAATGGCTGACTTTGCTAACCTACACGACGCTGCTGTTGCTCTTTTATCCCCAGCTACAAATTTCTCAGACGAAACACTCTCTTCAATGCTGTTTCTTCTATCCACCGTGCTCGCGGTGTGCCTTTTTCTCACAGCCCACCTTCTGCCTTGGCGTTTCATCTTTCTCTTCGCTGGTAACGCCGCAATCCTGTCCAACCATCCTCGCGCCGCAACAATGCTGAAAATATTTCAGCTCCAAGACGAGTCGACGACTCAGGTTTCAATAGAGAAACAAAAGGAGCCAGAAAACAACATCGTGGTGTGTGGAATATCTGTCCCAGCTACTTTATCTGGTCTCAGGGCATTACTGGAATCACTGGTTGCAGTCTCTCTTGATTCGTACCCCGAAGAGAGGGAGGTTGAAGTCTTTGAACTACAGCACAGAACGCTTTCTCCTTTTTCTGGAGCCTCAGAGTGGGAACCGTTCCTATTTACCCCAACTCCATATGACCCTCTTTCTCCATCTAGGATCGCGGGTGATCGACCAAAAGGTACCAGATTCTTTGAAGATATCCGTCCTCCACGCGGATGGGCTTGGAAAGGGAAAAAGTGGGAACTGGATCTCGACTGTAGGGAATGGGTAATGGAGCGCATGGTCACAGGGGTAGAGTTTGAAGTTCCCAGCAGCAACGGTGATGGAATTGGTGAAGAAGTCGGTGGGTGGGTTTGGGATTTGCCATTTCAGCCCCCCAGCGAAGGCCTGCAAGATAACACCGACGAGCTAGGCTGTGATGAATCACAAAATTCATGCTCTGACGCCACCATTAAGCCAGAGAATAACGTGTCTGGGATCAACGGATCATCCAAAGTCGAATGGGAGGAAGCCACTAAACATGCCGAAAGGACGGGGGAGTGGAGGAGAAGGCGATGGGTTCGGGTTGTACGGCGAGTCAAACATGACGAGAAAGTTGCAAGTGCCGCTTGATCACATCTCTATCACCATTTAGACATGTTGGAAGTGGACCAAATCTACTCCCGGATACGCCCATCTGGAAGTACAATGCCGTAATACCCGCAAGACTGGAAAACTTATCAAATTACGATTATATCAATTAGCGCTAGTGAAATCGGCAATTGGCTCTATGTTTTGACAAGATAAAAGGGATCTTTAGGAGTTAGTTCCAGTCAGGGCGAGACACTCTTTGCGCAAAGCGCAGTCTCAACGACGCTATCCTCCATTTGTGCACGCCCTGTCTACTGGGGCACAGAATAAAGCATAGCGACCCGGGGCAGACCTATTATTGACGTTCCCCGTAAAGCTGAGATATAACTACTATGTATCATTACATTGTTCCTGGTCGGAATTTGCTTTGGTAGTCTACTCCGTACCGGATGTCACCACCGGGACAAGTTCCTTCTCGGATCGAATTTTGGTTCAAGTAATATACCTTATATATAAACTTGATAATAATACTTCCTTCTGGCAGCCTAACAGTTGGGATGCTGTTGGCCGCCCAGGAGCGAAGGCCTTATGGATTGGTGGTTGGTGGCTTTGGGCTTAGTTTTGTTTGTCCTGTTTGCAGCAAACCTCAACCCCCCTTGCAGACCCAACAGTTCAAGTTCTGACTTGTTTCAGCCATGCTGGAACAGTGCAAGTATATACATGCGGTTGAAAATTGATTGCTTGCAATTTAGACATCCAAATGTTCTCATTCTCATTGCTTCTAATACCCATTAAGGAGGCTCAATCAATACAGGGGACACTTTGTTGAAAGCATGAAGAATGAACAGGATCAATATCACAAAACACCATTTCCTTTCATATCCATAGAACCCTTCCGTTGGGAATATCCTCCAAAATTCTAGCCTGGTGTGTTCCGTTGCTTAATTTGGTCGTGTCGCATCACAGTGGAGATCACGGCCTTCGGAGACACTTCAAGCAGCTGCAAATAAAGCGGCGGCAGCGACCACCTTGGCCAGAACCCATTTTTTATTCTCCATATTGCGAGCAGAATCGTTAGGCTTTTCGGAGGAGCGGGTGGGAGCAGCAGTGGCAGTATTGACGGGAGTATCGCTGGAGGCAGTGACACTGGCCTCGGGCACCACCACGGTGACAGTGATAGTTTCGGGTCCGTCGAGAGTCGTGGCTGTCTCGATGAATGAGCTATTCGCTGGTGGTTCCGTTGGGCGGGGACGAGACGTGGTCATGCTGATAGAGGCCAAACCAGGAAGATCTGTGCCCAGGATATCGCCGGCAACGGAGGTCGCAGGCTCGGTCGCCAGGCTGTGGTTCCAGTATGGAAGGAAGGGATCGAAGCTTATTGGGACAAATCTCTTGCGGAGTTCCCTAAATGTTACCCCCAACCTTCCTTGTGTGTCGTTTGGTTTCGGCTTGGTTGGCTGGTCGAAAGAACCGGGTGCACTTCCACGCACACACTTGGCCTCCATGGAGCTGACTTCCTGGCCTAGAAGTTGAGGGAAATGTCAGTTTCAATCCGCAAGCTTTAATGAAATGCTCTTAGCTCGCTCTTAAGGAGACCTTACATCTTGCGTCAACCTTTGCGCCAGCCGAGTCAAGGTTCGCCAGCCTGTTGGATGAAGAATCAGCATCATGCTCCAGGCATATGACACCTATAACTACATCGGGTGTGCGACACATACTGTTCAGCACAATTAATGAACTCAACTTTGCCGTCTTCCGAACACTTTTTCAGGAAGTCTACTGCCGTGCAGTATGTTCCTCCTTCTAGTCCGCGACACGGATGCGGGTGCCTTTGGGAGACATCCAGTCAGTTGGGACAGAGAACGCTGGTTACAGCGGGTTGGACTTACCTAACATTGCGCGAAGCAACGCCAGCAGCAAGGAATGCGATAACAACAGTTTCAGGGAGCTTCATCTTGGCCACACTCGTGATACAAGCCGATTAAATGATGTGGTGCAAAGAGAGATATGACAGTCAGCCAAAGCCGGGTCGGTTAGAAGACAAGGCAAAGAACTGAACAGAACTTCGCAAAGTGGAGATTGCTTGCAAAGAGAAATAGTGAGGACAGGGTGAATTTATGCGTGAATGAAGGACCCTGTTTACCCTCGCAACCGGCCAGTTCCGTTTTAGGAGATCACGTTACTTATGTTGCTGTGCTGGTATTTGCTGCACGGGATGACCCGCTGGAGTCACACTCCGTTGCTGAATGCACTATGCATTTCTATGAAGGCGTGCTCTGGTCGGAGGTGACTTGATCATTGTAGAGGATATATCCTGTTGGTTTAGCTGGCTATGGGAATGGCGCCTGCATGAAGAGAGTTGAAGCGGTGTGGTATGTTTAATATACTGTAGCTTGGTCATACTTTTGGATATGTTGTAGAGGACTCCGTAGGCATATCAAGCATGTAAAGAGTAACATGACCTGAAAGTGATTGATAAGTCCACTGGAAGTAGCACGAAATGTGGATCGAGAAATGCAGTGGACTCTAATCTTCTACAAGCCAGAGTGGCAGAGTTGAAGTCCTCATATAAGTCAAGTTGAAAAAACGTAATCCATTAATAAAGTCTGTACGGGTTGAGGATATTCTATCCCTAGCTCCTCCATTCCGAAGTCCACCGTAAACGCCATATTTCACCCAAAATGCGCAAGTAACCGAGGCCATTATTTTTTATTTCCATGCCATTTTCTTAACCTCCTTCTTATATCTCCTTCGGTCTGCTGCATCGGATTAAGTTTCCTATCTCTCACCATCGCAGGAACGTCGTCGCCGTATTTGTCGACCAGCCGTTGTAGCCACTCCTCTTCCCGTTTGCTCTGATGTCTGGGCTTTCTTTTCTTGACTCTCTCTTCTTCAGCTGCAGCTTGCCGCTCCAGGGCAGAAACAACGTCCGTAGAGGCACCCGTGTCACGTAGAGTAGAGTCCTCAACGTCCGAAAGTTCATTCAGGGGATCATCGAGGGGGTTTGTTCTTCGGCGTTTATGCCCCGCGACCTCTATTGTCCCATCGTCTCCAGCTTGATCGGGTTGAATTATACGGAGAATCTTGCCAGTTTCCGGATCACGCTCCACCCGGGCTTCACTGGGTTGTATTTGCGCAGCTGTTTTCCCTTTTGTAGCTAAGGAACTGATGTTATTGAGTGCGCCTGCTGAGACTCCCTTTTCCACACCGCCGGTCGGGGCATTTAGACGGGTGGCAAGCCCAAGACGACGATAATTTTGAGCAAGTGTTAATTTTTTATCCCTAAGGCAAATTGTTAGCCATTCCTGCTTGAAGGGGAGCAAAGCAAGCTACCTGCTATGTACTCACCAGTTCTGCGCGATGATCGAATTTCCCAGCACATTAATCTTCTTCTTTCCACTCTTCGACTTTCCGCTCTTTATTTTGATTTTGGGTGCCGAAGAGCGATTCTTCTTTTTCTGTAAAACTCGACCCATATTGATTGAATGCAGCGATACCTTCTCTCTTCAAGCTTCCACCGCGACTCAGCAAAAATATCGATGTTTATCTGTTTGCAGCGTATCTTGGCACGTTTGCTAATCTCCATAATGCCAAGCCCTCATGAAACTTAAATTGCGGATAGGGCTTGTGGCCTCACGTGCTCGTATTGATGGGATCAGTCCAGCTCAGCATCCAGGGGTTTCGCGACAGCAACGTCAAACTGTTGGGGAAATATCGAGTGATGCAGAGAGGCAAACATGGCGTTCAAGATGCTTTCAAGGGCGAGGAGCAATATCTCTGTTTTGTTTGTCGTGTGTCTTATTTTAGCTCTGTCTACTTTGGCCATCGCTGGAACGGAGGTCGCAGTCTCTGAGCTATCAGCATCGCAAATCGAAGAAAAGCTGCAAGTAAGAAATAATATCAAACGGGGCCTAAGAGGCTCTATTTTTGTAATCTGGCGATATCTCTAACGCTGCACGAAGGAATGCCCACTGGTGCAGTCATTAAATGCCCACAAGCAGGCCACAGCTCCGCAAACCACGAGCTTGACCTCGAAAATATTTGCAGTTCTATTCCCAGGCAGTCCTGCAGTCAATGCCATTCTGGCAACTTTTTATATTTCCGGTCCTCCGAGTAAGCCGTTTCGTTTTAATTGTGTCTTCAATGATGGTCACTCTGAACAAGAATTTAGACTTCCTGCTTGCATTATGTCCAACAGACATTGATCCATCCTCATTATCAGTGATGGTGGCATTCGCTGTGGGAGGGTTAATGGGGGATACCCTCTTTCACCTTCTTCCAGAGATATTCTTGGGAGAGGATTCTCCCGAGCACGCGCGTTTTGTTCTCGTCGAACCCAACAGAAACCTACTTCTTGGCGCTGCCATCTTGGTCGGGTTCCTTACCTTCGTTGCTATGGATAAAGCACTCCGGATAGCTACTGGAGGGGAAGGGGCGCATGATCATAGCCATGATCACAAACCGGCCAGTCCTAAAGGTGGTGACACTGCAGTAGCATCCGGCTCATCTACATTTGACGGCAACACCAAGGATCAACCAAGACTGCGCAAGCCGGAGAAGCCCGCAGAATCTCAGTTAACCCAGGAGAAAGAAGTCAACCCCAGCGTCAAGCTCGGTGGATATCTCAATCTCATCGCTGATTTTACTCATAACATCACCGACGGTCTCGCAATGTCCTCCTCTTTCTATGCCTCCCCAACCATCGGCGCAACAACCACCGTCGCGGTCTTCTTCCACGAAATCCCTCATGAGGTTGGAGACTTTGCACTCCTTGTGCAGTCCGGCTTTTCAAAGCGGAAGGCTATGGGTGCTCAATTCGTCACTGCGGTTGGCGCCTTTTTGGGTACTTTCATCGGTATTGCCATTCAGGAGCTTGGCGGGAATTCTGAGACGTCTGCTTCTTCTTCATCGTCCGCAGGTTTGCTAGGAACTAGTCTTACTGCCGGCGATTTACTCCTACCGTTCACCGCTGGGACGTTCCTCTATGTGGGAACCGTTGCTGTAATTCCAGAGCTCCTTGAGACGGGCAAGGATAAGTCTACCGAGTTGCGCAAAACTATTAAACAGTTTGCTGCGATGTTTGCGGGCGCAGGTATTATGCTTTTGTAAGTTCTTCTACTTTTACGCACTGTGATGTTCCAACTGCACTATCCATTTATCCCCCTCTCTAACTCGGCGTCCAGTATATCGTGGTCATAACATGATATTTTCGATATTCAAAAGTCATAGAGGGATGAATCAAATCGAAGACTCGAAGGCAAATGCTTAAGTAAACATTTACCGTTCTTATTATTGAAAGCGAATTGGATTAGGCGCGGAGTGTGCATTAGGGTGTTATGTATTTGAAGCTAGAAGTGCCCGTGTTTTCTCATAGAACTCAAGTGGATATACTCCGTACGGAGTATTTATTTACACACACAATAGCATTTGGCGTACACCGCAGAGAAAGCTTGGCTCCCTGATGTTCGCTATAACAATGGATGCAATTCTCTTGTAACCACGGGCCCTCAACGGGGTATCATAATCCCTGATGTTCCCCCAACCGAATTCTGGCACAGCACAACGCGGAGTAAAATTAGGTTTGAGGTGAAAGGCGGGAGCCGTCTAGACTCCCGGAGCTTTCAATGCATTTTACAGTGTCAGCGTCTTCAGCGAATAACGAAACTGCTCCTTTTTTTTGTTGTTTTTCCTTTTGCCCTCCCCTCCCCTCCAATGGCAAACACCTTTGGATCAGGCTCTCTCGGGTTATACAGGGATACGTATTCCTACAGCCCTGTCGGCAATACCTTACTTTGAAACATATATGGGGTATATTAATATGTATGTACTCCATAGATTGTACGAGACTCTTTCATGACATCACTGTTTATTGCCTTCGTTTATTTGAACCAGTTATTTTGAACCAGCCTGGTTTATATCAAGATACAAACTTCGGGTCGGAGCGTGGGAATAGCGGGATGAGCTATTTATGTATGTACATAGTTGGTTCCGCAGCAGAAAAAGGGCAAGAGTTCAATTCCAAAATGAAGTTCGTCTTCTTTCTTAATACCTTTCTTTAGATCTATGTAATAACGCCAGTATCAAACTCGCCAGAACAAAGTAAAAGTATCCGGGAAGAAGTGGAATAGACATGATTCAAAACAGGGCAAAAGGTAATGGGCAGGCTCACATATTTAGATATACAGGGAAGAGGATGAAAGTGAAGCATCAAGATCCCTAAAGGATTCAAAAACATTGATGGTGCGTAAACCTTGCTCAACATATGCTTGACATGGAGCAAACGAGAAGGAAAATAATTCCGTGGACGCGGCTGGTCGATGAGTCGGTCATTAAAAGAGCAAATAGAGAGTAAGAAGAAGGAAGTGATGCTGTCACTCATTATAATGGTATACCTACACCCAACCGTTAGCAAAAGGAGAGAAAAATTCCAGCCCGATTATGCTGGTTGTCGGATACTCACAAAATAGTTCGGTAAGCCGTAACACTTCCATCCCAGTCTCCTCGCCATCTTTGCAAAGCCCTCTGTTTCAACCAGATGGTAGAATGGGAAGGCAGGGAACATAGCCCCATCTCGATGAACTTCGGCCTTCACTAACAATACGGTACCTCCCACGCCGTGTAGTTCCATAGTCCGCTCAGTATCACGGTTTGGACTTCGGTCCGCCAAATGGGCCATCAGTGTCCTGTACGTCGGCATTTCCGCGTAACCTTCTAGGATGATCTCATCAGGGCCCATGCGGTTCGCGAGAGCCAACGAGCTATCAGTATCAAGCCAGGAGTTGTAATCATAAGGACGGATATCCATTTTCTTCTTCTCTGTGTTCATGTAGCGTTGATAGCAGTTCGGGACGAGGACAGGCTTGTTGTGCCTTGTGAGATCCTGAATGAGAGTCGGCGGGGTCTCGATGATGTCGGCGTCTATCCATAGAACCCAGGAGGTACTGGGACCCAACGTGGTGAACAGCAAACTATTTCTTGCCCGTGCCATTGCCTCCCGACGGATCTTTTGATTGGAGAACTTGTGCCGTTCCTTCTCATCCTGCGACGCGATTGGCGGGTCGAAATCTTGCCGTAGGATTGTGATGCTGGCGAATCTATCATCCACGGGACCGGACTGCGTCTTCGTGATAGCCTTCTGCAGCGCAGAGGTGGCAGCGTTCCCTTCTCTTGTCTTCGGGATGATAAACCCCAGCGAAATGTATTGATGCGGATACGTCAGCTTCTCCAGATTCTCCCAGTACTGGGGGTAAAACCGAGCCAGCGGAGTGAGTATCAGCACTCGTTCGTGTCTCTCTGCGGAGTTCACCGTCGTAGTTACATTGTTCAAGTTGTAGTTGACCACCGGTGGAGGGACGCGTCGGCCATTGGCCTTGAATAGCTGCGTCTTGAAGAAAGGCTTCGTCGGCGGGGAAAGAGGATTCTGGGCAGCATCTTTCTGTCTCTGAGCGGCGGTAACCGTTCTCGAGTTCGGGGAGAAAATGAAAATGAGGAAACCGATAGCGAGGGCACAAGCTAGGACGAATGTGATGGGATTCGTACGCCGTAGCGATCGTACGGCCATGGTGGCCTGCGAAAGGGCTTAACAGCTGGGAGAAAATAACACACGCAAAAAGTACTCGGAGCACAGACGAGGTGCTCCTCGATGAGACCCGTCTCTGATGTCCTTCTCGTAGTCGTTATCTGGCCGTTGGCTTCACCTTCGATGACATGGTCAAAACTTCAATGGGCAGGGATCCAGCGAGCGGAAACAGGAGATATGAAACAAAGCGACAATGATGACGATGATGAATGGAACTAGCCAAAATAACGATTAAGTTAGGAATTAAATAAAAGAGACGAGCAGAGAACCGAAAATGATCACAGACGCGCGACGATGCCCGGGGGGGAGGTTTGTGTATTTTCGAGGATTTAACTTCGAGGTGGTCAAAATTGGATGCTGGCTTCATTGGGGCGGCTCACCAAAGGGCGGCCGCAGATCATCTCCTCAAGTCGCAACATGGGAGACGTAATACCTCCTGGGACTTCTCCGCACAAACCCTCTTCTGATCTTCAGGCGAACCGAATGCTCAACACGCCGGTTCATTCCAGGCCACTCCGTTAGCTGCTCAGCAGACCAGACGCCACCAAGGTCATTTTTCTCAATTGGCTACACAGAGAACTCCGTACAGTACAGAGCAACCAGACACTTCTTCTGGGACGACGACGTTAACTAACTACGTGGTGAATAAACTACAAAATACTCCACACACCGAGATCGACAGTGACACGGGATCGGGCTATTTCTCGCGTAGCCATCCATGCATCTCGGTCTTCCAAACACGCGGATGGATTGATTGACCAGGGAGTTGCTTCGTACCAGGGCCCTTCGCGGAGGAGCGGCTGTTTCATATGCTTCCTCTATTTATGGATATTATGGTAACCATCTCATCACCCCTTCAAAGGCCACCAACGCCATGGCATTCGCAGGGAACGCCCTTAAAAAGCATGGCAGGAACCCTCGCCAGTAACCCCTCCAGCCGTTTTCTCTTCCAACGGCGATTGCTGCATCCTTCCACCGCCGGAACTTCCTCTCGCCGTCACCAAGCCCGCCTCCCAATGGATCCGTCATGATACGCTGCTTTACAACATCGGATGGGTATGATGTGATCCAAAACACTTGCGCTGAAAGGCCGCCAGCCCAGAAGTTGATTGCGGGTGCGGAAAGCTTGGTGTACTTCTGCATCACTCGCGAGAAAATATCATACGTGCCCCACCAGAAGAAGAAGAAAGAGCGGAATAGCAGTGTCGAGCAAAGACCGTGATAAAGGCCTCGGATACCGTGGTGGCGGAGCTGCTTTTGTAAGTACCCAGAACATTGCGATGGGGTAATCGCCCAATGTGAACATGTGGTTAGGGTAAAGTGTTGCTTACAATTTTCCTCGTGCAGTCGACCGGGCCGCTGTATAGTCGCTGCTTCTTATCCGCTGCGTATTGAATCTGCAGTCGAGCTTTGACATGTTCTACCGGAGCCGCTATGAAGCTGACCGTCGAGCCAGCCATGATTCCGGCAATTCCGTGGCCAAAGGCTGGAAGCCTGTCCGGTGTATCTTTGCTCGCTAACGGGATAATCGTCCGCAGTCTCTGGTTGCTGAAAACATGTTCGAACAACAACCGTCTATAAAGGGTCAAGGAGCCTAGCATCCTATAACGGGAGGAAATGAGTTTCTGATGACTGCTTAATTTCTCATTCGAAGGAGCGAAGGAACCTACACGGAGTCCATGACCATCCACCCCATGAGAGGGGGCGTGGCGCCCTTGTACAATGCTGTGACGCCCTCGTTACGCAGGGTCTGCAAGAGGCAATCTAGCGGACCCTTGAAACGTGTGCTTTGTGTGGTTTGCAGCCGAACCTTTATAGTATCGAACCTTTTTCTCCGGATACAGACGTTGGTCAGCTTTATCATGCAAGCAATGTAAAGCAGCAAGTCAATTTTTTTTTTTTTTTTTTTTTTTTGGCATTTGGGGTTAATGTGTTGATATAACATACGGATGGCCAACTGTTAATTGTTAAAAGGAGGAAACAGGGACAGCAAAGTCGTTAGCATATCTGAAACCATTTTTGTACGTCACAGCAGCCCGAAGATATTATACAAAAGTACGTAGGGAAACTGGAAAACTGGAGATAAGATACCGGTGCGGATCGCGCGGGAAAAAGCCAGCGCAACCTAATAGCGATACGGCCGAACGAACGAAGAAGCAATTACGGAGTTGCAATACTTACCACTCAGTTTCGCAATCCCTGAAAATACTCCAGCTACGAAGCCTCGATAATCCTTCTTTGTCTTTGCATTACTGGCCTTGCTCTTGGTCGCTATTGCATTCTGACCTTCCGGAAGCCTGAGTCGCTTATCGATGGGCGGTGGGGGTAATGAGAGTCCATCTTTTAGCGAATCCGAGCCTGACATCTCTAACAATTTGTGAGAAATGTATTCGGCGGCGTCAAGACGAAAGCCGAGCTGCCGGTCTCCCACTTCCTCCTGCTCTTCGACGTTCACCAGGTTCCAGGGGCCCGGGATCGTAGCAAAAGAGCCTAACTGATTTACCTTTTGTCGGTGTCGGTTTCAAGGCAGGACGTCATTCATTCAGTTATCGACCTGAGCGAGTGAGGGCACCATTGCAACGTCCTGAAGGCGACGATGATGGTTGTTATCTCTGCGCCGTCGGAGACCTGAAGGGCCCAAAATCCCGATACCGGCAGTGCGCACGGGCCAAGGTGCCTTGCTGACTAACTAGCTAGCGTCAAGCGTCATTTCGACGGTGGTTTATTCAGGAGCCTTCATCTCTGCCCACTCACACAGACCTTTGTAATGGTGTCTAATGCTTGAGAAGCTCGTTTTGCGGTGATCAATTCCCGATCCCATGCGATCTCACCATCGATTTCTGGCCCGTACATGACCGGTACCCGCAGCGCAATGCTACTCCTTCACCACCCCCCACCGACCGGGACGAACTGGTCGTCCGGATCCAAAGCCTATCTGCCAAATAGATGATGCAGCGAAAGAGGCTACTGTGAGCTGCCACTGACTAGTTATCATTCATCTCCACATGAGATTGGAATGCGCTATTTTTTGGGTTACAAATGACGATGGCAGGTGACGGCTGCTAACTCTGCTTCATACCATGTTGTGATTGCGACAACCCAAGAATAATACCCTGATACCCTTTCCAAACTCGCTCCTAATGTAGGATCATAGACAACTTCCAGTACAGTGGCTGGAAGCGCCCGGCTTCCAAGCTGCTGGAAGGCGAAAACGTTTGGCCCTGGTGATCGAGGTGTAGCAATCCCAGCTCAACGATCATACGCGACAGGAGTATATCATATACGAATAGGGCATTCAGACTACCCTTGGGTGAAGCCATAGAATTATTAAATCAGCCAGGGTTGCTACAAGGGCCGTGTTGCTCGGCACAACAGGATTGTCGGGCTCCTACACATAACGGACCTTCTCATGTTCACGAATGCGTCCAGGGAGTGTTATAAAGGCCTGCCACAGACCCACAAGAATATCAAGTGCTAATACGGATGGCTTTTCGATGTTCAACTTATTTATGTTAATGTATCGACCGGAACGATCGGCATGCGGGAAGCAATTAGCAGCATACATAAGAGCCTTTCGGGCGTCGCTACCACCACAATAACCCGGGAAGCAAAGGTTTAGCAGTATCATTGTTAACATATCCTCGAAGACCGAGACGTTTGCAAAGAGCAGTATTATCGGCAAGAGCCAGATTTCTAGCGTTGACTGAATACTGGAACAACGCCAAAATCTCACTAAGTCTGTTGCGATTAGTCGCCATCGTGATATGCGGCTGGGTAACATGAGCCCCTTGAAGCCTTGCTAAACGCAAGTAGGTATCTGTGATCAAGAGAGAAACAAGTTGTTCAGGTGAGCTTTGTGATGACATGTCCATTAAATAGTACTGGGCAACAGCATGTTGCTGTGTTGGAGGCTAGGCGATACCATGTTCCAGATGATTTTATACCAGAAGCTCATTTTTTGTTGTATGAGGTTGATTGATTAAGCGCTGCCAGCCCATGTCCCAGTCGATACAAGCTAATGATAGCAGTAGCACGTGACAGGATTGCTCCCTGGAAGACTTATACTGGCTACCAGGAGTGGTCTCTCGTTGAAATAATTTTGATTCATGAGGCTACTTTTATAGGTGTGAATGTTGTTATATCCTAAAGCGCAATCATACATTTAGGCTGAAACTCGACCCCACCTTTGTGCATTCCTGCTCGTTTCAAGCAAGGACATCTTAGTGCCAAAAAATGACAGAGATATATATTATATCCCACTGCGGTCTTATTCCTTAAAACTTTGGCCTTTGTATTCCTTGGTTACGCCCACTTGTGAGAATCAAGATCAGGTAGTTAGTACACTACTGGGAAAAAAATATATAAATGGTAGCTAGCAAGCCTGAAGCGCCTGAAACATAGTATGATTGTCAGTCCAATGTTGTCATCATGCATTATTTTGACCCCATGTTTCTGTAATTTATAAATAATGAGGTCTGAGAAACCAGAGCTATCTAGCTATGGAGTGTACTGCGACAAATGCGGATTTATAGGTCTGACTGCTAAATATGTACCTCCTTTAAATCTCAACTAGGTCGCTTATAGAGTGAATAGGACTTTCATAGAGAGTCATCAGATTCATTCGTTATCCTACACCTGCACCCAGTGCCTGGGTTATCTACAGTGGAGGATTTTTCAGGTGTATAGTTTGAAGGAATATTGTTGTTAGGAAAGCAAATATCCCGCGAAATTAGAGTGCATTTTCACAATCCCACAGATCATTAGCCCGTGCAAGCCAAGACTATAGAAAGATACTAGGTTTTTGGCTGTAATGAACAAATACCGAAATTGAATTAAGAGACTCTATTCCAGCCCCTGTTAAGAGGATGGAGGAGCAGACAACATCCAGTATTCATTCCAACTTGAGTTCTCTATGGTTTCCAGCTGAGCAAGTCTCATCTCAAGAGCTTTGTGGGCCTGGCGCAGCAGCAGAGCGGTGCTGTCGAGCTGTTTAATACTTTCACGGATCGCCGGAATGTCATTGATTGGTATCAAGGTATATCAACAGAGGGGTGTTTCGGCACGGCTTATTGACAGAGCGTACATAACATCACCTTGAGCTGCCCCAGTTTGAACAATTTGGCCATTGTCAGGGTTATCCGTCGGCAGGATGCGGCGTTGAGCAGTCGCTACCTTTTCTCGGTCAACACAAGCTGTCTTCAAAAAAAAAAAAAGGGGGAGAAAAAGAAAGGAAAAGAAAAGAGGGGGATATGACCTGTACCTAATGAGCATACACAGTTTGCACAAGCCCCTTGATGGTAGTCACACAACCTCGAAGCAGGCCTCCTTCCGAAGCACAGGTCTCACATGGAGGCTCATCATGCAGCACGCCGAAACCCTGAATAAACGCAACATCACTTCTAGTGCAATCATTGACTTGCAATATATCCAAAAAAGATCCATGTCTAGGAAGCCACTCAAGTTTACGAATAGTTAACAACTGCCCCAGACCCCGCAAAAGAGCCGTGGAGGAATAATCATTGGATATTTCTTTGAGCATCCTTTCGATTTTATCTAGAAATTTATTCCAGTTTAGTTTCCTCTCAGAATTTTCATCGATGGGATGGATATCTAGCTGTTCACTTTGCTTAGGCTGAGGAGTTGCAGTGCTTTGGGAGCTGTCATTGCTCTTCACAGCTTTATTGGAAACAGGCTGCCGAGCTGCAGAGGTTGAAAGCCGAAGACTACGGCTATTTCTAGTCCCTCAACTTATCTGGGACCTTATCCGAGCCCATCTCGTTGACCGTAAGTATAGAATATCGAAATAGCCGTTTCTATGGCAGAAGTAAGGGTATAAGGGAGAAGATAGAATGAAAGGAGAAAAGCAGGCCTTGAGAGAGTAGGGCCCAGCAAGTTGTTTTCATGTAAAAAGTTTTCCAGAGGTAGAAATCCCCGACAACTTGACGAAACAACACATCAAAGATGGGCTTCTCCGGCATTGCCCTGACGACCAAGGGGAACATACAGCTCCGTGACGGTCCGCCTTCGATAACCCAGAGTGACGCTGTGGCCCAGCTATTAACCCAGTGAGCGCCGCTCTGGGTTCGAATCTCGGCAAGGACGTAGCACCAGGGTCAGTAGAGAGTTCCATGAGATATTGGGTTGCGAGCTAACAAGGCCGCTATATCTTCCCAGATGTGGTGGAGCAAGAGATGTCAAACAACACCACGAGCAGTCAGTAATGTAGGTACTCGTCGTCCTAATTATAAATATAGCAAATAAGAACCTCATAATAAAACGAACACCCGTTTTATATGCGAACACGTTGGCTTATCCTGGGATTCCAGTCCTTAAAGAGGTCCCCAAACACAGTTTTAGCGCCTCTGGAGTTAATTCTACTCCTTGATGCATATATTGCATGACAACAAAAGTGCCAGCTTGGGGATTGGTGGCTGCTTTCGTCAGAGAAAAGACCTGCCCCCTTTGAAAATGCTACTTAATCACAAGGCAGGCGACATGTCAGGGTATACAGAACTGGCTTCCAGCAGCAGATAGTAATATGTGCGAAGATATACAAGAAACGAGTCAGTCCAACGTCTTTCAATCACACGATTGAACCCGACGGGGAATACAGAGGCAGCAGGTATCTGAAAATGGACTTCAAGAGCTGGGCGGACAGATGGCATCGTGCAACAACAAGTCGGGGCTATGCAAGTATCCTCCGTATGCCGGCATCTCATCGTTGGGCAACTCGGGAGGCTTGACGGAATGCCATGCTTCCAGCCGCTCCTGCCAACTACGAGAGACCCAGCTGCATGATCCTCAAGGAATACGGAGTATAAATATGTCGGTCAACGGACGCCAGGATAGACTGCTTCTCCCACCAGAACAATCTTATGCAGGCTTCGAATTCGGATTAAAATCCCAATCCCAGAGCATACTCCCAGTATTTTCAAAACCCTGAAAAATGCGTCTCTCCAAGACACCATTGCTCGCTGTTCTCGCGGCGATAAGCTCGTTGACGTCCGCTGTCAACGCTGAAGTCAAGTGCCACAACCAAGGCATCCCCTTCACCGTCAGCGAGGCAGACGTAAGTCTCCCAAAAAAAAAAAAAAAAATACACCACCCACCTACCCCACAACCACTTTTTCACACCGCAGTTCTCCGAGTCTAACGATGGCTTTCTTCATCCAGTCCGCAATTTCCGCAATTTGCGCCAACCTGTCCAACAACGACCAGCCGGGCCAGGACGTCCGAGAATATACACACGGCAACATAAAGATCGAGGCAAAACTTCACTGCGTGCCGCTGAACTCGAGGTGCCTGGGTGTCCTCCGCGAGATCATCGAGAAGTGTGATCAGGGGTCGGAACAGAAGTACGGTGGGCAGTATCTCGGCGAATATTGCGGGGATTATACGATCACTGGGATTCAGAAAGGTGCTTAAAAGGGACAGCCGTAGTCTCCTAGCTAAACCATGTCGCTTGTGTTCTGTGTTCTGTTTTCTGTGTTCTTTGCTCTGTGCCGGATGACTGTTTCTGCTTTGATGTTCGAAGGCAGTTCTTTTTGTGGACGGATTACTGGCTGCCAAGAAGCAAAAAGGCTTGGCTTGGAAAAGGGGTTCTGCACGACGGCCTCGATGAACTCCTGGCGCCCATCATTGTATGAAACGATTTAATAAAGTGAGATTGAAAATCTCGCTGCAATTACGGAGCAATTGATAAACCTAACTAGTCCTTTCGAATTACATGAAGAATACTCCTGATCTGGGATCGCACAAACTAGCCACATATTGCAGGCATTAATGCTGGATAGAGACCGTATGATCAAACAGTAGAATAGCCATATCCTTTGAAAAAAGAAAAAAAAAAGAAAAGGGAAAAAAAGGATCCATAGTCACATTTTATACAGCAGACAAACCATTCAAGAATCAGATTCAAGCTCCTCTTCCGCGGGTTCTTCGTATTCGATCAGGAAATCCTCACCCTCTCGATGGTACGGCCAGTTGGGCAGCATCGCTGACGGGAAGTCGTGAAGGCGCATCTGCATCGACGAGCACGTAGCAAAATGTTCCGGCATATCCTCCTCCAAGTATGCCCTATGGTATCGTTGATCGAGAATTTCAAGCAAGAGCTCATGCGTATCCTCCATGTCGACGATGGTGCGCTCGAATGCAACAGTGCATGCTTTGCAGTAGACGCCAGATTCAGACGCGCGGGTGCTCTGGTCGAAATACGGGAAGGCAATCGTGGCCATGAAATGGCGCGTGAGGGGGAATTGGCGGCAGAACAAGAACCGCGCCGGTGCAATGCTCATGGGGGCCGAGCGGGGAAGCGTCGCGAAGTTACCAGTGAGCCAGGTCGACTGTGCCGATTTCTGGGCTTGCTTCGGGGCCGAGCGCTGGGTCCTCATCTTCCGCCGGTTGAATGCTCTGACCATATTTGCTTCGCTTCCATACAGACCGAGAGCAAGCTGCTCGGCCTCGTACGTGCTGACCAACGCGTCGCGGTGCACCCAAAGCTCATTTGACCGCATGGTCCCATACCATCCCGCAAGGCTATGGACAACATGCAGCTTGCTCGCAACGTCTGGAGGAAGCCCGTAGTTGGAGATCACTTCGGCAAAACTAGCCACATACAGCTCTGGCGCGATGAAGTGGCAATTATGGCAACAACGACGCAGAGTCGGGAGGAAGAGGTACGCGCCGAATTTCCCGCAGGCTCGACACCAGGGCTGACAAAGCTCATCGTAGACTTCCTCAAGACTGTACTGTTTGCCGACTCCCGTTATTGCTAGAAGCTTGAGCGCGTCCTTTGCGTGTTCCTCGAGTCTGCGATACTGGAGAACCGAATCGACGACGGCCCGATACGACGAGCTTGCAGCGCGGAAGTTGGCCAAGGTGACCACGTCGAGTTTGAGACATATCTTGTAAATCAACTCGAGAGGCATGCGGCCAAGCTTTCCAGCAGATTTGAACTTGGGGTCCGTTTCCTCATCTGGGCCTAGCTCCAACGGCTCGTCTCCATGCCATTCGGCAGGGTCGAGGTTCAGCTTGCCGATCCAGGGCTTATCCCAACGATAAGCGGTCCCAAAAGACATTGCGAAGAGTCGAAGAATGAAAAAAGTTATATATCTCTGTATAAATGGATTTTTCATTAGTTCAGTCCGCAGGGGACTTCCCCGGGTCAAGCAACAAAGAATACCTTCGAATTCTCACCACTTCAACCTGAACAGTGAACTATCTGCAGGGACTTTGCAGATACAAGGATCAAACTGTGGACAGGAATGGTTCAAGTTGCAGGACCTTTCCTGGGACAGCCACAGGGCTTTAATGCGAAGAGTTCTTAGTAGCCACTGAAGTTTCGCAAACACGTTGACAGCAATGAGTGCCTTAAACACAACAACAACATTAAAAAGGAAATATTGTTTACGCCGAGCAGCGCAGATACTAGTGCAGAACACTGTGTCTGTCTTTTATATGAACACATGGCGCCGCCCACTACGGCCAGCGCCCGGTCACAAGTCATGGTTGGCATTCAAGCGAACAGACACCCAGTCAGCGATGGCTTACTGGAAGTTTCTATACCAGCAGTGACAGATCCAGCAGCTGGAGTAAATTGGCTCTGAACAGCCAGAACACCAAGAGAATCAGCCGAGACCCCCTAAAGACATCCATCTCCAGGCTTGTCGGTGACGTGCATTCACGTGGTATCCAGGTAGTATAGACCACAAACCGCACAGCACAGTCAAACAGCAATTCCATCTTGCACATAGGGTCATCTTGCGTGAAAAGGCTACCATTTGAGCAACAGGTTGAATGTTGCTTGGTTGGTTACTTTCTACTAGAAGAGAAAGACAAAAAAAAAGGGGGGAATTTGAAAAGGAGAGAACCACCAGCAAAAAGTTGAACGACGGGGAATTGTTAATCCGAAACCGGGGAACCTCCACCCCCTTAACTCCTAATGAGACAAAAAATGACATCTGCATTCCAGATCATACACAAGAGTCAGGGAATTCAGGTTCTAGGGGGCTGACAACTATTTTCAGCTCGGTTTCATTTCATATTTCAGAGTATATGCTGCCCTTCGGGCGCGAGGCTGCTAGGAGGACATTCAGATTTTCAAAGAGAATTTACAGGCCCAGTATGGGGAAATCGCGATGACCTACCATTGATACAGCATGCAGGTAAGGAGGTTCAGCATATGTTAATAGGTTCATCTCATTTCTTCTTACAATAATATATTAAAATCCATCTTTCAAAAGAAACTGTTGTGTAAATAGGGTAAAAACATGTGGTCCTCAATTTGAAAACAAACAAATCCACACATGTTGCCAGCCCACAGTGAAGAACGTATCCGAACGAAAATGAATTCCCCCGAATTCCAGGGGGGATGAGGACTTTTTTCCGAGATGGGAGGATAGAAATAATGAAAAAGCCAAGCTCGATAAATGGGATCAGGACTGATTCTCTATTAATGCGGAATCTAACAGTCTAGTCCTTTAACAAACTCCCCCTCGTGTCCTGAATATTTATGGACCCAAATGGGTGCCAGTATTAATCAGTCCCAGTCTATGGTGCACATTTCTACGTTGCTTTCTTTCTTTCTTTTTTTTTTTTTTTTTTTTTTTTTTTTTTTTTTCCCTTCTGTTTTCATTTTTAGCGGTGGGTTGCTCCGAAAATTCCAACGAAGTTGTGACAGCTTTGATTCTCTCCAGGTAGAAAGCGACGCGAAAAGTGCGGTATGCAATGAGGCAGTGGGCATTCATGGTGGTAGTAGGTAAATTTCGGTGTCGGAGTGCTGCCATGTAAGATGATCGTAGCAGAAAAAGGTCGTAAAAGGGGGACGACGGTATAAAAGACAAAGCAGGAATGCAGCCGTCGCATGAGAATAAAAAAATCGTTAAGAAGAATTACAAGCGGGGTGAGATGAACTATAAAAAGACCGCGCTCTTCATAGCCATCACCGCGCCTTCTTCTCTTTTCGAGACCCCGATGTCGAGGCGATGCGCTCATTCTCGCGCTCGAGGAGCCTCTCGAGCACCTCTTGCGGAGGAGGATGATCACCCCTAGACGTGCTTTCGGTGGAATGCGGCGTCGCAGTGAAGTAACTGTCGTCCTGCTCTTCCAGGCTGAGCGGTGTTACGGGGCCCGGACTGCCAATCGGGACGAGACGGGGCTTTGCTGGTCGGGGACCAGGGGTGGAGGCTGGATTGCGAGGCGTCAGGGCAATGCTGGCGATAAGCTCCCGGTACTGACGTAGAGCCTCGCGAGAGCTCAGGGAAGGGCGCTGTTGGGTCGGAGATGGAGACTGCGTGAAATGGTTGTTTGGATTCGAGGACTGGTAGACGGCGGGATGGAATCGAGGGAGGTTTCCCAGGTGCAGAGCAGGGGAGGCCTTGGAGGAATGTCGAGATCGCGGACGGGAGGAAGCAGTGGGAGAATTGGACCGTATAGGGGGAGACATGGCAGAGCACGATGGTATGGGCACCGGCAGGGTGGTAGGACGCTCAGCGAACATGCTGCCCTCTTCAAGACCGAAGTTTTCCCGTGGAGCTGGCTGGGTGTTTGTATGTGTATGTGCAGGGTTCCAATGAACCGGGTGAAGTTTGAAGAAGCTCCTGTGCCTGTGGAGCCGTTGTGTAAGGCAAACCAACGGTAAGGGAAGCCCTGTCAATTGTTGTTGGAAAGACTTTTGTGGTGGATGGGGATGTCCTTGTGACCATCCAGAGAGGTGAGTGATTAAGTTAAGGGGAAAAGAGCAGATGACCACGGCCGACCGTTTGGCGAAGTGGCTGGAAAACGGGCAGATGATACGGGAGTACACACGACCAGCTGGTAGACAGTTTTTTATCAGCTCATAGATGATGTGTGTGTGCGAAAATAGTTAATGTGAATTGCGAATGCTTGTGACAAAGAGCAGGAGGAGCGGTTTGGTTTCCCTTCGAGGCTTGTGGGCGGGAGGGCGGACGGCGGGACTTATTAATATGCAGAGCGCAGCAGCAGCAGCAGCAGCGCACTATCGCCATTATGCACATTGGCGACTAATGCATCTGATTGAGCGGCGACTGCCGTGGCGCTTGGGAGTGCGAAATACGATTTTCACTCGCTGGCCGCTGCTACCTTTTTTTGGGGGGGTGAAGGGGAAGGGAAAGAAAGCGCGAGCGGCGTCGTGGGGCCAACTATCCAGCTAGCTCATCAGATTAGGCCCAATAAGGAGTCAGTAAAGGGCCCACATTTCCCCAACCGGTCAAGCACAGGCTCCATTATGCGGAGAAAGCTTCCCAGGCCGGAAATCCACGCACCTTCCCGACCCACGCCCAACCCTCAAACTCCAGTACCCCTTCCATGAAATCATCACTGGCACTCCGTTGCGACTGCCAAAAAAAAAAAAAAAAAAAAAAAAAAAAAAAGAAAAGAAAAGAAGGAACAATAATAACACTATGTACTCTGTAGTAAATAATATTAATAAAATAATAACAATACTCTGTAATGAAAATAAAAAAGCTAAAAATTTTCCCTCTTCAGGAAGCCAGGCCATGCGCTGTTTCGGAATTGAGTGAATTGCAGCTTGCAGCACAGCAAACTCAAGGCGTGCAGATAACATCCGTGCACGTCTGTTCACTACATACGTCCATACAACACAATGCACAGATTGCCACCTCATCAGCTCGTCAGAGATCCCCACAAGGTTTTGATCGTTGACTTGCCTGAAGCTTCACGCATTTCCGGTTGAGATGGCCATGCCCCCGGTCTGCACATACGAGAGAGCTAACAAACAGATCTCGCACTCTGTTTTTCTGTCTCTATCAGATCTGTAAAGTCCATGCGGCACCCTAGCGCTGCCCTCTCCTCGTGGGAGATCGCGAGACTACTCCGTACAGATTCCAAATCTGTAGCAAAAAGGGACCCCTCGCCCCACCGACTAACCGACGTGCGCTAAGAGTTGCTCTGACCCGGGAGCGTGAACCTGGTAAGCTTAATTTTGGGGCTTGGACAGCCTGGCAAAGCAGGAAGCTTTCGCTACTTACTCCGTACTTGGGGACGTTTTCGCGCCATGATGGCGTCATCGGTGCGACCAGGGAAGCCCGTCGCCCAGTCGTCGATTTTTGGCGCTCCACGCGGATCGACCCAAGTTCCCTTCCCACCCCTCCTCTCTCTCTCCACAGCACGCAGCGGGAGACAAAAAAAGGAACATTTTCCTTGCGCACACACAAACTCAAACTCACTCACGCCCACCATCTCGGACCGAGTACGGAGTGCCAAATGTTTCGAGTGCGAACGCATTCAGGTCAAGCTTTGATCGTGAAATTCAAGCTTGTGATTCACAATAGGTTAGTTAATACCGGTACTCCCGGGCTTCTTCATCCCGAATTCAAATCCAACCGTAATGTATGTCCATTACATACATTCTTCAAATCCAACCGTAATGTGTGTCCATTACATACATTCTCATAACTGTATGCATGTTCAGCGCCAAGCTGTGCATAGCACATAGGTTAGATCCCACCTCTCTGGTTTTTTTTTCTATATTTTGCGTTTCGTCGCTGTCCGTCTCGTTGGCGTCACTGCCAACTGCAATGTTTCTGATATTCCTTGCATCTCCCCAGTGTCCAAGATGTCCGATTCAACGGCCACCAAGATTCCGCTTCCAACCAATAAAATTCGCAGCCATCTGAGGACCTGAGCGTGCTGTCTATGGGTGGCTCACCTGTCCTTCCACAGAGCTCCCATCAATACATGACGGTATGACTGTTCTGGAACACACTGCGTATCCACTCAGCAACCGACTTCGAGACCCCCGAAATGTGCTCTCCCCCCCAGCAAGGTGTTTTACATTCAGCTCCCCGGACTGCGTCGGGGCTTCCCTTGTATACCTTGATGGGCTGCGGTGGGAAGTCAAAGCTGTCCAAGTCTGCTGGAGCTCCCCATGATTGGAACCCTAGCTCGGAGCTCGGCACCGAAATATCCTGATTTCCTCGCATTATGGTTGCCCAGGTGTGCGGACTGAGCTCACCCCCTTTTGCCTCCAGTGCTATACGAGTCTGTCACTTCTCGGAAACCATATCGTGAAGCCGAACTACTCTCTGGCGCAAAAGAGTTTGCCAGATACAAACGGTCTGCTAACAGGCTACGCTGTTACAGTCGACTGGTTGAATGCGATGCAAGGATGTAAACCAGGTACTGACTGACATTGGAAGAGAAAAAATTACCTTCAAGGCGCGGAAAAAGCCCAGAAATCAGACGAATATCGAGAAGGTATGGCTGAAAGAAGCTAGCACCATTCATCTGGGCAGTCATCGCTCAGATATTCCCGCACTCATTTCATTCTTGGAGCTTGGTTTCAGTTCTCATCATAGACTCCCAATAGGGACTCTCTTTCTTTTGAATCGTTGATCCATGATGCCCGGCTGTTATCAAAGAGTGTCTGATCCTTTGCTCCCGATGACGCCAACTCATTGGCAAGACAACATACTCCCAAAAGTTGTCGAGTGAAGAGGTCAAGATCTTTGTATATCTCTGACGACCCCGGGATCCTGAGATGGGTGCGGAGTAGACCAATAGTAATAAGCTGGTGGGTTGGCCGGCATAGTATGCAGGGCATTTTCCCTTAAACTATCGAACTCACGGAGATGAGATTCTCACAACTGTCCGGCAAGTCTATCCCAACGGATGACGGAATGTACTGACTATCTCATCAATGGATGATAACATGGTTTGGGATTGACTTTACTATATGTTTGCCACGCCGTATTTTGCAAATCTTCGGAAGTTGTTGATGATGCCAATGTAGGTGAAAATGAGGTTTTAAGGTTTGATGGGAAACCATTTTATTCAACCAAACGAAAAGGAGACGAATGCACAGAGCATGTAATTACGTACATGTGGCGTAGAGCAGCGATTCAAGCATGTGTGAACCAGGCTTGTACGCTCATATCTGTGCGCTTACGGAGTCATCAAGCTCCTGCTCTCCATCGAGAGGGGGGGGTTTGTCCAGGATTTCTGTACACTTGCTTCTCACTATTGACTGATTCTAGGCTAGATAGTGGCAGCTTCAACTTCCAAGGCATGGATTTGATAAGGAAAACTAATATCGCCTATCTCACAGCCAAGCTATTGTAGCTTCATGGATGGAGTAATCGAGCATATGTACGGAGTACAATATATATGTATCATTGATCGCCAGCCAGGTATTCTCTGACGAAGCCTTTTTTTTTTTTTTTTGGGACCACGCTAAAGTTCTAGTTCAACTAGACTAACCAGAGATGGTTAGCGAACCAGGATCGCCTCTCACGTGCTCGAGAGATCGGCCGGCGCCGGAAAAACTCAAGCAGAGGGGTCATGGTCTAGTGGTTAGGACATGACGTTGTGGCCGTCATAACCCGCGTTCGATTCGCGGTGATCCCAGCACCAAAAAAAGACTGTTCTTTTTTTGGGAACCGTCGCTCTTTTCCCAATTATTGTTTTTTTTTTGTTTTCATTGTTTCTTTCATCGAACCACTCGGCTCGTTTATTATTCGTTTATGCCGATGCAAAAAGCCCTCGATCTGCCCATCGCCTTCCCCGCTTCTCCTGGTTGCCCATTCGAAACCGCCCGAATGTCACCGTTACCCCTGTGTTGGAGATCCCTTCAGAAGAAAAATTCTCTCACGGTCGCACCCCGTTTTGTGACAGCTCTCCCGGAAGCTGGCGATCTGCATTTGGTTCCGGGTTCAAGGATAAGCCACTTGGAGAAGTGATCTCTCCACTAGGGTGACGGCTCCCTGGAATCATCGAGGAGTCCCATGGACGGGGAACCAAGCGCAAATGACCTTTCATTTCACTAATTAAGCGGGATCGTGGACTCTCCAATAACAGATTCCCCAAGGGGAGAACCATTATATGCTTTCATCGCTTCCGTTTTGATCATCCCATCTCTGCGGAGTTGTATCGACGACGACGTCGCCGTGTTTCTGCTCGTATGGAAGAATGCAGGGCCAACCCCGCATCTCGCCAAGCAGCAAGCTCGTACGGTCTGTTCCCTGTCCTCGTGAGGGCCGGAGTGCGTTGAGCTTCGACTCACAAGCGAGTGGCTGGCATCGTCCATGTCCTCCGCCCATACATATGCCCGGTCGGTGCAGCAACAACTGTATCTGTGTAACAGTCCGAATGGGCTATCACTGTTTTCGCGTTGCATACCTTATTTTTTTTTTTTTTTTGTGTTTCCGGCTCACGGGCCCCCTCCCACTTCGAATTACGGGAGTTGTCCGTACTAATAATGTATGGCTAAAAGTTTCGCGTGGACTCGACTTTTCCTAACGGGAAATATTTAACGGGGTGGTTGCGGGCTGCAGTCGACTGGCTTGGTTCTCAATGCTCGACATTCGATGCTGCCCTATCGTCACTGTACCGGATTAACGTTTGATTCCTGAACGCCACCGAATTTCGTCGCTGAGTCTATCATGCAGCTGCCGCTGTTATGTGTGTGTACAGGACGGTGTATTTCCGCCGTGTGGGCGACAATCTCAATGTTTCTAGGCGTCTGTATTGAGAACAACATACGATAGCCCTGGGATCCTTGCATCACAAACAGCGCATTTCCATAGTTCCAGGTTTCGATCTTCCCGAGTACGGTTTGCAATCGCTCTCTTCTGTTGACGGCCACGGAAAGAAAGCCAAACTGAGCCGAATAATCATGTGAGGTGCTGCCACCCGCAGCGTCAACCCGTCAAAGCGCCAACCGAGTGGGGGCCGACGCGGGAGCCCGCGGGAAGTTCCATGCCTTTCCATGTGGCACTACGGAGTACATCCTCCGTACATATGTGAGTATGGAGTATTCAATTAATGGTGACTGGATCTGCTCGGCTTTGCATGCCATTGTTTGTCTGCTCTTCACGCCAAACAGCCAAAAATAAAACTGGCAACCGATAAGTAAAACACACCACGGATACACCGGGTGCCTGTTCATGGGGTGGCGCTAAAACATATCATCCCACATGCTGGAATTAATCCCAATCAGGGTTACTGGGGAATCCTGCACTCGCGTCAACCTTCCTTGCACACCGCGCACGAGCTCCTATCTCGGTAACTTATTTATAGCTTTCACTCTTGGATCGAAGGAGCTAAACTTGTGGCTGCGTCTCCAGCCCATTCCCCTTTCCCCCTGGCGATGAACTTCCAGGCATAACTATTCCAGCGCAATTGTTGTGCACGAGAAATGCTGATTTCAATACTGGAAGTTTGCGGATTTTCACGCATTCTACTTTTCTTGTTTGGCATTAAGCGCTTCGACGCCTTCAACTTTGTAGAAAAAGGATTATGTCGAATATTGGCGCATTATCTCCATATCTTCATCTTCTGGGGACCTTCGGTATTGCCAACTCGTTCTCCCGAGAATGGATCTGCTCTGGTGATAGTTATTCTAATCTCAGTACTTTCCAAACGTCCTCGATGATATGCAGCTATAGTGCGCACTTGGCTCTCTAAGCTGCATTCGGTGAGCATGTGGACGTATTTGATTGAGATCGGCTCGAAGTTTGCGAGCTGCTCGTAATTTCGGGAGGCTAGATGGTACAACAAATTTCGAAACGTTCAGATATAGCATCAATTGACCGATAAACCGGCACTGCGCTTCGTCTATGCGGCCAAGTCGCACATATGGAAGAGAATTATTTCAATTCGCCCCAAAGCAACCACAGTAAGATGATTCCCACTAATCTAATAAATGTACACAAATTCGTTGTTCTTCTGGTCCGTCAAATCTTGAAACGCACTCACCTAATCTCTGATCGGCTCGAGCCTCCTGATCTCCGTTTTCTCTTTCTTCAACGGCATGTTTAGTTACGATCCATGGAGTAATCCTTAATAACCGCCTGTTTCCCCGCCGCGACACGCGATCGCTGATGCAATTTGTTTAAGACCTTCAGGTTCATGACTTGCAGAATAACCACTGCGGCAAGAACAATGAACACACCAAGTAGTGCCTGAAGGCCGCTCCGGTAGCTAGGTATGCAGCATCCCTCCGATTAAATAATAGTGGACCGATAATGTTGCCCGCGGACGAGCCGGCATTATATAGCGACATAACGACCGATTTTTTCGTCATGCCGGCGGTGTTTCCAACGATCCAGGCGACGATGAGCGGGTTTCCACCGAATAGGAAGGCGAGGAGATAGTATGCTGTAAGAAGGGCTGCCCGTTGAGCACTTCTTCGCTTCAAGGTATACAGCATAGCAAGGCCTGCGATAACTGGAAGAACCACCACTGCGACGAGTACAGCAGATTTCAGGCGAGCTCTTTGCGCAGCGTACGAGGCGAAGAGGATAAACAATAAACTGTACCGCACCAAATGGTATGTTGAGCAGCGGGGTACGATATTCGGTGAAGCCGAAACTATTCAAGATGATGGGGCCGAAAACATTTACCACTGAGGCGCCGACGTTGAGGAGCAGGCTCATGCTGATCCAAAGGTAGGTCTTTGGTTCGAGAAGTGTCTCGAAGACATGGTCCCATTTGAAACTATCATTACATCCAATACCCGTCTGGTTGACACGGACTCTCTCGATTGCTTGCATGCGCTCGTGTTCTGTCAAAAACCGTGCTGACAGAATATCGTTGTGGAGCTTCCAATAGACAATGGGAGCGGAAAACGATGGTAATTATACCGGCAAATAAAAAGATTCTGTGAAACAGGACGAAGTATTAACAGCTTTGTGGGCTCTATATAGGGCTGGGCTTTGCTCATATTTGCCATGACTTTAAAGTTTCTGATGGAATGTGGCCTAATCCGTACGATAGCGTGGACACGGCGATTGTTGCCAGTCCCTTGGTTCCATACCAGGCTGCTACCCGGATGTGTTGTTCAGCACGCCGATACCAATGGCTGGTGATGACGCCGAAGAGCGGAAGGCATCCAGCTTCAAAAAAGGCCCAGTAAGAACCGCGTTGTCATGAGGCCAGTCAAGGTGTGGCATCCTGCCATCGCAGCCTGTGAAATACCCCAGCCTAGGACAAGAGATGGCATAAGGATGCGGTGCGGTACTTTGACTATCAGGACCATCGAGAAGGGTTGCCATGCTAGCTGCGCGATTGCTGCAATGGACCCGAGTAGCGAATATTGGTTGCCATGAAGCTTGACATCTTCTTTGAGACCGAAAATAACCCCGTAGCCGAGTGCTGACTTGTCCAAAATCTAGGATATTCCGAGTCCCATCAGTCATCAGATAAGAGCAAGTGGACCTAGGCGTGTTGATTCAGCCGCTGAAGCAAGAAATCACTCACTTGCAGAAAATACACCCAAACCAGAATTGAAAGGATCACTTTGTCTATTTTTCGTCGAATATGAGCATCCTAAAGCCGCAACCGCAGCCATTCAATCAGCTAGAATCGGAGAGCATTACTGCTTCAAACAGACGGAAATGTTCGAACCTACATCTGCTTCACTAACTTCAACCTGTTGACTTCCAATTATTGCCAAATCTCGATCTCCACGACCGTTCATTTTCTCAAAACTCATGGCATTCTTGATCCCTCGCCCAGAAATGAATTCTTCTGCCAACCTAAAGTATAAGGTTGAGTTTCCAAAGTTACTATTTATATTGTAAATCTTCTGCACAGTGCTGATCAAAAGATCAAGTATGGCCTCCATGTTGCTGGCATGAAGGCTATATTAAATTTTTTGGGATTGCAAATTTATTTCTTTGTGCACAAAAAGCTCCTATAATTTATGTAACTATGGATGATCGAACAACGACGCCAAATGTCGGTGACCATATTAGGGCTGATTGTCGATTAAAAACCACTTCATTGGGTACTCGACCAAGCTTATCCCTTTCCTTCCCGTCCCAACATTCTTCTCTTTATTCTCGCATCATCATCTAGTTCGTCAACAGCCAGGGACGACGCTTCAACGCCACTGACCCATCCAGCATTCAATTGTGCAACCAGTCTCAGCATTGCAGAGGCATCGAAAGTTTCACGTGGGATGCATAGTTGTATATGCTGCCAGGATAGATATGAAGTCTTGACGGGGCACGCCATGTCACCTGGAGACATGCAAGCTCAGCACGAATACATGGGCGACATTTGCCCGATCCGAAGCTGACGGCACAATGCCCATCGGGTGACTATGAATGATTAAGTTCTCGACCCGATCAGACTTGACGACCTCCATGAAACTCATTGCCATATTCGCATCAGATGCGAGGAAATGCTGGATTGGCTGCAAGAGAGTAGCGCACCAGAAAGATGCTGTTTTCTAGCATATAGGATCCACAATAGAGAAAACTTGATGGTAGGGCTGTGCAGCCTTGGGCTGCCCCATGGTGTAGTTTCATCTTCACCGGTGTTTATTCAAGCTAGAAGTAGCCTGCTTGGTAAGCTCTGGTAAGTCACTCTGGACCAAGGAGATTAAGAGCATGTCCGTCAATTGCAAAAGAGTTGGAGGAACCCCAGCAATGTCCAGAAGAACCAGGGGTTTGATATGGGGCTGGTTTCTGAAGCGATGCACGCCTTCAAAATCAATCTGATCCATATCTTGTGAAGCACGATTGGTTGCCAATCCGCAACCCAAAAATCCTTCCAACTAGATCGGAGGAAGATAGATTTCTCGTGGATAATCGGAAGGGCATACCGATCTTTGCACTTTGTACAGTACCACAGTAGTCCAAGATTTCGTGCAACCAGCCGGTAGCAGACGTCCTTCACGCTCATCCGGCCCTGGGCTGGGCTCATGGACGTCAGTGCGCTGGCGCTGGAACGAGTCGTGAAAGTTGGCAAATTGCCGGTAAGGCTGGGACAGAATGAGAAGATTCCAGAGCCTGGAAGCTTGTTTCCGGCCAGAAAGCGGTTACTGTACCTTTCCGTCAGAGAGTTTGCCCGCTGAGCATTGCTGCACAAGCCCACGAACCGCCCAGTGAGCGGGTTTCGGGGGAGGCAACCAATCAGTTGTGCCGGTGGTCCAAGAGTAAACTTACCAGCCTAACGATGCACGAGGCAGATAATATGCCTGCACCGGAGCAAGCGACCTGTTTGCCACACGATAAAACGACGGTCTGGATAAAGCTGATGCAAGCAGTAGCCAGAGAAAACTCAACGCCAACCGCCGCCTACTGCGGGCTGTAGCACACTATGTATCGCCAAACCCCACACATCCTGCTTCCCGTGGATATCAGCTGCTTGCCGTGAGCGAGACGGCGGAGGTGAGACATAACTTTGCCTTATATCTGCCGTGCTGCGTGGCTTGAACTGCTCTGGCCCTGGAAGAAGCTGCCCCCAGTCCTTCTGCAAGGATATCTATCCATCATCATCATCATCACCATCATCATCATCATCAGTAACAACAACAGCAAAGCAGCAGCAACAGCCACCACCACCACCATCATCTCCAGAACTCAATCAATTTAACAATGGTCCCTCGCGTCCCGCAACCGGGCATCTGGTGCCCCGCAGTGACCTTCTTCGACTCCAAGACAGACACCCTCGACTTGGCCTCGCAGGAGAGGTACTACGCATACCTGGCTCGCTCTGGGCTGACCGGTCTTGTCATTCTCGGAACAAATGCAGAGGCATTCCTGCTCACGCGTGAAGAGCGTGCCCAGCTCATCGCCACAGCCCGTAAAGCCGTGGGGCCAGATTTCCCCATCATGGCCGGCGTAGGCGCCCATTCAACGCGGCAGGTCCTCGAACACATCAACGACGCATCCGTGGCGGGAGCAAACTATGTGCTTGTCCTGCCGCCTGCATACTTTGGAAAGGCCACCACTCCTCCGGTGATAAAATCATTCTTTGACGACGTTTCCTGCCAATCGCCGCTTCCGGTGGTGATCTATAACTTCCCAGGCGTGTGCAACGGAATCGATCTGGATTCGGATATGATCACGACCATCGCGAGGAAGAACCCCAACGTCGTCGGCGTGAAACTCACCTGTGCCAGCGTGGGCAAGATCACGCGGCTCGCAGCGACACTGCCACCAGCAGCATTCTCTGTCTTTGGTGGGCAGTCCGATTTCTTGATCGGTGGGTTGAGCGTGGGTTCGGCGGGATGCATTGCCGCGTTTGCGAATGTATTCCCAAAGACTGTTTCCAAGATATATGAGCTGTATAAAGCCGGAAAGGTGGACCAGGCGATGGAATTGCATCGCAAAGCTGCGTTAGCGGAGTCGCCGTGTAAATCTGGGATTGCCACAACGAAGTACGCAGCTGCGATCTTTTCAGCAAAAGCGGCTGGGATTGAAGATGCGGAGGAAAAGTTGCGACCACGCAAGCCCTATGATCCACCGAGTGAAGCGGCAAAGCAGGAAGTGAGAAAGGTGATGGCCGAAGTTGCGGCGATAGAGGCGGGCTTATCCTAATCTAAACGGTGGCTATGATTCTCTATCTTCGAGGCAGCGCGAATGTCAACTAGACCATCCGGATTCTTCAAGATCGAAGAGTCATGATAATGCTTTTAGATTTTTCAAAACTTGATTCCTCTGTATGGAGTACATGATCCCATATCCCCCCCCGATTTCCTCAGAAAAGGAGAAATGAAATCGAAAACGCAATAATCAGGAGAAAATAGCAAAAAACAGAGAAAAAAAAAAGAAAAGAAAGAAAAGAAAGCTAAGGGCGTCACATCGATTTTCAACGAAAGCGATCCCAAGATCTGTTAACTCACTCATTATACACGCAGCTCCGACCGGATTGTAGCTAGTTACATAGTTTGCCTAAGTAACTAAGGGGAAGCCGAGCTGAATGATTGCAACCCACGACTTTACCCGCCTTTGACTCTGAAATGCTGTCACTCTTTCGAGACGGTGTTTATAAAGGTACTGCATTTTACACAGCTGACACGAAACAATTTCCGTATGTTAAAACGATGCGTCGTGGACAGCCAGAAACAAGAGAAGGCCATGGGCCCTGGTCTAGCGGAGCGAGGGCGTTTGACACCCTTCCGGCGATGGTTCAGCACCCCTGGAGGATAACCGTGCATTAGTGGCTACTTGTCAACCGGGCTGCATCGATACGATTTGGTTTTCCTGGTTGATTGTGAAGTATCCTTGCAGAGCTTAATCAGGTTCTTCGAGCATGCCTTTCGAAGACCTTTGGGCCCATGTCCCGTCTCATCCGAGATGGATTTGCAATCAATCAACGTGGGCACGCACTCAGCCTTTCCGACCTCCGATGTGTCCGAGCGGGATTTGCTGGCCCTTTTTTCTCGCTCGACTTCGCCCTTCTCTCTGACCCATCCCAACCTCGTAATCACCCGCTTTCTCATCCAAAACTCCTTCACTTGAACTCAAACGGTTTCGGGCCTCTTGTCATTGCTACTCAAATTTCACTGGACGCTCCTGATTTCCCTTGGCGATCTCTGGCGTGTCGACTACTTCGCTTAACAGCGGCAGCCTCCCAAGCTTCCCGTCTAGAAAGAGCTTAGCTGGCTATAGGGCAGATTGAAGAGAGAGAAAAGACCTCTTTCGCTCGGCATCTTCCATTTAAGAAGATTTCCAATCTCAGTTAAATCACTTGTGTGGCCCACGTTGCCCTCTTAACTTTTCAACCGCTATGGGCCATGCTGAAGAGCGTGCATCACCAATCCCAGGTTCCGTGGAAGACAGCCGCGCCGATGGATCTTCGGGGAGCACCGTGAACCCCATCGATCCGACAAATGAGAAACCCGCTGAAACTGCTGAACCTGGCGCTGCGCTCCAGAACTCGGACGAGGAGAGCGATAAGAAGATTGACCCAGGCAAGGAGAAAGCGTCAGTAAACAATGTGTCATCCGTTCCTAACGGGGGGACGCGGGCTTGGTTACAGGTCCTCGGTGCACACTTTCTATTCTTCAATTCTTGGTGAGTCGCGGCCTTGTTTATAGATGCATATATGTATGCATCTGGGAGAATTATTGAGGGCCCGTATTACATGCTGCCTCCCTAGAAGAGTTTTACTAACCGATAGTCAGGGGCATCGTTAACACATTCGGCTCCTATGAAACTTACTACGAGATAGATCTTCTCTCAACCTCATCGCCATCTTCAATAGCTTGGGTAGGCTCTCTTCAAGCCTTCCTGCTATTATTTGTCGGCGCCCTTACTGGGCCGGTCTATGATGCAGGGTACTCTCGTGAACTTATCATCGGAGGCTCCTTTTTTCTGATATTTGGCCAAATGATGTTGAGTCTCTGTAGTGAGTACTGGCAAGTCCTTCTTGCCCAGGGATTCTGTATTGGAATTGGATGCGGATTGCTGTGCGTACCTAGTACTGCTATCCTCTCTCAGTATTTTACAACGAAGCTAGCCACGGCTGTGGGATTTACAGCCTCTGGTAGCAGCTTTGGTGAGTAATTGTCTGCCTTGGTGCAATTGAAAGGGCACGGGACTTAGTTGTCCGCAGGTGGTATCATTTATCCGATCGTCTTCCACCGGCTTCAGCCAAAAATTGGCTTTCCATGGGCCACGCGTGTCCTCGGCTTCATAATGCTCTCCACGCAGCTCGTTTCTATCGTGGTCATGAGAGTGCGAGTTGTACCGGATAAAAAACGTGCTATTTTGGATCTTGCGGCTTTTAAAGAACTGCCCTACTTTTTCTTCGTTTTTAGCGTATTCGTCGGCTTCATGGGACTCTATCAGCCCTTTTTCTACGTCCAGACCTTCGCTATCCAGAACAGCATCACCAATTCAAACCTTGGCTTCTATATCCTTGCTATCATGAATAGCACCAGTGCCTTTGGCCGAATCATCCCTGGCATTTTGTCCGATAAAAGTGAGTAGCATCGTTACAACATGACCTCTATATGTGGATACAATCTAATATCATGCAGTTGGACCTATGAATGTCATGCTTCCCTGTGCTTTCATATCTTCTCTTCTATGTTTTTGCATCATTCCAGTCAAGAATGCGGCCGGCCTGATTGTCCTAATGGCATTATACGGCTTTTTCTCGGGCACATTCGTTTCTTCGCCGACCTCGATCGTCGTGCATCTCTCAACGCATAGCAGAGGTAAGATCGGGACAAGATTGGGCCAGTGTTTTGGTGTAGTATCCTTTGGATTGTTGATTGGTATGCAATTGCCCTTGACCAAATTTTGAGTGCCCTCCATTTAGAAGCGGACTGACCCCGACACAGGCACACCTGTCGGCGGTGTCGTTTACAAGCAACATGGCTTTTCCAGTTTGTGGATATTAGCTGGCGTCCTGATCGCAGCCTCGGGCGCGATCCTTCTCACTAGCAGAAAATTCTATAAGGGATTAAGTTTGATGATAAAGGCATGAAGGGTTTTGATAAAAAAATACTACGATGATCCCGTTTCCATTGTAGCTCTTAAGACCTGCTGGTTGTATTATGGTCATCTTGACGAGCAGGGTTTCGGTACATTTTACTATTTAACATTTCTAACACCTGTGCATAGATTTAGACTAATGATTTCTATCTCAACTCTTTCTGCCATGTGTCTCTTTTTCCCATTCTACACAGTGATAGCAACCAAAATTATATCTTGCTCTTCGCTTACTCTCATGTTTGCTGGGGAACATTTAGTAATTCACCGCCTACAGACTATTCAGCCCTCTGTCCAGATCATTACAGGGAGTCAAACTATCAGGGTTCCTCTCAGGAGGACTGGTGGCTGCCTGCAGGGAGAAATTCGAGACACACAGTTGTGATACAAATTGCTCAGTATAAATAATACAGTTCTAGGACCGTAAGTTGGTGCGCAACATATGGCAAGAGATGATGGTGGGATTAAGGTAACGACGAAAACTTTTTAGGCCTCATTAACCGTAAGCCTATACAGAGCACGGGACACGGAGTACGGAGTACAGTTCTTCGAGTTTGTGTTTTGAGTTTTGGGAATTGGTACTCCGTACTCCGTACTGTATGGGGATTTCAGTCGAGTTTACTCCGTACTAGTGTCTGGTATGTAACGTATTTTAAATCCACCCCCACGTTTCATGAGTCAAGCTTACTTTTGCTTTGGCCAATGAAAGATCTGTTTCTGGCCACTAGTTGCCGGGAGGGTCCGGAGCGGAGTGTTAAGCTTAAAGCTTAGCAATTCAACAAGCTCCCCGCTGTCTCCGCAGTCCATCCGGCTAGTTACAACCCACCACCAAATCACTGGAATACATACAGGAGAGTCTGTACAGAATATCAAGCAATAATATTTACATCAGTTATACTCGTCCATTGGAGGTATTCTTCCTCGGCTTCAGGATCATGTAAAGGTTTTCTACTTTCACAAAGGACCTTTAAGACGTCAGTGTCGCGTGTCCTCAACATCGAAGTATGGTTTTCTTACCAAGCAAGTTCTTTCAATTTCTGGTCAGCGTCTGCGAGAGCAATTTCAAAGTCATGGAATAATGTTGGGACAAACTGCAGATCATTAGCTCTGCTCAGGGGAACGAGGAAGTGAAGCACTTTATTCCTACCTTGGACATCTCAAGCCAGCCGATATCTAGCATCAACGTTAGGGCTGGATATGCTGATACGGGGACCTTTGGAATACTTACTCTTCCCAATACAAAACCGTGATCCGCCACCAAAAGTAAAAAATACTCGTCCTACTCATTATTAGAGAAAAACGCGCCTCTCGGATAAGATAAGACGATGATAGGGAGGCATACTCATCTGGCTAACACGGTCTGGCTCTTCTATCCACCTCTCTGGCCGGAATTTATGGGCGTCCTCGCCGAAGGTGTCTTTATCTTGATGGATAACCCATGCGTTTGCGCCGACAACGGTCTATATCCCCTGTTAGTGTGAAGCTATGCCCAAGGAGGTCGGAAGTCTTACCCCACCGGGGAGATATTGACCATCTATTTTAACACCTTGTGGGGGCACTACTCGCCCAAGATTCATCCCTACTGCCGGATGACAGCGAAGAGCCTCCCACATACATGCCTGTAAGTACGGCATGTTATTTGCCGTCTCAAGCGAAAATATGTCTCCATGGCCAATGTTGTTGGCTCTGGCTGTAGCATCGATTTCTTCCACCAGTCTCTTTTTACATTGCTCGTTCTTAACGACATGATAGAGAAGGGATGATATGGAAAGGGCCGTTGAATCGCTCCCTGCAAAGATATTGCTAGCAACCATCGATGTGACGCAGATGTCATCCAGCTCTGGCTTTTCCCGCTGGACGTCAAAGAGCTGTCCCAGAATATCTTGGTGGTCGCTGCCTCTTTTTTTGCGTTCTGCAATTGCCTTTGCCGCAAATGTCAGCAAACTTCCCTGCCGGGCAGTCACCGCGAGATGACTACCAATTATTGGCGAAAGCCGGAGGTTGGTCCAGTACACCCAAGGTACGTATCCGACCCAGGCTGCACATCGCAGTGACTTATCGATGAGGCTAAAGGCACCATCGTCTTTGCCAGCATCCATAAACCCAAAACGCTTCGAGAATGTTACTTCTCCGATCACGTCTGTATGGTACGAATTTAGATATTTTCCACGGGCAAAATAAGTATGAGAGGACATACCAAAGGCAAATAGTTGGGCCCATTTACTCATATTAACCTGCTGACCCTGCATCTCGGACATTTTGGTCATGAAGAGCACCACCGCTTTGTCCACATAAGGCTCGAGCTTTTTCATATTGGACAATGAGTATATCTGGCTGACCAACCTCCGCTGCGCTCGATGAATGCTTTCATTGCGCTCCCCGAAAAGGTCCCACTTGCGAAGCCCCTGCCACACGCTGTACCAGTCACTCTTGCGGAAATCACCACCTGCGCCTTTGAAACCGTTAATACCATATGCCTTTTAAACTTTAACGTGAACTACTGACCGTATATCGCTTTGAGTGCCTCTGGATTTGCAGTGCTCACTTCATTTGGCCCTACTCGGACTAGTCTCCCATATTTTTTGTGTGTTGCAATCATTTGGCGATGCATATTGCCACTGCGAGCGTAGTGCACCAACCAAAAGGGTGTCCATTTTGCCCAGAGGGGACCTGGAATTGATCTCAGTGGATCGCGAGAGTGAACCCAGAAAGTGATCGCTAGTATTAACGCAATACCAATAACCAACGCGTTCGAAAGCACATCTTCTCTCCTAGAGTTTGAGACGGCGTAAATGAAGCCTTCAGCCATGGCAAGCGTCAAGAATCTTAAAGCAATGAGGCTGTTTCCGGAGACAAGATATTTAACTCAGCTCCAGATTGACGGTGGGAATAATTTTACTAGAGCCCGCAGAGAGGCTAAATATCAAGCCCATCGGGGTCCTTGCCTGGCGGAAGAATACGACATGATCCCGCCACTTCAAGCATCCCCAGTGACCGGGGTCTTCTCGAGGACGCGATCTTTTCGCCAAGTGAGGAGAGAAGATGATTTTTTTGTTCAGCTCGACATTGCTCGGACTTTAGGATACGAACGCCCTAGCTGAGAGTGTATTGTGTTTACGGCTGATGTAACACTTGGCTGCAGGGTGGCAGGGTAGTCCTGTGGCTGTATGTCAATACTTCTTGCGCTGCATGATCGCCCACATATACGAGGAAGACTCGAGATGCCGAAACGAGAGACATTTCTCGAAATAGTCACATTCAACTGTTCCCTTAGTTGCCCGTAATTATTAATGACTTACGTAGATCCTTGAGAATCGGCGTCATCGGTGATGATTCGATACCCGCTGCATAATGACATTGCAAGTTGCGACGGTGCAGTGCGGTGCAGAAACAAGTCAAGCCCGAAATCTACAAAGATTCGAGCCCTGGCCATCCCATCGGTTGGGTCTCTCGCTTTGAAGAGATGCCGCAAAGTTACACGATCGAGGAAAATATTGCGAACCGGGCCCACAGTCACTATGTCAACGCCATATATTCTCTTATTTGGAGATCAGACGGAGACAAACTTTAACGTTCGAGTGCTTTTCGAATACAGCAAGCAGTCCGACCGCCTTCGGTCATACATTCAACGTTCGCAGGAGTCAGCGCGCCGTGCCTTTGAAAATGCGGCTGTTCCAGACGTGAAGAAATACGCCTTCGATTCGTACCTCGGCTTAGAGGAGCGTGTCCTGGCGCAGAAAGTTCCTGATGTCGTCCTTCGCACATTACTCCTCTGTTTCACCCAGCTCGGGCACCTAATCATGTTAGTGTATCTACACTTCATGGCAACACATAATATTTTGCCTTTCATCTAACATCGCAAAGGCGACTGGAAAAGGATGAAAGAGTTCGTGCGCTCTGGTCAAAGCAAAAACTCTTAATAGTCGCTTCCTGTGCCGGTCAGATCCCTGCGGCTCTTGCAGCCGCAACACAATCCTTGGATGAACTGGCCGATGCTGCACCAGATATCGTGGCCACTTCTGTCCGGGCGGGTCTCGATGTTGATCGTCGAACGAGTGAGTATTCCGATGACCGTTCCGAGAGTTGGGCCACAGCAGTCGGAGTGTCATTGGAAGAGGCCCAGGGAGTTGTCGCTACCTTCAATCAAAGCAAGGTAAGCCATCGCTCTATCTGCTGATAGACCACCATTACTTTTCTCTCATTTCAACTTTTCGTTAGGACCTCTCTGCGGCCAAGGGGCTATATTGCGGCGCCACATCGGCCTGGGCTACAACCATTATCGGGCCTCCAAGGCTTTTACGGGAACTCTTTGATTCGACACCATTTGGTAAAGCTCGTGTGACCCCTCTCCCTATCAACGCGACCTTTCACGCTTTGCACGCAGAGAGACCCGACATTGAGACCATAATTGGAAAGGCACCAAAACTCGACAAGCTGAACTTAAAACGAGGAACCTTTCTATCAAGCGAGTCGGGAGCGATTTTTCCGCCGCAGACGGCCAGGAAACTGCTTGGCGAGGCGCTTTTGAATATGTTGAATAGAATGACAGATAATGAAAAGGTATTCGGGGAGGTTCGAAACCTAACCGGAGATCAGGAGGTGTGCATTTTTCCCATTGTTGCCGAGAAGGTTGCGGCTCGATTGATCAAGGTGCTCGGAGAGGACAAGGCGCACATGGAATAAAGCGCTCAGTTTGAACGTAGGGCTGTTTAGCACTCAGCAGGAGGGACACTACAATAGAATTCAGTACATAGAGTGGTGGATGCTGTCCAGATAGATAGATAACTTAAGCCAAAAGATAAGGAAACGTCCTGCCTCGGCTAATTTCTTTCCGCAATTCACGTGACTATAATATTAAAAAGCAGCCTAAAATGGAATCTAGACCCAATACAGGTAGCTAGTTTTTAGTAGCCAATTATCATCAAAGGTTGAGGAAACAAGCAATTACTAGAAAGTAGTTCGTCGATATGAGGAGTAGGGTAGGACAAACGCAACAAACAGGCAGGACACAATCCACATTGTCATGGGGGCAGAAGTAGAAGTCTACTATGAAATATTCTAGGTCTCTATTGCAGCTGATTCAATAGCCTCAGATGTCCATCGAGCTTCATCAACGCCATTGCCTCTCGTCCCAATGTCAAACCCAGGTTTTACAACTCCATCGAACTGTATAACCGGCTTCACGGTCCGAATCGATATGCCTAGATTTGGACAAGGCCGGGATTCGAAGAACTTTGGATCAAACAAATGCGAGGACTTATCCTTGAGCATGCTCATTACCCGCGAGATTAGAACTAGCATATGGTCGTCGTGACGAAAGACAGGCGAGTCGTAATGCCTGCGAAGTTTGTCCCAGGTCTCTTCTGAGTAAGTGCCAACATCATTGACCAACCAGTTGTTGTAGTAGTCAAGTGCCAACTTATATCGTCAGTCTGGGTTAATCTAAACTCACAGTCGCAGAGAACAAACTTACGTTTATCTTGTACGACCCACCGTCCTCTCCCCTCCGAATCAGGGCGTCTAGCACACTGCATATTCCCAAAATGCCAGTGCTGCAATAGTCAGTGTTTCTTACTCTTTCGTTTGTGTGGTTGGGTGGGGATTTGTAATACCAAAAGTCACTATTTGGGAACACGGGAGTGACTGGTTCGTCGTTTCCCATTGAGCGGCCAAACTCATAGGAAACGCCGGTGTGCTAAGAATGCTGCTTGTCAGGCCAGTAGAATCTTAGAAAGTATACGGATAAGGCACCTACCGCATCCGATATCTGCTGCCATCCACTTCTCAACCGTAATGGGCCATGCCATCCAAAGCAATTGAGCCGCACTACAATGATCCCTTTGGATCTATCCTTGCACATTTCCATGATTTGATCGGCCCCAAAACCCCATTTCTCCATGACCTCTGGCCGATAGCTTGAGACAAACACGTCGCACTCCAAAATAAGTTTTTTCATGGTCTCTCGATCTGCCTCGTTGGCAAAGTCTAGGGCAGCGTTTTGCTTGCCCCAATTAAATTCGGGGTGGTATATAGTCGCATCGGGTACAGAAGGGGATGTGATTCGCAGAACGGTTGCTCCCAGTTCTGCCAGCCCACGGGTCACGGCAGGTCCCGCGATGATGCGGGTAGCGTCGAGGACCTTAAGTCCGGCGAGGGGCCTTGATGGGTTGCTTGGCTTATTACCAACTGCATCTGTCCACCAGCAGGGAGGTTGAGTATTATTGGCTTTGTACGACTCCCACAGACCAACATGCGAGTTCGCTATACCATGAAGTGTCCTTCGGTAGCCATTAATGTCGTGGCATATTGTCCCCGAGGTCTTGAAGACGTCGTTCGATAGTTCGTCGATGCTCTTGCTATCGCATTGCGAAAGTGCTTCCCTAAACATAGGCAGTACCTTTTCAAACGTGTCTTCACCCCCAGGTGGCATAAGAGGAAACTTCAGCATTCGTAGAACAACATCTGGGTTGAGCGAGCCGTGGAGGTGGAAAAACCGACCGTCGGACGTCCTATAGATATTGGATGTACAGCATCGGTAGGCGCCTTCCAGCGACTTGTGGGTGTCAAAGTCTTTGAAGAGGCTGAGGTAAAATTCTTTGGCCGCAGCGTCGCTTCTGATGTCCACAAAGCTTATGTTTTTACCCTCAGGGTCAAGAGACCAGAGGGGAATGGACAAGAGGAATAGGGTTGCATGGTCACTGTGTTGATATACCTGTCAATGGCAGAACTAAACGAACTTTACCACATGAATAGGGATGCCTACGTGTTGATAAAAGCCTTCTGCGGAGGCACTCCATAGAGCTTGTCGAGGATGGCATTGACGTACGTCGCCTCGAGTGCTTTTAGTGCGGATACACTCTCAGCAAATCGCCAGTTAACAGGAACAATGGGGTCCTGAGATCCTTCGAAAACGACTGTATCGTACTTCTCCAGGTCATCGATGAGGTGCTGACTTGTTCGCGGACTCCCTAAGATGCCTTCACGAAAAACTTTCGACGCTTGCTGAGGGACAGAATACAATCCGTTCTCCATGATGCCTTGTGCAACGATCCGTAGACCCTACTGTAAGCTTTGCGGCGGTTTTGAGTATGGCCGAGTTGGATCTCGAGGAGCAAAGCCTGATGTGTTCAGTAGATAGGCTCCTCATCTTTACTTGCCTTAATAATCAAACGCACGATGGCAAAAGGCTACTTCGCTCCTCTCGAAACAAATGGAATCCTCCAAAAATAACATTTTGATATCGTTGCGGCCGAACGGAGAGCAAATTGATGTTGACGGTGCCGGGATGGCCGTTGATCCTCGTCCCCGGTCCCATTATGCTCGAAAAGACAGGTTTTTAACACGGATACGACAGCAACAGGCACCTGGGTGTTACCGTGATTTTCCGATGTCTGCAGACATACGAGATGGATGCGCAAAGGCAGGCTTCAGCCCATGTTGACAGGGCGAGGTGAGGTGAAGAGAAGGTTCCTTGGCATCATCGAGGCTAATTTTAGGCAGCCGAAAAAGGTCCACATCGCGTTAGGTAACTAGTTACAGTACTCAGTTAGCCGATCCGTATCGGGGCAATCAATACAGCCTTGTAATAACGCCGTTTACAGGAATTGTGGCCGCATTACCATCAAGCAACCTGGCAGCTTCCGGCTATTCGTTAAAGGATTGAAGGCCAGTGAACCGCCTGAAACAAATCCCACTCGCGATATTGGGTCGTTTCCGCCAGTTCCTAGGCACTACAATTTGCAGATAGAATATCGTCTGGGCAAGAAGATAAAGGGAATAGATAATCAAATTGATCACGTTTTCGAATCTATCCAGCTTTTCCCTTTCAATATGTTGAAGGAACGATCGACAAGCGACCACCGTCCGATACCAGTACATTGCCATTCAAATAAGAGCCTGCCTTACTCGCGAGGAAAAGAACAATACCAGCCATGTCTGTATCCGCGCCAGCTCTACCCTCTGGAATTAGCTTCGAGGGGTCGTAACCACTTGCAGTCATGGATGAAGTCATATCTGTAGGGAAAACTGATCGTTTGTTAGTTTCGATGAGTTCCTTTTTTCACTTCATATGTATGTATGTATGTACTTACGCCCTGGGGCAACCATATTCACCCGAATTCCATACGGGACCAGGTGTGTGGATAGTTGCTTCATCATGTGAGTCTGAGATGCTTTACTCTGTCCATACGCGAAACGACCGGTAGCTGCAAATCTGCCAAAGCCCAAGGTGCTACACGTCCCGATAATCTGGCTTCTGTGCATCCCATTGCCCCTTTCATTGCCAAGGTGGAGGAGCTTCAAGAACGCAATGGCTGTGTACCAGAAGCCCGCAGTATTGACCTTGAACGTCTCGGCGTATTCTTCAACCGAATGCCTCCAGTTAGCCTCAATAAACTGGTCCAGAGACGACGAGCTGGTCAGTTCAGGACTTTCGGGACCCGATGTCCCTGAATTACACCAGAGAACATTGATATATCCGACCTCTTTGGTAACTTTGTCGACAGCTGCCTGTAATGACTCTTTGGAGGTAACATCGCACTCGATTGGTATCACCACATCAGGAAAGGGTTTAGCAGTTTCTTCCAGGACGGCGCCACGACGACCGAGAATGTAGACCTTCGCAGCACCATTGACGGCGAGGGCACGAGTGATCATGCGACCAATACCTGCATGGGCATCCATAGTTCTGTTAGCTGCGCATTGCATCTTAGGCAAAAACAATCGCGACATATCTTGAATACTTACCAGAGCCACCGCCGGAGATCACCGCAACGAGACCCTTAATGCTGAAAAGCTCAGGGGTCTCAATGGCTTTGGTTGAACTATCCATTATTGAGGAGTCGATTGAGGGCTATTTTCTGTTTTCTTTCTGGAAATGGTGTAAATTCCTGATGCTCTTTTCTGTATCTCTCTTTAAGAGGAACGATAGGTATAGACAAACTCTTTAGCGTAAAATTTGCGTCACTATCGACCGGATTCACTGCCTCTTTGCAGTAATTCGGTGTTGCAAATATCCGCCGCCCATTCCATTACCCAGGTTGCTGTAACTCATTTCAATTTCAGCGGCCTTTTCAGGTCCCGCATACGATTGGACAGGGTATTGAGTAATTCAAAGTAGATATGCGCGAAGCCTCTGGCCTCTGATATGCATCATGTTGTTAAGTGAGCAAGTAAGTTCATCCAGGCTAAAGACCCCTGCACCTGTCAAGCTCAGGTTCCCCGCATGATTGCCAAGTGGATCGACGAATGGGAGGCCCTTCGTATCGCAGCTGAGGCGGATGATCGCCAGGTTGCCACCTAACTAGGGTAATAAGCCGAAAATGATATGCGCAGAAATCTGCAAGGAAGATTTCGCTGCATTCTCGACCGGAAAACGCCTTGGATCCCCCACGTTTCGTATTGATACGACGGTCAAATTACCTCATGCCGCTAACACAAGATACGAAGTCGGCTATAACATGCTGTCCTGGAAGTTCAAAGTAAAAAGCCGTTGGAAGTACGTACGCATAACTTCGTATAAGCATGCAACCGAAACTGGAGTTATGAAGTAAGGATCACATTATGAACTTCGCCGCGGCTGAGTTAGCGGCGTCAAAGATGTCTGTCAAACTCGTCTTACACCCAAGTACCAATGAGCAAATATCGTATCAGAGTTCAACGTATAAAACGTAATGCAAAGCACACAGTACGGTGTAGCTATTTTGCAATCTAACCCTGAGGGTTGAAGTCCAACATCTCGCACACATTTGTACTCCGAAAAAAGGGCATAGCATCAATTCGCACGCACCATGGATGAGACACGAGTCGATCTGGTGGTGGTTGGCGGTGAGATATGTTCGAAATTTTCCAGCACGTCACTGGCTAACATGATGGACGATTCCTTAGGTGGTCCTACTGGAATACTGACTGCTCTTCTGGCGAAGAGACTCGGAGTATCAGTCCTTGTGCTGGGTATGCTCCATCCCGATGACTCAGCTCTCTTTGGAATTAGGAGGCTCGCTGTTAACCAGGGCGGCCCATTCCAGATGCAAAACCTCAGCCGCTGCAACTTGGAAGAGCTGATGCTTTGAACGCGAGATCTCAGCAATATCTCGAGATTGTGGGTATTCTCGACGATCTGATTAGCCAGGGTCTCAAATGCAATAGTAAGTCTCGAACACCGGGCTATCCTTGTGTCATCTACCCTTGTTTCTTGTTCACTGACCACTTTAAATAGCCAGCTCCACCTTTACTAATGGTGGCTTCGCCTCCCGCCAAAGTCACTGGTGGACAGGCCTTCAACATGTCCTGCATAAAAATTTTCTCATGATTGGCCAGCCCGTGGTAGAGCAGCTCCTCGCAGCAGAGCTCAAGGAGTCTCTACTCTATAACGAGCGGGTCGAGTCGATCCGAGAGACTGAGTGCGGAGTCGAGGTAGCCACCATCTCGCAACGCATCGTGCACGGCACGTATTGCATCGCCTCCGATGGCGCCAGATCCATGGTGCGTCAGGCACTTCGTATTCCTTTCACGGGTACCAAGCCTGAAATGCTGTGGGCCGTTTTGGACACCTTCATCGACAGCGACTTCCCTCGCTGCCCTGAGATTATCACATTCGAGCTCGATGGCGAATCCCGTGTCGCATGGATCCCGCGGGAGCGGGGTCTGGCGCGTTTCTATATTTTGCTGGATGGCGAAGTCACTGAGGAGAAGTCGAAGGCTTCTATCAAGAGGCATTTGGCTCCTTACCGCGTCGACTTCACCAAGACTGAATGGTTCAGCACCTTTGAAGGTAAGTAATCAGTTACAGATAGCGTTTAAGGCTCAACTCTTGCCAACACATGTGTTTAGTGAAAGAGAGAATTGCCGAAACCTTCATATCCCAGAACGGCAATGGAAGGATCATCCTTGCGGGCGACGCTGCTCACTGCCATGCCGTTAATGGTGGTCAAGGACTGAATACCGGCCTGTCTGACGCATTCAGTTTGGGATGGAGAATGGCATATATTTTAAAGTATTCTGACAAACTAGCTCCTGGCGCGGCCAATCGAATTCTTCAGAGTTACGACGCGGAGCGTCGCAAGGTGGCAGAGAATGTCATCCGTGTTGCCGCACGCTTGGTGAGAGATATCAAGTATGAGGCCACGCAGTATGTTGGCAACGTGGAAAAAAACGCAAACTACATTACCGGTGAGCACAATTTTGCGGGAGCATGATCATAACTGAAAATTACTTACCCTTGCTATTAGGGATGGGTATCGCGTATCATGATCTTGGCTCGCCTGCTGTACGCGAGTCAGAGGTGGGCATCTGGAAGGCCGGCCGGGCATGCCCTGACATTCTGTTGACAACCCCTGGCGCCTCGGAGTCGCGGTATCTCTACAGTATCGTAACTTATGGGAAGTACATGGTTCTTGTGGCCGGTGATCACGGTGGCCACTTTAACACCTTCAAGAGTCTCGTTCGATGGCTGAGGATATTACCGAAAGCGGATGAGCAGAATTGCCATCTCAACGGAGAGAGCGAGTTAAGCTATTTGGCCGAGGTTGTCAAAGAGGGGGAGAATTACGCCATTGTAGTTCGCCCCGATATGTACATCGCATATGCGGGTACAGCCGAGGGCGCGACTGAGTACTTGGCAGAAATCTTTGTCAGTTAGAATACGGATGAAGTTGGATAAACTAACCTCACAATTCGCTTTCGAATTAAGAGCTCCAAATTTGCTTCAATGCCAGTTCAACCTGTAGTCGCCAACTGCTTCTGTAACTTTACCCATCGAAAAGGTAACAATGAGCTGTTGCGACTTGAAAACAAGTACATGTATCGTGCGGACCATACCATGTGCTAGCTGGGTTCTATGCAGTCTTCACAGACAAAATGACAATGGGTACTTGCCGTTATCGATGCTGTGCCATGGTGTAACCATCAAGCAGGAGTCCCCGCTTTACAGCGCTACAGGGGTGTAGTTAATCGGGAAATAGGTTCCATTTACATACCTTGACAAGGCCCCAGAGCGGGCTCTGTGAAATGTAAATATTGAACAACCCTGCGCAAGCCTGCTAATATTGAATGCATAACCATTCACAGTTGCATTGACATGTCTTTGATGTGTCAGTGAAGACCTCATGTGTTGATTGCAATCTGTGGCAAGAGCACAAAACAAGAGAGTATGTGTTTGAACATGGAACCCCTGAAGAGCAATTTTCCGCGCGCGGCGCAGTGCTGATCTGCAGGGAAGCCCATACCAGATGGCCGTATAACATTATGGGATGCGATTGTTTATAGCAACGAGTCTATTGAACTGACTGGCCAGTTAAATGATTATTTACCAGTCGGGCTGCTGGATATCAACACCACCATCAACCTCACTTTTGCCCACACTCTCACTTCCATGCATAGCAAGCCTTGGGAAACATGCACGAGAAGGCTGAGGAGCCCACCTGGTCCGGAGTATTGCGAGAGGCAAATATGCACATGATGGATACACACGTGTATACGGGCGTCTTCGGCGCGAGTATGCGCCTCCGCTAACCCGATCGTCGTATCATAGTATGTAACCAGAAGCTTAACGGTAATTGAGTGGTCTGTGAGACCAATGATGAATTGCCAGGCTGTGCATTGCAAGTTGACGACATCGTATCAGGGTGGTGGCTCCTGGGTTGGCTGCGGGATGCAGATCATGCAATGAGACTTGACTCTGTTTGGCTCGTGTCCATATATAGACGTTGGAGATTGATAACTCGACCGTCTTCTTTCCTCCTCAGAACAGGCAACAAGGTGAATGCAACCATGTCAAAGCGCCCTGTAATGAGGGATCAGACGAATAACAAGGCTGGTGATCCTGTAGAAGATCTATCCTGGACATCGCCGTGCTGAATATTTGATTCGGAACGAGACAAAACCGTGGTCCGCTCCAGGGCTGAGAGGTCGAAGCAGTGGAAGCTGACAAAAAACAACCAGGTCATATCAGGCCGTACATCATGCGCAATTACCTCGAACTCAGCAGTTGATACGAGATTCATGACACTGGATGCTGATCTCGACATTGAGCCGTCATCACCAACACCTCTCGCCTCGTAACCGTCATGGCCGACGGGGTTTGCCGGACGATGCGCGTTGCCCCTGTGAAAACGAGCAACATATGAGTCAGCAATCACGTGTAATGGCAGCACAGACAACAAGCAACATCGCATCGTCTTTTGAGCATGGCATCAACGCTTCCCGTGGGGGTTCAACTGCCTCGCAAAATGAGTCTCTGATCGTATTTTACTTTCTAGGAATAATACGGATCTTGACGACAGGATCGGTTGATCGCATCAACCACCCCTGCTCTGCCCGTGCTTTCGGTTGAGAAGGAGGGCTGAACACCGGACAATCAGCTGGGTTCAGCACTTGATAATCTTCTCGGACTGGTGGCGAGGCTGGGATAGTTGCTTTTGTGGTGGCAGGCAAATGTTTCTGACAGGTGTCCGGGACGGAGATAAAGGTGTTCCCCCATTTGGCGGCCTCGAATCATGTCCTTTCCATGGGCTAGGGCGTTATTTGAAGGCATCTTATCTCCTGCCATCGTGCTTTCAATACCCTTTGAAAAACACATGTCCCTTCTTTGTCCAAGGGCATACAACTCTATCAGTCTTTTCATCTCCCTGCTTGCTAGTGAATCGTTCACCTTCTCAAGCTTTCCAAGATGATGGCCCCAGTGCTCATGGAGTCAGCCCTTCGGGGCACTCCGGGCCATGTTGTCCTCCCTTTTTCCAGCCGTGTCGTTGATCACTCCCACATCGATATGGCTGCAAAGATCATTGAGGTCATCTACCGATATCAGCGAAGAGGCGGCATCACTGAAGGCATGCAGTCGGACATTGGCCTCCTTGCTGGCCTAACGCAGATCTACAGCCATGTGAAAGCGAGCAGACCTGTCAAGATGGCTTTGCCAGCTTTTCCCTTCAAGTCTCCCAACACTAGCGTCAAGGTCCTTGGTCGCTTGCCGGATAAAGCCGAAGAATTTGCGCTTGCCCATCTGAACGGCCTTTGTGCCGCTATTCAAGACGTTTACAGTCCTGGAGCAGAGCTCACCATTATTTCTGACGGGATCGTATATAACGGTAAGTCGGACGGAGAGACCTATCGGGGGGCTGCATCTACTCACTGTCATTTGAATTCTACAGATCTACTCAGCATTTCAGACTCTGATGTCTGGGCATATGGAGAAGCCCTCCGGGAGCTTGCGAGAAACAAAGGCTTCAATCACATTAAATTTTCTCGGCTTGCGGACCTTATTCCCTTAGCGGCGCCTGAGGCCTTGGATGAGGTGTCGTATGTTGCCAATGCGACTAACTTCCGGGTTGCTCTCATGAACAACTTTGGTAGCAAAGATTGGGATGTTTCTAACAAAATAGCTGAAGATGAGGATGTCCGCATGACATATCGTGGATATCGCGAGTTCCTGCTTACCGACCTTGCTGAAAAATACCCCATTTCAGATAGATTTTCCAAGTCCAATTTCGAGAAGGGCACGGAGAGCATCGCCAAACAGATGCTCATCCGAGGCCAGGCATTCGCCCGCGCCATCCGCGAGAAGTTTGTCAACCACCTGCGCCTGTCTATCCACACGTCTACCGGCCAAAACAAGGTCTCAATTGGAATTCTACCTACGGACACCAGCTACGCGACACCGTGGCACTGCGCTATCGCAGTCAGGCTCGATGGTACTGTAACCAGCGGTCATGCCCAAACCTTCCGGGACGACCCTGCCTGGGAGCTGGTGTACGAGGATGCCAGACCCTCATACTTCAGGGAGAAGAGTGATCTTTACACTTGGGGCTCAGGGCCCATCACGGTCACTCCGCTGTATCCCTGCGGTGTCATGATCACACCCACCGAGGGAGCTGGAATGCTCTCCATGCGGGACATTGACCCTCAGAAGGTCCGGGCCCTGTCTGAGATCAATTCCCCCGTTGTCCTCCGCGGCTTTGATGGCACCAGGGAGCGCGAGAGATTTATCGAGAAGGCCTCCGAGTTTGGCACACCGCTCCCATGGAAGTTCGGGATCCTGCTTGAGGTCAAGGATCGTGGTGCTGACACCCGCGGGCTTAACAACGTTCTGTCAGCGGAATGGATGCCATTCCATTTTGACGGCCTTTTCAAAACTGAAGAGAAGACTAAGGAGGATGGTACGATCTATAAGGTTCCCAACCCCCCTCGGTTAGTATACCCTTGCTAAACCAAGATCTTGGACGACAGTCACTGATTTTTTAATTTTTTAATTTTTTTTTTTTTTTTTCTTTTGCAGATTCCAGCTCTTCACGGCCGTCACGCCGTCGCCGTCTGACACCGGATTCACGCTCTTCTCGACATCTACCTTTGTCTTTAAGCACCTGCCCGACCATCTCCCCCTCGAGACGTTGAGGAACCTCACGTGGTCGGTGTCGACATCGTCCTTCGACAGCACCAAGCTGCACGGTCTCCCGCTGGTGGTCGACCACCCCACAACCGGCAAACCTTGCCTACGGTACCACGAACCCTGGCCAGAGGGCAAGACGAGCTTCGAGGCCACCAACATCTCGATCGACGGGCTGACGCCGGAGCTGTCAGACACCGTGTGCAGCCAGCTCGACAGCCTGCTGCACGACCGGCGGGTGGTGTACTACCACACGTGGCAGAGAGGGGACATGCTGGTTAGCGACAACGTGTTGACGATGCACACCCGCAGCGACTTCCAGGGCGGCGCCGACAGGGAGCTGTGGAGAATCCATTTTGATTGAGCGGACTTGAATGTATTAGTAACTGCATATCGGAAAGTCAGTAGTTAGTTGCGTCTGTGTCGTTGGTTTCATTCCCATTTTCCCTTGCTGCGTAGAATAGGACACATAGAATGCAAACCAGCGCAAATCGTTTTAGTGATGAATGTTTCAGGGCCCAATCGGCTTGTTGATGTTTCTAATAATGGCGACGCAGGCGTATAACAGGTACTACCCGAGGTGGTGTACATATGTATGACTCGTGCCGTTGTCAGGTACCGGCGATGATGCAGCAAAGCGTTCTCGCCCGGACGTAACCTCAGACATTCATCATCGCGGCTTTTTTTCCCCTTATGCTTGCGGCTTGCACATGCAATTCCATGACGTAACTGGATTAGATCAGCTGCATCTCGACTGGGACTAGCGCGGATGTCGGATATAACTCGGCTCAGCTAGCCACATACGGCTAGACTTTGGCCCAAGCTAAACCTCACCCGGCCTAGCGCGGCTGCAGGGCCTTCGGTGCTCCGGCGTCGTATGATTCGGAAGCAGACCCGCTCACGTGGCGCCGGGCTTGGCGGGCCGGGCCTGGCCAGCCGGACGAACGCGACGGCAGGACGTGGAACGGCGTCAGAAGTCGAGGTTGAGCAGGACAGACATCCTGCGATCGTGACGCGCAGAAGACTCAAAAGACAAGACATGCGTGGTCCAGGAACACCATCTGCGTGCCAATTGAGCCTGTCCACCTGCATCCCCCCGACTGCTCTCGTTCTTAGCCCATCCTTGACGACTCCCAGGGCCCGAACGGCGCATTTCCGCGATATCACACACACGCTCTCCGTGTTGTCTGTGCTTGTCTAGTTAACTGCCCAATATCCGGAGTTGCTATTACATACTATCCCTTCGCTAAATCACAAACATCCGCTCTATCCTTGCTTCCTTGGCTCCATTCCTCTTCATTTCTCCCAATCTGCTCAGTTCTTTTCCAACCCTCTAAACCAACCTGTTCTTGATCCTGAGGCTGTTTCTGATGAACCCCCATCCGCCTCCCCCAACTTTCCACACAGGACCTCCCAACTGAATCTAAACCGTTCGTGGAGGCAAAACATTCACCCCAGCGAAAACGCTCTCGAACCCCATTCCCGAAACTTTCCCTTAGGCACAGTTTGGCCAGTTCTCCATTCGAAACCTGGAGCGGTTCTGAGGTGTCTGATGAGCCAACTTTTCTGACCCTTCCTCAAACTATAACACCATGCCTTCGTCTTCTGGGACCTCCACCTCATCCTCATCTGCTTCTTCTTCTTCTTCTTCTTCCTCCTCTTCCTCTTCCGCTCCCGAAGCCGATCCTACCTGCGATCCCGCCCTCTTGTCCTCGACTCGGATGCCCGAACGAGGGGCCACACCCATGAACGACCTTAGTCCCCTGATCGAGTCAAATCCGGATGATCTAGTCGCCGACTGGACGCAGTGGATGCGCTGGGACGAATTCGACACCGATGAAATATCCAATCACGTGGCCATGCAGCAGTTCAGCGGGAATAACAAGAGCGATGACAACTCCCTCCCTCAGTCCGCCGCCACCTTCAGCCCCGCGTCCGCTCAACCTGCCTTCACCTTCCACGGCGGCGACATACCACCTTCTCAGATCCATACCGCCCTCGACTCCAAGGCAATGGGTCTCCAGCCACCCTTCTCTCCCACCTTCGCCTTCAGTGGCCATACCGTGCCCGCCTTTGTTCCTCCCCCAGATCCTCTTGCGTTGAGCGTCTCCGTGGAACAGAGCCCACCCCCGCACACGTCTGCTAACTTCCCCCCAACTCCTGTCTCCGCTGGTTCGGGACGGAAACGAAAGTCATCTGAGGACGACGGTGTCCCAGGCACCGTTTCTGCTGGCAGCATGTCTCCTCCGGCAGCTAAGTCCTTGCCTTCCAAAAAGAGATCGCACAACGTCATCGAGAAGCGGTACCGTGCAAACCTCAACGAGAAGATTGCGGAGCTCAGGGACAGCGTTCCCTGTCTCCGCATCATGTATAAGCAACGCTTTGGCGGTGGCACGACCAAGGACGACGAAGAGGAAGAAGAGACGATCGCCTCTACGAATAAGCTGAACAAGGCCTCAATCCTTTCCAAGGCTACAGAGTACATCAAGCACCTGGAAATGCGGAATAAACGCCTAGAGGAGGAGAATATCGCCCTGAAGAATCGGCTCCGTCAGCTTGAGAAATCCCAAGAGCAAGGGCTAGCAGCTTTTCCGCCAATGCCAAATATGGAGCCGTCTCCGAGTGAGAGTATGGTTTCGCCAGAGTCCGCCACCAGTTCACCACCGAGCATCTTCTCTCAAAATGCTGAATTCTCGCCTGAAGCGTCCCCCAATCCGTTGTATCCACCCGAAGGGTTGATTAAAGTTCCTGAGTACTTCAAACGGTTGCGTCCAACCGGTCCTCAGCCGCATTATGCCGATTCGTTGATGTCTCGACAAGGTCAGCGCTACGAACCGGGCTCGGGCGATGGCAGTGGGAGACGTGGAGGACTTGCCAACAAATTCATGCTTGGCACATTAGCTGGTCTTATGGTGGTTGGAACATTTGAGAACCAGAAGGAAGAGTCGTCAGATCGAGGACTCTTAAGCGTCCCAATCCACCTTCTAGCCCAAGGCTTTGCATATGCTCGAAGGCACATCTATGTGATCCGAACCAACTCGTGGCAAACCAGAGCCTTGTCTCACTTCGTCCTGACATCCCTCTTCGTTGTTGGGTGTGCCTTTTTCGTCTACCTCTATCTATTTTACTCGAGACCCTGCCGCCCAAAATCGAAACTACAAAAGTCCCAATCGACTGTCGCCGGCACCACCGAGTTCCGCCGGGATGCATGGCTCACTAGCACCCAAACAGTTGGGGTCCCTCGACACACCTTTTTCCCCGAGTGGTTTGCCGTCACCTCTCGTTGCTTCGAGTACTTGCTTCGTTGCCTTCTTGGCTGGAAGCTGTATTCGATACTTACCGGTATCTCAGAGGATGACGAAAAGGGCCGTGTCAAAGCATGGGATATCGCCTTGGATGCCCAGCTTACCGGTGGTGATGCAGAGGTCAGCAAGAGCCGACTGGTTCTGACTATTTTCGCGGCCGGAACCCTCCCAAGAAGCCTATCTCGAATGATGCTGAAGTCCTTGCATTGTCGAATTTTGCTATGGCGTGTAGGCTCCTCCGGCTCCATTGCCTGCAAGATTTCGGACCATATTGCAGGAATCTTGGCCAAGTATCAATGGCAGCTTGCACAACAAATGCAGAAACTTACTCCGGAGGATCATGAAGATGCGCTTCCAAGTCACCTGGCATATCTTCTTCAACACGATTGCGAGGACGTCTTCACGGATGCCATCGTTCAGAGAGCATCCAACATGATTTGGAATCGCCCAACACAAGAAGCAACCGACGGTGAGGACTCGTTACTAGATGTAGTCGTTGAAGACAGCGCCATTCGTTCCCCTCTAGATGCTATCGCAGCATGGTGGTCTAGCCGGGCCCTCCAAGAAGCACTCATTCATTCCCTAGATGTGACTTCTGCAGACTGCGGTACCCGACGACGAGAAGCTTTCGAGCGTAATTTAGAAATGGCACTGAAATCCGCACCGCCCACGTCTGCCGCTTACACTCGAGCTGCCGCCATCAAAGCATTGTTCTTCGACGAGGATAGGGTTGCGAATATCAACTCAGTTTTAGCCGCTCTCCCACGTCCCAAGCGGGAACCGTCCAGCAGTGCATCGATATTCCTTGATTCGTCAGTCCCGCCCTCTGTTCGCGATGAAATCTGCATCGCAGTGCGTTGTGCCATGATCGCGGCGATCCTACAGGGCCAAGCTGGAGCACAAGAACCCTCTTCTTCAAAACTATCTTTGCACAATGCTATCGAGTTGTTCAACAGGCTACCCATTGACGCAGTTGAACTTACGTTGATGGGCTTTGCACCACTCTATCACCTATTACACATGGTTTCTATGGACGATAGATTAGTTCCATCAACGTCACTCTCTTCCTCGGTCTGCTCGTCCGATAATCTTTCGGTTTGCATGTCGTCCACCCAGGATTCTGCCGTCGGAACCCACCCTCTTCCCCTACCCGACTTGGCCAGAATCGCTTCGGAGCTCATGTACTGGGTGCAGAATGCTTATAATCCGATCTCTTCCGGATTTACAGACTGTCTGGTGGACAAAGTCGTCAATGGTTGCGTGGAAGCATGTCGAAATGCTGGCGTCGACATCAACGAGACGAAAGTCAACAAGGAACGAAAAATGCACGAGGGACAAATTAGCGATTTATCTTCACCATCCCTATCTCAAGAGGATGATACGGACAGCCCTCTCGCGTCCGATGGACCTGAAAGCAAAAGTCATTGCGTGAATAAGACAAGAAGGCAGAGTATTCGAAGTAACGATACGGGTTATGGAAGTTTGAGTCAGGATGAGAGTTGAACGAGATGAAGTATCCTCCCTTGGTTTACAAGTGATAACCTTGATCACGCCCGTCGATTATGCTTCGTGCGTCAGTCGAATTTGATCCGGCCATCCACTACTTTGCACATTTATAACTATATGCGTTGTTACCTCGCTTTGCGTCCGTATTTTCTTCCGGAGTCCTCGCCACTCTTGCTACATCTTTCGCGTCGCGAAGAAAGCAATCCCATACCTACAAACGGATACCCAAAAGCAAATGACGCAAGTAATAACAGAAAAGCATTCTCAAAAAATACTTCCCTCCCCTCCTCACCAACATTCCCTTTTTATGTAAACTCTCCTCAAAACTATCCTAACCTATTTGTCTGCAACTTACTCTATGTGTGACTCTTAACTCTTGAAGAATGTTTTATCTCCTTTTATTTCCCTGGCGTTCAAGCGTGCTGTTTTCTATATAACCCCGGGCTAGATAAATGGATGGAAATCAAGCCAAAATGGCGGGTTGTTAATGCAGTTAACTTCTGGAGATTTATTTTGGATGTATAATATACCACTGATCCCGGATATAATGGAGACATAATAGTGCCTAATCTGGACCGCATGCTTCATATATATATATGTATGTATATGTATGTATATGTATATATATATAGATCATTGCTCGACAAAGTATTTACAATGACTGACAATCAACCGAGATTAACTGTCTTACATTCTGGTTTCATAAAAGTCCACGGTGATCAGTCATTGTTGACCGCCATTCCAATTTGATAAAAGCATGCGAAAAGATATTAATGAAACACAAAATAATAGTGATCCAACACCCTGCAGGGATTCTGCCAGTTAAAACCAATCAACCAGGTCTCAGAGCAACGACAGACGAGCTCACGCCACACATATTCATCGACAATTTTATCCGATCGTCAAGGTGGCCAGCATCAAATATTCTCAACGGAGAGAGATCGTAATATAACGTCATAAATGACTTCAAGGGGAAAGGCAATTTAGCCGGTGTTGAACAGGTGTTTTGCCTTGATGCAAACAAATCCACTGGGGCGGTTCACTCCAGGGTTAGGCTGACTTAGTTGATAAGCCACGCTGGAATCACTGTTATCCAGCATAAACGAACAGATAGCTATCACTTCTTCTCCATAGTTTCCTCCCTCGACTCCACCAGCGGACCGGATATCGGCATCAGGCCGACCCTCACCTCCGCATCCTCCGCCGTAAACACTTTATTCTTCCCACTTCCGATACCACACGCCCGCTTGACAGCCTTCCAACTTTCAATCAGCATAATGTAAACAACCACACAACCTACTACTATGCCCCATTCCCATGTAATGCTCAGGTGCTTGAACACCAAGCGGTTCACAGTAGGAAGATAAACCACAGGAAACGTGATAAAGAACCCCGCAGCAACAGCCCAGAACAAGAAGCGATTCCTCCACAGGGTGGGGAAGACTGAGAGCAACCCGGCCTTGCGGCCAGTGAGGTCCATGTTGAACAGCGAGCGGGAGAAATGCTTTACTTCCCAGGCCGTGACAAGGAGGAGAAACGATAGCGTTGCAAAGGTGGTTGCACGAGCGCGGAACACAACGTCGCACGTTGGGTTCCAGTCCTGATTGCAATTGTCTCCCAGATAGCCGTCGCCGGCGCCGTAGACGACGGAAACGAACGACACGAGACATAGGCTGCCCATGAAAACGCCGTAGATAGTTTTATCCATGATGAGCTCCCGGGTGAAAACGCCAACGTGGAGGTTATGTGCTGGGCGGAACATTAGATCCGGTTGACCCTCTTCGAGGCCGAGGCCTAGGGCTAGGAAAGAGGATGTGACGAGATTTGCCCAGAGGATCTCCAGTGGAGAGAGCGGGAAAACGGAGTCGCCATCCTCGTCTTTAAACGCTAGGGCAATGAGCAGAAGTACGACCTGGGCGATATTCGATATCAATAAATGCATTAGAAACTATGTTCGGGTTAGTTCAACGTCGACGTTGCTTTAAAGCAAGAATTTAGCAAGTACCTTCTGGATATTATCGAACAAACGTCGTCCTTCTTCCACAGCTTTGACCACAGATGCAAAATCATCATCCGTCAATACCATATCTGCCGCATCCTTTGCCACATCGCTTCCATTTTTGCCCATCGCAATTCCGACGTCCGCGTGTTTCAAAGCTGGTGAATCATTAACACCATCACCGGTCATAACACAGAATGCCTTCCGTCTATGCATCGCCTCTACCATGCGAACTTTCGTTGTGGGACTGCATCGAGCAATAACTAACGGCAATGCTTCCATTGCATCAATCTCTGCGTCTGATAGTTTGTCAAAGTCCTCCGCAGCCATGACCACGGTACTCGCCTGTGCAGTTGGGATCACTGTCCCCAATATACCTACTTCATATGCGATAGCTGTAGCCGTTCGAATGTGATCTCCTGTAAGCATATGCACCGTGATTCCCGCCATGTGGCATTTTCTCACGGCTTCGGGGGTTTCAAGTCGTGGGGGATCGTATAAGCCAACAAGTCCGACAAAGTCTAGGTTAGTCTCTACCCTTGCGCGGTCTGAAACCTGCGTAAAGTTGTCTGGATCGATAATTTTGTGCGCAACGCAAAGTACTCTGAGTCCTTCGCCAGCGAGCCTATCGACCACAGCACAGATTTCTTCTTTCATGCTATTGTTTATGGATAGTAGCGGCAACAGGGATTCTGTAGCACCTTTTGTAAACACATCAGCATTCCGACAGTCCTTTCTTTGATAAACAACCGTCATTCTCTTGATAGACGAGTCAAACGGGAATTCTGCGAGTAACCCCATTTGTTGACTCTGCAGCATTACCTGCTTTCCGGAATTAAACCGTATTGCGAGAACGTGAAGCGCTATTTCTGTGGGCTCTCCGACAGCGGTCCAGGTGTCGCTTGAGTCCGCAACAGATGCATTGTCTAGAGAGACTTTGTCAGAAGGATTATACACAGAGGATAGGTTGCAGAGCGAAATGGTTTGCAGAAACTTCGTAAATAGGCTATCCTTGTCACGCGGATATTGATCGGGGTTGATAACGGAGTTGTTAATTTGAATGAAGCCGCTTCTCGGGTCAAATGGACTGGTTGTATCGTGTACAGACAGTGTCCCTATGCCTGGAATCCAGGCCTTACGGGCAATCATTTTCCCTTGAGTAAGAGTCCCTGTCTTATCGGAGCAAATGTTTGTCACTCCACCAACAGCTTCGAGAGCTTGAAGCTTTCTGACAATGACATTACCTTTGGCCATTTCCTTCGTTCCAACAGCAATCGTGATGGTCAGAACTGCAATGAGAGACTCAGGAATCACAGCAACAGCGACACAAATACCATAAATGAGGACTTCGCCTTGAATATTCCATTTGTTAGCCGAGAAAACAAGGATTGCTAGCAAGATAGCCAGCCCGAAAAGTAAGAGGGCGAATTTGCTAAGTTGCACTTGTAAAGGTGTGCCAATTAGCCCAAGAACAAGTAACAAGCTTCTCTTGAATCTGGCCCATATTCGGACGAGGATATTTGCGTCTTGTTCAGGTCGCTGAGCTCGGAGCAGTTGAGCAATTTTGCCAACTTCAGTCTTCATTCCAGTGCTGACAACCACACCGGTAGCACGACCGCGAGTCATTATACTCCCGGAATATGCCATATTTGTGCGATCGCCAACTGGCATATCACGAGTAGAAAAGACAGCATGAGGCTGTTTTGAAACAGGCAATGATTCGCCAGTCAAAAGAGCTTCATCAGCTGAGGCGTTGATGCCTTCAAATAGCCGTAAATCGGCAGGAACCATGTCGCCGACTGCGAGCTGGATGACATCCCCAACCACAAGAGTCTCTGCCTTTACAGAATCTATCCGTCCGTTGCGGAGAACTTTACATACGGGCGCCGAGAGTGCCTGAAGAGACATGATTGTCTTTTCTGCACGATAGTCCTGAAAAAATCTGTAGACATGGGAATTAAAAAATCGCCACGAATATAGGGCAAGGGAGCGCATACCCAACGATAATATTGAGGAGAATTACAGCTGTGATGACTCCACCCTCAATATAGTCATTGATTCCAAAGGACAGAGCCATTGTTATCACAAGGACCTAGCATCGGGCAGTTAACATGGAACATCTCGATTTCAGTTCCTGGCTGGCTAGGAATGCCGTATTTGGGGGGAGAAAAGTAGGTGTCTCTCGTACTAAAGTCAGACTGTTCGACACCTGCCTTAACAGAATTTTCCACAAGGATATCCCTTCTGCACTCTTAACTTTGTTAAGGCCATCTTGCTGGAGGCGAGATGCCGCTTGGGCACTGCTGAGTCCATTTCTAGAGGAGCATGTGAGAACTGGGTGTAGAGCATGGGTGGGAATATAAGTATTGTTCTTACTCTAAGTCAACGCCCAAGATACTGGCAATCTGAGAGGGAGTAAAAGTATGGGCACATTCGTATTGCTCCTCCCACTTGCACTCAACCTGTGAGTAGGAGACGGAGGAATCCCTGCAGGAGATATCTGGAGTGCCTAGCTTCTTGTCCCGTTCGTCCAGATCACGAAGGGGGCCAACTGAACGGTCTACGGCTTTTCCAGGTTGCTTCGTGGTCCCTTGAGGAATAGGAACACAAGGAGGTGGTTCAGTCGATTCCTCGACATCCGGTTGAGTAGTCTCTGTTCCCATTCAATAAGAGAAGGTAGATAGGGTGGAGAGAGCGTGGTGGCTAACACGAAGTCGCCAGGAGTCAGGGAATGGATGGTTTGGTGAGCTTCTTACACAAAAAATTGGAAGCCTACAGTGATGGAGAGGAGGGATCCTCGACAGAATGGAATATGCAAAGGAGAGGGTGAGAGAAGCAGAGGGAAGTTGGCTGTGCGGGGAAGGTATATATAGCCCATCTCGACGGTCAAGAAACGTGATCGTCGTCGTGGACAAGGTTTAGTGAAGCCATGCTCTTTATTCACGTCCACACTGCCACCATGATGGTGACGATGGGTTAACACCCCAGACGAATGGTTCTTGGGAGTCTTCCGCTGGAGTTTCTCACACTGGAGAGCTGCGTTTTCGAAACCCTGAGTGGCTGAATCGTGGCAAATAGTGCTGGGCATTAGAAGGCACTAGCGACGGATGGAGGATGGCCAAGCGCAATCGATCAATCGGATTGCAGAGTGGTATGCACAATGACGGAAAACCGAGCAAAAGGTTTGAGCATGCGACATCCCAGGCTCTAAAGGTTCTCTCGCTCGCCGAGAACCTTGTGCCGTCGAGACCCGCCCCATTCCCTGCCTCGCGAGCCCCAACGCCGCAAGTTCTGGCCCTGGTGATAAGCGGGGGTTGCGCTACCAAGTCTCTTGGCGGGCGCAGCGGCTGGCTTCCCATGACCGCTGTGGCCTGCGGAGCAGACGTTCCTCTCCTCCCCCAGGCGCCATCGGAGGAGCGACTTTTCTTGGAGGGCTGCCAATTCCGGATACTCTTGGCCTCCTTGACCATGGAGCAGCCTGCCAGGATTGAAACTAGAATGAGTGCACAAATCTTAAAATACGATGATATATGTACCCCCCTATGGAGTACATCCTTTTGTGTGGTTGTTAGTTTATTCCTCTCGACACCTCTCGACGCAAACGTTGGGAGGACCTGACTACGACATCCAAGCGGCCTATCAAAAGGCTATGCTAGGGGATGACTTCGGACTCATGCAACTATCTTCCTGCTGCAGCTTTTCTCCCTACGTGGACCTTTTTCCGTGACTTGCTCTCAAAACACGCACCATCTCCACCACCATCCGTATTGCAGGTGAGAGAAGGAGACTCACAAACGTCGCAATTCGCTCTGGTTCACAATTGAACCGACGCAACCCGGCGAGTCGGCCTCGAGTAGGACGAGAACGAAGCTGCAAATTGCACACGTGTGTACGGAGTACTCCATATATCGAGTAAAGGTCATTCTTGGGAGAACTGCCAATAGGAGCATCCATCAGCCAAGGCGAATGGCAGGCTTTGAGGGGGGGAAAAAAAAAAGAAAAGAAAAAAAAGTACTCCGTAAGCAAGTGCAGAAAGTAAAAAAAAAGCAAAAGAAGAAAAAAGAAAAGATCCTTATCACATCTCGCCCTTGATGTCGACGACAATGTTCGCGGTCCAGCCAAGGAGCGGAACAACAGTTTTCCCGTAGTTAAGGTACCCACCTGCAGATCCAACTACGGAGGACGTAGTAGTGGAGAGCAAAAAGGAAAAGACGTGAGACGACCAACCTTGAGCTGCGGTAAACCACCTCTTGCCGCACGCGGTCAATTAGGCGCAGGTTTATTTGCTCACCCGATCTCGATTATCGTCGGTCGCTTGAACCTTCAACCGGGAATGCATTCTACGGCAATGGCTGCACCAATTGCGTCCTTGGCTCCCCTCGAGTTCGCCAATGGTTCGGCTTCGTATACCTCCCCGACGGGTGACCAGATACTTGGATCGGTCAATGGTCCCATTGAAGTAAACCGTCGCGATGCCCAAAAGCCGGACGAAGCGACGCTAGAGATAGTGGTCAAGCCGGGAGTCGGTGGAAGCGGTGTTGGCGAGAGATACGTGGAGGGAATCCTGCGTAGTGTTTTGAGCAGAGTTATCTTGATGCGCGACAAAGCCATGGCACGCAGAGCGATTGTGGTTACGTTGGTCGTCGTGAAGAATATGGTGGCTGAGGGCAAAGTCGATGAGCGGGGTGGTTCGGTAAGGTTGACAGACTTGCTTTTACGCGAATGAATCCTTTTGGCTAATTCTTTTTGTTTTTGTTTCTTGTATTCACAACAGTATCTTCCAATTCTCCCTTCGCTTCTTCATACCGCACTCCTCTCTCTTATGTCAGCTGCGGTTCCTATGTCTATGATCTTCACAGCTGCTCTTGTGGCTGTCACCTCTCACAACGAGATTGTGCCACACCCTTCACCTAAAGTCAGCAAAGCTGCGACATCCCTCCACGTGCTCGCATTTTCTTCCAAGGGCCATTTACTCCTAAATGAAAGCCAAGGCGAGTTCAACATAGAAACATGGGAGAAAGTATACGATCTCGCCGAAACAATATGTCGAGGTGGAACAAAGGTTCAGCTTATCAAAGATGGAGACGTTTCAATGGATGACGCCGAGATGGTACAAAGTTTAGAGCAGCTCGTGCGAAGGGTGGTGAGAGATAAAGCTCGTGAAGATTTTGCGTGGAAATTGGCTACGACTTGAATCATATGGTGAAATTGGGTTTGTTTCGAATTGCCTTTTGAAGGAAATATTAACGGGCGCACACCCGATATCTCGGAGAGATGCAAAACGCCGCACAAGGAGACTTGAGTCCGACTTTGGGAGGGCAGGATATTGTTTAGAAACCCGCGCTCTCGGATGGCTTGCATTCCCCCGTCGTTCGACCACGAGGAAGGGTCTAAACGACAGCAACACGCCTCGGACCCCAATTAAAAATTGGGACGTCTCGAACGCGAGCTTTAAGAAATCTCGAGAATTGAGAAGCATTTTCCATCACAATTAGGCTAGTAAAGGCTTAATATCATTTCTTCACATCTGGTACCTTTGCCGAAGTATTCATTAGTATTGGTACAACATTGTATCCATATGTGCGCTTGGTCTTTATTACAACCCAGTACAGAGTATTGTAAGGGACAATTGAAATCATGCTTATCCATGTCACATGCTTGAGAGTCCTTTTTCAGGGAATTGGCAAGGAACGAGAAAACTAACTCTCAATCACTTTTTCCCAGGCTGACGTATTCCTTACCAGCAGTCACATCAAAAGGTTGTGGACTAAGACCTTTGACCGCGTGTTAGTGTATTCTAGGCTTGGTAGAAATATTCTGCTCTTTTGCATTGAGATGCATCAAACTGCCACCCCATCAAGCCAACCACCCAACCTCAAGGAAACAATGCGCCCCCAGATCTGAAGAACCATCACTCCTAGCCCACAATTCTTCTATATGATGAATTATGTGATCAATATACTGTCCAGCAGCACTGACATCAAGGATTAGAGCAATGGCCTGGTGGAGAGCAAGCAGTTCTGGAGAAGGTGGGTCAATGGTATGATTTGGTGAGAGAAGTAGTGTCCTTGTTGTTGGAAGATTGAAGACAACTGATGCAACAGGGTCAGATGAATGAATGCTGTAAGTGTTGAATAACTCTACCGTGTCGCACGAAATCGCGTGCCAACTCCGACTTAGCGCTAAATGCGGGTTCCTGATTCTGATTCCTCCTCTCTGTCACTCATTTCTCGTGTAGTCTTCATAGTCACTGACTGCATAAGACTATAATGAATAATAATAATAATAATAAACCATTTCTCGCTCCCAGGCGCCTTCCCGAGGGTCATTATTCACACTGCCTTTTACTACTCATTGTCTAACAACTCCGATTATGGCCCGTATTTCCAAGTCGAAAGCTGCCAAGTTCAACGCCCATACCTTGCAGAAGTTGCGAGATGCTGTTGAAATTGATCCAGAAGTTGATTTGACGACGAAATTGCCATTGAGATATTCTACTCGTTTGACTAAGATGCGTCGCGTCGCCCAATCGGGTGCGTAGCCCTTTTGGTGTGCTGGTTGAGTCTTTCTTCTATCTCATATAATATCGGGAGATAATGTGCCGAAAGTCACCCCCTAAAGATGAAGATGAAGATATTCGAGCATTCCTTCGCGCATCAGACTCTGTCGAAGTTGTCTTTTCGTTGTCCGAAGCCGTACTGAATCTGCTAGGGGTACCAAGAAATACTGAATCTACGCCCAATGACCTCTCGGAGCGACTAGTCCATGTCGTACAGGCCGGCGAAATCATCTGGAAGGCCCCATTTGCTCGCCAAAAAATGGTCTTTAAATGTGGTCACAATATCGCCGTGAAGGCAGTACAGGGCATGGAGGATTATACTGAATACACGACTTTGAAATATATCCAATAGCATAAACCGAGTATTCCGGCACCAGACCCGCAAGGCGGGAGCAAGTTGCTAGTTTGTAAGTTCAATGGAGAATACCCAGACCAACCAATTTCTGCTTCTGTGTGTTGTTCCTTATATGGTTGCCAGCTGTCAAAACAGTATGGAAAGCCACCTTCAGTGCAAAGGCACAAAAAGCAGTCTTTTAATAGTTAATTTTTTTTCAATTGCACCTAGCTTAGCTCACCTCTCTACATTGCTCTCTTCATTCATCCCAGCATTATGTAAAGCAAATAGAAATAATTCGGCAGAACAGGTGGTCAGCTTTAGAAACCTGGTGGTAAAGAGCTATGCATTATTATGACTATTAAAAAGCGCCTTTCAATCCTTTGTAGCTTAATCATAAGTAAGAGCAACGCATTGACTTGAATACCCCCATCATATCCAGTTTGACAGCGGGGCCGGGGTTATATAAAGTGCCGCCCTACATCTGCCGTTTTGCTTTCCTTTTTCTTGACACTGTTGGCTCTGATGTTTTGCGATTACACACAAGAACTTCCCCATGTTAAGCCTACCCAAGTTACGTGAATACTGTAAGCATGCTGTGAGATGCCAGTCACTTCTGATGATAATCCGATCATCAACAAGAAGATACTCCTTTTCGTTGTGGAAGGCGAGTTTGAGTTCGCTGTTGGCATCTGTTTCTAGAATCTCAACCAACTTCGTCCAGATGGCTTCTGCATTTTAGGATCCACAATATCAGCAATGGAAAGTATGTCCTGCCGCAAAGAGTTGTCCGCCCTCTCAAAATGTGCTACCATCTCTGAGTATGGGCTTCGCTCATGCCAACCTGGTGGGTCATTCAGACTGGGGAGGGACGTCGACATCAATCAAGTCGGACGCCATTGTTGATTGCCCATAGTACGAAGCTCTAGAAGGGGCACACATCAATCCAAGCTCTCCAGTCAACTCACATTCATGTACTGCCAAGTCAGTTCCCTGTAGTGGCAAATGCATCAGATTAGTCTGTGATCCAATTAAGGCACCAGACATATCTTGAATGGAGTCAGGCTCAGTGAGACCAGAGAGTGAGACACCGCACGAGGAGTCGGCCGGTAGCTTTCTCCATGAACTTCCTAATCGATGTTGTAGCTCCTGCCTAGCTGCCCCTTCCAAGGCATGGGTCAATTCAGCTATGAGCTTTTTGTAACGAAGATAAACTTTATTGTCCTGTAGGCGGTGGAACCCAGGATAAGTAGAGCTTCTGATGGCAAGCAGATGTATGTAGGGAATTTGGGTGAATGGCAAGGAATCTATCACACAGATAGCATGATTTCTTGCTTACACCAATAAACCAAAATGAGGGTGTCCGCTCCACACGAAGATCATAGAAACCCGCAAGTTGCATCTCAGCATGGATGGCAAGGGCATCAGGACACTGATGTCGGAAGTGTGCTTCGGGATCTGTTCCGCCCCAGACTTGGGTAAGGCAAGAAACGTATCTACTCTGATTTTCTCCAACCAGGCGCTGGAGTGCCAAACCAAGAGACACATCACCTCTCTGCAGCGGGACCTTTGCTGGGGCTGCGATAGCATTGACTATCATTGGGTTGAAGAGACCCGGAAATTCGATAGCAAGCTGGATGAATGCCCTAGGTGCGATTCCATACTGCCCCAACTTGAAGATGATAGGAATCCATTTTGGGCAACGGATTGTGTCGGTTGAGAACGCGGCGTTGAGCAGTTCAAGATAGTTATGCTTTACGTCCCGCGCCAGCTTGATATAATGAGCTAGCAATTCCGGTTGAGGGAACCGATCAAGTCCGTCCATCCTAGCGATGCTATCGAGCCACGAAAGGAATTGCTCCATCTCGAACATTGAAACGTCCGGCAAAGGTCTTTTTTCACTCATTATTGGACTTCGGAGCGGGGACGCAGGATCATATTTTGATATACACGAAGGTCATCGACGTATATCCGAAGACGTGAAATATCCATCTTCACAATTTTTAACAAAATGTCGGCCTCTTTCTCCAGCCTTGTAGATTCTGAGCCAAAGTCAGTACGAGAATAGCAAAGAGCAGGATTGGACAATAAACCTCCACATGCGATGCTGCTTAGATCATTGATAATCGATTGCGCCTGGGAAAGTATGTCCGCACTAACGCTGCCATTACTTGCAATGCGAACGACTGTTCCTTCGGGTTGGGGATCTTCCATGCATGCCGCAGACACGCTGTCACCACCCTTGCAAGATATGGGAGCGAAGGAATCTAAGAACTTCCGTCTGAGAAACCCTTCTCTATCCTGCCCAAGCTCACTGTGATCCAGCGCTTGTGAAGCAGGTTCACCGCGGACGGGACCTAGGGCGTGGAGCAAGACAGCCGCTTCTACAAAGCAAGTTCGAGCTTTGCCGGTCACTGTCAATGAGGCCATTTTCTGTTGGTATTAGAATAGCTGTCTGTGATCCACATTTTCCGAGGTTCCTACACTCCCATGGTCGAACTACGAGAGCCAGGAGATGCGGGCCCGTCGACGTTGTAGGTGCGGTGGTGATTTCGTAAGCATGCTCTCTGGACGCGCAGATAGCGATCATGTCATTATAGGTATTTCTCTTGGTAATAAAGTTTGGGAGGAAGTAATTGAAAAAGGAAATTATTAACACGTCGGTAACAGTATAGAGGGCAAAAAGTGCCTAATGAAACAGCCCAGAAAGATGTACGCCCAAGCTAGCATATCTAGATTGGACAAGTTACTACCGCTGCATATAAATCGCATAGATGGAGCCCTATGCACACATAAATCAAAGAGACGCGGGGAAAAGGGGAAAAGAAGGAGGATCAAAGAAAAAATTGGTGCGTATGCCTATTCCTTCGGTCTTGGAGGTAAATAAGCGGGAAAACCAGCACGATCACACATCAACCTCTTTGATATTTGCCTTCCATTGATCGCTGTCTTTGCCTGCGAATCTTACCATCTCCAAAAGGCTGCTGTCTCTTTTTGTTTGGAGAAAGTCCTTGAAGTGGTGGCCTGCGGTTGGGGGCCAGGAGGCGAGAGCGCTCGAAGTCAATCAACATCACCCGCCGCCGCTCACGGTTCCATAGGATGTTCGGCTCACGCACGTCGCTGTGGTCCACCCCTTCCCGACAGATCTCCTCTAATGAACGGTCAATCTCCCCGTCCAGGTCCGGGACGTCCGACGGCACAGCCAGCTCCCCGCCCCACGACATCAGCAACATGTGCACGATCTCCACCCCAATGTCCAGCCAGGGCTCGACCAGCCAGATATTCCCCAGATACACTGGTACCACCCGCCCTTGAAGCCTTTCCAGCTGCTGATACATCAGGCCCTCGTGCTGTAGATCTGGCACATACACCGATATCGTCCCCTTGCCCACAAAAGTATACCCGTGCGACGCTAGTGTAATCCTAAACAGATTCCCTCTTGCACCTTGTTTCCACAGCGGATCGCAGTCCTGGTCCAGAGTCCGGTCCAGCTGTGCCTGCACAAGGCGCCTAAATGTCTTGACAGTTATCCTGTGCTGTCGACCATGGCCGCCAGCGCGATGGGCCGATACATTCGGGCAATCCTCATCCAAAGCCGTTCTCCGGACCAGCCCCAGCAGACATGCCTGCGTGCAGTACTTGCGGGTTTGATTTCTCGTCCGAGAAGATGTCGGGCTGTTAGTCGACGCCTCAACCAGCATCGGAGCCGTGCGGTTTGATCGAGCAGGCGTCTCCTTGTCTCCTGATTCCGTCTCGGAAGATGAATCGTCATCTGAATGGGTATATGCCAAAGTCTCGTTCTCATTGCACCTGCTCCGTCCAGTAGGCCTCGCCCGTAGATTGAACGATCGGACAACGTTAGGGGGTTTGCCCTTGAACTCGGACGTCGGGGGTGTCTTGGGCCGCTTTGCGTTGTCCGGCGTCTCGGGTAAGATGGCCTCCCCACCAAGCGGCCACTTGGGAAGTTCTCGTCTCCATTTACGGCGCCAGTCTTGGCCCCGCCTTTCGGACGTGAATGCCAGCAGACTGAAAGAAAGCACCTGACCGACCGCCGTATGAAATGCATTCGTTTTTAGATCCTTGGCCGTAAGTTGCTCTTCATCGGGCATTATCAGATGGTAGAACATCGTCGTCGGATCGGCCTCCTCGATCCGAAGGAAGATAAACGCTTTCCCCGTGCTTAGATAGCTGTACTCCAGACCACTCTTGATCATGTAGTCAAAGACCTGCGTGACCACCGATCCCACCTTCCTGTCCGCGTCGTATTGCTTCCGCCTTTTCTTATCTCTCGGGATCCTGTACTCGCGAACCACCTCCCGCTCTAGATCCATCGGACGTAGTCCCATTTCAACATCTGTTCCTGGCAACTTGTGCGGCGCTTTATACTCGATCAAGTAGGAGAGGGTGTTCTTGTCCTCCATATCCTTGTAGACGCAGATCCGGTCTGCTGCCACAGGCCTCGACGTCTTCGCTTCCGTCGTAGATAACTCGTAAGCTTGTAGGCGTTGCTGAACCTCTTCAGCTTCTTCATCAAGGGTGTTGGGGTGATTCTCAAACTTCACCCCGCGTCCTAGCCCAAACCGTTCCGGGGCTCCTTCTACGTTGCTCAAAGCAGCAATGATGCTGCTAATAGGGGTTTCAACCGACAGTTGCTGATGGGGTCTCAAGTCATCTTCTGAAGCAAAGACTCTGTCGCAGAGCATCTGCCCCAGCTCCTCTAACGTCCGGCGTGAAGGGAAGAGCTTCGGCGATCCAGACTGAGAATGGAAGACCCCATAAACCTCATCAAAACGGCGCCGCTGGCCCTCCTCAAACCCCTCCCATGGCACTAGTCTCTTTGGATAGTACCTGCCCTTCGGTGACGTGACGGTTCCTTTAGTGGAGAGCGACCCGTCCAACTGAACCAAGAGGCTTTTGGACAAGTGTATGTGACACAGGTCCAAATACTCCTGGAACGTGGTTTTCGTCTGATCCCTCTCCTCCTCTGCCTTTTGCTTCTCCTCCTGTGCCTTTTGCTTCTCCTCCTCTGCCTTTTGCTTCTCCTCCTCTGCCTTTTGCTTCTCCTCCTGTGCCTTTTGCTTCTCCTCCTCTGCCTTTTGCTTCTCCTCCTCTGCCTTTTGCTTCTCCTCCTCTGCCTTTCGCTTCTCCTCCTCTGCCTTTTCGGCACGTCCTTCGGCTTCTCGTAGTCGGCGTTGGAGGTCTTCGAAATCTATTGCGGAGAGTGCCATTTTTACGAGACAAGGAATGTTTGGCTGACAACCCCGATAGTTAGTTAACTTAGATAACTTTGTTTGTTTGTTTGGAATAGATTCGTCATCAGGCTTTGTTTACCGCCAAGACCTGCCACCTGAGTCGTTCCGAGATCAAATCAACGAAATCAACAAGTTTAAAGCGTGGGTTTCTGGTTGGGTTGATTTGATTTGATCCGATTAGCTATGCGGGAAAAAGGTGTGAGAGAGTTGATCGGGGGACTACTAGTTAACCCGCCAGTCTCAATAACCAGCTTCTTGGGTGACTGAGAGTTCAACAATGCGTTGGGAAGCGGGGCGATCTCCTGGGGCCTAACAAACTAACTAGCAGAGGACGATCCTTGAGGAAAAACCACGAGAATGGAACCACAAAATAAAAGCGAAAGTGGGGCATCTGATCTGAATCTGGTGAGATCTCGGAATTTCCAGAGAGGAGAAGAAAAGTAAGGAAGAGAGCAACCAGGCTGAATCTCTCTCTCTCTCTTAATTGTGTTCCGCCTGGTCTCTACTTACACTTTCTCCAACATGATCAGCCAACATCACACGTTGCTACACAACTTTTCGAGCTTCTTTCATAGTTCTACTATTCGCTATCTGCATACACATTACAATATGGACTTGCCAACCTGTGCGACATATACAGCCAAGTGCACTCCTGCTTTTATGAAATATAACTTATCTTGCTGATTACTGCTTCAAATGGTTACACTTAAAGTGCCTTGTGCAACTTTCACTGCAAGCACAGCCATTGAGCATTCAGGGCCTAACGGCCGGATTCTGGACAAAGAACCGCTTTCTTTTTGATAATCAGCTCAAACAAGCTGTTAGCTGGAAGTTGTCAATGTTGATATCCAATCTATTGTTTCATATACAAGCCCATTGATCAGCTTGCAATCTATGCCTCTACAGAGTAATTGTTATCACCACCGTACGTCCCCCAACAGGCGATAATTTGGGTACTGATTGTAGTATCAGGCCTACATTGCAGTCTTAAAATAGCCCACGATCTCTCTTGGGGACCATGGGTCATGTGTCGTCTCATTTTCAAAGCTGTCCTCTGCCTTTGAGACCACAGTGTGCAACATGGAACAGCTTGTAGGTGTATCTCCTATTTCGATTTTAAACGCCCGACTTAGGCCTCTTTGTTGGCTCATAACTGTCCTACGAGGCCGCCGCGTCCCCTTTTTATTTTTCCTCAGAGTATCTCTTCTAATCTTCTCTGAGCGATTTCATTTCCAGTTACCGCTCTCTCCTTTTGAACGTCGTCTGATTCCTGCTCAGCCCCCAAAGGGCCGAGCTGAGTCAAAATCATGTCTTTTGATTTTATCTTTCAATTGTTATACTTCGTTCTCGTCGCAGGAATCACAGAAGCCCAATCTCGTCCAGGGGGCAGTTGGGTCCTTCTAGAGCGCGTAAATGTCCCCGATGGATGGATTCAAGGACGAATTGTCGACCCTAGTACGATGTTCAGCATGAAAATCAACTTGAATACCGCGTCTCAAACTGAGGACCTGCATCAGAAAGTAATGGAAATCGGGACTCCCGGCCACGCTCGTTACGGACTCCACCTAAAACAGGAAGAAATTAACAGCCTTATGACTCCTAACGAGGTCGTCTTAAATGATGTTTTAAAGTGGATTCAAGACGGAGGGGTAGGACTGGAACATGTCAGGACTCGCGCGAATTGGATTGATATTGAATTAACCATTGGAGCTGCGTCGAAAATGCTGAACGCACGCTTCTATGAATACAAGGATGAGCGTACCGGGCTCACGAAAATTAGGACGACAGAATATTCCGCGCCAAAATCCGTGGCTCAGCATATTTTCTACATCTACCCCCTCATTCTGTTTACCAGAACGGCCGCGCAGAACAAACAGGTCGCCAGAAGCTTTTTGCAAGATTTGCCTTCGAGAGGCACTGTCTCCGCGGCCTGTCCGGAGGGGAATACACCTAACTGCCTTCGGGGCCTTTATAACCTTGGTAATATCACAGCGAAGGCCGGAAGCCGTAATAAGATTGCTGTGTCGGGATACCTTGACCAATATGCTCAATACAAGGACCTGGCGGCTTTTCTGCAAAAATTCGCTCCGCAAGCTGCCAGTGCTAATTTTTCCGTTAGTCTTGTCAAGGGTGGCCAGAATATACAAAACTCGACGCGCAACTCCATTGAGGCAAATCTTGACACCCAATATGCGGTCGCTCTAACGTACAACATGAAGGTCGACTTCGTTTCTGTCAAAGGACGCGGCCTCCTAAAGGAAGATCTCGATCAGCCTAATCAGTCCAAAAACCAAAATGAGCCTTACATGGACCAACTCGAATACCTAATGGGTCTCCCAGACAAGGACCTTCCCACCGTACTGACAACTTCATATGGAGAAACAGAGCAAAGCGTGCCAGAGCTCTATGCTCGAGCGACATGTAATGAATTCGCAAAGTTGACCGCAAGGGGCGTATCAATCATATTTAGCAGCGGAGACACCGGAGTGGGAAGTGCCTGCACAAGCAACGATGGCAAGAACAGGACCGTCTTCAACCCCATTTTCCCGGCTTCATGTCCATTTGTAACTGCGGTCGGCGGCACGCACTCTCGGAATCCAGAACGCGCAGTGGGATTCTCTGCTGGAGGGTTTTCAAACTACTTCAAGCGTCCAGGTTGGCAAGATGAAGCCGTTACGAAATATCTCTCCAATCTGGGCACCACATGGGAAGGATACTATAACCCGCTTGGTCGCGGGTTCCCAGACGTTGCAGCTCAAGCAGTCAAGTATCCAATCTACGAGAAAGGGTCCATAATAACGGCTGCGGGAACTAGGTATGTTGATTTGGCGACCGCATGTACGAAACCACAATCAGCCACCACTGACCAAAGCCACAGTGCCTCTGCGCCAACAATTGCCGCTATCATTGCTCACCTCAACGAAGTCCGTCTTTCTCAAGGGAAACCTGTCCTTGGTTTCAAAGGATTTACGGATATCACTCATGAAGGATCTATTGGATGCCTCGGGACATCGATGTACAGCAAGTTATCCACACGTTTAGTTCCCTATGCGAGCTGGAATGCAACCAAGGGATGGGATCCGGTGACGGGGTTTGGTACGCCAGACTTTAAAAAATTGGTGAAGTTGTTGCCCTAATGGAGCGCAAGAAATGATATCCAAGCATTGAAATACATCATGAATGGTTGTGCTCATCGGCCAGGTTGTTGCTGCTAACACAAGTCGCTTGCAAAATGACGCGACATGATCGTCAAAGACCTCAAAAATTTAACACAAACTTAATTGCAGCTTCAAAGGGGATGCTAAACGTTTTGCCAAATTTCGTTCACTGTAAATACCTGACTGATGAGGTGAGGCAACAATCCATTTTGTATGCATACCCCAAAAGCAGGAACCAATAGACATATCAACAACCACGATATCAGAAGAAGCAAGATAGCATGTTGAAAATCTCAAGGTGTTAATTACCTCGACCACCTGAGTATTAGCTCTATCATCCGTTCCATGCCGAATTTTCATTTTATCTAGGGCCTCACAGCAAACGTTGAGGGATACCATGTTGGACGAAATCAAGCGGAGAAATTCGGTAGAAATCCCATCATGTGGTATTGCTAGAAGTTTGCTGGTAGAAACACATGTACCCCCATCAGCACAGTTTTGTCATGGATTAGACTGGTTGCCAGTGGCCTGGACATCACGTACCCCTAAGGTAGAAGGTCACAATTGTGGCCAAAGGGGAAACCAACGTATCATGTGGGATTAGGCCCGGAAGAGAAAGGGAGAGAGATAAGGGATGATAAATGCGCTGTTAGAGAGCCTTTCTTGCATCTTAATGTTTTGCATCCAAGGTTTCTAGGAATGCAAACATACTTCATTCATCTAGCAATGGAAGATAGCAGTGACAGCAAATCAAATGAGGCTGTGCGATTCCACATCATACGGTTCCAGTGGTAAACGCGCTTTTGAAGGGAATGGTAACCCAAGAATGCGGCAATGGTGGGCAACAAAACATATCCCTCATTGAGCTGCTGAAGGGCATAGAACAGAGGACAGTGAAACCAAAGAATGCACAGAGGGGCAGAGGGGTGGTAAGAAGGGGAAGAAGAAAAATCAAAAGCGCAGAAGAGTTCAAAATTGATTTCACATACAGATCTGGGGAAGTAATCTCAATATTGTCATTACGATCGAAATTCCCCCCCCCCCCCTCCTACCAAAACAAACACACACATAACTAGCCCATCTCTGCTCGCTTGAGAGGGAACTGATTCAGCTCTTGTCTGGGATGTTGATTCTCTCGCCGTTCTCCGTTGCCTCTTGGAGAGCAGGAGGGTGTTGGGAAGAAAATGTTGTCTTGCGCAGTCGCTACAGATAACCCGCACATCTCTCAATCCTTGGGGTTAACCAAAGGAGCAGGAGTCGGGTGCATAGGAAGAAAATAGTTCTTCGAAGTCTACCGTCAAGTTACCGAACCTGCAGGGGTTTGAGAACGGCTCATACTTGATCAGGTCCCTGTCTATGATGGCAGATGGTCGTCGCTGATGTTGTAGTTGGCGTGATGAGTTTGTTAAGGTTCCAAGACAACATGCAAGATCCCTCTTGATGTATAAAAACTCTTTGTACTGAGTTTCATATATATGCCATCAACTTGGAATCAAAAAGGCTACTTACTATATTTTACTTACCTGCTTTAAAAGTGCCCATCTCACTAAGGTGAGCTCTCTGCTTCAGCCACCACAAGAGTAACTATCAATGCTGAATCTCCGCAAAATTACAACTTAAATTTTTGTCAGTGGGGGTATCTTTTCGCGGGATAACATTATTGTTCAAGGAGCTGCTTTATCGCTCGGTATTTTTTCGGTGTTCCCGCCGGAGTTAGTTAATTAACTGACCGAAGCCGGCGCTTTGTGCGACTCGGAGTCCTAAAGCTCGCTTCAACTAGGGATATCATTCCTTTTTCTTTTTTTTTTTTTTTTTTTTTTTTTTTTTTCTCCCTGGGAAGTGCATCCACTTTGGATGCGATATGAAAAGCGTCCTTGCAAGGACAGAGTTGAACCGGTCTACGGAGTAGTGGAGTAGGAATCTTTGCCTAGGATCGACCAATATCGGTTTTGATTGTAATAGGTAATGCAACTAAGCTATCAATCAACAAGCACAGAGCGACTAAGCATGTCAGTAACTATCCACATGGACACATGGATGGATATATGTTGTAAGGGAGCACGGCATGCACTTCCGTTGATGGACCGGGCTGGCTACCATCACGTTCGACGTCCTCCGTCCAATCCGATTCCAGTTCATGGGTTTGATCGGGGTGGAGAGCATTTGTGAAATGTGTGACGGTGGACTCGCGCGGCATGAGCAACAGCATGCCAAGGGACCCGTCCGCCGGCATGACAACGGCCACTGTTGAACGGCGTGGGTAACCTGGCCGCTGAATGGTCCATTGTTATCCTCGACGTCGTACGGAGTCGAGGAAAGGTCCGGAGTCCAGGGACTCAAGAAGTAACTGCATCGAAATGAGGTAAACCGTAAGGTTCTCGGGGATGTAACTGCCTCTCTACTAACGGGCTAGGGGACATTGTGACGAAGTACACATGCTGGGATGCTGAGTCGCTGAAACTGCTGCTGGATATTTGAGGAGGAAGAGACTCCTGCCAGCAAAGTTGCATGGGAGCATCTCAGTCTCTGACGAGTTTCGCAGGTTGGTGACCTGAGGGAAAAGTAGCTCATGTATCAACTACTTAGTGAGTTACATCTTCCCCGGCATGTTTGAAGAATGGGTACGGAGTACATTCTGCCGCGGTTCACGCTACAGGTCGCGATGACAGTGAACTGGCAGCCCTTCAGTCAGAACCCACGACTGGGGAGCGGCTAAAAATAGTTAGATCCCAAGCATCAAAATAGCTGTGCAATCACCACAGGACCGGTGCGCCCATCACGTTCCGGCAGAGCCGACACAAAACCTCCCTGTCAGGGCTGAGGCAGAGGGCGTTCCATTTAACAGGGCAGCCAACCACCCACTCGGCTGAATAGAACCCAAGCAGAATTCAATAGCAAAAGGGGGGAAGCTGGAGCTGGAATAATAGTTGGCTAATCAGGGTCTTTGGATGTCTCGAAGTCCGGCCCGGCGAGCAGTGGGAAGTCTCCCCAAACTTCGGCTGTTCCATTCCATGGTTTCTCTCATTGAGCAACGGACAGCTGTTCAACGCACGCCACAGGCGCTGGACAGAGACGATGTGTTTGGATCTCCGACCGAACCTGAGATAAAAAGACACGCAGAGAGTCCCCTGGGCGACATCGAGACCTGTCCGACCACGGCCAGCGCTATCCTGTTGAGAAGAGTTCATACAATCCCACCTCGATCAAATAAATAAAATAAACTCACAATTCCCCCTGTCTCCCCCCCACATCTGCTGGAAAAATAAAGAATAATGCGCTGTGGAAGAGGCGGATTTTAATTTTTTGTGAACCGCGCTCCGCTCCATCGCTAGTTCGCCATCACCGCCCCGTGGAACCCAGTTTTGGATTAGAACCAACATTTGGCCCAACACCGGCCTCCGAAAAGCCCAGGATAAATGTCGCCCTTTGTGCCTCCCTCTCCACTCTCCATCTCGCACACTCCCTGCCACCCCGATCCGCATCCCCAACGACGACAACTGCCCTCTTCTTCCGCCGCTCAAGAGCACGGCGACGCCGCCAGCTGCGGGGAAGCCTCGGCCGTTTCGCGACAGTCCCCGGAAGCCGGCAGCAGGGCGATCCATCGAGGTTCTGCCCTCAATCTGACGCCAATAATTCCCACAGACCCCCAAATGACCGACCACGGACGCTCGTCCACAGACGAGGCTCCCGCAGACCTCTTGCCCTCTCTAGAACCGTCTGTCTCCCGCGAATCTCGCACAATCGCGTCGCTTCCGGCGTCTCCGTTCCAGCACATCCCTCACCGACCGGCTCCCATATCGTCCCGTAACCACCACCACCACCAGAGTGCCAAATCCATCGATGGCATCCCCCGACAGACTCTGATGAAAGCGCTCGCGTCGCAGGCCTCCTCGTCGGCCGAATCGCCCTCCCTCTCTATCGCAACTTCGTTGGCCGAAATGCTCAGCCCAACCAGTAACGCCGGATCCGATCAACAAACTGGTGACACGAGGTTACACCGACAGCTTTCAGCAGCTCTATCAGCAAAGCCACTTACCTTCTCCGATGAAGACACCCCCTCAACTGCCCGGTTTCCCCTGAAATCTCCCTGCTATTATCACCAGCGATTCGATGGAGCGGTTAACATACAAAGAGTGCTGGAGGAGATCGCTGCGGACGAATGGATGTCTCATTCAAGGCTGATGCAGACGGCCACGGGTGTCCGTGAGGTGTCAAAGCAGCTCCAGCGGCGTCCTATCAAGGTCGCTGTGAAGAATGTGATGATCGTCACAAAGGCTCGGGATAACGGACTGGTTTATCTAACGAGAGAACTTGCTGAATGGTTGCTCAGCACCCCCAGATACGGCAGCGACCTCGGCGTCAATGTCTACGTCGATTCAAAGCTGCGCAGGTCAGCGCGGTTTGATGCCCCAGGCCTGCTTCGGAAAGAGCCTCGTTTCGAATCGATGTTGAAGTACTGGACGCCAGACCTGTGCTGGACATCTCCAGAGACGTTCGACCTGGTGATCACGCTGGGCGGCGACGGAACCGTGCTTTTCACGTCTTGGCTCTTCCAGCGAATTGTTCCTCCAATTCTAGCATTTTCTCTCGGGAGCCTCGGCTTTTTGACGAACTTCGAGTTTTCGAAATATAAAGAACATCTCAACCACATTATGGGAGATGTCGGCATGCGCGTGAATCTTCGCATGAGATTCACGTGTACCGTCTACCGTGCAGACCACAGTAATAAACATAGGCCTGGCGCTGTCGAGGAAGGAGAACAGTTCGAGGTTGTAAATGAGCTCGTTATCGACCGTGGACCTTCTCCATATGTCTCTAATTTAGAAGTATACGGCGATGACGAGCTCTTGACTATCGTCCAGGCGGACGGATGCATCCTGTCTACACCCACAGGTAGGTACAATTTCCCACGAGCTTTACTTCCATCTTTTCGCTAACGAAATTTCAGGCTCAACTGCATACTCACTCTCAGCTGGTGGATCTCTGATCCATCCCTCTATCCCTGCCATTCTCCTCACACCCATCTGCCCACATACACTTTCATTCCGCCCCATGGTCCTCTCCGACACTCTTCTCCTCCGTATTGCTATCCCACCAGGCTCTCGCTCCACAGCATACTGTTCCTTCGACGGCAAAGGACGTATTGAGCTATGCCCGGGTGACTATGTCACCCTCGAAGCTAGTCAATACCCATTCCCCACCGTTGTCTCCGGTGGCGGCGAATGGTTCGAGAGCGTACGACGTACCCTATGCTGGAACGTGAGGGGCGCCGTACAAAAGGGGTGGAGTAGCAAATCCCATCGGCCAGAGGGAGAACAGATGGGACTCGACCCGATGGGCACCCCAAGAGGGCAAGCTCCTGAAGCGGTAGCTGACGAACAAGACGATGAAGAGGAAAAATGGGACATCGACACTGACAGCTACACCGACTTCGGCCAGGGGACGGACAGTGGGCTGGGTCCCAGCGAGTGCGGGGATAGTCCTGGCACGACGAGTCCCCTAAAGAGAGTGATGAGTTTGTTGAATATGTGACATGACCCCCTTTCATTCTTTCTGTTTGTAGGTCCGGAAGTACGGCTTGACCCGGCTGGTCTACTCATCCTGCTATAGATTTCTTTATTATTTAACCCTCATGTTGTGCATATATACCAGCCCCACCAGATAAATACAGTTCATACATGGGCACCATACATGTTTCTTTCGCTTTTCTTAAATATGCCCCCCCTCTTGCCTGTGGCCTGTGTTATGCGTTGCTTCACATTCTCGGCACGAGAGAATTTTCGGGCTCTGGATATTGGCGATTTGGCCGATCACGACTCTCTTTATTTTGGCTTGACTTCCACGTCCGTACTCTAGAATTGTGATAATACCGAGAAGGCATTCCGTTTCGGGAGTGCACAGAATCAACGAACTTTGCATCAACTGCATATCTGTACCCCTGAGTACTTTTCGTCAGGTTTTGTGAGGGCAGCTAATGCTGTTCCGACGTGATAAACTCCCACTCGTTGCCTTAACGTCGCGAAGACCTGCCAAGACGCCCCGGCCGGGGGCTGCTGCCTGGATCGTCGGGCCAACAGCAGCTCATCCCAGCAAGCAGAGTCGCGAATGACGGCAGACTTGCAACTTTCCGTCTGCTTCGGGGCCCGCCGCGAAAACCGATCCCAACATGAAGCGAGGAGCATAAAAGGAGCTCAGGATCTCCTCAAGGGACTGACTCCAAGGGAATCCAGAATTCAACCACTCGCTGGTCGTTGGCAAAGTTTCAAGAGGTCAACCTATCCATCAACTCTAGTACATATACTCCGGGTAGTTAGGTCGGGGGCTCTTGAGGTTGCTACGTCAAGTCCAAAAAATCCCGGCTCTCCGTGGTCGAACTACCGACTAACTTAAACACAGCGGAATTCAATCGCCAAAGCCATGACGAACTTCGCCCCCGCCATCGCCGCAAATGTCTTTGGAACCATCTTCGTCTTCTTCGGCGTCAACGCCGTCCTCCGTCCCGCCAACGCCCTCACCTTCTTCGAATTCACACCTCCTTCATCTCTGCAGGACAAAAAGATGGTCAACAGCCTAATGGCCGTCTACGGCGTGCGAGACATCTTTATGGGCGTGGCGATGTACTCGGCTTCGTATTTTGGAAACAATCAGGTCCTGGGCTGGATTTTGCTTGCGGCGAGTGGGGTTGCGTTCGCCGATGGGATTGTGTGTTGGGGTCATGGCAAGGGGCATTGGAATCATTGGGGATATGCACCGATGCTGACGACAGTTGGGGCGCTGTTGCTTCGTCTTTAGGGTGGAATAGGAATGGGTGAGATAGTTTCCTCTAAATGAGTATATGTGCTCTATATGCTAATAAGTAATGTGTAATGGCAACTGACATGTGTCATTATTAACTCATATGCATGTATTCATAAACTTGACTGCGACTTAACATGCTTTTCCTTCACTAAGCCATTGTCAAGCAAACGATTAACAGCAGCTCAATCATCGTCAATCAGATTGCCCCCAGCCCTTTCGCGTTGGATTTATCGAAGTCCTGACATGTCATTATTCCACTGCTGTCTTCTTTTTGCTATATCAACCTAATTTTCCACTGCGGGTACCCATCTGCAAGCTGGGGTCATTTTTCTGCATCAAATCTGTATCCCTTCCCCCTCTTTCCCTCTTTTTTTTTTTTTTTTTTTTTTTTTTTTTTTTTTTTTTTTTTTGTGCTTTTCCCTTCTGATTGTGTCTAATAGAACCATACTCATCCAAAACATCCAGCTCAGGGGGAAGGCAGATGTTTCTATTTCTCACAAAGACAATATTCACGGCTTCACGCAAAGGTAGCATAAAAGGGCTAATTGGATGGCAAAATCAGGATTCGTTTCAAGTACTTGTTTCTAGAAGGTAGGGAGGTTTTTCGCCGCAATCCGGGCATGTCCCATCTGAAGAAGAGCCCATGTCCCACAGGGTCAAAGTTTTTAATCCATGACAGCCCCTGCAAACCCACGCCGTTCCGAGCAAGCTACCCCCAAACTGGAAAGGTTTTCCCGGCTGATACAAGCTATAAAGTACGCCGCACGACATGCAAAAGCGCTTGGACCTCTCGGAGACGATGCTATAGCCTAGTTTTCCGCGTTTACCCTTCATCATGGCGTTGGAGAATTCGGATGCCGAGCGCAGTCTGAGACAAATGTAACAGGCGAAGAAGTCACGATTGGGAGTTGCCTGTTTCAAGTGATCGTCGTCAAAAGCAGCTCCATTATACACTGGCCACATCTTTATCTCGAGGAGGTCTGTCATGGCGTATGGTTTTTTAGAATGGCAATATATATCGCTGATAGGTCGCGTAGGGAGGTTGACTTTAGCATAGAGCTCTCGACAGGTAAGAGTGAGAGCAAGACATGATGCGTAACCGAGGTTGCTTGAGATCTGATCGAGAACTTCTTTGGGCAGGTTAGGGAGTTGTGTTCTGCGAGTTGCCATGGCTTGAAATTGAGAGCGTAGTTCAAGATAAAAGCAAAATGGAGCAGGAAATTTCAGCGAAAGGTGACTTTGACGGTATTTTCTCCTGATGGGACAGCTACGTGGCGGCTCTCCTCATTTATGTGCGAGTCGATATGATATAGAGTTGTTCCAAAAAAAAAAAAAAAAAAAAAAAAAAGGAAAAAAAGGCCTGCTAGAGCAGGAGTCTACTACGCAATGTTGCATCAAGTTACACAGCTAAAGATGGAGATCCCCGTGTTGGGTGCATGCTAGATGTCATGAGCTATGGATGTGAACCTTCTTGGATGTTTTCACTCAAAACAATGAGTATCTCAGCTCATTTTGTTATCAAAATAAAATATCAGCAACAATAAGTCACACCATTGCCACCCATCCCGGTGGAACTACATCTGTAGTTACACTGACAAATCTGTCAAGCAATTTACATAAACCCAAGAACCGTCCCAGGAAGCATCTCTTGATATATTTCGATGGGTTATGATTAACGGTGAAGGAAACCCCCCCGGAGAAAATATACAAAAACAAGTGGGTCCAACTTGAAGATGAGAGCGACGAAGAGACAGACATGTCAGTTGATGAAAACAGCGTGAGCCATGCTTCAACGGAGCAACTAAAAGGACTTGAAGAGTAGCTGGACCAATCCACAACACCCTAAACGGTTCACATTTTGACATGTCGGTAAATTTGATGGCTCTGGGGAGCTTCCCCAAAAGTCGGGCTTTCCGCCAGGATGGGCATGACATCTCTTGCAGATCCAGTAGTGCACTCGATTGCAATTAAAACGTACTTGACAGCCGGTCCCACCGGCTAGAGCATGGTGATACTTTGGCGGTTTTGTTTAGCTTCATGCAGCTGGACAAAAAGTGGTCACATTTTGAGTGATCAGGCCTTCGCCAAGGTGCACTAATTGCTGAAATAAACCAATGCAAATGGGGTGGCGGACATACACCGGAGAGAAAATTCATGCATTGCTTGATGTAGACGAACATTCCTTGGTCGAACAGAAACGAAACTGCGGTAGGCAGTCATGAAAATAATCACCCGAAAATGAGTTTCCAATAAAGCCAACACCATTCCCTTTCAGATCGAGGCAAGGGAAATTCAACAGTGGTGGGTAGTCATGGCCTGACGATGCAGGCCCTGATGTTCGGTCTGCATCCAATGTTTAACGTCCCCTCAGATTAGCGCCGCAGGGTCAAACCAGGCACCATCCGTGGCCTCAACAATGAGCAGCCTGGCGCTCGGGTTTAAACCGCTATGAGCATCGGGACTTCACCCTCCAAATGGGCGAACTCAGCGATCGCAGCCTGCGCAGAAGTGCCAAAAGAGGAAACTTGAAGCTGTGGAGCCGCGGCTATCGGAATCTAGATATTCCGTCCTACTTTACCTAAGGTTTAGCTGCTGCCTGTCAGCTGCGCAGTGTTATGTAGGCATTCAATGGAAGCTGAACTTGTCAATGGCGGCAGGGGAGACTGTTGCCATGCCGGAGTGGCTTACACTGTCACGAAAAAGCCAAAGGCTGCCGTGAAAGCCGTTCTTGAATTCCCGGCCAGTCATGGCTCGAAGCCGACGTGGCGCGCCGAGCTCATTTCGCTTGGTGTCATACCAGACTGCTTCAACGGTCGGAATGGCGCTCCATGACAATGCCTTCGCCGCAGATTTCACGTGTCTTGAGGATATGGGCCATTGATCGGAACACTTTATCCCATGATTATCTTAGCCTTCGGCGGTGGCTTGCGTGTGTATTTGATATTTGAGAGCCTGGATGATTCGCTCACAGAAACTCGCTTCGAGCCAGCATTCATCATGGACATCCATTTCAGATTATTTTCTAAATGCCTTGAGTGATACCACAGCAACCACCAAAGCCCCGTTAAGCAGCTGGAGCACATTCTGTTTGGTATATGATTTTCACAATGAGCAACCACTCAAACCCGTGAGTATGATAAATCACTTATTGCTGGATTAGTCTAATCTCCCCGCAGACCTCCAGATTACGCTGCTCTAAACGTAGGAAAACCCTTCCGGTATGATGCGGGAGAGAGCTTTGCCGCGCAAGATGTCCAGATCATTTTGATCGACTGCAAGAAATCGATGGTTCGAAAAGCGATACTCAGTTCGAAGAAAGAGTGCGGAGGTCCTATTCAGTTCGATCTTGGCCCAGTCGAATTTCATCAGTAACGGTTCATAGGTCATAACCACAACGACTCGAGTTCGACCAAGTGCCTTAGTCATTGGTTGCTTTCTGGCTTGTTCCCGTTTGAGCCACCAACGATGGGTTGCAATAAGTGCTAACGGCGCCGCTTGTCACTTCGAGGCCCTTGGATATTTTCTGAGTGTGTAATTCGGTAAACCCGAAAGAAATCATTCCAGCCTGATAGCACACCAGTGAACATCAGCAAATAAATAATCAGCATATTCTAATCTATGACCTCAGGGTCTTTCTGTGCATCCCGAAGTACTTTCCTCATTTCCGAACCCAAGCTTGAATTTGTCTTCTTCCATCGTCCGCCGTTTGGAAACACGACCCGCCGTAGCCTGTTGACCCATCGCGATAACGGCTGGTAGTATGGAGTGAAGTACTCATCCATGGTTGTAAGGAAATCCGATTCATCACTGATTAAACCTTTCTTCGCGCCGGCTAGATCTCTTGTATTCATGTAATTCCACTTTTCAAAATCCTCCACATGCCTTGCTCTTCCTGGGCCTTCATAGTGAACACAAATCCAGAAAAGAACCCAGAAGAATGACTCAAGATCATGCATGAATGAGTGCTTCTCCCCATACAGCACGCCAATTGCCATGAACGCCCTGGTGCCGGTCTTGCCTCGCGCTCCTGAGAACCCATCGCGCTCCACTCGAATGGCAAGGTCGAGGTCAATCAAGAAGGACCGCCATGAAGGATTGTCATCCTCTTCATTGACCAAAAGATTTCGCGGCGAAATATCACTCTGGATCAATCTGGCCTTGGAGTACAGGGATTCATAGCCTACAATGCAGCCTTCCATTCCAATAAGTAAAGCCACTCTTGAGCTGCTTTCATAGATTGGCTTCCCATAATCTTGAACAATGACGCGACGGTGCACTCGATTCGGTGGGCTACTGTCTGTGAGATGTTTTGTCAGAGAGCTGGACTGGGTACGCTTGCTGGGAGGGGGAGGTATTGTGTCCACACAATCGGAAGATCGTTTTCGGCTGATGGCGCTGCTTTGGCTGCCTCTGTTGGATGCACTGCCCCTCAGGGCCACCTGCAAGCTACCCCGCTTGGATTTTGACTTAGGGACCTGTAGGCCCTTTCGAATAGCCTGCACATTGTCGTCCTTGCCATCCACCTGGACAGTTTCGTGGAAATCATATCGAGCAATGCGCGTGGCTCCACTCTCCATTGCTTCTCGCAGCAGTTCCCCTTCCTCATGGCGCTCTGGATACTGCCAGGAGTCCTTGATCACCAGGGGGATCCGCGACTCGTCTGTTTCGCGATGCGCTTTCCAGCAGGTTGTGGCTCGGCCCGCGACACAATGTGCCCGCAGAATCACCTCATCAATCACCAGACGCTCCTTCTTGCCATCACGATCAATCTCGATGCAGCGTCGACCGTCCACGGTGACAATGGTCGGATCAAAGCCAAGCTGCGGTCGGTCCATGAAGAGGAATCCCAGGATCACCATGATGAACTGAAGGCCGTCCTTGTTGATGTCTGTCTCCTCCGAACCAATCCCGCCGCAACGGTCGAATTCCCAAACACGCAGGAGTGGTCCACACAGGGTGAACCCGAGGACGAATCGTCGGTCATCCTGTGCGGATAGCACCTCTCGAGCATACCTTGCCAGGTCGAGCCTTGCCCCAGAAGGGATATCATACTTTCGGTCATTCTTCAACTCCCCTGGCACCAGGATCTGAGACCACTCATACCTTTTGTCCGGTGTGGCATGCAGGTCGTCCACAAAACCTATGTCGAGTTTTCGCTTTGCAGTGGACCCGGCGATCGGCTTTGCAGGCTGAGCCAAAGGTCGGCGGGCGGCCTTTCGAGATGGATCGTGATCTTGTGCAAACTGTATAAGCTGGTCGATGATTTCATTCAGCCATTCCAGGACAGGCTTCTCGACCGCATTGTCAGGCCAGTCCTTCCATCCGCTCTCCTCGCGGTACAGAGGACTATCACCGGCCTTGCAGTTCTCGAACACGGCCTGCGCGATCGAGCTGAGTCCCTCAACATCATCAAAATACGCAGCATAAAACCCTGGAATGTCTCCGTGAAGGTCGCCTAACAGTTCCCCCGTCAAGACAGGGTCAATATCTCTTCGAAGCTCCGACGAGTTGGCAAGACTACTGGTGTTTCGCGAGCGGGGGGTTTGCAGGATTGGTAAAGACGGCCTGGGTGGAGGCGTGGATCTTTCAACCTGTGTGACAGTGGCGATGAGGTCAAAGACAGCTTTCCAGATGTCGGTGTCGGGTGCTTTTTGGAGGACAAGTTGGACAAGCGGTCGGTAGTGGTCATAGTGAAAATTGCCTTCAACGTGTCGAAATAGAGTAGCCAATTCGGACGCCACACTTCCATCTCTTGTCTTCGAACGAAGACCGAACGCAGCTTCCTGGCCCTGTAGAAAGTAAAGTAATCTTAAGACCGCTTGTTGACAGGCGTCAGACCGCGGTGGGCTTGGGTTCCTAAGGGCTTGGTCTGCTTCTTCGAGGCGGCGATGTAAATTGTGAGACGTATTTCTGAGCCGGCATTTTTCTATAATGGCGCAGTCGGCGGGGGAGAGTTCTGTCATATTGACATCAAATGAGCGATCGGATTTCGAAAATTGAAGAGACAATGAACGAAGTGAAGAAGCTTGGGAATAAGGTTCTGATCTAATGGGAAAACTTTGTTCCGGCGGGTCGCGTCCAGGCACAACAACTTTAAGTATTGGTACGGAGTACGGAGTACTCCGTAGACACAAGTTGAAAACCACGCATGCAAGACGGGGCTGCTACATTGTTGATCCTCGTCATTATAAAATCAAACAAGGTAACGACTAGAGGCAAAAGTTTAGGTGCTATGAAATATCATGATTAATGAACAAAGTTGCCGCGAGGCAAACATGAACCAATCAGAATGCGTCGTGCAATGTAGCCCCCCTGTGCTCACCTCTCACTTCCTCTTTCTTTGCTCTTCAAGATTACCATAACTTCCGATCCTCACATCGCTTTCTTCTCATGGGCAATCGACGCCAATTCCCCGATGTGCACTGGATCTGGAAAGGAGCCATCTCGTTCGTCTACGAAGTCCATCCCCGCATCGTGGTCAAAGTCCCTCAGCCCGGAGAGTTTGAGAGAGAGCAGTTTGATAAAGAGCTAAAGATCTATGAGATCTTCTCACAACGTCCGCCATGTCCTTCTATAATACAATGTTTTTACTACACGGACAAGGGCATCTTCCTCGAGTATATGAGAGGTGCGGCCCCTGTTGGCAGCTGACCGGTTTATCTATATACTAACGGCATCACTAGATGTGTCCCTTTCTTACAGGATACAAAACAATCATCTTCGGGACCTGCAAACCAGTGCTCTTATTAAAGTGAAAAAATTAGAGCCCCTACCTTTGCGGAAGGTATGGCTGAATGACCTTGCCCAAGCTGTTGCTTTCCTTGAATCGCTCAACCTTGCTCACGGCGACCTCCGGCCTGACAATATCCTCATTGACGGCGACTTGCTTAAACTGTCTGATTTTGACTGTGCAGCTCAAATTGGGACAGATTTCGAAGCCTGTATACCTCCGTATGGAAGAGTGCTCAACAGCAGCGAAAGCGATCAAGGACCACGTGGAGGCGCCGGCTTCTTGGGCCCTCGAACAGAGCAGTTCGCTCTCGGTTCCTTGTACTACCTAATAAACTACGGCTTTGAGGTTTATGGAGATCGATGTCTTACTCCAGATAACCCCAAGGAGCATGGACCTAAGGTCGTGAAGTTACTGCAGAACATGGAATTTCCGACGCCAGATGGTGATCCGGTGATTGATGATATTATTGACAAGTGTTGGCATAATAAACATGCAACCGTTGCGGAATTGGCTGCACACACAGAGAGGCTCCTTGCTAATGAGACCAACGGGGAACGAACCAACGCCGAAGCTACTTCCAACAATGGATGGCGCATGGTTATAACCATCATTGATGGGCTGTGGTGGAGCCTTGGGGATTGGTGGGAGTTTGTACGACGGGGAGGCAGCAAAGAGTCAACCAATCGCACTGAATCCAAGGACGACCGCCGTGACAACGCGGATCATGACCTTCTACTAGAGGGTTTCTCCTCAAAGAAGGCTTTTTGCGAAGATTTGGTGAAGTGTGGACTTCTTGACCTACTTTCTTTGGGTGAACCTGAGCATCTTGGATTCAGTTTTGACTGGTACAGGCACCTTCATTGAGGTGGTAGAGAGCATACTATGGAGCATGTAGGGGCCATGAGTCTTGTTAGTGGCCTTAATTTTGCTTTAAAGAGTTCCCTATTCCTCCACCTTGTCCACCTCAGAGGCGATCATCTTGTTTGACATTTTGTGATTCCCCCTCCAGTCAAAGCAACACGCGTTCATTCAACAACTTGTAAGTTAAAACCAAATGGGAACATTGGGAGGATTTTGCCTTGCTCAGGACCTAGGCATAAGGCAGGCATCTCGTGGCGGAGAGTCTCTGTTAAGTGAGCCTTGAAAGTACCGGGTCAACCTTTGACCCAGGTCTTGGTGCACGTGAGTTATTTCTTCACAAGAAAGATGATGACCTTATAGAACACCTAACCCCGGACAGTGTTCTTGGCCTAGCCATCATCAGACAAAATAGTCTATTCACCTAGAAAGGATGCCATGTCTCAAACTACAAGACAAGAGGGTAATTTCATGAAAGATACTCCCCTGAGAGCTTCTGCTTAATGTAATCAATCACCTAGTCGATCGGTTTTCCCAACGCGTACGCGTCTAGCATCCTCATCAGCAAATGTGGATTGGGATAACTTGGGGTTCCTTTTAGCTGGATGGCCGTTATGGAATCGGTTTTCTTTCACTTTCGTGCCTTTGGTTGGGTCGTGGGTAGGCATGTTGTTGAATTAAGGTTGATCTACATTGCATCTTTGATTCAGGGTTCCACACTTGATTCTCCCACATTGTTGACTGCACTTCTTGATATTGTTGATATTTTCTGATATTTATATTGGCAACTCCCGTCGCGTAACATCAACAAAGATTTACAACTACCTAAATCACTAGCTAAATGGATTTCTTCTTTTATGAAAACAAGAAAAATCTAACTGGTCTTTGATGGTGAGAAACAACATGAAAAGGTATCTTTAAATATTGGAATTCCTCAAGGATCACCTCTCTCTCCAATACTCTTCTCTATATATACTAGATTTCTCTTTAAGAATGATAATGATCCAGATCTGTGAGGATCATACTTCGCGGATCAGCGTGACAATGGATCTCTAGTAGGAATTGTATGTGGAAAGGAATACACAAGGTAAAAGTCTTATATTCTTCTAGCAACTGTGTATGACTGTAGACAAGATTGCCACTGGCCTCCTTTAAGAGGTTCGCACAGTGGCTGCCTTTTATGTGTGCTCGCAAGCATATGACTTAGCATCTCGTGAGCAGCTCTCAGCCCTTGTGAGTGTTGTTCATTCATGTAAGGAGTTTGCAGGCAATGTATGCTTTACATGTAAATTCTAAAGTCTATATTCAACAATGTTGTTGAGATATAAGAGAGCAAAAAGTTTAAATTTGTATGTACAGAGTATATTTTGGTGTCTCGCTCGGGGATGAATTATGTTAGGTGGAGCCATGGTAATTTAGTCTAACTAGGTTCTTGGCAAAGCAAGGTGTACTGTACCTGTGTTGACTTGCTGAGATTGCATTTGAGGAGATAGTTTCCTCTCTGTCCTGAGTCTGAAACAATCACCAGAATATTAACAATGTGGCACACCATCAATGTGACAAGCAGGCTTATATTCTATGTCACCAATCGCATTACCATCATTCACCAGTCGCAGTTTTCTGCCAGCAATTTCGCTAAATGCTCCAGACCTTTCTTATCTATCTCGTCGAAGCCAGATGGTTGCGTGCAATCTATATCTATCAAAGCCAGCGTCTTCGGTGCGAGCCGTAAAATAGACACAGTCGGTTATCAGCCAGTAATTCCATAAAAGAAAAGAGGCCTTCTGCCGCAAGAGCAGAGCAAGGCTTGATCAATACTCACTTCTCCATCGACGACTATAGGCACAACAATTTCACTCCTGCTATCCGCATCGCACGCGATGTGTCCCTCCCACTCCAATACATCGGAGACAATCACCGTCTCCCGTTTCGACGCTGCGGTACCGCAGACCCCGCGTCCGAATGGTATCAACTGACACGCCGGTTTACCGTGGAACGGGCCAAGGAGAAGAATATTCTTCGCATCGCTTGCGGTGGAAACTCCCGATGATGGCGACTTATCTTTCCGGACGTAGAAACCAGCCCAATTCACGGCATTGGAGGGAGCGGGGAGACTTGCATAGGCGTGCCAGAGGAGGGAAGAGACACTTGCAAGGTTGCTTGGAAAATAAGCTTTCCAAATCCCACAAGTCATTGAAAACTGGAAATCAATAGTTTTATGCGTTTCCTCACCTCACCTAGGACGAAATATTTTATTAGGACGAAGTCAGCATAGGATATCTTTATCGTACAAAAGCGTTCCGAATTTCAATTGAGATCCAATTGTTTGCCGAACAGAAAGTGGAGTATATGTACCCAGTTCCGCTGTCCCTCAGTCAGGCCTTGCGCTTGCTGGAGAACCTGAGCATAGACCTCCGCCTTCGAAAGCCCCGGTTCGAAGTAGGACGAATCGGCATGAGGCTACTCCGGAAGGGACCACATGAAACGATCAGTATGGGATTCTCGGATGATGAGAGATCTAGAGCTATCGCACCATCTTTATTGACCGGATACTTTTTCAATTGAAATCAGTACATCAAGCCTTACTCTGCGGGATGGCGTCGAAATTGTTTGCCACGCGATAACGTCGGAGTCACGTGCCACGATGGCTGATTTGCCCCACATGTTATCCGGAATTAGAGTTACTCCGTGCCGACCGTTTAACCGGGCGGTTACCGAACCAACTGCGGAGTAGCCGACCCTCCCCCAGCAAAAGATGAAAAAAGAAAAACCCCGAGCTAAAACCATGTCAAAGCTTCTCTGCACCGGTCATCCGATATTAGGACCAATATCCTCTGTCAGCATGCCGGGGCACTGCCGCTGTTCCGCCGCCAGGCCTTGCGTGCGAGCCCCACCCATATTTCTCGTCATAACTCCACCAACCCGTTCATCCCAAGGAGACGGGCGCGTTGGGGCGAGTGGGTTCTTTGTGGGGGTAGCTCCGAGGAATTTTACATAAATCAGCGTTGGACCCTTTGCGGTGCAACTTTCTCATCGTTATTCCAGTTCTTTTGTTGTCGATTACAGTGGGAATTGGCCGAACCTCTGCCAATATGCGCTTTTTCCCTGGATTACCTTTGCTCCTGTTCAGCACAGGTAGTGTTGCAAGGAATATAGTCTTTCCTCCAATCCACGAGGTGACAGGGCAGGCATCTCTCAGCAATGACGGTGTAGCTGATGATATCGATATTGTGACTGGGAGCCAGTTTTCCGGGCTATCAACGTTCGCTCATGTCCCATATGTGAACTGCTTCATAGATGGCGAGGCAGAGAAAGAAAAATATGATATTGCCATACTGGGAGCTCCATTCGACACGGTATGGTGCATTTCCTAAGTCACAACCCGTCTGATATGAAAGTCAAATCCGTTGACGATCCAATCAGGCTGTAACTGCTCGGCCAGGAGCAAGATACGGACCTGGAGGTATCCGCCGGGGCTCAGCGAGAATGAGAGCGGGTTCCGCCTGGAGCGTGTATAGTGGAGTAAATAACCTCCGTAGCTGGGCAAAGATCGTTGACTGTGGCGATGCGCCGCTCACATTTTTGGACAATACTATCGCGTTGAAGCAACTTGATAAAGCTCACAAGGTAATCCCTCTTGACCAGCTCCCTGGAGATACCCATACTCACTCCATCTAGGTCGTCTCATCACGGATAGCAAACACAACAGATGTTTCCTCTGTTCCAAGAATCATTACCCTTGGAGGTGACCACACAACAACTCTTTCCGCATTACGGTCGACATACGAGAAATGGGGACCGGTGTCTGTCGTTCATTTCGATAGCCACATCGGTATGTTAGTTATCTGTAAAACCTAGGCTAATTGATTCAAACAACTTTGCTAACTTGTTCATTCAGACACTTGGGATCCGGAGGTCTTAGGTATGGCATATTAAACCCTTTATGTGCATCAAATCGCTGATCATTGTCCAATTTATTTGGATCAGGGGGTGGAGTTTCTAGCTACGCGTAGGTCTCAGTTCTCTGCTTGTCTATAGTTGACAATGACTAATTCAGCGCAGGGGCGTAAACCACGGCACCTTCTTACATATTGCCCATGAAGAAGTAAGCATGTGCATTGCCATCGCAGGTATAGCAAACTTACACTCATGCTAGGGACTTGTTCAAAATAACTCAATTCACGTCGGCATTCGTGCTCCCCTCGTCCGAGAAAAAGGCGATCTTCGAAATGATGTCCGCTGCGGTTTTGACATCGTTACCGCCCGCGACATAGATATGATCGGCGCATCGGGGATCATTGAAAAGATCAAGAACCGTGTTGGGTCAGACAATGTGTATATCAGCGTTGATATTGACGTCCTTGATCCCGCCTTCGCACCAGGTAAGCATGGCCATTCTCCAATTTCCGTTGTGCGCTTTAAGTCATTCCGACTAATCCGACTCAACAGCAACTGGCACTGCTGAACCCGGTGGTTTCTCCACCCGAGAGCTGCTCACTATTCTGGATGGCCTAAGCGGGCTTCGCGTCATTGGTGGAGATGTAGTGGAAGTCGCTCCCGTTTATGACACAACAGGCGAGACGACGGTGCTTGCGGCGGCCGAAGTTGCTAACTCCTTACTGGGGCTCATGATCGCGAAGCCTGTCCCTAATGAACGGAAATAAAGAGGTCAGATTATTGAAAAATTTCGCAGATTCAGAATTCCAAATCTTCCGCCGATATACTCGTGTCATGAGACAACCACTGGGTTTTCATGAGTACCCCCTCCGCCCCGGAATAGATATCGTGTCAATGTTTAAAACCTTTGTAGTTCTTTAGTGCCAGTTTACAATATCCCCGTTCCAACCACAGATGTCGGATATACATATACCTTGCACCAAATTTACAGAGCTGAGGCCTAAACCTTGTGTCTTGAGATTGCTGGTGCATTTGAATTTTGGGTAAATTTCTCTTGAACAAAACTTTATACGCTCCAGTCGCCCAGCTACTCTGCAGCCTCAGGAGTGGCACTATAAATTCAATGAATTACATATTGGACCAAGATATTGTCAGGAAAACATCATCGTTCCAATGCTAGGGTTATCCTGAAGAGACTCCCTGGTACTTTCATCCATGCTCATGTCATTGAATTGCTTCCTAAAACCACATTTGCAGTCAAGCTGTTAACCACGACGATGACTGCGGTCATCTTCCATGATTTGTTTGGGAAGAAGCTTGCAAAGCGAGGCTTATTCAGATGATACTATGCCTGACTGCGGTCATGTCTTCCTTGCTCCTCACTGTGATTGAGAGCCATCTCTTGTCCTACAATTGCTCGGTGTGTCAGGCTGATCCCGATCCCCTCTCACCCCTCCCCCCCCCCCAAAAAAAAAAAAAAAAAAAAAAAAAAAATGAATGTGTAGCAATGCTGCCAGAGTCATTGGGGGAGCACTAGACTTCATGTCGTCATCGGAGGCAGCTCGAGCCTTCGAAGGGATGGTCCAGAATCACCGCGTTGAAGCAATGTAACTAACAGTTGACACTGGTTCTTTGTTTACATTGAAAATGACCCCAACAGTGGAGTGGATACAAACAGAATAAAGGTCTGGGTGCGAACATCAGGGCTTTGTTGTGCCCTTAAATCTGTGGTACTATACGGAGTACAATGCAGTAGGGACAAAGATTCTAGCTTGAACTAGGGAGGCAAGTGTGCTTAGGATACTTTCCTTTCAGCCAATTCCCGGAGTATATACTCCAATACTGCTGTTTGATGATAGCAATAGCAAAATTCCTGAGGAGAAGAAGTTATTCGTGAATCAGTTGACGCAAGCCTTAGTGGCCAGGCCGACGCGACGGTTCGCACCAACATTATATATTTTGTGCAGCCTGCAGCCAGCTTTTGGGAACATGTGAGTACTCTGTATATAAAACGAGTCTGCGGCGTTAGCAGAAAGAGCTTTTTTCTCAACATTCCATCACTCATGTTTAGAGACTATGAACTAAACAAGCAGGGACCCCCTTTACTGATATGTATTCGGGCTGACGATGCAAAAGTGGCTAACCCTCAGAGAGCACAGATTTACAATAATATCAGATTCCTTCTACTCGAGAACGAAATGCGGTGGACTACCTATGCGTTTTACTCTTTCATTCTGGCATCGATGTGTCTGGTCGAGCCAGCATGCCTACCAGACCCATCATTTAGTATCCCCAGGGTGAACCCTACAGTGCTCCCCAGATCAGAGCTAGCGGCTGGTCCTCTTGAGAAAAAGCGCTGCCGCTCCTGCATCAAGAGGTGTTGTCCCGACGAAACACCGGTCTGCTGCTTGGACACTGGCCATTGCTGCTCGAGCCGTTCTGCTTGCCATATCCCATCCATAGGATGTACTAAGTTCACATTTCATTTTCAGTTTCCGGGCTCAGTATGATGCGGAAATTGCTGGGATACCCTTACATAGTCCTCTACAATGAGTTTCGGGCTTTGTTTGATGGAGGATTACTTCCGATTCTCTTGTTGATTTTATCAGGGGCATATCGTAACTAACGAGCAGTATATCCTTTCGTTATTCGCATTCGCATATATGTCATTACCCTGAGATCAAATTCAATAGGATTGCGCTTGCAGGACTATGCTTGCTTTTACAGTAGCTCTTGCGGGAATTTATCCAGGGCACCAGTAAACTCTGTTTTCTCCGCAGAGTCGTCTCAGCACAATTTGCTTCGAGGCCTTGAACTCAGCTGGCGAAGGCACATTAACAAGTTTGGGAGAAACAAGAGCCCTCCCAGTCGTAAGTCTACAGGTTTAGCACTGAACTTAGCCGGTTCCCTGAAAGGTTGGTGGCCTTCAAAGAGACAAAAATCGATTGGCCATCGATCCAACGCCCTTTTAACACCGACCCCCACACGATGGGAATGTACATACATGCCGAAGCTTGCAACATCGAGCAAATGGAAAAGCGAGATCTTTGGACAAAACCGGTACGCCACGAGGCAGTTATGATGCTGTATCCAGCGCGCGATCATATCGAAAATGCAGCATATCATTCTCATTGTAATTGCATAGAAACCATATTAACCTTCTTTTCGAATTATTTCTGAGAATCCATTCCGATCATATCAACCCATGTCCATAAGCCGCCTAGATAGAAGAAAAGCATATGAAAATTGACAAAATTTATAGCCGTCAAGTTGGAGTTAACGGGCAACGGCAGAAGGCTTAATTATTTTCTTGACCTTCTTCTCCACATCGTCCCAATCTCGGGTATCAACGCGCTCGATGTTGGTGCTGAAGTATTTCTGGATATCCTGGAGCATTTGCCATTCCTCCTGGTTAGAAACGAATGACACGGCCACACCAACGCGTCCGAAGCGGCCAGTACGTCCGATGCGGTGAAGGTAGGTTTGTGCATCCGCCATGCGGCGAGCTGCCCCAGGAAGGTGTAGTTCCGGAATATCCTATAATTAGCGGAGATCGTTAGCATATGCGCCGCGATCTGGGTGATTGGCGGAGACATACATAGTTGATAACCATTGAAACAGTGGACACGTCAATTCCTCGAGCTAAAACATTGGTCGTTATGAGGACCTTCGCTGTGCCATTGCGGAAGCGATCGATGATTTCATCGCGCTTTTGTCCTTCGATACCACCGGTCAAAGAAACTACTGTATGACCTTCTGCCACCATACGTCGCTCGATCTCCGCAGCTGAAGCACGTGTCTACAAAACAGTTAGACATGCAAGAAGCCATAGGCTGAATGGCAGAGGCAAAATACCTTGACAAAAATGATAGAAGATCCAATTGTAAGCAGTCCATAGAACTTAACCAAAATTTCATACTTATGCTCATCTGATTCACAATCCAAGTAGAGTTGTTTAATGCCTTCAACGGTAAGTTCCTCGTGTTTAAGCGTCAGTTGGTTTGAATTCGGCGCGAATTTATGTGCATACCGAACAACAAAGTCAGGGAAGGTTGCGGAAAACAGGACGACCTGAATTGTTCTTGGCAGCAAACTGTGAAAGGTTAGATTATTCCAGAATCTAAATAAATATAGAGTGTAGGTACCTTTTCACTCTAATGCATTGATCACCAAGACCTTGCTGATCCAACATATTGTCTGCCTCATCCAAGACCAAAACTCTGAGATGCTGTGTGTTGAATAGTCTCTTCTTAATGAGGTCTTGAACAGTTCCAGGCGTGCCAACGACTATGGATGCTTCGACCCTTTGATTGCGATTCATTTCCATGGGAACAGCGGTCGCCACAAAGAGTCCTTCGACAAATGTTCCCATTGCTTGAATGACTCCAACAATTTGTCTTGCCAGTTCTCGACTCGGTGCAAGAACTAAGGCTTGGGGGGATTTCTGCTTCTCCGGGGTCAACTCGAGGCGACTAAGGATATTCAAAACGAACGCTGCTGTCTTTCCGGTACCAGATTGCGATTGGGCGATCATGTTTGTCGGAGGGTTTGCCATGAGAAGCGGTAAGGCTCTCTCCTGAATCTTGGAAGGACGACGGAAGTTCATCTTGGACAGCCCCATTTGAATAGGTTCCGCTCTAAAAGGAGCGAAAATATGTCAGCTCCTATGAAACATCGCGGGTATAAACACGATGCTGCCTTACAGGCCTAGCTCCTCAAACGACTTGATGGAATAGAGGGGGTTATTCGGATCCGCTTGCAAATCGCTCAGCTTGACATTGACGTCAAATTCGGAATCCTGTAATTCAGAGCCACGCTGATCCTCTGAAGCTCCGTCCACTTGTGGGATCGAAGGGCCTTTTCCGGAATCATCCTCAGCGGCCGGCTTCTCTGCCTCTAGGAGTACTGTTAACTTGGCTTCTTGATGTGTTATAAAAAAAAAAAAAAAAAAAAAAAAAAAAGGCTCTTTCTCTCAATTATGCATACCGGTAGAAGGTGGGTTGGCATCGCCCTCTGGTCTGGAGATCCGAGCTGCAAGTGGCCCGCCAGCTGGTACACTGGGTGTTTCTGTTGTGTTTTCAGACGCCATACTGGCGTGAACAAGCGGAGTTTGACCTGATTCGTTGGTAAGTATTGAAACTCGCAGACAACCAAATAACAAGAATGGGAAGTGGCCCAGAAAATCTGCCCGGGGAGGCTCACAAATATGAAGATAGAGGAGGATGGGGGGACGACCCTGTCAGTATGATTGGAGTACAGTACGGATTCACACAGAGAAAGGGAAGAAATTAGGCTAAAGGAAGAGTTTTCACAGGGAGGACGCGTGGCACAAAAGAATTAAACAAGAGCAGAAGAGAATCCTGCCTCTACTGCTGCCAGTGTTCACTGGTCTGCACGGATTTTGCTCTGCTCTGCACTGTCACGCCCACCTTCACATTCTCCCCGCGATACCTTGCTGAGTCACCAATCATCTGAATTAAGTAAGCAAAGGCTAGTCTTGATACAGTTAATCAGGGAATTCCGCGTCTTACCGTTTATGGTATAGTAGATAAACACACTCCAATTTAAGCCTTTCCTAAAAAGGCTTAGGCGCCGAAATGCCTGGTTCTTCCGCAGCAGCGACTGAGGTCTGGAGTAGGTAGTTCGACAGGCCAGTGATGCGTGGGCGACACGATGGTCGGCAGGGATCGAGAACTGACCTCGAGGTCAGAACCTCACTAGTTATGGAGAAAGTATTGTCCGAGAGTAAACAAAATAGGCTAAACCTAATACGGTTAGGGTACAATGGCTTGTGCCCACTTCTGCGGCCTCATCGATGACGGGGTAAAGGTAAACTGGTGGGCGGCTGAGACGCAATGACAGACGCACCCGATATCTCATTCCCACGTCACAGTACATGCTTCTCGCTGTGCTGATCTAGCCATCCGGACTTGAAGTATCCTGGCCTAGCATTTGCTGCGTGGGGAAAGGGAATCTTGAGAAGCTGTACTCCATACGGAGAAATGTCTCAGGCTGAAGTTGACCCCCATTTTGGCGCCGAGCTAAGGGTATGTAGTTTCTGGTTATGTTTTAGCATCAGGGTAGAAAGACTGATTCGTGTACAGGATGCCTTTAAGCCCGTCAATGCCTGGGTACGTGGAAATCAACTCCGTCTGGCAACCCTTCCCCTGAAGTAACCCCTCCAATGCAGGGACTAAACCCGCTTCCTAGGTCTCAAACGGTATCAGCTGGCTGGATGAGATTCAACAGTTCTACCGAGAGCGCAGTGCCATAGAGAAGGAATACGCATCGAAGCTGACGGCACTATGTCGAAAATACCACGACCGCAAGTCAAAGAAGTCAAGCAGCCTCAGCGTAGGGGATACCCCTGCGATGACACCCGGCTCGCTTGAATCTGCTTCCTTGACAACGTGGACGACGCAGCTATCTGCTATCGAAGCCCAAGCAGCGGAACGCAACAAGTTTGGAGCGGATCTTGAATTTCGTATCGCCGAACCCTTGAAACAAATAGCTGTTAAGTACGAAGAGCTCCGCAAGAATCACGGCGAATGGTCTGGCAAACTGGAAAAAGAAAGGGACTCCTCTTATAATGATTTAAAGAAGGTTAAAGGGAAATATGACGGAGTTTGTCAGGAAGTGGAAAATCGGCGCAAGAAAATGGAATCCGCATTCGACCATGGAAAAGCAAAGGCACAAAATGCCTATCAGCAACAGCTTTTGGAGATGAATAACGTAAAGGTATCTAATATCCATTCGGGGAAAGCGGAACATGGCTGACTTGCAATAGAACACCTACCTGATTGCCATTAATGTCACAAACAAGCTTAAAGAAAGATACTACTATGAATATGTTCCTGAATTACTTGACGTGGGTAGTTCGTTTACACTTGTCTCTATCCGCTCGAGCTAACATGCGTTCGCAGGGTCTACAAGACCTTAACGAGACTCGAGTGGCCAAGCTCAATTCAATCTGGACACTTGCCGCGCAATTAGAAAAATCATTAATATCCAAAACTGACGAACAGATTGCTCACGTCATCTCTGAGATCCCCCGAAACGACCCCAAACTTGATTCTATGATGTTTATCCGGCACAATGTTGCGAACTGGCAGGAACCACAGGACATGCAGTTCGAACCGAGCCCAGTCTGGCACGACGATGCTACTATGGTGATAGACGAAGCTGCGAAGATCTTCCTTCGGAATCTCCTGACCAAAAGCAAATCCCAGATGAAAGAAATGAAAGGAGAAGCCGATAAGAAGCGAAGGGAAGTTGAAAACGCGAAGAGAGTTCGTCAAAGTATCCGGGATGGCAAGGACAAGCGGGATGAGGTAGAGGTTGTCCGTGCTATATTCTCGATGCAAGAAGACCTACACCAATTTAACCGCAAACAATTAACAGCTGAAGTAGAAACGTCAACTATTACTTCAGTTGTAGGGGATTTGTCGCTTGGAGCAAAGAATCATAACTTTAGGCCACAGACGTTCAAGATCCCTACTAACTGCGACCTTTGTGGCGAACGAATCTGGGGCCTTTCTGCAAAGGGATTCGATTGCCGAGATTGCGGATATACATGTCACAGCAAATGTGAGATGAAAGTTCCGGCAGAATGCCCGGGAGAGCAATCCAAGGAGGAGAAGAAGAAGTTAAAAGCAGAGCGGCAAGAGGCTGCCAATGAGACTCGCCCGTATAAAGCTGCAACGACAACATCCAGTACGGCTGAATTACCGGCATTGAGCCGCCGGGATACGATGAATTCACTGAGTTCAGGATACGCAGCGAGCGCTACTAGGTCGACATCGGCCTTGTCTAGTCAAACCACCGATACTGGGCCTACAGAATTACCTGCTACAGTGTCACCAGCCCAGAAGCCCACTGCATTAAGGAAGCATCGAATCGTGGCTCCCCCACCGGATCAATATGTAAGCGCACCACCGCCAATTTCAAACGGTGGCACTGCTTCAAGACCCTCCGAGCCACGAGGGAAAATGCTTTACCCTTATCAAGCCAACGGAGAGGATGAGATAAGCGTTGACGAGGGACAGGATGTTGTCATTGTCGAGCCCGATGGTAAATAGCCCCGTTTGTGTGTATAACGTTATTCCTTGGTAGCCAGGCTAACTCGATCGTGTCTTTACAGACGGCTCAGGCTGGATGCGTGTTCGCACCGGCTCTTCCACGGGTCTTATCCCAGCATCCTATGTTGAGTCGACTGCATCCCAGGAGCCGGAGGGTCGTCCTGAATCCATGTATTCCGTATCGAGCACATCACTGGCAAATAGCCTCGCACATAAGCGCCGTGGTCCTGCTGTTGCTCCCAAGCGTGGTGCTAAAAAATTGCAGTACGTAGTCGCACTGTATGACTACGAAGCACGTACGGAGGCAGAATGGAGCATGACTGAGGGCGATAAGTTTGTGCTTATCAACCGCGACAGTGGGAATGGATGGGCGGACGTTGAGAAAGGCGGAGTGACGAAGTGTGTCCCGGCGAATTATATTGAGGATGCCTCATAGAAATCTTTCGATTACTTTTTCTTTTTTTGAGAGCGTTGTTTTCATATTGCTCGGCGGGTTCGTTCTCAGGCTGCGGATAAAATGCCCTTTTGCTGTTTTCTCCGGCAAGAGCTTCACTATTGTTGTACTGGTTTGGGATTTTCTACATGCATATACATCCTTATTCCCCCGGCTGGTGTTTAGACGTGTGTGGATACATTGGTAGTGGCGTGTTAGCTTGCCTTTTTGAAATTGCTTTGGATATGCCTGTAGACAATCATAGCCAGTCAATTGCTGGTTTTCACTATATCGCATCCTCTTTTCATGCCAAAGCCGATGGATACCAAATAGAGAGGTACCCCGTATTCGAGCCCGCAAAAGGGCCCCCCATCCCCGAAAGGGGCAAATGCGAGGACGGACCGGGACAATTCCTCTGGAGAAAAAGCACTCCCTACTCCAGGGCTCATCAGCCGTCTTTTGTTAGATTATGTCCCGCGGCTTTGTCTCTAGACCACGGGCTGAAACAGCAGACATGAACTAACTAATCGATTGCGCTTCTTCATGAAACGAAATGGCCATCTTGCGGCGGAAGGATCCATGGATCAGCTATCGCATGCCGACGCGGGAAACCTTTTCCATTGAACGCGTGTATGCGCCCCTGTCAATCTGCCCATTTTCATCCATGATTGGCGGTTATGTGGAGGTGATTTCTTGCACGAATGGACTTGCTGGGTCGCCACCCGCCCGGCGGAAATGACACGGGCAAGTCGACGTGCAGCGATCTGGAGTCGCAGCGTTTGGCTTACGTATGCTCGACGATTTTGGCTTTTGCCCCCGAGAATTCTGGATCTTCTGGTTATGAAACACTTTGGGTCGATGAGTACAGTAGGTTTATGTGCACGACCGTCAGCACACCAGGAACGCACGCTACCACCATTCTGGCATGGTCTCGCAGATCATGGGCAGCGTTAATTGAACAGCACTTCGACATTTTGAACCCAACTGACACAACACACCCAATGCTTCCACCCAGTGAGCATCTTGGGATATTTGGGTTATTGATTTCCATGCGGAGTACGGAGTACAGATTCCTACCATCTCAGCCAGTGCCAAGCAAGCGTGTTAGACACAATGGCATTGCAGACGACGACAATCAGGCTCTTGGAACAGTGCTCAGTCTGAAAGGCTGGCTGGATGAGATCTGTTATGCAGGTACCAAATGATTGAGCGAATCAAAGCAGACTGCACTGCCATAGCCTTAGTACGATCGTTGGACATGAATCTCTCAATTGATTGACTTTGTTGGCCTGAAGTCAGAGAGCGCAGCAGCCATGCCATTCTCAGCATTTGAAACCGCCATCAGACAGTATAGGTGCTGTGTTGTACTGCCTCCTGAATAGCTTTGATCACATTACAGAGTACTCTGAAATGAAATGGATGTAAGGTTACAAAGGTCCAAGATCTCCTCTTTGTCAGAGATCCAGCGCCACGGTCGACAAGTTAACAGTGCTTGATTAGGTATGTTACTGCGTATATATGTTATGAACAAGGCTAATAATCAATTACCAGATCGATTTCACGATGAAATTCTCTTTTTGTGGCTCTCCTGATCAGAAATCTTCCAGTCTTCAATTGCAGATGAGATAGCTGTTAAAAGAAAGGAAAAGAAATACAAAAAAAAAAGAGAAAGAAACTGATGATGAAAGGCCTTGTGGTTCAATACCACAGCTGCAGTTCCCATAAATTCAGATAGCGATGTTGGCCCACAACTGGCAGTATGGCCGCCTGAAGGTGAGATGGATCCGGTTTGTGCACCGTTAATCTGCATCCATAGGGAACCGGGCACTGAAGGAGTAATGGATTTTTGCTGCAGGACTCTGTACAGATTACTCCGTACTCTGTAGAAAATTGAGATCTGTGTTCCTGAGTGGCATTCAGTTCTTCTCAAAGCATGACATTGTGGCCTCGAATCGATATGTATATGTCGGACTCTAGCTCAAAGGATGGCAGAGAGGGAAAGCAGGAAACTAGGCATGTTCTCGAGTTTCGATCACAATCAACGTTTCGGAAGATCGATCCCCTAATACACCTTTGTTTACGCGTTGCCATGCCCAGAAATCGGCGTTGTCGCCACGCACCCAGCAACCAACTGCCCGTCCGTGGGTGTATCGCCACGGTGCGTCCGCCGAGCAGTTGTGGACACGGCATTCCCTGATTTCGACGACTTGCCAGTTCATCGCTGCGTGGACAGCGGTTCAGGGGCCAATGGCGGGAGCGGATCGGCTTCTCCCTCCACCAGCGCAGCGGCGGACTTTGACAGGCGATTGGGCGACGGCGCAGTCTGCGTGTCAATCGCACACGCCGTTCCTTTCGTTCGCCATTACGTCGTCGCTCGATCCGCTGCCCACTTTTTTCCCCTTGGTCTGCCCGCGCTCTTCTCTCTTTCTTCCTTTCTCTTCACCACTGCCATTCCCACCTCTCCGTTTGAACTCTCCTCTCTTCGTCAAACCGCTTCTCTTCCTTGTCTCTCGCTCCATCCCCGTTCTCTTCGTCAATTCTCAAGGCAGGAAGGGACCTGAGGCTGCCATTCTTTTCAGTTTGGCCCTTCCGCCGCTGCTCGCTCGCTGCTCTACCTTCTTCGTCAATATACAATTTTAATTCATCGCCTTCGTTGATCATCCATCCGTTGTTTACCGCTGCTTTCTTGTAAATCTCCCTTCTGCATTCAAGTCTTCCTTCATCAACAGCTTGTTCGATTTAAGCGCTTATATTGCTGCGGAACTCGACCCCATCCATCTCCAACCATGAAACCTTCATCCGTTTCCTTGGTGGCGGCCGCCGCCATGGGAGCTACATCCGCCTACGCGGGTGTGGTGACAGCTAGAGGCTCCAAGACACCTGCCATCACCATCAAAGGCAACGGTATGTTGTTGCGGTTTTCGCGCCATCTTCTAGCACGTTAACTAACTGAAAACGTTTTCCCTTGCTAGCCTTCTTCCAAGGCGATGAGCGATTCTATATTCGTGGACTGTATGGCTGAACCCCGACTCCTTTCTGCGCGACCTGATACTGACTGTCTAACAGTGACTATCAGCCGGTTGGTGGCAAACAACTCAATATATCTCCTAATGTAACTAAAGGTCTAACCTCCCACATGTAGGGTGGTTCGTCAAAGGTTGAGGACCCAATTGCTGAAACAGAAACCTGCAAGCGGGACATCGAATACTTCAAGGAATTGGGTGTCAACACAATCCGAATCTATACTGTCGATAACTCCAAAAACCACGATGAGTGCATGAAGGCTCTCTCAGATGCTGGGATTTATCTCGTTCTTGATGTCAACACTCCCAAGTACTCGATCAATCGCAAAGGTGGGAGTGACACCTCCTTCGGTATCTGGAGCCAAATTCTAACTCCATCCAGAACCTAAGGCGTCCTACAACGACGTCTATCTCCAGAATGCCTTTGCAACTGTCGAAATGTTTGCCAAATATGATAACACTCTGGTGAGATGAAGATGTAAAGCCCCGTGGCCCGTTGCTTCGACTAATCTCGCTCAGGCATTCTTCTCTGGAAATGAAGTTATCAACGATGGCGAAACTTCGAACACCGCTCCTTACGTTAAGGCCGTGACTCGTGACATTCGTCAATTCATTCGAGCCCGTGGATTGAGAAAGGTTCCAGTTGGGTACTCTGCCGTGCGTCTCACTTGATTCTTTCCTGCTGGTCAACCTTGGAATTTTGGTTTTTGTGCTGACCTCATTCACAGGCCGATATCGATACAAACCGTCTTGAAATGGCACAATATATGAACTGTGGCACTGATGACGAGAGAAGCGATTTCTTCGCTTTCAACGACTATTCGTGGTGCTCTCCATCGTCTTTCACCACTTCTGGATGGGATCAAAAGGTCGAGAATTTCACTGGCTACGGTTTACCTCTTTTCCTCTCAGAATACGGTTGCAACACCAACAAGCGGGACTGGGGTGAAGTCAAGGCCTTGTACTCTGATAAAATGACACCTGTGTACTCCGGAGGTCTCGTCTATGAGTATTCTCAGGAACCCAGCAACTATGGCTTGGTCCAGCTTGGCAAAGGCAAACCAAAGGAACTCGACGACTTCAAAGCGTTGGCAAAGGCGTTCAAGGGCACGAAGAATCCTTCAGGCGATGGAGGTTACAACTCAACCGGCGGTGCCAACCCTTGTCCCAAGAAGAATGCTCCCAACTGGGACGTTGACAGCGAGTCTCTTCCCGCTATCCCCGAACCTGCGAAGAAGTTTATGAAAGACGGCCCCGGCGAGGGACCAGGTCTCTCCGGCAAAGGCAGCCAGAATGCGGGGACACAATCTTCTGGAACTGCCACGCCTGGATCTGGAAGCGTTGATCCTACATCCAGCGCGGGTGCTGCCGCAGGTTTACGGCCTGAGTTTGGTATTGCTCCTATGATGTGCGCTATGCTGGTCGTCTTGTCAAGCATGTTTGGAGCTTCGTTTATCTTTATGGTTTAATGCTTTAAACGTGTACCGGTCTATCGTGTGGATTCGGGTGGTCGTGGGCTCGTACATGCAATTCTGGCGCTCTTAAGTTTTCACTGATTCTCTTTCTCAAAGCCAGCCCGGTTTGTTTTCTTCTGGAAATGTATTTTAATTCATAGGTGCCGTGCTGGATTAATCGATCCTTGAATCAGCCTCAATTTGCATCCTCACTACTTATTATCTCTTGGCTAAATGCAAGTGTCTCACGAGAGCGGCTTCGCTCCTCCGATATTCCAACCTCCTCCGGTGGCCAGTTTGTAATTATCAAGGGGGTTTGCTACAAATGTTATGCCACCCCCCAATAACTGTGGGTTATTCCGGCACCCCTCCTCAAACAACCACCCCAAAATAGCCTATAGTTAGTTATATGAGGAAATGGAGTGTTAAAGTATTCATAAAGCAGGCTCATTCTCTATTGGATTACCTTCAAGCGCGGAAGTTGACTGACCTACAAAGGCTATGGTCGAAGCAACTCCTCCCCAAGGATCTAAACACCTCAGAGATGTCACTGAAGGATTTTCTACTTTTAAAGTTGGAGGATATTCGTCTTCTGGTGTTGGACCATGGGCTAAACATTGTCGATGTGCCTTTTGAGTATATCATTGAAGCATGCTAGGTATGATCCGGTGTCGAGATTCTGTTGGAAACGGAAATATCTTATTTGAAGGGGGGGGGAAGGCATAGTATTTTGGTAAAACTATAATGTATTGCAAGACTATTTTAAAGAATGAGATACTCGAGAGACAAGATGGGAATATAAAGAAACATTATCGAGGTGGAAAAAAAGATGGCTTCCTGGATACACGCGAGTGGGTTGATTTGCGTGTTGGAAAATGGCAGCTTCTCATATAGCTTCCCACAGCAGTAACTTTTCTCATCCCTGCTGATCCGGTCCCAGCAGCATGGCGACAACTCCTTTGTTGTGACCCAGCTGATCTTGTTAGCGATAGCGGTGAAGCACCTATTGTGGAGAAGTTGATCGTCACCGAGACGTTGATGCTATATGCGAGGATTACGGTGTTGTTCGGCTGGAGTGCTAAACTTGGCAAGCTGGCTGTTTTGAGAGGTTCTAAGAGGTTGAACATGTGAGAGCTGATGTGGTAACTTGATCCAAATATTATGTCTCAGGCTGCTTTTTGTACGCAGTGGGACTGCATAGATACGGCCGCATAGACGGCAGTTTCATATCGCAGGAGATCCGAACATTGCTTCATATCGTCGATATTCAAAAACCATTTCAATACATAGCTCGATGTCCAATGCACATCAACCGCCTTCTCAAGAGATATTATGAAATTTTTGATCATGCCTACCTCGCTCCAAGGGGATACTCCTTTGGAATATTCTTCTTATCAGGCACAAGCTCCGGAACTCCTACATGCCTCTTCCACCCCCTTACCGTCTTTCTTTTTAACACCGGAGGCACCCTCCCTCCTGCACCGAGCACCCCCTCCAATCTCTCCGCCAGCTCCAACAACCTCCCTTCGTCTCCCTGCAGACCCAGAATCTCCATCCCAACGGGCACCCCTTCCTTGGCATTCTCACTCCGCGGCGAATATCCGGCAGGCAAAGCAATGGCAGGAAACCCCGTCACCGCAGCAAGTATGCCATTCCTCCCACGCTGGGAGGGAGAACCGAGCGGGACGGCGAGGGTGGTTTGGTGTGGGTATATGAGTGCATGCAGGGAGAAAGTCGAGAAAGTAGACCGGATGGCAGAACGAAGAGAGGATATGCGCTGTTTACGGGCTATGTAGGAGATGTTTTGCGGAGAGGAGTGGAGGGAGTGGGCTATTTGGGGGTATTGGTTTGGGAGGAGGAGGAAAGGGGATCCGGGGGCGTAGAGGGCAGAGAGGGAGGCGGGTATGTTTGGAGAGGTGGTGCGCTGGTGGGAAGAGAGGTAGGAGTCCATAGCGTTTTGGAATTCGTAGATCTGGAGGTCCATGGTTGCGTGGATGTCTGTGGAGTTGTAGAGTGGGTTGGTGATAGGGATGAGAGTTGCGCCCGCGTCGTGGAGCTTGCGAAGGGCGGATTCGATGACTGTGTTGACGGCAGAGACGTCCGGATCGGAAGATGCAGAGGCCGTGCGATTGAAGAACGTTTCCACCACGCCGAATCGCATGCCCTGCAGCCACTTCCCATCCGTTCTTCCCTCATCCACATCCAATGACGCAGACAAGTGATCGACACCTCCGCCCTCCATCACACTCAGCAAGGTTGCAGCATCCCGAACCCCTCTCGTCATCGGTCCCACGACATCCTGGCTGAATGACGCTGGCATAACACCTTGGGTATCTACAAGTCCCCAGCCAGGCCTCATGCCCACCACTCCACACGCACTGGCCGGGCTTCTTACGGAATTCATTGTATCTGTCCCCAGTCCCAGCACGCCAAACCCCGCCGCCAACCCCGCGCCTGTCCCGCCCGAACTGCCACCCGGCGTGCGTGATAGATCATAGGGATTCAGCGTCTGCCCGCCCAGCGAGGAGACGGAGATACCTTCGAGGGCGAGTTCGTGCAGGTTTGTCTTGGCGAGGAGGATTGCGCCGGCCCGTCGCAGGTGCGAGAGGACGGGTGCGTCGCGGTTGGGATGGAGAGCGGAAAGGGCAAGGGAGCCACCGGTCGTGGGCATGTCGAATGTGTTGATGTTGTCCTTGACTAACATCGGGATGCAAAAGAGGGGTGGCAGGCCGGCCGCAGCGGCCGCGGAGGAGGAGGAGGAGGAGGAGGAGGAGGTAGGAATGGTGGCATTGTGAGCGCCTGTAGGTATCATGAAATCCCCATTTTCAATCCTTTTCCCTCGTAGAATGGCATCCAGCGCGTCGGCGGTGTCTAATGCGGTGGGGTTGAGGGTGATGATGGCGTTCACTTGGGGGTTGTAGGTTTCTATCTGGGAGATGAAGAGGGAGACGATATCCCGACATGTTGCTCTCCCCGAGAACAAAGCTGCATGAACTGCATCAATGGTAGCGTTATGGGGTTCGAAGCCAAAGTTGGGCTTTGAGGCAGAGAGTGAGAGGAAGGCCAGCAGGGATGAGAGCAGAGATCGCATGGCTTAGTTTTTTTGTTTCTCCCGTCACCGGCTACCTCAGTTTAACAAGGCAATATATTCGTCAACAAAAGCGCCTCTTCACCATCTCGCAAGCGACTACTCTGTACATGATAAGCTAATCAAGATTATTCAAGATAGATTGGAAGCTAAAATATTAGAGTCATGTCACCATCTTTAATATCAACAACACCAAGTGATGACGGTGGTATGCTCCAAGGGTAAAAGGTGCTGGTCACCCAGCAGAGTCCGCTACGTGTCCTTGTTGTACAGTACATCAGGTCTACTTGCCGGTCACTTCAGAGAAGTGCGTGAATGCCATGCGAAGGTGGGGTCTACTCCAAAATGATATGCAGACACTACAGACTTGGGGCAAGAGGACAGTCTCGAACAGACTCTCATGGTCAGATTATGTTCTCACAACTTCATCAATTTGTTCCCTTTCCATCCTCGCTGATTGAAGCCGGTTTCTGTGCCAGAGAGGTCAACACGACCCCAAAGCTGTGGATCAAGAAGATGGAGGCCCCGGACGCAAGGGCATTCTACAACTGGCTGTGTGAAACCCACCAGACCAGAATCAAGGGCGCCTCAGTTCTCCATAGCTACTGGTGCTGTGGCAAGATATTCTGCGAGTATTTAAACGCGGAATTGGGAGCCTCATGGCAGAAGACATTTTGAATGTGAGGTGATGAAACCCTCTACAGGTATTCCTGCTGTCTGAGACTAACAGCAGCAACAGTACATCAATTAGCCGGGCAAGAAGAAGTGGAAGCTACAAGTGTTACCAAGAGAAAAGCCAACAGAAGACAAGGAACAGCGGAGAGGTCGACTGGTACAACAATGTCGCCGCTTCCCTCGAGACACTGTCTCCGAGAGAGAAAGTGGAACAGCAGAGATATTGCAATAAGATTCTCCCTTATCGAATCCTAGGCTGAACAAAGTCTGTCAGCTTCATACAATGATTAGCCATGCTAAGAAACAAGCATCGCTTGGGTACGGAAGACCGTGAATATTTAATGATAAGCTTGAACTCCCGCATCCCATCCTTGGTTATGGCCCTGTATGATATCTGGTCGTCTATGTATAGTGGAAAGGGAAAGGCGCAGGTTGTTTAACAACCATTCATTGAGATTCGAAATTGATCCGAAAGCGATCCTTAGATGTCGCCTAGAGCGCTCAGGGGTACAGGCGCCCCGATCTCCCTAGGTTTCGGTCAGCTAACATCTCGAAAATCCTTAAAACCCTGTTTTATATTCTTGACAAGAAAAGGGGGAGGCAAAATCCACGGTATGCTATTCCACACCGGCTGATCCCGAGCTGACTTGTCAAATCCGTTTCCTCTAGCACACGGAAGGAGGAGTGGGATGGGTCTCCAAAAGTTCCGAAGCCACATGCCTGGACTGCATCAAGTATTGCGGATTGGACGTGTGTTGGTGCTTCTGAAAGGGTCTGTGCGGCAGGACGAGGCTTGAATCAACTGCCTGGCTAAAGGACGTTTTTGGTGTCAATGCAGCATCCCGACCGAACCGAAATTGTGGCACAGCATCGGGCAAAACTGACATTTTTCTGTCCACATAAAATATATTCCCGCTAGAGGCTCTGGAATCATTTAGATTCGATCAGTTACTGTAAACAATCGGTTAATTCAGGTATTTAACGTTGAACTTAGATTTAGCAGCCCTCTTATCGATATGGCGGACAATCGCTCCATTTCTTCCGCAGATTACAAGGATCCTGTTGTTGAAGATGCGCAGGTGGGGGTAAAAGGAAAACTCAAGGAGTTCATCCAACTATCATCGTCGGGACGAGCGGCCAAGGAGAAGCGGGAGGCAGAGGCCATCGCAGCTCTGGATCGTGCTGTGGAACGACAACTGGATAAACAGCAGCAACAACAGCAAAAAATTGATGATAAAGATTATGACGGAAAAGGGAAAGGTAGCAGTGTTTAGCAGCTTCGAGGCCCACCCAAAGTAAGGATCCAAAATCTAAGTAAAAAGGAGAAGTGAAAAAGAAAACAAGAATGGATTGAAAAGGAGTAAACTGTTATTCGACGAAGAACCTTTGTGCTGACAAGATCAGTGCTCTTCGAAGGCTTCCCGAAGTCTTTCATCGTACGCCTTTTTGTCCTTCATCCTGGATCTGATAAAGTCCATCGCATTTCGCCGCCAATATTCACAAGCCATGAGCAAGAAGTCCGTGTTTTGGGCATGTCTCTTATCATAGAGTGGCTGGAGGCGCTTGTAAAAGATGGAATGAAGCCCAGTGGGGCTTTCCAAGCCAGCAACATACCAGAATATTCCCTGTTCCCACGATTTTTGCATGGTTGATGCCCGTTGGATGGCATGGTCTGCAGGACAGTGTTTTTCTTCTTCAATAAATATGCCCATGAATTCTTGTCGTATTTGGTCATATTTTTCGGCATTGATGCAGTCGATTGATTCCTGAGTTAGCCAAAGAGGTGTGCCTATGAATTCCACCGGAAGGGCGGCGGCCCATTCCAAATCAATGATAGATTTAATATTCCAATTTTCGTCAACGAGGATATTGCTCGCGTGAATATCAGTCAGTGAAAAAAAAAAGGGCCCATGATTTAACCTTGAGTCAAAGTACTCCGGGCGTATTGTCCTCATCAAAGCAAGTGCAGTCATTTGGGAGACGCAGTCGCCCCCACTGCTGATGCCGTTCGGCTGATATGTAAGGCGGTTGTCATGGCAGACAAGAAGGGAATTGACGTAGGAATCAACACTTGCAAAGGTGCGATCCCTCGGCATGTCAACAGGAATATTTTCATTTTCCAAGTCTTGCAGCATGAATGTAAGGGGCCGGTTGGTAAGGCGTAGAAAGCCGCTATCATCAATGACGAAGGAACCAATTTTCGGCAGAGGAACACGGCTCAAACTTAGCATAATCTTTGAGAGGTCTCGAAAAAGGTTTTTTCGGAGCTCCTTTCGATCGTATTGATCCTGCATTGACACTGAAAGCATCTCCCCCTCTTCCATGTATTCGATGATTAGATACGGATGAAGTTCCTTGGAAAGTCTGTGTTTATGCTGAACAAACCTGGTGGGAACCGGGAGACCAACAAAAGACAAATACCAACGACGAAGGCGGTGAAAAAGACGAGGCAGCAGCGGTAATTGTTCAACGTCTGTAAACTGCGCAGAGTCAGGGTATGGGGTCAACCGACACCGTTGGCAAAGGCTGGTGGTATGCTTACACATTGTCCTGTTGACAAAGCGAACCCGTAAAGCTTTGGGATTGGCACTAAAGGGCACTCCTGTTGCAACCACGCGTACGCTCCCGCCTCACACTTGACTTTCTCATCGCTGTTCCCCGGAAAAGGGCCTTCACCAACACGGTAGGGGAGCGGGAAGCGAATAATCACGGGTTTGAAACCCTTTATGGTGACGAGAACGCAGAGATTGAAACTCCCGCTCATCCAGTTGTCGATCTCCACCGCATGACATGCTTTAGGAGGGACGCCCAAATGGTGAGCAGCCAGTTTTGCGGCAAGGCTGCGGCGCTCATTGATAAACTTGAAGAATTCATCCCGTCGTGACCTGTAGCTTAACTGATGGAGAATATTGACGTCTTTCTCCTTGGCCACAGAAAAAGTAATATTCTCTCGCAGAAGCTGGCGTTCGACAAGCATCTTAGAGCCAAGGAAGGGGGAGCTTTGGGAAAACTAGCCCAGGGGATCCGACAGGTAGATACTGTCTGTCTATTTATCTGTGGCAAGTGAGGCATTTGATAATAGGAAGCTTTTGGGATCACCGGGGGAAGCGCTCAGATTGGACCTCACCTCAAAAAAATCTAGATCACGTGTTTGATGGGCAAAAACAGATTCATCGCAATCAAATTCTCCCAGAGATTCTAATTTTGCTGGTAGTTCCTAAAAAGGGGAGAGTGTTTCTGAAAATGGGAATGAAGTTTGATATTCGCAGCAACGCCGCTTGCTTTCTTATTTTGGCAAAACCTCATTAAGTTATCGTTCTGGGAAGGTTATCTTTCCGGAAAGGGGAATTCCGAACAGGAAGCCAAGACCATTGAGAACTGTCCAATCGGCGCTCACTTTCACGTTACAGCTCTCTGATAATAATACATAGACCAGCTGGACGGGCAAAATGGCAATCATTTTGGGGGCGAGTTCAATTTTCCATCCCAACCGCCTTAACTTACTTTGATACAGAGTAGAGTATGAACATATTCCCGAAAAACAATAAGCCATCTGCTCACGATCAATGCCCAGCAAATGGGTCTTCAGCGCCCAGCCAAATTTGATCGGCTCTCTAACTATTTTACTATTTGAATTGGCTCTACGCAATATCACCTTCTATGGAGATGATATCAAACAGAGAGCCTTATACACTTCTTTACATGGAATCTGGAGTGAGAACAGAGAGGCGAGCCTCTCGCACTAATCTGTAGTGGGAACTTCTGAATTTCCTAGACAACTACCTTAAGTAATACTTTGCAAAGTCCAGAGACACAAATTGAATGCATAGCAAGCATCGACGAGTCAGATCACATGAGCTCGGAGCAGTTTCCGCCTGAGCGCTTAGAACAGCTTGTGCTCCAAGGTCATGTCGGACTCGGGCTGGAGACCAACGCAGGCACGGAAGATGTTGGTGACAGCAGCACGTTGCTTGGCCAATGCATTCACGACAGGGGTTCCTGGAGGAGTCATCGGGGCCTAGGTCGAACGTTAGCATGGATATTGCATATGAGCAGAGACGATGTCGCACTGTACCTTAAGCATATAGCTCAGAACGCTAAGAACACTGTGGAATCCCTTGAACTTGTCGCCATCAGCGACCTTCCAGCTGACACGAGTCATGACCTCGGCAAGCAGGACCAGGTCAAGGATGAGCGGAGACGCCAACAAGGAGTCCTCGCAGACATTGAACATGCTGATCGTCTGGTGGCCGCCAAGGAAGATTTCGGCGTGGTACTCATCAAGAGCTCGCTTGATATCTCCAACAGCAGGCATGTACTTGATGACAACGGTGTGGTCAGGATGTTCACCCTTCTTGTAGAGCACGTGGTTGGCAGCGACCATGTCGTCAACAACGTTCGACTTGGAAATTTCCTTAGATCGGAATTGTCTGTGGGAGCTGAGGTTCTTTCCATCGTTGTTGCCAAGGTGATTGTAGCTGGCGATGGAGGTGAGCTTGATACCGGCGTTGATCAAGAAGTCAACGAGGGCGGACTTCATCTTGGTCTGACCGGACTTGAAGTCATCACCACCAATGAAAGCTCCGTGCTGTTCGGCAAACTGGATGGCACCAGGAACAAAGGTGTTCTGAGGAGATCCGTTGATGAAAGGAGCGTTCTCAAGAATGGAGGCCACAGCGAAGACGGTGGAGGGAGAAACTTCCTCATGACCCTCCTTGATGGCTTTGACGAGGTTGTCCGCTGTGTCATTGACGCCAGCCACGATATCGGCATAACGCTCAGTATTGGCGGTCCAGAGTACGATCACCTTATCGAGACCATTGGTGGATTTGAACTCCCTACCAAATTTGTGAGTACATAAACTATTATCCTCCCCTTTTTAAACCTGGGAGGATGGCAGGCTTCAGCTACTTACCGAATATTCTTGCGGAGCTGCTCGACGTGGTCCCAGCAGGCCTTGGAGCCCGGAAGGACGTTGTCGGCACGATCCTCCTGGTTGGCAGCAATGAAGTCTGGGTAGTAGATACTTGGCAATGGATTCAATGCGGCCATGTCCTTGCGGACCATCTCCTTGAGGGAGGGTTCGAGGACAGCAGCGCGGTCCATGGCGTCGCCGAGGTTCATTCCACTGATGTCCCAGCCGCCGACGACGAGATCGTTGGGGTGGACCATGGGAAGCATGTCGCGGAAGGGGATGTTGACTTCCTCGGCGGTCTCAGGATCGGTGCCGAGCTTGACGGTGGAACCCATGACCAGGGAGCCGTAGTAGTTGGCAGCGCGCTTGCCCTCGCGGGTGTCCCAGACGAGGCCACGGCGGTTGGCCATGATACCAGCGGTGACGGTGGTTCCGTTGTTACCACCCCAGCCGACCAACATCATGCCGACCTTGCCGACCTTGCGGTCGACCTTGAAGTTGTAGACGGTTTCCTTTGGGGAAGCAACATACTTACCATCATCGGTGCGGGTGACGGAGGTAGTACGATAGACGTACGTGGTGTTAATCTCGTTGTCGGTGTAGACAACGTCGGGGGATTCAACCTTGAAAAGGTTGGATTGGGTAGCCGACCCGTTCACGGAGCCATTGGCAGCAGCGTCAGCGTGTGGAGCCATTGTTCGCGAATTTCGATTTGTAGAGATTCGAGAGGAATTGAGAGAATCGAGAGTCGATGAGGGGGTGTGACAAGATGGACGAGTCAATGGCGGGTCTGAAATTATCTCACGTAGGGAGAATCCGATGCTCCTCCACGAGCGGACGAGCGCCGGCTACCGTTGAACGGGTGGTGGCACCTGTTGAAGACGTTAGCAAGCGGCTCGGAAGGGCGAACGTGAGCGATCCATTGTGTTGAGCAAGAGATAGATGAAGAGAGGAGGGATTTGTATTTCAAGCAGCTACAGGGAGAACTCACGAAGGAAGAAGATTGGAAAACGTTTTGGCGGTGTTAGACGATCACTGGGGGATAGTGATCTGTACTGGTAAGGCTTTGAAGTGGGAAGCTGTCTTTTTTTGCTACTGGACTGGAAGACGGACGAGACCTGAGAGTGGTGGGTGAAAGGAAAAAAAAAAAAAAAGAGAGAGAGAGAGAGAAGGGCAGCGAGGAGGGGAAGTATTTGTACTGCACAGCGGGCAGGCGAGATTTGCGGTGTGGGCTCGCGCGGGCCAGTCGGAAGCCACGCTGCAGCCAGCTCCACCGCACGCAGCCCGCCCTCAGCGCGAATTGGCTGCGGTGCACAACGAAGACCGCGAGGCGGGTCGTCATCGTCGGGGATTGCGGACTCATTTGTCGGGCTGCGGACTGAGTGAGCTCTGCATGCTGCGGGAAGAAAGGCGGGCCTTATCGCACGAATGAGACGAAACGCCGACTCTACGACTCAGATCCGGGTCCCGATGACCAGCAAGCATGCCAAATGAAATCAGTGCAAATTCAGCAGCAAGCACTGCTTGCCGTCTCCCTGCTGCTTGCTGCTGCTAATGCTGCTGCTAACCGGTGCTGCCGCTGGACCGTCACGATGAATGAGGCATCTGGATAACTCACCCGCAAGCCCCGCACCACGGGAAAGTGAAGTGGAAACCGCCAACACATACGCACGCCTGACAGGCGAACCTCGTGTAGGCCAGTGACATTATTAAGTTAGTTAGTCAATGGATTTGGTTAGCTAGTGCTTCGAGTCATTCCGTTCTTTGGCTTCACCTTTGGTCTCTTCATCGATCAGCCAAAGACACATGGATGGCGATTTACGTCGGGAGCGGGAAGCTATCCGCGCTCTGTGTGTGTGTGTGTGTGTATGTGTGTGTGCCCTGAGAGGTGGATCCTCGCGTGCCCGTTCCATTTGTCATGACTCCTACATGTCCACGCTGCTCTCGCCCAGTCATATTGGCCGTGGTGGTTTTCCAGGGGTTCCCGGGCAAGCCTAAGTGTCCTCCGTGCTCTGTGGACTCACTTAATTTCCTGTTCCGGTATAGCGTGCCCGATCGGGTTAGGTGCCTCGCGCCGCCTCCTCGAGATATAAAAGCCGTCCTCCTCGCGCCGCTTCGACGACCTCTGCCCGTCTTCCGTCTTCCTCTCTTTCCCCTCATCTCCCTCCCGCCAACCCTGGTCGGATCTCTCTCCCGCGGCCGTCCCACATGCGACTACGTCCACCGCGGCCCTCTCCCGAGCACGCTGCGCCGCTAGATCGACCTGCCCATGACGGCGTTCTCACCCTCTTCCCTCCCTCTTCCCAGGTATCATTGGTGGCCGGGGAGGCGTGAGACACGCTGGGCGCACGGCTGCGCTGTGTCTGCGGTCAACTGAACGATCACACCACCGGGAAAGAAGCGCGATGCTGGGTTTCAGCTGCAGTTTTGAAGGGTCCCTCTGGTGTTTTTAGAGCGCAGATCTCACGGATGGACACCTCAGATTTTGCTTGAGCTTCCCAACCCGGAGGCAATGGTGGTAATATTGTACACCATGCATTACCACCAGCGAGAGCTGGTTGAGCGTGAGCCCGTTTGGAGAATGATATATGCCATCGACGAGCTCTGTGGCGAATTTGAGTTGTTCCCAGCAATGGCGCCCTGGTTGGCGCTTGATTGCCGGAGGGCCTGGCAAAAGCATCCAAGATATCTGGAGCTTGCCCTCATGGAAGCGTATTAGGAACACTCAAATTCCAGGTTCCAGGAGACGTTTGCAATCACTGTGCGGCATGAAATCGAAACTCTCAAAATGAGAATGCTACTCTTGAAGCTATAGGATTTTCTGACCTTAGAGCACGTGGAATGGGTCTGCCTTGGTCATCCGTCATGCCAGTATTGATAGCCAGAATGTAGTACTTCTCATTATAGTAATTCTGGGATGTCTCCAGCTTGTCAAGGAGATCAACTATATAGTCTCTTTTCAATCCTTTGTTTTGGTAGCCAATAAAACTCAAGGTTTAGTTCTGTATGATCCAAGGAGACTGAAACAGGACAAAGGGTGAAATGGCCAGCTCCTCAGAGAGTGTGGGCTCCAGGGGAGAGAGTTATCAAATCTTTTGTATCACTGTGGTTTGGTGGATCGCTGAAGAGGGCCCTTTCCCACCTCTTAATGCAGTCATCCTCCCAAAAGCATCAAAGGAGCTTCCAAAAATCTGAAATAGCAAATGGTTCTTGTCCAGCTGCCTTGGTCAGGTAAGATGGATAAATATGAGCAGCATCAACATTGTCTGCACAAGCACACACATTTCACTGTCACTCTCTTTGCACTACAGGAGGTGTCACCAAATTTCACTAAGCACTGGGTGTATGAAACAAACTTTTTCAACTGCTGCTTCACTGTGAAGCCTGGATGTAGCAGATTGTGAAATACCATGCAATGGACTGAGACATTGTTGCCCTAGGACGACGATCAGCTGGCGAGAACTTTTCTTACAAGTGCAAGGATAATTCCTAGACTAGCTTTACATTGAGTGATTGCTGATGCTGGATGCACAATAGCAAACTCAAGTGACCCGTGCACAAGTTCCTTCATCTCATGAACCCCTGCCAGGCGAACCTTCTGGATGAGAAACTGCAATTTTGAGATATCTGCAACCTGGCAGAAAGCCCAAAATCCGGCTGGACCTGCTTGTACTCAGGAAACTATTCTTGCATGACACCTTTCAATTCGCGTAGGATATATGCTCTCATGCATCTGACCGCTGGTTCCATTGCTCGTTGTCGATATCGGACGAGGGCCGCGCATCAGTAGATACAGCACTTGCCACGGAGTTGCTTGGGACTGCAGACAGAAGGGACGGGAAAAGGATTCAAGCAGAGGTAGCTCACTGACAGTTCGCAGACAAGGTCAGTCAAAGTTGAAGTGGAACAAAATTTGCGGAAAGAATCGAGGTTGATGGATGTAAAGCGTAGGCAATCGGGAGGGTCACGCGGATGGATTTAGGCTTAAAACGGCGTTGAAGAAGGGTCCCTCTGAGTGGTCACACCCCAGCACACAGAAGCATCAAGGGGTTGCCCCACAGGGCTTAGCGCCGCCTGAATCAGGTAAGGTGTCAAATCGCCAATTCGCGTCGCTTGGCCATCCTAGGTCTCCCAAACTAATCACGGCGTACCCTGTATAGTCTTCAGTCTTCTCGAAGTTCCAACCAAAAAAACTCGTGTTTTTTGAAATAACAACATCTTCCTGTGTTCTCCTCCAAGAGCTTTGTGGCTCACCATCCTCCATCTTCTTTCTCAATAGAGCAGTACGTATCCCGATCCACAATGTCCACAGGCCGAGCTACGTTCCGGAACGTTCACTTTTACAATGCGTTGACAGGGGATTGCCTTGGAGGATTTTACCAGAAAGGATCTCTCACTGAAGAAAGCATGATTGGGATTCTTACCAACATACTTTTAATTGTGGAACAACCTTTTACTGTCAAGCACAGAATGTCGGATCGGATCATTACTCCTTCAAAAGACCCGGTTGAGCTTGGAGATTATGACATCTCCTCCACAGGTTTGTGTTTTTACATGTATAATCCACAGAGGTCACTTAAGCTTATTTATCTAGGACCCCTTCATCTGAACGATGAGCCATGCGTGGCGCGACTCATCACCTACTCTTCCTCAGGCCAAGAGGATCAATTCCGCAGCGGGGTCCGTGCGAGAGATCGGAAATGCGTTATATCTGGACGAGTCAACAATCTAATCCAATTGAACATGTGGCCAGCATTTCATGCTGCGCATGTATTTCCACTAGAATGTGGGAATCTCTGGTGTGAATTCAACTATGGGCGTTGGGTAACAAACATGGATGATGCTGTGGGCATATCCAAAATCAACTCAACTCAGAATGGTCTACTCATGGACGCGTCTTTGCACAATCTTTTCGACCAGTATCTCTTCTCTATAAACCCAGATGTAGGTGTTTAGGATGCTTAACTTGTTTGCTCTGCTAACATGGCAAAGGATGGCTACAAAATCATCTCATTCTTCCCTGACGACATGACCATTGATGGAAGAATCCTGGATCCCGTCTGCCGCGATCCAACCGACCCTAATCATGTATCAGATGAGCTCCTCCGATGGCATTTTCGACAATCCGTGCTTGCCAATATGCGAGGGGCAGGAGAGCCTGTCTTTGAGTCTGACTTCCCCCCGGGAACGGATAAGATGGCAGTCCTTCGTGAGGAGCTGTATGGAAAAGAGAGGTTCGAGATGGAAATTGAGTCGCGACTACGATCCGTGGGCTAGAGGCGCCTGACCAACATTCCAGCGAATATTCAACGGATTGTCTCGTTCGTGGATCCCATTCGGTCACAGCGCTCGGATTGTGGATGCTATTATCCGGCACAAGACATAGGCGATGAGTCGTTTTCAGGGTTATACACCTTTACATTTTCCGTGAATATCTTGTAAACCGGGTGGTAGACAATTTATTTCTCAACCATGGAAGCAACCGCTATCTCTACGCCAGCGAGTTCTCCATCGATATCGCCCGGCTTTCCATTATGTCCTACACAAGTTGCAACAATGCTCTGCAGAGAAGGTATAAGGACTATGACAGAAATTGAGGTAAGAGAAAAGTCTCAGAAGGGATATATTCTTGTTTCTCGTCAGGAGTTATGATAGCTGACTTGTGAAAATAATCGTTACAAAACTGCAAGAACAGGGCAGAATGAGACCGTTCCAAGCAGTACAAAAAGAGAATTGACATGTGGTTAGCTGTAAGAGGTTAGGCCCTCTATCAGTTTCTCAGGCGTTGCCCTCGACATCCGCGGAGTACATCCGCCAAGTCGTCCACCAAGTTGTCCGAAGGATAGTTTATCCGTTATCACATGACCTAGAACTGCGCTGGTGTTTTTATTTACATCTTTTATCCTTCGTTCTTTTCTCCTTCTTCAACGTTTCCTCTTTGTACATAAGGAATATACTAGCTATTTGTTATACGCTCCCGTTTCCCCTACTTGTCAGGCTGGGTTGCACCCCCACATTACGTTAGCTCCTGGTTCCCAGGATGTGCACCAAGGCTTAGGCTATCATCCAAGGCATGCCTGGTGACCTGGTTAGGGATGTTGGAGCGGCTTGAACTTGGCTGTGAGGTTGCAAAAATGCCCTGGAGGAACAGCAAAAGCGTGGCCTTAGTTGGAAATGTGGTCTGCCCTGGGGCTTGGGAAAAATGCCGTGGGGAAATCTGAAATGCCCTGGGGGACCAGCAAAAGTGTGGCCTCAGTTGGCAATGTGGTCTGCCAAAAATGCCGTGGGGAAATCTGAGGACGCTTTTGCTGTTCCCGCTTTTTTTCAACTTGTTCAAAGCCACCCCTTCCCTGACTACCTCCCACTGAAAGCTATAATTTTAATTTGCCCTAGACCTTTTCACCTTCTTTATCTCTTCTTCCATTGCTTCCAGCAATGTTTATGGCGACTATGAAGCACTCATGTTTATTCCTGGCTTAGCAGAAGTATACCTAGGTAAGCTATCCATCTCCTGTGGTGGTTCAGAAGTTAATAGCACCAGGCCGGAGCATGACTACAGAAAGAGCAATATTTTTGAAAATCGGGAGCACCCCCGCACGTGTAGCAAGTCTTTCACTTGAATACAGAATTCTTTTTATTAGAGAGAGAGTCAGAGTCAGTTATCTTGCTGCTCTTTCTCTTACTGATGCTTGGAAGGGGCACTGGAGTTACTGCATGGAGTGACACATCAGGAACGAATGGATCACTGGTGGGCAAACCCTCGCATGCCTCGAAGGAGATAATGAAAAAGTGACTTAGGCTGTCGGGTGAAGGCTGGCCATTCATTGAAATTCCCTTATCTGGCCGAGCGCTTGTGGCAGTCATCATCTTACGCACAGTCTGATGCTGTGCGCTTCGCCGTTCAGTCGGAAAGTCCACATCCGAGTAGGCAAGATCAAAGTAAATGTTGCTGATGAGGTCGTCCGCATTGATTGGTGGCTGAAATCTCATCGTCTCTTGAAGGTCGTACTGCACCTTGAGTGTGCCGCAGATTAACTGGAAGGAGTGTTAGCGAGGATCAACAAATGGGGTCTCAAGCACATGCATTCTTTGTTTCTCGCTTCAGCGTCCAGGGGAAATCATGATTCGATTCGTAACAATAGTAGATCCTCCAGTATCGAACTCTGACGAGGAAGCCACTTAAGGATACGACGTTGTGATTTTCAAGGTACCATCATAGAAATGCTTCGACAACATTCAAGTCCACGTTTTCGAGCTAGTGACGGTGAAGTGGGCAAATATGTGTGTCCCAGCTAGTGAGACGGATCGTAGAGGATACTGCCCAATGACGTGTGTGAGGGAAGCTATGGAAAAAGAGAGGGAAAAGAGCGAGGCCGGCGAGGCAATAGCGAGTGGAGAGACATATCCATGAGATCTAGCTATCATACAAGTGACTGCTCTCTCTATGCAATGAGTAATGTACAATGTGTGTCCTCGAGAGGAAGATGGTCCAAGATCAGATGCTCGAAAGCGTACAAATATAGAGGGCGAAGGGGAAAAGGGGGGGGGGGGAATCGGCGCCGGGCTGACTAAGCATAAAGCAGGGGCGGGTTCCCCACTACAATGGGGTCGGCTTCAATTCTTGAACGAACCTTGTCAAGGTAAGAAGGCTTCAAGCAGAAAGCAGGTCAGGCGGATGTACCGATTCCAATTTTTTTCCATGCCTGCCATTGTCGCCAGTGTATTCTCCTCGAGTTCTGGCTTTGGTGGCTCTCTTGGCCTACTGATCATATCCATCCACTGTGTACGACTCCTCTGAGCTGGAACCTTGCGTTTGACGGGAACCCTGGTGAAAGGCAAGACTGGGGACAACTGATCGATAAGGGTACATCAAAGGAGATGGGTATCAGAGAAAGGAAGAATGCTGCACGCCCAGCACTGTACGAACTTATATATTCTGATCATTGTACTCCGTAGAGATTGGCCGCAGGCTCTTTTTGGAGGAGGCGTGAACATCGAAGAGCTCAGAAAAAGCGAATCATGGGCATTTTTTGATGTGGTGTGCGCTGGACGGAGCTAAGAGCTCCTGGCGTAAAAGCAGCACCGCCAACAAAAAAGGCCACGCCCCTAGTGTGGCCTTTTAAGTTGACGTCCCCCAGTTACTCCGTACCTCAACCTCAACCCATTGCCGGGACAGACAAGAGCTTCGTGGCGGGGTATCACGGCGGGGTAACTCGTTCACACACCCAACCAGCTCTGACGAGACGCTCCGTACTCACACCACCACACAGCGACATCCCACGATTATTCCACGAAATTCTCCATCCGTCTTTATGTATGTATATGCATGCATAATGTGTGTGTGTGTCCACTTTTTCCCTTTTGCTTCCTTCATTAGCCGTCGAAGGAGAAAAAAAAAAAAGGACATCAAGCAGTCTGTTTGCTGGCGGGCTCAAACAGAGATGGAGACACCATTGTTTGTGTATGAGTTCTTAATCCGATGAAGACAGCAGCGTTGATCCCGCAGTGCTCCCGTATCGTAAAACATCCAGAAAAGATGAGCCATCGCCGCCTTCTCGCTGTGATCGTGACTACCCCTCGGCCGGCCTTTTCTTCCCTTCATCGCCCGAAACTCTCTCTTGGAAAAAGCGGATCTTCCTGGGAACCTTGACAGTTGCTCTCTCATCAACCCCGCCTCCCTTTTTTTCTTTTTTTTTCCCCGTGGAATCTCCCCTCGCAGGATCGCACTAGTAGATAACACGATTGACAGTCGCCGATGGAGTGTCTTTACCCGTCATCCTGACGTTCTGGCTGCCCGACAGATCCGCGTCTTGACGGCATTTTCTTCGAGAAGTCGGGTATTTTGAAGGAGAAAAAAAAAAAAAAAAGGGCCGCCGTCCAATCCCTGTGCCATTTTGAGTGCATGGTGGGATGCATGTCTCCGCCCGTTCTGCAAAACAATCCCGTCATCGAGGACTTTCCGGCTGATCACTCGAGTTCTCCTATCATTAATTCCGGCCTTGGCATAATGGATCCATGTCTATGTCGTCGCCTTTGTAACGAGTCAGTTGGAGTTGGAGGGCATTCCATCCCGGCTGACAGATCAACCCAGAAGGAAGTTTTAGAAGTCGCGCTTTAAAGCATGCCACGAGACGTCTGCTCACGATGATGGGTTCGTACATCAAAAAGAGAGAACTCCGTATTTTAATAGGACAACACTCTTGTATGGAGTTATTCCCCATTAATACGATATTATTGCGTGAGTGAGCACGGGGCATGCCGATCGGATCTCCCCAGGGTGGACCGTGACGCGAGGATGATTCGCATAAGTCCGGGCCATCAGCTGCCCTTCTTCGAGTTTCTCCAGGTTTCAGCAGCGCGGAGAGCCTTTCGTGCACGCTCCCCAACTCCGCGACATTTCCAGTTTACTATGTAACTATGAGCATATAGTTTTTACCTCTGGGATCGCGCTGAACAGACTGTGTGCCAGACCGTTGGATCCCAGTGCTCTGGAAGAGGAGCGTTGATGATGCGACAGACCTCAAGCCGAGGGCGTTTTGTGGGGGTGTTTTTGTAACTCTCTTGACGCGCCAACAGTCGGAGCTGAGGAGCCTTATTATGTCCCGCGCCCGCTGCTCCTGGTCACTCCCACCGTCACTTGCCACTGTCATCGTTGTTACATTTCGGAGTCCTGCAGGTGGACAGTCGTTCCCTTTCCAGCCCCGTCTACTCCGTACCTGTCTTTTTTTTTTTTGTTGTTTCTCTCTTTTTGCGTATTCTGTTTGTCTGTTTGACTGCCGGCAGAACGCGCAATCCAGCACCGATCGACGCCCACGCTGATTGGCCGAAGCTCCAGGTCGCCGGAAGGAATGAAGCGCAGCCAGCCTCTGATTGGCTGGGGTGGCGGAATTGTTACTCCTCTACATACCAATCAGAGGCCGTAATTATACCAGTGGAGACGACCCACATCGCCGATCAGGAACTAAACGTGCTTTATTTCGGCGCTATACCATATTTGGTATGATGTTATGGATCCTGTCACTGGGGAAGTGGAGCCACTAGTCAGGTACGGAAGTTACGCTAACCCCATCTGGTCTGGCGGGATGTGCCAGCTGACCAACCAGGAGACGCCGGCGGATGCCCAGACATGTGAAGTTCCCTTTCTGAGGTCTTTCCCTCCCCGTCGCTGCTGCTAGGTCCAGTCGCTTGCTCTTTCTCCATCTTCATCTCCATCTTTGGACTTCGCTTCTTCTTCTTCTTCTTCTTCTTCTTCTTCTTCTTCTTCTTCTTCTTCTGCTTGTAATTTTTCCTTTTTCTTTTTCTTTTCCTTTTTTTGGCCTTCTTCTCTTTGTGTCTTGTTTAGTGAGTGTCTTGTATCTAATCTCTAATTCATAATTCCAGCCCAATTGGCCTGAGACATTAATTCACCTGTCAAGTCTGGCTGGCGACACTTGGCCCCCTTCCTTGGTCTTGCGACTGGGGTCTCATGCATTGATTGACGTCGCATCCGTCAAGTTACATACATAGATTGCTTGAATATTCTGCCCCAGCAACTCCTTTTACCCCGTCGTCCCTTTTCCCCTTTCATGATCCTATTCCCTTTCTCTTCTTTTCTTTTTCTCAACGCTGCCGAAACCCTCGATGCTCACCGCCGACCATCGCCATCATTATCACCAACGCCAACACCAACACCTATCTTGAGGAACGACTTCCAGCTCAACGTCCGCCAAGCCGATTTCCATACAACGGTTTACCACTACTGCCGCCACGAACCCCCATTTTACGGTCGCATATTAACCTCCAGGTGTGGGTGGTGGTTGAACTGCTTTCTTTTGCTTTTGTGACTGTGACCGATATATCCTGGCTAAAACCCGCAACAATCTCGACCCAGCTCCCCAATGATCCTGCCCGCAATCTTTGATCACTCTCTGAACGACCATGGCGGGAGACCTAGACGACTTTCTACCAAAAATAAAATGTTCAAGCTGCCAGGCAGAGGTCGAGCTGTCGGCCATGGGAGAACATGTCTGCCAGAAGGAAGATAAGCGTACGCAACACCGAAGTGCCTACACTGTGATCCATTTTCATGGACTACCATACTTCGTAACTTTGGAGACGAATCCACTGACATTGCTGCGTGTAGCACTCCCTCCTCCACCTGCACCACAAGCAGAGGCCAACTACGGGGATGGTCGGCCCAGCACAGAATTGGATAACCTAGATGGGCCTCTCGCCAAGGTTGGACGCATGGCACCCCCACCTCCCATTGATCCCCATGCTGCAAGTAAGTCTACAGCTCCTTGTGTACCTCCCTTCCAATGGCGCATTGCTAAATATGGCACAAGACCGTCCCTTTCTCCGATTGCTCGTGCCGACATCTCCAACAAGCGGCGGCATCAAATCGGCGTCTCCCCTGTCCTTCTCGCCAAAGTCACCCATGCGTCAGCCTCAACGAAGTCAAACGTCACCCTTACCCAATATTCCCTCTCCAGAGCGAGCTAACATAGACTCCGTGATTCCTCCATTCCCAGGACCTGATCCTAGAGCCAGTACAAAGAGCAGGTCCAGGGCCAGGACCTTGGTCAAAGGAGAGCGCGTCCAGAGTCCTCTGGTAACCAGTCCCTCGGAGATTGCGAATAATGGCTTAGATTTCCGGCTCAACCAGTCAACATCAACGCCAGTACATGAGGATGATGACGATGATGACGATCATGAACGACGTCGACGCCGCTCGCGGGCCAACAGGCACAAACGGGAGGTCTCAGTCGATAGCAAAAGCCTATATCGAATGTCAATGGCAAGCAGTCGCTATGGGGATTCGATCTCTCGATCCTCCACTCCAGGATTCCCAAACACCGCTAGCCTGCGTGGCCACCCTAACTACTTGGACGAGATCCCCCCTCTTCCAGCCTTTCCCATCAAGAGTTACACACCAACCCCTTTCATAGCCGAACCAGAGCCGTATCAATTTCCAAACACAGAAGAATTCGAAAATGATAGAATCGCCACGACTCCTCCCAGGAGCTCTGGATTGTCGACTGGTCTTCCCGGGTTTGAACTTGGATTTCCTATCGATGGGGAGCCCCCAAAACCGCAAGATCGTCATTCGCATGCTGCACGATTATCAGAGGGTAGCCGTGGCAGCGTTCCTCTAGAGGTGAAACGTCCGGATTCGCAAAGGGGACCAGGTCAGGATGTTGATTTCCCTGCGTATTCTGTCCAGGAGGACTTCTCCGTCTCGAACTTTGCACGCGGTCTTGGTCTCGGTGACCCTTATCATACGACAAACGATTCTACTTCATCCTCAGATTCTTCTCCTTCGGACGCTGCAACAACAGTATCCTACTCTACACAGCCATCCGAACCACCCAGTGCAGAGCTGAAGCCCCCTCCGAGCCCCTACAAGTACGACCTTGATTCGCCAACGGACCCGTTATTCCAGCAGGGTCGCTTTGAATGCACGCCACCGAAATATGAACGCTTTGGTGAACTTGAATCTGAACCAAAGCCAGAGGAACGAAGAGGTGAAGTACGATCCGTCAGGTCTCGCCGTCCATCTCAGCCCAACCAACGCCCGACGAAGACCGATTCCCCTCCACCAACACCCGCTCCTCCAAAATCGCCTGGACAACCTCGTCGTGTTCGTTGTCGGGGCTGCGGAGAAATAATCGTCGGCAAATCTGTTTCTTCTGCTGATGGTCGCTTAACCGGTCGATGGCACAAAGCTTGCTTCGTGTGCTATACCTGCCATTCGCCCTTCCAGACGGCGGACTTTTACGTTCTGGACAATAATCCGTTCTGTGCACAACATTACCATGAACTAAACGGATCATTATGCGCCTCTTGCGGACAGGGAATCGAAGGACCCTGTCTGCAAACCGAGGAGATAGTGCGAGACGAGAAAAGCGGTACGGAAAGAAGACAAATCTTCCATCCAGACTGTTTCAGGTGCAAGATGTGTCGAATCGTGCTGAGAGAAGATTACCTCGAATGGAATGGCGACGTATACTGCGATCGAGATGGTCGCAGAGCAGCAGCCATTGCATATTCTCCTCCATCGCCAGGTTTTCCTCCTGGTCCCGGTCCTGGTCCCGGTGCCGGTTTCGGTTCAGGTCCCGGACGAGGCCGATCCCCAGGACCCGGGTACAATGGTCCACCACCTCCAGGCTATGGCCGTCGACCGTCCTACAACTCGCCGCTCCCCGGCGCACCGCGAGGTGGATCAGGCCCGGGACCAGGTCGAGGCCGCGGCCAGGGTCCAGGACGAGGTTACCCAATTCCGCCCAACCGAGGACCTGGCGGTCCTCCCGCAATGCCGAAAATATACCCTCCCAGCAGAAGCGGCAGTGGACGCAGCAAGCAGCCTCCTCCGATGGGAAACTCTCTGAATCTTCCCGGTCCACGCAAGTTCCCAGAACGGCGGAAGACGAAACTGATGATGCTATGATGATACACAGACACACACCCCTTATATAATTATACACATATATGTAATTAGATCTAATTACTAACTCCCAAGGATAGGCGGAGAGAAAAGACAATGCTCTCGATAAACGCCCCCTCTTTGCTCTTTAGGCCCTATTATTCATACGGTTCTACCATTCCCTATTCTAGTCTTGCCGTTCTACATTCCCCCTCTCCTTCTATACCCCTTAACGATCCCTCGCTGCCCGCTGCCTCCGCAAGTTCCTGTATCCTCAAAACAATTCTCCTTTTTCATAATCCCGTCACCACCAGAATGCTCCTTTCGTCTTCTTGTTATTGATTTGTATCATGCTGCCTGGAAGTGTTGATTTCCTTGTCATACTCCTTTTTCTTTTTTGTTCCTCTCTCTCTTCGTTTGGACCCGGAAAACAGGACTGCTGGAGATAGCTTTATACCCTCTTGTCTTTTGACATTTTTGTTCATTTATTGAATTGTCTATCTACTGATTTATTCATCATTTTGTTTTATATTTCCTGCTGTATTATTTCTATATTATTGATCCACTTTGTTCAGTTCATGCCTTCTTTGCCTGTTGGTGTACAGTGCTGTATGTGAATAGCTGATATTATCAGTCAACACTCAATTCACGCAACTCATTGGTATAATATCATAGTCATCTATTCCGGAATGCTTCTATTCATGTATAACTTAGGCATAGCCGAGGGAATCCTCCACTGTGCTGTCCAACCTCGCAATCCTAACTGGGTATATCAACATCAACAGCATCCCAAGCACCCACGACGCCACTGCCGCAGCCAGCGCCACGAGCCTCTGTTCTAAGCTGATCTCCGCCTCATCACTTGCAAACCCATCCCCATAACCATCGTCCTCCCATTCTCGCACAATCTCGCCAAACAAAGCCAGCTTATCGGTAATCACTCCATCCACTCTCCTTCTTACACTCCAGCGCATCAGCACCTCTTTATTTACAGTCCACACAAACACAGCCTTCCCAGCTCGCTTGGCATCCGCGAGGAATCTCCTCCCACCGCACCCCATAAGCACTTTCTGATTCACACTGAGATTAACCCCCGGAAGGGATATGAACTGGCGGGCATATTGGATGGAAAAAGTCGTTATGGCAAGCGGGTATGAGGGGAAATGGTGTCGCACTTTGGAAAGATATTCGGCCTAATTGATCCGATTAGGGACGGGGGAATGAGAGCGCGTGGTCACGCGTAAATATATAGCGTTGGACAAGGGGGAAAGGGCATATGTAAGAAGGAAATTGGCCCCGCGTACCGTCCAGCAGCCTAGTACCACACGCTCATTCCAGGGTCGATGGGGAGATGCGACGGAGTCGAAGGCCTGGCTAAGGGCGGTTATTACATTATGTGCATTATTGTCAGCCTGTTCTTCCCCTTGAGGTGTTAGAGCGGCTGGAAGTTTCTTCCGGTGACTTGCGATGACAGACCTTTATGTCCAGGATTATCCACACGTTCGCGCGCTCCGGGGCAGCTATATAATCCAGCAGGTCTATCAGGCGCGGCATGGGTCTGTGTGGAGGCTTCACGGTCCGTAGGGCACTCAAGCATTTCCAATCGCAGTCGATGACACGTTTGTCGACGCCAAAACAGCGTTTAAGCGTAGCATCCTAGGGCAATGCTCAACTATCAGCCATAATCTCCAGAGGATTATGGGTATAAAACACATATTGTAGCCATAGCTACAACCGACGCACATGAGAAAGAACCACCACGCCGTCTCTTGAGAGATGGATATCCGTCTCAATCGCATGCGCACCAACTTCAACCGCATGCATGAAAGCACTCATTGTATTTTCGGGGAACTTTGCGCTGTATCCTCGATGAGCGATGGCCTGAGGGACAGTGATCCCCCCGCCTTTCGAGCGGATGGACTGAGCCCATGTAGCTCCTGCTAAGTCAGCGTCTTATTACTTTTACCGTCCCGTCCATTGCATCCGGGAGGCGTGGGGGGGAACCGACGACTAATCGGCTCGAACAGCGTACTAGAAAAGTGCGAACTCTTGGTCGACACCAAATGCCCCGTTTCCAGGGAACTTTCAGTGTCCAGCGGCGATAGACACTCCATTTCGTGAACGGTAGACCTGGATCTAACGCACAGGTTCCTTTTTGAACTATACCCGTCTCTTTTGATCCGCGCCTCTCTATTTTCGGGGCATTACTCCCGTATTCAAACACTCCAGGATAAAAGAAGGGGAAGGGGGGTTGGTCGATGATGAAAGGGGGGATGTCTGGGAGAAGGAAAGCATTCGATGAGAGAAAAGAAGACCAGGCCCTGGTTCAACCCATCGCCTGGGTGGTAAAAGCGAGTATGAAGTTCACCACGCAGCAAGCAGTCGCGGGCTCCAGCTTCCCCTGCCGCCCGCAGCAGGCGAGGCGAAATTCAAATTCCCAAGTTGCGCTTTCGCTGCTGAATAACTCGGTATGGCTGCCCGTCGCTTCCTCGGAGAAAGACGCAGTAGCACATCCGGCGCAGAGAAACGAAAAGGTAGACAAGTCGCAGCGCTGGGCGGAGGCAAATAATAATAATAAAAATAATTCTCCGCATATTAAGCTTGCACAAGAGTTAGTTAAACCAACTGGCGGTTACATAGTTTAGCTAGCTTCTTCGTGAGTTGGCAATGAACTGCCCTCTCGCTTGCACTCTCCCAACCCCCTCCTTCGTCGCCTTGTACCGATTTGTCAAAGAATCGCGCGTATTCCTGCTCCGGCGAGCAAATTAGTAAGAAATTGCTAAGAGTGAGCGTGCGGAGTGATCATGGATAGCAGTTCCACGCGGACGGGAGGGGGCCGAAAGCAAGGACGGTGATGCGCGAGGACATGTTGGCGAAACAGGGGGTAAGGAGGAAACTTGGGCTGTTTGGAGGAAGTTTGACGGTGAACACAGGAAAAAAACCGGCCGTCGATTCGACCGTGTAGCCGATGATCCTGCTAGCTACGAGGAATCTTCATCGTGGAGCAGAGTGGATGGGTGGGTTTCAAGGGTGGAAATCGTTAAACCCATGATTTAGTTGTCATGAAGATGCAAAAGATGAATGTGAGACTTGAGAAAAATCCTAATTTTTCACCACTTTGTACAAAGTACTCCATGGTTATTAACTAAAGAACACTCCAATATATCAATTGAGCTACGGAGTTTACAGTTGAGCATATACAGATCAGCAACTGAAAATCTACCGTTCTGACAACCTCCCAAATCCTGTATGGCAGGTAACTTTGTCGAATATCAGATTGCGGCTTCTGCCATCACTTCTCGCTCAGCATCATGACAAGAAAAGCTTCCAGGAAGAATGCCGCCCTCCTACCAGGGTTGGAGTACCCTTTCTGGGAGCCGGCACCGCGCTATTAATCACTGCTTTACCGATTATTTACTCTATTGGAAGTTGATATTCTAGACATCGGAATCGAACCGTTCCAACACCACTGTTGCCAATTAACCTGCCGTGTTTCGCTCCTGATATCCCACATCCTCTTCCGGCGAACTCAGAGATAGAAAATGCCACTCTTCTCACTGAGCACAATGGATATAACGTTGTTAAAGTTGGGAACGAGTTTGTTGTCAAATTCGGGGGGGGCAGGTCAGGTTGACCTTGAAGGGATGAATATGCTTTTTGTCCAGTTCATATCAATTCCATTGTTTCTTGCTTCATTTTATATGGTTATTGTATCCTGATTGGAAAGATCAGGGAATCTCTGGTTAACAACTTTTCACTGCCTTCACGTCACCACATAACCTTTGCTGCTTGAGCCTGACGGGTGTTTGAGCTCCATTTAGATGGAAGCTTCGAAGCTGTTCCCAATTGCGCGACCATCTTCACCCTGAGTGGAATTCCGGGCCGTTCCGTCAGCCTGCAGATGTGCGTGATGTTGGATTGGCCAGAGTACCAGGACTGCGCATTGACACCAGCGCAAAAAAAAAAAAAAAAAAAAAAGGTAAGACATCAAGGCAAGAGCGGAGTGCAGCGTAGACTAGCTAGTTGATTGGTTTTGACCGCTGCTACTTCACCAAGAGGGAGTGTCCCTGTCGAGTCTGCATTGAAAATCCAATTCTTTCTCACGAGCTGAACATCAGTAGCCAAATATTCCCCACCCAAATTGCACTCAAATCAGCTAAAAATAAGGTCTTCATGCGATTGAACAACCCACATCAAGTGCCCGCAATTCACAGAAGGACAGGCGCAACGCGATGACTGTGCCCTCAGTCGATCAACAGATAAACGACCATCTTCAAAAGCAGCAGGAGCTCAATGATAGAATTGAAATTTCGGCTGCTTTCACAATCTTACATGAGGTAATTATCCTCCACCGATGGACTAGAACAAGGCAGCAAGCTAATCCTAACAGAGTACCAGTGACTGCCTACGGTGTACGACTCTCTGTGGAAACATTGAAAGAGTCGCTCTCCAAGTCGTCCGATGCGGGTTCTGAGACCTTGCAACGGCATGGGTGGCTGGTTGGACTGGTTTTTGGGACCTCAGCTTGAGCGCTCGTCATCATCTGATTCTGTGTGAGGTACAATTCTCTGTATTCCGAGCTCATCGCATTCCTTTTTGAACAGTTCGAGGTCGTGAAGTTTCCTTTGCAAATGCCGCCAGCTCGGGTTGATGTATCTCTAGATTGAAGAAATCGCCCAATCTTTTTCGGTATTGATGTTTATCAGATTTATATTAGCCAGGATCAATTACATCGGTGTAGACATTCCCAAAGTGCAGTGGTTGCATCAGTCCATGGGCAATAAAAATATCCCAGGAACCCAATTTTCTTCTTGCAGAGATTGGAGAGCGGGAGTTTGGAAATATTGCTGGAGTTCAGGTGATACTGATATTCGACATCTCTTGTTTCTGACTCAAACACAGACACCAAGATATCATATTACAGTCGATTATATACTCCTTCAACACTCCAAGCACTTCGCAACCACTGAGCCAAGGTGGAGGTACAAACATCTGCAGAGGGATTGTGTGACTCCATTCCCAGTCCAATACAGAGACGATATTAAGGTCATCGTCCACAAGTATATTCGCAGAGCGTAGATCACCATGCATCAAAACAAATGGTTCATGGTTGTGTTCCGGTTTCACCCAATCCATCAAGAATTGGCGGGAGCTATGTAGGCCATATAAATATGAGCGAGCATCTGATTCACCACAAACACTGTCCCGTCTCAAGTGAAATTCATCCAGTAAAGCTTGGTGAATCATAAAGATGTAGTCAATGGCTGAGTGGAATACCTGGTTGGGTGCAATTAAGCGAGACGGGTTAAACCCTGCAAGTGTCTGTTCGTTCATGAGTATAGAAAGACGTCGATTATGCTCAAAAACCCAGTTCTTGTCGTTTGAATCAAGAGTAAGTGCACCAATATGGTTGAATTTGCTGTTGGAACAGTTGGAGATAAATATCCACCAAGCTTCGCAAACAATCGACGTTTGTCGGAATCCGGGAGCTTGGGGATATCAATGTTGATAAGTGCTTTGCCATCAATAAAATCAAGTAACATAAATGGCAACCCAAGAATGTTATCTTTTCCTAAACAATATCCATGCAGACGTGGAATGGGGATAGTAGTCTTTCCTGTGATGAGCCAGCATTGTGGATGTGAATGGAGGCATCTACGCCGTACCTGAGCTTCTTTTCAGGTAGAAGAGCTTGTTTGCAGGGTTTGTACTGTTTGCGCTTGATCATGATGATGTTTTTGTTCACTGTTCTAAATTGAATTCAGACCAACATAGCTCCTTTACGGCTTGCCACCTAAGGCAAAAAAGGCCAATCACCAAGGGAGTGAGTTAATTATCCTTAAGACTCTTACATTTGCTATCCTTCTTCCCTGTGATGTTCCGGGTACACAAATCCTCAGCAGGCAGATCTGAAAACAACAATAACAATAGCAAAACGGTTCAACCTCCACTCCACAATCAAGGGATGTTAATTTCCCGCTCTCAATCCAAGGAGAAGGGATCTAATTCCATGATAGTTAGAAACTTACTTGCTCTGCGGCGGACATGTTTCAGGCGGAGCAGTGGGAGACGTGATAATATAGTCGTTTTCGAACAAGGCCTGCCCGAGCTTGACGGCCTCGATCTGGTTCTGCGCGCATGTGCTCGGCATGAACCAGTAATAGCACGTCGGGCTCGGCGAAGGAGTCGGTTTTTTGCTGTGCGTCGACGCGTTTTGGCCCTTGGTCGCATAGTGCGGGTTGGCGACCAAATCGACCTCTCCCGTCGCGAAATCTCGGCTGGTCAGCACACGACGGAAGAACTCAAGCGCCAGCTCAGGCTGGTAGGCGGGGACCATGTGGCCTGACTGGTAGATTCTACTGAATGAGTAGTTTCCGTACTGGCGGACCACTCCCCAAGACTTGCTGGAGTTCCCTGAGCCTTCGAGCTGGATGTCCGCATAGCCAGCTGCCCGGAAGCCGGCAGAATAATTGGACTCGACGGCGAGACTGACCTTTTCGCCTCCAATCCAGTTGCATGCAAAGTCTCGATCGCCGTATACCAGAGCCACCTGGACATTGGATTCAAGCAGATATGCAATGTCCGCCAGGTACCCTCTCTTGTCGTTTCTCGCATAGTCTCCTGTGTTGGTAAAAGCTTGTCCAATCGACAGAGATCCCTCCGTGTAGTTGACGGGAACGCCCAACGCCTGCTACACGTCTGGAAGTGCCAGATATCCGTCATAGTACTCGGCCGGGAATGGATCCAGGTAGCAGTGGGCTATATCGTAATAGCCGTATTTGTTTTCACTGATAAAAGGAAACTCGACGGCAGTCTGACAGAAGTCGCTGGCGTTGCTACACGCCCAGTTAACCTCGTCATTATTACCGAGGGCTTCGGGATCTAATTTTTTCGCGACGTTTTGACACTCAGAGGTCCTTTGGAGACAAGGTTCGAGACTTGATTGCATTTGGTTGTGAACCGACTCATTTACTGCCTGTATCCCGTAGGAATTGTTGAATGCCATTATCGGGAACGAATACTCTTGAAGCGGCAAGTCAATGCAGCCGTTGATGACACCCAGATTTTCCAGAGCCAGTACTTTGCCCTTGGTGGAATTAGCTTGAATCTCTGCATTCCTCTCCTTGATATACCTCGCGAAAGCTGGGCCATACCGGCCCCCGTACGACTCCGTCCAGATGTTGATAGCGAAGTTTTGCCGATTGTTGGTATACCTGTCAAAGTCCTGTGCCCAAGTTTCAAGAAAGTACCAGAACTGCCTTGCCGCATTCTCCGTGGTATTCGCCGTATTGCTTATATTCTGGCTCGCGAACAATCCTGCGATTTTCGTCGTACTGTTGTTGGGTACTTCCCCAGCATAAATGGACGCCGTTTCCAGGTCCATGTACCCCTTGGTTATCACATCATAGCTGAACCCTGCCTGCACAGGCTGGTCGACATACAGCATGTTAGAATATTTATTCCAGGAGTAGTTGTTTGGCACCGATGTCTTGGAATCATTGAGGACATGGCACGGCCCATTCTCGGCAAACAAGCCGAAAACGGAGGCAGAACCTGGTCCGCCATTGAACCAAATAGACAGCGGATTTTCTTGTGGTTTGTTTTGAGATTCGAAGTACCAGAAGAAGAGGTTGACCGGGTACGTCTGGTCCACGCCGGTCATAGCACTGGGTGGAAAATTGACGTAACCGGCGTACGACGCCGCTTTCCCGTCACAAATACTCTCCTATGAAGAATTAAGCGAATATTGATTACCTAGGAGACTTGGGACTGGATGGGTTACCTTCACTTTCTTATAGGTGATATTGACTCCCGGGAGGAACTTCGAATTGATGACCGTCAAGCCTGTTGGTGTAGGAGGATATCCGGCTTGGATCACTCCTACGAGAGAAAGGAGCTGAATTAGGGTAAGCATCCACATTTTTCCTTTGTTTAGATAAAACTGAATAAAACTGCGGAGTTTGACTAGGATTTGGTACCTGATGTGCTCAAGCAAAGGAACGCAATTAACCCCTTTGTCCGGTACTTTGATCTTTTAAATTAACTACTTCACAAGCTTCGGAAACCGGATCAACCTAGAGCAATCCTATATCATATCATCCTTTTTGATAACCGGTTGAGAATGGCTAGATTCAGAACGCGGCTTGCATATGTGTATGTACCCAGGTGCACACTAGAACCACGGTTTGTTATCAACCTTAGCTAGCACTCCGCAGAAGTCCGAAAATGTTTATCCATACAGGTGTTCAGCAGTGAGCTATGAGATCACTGCTTGTACTATACTTTCAAATACGATGAAATACTCCGTATGGATGCATGCATATAATGCAGATTTGACAGAAGTAACTCCCACTACCAACTCAGTATGTAATTCACTAGACACATGCTAGCAATTTGATCTGTAAACCAGAGAACCATGGAAAATGCAGCCATCAGACTGCAAATATGACGAAGCCCGAAATAGAGACTTTTCTTTTGCGCTGATCAAGTAGAACAATACTAGCAATCTGCAACAGGATGCGCAGCTGCGCAAAAGGGTCTCAAGTCTGAAGCCAACATGCTTTTGACTGCAAGATTCACCGTGGCTATCTCAGGATACTGTGCTTCCGGGATGAAATTCAAACTTCACTGCATCTCGTTCAAAAACGAGGCAGTGAGTCGAGCCACCATGATGGAAAGCACCGATAATATCGCCCTTCTTAACGGTTTCGTCCCCATCAGTATTGCTAAACCATTCGCAGGTTGACACCTCGGACATCCCAACAGGAACAAACGCAACGAGCCCGATGTTCGCGCCGCCGTGACCCCCGTGTCAATGATAAGAACACCCCGAGCGGCTACATTGGTGATAAAGCGTTGCGACAAATCCGGGCCACTTGGATCCGGCCCGCTCGAGCCGCCAAAGCCCGCAAACTTTGTCTCTGCAAAGTACGTTCCATCAATGAGATCTTTGTGTACAACCTTTCCTGTAACTGGGGAGTGCCAGCAATGATAAGAATCCGCACTGAGGAACGCCTGATATGCCGCGCCACCCACGAATCTATCAGGAAAATTCAAGGCTGCTGCCTTGGTCCCCAGCACGTCGTACAGGGAGTAGGGGGCCCCATTGAGCCAGAATGTATCGCGCCGGGAGACATCGGTGTCGAACGCAAGAGGGTGGGATTCACAAGCATTGATGACAGCGGCGCTCGCATCCAGGGGACGAACCGTATCATTGAATTTCCGCACAAAGAAATCATCCCAACACTGATAGCCAAAAACCTCCTTGGGCGCCGTCGGTTTGGGACATTTGAAGTAGTCTGAAAAGTTATCGGATTGCAAGGGAGGTGCCGTAGCCTCCTTTGCCTTATTGACCAGTTGCTTGATAGCCTCGTCCTCGCCCCAATGAGCTTTACGCAAAGCGTCATTCCCTCCCGATTTTTCTTTGAGGAACACGCCCCACGTCGTCAGTATTTCTTTGAGGTGCATATTGACTTCGGGATGCGAAAAGAACTGACGCCCGCTTTCCGTGCCCATAGGTTAGTCAAGAATGATATTGAATGGAAAGCCAATAAGACCAGTAGGTACATCCTTTCCCCTTGAATCTTTTCCCGAAAACCACTCAGGCACCCGTGTTAAGAGAGTTTGGAAAAGATATAACATAGTCTTATAGCTTCGGACTCGTTTCTTGAGGGTGCGTCCCTATCATAGGGCGCTTTGGTGGGCACTTCGTCGGACATAGAGATAGCAAGGCTGTAGAGAGTCGGATTTTGCTCAATCGCATCCCGGAACTTCGCAACTGGGTTTGGTTCGCCGACGTAATATTCAGGAATAGATGGCTGTATATCTTGAATGAGGGTTAGCCAGGCTTTGCGGAGCTTGAAGTCTCGGGCATCCAAAGCCCACATCCATGAAGAAGGCTTCCCGTCGCCATGACTGCTGACTTGGTGGAAATAGCTGGCAGAGGCCTGCAGAGTACCGGAGCACATACACGCATTGTCGAAGCTCTGTGATCTGGCTGTAAGTGCGATATTGTAGGAACTTCGTCCGCCGTTCTTCGTCCTCTCCAGTTACATACGTGGCTGGCCGCTCAGGCTTGGCTATGGATAAGATCCGTGGCGTAACTTGTTTAGGGATAGTTTGAATAGTTAACTGATTGGCCTTTTTGCCTAGTTAGTTAGTTAGTCTATTAATATACAGTACTTATAAGCTTAGTGTGTTTAGATAGCTGCATAGTACCGAGAGTTGTGTAACTAGTCTTGGCACCTGACAGCATCCAGCGCAAGCAACGCAACTCAGGGATAGTAATTGCTGATTACAGTTCCTTGTCGGCCAGAGAGCTGGTGTGGATGGTGTTCCTGGGCGGCAGAATCTTTCACGTCTGTTTCAAACATGATTTCGAATGCTTGAAGACTGTGAAGATGTACTAGTCCTGTCGCACAAGCTCCAGTTCTCTCTCCCCCCCCAAAGGTAGTGTGTCCAGTGCCTGCTGCACGCGGCTCCTCTCGCGCTTCCCAAACACAAACTCCAAGCCGATGAATAGGCGCTGTCCTGCAATCCTTGCTCCAGCTCCCGAGAGCGTCTGAGAACTAACCCCAATTTGACGACGGCAGCATTACCTTTTGCTTTATATCCCAGTTGCCTTAATAAAGGCTTGGAACGCAGCTAATATTATCTGATTCTAACGACTTGTTTGGAATTCCGAGTTCACCGAGAATGTAACAATCCAAGAAAAGCGTCAGACCTCCCTAGAAACCATCGACCCTCCTGAATTCCTCAAGGGTGGTGACCCAGGCTCGGATGGAGCAGCATTTCACACCCAGGACAATGGTATTATCCTGATTATTGTCCTTCTTCTCATCTTTCTTTTGAACCTTTTTGGATGATGTATTTAGCACTGTCTTGGGTTTTTCAAGATCATTAGAGCAGGCGGCACAATGGACTGCTGGGAGATGATACACCAGGTATTGGTGGCATCTGATCCACCGTGTGAAGAAACGTCTGGCCTAAAACAGGTGATTGACTGTTGAGTTCTGTCACAGGGTCCACTTCGAGCCGATGTATGTCAGGCTTGAAGTCCGGGCGGACTGCCTTCCCGAACCTAAGACCGTATACCTGCATGATAGCATAAATCTGATCCTCGGGCACTGATGTCGAGCGATATCTGGCCGTTCCGTACTGGAAAATGGGGTTTTGTGGAATAGAGATAGTAGAACCCGGCCTCCATGATCTGCTCTTGTATACGATAGATGTCATTCTTCGTCTTTGCTCGCTGACCATGTGGTAGTTGATAGAGATATGAGAGATTCTGGCTGTTGTGAGAGTGGGATGGCATCCTTCCTCTCATGATAGTCTCCTGCAACGCCAATAGAGATGAGAACCACGGACCTGCGAAGAAATCCGCGACGGCTGGGTCTAGAAGCTCAGGCAAATTCTGAAGGCTGGTGGTCGTCACTGCCCTCCCATCAATATGGTCCCGGACCTCGAAACTGCGTTCGCAAATCTGACGCACACTCGACGCCATTGCGTCAGTGCTCAGAGATGAAAGCCACGCAGAGACCTTGTTTGCCCTTTTGAAAACGCTGGCTTGGTACCCAACCTTGGTGTCAGTGTCATTCTGGTCGGTTCAGGCTACATCTATCCATACCCATTCAACCCCATTCCGCGCCCTGTTGATAATCTCTTTGAAAGCCTCTACCGTGAAAGTGGTCAGGATCAATTGGTGATATTGCCCACGTCGTCACCGAAACTGGTAGGGCGTCCGCCGTGATATCCTTGATCCTTCAGCGACCCCATGTGTAGGTGACGATGTTGTATTTTGGCGCCTCCGATACCTTATCCGTCTCCGGTACTGACATTTATTTTCCCCTTGCCTTTGCACTGGCGCCAGGCTCTCCACGTAGAGCAGTCGTCCGGCCAATAGTCTGAGACGTAGTCCTGATTATACAGAGTGGTTCTTTGCTAGGGAAGAGAGATAAGATCATTCCCCTAGCCAGGTGCTCGGTTGCGTACCATTTTCGCAAAGCTTGGGTCCCAATAGGTAAATCGGGTATTTTGGGCATTTTCTGGATGAAAAAGCTAGCGGGTAAAACAGAGAGGGGAAAGGGGAGAGCCGTTAGGAGGAGGCCGGGGTTGATTTGGGAAGGGGGATATTAAATGCTGAAGAAGAAGAAGAAGAATTAACCCATGCATCCAAAGGTACGGTATTCCATTAAAACTCAGGATTTCGCTAAAAGGAAGACTATAGTTGGCAGCGAGAGAATCGCATCGTCATGATGGAAGGAAAAAGCAGCGAAAAAAATAAAGGGGCCCATCAGACTAGGCCCTATCGCCACTTTAGAGCAAGGGTTGCTCTGAACTCAAGCGCAAACATATTTCATTATCATAGACGACATCTATCGGACATGGCTCTTTTCCCCACAGGATGAAAGAGTGGTTGGCAGCCAGCTTCTGTCGAAGAAGAAGTGAAGCTACAAAAACGAAAGTTGGTTTTTGATGATCATCAAATTTTTCATTTATGGTTAACCCTGAGGATTCAATCACAAACTAATCAACAAGCAAACAGGCTGTTCACAAACAAAAAAAATGGAAAAAGAGAAACAAGGAAATCATCCATGTTCTTTTATCCCTCTAGCGTCTCAATCGATATTTGAATCGGCGCGATTTCTCTTGGCAAACCTAGCTGACTAGTCAACAGGGAATTTCTTTCGAGAGCCTTGGATAACTAACTTACTGCCCGCTTAATGAGGCTCGCAGTGGACCACGATGCCCATGTTACCGTTGCAGGTTTCATACGGAGGGCCGTGCAGATGGCAGCCCGAGGGAGTGTTGTCGCAGCAAAAGTTGCAGCCACCGAGGTTGGTGCACCCGGATGGCATATTGCAGACCAGGACTCTCGACCTCGCCGGGGTAGCGGCGGCCGCGAGGAAGAGGGCGGAGAGAGCGGTGAAGACGGAGAGCTTCATGGTGTCACGAGTGCAGTCTGAACTGGCCTTGAACCGATGGATCGCTGAGGGATTGTTGGCTTGCTTGGCTTGTTCGTTCGCTGCTGGCGATGCTTGCGGATGGTCTTTCCATTCATTCTCAGCGAGTCCGTCAAGGCCCTTTTTATATCGCGACTTTTCCCTCGATGTCCTTGACTCTCCATGAAGTCCAGTTTTCGCTTCTGCTCGTATACCACCAGAGTTGGGGACCTCAAGGGCAGATACAGTTGCATGGAGTTCAATACTCCAGCTGTCGTCGCCTCTCCGACGGGCGTGCGGGAGACACGTTGGGCTTGCTTGAGGACCCTCGGAGAATATTATCCGAGTCACTTCGCGCACATGGCAACCCACAGTTTCGGCTTTGTTTCTTTTTCCTGGTCCCTCTCGTTTCTTTTCTCTGCTCCGTTTCGCCAGTTCCCGCTAGGCTGTCGATGAAGGTACTCAACTCCCTTCGCCAGCGCGGGATGCGGCGTCTTGGCTATCCTATCTCTGGAATAGCCAAGCACGACGGCAACGCCCAGGCACACTGTCAACAATTATGGGTATCTCAGCATGCTGTTGAAATTTCCGCTCGTGGGAGGGGTCCGCGCAGACATAAATACAGCCCTCACGTCGTATTGCTATCATGTGAACCCAGTGTTCCTCGACTTTGTCCCTCGCACCGAACTATACACTGCCCAAAATGGTTCTCAATCAATGGGTCGTTGTTTCAGTCTTATCTGTCCTCCATGGACATGCTCTGGCATTTCCACGACCTGAATATATTCCACCGTCTCCTGGTGGCGGCTCTTGCATGTACGCCGGGTTACCTCCCTCCCATATAACTTGCCTTTCTTGGCTGACCACCTCGACAGCTCGGATGGAGACCATGGGGACTGCTCATCGCTCTGCACTACCACCTCGTCGTGGACGGGCATTGCGACCTCTGTCTCAGACTTCGGCGCCTTCAAGAGTTCCCTTGATGCTAAGTATGGCACGGAGCCTTCCTCTGGAGACCGTATCCCCGTCCACACTACTGCCTTCTCCTTCCCCGGAGCTGGATACATCACTGCGTATGGCTATTACGACTCAAAAGCCCTCTCTTCAGCCGGATACAAGATAATCTCTGGCGTGACCACCATCACAGGGTCCTGTGAGCCAACAGCAACCCTTCCACCCTCCCCCACTGGCTCAGCATGCGAACCCCATGGTGACCATTGTAAGTTCTGCACTCTGTCTTGAAAGGACTCGGAATGATGCTGACCGTTATAGGGCACTGCGAGCCACTTCCAACACGCACCGCCGAGCCCGAGCCCACATGTGAGCCTCATGGCGACCACTGGCACTGTCCTCCTGGTGTTCCTGAGCCCACAACGCCGCCACCAAGCGAACCATCTATCCCGGCAACTACAGGCACTTGCGAGCCTCATGGCGACCACTGGCATTGCCCCCCTGGTGTACCTGAGCCCACTACGCCACCAGGCCACCCACCGCGCGACAACACTCCCGGAGACGATGAATGCGAACCCCATGGAGACCACTGGCATTGCCCGCCCGGTGTCCCAGAACCAACAACCCCTCCACCCGCATCACAGCCTACCAACAGCGCTCCTGCTGGAGAATGTGAGCCTCATGGCGACCATTGGCACTGTCCTCCCGGTGTTCCAGAGCCCACTACTCCTCCACCTGCATCACAGCCTACCAACAGCGCTCCTGCTGGCGAATGCGAACCCCATGGAGACCACTGGCATTGCCCGCCTGGTGTCCCAGAGCCCACTACTCCTCCACCCGCATCACAGCCTACCAACAGCGCTCCTGCTGGAGAATGTGAGCCTCACGGAGATCATTGGCACTGTCCCCCCGGCGTCCCAGAGCCAACCACCCCACCACCCAGCTCTCCATCGCAGACCAACGGCCCCCCAGCAGACGAATGCGAACCGCACGGCGACCACTGGCATTGCCCACCCGGTGTGCCAGAGCCCACTACTCCTCCACCTGCATCACAGCCTACCAACAGCGCTCCTGCTGGAGAATGTGAGCCTCATGGTGATCATTGGCACTGTCCTCCCGGTGTTCCAGAGCCCACTACTCCTCCACCTGCATCACAGCCTACCAACAGCGCTCCTGCTGGCGAATGCGAACCTCACGGTGACCACTGGCACTGTCCCCCCGGCGTCCCCGAACCCACCACTCCACCCCCGGCAACCTCTCCATCCCCCACTAATCCTGTATTCGATGGCGCCGGCTCGAAGAACGGGCTCTATAATATCCTTCAAACGGCCGTCCTGGCCGGTTTGGTCGTCGGATGGGGTCTACTGTAATTAATTCTCCTCCCTTTTCCCCCTCCCTTTTTTTCTTTGTGGCTTTCTTTTGTCTACTGTGTACCATTCATTTCTTCTCGCCCTGTTTCCTCATCGCCGTTTTCGGTGGAAAAGGTGATCGGTGTGTTCAGGAGCAATTATTAGTCTTTTTCTCCGTCTTTGGAGGGACACATTTACCCTTACATAGACGGCGACATAGATAGTTCTAGTCTGGACGGACGTCAAATAATATTATCATCGAAAACAGAAGGAAAGAAAATTTAATCTCACAATAATTACAAAAGAATAAAGAACTTGCGCCCATCCTCCAGATCCTAAGTCCATCATCGTATAATTAAACACTTTGGTCAATGTTCATGAGTAGTTGTAAAATACATGCAAAATCCAGAGTAGTCCCCAATTCAACCAAGCGTTTCGAGAGGGAAAACGGGGGAGGGGAAAAACAAAAGAAGAGAGTGAAGCCAAAGAGAAGATGACCAAAAAAATAAAAAAGAAGGCCCTCCCTTGGATTTATGAAAATTTCCCCATAAAGCCAACCTTTGTAAAACTTTAGTGAATTTCTCCGCCCATGGTAATAAATGAGTATTGATCCAATAATCCCGTCCTGCAAGCACAGGTATCGAAGATGCATAAGTCCTGCCTTGCCCATATAAAACCCTTCAACCGATGCTCCAAACCCGATGAAAGAAACAAGAAAATAGGGTATTTTAAAGTATAATCTAAGACGATCCCGGTTGTGACTTGGTTTCCGGCTGAGTCTTGGTCTCGGACTCATCTTGTGACTGCGGTGGCGCTGCTTGGATTGACGTGGCTTGATTCGATGCATCTCGTAACGCTATTTTGGCAGCTACCTCAGCTAACACTCGAGCAGGAGGCTGTAATGGCGCATCAGTTGAGGGTTCAGGTAATTTTTCCATGGGCAATTCAGTGGTCATCGTCGAGGATACTCTGGTTTTGCCTTCAGTGGTAGGCTGGGTTGACACATCAGTTGAGCGTTCAAGCGATGTTTCTATGGGAATTCTAGTTGGCGTCGTGGAGGGTAACTCCATTTTGGTTTCGGCGGTAGATTGTGTTGGAGCGGCTGTAGAACACTTTGGTGGCGCTTCTGCCGGTGTTTCAGTAGTTTGCTTCGAGACTAGTTCAGCTGATTCTCCGGTTGGGGCCTCGACTGAAGACTCGATTTGTACATTGATGTGTTGTTCAGGGGCTACTTCTCCAGATGTCCCGGTGACTCCCTGCGAGGGTGATTCAAGCGGGACTTCCGAGGTCGCCTTGACTGGGTCAAGAGGGAGGGGCGTGTTGCCGGTTGGCACTTCAGGAGTATCCTGGGTTGACTCTTGAACAGGAGCTTGAGTTGGCGGATGGCATGGTTGCTTTGATTCCACTCCCTGGTCTGTAATTGTATCCGGCAACGACGGCTCCTCTTCAACCTTTGGCAAAACTGTGACCACATCTGGGGTAGTAGGGTCCTGAGGCATTGTTGATGGTGGAGAGGCTATCTGTATCTGAGATGGCCCAGGCGGCAGAGATGATGGTGGAGACATGGTCGTGGGTGCAGTCGGTTTATCTTGGGCTTCGGAATGGCGTTGATCCCTTGTAGCATCAGCGGGAGGAGCACGGTTGGCCTTAGCGTCCCTATTGAAAAAGGACAAACTTGTTCGGGAAGATGATCTCTCATGATCGGAGGTGGGAGGACTTTGAGATCGTCCGAGATCCGACTCCTTGTCCTTCATGCCATCTTTTACGTGGGAGACCTTGGCCTTAAATTTACTGAAAAAGCTCTTACGCTCTTCGTCGCCATTATCCTTGGTTACAGGTGGGCTTGTAACGCTGGTGCCACTGACCACATCGGATGACTGAGAGAGCAGGGTCGAAGTCGAGCTTTCCTTATTGACCCGCGTTGTGTCATTCGCCATAATCTGGTTATGTATATTCGAACTTGCGAGTGATGAAGTGCTAAAGCCGGCACCTGCATGAGACCCAAGTGGCGCTGGTGGGGAGATGCTGAGTGAAACTGGTTCACCGGCCCGTCTTGACGACCGATGGAACCTCCAGCTCCGCCTCTTTTCCTTCTTATCAGTATTCTCCTCAGTATGTTCCAGATCTGATTGGTCCGTTACATAGTGCAGGGAAGGGGAAGGTGTTCGAGATAGAGTTGACTTTAGGATACTCTCCGTGGCCACTTGAGGACCGGATCTCTCCTCGGAACCGCTCTGGCTCGCGAGCGGCGTCATCGCGGTGGCCAGGCTGCTTGTAGTAAGGATCCTCGGCGTCGAGACGTGTGATTGATCCAGATCCGTGTCGGATAATCCCCGCACCAAAGGTGGAGGCGACGAGCCAACATCGTATGAATTGTCGTGAAGTGACTGCGTTGAGCTTTGTGCACTTTCGCTGGCACTACCTGGTATCCGACGTTTTTTCCTTAGTCTGTTAGGCTGCCTACCATCTTCAGGAGGGCTAGACCATGCAAAGAGCGATGACAGTTTCCGTTCCTTGTTTGGAGTTACCACCGGTTTTGAAATAATGGGTCCTGGAACATTCTGTTGAGGCCGGGCCTCAGCGTCTGCTTTCGCCGCGGGAGGATTAGTATCAAGACTGAGGTCCGGTCTCGTATTTTTGGCTTCGTTCATGGCTTCTATTGATGACACACGGCTCTGAGATCGTGATGCTAGGAGTGGGGAGGCGGATGGTGACAGTCCACCGGTCGGAGGGTTTGACGGGTGGGGTGACCGATTGAAGGCAGTCGGCGACAGACCAGGTGGCCGCTTTGAAGGAACGGTATTGCTTCGATGGACACCAAAGCTGCTAACCGACCTTGGAGTTGCTGGACTCGTAACGTTCCCTCCAGATTGTTTGGAAGTCTTGGAAGATACAGATACGTTCCTACGCAAAGTTTCATATTTGCGAAGGCTATCCGCACCGCCACTGGCGTTGGATGCTGAACGACGTATGCCGGATTTTGCTGGATGCGCATATATACCTTCTTGCATCTCTTTGACGGTCTGTTCGTCTGCCGCAGTGCCCGTCATGCCGAACAAAAAGTTGTCCTGGTTCTCGATGAGGAAAACAAGAACGTCTTGGCTCAATTTATATTCTTGTGGCGACATGTCATGATTGGGATGGGATAGTAAACCAGGCTGGAATATTGCCGCAAGATTGCCTGCCGTCATTCGATTAAGATCGGACTTGGACGCGAAGACAGTTAGCAGATCTAGTATGTAAAGAAGAAGCTGTCGGTTCAATGGAGGCAGCTCTTTGATCAGCCGCTGGTATGTCAGCACAGCTTCTTCTCTGGTAAGGGCAGCTGTGTTGTCCGACTGTTCATCTTCCCCGTCAACCTGGGTTTGGGGGTGGCCGCGGCGCAAAGGGTCACGGAACCGTTCATAGAAATCAAGCGGGACGATCGGCTCGGGGAGCTGGTTCAGGTATCGGCGTAGGATGTTAGCAGCGTCGTGCACAGTGTATCCAGTCCAATCAAGACCTTTCCCATATCGATCTGGAGAGTTAAAAATTTCCTGTAGATCCTTGATTCTCTTGGCGGAACCGCTCAGGCGAAAAATACCCTCGACGTCCGTGGCTATAACGGAAGAAGAAAGACATCAGACGATATGACCCCCCTTAGGCTAGAAGACGCAGAGAAGACCCTACCCTTTTCTTTTAAGAATACCCCACATTTGGCCACCACTATGGGAACGTAGCCATATACGAAGCTCTTGCCATCATCGCCGGTAAGAGATATGGCGACATTTGCGTATTTGATGCTGACGTTGAGAGGAACGCCGAAGATGCCGGCAGACTGCGGGGCTATATACCAAAAAGACCAATCAGCTTAGCTTCACAAATAAGTAAGGAGAGCCCTGCTTCTTATAAATGATGTAGGGAGCAGTGGCAGCACGTGCATTATGCAGCTGTGCGGGAGCGATGGCAAGATGGAGAAGAGATCGAAGGGAGAAAGGGCTTTTTTTCTTTTTTTTTTTCTTTTTTTTTTTTTTTTTTGGGGGGGGGGGGGGGGGTAGAGAAATACCAGTCTCGTCCTTCTTTGTGTTCCGCTTGAATTGTTTCCACCAGGAAGCTAGATCCCGCCTTGACGGAGCAGAGGGAACATCTGGGGATGATGACGATGCAGCCCCCGAAGCTGCAGGAGGAGCGCGTGCAGACGGCGACCCGGAGCTCTGCTGACTGTTTGCCATGGCGGCAAAACAAGCTTCTCTAGATAAGGAGAGGGAAGTTCCCCCAGCAGAGGAGGGGTTGGTGGTGTGTGCACGAGTGCTAACGTTCCGCGAAGTTGTGAGCGGTCAAAGCTGGGATGAAAGCAAGAGAGAGAGAAAGAGAGAGAGAGGGAGAGAGAGAGGAAAGCCAAGAAACAGAGGAGGTCCGGACCGTCCTGCCTGAAACAGGGTGGATGGACGGATGGGGACTAGAAGTTCAAAAGAACAGGAACCACAAAACGTTAAATAAGGCTGAGCGGTGTTTAATGTGGGCTGGCCGGTTTTTCCGGGTCGAGATTTGGGGACAAAGGGGAAAGAAAAGGAAAAAGAGAGAAAAAGTAAAAAAAAAAAATATAAAATATAAAAAGATAAAAAGATAAGGGCTAAGATAAAAACAAAATAAAATGCGGGATGTTCTTGAAGCTATCACAATGAGAGTCGACAGGATCGAAGCCCGTTCGTGATGCGAATTTCCGCTGCTCGGGGATCATGGACGAGGATGGCTTGGCATCGAGAGCATGGACGATGAAGCGCACCACTAGGCCAGCGACAGTAGAGGAGAGAGGAGAGGAGTTGTTGTTAGGGGAGTGTTCAGTGAGGGTTCGAAACGGTCGGGGACGGAGGTGAAGTTCCAGAACGAACGAACGGCGCGGTTAGTTCCCCAGCCCACAAGGACGAGGTGGAGACTGGGATGAAACGAAGGGAACCAAGATGAAGAGAGAAGAACTAGACGCGACAGCGACGGAGCATGACGGAACGGGGCTGTTGTTGGAGGTGGCGCGGGGGGGAAGGTCAGGCTGTGGAGCGAAGGGAGACGAGCAGTGAGAGAGGAAGACGTTTATTGAAAAAGGAAAAAAGAAAAAAAAAAGGGGGGGGCGGAGGATGACGGGGCAGTGAGAGAGACAAGAAGAACGGTTGAGCGAGGAAATGAAAAAAAAAACAAGAGAGATTTGAAAGAGAAGCAGAGGAGAGAAAGCGGAACAAGCAACCTTTCGACGGGGAGAACGAGCCCTGGCCAATCAGCGTGCGCCGTTTTGCTGTCGTGTCTTGCCTCTTCTGGTAAGGCGACTCTGGTTTAGTCACGTGGCGATGAGATGGAAAAACTTTACGCCGGGTAAAACTTTCGTGGAAAGAGCAAACCAGCAAGAGAACTAAAACAAAAAAAACCAAAAAAGAGAAAGAAAGAGAGAGAGTGAGAAAGAACCAAGAAGGAGAGAAAGAGCGAAAAAGAGATATATATATATATATTTATATATATAAGAAGAGGGAAAGCACCACTGTCATTCACTCACCAGCCATGGACGGGTAATTCCTTCCCCTGACACCATTTCTCCCCCCTCTTCTTTCCCTTTTCCCTTCACTGTTCTTTTGGGTTGGTGTTGTTGCAGTTTGATCCTTCCCGCTGACTGACAGATGTTGTTTACTCGTTCCAGACTCACCGCAGCCGAGCAGCAGGAACTCCAGAAGCGCATGGAGAAGAAGCAGATCAAAGAGTTTATGGGGGTAATAAAAACCAGCATCCCAAGCAAAAGACACACCGCCAGGCTAACCAAAAAAAAAAAAAAAAAAAAAAAAAAACAGGCCTATTCCATGATCGTCAACCGCTGCTTCGACGACTGCATCAACGACTTCACCACAAAGTCTCTCATCTCGCGCGAAGAGGGCTGCGTCAACCGCTGCTTCGACAAGTTCATGAAGACCGCCGAGCGCGTCAACCAGCGCTTCCAGGAGCAAGGAAACGCCATGATGCAGTCCGGCCAGATCCCCGGCAGATAATCCCCTCTTCCCTTTTTCCCCTCTTCGCCCTTTCGGCTTCAATCGTGCTTTTGGTTCGGCCTCTGCTGCATTCTCCGGGCGCTTTTTCCTTTTTTCTTTTTTTCTTTTTTCTTTTTTTTTTAAAATCTTTGTTGGTTTCCCCTGGGTTGCCTGTGTTCTTCTGTGGTTTTGGTTCGGGTTCATCGGATGAACGGGGATATGTTACCTGAAAGCAGCATTATAACTGTACACTACTGTCACCTAATTTTTTTTTTTTTTTTTTTTTTTTTTTTCCCCAAGTGGGATTTAGAGACTCTAATCCTCGTTCGCTCTCCTGTTTGTGTTCTGCTTCTGTCATCTCTCTGCCCACGACCCGCGCAGACCAACCTGTTAGTCACCCGTACGGCTCGCCATTCTACAATCGACACCGCCTTGAGACTTGCCCGGACCAAGGGCTTACCGCACCTCTTTCACCAGTTATCTTGCTTGATCGCACCCATCCCGGAGAATGCTGACGATCAACCCGCTCGTCTGCTCTCTTCCCGTGATGGGCACGAACCTGCACCCCCTTTTCATCTATTCCTCGAATATGCGGAGCGTCAACTGACAAAACTCGATGCACTGTGCATTCTTAGATGGCAATAGGGTGGGGGATTGTTTTGTTGAGCCAGATCCTTCGTCTCTTAATAAGACGTGGAATTTGAGAGCATTCAACCTAGGCTAGGCACCGGGGCAATTCAAAATGCCGACAAAGCTGACAACCCAGGCGAAATGCCCTATGTATGTCTAAAACGCGTAGCCCCTCCTCTACTTCTGTGCGATGATGTTAGAATACTCCACCCCCGCGAGAAACACTGCTTTTGAACTAGAAACCCCATGACTCTGCTTTTGTTATTTTTAATTTTAATTTTTGCTCCTTTTTTTTTTTTTTTTTTTTTTTTTGTGGTGTTGGGGAACTCTCCTCCGCAACGTTGCGTGTGACGGAGCGTTTGGGTTGTGGATATGCGGGGAAAGCACCTTTTTTGTGGCGGTCGAGATTCGAATATCACCTGGAGCTTGCTCTAGTTATTGCTTGCTTGCTTGCTTTTTTTCCCCCAACCCTCATCGTAGCGTGTCTTGGAATCTTGTCGCTGATCGTAGTCGCACATGAAAAAAAAAAAAAGAAAAAAGAAAAAGAAAGAGTCAATACTCCATACAGAGCTCGAATCACGGTATTGACGCAGGGGTGATGATCCGTTGATAGAGCTATGAATCCCCAAGCAGCTTCCGGGTCGGCGATAACAGGCGACGGACCGTAGAAAAACGCGAAAGAGAGCGAAACACGGACCAGTTGGATGTTTCCCCCTCACCGTGAAGCTCCGAGAGAACCCCACCTCCTCCGCCGCGCTGCCCCTCCTCACGAATTGTCTCGAAACAGAATAAATATCCTGCCCTGTACGATCCCACCCGTCTGCCCGCCCAAGTCGCACCGCAGCTTCTCCTCTTCGCTGGCTTCTCCTCATCCTTCCCTGCCCCAACGGAGGAGACCTATAAAAAAGCTCCCCCGATCCAACCCTTGTCCGTCTCATCCACAACCCCCCTTCTTTTTTCCCTGGTCATCTTCTTACCGTCAAACTCGTCTTCATTTTTGTCAACTAATTCATAACACACAAGGATCGATTTGAAGCAGTCAATTCACAATGGCCGATACCGTAGGAAAAGTGAGTCACTCTTTGCATCTATCATTGTCTTACCTTAAGAGTGGGCAATTGGCTGATTTCAAGATGACTTCATAGACTATCACTTGCAAAGTAAGACCTCAGGAACCCTTTTCCAACGGCACCCTAGATCGTCCAGAGGGGGCTATTGTCAAAGCCTCAAACCTCAGCGCGAATTACACACAATACACGTAAGGAACGAAAAAAGGCTGACCGGACCCAGGCGGCGGTGGCTTGGGAGGCCGCCAAACCATTGTCGATTGAAGACATCGAGGTGGCCCCGCCCAAAGCCCACGAAGTTCGGATTCAAATCTACTACACCGGTGTTTGTCATACAGGTACGGCCGGTCCCGGAGTTCTCCGGTCCCATTATTTTCTCCCAACTGTAAGTGATCCAGGGCGCTGAGCTTGCGTGCAGATGCGTACACTCTTTCCGGCAAGGATCCCGAAGGCGCATTCCCAGTTGTTCTCGGACATGAAGGTGCAGGTATCGTGGAATCAGTTGGCGAAGGCGTCACTTCCGTGAAGCCAGGCGACCACGTCGTCGCTCTCTAGTATGCATTTCCTGCGTCTACTTACTGACCCAATCCCTGAATCTCTCTCTCTTTCTCTCTCTCTCTCTCTCTCTCTCTCTCTCATCTTTCTCTCTCTCTCTCTCTGTGTCTCTCTCTCTCTGTGTGTCTCTCTGTGTGTGTAGATATTTCTAACATCCTGCAGCACCCCAGAGTGCCGGGAATGCAAGTTCTGCAAATCTGGAAAGACCAACCTTTGCGGTAAGATCAGAGCCACTCAAGGCAAAGGCGTCATGCCCGATGGAACTAGCCGGTTCAAATGCCGCGGAAAGGACCTATTACACTTCATGGGCACATCCACGTTTTCTCAATACACCGTTGTCGCCGATATCTCCGTCGTGGCCGTCACCGACAAGGCTCCCATGGATCGCACGTGCCTTTTGGGCTGTGGTATCACCACAGGCTATGGCGCCGCGGTTGTGACGGCCAAGGTCGAAGAGGGCTCTACCGTTGCCGTGTTCGGCGCCGGATGCGTCGGTCTCTCCGTGATCCAGGGCGCCGTGAAGAACAAAGCCGGCAAGATCATCGTTGTGGATGTCAACGACAGCAAAGAATCGTGGTCTCGAAAGTTCGGTGCCACCGACTTCGTCAATCCTACCAAGCTGGGCAATAAGAGCATCCAGGAGCACCTCATCGAGATGACGGATGGCGGATGTGACTACACGTTCGACTGCACTGGCAACGTTGGCGTCATGCGCGCCGCTCTCGAGGCATGCCACAAGGGATGGGGTCAGAGTATCGTCATCGGCGTTGCGGCTGCCGGACAAGAGATCTCCACCAGACGTAAGTTGTCACCTGGCAAGAGCGCGCGCGCTCTATAAGGATCATAACCCAAAAAAAAAAAAGGCTAACTAATATCTGGATATTACAGCATTCCAACTCGTCACGGGCCGTGTATGGAAAGGTTGCGCTTTTGGTGGTATCAAGGGCCGCTCGCAGCTCCCCGACCTCGTCGACGATTACCTCAAGGGTGATCTCAAAGTTGACGAATTTATCACCCACCGCGAGCCGTTGGCCAACATCAACGCCGCTTTTGAGCAAATGAAGGCTGGAGACTGCATTCGATGCGTGGTGGACACAAGGACTTGAACAAAAAAAACAAAAACAACGGTGCCAAAATTGCCCGTAAAATTTTTTGGGGATTCGTGAACCCCGGAGTGTTCAATACATATATGTATGTATGTATGTAACGCCCCCTTGTCATTTTCTTTGTGCCCGGGATTTTAATGCCGGTCCCTCACAGATATTACTGTGTACATATAATACACTAGCTGCTCTTGTCAGATATCATCATATCAACTAAGGTAGCTCTGATGCGCAGCAAATGATGAATCCATAATAAGCCGTCGTGGTTTCGGCAAACAAAACACTCCATGTGTGATGTCAGTCATGACAAGGTGATTAAACTGAGACTTAAAACCAGCTCCTGTTTTTTTTTGTGCGGAAAAAAAAAATAAAAATAAAATAAAATCTATGCTCTGTACTCTGTACGGAGTAGACAGTATCACAATGTGTTCATTGTGGTAACAGTGGATTTGGAGGTATAAATATCTCTCGGCCACCCTGCTAGTCTCCCGTTTGCCTTCCATGCAACTCATCATCAAAGGCACAATCGAACTATGTAGTTAAATATCAGCCTTGTCGTACTAAGCTAGCCCGCATGCGTAGACCAGCACATAGTGTGTCTGAATCCTGGAAAGGTCATTGGCGCACTACAAATAGCATACATAGACCTTCATAGAAAGAAATGGTGGCTCTCATTTCTTTTGCTCAGGCATGCACCACGGCGCCACCTTGTTACTTACAGAGTACAGGGCACAGGGCACAGTGTAAGCATTTAGCTGGTGTCCCACTTTTCCACTGGGGTGGTGGTACGTTTGCGGGGGTTGGTCGGGATGCTTCGACAGCGAGGTGTGGTTACAGTTACAAGGAGGCCTGCAACTTGGTGTCCTGATAGCAGTTGTGACTTCGAGAAATTGCTCCATACGGAGTTCATAGCATAGAATGCGTGACTGCATACTCAGTCGCATAAAAGTCTAGGGAAATGGCAAACTTGATATTATATATTTTTAGGAAGTAAGAGATCGAAGCAAATACTCTTCATGCAAGATATCCTCCCGTGTTACTCGGTAGTCACTCCGAAATCGTCACCAGCGCGATTAGTTACTTCGTCTTTCTTATGTCTAAGCTCCACGGGTTTTACTCTCTCGTTTGTGCTGGTATCCTTGATTTACACGGCGGGAAGGGTCCATCTCTATCCAGCCCCTGGTCCTCATGCAGGGCTCAGCCTCAGGAGTAACCACAGCACATAACCCTTTCGTCGCACTGTATTCCGTCGTTGGCTGGGTGCAAGCGGACCACGTCGGGAAGGGAGATTTTGGAATGAAGATCCCGAATCCTTGGGATGCACTAACCTTCAGAGTTAACCCGTCGTTAGTTAAAACTAAACCCTGGGAGGTGGGTCTCGAACCTCGGTGTCACCGCTGGAAGGTTCAGGCTTCTGGGGCCATACACACGAGTAGAGAGAACTTCGTGGTGCAGAGCCTTACACCTGCTCGGTGAAGGATTTCTCTCTCTGTCCACAAGCAACCTACATATGTAGATAGGTTGTGTGAGTGAAGTTGCTGTTAGATAGTCTAACAAGGTGCTTCCTGCTGCCATGTTAAAGCATAGTGCTTCCTGTGGGAGGGTTCATATGTATTCAACAAGCGGTGCACAGCCTTGAAGCATAGCAACCAACAAAAGTCTGGAGAGGACTCTGCGAAACCTGGTCTCCACCGTGTGTAAGCCTAGCTGGGCCAGTAATTGGCCGGACGCAGTGAATGCCCTCGCTGCCAGGACGCACGTCAACCCCCCCTCCTTGTTGAGTGCCGGGCTAGGTTGTCAGGGAACATTCCTGTGAGAAAGTCGCTTCATTGGACGGTCTAAATTTCACTGTGGATGTACACGGTGATCCCTTTGATCTGCATCTTCTTGCGCACAAGTGACTTGTCGTGAAGCTGAATCAGCTCAAACTCGAAGAGAGCACAAATATCCCTTCCGCTTTGTGGGATGTTGAATGAATTCAACATCGAGATCCCTTTTGATCTTCTTTTACTTACCCTAGAGCTAGCTTGATCTCTGATCAAACTCTTCTTGTATCATCTCAGCCTGCATGACCTTGTCTTTGTCGCATCGGAACTCGCGAAACTACTCGACCGCAGCGAGACCGAGCGCACGAATCGAAGAATTATCACCAAGATGAAAGCCCTCACAAAACGTGTACCCACGGCTGATTCTCTGAGACTTTCGCTCGCTGCTTCGACAGAATATGTCAAGAGCTGGATTTCCTCTACCTCAACGGCCTATGATCCCCTGTATTTTGAAAACGAAACCCCAAGGAAACCGGCGGACGTAAAAGGATGGCCGACAGAGCCTGGACCGTTGAAAAAGAGCGGGGCTGCGTATTTTGTGCGTCTGGTCTGCGATATTCTTGCGGTGGCAGCAACGTTTCCATTCCTGTTACTTGGGATATATGCAGCGCAGAAGCATGGGAAACCCGTGGTCGAGAAGGAATGGGCCACATTGCAGGAATCCATGAAAGTGGTATGTGCTTCCTTTTTGTTCGAAGAGAAAGGGAGAATGTTTGCTAAGTTCAATGACCTTCTCTCACATTGATAGGCTGTCACTTCGTTCCCGATCGTTTTCTCTGCGGTGATGGGCCGTATGACCCGGACTGCTGCCACATGGCGACTTGAACGTGGAGTTGAGCTCGGCCAAGTAGAGCAACTGTTTTGGAGTTCAACGGTCTTTAGCACCGTGTCGACGCAGTTTCTACTTGGCTCCTTTAATAAGCTCACAATTGGCCTCCTCGTCCTATGGGCGTTATCGCCTCTAGGCGGTCAATCATCACTACGTATCGTTAGTACAGCTGCCCGGCCGGAGATATCCAAGGCTAATATAACAGTTCTCAATACCGAAAAACTTTCATTCTTTGAAATTGGTGGCGATATACTAGCAGGGATACCAACATTAAACGGGTTATATCTGACAGCTTTGATGGCTCCACACGATTCCAAAGTATCTCCCGCGGATCTCTGGGGAAATGTGAAAGTACCATTAATGTCAAGCTTTGGCTCCTCTATCAAAGCTAATTCTAGTGGATGGTACGACATTAACCAGCACGAAGTGCTATATTCCTCCCTGATCGGTGTTCCCACCATAGGGCTCTCGCAGATAGGAAACAGCACCTTCAACATGGAGACATCTTACTTTGACATCGACTGCCATAATCTAACGCAGGCCGAGCCCGTGTCCCTCGAACGAAACATCACATTTAAGACCCACAAGGACACTCCACCACCTCGTGTCGTTCGCTTCCCGGGCGGCGCGTACATCGGGTCAAATGGCACTGAGGATTGCTCAAAACACAACTGCCAGATCTCGTTTTCTCTAGGAATGAGCCATTACGTTAAGGATTGGAGCTACCCAAGCGGAAATTCCACATTATTTCGTAAGGTTAAAGGGAACGAGGAAACAATCCTCTCATCGCCGCCAACGTTGCTTTTCCAGGCCAGACACTCTAACAAAACGGTTGCCTATTGCGGAATAAAGCGAGTCTTTGTCGAATCGGCCGTTACATGTGTCGGCGACCCGTCGCTCCTCCGCAAGCCCCAGTGCGCCGTAACTGCCACGCGAGACAGCCTCCGCCCGCATGAGCCTTCAGATATTACTCCCTTCTTGTTTGCGGGAACGTTTATAAACTTCTCTTCGCGTCTCGCCCAGTCAGCCGGCCAGGGCCACGCAGGCATAGCAACGATCACCGAACGCTACTTGAACAATACCGAGAACCCACTCCTCGCCGAAGCTAGAGAAATGGCTCTTCATAACTTACCAATAAACGCCTTCTCCCAGCGACTCACTCAAATCATAAACACATACTTCCTTCCTAGCCTTCTACCAGAGGGTATAGTCGGCAATATTTCTCTCGTTCTCTCCCAAACCCCCGTATATCAAGAGCAATCTTATGCCCACGACTCGTGGACGCGTTCTGTTCCCGCCACCGTAAACACTCCCGCAGGTGGGATCTACGTTGTCTCCGGGGGCTGGATGACCGTATTCATCGTCTCGTCTTTGGTTATGTTTGTTGCCGCGGTGCTGTCAGCCATTGTAGCTCACAGAACGTCGATCCCGGATGTCCTAGGATATGTCTCGAGCTTGACGAGAGACGCAATTTATTTTCCATTACCGAATGGAGGTTCAAGACTGGATGGGTTGGAGAGATCGAGGATTTTAAAGGATCGCTTGGTAAGGCTAGGTGATGTCCAGGGCACGGATAATAGAGCCGGACATCTCGCGTTTGCTGAGGCGAAGGCTGCTATGCCAGCAAAGAAGGGCAGGTTTTATGGATAGACAATGCGAACACGACTTTATGCTGGACACTTGATCTTCAATTTTTAATGACTTACACGATCTGCGCAAGACGGACTACTAAATTTTAATGGTGGGCATGGACTTCTGTTCCCAAAAAAAAAAAAAAAGGAAAAAGACAAAAGAAGAAAGAAATAAATAAAAAGGGAGACTACAAGAAAAGAAAATGTTCTAGGTAAATAAATTCATACACAATACATCTTGAGACAATTGATACTTTATCAACATGTCAAAAACATCCGTATCGATATGGCGTACGGAGGAGATCGGATTTTGGCGGTGAGGGTGAGCAGAATAACCACCAGGGTGCGCAAATCCAACTTCACTCCCAACTTTGTCGACGGCGACCAGACGTCGTACGTAATTCTTTGAGACCCTCACATCATGGATGTCCCAGCTCTTTATCAGTCGCCGTCCATTCCCTCCCGCCGCAAACAACAGTCCTCTTCTTCCCAGGCCGTGTCCATGCTCTCGTCTCCGGCCGCGCAAACATTTGCGCATATTCACCCCTTGCTCGTGCTCTCCGGGTTCGCAATCCGGTTTCAGGCACTTGTGGATGATCCCGTATCTGCATTGGCCGGTCTACTGCCTGCAGTATGCGCGGTGCAAGCTGCCTACGTGATTATCTGTCTACCTGCCGCCGGAAAGGATGGCCTTGGGAAAGAAAAGGGGAAATCGGGACACAAGCGGAGGGCTGGAGCAGCGGGCAGCAGCGGAGATGGTGACAGCAGACTGGGCGAAAGAATAGTGGTATGTAATCTCTCTCTCTCTCTCTCTCTCTCTTGCCTTTCTCTTTCGATCGCATGTTCTACTCGATACATTGGTCTAACTGTGAATTTACAGCCAGCAATCCTATCTCTACTTTTAACTCTCCTCCTCGGTACACCTTTTCTTACCATCCTTCTCGTACTATTTGGCGCTCCCGTTACCACACACATCACGCACACCCTCCTTTGCGCTGTGCACATGTCTGTACTCTCGGGGACCAGCCTCGTTTATGTCCACGGGACTGACAGTGCCGTATGGCGGGAAATCTGGGCCGCGTCGAGGCCGGTAGATAGCGTTTGGGGAGCAGCTGTTGGAACGGGCTTGGGCGCATGGCTGGGCGCGGTGCCCATTCCGTTGGATTGGTGAGTATTATATGGATTTCGAGTCCGAAAAAAAAAAAAAAAAAAAAAAAAAAAAGAAAGAAAGAAAAGGAAAAAGGAAAAAAAGAGAAAAAAAATTCAAGACAGAAGGTAAAGCTAATTATGGACTCAGGGATCGTCCATGGCAAGCATACCCGATTACAATCGCCACGGGTGCATATTTAGGTTATGCGCTTGGCTCCTCAATGGGGAGAACGCCACTATTTTACGGCAAGCGGATCCAGTTCGCTGACGAAGAAGAAGATGATGAAGATATCTCAACAGAAAATGAAAATCGGAAGCAGATTCAGTCGTCGGAGAATAACCCAGAGCCATCCCAAGACGCGCGAAGCAAACAGATATCACAGCAAAGCCCGAAACACAAGCAAAAACAAAAAGGTCAAAAGTCATAAGCTACGAGCACCGGATACTGGTGACCTAGTGGATCTCGTTAAGAACGTTCTGAACCAATATCCCACCGCAAGGATTTGTACTTATAGCTCATTACAAATAATTATACCGTTGATTCTTCTTTCCTCCTGCCTGCCTTCTAGCCAGTATAAGCAGTCTTTTGGAAATCGATCAGCCAATTTGAAACTTGGTCTCGAGGTGGTGATCAGGCTACCACATCAATGGATTTCGTGCACGGTTCAGGTTCGGGCAGATTTGCCGTAGGTGGAAGTTCAGCAAATCCGCTTTTTTTCTTTTTCTTTTTGGTAGTTTTTTGTGGTGACCAGGTGCTCCAGTTGTCCCAGCCGCCTGTACTGCCAAAGTGCTCAGGGATCGGCTCGTCTTTGGAGAACTCAGGTTCCACTGGCGGAGGCGTGGATATGAGTGCTTCAACTGAGGCATTGAGAAGATTGCCTCTTTTGCTCTTCTTCTTTATACTTGGAGGGGGGAACCAGGAGTTGACGGGCTCATAATATTGATTCGTTTCGGCGATTCCAATGTGCTCATCGGGTTCTTTCGCGCCGTCATCCTGATATGATGCTTCACCTTCGTCACCATCGATTGGTGGTGGTTCGTCCTCCGGCTGGTCGAAATGTTTGTTATCAGGCCCTTCGTCGATGGAGCCTTCTTTGTTAATTTCTTCTTCAATAATAGCTGGGTCTTCGGCAGCAAGCCCTTCTCCATGGCAGCATTCGCTATCATTTCTCTCACTATGGATCACCAGGGCATTCTCAATATATGTCTCCAACGCGAAGACCCTTTTAAAATATATATCCACCACACTTTGCATCAGAAACTTATCAAATGAAGAGCTAGTCCCGATCTTTTCCAAAAATTGGTCTTGGCGAAACAGGTTCTCGTCCGCTTGAAAGGCCATCTCCATTTTACTCTTGATATATTCGGAAAACCATTGCTTGTCCCCCGGAAGCTTCGAATAGATGCTCCGTGCAGTCTTCAAAACCGTAAATATCGACACCGACGTGGAAGACCCGAGCTTCTCCATACATTTTTTCGCGAGTGCCTCCAGACCCTCTAATCCATATCTCCGTGCAGCATAGTAAGCGAGGACGCTCCGTTTGTATTCAGTTATCGGGTCCCACTCGATTCCCTTCTTGAGTGTCTGGTACTCGCCGGTGTATAGGTAATGCACAAGCGTGTGGCCCACGTCCTCATCCACGAGGGGCAGCCTGATAGACTTCTGGCCGGAGTGGTGACGAAAAGGCCCCGGATCTTCGTCCCATATGGGTGTTTCTCTGATAAAGTATTCTGGAATCGTGTACTCCGTTGTTTCGATACCAATAAGCAGAGTGACGGTTGATGTTGTATAGGGGCTAGATTAGATTAATCATCTTGATCTAGGTGAAGAGGACAGCAAGCCTTACGAAACCTCTGGCTGATCGTACTCTTTGATATCAGCGTAGTCGGAGGATATTTCGTTCACGCCATTCAGATGAATGATCGTCGAGCAGTCAGCGGTCTCCATCTCGGGAGAGAACTTCTTTCTCCTGTACAGAGGCTTTTGCTTTTTCGGATTCATCCGCCAAAAACTAAATCTTTAGGGGACAATTCTTAGGTTGTTGAAGAAAGGGAAAAGTAAGGGATGGACAGTTGGATCGAACGGCCTTCTTGTAGCAGTTATCGGGTGGGAGGGGCAAGTTCATTCTGAGCTGTCCATGATCCGCACTGCCAATGATAAATGCGATGGTATGAGCCTTATTTAGGCAGAAAAGTGACGCCCAATGTAGGCCCGCCAACTCAGATTTACATGCTACACCGGGAGATAAAGGATGGGTAGAGGGGGGTTTGGTTTGCTCGGGCTCAGATGCCGCCCAACCGTTTGGATTGGCTGTTAAGTCGCATCATCTATATACAACAGAACATGCAGTTCTGGAAAGGAGGAGAATGAGATTGCACCAATAAAAATGGCTATACACTGCAACTGAGATTGGCTGAATAGATCGGAATGCAATGGATTAAAATCATGTGGTGTACCAGAGAACTGTGAAAAAAAAAAAAAAAAAAAAAAAAAAAAAAAAAAAAAATGATGACCTCCGAAAGAGTATAATGATGCGGTTATCCTTCATGCAATGGGGGGAGGAATATCGACGGAAAGTTGATTGTCCCTGAGGATAAATGCGAGAGATGACGGAAGAGAAAAGAATTTTACCATCACACCAGTGACCATGGCCAGGGTATCATAACATGGGAGCATGTAGCTGGGAAAAGGAGACCAATATGGTCAATGCCAAATGGAAATTCTGATAAACATGGAATGTATGCCGGAAAAAAAAAAAAAAAAAAAAAAAAAAAAAAAAAAAAAATCCGGTTTTGACCTGCAATCGAGAAGCGGAGGAATCGGAAGAAATCTTTCGTCAAACCATCGTATGCAAACTATTAACTCCTCCCCATAATTTTGTCAAACGGATTCAGCCGATGAAACGAACTCTCCGACTTCATCGGATAACTCTCGAGTGACACATTCCCGCTTTTCGCTCCACTGCTTTCACTGTTCTGCCGCCACATCCCCGAGTCCATGCGATCATGCCCCATATCTGGGTGGGATGACGTCGTAGATGGAGAATCGGGGCTTGATGGGCGGAGAAAACTAGCCTGTCCAGAAGTCAGTCCGCCCCGAAGGATTTGCAGTTCTCGCTGCAGCTGGAGAACCTGCTTCTCAAGATGCTTCCGGGCTGCTTGTTCCCTGCGGACAATGGTTGTGAGAGCGCTGTACTGTTCGACGCTAATCCCCGGAGAGAATGGGGACGGAGTGATCGGTGGTGATGAGTGCGCTGTTGCGGTGTGTGGACGTAAGGTAGCGGTGCTGGTGGGTCTGTCGGTATTCGTAGGTGAAGTTCGAGGCGGTGCGGGATTATGACCGGGCGAAACGCGCAAGAAACTCGATAGCGGAGGAAGTGGCGGTTGTAAAGCTGGATTATGAGGCTCAGTTTTGCACTCCTTCGAAGAAAGCGTGGATGGATGTGGCTGGATGGGCGATATATCAGATCCCTGCATCTTCCCGATTGCGAACTCCAAGTCCATCATTTTCACCTCGAGCGTTGCTACACGTTGCGTGAGGCTGGCGCTGTTGTCCTCTTGTATATTAGACATCAAATTGCCGAAATCGAATTGCCCCAGCTCGCCATTTGGAGCAAGACTCTCCACTCGAATTTCAGTGGGATCTTTTTCCTCTGCGGCTGTACTTCGAGTCTCGGGCCTATCTTGGATGGGGTCGGGCTCGATTCTCTTGTCAAAACTGGCCCTCCAAAGTTTCATCTCATCACTCCGTCGCCGCCACTGTATCGGCGACATGCGATGTGCTCTAGCTGATTCCCTCAAACCGTATGCACTCCGTGAACGGCGTTTAAGCTGGGTATCGGTCTTCCGTGAAGAAATCACCGTGCTCTTCCCGTCTGTTGGTGACGGCGGTGCACTCCCGTCTTTAGAACCTTCGTGCGCGATCTTTGATGCCAACTCCCGTGCCTCATCCGTCGACAGAACAAGGCTCGGCAGCGTTGCTCTTCGACGTGGGCGTCGTCGCTGTGATACTAATTGGGATGCGTCCTCTGCCTGCTCTGTTTCTTCTGGCGGAGACGGGAGTGCAGCAAATATGGCTTCGGTTGGAGTAGCAACACGGGAGAGGTGCTCCGGGGACGACGGTGACTTGATGGAATAGTGACCAGTTCTCGAAACCGTGACAAACGGGCTATGAGAGCTCAGTAACCCAACGGAGCCTTGCGAGGGAGTCGTAGGATGGTCTTTCACGTGAAAACCCTGCTGCTGAGCGGCAGGATCACTCTTTCGTTTGCGACCAAATAGTTTGCGCATGATTGTCCTCAATGTGCTGGCCCTGCGACGATGCATTGTAGGGCTCTGGCCCGCTGATATCGAAACAGAACTCTGAGGGTCATGGGAGGCGAAGCGATTATGATATGATGTCCGGTCAGTGCCGTCAAAGGGCAAGGAAGAGTGCATGGGTGGATAGGATGCATGTGTCTGGCGCTGGGATGGGTCAGAGGCAATAATTGGGGTGAGCGGAGGATAGGTATTAGGACCTTGGCTGCTCTCGGTTCTTAACGCCGGGTTACTTAACGGGGCAGAGATCCTAAGATCTGCTCGACGAGGGCTCATTTTGTTGGGGCTGTTCGTGCAAGCCCACCTCGGAGCACGGATATGGAGCGCAAGGGGGATTTTGGTCCTGGTTGGATGGACTCACAACGGGATAAGGTTAAGGGTAACTGCGGGACTTTCTAGAAAGGAGAGATGGGCAATCGGATGGTATGATTTGTTATTTTTCCCCGTTCCCTCACAAGGAACGACGGTGTCTCACAATCCTAGTACAGGCATCCAAACGCATGCATATCATGATCTGGACTGATGATGTGAACGAGGTTTAGTTCTCGACTGGGCTGGACGGGCCGTGAGCGCGCTAAACATGCAGGAAATGATTGGCGAACGCGACGATGTCGCAGGGGAGCAAACGAGCGTGGAAAATGCTGAGCCAACCAACCGAAGGTGGAGCCTTGCAAGATGATAACGAAGGTGACAAATCTTCTGGTAATAACTAACATGCTCGGAGAAGCCCGGTGCAAAAGGAGAGTGAAGGCCGTCAGGGACGGAGAATATACTTCGAAAGGATTGGCAGTGTGCTGTCGTCTCATGAAAAAAATCGTCGATCAGGCATCAAGTGAGGACAGCAGAAGCCAGCCATATCCTCGGTCTTCATAAGGAGAGAGTCATGATTTCAGAAAAGCAGCGCAACCAAGGACTGAACGGGCGGTCAGACTGCCGTTGGATCGTGGGTTCGTTGAATCCTTCAGGCAGTCAGATCCACGCCGACAAGCTCACAGCATCGGCATAGGCCCGTAAGAAGGAACGAAAAGCGAAGAAAAAGAGGAAAAGAAGATAAGGACGAAAGAAGGGAGTCAGGACGAGGGAGAAAAGGAAGAAGAAGAACGAATGTCTGGTATGGTTCCCCTTGGGAGACACACCAGGGCGACAACGAAACCGCAGCGTCAGAAAGGACCAGCAAGGGGCCCGACCACTGACGCTTTGCTCAAAGCGGGCGTAGTCGATCAAATAGAATGCGGGGATTTTCTTTCTCTGCTCGCTGGCTTCTCCTTCGCGCCAGGGGTAGAATCTCCACTTGGTCTGCCGCTTGAGGCACCCAAACTTAGCCATGTCACCCTGGCATCCCTGCCGGGCTGGGATCCTGAACCCGCCAGGCTGTTGTTCCAGAATCTGGGCGAGGAAGAAAGATGTTTGATCCCCCCTTTGTTTTTTCAATGCAGACATCCGGTATCGCTTTTCAAGAAGATAAACGAGCAACGAGAGCATAAAGACCCTGCAAGGTAGAATTGCTAGAGCAAGCATCAACCCGTTGGCGACGTGGGAAAAGCGTTTGTTGTCGGCCGCGTTGAGCTCGAGGCAAACCATGTGGAGGTCTTCTGGAAGCTCGTATCGCGCTGGAGAGCCCACTTTCTTTCTCCATGGACGGTCAGTCGCAAGGCTCCGAACCACTAACCACCAAAACGACAGGCTTATCAACAACGACGAGGAAATTCGTCGATGGATTGAGATCGCTGACTGCGCCAAGACTTGGCTTGCTGCCGTGTCACGATGGTCGCGTGTTGGCTTCGGCGTGCTCGCGTGCAGACAGAACTGCTGGAATGTTCGCCTGATGGAGCACAACATCCGACGGCAAGGAAGAGAAGCCGTCGAGCTGAAACTGTCTCAGCAACAAACTGGCCTGCGCCCAGTGATCCGTGAAAAGCGATCTGTATGTACTTGTTTCTACACAAGAGCGCACAGGCTTGACTTGTCGATAATTTACCTGCGCGACATGATGCTCGCTTGCACCGTTACATGCAACGTCTAATTAACCCATATGCCCCTAGCTGTCCACGCTCGTAGTCGATCGACTTGTCCTCTGGCAGCGAGAACACGGTTACCAGTCTCTGTTCGTGAACTGGTCCCAGAACTTTAAGACTATCAAACTTTCTACACAATCGGCTTATCCCCAAACGTAATGAGCCTCTGGCCATCCCGCCCCGATTAAACAGCTCTGAAACGGGCATAAATAGCGGCTAACCCGAGCAGTTATTTCTTTCTTAAGGAAAAAAGGCCAAAAGGAGGAACGGTGGTGCTTGATTACGACTGCGTACGGATTTTCTTCTTTTCTTTCTGAAGACGACTGCAGCCTGGTTGGAGCAACCGGCCATCATGCCAATCCTAGACCGCCATTTTCTGACATGTAGCTCAAGCCGTTTGCATGTATTCGGCAGCATCGGGATACCGCAGATCGGAATTTTCTTCTAAATAATCCATCCACCGTTTGAGGAATGGACTCCCGCTGTCGCAAGTTTCAGTGTCAAGAAATTATGCGAGCACACAGCAAATAGGGTGCACCACACGGGCTGATCGTCGGGCTCGCGAATCCCACAGCTCGCTTCCCGCGTGTTTTGCATGTGTGGAGCAGAGACAGGGAAGAGGTCCACTTACCGGCTGATAGTCTCAGAATCCCCACACACGCACAAATGTTTTCGTGGACGAGTCATAGCAACTATCGTGGTCATGCCTGTCAGCACACGGCAAGAATTTTTCAGCCCAAAATCAGGGACCAGCGTCGTACCGTTCAGCCTTCTCTTCTCGCCCAAGAACCCGACCTCCCGCTCTGCGTTGCTTCTCACAAGGCTCACAACCACCGCTTCTTTCTCCCGACCTTGAAATCCATCGACACTCCCAATCTCCAATCCAGGATGCCTCTCTCTTAAAAGTTGTGCCAAGAGCGCTACTTGCGCATTATACGGTGTGATCACTGCGATATCCTCCTCTCGCAAGCCAGCGGCGATTAGGTTTTGAACGTGCCTCGCCACAACTGCAGCTTCAAGATCATTGCTCTTGCTGTCTGCTAGCAGAAGCTCGCCGTCTTCAATGCGCTCGGGAAATTCCCCGCCCTGCGTGTCATAGAAGACAAGTGGTTCGCAGGTATCGTCCGTATCTTGGATGTCGCACGGTAGGTCTTTGAGAAGTCGAGCTTTGACATGGTCTGCGGCGATGAGTTTAGACTCGTAGAGCTCGCATGAGGGGAATGACATGATCTTCTCGTGCATGCGATATTGAGTGGTGAGCATGCGCTTGATAGTAGGACCGTGGAGGGAAAGGAGGCGATCGAAGAGAGTGGTTTCAAGCGAGGTTATTGAGAGGCTTGAGATTGTTAGATCGTCTGCCCCGCTTTGGATTGCGTTGGATGATTTAAGTTTCCTAGAAGAACCCGACGGCGTATTTGTCGTTGTTGATTTAATTGTCGGAGGGAGCTGCAGGTGATCACCAGCAAGTATCGCCTTTGAAGCTGACAGCAGAGGCACCCAACACTGCGCCTCCAGGGCCTGACTAGCCTCATCAATGAGCACAACGTCGAACTTCTGGTTTTTCAGCTGATGCCCACCGGCTCCGTGCAATGTGGCTAATACCACCTTGCTCTCCGTAACAAGATGGTCAACACATCTGGCCTCTCGTTCTCGAAATTCTTTTCGCAGTTCCTTTAGATCCTTATAAATCTCCCTCCTCTCCCTCCCGCTCCTTGTCTTCCGAATACTGGCTTGCTTCTCGTCGATCTCCCGTCGTACATCCTTCACAATAGCCGCAGCGTCGGAAGTCTGCGTGAGGGCTTCCAGCGAATGATCCACAACCGATGATAACAACCGCGCAGGATGTCCGATCCGCACCAGAGGAATTTTATGCGGTGCCAAACGCTCAACGATGTTGTCCACCGATATATTTGACGGCCCGCAAACGAGGATACGCAAGTTTCGGCGGAGGAGTTGGAGGATTAATTCAATTAGGGTGTGCGTCTTACCAGTTCCGGGAGGACCGTGTATGAGCGCGATTTCGCGGGACGCCAGGGCAAAGCGGATTGCCTCTTTTTGCGAATCGTTCAGGCTTGGGTCTATGAAGTCAAGGGAGGAAGCGGATGACCAGTCGGGAGGCGAGGGCGTGGTGTGGCCGAAGAGAACTCGCATGAAAGAACTGTGTTCTGATTCAGCCATCTTTTCCATCCTGACCATTGTCTGCTTCATCCTTTGTTTCTAAGTTAGCATTAAAAGGGCGGACCAGTTGGTCTTGTCATTGAGCAAACGCACCGGCGGTATGTAATGTCATTTGCCAATTTTACCCTGAAGGGAGCGTCAGTGCCCATTCCACATATTGTTTCCACGTATGTGCTCAACAACCACAAAAAAGACGCATCTCACAGCCAAAGTTTCTGCCCCCACAGGCCAGCAGCGCCGTCATCATCTTGCTTTCCTGGTCGACCACGCTCATCAAATGCCACCCAGACGCTCCTCTCTCCAATCTTGGTGACCACACCCTCTAGGCCCTTCGTAACATCTGCATCGTCCTTCCCTACCTTCCCTTTTCCAGCCTTGCTCCCAGAGCCACCTCGTGCGCCGGAGACAATGGGCTCTACCCTCACTACATCTCCGACTCGGATTCCATGGGCCGGCAGACTCTCTCTTGCGCCATCGCCATTACCAGTAGGGAGAGCACCTTCACCTGTCTTCTTTCCCTTTGCACTCTTCAGCGCCGCATCAACGCCGAATTCACCAACCTCTCTCCCGCCCATCCCCGTCCGACAATTCACAAGCACCAAGGCCGTCAAGGCATGCCCGGCAGCCTGCAGAGCGCGCCGTGTCGCGGGGGACACAAAAGATAAGCTCGAGTTAGTGCTGCCTGCAGACGAGGCGAGCGCTGAAGAGGCTATCTCTGCTTCGTGCTCGAGGAGGAGAAGGTGTTGCTGGGACTGGGCAAAGGTGGAGATGGAGATGGCGGGCATGGCAGGCTATATGCTAGGGCGACCGATGCCTGTTCGTCAAAGGTTCCTGGCCTGAAAACTTTTCCCGTAGACTCCAACGAGCCCCTTCGATTGAACAGCCAGGTCCGACATAATACCGCGCAGCACAGCGCCGGGTGGTGATGATACCAGCGATAGGCTTGGCGCCTGTCACTAGCCGATGGCCCTCTTTGGGCTGGGGCAACCTTACCTAAAGCGTATCCCGGAGTTATATAAATCCTTAGGATCTTGGCATCAAACCCAGCCCCGAGGAAGCTTTCACCAGAAGCACGCTAGTTAACATGCATGCCTGCAAGCGCCACGAAAGCGTTGCGAGCGGCAACTGGGGCGAGCAGAGGCTGTCAAACAGGCCGGATGCTAGTTAGTGGCCTGCAAATATTGATTCTGTTGCTGCTAAATAACCTGGTTGGCCTCAATGTCCCGAAACACGCCGTTGGCGTCGTGCCGACCTATCCATGCAAGGTGTTCCAGCGGAACTTTGATCGCCGAGTCTTCCTCCACATAGACAGCGTGGGAATCCGGCAAAGACGTCTTTCGGAGAATCGAAGACGGCTGGCGTTTGCCTCCTCATATATCGCCCCCCTCTATTCCGCTGTGCGCACTTAGCCAACCGCATCGACTACCTCAAAAACAAACAATCCGGAAGTACGTTGATCCCTTTGGCCGCGGTCTAGAAGCATTAGTCAGCACCAACCAAACACGTCGCGGGGCGAGAAGCTGGCGGGTTTGAATCTTTTCGCCCTTCGCACTTCCCAGAGCCGTTGAATATAAAACCCTGCCCTAGGCTCGACCGTCTTCCACTAGCTACAAACCCGATGAACAATGCTAAAATGCCTGAAGCGCGCCAACCTGCCCAGTTGAATAACAAGGGTGACATGGCTGATGGCAAGCAAATTGGCGGTTTTGTTGTGATCCAACCTCCCGTCGACCCGGCTGCAGAAGAGCTGCAGCAGAGCCAACAACAGCAACAGTGGCCTGCAGAGTTCACTGGTAATGACACAAGATGCAGGTCCCAAGCGACCCTTAATGAGCAGATTTCAGACCTGCAGATTTCCGGAGTCCAGAAGCCGTTAACTCCGGGAAGTGAACCCCTCTCCCAAGAAAACCCCGCCGAGGACAAAGTCGAATCCCACAGCACGTTTACCGCTGCCCCGGAAACAGCTGAAGCTAAACCTCGCCCCAAAGATTCTTATCGGAATCTGTGCAAAGTCTTTGCTCTTACACCGATCCCGACGATCATTCTTGATTCTGACCTTCGCATTATCGATATTTCCAACAGCCACCTTGAGCTTTTCAAGCTGGACCTACATGAGTGTTTAGGTCGACGGATCTTCGACATGGAGCCATCGCAGATTCCTGTGCCAGATGTCGCTATCTTGGACAGCGTTATCAATACCGCCATCTCCACTCAGAACGTCCAAGTGATGCACGATGTCGAGGACTACTTATCCCAGTCGGTTTTCCGCATGAGAGCTACCCCCATCTTCGAGACAAACAGGCTCCTTTACGTGGTCCTAGAAGCCTTGAACATTACCGATCCCTACTTAAAGTCCAAGATACATGAGAACGCATATGCCTCAGAAACTTATCGCGTCCTTGTTGACACAGTCAGCGATTATGCTATATTCATGCTGGATACAAAGGGATATATCACTACATGGAACGCCGGCGCAGCGATCCTGAAAGGTTACACCGCTGAAGAGGTCCTCGGGAAACATTTCTCCATGTTCTACGGAGAGGATGACTGCGCGCAGGGCAAGCCAAGGAAGGAGTTGGTTCTGTCGCTGCACGATGGCAAGGTTGAAGATGAGGGTTGGCGCTATCGCAAGGATGGCTCCCGATTTTGGGCCAATGTCACCATAACGCCAGTTCATCAGTTTGGCCACCATGTCGGCTTTGTCAAAGTCGTTCGTGACTTGACCGAACGAAAAGCTGCAGAAACCCGCCTCATCGCTGCATATGAGGAGACCTCGAAGCTGAAAAGTGATTTCCTCGCAAACATGAGCCATGAGATTAGGACTCCAATGAATGGGGTCCTCGGGGCCCTTTCCCTGCTCAACAGCACCGCCTTATCGCAGAATCAACGAGAATACGCCACAATAATTGAGGAGTCGACTTCGGTACTCCTCCGGTTAATCAATGACATCCTCGATTATTCAAAGTTGTCATCCGGTTCATTTTCTCTCACCACCGATGTCTTCAGCGTCGAAAGCATCGTGAACTCTGTGATCCAAAGTTGCCCACCCAGAAATCCAGAGATAGAGGTGAAGAGTATTATCGACCCAGATTTCCCGAGTCATGTCAAAGGCGATCCTCTTCGCTTTCGTCAGATCCTCCAGAATCTTGTTGGCAATGCTGTCAAATTTACAGACAAAGGATACATCCACGTTCGGACATGCTTTAAAGAGGACGAGCGTGATGACTACTCTGTGACCGTTGAGGTCATCGATTCGGGTATTGGCGTTGCTGATGAAGCAATGAACACTCTTTTCGCACCGTTCACTCGATCCGCCAACTCGGCGACCAAACGTTACCAAGGAACCGGCCTTGGTCTCTCCATCTGCAAAAGCCTAGCAGAGCTTATGGGCGGTGCAGTGGGCTATCGAACAAACCCGGACTGCCAAGGCAGCATATTTTGGTTAAAAATCAAACTTGGTCGCATCGATGCCGCCTCACCTAGGTCGAGGGTGCTTGAGTCGTCAGATCCTTGTGAAGATATCAGGAAAATTGCCCCTCGCAAGCAGCTTTTACTTGTGGAGGATAATATGGTAAATCAAGTTGTCATGCTAAAAATATTGAAGTCCCTTAACTTTGAGCGAGTTGATGCTGCTTGGGATGGAGCGGAAGCCGTGCATCTTATAAAAAAGAAGCCGTTGGCGTATCATGCCGTCCTTATGGACGTAAGTATGCCCGTGATGGATGGACTTGAAGCCACGGCTGCTATCCGCGAGATGAGAAATGAAGTTCCTATTATTGCCGTGACCGGTAACGCTCTCAAGGGAGATTTCGAGACGTACCTTGCGAAAGGGATGAACGACTTCGTTGCGAAGCCTATTCACCGAAAGGAACTCGCTCGTGTTCTGTTGCAGTGGGTTGGCCCTTGAGAAGGGCCATGCGAGAGAAGAGAAAAAGTTATGAAGCCACCAACAGTGATGTTCCTTTAATGTTTTCCTTTTTCCTACCAGCGCACACGGGAGGTCGACGACCCGGCTGAAAGGCATGGACCGCCTATTGGCATTTGATCGTCGAATCCGTGTCCCCGGCGTGCATTATTTCGGGGCGTGGCGTGCGCAGGAAGCTTGACTTTTCCACGAGACTGCATTAACTTACCGCCTTATGTGGACCCAGATTTGACACTCCCCTTTAAGAAAACCATTTTGAGAACGAGAATACCCCCCCCCCCCCCCCCCCCCCCAATAAAAAGAAAAAAAAGAAAAAAAACCACTGTGTAGCGAGCCGAGGTTCAGTAAAAGGGAGTATTCATGACGCAGAACAAATCAGGCCGGCCCACGATGACTACCATCTCCAACATACCTCCTTTCCCATACAAAGCGATCCTTACTCTATTTCAGAAGTCCTATAACAGTCTAAAAGGACAAATCAAACCAATAACGATAAAATGATAAGACGACGATCCTACACAGTCTCATATTTCTCCTAGGTGGAATTAACGATAACACGGAGAATCGCACGGTATCCATCCGTGCAGGGAATGCTGGACTTACATTACGCCATGTTCCTTTAATTGCGCCCATGATGCAGAAAAACCTATTCGCGCGTGGACCATGACGAACCGGGTCCGCATACACTTTTCATTCAGGCAGACATAACTGGAATTGCGAGACGGGCAAATTTGCACGAGGCACCCACAGATACCACGGTGGCCCCGGCTCATAGGAAACACCCGCTAATAGCGTGAGCACCTGATGCGGCCGATTAAGAAATCGACAATCCCCGCAATGTACTCCGTATGACTGTGGTATTTATGATACCTCTCATCTGCAAGCGAAGCCGCCGACATACGCAAAAGGCTTAATGCAGTTGGACTACACACCGGTCCAAGGAGGGCTGTTTACAGTGTGCGGGATATCCCAAGTCGCTGCGGCGGGCCGGTATGTTGGCACATGCGTCCAGCACAAGACGCAGACGCTCCTCTTAGATTCATGAGATTCTTGGGTGAAACTTTCGACTGGACGAGACAAATCCCGGGTGGCTCGGCATTTCCGATGATGTTCGTGACAGCTGTCAGCAAAATTTGTTTCTGTGTCGGCGAGAGGTTTCCAAGGAGTGTCGGTGTACACTTTAATTTACTCGCCGTATAGGGTGCGTTCTAGCCTTCGTTGGCCAGCCGCCTGGACCTGGACAGTAGGGTCCGCTGATAACAAACAGCCCTGGAAGCGCTTCTGGTCATCGTGCGGCAAACGTGAAATCAAGGAAGTGAGATTCACTTGCTTGAAAGCCCCGCCCCAAAGCCCCAAGACAAGGGAAAGCAAAGATAATTATTGAGGTTGTCGGCCACGCCAGGACGTCGAGTTGGCATTGATTTTCCGGCCCAATCCCGTGTGTGGCAAAAAAATGTTGCCAAGTTGGAAGGTGTTCATTTTAGACCGCAAATTGTGATTACCACATATATTCGACAACATAATCCTGCCGCTCGACGTGTCTTTCCGTCCCATCGATTTGTTGGTGCACGTGTTGGGGAAGAAAACGGTTGCACCGTTTGAGGACCGTTGTCAAACAGGTAGGCCTCCTCCGCTGCAAAGGTGGCCGGCGTCTCCCACCGCGTATTGCGTCTGAGCGTTCACTTCTCTCGAAAAGAGGGAAGTATGGGCTAACCGTTGTCATCAAGGTGTTTCAACCAGACTTTTGCCTTTCCCACCTCTCATATGCGCCCCCTTTGATCCCCACAACCAGGCGGAGTGGACGTGTCTTCCGCATCAGCTTCTGGCTCTTGAGACAAAGTTGAACATGTGATGTGATCATTCTCAAGGCAGATACCCAAACTTGTATTTTCATGTCGACAATGCGCTTCTACTTGGGAAGAGATTTCATTTTCGATGAAGCTTGAAAAAAAAAAAAAAAAAAAAAAATACTTTTGAACCACATGGTTTATAGGAACGCTGCCGATGATCATCGCGGACCCATCTCCATGTGTGCGACCATTGGTCTAACGCTGCACTAACATGCTCCATCCTTGAACGGAGTGTCAGCAACGACCCCTACAGGGAATTTGAAGCGAAAAGAAAATAAGGGAAAAGCAGAACGAAAGGAACAAGAAACAGAGGAGGCTGAGAAGCGAGATGAAATTGAAAGATGTGAGTGGCGGAGATTCGAATGTAGCACCCTGTTGCTGATGTCGCGGGCCGGCCCTGAAGTTGGCTGGCTGTTGATGCTGAGTATTACTTTCCTTCAATGTCTCATTTAGGTCATGGCTGAGCTCGTTTTCGGGCATGGCAAACCTTTACAGGACTCAAAGATTTTTCATGGTAGGTGAGGTGACGTTGGATGTTGTTGGTTGTTCAATGTCATCGGTCCAGCATACACAGTGATAAGCGTTTACATCCATGTATGTGCCCTTTGAAAGTCCTTGGAAGCAGTAGTTGGGAAGGCCGGACATGCAGGCTGCAGGCGCTGTTCCTCGTAGGACAATGGAAGTGCCCAGGTACGTTACTCGTGCATAACTTACAGTATTACGGCGAAGGGCAACATCTCAGGCCAAATTGGCTGCGTTCTTTTTTTTTTTCTTTTCTTTTCTTTTCTTTTCTTTTTTTTTCTTTTTTCTTGGATCACGGCATGCAGCTCCCATTGTCTGGCAAGGACACGGTTGCTGTGGTGAAAAAGTCCGGCTCTTCCTCCGTCGTAGATTTTGAAGGCCCCTGAATGCAGAGCCGGTCCGGAGCACACATAAAAGGGAGAGTCGGACACGATTTTCCCCGAGAGGATAAATAACGAGATAAGAACTAGCGATAGTACGACTCCACTTTGGCCAACAATTGACCGTAAATTTGGTTTGCTTTTTTTTTTGCCGATTCTTTCTTGGTTCCCTGCTTTCCCTGCTTTCTCTTCCCTTCCAGCTGAAGCTTCGACCGGCATCTCTCTCGCGGGGATTGCATCATTGCGGAGATTTTCTTCCATTTTCATCAGAACCACGAATTCTGCATCCTTGCAACTCGATGTCTCGCAGCGATGCCTTTTGTCTTTTTTGCGGGAATTTCACTCCCAAAATTAGGCGTTGCGCCCTTCCTGGAGAAAGAGCCCGTAGCTAAGCTGATAAAACCCAGCCTTTAGCAGCGGGATGGCTTGCGAGTCCTGCAATTGAAGCACGGTGCCTGAAGCTCTTTGTTCCTGGTCGGAATTGGAGTTTGCTCGTGAGGCGGTGCAGCTCCCAAAAAGGGCCGTGGGGCTTGAAACGGACACAGCCAACCAGCGGCGACCACGCGATCCGGCGTCTGGCGATTGGCTGGCTAAGAATAACCGAGACCCGCCTTCAGCCTTACGAAACGAGTGTTTACGGCGTATCTTACCGTAATACGGGCCGGTGTAAGATGCTGACGACGCCGGCCCTTTTGCGGCGGCTCCACCAAGGGGGGTTTCAAAAGGCCCGCCATCGCCTGGGAGAGCGTACCTGCACGCCCGGAACACAGTGCCAGTGGAAGGTACTTTACGGGGACGTTGTCACGCATTGTACCGCTGCGGCTCTTGCTGGTTTCACGTAATCCGCTGTATTTATTCTGTGCGGCTTGCTGCCTTCACGCACTTCAATTCACTTCATTCTGCTTCGCCCTCTCCGTCCCCTCTCTCCAACTTCACTTTTCGCCTTCTGGAGAGGACTTTTCTCGCCTGTCCTTTGGCTGCAGTTCCCTCGCTCTGCCGCTCTCTCTCTCTCTCGCTCTCTCTCACACACCCTCCATCGAGCGTCTCTATCCCTATTTTGGGCCGCCTAGCCATCAAAGACGCCCACAATGCTCCATTCTCTCGGTCGTCGCGCGATCTGCGTCCTGCTCATCCTTGCCTGCTCCATCCACGTCCAATCTGAGCCCATCCATCGACGTCCATTCCACCAGGAACGAGACAGCTATGACGACCGCACTGTGGCAGCTGCCTTCCACGCTCTCTCCTTCAAATTCTGGAATTCTGTCTCCGAGCGGTCCGTCGACATCAAACACGATCTCGGTGTTCCTCCTCAGAACGACCCTCGATATCAATTGATCAAGCGACAGGGAGGCAGCGGAGCTGTCACCAATTCCACCCCATCTGTGACTCCGACTACTCCGCCGCCATCCTCTTCCCCGGAGACAACCTCCGATGCATCCACCCCTCCTCCCAGCTCGGAAACTCCGTCCACCGAGATTCCCGACACTTCATCCCCCCCGGAGACCTCCCCGTCCCCAACCACCCCGACCCGGACGACTGCTTCGCCCACTTCGGAAACTGAGTCCACCAAGTCCAGTGAGACCCCGGATCAGACCACCACTCAGCCACCAGAAGAGACCACCTCTGCTCCTCCCATCAGCTCCACCGTCATCGGCACCACCACTAATGAAGACGGTGGCCTTGTCACCTACACCTCGGTTGTCCTAGTCCAGCCAACTCGAAGCAATTCGAACGGAAACTCCCCAGAACCAAGCCAGTCCAACCCTTCTCTGCAGAACGGTGCCTCTGCTCCCGCTACGATGAAGAAAGAGATGCTCGCACTGCTTGGAGCCATCGGTGTTGCCTTTGCCCTCTAATTATGAGATTGAACTGAAACTACACCCTTTCCCTTTTCCCTCTCTCACTCGCTATCAAGCGTGATACTAGTCGATTTATGTATGTGAGCGGGGTTAGTGCATTTCAATGGCGTTATGTTTCTTTTTTTTTTCCTCTATTTCGGGTTCAAACAGCCCAAGCAGCAATAATTATGGACCTTTTCTCCCTTGAAAATGACTGTTGGGTGGCAGACTGTCTTTTATGCTCTATTTCCATGTACATCTTTTCTTTTTTTAAAGGGAATGGGGTATGCTCTCTCGTTAACTAAGCTACCTAGACAAGACTAGACAACAACACTAAGAATGAAATCTGCGAGGAAAGTTTTTTTTTATTCCCTAACAATCATTATCAAACAGTCTGTACGCAGTAACACGTTCATTTGGAACTGTAAGATGATGCTGTGGATGCAAAGAGGTTTCACAGATTCTAATTTATATCATTATTACTCCGTACAACAAAGGTGGTATATATCAGATGTTACATCCGAAGAGCAATCCCAACATGTTCCCAAAACGCCAGCGCACAATAACCCCCCATCACACGCAACTCTCACACACGTCTATTCAACTGTAAAAAGACAGATCTCGCCAATATCGACAATATAACCACACCTGTGCTCCACGACATCACCTCACCCTCACCCCACTCCTCCCCTTCTCATGCCCTTCCCACCTTTCCTGGCCCGTCCAATACCTGACCAGGCTCTCCCAGCCCAGCAGATCGCCCTCCCTCAGCAGGGCGGCAACGTCCACGTTCAGCGGGCTCTCCGGGCGCGGATCGCTGAGCAGCTGGTGGATGGCGGCGAGGGTGGAGCTGAGGGTGTACGTGGGCGCCCAGTGCTCGGAGGTGAGCAGGGACAGGCAGATTTCGCCGGTGGAGAACGAGATGTTGGGGTGGCAGATGCGCGTTGTGAAGGAGATCTTGGGCGGGGAGAGAGGGTAGGTGGGTGGGATGGCGATGGAGAGGGACCAGAGGCCGTCTGTTTTTTGTCAACGGTTAGTAAGTAAAGGGTGGTGTTGGAAGTCGGGTAGAGGGGAGTGAGGGATGCGGGAGTGGGGAGGGCGCGTACTTTCGTAGGGAGTGCCGGGGACGCCCTTGAGGACTGCCTCCCAGCGCAGGAGGTCGTCGTCGGTGACGGGACCGAGGTGCAGCAGCGCCTGGTTGGGGTTTGCCCGGTACTCGGCCAGCTCGCGGAGGAGCCGCTTGGTCGTGCTTGCCGAAGCCATCACAAGGGGAAGTTTTGTTTGTTTTTTGTTTTCCTTCTATTTCCTTTGTTGTCGTTCGAAGATGGTAGGTACGGGGTATAACAAAAAGCGCTTTCTCGAGGGGAAGGAGCTATGTACTTTGTTTGTTTGGTCCCGAGGCTCGTATGGTCTTGGCACACGTGGGCGGGCAGGGGTGTGGCTGGAACTCCCCGTCTCTGTGTGGCTGTGCGTTTTCACCCCCTTGAAGCTTTCGAACGGCGACGACATCCCGGGGCAACCGAAGACGGAAGACGAAAGACGGAGACGCAAGTGGAGAACATTCCCGCATGTTTTCGCTCAGGACGGGATATCCTTCTCAATGCGTACCTCCTTAATCTCAAAGGAGGCGTCGAAGCTGGTCGACGCGGTATCGTCAACCCGTCGAGTCACCCGGCGCACCGCGGCTACGTCCAGTTACTTTGATAACTCGAGGCAAACAAGATCGAAAACTGTTGCAAGCGCAATTCATGTGAAACACGAAGTAGGAGACAGCAATGTAGCCATCAAACAGGAGAGCGGAAGTGAAGATGGCTGCGACGATAGCTCCGTTCTGTCTGAAGCAAATACGACCGACATCGAAGACCTCTTGAAACCGGAACCCAGCCCGCCACCAAGCTCGAGAAAGCGGAAGCGAGCCTCTCTCGTTGCAGCAGATGCCGTAGCCACTAAAGCTGAACGTTCTTCTCCCAGATCGCAATCGCGAAAACCTCGAAAAGTCATCGTGAAAGAAGAAGAGGATGTAAAGGTAGAGGTGCCGAATTCCCTCCCAAAGAAAAAGGCGACGAAATCCCGCAAACCCCCTCCTCCACCGGGATCCGTTGCTCCACCGCCAAACTGGGAGAAGATGTACGATCTCATCAAGGATATGCGTCTTCGCAACCCGACTGCGCCCGTTGACACCATGGGCTGCGCGGAGTTATACTGGCGTAATTCCACCGAGCAGGAGAGGCGCTTTCACATCTTGGTCGCCCTGATGCTCTCATCCCAAACAAAAGACACCGTAACAGCCGTCGCAATGCATCGTCTACACACAGAGCTCGACCGAGAGCACGATGATGGCAACAACGAAGACGGCGGCGCTGATGCAAGTAAAAAGCCCGCGGTCCGGTGGGACACCACGACTCACTCCGCCGGCCACTCAACCCTCACGATCTCCAACATCCTCCGCGTCTCCGCCACCCGCCTCAACCAGCTCATCCAAACGGTCGGCTTCCACAACCTCAAGACCAAATACCTCCGCTCCACCGCTTCCATCCTCCAGTCCCACTACAACTCGGATATCCCACGCACGGCAGCTGACTTAATGGCCCTGCCCGGCGTGGGGCCCAAGATGGCCTATCTGTGCATGAGTTCCGCATGGGGCGTGGATGACGGGATCGGTGTGGATGTGCACGTTCACCGGATAACGAATCTGTGGGGGTGGGTGCGGACCAAGACACCAGAGGAGACGCGGGTGTTGCTTGAGGCGTGGCTGCCGAGGGAGAAGTGGAGGGAGATTAACTGGTTGCTGGTGGGGTTGGGGCAGACCGTGTGTTTGCCTGTTGGGAGACGGTGTTGGGAGTGTGCGTTGGCTGGGACTGGGTTGTGTAGGGCGGAGATTAAAGGGGGGAGGAATGGAAGTGGCCCCAAGGGGAGGATGGAGGCGAAGATGGAGATCAAGGTGGAGGAGATGTGAATGTGTCATTGCGTCTTGATTTCTCTATGCCCTTATACAGCCTGAGATTGATGCATGGATTTAATATGGAGCAAAGGAATCATAAGTGCTCCGTGTTTGTTCCATTCATCTTTGCAAAGAATCGGGGATACTCACGAGTCCAGCATGTGAAAGGGGCGAAAAAAAAAATAAAAAATAAACTGATGAAGAGGACGAAATCCAAGTGGCTCCTGTTTTTGTGCAAGTGTCCAAGGGCCCAAAGGCAGCCAACCCCTTCTATGGAAACCCCCTGTTACATTCAGCACACGACTATCTGGTGCCGTTCTCGATTTAAATGCGACCCAGATCGAGTTGACCACGGGCCATGTGGTGTCGGTAAGCCAACTATTGGTGCAATAAGTTTTGAAAAGTTGTCCTGACTCGGATTCGAGACGATGCATTCACAATATCGACACATCATATCTTGTGGAATAGCCTTAGCATGGTCCGTCGGACATGCAACACGTTGAACAATCTTCCCTTCGGGGATCCAATCTTGGCATCGCTGGGATGCCCGTTGCCTGTGAGATCCTGAAGGTACTCTTTTGCCATTGGCCGATGGTGTGAAAACGTGCCAGCCGAGCATCCAGCTCTGGTAACAAAGTGATCGTCGGCATCAAGCTCAGCCAAGGCTGCTGTCACCAAAAGCTTAACTACAGGCAAATGAGACCCCACAGGGCTGAACTGCCTAAATGTAACCTTTCATCGACTGCTCTCCAAAGAAGGGAAGAAAATGGTTGAGATAGCAGCCATTTAGTCAATCCTGCTACCTCCTTCGGCCTCTATCTATACTTTAAATGGCCCAGCTTGTACCTCATTACACAATCCGCCTCACTCCTCCTCTTAAAAGACAAGCCGCGTTACTAACCCGAGAGTCTGATGCGATAGTCTCCGTTCCCATAAGCCGCCGCCATGCCTATTTCAATACCAGAAAACCGGTTAGGTATTCCCTACATCTCACGCCGCGTAGAGCACAAGTTGAAGCATAATATGATCCAAAACGGAGCTACAACATACCGGCAATTTTGCAGTCATCCCCTTTGCAGGTAGCGCAGTGTTCCACCATCCAATCGATCCCAGCCGCAACGTGCTTACACCACGATGAGACTGAAGTATCTTTGGCATAAGCCGTGATGACCGTCCCTTTCTCCTCACACAACACGAGGCCGCCTCGCTTGGCATGACATTGTCTAGTATCAAGACCTTTTAGGAACTTGGAACACGCGACAGCCCCGCCAATAGTGCCGACAGAGACATCGGTACTTGGGTGGTAGCAGGTGTTTTTAAAAGCCGCATCACGGATATCAAGGGAGGAGTTGGCTACGAGGGGAGTATTAGCACCAGCCCTGGCATCCAGAGTGGAGAGAGAAAGAGAGATGTCTATACCTTGAACGTCCGTGGACTTATCGATCGTCTCCTGGACATCGATTTCGTGAATTACTATGGTATTATCTCGACACGAGCCTGGAATATGAATGCACATACCGTGCTCAAGTCACGGCCAATCACATCTTCCACTGGGACTGCGACTGCCCGTCCTATGGCAAGCAGGGGAGAAAGGGCCACGGCACTGAGCGCGAGCTTCACCATGTTGTAGGAAAGGTCTTTATAGAGCTGAGGCCTAATGCCGTTGTCAGGAGAGTCTATGGTATAATAGCTATTGGGCTGTGAGTATGTGAAGCGAGCGGACGATTAACACATAGCTAGGAATCGGAGATAATGACTGCAGTTTTATATATTTTCCACAACCTATCTCCAATTTATCCTAACCAACTTTCTGAACCAAGTCAACTAAATTGCATGGCGTATGGCCAATGGATACAGCATCGACCAGAACCGGGTCAGATTATTACGCCTCAACTTCCCACGGGCCTTCATTGCGCGATTTTCATTGTGCTTTCTGGTAGCCCACATGCATCTGTAGTAACAACCTCATCCACAAAGGGAAAAGATGCCCCAGCTCATCTCATGTCACACAAACATTAGTAGGACGTGATTCTCACATTGTTATTAAACGGCCCCTGTGGTGCCTAAAATTGGTAAAACTGCAGATATGAATGGCGGCAATAACTCGCTTGTTCGCGCGAGCCCAGGCGCCACATTCAGGCTTGTTTCCAATTCAGTGCAGTAAGATGGATTCTGAAACCTAATGACGACAATCTATTCATACATCTAATTATCCCACAGATGGTTTAATGCATGCTTAGTGCATTATTTATTAATTTGATGAATATAGTGCATATTTCCGGGTTGTATCTGCAAAGCGCGTGGCATGTATAGCCATAACTGACCATTGGAGTCTGTGTATACGAGAAAACCTGGAGAATCTGAGCTGACAGCTCTTATACCTAGCATTGTGCAACAAGTCCAGCAAATATTTCTCATACTGCATTGACATTTGCTGGACAAAAATTTTATCGCACTGTTGTTGGTAACACTGCAGAATGGTAATGCGTAACTACCATGCCACCTGTCGACACCTTAATGCGGTGCTGCCCTTCTTGTGGCTCGGGAGGTTAGTTATGCTGTCGTAAAACTCAATTCACGGTGAGCAATTAAACTATGGAAAGGTATACGGGATAATACAAGGAGGCGGGATCCAAGAGATCTATGGTTCTGACAATGCTTATATCAGGTATAGTTATCGTTTCCCAAAGGATATTGGTAATAAATGGTAGATTCTAAGGTACCATGTCTTTGAGACACACATTTATTAACTTGGATGTTGTTTCTCAACTTTTAGAATATTCTAGGATGACTACTCTTGAGGATATCTATTCGAACATCTGTTAGGGTCAGCATTGGGATCCCACAGAAGCATGCATTACAAGAGTCTATATACAAAGAAACATCCTCCGTATGCAGTAGACATATACAAAGAAACACAAAGAAACCATGGGAAACTCAACCCCAAGCAAATTGAACATGTAGAGCCTAGGAATCTAGGTGAACTCGTATGTGCAAATATTCTTCCCTCATTACTCCATAGGTTGTTGGTAAGTGAAAGATTTCAAACTTTGTTGGAGAGGCTTACTTAGCTATCTATTAAAAGACAGATAAACTAGTAGATTTAATATCAGCAAATATCAATATATAAGGATTTAAACATATATTACATGATATAGTAGATGCATGGTTGATCTACCATAACTTTGGAAGGATACGGTTAGTCTACAGTAGATTTTTGGATAGTTACGCTTGAGACTTGGTTACTAAGGCCATATTGTGAAATTTTTTGGAAATTCCGCTCTGGTACCGGAATATCTCTGCGTGATGCTAATTCACCTAGATACGATGGAAAGCAAAATAGGGTCCGATGAGCAAGTGCATAATACATATATCTCCCCCCAAAACCTAATCTTATATCGCGCGACAGTGCGCTGAGGTGCCAACAGCATACACCGTGAAGATAACGCCAGCAAAACCAATGTGACCTTGATACCAGCGCCGTTATGTCAGCCACATCCGTAAGGATTCAGAGGCCGAGGATGTCAACCAGATTTGCGGAACAGATGATTTTCACATCCGGCTTTCCTTTTTCGATGAAGAGGAACACCCTTTTTTTTCCCCTTCTCATCTAGCGACCCCGATTGGAGGCTTGATAAGCTGTCATTTCTCGGGAACTTATTCGGGCCCTCTGCTGGGGCCTCGCTACGTCAGCATAAGATGTCTATTCTGTTAACTCCACTCTGTGTTCCACAGATTCGCGATTCTGCAAATCCGGCGATGTCAGCCTGCGAATCCTTGATTTCTAGAATTTGCCAAAATGTGGGGCTCCAGAACCACATGCTGGCCTATCCTGCACAACTTATCATCATCTAGGTAGGCCTGCAGGTAGATGTGAAAAGAAAGGGAGGCAGAAGGACTTTTGTAAGTCTCCAGAGGGTATGTCGCACGTAGATCAATATTAAATGCGGCAAGCACATGGATAAAAAACAGCCCAAAGTTTACCCCTGGATGATTCGGAGCCAAGGAATAGCTGCGATCTGAATAGGTGCTTGGTCGTTGCCCAGAACTCCATCATCCGTGTAGGCAGAAGGCACGGACTATGCGAAACTCAGTGTTGACCAGCCTAGGGATGGAGAATCAATAGACATAATAGACCTAAAGGATACTGTGGATATTATATTGGCGTGTCGTGGCCTTGACCTCCGAGATGGCGGCGCCAGCTATCCTGGAGATCGCTGTTGGGGGAGTGTATAAATGACGACCTTCGAAGAGCTCGAATATGTTTGGGATGCTTGCGCACACCGCCCAGATTGCCTAGTTGCCGTCCCAGGGTCTTACGTTCTTCGACCTCGAATTTGGGCTTACGGCGGTCCCTTACCTCTGAAACTGTTCTTCTGATACGCAGGTATCTTGTGTTGAAAAACTTTGTGTAATGCGCAACCCGTCTGCGTGGTCATTCATGCTGAAGGTCGAGATCCCATTCATTAAACTTTGGTGCCACCTAGGACGCGGTTCTCAGCGGGGAAGCTCGCGTAGGGATAGATACCAGCCCAGTCAGGGAAATCGTCCCGCCTGGCGCCTCCGCATGCCTACCCAGGGCGCACGTCGTTGCTGTGCCATTTTCACCAAGCATAGTCGATACCAGCTCCAAGGTGCGGTCAACATAAACACGTGTCCGCTTAAGCAAATCGCATTGACCGTGGCCTTATTGACAAAACAACAAGTGCTTCGTCGAAGCGAGGGGGGGGTAATCAAAGTCTGTAGTGTTGCAGTCTGTGTTAAGGTTGCCGGCAAACATTGCCATGCAATTTTTATGTATGAAATCAGTCCATTACTGTATTTTTGGCTATTTCTGCTCATCCGGAATTGAATGTGTTTAACAATGCCTATCGCATACTATGATTTAAATCCGGATCGAGTGCGGACAAGTATCGTAGTAGAGACGGCATCTTTTCAAGCTTGTCGAAAAATCGAATATATGAACATATAACTTCAAACCCACAAGAGAGTGTGAAATAATTTGGAAGACTGAAATTCAGAACACATCCCAAACTGGGCATCTGAATCAATGAGTATATGTCAAAGCTACTGAAGAGCTCGTAACCACAAGTATACATTGACACAGCGAGGCAGCTGAATAGGAAACGGAGATGGATGAATGGTCGGATGACCAGACAAGGAGCAATCGGCTATATTCGGAGGCCCCCTCAAAGAATGGGGTCTTATCATTGAAAGCAGGTGGTGGTCAATGTATTGAAATAACACACTGGAACAGAACATTGACAGGCTTCAAGCTGCATAAGACAGTGCGTGAAGAGAACAGCATTTGTTTTGCAACAGCCATGGAGCAGGCGCTCTCTCATCCAACACAGTTTTCGGAATCTATCATTGCTGGGAAAACAAATATAGAAAAGAACAAGAAACCTCATCCACCAAGACTTGGTAATGGAGGAAGTGAGCCATGGGATGCGCATTCCGAAACCATGCTCAGTTTGTTAGATCGACAAGTTGGTGACTAGCATCTTGATGTGAAGTCTCGCATCAATTTCTGGAGCAATGGCTGGAAAGGCGTTTTGTCATGTTTGCAGAATTCAACCTCGATGGAACAGGCATAAAATCCTTCCAAGGCTTCAGCCATTCAGATCTTTTTTCTTTTAGCTTCTTTCTTGGCTCCAGTCCTGCTCCCCTCCGGTCACGAGGAAAGGAATGCTGCCAAGTAGCAAGGAGCAACGGTCCCACTCATCGACCGATCTTCCTGAAGCCGTACGAACGTTATCAACAGCCACCCGCGGCGCAAAGACAAGGGCATGCTGGTCACATTGGCTAAAGAAGGCGTCTCTGCTCTGCCCTGTTGGAGCCCGCCGCTCGTCTAGACTTGAGTTTCTGAATCTGGTGGTAGCCGCTAGCCGCAGCTGCAACTTAAAAGGGGACACCTGCGGAGTAGACGAGTCTATTTACGCTCTAAAGATTCTATGCCTCATTGTTATGGCTGGCTCTCAAATCTCTCAAGACCAGGGGCATTGTTTAGAGCAGAAGCTACTCCATACTCATGCCTCTTAAATGGCAACAAATGCCAGATACTGAAGGAGATCCTGTTTGGGGATGTATTGCTCGAATAAATCTATAGCTATACTCTTGACAAGGCAGCTGTCACTCCTGCTGCGGGTCAGAGTCGACGTTAACAACTCTACTTTTTTACATTCTCTCTGGATTGTGCATTGCGGCCCTCAAGCCGAGAAATATCATGATAGCCAAAGACGCAGCGAGGGGTATTGATCGATTTGAGTGGCGCGAGATGTCGAGAGACGTTTTTAGAGAGGAAAACTCATTTCGGAAATATATGGAAAGGGAAGATGTGAGCTCAAGATTTGTCTATTTAGGCTTCAAGGTGTACGTAGTTTCATATCCTTTGAGATTACGGAGTCAAGCTTTACCGTAACCCTCTCCACAGCTAAAACGCCATCAAGGCGTAGCGCTGAGCTTCGCAGCCAAGCGAGGAAGAGGTCCTCTATTGCCGTGTAGGCGAGCATTTGGACAGACTCTATAAATTTGTGGACTGAAGACGATTGATCTGCCGCCCATGTCACCGACGTAGATCGAAATCAAAGTCGATACTTTGGCAATCTCATTCTTCCATCGGATCATCTGGTTCGTAGTAAATATCAGTCCTCATTGTGTACTTGACGCCCTGTAAGACAAGATCCCCGGAGTGATATAAAGAGCGATGTTGGAAGATCAGGACGCTGCCAGCTTTGGGGTTAACATCGAATCGTTTCTTTTCGTCTGAGGAACAGAACGTAGTGGCGCCTTCAACAAGCTGGCCATGCTCATCATTTGGCTGCGTGGAATCACTGAGATAGAGATGGAGAGTGTAAAATGTGCGTTGGTTTCCCTTTATTGTTGGACCGTCGCAATGCGCTGACACCCCAACCCTGTCAGCTCTACAGTCAATGAACGGACCCGGCTCCTTTCTTACGTTTGAAAAACTGGCCTTGATATATCTTAAAAACCGCATTCGTTCATTCAGCTTCACGAACCGCCATTTCTGTCCGCGATCCACTGCTAACTTCCCCAGAACGCCCCTATGTTGCTCTCCAGCAATAACAGCCAGCGCTCACCAGTGCAGGCTTCCAGGGGGAACCAGTAACAGGGTCAGGCTCTGCGACACTTTGCTCTGCTAGAGAAATCATTTGGGTGCATTCGGAAGGACTAAGGACATTGTCAAGTATCACAGCGTAAAAGTTCTTATATTGAGGCAATGGGGACGCAGAGAAATCAATGGGATGCACGGCTATTGGTTTGGCGTCCAGAGGCGCAACGGTGAGGAATGTGTCAGGTATGGGCACATCGTTGGAAGCATAATTATTTCCAATAATACGAATGTCGTCTGCCCAGCCATAGTTTCCACGAAATGTCGTTTCAACCATCAAGGAAACAGGGTGCTATTCTGCGGCCTCCAAAAGAGAGTCAGCAGCGAGCGGGATTTGCCCTGGCCTTATATATAACAACTGCTGCCTCGACAATCAGCCCTATTTTCGAAGGCTCTGCGCGTGATTGGGGTACTCAAAGCCACGACAGCCCAAAGCGCTCACGAAAACAGAATATCTCTTATTGGTGGAAAGAAACCGGAGTGGCATAGCATGATGGGGGACACCAGGCCGTGACAACGCCAACTTGATCACCAATTCCTATGTCAACCACGGATAGACCAAAACATGAGCAGATTACGGGGGAAACTGCCTTATATCTCGTGAAAAGGAACACACAGTGAACTTGCGCTGAGAAAAGTTTGTCTCTGTACGCAGTGTGCGTGGAGTAGCTTTCAACAGCAATCCCCCAGGCCAATTAACTAGCTAGAATAGCGTTGATCAAGAACCAACTGGAGTCCCTCAACTCTCCTTCTAGCGTTCCAAATACACGAACAAGCCAAGCTTCGTCGCGCAGAAACTCTGGCCATAATTCTGTCTGGTACGACGCGTGGGCTGTCGTAACAGAAATCTTCTATCCGAAGATCTTCAGGTACAGAGTAAAACGTCTCGTTTCTAGTGCTACATACAAGAGAAGTGCAAAGAGAAACAGAAGAGTACGGAGTACATATGCTCCCGTCCGCCGTCCGCCGCTCCTCCGGCCCTGCTGCTTGTGTGTATTGCTGCAGGCCGAACTTCCCGAGAGAAACCGCTAAACTCGTTCGCAATTTGCGCCAAGATGCCATCCGTTGCGATTCTAGCCGGAACATTGTTGTTCCGCATATCTTCCAGCGACGCATCTGCGCAATCCACGACGACATGATCTCAGAATCTCCTCTTCACTTCACCCCGGACTCATGTCAGTGGCAGCCGGCCGGCCCCTGAGAATGCTGATAGTGAGATGTGCCATTGTTAAATCCAGTGCCCCAGTTGAGCGATGGGAAACAACTTTGATGCTTCCCTTGGTGCAGCTCCACTTTCTCCTGAACTAAGCCGGGACCCTTCCCCTCAGACCAGCCTTGGGGGCACCACAATCACATGGAAACTCGGGCCAGGTTGCCAGTCGGCACGCTCTTTGTTTGCAATCAGCACTACACGTGTGGACGCTGCTCTTCGATGCAATTTCCCACCCCCTACAATCCCCCCACTGAAACATTTTGGGCATGATATCATCACTGCGAAGCACCCCAGTGATGGCTTCCCCTGCCGTCATGGGCTCCGGAATCGTTCGATAGAATACGGAGTAGGGAGTACTCCGTAGAACAAAGGAAAACGCCTGGCCAAAACCGTGGGTGACAATTTCCGCCCGAGAAACCCTGATCTCCGACTTTCGACGACTGGAGATGTGGAAGTCTGCCGAGTGGGTCTGGAGTTGCAAGAAAAATAAAAAATAATACTCCGTAGTAGACCAAGGTTGGCACGGAGGATTGCCTACACATGCCACTATCTCCGCATTCCATTTGGTTCGTATTCTGCGCGTTGGGCCCGCACATGGGGTCGTTAGGTCAGGGGAAGCGCGGTGCACTGGAATCATGATGATCAAAATCCTACCCAGATGGATATCAAGACATCCATGGAAAAGAACGGCTAGTGACAGTTCACGCGATGCGCGAAAAATCTTAACTCAAAAGCGCCAGCTCAAGGTATCCCGTGGGAAAATATATAAAGGTTCTTAATGGCCGCACGTTATTGCGGAGAATACGCCAGCATCGTTGGGTCATTGCGCCGGCAGGATTGACAATCATGCGGTACCGCGCGCTTTCTCTGCTGGCCCTCTCCGCCTCCACGGCTTCCGCCACCTACTCCGGGAACCTAAACTACCGTAGCCCTTCGCTCAACCACCCTGACCTAGGAATCTCTCTGAACAAAGTTATTAAGAGATCTGATCCTGCGGCTGCCTTTGACCCCGCCAAACTGAACTTCACCCATGGAGTTGCATCTGGCGATCCATACGCAAATTCTGTTATCCTTTGGACGCGATGCTCTCCCACATCGGATGATGTGAATGATAACAGCCCCGTCACTGGCTCAAGCCCACTATATAATCCTGTTCCCATCCACAAATCTGGTGATGAGTACAAACCGATATCAAAGGCACCAGTGTGTGTTGAGTTTAAGATCGCTAAGGATAAGGAACTGAAGTGCGTGGTGGATGAAGGTGTGGTTTTTACTGGCTCCGATGTTGACTATACGGTCAAGGTAAGTTTCGTTGTGCAACGATATATGCATTGATTAACCTCGATAAAATAGGTGGAAGCAAAACACCTGAAGCCGTTCACCACATACTACTACCAATTCTCTGTGTGTGATTCCGACACGAAAAGTCCCATCGGTCGTACCAAAACGCTTCCAGAGGCATCTCAAGCCGTTGACCAGGTGAATTTAGCTGTGTACTCTTGCAGCAACTATCGTATGGACCCCCGTTTTCTCTTTGCATATCTTGTCTGCACGATTTACTAAGGAAATTACTTAGCTTCTGGCTTCTTCAATGCCTACGGGAATCCCGTACGAAAGGATTCTGTTGACTATGTCATCCACCTTGGGTAAAAACTGCTCCAATTCTCATAATGACAAAGCTTACTTCTGACTACTTCGACTTTGAATGCAGTGATTATTACTATGAATTCCCTGATGGATTATAGTGAGTTAAGGTGTCCACAAATGAAGAAGGGAATGTTAACCGTTAGGTCTAGTGGATCAGGTAAAGGTATCGGGCGTGTACCTTTGCCAGACCGCACCTTGTACACTCTCTACGATTATCGTAAACGCCTTGCAACTCACCGAACTGATATTGACCTCCTTGCCAATCATCAGAATTTCCCCTGGATCCCAACATGGGACGATCACGGTATGTAAAGCCTTCCCCGCTTGATTACTGTCGTTCTAACCGCAGGCACTCGGCAGAGGTGGGGGACAACACTTACCGTGATGGCTCCTCTTGGCTGAGGAATATCGAGCTCTCATTCTTGGCATCTGGTGGTGTTTCTGTGGATCAAAGAAAGATGAACGCAGTTCGCGCGTACTTTGAATGGATGCCAATCAGGTAAAATATGCCTTTTCATCTTTTCTCCAGAGCATTCGGCTCAGATATTTTTTACAGACAGGTCGATATGGATGACAATCTTCGCATTTGGAGAAATTTCGAAATCGGATCACTTGTTGATCTCATGATGCTCGACACCAGACAATATGATCGTTCAATTACTGATCTATACTTCAATACCTTGTATGTCAAGAAATTGAAGGACGACGCCAGTCGCACTTTGATGGGCTCGCGGCAAGAAAACTGGTTTTACCGCAATCTGATCAAATCTTCCGAGCGTGGTGCTAAATGGCGCCTTGTCGGCAGTCAAATAGGTAAGATTGTCCCTGTTCTCCCTACGGGCTACACTGCTAATAGTCATATCAGTGTTCTCGCACATCGACGACTCTGGTTTCAACCTGGATGCTTGGGATGGATATCAAGCAAACCGGAACCGCACATTTGAGACTCTCGTTGAAAATAAGATCAACAACACTATCTTGATCGCAGGGGATTCTCACGCGAACTGGGTCAGTGACATCGTGTGGTTAGACCATGCAGACTACGATGAAAAATCTGGATTAGGAGCCATTGGTGTTGAATTTGGTGGAACCGCGATCACATCCCCATCACCAGCTGGAGCAAAAGTCAAGATTCCTGCCGCGAACAAGAGATCAAAGAAGCTGGTAGAGAAGAACTCTGTCCTTCAATGGTCCGAGATGTATTACCGCGGATATTTCGAGTTGCATATCACTCCAAAAGAGGTGGAAGCTAAGTTCTTTGGAACCCCTAAGATCCGGGAGCGCGATTTTAATGAGGTCTCTTTGGCGAACTTCACAGTCAAGGAGGGAGCGAACCGCCTTCACCGCGGAGATACCGGCGTGCCTGGTGGAGGTGTTGTGGAAAATGGCTGGCTCAAAGGCGGGAAGACTGAGCGAACCGATCTTGCGAATAATACGGAGACCGGCCAGTGGAGCAAGATCAATTGAAAGGGCTTATATATGATAATAGGAGCAGTGGTATCGAGCACCGTATATAATTTGTAATAATTGTTTTGAGTACGATAGGTGATTTGTCGGCTGGCTGAGAAAAATTCAAGCTTGGTGATCTCACCATGGAGAATGGATACCTCTGGCCACGGGCTGAATTAAAACTTACGGTATACTCTTGGGAAGACCATGCACATATAGGGTCAGCTAACCAATATTCCAAATGAATGATGAGAATCACGTTATCGGCCACCCGGACCTCTTGTTCACCTGGTAGTTATTTCATCCCAGTCCTTCTTCACCCCCCTAAATCTTCCCACACGCCGGCCGGACTTGAATAAACACTGTCATTCTCTTCATTCTCTAATCCAAGCATACTTTGTGGTGATCTCTTTCCACTGATTTAAGCGGCCGTTCCGCATGGTGCATTTGCTGAGTTCATGGACCAACCATGTTGCCAGAACGCACTCTAATCCTCCACGTCTTCACATCTCCCCTGAAACAAAAAGAAATCAGGGCACCACTGTAGTATACCTCAACGGACTTCATTGCAATTAGGTTGCTAGTGTATAAGCTACAAGCAAAGGGAGAGTTAACCAACTAATCAAGACAGAGAGAAGAGTAAAGATAACGTCTTAGAATAATTTCAAAAATTTTGATATCTAACAAGAACAGCATATCTACAATTCATTTAAAAAAGAAAAAAACCAGGGAGTATATGTATCCACAATCATCTGTACAGCACGAAAATCATTAGACCAAAAAACCAGTCATAAACTATGTATCGTTCCTCATCCGGCGAAATCTACAATTTCGAGTTCGCAGGGCATCCACTGCAGGCAGGTTCATCCTGGTGTAGCGATGACTTGTTGAACGACTGGTCCGATGGTGGCACATCGAGCGCAGGATTCTTCTCGAAGAAACCATCAGGCTTGAGCGTGACGCTGATCTTCTCGACAGGCATGACGGGGAAGTCTTCAGGACGGGGGTTATGCGTGAGTGCGAAAGCTGGAGAGAAGTCAGTATGAGTCGGCTAGAAAAACAAGGGGGAAGGGGGGGCGTTGTGGAAACGGAAGACGGGGAGGATGCTTACAGTGCCAGAGGACAACGTCAGTGTTCTCAGTGTTGTCGTTCCGTGCAGACCATAATTCCACACCGGATGACTTCTTGCTCTGGTTGGTGAATTCACCGGCGGAGTAGAGTTCTCCATCCTGGTACTTCGTCACCCAGATCGGTTTGGTGGCGAATGCCGCACGGCGACGATTGAAGCTGCGCTCAGCCATGATCATGAGCTGGCTGGGCATCACGCCTAGCTTGTAGGCCACAGGGTTTCCAGACGTGGGGTTGATCACGTTGTCGTTTCTGATCTTGAAGACACGGGCGTTTTCGACGCTCAGGTCTGCAGAGCACGAATTCTTGAGGACGGTGGTTTCCTGGGCGTATCCAACGCCGTAAGGGTTCATGTTTGGCTCATCGGGCAGAGCAACACTGTCTGAGTAGACAACGGTGTTGTTGTGTCCGTCAATGGCCGGATCTACACGCATGCTGAAGACGTGCTGGTGGTACGCAGCCATGACACCGGGTCCGACGTTGGTGCCCCATGGCACCTTGGTACCGTCTTCATTGTCGATTGGCATAGTGGAGAGGATACCGGTAGCGCGGACCTCGAGTTCAATGCCACCGGCCTGGTCGAAGATCCAGGCGAAAATGTATTCGTAGTTGGAAACTGTACAGATCATCTGCACAACCAGCTGGCGGTTGCGGACAACGGTGGCGGCGTTGGTCCTGTAGTTAGTGTGCTTGTGCTGGAGGCCGGCGTCTTGCTCATGCAAGCAGATGACGTTCTTCAAGAGAACTGGGTTACCCTTGGAATCGGTTCTGAAGCCATCGAAATACTTGATGTGACCGAGGCAGTCGCAGCCAAGGGAGAGTTGATTGGCAGTGTTTCCGAAACCGACATCACCAACATCGAAAGCTTGCTTGCGGTGGTAGGGAGCGCGTGGGTCTGTTCTAGTCAGTTACTGCGGGGAAAAAAAAAAAAAAAAGGAAAATAAAACTGCTCGATACGTCAGGGAACGGTGGTGGATTGCTTACCTCCATATGGAACCGTCATCTCGCAAAGAGACAATCGGTAAAACACGTTGCGACGGTCGTAGCTGACGTTGTAAATCACCAGACCATCACGGTAGTTGAAGCCAACCCGGAATCTCCATTTCTGCCAGTACACATGGTTTCCATCCACCTTGAAGGATGGGCCCTCTGGCTGCTGGACGATATAGGGCTTGAGGTCGGTTCGAAGGGGCTCATCCAAGAGATCGTGTGCGTACTGCACGGTTTTCACTGGCTTCCAGGGCTTGGTTGAAGTGAAGCTGTGGTCGGTGCCGGTAGGAAGGTAATCCATACGGACAAGCTCCTTGGTCATGCCATCGAAGACTGGAGAGAAGGCGCAGGGGAGGGAGTAATGGTTGGTCTGGGGATGGTCGACGTCGCACATGTACATGTAGTGCTGGAAAAGACGGCGGTCTTCGGTCTCGCTGTCCGTTCCGTAGATCCATGGGTCGTTGCAAACAACGACATTTGGTGGCAGGTTCATCTTTGCAATCTCAGCCTTGACTGCGGGATGATCGTTGCAGACCTTTTCCATTTCGATCATCTCGTCGACGTCGGTAGGGCCCTATGATAAATGTTAGCCAAGCTGCGCACGCACGAATTATGTACGTGGGTTAGATCAATACCTGCACGCCCTTTGGAAGCTCCCTGCATTGAAGCAAGCTCTTCTTCTCGGCATTGATCAAAGCCTTCATGAACACCTTGGTATCCATGCGATGGAACAGAGCGGTGAGGATCCGGGCTGGCTTTGCAGGGAGGGGCTGGCCCAATCTCTCTGCTTCAAGATAAGGCACGACATCCTTCTTGATGGGCTCTTGGACCTCGATGACCTTGTGTCGGAGAGGGACACCAGGGAATGAAGCCTCAAGGATCTTCACCACCACGCGAATTTCGCCGGGGGTCAATGGGTCGAAAGGATGAAGAGACATGATGGTTGTAGAAAAAGGATGAAGGCACAAAGAGTCCTCGGGGGAGAGAGAGAGAAAGAGAGAGCAAAAAGCAAAAAGCAGCGAAGCAAAAAGTGACTACAAAGATATATGTAGGACCTTTCCCAACGTGATGCTTGAGAAGAGTGAGGAAAGAAAGCAGAAGCAGACACGGGGAAGATGGGGGGTATTTGAAGACTCCAGGAAACGCAGCTCAAGGGAGAGGCCAGCACCCCGCATCGCGGATGGAGCCTGAGGGAGAGCTCGCATCGCAGCTTAACACGAAGCCGAGATAGCGCGCTCAGTTCTTCCCCATGAATCCGCTGCCGCTCGATACGTTCGGCTGGAGATCCGCTAGGGCTTCCGGAAAGGGCAAAAAGTGGCCGATGTGCTTATGTCAGCGTGTGCCGCTGGAGGCTTCTCGGAGCCGATTGGCCGGGGCGACGGGGACCTTCGCATGGGCTTTCCCGGAGCGGAAAGGCGGCGATGGTCCAGGCCCAAGGCGGTGGGACGCATGCTGTTTGTCTGGCTGTCAAACAGCAACTCTGCGAAATGCCGCCAGCAGGTTTTTGCGCAGGCTGTCGCGCGAGGAAAAGAGAGAGAGAGAGAGAGAGAGAGAGAGTCACCACCAGGGGACAGTCTGGCTGCAATCAATTCAAGGTCAGCCAAGAGATATCAGGTTAAGTTTGGATCCGTTTTGGGCTGGTGCCGTGCAAGATAATCCATCCATCTCCGTGGAGCCACCCCAAACTGTGATGGAGTACTCCGTAGAGCTGGTCCCATGTCGCCCCGGGTTCCGGGTTGCCAATCTGTGGGGTAAGTTTTCTTTCTTGCTCTTTTACTTTTTCTTTTTTTTGCAGATGAGGTTCCGTGGAACTGCAAGCCACCCCAAATGCCGCCGGCGGGGTTTGGACCATCAGAACCAAAGGGGAAAGATGAAGCGCTGGGTGAGATAACCGCCCGCCCGCCAGCCAGAAGCAGCCAGCCCGGCAGTGGTCACGTGGTGATAATCGCGACAGCCCTCCAGCCATTCCATTCGGGCGCGCCTTTTCGTGTCCCTCTCCTGACTCGGAGCAATGGAAGCGGTCGAAGGGAACGACGACTCCCCCCCAATGGTCCCTCTTGATTCCGAGATAATAGTGCACTCTACATATTGCTATTTGATTTCTATTCAGATATTGGCTTTTTAGGTATCCAAAACAAAAACACATGTTTGAACTTCCCAAGACTTAGACGACAGTCATGCTAAACATGTTGAAACGCCCAAAAGAGCCAGTAGAATGCATGACATGGACGGATGTACGTCATATATAAACTTCATGAGCGAAGCGACTCGTGTGTATATATATATATATATATAGGAGATATTCGATTACATTATGAAAACAAATGAAAAAATCCGGAAACGTAAGCTATATGTATTTAAAAACTCATAATTAGAAGCAAGATGCAAATGCTGATATACGTGTATCCCATCAAACAAAACACTTGCAGGGGGGGTATATTAGAAATGGTATCAGGTCATGCGACATTAACATGGGAAGATTAAGCAATAAGTAGCATAAAATTTTGCAAACAAAAATAAGAAAGAGGAAAAGAAAAAAGGAAAGAAAAACGAATGAGAAATCTACTGGCCTTGCCGGCCAGGCGATGTTGGCATACTGCCGCTCCCAACAAGGTATTCTGGAGGAACCTTTGGGACTCGCGGTGAGTTAGCCAGTGCGCGATGTTGAGCCCTCAACAGTTCTCTCTGCCGCTCTCTATCCCGGCCCACTGCGTTACCGCCGGTGAGTCGCCGCACGCTGCTCCGAATTACAGCTTCAAGCGAGAACGGACCTTCCGGTCCAACCCGCGGACTGGCCGACGACGGATGATTCATGCTCAGGCGGTCGTCTGAGTCGGAGAGCGCGTCTTCAAAATAATCGTCGGGCGTATACGGCGACTTGGCATCGCTGCCTTGCGGCATGGGCGGAAGGCTCGAAGAGGATGTATTTATCGACGGAAAATAGTTATTTGGAGACGTCACTGATCGCATATGCAGAGAAGACCGTGGAGGCACAATGGTCGGCGCGCTTGTGGAAATTGCAAGAGGGGAAGAGTGCAGCTGCGCTGGTTCCATGCGTTGGGCGGTTGACGGTCTGGACTCAGCAAGGCCATTCTGGAACGATGAAGAGGACGCAGTTCTAGCCAAAGATTTCCGCAACAGTGGAGCTGTTTGCTGATCGTACAGGTGGGCGCTGGCATCCTGGAAGTCGCCCGCAGCGAAACTCCGCAGCGTTGAACCACCAATCGAAGTTATGGAGCCTAATTCACTTTCTTCGAAGAAGTCATCCAGACTGTCTAACTTCTGCAACAGATCCCCCATGTTCTCATTTTGCATGTCAAATGACTTCATGGTGTCTGCACGAATAGTTGGGAAATATGAATCGCCATAGTCTTCAATCTGGAACTCCATCTCCGGGGTTGCAGCAGGCTGGCCCTCGACCTCCTCGGCCTCTGCACAAGTGTAAAATACAGCATGCACGTTATTCCTCGTGAGGGCTGACTGCGCAGCCGGAACAGCGATGGACCAGCCAGTCGGCTCGGGGATTCCATACAAGCTCTGAATGCGCTCAAATTCCTTCCTGATTGCCCTGGACGAAGATGACGATGCCATGCTCATTCGCAGGTGGTGCCGTTCCATAGGGTTGCCAGAAACAGTCATGATATGGTCCAGGACCTCAAGCGCCTGGGGGCACAAATCTGTATGAAGGAGCCGCAAAAGAGGGGAGATCAGGTCGGGACCATGGCACGCAATATCAGAACGACGCATATCGATCCTGGAAATGAGTGTGCTGAGAATTCTCATGGTATGTATACGAAACCATCGAGTGTTATTCGTCAAGAGGCCCATCATAAACACCAGACTCTGCACATCCTGGTTAGGGAAATAATATGCCGAGATCGAACTAACCATATCATTAAGGAACTTCTGACTGGTCTGATACTTGCACTTCACCAATCCAAAAAGGCAGTCTGCAAGTTGAGCGCATCCTTGATTCTTTGCAACAGTCGCAAGCAACTTTGCGCGCCCTTGCACCTCGCCAGAATTGTTTAGGTGGTCGTATTGGTGAAGGAAGCCAGGTAGGTTGGCCCAGACCGCAAAGAGAAGCCGATTGCCATCACCCATAAGGTCGCTATTTGGCAGCGTCGTTAATCTGTGCAGAAGACGGAGAGTCTTCTCTAGGGAGTCAGATGACTTAAGCCCCTTGTAGATCAGAGCTTGAAGGCCTTCGAAATCTCCTTCCCACTTCGGTGGCTTGCTCTCTTTCAATTTCGTAAGAATCATCTCATCCGATAAGTTAATCTTATCTATGTATGTTTCAAGCATCGCCATGCTCTCAACGAATTCGCGTTCGTGGATAGTGTTCAAGCAGGCACAAGTAGTCCAAAACAGTTGAGGATACCTCATGAGATCTTGAGGTGCCAAAGAGCCAATGATAATTTTCAACGTAGTCAAAATCTCCATTGAAAAGGTTTGATAATCGGTCTCTTCCTCTGCAATCGTATTCGACAGTCGGGCTAGCATATCGGCCAGCATCTTTGAATCCAAAGATGTAGAGATACACCTGAACACTTGGAAAGACCTGCACGCAAGATGTCTCACAGGACATGAAGTAGCCCAGTTCAGCGCTTCCCGGGAACATATATCGCTCACATTATCGTAAACGACGGAAAACATGTCCGCGACACTATGAGTAACATGCAACATGGCCGACGGAACACGGCTGCCGTCCTGATCTTCCTCCTTTCCGTTGTTATCATCATAATCCCAGATCACAGTGGAATCGCCTTGGCGGATATTCTCAACTAAATCTTCAATGTCTTGTCTCTTTTTATCGTGGGAATCGTTGTCGAGTTTTGACGCCACAAGCTCGTGAATCAAGTGTACCAGCATCTCACGAGCCTGTTCTTGAACTGTTAAGGTATAGTGATCCCAGAAGATGAGTGCCACATGAACAAGTTTGATAACATTTTCAAACCCAAGTGTAACGGGAGCAACCATGAGGTCAACAAGGAATATCATGGATACCTGCCCTAGTGATAATCCAGCCTAGAAAAAAATCAGTAATAATTCAAGATCCGAATTTATAGCGGACGAACCTGCTTGTTGCCAACGGGTAATATCGTGCCCAGATCTGCAACATATGGTAGATGGGTCACTTCGGGAGGTGCTGCCAGGGGTTCTTTGCGCTCATGCACCATATTCTTCGGGGTAATCTGCATCAGGAAAAAGTCGATCACTTTGGATCCTGCGGGAGTAGACGCCAAAAAGACCACGATTTGCTTTGCATAATCCACAAAATTCTGCTCTTTGCGCTCGAGGCAAAGGTTAATGACAAAATCGAGCACAAGCTGGACATTGCCACCATGGGGCCCTGTTGCAAGGGCTTGCCATAGGGCCTGAACCTCATTTGGTAGAGTATTGCCTGACTGGATGGTAATCTCAAAAAGATTAGCCAGAAGCATGTAAGACTTCCCCGTTGGACCGCCATTCGGGTCCAGTTGAAGCTCTATCACTTGAATCCAGGGCAAAATAGCAGCAACCATATTCCGCTGAGTGTCAGGTCGGATATTCCTAAAGTGCAACGAGAACTCCGAGAAGATAACAAACGCTAGGTCGGAGTGTTGCTGGGCCAGGCGTTTTGATGTTTCGAACTGAGCCAATTTGTAAACCGCAGTGGTTTTGTCAGAAATACTGATATCGAAATCTTGTAATCTCGAGTTCTTCTGTTGCCGCTCTTCAATCGTCCTCAACAAACGAGCGGATTTCATTCGAATTTCTCGCTTAGCATTTCCGAGGGTAAAAAGGACAGCACCCAGAACCCTCCAAAACGCCACGGGGTAGTCGATGTGCTCAATCAGGACCTCTGAAAACACTTCAAAGTAGCTTTCCAGAGCCTTTGGCCGTTCTGATAGATAGCACATTTCTATGCACTGTTCTAACAGGTAAGGGAGCTCTTTGTTATGGACCACTAGGTTCTTAAGCGCTCGCCGACCGATGGCGTGAAGCTTATCGCTCACAGTCTTCAATATAATGTCGATCCAGGCAAGCATTCTCCTGACATCAAATTGAAGAAAGGCTTTGCTTTCGGTCATGATCCGAATTGGACCGCCCTAATTAGAAGTGTTAGTTTAGCAATTGGAAAATAGAAACGAGTGCAACGTACGCAGAGTGAGGCCATTGCGCTCAATGCAGCAGTTCTCAGGTTTCTCTTTTCTATCTCCATAGCGGCGGTGCTTCGGACTTCACCGTGATCCATTTGCCTTGCTAGCGCTAATTTACGCACGTTTTCTTCTCTTACGTTGATCTCAGGTTGATTTGGGGAATATCCACACCAATCCTCCATGAGTGCAAATGCAGATTTCCTGGATTCGAACGGCATCCAGCGAAGTGGGTCCTTTGACCGTTTGATACCCTCGAATAACTGTTCCATTAGACCACAGTAGTGAAAGCGGAGGCTCTGGAAGCCCAAATCACTTTGGACCTCCACATCGCTGAGGAATATCCGCAAATCCCTCGTATAGGTAACAATATTGTTTAGGATCCAATCGTCATTGTACACCTGGGGTTCCTTTAAGAAGTGCGAAGTAGCCTTGTATACGTTCGTCACTTCTGTTCGAAGACGATCTGTCTGCCTATTTCTCCTAGGGCTGCTAGGTGAGCGGTGATGGCTTCCGATACGCACTCGAGCTTCCTCGTTACAGGTCGTCACGGCGTATTGTAGCGACTCTAGGAGCGTTCTATAGAGATTGATGTTGATGGATCCAAGAGCGACAACGATTGCACTGCGGATCGAATCATGACTAGCAGAGAGTAGTGGAATCACAAATGCAAACAACGATCTTGCTGAACTTATTTTATCGTGGGATTGTTGCCCTCCTTTAGATGTCTTTCGGGCATGTTGAGCATTGGCAAGCTGGCTCTGTGACTGAGCACCAGCGCTGTTGAGTGTAGTACATGCCATGATAAGATATAGCTTCCACTGTTCGATCGTGACTTCCGGAGATATACTAGGGCTTCTTGCAACTTGACGGGTAGCAATGTAATCCAGCGATCCGTACTGCAGAGTTTGCGATCCCTCTGCAATCGCTGTGATATACTTGTGCATTTGAACCAGCCTTGCGCAGACGATTTCACGGCCCAAGGTGACCGCAAACGGACATGTAGCAAAGCTGAATCGAACCAGATTCGGAAAGACTTTTAACCAAAGTGTCGAGTCATACGACACTTCGCTGCTGCAAAGCTCAATCAACGTGTTTTGTGAACCTTTGCTTTGCTTCCCCTTTTGTAATCTACTCCTTTCAGCCACAGTCAGAAGATCATCTTTCAAATCTAAGATCTTTTCCGAGTCCTCTTCAAGAAATTTGATAATTCTAGTATTTTTCTTGCCGAGTGCATTATCAAACTCAGTGACAAGCCGAAGCACAGTGATTGCAAAGGCTCGAACCCGCCTTGACTGCGAACATAAAAAGAAGAGCCCGTGGGATTCAATCTCCTCTACGTGGGCTAACACGCTCGAAAGGTCGAGTTGCAGTCCTCTGCTCCCCGAAGCACTTTTATCGGGGTGCTCAGCCGATACTTCTTTGGTTTTTTGTCTGATTTCTTCGATCCAAATTCGGATTAGCTCCACGTACAACTTCAAAGTCGATTCAATATGCCCAGGGCCCAGCATTCCTTCATCAGACATAGTCGAATACCGGGCATCAAAGTTGAAAATAAAACGGGCAAATCCAATGGCAACATGCTGTGCATGAGACTGGCGGGCGATAGACTTGAGGGATTCTGCGGAAGATGCTGCAATGTTAGACTGAACATGCGCTGTTCCGGTACACAACAGGTTGATAAGGGAATTGAAAGGAATGTGGTCGGAAAGACAACGTGGAAGTGCCTGAACAGCGACATGAAGAAGATCATAAAATGCTTGTTTTTGATCCACGGCAGTCGCATGATCCTCCCGTCTTCCAAAGCTAAAGTGATCCGCAATGGGCGTTTTGGGTGTAACTCCTCCAAACTTTTCATCGAGTGCTGCTTGCCCACCAAAGGTATTGTCACATAGGATCGTTAATTTCCCAAGCACCTCGCAGAACCTAAAGTAACATTTCCGCGTGCTATCATTCAACTTTGAGGAATTAACGGGGCGGCACGTGTAGCGCACGTAGTCGAGGGACGGTTGGCAAACGCTCCGCTCGGGAAACGGTGAATGAGATGTCTCGGGCCCACCAAAATTCTGCGGGAATGGCGGCGGGTGCTGAGCTTCATTATCTAGATCGACGATGATGGCCAGAAAAGCACGGATCCCGATGACCATTTTCTCCGGCTCCATCTGTTCGATCCTCAGTTCTTTCCCAGACATGAATAAATCGGAATTAACCAAGGGGAATATTATCATTTTAAAACATAAATCAGGGTGTCTGAATCCGATTACGCGAACAAGCTGCGTGATAGGATCAACCACAGCAGGGTCAGAGGTTATGTACGTCCTTTTACCAGTCGGTATCGCAATCCGAATTATATCTTCGATTTTACGAAGAGGATTGCTGAGAGGGTCTGAGTGGCGATATAGGTAGGTCCACAGAAGGCGGCAGATTGCCTGAAGCGCAGTCGTCCGACTTGGTCGATCTTTCAACTTTGGAGGGAGGCTGTGGATGACAGACATCCATTGAGACAGAAACATTTCTCTTGGGGATGCACATAAGAGCAAGGTATGGAGCGGAAAAGCAGTGTTCCAGTGGCGCGGCTTTACCAGTATCTGCGCCATCCGTGGTCCAATGAGGTCTAGAAATTCTTTCCATTTCGGCGAAGATAAACTGCAACTGGGGTTAGCTGCGATTGGCAAAAGGAATATTTCCAGCATCTGACAATATGCCTGTTTTAGCCGTTGACCATGGGCATCGACAATAAGTTTTGCGAGCGAGAAGAGGAAATCACAAGTTCTGTCCCAGGCCTCCTCTGGATATGTTTGAAGTCGCAAGTGTCTCATTCCGTATATGAGGAGTTCAGCTCGAGCCTCTGAGTCTTTCATTGACAACATGCGCCCTTCTTCCTTTTGGTATTGGTTAAGTTCGGTGAGAAATCGAATTGTCACGCTAGCAAAATTGTTTTCGCTCATGATTCCAAGAAGCTGGCTATAGATACGCCAGTTTGCTATTCGAAGTGGAGATGCTGCAATCTGATCGGGGTCGACAGTCTTCAATTGTCCAAACACTATATCTTCAAGGCGATCGGCCATCTCACGGGTGATAGCGTCTATTGTGCTTTGGTTGAATATTTCAATTAGAACCCGGCAGACGAGGTAAACAGATACAGTGGCTCGCCGTTCGGCAAGCACGATATCTTCCTGGCGCGGAGTCGCTGGGATGGTTGAAGCGGTAGGTATAGAGGCATTATCAGCAAACTCGGACCCTGGCTGTGTGGGCTCAGTGTTACGACGGTGCATAGGGGCCGGCGCGGGCAACGATTTCGGCTACGATCGCGATATTAGCTCTATAATTAATTAGGGAGTGAGCCGAAAACTGACTTGAACTATCGTTTGTTTCGCAAGCGCCGCCGCCTCGCCCTTGGATTTCCTCCAAACCATAATTGTATCTATCAGTGGCTTCGGCTTTTGCCTTGCTATGTGACCGAGTGCAGAAATGAGCTGATCGAATGCAGGATCTGCACCGGGGCCACAAATACGTTCGACCGGCGTATCCAGTTCGGTCATACTCATAATACAGTGATTAATCTTCTCGTCTGCCAGTCCAACAAACTGAACGCAAGATCAGTAAATGCCTATCACCCTTAAATCGACGTACGAGGTCACAAACCGAGTTGAAGAGGTGGTGAAGAGCATATTCTTCAACCGTTCTCGCCTCATGAGCACCGCTTTTTGAGTGAGACAGATGACGGGCATGTTCCCGCCTTGACTTTCCCGACTGGGTGCCCTTTCGATGCAAACCCTGCTCACTGCCCAAATCGACGTTGCCTGCATCTTGTACGGTAGACAGGGGACTGTTTTCTCGCTTACCATTTAATTTCGATTCTGCGGTTGTCGTAACGCCATAATTGCCCGACGACATCGTAGTGGATGGAGGTGCAAGGCTCGGATTTCGGGTATGCTGTATGCTCCCATGCACGACTGACGCCTGACGGTGATGACCATACGAATTCTGCGGCCGTTTTTCCACTATATCCCCATCAGCGGCGGACCCCGAACGAGCGGCACCAGGTTCTGGGCTTTTCGATGTTGACTGAGATCTAATCTGGGGCTGTGGCTGTAGTGAAGGGACGCCAAGTCCAGTGGAATCGACGGGCCTGCCTCGAACCGTAGAGACGTCACGACTGTGGCATCCGGACTGTGGGGGATTCCTAGAATGTATTCGATCCGGAGAAGCTTGAGTAAGAGGTTGCGAGGTCATAGCGGTTTCGTCGGGGATAAGCGGCAGTTGTTGGCCATGGCCACGCATCGAGTGAGGGCTAGCTGGATGAGGTAAAGCAGATTAGTAACTGCTCGGATTCACAAGGGTTTCCCCTGGCAGAGACAGAATCATGATGCTTCAATAGACGTTTTGCTGCACGATGAGACTTGAGACCGGGCCCCGCATGGGTCGGAGTCTTGAACTCACAATTGTGTAGCATCTTCTAACAGACGATGCGGGACAACTACGCTCTAGCCTTCCTCTTCATCATCGAGGATTCGATAGCTGGAAACAATTGAAATCATTGCTGCTGTAGAAAGCGGTGGGTTTTCTTTCTCTCAGCTGGCATCCATAGCCTCTGTCAGCCTCGATGTCCTCGAGCGCGACTTTTTTTTGGGTGCTGATGAAGGCACAGCTCCTTCCATGCTCCAACTTCCAACACCCCTGGCCAGACTCGGCTCCCACTAGGCCTAACACGGTCTAGCACGCGGCTCGGTGCCCCCGTCTCTTATGTAATGGCTGAGGCTTGATCGTGTAACCACGTGATGTCGTTAGCCTCCCGCTGAAGAGTTTCTGCCCATTGCGACGAACGAGCAACTCGGGAGAAGCCAGGATTGTCCAGACGAAAAGCAGCGGATCAGATCCCATGCTGAAGGTACAGAGTACGCAGCAATATGTTTTTCTCAGTGCTTTACGCTTCTGCGCCGATCTAGTTTTCCCGTCTCCGCCACCAACTTAATGTGAAACAAGTTCTTTGGATGAGAATGTGAGGGAATGCAGGTGCTTCCCTTTACGATCCATATAACTAAGTTGACTGTCTCACTCCCACATATTATATGATGAGTATACTCGGTACGGAGGAATTGATTTATATTCTTCTCCAGAGCGCCTTGCCTCACGTACGGATTACGTCCGCAGGGATGTCTCTATGTCTCTATTTTTATCAAGATCGACTTTTGCCATGTTGTAGACATCCTGGAATGTTGACGTTTTTGGTACGACTGTGGCGTCCTGGACCAATACTAAACTAACACTGTAAGCTTGAGTATGGTTTGCAGGGCCCCAGGGTTGGACGGAGGTCACACATCCGCACGTACGCGAAAAAAAAAAAAAAAAGAAAAAGAAAAAAACAAAGGACTTAGACCTGATAATATGGAGGACAAAGAATGTAATCTCCCCTGATACGCAGAGGATCTAGCTTCGCAAGTTCGTAACGAGGTTTTAATACTCCAATCTTGACATGCCAAAACCCAACAACGCACCCAGATGAATTTAACAAGTTTCGCGGTGGCCGTTGGAAGGCGAACTTGTGAAGTCGGCGTCCGATACATGCCGTTAGTTCTCAGTATTTACCGAGCAATTGAATTTATCCATCATTTCTTCATGAGGATCCCGTGGTGCCGAATAAGTAGCATCTGAAATCCCATAATTATGTACTCCGTACGGAGTACTCCGTACATACATACATATTAGTTGGAACTGCTGTTGGCTTCTGAATTTTACTACAAAATCAGCAACAGCCAACAACTCCGGAGTACCCCCGGCCTGGCTTCCGTCGTAGGTTTTAGCTTTTATGTGCGTATTGTAGTAACATTCATCTAGGCTCTCCCATTTGACATCGGGGAGGGAACTGTCGAGATGCTTGCTGGATCCCGAGCACACACAAAGATATCGTCCCTTCGTTTGTCTAAAGGATCATAACCGGCATCATCGTGATCGCAATCTTTTACGAGCCAAACGCACTGGAGTTGTGGGAGGCGTGGCTTTGGGCAGGTGGACCCCGTACTGTGACGTACTCCGTACTCCGCGCACAAGGCCGCCTTTGCGAGAGCGGCCGCCCACTCCGCCTCCCCAGCCGAGACTCCGAAATGGAATTCACCCCGCACTTTTTCCACGCATTGGGATGTTGTCTTTGCCGTTCTTTAGGCGTAGGCTGATGGGAGCAGGCGGAGAAGAGCCCGGAGAGGAGGCCATCGAACGGTCGGGAGGCGTTGTGGGGGTGGGCAGGAAGCTGGCCGCGCGCCCAGTTCGGGTGGAACGACCTGGAAACAGCGGGACGAAACATCGGCGGCCAAGCTCCAACAGTACGGAGTACAGGAAACACTTTCACATGAGTGGCACACCAAAGGCCAAATTCCGCGCGTTGAGGTTTGGTTGGGTCCGGCCGTAGCTGCTTTGGGACTAGGCCACTTCGGAAGTGCAAAACTCCAGCCCGCGCGGTCCTGCCTTTCGCACTAAACTCAAAATGTCCGGCAAAACCTCGAATTGCCCGTCAGCCGCCAGAATTATTATTTCTGTCCTCTCTTTGGGATCCTCGATCAGACCAGGTCATCCTGTAGCGAACGCTCTTCCGCAGAGGTCTCCTCATTGTGTTACTTCACCCTTCATGTTTCTATATATTTGCTGAGCCGTTGGTTCCCTCTGCCGCCAATTTACCTTGCGTCCCCCTGTCCCCTGCATTCCTCCCATCGCCGTAGAGCGACAAGTCTCCCAAGATGGCGCAGGTTGACTCCCTTGATCTCGTCGTCCTGACAGTGCTCCTTGTGGGCAGCGTTGCGTATTTCACAAAGGGGACGTACTGGGGCGTCCCGAAGGCAGCTGCCGCAGCCAGCTATGGCTCTGCCAACGGGATGCCCAAAGAAGGCAAGACGAGAAACATTATCGAGAAGATGGATGAAACCGGGAAAAATTGCGTTGTATTCTTTGGATCTCAGACGGGAACGGCGGAAGATTATGCGTCAAGGCTCGCAAAGGAAGGAGCCCAACGGTTTGGCTTGAAGACGATGGTCGCTGATCTGGAAGACTACGACTTCGAGAACCTGGATCAGTTCCCCGAGGATAAGGTTGCTTTCTTCGTCCTGGCCACTTATGGTGAGGGCGAGCCCACGGACAACGCGGTGGATTTCTACCAGTTCATGACGGGAGAAGACGTTTCTTTCGAAGGCGGAGCCTCCGCAGAAGAGAAGCCATTGTCATCATTGAGATATGTCACATTCGGTCTGGGAAACAACACCTATGAGCACTACAACGCCATGGTCCGCCAGGTTGACGCTGCACTGACCAAACTCGGCGCTAAGAGAATCGGTACTGCAGGTGAAGGCGATGATGGCTCCGGCACTATGGAAGAGGATTATCTCGCCTGGAAGGAACCCATGTGGAAAGCGTTATCCGAAGAGATGGGCTTGGAGGAGCGTGAAGCCGTTTACGAGCCCACATTCTGCATCACGGAGGAGCCAACCATGTCACCAACGTCCGAAAATGTTTACGTCGGCGAGCCGAATCAGAACCATCTTGAAGGAAACCTGGGCGGCTCCCACAATGCGCACAATCCTTTCATTGCCCCAATTACGGAGTCTCGCGAATTGTTTACCGTCAAGGACCGTAACTGCTTGCATCTGGACATTGGGATCCAGGGAAGTACGCTCAATTATCAAACTGGCGACCATCTTGCCGTCTGGCCCACAAATGCTGGCAAGGAGGTCGATCGTTTCCTGCAGGTTTTTGGATTGGAAGATAAGCGCCATACTGTTGTCAAGATTAAACCCATCGATGTGACGGCTAAGGTCCCTTTCCCTACGCCTACCACCTACGACGCCGCCGTTAGATACTACATGGAGATTTGCGGACCTGTTTCCCGACAGTTTATTGCAACTCTGGCCCAGTTCGCCCCGGATGAGGACACCAAGTCGAAGATGAAGCGCCTCGGTGAAGATAAAGACCATTTCCACAGCCAAATTTCCACCCAGTTCTACAACATTGCACAGGCCCTCCAGAGCATCACCTCGAAGCCCTTCACGTCCGTTCCTTTCTCGCTCCTAATTGAAGGTATCTCCAAGCTTCAGCCACGCTACTACTCGATCTCCTCGTCATCGATGGTCCAAAAAGATAGGATCAGCATTACGACTGTTGTTGAGTCCATCCGCGTGCCGGGTGCCGGTCATGTCATGAAAGGTGTCACCACAAATTACCTCCTTGCCTTGAAACAAAAGCAACACGGCGACACCAACCCGGATCCGCACGGTTTGACCTATGAGATTACCGGCCCTCGAAACAAATATGACGGCATTCACGTTCCGGTCCACGTTCGTCACTCGAATTTCAAGCTGCCTTCCGATCCGTCCAAGCCGATCATCATGGTTGGCCCTGGAACTGGTGTCGCCCCGTTCCGCGGATTCATCCAGGAACGAGTTGCGCAGGCCGAACGAGGCGACAAAGTGGGCCCAACCGTTCTTTTCTTTGGCTGCAGAAACCGCGACGAAGATTTCCTGTACAAAGATGAGTGGGAGGTAGGTTAACACGTGACTCTAGTCCCCACCCAGAAGGCTCAATTCCGCCCTCGTTTCGACGAGCCAAGTCGCTAACAAAAGTTTTTTTCCTTCCTTGCCGCAGGCCGTATCCGAAAAGCTCGGCGACAACTTTAAGCTGTTCACTGCCTTCTCTCGAGAGAGCGAGAAGAAAGTTTACGTGCAACACCGGCTCCGAGAAAACGCCGTGTTAGTGAACGAACTTCTCAAGAACAAAGCGACTTTCTACGTTTGCGGAGATGCCGCCAACATGGCTCGTGAAGTGAACACCATCCTCGGACAGATCATCTCTGAACAACGGGGTCTTCCATTGGAGAAGGGAGAGGAGTTCGTCAAGAACATGCGCAACATGGGAATGTATCAAGAGGATGTGTGGTCATGATGGAAAGAGAAGTAAAGACGTCTTACCCAGATCTCACTTTCTCATTTTATACTTTGTATTCCATTTCAATATCCCCCCGTCCCCCTTTTCCTTTTTAGTCTGATATTACTATATTTGCGCTGATTAGAGAGCGTGAGTTCGCTTCGACCCAGCAACCCTGTGGGCTTTATATAGACCTTTGGCATTGGTATGCGGTTTCAGTTACTTGCCTACAGCTCTTTCTGTTTGCTTACGTCTCTCGCGGACATGTTGGACCGCTGGGAGGTTTACGCTCTTTCTTCTGGTCTTATTTGGTGAAAATATAGGCCTGTTGCATATTGCTGACTATTGTTGGTGCTTTTTTCTAACTTCGTGTTTGTTAGATTGTCTACGATTGATGATGAGCGTAAAGAAACTCATTTAGCCATGTATGTTATTTAATTTAGTCTGCTAGTCGTGTGTGGCCATTTTGCTTCATTGCCTTGTGTCTCGGTGATATTTAGCCCTTCAGTTCTCCGTACTCCGTAAACGGCTGCTTGTCCTGGATCAATTTTATCATCATCCCCGAATCCTCTATACACCGTACTTGCCAGTCGAAAATCGAAGCAGTTCACCAGGTGTCTCCCCTCAGGCAGCCATTCCGCATCGTTTCCGCTGTGCTTCTGAGCTTGGCACAAGTGACACTTCACGGTCGCCGACGGTTAACGTCGGTTGTTCTGAGCTCTGAGACCATTTCCCATCCGGCCCCGATTTATCCGCGATCTCGAGTTTCCAAACTTTCGCGTACCTATCTTTTGACCTAGATTGGGATAACCAGAGGGATTTCTTTCACGAACCTGTGTCCCAATGAGCACATAAATTGAATTTCCAAAAGTATTCATATCTGAGCTTGGCTATCGTTATGGCCTTAGGTCTCAATTAGACGCTCAAGGCACTTCAAGCCTTGAACAATATTGGACTTAGAACTTCTCGAAATGCTCTGGTTCAAGGGACCTCCACACGTTGTTGCCACGCTGCAGGTTGCTTCTCTGAGGCGCCAACTTAACATCTCATGTTAGCGCCAGTTATTCCTATCAGAGGAATGACAACGACACCACCTCACCTGGCTTGGGGAAGTCTGATATTTTTTTCTATATTGTTGCATCAAAAACATTCATACGCAGCCAACCGCTTGAGTGACCTGTGTGATAGAGCTCAGTGGAACACCGGCGCATCTGGAATAATGTTTTCGGCTTGTTTGTACAAGACCTGGCCAGTTGACAGGCATATATTAGGGATCTGAGAGGAAATTCGTCTCTGCAATGAACTCTTTCTGCACCCGGGAAGTGAAGCGAAAATGTAGCTTCATCCAGAACAAAGATGTCACCCAGCACCTGCTGAGTCGTCGCCCACTTCCCTCACAGGAAGGGATAGTCCGTCTCGGCGAGCAAGAGGCCTTGCTGTCAATGGCAGGAATAACACACTGCGGCCATTCAGCCATTGCTATTGTCAGCCCAGGCCACCTTCTTTCTTCGCCATCCGCGGCTTGACCAGTGTGTTCCTGTCTGATCGGGTGCTTCTTCCTTCCTTCACCCCGTTGTTCTTTCCTGCATCTCGACAGTTATTCTTACCTGCTTATTGCGGAAAAAAGCCTTATCTCAACGTCTATTTCTTCTTCCTCTTCTTCCACCCTGTCTTTTCTTTTCTTTTCTTTCTCCTTCGCCAGAACATCTCACTCGTTTCTCACGGAGCTTCGAGTTAGCATCTTCATTTACACCACTATTCGCTTTATCCCTCTACTGTCTACCCATCGACCTCAGTTTTTATCTCCCTTTTCTACATCTATTCTGCATTCGCTGATAGTTGTGCCCCCTTCCATTTATATCTATCTCTGCCCACTTCGGCTTGTTCCCGATCCCCATTCTCCCTCGAAAGCCCATCCTGTCTAGACCTTTTCTCTCACGACCGTTTCGCTTTCTATCACATCCCGCTCATTATCAAAAGGATATTTGTACGTTCATTGTGTTGTAACCTTCTGTAGTCTAACCGAAGCAGAGGCTTCCAGGCTGACATGGGCTCCTTTGAGAAGCTCGCGGAGCTGGTCCGGGGTTCAATTCCCGAAGACTACCTGCCCAAAGAATCTGACGTACGTGGGCTCAATATTTCGTTACTCTTGACTTTGCATGATACGCTTTTAGGCCTGCTTCTATGCTTTTACGAACACTCCAATACAACCAATCTAATGCTACTCTCTTTTTCACTGAAGTTGAGATTGGTTAAATATGCTAACTCGATGCTTTTGGCACAGAAAACGGCCACAGCCATGAGTCACCAGGATAAAACGCAAAATAGTACTAGCGAATGCTCCCAGCAACAGGGTCAGGTCCCCGTTTATAAACAGGACACACAAATGGGCTATCCATATATGCCTCCTCAATGCTACGGCCAGCCCCTGAACCCTGGTAACAATGCAAGCGATGTGAATGGCAATCTTGCTTCAGCCTTTTCTAACGTGAATATCCATGGTCACCGTCCAAACTATATTCCAGTCAAGGGCAGCATTCCAACTACCTCTGGTGTTAATGGCGACGTACCCGGCATGCATCTATCTCAACATGGACCATTTGTTGTTGTATCAAGCCCACCGATGTTTCAGGGTAATGTTCCACACGCTCCTCATGTAGGACAGATGCCACCCGAGCAAGGTGGCGCGTTCCAATATGTTCCTCCCGGTATTTACCCTAACTTCGTTACCAGCGCTCCTTATCCGCCTGCGTCTTATCCTGGGTATTCTTGGCCCTACGCGGTGAATCCTGACCATGATCATGCAAAGTCACATCGTGATTGTACTCTAGTTGATGAAAAGGCTTCGGCAAACGATGGGCAGCACGGACAACCAGAATATTATCCTGTTATCGCTCAAGGCGATCGCTCACCGGTGAGCGCCCCGGTTTATAATGCTTCGCCCCAAACTCCGGGATCCTGTATGCCCTACCAAATGATGAGGGCTGCTGGAGGTTATGTCCTTCAGGACCTAGATTCGCTCGTAAAACAGGATCCTCCTATTCCACCTGCGGTACCTGCGATGTGGACCAACCCGACTGAACTTACCCTTGCGAAATGTTTGGAGAATCGCGAAGGGATTACCAATGTCTACATTCGCGGCTTTCTCCCAGAAATCACGGATGAAATGCTATATGCGTATGCTTCTCGCTTCGGGAAGATCGATCGATGCAAGGCGATTGTTGACCTCGACACCGGGCTCTGTAAGGGGTGAGTGAACAATTAAAAGTCCTATTATTCCCACAAAGTACATCCTAATCTTGAGCAGGTTTGGATTTGTTCAGTTCTTCAGTTTTGAAGCTTGTGAAAATTGTATTCGGGGGTTCTTTCATCTCGGGTATCAAGCTAGCTTCGCACAGGTGCGCTTCTCAACGCTATTGTCTATTCGACCGTCAGCTAACTCCGGCAGAAATCTCGTAACTCTCGCCTCAAAGACCTGGAGGATAAGACATCCACTAATATTTATTGTACTAATGTTCCAATTGAATGGGTGGAAGCTGTGGGTAGCCTGCTTCTGTTTCTGCCATGGCACTTCTGCTTTTGTACTTTTACTGCGATGCATTTCCTCTAATAAAGGTATGTTAGGATCTGCGTCGCCATTTTGAGCCTTACCGTGTTGTATCTGAGAAGATCAGCCGTGAAGAAAACACTGGAATTAGCAAGGAGGTTGGTTTTGCAAGGTGAGGAAATGAGATAAGCTATAGTTAAATAAGTTCACTGCTAACATGGTGTAATAAACAGGTTTGAGACTCGCGACATAGCTGAGAAAGTCCTCGCCGAGTTCCATAATGTCACCTCTAAGGATGGTGTAAAGCTCATGCTTCGCTTCGCCGACACGAAGGCGCAAAAGCAGCTTAAACATCAGAGTAATGAACGACGCGCTTATCGTGCTGGTGAGTACAGCTATTCTGTTGAAATGGTCCAGGGCTCCACTCCGTCACCGAGCCTCCACCGTTTGCAGCAAGCAGCGTCCCATTTCAGTCCCAATTCACAGGGCAGCTATCCTTCTCCAGCTGGAGTCGGACAAGTCTGGACTCCCGCGACTTCGATCTCCCCACCGTAAGTTTTTCTTAGCTGAAATTATAGCTCATGAAGCTAACCTGAGATCTAGAGGCCCTATGCTAAATAGGTCTGTGAACAGCATGCGCGTTAGCTCATGGCCAGGACGCGCTGTGCTCGCAAATATTGATAACACGCCCAGTGCTCGAGGACGACTTGTTGCTTCGAGCCAAGGCTCCCTCTCCGCAGGGTCCACGAAAACCGTTATGCCCGTGCCATCCCTCCAGGGCAGCAAATCCGAGAATTGTAGCCCGAAAAAGGGAAAGAGCATGGTTGACGTTAATTCGCCAACTCCCTCTGCGAAAGAAATCCGGTTTTCAACTCCCCAAATCCTGTAACTAGGAACGCGTGTAGGGCGCGATACGATATCTGCCCATCACTTCTAAGCCCGGTTTCTTAAATTGTGCGGAGGATCGACAGCGTCCGTCCGATTGCCACACCGACGATAAAACAGGCGTACATGACGCTGTTATTATATTCAATTGCGCATTTTCTAGAATTTGCATGGTTTTCTCGAATCACGACGCATTCCGCTGCATGATGTTATCAATGTTAAAGACGAACTTATTTAGTCCATCTATGACTATTCATATGCACTATTGTATCTGGGAAATATGGAAATCAAAGGTGAAAAAGACGTTACTACCGCGGTGGTGATATGGTTACGACTTACAGTATGCTTCGCTCAACTCAGGCGGCTGGGTTGCGGAATCAATGACCAGGTCTCTAACTTCTAGTCCATAGCGACAGTAGAAATAAACGCAGTTGCTCAAATACTTTACTGGATTCCTTTTCGATAAATATGCAGTGGGACCGAGATTCAATTGAGCCTTTATCTTAAAATATATCGTCTAAAACAAAGAAATCTATGAAGGATGTCCGCAGGATGCTGCATACCGACCTATCTTGTCTAAATATCCTCAAAATTCTACGGTGAATGGTAGCGCGATATGTCGCGAGAAGCTGTAAATGCACGATTGGTAACCCGGTTCAGTATCTTCCCAGCCTCTCCTCTTCGTCCTCAACCAACTCATAGGCAGGCCTGAATTTCGGGGTTTCCTGACCAGCGTTGCTGGGTTTACTTGCTTCCACAGGGCTAGCTTTATTAATCTGCAATTTCGGGTTCGGGTGTGTATCGTTTGTGCCTCCCAAACTAGTATAGCCCTGATCATATAGCTGACAGTACTCGACGCCCAGATGGCGGATAAAAGCCCAGATCTCGACATAGTGCCAGTCGATGACAGGATGGATGCGCATGAAATCGGGCCATCCGTGGTCGGTGCGGTCGAAGTGGGTGAGTTTCTCCCCGTGTGGGTCGGTGCGGCGGGTTCCGACGAATATAGCTTTTATGCCAGGGTATTTTTGTAGGTAGGAAGCGAAGGTGTCGCGGAGGGTTGTGTGGGGTGGGTCGGTTGTGTAGCGGGTTAGAGAGAGGTGATATGCTAGGGAGGAGGAGTCGACGAAGGTTTCCACGGATGGAAACGGATGCGATGGGCGGGCGTACATGGCCGGGATGGAGGTGGGGGGTTCGTCATCGGGATCTTCGAGGAGGTTGGGGTTTGCATTTTGGGATTTAGGGGCTTCAGGCTTGTCTTTGAACGTGCACTTTTGGGCTTGGGTCTTCTGTTTTGTTGAAGAGGGTTCCGGGAGGGGATGGAGGCTGGAGAGGAAGAGGATCAGGAGGACGAGGCAGTCCTTTCCGCCATTGTAGGAGAGGGACAGCTCGCGCAGCTTGTAGCGTGAGAGAGCTTCGCGGACGACGGAGAGAGAGATTCGAGTCTGTTGCTGGACCCGGTAGAGGAGGGAGGATGGGTCGTGCGGTTCAGAGAGGAAGGCTTGGATCTTCGCGTGGAGGGTTGCGGAGACGGAGGAGAGGGAAGGGAGAGAAGTCGAGTCGCCGGCATGCTCATGGGTGTCGGGATAGCAGGTTACCAATTCTGAAGACAGCCGTTCTGAGAGAGAAGCCTGTCCTTGCCGTAGTGCCTTGGTCTCGCCATGCGCGCTGTCGCCGTTTGGTAAAAGGGGCGATGCGGTCGCCAAACCGGCCATCGTTAGAATGACGGTAGTCGCTGGTCTATTCTTTCTTTCCTTCTGGCGCTTCCAAAAAAGAAAAAAAATATACAATATCGCCTGTGGCCAATTCAGCTTGCTTCCTGTGGGGTTATCTTCTTTTCTTTTCCTTTCGGGTTGACAGTGCCTTTTGCGAAAACCTTCCGGCCAATATTGTTGTTTGGCTCTAGGAGATTTTTTTTCCCTTTCACCCCCGCCGGCGACGGTTGACGGTAACTTTTTCGCGATTCAGCGGAATGTGGGGTTTAGTGGGTTTGAGACAGCGACTACAGAGTAGTGGAAAAAGAAATGATCGCAGAGCAACCCGTATGTCCTCCGTTGGCCAAACCAACAATTCTGAGATGCGGTTCTGAGGGAAGAGGTGCAGCCCGAGCTGAGACGAAACTCTCTTTGAAGCCGACGGCCGAGGGACACCGCCTTTCGCTTGACCGCAGGCTTGTCCGCCTCTGATGACTCCAACGGCGCTACGTGGTTATGACGGCGAACAAAAATCCCGGACGTGCCGAACAAATCCATCGTCTTGGCTAATGACAATGAAGGATAAAATTTTTTTTTCCAATGTCCTGTTCAAAATATAATTTGTATTAATTACTGCATATCGACCTTAAAATCCATTATGGTCCAAGTATAATCATCCACAGTCGGATAGATCAAACTCAAGTCGTTCAGCTCCCGCGCAGCCTTTTCCACATTATCGACCGGTGCCTGCATGAGAGACGCCAGGTGCTGTAGATGCAGCCCCTCTCTGCTCTGTGGAGTGTTATTCAAGGTGTTGAACAATTTCCTAGCCATGGGAGACATTGGCGGAAGAGTCCTCTCGCCCGCGGCCATACTGTTATCTGAGCGCATCGCCCCTCCGGAGCCAGAGGTCTGGGCCTTTGAAGCGTCGGCTGCGTCTTTACTTGGTGGCGGGCCATGTTTAAAGTAGAGATGTATCGCTGTAGCTTCAAGGAAGTGGCAGTGGTATTCATCCATATTCGTCAGCGTCCGAATTACATGTGCAGTAACTGAACGACGATTGTTGCTGAACGAGCCCAGTTTTCCCCATACTTTTGCGTACCCATTCACCACGAGTTCCTTTTTCCCCGTACGGCCTGTTGTAGGGTCGCTTGTGTCCATAGCATCACCCTCGTGTCGCTCTTCGTTGTCCAGCCATTTTTTCACTTCGATTTCCCCCGTTCCGTCGTCCAGTTTGTATGTCATGAATGTTGATAACTGGGATATGTTGCGGATCTGGCCTACAAATGAGACCTGGGCGACTTCAGTATCGTCGATTTTAAAATCTGCGTCCGAATAGGCTTGCGTCGCATCATTTAGTTGCTTGATCGTGACCGGTCGAAGCGAACTCTTGTTGTATGTCTGGAATGGAATTGAAGTTAGTCCCTAGCTCATAGTCACAAGAGAGGGGGCCTGCGAACGATTCTCTGCATACCTTTCCGCTTTGACTAGCTCCCACCTCACTCATAAATCCTCCTTCACCACCACCACCACCACCACCACCACCTTGGCCATATGAGCCAGAGGGGAACTGGTCGCCGTATCCGTACTCTGTAAGCACGTAAGCCCTACTGAGTCTGTCTGCAAACAGGAGCCCAACATACCCATTGTGATAATCTGATCTGTGCCCACCAGGCCTAACTTATCCTCGAGGAACCGACGACGAAATAGCTCCAAAGACACTCCCTCGCCGTCCTGCGGCCTTTGGCAGCCCCGCGTCTCGACGTGTTTTTCGGCGCGTCAAAGCCTATTTATTACATAAGCACGACGGGATGTCGGCAAATGGTTGATCCGGCTTCATTTTTCGACAATCGCAAAAGTGAAGACGAGAGACGTGGGACACAGCGTGAGCTTGCTTGGGGTGAAACAGCGTCGAGGGAGATCGCCCTTTTTTCTTTTCTTTTCTTTTCTTTTCTCCTTTTTTTTTTTTTGGCTGGAGTATGGTCTGACGGCAGATTTATCAATTTCGAACTCAAACCTGCCGGTGGCCGCAGCACTGCACTTCACCGGGACGAAGCTCCGAACTCCATTCGAGTCCAGACGAAGATGCTGCACCGCGCAGCTTCTCCGGCCATGTCAGAGAATGAATTTGACATAGCAAAAAGTCTTTTCCAAGATGAAGCTGATTCTGACATTGATACCCGGCCCCGAAAGCGAAAGGCACCGACTTCGCTGAACCTCGATGTTATGGCCGACGACAACGGCGATGGAGACGATGGAGGCTCCGATGACGACGCCGCTTTTATCGCCGCCCACCAGGCGTCGATGAACCGAAAAGCATCCAATCTAAAGGGTCGGACGGTAAAGAAGGGTGGTGGGTTTCAAGCCATGGGCCTCAATGCCAACCTACTCAAGGCTATCACACGCAAGGGATTTTCGGTTCCGACACCGATCCAGCGAAAGACCATTCCTCTAGTTTTGGACGATCAGGACGTTGTGGGTATGGCGCGTACAGGTTCAGGGAAAACTGCTGCATTTGTGATCCCGATGATTGAGAAGTTAAAGAGCCACAGTACGAAGGTTGGATCGAGAGGTTTGATCCTGTCTCCCTCCAGAGAACTGGCGTTACAGACGCTGAAAGTGGTGAAAGAGTTGGGACGAGGGACGGATCTAAAATGTGTGCTCTTGGTTGGCGGTGATAGCTTGGAGGAGCAGTTCGGATACATGGCGGGAAACCCGGACATCATCATCGCTACACCAGGTCGCTTCCTCCATCTTAAGGTCGAAATGAACCTGGACCTCTCGAGTATCAAATACGTCGTATTTGATGAAGCCGACAGACTCTTTGAGATGGGTTTCGCAGCTCAGCTTACCGAAATTCTTCATGGTCTCCCACAGTCTCGCCAGACGCTTCTATTTTCCGCCACACTCCCGAAGTCCCTGGTTGAATTCGCACGAGCTGGCCTGCAGGAACCAACTCTCGTACGCTTGGATACAGAAAGCAAAATATCTCCGGACCTTCAGAGCGTTTTCTTTACCGTGAAATCCGCTGAGAAAGAAGGAGCCCTTCTCCACATCCTGCACGATGTTATCAAAGTTCCTACTGGTGAAACAGAGGCTGGAAAGCACGCGAGGGAACAAGCGATCTCCGGGAAATCTTCAAAGAAACGTAAACGATCAGAGCAAAATAACCCCAACCCACAAGAGTCGCCGACAGAGCACTCCACAATTATTTTTGTGGCAACGAAACACCACGTCGACTACATAGCCTCCCTGCTTCGAGAGTCGGGTTTCGCAGTTTCATATGCTTATGGCTCTCTCGATCAAACGGCTCGTAAGATTCAAGTGAGCAACTTCCGAACCGGCATTTCAAATATCTTGGTTGTCACCGATGTCGCCGCGCGTGGAATTGATATCCCCATCCTGGAAAATGTTATCAATTATGACTTTCCTTCTCAGGCCAAAATTTTTGTTCATCGTGTTGGACGAACTGCTCGAGCAGGCCGTAAAGGCTGGAGCTATAGCTTGGTTCGAGATGCTGACGCGCCTTACCTGCTTGATCTACAACTCTTCCTTGGTCGGCGACTTGTTATGGGAAGGGGCCAGCAAGAGAGTGCGAATTTTGCGGAGGATGTTGTCGTTGGAGGAATGGCTAGGGAGTCCATAGCACGAAGTTGCGAATGGGTTTCCAAATTGTTGGATGAAGATATTGACATTCAAAACCAGCGTGAAGTTGCGATGAAGGGAGAAAAGCTCTATATAAGAACACGAAATTCGGCATCTGCAGAAAGTGCAAAACGAGCCAAGGACGTTGTCGCTTCGGATGGATGGACTATGCTACACCCGCTGTTTAATAACGAAGCGAGTCAAATGGAGGTTGAGAGGGAGAAAATGTTGGCGCGTATAGGGGGCTATAAACCGCAGGAGACAATCTTTGAGATTAGCGGTCGGCGCGGTGGAAAAGCTGGAGATGATGAGGCTATTGATATGATGAGAAAGATTCGCTCGACGATGGAGAATAAGAGGGCAAAGAAGCAAGATGCTAACCAGCCAACGACTGATGCAGAGGTTCCAGCGTCTGCCCTGGCAACTACATTGGGGGATGACAAAGATAACGGTCTTGGGGATGACATGGATCAAGACGATGTTGCCGACATGTCCATGGCATCTGATTCCGAACTTGAAGTCACATTCTCTTACCAATCGGATAAATCCAAGTCCAAAAAGAAGAGCGGTGACAAGCAGTCTTCTGGCACGTTTCAAAATCCAGAATATTTTATGTCCTATACACCAGCGGCTCATTCTTTCGCTGAGGAGCGTGGTTACGGGGTCCATTCCGGTTCCAACAGCAACTTTGTTGAAGCTTCCAGAGACGCAACAATGGATTTGTCACGCGACGAGGCCAATCGCGGTTTCGCAGAGCCTCGTTCCATCATGCGATGGGACAAACGTCACAAGAAATACGTTTCACGGCGAAATGACGAGGATGGCTCCAAGGGGGCTCTTCTTGTCAAAGGGGAGAGCGGCGCCAAGATCGCTGCAAGCTTCCGGAGCGGTCGCTTCGATGCGTGGAAGAAATCTAAACGGCTGGGACGTATGCCTCGTGTAGGCGAGACAGAGAATCCCGGCCTCGGTTCTACAGTTCCCGCGAGGGGACAAAAGTTCAGACATAACAAAGAACAGGCACCCAAGGCAGCTGATAAGTATAGAGGTGATTATGAGAAGAGGAGAAAGAAGGAGCAGGAACTGCAGAAGCGACAGGCTGAGACGGGAATGTTGCAGTTTGGATCAAAGGGTGGAACGAAGAAGGTGAAGAGCGAGATCAGGAGCGTGGACGATGTGAGGAAGGCAAGAAAGCTGAAGGAAAAACGGAGAGAAAAGAATGCCCGGCCCTCGAAAAAGGGAAAGGCGAGATGATCCTCCCTTTGACCATGGAACTGACGAGTCTTGGATTGTGTCTGATTTTTTGGAGTTACATGACTACAGTCTTTTGGGGCTTGGTCCAGAGACAGAAATGCAATAATACGTTGATATCCCCTTGCGTCAGAGATCACCATTCAAACCCAAATATCAGGTCAGGACTGAATCATCCAAGGTCGCGAATACAGGAGGGTGTTTTGATGCCATCGACACTCGCCTTCAAGAGCTCTCTTCGCTTATCAGATAGTTAATGATTGCAATGGAGAATCGAGACCAAGTGATCGCCAGTATTAAATTACAAACTGATATGGCCTAAATTATTGAAGCTATTATGATGATAGCTGCGTGGCTGATCGCATATTATCACGGAATATCATTATGAGTGTGCTCTCGACCCCCCTTCAAAGTTCGGTCGCGTAACCCTTTTTGCCTCTTTGACTTTCATGATTTTTGCTTTGGGGAGGGACAGTTTCGAGGCGATAACTTCGCACTTATCTCAGTCTTGCCATCCGACGATTTGACTTTTGATCGCTGCTCTCTCATCCCAGGTTTACCTTGTTAAATGTTCCAGCTTCGAACACGCCGTCTCCAGGCCCAAGACCACGAAGAAAAATAATGTCTCCCCTGGCGAATAAGAACTATCTTATCCAGGCTCCCTCCTTTTAAAAATTTCCGCAAGCTTTGTCCCTAAGAAGAGCTTATCACAGCAGCTCTATGGAGTAGTGCGCCCAGACATAGGACAAGGGCGGTGAAGGAGCCGGATCCTGGCGGATCATGCTGAATCCGTACCGTCAAGAGGCGGGTCTCCCTTCTCCAGACCGGTTAGCATTTGGCTGATCCGTGGGGTAAGTTTTCTTGTCCGCCTTGTTGAGGTCAAGCTCGAAATCTTGCAGTCTGAAGGATTTCATCACGACCATTTTGGGAAGATGCATGGGCGATGTCTCAAATCCAACCAGCGAGCCTCGGCTGATCGACCAGGCACCTTCGGAGTTCGCAGCTCGCCGTCATCCTTGGCGCAGTGCCCATGTGACTTCGTCGTTGGTCCTTGTTGGTCTCCTGGAGTTGCAGCTCGTCTGTTGTTGATGATGTTGGGGAGCAACTTTTGATATACATCATTTTCTTTTCGAATATCCCCTCAATTGTTCCGGTCAAGGTCTCAATCCCTGTGGCCAGGAAGCGGTCTGACCGTAATATCGCATAGGACTCGACGACTGTACAGAAATTCGGAGAACCCATAACTATGACAGCACGTTTTCTGGAGTATCCTTGCATTGCCCGGAAAACATGCAGACCCTTCCTTGGCCTGTTAATTAACTCCAAAATCTGTTCAATGTATTCCGCACTGCGTATCTCCGATGCTACTCCATACCATCCTTTGACCAGGGGCCTTACCGACATACGAGCCCGTGGCGTTGATGGCGTTTGGCGAACGTTAGAGCCTCTGCCCTCCACAGGGAAGGCGGCGGATGATCGGTACCTAGTGATCGAGAAAGAAACATTGCTTTTTCCGGAGCTTTACGAGGACTTTGCTTTTTTGTTTCGATTTTTGCGGCCAGGAGAAGGCCCACTGTGGTTTCATCGACTCCCATCATTCACTTTCATGTCTCTGATCCAGTTTGAGCATCACGTTCCTTTTTGATTAGTTGTGGAACTGGCTCATTTCAATTAAAAAAAAGGATAAAGACAAAATATACATAATTTATTCTCCTCCCTGGACACTCCGGTCCCCCATGTCAGGTCCGACCCTGCAATTTTGTTGCCGCGTGATGTCAGCGAAGATCACCTACTTATACACTACCCAAGACATGGATACACATGGTTCTCTTGTTTGCTCGATTATGCAAGAAGTGATGAGGCTAAACTCCCCCCGCCGTGGAGTCTCGCAGTCTGATTTCCAACTCCAATGCCGACAACGGAGTTCCCCCTCTTCAATTTCTGGGGAAAGCAAACCAACATGCAGGATTCACTGGGGGGATAAACTCTCTTGTAGCGACGAAGTTTGGTTGGGAGCGAGTACCTAATACGATGAGACCCCGGGCTTTGTTGAGATTTTCGATACAACCGCTCGTATCACAATTCTCAATATCTGGCGAAGGGAAAAATATCTCCGGCAGAATACGATTTCCTTTCCCCGTCTGCTACCTTTTGGTGGACGTATGGATGTTATGAACTCCGTATTATACATGCATGTGGACACGCTTCCAACTCCGCTTAAAATGCACGGCCAAGCGGTATTCCGCCAAAATATCTCTCCAGACCAAACAAAAAAAAAAAAAAAAAAAAAAAAAAAAAAGGATTACCCAAACCCCTCCGCGCTCCGCAAGACAAGGGCACTGGCAGACCGCATGTGCAGCCTGGAAACAGCACGTGGGAGTGTAGGCAATTCTGACCCCCTCCATACACAGGAGGGGAAGGGTGTTCTTGTAGGGATATATAGGTATTCATACCCCATGACATCAGAGTGCAGTTTTAAGTAATATCCAATTCACCAGTCAATTCTTCAGTCCTCTTTAAAAGATCGGTTCGTCGGATCCAAACTCGAACAAAGGTGCCCGTTTCCCGGATAGAAAAGCATACCCTAAAAAGTTGTCAGGGGCGGTTCGTGCTCGTGCTCGTGCACGGCGGCGAGAGTCCAGTTTGCAATCCAAACCGGTTGGAATCGCCGGCCAGTTGGGTCAGCAGGCCGATAGATTGCAAACGGGACTACGTTAGCCATTGGCGCGCTCTTCTTGGTTTGACGACAAGGCATGTTTTTCCACTGAATATAGCACCGTACATTACGCGCCCTGTTGGAGGGAATACGCAGATCTGCAGGGTACTCTTCCCCATTCTCCGCGAGAGACGATCGTGGAAGCTTTGTTTCGCTTTTAATTTTTCCCTTTTTTTTTTTTTTTTTTTTTTTTTTTTAATTTTTAATTTTTTTATTTTTCCGGAACATTGATTCCATTTCCCTTTTCTTTTTTTTTTTTTCCTTTTTTTCTCGCCTTGTCCCGAGGAGAGCTCTTGGAACCCACGAGGATAGCCCCGGAAAGCCTGTCCTGCCGTGGTTAACATTCTGCAAGCCAGACTGGGCCGTTCAAATTGGATTGTCGCAGAAGCGCGGTTTTGTCCTCGCTCCTCAAAGTAAAATTCTGTGGGGGGATCTGAATGAGATGAATTCCCCGAATGAGCAGGGTTCGAGTTTTCTTTTCAAAAAACCCTTGCGATTGTCAACATTCTTCCTGCACAGAGAAGTGCTTCCCACGAATGCAGGCATGGAGATGGTACAGGAGATTGGTTGTCCTTGGTTTCGCAACACATACCGGCGATCCGTCCTTGGGGTTGATCTTGGACCTCCTCGCTGAGAGTTTGCTAAATTTTCGAAAGGTTGCTGCCTTAGAGCTGCATATAACATCTAACTCTCAAGTTTGTTGAGGAATTTTATTATGCATACCACTCTTAAGGACCCTCGCAGAGGCTAAAGTTTCCCGTCTCGCTTTTTCATAGGCGGACTTCGTACTCCGTCCAATGCCCGCAAACTTTGTGGCATTCAGCCGTAGGAGCTGTACCCTGGAGCTTGACGGTGATGAGCAAGTTTCAATTGCCACGAACCCACATATTCCAGGCAGGACCCATGATCACGAAAGCAAGGGACTCCCCATGTGAGCTTTGGGATATTCAGTCAGGCATGGAAAATCGCGGGGAATGCTCAACGGTTCGTCCGCATACGGAGGATTTTTTTTTTTTTTTTTTTTTTTAATTTTTTTTTCTGTTTTCATTTTCCTGTTATCAGTGATAGGCAACACACGTGTGCAGCATGTATGCCGTGGGCACCCAATGTAACAGCCAATCTGCACAGGCAAACCTAAACCCAGCATGCGCCTCGCCAGCAATTCCCAATGCTCCGTACCGGAAAGGGAAAGCTGAGGAACAATTAAGCTCCCCCTATGGAGGCGGGAAAACCCTTCACAGCCGAAGACACCAAACTCACACACGCAACTTTGTTTCCCCACGCTGCAACCCGCACGTTCATCGCATATATCTTGTATGTAAGAGCTAGTTTTAGCTTTTTAAGCAAGTGGGAACAGCGGGCATGCTGCAGTGCGAAGGGTTGGCGCGGAGATTAATCCTCTTACTTTCAGCCACATAGGTAATACCATGGGGCACATATAACTAGCGGACATGGAACAAGGATCTACGGGCCTGCGATGTATGGAGACCTGACCATATGGATGTATATGCAAGTCATCCGTGCTCATTAAACGGTGCATAGACAGGGATTTAGGGGTCGTGCAGCGGAGAAGAACGTGCCAGTTGCTGGCGCTCCTCCGGGCTTGACCTGAAAAAAGATGAAGCGCGGTACGATAAAATTTTTTTTTTTTCCCCTTCTTTTCTCACGCTAGTGCCACTTCACGGCAGGGTCAAAGTGAGAAGAGCAACGTCTCAACGCCTTTTGGCTGGTTCGGCCTTTCCAACCAACGGGGAGAAGAAGAGGAGGAAAAAGGGAAAGAAGTAATGGTGGATATCCCGGCGGCCTGCAAGAGGCGCAAGTCATCTCTCTGGGTAATGCTGTACCCCATACTCCGTACTGAAGTGCAGGTGGATGGAGGGGATGGTCAATGCTCGAGTATTCGTACTCAGAGTCCGATTTGCATAACCAGATAGCGTTCAGAGCATATGTAGCTATTCCCTCTGAGACGACTCCGTCCTCCGTCCAGAGTCAGGATGTGCCGTCGGCCAGGGTTGTGTACGGTTTGGCGGAGTTTATTCAGCGGAATGTTTGTCCCTCTCCAAGTTGTAATTGGCTATTCCCTTCTCACGCCAAGAGGCGCCCCCAACACCAGCCAAGGCACTGTGGCGGAGCGGTCTAACGCGCCAGACTAGAAATCTGGTTCCTTCGGGAGCGCTGGTTCGAATCCAGCCGGTGTCGATCCAACGGGTTCTTCTTTTCTTTTTGTTTTTAACCCTCCCAGACATACGAAGCTACGGAGTACTTTTCCGAAACAAATCCGGAGGGGACTCCTTTCATGTAGTGTCCGTCCAGGGTCCAGTATGAAGGGCGTTCATCTGTCTTTGCATAAAAGACATATTCCCCCCACGGAGGCGCCGAAACCACCATCCATTGGGTATGACAACTACAGAATAATCTGGTTTGAGTCTTGACTTGCTTTGGAATCAACAGAGTACGGAGTACCAAGAACATGAATCAGGCAGACTGAGTGCCAATTTACCTGCCTTTTCGAGTTGGTCAGGCATAATACTCCTGCATTAAGGGTGAGCTTATGGCCATTATTTGGAGCCTAGAAGCATCTTAAGAACGTTCCAGGAAAATAACACTCATGCTGATAGGAGGACGTCCGCCGATCTTCCAGACAGTCTGAAGAAATTGAAATGGGAATGGTGGGTTCGCCCTCGGCGCTTGTTCGATATCTGTGTGATCAATGTGGGCGGGAGCGCCAGTAACGCTGCCGTTATTGGTATTATTATTACCCTATCCACCACTTGGAAATTATATTGCTGCCAATTAGCCCCGCTGATTCACGTCAGTTAGGCCTTGTTCGCCATGCTCAGCATGGTTGAAGGAGGGTGGCAAGGTTCCTGCCCTTAAGATCCGCTCGACTGTGCAGATGGTCAATGCTACCCTCAGCGACATTTTGCCTCTCGCCGCCGTCCACAACTGACCGAATCATGCGTGAAGTAAGGTACTCGATGTCCCTACTGCTAGGTTGGAACGAAACAGAGTATGGCTAGTGTCGATCATCTGGCTAGGTGGCCTGTTTTTCTCCACTTCAACCTGGGGGGGGGCTGGCCCTAGGTCTCGTGCCTTTACCCTCATGGCAACATTCCGAGGGAGTCAAAACTTTAAAGGCGTGCTGGGCTGGGAAAGAAAGGCGGCAAGAAATCCCCCTCCCAAGACCTCTTTGCAGAAGTTTCCATGTAACCCTTTCCAACACGCGAGAGGCGAGCAAAATTGACCCTTATCCTTGGAAAGCATGCCTGCAAGACATGTTTTGATGCCTAGGAAGCCAGTTGTGAAACAGGGTCATGTTCGGCCCTCAAAATGAGGGTCTCCGAGTCTGGGCTGCCTGCTTGACTACCGGTCTTTTTGGTGCACGGCTGTCAGTGCACCCTCGTATCTGGGACCAAGTTACGTCCAAAGAGACAGAGCAAACTGTGTGGTGTGTATGTCCGAATTGTTCTCCGTCCGTCCATTCACGAAGATGCTTTGTACTGTACAATTGGAGCGATTGCCGTTTCGGAATGCGGGGTTTGGGAGAATTGTGAAGCTCCTGGTTCAAATAATAATCATAATAAGTCAGATATTATTCGAGGATCAAACGCTCGACATTTTCAAGTAATCAGGTTCAATTGGCTGGAGATCGACCGTGAGTGCGGGAAGCTCCATGAAGAGCCAGGCTTCCCGCCCTGCTCTCTCCACCCGCTCATATCACTGCCAATGGAAGAACTATCCGCGAAGCACGATAAGAAATGCTTTGTGAGCAAGCCTCGAATTCAACGCGGGAAAATTGACCTGTGGAGTTGAATCGCAAACCGAGTGTGACAAGCCCAGTCGATTTCGATTACCCAAGACTTTTTCCTCTGGCTTTTCTTTAATAACATTTGTCAAAGTGTGTTGGTCTCTAGGCTTGCCGAGCGGACCAAAACGTGAACCTGCATGGATCATGCAAAGTAGTGCCTTTATCTGATTCGGACGCAACAAAGTGCTCGAGTTATGCAGAATTGACTTTTCTCCTCCTTTGAAGTTCGCAGCGTCCGGTGAATGTGCTACACCCCAGATGCCAGAAAATCACGCCGATCCGGGCCCTCTTGCTGTGCAAGTCTTGTTTCTGGCGTGCGAAACTGGCCAGGCTAAACCAAGGTTCGCCAGGAGTCCACATGCTATGGCAACGCCGAAAAGGGACAATACGCAGGTTCCTTCTCGCAATGCCGGTTGATATGCAGCAAGCAGTTGAAATAATGCCCCTTGTTGCGCAGGAATGCGGGGAGAGCACAGTCTTTCTCCCTTCGCTCGGCCCAAACTACCGTGAATCGGTGATTCAAGGTACAGGTCTCGAGCCCTGGGCGCTTTTTCGCAGACCCCTGCTATCAGTATTACCACTCTGCTCGGATTGCAAGGTGTCTGATTGGATTTCCTGACGGTTTGGCCCGTCGATCCACTTCTAACGACTGCTCCAAACGACACAATTGAGGGCAATCTTTAGCGCAAGGTACTCCTCCATCATCATCATCATCATCATCATCATCATCATCATCATCATCACCACCACCACAGTCATAGTCACAAAGTCTCGTTGCGAGCTGTAGAGATGTCGTTGACACAAAGAGCCACCAGGCTGCTGGGTGCACGACCTCCCGCACACGTAATTCCTTAGTCAGACGCTGCCCAAAGCGGAAACAAGTTTCGCTCGACGCCGCTCGTCAAAATCTCCCAACGTCGCTCGTCATCTCTCTGCTTGACTCGCCCACTCACCCTCTATATCTCACTCGTCTTCTTTTGGCTCATCCGTTTGTTTTGCTGTTGTTGCTTTGCTCTGCGGGAGTGCATCGCTGACCCGCTCGGAATTCGTGTGCCAGCGGCTACTGACTTAGTAGTGCCGTAGCACAGAGAAAACGGAGTAACCCCCAAGGGGGCCCGTTTGCCCAGAGGAGAAAAACGCTGTGCAAGCCCACTTCTCCACCGCAACTGAAAAAACGTCCGATTGGCTGTCCCTGCAAATTTGCCCGTCCTTTCGAATTATTCAAACACAAGTCAAGAATAATGGACACGACGATAAACTGGATCCGGTCACCGTGATTGGTCCACGGGTTGTACCTGAAATGATCGACGTGACATGATGGAGATCAGGGCAACTAACGAACAATGATCAACCCTGTTTGAACTCCGCAATTAAGATAAACATGCGAAATCAGGGAATACCACCTGGTGACAACGGTACAAACCTGACCCCCAGTCTCGAATCGTCACTCCAAAACCGTCTAACGGCATCTCTCCAATAATCAGCGCGCACTGCTGCTTAAACGGACTTATCTTCGACTCCTGCCCCTTGTCCGCTGCACAGGCCATGCTCTTTGCGGCCAGATACGACATTCTGGGGACCAGTGACATTAATAGTTTGACCCTTTTATTACTATATTACCCCCGTTATTATCTTGGTTATTTCAACAAACACGAACAGTACGGAGTACGGAGAATGCATTCTCGAAAACAGCGGTGATCCACCTTACGATGATTTCCCCATGCTTAGCAGGGCTGAAAATCTCAGGAGTCGAGACAAGCACCGTCGGCGGTGGCGCTCCAACGCGAAAATGTGCCGCTTCCGTCCTGACTTACCACAAGAACATCCTTTGTTGAATCAAACAATAATTTCTGCTGCCTCGGTAGGTCACTACTGGATATGTGATCATAACGCAACAGTGGGCTCCCGATGGACAGCAGCATGCTTGTTCCAGAATTTCGAAACTCCCCTGGCACCTTCTAGGTCGTTTCTCCATCTTCAACGTTGAGACAAGTCATCACCCGCGTCTGGGATAATATTATATTAAGGTATTATCTATGAGACTGTGAACGAAGATGATCATAAATTGGCTTGATTCATTGCACCAAAGTTTATGTAGCAACGCTCAAACCTTCAGGCCTCTCGTAACTCAACGCATCCCTGGCGATATAGACTGCGGTTACTACTCTGCCGAGTACGACTCTGTACCCGCTGTTGTCTATTTATTTATTTATTTCACTGATTTCCTGTCCCTATTTCTCGTGCGAATGGTTCTCCCCTCAATCATCACCTGTTCATCTCGCTGACCCTGCCTCGTCGAAGTTCTTTCTCCGTCGCTCTCTGCGACTAGTTACCCTCAATTCATATTTTGGGTTCTACCCTCCTTCCCCCCCCCCAAAACACACACGCACCTACATACTCACAAAGCATCTGTTGTGCCTCACTGTACTTCTTACGGATACCGTCAGCCGATGCGCCGATCGTCGAACTGGAGTCGTTGGGTGATCTTCAACTTTATTCGATAACGGTCGGAGTCCAGCTGCAAAGAATCGTGTAGGCTATTGAACTGTTTGGGAATTAACCTGTCACATCGCACGGCCCGCACTTGCACGACCTTCCTCTGACCCACCCGCAGTTCCTTTTCTTTCAATTTGGAAAGTGACATACCCGGGTTCGTTGTCGCGGACTTGTTTTTCCATTCTTTGTTTCGGCTCTTCGTCCAAACTACGGCCCAGCAATTTGTCCAGCCAAACGCTTATCGAGCGCGGCGGGTTCTCTGCTCTCATTGATACAGGTGGCTCGGATCACAACTGCTGTGTTGGGCCTTTAAACCACAACCGCCGACATCGGAAAATATCCATATAAACGGCTGGCGGGCTGGTTTGGATTCGGTGGCTGAATATCCTATACTTCGAAAATTTTCTTGTTTACGATTGATTTTACGACCGGCATGATTCAGTGACTTGCTCTCTGGATATTATTTGACGACTCAAGTTCGAACGCACACCTACCTTTTGTACTGATTTTAAGCATCTCCCTCTCTTTTCGATTTTAGAAGTCTGCCTGGACAAAACCACCCTGATGCAGTCCCTACGCCCTGTCGAACCATTCCCCTTTACGGCTTTCCGACAGGTCTACGGATCTGGCTCTGATCCTTTAAGGTTCTCATTACATCGAAGCGGCCCGGAATCGTGCGCCTACAGCAGCTGTCCTGCTCCATATCCCTCTCCGCCTATGTCCGGCTCTCCGTCTCCTCAGGACCAGTTGCATTCGTTTCAGGGAGAAAAGCGCAAGCGCTCGAATTCCCCTGCGCCGCATGGCTCACAACAAGTATCTGAGCAACCCGCTACATATGGAGGTTATCCTCCGAAAGATCGCAGTACGAGCGGCTCTATTAGCGAGACTCGGCAGTCTACAGTCGGCCAGCCGAACGGTTCAATGATATCTCTCTCAGCAACAACTGAACAGCCACACATACTCCCTGCTCTGGGTTCAGCAGCGCCAGTCCCACCTCGAACGACGGCGTTACCTCCGAGATCAACTCGCCGTGCTAAAGCACATGTAGCTTCCGCATGTGTAAACTGCAAGCGCAAGCATCTAGGCTGTGATTCTGCACGGCCTTGTCGAAGATGTGTAGTAGCTGGCAAAGAGGTGAGTAAATTGCTGCCATATTTCATCAATATCGCTTCCTTGACAGCTATCATAGATATCTGTCGTCTCTTTTACCAAATGGTCTAATGTTCTTTATAGTCGTCTTGCGTCGATGTAACACACAAACGAAGGGGACGACCGCCTTTGAAGGCCGAGGAAGGTCCTATACGAACTTACGAGTCAGCGTTCGGCCAGTCTGGAACACTGCGCGTTTCTCATCAACAGCCGGCTCATCATCAGCGGATGCCTTCCTCGAGAAAAATTCGTCCAAACACAGAATGTCGTTCTGCCCCTGCAGTCGAAGCTGGACGAGACCAGAAGCTAAGATTAAGTCCTCCAATTCCCGCGAACACATCGTCATGGGGACCCTCGATGCTGCCTTCCCCATCGTCGACATTACCGCCGTCGTCTCCTCTAAGCAGTGTACCATTGCAACGACCTTTGTCGAGCGGAAACCCATCGCGGTCAGATAGGCACGGTTCCATCCCTAGCCCAAGCCTTCCACCGCCCGTTCCACCTCAGTCCCTGAACGATCTTGCGCATCGTCCTCCTTTTTCTCGAGATCGGCTACCACCACCTCGCTCACCTCACCAGTACAAACAGGGCTCATCTGCACCGCCATTCTCCTCTATTTCAGGGCCAACGACACACCCAGTAAATTCAGCAATCCGACTGCCGCCGATACCCCCGCCACTTCCCAAACTGAAGGTTGATTTTTCCATTGATAGTCAACAAACTGGAAGCAACACCTCCTCCCCCTGGTCGGCGAGGACAGAGCTTCCGCGCGTAGCAGATAGGGTGATTGACCCTGCTAGCAACCCAATTTCGCCTTTGACACAGGATGAATCCGGATTGATTGAGCGGAGGTGGAGCCACGAACATTCCCTTATATCATCTTCGTACTCCCTCCCTCCTATCCGGCAACCCGATTCGTCGTTCCAACGGCAAAGGTGTTTCAGCGCTTCGGCAATGATTACATCAGGACATCGGGATATATTGAACTCCCCAACAGTGAGCGAAGGTGCGAGTGTGGACATCCAGCCAGTGAAACGTAGGAAGATGGAGCTTGGGGAAATGGTGAATAATTAATATTCTGTTGTTTCCTTCGATAATGATGCAAAGACATCTTCTTTATCAGTTTCTAGTTGAGATACCACAAGTCATCTGCGTGGGGGTTGCTATTTCATTAGTTGCTATGAATGGATAAGTTTGATGGAACAGTGAAATTGTCAGTCAATATAATAATAAGTTGGTTTTGGAAGAATCTGAAGAAACTTATGTATTGAATGCGCGCTTCATTAGAGTTTCTTTGCATACCTATGTTTCTATTCATTTAAACATGTCTTTGTTGGACATGATTTCAATGTTCATGGTTAACTTTCTCCGTGAGCTCCACTTCGCTAGGAGAGTCATCTTAACATCAGATAATTCGAGAGCTCAATAATAATAATCATAAATACAGGAAGGGTCCTGCGGAATGTAGGTAGGAGTTGTTTTAGGTGACGAAGGTGAGGACGATGGGGTGCTTCAACCAGACAGGAGTTTAACCACCATAGAAAGGCTTTATATATGATAGCGAAAGTGATGATGGGAAATTTTAGGTATATGTATTCCGTACTTTGAAAGGGAAAATCAACATTTTCTGGGATGCATTACCCTGACATCATCTACCAGAAACGAAGACAAGGGAGCAATTCGGGGAATCTTCAATAGGGTAAAAGACAAAAAGCACACCAAATGCCGAACACTGTGCATTACCATCAAGAATTCCCAGATTAAAAGAACAGCCACTGGCCAGCATGCTTCATCTTACTCTTCCAGGACAACTCCCAGAACGACTTCTCCCCCTGCGGGCCATTCCATGTCCTCTCATCACGCCAATCTTCTCCTCTCCTGGCTGCAGCGGCAGCACCAGCACCGGTGCCGGGCCCAAATCGTCCTCCATCCCATCGGTCTGTGACCAGATCCATCTCTTCAAGTCTCACCCATTTTGTTCTCTTCAAAAGTTTCCATAGCACGAACAATCCGCCTAGGATGGGTAATTGGACGTAAAAGCTGACAAAATCTACGGCTTTGAAGTATGGAGAGAAGCACGACCAACCCTGGACAAGGATGAGGACGGAGTTGAGGAGGATGGCGAGGACAGGCCCGTAGGGATAGGTCCAATTTTTGAAGGGGAGAAGGTGGGTGAGTCCCTGGATGTCGACGGCACGGCGGAAGCGCAGGGAGGCAATTCCGATGCAGAGCCAAGATAACTGATTAGAGACACCAACAATGCTGGGGAAGTAAAAGAGTTAGCTTGGCGTTGTTTGTTGCAGCGATTTTGTGGGGAATATTTTGCTTGGAGACTTCTGTTTCTTGCTTTTTTTTTTCTTTTTTTGTTGTCTTTGTTTGCGCGGGGAAACGAGAAAATAATATGGATATTAATGAGAACAAACTCACTTTTGAAGCCAAGTCCACAACTGGCCGGCGCCAATGTAACTGGCACCGAAGCACAGGCCACTCACTGCGGAGGTTGCCAGCACGGCTACCCACGGAACCTTCCGTCCAGTTAACCGGCCAAGAAAGGCCGGCGCATGACGGTCGACGGCAAGGGTATACATTAATCTCGCGCCGGCGAACAACGCATGGTTTCCCGCTGAGATAACACTAGTCATAATGACCGCATTGATAAAGCTTCCGGCAACTCTACTTCCAACCTTGTGGAAGACGATAGTGAAGGGACTTGTTGTGGAGGTGCTGGTGGAGAGGTCGGGATAGTCGTAGGGAACATTAAGGCCGATGATAAGGACTGCGAGTATGTAGAAAATGAGAATGCGCCAGAAGACGTTACGGATGACGCGAGGAAGATTGCGGGTTGGATTGCGAGTTTCACCGGCGGTGATCGCGATGGACTCAGTCCCGCCACTGGGAATGTGTTAGCATTGCCTTGGTTTCAGAGAGCACTGGCCATGACGGATACATACTATGCGAAGGAAGCAGTGACGAAGACAGACGCAAAGCCACCGATACCACCAACGAAGGGAGCGTCTCCAATATGCCAGTACCTTCCGCCAATATACTCCCTATCCGTATTCGCACCGCAGTTGACTGCGATACCGAGAATAATGAAGATCTATCAAACCGTTAGCTTAAAACAGTGCAAGCAGAGGCAAGTTCAACACAGCAACTTACAATCACCGTGGCTACTTTCAGAATACTTAGCCAGTATTCCATCTGTTATCGTGCACATTAGTATCTTTAATCCAATGTAACCTGAAAGAATTAACATATCGGATACGTACTTCACCGTAGACTCTCACACTGACAATATTCAGTCCAATCAGCACCACGAGGAAGATTAAACTAAACGCCCATGCAGGGAAATTCTCGTCCCAATAGGCCAAAAGCAACTGTAATGCAACCAAATCCGCAGCAGTTGCTACCGCATCATTGAACCAATAGACCCAAGTGATCGCGAATCCAAGTCCATCATCAACAAATCGCCTACATAGGATGCCATTAGGGATATATTCAGAAGACTTTTCACAGAGCTCTCAGATGAGTATTGGAGAATGCCTCACCCTGCATAAGTGCAGAAAGACCCGGCGATGGGCATAAACGCCGCCATTTCTCCCAGCGCCAACATCGTGGTAAAAACAATCGCTCCCACAATCGCATAGGAGATGAGCATTGAAGCCGGACCACCGGTTGCCAGCGTCTTTCCCGTTCCCAAAAACAAACCCGTGCCAATGGTACCTGCAATTGCAATCATTTGAACCTGGCGCGCGGACAACTTGCGCGCGAGATTGTCGGCTATAACGGGCCCATGTTCAGTTTCGAGCTGCCGGGTATCCGGCGGGGCCGATTTTTCGATATCATCGGATTTTTCATCTAAATGGCAGTTGGGTTTTATTGCGTCGCCGCTAGACGCCATCTTAGGCGATATATGTATATTCAAACTGCTTCACACCCGTACGCATTCAACAGAACTTTTTTTTTCCCCCTTTCCCGTATCCCGGTGAAGATCCTTCCTTCATTCAAGGGCCTTTGCGATGACGCTGCTTTGGAATTCTGGGAGGTACGGAACGATGCGTCGCAGGGAGTGGAATCGGAGGTGCTCGGTGAAGAGCAGCGAGCCGGAAGCGCAACCAGAGGTATAAAAAATAATAGTAAAAAGAAAGAAAAAAAAAAAAAAAGGAAAGAAATCTGCCGCGAAGAACCCTGGTCCCTCTAGTTCTTAATTGCGATCATTCTGAGAGTCAATGGAAACCAAAAAAAAAGAAAAGAAAAATTGATCGGGCCCACGAGAGCGTTGATCCAGACACACAAGCGCTCTCAGATCGAAATTGGGCAGGTAAAGCTATCCTGGAAGCAAGCTCTGGCAAAGGAAATGACCGAGCTAGGGAACAGGGCGATAGGTATATTTATTTCTCTCCCCCGTTAACTACAATCCCAGCTTCCCCTCACTGGCCAGGTCGTGTCCGGATGTAGGGATTAGCTGGGCACAGTTCGCTTGTGATGGAGCCCTGAAGCACTCGATCCCGTCCTAATATATGGGAAGCTCACTAGGATACGGAGCACTGGGCGGCAGAAAAATTCTTGAGATCCAGCGGCATCCTCGCCATCAATGTCACCCAAAAGCCAGTTAAGCTTTCAACGACCAGATGGCAAAATTGTGAGGCCACCCCCCCCCAACGGTCTCTTCTCGGTGATTATCAGATACCACGCCATCGGCCTCGTACCTGTCAGCGCAGAAAGGGCTTGCGTGAGACGGTTTCAAAATAAAAAAGAAAATGAAGCAATCCGCCACCGTAATTGCGGCATTCGACCAGTGGAGCACAGAGCGGTCCTGTCGACCCAGGATCCAAGGACAGGGTGGACGCTTAACCTCCGAGCGCATGCTGATCGCTGCCGCAAAGTCTTGGTTGTTGGTTGAGGGTCGCAGAGCTAGAAGCTTGGCGTTTCCCCGGATCGCCCGCTGGCAGAAAAGCAATTAAAGGTTTCGCAAGTACGGAATAAGTGCGCTGCGAGGGCGCTGGCACTGGCACGAACAGGCGATGCTTCACGGCTGAGACAACCAGAAGTTTAATAATGGCTGTCAGTCCAGAAGCGCTGCCAAAAGCAAAAATAAGACCACCAAGAGTCCAAAGTGACAAATCCACGCTCGTCCGCCTCGAGATGAGCTCCCGCAGAGCGGGCTATCACAATCAATTACGTTTCCTAAAAGTTCAAGTCGAGAATCCGTGGAGATGTACAGATTGTCCAAGAGAATAATCAAATACACTAGCTAATGGCCGGCAGCGTCCTACTCCAATAATTCAGCAGCAAGAGCTTCCAGGTCTTCAAGCGTCTCAACCTGTGCCGGGCTTTGTGCACGAGGCCGTTTCCTCTTCTTCCCGCCGTCTTCCCCGTCCACATCGGAATCGCTCTGGAACCATTTCTTCTGCTTCTTACTCGGTGGTGCCCGACCATCCTCGGATCCTCTGTCTTCAGCAGAGAAATCGTCCTCCCTCAACCCCTCGTCTTCTTCATACGGAGCAAGTACAGCCACGGGACCATCTTCGGCCTCCCGCTCGGCGCGCGCCCTTGCTCTTCGTTTCTCCTTCTTCTCTCTCTTCTTCTGTTTCGCGATCTCCTTGTCACGGATATCCGCCAACCTGGTTCGTTCTGCCTCCAGCTCCAAATACTTAGCACGCTGAGCGTCCGCATCACCTTGGGCTTTGAATTGCTGCTCGTCCTCCATCTCGTAGATTTCGTGCGCATTACCCTCGTCATCGTACACTAGTTTCGTCCCTTTGCCTTTATATTTCAGCAATTTCTTCTTGGATTTAAGAAGCTTTTCTCGTCGCTTAGAGTCGATAATTAGAGGTTCTTTGCCGTCGATCTGCACAGCTTTGCCTTTCTTTATGCCATCAATTTCGGCCTCGGATCCTAAGCCTTCACCGAGATTTTCATCCCCAGCATCAAAGCGTCGTTTGACAGAAAGGAACCCGTCGTCTTCGTCTGCATCAGCGGCGGGATTGTCCTTTTCATCCGGATCAATCTCGTCCTCATCCCTGATCAATTTAGTGTAGTGCTCCGTTAACACATCCTGGTTTCGCCGCTCAAACATACGATCATATTTCGTCCGTACTTCGTTCTCTTTCTTCTTTTTTGTGAGTCCTTCTTCGTCTGAATCTTCGTCACTGCTAGGAACCACCGCAAGGTGTCTAGGCGCATTCTTCCGCGATTTTGTATCTTCTCCCTTGATGAATTTGATTCTCGGGGCTCCAGGAAGCCCTAAGCTTGATGCAAACTCTTCCAGCGGCAAACTTTTCACGTTAAACACGTCCTTATCTTTTTGGATATGTACTGATTTGACATAGGATGTAAACGCTTTCTGTCCCAGATATTTCAGCGCAGGATCTTTGAAACACATATTCTGCAGCTGGTTCATTATACTCTGTTGTTTCTTCGCTTTGATATTGATCCGTTCAATGGGTATTTTCTTTTGCTCCAAGCGTTTCAGCATACCTTCCTCTTCACTTGGATCTAGAAACAACACTGCTCTCCCATCCCGTTCATATCTCGCTGTTCGACCAACCCGATGGATATAAGTGTCAGCATCCTCTGGGCAATCCAGCTGAATGACCCAGTCAACCGCGGGGAAATCCAGCCCTCTGGCTGCAACGTCGGTGGAGAATAAACACGAATACTTCGCCCTCGAAAATTTGCTCGTGATATCTATTCTCGCGCTTTGCTTCTGCCTCCCATGAAGATGCAACAACGGTATACCAGGCTGCATATGCCTAAACGCTTCGTAAACGAATCGCACCTGCTTGCTGGAGGAGAAGAACACCAGTATTTTAGATTTCAACGTATTCCGAATAAAACTCCATAACGTATCTAATTTCTCCGGTAACGGCGTGACCACGTAGTGCTGCTGCAAACTCGCAGGTGTCGCACTGCTCGCCGCCTCGTGCACAGAAATATACTCTGGATCTCTCAAGCTCAGTCTAGCCAAGTCAGACACTTTCTTTGTTTGCGTAGCACTGAATAGCATCGTCTGTCGCTCTTTGGGTAGATGTTCAACAATCGCGTCCACGGTGCTCTGGAATCCCATATCCATGATCCGGTCCGCCTCGTCGAGAACAAGCATCTGAATATGAGCCGTATCAAATGCCGCCGTCTGGTCCATGTGCTGCAGCATGCGCCCCGGTGTGCAAACGAGAATATTCATCCTTCCCAAGCGCTCTTGTTCTTCCTGTAGACTTTTTCCTCCGATGACCAGCCCGGCCGAGAATGTATGATACCGACCGATCTTGCGGAGAACTTCGAAGATTTGAATCGCCAATTCGCGGGTCGGGGAGAGGATTAGGGCGCCTAGCCCATCGTATTCGGTCCATTGTTTCCTATACAGATTCTCCAAGACAGGAACTAGGAATGCGAGTGTTTTGCCGCTGCCTGTCTTCGCCGCGCCGAGAATATCTCGTCCCTTGATCGCATGAGGGACCGCACGAGACTGTATGTCCGTCAACGTCTTGAAATGCGACGCCGACAAACCTTGTAACGTCGCATCTGAAAGCGGGAGTTCTGAAAATGACTCGGCGAGGGACTTTGGGTCGAGCTCTCCGACTCGCTGTGTCAGGCTGCTGAGGTCGTCTTCATTTCGCTTTCGCTTTAAGCTTCTATTGTTTTGACGGAAAGGCTTCTGGGGCTTCCCGGTGCGCGAATGTGCTGGAGCCATGGCGAGCTCTGGAGCAATGCCTCTTGCATCAACCTGTCACGTCCGATATTCTCAACTTTTTTTTTTGAGGCATCGTATCGCTTAGTCAGCCACATCGATAAGCGGCGTCCCGAGCCTCATCTTCCACCTTGAGCTCAAGGCTTACACAACTTCAGATCTGCAGTTTATAAAATAGGAGCTACGCTGCAAGATGGCTGTTGATGAAGATCTGGAAGCTCTCAACTCTCTGGAAAAGGAGGCATCCGAGTTTACAAAGGCAAGTAACGCCTCCCAACCCACTCTTCGTACTTGGTGGGCTAACTGATATGTTCTCTCCAGGACGCAGAGATCGATCGCATAAGAAATGCATTCCAATTAGATGCGTACGTACCATTTCGTCTATTTTACCTCTCTCTAAAACTTTAAGAGCCCCGACATTCTAACCCGCTCTCTAGATATTCCGTCCTCGACCTCCAACCCGGCGTCCCAGACTCCGACATCAAGATCCAGTACCGCAAGAAATCCCTGCTCATACACCCGGACAAAACCTCCAATCCCCTCGCCCCCGATGCCTTCGACCGTCTCAAAAAAGCCCAAACCGCCCTCCTAGACGAAAAAGCCCGCGCCCAGCTTGACGAATGCATAGCCGACGCGCGACGCCTTCTCATCCGCGAAAAGAAGTACGATCTGGATTCTCCGGAGCTGAAGACGGAAGAGTTCAAAAAGGAATGGCGTAAAAAGACCGTTCAGGTGCTGCTGGAGGACGAGGCGAGGCGGAGGAGGCAGTTGAAGGCAAAATTGCAGGAGGAAGGCAGGGAGAAGAGGAAGGAGGAGGAGGAGATCGAGGCGAGGAAGAGGAAGAGAGAGGAGGAGAAGGCATGGGAAGAAAGCAGGGATGATAGGATTGGGAGCTGGAGGGACTGGCAGAAGACTAAGAAGGGCAAGGGGGATAAGGAGGGTGGAAAGAAGAAGAAGAAAATGAAGGTCCTGGGTTGATTGACCGGGAACTGGGAGTTCGATTGGTATACAATTTGTTACTTGGTTGGGTTTATTCGGCGTTTGATATATGGGTGGCGCTGGCGAAGAGCGGGTTGTTGCAATGTCTCAGTGATCTTCGGTGCATGGCTTCCAGGCGGCTCGGCTGCAGTTTGAAGTTTAACGCTTTGAAAAGGCCGGTTCTGCATTATAACTAATTCAAAGCTACAAATTCCTCCTTACGGGTATTGCACAGCATTGAAACGGTATGTATAGAATGCATACATCAGTCCCAGACATCATATTATTATTCCTATCTCTACGTATTATTTTTATATACATTATCGTAAGCCAGTACTTCATAGACAATGAAAGAATCATTAACAAGAAACAGGTATTCAGGAAAGACAAAACAGTCGCAACGTCATGCCACAACAAGCCAGGTCTATCCAGTAATAACAACGGGGATGTTGTAAGACAAAATACCACCATCCGTGCAGTCCTGGTATCAAACAGTAATTGCTAGTTATCCAAAATTAAACTTTTATGTAAGTGACGATATCCATAAAGACCCAAATCGGGACTATTACGCCATGGCGTTGCGCTTTCTCGCATCGTCGACCGACCGTTCCCAATCGGCCTTGGTCAGATATATACCTTCAACAACTCCCACAAGAAGCAATCCCACAGCCACGCCACCCCAAAGACCCCAGAGATGCCACTCTAGACCAAAGGCGGTCCCGAAACTTATCGGAAGGGCAACGCCATAGTAACAAAACAGCTGGACGTAACCGCCAAACGACTGCCTGCCGAGACCACGCAAAATACCGTTGCAGTTCGTGGCGAGGGCATCAAAAAGCTGGAATGACGCGCAGAGAGGGAGAACCTGGGCAACAAGACCGGCAACTTCAGGATCAGAAGTGAATAAGAAAGGGATATAATTTCGAAGGGATGATAACAAGGTTATGTTGCCCACACCGAGGATCACAGCACCCACCATATTAACCTTGGCGGAGGTGCGTGCAGCGTCCGTCAACGTCGCGCCGATCAGATTGGCAATGCGTGTGCTGCCAGCAATAGAAAGGGGGAAGGGAATTTGGAATGCGATACTGGAGATAGTGGCGAGCACAGACTGAGCGGCCAGGGCAGTGGTTCCAAAATATGATGAGGCAAGAGTGAGCAACTCGAATGCCAGAACTTCGGCTTCAACCATCAGGAATCCTGGGAGAGCGAGGCGGACCATGGGGCCCCAGTTGGAAAAAGCTCGGCGGGTAAATCCATTCCAGCACTCACGGCCTCCAATGAAGTACACGTAAAGGAAAAGAAGGAGTGGTAGAAGATTATCAGTGATAGCGACAGCCAAAGGGGCACCGACAAAGCCAAGTCCGAAATGCTAGTGTCATGTTAGCCTGCATAACACATACAAAGAGACCGGAAGAATCTCTTACCCAGACAAAAAGCCAGTTCATGAATGCATTGAGCGGTGCACAAAAAAGAAGGACGAAGAGCGATGCTGAGAAAAGACCTTGAGCTTGAACGAAGCGCTTTCCGGCCTCAAAACAGGCGTAACCCGGAGCGCCCAGGAGAACCACCTTCAGGTATTGGCCGGCCAAGATTGCAACCTCTTTTTCCGGGACAATGGCCATGAGAATCTTGTCTGCAAAGAACCACACAAATCCAATCGGGATTGTTATCGTCCACAGGAACCATATCATCCTTTGCATCTGTAGGCCAACCAAGTCCTTTCGCCCCGAACCATACGCTTGTGCACAGAGGGTGTCCAAACTGGTTGCAAGGCCTTGGTAAATCGCATAACCCGTGATATTAGCAGTCATACTAGCCAAGCTCACAGCGCCAAGTTGGATTTTTCCCAAGTGGCCGACCGTGAATATACTGGCGACGGTGAGAGAGTATTGAAGAAGGAACGTAACCATCAACGGTGCCGTGTACTTGGCTAGTACCTTTGCTTCGCGCTTCCAAGTAGTTTGGATCAAGCCAGCTTCCACTGCCTCCTCCCAAGTCTTATCAATCGCTTCGGCACTGCGACACGTCACGGCACCTTCTGCTGAGGGGCCCAACAAAGCTGTCGTTTCGATAGCACCAGGAGCAACCGGGAGGCCGGTTGGATGAGCCATGCTCACCTGTGGCGGCTCGCCGCGGGGTTGTCTTAGGGATTGAGACAGCAGTCCGCTTATCGTTCGTTGCAAGCTCCGGTGTTCGGGAGGAACCGTGCTCGTGTCGAGCACGTTATTGTCAATCAACAAGTCCCTCTCTTCATCGACTGCCTGCTCCCACTCCTGTTGCGTCAAAAGGTCGTGGTCTATAGCGTGTGGGACGACGGTTCCTCGAGCACCCATTGTAAAGAAGCTTGGCCTGCGATACGAACCGGCAAGAGAGTGTGAGGTGGCGCTTGTTGTTCGCCTTAAAGGAGACGATCCCAGCAGGCCATCGTCCTCAATACCAGGAAGGCCGTCATCCGCAGAGTCGTGGGCATCGACATCACCGCGGTTGTCGTAGGGCGTAGAGTGAGACGGCATTGCGACGGAGTATGTACTGTACTATCCGAAAGACATGCAACGACTACGACGATCAACTGAGTCAGAATCACACACCATAATCGACACGGAGATGAGAGAGAGGCTTGGAAACAAGCGGCATATAGTTAGTGTGTTGGTAGCCAAGAACAAGTGAGTACGAACTTATGGGTAGCGAACTGGCAAACACCGGGGGGGTGGATAGAAAATCAGCTCACACTGATGCCGAGCTGGCTGAACCCAAGTCCAACTACGCTTTCAACAGGACTCTGTTCTCCAGACCAATGTGTACTTCTTTTGTCTACACGCAACTCTGGATGCGCAAGAACTCGCTGCTCCCAGCAAAGTCAGCCTCCTGGGCCCAGAGAATTTTCCCACTGCGCGACTGTCGCCACCGCGCAACGCTGCGCCGAGCCCTGATTAACGCCGCCCTTCACCGCCTTTCTCCAGTCGCCGAGCCGAGACCACGTGAACGATTAAATAATAAATTTTCCTAGCGTAAACCCTATTTGACAGGTCACGTGGGACCAAACCGTTTTCTATTTCGGGAGAAAGATGTTCCGTTTATGGTCAGCCGGCCGGATGACGAACCTCCAGTGCAGCAAAGCAACCTTGTGCTTGCTCTCCTCAACGCCCGCCCTCTGCTGTCTTCACTTGGGGGAGTGGAACTGATACGAGAATCCCGCCTACCTCTATCTCTGTATTCTTAACTCAACGCCTCTCTACATAGGCATCTGAGGTGCTCCACCATGCCCCGAGAACCAAGCCCCGATATCGAGGATGATGCCCTCCAGGGAACCTATAACCCGCTGGCCAACCCTCTGAATGTCAAGCCAGTGCACGTCACTGGGTATTAACCACATTTCATTTGTACTCTGACCAATCTTTCCTTTCTCCAGGAACCCTCCCATTCACTAACAGAGCCACACGTCCACTTCCGCAGCAACCTCCTCGCCTCTGACCGTCCTCTCTTCCTCTCCCGCCCTCTCCTGGGCACCCTCGTCCTCGACAACAAGGCCTCAGACTGCCGTGACCATTGCGCCAACGAGCGCACCTTTCTCTCATGGCTCCGTCTCTCTATGTATCTCTGCATCGTCTCCGGCGCCATCGTGCTCTCTTTTCACCTCCGTGCTGAACCATCCCGGCTGGAACGCCGCATGGCCTTGCCCATGGGGATCGTCTTCTGGGTGCTCTCGCTCGTGTGCTTATCGAACGGCTTTACGATATACGTACGGACATTGACGAAATACAGCCGTCACAAGGCCCTCGTACAAAGCGGCTGGGGTTCCCACGCCGTCTTCGTGATTGTGGCAATTGCCATAATCGGCACGTGTGTGATTCTCTTGAGTGTCAATCGTACATCGTGAGAAGGGGTGGCTGCATACCTCTAAATCAAACGGAAAATTCCCCTTTGCCCTCTTTAGCTCTTAATTTTCATAATTAGTCGGCTTTGTGCTTTCTAGGCAAGCTCGTTTCGTATACCCGGCCCGTCTTTCGTGATACTTTGGTGTTGTGCTACATACAACGGTGCCCTGTATTTGTACGGCGAATTCTTTTACTGGACACGTAATTGGTTTCGGGTCTTGACTTTTGGTGTTGCTATCTTCCTCGCATATCTGGGAGTTCTGCACATTTTGTGGATGTTATTCTTTTTGCGGCGACTTTACCTTCGCCAGGGCTACAGCGCGTGTTACTTGGGAAGAAGGAAAGCATTTGTTTCAAAACGGTATAATTCATTATTACTATTCTTCTATTCATGGGTTAGAATGAAATAACGGTGACCTCGCCACCTTCCCATGCCCGAAATGCCTGCTTTTGAATGTTCCGTACAGCTCCATCTTAGCAAAGTATTTTATTGACCTCGAAAACCCCGCATCAAAAAGGCTTTTCGACATCGATTCACACCATTTTATGCAGCTGCGTGCTGTTGAGGTATTTCTTGAACGAATCGGTGCCATAGTTCTCCCACCACTCAAACAGCATCGAGTTGCAAATGAGCTTGAACCACGGCGTAAACTTCAAGTCCGGCTGGTTAAACATATCCTTCAGCTCGTCCGCCGTCACATATCTCGTGTCACGGACTTCGTTTGGACTGACATCGAGATCGACATCGGCCTGGACAAACAGGATGTAATCAACTAATTCAAAAGGTCAGATGCATCCCATAACAAAAGGGGGAAGCCCAAAGGCGGTTCAAGCAACTTACTCTCATGTTCTCCCCACTTGCCATTGCTCGGTGCCTTATAGTGAATTCTTGTCAGAAACTCAAATTTATCAAGAGGAACCTGCTCAGGCTTAATCCCCAGCTCGTGCTCCAGTTTTCTCTGCGCGGCCCTGCGCACTCCCTGCACAGAGGCGTCCAATCCCACACCGGTCTCGCCGGGGATGCCCAGAGGGTGAGAGCAGCAGGTATTCGTCCAAAGGTCAGGGAAAGTAATTTTCTCCGTGGCACGTTGTTGAAGGAGAAGGCGCTTCTTGGAATCGAACAAGAAGACGGAGAACGCGCGATGGAGCAGTCCGCGATCGATGTTGCTCATCAAGTGACCTAGAGCGCACTCATGTTAACCTGGCCCAAAACTCGTCTCTCCCCTCCTGCTGAATCCCGAGTAGACGCATGGTGGAAAAAAAAAAAAAAGGGAAAAAAGAAAAAAGAAAAACTCACAGGTCTTCTTGGTACCGCTACCAATCGGCTGGTCATTCTCATCTACGACTATACATCGCTCATCCATCAGCTTAATCTGTTCCTCATCGTAGCCCTCCAACTCGCCCCCCTCTCTTGCCGACTGTTTTGATTTTAGTTCGTTCAAATCAAGGACGAGACGTGTGTCTACTTCCGAGAAAAATGAAGACACATTCTCGCTCGTAATTGGGGTGGTTGTCGACATCCTTTTTTGGTTTTTTTCGGTTTTTCCCCCTTTCAAAAAAATCGACGCGAATTGCGGTATTTACAAGGTCGATCAGGGGCTTTGCGCACGCGTCCCGAAAGGATGGGAAAGCAATACAGGAACCAGAGGCAGGCCAGGAAGAAAATAGTAAAGATTGCTATGTCAATGGGTGACAATGAGCGACAATGCTATTGAATGAACGTGGGTGGAGAGGGATGAATTTGAGGCCGTTCTGGAGGAGAGTGGGGTTTCGCTGGTTGGTTGGAGCGGGGAAACATCGCGATCTGGGCTGGCGCTGACAGATTTTCTGATCAGCCGACAACGATTCGAAGACAGCGAAATGGCTTTCACCACCTCATTGATCCGCAGCTTGAGGTGGGCTAAATGATATTTGCAGTGTTTTGCCAGTCCATTTACGGGATAGCGGTGACCAGCCCGCCACCTTTTTTTTTGCCGACGACGAACTCATCGCTAGGCAGCGGAGGGAGCTTCTTGTCTCGCGTCGATGAGGGTATGTTCCAAGAGTCTCCTGGGATCTCTATTATCCCTTGTGATGAAGTGCATTTCCCTCATGACCAACGTCTAAGCCATGGATTTTCCCACCTTTGCTCGAGAACTTCGTCAGGAGGATGGCGAATCAAGGAACGAGAGAACGTCAGCGGCCCATCTTCCGGGGCTTGCAGCCTAGGAACGGGTTTGACGCCGTTGTCTGCCCTGCTCTCTAGCACGAGGCATGCAGGAGAAACCAACTTGTTGTCATCGCCATTCTGCCTAGGAAAATGGGAGAAATCGCATCGCCTGCCGTGCCGGAGTCTGATTTTTGCGGCCCTCTAGCCACTCCTCGCCCTCTCCAGGTTCCCTTTGACATCATAGGGCAATTATTCACGGAAGTTGCAACAGTGGATGGGCCGTAACAATTGATGAGCCTCCTTGAAATACCGGCGCGCGCCATCGAGACACTGTTCTTCCTGGCGGCGCACTCAAAATGGATCGGGAAAATCCTTTACCATGTGAGAGTTGCCTTCCCCCCCAGCCATCTCTATTGAGTTGAAGCGTGATGTTGTCGACCAGCAAGATCAGCCAAGAAGAGGGAAGCATGAAACACCATACATCAACGAAGGTATTCTCAGCCCTATGCCTAGGGTACGTTGCCACAGAACAGGCGCCGAGATGGGCAGATTCTCCCCAGAGGGCCTGCGCCGTAGTTTACACACCACGAGCAATCAATCAAGGGCATACTCTTTTCAAAACGATACAGCCCCAGGCAATGTACCTATACTTCTACTCATACACACGCACTTACGGGATCTTACAAGCAAGTGCCCGTAAGGCACAGGCCGATGCATTCGCAAACCCGAACCCCATCTGTCGTTGCGCTAAGTCTTAATCAGAAACACGGGCCGCAGAATCTGGGGGTTCTTCCCTCCAAGTCCTTGACAATGGCAGCAAGATTTGGAACTTGCATTGCCTATCTGCAAGGGGTACAGTAGAAACCTGCTGTTTGGATATGTACGTGTCTTTGATCAGCTGCTGTCCCGGAGAAGTGCATAAAATAAAAGATAAAAATAAACTAAAACAGGGCCTGCTGCGTTCAAGTCACACTGGCTGCATCAAGAGTGAAAGAGAATCAACCACGGAGACACAACAGGGCGCTTTTCAAACCGGCCTAGGTCATCCCCCGTGGGGCGGGACGAAAGGTTCTGAACTTTTCAACATGCTCCGTACTGTAGATGGGAATAAAGCACATTGTTTCGAGGGTTAATTTTTAGATGTTGACCTTTCCGAAAGCGGTGCTCAATGAGAAGGGGCTTGTGGTGATGTCAGCGCTTAGTGAAACCAGGGTCTTGTTTGCTCCATAGCAGTGAACTGACCATGCTAAATCATGGAGGAGATGGGATCTCGGATGGAAGTTGGGTATAACAGAACACCTCAAACGCTAGTTAACTGAAGATCAAGTCAAAGCATATTTTGATATGGTTTGGAAAAAAAAAAAAAAAGAAAAAGAAAAAAAGAAAAAAAAGAAAAGACAAACAGTAAAAGAAAATTCGTCCCAACGTACGGCGATCCTTTTCCTAAGGGGGAACATGCATGGAACAATCATCGAAGGCATCGAACATGCTCAGGGATCGGCCCCCGAAAACAATCCCTGTGGAGTGATTGGCGAGAGCAGCATATGGCTTGCAGCTTGCAGAATGCTGAATAGGCCTTTGAGACGTGGCTTATTATTGTTTCTATCGATTTCTTACGTTGGCTTGCGAGGTTAACCTATCATTATCAGGACGGACTCAAATCTTTCATCTAACAAAAGATAACTGGCACCCGCGCAGGCGGCCTCCGGGAGCTAAATGCTGAGGACAAATTGACTGCTAGTCCAAGTCCGGCGATCCCTCAGTACCAACCGCCATCATGTCTACGTTCTGCACAGAGGAACATACGGAGTACATGCACGTCCATCACTTTGGTGGAAGATCCGAATATCTCTCCACCTTCTATTTAAGATCGACACATGTAACGTACCGCCCAAGGCCCGTGGATGTGCCTCTAGTAGATCTCGGGGATTGCTGCCCAATTCTAGAAATGTTCCAGAACAAACACTGAAGAACAGAACCAAGGGTCCAGTCAAGAAGACAATCCCAAGTCTGTATCTCTGCAGCGAAGCGCCGGATCGCCCAGGGTCGGTTCTCTATCCCCCGCTGAACACACCTCCGTGATCATCCTTGCAAACGACCACCCGCAGCCGTAAAATTTAGGTTTCACCCGAACATCCACTAACTTACACTAAACCCAAAACATGTCCCAATCAGATAGGGCTGAGATGACAAGCCCAATCACTTAGTAAACGGGCGACGGGCGAGTTGTGTTGAAGAATCGAACTTGAAAAGGATTCTAGAAAGAATTAGCGCAGGGTTTCGCTTCTCCTGATTCATGAACTGCCGTCGCGAATTAAAAAAAGCGGTTAAAAATAAAATTAAAGGACGCGACGGCTCTGCAGTCTAGTTTTAATCCTTGTCATTTCAATTCCTGAATCTGATCCAATGCATCAAGAGCAGCCAAAGATACTGGTGCAAATGTGGGGTATGTTCAAGCATGTAGCTATCCTTCCTGTTCCAAAGCCAGGTAAAAAAAAAAGAAAAAGCCAAAGACACAAAGCAGAACCACAACAATTGTAAAAGACAAAAAACGGAACAGACAAAGAAATACAATATCGATCCCGTCTGGAGTGCAGAAGATGTGTACCTATCACATCCTGAAGAAAGGAGTGGGGCTGGGAATGGAGGAGGGGGGAAAGAAATGGTTTGCTGCAACAATCCTCGTCCATCAACGGGCGCCAAGGGTGGAAGAAAAAGCAAGAAGCACAAGCCACGGTGCAGCGGAAGCAAAATGGAAGCGCAATCCAAGTTTCGACAAAACTTCTATGCGAAAAACACAAGCAATTTCTTTGGGAACAAGATTAGCCTCCTCCTCTCATATTGCAAATCTTTGCTTCTGGAGTTTTTCCCCGATGTCGACCCATGGAATTCGCAAACCTTTACGGAGCCTTGCATCAAAGTGCCCAAAATAAGGTACAAATAAAAACAAATAAATATAACTTTACTCGTGCATCAAGGGGAATATGTATCTATGTTTGTATTTGACAAAAAAAGAAAAACAAAAATCTATATTATATAGAAACTCTGTCCAATGAGAAAAAGCATCCAGATATCCACTCCGCGCATAAGTCATGATTAGGGGTTGTAACTTCATTTCCATACTCCATAGCTGTCATGTATATTGTGAAAAAGCATTGTGTGCATTGTCAAATAACGCTGATCGCATAAGGGCGTTGCTGATCTGCGGTTGGTGGGAATGGGGATGTTGATGGTGTTCTGAATTTAGCTCTCGGCATGGAGAGGGCGATGCAGGTTGCTGGTATGAGACTGGAGTAACATGGTAGGACAGCGCGGATGAAACAGACGTTACAGCTGCAGCTGCCGCAGCAGCGCGCTGGGCCTGACGCTGTTGTTTCCTGCATCCATCTTCACAATGTCTATTATGGAGATGATTCAGTCAGATGGAATAACAGATAGTACTGGACGCATCTACTTACCGTCGTAGCGTATCTTGTCGCGCAAAACGATGTCCGCACTCAGAGCAGCCAAATCTACGGAGCTTTTCATGCACCTAGCAATCCAATCAATAAGGGAACAATATGATTTAGGCACACAAGCAGTGAGAACTTACACTATCGACATGTCGAGTCAGGTCAGTCTTGCGACTAAACTGCTTCGTACACTGTCCAAAAGTGCACTTATGGGGGTATTTTCGATCCGGGTCGTGTATCTTCATATGCGACTTGCAATTGGAATTTCTCGTAAACTGCATGCCGCATTTCGGGCATTCAAATTTGCCTTTCTTCGCGGTTCTAGCCTTCCGCGCCTGCTTCCTTTTCCTGCTAGTTGAAACAGCAGTTGGACAGCTGGCTTGGGCGGTGTTCGTCGCCTCGTTCTGCAAACGGCGGGGCTCCCCCGTAATCCTGTTATCAGGCACAGGCCTCTTGATGTTGTTGTCCAATTCGAGTAATGTGGTGGTCGGATCCTCATTGCACTCCGCAGGGTCCGAGTATGTTTCGTATTGGTATGGCAAAGGATCTTCTTGGATAGAAGTCCTCTGAACATTGATCTGGCTTGCTTCACCATCATGGCTGATCTTCACCTTCTTACTTGGTGTTGTAGATTGCCTGGTCGCCGGGATCGACTGGTAATGTAGGCCCATGTCTTCCAGTATCGGTGTACGTTGATACATAACGTGGGTTGGTTTTCGAGGTAGAGAAGGAGGGCTGAGGAAGGCATTAGGAATGGTCGCATGGGTGTTAGGAGCAATGAAAGGTGAATTCGTCGTCGCAATTGTGTTGAAGCTTTCATAGATTCCTAAACCCTGGTATTCACCCAGGTTTGGAGATGGATTGGAATAGCAATGCGCAGCGCTGGGGTCGGTTGACCAGCTGATTGCGGACGGAAGGAGAGAATGTCCTGGTGCACAGATGGGGAGCTGCTGGCTCGGAAGGCAGCCCAGCAGATCAAGCCCACCCATCGCCGACGTATGAGCGGACAGTGTCTGGCTGTGAATATCGGTCTGAGGAGGAGTTGGATAGGGAGAGGTTGACATTGGTGATCTATAGGAAGGACAGTATTGCTGAGGAGCAGCAGAGAAAGTCCTTGGGTTGAGATCCATAGCTTTGCGAGTTTTGAATCATCCAAGGAGGCGACTAGGAAAAATCGAGGCACTTGACTCCTAGGCAGACAGAAGGGAAGTTTGAGCTAGCTGGGGAGAGGAGACGTTAAGTATATAAGACCGACGGAATAAGAGAAGAGAAAAGGGGGAAAAAAAGGGTTGGCAGAGAGGAAGGTATATGAATGAGTTTGGGTCACTGCAAGGTAGAAGACGGGAAGATTTTCGATTGGCGATGCAAGAAATAAAGTAGGGCTCATCTGCATTGACCAGCGGGATGCAGAACCTGTTCTCGAGGAAAGACAGGGTACAGTGTCCGCAAGGCATACACTGCCTTGGGAAGGGCAAATGAATGCATTAGGCATCGTTCTAGAGGCTAGATAGCCGCGAGGCCCATGGCCCAAAAAAAAAAAAAAGGCAACAAGGTGCAGTCAGGTATTCGGCGTTGGCGATGACATGGGTCGTGTTTAGGGCAGGATCGGAGACAATAGCATGGAGGAATGGAGTGAATCGTAACCAGCTAGTATGGCGATGAGAGAAACGGAAAAGCCACACCCGTTTTAACTCAGGCAGGAGATCCAAAATGCCGCCGATCGTCATTGGCGAGGGAGGGCGAGCGCAAGAGGGCGGACGGAGAAAGGGAGGAATCGAGGATGCGATCAATGAAAAAGCCCCTGCGACCCGACAGTCTGGTTCGCGCCCTTGATTCGCCCGTTCGATGCCACACAGCCCGTCGACTGGTTACTCCGCAGATAGCGATACTCCATACGGTGTACTTTGCCCCCAAACCAAACCGCCTGCAGCGCATACGGTGTAATCCCGATACACAATACCTTTGTGTGTGTACCGGGTACTCCGTACATCACAACGGCAATCCAGAGAGCAAACATCCAAAACGGGGGAGAAAAAACAAAAAAAAAAAAAAAAAAAAAAAAAAAAGAAGAAAAGAAAAAGAAAAACCAAAGAAAGCATTGCGGCGGGGGTGAAATGCCCGAAAAGAGAGGGAAAAAAATAAAAAAAAGAAAAGAAAAGAATTGGCTTCACGCATACCAAACATTGCACTTTCGTTGACTAGCCGCCGCAAGGGTCTCACGGTTACCTAAGGATTGGCATAACAATTCCAGAATGACTGCGCGCACACCAGCGCCGCCTTCTTCTTTACTCTCAAAGATCAATACTGCTCATCTTCGCAAAGTATGAATCAACCATTCTTCGTAACATTCTGCCGAGGCGAGGTATTTCCGAGACATCTACTGGACAAGGGTATTTTTTGCTGTCTTGAGGCGCGAGGCGTTTAACACCACTGTTAACAGGCACCAATGATCCGGAGAGATCGCCCGATGATACACCTAGAACACTTCCGGAAGCCTTGGGTTTTCATTGCCTGCCTAGCGTTCACCCTGATCTGCCTCCAGTCCTATCCAATTTCCCTGCATGGTTTCCACCTGTGCTGAATCTGAGCTGGCAAGCGGGGCCGGTCAATCATAGCTGTGGTTACAGATGTCTTTGCGTCAGATCATTCAGACCGAGGCCCTCCGGAACTGCAGGCTCAGCCAAATGCGCAGCAGCTTGTGCAATTGCTGGAACCAAGAATTGATGCATTGGCATACGCAGCGTTATGCTCGTGCAATGTCACTGCCCCTACTCGCCATCAAGTGCATTAGTATGCCTTAGAGACACACAAACACACACACACACACACACACACACACACACACACAAAAGAAAACAGAAACCAAAAGAATAATGCAGGCAGCAAGCAGCGCGGGGCTCACCCAGAGGCAGAGCGGGAAGCAATATCCGGTAGAGCTACACCACCCCAGTCAACCATCACGCTTAGGACAATGCAAGGATCCGAATTTGACGGTTTGGCGAAGGAAGCAAAGCAAGGAGGGGCAGTGCTGTTTATCTCAAGGCATATTTATCTTCGTTTTAAAGCCCGTCGAGAAGCTGAGGATCCCGGGGATCGAGAATGTCAGGCATTGGGCTTAGGCGGACAGACCAATCACAAGAGCTGCGTGTCTGTATGCAGACACCAACTATCATTGATAGTCTCCAGCGGCTAGATGGGGTTACCCAGATGTGGAAGTTGGGTGTTACTCGGATGCCATCATATGGGCGGCCCCAGCCCATAAAACTGCCAGCCGCCCCTCCATAACTAATTGAAGAAGAAATGCAATGAGAACAAACGGTAGGAAAGAGAGGTCAAATCAACATCAAGGAACATGGACAAATTCAAGGTGAATGATGCCCATTTTTGGTGAGCGTTCCCAATTGACGTGGTAAATAATGAGGTCAACATAGTATGGTACCGTGATCTTCTGCAGATGCGACGAGGATTTTACTGGTTGGGGTGGTAGGGGAACTTTTTCAATCGTAGCACCAGAGCCAATCGATTCTCTCAACATACCCTGTCGTTTAAAATAAAACTGAGCGCAACCGCGTGCATTGTTCAAGGGTCTTTTAGCGCGTTGGAAAAAATATTGCCTGATATCCAATCAATTCAGCCACCGAGAAATCTTGCATGGCGCTAAACCTTAAACGTGTCGGAGGTCGTTGATTAGCTTTCCGCACGAAGAACATCATATTTGGATCAGGTTCTGTCGCGTCTGCTTCTGAAAATCCTGAAAGAGGGCGGCGGAGTGATCGTATTTGCCTGCAGTTTCAAGGAGAATTCCATCGCAAACCTCTTGCCGGTGCACATTCCGTTTCGTAGCACACCCTTAGCAGAAATTTTAGGTGGAGATGCGCCAAAGGACCTAGTACAAGCAGTGTCTAGCCTCGGTTACAAGGCCTAACCTGGCCGTAAACACCCCGCATACGAACCAAATAGGTCTGTGACGTGAGGCCGCTGAGGCTGGAGCCGTGACCGGCGTCATGCATATCTTCTGGACAGGAAAGGGTTGTTTGGGGAAAAAGAAAGGTGCATCCCAATCACATTCGAGCCCGAACGATGTCACCTATGGTCCGTAATTGATCGTAGATCTTATTAATAAGTCAGGTACCGTCCTGTTATGTCTCGGGGCAGTGCAAAGCTTTAACAAGGAATATTCGCAGGTGAGGCTCTTGGAAGCGCTAACCGGCCAATGTCAGTACCCGAAATATTCGTTCCAGGGCAGTTGAGGCCCATCGGCGGCCTCCGTTAGCGACCTCCGCCTGACGCAACAGGGAATGACCATTGGCAGTTAGGAGATTGTGAAACAATCTTCTGAATGATACATGAACGCCCTCCCGTATTTCAAACCAGAAACGGGGTTCCTTGACTGCCGCACAAACCACTACCCAAGGCTAAATCTGCGTCCCTCGAAGCCTGCATCTAATTCCGATGTCTCAGAATCGACTGGGAATCCACGAGGCTAAAAAGCAGGGTGCAGGTCCAGAGCTGAACGCGCCTGAGTGATGCTCTCGTGCATGAGGCTATGAAATAGGGTATCTTTCCCCGAAGGTCTGTTCCTCTGGAAGGTGCATGGGCAACTTCTCGAGGTTATTTTCTAGTTGTAACTGGATCAGAATACAACCGGGGAGACATAGGCCTTAGTAAAGCCCGGTAATGAGTCCCATGTGTCATAAGTGAGGCTAATTCACCCGAAATAAAGCGGTAGATATGGCCACAGAGGCTTCTCAAGGATTAGCTTCGAGCTTCTTGTTCCTAACGCTATTCCTTGAGCAGCTTTCCCATTTTGTGTTGCTGACGATTCAGTGGAAAAAAGAAAATTTCCATCACTTGTCATGAAGGTTAATCTCGTCTGCCATTTCGTCAGGTTCTAGTGGGCATCACCCTTGGTATCATAGGGTGCAAGCACCAGCGTTGCTGACAGTGGCAGATGAAAACGGCCCTTTTGCGCCTGAAACGTGCTGCTCCCAAAGACGAACGAGCGGTTAGCCGCATAGACTAAGGATAATTCTCAACGACGTTAACAATCACCTTGTTTTGCAACGCTCTGAAATATTCCGAATATGCGGGGCAGAAAAACGTTCCATCACTATACTGACCAACCCTTAACCGATATATATATATATATATATATATGCATAGAGGTTGGAAGAGCAATTGATGGTACAGCGGCTTCGAAATCGAAAGGACGGAAGCTCTCCAGCCTGGAGACGCTCGAGAAGGGCAAGAAGACCGGCTGCTGCAAGACACCTAAAGAATGACAGGCCGCCTCATTCAGTTGGTAGCCTGGTAACCACCACCTAGTTAGAACCCCTTGGGTCAAATGTCCGGAGGATAAGGAGAAGGAGACGGAGAGAAGAAAATGGAAACAAAAGAAAATGGCTATTAAATTTGGAGCAAGAGGCGACCCCATGATATTTAACCATCCGTGAAGAATACATTTAAGCGCGGCTGAAGGCTTCCCGCTATTTCATCAACCCTTGTCTATGGATTCTGATTGGGGAGGGCTGCAGGAGCATGAAACGAATGTTATCCCAACATGTCAGCCTCCTGTCCTCAACACAGCCCATTGTCCACAAGCCAGCCTTCTGGCCGGCTGTCTGGTGGCGGGCTCCGCTGGACGTGTTTGCTGCTGAGGAGGTTGGAAGTTGGAGGTCGCAAAAACGGCAGAAAAAGGAAACGCAGTGGATGGACGAATGCGGTTAGCCCCGTCGCTCTCCTGCCCAGCCTCGCTTATGTCATCGGGCTTGGCATTCAGGCAACGTCACCGACGCCTTGCGGCTGATTGAACGAACGTGCGCAGGGAGAGGCAGCTCTGCTTTTGGTATCAACCATTCCTATCTCACGGTGAATGGGCACTGTCGGTTCTAGGGCTTGCTGCCACAACTGAACCGTGACTTGGGTGTCGCAAAATTGTGCCCGTGGCTGGATTTCAGAATCACAGTGCAATTCACCCGATACTGGTTGCGGCGCCATGTGCTGCAGCTGACTCCATTCGATGAAACAATGGACGGCAGAGGCCATATATTACCGAATCCAATCGAGTTGAGAATTTAAAAGATAGCAGTGAATGCTTCTAATAACCGTCTCCTTCCTGCTCTGTTGATGACACAGGCACGATCGCCATGGGCCAAGGATACTCCATCACCACCCTCTCGGCAGGGTCTGCGGGTATCGATATCCCAGAGCTTGCCGATCTTGTGTATGAGAAATCTCTGGGAACTGCGAGGTTTATGAAAAGTATACGAGCTCGACAGCATAATGGCCTGGTCTTTGTTAAAGCGATCATGAAACCATATCCAAGCTTGCAGTTAGACCCATATGAAAAAGCTATCAGGCGTCTGTCCCACCGGTATTATCTTCCACTATATGGTGACAACCATCTGACAGCTTCTCAGGCGAACGCAACATATTGAGGGATATCCCGAATGTCCTCTCATATCAGCGGATTGTCGAGACTGGAACTGGAGGGTATCTGGTTCGGCAATACATACATAGCTCCCTGTATGATCGAATGAGGTATGTTCCCGTCGCATTCTGAGTATCAAGGAAGATAAAGCCATCTAACGTTATGTGTAGCACTCGACCTTTCTTAGAGGATATGGAAAAGAAGTGGATAACTTTTCAGCTTCTGTGTGCTCTTCGTGAGTGCCACTCCCAAAATATCTTCCACGGAGATATAAAAACTGAAAATGTCCTGGTTACTTCGTGGAACTGGGTGTACCTGTCCGACTTCTCTTCGTCTTTTAAACCAACTTTTCTTCCTGAAGATAATCCTGCCGACTTTTCATTCTACTTCGACACCTCTGGCCGCAGGACTTGCTATCTTGCACCGGAACGATTTTTAAGTGCTGGAGAAGACCCAGGAGACCGCCAGGTCAATTGGGCTATGGATGTCTTTAGCGCTGGATGTGTTATTGCAGAACTCTTCCTAGAATCGCCCATCTTCACGTTAAGCCAACTTTACAAATATCGCAAAGGCGAATACAGTCCAGAGCAAGGCCCACTAGCAGAGATTCGAGATCCAGATGTCAGGGAGCTAATCCTACATATGATAAGCATCGATCCGGAATCGCGTTACTCAGCGGAGGAATGCCTGAACTTCTGGCGCAAGAAGACATTTCCTGAATACTTTTATAGTTTTCTTCACCAATACATGGGATTAATCACGGACCCGACGTCGGGCCGTATGCGAATGGATGTCAATGCCGCAGATTTACATGAAGCGGATGATAGGATCGAGAGGGTCTTTCTTGATTTTGACAAAATATCCTATTTTTTGGGCTCGAACCCTCAAACTGCCCTAGGTGGGACGAGGGAGACCACTCCACTATTAACTCATCAAGCTGATATTATGCAACTGGATTTACCCACATCCGATAGCCAGCCTGCTAAATCTCCACCGAACGAGGTAGATGGCATCTTGATATTCCTCACATTGGTCGTGTCGAGCTTGCGAAATACCGCCAAGTCGTCCGGTAGAGTGAAAGCATGCGATATCCTCCTAGCTTTTGCTGAGAGGGTACCCGACGAAGCAAAACTGGACAGAATTCTACCTTTCGTCATGTTGTTGTTGAACGACCGTTCAGACGTTGTCAAGGTTGCAGCCATCCGCACACTGACTCAGCTTTTAGCTATGGTGAAAGTCGTATCGCCGGTTAATGCCTACATTTTCCCGGAGTATCTGTTTCCAAGGCTTCAACCGTTTATACTAGGATCGAATGGCAATCCCAGCCCCACGGTCAGAGCAGCATATGCCTCTTGTATTGCCTCGCTTGCTCACACATCTCTTCGAATTTTAGATATGGTACAAGCACTGCGATCTGATGTCCGTCTAATGGCTCTAATCCCAGCTGGGTCTGAAACAGGCTGGACGGAAGATGCTTCGTACCACAATCTTTATGATGTTGCTCGCGTGGATTTGTTAGAATTCTTTGAAGCTCATGCAAAAGCACTTCTAACCGATCCCGATGTCTCCGTTCGCCGCGCCTTTCTAGGCTCTGTTTCCAGTCTCTGCGTGTTCTTTGGCAGCCCTAAAGCGAGTGAGGTTATTTTAAGCCATTTGAATACATATCTGAACGACGAGGACTGGATTCTCAAATGTGCCTTTTTCGAGGCGGTGGTTGGGGTTGCTACGTACGTTGGTAGTATCAGTCTTGAAGAATTCATTCTTCCACTCATGGTTCAATCCATGGCTGATCCCGAAGAGTTTGTTGTCGAGAGAGCCCTCAGATCACTTGCCAGCATAGCTCGCTTAGGTCTTTTCCAGAGGTCAACCACCTGGGATCTTCTCTACATTATTGTTCGGTTTTTTGTACATCCGAGCATTTGGATTCGGGAGGCTGCTGTGAATTTTGTGGTTGCCTCCACATCCTTTTTGTCCGTGGCAGATAAATACTGTATTGTATCGCCTCTTGTTCGCCCGTTTCTCAAGGCTAATACGACGGATATCTCGACATCTCAGTTATTGGATGCCCTCAAAAGGCCGCTCCCCAAAAACGTATATGATATGTCCCAGGTTTGGGCTATAAAGGCGGAAAAGGGGGTCTTCTGGGAATCGGCGGCCCAAGATGGCACATTCATCTTAGGTGGTGCCGCAGCTACGAACTTTGGGAAATTACGCCGATCAGCGTTGACTAATATAGCGAAAAACGAAGAAGATCAACAGTGGATCGGCCGCCTCAGAAACTTAGGCATGGGTCCGGAAGACGAATTTAAACTACTTGCTCTAAAGGAGTACATCTGGCGCATAGCTACAAGAAGGCTCAAACGACCTTCAGGGACTCAGAAAGCGGTCGTACCGGATATTGTTCCCTTGAGTCAATACGACATAACACCACAAACGGTTTTTTTTGATAAGAAGCAAGGACCAAGGCAACAACATTCACAGCCACCTGCAAGGGGAACCTACCCGCCAGACGGCGAGAGAAAGACCCATACAATTGCAGACGCCTTATTGGACGCTTCGAGCACAATTGATGGGAACGATCCTTTGCGAAGGCATGGTATCGGTCGCAGCGGTAGACAACACAGTACCGAAGTTGTGTCGACTCTATCTCGACAACGCACGTTAGAATCTCTGAAATGCGACTCTTCAACAGCTACCTCTCCTCCACATGTTCAGCCGGAATCCGTGAGCTCCTCTGCAGCAACTTCAGATGCTGAGCGAAGAGATACTGGCGATCGGATGAGGCAAGGGAAGGCACTCGTCAGGTCCGATTCATCAGCACAAGGATCAGAGAGTTCATATCTAAGAGCCAGAGGCGACGATATCAGGCGCCGATCCAGCCCAATCCACCTTCTTAATCGCCAAGAGAACTACAAAGCCTATGCCGAAACTGGGACCACCTCTACAAATGTGCTCGGGGAGGTTGATACTCCCCTCCCTAAAAGCTCACCTCAAACACCGACTATTGCAGCTTCAAATAGTGGAAATGCAGTAGAGCCCGTTCGACAATATCGAGCAAACCATACGTACCGTGGTAACGACCCAACGATCTTGAAGCTCCTCGATGCAGTTTTTGCAGAAAATTACCCCACCGATCTATTTGATTTTGGGCCAGTTGTTGCTCCGGTTTCTAGTCGAAGTCCGATCAAGAAAGCCAGCGGGCAATCAACAAATACACCTTGGAGACCACAGGGAAATTTGGTTGCACTCTTTGGCGAACACACAGGTCCTATCAATAGAGTTGCTGTAGCACCTAATCATGCCTTTTTCGTCACTGCTTCGGACGATGGTACTGTTAAGGTGTGGGATACGACTCGCCTGGAAAAGAACTTGACTCCACGATCCCGCCAAACGCACCGTCATGCCGCAGGAACGAAAGTTAAATGTGTCACTTTTGTGGAAAACACTTACACCTTCATAAGTGCTGCCACAGACGGGAGCGTTCACGCAGTCCGAATCGATTATCAAAATTATAATGACACAGTTCGATATGGCAAGCCACATATTGTTCGGCAATATCAGATAACCCCATCCGGGGGAGAAAATGAGTATGCTGTTTGGATGGAACATTACCGTACAGACGTGCATTCTCTACTCCTAATGGCCACCAATCGATCCAAAATTATCGGTCTTGACTTGAAATCAATGAATGAGGTGTTCATTCTCCGAAACCCAGTCCACTACGGAATGCCAACAACATTTTGCGTCGATAGAAAGCGAAACTGGCTGCTCATCGGCACCATGCACGGTATACTCAACTTATGGGATCTTCGATTCTGCGTGTTAGTAAAATCATGGGGTCTTCCTGGCGGTACGCCAATTAATCGGCTCCTCATACATCCACTAAAGGGACGGGGCCGATGGGTTTGCGTCACTGGCGGGGGCAAAAGCGGTTCAGAAGTAATGGTTTGGGATATCGACAAAATGCAATGCCGAGAGGTATATCGCACCGCTGTCATTAGTAGTGCATCCGATGACAACGGCAAGCCCGCCGCTGCCGCCGCGCAAACACACCGAAACATCCATTTTACTCCTGACACAACTTGGAAGGCCTATGATCCATGGCGAGTGGACGACGAAAAGCCCGAATCTCTCCTTTCCCGCTTCGCAATGGCGTCCTCGCCCGATTCGTCTTCAAAGAGCGTCACTAACGATCGAAATGGCATCCGCGCCATCGCCGTTGGCCTTGATGTCCCTGACCCAAGTGCCCCAACTGGGAATCAGACCGACAACAACTTCTCATCGAAGTGTGGCTTCCTCATTTCCGGCGGCTCTGACCGCAAAATTCGTTTCTGGGACGTCTCCCATCCAGACGCGTCGACGATAATATGCTCTCCTGATATGATATCCGATGGGGCAAGTTTATCCGCTAAGCCGAGATATGAGATTACAAATCCAACGCCGTCGTTGACGATTACGACAGAGTGGCTGCCGAGTTCTGGCGCGTCGACATCTGCGGCAGGACGAGCCGGTCCCGGCTCGAAGAAAAGCGGTGCTGGTGCGACGGGGGGCGGTGCAGGACGACCACCACGAAGTACGGTGATCAGTTTGCAGCAGCAGCAGTTGTTAAAGAGCCATTTAGATATCATTCTTGACATAGCGGTTTTGGAGGTGCCATACGGGATGACAGTAAGTGTGGATCGGGGAGGGATGATATATGTCTTTCAATGATGTAGCGTTGTTTTTGGCTCCTTTCAGATGATCTGTACCATTCACATTAGTTACTTAGGATTAAGCGAATCTCAATGTCAAATTTAATCCGATTAAAGGGATACCATAAAAATACATGAATCGCAACATAACACGCCTTGTAACACCAGCCACCCACCAACGAACAAATATGGCCTAGATTTCAGGTTTGACAGCAAGTTTTTCAATTTCGGCTTAAGTATGATGGCAGTCTCGTGCCCCAATCTGACCCCAAGTCCTCGTCGCTCCCTACTGTATGTTGCATGAATCGACCACTGTCTTGGGACTGTGTTTCTCCAGTACTACCAGGGCTAAGTGCCATTTCATCCAGCAGCGTCTCATCGGGTTCCGAAAATTCTCCGGGATCTGCCAATGACGGCATTTCCAACTCCTTATCAAGGTCCCAAATCGAATCTGGAAACACACATTCCGACGGTTTTATCCGCCGAGGGGCCTCTTTCGAACGATTACTCGCCACCTCGCTTGCGTATACCTCGGATTCAATCTTCTGCAAACGATCGCGGGTCTTGTCATCATACATATCCGCGGATCCCAGAAGGGCATGAGAGTCGCTATCAGGGCGCACCTGGGCGTTAACCAGCTCGTTATCAGAAGATATAAATAGGAACCTTTCGCGAAGTGGTATTTCGTTTTGAAAAGCCTCAAACGGCGCACCGGCATCAAGCACAACTTTAACCGTGTGCGCTCTGCGTCGCATGATGGCTTCTGACTCTGACTTTCCTGTGGCAGCGCAGGAAAGAAGCGAGGCAACGCCCGGGCCTTTAGTAGCCATGGAAGCGCCAGCATCCAAAAGCATTTTTGTGATATTCGGGTAGGCATATAAGGCCGCTAAGTAGACGGGTGATGCCCTACTAGCCCATGACTTGTCGATGTTGGCACCGTGGTCAATGAGGAATCGCACCATTTCTAGTTGACCGTACATGGCAGCACAGTGCAGTGGAGTCATGTGTAGCCGGCCCTTTCTATACTTGCGGCTCTGACAGATGAAACAGATGGGGCCGTTGTCATTTCGGTGAGAGGAACAAGCCTTAAGGGGACCAAAATCATCAGGTCGATGTCTGAGCCTGTGGATAGGAGCTTCATGGCTCCTGAGATCTGACCTTCTTTTGCAACGTGGTGGAGGCCGAGTCCTTTGAGTGAGCCGAGCTTGTATAGATCCTTATTGAGGATGTAATAGAATCTGACACAAGACTGAACGAGGCTGTTGAGATTGGATATGCCAATGTTGTCCGAAATACATAGGATAATCTCCACCGGCAGAGACACGAGATTCGGCATGCCCGTTCATGAGGATGAAAGAATGTCTTTTGGACCAAGAATGCAAGTAAAGATATGAATGTAGTTAAATGTAATCCCGTGATAAAATGATTCCCAATAACCGAATAGCTTCTAAAACTTAAAAGAGAATGAAACTAGAGCGAGGAAGAAAAGGGCCAGAAGTAATAATAGCGCAGCTTTTTGTACCTGCGGTAGAATCAGTTGGGTAATGAAATATTTGGGTTAGTTTTAGGGTGTTTGGGAAATCAAATCCCATGCCCGTATCTCCAGGAATGGGGAAGGAACTTTAGCAGGTGTTGTCCATGGCAACAAGCAGGGAATTCCGCCTTGCTTTGGATACATGAAAGTAGGCTGCCGTGGAATCCTGGACGCCGTGTGATTCCTCGTCCACTCTAAGTGAACCCAAAGATCAGTTAGAAAGTGCTGTGCGCCTTGTCGCCTGGGAGAAAGGAGGTCATTCAAGGCATGGGTTAGTCAAGAATCGCGTAGGTTTCAAGACATCGTTGCCTAGTCACCCAAGAGAATGCAGCTCGCAAGAAGAGTGTTATAGTAGATGTGAGGGATAAAGGAATGTGTATTAAGTCGAGTATGTACTGCCACCCAAATTCAGAGAGGTGAATATATATAAACATCGGAGCGAAAGCCTTGAAGAAAGTACAGGAAGGAATCACCATGTTATCACACAAATTGAAGCCAAAGGAGTGGGTATCTTGTATGGCTAATGCTATGGAATGAACACCCGTCAAATGCAACACAACAAAGGAAAATATATAAATAGAAAAACATCTTAAGGAGCGAATTTATATCTAAACATTTCCACAGTCTGATACCTTTGTCGAGTCATCGCCGTCAACGGAGCGTTGACTATTTGACCCTGGCGATGGCTTGGCTGCAATCATGGCTTTCATGGCAGCAGCTCGTCGTGCAAGTACGTCTTCCCTCCTGACGACATTCCGTAGAGCATCGCTGGCCTCAATAAGGCCGTCGATGCTAATCGCGTGATTTGTCATCTGGTGATTGATGTACGTATAGATTGCAGCGGGAGTGGAACAGGTACTCAGTAACTGCTGCTCATTGAGCTTGAGAAGAGCCAATGCGACTTGAAATAAGAATGTGCTACCACCACCGGTGTTGTTGGACACTTCGTTTTCGGAGACAGACGGTGCCGTTGAGGTGGGTGTCGGATTGGTAAGTGTACCGGGCGCGGATAAGGCATTGCCGTTGCTGGAATCCGCGGTAGAGAGTTTCTGAGGCTGTGGTGCAGTGGGAGGGATATACATCGCTGGGGCACTAAGGCACAGCACCACGTCCCAAACACGATACAATGCTTCGGCAGACAAGCAGTCCGTGAAAACAGAAAGGAACCATTGAAACGTCAGAGCCTCAAGTTCTATGCCCAGGTCATCCAAGTGCAAGGATAATTTAGGTAGAATTTCGGCCACATATTGTCGAAGCACCTGCTGGTCTGCGCGGGAGGCAACCAAACCGTGGTCATAGTAATGGGGAGGGAATATCTTCTCAATAATAGAAGTCAGAACCCAAAACGCATCTTCCGCAGTAGGCATAATCAACAGCAAAGAGCCAGCAATTAAGTTCATCCCCTGGCAATATCCCACTTCCGGATTGCGTCGCGAGTACGCAAGGAGAACCTCCTTCAACTTCGCAACACCTGGGCCCTTTCGGAAAAATACATTGTCTGTCAAGGTCCGATTGATGTCCATGTCAATTTGTGCAATGATGCTCGGGTCTGCATCGTGGTTTGAGCTTTCTTTGACAAGATCTTCGTAATATCCAGGAACTCGCATTGCAGAGGCTCCACTACATTCGGCCCAAATTTTGGCACGATATGCAACTGGAATACCCCCAAGGACAAGCGTTCTGAATTCCCGCCACTTTGCGCGACCGACCTTGCCTTTATTTCCCAAACCTGATATGCCAACTACCTCTCCATCCGCAATGGCAACTTCGGGCATGTCAAGAGAAATATTGGAGCGGTCTTGGGCTGCCGAAGCAGCCGCAGCTTCACCTTCTTTCCGTCGCTCGGCACGAACTTTGCGCATGAACTCATTCCATTTGACGGTCCGTTCTCGCTGAGAAGAATCGTGAAGATCTGTCAAACGCTGGAGCAGCAGTCTCACCGGCTCTTGCTCTGATGTTGCTGGTTCTAAAGCTTGAGATTCAGTGGGCGTTCCTGCAAATTCACCATATGTTTCTACGACCGTTGATGTAAGGGTAGAAAGTTGAGGGCTTGAGTGAACCACCGAGAGAGATCCATCTTTTCCAATGGTGACTGACGAAGAGCGAGGTTTTGTAGGTTCTACTACAATAATCAGACCAGCGGCGGGGGTGTGAGAGAGGAGTTCAGTTGGTTTCGTGGCAACCTTGAGATAATCCTGCCATTCATTGGCAGCTGTACTCTCACCTTCAGCATCTTCCGAGCTTTTCTGGTTCCCTTTTTGAGAGCCACTGACGTCTTTATTATTAACCTGCTTTATACATTCGCTGCTAGCCTCCTTTTGTCGTCTATTCCTTCGTTGGTCATAGATAAACCCAAAACGATCGGTGAGCAGTTCCCCCGGATTGTAATCGTTGTAGATATGAGTGAGTGTTGGGGGGCGAGACTCCATCGGAAGGATGGCGTCCATTTCAACTGGGCCAAGATGTGTCGAATCGCCCTTCGCACTTCTCTGTTCTAGAGCGACCGTTTGAACAGTATTTCGTCGTGAAGCTGAAGAAGTAGTAGTAATAATAGCACTTTTGTTCGAGCCACGAATGCTGGACGCCGCAGAGGACCTTCCGGACAGTGACTGGACACCGGTACCGCCGTTTATACGTTTTAAAGCCGCCACAGCAGAACCAGCTGCCTTTGGCGGCATTGCGGGTGATGAGCTCCGGTTCAAAGAGTCTGGAGTATCAGATCTTGCTCGACTACGAACTGTCCCGCCATCTTTGCTCGCTTGGTGGTTTCCTGCGAACAGCTTCACAGTCCAAGAAGTTACGGACCTTGCTGACCGCTTTGAACGGATGCTGCTATCGTCACCATCACCCGGCTTCAAGTTATCTGGCTCCGTAAGTATAGTGGGCGTGGAGTCAGCCTCAGGCGGTAGAAACAAATCCGAATCCAAAGCCTTACGACGACCCGGACCGCTAGGCACACGGGATTGTGGCACGCGAATCGCCGGTTCATCGTCTCTCTCCCCAGTGTCACTGATCACGCTACTTGCTCCACTAGTCTTGCGGCTAGGAGCCCTACTTCCCCAAATGTAGTCCTGCCATCCACGCGTGGCAACGACTGGCTTCTTGACAGATCGTAGGCTCGAATTGCGAGATCGTGTATCGCCGTCAACGCGGTTGGGACGGATAGTCGCCTGTAAATCGTCCTTTCCCTTATCATATGCTGTAGCATCAAGAATCAGGCCACCAACATCATCGAGCATAGCTTGGTTCATCATGTGGTCGATAGTGACGGTATGACTCCGCTGCTCAGTCGACGAGGCTTTTTGATCAGACCCACGGTCAGCTTCCTGTTTGCCCGCCGGGTTCTCAAGCACATAGAGGCGACGTTCAATATCTTGATTCGAAACTTCCATTTCACGAAGCATCTTTTTCAGTTCACGCTCCCTTTCGTCGGCGCGGAGCCGCAGTGCCGATATTTCAGCATCCCGCAGGGCGAGATCCCTCGCAAACTGTCTCACCAGTTTTATGGCACCTGTACGAGCAATGAGCCGTTCAATATGGTCGTCACCGGCAAGGTGGAGCGAGCCCGGCACGTCTTGAAACGGGACAGAGTCGCTGAACAAGGCAGCCCGACCGGCAACCTGAGGCAGGCTCGTTGTGAGGCCAGCAAGGGTAGCTTTGCGTCCACGCTCTGCTCCTTGGGTCCGTGTATCATCCTCTAGCAATAATGCCTGGCTCAGGGCGTGATTTATTGCAGGCTCGCCGTAGAAACCCGCCGGTGATCTATCTGGAGATAAGGAAGGGAAAGAGGTAAGGTCAGTCGACTGGGTAGAGGAACATGTCGAAAGTCGTTGCGGTGGTTTTCCCCGAAGAGTTTTCGCTTTCTGGCTCCTCCGAGACGATGTAGAGGTCTGTGAAGACGATCGCTTTTGGCTGTTAGCAGGGCGGACGATTGGCTCGGCCATAATTGCTCTCAAGAGGAGAAGCGAGTAGGATTTCCTCTGCTATGCATGAATGGTGCTGTGAAGAGGGGCGAGACGGAAAAGAACTGGTGTATCAGTCAAGTCCCTGTCTTCCTGAGATTGTAAGCATCCTTATGCCTTTTTCTATCCGATATATCTTCCTGCAAAAAGCTGGCGAGGATGTGGGAAAAAAAAAAAAAAGGTCTAGAGCGCAATTTTAGGGGGGTGGTCCGTAAGAAACCCTGCTTCTGAAAGCAATTTTAGAATCATTGAAGGGCCAGTCAACGCTTGCTCACTCTGCTGGCGGAAAGTCCTTTGAGGCCACCTGGACGCAAACCGTCGAGGAAGAGAGTGACACAGGCCTGGAGACACAGCGAGCAAAAAGGATCACAGCAACAATGAACTGGCAGTCCTTGACGCATCATGTATCATCTCGTCATCGCGGGCGACCGCTGCTGACTGATCAGCCGCCTTTCCGCTTCGGGCGATGACGTGACACGTGGGCTGAAACGCCAAGAAATGGATCTATATTTATCCGAGATTATATAACAATATTCTGCGCTAGCCAGACTAGGACTAGCGTGATTATGTTTATTAAGGTTCGTCTTCTGCTCGTTGAACCTCGGAAGTTCGAGCGCAGTTCAGCCGTTCAAGCGCGGCGAAACGAGCGGACGCAGCTCTCCGTGTCACTCGTCAGCAGCACCGAACTGGCGCGCCCTCCATGCTGCCGGCAACCGTCTTCTGTTCATATAGCCATTGGAAAGATTCCGGTTGAGGATTCATAGCCCTTCCTTTTGGTCATTTTCTCTCGTTTCCCGGTGCTGTCCCACTTCTGCCCTGTAACTTTCCAGGCTTCTTCGATATGACTGCCGTTGCGAAAAGGAGGCTACAGGCCTTGAGCCAGCAGCTCGTCGAGGGCATACCCGACGCCGGCACCTTCGAAAACATTCCTCGCATCAGGGAGGTTGCTCCCGATTCCGTGGGACCGTACGTATACACTTCTGCAACGGCCTTGACATCTTACACTCACTGATATGATAATAACAGTCGCTGCAAAGGCAAAGTCGTCATCGTCACCGGGACCAACTCGCCCATCGGCATTGGCCGCGCCTCTGCCCACCAATTTGCCCGTAATGGCGCCAAAGCGGTCTTCATCTGCGACTTCTCCTCCACCTATCTCGACGTGCACAAGCGGGAGCTCGAATCCCTCTATCCAAACGTCGACATCCACGCTCGCCAATTCGACGCAGGAAATGAAGAGCAGGTTAAAGCCGTCGTCGACGAGGCCATGCAGAGATACGGTCGGCTGGATATCATGTTCGCCAACGCAGGCATCGTCGGCCAGCCCAAGATCTTCACCGAAATCACCGGAGATGATTTCATGAAGACAATGGAAACAAATGCCAAGGGGTGCGTATCCAAACATCTCATAACCAAATAAAACAAAGAATTAGTTTTTTTTTTTGTTTTTTTTGGTCAATGCCAAACTCACATTTTATCCAGCCCCTTCCTCGCAACCAAATACGCCGCTCTCGCAATGCAGACCACCTCTGCCTCCAAACCCTACCCGTCAGGTAGCATCATCCTCACCGCCTCCGTCGCCGGTCTTCGCTCCAACGCCGGCTCAACAGACTACTCCGCATCCAAAGCCGCCGTTGTCTCGCTCGCACAAACCTGCGCCTTCCAGCTCGCCGGTACTGGAATCCGTGTAAACGCCCTCTGCCCAGGCGTGGTTGAGACAGGTATGACGAAAGGCATGTACGACATGGCGCGGGCAAGGGGTACGGAGAAGAAGATCGGCCAATTGAACCCTCTGCGGAGAGGTGCTGTTGCGGATGAAATTGCAAGAGCGGCGTTGTTTTTAGGCAGTGATGAGAGCAGCTACGTGAACGGACAGGCCTGGGCAGTCTGTGGAGGATTGAGTGCCGGTCACCCGTTTGTTCCAGGGAAGCTGGCTTAGAGCAATGGGATAGATGACTTAGACCTACTCCCATCCAGCATACCTTTCGGGTCATTGATTAAACGTTTAAACGCGATGTGTAAACAGGATTACATCATATATATCCTTGGATTGCATTGAGCCTCAATCGAACGTGCTGAGAATTTATGATAACTATTATAAATAGTAAAACTTTAGATAAAGGGCAGAAGTTGCAAATTTGGCATTCTTTACCCTCATGGAAGCTCGCCATTAGGCATTCGTGAACTATTACCCGATCCAACCCTTTTGCCAAGATGGGACAAAAGCAGGGTATAGAATGCAGAGGTAGTCACAGAGCCAACATCATATGTCGCAAGCCATACCATCATAATCAGACAGTGATGGACTCAGCGACATAACAATGGTCACTCTTCGCCACCTAGATCTTTATTCAAAACTTCCAAGACCTTGGACTCGTCGACATTTTCCAGCTTCTGGGCTTCATCCGCCATATATTGGCCGACCACTTGACCGTCACTGTTCCCTTGCTCTTCTGCCATTTTCTCCTCCGCTCCGTATTGCGCCAGATAGTCTGCTTCAAGCATATATTCTCCACCAGCGAGCTGATCGGGAGGGAGAGATAAGGCGTATAGTGTTGGAAATTCAAGGACCTTCCTGCCTCTGAGAGCTTCGGATAAAGTCACTGATGCAGGGAGGGGGGCGAGAACTGGTATATTGGCGCGCGTTCGGGGCCGGTGGAGGTAAAGGTGAATTTCGGGGCTGATTTTCGGTGTACCCTTCTCATTCGTACTGGTATTTTGATCCTCAGTCTTCGTGGACAGTTGTTCCGGGTTTGATTGTCCGGTAAGAGGTAGAGATTTCTCGGGTGTGAGGGTACGAGAACGCTCTCCCCCATCGCGAGAAGCTTCTCCAGTGATCTCTTTCCCAGCGTCAAGCTCGGGTCGTGGCTCGGGTTCTTCTTTTGAATCTGAACTTGGAATTGATCGCATGGGCTCGGCTTTGCTTGTCTGCTCTTTTTCAACGAGGTCATGCTCCTTCGCGTAAGGGGTCCTCGAAAAAGCAGTCCCAATCGTGATCGTCTCAAGACATCTAGTAATCGTCTTTTGCCCGTCCGGGAAGATCCACTCTACTGTCCAATTCACGCACTTATGCCTAAACCACGACTGTCAGTAGCTACAACGAGATCATGCAACAGAACTCCAAGGCACAAGCCGGAGTCGGCACCAGGGCCAGAGCGAGACGTACTTCTTATGCCACTGCGACATATTCTGCCTACTTCTCGACATCCCCTTCGGCGCTCTTATCACATCCACCCCACTCTCTTCGATGCGCCTCAGCAATGCCTCTCCCTTTGTAAACTCCCCCGTCCGTCTCTTCTTCTTGCTCCTCTCTTCATCTTCCAGCATGATCCCTCGATTCTCTGCATCTCGATCCGCGCGTTCCAGGCAGCGCTCGATCCCGGTGATGAAGTTGAAATCCTTGTCGAAAGCGGCGGGCGTTGCGAGTTCTTTGCGCTTGAGATAGGCCGCTGGATCGCGGACGCCGGAGCACTGCGACCAGAGCTTGTGGCGCTTGGAGCAAGGTAGTGAGCAGGTGCGGGTTGAGCAGCGTGGACAGGTGTACTTGGGGAGGTTGGTGTGGCTGCACGTATTCAAGGATGTCAGATCATGGACAAAACCACGATAGACAGACAAAGGACGAGCTTACCAGATCGTGCATAGCTCGGAGAGAGATGCCCCGGCCATGTTTTCGAAGCTTGGGTGTGAATCCGATTCGCGACGGCAGAAAAATATGCACCTTGTTTTTGCCCTGTCTCGGGTTCAGCTAGATTCACTTGAACAGTGTGGGGCTTCACAGCGTGAATTTTTGTTGATTCAAGTTTGTAACTGTTAATTAACTATGGGTTCACTTCACGATGACATTATTTTGCTATTTTCGTTCGGCTGGGCTTTTTTAAGTTTCGGCAGAGTTTTGGTGGATGAGAGTCCAACCAAAAGCCAAATCTTGCCATTTTCCTCTCGATGCGATCGATCGATTGACCGATAATTGCTACAAGGCTGCGATAGCGGCGGCACTGTGCGATCAGCCAGCCACACATCTGCCTCAGGAATTCAACAAGATCCCGTCTTGGGGACCTCTATGGCATCTAAGTACAGAGTATCTCGATAGTTGATATTCTGAAGATAAATGCAGCCTACGTCGTGTGAATTCCTGATACCGGCTCTTCCGCGAATTCGGTCGCAAAAACGCGGTCGATCATTTTACTCCAGACTGATCGATTTTTTCGATATTCTCACCGATCTCCATTTTCTTTGAGAGTGTCGCCGGAATCCCCAATCCAACGAGGATTGCCGCAGGATACTATTAGTTATGGAGAGAGAGAATAAGCTGGGGTTGCAGTTTTTTTTTTTTTTTTTTAATTGGAGCGGTGTGCAAATATCGAATCACGGTTGGCTCAGAGACTCCATTGAGGTACGGCGGTCGACTCGATCGTAAATGGAGTAACCTCACACTCTGGTTCATATACTCTACCAACGGACATATATACTCTGTCCAAAAGGACGAAGGATAATCCAAGGAGATGGCAATGAACCTTGCCCTCATCGTAGGTTGTATTCGAAGCTCATGTACGGAGTACTCTGCACTTCGTGTATGTAAATTGTTTGCGTTTCGGCCCCCTATTTTTGTTTGCCAAAGGCTATTTCCGCCAACTGGGGTTTGGAGCGATATTTTGTTTATGGAGTTATTTGAGCATTTTTCTCTCCTCCATCATAGCCAGGGAATAGAGATCGTTTCTTGAGACGTTTCTAGAGTTGGAAAGGATCAATCAACCCTGCTTGGCGATGATCCCATGGAATAAAGAGACGAAGAGGAGAAGGTTGCGAAATGCCGCACATCGTCGCTCCCCAACCCCCGGCTACTTGAACCAAAGTCAATCCAGGGAGCTGGAAGAGGTCAAAGCAACAAGCTGCTCGATGAATAATAATAATAATAATGCATAGCTACGGAGTAGCAGGATCAGATGATCGACTCCTCATTTTTATACAGCGGCAGCTGCGCAGCTGCAGACTCTTCTGTCGAGCAGGGATAGGTTGTCAAGTGCGATATAATCGGACTGGTATTGGCCAGGTGCTGCCACGCTTTTCAAGGAACCAGGAACCTCTCTCCGTCGCTAGCAGTTGCACCTTGGGTTTACTCCGTATTATCGTACGTACTTTCGAGATCCCGCCCGAGGATAGTTGACGCCTGAACCGAGCCGAGATAAACATCCACATAATGCGGAGTTGCATTGACAGCAGTCCAGTCCCTTGATCCGTTCCCATTATTTGAATTGACTTACCGGCAGTTCGGGAAGAACCATGGTTAAAAGGCGGGCGACCAGGCACCTTGGGAGACCCACGCCAGAACATAGAGCAAAAACTATGATTTCGAGAAAACAAGTTCCTCTGGGTCGAAGGGCCGCAGATTGCGGGTGGGGAAGAATGCTGATCTATCGTTCCTCTCGGCGTTCGAGAGAGCGAGAGAGAGAGAGAGAGAGAGAGGAAAAGAGGAGAGAAACACCGGCTCGCCGAACTGGGCCGTAAGAAAAACTCGCACGAACGATGCACCTCTTGCTGTCCTTCAGAAACTACCACTCCAAAACAGATCGGCCACCCTCAGCTCAACGATGGTGTTTTGGAGCGATCGAGTTTCAACCGCCCGCGACTGATCGTGGGATGTGAGAGTTTCAGACGTCGGATGTCACGAAAGCCCAGGAGCGGAGTCTCATCTTAGAATGTGACGAATCAACGGGGATAGCAGTCGTTAGCCTGGTGCCATGGCCGAGGAGGTTTTGTTCTAAACTCACTTTTTTTTTTGCCTTTCCCGCTGCCCTTTTTTTTTTTCTTCTTCCTTTCTGGAGGGCAGCGGATGGCCCGGGTGGAGCATGTCGCTGGAGATGAGCAGTGGGCTCGCGATCACGGATCATTGGCTGCTTGGAGCGTAGGTTTGCGGCCGCGTCGGTGGCTAGCGCAGGGCCGTGGGATGCAGCGATGCGAGCGAGAGGGCTGCTAAAGTGCCGTCGGTCGAGGCCATTTTGTTGCTTTTTCCCCTTGCTTGGAGTGGGTGCGGCCGGGTCAAGCCTTAGCTCTCCCTGTTGCCCCCTGTCCGCTCGCCGTCTTCCCCCCAAAAAGCCGCACTTTTCTTGCGGCGCCCCCCCTTCTCCTCCCATCCCGGATCTATATCCTCTCCTCTCCTCTCCCTCTCTCTCATCCCTCGTCGTCGTCGTCGTCTTCCTTCTACTATCCCTCTTGCATGTTCAATCCTTTCTGCCAATCCCGCTGTTAAATTGATCTCGATGAAGCAGTGACGGATGAGGTGTCCTCTCGTGTCCTAAACCGCAGCCTGGAGCTCGCAGCGAGGCATTTCACTGCTTGTCGCTATCGTTCGTTAATAGGGAGAGATAGAGAGAGACACAGAATACACCCTAACAGGCCTTGTTTGGACTAACCTGTCGAGGTACCCTTCGTCTCTTCCAACTCCCTCCCCCCCCATTTGTCACTCTGGCAGAGAGCTCTTATCTCGATTTCAATTGTGTTTGTTGGTTCCTTATACCGTTTTTTGTCCTTCTCGAGCTTCAGGTGAAAACTGGGTGCAGGTTCTCCCATCCGGTCAAAGTCTCCCAAGGGTATACCGGCTGAAGGTTTGTACACATACACAACACATATATACACACACATACATACATAGTGCCCGAGTCGCACTATCACCGTTTGTTTAACAGTCGATCATCCAGCCATTTTTGTCAGCAATGGCGCCTTCATTGAGAGACCACCCCTCCTTCGTTCGTCCCTCAACCCGCGACCGTCCCCTCACTCGTGGCGACCAGGGAGACAGCTCGCTGGTCATCCCCAGCCGCACTTCTTCTCTGCACTCGCGCATCACGCAGCCCATTCCTTCAACCCTGAACATGAAGCCCGCCCAGAGGATTCCCAAGACCCTCACCCACGCCTACATGGTCTGTGGGGTGGGACGTGAGCCTTCTCAATGGGTTAAGGCCCCTCCACCGTCCCAGGGAAAGATCGGCCATATGAAGGGAGCGGTCGGCCAGTTTTGGCTCCCAGAGATTCTGGGAAGCAGCCCGCGATTGGAACAGGATAATGAGATTGCAAGGGCATTACATGCGGCAATGAGGGTAAGTGGAAAGGAAAGGAACTCCACAGGCACTGTGTGATGGGGCGACTTTTTCTTTCTCTCTCTATGAGACATGTACTGATCGATGAACAGGCCTGTTTCCCTCACGACGTTGAAATCTGCACTGGCAAGAGCCAGCCTCATTGCGTGCACCATTCGTTCGTTCTTCAACAGGACTCGACTCACACTCTCTACGGCATTGCCCTGCGTGTCTGGTCCCGCGCCGATGAGAAGCGCGCCGAGACCATCAGAGAACTTCGCAAGAAAACTGAACCCGACTTCTATGACAATCCAGAGGAGACCTACTGGATTCCGTACTGTCTAAGCTTCCTGTCCCGATATCCACTCTACAACCTGCTGGGAGACTATCTCCGTGGAATGTGGATTCACTGGAACAAGGCGACAAATCTTTTCCATGCAGAGGAGGTCTCGCGCATTCTGAGCTTCCCCGCGCCACGTCTTAACGACTTGGTCCGTATCGACATGAAAGACTATGCTCTATGCTATCAATTCCCCTCTTCGCCAACTGGCTTCCAGAACTTTGCCATGTGGCCACTGTTCAACTGTTTGTCTATCCCGAACATCGTTGGTGTTGTTGAAGCGGCTGTTTCTCCAACGCGCCGTATCATTTTTGTCAGCCACTATCCCGCCATTTTGACAATTGCTGCCGAGACCATTCGATTCTGCGTCCGGGTGTACGAATGGAGCGGCTTGTACAACCCAGTCGTGCATGCTCGGCATGTGAAGGAGCTGGTGCAAGAGCCCGGCCCTTATATCTTGGGTGTTACCGCTGAGTGCCGAACTCTCTTCGCAGCACCTTCTGACGCATTGGTCGTCGATTTGGATCGTAACTTCGTCTTGACTTCCAGCCCACCAAATATTTTGACCCAAGGACAGAGAACCAAGATGATTAACCGCCTGACGCAGGCGCTCAATGGTGATGTTAGCCCTAGCGGTGTGCCTCAACATCTCCGAACCGCCTACGGTGGAGGGAAGTTGATCCCAGCCGGTCAGATTATTGTTATGAGAGGCGAAGTGGAAAGCATCCAGGACCCCAGCTGGTGGAACCAGGATGCAGTGATGGCTGTGATGGACCATGTTTGTGAGAAATTGGTGAGCTCGATCCCCCTCATACGTCAGGTTGTTCGTCATCTAACCGTGAGCAGGGCCGCAACACTGGAGTGAAGGCGATCTTTGGTGGATCCGTGAAGAAGCCATTGATGACCAAGATTTCCATGAGACATCTTAATGAAATTGTTCGAGAGCGGAATCAGTACTCGAGAGACGCTCTTGAGGCTTGGCAGGACTTCATTAACCTCAAAGGAAGAATGGATACTGAACTGTCCAAGGTCAACAAACGAAACAACTTCTTGGTTGAAGAGCTCGAGACGTGGAAGCAGCAGGTCAGTCGCTAAACCCCCCGCCGGTTGAATGCCGTTTATTTCCTCTACAAATTTATCTAACATGGCCATCCAGTTCCTCAAATTCCAAGCATTCGCTGAGCAACTCACCAAAGAAACCTCAGAACTCAAAGTCAAGATTGAAAGCCATAAGCGCGAGAATCGTCGGCTTACTGCACTTATTGACCAGCAGAAGGACGACGCCGCACGTCTCACCATGCGTCTTTCGGGTACTGAGAAACAGCGCGATGACGCCTTGGAAGCTCTTGTTCTGCAGCAAGAAATTGCAGAAGAGTTGGAGCGAGAGAGGCAACGCAACCAGAAAGAAATTTCTGCCCTTCAACACACCAATACAACCCTTACCCGCCAGCGCGATGAAGCCCAGCGCGTGGTCCTTCATCTTCGGAGCCTTATCAACGCTCAGAATCACCATATGGAGCACATTATCCGGTCTATCAGCGATGTACCAGAATTATCTGAATATGCTGATGAGAGCTTCGAAGATCTTCCAGAAGACGAAGAATGCGATGGTGATCGATCCAAGACCCCTTCTGCTCGCAGATCCATCGCTAGACTTGGTGCATCAAGCCGTGCCGGCAGTGTTGATGGCGACGATGTGAGCCCAGAGATGGAAAGCCAACTCCTCGGCCTCGGAAAACACAAGCGGTATTCCCAGCTTAGCATCACCGACGTCGCAGACCGCCATCTCCGGGCCAAGACTGATGCTATTGCCGACATTATCCGCAACATCAGCGAACAGTGTGCCGCTGCCGTCGAAGGCCTCCACCTCGCGCAAGACGCTGAGCTCGAGGATGAGGCCAATAAACAAGAGAGGGAGCAACGAAACAACAAGCTCCACCCTAACGAAGACGGTAGCCAGGAGCCATCTTCCCGTCCAGGGAGCGAACATGGTGATAACCTCCTTACCCCGGACGGTCGAAATTCCAGCATTTCCAGCATCCCACCGACGCCTGATCTCGTGCACAATCGCTCCAGCACGTCCATGTCGATGGTGAGCAGCTCCACGATGCCAGAGCGATCGAGTCAGCAATACGGACCTGGTGATTTGCCAACTAGGATCCTAGAGGATGATGATGAGTGTGCGCACGAGGCTGATGCCGACGACCAGCAGAGCAGTGAGACCGTTCACAAGAGTGCCAGCCACGACACGATGAGAGCCGGCACCGTACATGTTGTTGCGTGAATAAATTATCTTCTCAGATTATCCTGATAAAACCGCAATGTGGAAACGGATGATGTATACATTTTTGCAGTGGCACTTATTTTTTTTGTTTTTTTTTTTTTTTTTTCTCTTTCTTTTCCTCTTGTGTCCCCTACATACGGTTTGTATTTCTGTTCTGTTTTTCTTTCCTTTGTTTAGATTCCCTTCTTCGTATGTATTTCAGGGGGTGTGTATGTGTGTGCGTGTATACCTTGTAACTTTTTATTTCTTCCTCTCTTTTCCTTCAGGTTGTCGACGTACAGATTTTCCCCTTCCTCCCAAGGTTCCTCTCCGAATTTCCCTCTTCCTCTTCTGTCGATAATACGAGGGGAAGCCTGTACTCTCCTCTTTGTACGGAGTACCTTACTTTTGAAACCTGACGCGCCAGTCAGGGTATATTTCACTCCGGGCAACCTTGGGACCTCTGGTCAGATATGGATTGGTATGTAGTAGTTTTAGGAGGGTTGAAAAATATTATTCCATTTTTAATTTCTGGATTCATGAATCCGTACTTCGCAGTTTCAGGCGCTCAGGGCCGTTTTAGAAGGATGTTCCGACACGATCCGAAAACCCCTCCTGGCCCCTGTAAACATGTCGTAAGGTCAAGGATCCGAGATGGAGGCTGAGAGCGCGTGATCCAACAACAGACAAGGGTTACTTCAATTTACGACATCGTGTCGCGGCGAAATTCAAAGGCAGCTTTGTGTTTACATGCGTCATGATAGTTATCTAGAAAGGCACAGAGTAGGATTGTTAAATATGCTAATAAGCATATTTACCCACGGTCACTAATCTACGAAGTAGCTAAGGGTGTTATCAGACACAACAACGCCCAGAGTACAAGACTATACGCGCACAGCCAATGACCCATCTTGCTGGGAGCAATGTGGCTATACTGAGCAACCGTCTTCTTTTACCAAGGTGTAGAATAATAGACGAGGAGGGTATATAGTGGGATGAGACAAAACAAGCTAAAGCATAAACAATAGAATACTCCAAAACAAAACTCCATAAAAAAAATGCGCGATTCAAACAGAACATCTCACTAGATAATAGAGAGCAAGGTCATAGGTATGTCGGTATTCGGTACCTTGGAACGCAAATTGAAAACGCCGGATATAGAGAAGACGAAGCTAGTGGTTGGAAACTCCGACGCCAATCCGGCCATTGTCGATGAACAGTAGGTCATATCCGTCATAAGGCGATCTTGGGGGTATCATGCATGCTATGGTACAATATCAACGTGATCTAATTTCCGCCGGACGCCAATATTGTAAAGGTCGAGGAAGAGGAAGAGTATGAACTCCGTAGCCCATAAGACTCCTGAACCATATCAAATACTCGTATGGTTGTGTTAAAAGCTTGAGCAAGCATGCCTGATAAACGCCGCCAAACACCGAAAAAAAATAATATATATACCGAAGGAAAGGGACTCTGGTAGTCGAATTCCTATTCTTTAGCCCAACGGCCATCTTCAGAATAAGAGACAGGGGATATTATCTCCGTAGCAACTGTTCGCATATCCTCATCACCCGAGCTTGCAGCGCCATCCGCGCCAGGCGATCTTGATAGGGCACTGAGCTTCGCGGAGCCTGTTGGTGAGGCTTGATTTCGTTCCATTCGGCTTGGTTGAATCTTAATACGACCACGTTCCAAGGCCTGGAGAAGGAGGGAATTGACTTCGTCTGTAACAATGTCTTTGAGTTTATTCATTGCTTCGTCGGATACTTGAGAGCCATATGCATTCCAGCCGAGCTTGTCCAAGCCTTCTGAAACAATGGACTTAGTATCAACAGCAGAGCCTGGCGGTACGATTTTGTGGAGGGCCGCTGGAGAGATTTCGTTCGATCGTCGAGAGAGCTTCGCTGGTTTCGGTTTCCCCGAGGCTATCGATCCAATTTCGTCGTGGGCCCGTTTGTGGGTAGTTGTGATGATGTGCTGATTCGGGCCTTCGCCCACTTCATTTCGAATTTTATAATAGACCAAACCTAATGTGGCAGCCAAAGCCTGATGGCAAGCCTCTGGATAAAGCCGGGCAGCTTCGGCGCGAGTCAGATCGGATGGTAGGTCACTGGAGTCACTGGAATCACTCAAATAGCCGTCTCCTGGAAATATTGAACCATGGGGGTGTGGCATGCGTCCCCAGTATTGGTATCCCTCCAACTGGTAAAACTCCGCTAATTCAACAAGTCGGTGAACTGGAGTCAGGGGGAAGGGAGATCAGTACTTCATTTGCGTTTTTTTTAGAGGTAATGCTCACCCCGATTTCGTCGTTTTAAACACCAAAATTTCCAGACAGTTCTAGGGAAGAATTCTGGCCATCGAACGGTTCCATCCTCTTCAACAAACGGTACAGGGGTGATTGGAGCGTGGACTGTGTGTGCAAGAGAGTTAAAACGAACCCGTTCTGTGTGGTTCATTCTCGTCCGAAGCTGGCTAACGATAGCCTGAACTTGACACACATCGGCTCCTGTTGTGCACACGTTTGTGTGAAGCCGTTGGACATCGAGTTGGAGTTGGTTGACAGCGTTCTGTACGCGACTGACATTGCTATGCAGAAGTGCATCGTTTGATCCGAGTTCATCAACATGGGTTCTGAGCTGGAGGATTTCAGTCCTCAAATGGGAGGCGTCGATTCGGATCTGATTAACGTCGGTTTTTGTTTTGCCAACTGCATGTTCAATTTTGGATGTGAGGGATCTTTGGGCGTCAAATTCTCGTAGTATTGATTCATCTTCTTTGTTTCGTCGGTCAACATAACCGTTCTTTGTCAGAACGGTGGAATGGAGTTCTCGCACTTTGCAGTCGAGCTGGTCAAGGCGGTCGTGGATATGATGAAGAGCAGGATCGGATACGGAGGATTGGGGTGTAATTTCTCGCTTCACTGAAATAGTGCTTGTCATGCTTGAGGATCTGCTGAGAAGGGTGCTCCCTCTCTCCACGGTGGACATCATCTTTCAGCGAACGGGAATCACCGTGGAATCGTCCCTAACACAACGCAGTGTCCATTTTGAAAGACATAGAGTTGGAAGTTGATTTAGGAGATGCTGGTGTGGTACTGTATCGGTATCATCTGGATTATCTTATCGGCATCGGTAGGGAGGAAATGGGGATGGAATTCAAAGGAGAAGCGGCACTTGGGATCAAACAGACAAGACAATGACCAATTTTGGCAGACAGGGCGAAAGGAGTCGCGGGAACACCGACAAGTTGGCGATATAAAGTCAAACCGCCCGGACATGAGCGGATGATGCACAACACCAAAGCACTATGCCGGATCAGGAAGCTCAGCAGGCTCGGCGCTCGCTTGCATGCGTTGGCCTCGTATTCGAAACCCGACTAGGCCCAATGCGGTACTGATTCCGTGCCAAGAACGGCAGCGTGCCCAGCCGCTGTTGGGCTGAGAATTTTGCACTTCGTCCAACCCAAGGCCCTGCGGACGTGGCAAAAGAAGGCAAGGCAACAAGTCAGAAGTGTCAGCGACTGGGGAAAGCAGCAAAGGAGCCCAAACAGTCATAAAGACAAAGAGTGAACCTGAGCAGGGCGAGGACAACCCTTCCGGGCTTTTAGAGGTGAAAGACCAGAACTGTGCCATTTGTGACCAAACAACCTGTGACCAGTTCCTTTCATGTGCGGAAGAAACTTAACTATTCTTAAAACAGTTAAGCTCAAAACCAAGGCAGTGTCGGCTTCGTAAAAGCCATTGGCAGCCACCAGTGATTGGCTGACCAGCTCCGCCCGGGCCTCAAAGGGACAACCGGTTGCTGGGTGATTGGCCAGGAGCAAATTGTTGCGATCATTGTCTGTGCGCGTGGCGTTGATCCAGTTTGCTTGTCTGTTCCAGGGTCGTGTAACAAAGGTAAGAAGGGCGTATGACGCTAGCGGCTTGGTGCCTGTTGCTCCGTAATTAATAAACCTCAGAATCAGACAGAGAGGTGGTGTGAGAACAAACTGCGACAAAAAATTGATGTTCTGCCTATGGGCGGCAAACCCTGGCTGACATGATGGGCAGATGACTTCGTGTGATTCTCGCGTTGCGGCGCTGTCCGTCCAAATGCCATTCACAGGTCCTGTGACGTGACAGGATGCGGACAGCGATGGGCGACTGTTGGAATCAGAGACAATAGGCAATGATTCATTCTGACGACCAGCCGCCGGTCTGCGGCATCGCTCATTCCTGGATTGTTATCCTCGTCCTATTGAACTGACCATCATTGGAAAGTCTGGGGTGAATCATTGCAGTACCCTGAACATACCAGAGCAAATTACCTGATCCGAGTATTCTGGATTCAAAAATAATCATTTAACCTGTGGCCGCAGGATTTCTGAGGCGGGTGTGCCCAGGGTTGCTGGGAGCCCGCTGCGGAATACAGGCATAATTTCGTCTGCGGCATTCCAAATCATCCGCAAATAGCTGGGCGTATTCTGCAACGACTGCGGTTGTCTACAAAACTTCTTCATCTTCCCCGAAATCTTGAGTCAGTGGTATTGGCATTGGTGGCGACTGTGCTCGCCAGGCTTCCTCCTTGAGACGGCAGGGCAGACGTCCCGATTGGCAGTCTCCTTGTCCCGAAATACTGACAAGAAAGAGCCAAGGGCAAATCAACGAAATCAAGTGTCCACGAGCGGAGTACCCCGTGAAGAGTTGTAGTCAACTTTTTTCAAAGATGTCACAATAGATTCGCGGGTATGACATTCATGGGAGCAGCCTACAGAGGGTCTGTTAGCCTATCCTTCAATGAAGGGCGTAGGCGGATTTCAAAACACGCGCTTGCAGGCTTTTTCAGTCCAGGGTCTGTCGTCCTCACATCATCACTGGAATGATAAGCTAGGCACCCATCACAGAGGGAGCCAAACATCGATTGACAAGCGTTTTGCCTCACAGGCACATATCTAGAGCAGTACGTTTCTATTCCACCAGATGTGAAACCCTCAAAGATCAGGAGGGTTAGGTACCGGGCCCAGACAAATCCACGGGGGCTTCCCAGGTTAAAGTAGAGTCCTTGAAGGTTCTGGCAAAGGTTGGCCGTTTGTAGTTGGCTCGTCTTTGGATTCAGTAATGAATACCCAGCTTCATCAGGGGGACATGGTTGTGGAGCAGCAACACAGGGATGCGAGGAAGAGCAGACGCAGTGGGTTAATATCTGTTATAAACAGCAGTATATGAATGGCAGCCAAGGTCGATGCTCTCTTGTCAAGAGATGAAGTGGACTTAACCAAGCATTATGTATGTACTCTGTATGTAGTGGCGTTTCCCTCTCTCACTCACGCTCTCCGTCTCACTCGCTGACAGTCCACTCTCAGCTGACTCAACACAGCATCAAAGGTGGAATCGGAAGGAATCTGCTGGATTGTTCCTTCCCCTCCGCCCTATGATCAGACGTGGAAAGAGTCACTTTCCTTTTTTGGACATGGCTCAAATAGGCAGCTGTGTTAGGTAATCCAACTAGCACCTCGCTCACGTGACCCACATAGATTAGCCGAGATTCCCCTTTAGGTAGCTTAGTGAATGACAAGCATACAAGTCCTCCATCAGGTTATAGCCCTTTGCACTGAAGAGCAAGTGTATAAGGTTGATTTACAAGCTCAGACTTTGGGATTCAGAAACAAACAGTATAATGATCTTGTGAGATGTTATATTCAACAAGAAATTGAATCAAATCCCTAAAAATTCACTAACTGAAGCCAAATATGTTGAACTTCCAGAGGAGTACAATTACATAGATCCATTGAATGGCTGGCAACACAAGCTACTAGCTTATCTTGTGAAGGAGAAGCCAGAAATCATAAAGAAGCTTGCAGACAGCAAATTAGAGGCTTTAGAGCCCACATACCTGGGTGAAGAGCAAGAAATTCTCTCAGATGCTACAGAGAAAGAAGAGACAAATAGAGCTGAGCTTCCAGTGCTCAGTATGCATACAGATATACCAAAATCCATCACCAAAGCCAAATACTCTGAAGAGTAGCTTTATTGAAAGGAGGCTCTAGATGTTGAAGTCTCCAAATTACAAGAGAAAGACATCTGAATTCTAGTCAAGAAGAAACCTCAAATGCAGATTCTCTCTGGCAAATGGGTATTCAATAGAAAGCTCAATAATACAGATGGCACAGTATGATTCAAAGTCCATTGAGTCATATATGAATTTGAACAGCAAGAAGGCATTTACTACAAGAAGACCTATACAGCAGTTATTAGTGGATCTACAACAAGAGCCTTCTTTGCTATCTCAACAGCCAAGAACTGGAAGATCAGAGTCTTTAACTTCATAACAGTCTTTCTAAATGGAACTCTTCCAGAGGACAAATGTGTATACATTCAACTACCTACTGGATTCAAGCACAGGTGGAATAATCTAGTAGAGGTCTTACACCAGAGACTCTACAGGTTAAAGCAAGCTGCTAGACTTTGGTATCAAGCAGCTACTGACTATCTGAAATCTCTAGAATTCCAGATCTCTCCATACAATGCAGGCCTACTCTACCACAAGAGAAAGTAAATCTACCTAACCCTACATGTTAACAACTGCTGTATAATGAGACCCAACAAAGCCAAAACAGAATGACTTATCAAGAAGCTTCAGAAACACTTCAAGATCAAGAAGATTACAGAACAGAGCCATTATCTAGGCATGCAGATTCAAAAGCAGCCAAATGGAGATCTTTTTATGAACTAGAAACAGTATATCAAGAATCTACTGACTAAATATGGAATGGAAGACTGCAAATCTTCCAAAACACTAATGAAGAAAGAAATAAGCATCAAATTTACATCAGATCAGACTCTTAAAGATGAAGTTGACAAGCAGGTTATACCTATGAATTACAGAAAAGGCCTGGGCTCTCTACAGTTTCTAGTTACATGTATGAGGCCAGATATTGCATTCACAGTCAATTATCTGGCAAGATTCAACAGCAGGCCCAATAGAGAGAGCTGGACAGCATTCAAGCAGATTCTACACTATCTTAAGAGCACAAAATCAAAAGGAATAGTCTTCAAAAGGGATATGGATTCTGAAGGCTTGAAACCAGCAGCCAGTTCAGATTCTGACTGGGCTGGAGCCAACCCTGCATACAAATCCACCAGCAGCTATATTATTACCATGAACAGAGCTCCAATATCATGAAGATTACAGCACCAGACATTCATCTCAAAATCTACAACTAAAGCAGAGTATTTGGCAGCTAGTGAAGCTGCTTGTGAACTGGTTTGGATCAACAACCTGTTAATAGATGCTGGGGTAATTAGTGAAGGCTCAGCAAGGCTAAGAAGCTCAAAATTAAGTGTTGACAACAAGAGAGCCATTAACTTAGCCAAAGCTGAAGCTATAACACAAAGAGCATGTTATATTAAGATTTGGCATTATATGCTAAGAGACTGGATGCAAAAGGACAAAATCTCAATCAAGTACATTGAAAGCAATGCAAATAAAGCTGATGGGCTTATGAAGGCTCTCATAATGAATCCCTACACTCAATTCATGAGCACAATAGGGGTGATGGATTAATACAGGAAAATATGGAGGTTTATCAGTAAAGCCAGCAAAAATACCATATTGCAGTGAACAGAGCTAAGTCTAAAGAAGAAATAAATCTGGATTTTGTAATTAATTTTTATTACAGATTTGAGAGATTTGGAAGCTTTGGATCTTTGTGGCTCTCACTCACTGCTGGAGCTCATTGCATGGGGGGGTGTTAGGTAATCCAACTAGCACCTCGCTCACGTGACCCACATAGATTAGCCGAGATTCCCCTTTAGGTAGCTTAGCGAATGACAAGCATACAAGTCCTCCATCAAGCTGAATGGATAAATGATATTCCATTCCGATGAAGGTTGACTAATCATGAGGCTGATTTCGATGTGATTGGTTCCCTGACGAGAATCCACCAAACAATCCGGCGCTCAGAAAAAGGGGGCCACAGCGAGCCAGCCCCTGATAACGAAGTCTACGTCTCCCTTCCTTGATGGAACCGTATATTCTGTGCCTATAAGACGAGGTTCTTGTCGATCTTGTAGTCCATATTATGATGATGATGATGATTATGATGATGAGATGTCTTGCAAATACAGCCTCTCTATCTTTGTTGGCGAGAAATGCAGTTAAAAACGGTGTATCATGGGCATTTTTCAACAGAAGGGACGATGACCTCGTCCATACCCCTGAGGCCACCGGATGCCGCTCCTCGCCATTAACTGCGCTGGACCACGGAAACATGGAAAAGCATGTCTTTCCAGCGAGCACCTTCCACCGTGCGTTCACCTTGGTGGGCATCTGCTTCCCTCGATATAGGGGAACCTGGCGGCCAGAAATTTCCTCCTCAAAGCAGACCTTGCTTGCTCCATATCTATACCCATAGTCAGTACTCGTAATTTCATACAGAGAACGTATACATATTCTCCGCTGTCTCTTTCGTCTTTCCTCTCTCAAAAATAGAGACTGTCGCAGGCATGAGTTCTCTCCTTTTCATCATCCTCCTTGGGGGATCTCTCGTCTCTTTGTCGTCACAGACAGATTTGCAGAGCGATGTTTCCACTTCTAACAGCACTACCGAGCGGGTCGAGCAACATATTGTCGCACCCAAGTGTGACTGTTACGTGGTCTCCGGGCCGGAGCCAGGCTACTTCCAGCATTACCGCTTCTATGATTTCCGGCCTGCTCCCGCGAGAGACACCCCGAAAAAGGGCATGAAGAAGAAAAATGACAAAAGGGAGAAAGATAAGGAGAATATGGGACCCACGGGGATCAACAGTCGTCATCACGCCCTGAATGGACACGTCTTCTTTAAGGAATGGAACATCCAGAGCTGGCACCGTGTCGGGTCTACGCTGTTCCCCATCAGCATCGTCCACTCCTATGACAACGTCTACATCACCGAAGGCAAGGCAAGCAGTTCCGACGGATCATACCATTTGGTACTCCGCTCAACCAGACATGAGGACTACACTTCAACTGCAGAAGTCCAGACCTCGGCGGAGAATATTCTCCACTGTTCCTACCGCGTCCGCATGCGGCTCTACTCAACTTCCCAGGGTGGGTCGGGCAAGATACTACCTCCCCCCGGCGGTGCCGTTGCCGGGATATTCACCTATCACTCCCGAAACAGCGAATCGGACATTGAAATTCTTACCATCGACCCTCCTAATCGTGTGCACTACTCCAACCAGCCGGATTGGGACCCGACCACCGATGAAATGATCCCCGAGGCCAGTGACGATATCGATATTGAAGTTCCTTGGACGGACTGGGCTGATCATCGTCTTGACTGGCTTCCGATGCAAAGTCGCTGGTTTCTCAATAACGACCTAGTACTTGAAAAGGGCTATGGCGTGCCTTCGTCTCCGAGCGCTCTCGTTCTAAACTTGTGGAGTGACGGCGGCATGTGGTCGGGAAATATGTCTGTAGGCCAATCGGTATATATGGGGGTTGAATGGATTCAAATCGCATACAATACCTCCACTCAGCACGTTGGAGAGACACATGACCCCCACACCCAGTATGTGGACCATGGCAATCGCTGGGGAGAGCGGTTTCGTAGCTATTTCTGGAGGAGTCGTTGGCGTCATAGGTTCAACTTGGGCAGGATGAAACCTGCAGCAGGGGAGCCAGAGAAGAATCCTGAAGGCAATGATGGCAATCGTGATGGACGTCCGGTTCAACAGGAAGACCGAGACCGCGATTACGACTACGACCAGGGCGAGTATGCTTCTGATTATGATCACGAAGATAGTCACAGCGGTGATCGTGATGGTGGGAATCCTTCCAAGAAACTCGAATGCGCTGTTGTCTGTCAGATTGACGACGTAGGTATGACCGGCGTCCCTGAGGTTGTGTGGGACGCATCTTGGGAGCAACACTGAGACGCCAACGACCGGAATCAAGAATGTGTAGCGTTCAGGACGGCCAAATGTCTATTTACCTCTAATTGCTCTGTAGCAAGTAGCTAGACGATATGCCAGCATACATAGCCCAAAAATTGATGATTACCTGGACCAAGTTCACAAATACAACACTTAGTGAGCTTCAGCCTTCTTAAGCTTTACATAACTATGCACCTGGAAACCCTTTTTTCTCAGATCTATCCCTCCAGAGGATAGGGATCAAAAAAAAAAAAAGCGAAGTCAGCCAGACAATAAGCCATAATTAAAGATACAACGATACCAAATGATAAAAAAAGGTCTTCAAATTTTTTAGACGCTATCAATCACCCTTCATGGGGGAGCGTCGCCTTCCGGTCTTGCATAATAATACATATTGTACATTTTTTTTTATTTTTATTTTTATTTTTTTTTGCCCCTTGAACATTCCCAAGTACCAAAGATGCGACGGGCTTCCCAAACCATTCGTTTCAGTTCGATCATTTCAAGCAATTCAACCGACCCCTTCGCAAAATAAGACAACGCAGAAGGTAGGCAAAAAGGGGGGTATCCATCCGTAAAATGCTCTTCAAGTAAAAAAGCCCCAACCAAAGCACCAAGCTATGCCAGAATGCAAAACCAGTCAAAAAACAACAGAAGCAGACACTCATTATAGCACGATCCCAGCAAACCAAACACCAGATCCAACCCTTATCGTTCATGAACTCCAAGTAAACCACCCAAGACCAGGTCTTTTTGTATCAAAAGTTGTAGTAAAGGCCGCAAAACGCCATTATCATATGCCAAAATGGAGGTACAAGCCGACTGGACGCCTGTTCGAAATAAATATTTAAGAGCCCCAACCCAAGCTCATGTCAAGATTTCAGCGTCCGACGGAGGGAAATATAAAGTCAGGGTAAAAGAGTCATCGTCGAAACACCGAATCAACGCCATAGAAGTCCCGTTGTTATCGATTTTGGAAGATGCGCGAAGTCAGCGAATAATGCCCAGCTAATATCTTTTTCTGCCCGCCACAGAGAGAGACCCTTTCGAGATCGATCGATCCTTTTGATTTTGCCGATGGTTGTCCGTAATACTGCCAGCGAGTTCGACCTTGAGAGCAAGTAAGTGCATCGTGAACAGGGGAATGAGGGACTACATGACTGTGCGAAGAGACAACAACGAAATAAAACCGCCAGCAGCCAACGAGGGCGCATTGCAATGCGTAAGACGCTTCTCACCGTCAACTGAGCCAGGTTACCCCAGCCAGGCGGACAAGATGAGCGAATTACTATAAACAAAAGCGAAACACCCCCAGCCCAATACTACAGCAGGTTACCCTGTGAGCAGGTCCGGCAGGCGTATTACATGGGACTGGAAAAAAAAAAAAAAAGAGTAACATCCCAGAAACATCGCAGGTTGCCCAACGACGCCCGGAACGAACGCTATATACAGAACTGATCCCTCATTCCCCTGTTAGAAAAGTTAGAATTTGACTGCACATACCCGCTCTTATGGTTTAACCTCATCCCATCCAACCCGAAATCAAATTGGCGAGGAGAGAGCCGTGCTATCACGAAGCCATTACAGCAACGATCTAACATCGAACTCTCGTTTCGGGTCGAAATCTCCATCTAGACCCCCGTTCATCAGCTCGGCAACTATCCTCTTGCGGATCGCGGGTATGTCTCTTGGCCCGTAGGACAGGGGCTGCTCTAACGCCACCAACTTGGCGGTCGTCAAAAGGAACACACCGCAGTCGCTGCCGTTATTCTGCTGCGGGGAGGTCGATGGGAGAACCCGCCACTCTTCTTCGACGAAGAGATTGCCCAATTCACCTCGGAGCCACTCTTTGATCTTGGCGACGTAGGCGGAAGAGCTGCCGCCGAGGGAATCAAAATGTTCGATCGTTCGAACAGCCGGTTTGACCACCATGAGAGTCCAATGCGCATGGTTATGAATGGGCACGAAAACTGACTCCACTCTCAACAATGATGGACCCCCAATTTTGGCACGAGATGCCCAACGCCGTACGGACTCGTAGCCTTTGTCACGAAGGCTAGAGTAGAAAAAGGTATTGAAGGCGTGGTGCTTTGGCTGGTGGTGCCTTCCCAAATTACCCGATGACCGACGAGCGTAGTCGATAATTAATGCGAGGTACGCATTGATGATTTCATCGTTGAGCCAAGCCAACGGTGTTGCGCACGTCGCAAAGTCACGGCGTGTCAGGGCATCTCCACTGAGTGTGGTGCCGAGCTGACGACTGTCGGGTTGGGACAGTGCCGTATCGACTTTCGACTCCCACTTGGCCGGGAGTGGTCGGATGATCGGGCCTTGACGGATTCGGGGGGTTGGTCGACCGGCTGGGCGTTTCGAATCTTCCCTTTTGGCTGCCACCGAGAAAACAGAAGCCTGTGGGTCAAAAACCCTGACTGACGAGATTGGACGTCCACGCGGGGTCGTGGATGGCAACCAATGGACAGACTTCTGTTTGGTCCGCGGTTCTTCACTGGGGCGGACCGGCTCGGCGACGGGAGACGCAGGTTGAGATATTGCTGTTGGTTCAGCAGAGGCAACACCTTGGGCCTCGACAATAGTCAGAGGGGTTCCGGCCGGTGTCTCAGGCTGAACTGGCAACATCTCTTCCTGGAGAGATGGAAGATTCGGGCGGGGGGACGAGGTGAACCATGCCGCCATCTTTGTCTCGAGCTCTTGACGCACCTGCTCTCTCGCTGCCCTAGACCGACCGAAGCCCCTAAAGGGTGTTCGGTTGTTTGGCTGGCGCCTAGGGCCGGGCTCGCTGGTGCTCTGGATCGATCTACTACCTCTCCAACTAGCTTCGCTTTTCATGACGCGTCCGCTGGAGATTCCCTGGACGGAATCTTTGGATTTGGCACGCTGGGACGGCGCCTTGTCCTTTCGGACAGCCTTGCTCGTTGGACGCGGCTCGGTAGATCGACGACTCGAGACATGAGTCGGCGGCGTGACAACACCGGGTGGTGTAACCGTTGGGAGCGAGGCCGGGGTTACGTGAACAACTGGAACTTGGGATTGGCGCTGGTTCCGTTGCTCCTCTCGCTGTCTCTTTCTGTATTCGCACCAGGTCATGAATTTGCGAGCCGGGGGACAGGCTTTGCAGAATTCGCTGACCTGGCGTTTGACGGTTCCGAGGATTCTCTTGGCGTACACCACCCAGGTTGGTTGATTTTGTGCAGGAATTGGCGAGGGCACAAAGGACGAACTCGACATGGCATTGCCTATTGTTCTTAACGTCAGAGCAGCTCCTTTTTTTTTTTTTTTTTTTTTTTTTTTTCGGTGGGGGGAGGATGTATCAATGTGATACATTCGAATAACATACCATGTTTGCACTTGGCACATACGCCGGACGCATTGCCAGAAGCTTCCTTGGAGAGATCGTGATTGATGGGAGATGGACGCGTTGGGGTACGCGGCCAGCTTCCGGGAATTGGCTGCATCACAAACTGAAAGAAAAGTCAGCCCAAAATCGTTCAGTTTCTCAGTTACGGGAGATATTACATCTCCTGCGTCGGCTTTAGATCCTTCAGACCCTGAAAGCTGACAAGCACACTTCGCAACAGTTCCAAGAGAGACGGTATTCGCCAGCTTGAGCTCCACCTGCATCAGTTAGGATCATCATATTGCCGTTGTGCGTTTAACCGGGAAACATTGACTTACCAATGGGGATCGACTTGCCCGCCCTGTGTCGATCTCGTTCTGCATTGGATCCTCAACCTCATCGATCTTCCGCTTGACCGGAGAGAGCTTTTGTGTCTTGCCAGACACAACAGTGTCTCCGTCACATCCTTGTTGGCGTTTTGATTCGTCGCTTTGGGGATCAGAGTCCGGGGTCGGCACGAGCGGCTGTGACGCCGATACGTCGTTACGCGATGCGTCCGTGCTAGCTTCCTGGCGTTCTGTTAGCGACTTGTCATCCTGCTGTGTTGACGGAACAGCCTGCGGTTTGGGAACTGAAAGAGAAGAACGGGAGGCAACGGCGCCAAAGTTTAGGATAGGCTCAGAGAGCTTAGCAACTTTTGGCAGGTTTCTCCGAGGATTTGGCCTCAATGTATTCCAAGGATCCGGGAACTTAACCATAGAACGGGAAGGGATCTGATAGGGATGGTATCTTGGGCGGAGCTGCATGTGGTAAGGCAAAGCCGGGTTGAATACCTTTGGAAGTGCAGCACTGAAACCACCACCGAGATATCCATAGACCGAATGGTTTTGCCAGCTGGGCCGTGCTGGCACGAACTTGGGCTTCGGCTTGGATATTGGGATTGCCAGGGGCTGGGACTCGGGCTTGGGAGGCGCGGGTTTCGCGTACGCAGAGACGAACGGCCGGCTAATGTCGAATCCAGGGCAATAAGGATTACTGTCCAGTAGATCAGCAACTCTGAAGGGCATACCATTTGGCCCAACTTGGGCTTGGACCTGTCCCGGGCCCGAAACATACCCGTTGTCGAAAGGCGAGACTGGAGGGAGCGGCGGGTTAGCAAGCGACAACGGCAATGTTTGCAGTCCAACAGCCTGACCCTGATTTGTGTCCAGGGCCCCAGTTGTCTGAGTGCAAGCATTAAATTGTACTCCGACGTTAGGAGCAGGCTGGAACAGGGGCGCGGTCGTAAAATTCGGAGGCTGTGACACGACAGGCGGGTATGGGCTTTGAAGAACCTGCCTGGAATCCTGACTTTCGCTCTCGCCCATTGTGATTTCGACGGAGGTTGCTTGCTGAGCCAGAAAGGCGCCGTTTAGCGACGGGGGATATGAATGGTCGCTCTGCGAGAGGTTTTGAAAAACCTCCTGATCGACGTCACTCATTGTCACATCACCATGAGTTTCTTGGGGCAGGCATACATTGAAACCTTGGGCAGCCGAGAAGCCAGCCGGTGCTGGGTTTTGCGGAACCTGCTGCTGGCAATCCTGGCTTTCGCCTTCGCTCATTTGCACATCGTCAGGAGGTGCAAGCTGCGTATAAACCGAGGTGTCGAAGCACGCAGGATCTACATGTCCGCTTGAAGGTGCGCTTTGACGAGGTTGCTGGTCGTCCTCGCTCATTTCCACGTCGCCAAAATCTTCTCCCTGGGCCTGGCCGGAAGGGTTAGAGTCCACAGGAGTTTCATACCCACCTGGACATGTGGCTTGACGCGACTCCTGGGCGTCCGGCTGCATTTCTACACCGTCAGGGGCTGCTTGCTCGGCCAAAAGGTCGATATCAAAGTCGTATCCACTTGGGGGCGTGCTTTGGCGTGGCACGTTCTGACGACTTTCCTTGGGCTTGGGTGGTGTTCCTCCGAATAGAATCCGATCAAGCTCGTCATCGCTATCATGGCCTATTGGTTTGTTAGACTCGCCCTCTCGCTGGCGACCAAGAGATTCAGTGAAGAAGGCCAAAGGGTCGGTAGGCTCCTTTGTTGTTGCTGCACTTTTTCGAGTCTCTTGCTCGCCATCACTGTAGTCTTCTACAATGAAGCCAGGAACATGATAAGGCTCCCGCTTGGTCTTTTTTGGGCTCTCAGACGCCTTCTGCTGGGACGGCGAGTCTAAGCTCAAGCTCCCAAGTCCGGGGAGGATACGTTCATGTGACGCTTGGGGCGGTTGTTGCTCCATATTAGCACTCGAGGTCGCAGGCTGGGGAGCGTAGACTAAGTTCAGGCACTGTAGCCCTGAGACAATACGTCGTGGTGGCGTTCGGGGAATCTGCTGTTCGTTATTCTGGCCTTGGTCCTTGCTTTGCGAGTCCATGTTAAAAGCTGCCGTTGGAACTGGATACAAGAACGGGCTAGGTTTGGGAAGGTGGCAAAGGCCAAAAGAAGAATAGGAGATGAAGGAGGAAGGAGATGAGAGGTTGTGGACACAAGCGAGGAGGAGGATATGACGCGTTGGTGGTGTATGTACGAGAAATGTGATTTGCGAAAGGCTTTTTGGCAATGGTAAAGAAGAAGTAAATGGCAAGCGTAAAGCCTGATCGAGAAGCGTTAAGATGTAAGGTAGTGATGGAGAGTGAGGTAGTAAGAGGAGAGACGGTGGCAGCAGGATAGAAAATAAGTTGCCGTGGTAGAGGATCTGTGGGACAGGTAAAAATTTGATAAAAAGTGAAGCGAGGTCAGGAGAGTCCCGTCAAGTTTGTAAACAAAGCGTGACTATTACCGAATTAGAATGTTGTGTTCCTTGTTTTGAAAATTTTTTTCAGTGTCAACGCGATTCTGGCCGAGGAACACAACAGAGAGTCTCACTTCAGTCGCGTAGTGAGGATAGAGCTTCGAAAGTGAGGAAATTGAGAGGATATAGCACCGCGTCGCCGCACGTAGAATCGTGTCCCCCCAAGAGGTAAACTGGCAATTAAAAATCGACAAGGATGCGCGTTGCTAGGTGCGAAGGAGGACGGAAAAGTGAGATATTATGAAGACGATACGTGCAAGAAGCAGCTCCAAGAGGCCTTTTAGCTTGCAATTGGCGAAAATGCTCGCAAGAGAGAGTAATCGAGGAGTAAGATAGGTGTGGGAGAAAAAAAAAAAAAATTGTGATAGCACAATAGAGAAGGATGAGCTCAAGTTGAAATAGAGGCTGGATTGACAAGATATGTCCAGGCTCTGTCAAGCAAGGATGCAAGATATCAGATATGGACTCAATCACAAAAGGCAGTAGAGAACAGATTGCTTGTGAGAGTCCAAACAAAAAAGTAAGGTGTGAGGGATTGATTTGCTACAGCTTCAAGGGTATCAAATGCTGGCAGCTGCAATGTAGGGTATGCAAAGATGAAAAGGAGTTCCTTGTAGATAGATGGAGTAGAATGAAATGCAGTGAGTAAATGAAGCTGGAACAATGAATGAAGGTTGCGGATGGAAAGGTTTGTAGTAGTGGTGAGGATGAGGAGGAGGAAGATTGCAAGAAGAGAGGAGGAAGAGGAGGAGAGGGAAGAGAGGGAAGGGAAAGGAAAAGGGCGAAGGTAGGGACGGAGACTGGGGACAGACATGTAGTCCGGGGCGACAGAGGCGACGTCAAGGTTACTTGATAGGGAAATCCAGCGCAGTTCACCCTCGCCAGGCCCGCTGGAGTTGCGCTCTGCTGGTCGGCGGCTGCCGCCCATCACGACTTTTGGCGCGCTGTCACGTGATAAACAGACGCCCTTGCCGCTTGGGGCTTAGCGCGCTGAGGCCGAGGCGACGGGCGCACGGGCCATCGGTGGAAACGGGTTGGCAGATCATGATGATGGGTGGTTCGCAAACCCCCGAGGGACGCTAACCGAAAAATCGAGAATTTCATTATCATGATGCTGGGTAGATCTTTCCGAGCTTAAAACTGACATCTGCAGCCGTTTACGGGGTTGATGACACTGACGGTGGCGCAGAGAGACTGGTGGCTTTGCCGCGATTCAGAGCTGCAATGTTTAACTGGCAGTTTATATACAGAGTAGCGATGGTTCTTTTTGGTGAAGTGGAAGTTCATTAACTAGGGACAGTCACTTCATTCAATTTGCTGTGTGAATAGACTAGAAGGTGGCCTCCTATACCCCGGACTGGTTGCAAAATTCCGTACTCGCATCATCATTAAACGTGTATCTAGGAGCCTGCTTCTAATATGCAAATATTCAAGCAACCATGATTATGGAATTGAAAGCCCACCAGGAAATCTAGGACCATTCTAATTTCTCCGTTCTTATTTGACGTAACAGCAAAAAAGGGCGCCGAAAATGGAGAATTGAAAATAATTTGGCGACATCCGGCTGGCAATGAAACCAACGTGCAGCCTCTATCGGTCGAGTCCGAGAAAGTGAAACAAAATTGGGTTCACTTCAACCGCTAGCCATGCGATCCCTGAGTGTGCGAGTTAGCAAAAACTCTGCTGCATGAGAGAGAAGACCAAGTTGAACGAAGGGCGGCAGTGCGAACCAGAATACACTATCAATTTCGTGACAACTTCAACGTCGTAGCGAACCCGTGGCTTAGTTATCATCGAGAACATCTCTTCTTCATTCTGGGACTTGTATGGATAGTCCAGTGAGTGCGCCGCCACGCCGGGGAACGCATTAATCCCATTCTTCTCACAGGTTGGAGACCCGGTTCCCATCATGTTTTTGTATTCATCGAGCCTCAGTGGACTTCTGTTGGCCGATCTTTGTGACTGTTGGCGTATCGGGTTGGAGGTTGGGGTGGGGATATTACTATGGTCGTCCCCAGCGGCGGAGGGCGACGGTCCAGCACTTCGTATCAGATCCGGAGAGGACGTGCTTAGGCGCCTTCGATGCTCGCGATAGGCGAGGGTCTCGTAAGCGTCGGCTTCCGACTGCGGTCCAATGGAGATCGCGCGCCGGCGTGGATGGCGGATGGATGTGAGCATGGATGGTATCTCCGCGACGTTGGGGATAACATGGTCGTCTTTAAGGTGATCAGGGACTCGTTTATACTCACTACACCAAGGAACCAGTTAGCCATCCACCCTTGCGCTAGATTTCGCATAGAAAACAAAAAACAAGGGTGGCCGTACGAAGCTTGTGTAAAAAATCGTCTCGGCAAACTAAAGCCCGACTTCTCGATAAGTCTAAACAGCGGGGGAAGAACTCGGAGGAGGGACGGCTTCATGACCTCTCTCCATACAAAGACGGTGGCAACGCCAAGGATAATCCGCAACACCGCCTTAACCCAACCGATCTTTTCAAGATCAAATACGATACTGCCTGGGATAGGATCCGGTAGCCCAAATCTCGTCTTTCCAAAATGCCACCCGCCTAGCTCGACCCCAATCATCACGCCTGCGAAAGCAACGCTATCATCGAAACATGGACAAGAATCCGCCGGTTCCGGATGAATCCGAACTAGCACAAGAACCACCAAAGCCACGAGAAGTGGTCCCTGAATGCCTCCCGAAAGAACATAAGCGTCGATCGCAGCGCCATACGAACACTGTATAAATCCCAAAAGAGCTCCCAGTAGACAGCCTGCAACCACATCCAAGAACCCATGCATGCCACAGTATAACCGTCCCAGAACAATAGATGTCCCGTATATGAACAGAAGGAACTGAAGAGCTGCCTTCGACGTGGGTGAGAAGGCAGATGCGGCGGAATTCAAATTATGCATCGCGTAGACCACCACAGAAACGGCGTTCGTGGAATGGGTCGAGGGGAATCCGTACTCCAGTGCTGCAGAGCCGGACATGGTAATTCGCTGCAGAGGAGGTGAAAGCGGTCGAGGAAGGCATAGTAAGTCTTTGATGAACCCACTAAAGAAGACGCCAGATGCAAGAAGATGAACGGTGCTATCCAGATTGTCAACATTTTGCATGATCCCGCGAGGGTTGTGTGCACTGACGCGCGGCCGAATTGAGAATGCCCGCACCAGAAGAGGATGGGTAGCATGACCATGTAGAATGTGTGAGTGCCGAGATTTGCACTGATGGCAAACCATGTATCAAGGGTGGGAGTGCGCATGCGTTCCTGCAGCCACGCGAGATATGGTGTCTCCCATCGAACCAGAGGGAGGGTCTTCTGTCGCATCCAGTGCCGCCATGCTGGGAGCCTTCGCTGATCTGGGATAGGATGAATCAAGCAATCAGCAGCAGATTCGGCAATGTGTTTCCTTGATACTCCGGGTGTACGGTGCCTGTGTTTACTGGGAATGTACGGCACATACAATGGGTCAGACTTCTCAGGCCTGCGTCTGGTTGTGATTTGTCCTTGTTCATATTTTAAGATTATCAGGTCTCAGAAGAGCTTTGATACTTTTGTTCCCTGGATAAGCCGGCCCGGCCATAAGAGCAAGCAGCCCTCAACTTCAAAGGCTTTGTTCAACAACGGTGCATCATGGGGGAAAGTGATTCTGCAAAAAACTTGCACAGAGTGGAGAGGCGAGAGCAATTGTTGTCCATAAGAGTTTACAAGACAGCCTCGGAGAGATCCAGTGCCATCCTTATCTCTCCTCAAGCACGTGAGGTAATTCTCCGAGCAGCTTCTGGCTGTTTCAAACAGTTCCCTTGGGAGATGACGGAAGGTGTGTGTGCGCCAAGGCCCAGCTGGGTGCAAGAATAGCCGACCCTGCACCCCAGCACTGCCCAGTATGTTTAGCCGAAGAACGGCAGCCCAAACAGCAAAGCCCACAACGGTCATCCATCCAAAATACGATTAGTTAGTGTGTGTTACTCCGGAAGAACTCCCGTATCTGTGCAACCGTTTTTCCTAATGGACATGCATGGACACATCAAGAGCCAGAAAATACTCTATCCTGTGAATGCGGTTGTCTCTTGTAGTATCTTGCTCTCCAAGACAGTATGACTCTGCCACATTCCAGGATATTGACAGTTTTTTGGAGACTTGAGTTAAGGTTCATGCCAACTTTTCCGTATTCCCCATCTTCAGTCAGCCTTTATTTATGTAACCGTAACGGGTCGAAGCAACCCCTCCGATGCACGGAGGAGAGTTGCGTAGGATGCGTCTTCCGTACAAACCAGCTTTGCAGCGAACTGAACAGACTCCACAGGTGGATTCCACTGATGTCGAAATCTCCCCCATGATCCACCAGTAGTACGAAATAGAGCCGAGCTGATTCACGGACTGCCGATGGCTGGTCCTTTCTTCCCCTTTCCAGAGCGATTCTCCGTCTCCAGCAAGGGCCCATCGCCCAAAAATATCGCATCTTGACATCCTCCTCAAGCTCCTGAGACCGCGACGGGTTGCAATCTCGCCCGGTCTGATGATGTAGTGAGCATGCAGATCGGAGGGTTCGCCAGGGGTTGGCACCAATAGCGTGGCTGCAACCGTGCCCAAACGCCCCGTTGCCATGGCAGCGTCTTGGGGTAAACAGTGGGCTTCCGTTCCGTGCCTTACAGGGCAGATTCAATTGGCGTCGCTGTGCGTGTTCTTTTATACGACCTCTTTTTCTTGATGGGAGTCGCATCGCTCCCCAGAAGTTCTTCACTTGATCACAAACAGAAATCCTCCTCCCGCAGCAACATTTCTCTCTTCCCTCTCCATTCTGTGAGCCGCTATTGTTTAGACCTCTATCCTTGCAAACCGCATTGTCGTTATTAAGTCCTCTATCAAACACTGAACGAATAGCTCGTAGAGGGTCTTTGATTCCTTTTCCTTTTTTTTTTTTTTTTCCTCCTTCGGATCACTCCCTCTTTCTTTCACATCCGTCTCAGCAATGTCAGGTCGCGCCTACGAAGAACAACACACCTACGGTGGACATATCCGACGTCACTCATCGGTAGTGAACGAGAAAGGCCCTTCTTCCTTATCGCCTCGCCGCAAGCCAGTCAGAAGCCAGAGTACGCGCGCAAGCAATGGCACAGTTAGCACCACCATGAGTGTATCGACAGGAAGAATGTCTCAAGCAACAAACATCACACAACCTCCATCGTACTCGAAAAAGTTTGTCGTTGTCGGCGATGGGGGCTGCGGCAAGACTTGCCTGCTAATCAGCTATTCCCAAGGCTACTTTCCCGAGGTGAGTTGGCGCCCGATAAAGTGCATGAGATCTTCGAGCGGACACGGAAGCTAATCGCATTGCAGAAATACGTTCCTACAGTTTTTGAAAATTATATCACCCAAACTACGCATACCCCGTCGGGCAAGACTGTTGAGCTAGCCCTTTGGGATACTGCAGGACAAGAAGAATACGACAGACTTCGGCCGCTCTCGTATCCGGAAACAGACCTTCTCTTTGTATGTTTCGCTATTGACTGTCCGGTCTCACTGGAAAATGTAATGGACAAGGTACGCGATTTTCGAACTTCTCTCTTAATTTGCCTAGAAATCGAGAATCAAACAAAGAGCTCATCTCTGTTTGTAGTGGTACCCTGAAGTCCTCCATTTCTGCCCCACCACCCCGCTCATCTTAGTTGGCCTCAAATCCGATCTACGAACGAAGCGCACTTGCATCGAACTTCTCAAGAGTCAAGGATTAACGCCAGTCACGCCTGAACAGGGCCAAGCTGTGGCTCAACGGATGGGCGCCTTGTATGTGGAATGCAGCAGCAAGGAGATGAGAGGTGTCGATGAGGTGTTTGAGCTTGCAGTCAACACAGCGGTGGGCATACAAGAAAGCAGCTGGAATTCCCACGGAGGTGGCCATCAAGGTGGTGGCAAGAAGATCAAGAAGCGATCTTGCAAGATTCTTTAGGCGATTCGTAAACAAAACATAACGAGCAACAGCTTTTTAGGCCACGAGCTTATGTTTTATGCCTGCGAGACGATTTTCGGTATTCGAGCGAGCGACATGCGAATATTTCAGTTTGTCGATGATGTATGATGAGCAACAGGATGATATGGCATGTCCTGTTGCCATGGGACATCCGCTTCCCTATTATTTCTTTCTCTCTGGCGTGCCGTTTCTTTTATTTTCACCGGTGACGCTATGATCCCATCCTTATCTTTGGCCCCTTAAACTACAACTCTTGTCCATTTGTCCATTTTCACTTCTGCTCCTCATGATGTGTATCATTCCCCTAGCGGATTATGTCTGTCAACTCTAAAAATATTTTCCTTTTACTCATCCTGTTATATCACTTACCTGTTTTGCTACGAAAGCTTATCTGGTAGGCTTTCTGGAGGATATTATGCATGGGTTCGGTGTTTATTGAGGCTAGCTTTTTTGTACGTCGGGGAACCAGATTAATGCAGCATGTGTACGACATTGATTAGACAAAACTATTCAATTCTCTTCGGGTTGGAGCGAACTTAACTAGTTCTATATACATGAGACGCCAACACACCTTGATAGGTATTGCATCCGTAGACGATCAGACAAATGAAGTAGCCATCTCCTCCGTTAAATGCCAAAGGAGCAAAAGAATTCAACGGGGACCTCCACTGTCATCATTAAGCGCCATCATCTCATTGTTTCATCATCACCTTCCTGTTTTACCTCATCCGCACCCGGGCTCTGACTTCCGTCCCCCTTTGGAGTTCTTTCTGAATCTTCCCGTTCTCTCGCACGCTCGTCATCATGTTCCTTTTCCCCACTGCCCTCGCCATCTTTGGCCATGACGTTTTCGAATTGAGACCATAAAGCTTCTACGGAGGAAAATTCATTTCCAACCTAAACCTGGGTAAGAAATGCGTACTAATAGCGTGTTGTTGGTTTGGGAGAGGAACGGGTTGGGTGACATACTGCGATGACGCTTTCCAGATTTCGATTTAATCGGTTTATATTTTGGAGGACTTGTTCAAAACTCTGGGAAGTCGGGAGAGGATGTGATTAGAATGGTCTGGACAGGTGAAAAGGGCGAGGCCTTGAAAACTCTCGCAATTGAAAAGAATGGCCGAGTGCAGAGACATGGTTGCGGTGCCTTGAAACATAGCTGCTAATCAAGGCAATATGCACAGCCATTTCTCAGGCGGTTCCCAGCCATGTAAACCGAAAAGGACAGGGTGAAATCTCACCAGTGAAATTTCTCTCAGCAGCTCCGCGCGCTGCTGTTCAAAGTATGATGTTGAACCAGGCGATTGGGATGAAGACATGTTTGGTCGGCGGGTATAGGTAAATTTTGAAAGACTAGGATAGCCAGATAAGAAAAGAAAAAAGCTTTAATGTTACCGGTAGCTTCTCTATATTATTCTTCAATCTTGATATAATCGTACTGCTGGCGGAAAACATGGGGCTGGATCCAATGTCTTCGTTCCTATGATCAAGTTAACATTCTATACTAGGACTTGGTCTGCAGAGAGGAGCAAATACCAGAGCTCCGAAGGATCTTAAGTATGCAACGCATACAATCAATTCAGAGAGAGCGTAGGGAGTATAAAATGTTGATACAGTTCATGGACTTGGCATGCGCGATAATCAATATCCCGTCTCGTTGAAGTGAGCGTGGAGAAACCGTGGGCAACGGACACTCTAACTACACATCCCCCAATTCACTCACAACACACAATCTATTTCCCAAATTTCAATTCCGTTAATACATGTTCAAGGATATCTTCACATCCTCCACGCTAGGTATCTCTGCCTGTTTGGGGGTTGAACCACCTGTACCCAGCGATGACATAATCTCTACTTAGAGCGGCGATGCAGACTAGCCAAATCCGTCCAGCTCGTCGCGTTGAGGCTTTCACTTTGGAGCGTCAAGGTGAGTGAAGCTAGAGGAGGTTCGGCGTATCAATCCATATTGTTCTTCCGCCTGTCCTCTATTTCGCGCGCATTGCTCTCTTGGGATCTAGCTAATACTATCCTAATCTCTTCCCACAAAAAATGAGTGTATGTTTGTCCCTGCGATCCCGCGCGAATTTGCTCTCTATGTACTAACTCCTTCCTGCATTATAGTTTGTTCCTCTCAACCCGCGGCCTATGCTGCAGTCTCTGTGTGTTTCCTATTCAAGCCTGCTCTTAACCGAGCGATCTCATGTGCCGGCCTTTTGGTTTTAAACAACAAATTGCTAATGCATGGGTGCTTTTTTCCATTTGCAGGGTCAATGAAGATGTTATCGTTCGCCTGAAATGGGGTCAGACCGAATATAAGGGTCAATTAGTCAGTGTGGATTCATATATGAATATCCAGCTGTCCAATACGGAAGAATTTATCGATGGAAAGAATACGGGGACTTTGGGTCAAGTTTTGATACGGTACGTAGGCGCTTCTGGCTACATTTTCCAATGGGAGAGTTCTCGTCGAATTTTAGTGTCTCTCCTCGGTGTAATTCACTGTGTCCTAACTGACTTCAATGTCCTTAGGTGTAATAACGTTCTCTGGATATCAGCCGCGAAGGGGGTGGAGATGAAGGACGTAGAGATGGCGGGCTGAGCGTATCGAAGCAATCATGAGTTTTTATACATGGGAACGGCGTTATCGGGATGAATAAAGACCTTTGACTAATGAGGCTGATTGCGAGACGCGTCCTGTGGACCTCCATATATTTAAAAGGGAGCTCAGGAAAAGTGCTTGGAACACGCAACTTAGGATCTATACATATCGGGAAGGGCTGATCGCATCGCGAGCGCTTCCTGTCTCTTCATTGGCACCCCGAACTTGTGGATTGGGCGGGTTTGGAAGTTGAAGCGATTTCGGATGCTGCGCTCGATCAAATTAACTCACGCGCACTTTAAAGAGAAGAATTTATTTGAAAATACTCCGTACGGTTATCAAAGGGTTTTCAGCTCATTGCGTATACGATGAAGTTGTGCGAAACGTCCGCTGGGAGTAGGTCAGCGACTACGTCTTCTCTGAGCCTCTTTTGCCTCATTTTGCATCATATTCCATTTAAGATCTGGAGCGGCGACCTGGTAGTCCGTGTTGTTTTGTATATGCCTAGTATTCATGATCTCGATTCTCCAGTGGCTTCGATGTGTCAGAGTTTGTATCTTTCTGCGGACAAAGTGTGTCATTGTGTGCCAATCAGAAACCTTGCGGTTTCAAGGAGCATCATCCCGGCCTGAAACAAGACCTAGTGCCTTGAAAGAGGCCCCCGTCCGGTATCTGGGATGATTGGAGATCGACGCTCTAGAAAATCATGGATCTCGTGGGAATGCCATGAACCCGACGGGTTCATTGGACGCGGGAAGGGTAACGGGGTGCGTAAATCAACTACATTCACTCTTGGTTTGAGTCCTCGTCTGGAAGTCATCAAGGATTGGGAATGGCGGTCTCGTTGAAGCTAGCGGTGAAATAACTAGTGACTGGATCGAGACTCCAATTGCTCTTGTGGCTTGAGTGATGAGTTCACTCCTCTAAGTACGCAATTAGCTAGTGAACTAGCTGGCGACTGACATCACCAAGGCTGTGAGAAAGCTGAGATCGAAGCCTTTGGTGCTTGGGAACCGCCACCACAGCGTCTGCAGCCAAGGCAGCAGAGAAGAGGCTGTCGATAAATCGCCCCTAGGATGAGACAGGTCCAGTAGAAATCCGTTTCGTAGGTAGGATGAAATTCTGATTTTCCAGCCGTGCGTCTTTTTGCCCTGGAAAAAGAGTGCGCCCGTGTGACTTGATCACCAGCATCGGACGACAAGTCCAGGCGATGGAGGGTGGCCAGGACGCCACACATGAACCTTCCCGCCATCCTCCAGCAGTCGATTCATCGGTGGACAATATACACTGCCCCGCGATGAACTCATTTTCCACGGACAAACATCATCATCGGGACTAGGGTGTGCTCGGGTTTATCCCTTGGCGTGAAGGACGCTAAACGTGTCGATCCGCTCGTCTTCATCACCCCGAGCGCTGGGGCAAAACCTTCAGTCGACGTTTTAACCAATATGGGAGGACATCACAAGGGTAAGGGCCCCTTATTGATGCGTAAGGGCGCCGGGTCCTCTATCTCTTCACGACCGACTGGAGAATTCTGTGCAATCTGCACCAACCCCTCAGCAAAGGGCGCTAGCTGACGCTTCCACTCGGAGGATGGAGCCCGCCCATACAAAAGCGACTCCAAACCCCCTCGGAATTCCACTAAGAACTGCATGCATTTATTTTTATATTGCAGCCGCTGCTTCAACATGTCAGAGCCATGGTCCATTTCACCATCTCCAAGGGGTGCCGACAGTTAATATTAGCGACTAAAGGATCAATTTCAAACGTCCTTTGATGCATATAATAATAAACATACGAACACCCCCAGCTCTCGCAACTTTGTTTTTAGTCTTTTCTGCAATATCCCAATAATGCAAGCATCTGTTGCGCATTGCTCTGCTGTTTATTTACCACATGTGAGGAGAACGCCGAGTTGTCAGTGACTATCGGGCATTAGCACCAAAAAGGGACGTTGAATATCTCGGCAGCCTGAAGAATCCCGTTCGCCGGGAAGCCCACCGCTCTTTGCTATAACACCAGAGCTATTCGTCACGGGGCTGGCCGTTTAGCCAGGTTCCCAGGTTCGAAAATAGTCGAAACGTCGTCACGAGAACGAAGATACTTGCAGAAGAACCACAAACATATCGATTTGTTGCTTGCTCCCAATATCTGAAGCTTTTCCATCATCAAGCTGTTGCAGCATCCCTATTAATAGTTCTCCCAACTCCACCTCAGACTGCCTGTTAAATACACGCGTCACTGTCCAAAATGCCGGGATTAACGTCGAGGTTTATCGAGCATCTCGGTCCCGGAGAGCCACGCGCATCCTCGGAAGCAGATGTACGGCTCGAAGAGATTCTTGCCGAGGAGTATGGTCGTGTACACAGCTCCGGCTCGTCGACAAACTCTTCGGGCAAAGAGAGCATGGACAAGGAGCGATCAGAAGCCCGCAAGAAGAAATCCACATGGAAAAAGAAGATCAAGATCCCGCAATTTGGGCGATGATTCAATACTTCTTTGGTTAATCATATTCGGCGACAAAGTTACGATTATGAATGAGCGATGCATTTCTAACGAGCAAACCAACGACCACGAACTCCATCTCTCAAAATCCTTACATGATTCTTGCGCACATATTTTGACGCTATTTCATCACCTAGCACATTTTATGCACAGCATCTCCTGTTTCCTTACACCCCAATAACTTTATGTCCAGAGCACGCAGCCTACCTTTTCTCTATCTTTCCGTTGGCCAGCAGGTCATGTTCTGAGCATGTTGCGCCCTTTTTACCCGATACCCTTAGATCTGCAGCTCTTGTCTATTTTCACTCTGTATTTGTTTTTGCGATGATACCCCCTCTCCTTTATGATATTCCTTCACGTGTCTATCACCGTAAGCCCGGAAGCCGGTCCAAAAGTCCCCTGGAGTAATGGCGTCATATATTTGGTGGCTTCTTTACGTACGATTTGGAACTGTTTTACTGGGCAGGTTTTGTTCTTTAGCATAGTCCGCGCAGCTACGTACAATTTCAGTTGGTTGAAATTGAATAACGCTCTACCCATTCTCCCAGTAACACATTCCGCGATGGAGTTTGGAATTGGCCATACGCAGGTAGAGTCAACCAAAAGCATTGGTAGGGCGTATAAAACTATACTTCAATGCAGTAACTTCTGAAGGAATTGTATGGCCAGCTACCGTTTATTACAGCTTTCATCATAATTTGATAATGTGCAGTGGTTTTTATTTTCTTTTGGAAAACCCCCTGGTGGTTGTGAGATGAGCATGAGTTCAGAATTCTCCCACCCCGCCAAAGCCTCAATTTATTCGCCAGCTAACCAAACCCCCCGCCATCAACAAGCGGCATTCAATACAGCCTCCGTACACCTATTCAAATATCAAGCAGGCATTGTTGAGTTTATCTACGTCGAGAAAACCTATCAGATCCTGCGTAAAATTAGAGATTTCTTAATCTTGGCGCGATGTATGCCCTTACCGTCTCCGCAGTTCTCGCAGGGTACGTTAGCCCGCACCATAAAACATGCCCGGGATATTTATATATATGTCACTGAGAGGACCAAGGAGACCAAGCAGATCACCTAGCTGACAAGCCTTCTAGAGTCACTGATCTTCAGCCCACTGACACTGAGGACTCACCATATCACTACTCCTTCAGAGTCCAGTGCACATCATGTCGGGAGGTACACCCGAAACTGGTGAGCTTTAACAGATGGGTGAGTCTTATCGGCCCGTTACTATTCGCTTTTTTGGCGCATGCATCAACGCATATGAAGGGACAATATCAGCTAATATGAATGTAGGAGAAACACAGCCTATCGGGGAGCAGGGGCGATGCGAATTTCGTCTGGAAATGCGGATTCTGCAATGTAAGTCGTGGGAGTTTGTTGAATCAGAGATGATATCTATTCTCTCTACCATCCTATAGTGAGCATAAGGATTCTATAAGCCAATGGTGGAAAGTTTGCTCTTTGCTTTCCGATATAAGACCCGAATGATATCCCTTTTGCTGTTTCTATTGAGGTTGAATGACGCAGTGGTGTTCAGCTGTGCATGCTTTGAGTGATTTCGTCATCCCTTTTCTTTTCTTTTCTTCTTTTGCTTTCCTTTTTCTTTTATTTTCCACGCTCGGTTGTGGTTTACATATTTACTATTGCTACCGTTGGCAGCATGGCTAAGGATATAACTCTGCAGCGCGAAAACTCTGCCTCCTTCACCAACAACCCATCCGCATACACCGAATCCCAAGCCCAACAGCAGATTATCCAATTCGACTGTCGAGGTCTTGAGTTTACGGAATTCATACCGGATGTAAGTTACCTTTTCCACTCCTTGTTCGGGACCACGAGTTTTAGATTCTAATATGGCAAACTGTGAGTGCGGCCTTTCAGGGTGAATGGCAAGCCAAAGGTGCAGAGTCGAATTATCCCTTTACGGGGATTGATTTGCAGGAAGGAGAATGGTACGATTATGATGAGAAGGCGGGTGAAGAAGTTAGTGTTACGGGGCTGAAATGGGAGATCAAGCGCGTATGAACCTCAATGCAGAAGGCTGAGATGGAGTCCATGTATAGGCGTGGACGTCTTGTATATTTTATTCGGAGTGTTTCTACGCATGACTACGGAAGTTGTAAAGAACTGGAGAGAAATAATGCATGAGATGTAATTAACCCCGACAGACTTATCATTTGGGAGTCATCTTTGCCACACGGCAAGGCAAGGTACGAACCTGTACGTGTGGAGTACAGAACGCAATCTTGGGCGAAAGGTGAATTTGAAGCTCAGCTTTGGAAATGGCGGTGCTATCTACGAAGCGGTGTGGTCTAACGTCATAGGGCTGTAGGGGAGTTATAATATTGTCCTTCACAAGCTGCGCAACCGTATGAAGCTAAGATAATAGGAGTTTATCAGGACATAACATGGATTATCATTTTAACTAACGTGGTCTGTACACTTCGAAGGTATATCTAGAAATCATGGCATGAACAACTTCTTACTCTATTCTTACTCTCACAGCCTCGACTGCCCAGCCTCTCCACCGAGGGGTTTCTCAGAAAACGATCCAAAGAACTGATTCAATGCGTCCACGGTTCCTGATCCTTCCACCAACTCCACCGAGCAGGCAATATGTCCATCAGGCCTTACCACAACTACGCCACCCTTCTCCAGACCCATCTTCTCATGTGCTGGTGCCTTGGCATCCGGAACGAATCGGTCGCTCAGATCATCCGTATAAATATGGTGAGAGTATGCCTGGAACGTGCTTGGGAGCGAAGATATTTCGACCTCATCCCTCAGATTAGCGAAGACAAGTAGGAGACTGAAGAAGCGTGAGTGTGGATTATGGCGCTCAAAGTAGGACACGGCTTGGTCGGCGGGACGGGAGTATGTGGAATAGAAAGAGCGGGATTTTAGGAGATTGGAGTTGAAGTCAGCGAGAGCGGTCTTGTTTTTGTTGATATCGCCGGCGAGGACAAAAACTCTGAAGGAGCCATTGGCCGGGACTTCTTGTTCTAAGGCGACACGGTTGGCATCGAGGACACGGGTCACGGTGCATGTCGGAAGAGCGCGGCCGGGGACGAGTTTCACGCCCTTGGGGTTGAAGAGTGGGGACTGAGCAGGATGTGAGGGTGACCATGTGAAAATATTTGGTGTGTAGACGACGCCGTAGCCGCTGGTGAACTCGCAGGCAGATTTGAAAGCCTTGACGAACTCGTTGGTCTCGTCTGACTTGGAGCGGCCGAGAGCAGAATCAACTTCGCTCACGGAGGGAATGCGAGTGGAGAAGAGTTTCGCGTATTTAGCATCAAAGTCGAGGAGGGTCTCGGCGATCATCTTTCGCTCAGATTCATATGTGGTTAGGATATCACGCTTAGCCATTCCTCCCTCTACGAGGTGGATCTTCCAGGCAAGGTTCAATGCATCATGGAAGGCTGTGTTCATACCCTGACCGGCTTTAGGCTGTGAAGGTGTTAGCTAGGAATGATTTTTCATTGTGAGTGGAACCTACACTGTGAGTATGGCAAGCGTCACCACCAATGAATACTCGGTGGTCCAAAGTATACTTTTCCGAGATACCTTGGCCGATGGGATATACTGAGTACCATTCGATGCGATCCCAGGTGATATCAAATGGCTTGAAGACCTTGGCTGCAGCTTCTTTAACTTGGTCGACCGTTGCAGTCATTCTTGGGTTCCAGTCCTTGTCGGTCGATGACGCCAGTTGGACGTATAGACGGACCATGTCATCTTCTCGAGGGATAACCATAATAGAGCCATGGTCAGAGTGAATTGTGCATTTGGTCTAGACATCCTGTTAGAGAAGCTTCTTATTTCAAACGGGGACTGGAGTCCTACCTTAATATCTGGGAAGTTCGTTCTCACAACGCCATCCATGACACCCCATACGTGGGCAATGGGGTCTTTGTGCCGAATGCCGATGTTTTGTTGCTCTCTGATGAAACTGCGAGCTCCTTCGCCTCCGAAGAGGTACTTTGCGCGCACGGTTGTGTGGACATTGGTATCTAAATCCTTCAAGTTCACCTCAACCGGGTATTCGGGATCCTTTCCGTCATTTTTGAACCCAACGACGGTGGAAGGACGTTCGACCACTGTTCCAGTCTTTTCGATTTCCTCTAGGAAGACTCGTTCAATCTTGCCCTGGTGGAGGAGAGCTGTGAACGGATACCGAGTGTCGATAAAGTCGGGGCAGCTGGGCCAGTTACCGGTGCGGCAAATTCCCTTCCCATCGGGCAGCGGGTCCCAGAACGCGACGTTGTATACCTTTGCAGGTTCGTATGCCATTATCTTGCGCTTCAGGCCGAGGTTGCGCAAAATTTCAATGGAACGCGGCTGGATTCCATCCGCGCGACCGGTTTTGGTGGGCACCGGTCGGTTGTCGATGTGCTTCACCTTGTAACCCCATCTAGAAAGACAAAGGGAGAGGAGGAGGCCGACGGGGCCGGCCCCGACGATAACGATGTCGTATTTCTCTTGCGACATGATGTAGGACTGCCGTGTCTCGGCGTGCGGCGGAGAGTGAGTGATGGAGAGGAAGTGAAAGGATGGCTCTTCCGCCTAACGTCTTACTGTAACGAAGTATCAGGGAGGGAGAAGGGAATAACAAGGCTCACTCCTTATTGAGGACAGAGCGCCATAATAAATATAGCAGAGCCGTGATGGAAACACTCTTTGGGAAGAGAATCGTGTGTCCTGGAAGACACGGCAGTGATAGCGGCCAATTCCAGGCTCCATGACTGGGTATGCAACAACAGCATTTTTGCTCGAGACTGGTACCGTCGGCGCATTCTCCAACGAAAGTCGGTACTGACCGGGGGCCAGATAGCAGCCATCGAGTGGGGATCGACGGGGTTGCAGGTCGCTTCGGATTCAAACTCGGTGACAGTGCAATGGCGAGCCGATTAGTCACGATGCTTGCCCTCTACCGCAGTGCCTCTCTGGGGTAGGCTGCTAGGCCCGATGCGGTAGCGCTTCACAGCGCCAAGCACACCGGGCAGCGGGGGATAAATCCTTTCCCGCCGCGCACTGGCCTGTGAGGTCCCGCCGAGCCCGGTCACGTGGGGGTTCCGGAATCCCACTCCGCGCGCCGTTCCCAAAATTTCGGTAGATATTAAAGTTTCCCGCTCGCCCCTCCTCACCTCCTCTGCAGCGGAGCTACTGCCGGCAGTTCTGGAGTTCGATGAAACTCTTCTAATCGCTCAACGCACTACTCAGATGTTCGAGGGTTGTGGGCAACAGCTCATGCTGACTCGATGATGGACTGAAGCGCCTCCCTCACCGTTGTTTTCCAGGGGCATTCACAACACTTCGTTCTGACTGACGTACGGAATTTTAATACCGAAAACGCGAAATATTGTTTGGCCTCGAGCCGAAGAAACCTCGAAGCCTGAATCGAATCCCACCCTTTGAAACTGTGATGTGCAAAGAGGACATCAACAATCAGAGATGATTCTATTTTCAAATAAAACGGACTCGACGGTCAATACCTTGCTTCAGTATGCTTTGTTCGCATATAATACATTGGCTTTCTATGATCTTGATTGTCAATCTTGGATAATTCTGGAATATCTCATCAGTACCAGATAGACGGCATTCGCCGGGAGTCCTGTCCTTGGCATCTTTTCCATGAGGACACACACATTCATGGGACTATCCAACCGATCCTGTGAAGGATTGTTTTCTTATGTTCTGTCCTTTTTTTTTTTTTTTTTTTAAACTTTAACGCCGCCCTTGGCTCAGCACTGGGAGCTGTTTATATCAATGCTTAGAGACTGCCCTCAAGCAATACTCCTCGGGAAGTCTCTCCCTTTCTGTTACACTATCAATTCTCGAAAACCGCCAGCTTCTTTTCCTGATGAGGAATCCTTTTTCCAGATACTCTGCTTTCATGCCTTTTTTAGGGGCCCGGCCCCTAATTCCCTGTATGTTAACTTGGATAAACTGGATGCTCTTGCTGTTTTATTTTCATTTTTATTTTTTTCTAACTGGAAGCCATTCCTGTTTAGACAATAGGTGTATACTGCTAAGTTTAAGTTCTTATATCTCTATTCAGTGAGTAATTCACTGGATATGATCAGTACTTACAATGGTGGTTTCTTTAACAAAGTTCCAACTGCAATTGAGGATGACGTCGAGGTACCCTTCATTTTCTTTGGAAATGTTTACACTACGGACATTGCCTAGCAACAGAAGCTCATCAACCACAATAGGAGCCACACCACACAAATTCATCAATAACAATATCAAATACTTCATTTCTTTCTTCATATTCTTCATCTTCTTCCTCTGGCCCCCGAACTTAATAGAGCAGCCTACGAGTCGCATCGAAAATCTAGTATTAGAACTTGATCCTGTGAAGTTTGATCCTTTATCTATGGAAGTACCGATCATGTATAACGCGTGAGTTCGTTGACCCGAATACATCTTTCGTGATCTTAGCTAAGTATGCAGTGGCCATTCTTCCCTCAGCAGCCATACCGACTCAAGCGGGTCTTTGGGGCGTCATACCTTGTGGCAGCATGCTCCCGAAATGGTTGCCATTCCCGGACCTAATGCGTTTCGCAACCAAGCGGAGCTCAATCATTCTTCGATGCGACTTCCTCAATCCCGATCGGAGGGCAACGTCAGGTCCTTTGACCATTCTGGTTGCGACTCCGCCGGGTTTTCAGGTAATTATTTTCATCAGTGGTATCCAAGCGCGAGCTACTATCCAGAGCAGCGCAAAGATCGTTCTGAATTACCGGACAGAACAAAAGTTCGACAGAGATCGCGATCTCCTGTGAAAGTTCTAGAAGACCTTGACGAATACGAAGAAATTGCTTATCTATCGACACCCTCGCGTCGACCACGTTCTCCACACAAAAAGCTTTTTGGCGAAAACGGTTGGCTGGGTAAGTCACCAACAATTGAAAAGCAGAAAAGGCCGGGTTTCAAGGCGTTTGGAGAGAAGATCAAACAACGCGTCGAGGATATGGTATGGAACTCTCCTTTTCATATGCTGTGATTTCAGGGTTACCTAACTGCTGCGGGACGAAATACAGACTGGAGATGTCATGAAAACCACTTCTATAGCATTCCAATCGAAATCATCGACACCGGCAATATCAAAGTGCCCCATATCACTCGATCCTCCGACCCAGGCTAAGCTCTATTCCGAAATGGAGCTGATGATCTGTGTGACCGCAAACAAGTTTCTTATGGACCAATATCGCGAAGGGCGTATGTCAGCAGAATCGGTGACGAAGATAATCAATTTCTGGACCTCTAAAAACAGGCCGCAAGTGGTCCAATTCCAATTCGACCAAGCAACGCAGCGGGATTTAATTCTTTACAATATCAAGAACTTTGCCTTTCACGGAGAGTGTGCTGCAAACTCAGTTCTCCTAAATGCCACTCTCTACAATTGGAAAATTATCACTAAAGAGATGAACGTCCGCACATTCTGCTACCCGGATAGCGTGATTCGAAAACATATGCACGATACTCACAAGATATTGGAAATGCTGGGAGCGCCGTGTGTCACCTTTCTTGCTTTCCAGGAGCTTCAGGTGAATGCGCTTGCCTTGATGAAGCAGGAACAGGAAAGAAGAATCAATTTTAGTAGGGATCATGGCGTTACAAAGGAGTATCACCCTCCTACCCTCTCGAAGGACGAGTAGCACTGGCAAGGAATTCCACTGCCGGGGTGGGAATTCCAACCTTCGCAGCTGATGTTCAGTATCCCTGTATTTGTTTCTCTTTTCTTCAGGAGGGTTGTGATGTATTAAATGCCCCCGGGGGTCATTCGATAAAAGTAAGTAGTTATGATGTCGTGTCTTGTGCAAACGCAGGGCGGAATCTCTTGTGAGCGCATGTGCTTTCATGAGTGTTTAAGCTGTTGATCCCCATCTCTCCGCGTCCTAAGCACTGGACATGGAATTAATCAAAGGAGCGTGTGTATCTTACGGTCGGATCTCTCATTTTGCCCTCTGTCCAGATCCAATACTAAATCACTAGCCCCCGGCATCAAGCAGACCGGCGTGTGGGTGGATTCTTCGATCTGCCCATTACGGTTAGTCAAGCGGGAGAGGCTGCCGGTGACATCATTGCCAAGCACGCCAAGCCCAAGCTTAACCTTACCTCACTCCAGAAGCTCGAACTCAACGTTGGGGGCGTGCTGGCGTCTCGCTGTCCTCGTTTGAAGCTTCATCTCACACACGCACTTGTTGATGCTTTGCATTTATATAATTCATTTTCTGTGCTCATTCTTGTTTATAAATATATTATCCACCATTTACCTATGCTATTTCATGGCTAGTTAAAAGATACATGTGCTCTAAATCCAAAGCTTCTTGCTGCCTCGCGCAAATGCCACCATCCCGATAATGCCGCTGCCTGTCGCTAATCCGAACCAACCGCTAGTTTTGCCAGTGCGGACTCTGTTGACGTGTCTCCCTAGATGAAATTTGTTTTCGTACGATTTTGAGCGGGATTGAGTGAAAATAATGTGAGAATGGCAACTCCGGCGCATACATACGGCCCGGCCTGCCTTCTTTACGAGCCTCCAGAGCAAAGGCGACCGATTTTGGATCCAACTCTGGGGATTCCCGAACCTCCAAAAATACAGTCGCAATACTTTTACCTGTCATCATTGCCAATAGATGATCCTCTTACAGCGATTCCGGCTCCCTCGAGCAATCCCGATGTCACGAAACTGCCCCCTCGACCGTTTTCGGTGCACGATAATATTGCCCTCGAGGAAGCATGGCAGAGGTTAAAAAGTGCCGTTGAGGAGCAGCCCGATAAGAATCCAGATGAGACGGAAGGCCAGGTTCGTTTGAGGCGCGGAGTAACTGCTCAAGGAAAGAAGAGGGGTGAGGCAGCTAGCCAGGATGTTGATGTCAGACGGACTACCGTAACGCTGTCTGAGTTGAGTTCGAGGACTCCACTGCACCACAGTAACGATGGAATCGTTGATATCCATGAAACACGCGACTCTACTTCTCCCTCCCATATATTTCGAGGGAGTAGTGTTGAGTCCCATGCCCAGAGACGAGTGACACGGGACCGGGGTTCCTCCGGAGCGTCCGAGATTGGGAATATTCGGAAGAGGCACAGTATTCCCATTGAACGGAGGTCAAAGGCCGCACGGCGAAATAGGGACTCTTCCCCGGGCCTTGAGGAAGATGTCTCTGAAGAAGCAAGCGGGCATTCGACTCCTCACATTATTCGGCCTTCTGATGATACAAATATTAGCGGATCTCCATTCATCAGAGCTCCCATCCGAGACCGCGAAATTCGACGGTCAACTCCAACATTGAGGTTAAGTAAAGATTCTGTGGACACGAGCCCTTCCACCGCCCAAGTAACTGCCTCACCAAGCGCAGACGTCGATAAACTTCAAGGGGATACTCAGAGCGAGCGTCTGGAAAACGATGAGCCAGAGGCGACTGTGACAGTAGGAGCTTCACGGCTTCACCTTGTTGAATTTCCGAGGCTGCAGGTAGTCTATTTTCTTTTGAGAATCTTCCCATGTTATATTCTAATTCGTGGATTAGATGAAACCCATCTATTGGAGCCCGGTCCATGACATATCTCCCGTCATTAGAGCTACTTGGTTTTATAAAAATTCGATGCTCCCCGTCGAACCGGAAGTTGCAAATCGACTTGAAGCTGGCTATATGTACCTTAAACCATGGACGGAAACCTGGCAGGACGAACTCAACAGTTGCGTTGAAAACGGAGCTGAAGCAGAGATGAAGGTTGTGTATAAGCTCTGGCCGCCTGAAGATACCAAATTGCCTATTAGACCAGGAAGCCGTCCGGGTTCTGAGGCCTCGGCTTCTGTGTCTAGTAGCAGAGAGGTTGGCGATCATGCTTTTCAAGGAAATTATGCGGCAGGTGCCACAGCCACTTCTGCTGCCAGTGCGAAGTTGTTCAAGAATTCGAGCGTGATGTACGTTGATTCCAAAGATGCTCAGATACTCAGACCAAGTCTGCTGCCATCAGTAGCTGGTGGCCGACGGCCACTAAGTGCCATCCGAAAGGGAAGGCAGATTGGAATTGCCGTTGTACGAGGATTTAATCGCCGAGAATGGGAGAAAGTTCACCCCCCAAAGCTCGTTTCACCCAATGTAAGAAACTTTATGAAGATGCAGGAGGCGGCAACAAGAGAGGCAGCTTCTCGCCGTCAAATATGTTATGCTTGCCAGATGGAGGAAAAAAAGCCCGAAGTCAGCGATTTGGTCTTTGTTATTCATGGGATCGGCCAAAAGTTATCAGAGCGTGTTGAGAGCTTCCATTTTACTCATGCTATGAATTCCTTTCGAAGACAGGTTAATATCGAGCTCAGCAGCAATTCCGTCTGGCCGAACATGCGTCCTGACTTGGAAAATATCATGGTGCTCCCTGTGAATTGGCGATCAACACTTTCCCTTGAAGATACGGATGTCGAGGAGGCTATCGAAGATCAGCATAATGCGAACCGCTTTGTGTTGAAGGATATTACCCCCGAAACGATACCGGCTGTTCGGAATCTAATCAGTGATGTGATGCTTGATATTCCGTATTATCTTTCCCATCATAAACAGAAGATGGTTCGTGCAGTAATTAAAGAGGCTAATAGGATATACCGGCTCTGGTGTCAAAATAATCCAGGCTTCCAGCAGAGTGGCAAAGTGCATATCATAGCTCATTCGCTTGGAAGTATCATGGCAATGGACATCCTCAGCCAACAGCCAACAATACTACCCCATATTGACTTTTCTAAGACTGACATTAGCGAGAGTATTTTTGAATTCGATACCAGAAACGTTTTTTTCTGTGGTAGCCCAGCCGGGTTTTTCTTATTGCTCCATAAGTGTTCGTCGACCCGCACGCTGCAATCAAGAGCTTAATTTATGCTAACCTGAACTAGCAAGTCTACTGCCTCGAAGATACCGAAACAAACCCGGCTGTGATGAGTACGATGTTTCGGATCCTGGTCTCACCGGTGAAGCAGGGACATATGGGTGCTTCGCGATTGACAATCTCTATAATGTAATGCATGAAACCGATCGTAAGTAAATGACGATCTTCTCCTATTTACCATACCGCTAATCAGCCCCTTCCTAGCAATTGCCTATCGGCTGAATGCAGCAGTTGACAGTGATCTTGCGAACTCTCTTAAACCCGCCTCAGTTCCCACTTCCTCAACGTCCTTTTTCCAAACGATAAGCAGCGTCTTCCGATGGAACTCCAAACCTCAATCTTCTCGACTCGAGATTCCTGCCCATTCTGTTGCCGGCTCTTCCACTGCAGCCCAGCAGCGACCCGGCATATTTACCAAACTACCGTCTACGATTGAAATGGAGACCCATGATTTTACCCGCGAAGAGATTGCCGAAAAACGCATGCTTCTCCTCAATGACAATGGGCAGATTGATTACTATATCTCCGGTGGCGGCGGCCCGTTGAATATTCAATATTTGAATATGTTGAGTGCACACAGCAGTTATTGGATCCTGCCCGACTTTGTGAGGTTTATAGTCGTTGAGATCGGAAGGAGAGTGGGCAGAAGTGGTACATTGCTTGCTTTGAGGGCAGAGAAGAAGAAGGGATGGAAGCGGAAGTAACGAATTTCACGAATCTTTTGGTGTTTCCGTAAACTGGAGTCCGGAAGTTTGATACCTGAACAATACCTGTCGGGCTTTTCTTTGGAATACGCACGGGCTTTTAAGGTATTTTATGCAGTTACTGTGATATCTGATATATTCCGGGCGGACAATAACATATGGGTCTAGGAACTTGATACTTGAGCGTCAGCTTGCCTGGTGGCCTGCTTTGTTTGATGAAATCTGGCTTTTAAAGTCATTACGGAAGCCAACTTGGTTAGGAAACTTGAGATCGTGATTGCTGTAGAGCGGCTAGACAAAATTTTGGATTTTTAGAACAAATTTATCGTCTGTCTCAGCATCGACAAGAGATTCCAGGCGTGCTCACATTGTTTAACATACTGTATAGCCAATCATATGCCTTCTATTTGGCTCATCAATAGTGCCTTGACTATCTCACCCTTTTCGAAATTTCGCTCCCTTGTTTCCAGGACCAGCAAGGCATTTGCCCCGGCCAAACTGCCAACTCTCGAACTCCGTTGACCCGTACTACTCGTCCCTGTGCTTGTCGCTAATAACCGCCCATCTTGCCCGGAACAAAAGACTATTGCGCGATGGTATTCTGTCCGTTTAGGATCGCCACGGATAGTGTGCGTCAGTGTTGCGTGCACGAGGGGAAGACCTAAACCAAGGCTGTGAGGCGAGACAGCCGATGCGGGGGCTGTGGAGTGGGAGGCAAGGCCCATGTATTTATGGAGCGATGGGAGAACGAAGAGATTCAAAGTGACGAGGGCGGAGGCTGGGTTACCTGGGAGAGAGAACATGAGGCGAGTCTCCCTTTCGGACTGGCCTGTGGGTGTTGAGCCGGACGGCTTGAATGGGATACTTGCAAAAGTTGTGGGCTTGCCGGGCTTCATGGTCACTCGGCCAAAGTGGATTGTTCCACCCAGTTTGCGCTCTATTGTTGGTTTGAGGAGATCGAGTTCTCCCATTGATACACCCCCTGTGGTTATGATTATGTGAATTCCGTCTCTTAATGCGTTGCGAAGACGTAGTTCAAGATCGTCGGAGGTATCATGGGCGATGCCTAGGTCGACAGTAGGGAATCCCCATGCAGTAAGGCAAGAGATGAGCGACGGGCGATTTGAGTCGCGGATTTGCCCACCAGTCAAGGTTACGTTGGCTGTATGCTCAATAAGTTCATCTCCAGTGCTCATGACCCCGACTCGCGGTTTTCTGAATATCTTGACTTTTTGAGTCCCAGTTGATGAGAGCAGACCAATTTCTCCTCCGACTGCGGTGATTAGTTGACCTTTCTGAAGGATCTTGGAACCCAATGTAACATCGCTACCGGGCTCACGGATATTCTCTCCTGGTTTAATGTCTTCAGCCATTATCTCCACAATTGCTTCTTCTTCGCCATCAGGAGTTGAAGAAATGAGAACCGTATCTTCAACCATGACAACAGCGTTAGCGTTGGGTGGCAACGGTGCTCCAGTTGTTATGCGGGCAATGGCTCCAGGTTCCAACGGTGGAGGCATTGATACAGCCTGTGCATGAGATACTGAAGCGACTGGGAACTGCCCTTTGGTGGTTCCTTCAGACGCTGATTTGGGGGCAATAATTGCATAACCATCCACGATACTCGCCCGATATGCCGGAACTGCTTCACTCGCGTAGATATCTTCAGCGAGTATAGAGCCAACAAGTGATGGGCCCACAGGCATCTCTATAACTTCTGGTTTAGGCGTATGGTCGTAGATTAACCCAAGAGCTTCGTCTACCGAAATCATAGGATAAGGAGATGTACGGTGGCGTCGACTTGCTCCCGCGGTTGGGTCATTGGATGTGTGAGGCTTGGGAGGATTATGGCCATGTCCATGCCCATGAGTATGAGCATGAGTATGATCATGCTGAGGGGAATGACCGTGGATAGGAAGGGGATGATGGCAATGGCCGTGCTCATGTCCTATTTTGGCTTCCTTCTCAAGCTTCTTCACACCTCCCTCATGAATTGAGCGTGAATCGGCTCCGGCCGCTTGGATACAAGCGTGAGGAATAAGCTTGATGACGGCCTCCAGATTTTCTTTTGCGCCCTTTGGTGATCCTGGAAGGGTCAGTATCAGAGTCCTGTACCGTACCCCCGCGACCGGACGTGCCATCATCGCAACTATTCCTCTTCTTAGCATTTGGAACTAAGCAGAACCTGAGAGGCATCCATACATGGTGTTACCTCTAGAGAGGCAGTAAGCATCCCGTGTCTGGAAACCGGTTAGCGTCTCTCTATTTTTTCCAGGCAACGCTTGCGGAACTTACACAAGCCCGGGAGCATGACGATGGATCAGAGGCAGAACCGCCTGTACATTCCATCGTCAGCCATGTTCATCCGTAGAACAAATAGACGGCAAAGGCGCGATTTGTGTATAAACTAACACAGGAAACATGAGTGGGAAAAAAATGCTATTCCTCTTTACCTACCTCTGGCGTCTCATCCCTCACCGCGAACCCGGTCCCGCCGGCAGTAACAATAAGATTAATGTCACTGTCGTCTGGATCGGACCATTTGCGGATCTGTCGCTCGATATGAGCTTTCTCATCCGACACAATCTCGATAACGGGTGCAGCCCATCTTTCTTCCTCTGCTGCAAAGACTTGAGAAAGTACTGCTCCGGCTCTATCGGTGGATGGATCCTTCGATGCGGTGTCCGAAACCACCAAGATGGCGGGCTTTAACTTCAGCTGGGCCATCACTAATACATCAAATAAGTTACACGGGGAAAACTATGGTTGCACTATGGCTTTGGGTTATAATTAGACTGGGTATGCTTTGTAGCAGCTCGATGTCGGCTGGAACGATGTTGGTAGAAGCTGGCGGGGAGTTAAGCTACGTAACAAGCTACGAGGTTAACCCATAATTACTTATGTCAGTGGCCATGTTGAGGGGTCGCCGGGATGCCGGCTGCTACTAGGAAGATAGCAAACAAACACAAAGAAGTTCCCGAACTTCCAATTTAAAAATTGAGAGAGTGATGGGCTTTATAACGCGATTAATCTTCCCATTATGAGTGTAAAAGAAACCATCCTAGCTAAAATCGACCCCGTTTACTGTCCGCGTTTAATATACAGCGCAAATGGACCAAGTAGAAATATAAAACTTCTCGCATAACAGACCGAGAGCTCTCTATGAAGATGATGAAATCAAACCTAGACGCCCAGGCCGTTTGTACATACATCCAAATTAAGATGGGGAAAAAAAAGAAGAAGATGCCCTTAAGGGGACGATTGCAGATGCCACCGTGATGCATTGATGCCGTTCTGGAATATCCGAGAAATAGTCATGTTTTCAGGAGAAATCCTTTGCCTTTCCTTGTATAAGGAGTCCGACGATCAAGCCGAAAAGACCGAGAATAGAACTGAAGATTTCAATGACCAGAATTTTAACGAACCTAATATATCAGATGGTTAGCCGCGTCAAGAAACAGGTCATATTTGGCTGGCGTACAAGCTAGGGTCAGAAGCGTCTGCCAGGGCTGCACTGCTTCCGTTGATGCCGACTGCAACGCCGCAGATCAGATTGCACATCCCGACCGTCAACCCTCCCCAAAACAGAGCATAACCCGTGTAGTAGTTATCTCCTGAATATAGAGTTTCACCGGGAACGTAGAAGACCTTCGAAGAAAATACAATGGACATGATGACACCATAGATAGCGACGACTTCGCAGAAAATAATCGAGATCAGGTTCTTTGTTCGTATTCTTGGTGCTTTCACGCCACCGCCGATGATGGAGGAACCAGTGATGAATATTCCCCTACAAAGCAATCGTGTCAGACTTATCCGAGTTGTGTATCGTTATCAATCAAAGCTAGGCTAACCATGCCGCTCCCACTACCGACAAGCCGACACAGAGTCCGATGCCAATGTTGGCCCAAGCGTATGGAGATACCGCTTCGAGGAATTGACCGACCTATTCGTGCAGTGAGACAACTTTCGGCGTCGGGGAGAGGTGGGGGGGAAACATACATTAAAAGCCTCTCCCTCGCCGTTAAAGAGCATGTCTAGATAGAGTTAGTCTGGAGGTCTTTCAAGCATGGACATGAGTGACGTACAAGCTCCAACCACGGTGAGGGCGACCAGCGTGCCTCCTGCGGGATAGTAGAGGCCCATCCTTGCATTAAACGAGGCGTATCCACAAGCAGTGAATGATGGAGCAGCCTGCCTCTGCTCCGGAGACACGACAAGCAACGGGTGTTGGGGTTCAAGAAAACTGATTACGGGCCGGCTTCCCGTGGTTGTGTTTTTTGGTGCTCGGTTGGTGAAGGTGTCAACGGAAGGCGGCGAGGCTTGGTTTGCGGGCAGAACGATCTTGGAGTTTTGGTCTTTAGCGCCGCACTCCGCCGTTCACCCTGGCATCTCGAGCGACTGTTTAACCACATTCACGCTGGCAATTTCTCCCTGCGCTTCTTTGATTGCTCTGTTGTTTTCGTTAGGATTGATTCTTGTTATGACTTTATGACTGGTTTCTGGCTTCCATAGCATCGCTTTAAACCCCCTGCTTTGCTCCAAAAACTTACTCGCCCCTTAAGTCGATCCCCTTCCTCATCTCGTTCCCCATGGCGTCCCAATCGGCAGTCGGGTCCTATTCGAACCCTTTAAAGAAGTTCAAGTACGTTTCCTCACTTTGCGCCGATTGATCTGTGGCAATATTCTAACCATCACCCAACAGACTCGTTTTTCTCGGAGAGCAAAGTGGTAGGCATCCATCGCGAGCATGCAACCCTACATGTAAACGGCCGTTGACTCACATTTCTTTGGCTGCTCACCAGTCGGTAAAACATCGTTGATTACGAGGTTTATGTATGATTCATTCGACAACACATACCAAGCCACTATTGGCATTGATTTCCTGTCGAAGGTGCGCAGACCCTCTCGAAGCCGGAAGTTTTCATCCGCTTGCAACGCTCAAACCGTGCACGAGTATCTCCTGACCTCGCGGTAATGAAAATCGCTGACGTTTTTATATTCTGAAGACAATGTATTTGGAGGACCGTACAGTTCGACTGCAGCTCTGGGATACTGCTGGCCAAGAACGATTCCGATCTCTCATCCCTTCTTACATCCGTGACTCCAGTGTAGCCGTTGTTGTTTACGACATCTCGAATGCCAAGTCTTTTCAAAATACGCGGAAATGGGTTGATGATGTGCGAGGGGAACGGGGGAACGACGTCATCATTGTCTTGGTCGGGAACAAGACAGATTTGAACGACAAGCGGGAAGTGACGACGGCGCAAGGCGAAGAAGAGGCCAAGAAGAATGGCTTGATGTTCATCGAGACTAGCGCAAAAGTGGGCTATAACGTCAAGCAGTTGTTTCGAAGAATAGCCCAGGCATTGCCAGGGATGGAGGGTGAGGCAGGGAGAGGAGACAACCAGAGTACGTGTTACCCACGCCCCTTGTTTCCATGGGAATCCTATGGCATCAGACCGTCGAGCTCACCTTGTGTCGTGCAGTGATCGATGTGAACATCAACCCCACCCAACCCGTCAGCAACGAAGGCTGCGCCTGCTAAGGACCACCGTCTTCTGACCCTCCTCGCCAGCATATCCTACGGTCGCACTTAATATCGTGTATAATCTTATTACCTTTTTTCTCCTCGTTCCAGCTTGGGTGGCGTCTAGACGGGTTTGTTACGTCTCATTCGGCTCAATTTTCTGCTCGCTATATTTTATTTCTTCTCTTTCTTTTCTTGTCTTCTTTCACGCCTGTTTTGCATAGCATTTTCCTTCACGGCCTTTTAATTTTGGCATTGTTTGACTGATATCGCCACGAAATGGTCGATTCACTTCCCCAAGTCGAATCTTGCTCGGGCAGAATGGCATGAATCTGGCATCTGTGTCCTTATGGGGGTTTGATCTAGACCCATCAAGACGCATTTCATCGATAGAATTGAGGAGAAGTTTTGGTAGATTTCAAGCTTAGGGCCTCCGTACTGCGCCGTGTACGATGGTACGTTCACATTTTGCCGATGGGCGTAAGTTTTCATCTGAACGGGTTACACCACCGCGCGGCCCACAGAGACCACGCACTACTACGTGCTCAGGTTCGTAGCAAGGGCACACACGGATGTCCCGGTGCTCATCTACGGGGCCGGCACCCTTCCCAGGTCGTCGCGGGTCCATCCCTCGTCCGCGTAAAAAGGCAAGCGTAAATGATCTTGAAGGGAGGTGAGCTTTGAGTTCGCGGGGGTCACCGCGCACTGGTCCGGGGGCTATCGCGCATCTGCTCCAGAGGACACGCGCGCCACGTCCGTGAGTTCAGCGCCCTTTTGTTTGGGTGCTGAAGGCAATCCGCAGGCCAGGTTGATATTCCGGAACCGGATCAACTCTGTGGCCGACACGCTGCCCAACCACATGCCAAGCCGGCAGCCAATCAATTGCCTTTGCGGATCGAACGGAGACTTTAAACAGGACTTTATTATTCTACAGGATTATGCACTGTTTTATCTCCACCGCAGCCTGGAAAAACAGCAGCATTCTTTCTTTGACCTCCAGTCCTGGCACGGTGTTATTCAGGGAAAAAAGAAAAAAATTAAAATAAAATAAAACATTATTGCATTGCTTGAGAATCTGCGATCTTGTGCAACGTCTAATCCCCCTTGCTGTTGTATGACAGCGCAAGATGGGCCGCTCGTTTCGATTTCTCCGCTTTCCGCGGCCACAGGTATAATGTTTCAAGCTTAATCCAGCCTTGTATCCAAAGACTCGAGCATTTGGAAAACTATGGGAATTTTATTTGAAAACTAACCGTCAGGATGTCGCAGACATTTCTCTATGTTATGAGCCTACAGACGGGCGCGTCGCTTATTACCCTTTCCCTCCTCCTTAACAAAGTCAGCGGACTGTACGGCCTCCTCGCCATTCTTACCGGTTTCCGCCTTTCTCCTTTCCAACTATCGATGTACATATACTCCATCCTTGCCCTCGTTCTAACCGCATTTTTGGCGCCGCACATTCGGAAACAGACGCCTTTCTACTGCCTGGCCCTGGCATGGTTTTATCTCCTGGACAGTCTGATCAATGCCGCGTACACAGCTGCCTTTGCGGTGACATGGTTCCTTGTTATCTCACAGCACCACCATTCTGCGCCAACGTCTGGTCCGGGTAGCTCGACCATGGGCGATACGGCTGGGTTCACCAATCCGAAATTCAACGTCTCGTCCGTTCACGTCGCACCTGGAGACGGTACCTTTGCTTCTACGGAGCCTGCATCCGCCCCCGCCGGAGCCGTCGATGGACTCGATGGGAAGCCAAGCCTAGGGAATGGTGTCCTTCAACCGGAGGGCCTTCAGAGCATTGGGGTTATTTGCACGCTGTGGACAATCCGCGTCTACTTCGTCCTGGTGATGATGGCTTTTGCGAGACAATGCCTCCGACAGCATGCTTTCAGCCCCAGATCTCCACTTTCTCGCCACGGTTCAGCTGCTCATAGTCGCAACCCATCCACTGTGAGTAATATCGAACTGGAGCCGAATCCATTCTCTGCTCGACTGCCAGATGGACAAGGATGGAAAGGCAAGCTAGGCCGTGCTATGATTTCCGTTGGTCGGAGGTACTGGCTCGATGGAGACGATGACGATGGTTGGATGTTTGGTCTAAACCGAAAATTCCATCGGAACCGTGGATTTTTCAATTCTGCGGATGGCGGGCTCAGCGAGCGTGAGCGGCGGCGACGGTCAGGGACTGGCCCTCCAGTTCCATCTCAGTCCGTGCTGCAACACATCGCCCTGCACCAGGGTGCAGCGGCCCAGGATGCCAACAAGCTCCCGCCGCCGGGGAACCCACAAGTACCGAAATCACAAAATGCACCGGAAGGCAACCCTTGGTAGCCTTTTGATATATTAGCTGTGATACGTTATTGAATGTGATGGATGTTGCGGATTTCAAAACATCCCGGATGAACTCTTTTGGTCTGGTACTATTGGCATTTGGCATGATCGTTCTGCATATATCTGCGTACGTGCGTACATACATGGTGGCTTTACCCTCCTATGTGAAACGACTGCAACAACCGGTGGAGTGATTTTATGTGATTTATTGGGTGCATACCACTTTAAGTGTTTTTCAATTTCAACAGCGCTGGTCGTCGAAATCTAGTTTCGTGCGATAAACTGAAAAGAAAAAGCTGGCAATTTCGAATGAAACAGGGCGGCCCGGCGGCGCCTTCAATGCCCCTGCTCAGCGGGAGTGGTCTATAAACGGTTGTGGCTCTTTTTTTTTTTTTTTTTCTCCTTTCCCCCAATCAGATTGATACATATTATTCCTGGGTTCTTGTGTTGAATTCGAAGTGGTTATGATGGACGTTGGCGTGGCACCTGGCGTTGGTCCGGGGGTTGAGGCATATACCGTGCGTTACTTAGGGGAGTGTGACATGGGCCACGGCTGTTTTCTGGGTTGATTGAATAATATGTTGTTGAATTTGCGGTTCGGTTGAACCCGCCTTAATGAGATGTCTCGGAAGATGTGGAGTGCTTTGGGAAATGCTCTGAGACGTATTCTACGGATTACAATCTAGATAACTACGGAGTAGATGAATTACTAATACCCCTCTATTGTTACTCTGCGCCTTGCAGTCGCCCACATGGGTTTACCCTTGTCACAGATTGGAGCCGCAAATCCTTTCCCCGGATTTGGCGGCATTTACCTGGCTGATCACGCAATTCGCGCAACTCTCCACGATTTTTCCCTAGGCATCAGCGCATGGTGGCTTCATGGGAAGGATGTATAGCAGTACATTCGATGGCCTTTCCACCATAGTATCTGTATACATTGCCCAGTAGAATATAGATTCCCATGGTCAAAATTGCTCACAAAATAGCGTAGGCCTGAGCTCCTTAATCATAGCATCAAAATGCTGGAGAGCCCGCTGGCCGCACTCGGGAGATAGTTAACCCGCGGCGGTCGACTGTTTGCACCGTTTGCGCTGTTTGCTGTGATAGCACCCTTTATTTGCATCGATGTCGTGATCTCTGGCCAATCAGCGCCCCGCTGTTCGGTCGGCATGTATGAGCTGCCAGCGGACTTGTGAAAAGGGGAATGGGAATTTATTTCTCAGTTCGTGATTATTTTTTTTTTTTTTTTCTTTATAAAGTCATTAGCAAAGCTAGACATTTCTTTGCCTTGATCTTTTGAATTTTCTTCTTCGTGTTCGCTGGATGTGGTGGCATTCGCGCGTAATATCACTCCTCCGTGCCTCGCGAATCGTATAGATCTGGCGTCCGCCCCTGCAAATTTCTCTGAGATGGGTGTCAACACAGCGGCTGAAGCAGGTGAGAAAATTTTTACCATTCATGAGATTGTCCTGGTATGAAGCTGGTCACTTTTCTAATATGTGCTTTGTTTAGCTGCTAGGGTTGCATATCTCTCCAGCGACCTGGTGCTATCGGTGCAGCCATCACTCCAGGGAGATTCGGAGTTCTCTCAGCAATTGAAGCAGCTCTCTGCAAAGAATGTGCAGGGAATAGTGTCACATGAAGTGCCAGAAGTTGGTGTCTCCATCTCTCACGATTTATCATGCCCAATTGTCACGGACAGCTCTGGCGCTAGTGAAGTGTGCTGACCAAATCCTATCAGGTTCGCGCAGTACGCCAAAATGAAGACCCTCTGCTTTCGGCGTTTCATCCATTGCAAAATGGGAAATATGTATCTGTGACCACTTCTTCATCTATCCTGCTTTCCTCAATCCCGCATCTTTATCGACTTGCACAGTATCCCATCGTCCTCCACGTTTCTCTGGAGCCGGCTGCCTTCCCGGACTTCTCTGTTATCAGTTCCATTAGGCAATGTGGCTTTTCATTTCTTCATTCTGAGACTCCCCAAGAAGCACAAGATATTGCCTTGACAGCCCATGCTTTGGCAATTAAGTCTGGAAAGGGTGTCATTCATTTCTTCGACAGCAGCAATGCTAGTGGTGACGTTCCAATTGCGGAAGAAGACCCGGAACTTGTTACCGAAATACTTGATTTGAACAGCGCAAGGGCTCTCCATCAATCCAATGGAACCTCTCAAACCATTTATGCAAATTCTGGGCGGATCGCGACAGTTGAAGAGCAAGGCTTGGCCGCTGCGCAAAGTCAAGCGGTGGCAACTTCAGAACTTCCAGCTTTATCCAAGGATCTTTCAAGCACAGAGGCCTCATCTATTGCTTCTTCACAGGGGGATAGCATTTCCGGGAGTGCCGTTCCCAGCTCCGCCGCAACAACAGTCGAGGCTCCAACTCGGAGACCGGTGGATGCATCGGATATTTTCCAAATCGCAGCCCATATCTGGGACTCCCTAGCAGCTCGAACGGGGAGAACTTATCATGCCATCGAGTACGTTGGTCCCGAAAATGCGAAAAATGCGCTTTTTATCTTCGGATCCACTCGCATTTTCGTCGACATTCTCAGCGACCCTAGTAGCAAGGGAGATTTTCCGGGTATCGGCATCATTACGGCTCGCTTATACCGTCCTTGGGTGGGCAGTCAAATATCACGAACAATCCCAACATCGGTAGAGCGGATAGCCGTGCTGGAACAAGTCCGCAAGACCACGAAATGGGGCCCGTCATTTTTAGATCTTTTATCCAGTTTAGCCCGGCAGGGCGGCGGAAATAGTCCTCTCCTTGTCGGCTACAGACTGGGATATGTTGAGCCTTCAACCGTACGACAGGCTCTGCGTGGCATCTTCCAGAATTTAACCGCTTCTTCTCCAATTCAGAATCTTGATGTCGGCACGCAGAAAGAACCATCCGAGGTAGCGAGCAAGTTGCAATTGGAGCAACCTGCAAACGAGAATGCATATGTAAAGATCCTCAACCAACTCTTCGATGGCCGTTTGCATGTTGCAAACCAACTTGGCTCCCAGCACGCTGGAATTTCGGCGACGGTTTCCACCAGCCCGGAATATGGCTTTGGTTCGCTGATTGCGCGGATGGAACGAAGGGAACGATTTGTCGGCGAGGTCCAGGAGGCTGTCAAGTCCAACGAGTTCGCTACAGATATTCCGAGGAACTGGTTGTCTAAATGGGCATTAAATGCCGCCGAGCCCAAGAAAATTAACCAGATTGCCCCTGATGTAATCGCGCGTTTGTTAGTTGACGGCTCTAGCCTGTCCAGGGAGCTCCTCGCTTCGAAGCAGTTTTTCTTCGCAGAGTCTCAATGGCTCATCGGGTCCGATGCTTGGGCCTATGACCTTGGCAACTCTGGTGTGCATCACGTTCTTGCTTCCGGTGCAAATGTGAATATGCTCATTATCGACTCCCAGCCTTATTCAGAACGTGTTGCGGCTGATCCGACTAGAAGAAAAAAGGACATTGGTTTATACGCCATGAATTATGGCAATGCCTATGTCGCCTCTGTTGCCGTCTACAGCTCATATACCCAGGTATTGCAAGCGATCACGGAGGCAGACCAATTCAAGGGTCCATCCGTAGTTGTTGCTTATCTTCCGTACAACAAAGAGGATGACTCTCCGTTGACCGTGCTGCAAGAGACCAAGAAAGCTGTCGACTTGGGATACTGGCCATTATATAGATGGAATCCGAACAACGCTGAGAAAGGAGAACCGAATTTTGCATTGGATTCTGAGCGTATCAAGAGAGAATTAGAGGAATTTTTGCGGAGAGATAACCAGCTTACCCAGATCATGAAGCGCAATCCTAGGTTCTCTGCGGCTTTGTCGGAGTCATACGGCTCCGAGGTACGTGCTTTGCAGAAGCGTGCTGCAAAAGATGCATATGATAAACTATTAGAAGGCCTGTTTGGGGCTCCTCTCACCATCTTGTTCGCATCGGACAATGGAAACGCAGAGAATTTGGCGAAGAGATTGGGCAATCGGGGTAAAGCCCGAGGTTTGAAGACCGCTGTTATGGCCATGGATGATTACCCAATTGAAGATCTGCCGACCGAGGAGAATATCGTTTTTATCTCCAGCACGGCTGGCCAGGGAGAGCTCCCTCAAAACGGGCGCAATTTCTGGGAAACCGTTAAGAATTCTGCAGATCTTGACCTTAGTTCTGTCCATTACTCCGTATTTGGCCTTGGTGATAGCCATTATTGGCCGCGAAAGGAAGACAAGATCTACTATAACAAGCCTGGCAAGGACTTGGATAGCCGTCTCTCATTCCTCGGCGCAAAGAAACTTGCAGATATTGGATTGGGTGACGATCAAGATCCAGATGGTTACCAGACAAGCTACCAAGAATGGGAGCCCAGATTATGGCAGGCTCTCGGTGTTGATAAGGTTGAAGGCTTGCCAGAGGAACCACCGCCATTGACGAACGAAGATATTAAAATTCAATCGAATTATCTCCGTGGAACTATCGCTGAAGGGCTCCGGGATACCTCGACTGGTGCAATTTCCGCCTCTGATCAGCAACTCACGAAGTTTCACGGTACTTATATGCAAGATGATCGCGATGTCAGAGACGAGCGCAAGGCTCAGGGCCTCGAGCCCGCATACAGTTTTATGATTCGTTGCCGTTTACCAGGCGGCGTCGCCACTCCGCAACAATGGCTGCAAATGGATGCAATTAGCAGCGCATATGGTAACGAGACTATGAAGCTCACGACACGACAAACGTTTCAATTCCACGGTGTCGTCAAAGGCAAGCTTCGGCCAGCCATGCAGGCGATCAACAAGGCTTTGATGACCACTATCGCTGCATGTGGTGATGTCAACCGAAACGTCATGTGCAGCAGTCTCCCGGAGCTTTCGACTTACCATCGTGAGGTCCACCAGGTTTCGAAAAAGATCAGTGACCATCTTTTACCTGCCACCACCGCATATCACGAAATCTGGCTAAAGGACGAAAATGACAAGAAGATCCAAGTTGCTGGCGACGCGATCGTTGATCATGAACCGCTCTATGGCCCAACATATCTTCCTCGCAAGTTCAAAATCACCATCGCTATTCCTCCTCACAACGATACAGATGTTTACGCTCATGATATCGGTCTGATCGCTATCAAGGGAGCTGACGGACATCTCGAAGGGTTTAATATCCTCGCTGGTGGTGGAATGGGTATGTCACATAACAACAAGAAGACATATCCTCGTACAGGCAGCATGTTGGGCTACGTTCCGGCCAATCAGGCACACATCGTTTGTGAGAAGATTATGTTGGTGCAACGAGACCATGGCGATCGAAAGAACCGTAAGCATGCTCGTCTAAAGTACACAATTGACGATATGGGCGTCGACGTCTTCAAGGACAAGGTCGAGGAGATCCTTCCCAACGGACTTCGTTTCGCACCACCTCGTCCGTTCAAATTTGATTCCAACGTCGATACTTTCGGCTGGCAGAAAGACGAGAAGGGGCTTAACCACTTCACATTCTTCATTGAAAACGGCCGTGTGGAAGATACCGCGGACTTCCAAATGAGAACCGGCTTGCGAGAGCTTGCTGAGCTCGGCAAGGGAGAATTCCGTCTTACCGGTAATCAGCATTTAATCCTGTCCAATGTCGAGGATGCGGACCTTCCAGCCATCAAACAACTGATGGCTAAATATAAACTTGACAACACTGCATTCAGTGGTCTCCGCCTCTCCTCATCCGCCTGTGTCGCCTTCCCTACATGTGGTCTTGCGATGGCCGAATCTGAGCGCTACCTTCCGGTCCTTATAACAAAGTTGGAGTCAACACTTGAAGAGAACGGCCTTGGACGAGATAGCATTGTCATGCGCATGACTGGATGCCCCAATGGCTGTGCCCGTCCCTGGCTTGCTGAAGTGGCATTTGTTGGCAAAGCGTATGGTGCTTATAATATGTATCTCGGCGGTGGATATCATGGGCAGCGACTGAATAAGCTGTACCGTGCTTCAATCAAAGAGGAGGAAATTTTGGACATTATGAAAGGGTTGTTGAAACGGTATGCGCTGGAGAGGAACGTGGATGGGGCCCTTCCAGAGAGGTTTGGGGACTGGTGTGTTCGCGCAGGAGTTATCAAGGAGACAACTGAGGGGAAAAATTTCCACGAAGGGGTAAGTTGACTCTAATTTGTTCGCATTCGAGAAGTTTTTCAGCTGTAGGTATCGCTAACAGACTACAATGCAGGTCGCGGAAGATGAAGGCGAAGAATGAATGGACCAGTGGAAATTCCTCTTTCTTGCATGCGCTGTGCATACCTTGAATTTTGCATTTTTAACGTTTGATATCATATCTCCCGACCTTTTAACCTAGTTGATACCTTTCTGACTATGTCGCTCGTGTCTTCCAGAGGCATGAGTTGGTCTGGTGTGGGGCTTGTTCTTCGTTATAAGGATGGACTCCAAAAGCAGTAGTTATGTATTAATTCTGTGTATCCACTGTGATTGAATGCCTGGTAAAGATTTTCTCGACAAGTATTCTGTATGAACCATTGAGATGACTTGCACAGACAAGAAGGGCTGGTGTTGGGATGATTATGGTAAATTCGGCCCCAGAACGAAGTGCACAAGTTCGTTGAGTTGGTTAATTTAAAGTTGGAGCATCTTATCGATAAGCAAATGTAAAAATTAGGACACTACGGAGTACACCTGATCCCCAAAGCTCAAAACTCATCTTACGACCCATGCTGCCGACGGACGTGCTTTTGCAGGTAATGGGATGTTGACTCTGGTCACCAATCTCGAGCGCGTAGAATTCCTTAACTGTCATTCTGAGCTATCATGATGCCCTGTGAGCAAGAAACTCTTTGCACACCCCTCAATTCTCCAAAGCTGACCACAGTGCAAAGACACTGCCTCTGACGATGACCCTGCCGACGATCCAGTTATCGCATCCTACGACATTTTCATTACCGATGCTCAAGTCCGCCGCTTTCTTCTCCAATATCCCGATCGCTCCTCCACGCAACCTTACAGCGACCTCACTCTGCAGAAGCCTACCGAACTACGACTAAAACCTAAAACTGGACTTGTTGAAGTTGATATCCCAATTAACACACGTGTCAACTATGACGAGCGGAAGGGGCTGCGTTACGGAAATGCATTGAAGAAGAGCCGGATTATTCAAGAGGGAGGGACACATGGCATAGCTGGAGGATTTAATACGGGAGGGGTGGTAACTGGAAAGACGAAGCTGGAGGGTGATTCCGTGGCCAAGGACTATTGGGATGATGAAGATGGTGGTGGATATAGAGACCTGGAGGATGAGGAGCTTAAAGCCGGTCATATTATGACAACACAAACGCTGGGAGGGAGGATAAAAGAGGCAATAGAGGGGGATCCGGTTTACATGCTCGGTGCTTTCAAGGATAGTGAGTCTGATGGGAAAGACCCGAGTGATGTCATGAGCAGGATACTGATATCTGTTGCGCTTGCAGATGAGCTTCACCTTGCTCCCCTGTCAGCCATTGTACCACTCCGCCCTCAGCTACACCACCTGGATGCGTATGATGAAGCCCTAGTTAAAAACAAAACGACAGTGAAAGGAAGGAAAGATGGAGATGAAGAGGGTGCATCGCGTCCCACGGAAGCACGAGCGATCGATGTTAAAGTTAAATCTGCGGAATCGGAACAGACTGGCGGACAACGGAATAATGAGCTGTTAAAACAAATGCAAGATGAAAAATGGGAAAAGTATACGTGGATTGACGAGAACGTGAGTTATTTCTTCCTTTACCCTTGCACATCTTAATTTGCTCCTTTTACCGACCCTAATACGCGATACAGGACGAGGAGTCATGGGATAAATACGAAGAATACATGTTCAATCGGACGATAGAGGAGCCTCCACAATTAGAATCGGCTATCGAAGCGGATGATTACGTTGATGGCATGAGCGCGCCTCGGGTAGACCCCACGCGACCGGATATGACTGGATGGGCCATGAAGATGAGACGAAAGAAGAGAAGATCGTCAAGCAATGCTTTGCATGCATCAGGAATAGGCGACGGCGATGTGGACGTAGCTATGGCGGCGAGCTGAGACATCATAGCGGGTACGGAGTATGGAGTATTGAGAGCATATACGGAGTGCTGGCTGATATCCTCTCGGCTTAGGCCACTCTTGCTGATTATGTAACTAACTAGCATCGGATGATTAATCGCGCCATCCACGCGTTTTATTGGCTGATTTTAGTTTGCCACTAGTCCCTAACCGTTGAGTGCATCACGTGAGTTAACGCCGAAAAAAAATTTCGGTGATCACCGCTTACTCAGCCAGCTATGATTTCGACGCTGCGACGAAGCTTTTTTTCTTCTCCAGCTTCGACTTTCTCTCTACTCCGATTTGATTGCAACAAAGGTCAAGGGGGAAAGGGATCGGTTTTTAATTCAATTCTCCGTCCTCTCCCTCCTCAGTTCTACCTTTGCCTTTTTCTTTTCTTTTGTATATTTGTTTGTGTGCTTTGTATTTCTTTTAATCCCTTGTTCTCAAATCCATTCATTTTCAAGACATTCGCCAGTCGCAGCGATGTTATCTCGCGCCGCCCACAGAAAACATGCCTTTTATTCCCTACAGAGGTCCTGCAAACAACTGACCTTACCTTGGCTATATCCAGCACTTGCAAGATGCGAATCTGCATCTGCCAGGACCCCTTCGATCGGGCCTCCGTCCAAAACATCGTTTCCCGTCCCACCGCCTCGTGTCACCGCATTACAATCTTTCCGTGCTTTCGCAACTGCGACCTCAGATGTTTATGTACCGTTCGAAGGCCTTGAATCATACCACAAACTTGAGCCATATAATAAACTTGGTTCGGAAACCTCGTTCACAACGCCGCTCCAAACACCTCTGCCCTTCTCAGATCCCTCAGACCCAACCGAACAGGATGCATCTCCGCTTATCGTTATCAGAGACTACTTGGCAACGAGGCCAAAGGCTTTACGCAGAGAGAAAAGCATTGGGGGCGATACCAATGAGATGCTTGCAAATTTAGACGTTAGCTTGACCGTTGGCATGTTCGACCGCGCCGCTCAGCTCGTTCATCGCCTATCCACTCTATACCCTCATGGCTCCCCCGAGATTGTCGACCTGCATAATAAGTATATACGAATGATGGTATCGCATATGATTTTGAATCGTCGACCATCTTTGGTATGGGACGTACAAAAGTGGTTCGAAGTTCAAATGTTACAGCTGGCCAAAGTGGAACCAGATGCTACCACATATGCCTTGATGTTAAGGATGACTCTGCGCATGCTGCTTGGTCCAAGACGGGATCGTTCAGTTCGTCGATACTGGAAAATGGCGAAGGAAGCCAATGTGGAAGAAGAAGTGTTAGGCCTTCCAGTCCTTTCCGAAGCAGACCTTGGCCTTCTATCAGAAATATGTTCCTCGGACTTCCAAGGGGCGGCTCTTGGTGATGTCAGCGAGTTACCAGACTCGACTCCACCCAAGCCTTCAGAGCTAGTTTCTCCGCTAGAAGATCTACCTGCGATGCCTGAGGTTAGGGCTACGTTGCAAAAGGGTTTTGGACTCACCTCTCTAAAGGAAACGCTGTCGCTATTTAATCAATCTAAAACCACCACGGAACCCGAAGCGGTAAGCTCGGAGTCCATCCGAGAAAGGCAACTTCGCTTAGAGCAGGATTCTGTCATCGCGGCTATGGAGCGCTGGCGGAAGGAGAGCGCGCAGCGAAACTCTAGGCCCTCGAACCCCACCGGAGGCGACAAACTCGGAGGTGTGTTGTGGGATTGGCACCAAAGCCTTCTCACGAGTATTGAAGGAGAGATTCAGTCCATTCTCAAAGCCCAAGAGAAAAAACGAAAAACATCAGAAGACAATGATCGATGCGAATATGCTCCTTTCATGAATTCCATTGGCCCGGATAGGCTTGCTGCCATTACAATCCTGGCAACAATGAACGCTTTGGGCAAGACTGGAATGAATAAGGGAATACGACTGACTCGGCTCATCATGCTTTTGGGAAGGGCTGTCCAGGAGGAATATGTAACTGATCGGATCCAGGAAACCCCCTCTAAATCTGCGCCGCTCGACAGCGGCAGACGTGCAAAATTGGTGCAAGACCTTATACCATCGAATCGTGGTAGGAAGGGAGTCCGGGAGTCTTTGATTGAAAAATATAATGAAATTCACGAGCCCATCAAGTGGAGTGCGGCGGTGGAAGCTAAAATTGGATCTCTTTTAGCATCGATGCTCTTCTCTTCGACGAAAGTTGTTGTTAAACAACAGAACACCGAGACGGGCGAGATCACGTTCGTTAAACAGCCTGCCTTTCGCCACGTCTACCAACTAGAAAAAGGGCACAGTGTCGGATTTGTCCATATACATGATAGCGTTGTGGACAGATTTCGAAGGGAACCTGCGAGTTCATTACTTGCGAAACATTTACCAATGGTGTCCCCCCCACAGCCTTGGACTTCATACCGTTACGGTGGCTTCCTAAACCAACCGACAATCATTATGCGGGCCCGATCAAATGACTCTCAGTGTTTGCAAAGGCAATATGTCAGAGCTGCCGCGAGTCGTGGTGACTTAGACGAGATTTTTGCAGGGTTAAATGTTCTAGGAAAGACTGGTTGGCGGATCAATAAACCAGTATTCGATGTGATGCTCGAAGCCTGGAACTCTGGTGACGAGCTGGCCGATATCGCTCCCGTGGACCCAAATCTTCCAGAACCTACGAAACCTGAAACCGACGATCCGGTGCAGCTCCGGGCGTATTATCGTTCCAAGACTCTCGTTGATAATAAACGGTCTGGATTGCACTCTCAAAGATGTTTCCAAAACCTCCAACTGGAGATTGCACGCGCGTACGTCGGTGAGACGTTTTACCTACCCCATAATATGGATTTCCGTGGCAGGGCGTATCCGCTACCTCCCTATTTCAACCAGATGGGTCCAGACATGTGTCGTGGACTGCTGCTCTTCAGCAAAGGCAGAGAGTTAGGTGAACGTGGCTTGAGGTGGCTTAAAATTCACATTGCCAACGTCTATGGGTATGATAAAGCCAGCTTCGACGAGCGGGCTCAGTTTGCCATGGACCATTTGGATGATGTGATTGATTCTGCAGAGAAAGGGTTAAACGGACGACGGTGGTGGCTTGAAGCTTCTGACCCTTTCCAGTGCCTGGCAGCTTGTATCGAACTTAAAAATGCACTTGCTTGCCCTGATCCCACCAAATACATATCTCATTTGCCCATTCACCAGGATGGTTCTTGTAACGGGCTACAGCACTACGCCGCTCTTGGCGGCGACATTATCGGTGCCCGCCAGGTGAACCTCGAACCGTCCGATCGTCCATCAGATATCTACTCGGCTGTGGCGGACCACGTTCGTCAATCCATCGCTCAAGAGGCCGCTGCCGGTAACCAGCTTGCAAAAATACTTGAGGACAAGGTCAACCGAAAGATTGTCAAGCAGACGGTGATGACAAATGTGTATGGCGTTACTTTCCTTGGGGCTATAAGACAGGTCCAGAAGCAGCTAAATGCATTCTTCCCCGAGTTGAGTGAGCGGAACGTTGTTGGAAAGTGTGCCACTTACATCACACGAAAGATTTTTGCCGCCTTGAGCTCAATGTTTACCGGTGCCCACGAGATTCAGTTTTGGCTTGGTGATTGCGCCAACCGAATAACCCAATCTTTGGGCCCCGAACAGATCGAGGCTCTCGAGGCAGCTAGGCACGTTCCTATTTCTGGTACCAGTAAGGCCAAGAAGAAAGCCATCATAGATGACTTGTCAAAAAGATTCCTATCCACAGTCATTTGGACTACTCCATTGAAGCTGCCGGTTGTCCAGCCGTACCGAGAAGCTAAAACTCGCCGTGTTGTTACTACTCTCCAGACCCTCAGTATCAAAGATCCTCACTCTTCGGATGTTGTCAATCGACGCAAGCAACTTCAAGCATTTCCACCTAACTTTATTCATTCTTTAGATGCCACTCACATGATGCTTTCGGCAATTAAATGTGATGAGCTGGGCCTCTCCTTCTCCGCAGTGCACGATTCATTCTGGACACACGCTGGTGACATTGATACCATGAACCGGGTCTTGCGCGATGCTTTTGTTCGCATGCATTCCGAGGATATTGTTGGAAGACTAGCTTCGGAATTTAAAGCTCGATATTCGAAACACGTGTATCTTGCTAAACTGCGACCAAAATCTACAGTAGCGCAAAAGATTTCTGCATGGCGCAAACAGAACGGAAAGGGGAAATCAAGAGAACATCAAACTGATGAGCTTCTGCTCGAATACAAGCGCCTTCAACTACTTCGGTCGACCGACGAGCTGGAAAGAATAAAGGGCGAAGCAATGGTTACTCCTGGGAGCATCTTCGCAAGCTGTCAAAATGCGGAAGAATCTCTGGTCTCTGTCCAATCTCTCGGTGTTGCTGCTATGGGACACATCTCACCAGAAGACGAAGCAGCGAGTGTCGATTCTATGCTCGATGCGGAGGAGGACTCGAATTCCTCCAGCGAAATGTTTACGGCGGATGACCCTCTTGACACGGCTGCGGAAGGCCCAGAAGAACCTAGTTTTAAATCCGAGAGAAAGAAGACTTCCGCGGCTGTCTGGGTTTGGCTGCCGGTGACATTCCGTCCCATTCCTTCAAAGGTAAGTTTCACTGCTTGCTTTGATCTCACATGCTTGGCTTCAAGATGCTAACTTGTATATAGGGCGAATTCGATGTTAAGAGGCTCAAAAACAGTCAATACTTCTTCTCTTAGAGCAGCGTTGGCTCCTGGCCTGCCATGTTCTCTACATTTTATCGTCTCGATGTGCATGTTTCAAAGTTATGGTTTCTCTTCCAATGCATTATAGCGGGCGTTTAAAAAATAAGGTGAAAGGAGTTTGCGTGTCCCGTTCTATCCCCGATTTTTGATAAGCTTGGGCTCAACGTGGCGTTCAAAGGGATATTAGTGGTGTTCTTCGGGAAATGGATTCCATCCACCCGGAGTCCGCGGTTTGATTCTCTGTACATTATGTTGTTTGAAAATATCCCTCCCTGATTCTTTCACGCCCACTCTCCTCCATCTTCATGTTTATCCCATTTGCGGAGTGTCTGGTTATATTCCATTCATCCCTCCCACAAGTCTCAAGCTGGCGACTTTTCCAAGGGGGATTTTGATGTATTCTGTCCGCTAAGAACAGAAGAAAAGTGGATTTTCAGGCGGCTGTTTGGAGTTGAAGATTTGGATGTTGCAGGATTTTTTAACATGTATACGGGATGTCGCACATTTTGTCCAGTTTAAATACATGTACCATAGATATCACTTATATTCAATGCAGGTGAATAATAATATGCCTTATTCCCTCATGCTTTCTAAACGATACAGTATCTCTGTTTTTCGCAGAGGAGTTAACTTCGGGCGACAGTTGAAGGCTCTGGCGCGGCTTGGCTGGCCCCGACGGTGGAGAAGTTAAATTTCCCGGTAGCCGTTAGTTAGTTCCGAGCATCCAAGATGTTCACCCTCAAATCTCTGGCACGAAGAACCCCAAAGCCTGGCTTGGATTCGATTATCCGAGCAACGGGGCGGCAAACTCGTGGTGTTCATCTCGCCCCTCCGTTTCTGCTAGATTCTTATATTCCGCGCTACCACCTCCTTTCCTCCGCCGATGCATCGAAAAAACGCTCACTTGCACACACCCATCTAGCCAACTGCAACCTGTGCCCACGCTTGTGTGGTGTGAATCGCTATGAGAGGACAGGCCATTGTCTGATTGGTGCTGAGAAAGTCAAGGTCAATGTGATTGCGCCGCACTTTGGTGAAGAGCCATGCGTACAGGGAATTAACGGAAGCGGATCCGTGTTCTTCTCCGGATGTAATCTGCGATGTGTATTTTGTCAAAACCACGTGAGCTTTGTGTTCAGTCACTATTGCAGATCGGAGATGGGTGGGCATATTGGCTAATTTATTACCGTTTCCGGGCAGGACATCGCGCATCAGCGGAATGGCTTCGATTTGACCCCTGAGGAGCTTGCGGAGTGGTATATGAAGCTGCAGGATGTTGGTAACGTTCATAATATCAATCTTATCACACCGGAACACGTTGTTCCCCAGGTTGCCCTATCTATTCTCCATGCACGGGACTTGGGCCTGAAACTACCCATAATCTACAATACTTCCGCATTCGATTCCCGCGAATCCCTCGAACTCCTAGATGGTCTGGTCGATATATACTTACCAGACTTCAAAGTTTGGAAAAGCAGCTCCTCGAAAAGATTATTAAAGGCAGATAACTACACTGAGACAGCGATGGAAAGTATAAAGGCTATGTATGCCCAGGTTGGCGATCTATGCTTCACAGCTGACGGTATCGCAAAGAGTGGCGTACTGGTTAGACATCTCGTTATGCCTGGGATGGAAGAGGAGGGAAAGGAAATTATGCGCTGGTTAGCACAGAACGTTTCAAAAGATATTTATGTGCATATTATGGAGCAGTATCACCCAGACGCGCACGTTGGGAAACCGCGACGTGCCACTGGAAATAGAAACAATGAGAAGCAACAGATCCGATATGCCGATATAAATCGGCATGTCGAGATGCAGGAAGTTGGAGCCGTTCAAAGTGCGGCGAGGGCAGCAGGGCTGTGGAGGCTCTGTGAGCCTGCTGAGCATGGTGGTTTTCACCTCTAGGAGGGAGCAGATAGTTGCCTGATAAAACTCGCCGCTACCTGATATGCTGCGCATTACGCCAATACCCGATTCCTCGATCAAGGAGGCCAGTCAGAGAGAGGTAGGCGGTTGATATTGAGCGCTCAAGAGATGACTTCCATCAATTTCATATCTCCTAGGGATTATGCATGAGAAGATTCAGACTCGTGAGAAAGACCGGCGTTTGAATAAATGTTGGATGAAATTGAGTTAGGCAAGTTTCGACAAGCTGTTCTTGACGGAACACAGTCGAAGCCTGATCGGCAGGCTGCAAGGCCAAGAAACAGGAGGGTGAAGTTTTTTTGAATACATAGGCTTTGACATGAAGTCCCCATGTGCTCTGGCAATCGACAAATGGCTTGGAGCTTGGAGCCTGGGCCCCAAGTGCGGATTACTGCAGCTAAAAGTGCCAATAGATGTGTTAAGTAGCCTTCAAAAGATAGGTTCTCGCATATGTAACTATGGGTATCTGGAGTCCTCCGTATAAACATCAGCTATTAAAAATACTTTCCATCAAAGCGTGTCCGTGTTTTGTGACTGTTTTATTCATAGTTTGCTTTGGGCCCATCGCACTCCGTAATGTGTGTGAACAGAGGTGTTGCTTTTAGTTCCGGTCGTAGTCCAAGAAAACAATCCAGCCTTCACATAGTTAAATACATCTGTTGGTGCATAATATGATGAGACACTGTCTTCTTCGCGTTGATTCAGGTTTACTCCGTATCGGCTAGGTTATCACGGAGAGGCCCTTCAATACATAGTTACAGTCATTCTCAACAGGTATTCTCCCGACTGGCAAGATGAAGCCGATAGTTGCGGTTCCGGCGACGCTATTACTCGTCTACCGCGCCTGGTCCAGAAAGTCTTTGACTCCACTGGGAATCATTTTTGCTACGCTCACAGCCATTGTACACTCATTTCATCCTTCACCGGCGCCGTTCGCATTCTTGGGGGTTTTCTATCTGGGCGGGACGTCCATGACAAAGGTTGGGGCTGTTTTCCAAACATGTAGCTCTCCGTCTCCGCTTGCAGGCAGAGAGTCGCTAACCATAAATCACTGATTTCCAGATAAAACACGATGTGAAAGCGAAATTGACAGTTTCGGCTTCCGGATCTGCCGGCGGCGAAGGCCCCAGAACACACATACAGGTCCTGGCGAACTCGGTGGTCGCCTCGATTCTAATTCTATTGCACACTTACCAGCTCTACCAGAATAGAGGGCACGGCCCCCAGTGCTTTGCTTACGGGGGAGATCTCTTGATGGTGGGGATTGTTGCGTGAGTCCAATTTATGAATCATGCAGCCATAGGCCTTGTTTAACCACCCGACACCGATGAGCTGCAATACTTCTTGAGACCCTCCATTCACTTGATGGCACGCCGAGCTAAATGGTATCTTCCTTCGCTTTCAATAGGAACTACGCCGCCGTGGCCGCAGATACCTACTCGAGTGAACTCGGCATCCTCTCCAAGTCTCCGCCGCGACTGATAACTTCTCTCACGCTCCGCAAAGTACCTCGCGGAACAAATGGTGGCGTCACACTAGTTGGCCTTGGTGCTGGGGCTCTAGGAGCTTTCACAATTGCTATAACCTCCTTGCTATTGCTCCCCTTTTGCCCTTCGGGCCCTCTACCGGAATTTACAAAAACCGGCTTCGATGGTGGTCGCGCGTGGGGTCCAAGGGAAAAGATAGCTTGGGTGGTCGCTGTGACTGTTTGGGGAACGCTAGGCAGTGTACTGGATAGCGTTCTGGGTGGCCTCTTGCAAGCCACGGTTGTCGACAAACGGTCGGGCAAGGTGGTGGAGGGAGAGGGCGGAAGCAAAGTAAGTGGAAATTACTGTGTCATATCCGAACACCATTTTTTGAAGATATGGTGTGTTGTCATGCCGAACTGATTACCTTTCTTCATTACCGCTAGGTCCTTGTTCATCCTGGAGCCGTGATTCCCACGGGACTCAACGACACACCTATTCGACAAGGCAGTCAATTACGAATAACTGAAGATATCGTCAATGCGGTTACGCCCCGACGGCTGAGGCATGAAATGAAAGTATCGGACCAATCTATCGGTGATCCGGCCGATGTCGAGCACGAAAGTAGGAAGATTGAAACAGGACATGATATTCTAGATAACAACGCTATTAATGTGCTAATGGCAGCAACCATGAGCGTGGGGGCAATGGCTGTCGCCGGCTATGTATGGGGTGTACCTTTCCAGAGCATGCTGCGTTGACGCAAAGTAATATTTTATGATAGTTCTTCTACGGTCGCCTGCCTTTGTTTGTGGAAATGCGTTGCTAAGTTTTAGTCATGTATAAATCTGGATATGACGTTGGCCGCATGAAATAAAAATTCACAATATTTCGATAATCTCGCACTTGATCAATTCTAGGTGTATGCATTTTATTCCACGGATAGCCTCGCCTGGGTTGTCAAGGAGTTGGTGGCAGCTCAGCAGCAGGGACACACAGGCGTCTCGGTGGTCTCCTTCGAGTAACGCCAAAGTTCGACCCACGATAGTTATGCTGCTGGTCATAGTGTAGTTCTTCAATATCTTCTTCATACTCCATCAGCCACTGAATGAGATCCTCTCCCTCTTTATATTTTCCAATACATGGTCTCGCATCCAGGAACGCCTTGGCGGCTTCCTGCCGTTGGCCTTGTAAATCTAGAATTCTTCCCTTCCAGTACAAACACTTTGCATAAATTGGAATGTACTTTAATTTCTCTGCCTTTTCCAGTGCTTCTTCCACAAGCACAGCCGCCTTGCCCGGGAATCTATGTGAAATTAGGCCTTTTACTCGCAAAGTGATAAGGTTGATATTGAGCTCGTAGCCTTGGTAAAGCGGATTATCATAGAGAAACTGAAATGGCGGATCTTCCTTTATGACTTCTTCACCGCCGTCTGAAAGTGGAGGGCTGAAGCGAGTATGCGGAGGCCATACAGGGATATGAACAATTTCCGTTGATTTGTATTGCATGAAGAATTCTTCCAGCTTTGCTCGTCGTGCCTTTTCGACTTGTAGAGCTTCGGCGAGGCGGGCATTCGTCTCCTTCGCTTGTTCCCAGCGTTGCAGGGCCTGATCTCTTTCCTCCCGGATTGTGGATAGATTGTGTTTCAAACGGGAGCTAATTCTGAGAATATATTGATCCAAATTTGTTAAGCTAGAACGTAAGCTGCTAGGGAATGAAGGGGGCTGCTGCACATTCGTTTCTTGTCAGTGCTATTTTTTATCTTCACAAAATCCTCTTCTCAACCCGAACCTGAGACCTTGCTTACCCATGTTCGCCCGAGGCCGTGAGGGAGAGAATCGACATCGCTATCACTATCATGACCACCATTCTCTTCGAATTTTGTAGGACTCCCCAACGATGAGGCAGTTCCCACAACACTACTAGTTGCATCATTTGGGACGTTTTCATTCGCAACGATACCACCAAACAAGGAAACCCATTCTGACTCCATGTCCATCTGGCCATGGGAGCTCTGCAGGTTGGGAGAGAGCAGGGCTGTAGGATCAAGGCGAGGTTGCAAACCGACTGGCATTTTCGGTAATTCGTAGAAAGGTCACCTGACCTCTATATCAGACGTATCTCCTCGGGAATCATGGCATCCACAGGTTTGGAAGAGACTCGGCGGAATCTAGATAAAGTTGGAGTTAAACCACTAAGGTAGGAAGCGGTTGTATCCATTTATATACCTCAGGCGTCCTTTATTTCAGCCTCGCTTTGAAGCTTTTGTTTGAGCGCGAGTCACTCTTTATGAGGTCCGACCTCTTGAACCGACCAGCATAGTCGAACAATGGTGCATTTTTGAAAATCGGCCCACCGGGCGTATTGTGCTGAGCATTTATCAAAGAACAATAAAGAGTACCCGAAACATCAAGCAACCTGGTCTATTGAAGAATATGAGGAAGCTGATTAGGGAAATTATACCAAAAGGACGTTGAACCCTTCCTTCTTAAAGGACGGCAACCGGGATCCTCTTCTGCGGGAACTGGGACTAATACCAAGCATGAATATGGCATATAAATCATCATAATTCCCCTGCAAAAGACACCCCACGTTTTCGGTCTATCATGCTAGGCCCGATATTGGCGTCGATGAAACCTAACCATGCACGAAACCTCGCATATTGATGCCGAAATGTGGGATAAGCAAGCGCGGCAATGGCCTTTAGCAGGAATCGGCATGTTCCAGGTACATTAAATTTCGGGCCTTTGGCGCATGGACCTCAAACTTTCGACTTGACAGCTAAATCAAAATCATTGCAAGGGGTTAGCTCGGTTCCAAATCCAACGGCAAGGAGCCTCGCGGCCCGACTCAGTTGATGAGTTCTTAACCGGACATGCACTCTGTTCACTTTGACTTCGGATCCTAGCATATCGCTCGCTCATCAGCATTCAGCGGTAAGTCCTTTTTGAACAAAGATATTTCAAGAGCTCTTCATAACCCATATTCACGAAAATCTATGGCATATCCTTTGCTCTGTGGAAGACTGAGTATCCAGGTTTAGAAAACCGGAAAATCGTCGAAATATCGACACCCGTTTGAAACTGCGGTTTTTCCCAGTCGACTACTGGACAAGGCCCACAATTCCGGACGAGGATAACACAATGATTATTCAACCTTGCCTGAATGGGAGCTGGGTCTTGAAGTGCCAGCGCGCCTTGAATCCTCTGGCAGGTCGTGGATATTCCGGGATCAACGTGTGCAGATATCCAGAGACTTTGGTCTGTTTGCATTGTTTACCTGCCTCTCGGAGTGGAGCCAATACAAACCTTCCAAACGCTGCAAACAACCCCACCCTATCCCGGCTGGCTAGTAAAGATTGGATAACAAACAATGCAAACTCAGCAAACTCCGCGAACATGCCGCAGAACGAACAAACCCCACGGCTGGCTCTCGTGTTGAGGCTGACCTGGATGACGCCCTTCAGCAATCGAGTGCGAGACGGCAAAGTTTGCCGTTTTCCAGAGGCCCGAATTGACGCTTGCGAGCATCCAAATTCATACTGCTTGGTAATATGTACGTCATGCTTGTGGGGCGTTCTGACAACCCGGTCCGTCGTACCTTTGCCGCTAGCCAGGGTTCGACTCCAGCGCTGGCTCAGTGGAGAACTCGAACACCCCCAGAAACTTGAAAGTCAATACACCAACCCACCTCTCAGTTCAAAGCAGAAGTCGAAACCACACAGGGTCACATCGGCAGAGCAGGAGCATGTTTCTCTGGTTGGTGGAGAACCTTGGATCCTTTCGAAGCTACCAGTCTGCATGGATGGATATACTCCGTCCAGGCTCAACCCTAACTGGCCATGACCCCTGACGTCAGGTATTTCTCCTCATCCCTCAATCGCGGGTGATATCGGTTGACTTGGAGTACCTCGACACCTTTGTACTATACGTACAATAGAGATGTGGATTAGGGAGTCCGTTACCGACTAGGCGGTGAAATACCTACGCAGTACTAGGGACTTCGTACGCAAAGTCCGATGTGCAATGCTCCCCACCGCAAGGTTGTCAGGAACGAGCTAAGGAGCATATGTCGGCTAGAATGTCCTGATTCCAAACGATTCTTACAGGCTTCCTGCACTTCCAAAGGTTAAACTCCGCACCCATTGCTGTTCTGTTGCAGGCATATGCATATATAATCGACCCCCCCTAGAGGTTGAAAGTCTCGGTCGGTTCCTAGCAATTGGATTCTGTGAAGTACTGCAGATATCGAGTCTACTTCCCTGACGGCTACGCGTCAATTATCATTTTGATTGTACACTTAAACTCGTGATAAATCTTACCGATCGATTCATCATGGGTCTCGCGATGGGAGGAGTCAATATCATCGACATCCGTCGCAATAACCTCAACAATTCGTTGGCTAAAGAAGTCACTCGCGGGCTCGATCCAAAGAACGGTACCCAGCGGTCTTTGCCAACTTTGCTTCTGTACAATACCGAGGGACTTCGTTTGTTTGAAGAAATTACATACTTGGACGAATATTACTTAACAAATGCCGAGATCGAAGTCCTGACCACACATGCTGTCAGCATCGTGGAGCGGGTTCCCGAAAATTCACAACTGGTGGAGTTAGGCAGCGGGTTTGTCTTCTCTCACCTAATGCCAAAGCATCGCAAATCACCTTCGGTGTGCTATCCTTGTAGCCGGAATTGTCTTTTGACCGAACTATAGGAATCTGCGAAAAGTCGAGATACTACTAAATGAGTTTGAACGGACAAAGAAACTAGTGGAATATTTAGCATTGGATGTTTCGTTGGAAGAATTGGATCGCACTTTTGCAGAACTCCCGTCAAAAAGTTACAAATATGTCAAATGCGGCGGGCTCCTAGGTACATATGACGATGCGCTATCCTGGCTCAAACGTTCTGAGAACAGGCGCAAGCCGACGTGGGTAATGTCGATGGGCTCTTCCATCGGCAATTTTACCCGGTCCGAGGCGGCGCAGTTTCTGGGTGGCTTTGCGAGAACGTTAGGAGCGGACGACGCTTTACTGATCGGGCTTGATTCCTGTAAGGATCCCCAGAAGGTCTTTCGCGCTTACAATGATAGTAAGAATGTAACACGGGAATTCTACCTTAACGGGTTGGCAAACGCAAATTCTATCCTCGGGTTTGAGGCATTCAAACGCGAGGACTGGGATGTTGTTGGAATATACGATGAAGTGGATGGTTGTCATAAAGCGTATTACACTCCTACGAGAGATGTCACTATTGAGGCGTGGTCTTTTACGAAAGGAGAACGAATCTTCTTCGAGCAAGCCTTTAAGTATGCGGAAAAGGAATACCAAACTCTGTGGCAGCAGGCGGGCCTTACGTCGACAGCCCGGTTTACAAGCAGCACAGGCGATCACAGTGAGTTAGAATTCCACTCTTCATTTCTCACGGGTTTAGAAACCTCGGCGTGTTTTTTTCTCTCCTTTTTTTTTTTTTTTTTTAAGATTGCTAATTTGATGATACGTTGATTATTTTTGAGATATTCATCTCCTCTCATCATCGCCGTACATTCTTCCCACTCAGCCAGCGGAGTATGCTGCGACCCTGACGCCGTCTCTGAAGGAGTTTGAAGCGCTTTGGAAGCTATGGGATACAGTCACTACTGGCATGCTTCCTCGAAATGAATTGCTATCTAAGCCGATAAACCTGCGGAATGCATTGATATTTTACCTAGGGCATATTCCGACATTTTTAGGTACGTTATATCAACTGCTAAATGGCTGCATGCTGACATGTCTCAGATATGCACATTACTAGAGCCACTGATGGCCAGCCCACAGAACCCAAATCGTACTGGTCTATCTTTGAGCGTGGCATCGATCCAGATGTGGATGATCCGCGGAAGTGCCATGATCATAGTGAAATTCCCGATGCATGGCCTCCTGTTGAAGAGATTCTCCAATTCCAGACAACCGTCAGAAACAGAGCCCGTTCATTACTGCAAAAATCTCAAAATACGACCAACAGACGGATCCACGAAGCTTTATGGATTGGATTTGAGCACGAAGCAATGCACCTGGAAACATTCTTGTATATGTTGCTACAAAGCGACAAGGTTTGCCCTCCTCCAGAGATTCCTACGCCAGATTTTGAATACCTAGCAATGAGATCTGCCCAGGAGAGCGTCCCTAATGAATGGTTCATTGTGCCCGAACAAACGATATGGATCGGGTTGGATGACCCGGATCCGACGCGGATTCCATTTCGGTCCTTTGGCTGGGATAATGAGAAGCCGCAGCGTACCGCCAAGGTGTCCTCATTTGAAGCCAAAGGTAGGCCGATTACCAATGGCGAGTATTGCAGATATCTGGAAGCGAATAAACTAGCTACCGTTCCCGCTTCCTGGACAAATTCGTCCAGTGGATTATCCGAACCTAACGGCCATGCTGCATCCCATACCAATGGAACCAATGGTCGCGAGACAAGTGAGGCCAGTGCCTTCTCACATCTCCTCAGCAAGTATCATGTGCGGACAGTTTTTGGGCCTGTGCCACTGCGCTTTGCACTCGACTGGCCTGTTATTGCGTCGTATAACGAACTTGAACGCTATGCAAATTGGGTGAACTGCAGAATCCCTACTTTTGAGGAAGCTAGAAGTATTTATCAGTACTCGGTGTTCCTGAAAGATCAGGAGATTGGAGTGCAATCTTCTCTCATAGACGCGTCCAGGTACGTAGCGTAAGACATGTTTTACGAGAAAATCAATTTTTGCTAATACTGCGCAGCAATGATATGGAAGGGCCGCCCAGAGACCTCAATGGCTTTGTGGAGCATCGAAATGGCAGACCTCGAGCACCGGATCACCAGCCGGTTTCACAACCTCCCTCAACCCAGATGCCAGTGAACGTTGATCTCGACGGTTATAACGTCGGGTTCAAACACTGGCATCCCACCCCAGTCACACAGAACGGAAACAAGCTTTCCGGACAAGGTGGCATGGGTGGCGCTTGGGAATGGACAAGCTCAACATTAGAGGCCCATGAGGGCTTCAAAGCCATGGATTTATATCCTGCATACACGGGTACGAACCCTCAGTATTCGTTTCCACCAACTCATGGGCTACCGCTAAATTTGAGAACTAACCGATGATGTAGCTGATTTTTTCGACGGGAAACATAACATTGTCCTTGGAGGTTCATGGGCTACCCATCCTCGTATTGCTGGACGCACTACATTGTACGTATCAATCCCCGTCATTCGTCAAAGTGCAGGGCTTCTTTGATGTCTGGATCGCCCCAGAATTGAGCTTGCTGACTTGTTTGTTTATTTAGTGTCAATTGGTATCAACGAAACTATCCCTACGTATGGGCGGGCGCACGTCTCGTGCGCGATATCTGAGCATTCAAAAATTGTTACCATTTTCCCAGCTTTTTGGTCTTCAATATGTAATTGAAAATATTTCGGGTTTGAATTTGAGGAAAGGACAATATTAATGCCTAATTTTCGGTTCCTTTCGATGATACTGTATCCGTGTCGCGTTTAAACACTAGATGCCCCTAGAGAAACCAGATTAGTGCATAATTGGGGGCTACAATTTGCATGACACTTGCTGGTCCTCACCGGCTATTATTGTTTTGGACTTTGGACAACAGGAGTCAATCCTGATGCGTTTGCTTTCTAAACCAGTGGAGCCTGGAGTCCATCATTCCTATGCAGCAAAACAAAGCTGTAATCCAGGGTAAGTAGCATTAAGGATTGGTTGCATTTTGATGCACCGGCTTGCATGACGGAAGCATTCGCAGAGTAGTTATTGCTGCGGGAAAACCTTTTCTCAGCTGGTCCACCATCGGGTCAGAGCTTTGAGCTTTCGGCTTCGACACTCATTAACCGGGAAGCTCAAAGAGCCACTATTTTTTCAACATGGCAATCTCGTTTAGCGCTAAGGTCTAGCTGGCTACGGGCAAGCTGAGCTTAGTTTTGGCAACGGCTCCTGAGCAGTTGGAGACCTGGTCACTGGGCGTCTCCATGAAGGTGATTCGGGCTCGAGCCATCCCGATGCCGCAAGAAACGAGACGTCTTGACTTCCTTCAATGTTTGATCACTGATCGGGGAGCTCAGCGGCTAAAATGATTCGTGTGAGCATGGGTGCTAGTGATTAAAAGGGGTGTACCCTCAATCGAAGGGAGGTATCCTCCTTGCGACTTTTCTTCATTTTCTTAGCTGGACAAAGAGAGCGGTTCCTTTTCTCTGTGTTCTTTTCATCAATCCTGTGTACGGAGTTGCTTGATTTACACATTTTCCTTTGTAGGGTTCGAGTCTGACCGCAAAGAATGTGCGCCCTAGCCACCATTGTCGCCGGATTTATGGCAATATTGCCCATCCTGGCGGCAGAAGGAAAAGGTAACAATCTTAGTATCGCTGTTGTGCACGTAACCTCAGTTGTCGCGCGCTCCTGGCAACCTCTTCACTCGACGACATGGCTCTTGCCCAGACTCCCCTTGACGACGGAAACGGCTGCTGTCCCCCTGATGCCCCATACACATCGATTGGAAGCCTAACCGTTTGCGACATGCCCTGCATCGGCACAATTGGTGATTGTTGTCCCTATGGCTATAGCTGCCACACTGGAAGCACAGGAGGCCGCAAGATCGAACCGATTCTTAACGCCAGCCTTCCATCCATTCCGACATCTGAGCCTCTCTCGAGCGAATTTTCCTTCTTGATACCGTAGCGTATGGAGCGGACTCCTCATAGGGAAGACACCGGTGGCGCTGGCGGTACTTTTCCCATGTCGCCAGACCTGAGTGAGTCGAGCACCTCTCGACTGTCAGCGTCGAGTTCCTAACCAGCAACCAACGATTATGCGGCTGGTTCTTTTCAGGCCTAGAATTGATTTTGGTTGGTCTCTGAAATGGGTCTTTGTGGAGCCTATTCCAATAGGCATAGCTGAAGAATGATACCTAATTCTTTAGCAATGAATGCTTTTGGATGACTGCTAAAGCTGGTCGGCTGCACTTGATATTGGGCATAGTAATGAAAGGCATGGTCCGTTTATTAAGCAGATCAGGGGGTGCCTTTCATTTCATTCTATAATCCTAACGAAAAGGCTATGATAAATACTCTCATTTTATGAAGATGTGGCCTGTCGAGCATCGTAGTGATGAGAAGTCAAAGGCTGTAGATTCGTCTCCGCTCAACATGGAGACATGGAGAAATGCTGGTTGATGCCGGTTGAGAACTTGTATTCCGCAAAACAATTATCCAAAGCGGCGGTTGCTGGTCTTGCAATTTGTGCGCTTAGATTCGATGTCGTGACGGAAAGGCTCTTGACTGGGAAAGCACGCGAGATAGTTAACGTCGAGCAGCCCAGCTTGACACGTCGTTCGAGAGAACCAGAAGACAATGTAGCCCGCAATTTGCAATATCAGCAGTACAATGGCTGATCCTCCATTTTCCAAGGAAGATGAGCTTTACCGAAAGCTCTCTGTGAGCTGGAATCCACCCTCCATCCATCGGCAGCCCATCTCTGGAGCAGGCGTCGCATGGACCAAGGACTGGCTCCCAGGCCAACCGCGGATTAGATTGCAAGACGCCAAACTCGCACTGTACCTCGAGTCGGAGCTGATCACGAAGGATCTGGACAAACTTGCTCCCAATCTCTGGCTTGTGGCCACACCGGACAGCTCAGACATCTCCTCACTCACACACCAGATCGTCCGCGGTCGCCAAATAACCGTCACAGAGCAACCAGAGCTGCATCTGGTTTGGAGTTACGATCGTGTCTTTATTAAACCGATACCCAAATACCTTCTTTCCCACGCGTTCTGGGAATTTTATCTCAATGGCGCCCGCCCACCAATCCCTGGGCGGCCGAACACGAAAATCACCAGCGCGGCGCTTGGCTTCCTCCGGTCTTACTTCTACCTCATCCAACACAGATCCGATTTCGCTATCGCAACAAACAATGATCACCGCTTGATACCAAAGCACATCTCTTATGCACAATTTTCCTGTTTCATCAGGGCGTTCGGCAGAGATAGGATCGGTGACGACGTCGTTTCCCCACGATATGCGTACGGGGAGCTCGGGCTGACACGACTGAACCTCTCGTCCAAGGTTTTCCTCCAACGCTTTACATATCACAAGGTTCACGGGCAGTACGGCGCTCGTCTCGCACAATTTTATGGCCCTGTACTTTTTATGATTGGAATTTTTAGCTTGGTACTCAGTGCACTGGAAGTGGCACTCTCTGTTCAGGCAATTATTGTATCGGGAAAGCCGTGGATGACCTTTGCCCGTCTCTCTCGGTGGTTCGCGATATTCACTATTGTTTGCTCTGCTATTTTAGCATTGCTTCCTGCGATGTCTTTGGTTGTCCTGGCTGCTCGCGAGTCCAGACTTGCGCTGAAAAAATTGCAGGAAAATGGCATATCCTTGAGACCCGCTTTAGATAAAGAAGGGGACAAGACAACGGTTTAGATAAGTGCCCAGAAAGGACGAGTCTGAAGAACGAAAGGCAGCATAGACAATGAACCCTTATTTCCTTGGCTTCTTTCTCCCTATTCGCCCCTTTCCCTTGAGAGCTCTCTCACGTCAGCTTAAGCGTACTTATTTAGGCCTGCATCTGCCGTTAAATTGTCTTTGGTTTGTGACCTCTTCGTCTTCCTTATACTCACATGCTTAACAGAGTTTATAGGGCTTCGAGACAAGGAAAAGAAACATCCTTAATCTCACAGCAGATCTGTCCCACTTTCCCAGGAAGTTATGTCAGGTTTTGAGGATCCTTGATAAGCTTGTACTGCCAGCCTTTCAAGTCTTTAGGGCTCATCCGCAAAACATAGCATCAATGGCCCTTGCAACTTCTTCAATGGGCTAAATGCTGTTAGAGGAAATGTATGGCCATTTTTTTAAGGGGAAATCAATATCGGCTCTTCTGGTGACAAAGGGGCCCGACTTGACCTGATAATCTCCTCAGAAACTCTGCGATACCACCCTGCATTAGCAACAATAGTGTCGGTGATTCTATCAGCCTTCGTAGGAAGGAGACTGCTTAAGGATCATCTCTCTCTGAAAAGCGGATGTGCTAAGGGACTGTAGGCAAGGTATATAAGGACACAAGAGTCTGTATCAACGGCATTTTTTCCATTGGGTTTCAACACCATAAGTCACTGACTACAATTCTCATGAATTCACTCAATCTATTCACAGATCTGTGTTATTGATTGTCTCATTGTTTATTCACTCTGCAAGCTTTTTTCGTCACATCCTTTGTCACAACATTCACCTGCTCTGTTTTCACCTTGTATCTTTCAAGCTAATTCACTCTTCACCAGCTAACTTTCAGTGATGGAGGGCATCTCACCTGTGGCCATTGGACTATTTAAGTGGGAGGATTCTCCTGGCCTCTGTAACCCTTCCTTTCCTTTTTTCCTTCTCCAGGTCATCCACCATACTCTGCTCTCTCTTTCCTACCTATTCTCATCTATGTGAGCAATGCTAACATAGTTTCTTTCTATTCTTGCGTCATAGATCATGGTTGTGCTGTATGTGGCACCTCTCTCAATAACCCTAAGGCCAAAAGGACCTGCTATGGCACTCATAGTGAGCCATGCATAAGATATCACCAAACCATGTTTCACATAGGTGAGTACTCTTTTCGTCGAATCCCTTTCGTCGCATATTTTTCACTTCACTTTTGAGGCTATGTACAAGGGAACTACTGAGAGCTAACTGAGGTTGATATCAGGCGAAAGTCATAAATGTGATGCGTAAGTTTCACCTTTCATTCATACCTTTACTTATCACTCAGAAGCTAATACATTGGCCTTTACAGATGCAGGAAATCTAATGAACTCCATGATAAAAGGCACAGATATATTGCCAAGTATATCCAGGAACTTCATGAACTTGACCAGGAAAATGATTTATTTCACCAAAATCTTGGAGCATCAGGCTCATCAAAAATAGGAATCTCAGACAAAAGCACCCCATTTCCTAAATCTGGAACAAAAACTCCAGCTGTCAAGGTATCATCTGACTTTAGAGCTCCGTCGAAAAGCAGTGCCTCCAGGCGAGGCTCATCTGTGAAACATTTAAGGAAGCTTATAGTCGATCACCGATCCAAGTCCGTGCATAAAAACGCACGGGCTATACTGCCAAAGGCTGTCCGCTGGATGGATAATCCGGTCTTTGGGACAGCCGAGGAAAACAAGTATGCTCGGACACACAAACCCCGAGCCAATAGTCAGAAGCTCACTCCGGCGGCTGAAATGAGAAAGGATATGATCCACCAATTAATGAAAAGTCCACGCTTGTCTAATCACCTCAACACGCAAACATCGAAGTCATGGAAGCAGACGCCCGCGAAGCTTCGGCGGGAAGAGAAAAAGACTATGAAATACCTCAGGTTGACTAGCAAAGCTCTCAGGCGGCAAAGTATGACTTGTACTTCCACGATTACTACTAATGAACTAGTCGAAAAGGTGAGCCACGCAATACACGGACCAACCAAGGCGCTCTCTTCAATGAGTCCGGAGGCAATCTCACAAGTCTCCGTTGAACACATAACCCGACACGAAGAACTTCAGAAGAAGGTAGCACATATAAAGTCCAGCCATAACTTGAAGTTTGAAGACAAGGATGGTTTGCTAGTCGCAGCCAGTTTGAAGATCCCATGCATTCGAGACATCTTGGACAAACTAAGTGTCAAGCCCCTATCCCCCAAAGACTCCAGGCAGCGAAGAACGCTGATGTGCAGCTTAATCGAGGCAATTCTCGGAGACTTTGAATTTCTCGCTAACGAGGCCAGAGAAACCCTTAAACGTGCCGCAGGATACTGGCGGTTCGCCAACAAAAGAACATACCTTGCCATGACACAAAACAACAAGACAATTAACTGGGAAACTGGAGAGAAAATAAACGAAGACGCATTTGACTCTTCGGAGCAAGAGTAATAAATACAAAAGATACCATTATAAATGAAGGATTGGGGGGCGGCGCTTTTGAGCTCCAACGCGGGTGCGTCGCTGGGCGCCGTCAGCAGGCTAGGAGAAGCCGTCAATAGAGAATATACTCTCAGAAAATACTCGGAGATAGACATTACCAAAGGATGACCAGAATTGGGGATAGGCTGGATGGATAATTAACATGAATATTTCAGCCCCCTCCCACTATTTGACCACAACTTCAGCATGAGCACAGGCGATACAAAAAAGGATAGTTGAGCATACCTTACAGGGAAAATAGATTGTCAATATATGCTATCAATAAAAGAATCAATACAGACTACGAAGAAACAAAGGCTTTGGACAATGAGCGGCATCATATCTCAAAGGCAACCGCTAAGTTAACCGTTAACAAAAAAAGTCTGGGCTCGATTAATTGAAAGATAAATAATAGGTTGAATGGTCCAATTCCGCGACACACTCAGAAAGCACTTCGGAATCCGCAAAAAGTGGTATCCGGAGAATAAAGGGCGCATACTTTGCAAAAACAAGCAGCTACTATTGTTAAAAAGTACCAATTGCTTCAGCGACGCAAAAGGTTGTATAAAATCCGGGCAGGTAGTCGGAAAAGCCACTGTGTGGCAATTTTAAGCCTTATATTTTCTGAAGCACTTGCGTTGCTCGTCTTTCAATTCACATCAAAACGCTAGTCCAAAATAAGTTTTCAATACCGAATATAACGGAATCCGGTCTGTGGGAATATGGCGATATCACTGTCCCTGGGGTCTTGCACTATCATCTTTGTTGGTCAATAATGGCAAAAGGTAAAGCAGCAATGCCGAGTTGCGGTTGGCTCTGCTTCACTGTTGTTGCGTTCCGCCGGGTATAGCCAAGCCAACGGGCCCTGAGAATCGGCAGCCGCGGCCTCATGCTCTTGCGGTGCGTGGTTCCCTCAGCATTGTCTTCGTGACTATCCCAATCATCGAGGTTGGGAATGTGGTTCTAAAGAGAGGCAACCAGAGCCCCAGGACCACCGGTGCTCGAATTTGCCATGATAATTATAAGAGTACTCCCCGAAAAACATCACAAATTGCCACTGATGAATTATCGTTGACTCAGCCTCGCTGCCGTTGCGGTGCTGCTTATAAATTAACAGTCCAAAGCGACGACGACAGAAGCTTTTTGGACGCTGGTGACTTTACGTCCTGCTCACTGTCTTTGCAATCGTCGCAATGGCCAAGGTAAACGGCCTGGCTCCGAAGAGAGGCAATCCGAAGCCCAACCTCCCAAACTGCGATTGGCTCGGCACTCGCTGCGTTCCCAGCTTGCTGCCATCCATGGGGTTGGGTGGCTGGTAGAAACCCAAGACACCCCAAGTAGGGACCATTGAGAAGGCTTCAGCAAAATGCAGTTAAAACCTGGACCACATTTGCAGACGATGTTGCACGTTTAACACCATCGGATGCGACATATAGACGCCGCTCGATTCTATCACTGACTAAGAAATATTAGTTAACTATTAAATATTAACAACTGTGACCGGTGTCAGTGCCATATTCACCAGGGGCTCGATACTGAAAAGGCGAGCCTTCTGACAACGAGACACTAATCGCTCAGACCAGACTTAACCTTGCTGGAGGAGGAGGACGAATGCCGTTCGAATGCTTGCTCGCTTTGCAACGCAGTCGGACGTACAGTTTTTCCATCACCGAGCGGCTTTTCCGGCCGAGAACCGATAAACGCGGGGTGCATTATGTCATCAATAAGGGGGCGGCGGCTATTCGTTAGCGGGAAAGTCGCATCAGACGCGTTTATCAGTGGAGCCGCTGCTCGAGGAGGGGCATCACACGGTCAAAGGTCAAGGAGGCGCCGGAGCTTAATAAATAGGATAACTTTCTGCTTTCTGTATCTCCGGGAATAGCAAACATACGCACTTTTGCTTATTTATTCCTATAGAATTGTCAGATAATCTAAGTTCACAAAAAACACATTTTTATTCAATTGCTCCCTCACAATGTCCGTAGAGACGTTAACCACCATCTCCCCCACCACCAACGGCCCCATCCTTACCCGCGCAGGCATTTCAGAGTCCGACCTCCTTACCCTCCCACAGACAGCCCAAACGGCTTTCCGCTCTTTTTCCCGCTCTACGACCCTTGCTCAACGCCAAGAAATTGTCGCAAAAGCCCTTGCCATCCTCTTGAAGAAGAAAGATGCGCTTGCACGCGAAGTCACGGAGCAGATGGGTCGCCCGATCGCATACACGGGCGCAGAGATTACAACCGCAGTCAAGCGTGGAGAATACTTAAACCGAGTGGCGGGCGAAGTTTTAGGGGACAAGATCGAAGCAGACAGCGAGGCGGGATTCAAAAGATACTTAAAAAAAGAACCTGTTGGAGTAGTATTGGTTCTCTTTGCCTGGAACGTAAGATTTTCTCAGTTAGAAGTTCGCGTAACATAAGGGATACTGCTGACGTTGGGGCCATCATATGAAATAGTATCCATATTTGATCCTTGTCAACAGCTTGATCCCGGCCCTTCTCGCTGGGAACGCGGTAATCCTCAAACCCTCGCCCCAGACCCCAACCGTTGTCGAACAGATGGCTGCTATTTTTGCCGAGGCGGGCCTCCCACAGAATGTAATTCAATACTTCCACTCGGGGTCCCCCACCTCCATCGAAACACTTATTCGCTCTCCACTTATTAATCACATTTGCTTTACTGGCTCCGTCGCGGGGGGGTTAGGAGTGCAGAAAGCCGCGGCAGACAGAATCGTTAGCGTTGGGTTAGAGTTAGGTGGCAATGACCCTGCATACGTCCGTGACGACGTTGACGTCGCTTGGGCAGCCGAGGAAATTGTCGACGGGGCAATCTTCAACAGCGGCCAAAGTTGCTGCGCTATAGAGCGGGTATATGTTCATGAAAAAATTCACGATGTGTTCGTGGAAGAGGTTAAGAAGGTTATATCAAAATACCGGGTAGGCGATCCATTCGATGAAAAGACCCAGATTGGACCTGTTATTTCGAAGAGAGCCAAGGAGAATATCCTTTCACACATTGACGATGCTGTGAAGAAGGGAGCCAAAGACGAAACTCCCGCCAACTCGACATTTGAGAATATGCCGCCTGAAGGCAATTTTGTCAAGCCAACACTATTGACAGGAGTGAATCATGATATGGTTGTCATGACAGACGAAACCTTTGGCCCCGTTATCCCTGTCATGAAGGTTAAAGATGACGATGAGGCCATTCGGCTGATGAATGACAGTGACCTGGGATTAACCGCGAGCGTTTGGACTAAAGATGTGGGTACCGCAGAAGAGTTGATTGAGCGGATTGAGGCTGGAACAGTGTTTGTCAATCGTGCTGATTATCCAAGTCCGGTATGTTCATATAACCCCGACTAATGGCCTGGCGGAGCGCTGACTCTTTCATAGGATCTTGCCTGGACTGGCTGGAAGAACTCTGGGCGAGGAGTTACACTGAGCAAGTTCGGATTTGATCAGTTTGTGAAGCTGAAGAGCTTCCATTTGAAGGATTATCCAAAATAGGTCGAGGCGTCTTGTCTTGCTGCACATCTTGAGAAGTTGATCACAGGGAATCTTAATCATGATGCTCATGTAGAAAATGCAACCAGAAATTCATCATCCTTGAACAAATGACGGGTCGCTATGCAATCAGGTTGGTAATCCGAGGAGTGCTATAGTTATCAGCGCGACTTAATATGGATATATCGTAAAGCATGTCATCCGATGCTTCAGTCCAAGAGCTTCATGACCGTTCCGTCGACAATTCAAAGGGTAGCCCGAAAACTCTGACTCGGGCTATAGAAAAGTCGGGACTTCACGAAGGCGTTGCTCCCTAAGTCTGTCAACTCCATCGCGGCGTTTCTCGAACCTCGAGTCCTGCGCAGGCTTCGCTTTGGAAACAGACCGGCTGGGGTCGTCCTCCGTAATCGGTGTAGTGGATTCATCTAGTTCGTCGAATTCATCCAGTAACTTGCTTATGCTGGACTTATGCTTTGAAGGCTGAGGTGTCTTGATGGGTTGATGTATACGGAGGCGAGATATTGTTGAACTGCGAGGGTGGGGAAAAGCTGTTCCTGGTCTATGACTTGGCCCCGGTTCCGTCGAAGCTTTCATCACTCGAGGCAGCACATTCGGATCGCGAGTTAAGGGTACTGGAGGGAGACGAGAGACAGTCTTGGTTGTCGGTCTCGAAGGTGCGGCTGACGATTTATGACTAGTTACGGCCGATCTTGGCCTCGTCTTATCGCTCATGTCGAGGGAGTCATCATCTTCCGAGGAAATTTCTTGCTCTTGAAAATTTCTGGCCTGTCCCCTCGCAGCTAAATTCACCGCAGGGCTCCTTTTTTGTACTCTTCCAGAAATAGGCCGGCGACATCCCAGCGCAGCCTTTGTCGCTGATTTAATACCATGTAGTCCAACCAGCGACCTTGACGGCTTTGGTGCGGCCATCAGCGGCTGTAGATGCGTCCCAACCCAAGGATCATCGTCCTTATCTCCCTCGCTCACATCCACATCTTCCGCTTCCGAATCAACGAGCGGCCGGCCGGCGGCATTCCTCAACTCATCCAATGCCACTCTACGTTTTTCTGCAGCAACCTCGGCCTCTATTTTCTTCTTAGTTTCGTTGCTCAGTGTTGATTTTCCGTCCGTCCGTCGGGATATTCCTGCAAGATTCCCCTCATTGGCAAGCTTTGCTTCTTTCTTGCGGCGGGCGTATTCGGCGTAATGGAGATGACGCGTAAAGGCTTGAGCTGTAGCAAGAAATTCATCCTCAACCATTATATACACTTCATCGTTTTCTAACCCTTCGAGCATTAACCTATGAGCGCGTCAGTCCGTGACTTCAAGTCCTTGAAACGCGACGGGGGGATGGGTGATAGGAGGAGAAACACACTCTTCCGGAGGAGGCTCGCGAGCTGGTGACGTAGATGGAGATCGATCTTCGAAAATTCTTTCAATATTTATCCACCAGGAATCAGAAGTACTCACTCACTGTCTCTTCGCGCTCTTTTGGCGCGTGGTGGAGCATGGTCTTTCTCCGAGTCCGTCGCAGGGCGCGACGCGCGGGCAGAAGTGCGAGAAGCGGATGAAGCTGGCGTTGCACTCCTCCGAGATTCACTTTTCACTTGCCATGGCAATGTCCGCGGCATTCTTAACAGGAGGCAGCACACTTGAGCTCCATAAAGGACCGTTGTTCAAGTTCACGCTAGGGGAATAAAGCAGTACGTCAAGACTGGAGACCTGTTGAGGAGTGATTGGCAATCATCATACAACTCCATGACAAATACCAACAAATACTTGGGTGCCCGCTTTCCGGACTGAAAAGATGATACTAGGGAGCTAGCTCCTACACGTACGGAGTACTCCACATTCAATTCGACCACGTCGACTTTGCTATCTCTTACGGATGCTGACAGTACAGGATTATGTTGCCTATTCAACGCGTTCCTCTGGCCAAGCCAATTAATGGACTTCCAACCTAGAACTCAAACAATGTGCTCTGTATGCGAATAAGAGGAACACGTCTGCCAGCTCCAAGGACAACGTCGCTTTCTAAACGGCTACAAGGATTAATTTCGTTCACTTATCTTGTATTTACTCGTTCAGGGAAGAAATATCAATTGCATTTTCAATTTAAGATATTTCTTCTCAAGCAACATTCATTCGAAGAGCTTCGCGGACTAGAGACCCAGAATAATACTCTCGTCGCGTCATCCAGAATTGTCTATACATCGTAACTCCCTTATCCCTAACGCCTGTGATCCTCCGGACCCGGTATCCTCGTGGGTTTTTAAAGTAACGCCATTTGAAATATATCCCACCAATCGAATAGGGATTGACAAATTCCAAGCGTATCCTCTTGCATCATAACTCATTTAACTTTGGAACGAAAGTGATGAAAGTAATCAGGAAGCGTTTTGCCGCTCAAGTCTCGCCGGGACGTTTGCTGTTGCAGCTCACGATTTTGACCTTGTCTGCATGGACCGTTGTCTGATTATCTAGCTTGAACGTAGCATCCTTGATGAGGAACGTCCAGACTTCATCGCAGAAGCGATATGTATCCAAATGGCCCTGTCAGCGAATCTCGTATCAGCGGCTCCAGTCCTGTTTCCCATGTTGGCGGCAATGCGGCATGCACCCGGTCCCTACCTTGAAGGACAACTTTGCCCTAACCTTCTCAGCTAGGACTTCCGTAATAACCCGGTCAAAGTTGGACAGGATCTTCATAGCAAGCTGCGGCTCGATCCGGCCCTCATTGATCAGGTCATCAAGGGTGTCAGTGAGGGACAGGCCGATACTGTTGCAACGCAATATTTGTCAGTTCGGTAGCATGTGGGCCGGGGTCTAGTGGGCTGCAATACCTGCTGCCCCGATAGAGCTCATAGTAGGCTTGGGCGCTCATTTTTGCGGCCTGGGTCGAGATGATGGCGAGGTCAGCGGTGATGCGGCAGAGCGGCCGAGTTGGGAGGCGTGAAGGCCGTGGGTGCGATCACGTGATGGCCAGCAGGCTCCGGCTCCAAAACCGCCCGACGTGACTCCCGCCGCCGCCGCCCGCCCTTGAGTTGAGTTGACTTCCCGCCCGTGGTCTGGATTCACCAGAGGCCCCCAGACACTTGGCCCGTTTCTTAACCACCAGGAGCCACATGGTGCAAGTTGACAGAGTGCTTGGAATCTGCGTCGGGGCATGTCTCCGGCACGAAACGCCACTGGGGACCACGGTCAGAAATCTTCCGAAATACCCTGTTGGGCTCTCGCGGATTGATGCCGACGTCTGATCCGCACTCATGACCAACCTGTAGGTCCCGTGGGGCTTGCAGTGAACAAAGGATCTGACTTTTGAGGAACCCCTCGGCTTGGGGGCCTTTCTAAGTTCTTGCAATTGCCCTCTCTTCCCGACACAGCCCCGGCCGCTCAGGGATTCAAAGCCTGCCTCTATATCAGGAACGGGCGCCAATTCCTCAAAGATTCCAACAGCGCACTCCTTCATATCTGTCATTCCCTTGACCATATATTGCGCGCTCTTTCCTGGTCGTTTTAAACATATCCAAGGTCCCTTCATCCTGCGCTTTTGATTCATACACATATCATCTTAAGTAGCCAAGATGGCCTCTATCACGAAAGCTGTTACCTTAGCCCTATTGGGCTCAAGGCAAGTGGAGTCGTGCCTATAGCCGGCTTCCGTTTCTAACTATTCTCAGCGCATTCATACTCGCTTCAGTTGAAGCTAGAGAACCAGAAGACCCGATGATCACACCAATGCAAGCAGCGAATTCGTGCTATACAGCAACCATAACGCAGCCGTCACCGCATATTCGCTGTGCTCATTTCAACACCGAAGCGTGCCCTATGGTGAACTGCTTTAGGGCAGAGACAACTTCCATCCCTTGTCCAGACAGCAATTGTCCGACAACCCCTACATCCATCAGCTATACCCCTTGCCAAACAGCCTGCAGCCCGGCATGCCCGACTGTTACGATTAGTTGCTCGTCTACGCTTAGCTAGGCCCAAGAGTTCTAGCCACCGAAGCTCGGGTTTTTGTTAACTGGGATAGAATTTAAGTGGAGAGGGAGGTCAATGGGGTCCCGGTTTTCAATGTAATCCTTTCACTTCTAAGCGTATCATCTGAAATGTACTTAAATCCATCATGCCTTGAAAGTGGAGCTGTAGCTAGTTCAGTTGAAAGCTCCGATGCTTGGCCATGACAGTCCAATCCACCCCTCCTTTGGCTACCATCGATATTCCGTGGCTAATAATAGGGTGCCTGGTTCCCCGTACGGAGTACGCAATATTGAACTACTATTTATTCCTGTAACGAAGGAACACTCACGGCCAAAGGATGTAAATAGCTGAGGGCTGCTGTATGGGAGTCGCATCTACCATTCTTGGGGGCCTGTCAGCACGCAAAGCCTCTTCGGTATGCGGAGTTTCCAACAGCAAAGAGCAACCTTAGAAAGCCCTCGTCAGGGATAAATACACATCTGCACCAGCCGAATGCATATTTAGACTGGGCTGCAAGGGATAGAAACAAACCCACAACCCGAATCCCGGGATACAGAATCCAAAATCTAGAATTGACAACAATACATGGAACGTGCTACGTATTCGGCTCTTCCGTTCCCGGGCTATTTGTTCTCGAACAAACGTTTCCAATAGATTGTCATGGATTGAGAACATGTACAAGGATTTGAGTTGCTCTGCGAATGCGAAAATCCAACACTTTCGGCATGGAAAAGTGTCGATTTCGGGAGCAGGAGAGCGGCTGAGCACGGTGCCGTACGCATACTTGAGAGAAAAGACCGCATACCGGGTGCGTTGAGAATGTATCGCGCGACTTTGGGAGACCATGGATCCCGTGCGATAACGAATAGGCTTAACAGGCTCATCGGGGTCCGTTGGATGAGGTATATATATCGTCCCCAACGTCCGCTGTTGATCCAACTTCTTGAGACCACTTCTCATCGCAAAGCCAGAAAGGCAAATCTCTTTGGTCCAACCTGCATAAATCCACCAGGCTTTGAAGGAAACCAGGCATCCAAGGAAAAATCACGCAAAGAAAACCTCTCACAATGCATCTCAAAATCGCGGCCATCGGCATTTTCTTTTCCACCATTCTCGCCTCACCCACCCCGTATGTATCACAAAGTCTCCCGCTCGAACCAACCAAAATTCACAAAATCGACCTCATTTCCACATCCAAGAACTAATCGCGTCAATAGTGTCGCTGAGGCGCCCAATGTGGCACCGCCACAGATCACCACCCACTCCAGGCGTATCCCGCTCGCATGCCACACACACACCACGAGCTTGTACCCAATGACCTGTCCCGACCCACGAGAGACATCCGACTGCATCGTGCTCCCGTGTATCATGAACGAGACTCGAACGCTCCCTTGTCACACGAAGCATTGCCCAACTACGCCAACCCAGACGCAGTGGTTGCCATGTCCGACCGGATGTAGAAAGGGGTGCGAAACAAGCACTGTGTACGAAAAGGCCATTTGCACCGCTTAGAGGCCTAACACACATGCTTTAGCTTTGAACGGATGCAAGGAAATCCGTAGGAAAGACGTGGGGTTTTTGGTATTGAGGGGTGGGCTATCGAGCGCCATGACGGTAATGAACGTGACATGTTTTATTATATGAATTTTCAGCAACTTTGTTTTAAACCTTTTATATAGGAGACGCAACTGGCAATTCAGGGCAACGCGTGGTTATCAATGATATCAAAAGCGATTTCAAAGTAATCAATTTATAGAATATGACTTTAGGCTGGACCAAAGTTGACTTCTAATCCAAATGCACCTTTTTCCTGGGCTGGAATTAAATCAACGTACTCCGTAGAAAGGATAACAATTAAAAATCAAAAGAAAAAGAAAAATAGAAAAAAGAAAAAAGAAAAAAAGAAAAAGAAAGAGAGCGAGAGATAGAGAAAGTGCTTCGCTCAAAGTGCCGTGGTATGGGACTCACCAGTTCGCGCTTGTAATGATAAATTGCCTCTGTAGGCCATTATGATAACCATCAACACCGTATTATCAACTGCTGGAGACCATCCCGGCCAAAACACCGGCCCCAATAATCCCCCCATCCGATGCCTCTCTCAGAAACACGGACTTTCCACTCTCCTGCGGTCCATCCCAAATCACCAATCGGTCAATAAAGCTTTGGCATGCCTCTTTGAAGTGAGGATAATGCTGGATAATGCCGCCAGTATAAGCGACAACCAACTCCTCTGGGCCGGACTGCCAGCCTTCAACTTCAACTGCGGCAGAAATTTCGGAATTATTTATATCATTAGTGGTGTTGGAGATTTTAGGTCGATATACATCTGTGAGAGTATCTGTGGATGCGTTGAACTCAGGAACTATGATGTTGGATGCCCTACGTGGGTTGGTGGCTCCATCATGGCGAAGTTTGATCTCCTTGTTGCAAGCCAGCAACCCGACTACTGCAGAGGCAATGAGTGCGGCCGACCTGGTTTGTACGGCTCGAGCTACCTTTCGGAATGCCCGGGCCGTGGCGATGTCCCAGTTCCAGGAGCTTGATTCTGGTGGTGGCAGAGTGGCTCCGAGCTTCGCAGCCAGGGCCGAGTCCGAGGGTGTATTTGCAACCACCGATGAAAGGTACGTGGTGCTCAGTGCATATCCCTGTACCAAAATTGCCGGGAGATCTTTCTTTGGCAGGCCTACTATCGATGTCAAGTAGTCATAGAAAATTATCCTGACTAGTTCGCCGATGTAGCGGCCACCAGTCATGTACTCAAAAGGTTGAAATCCTGGACGAGCACACTGGCTGTCCAGGATCGAATCCCACACAGTAGTAACATTCAATTCTCGTAGAGGTGGAGCGGCACCATTTATCGTCCATTCTGTATTGACAATGGTTTCGCTTGCATTGGCATCGTGTGACGATACCTGTATCGCTTTTGACTCGTGTAAATCTGATAGTTTCATAGGGATCGTTGCATTGCAGCCGGTACCAACGATAATACCCATTGCAACGCGGCTATTCGGCAGAGACTTAACCAAATAGGCCAACGATGCCAGGGTAGCAACCGTATCATTGGTTATTGCAGCGATTTTTAATTTTGGCAGAGCAAACAGTTTCCTCCGCTTCACTGATGGCTCATTTGAGCCGTATGGTCGCCGAGTGTGCCTCTCGTATCCGGCTAATAATATCTTCCCAAGGTTAAGATCCGTCGAATCTACCCACTTGAATCCTTTACCCATGGGCATCAGGATAGCCTCTGATAATGATTCCTGCCTGTGTCCAGTCAGTTCTAGGCCAAATGCTGAGAGATGCACTTGCAGCTAAGCGCTGGGCCCCTGAGGATCGGGGTTATTACCTACATCATTGGAAAGCTAAAGGTAATCCCCATCTCCAGTTCTTCAGGAATTTGGGCACCATCTGCGAGCTCCGCCGTCAAACTGTCTGCAACAACCTCCGCCATGCAATCTCCTATCCACAAGAACAAATCTTCCGCCTTATCTGTCTTCAAGCGTTCCTCTATTGGCCACGCCTTCTCTAACGACCTTCGGACTCGATTACGCTGTGCTTTACGTAAAGTTTCGCGCGATTTCTCCTCATCTGATCCGCCATCGATTTGATCAGCCGCTTCGCCTAATAATTCAATAAAGGCAACCCTGAGATTGCTTCCACCAACGTCAATCGCCAAATATCGGCCCGTTTCCTGCCCAGTGGGAAGCCGCGTTACTGGCGTCGGCAGAAATTGTTGATCGGAGTTTTTTGCAAGTTTCTCATAAACCTTGGAGAAGCAGCATGCCAACTGGTATAACTTCGCATCTTCGATGACAAGTGGCTGTAAAAAGTTGTCGATTGCACGGTCTTCTGGCAGCCTTCCCTCTGGACCATCTTCAAGTGTACCCTTTTCCTGCGGAGCATCATCTTCATCACATGACTCGACTGCCATATTGTGGTCGTCGTCTTCCGCTATACTTGTCAACAACATATTGAGGCTCTGGTGCGGAAAGGGAGGATCGTATGAAATCAGCTGGCACAAGGCTTCGAACTGTTTCGGTTCGCGGGATGCGCTCCCGTAATCACGCAAGCTTCTTCAAGCCTGATCTCGCAGTAGCAGTACGCAATCTCTCACTTAGCGATCTGTATATTGGACCCGGAGCTGTGCAAAGGGGTGAGGTCCTCGGGCGGGTACCTGCCGAGGCTAACGAAGAACGAAGGGAGACTTGTAAGAACGCAGGAGACTTTTGGGGATGCAAGACAGAATAGTTATCGCATTCGAAAGGACGAATTGAAGCGGCTCAAGGAATGTCAGCAAGTTTCAGAAAGACCGCTGATCTTCCTCAGCGTGGTCGTAACGTAAATCTGCACGCAACCTGATCCAGGGTGGTTAACTTTGTTTTGAAGTGACGTTGGAGATCGGACACTTCGAAACAACTGAAGGAGAAACAGACAAGTCAGCAGACTTGATACGACCTTGCGACGGTGTGAGGCTAGGGAGAGCCAGCAGGCTGGATAGATGTGACCCTGACAGTGAGAGCTGGCTTGAGCGATGGGTGGAGGAGGTGGGGCAACAAAAGGAGGGAGCATAACTAGTAACAAGCTACCTGCGCCCTTCAGAGACGCCCTCTCATCATCCCGTGCATTTGGCCGCTGTTCACCTCAAGGAGGCCTCTAGAGGGAACATACACAGGGGCCAGTGATTGTGCTTTTATCTGAACAACGCGATCTTACAGGGTTTGTTCTGGACAATTCGATGGATCCAGGTACCAAGCACGGAGTTACCATGAGCACATCTTCTTCCAGGAGTGAGCTTGAACCTTGCTCTGATCCTATCCCAATGTAACATAGTTACGTACAGATCGATGCAACTAAGCCTTGCGACAACGGAATGCTAAAACAGCTGGTGTCATTCTCCTGTCAAAATCCGTCAAAGCTTTCCGGAGCTAACGGATGTCATGCGTGTGCGGCGGCGAAGTTGAAACATGTCACCTTTAAATTTTTATTTAACATTCGCTAAGAGACCCCCAACCACTTCCTAAAAAAAAAAAAAGGAGGTGAGCAAACTCGGATCCATCCTTTTGCTCATAACCAACTCAGGGCCGGCTTGAACTGGTTGAAACTGCGAATTTGGAGCTCAAACCAGAACCCTGAACCAGGAACGTCACGATTCCGCAAGAGTCAGGGAAAAGCATAACTGCTCCCCCTTGCTCACGTTGATGGGAGAATCATTTTCCGAGCGAACCGAAAGTCTCAGTGCCGGTGTGCTGCCGTACGTCCTCCTAACTCAGATGTTCGGTCGACAGCATGATCAATGCAGCACTCTAGAGTTATTGAAAATTGAAAATTAGGGTCACATGGCCATGAAGATGCACATATAATAGAGCACAGTAGACATCCATCAACTCTTGGAGGGTTCGATGTGAAACAAAATTCCCTTCTTCTGCCTGTTTGTCTTTCACAAAAGAAATAGTTCCCAAGCCCCGGGGCTTTAGTGGGTATATAAAACGCCAACGGATATCATCATAGGTAGCCGCAATGGAAACCCGGGGGTTACCGTTCTCAAGTGACGGAGCCATACATTCGGAACTTCGGAGAGACGGTATGAATCCGGGGTAACGCCATGCTCCACAAGATCATGGTCGCGTTCGCATAAGATATCGAGATCTCCTGGTGAGGTATCTATATATTATGCCACAGCCATCAAAACAATCGTTCTGGCTCTCTGGGTAGAGAGCAAATGTAATATGCACCTGCACCAAATGTAGCAAAATCTGTAGTCAATAAGACTTTGAACATTGAGGTTTTCATAATCAATTACCTTAAGAGGCCCCGTGAAACGCGGTCAGCATCCAATATTCAGGTTCAGTGTAGACGGTTCCTTGAAGCATCAAAGGGTTTGGTATTTGGCTAGAAGATTTCTCTCGAAAAATCGAGGCATCATATATGGTCCAGCAGCACAAGCGTTATTGCCCTAACGCTTGCGTAGTCGGTATCGAAGCATTCTAACACGCATATTCCATCGTAGCAATTTTCCCTTCTTGGAATCTTCCTGTGTCGAAACATTGACCTTCAGAGGGCCCAAAACAATACTCACAATCCCGTCGGATGCTTCTCCGAACTTGGCTCCGTAGAAAAAAATCGAATGAGCCTTGGGAATAATGGGAGGCGGCCCCTGGTTTCACACCGCAATGCTGGAAAGCGAGTGTTGCTGCAGCCTTGTTGTCGTGATCCCTTGTAAAGGATATTAGGGTATGGGGTATCCTCAAAATTGGAACATGGGTTGAAAACAGATCATATCCAACGGCTGTGAGCTTTTCTACGTTGGTCTGCATGCTCAAATCCTTTTGTACTTTGGCGGAAATTGGACACGAATCCTCGAGAATTGGGTGGTAGACCGAATTGAATTAACATAACTATGGATCTTTCCCCGTCCACATATTTAAAGGCACCCAGAAGAGGAGTCAACAATCTTGGAATGCCTTTTCTTTTTTGAGTCTATCGACCTATAAAATCAGCAGATGCACGGAAAGGGCCCAATAACTAGTTGCTGCTTGGCCAAAAATGCTCAACCCTGAAAGTTCGTCTAGAGAAATTGTCTTATTTGACCTTCATCTCAAAATCTTGAAATATTTTAGATACCAGGGGATGTGTGCCCTCCTCATTGATTAACTTCTGAGAGAGAGCTGAAAGTCATTAGACAAGCTGGGACGATGACAGCGTATAATCTCCTGCTATAGCATGGACATAGATCGTTAGACATACTTGGAATAGTCAGGATGCCATTAAGCTACCTTTTCCCTTATGCACTCAATCTGATGGGTCATGCATGTCCAACCCTTGTTCTTGCTATGGGAAATTAGGTGCGCTAGTCATTCTGGTTCATGACTCCCACTCTGCATTCTCGCTTGCAAGTCTCAGTAAAGATGATATCACCATTTGGACCGCCATCGCAGTGAAATAGCTAATCTTATAGTTAATGGGACATCAGTTTTGGCCTACCTGCTTGTCGAATGGCCCTGTGAATTTCGGAATCGTAGTCCCCTGGATTATATTTAGTAACTAATCTAGTTAAGGCTCATGGCAGAATTTCAGAAAACATACCAGTTTGAAGAAAAAGGTTCCCACAGTAACATGCTCCCATTTTGCAATTCTTCATTTGCACGATGGCGGGCGCAGCTGCGATTGCGCAAATCAGGAATCCAAAGGATTAAGTGCTGTTACACAGTTGGAGCGAATGCAGCATATTTTAAAGCTAGGCTGATAACAAATGTTGAAAATATGCCAGTAAATAGCATGTCTTTTAGTTAATCACTGCCAAATTAGCCGTGTACTCCGTAGCAAGTTTTGCTAAATTTTAATGCATTTCACTGAGCAGTCAAATTCTTTTCTTGCAAGTAGGATCGCCACCGCTGGGACAATAACCCGTTTGGCTTATTATGTATTCTTCCAAAGCACCCAAGGACGCTACGGACCACAATATGACTTGAAGGCCGGACCAATTCCGGCAGCCCAAGTCTGGGCAAAACTGAGTAGGGAGATAGCCACTATGGAGAAACTGGATCCAATATCACGGACGACTCCTCGCCCAGCGAGGTATGATGGTAGTGGGTGACTCGAAGCACTCAACTTCAATGTCCGGGTGACGGAACTTGTCACAGTCTCGTTGCAGATTTTTGGTGGCGCGAGATGTTCTGAGATAGCCTCGGGGATGCGTTTTTTGGTCGAGTGTCTGCTTATGTCATCGGCAGCTTAATGTGCCTCATGGGGACGTCATTAATGCAGCTGCCGCCGCCCGACGAGGAGGTGTGTCAAAGTCATATAACTAACAGATATCCGTCCAGAATCTCTAAATCTTTCGAAATCGGATTCAAACCCCCTATGCGGCGTGGTTTTAGAACCGTACCTGAAAATATCCCCAGGGGAACCCCTACGTTCCGACTCTAACCATGGAGAAGAGTCAACCATCTTGCAGCCGCCCCACAGCGGCAATGCAACGTCGTGAGCCCTGGAGAGTATCGCGTTTCCTTCGAAACACCATTCTCGCAACGTGTCTCTGTCTCGCCATCTATTGTTTCTCTCATCAGTCTCATCTTCTTACAAGACCCAGCGCCATCATGAAGGACAGAACCCAATCTCCTATTTCGAACGTCGGAGACAATGCCGGCCAAGACCCGAATCCATCATCCAAAAAGGTGCCCCTTGAGGCTCATATCATGAGCAAATGCCCCGATGCAAAGAACTGCTTTCTGGACCTTATTGTGCCGGCGATGGTGAAAGTTCATGATAAAGTGGACTTCAAACTCTCATTTATCGGAAAGTACGTTCTATTTTCCTAACACCAATTACTTCCTGTCTTTTTGCGGAACAGGACATGGTGCTAATTTTTAATTTTTATTTTTTCTTCTTCGTTTTAAGCGTATCCGAATCCTCATCCGATGTATCCTGCAAGCATGGCCCCAGCGAATGTGTTGGGAACATGTTGATGCTATGCGCTGCAAACTTACCGTTCCCCTGCGACCCTGAACAATCCAAACCTGGCGACAAATGCAAGGTTCCCACCATCCGCTCTCTTGGCTTCGCCAACTGTTTGCTACGCGACTACAAAAATATTCCCGACCGGAATATTGTCGAAGACTGTGCTTTGGAGCATGGAATTGACTTCAAGGCTCTTAACAAATGTGCAAGCAGCCAGAGTGATGACCCTAGTTCTTCCAACGGCGAGCTTAGCGGGCTTGCTTTGCTGAGAGAGAGCTTCCGCCGAAGTCAGCAGGTTGGCGCGACAAAGAGTTGCACGGTCCGAGTGGACGAGAAAGAATGGTGCATCCTTGACGGTGGCCAGTGGAAGAACTGTCAAAAGAAGGGTGCAGATACAGTTGATGGCATTGTAAATGAGGTGGAACGACTGTACAAGGAGAGGAATTGAGGGTGGTATATCTGCCCCCTTGATGAGTCAAATGATAGGTTTTGAAGGCTTCTTGCTAAATGTACGATGTTATTGCCATTATTGCGACGTGATCAGGAATCAGCAGTGTTGTGGGTTCCTTTTAACTCTTTGTTTCTGAAGCAAGAGTGGATCCTGTTTGGGCTCTCATTTTCTCTAAAGGCCCTGATGTATCATAGTCTCTATTCAAGGCCAAAAGTACTATATCTGCAGATATATAATGAATGTATGTATGGGTAATGAACACAACAACGATGTATTGTAATATTCTGTGATTCAAAGCAATGGGTTTCCCAAGAAATGAAGCTTGAGGATCAGGGTCTGGGCTCTGATAATGGAGGGATCACCAAGGCTGTCATGGACGGGAAAAGTGTGTTCACCTTAAGGGGAGATATGTGTAGTCCTGGAGATATCCGGCCAAAGCCCTCTACAACAGGAACATGGGAGCATATCATGGTGTGGGGTGCTCACTCCTGAGCAGGGAAGAGTATTGAAACAAACCTTTTGTGCTGCATATAAAAGGTATGAACCAGTTAATTGTATTGTAGCCCTAAGCAAGTGTTTTTGCTGGTATTATAGACAAGTGAGCCAACTCAGTATCAATCTGAAGAACCCCAAACAACACACAAACACATAACAACAACGCGTACTTCATGGATCTTCCCTTCACTTGTTTTCTGAACTCTCCACACTCACTCTTCACATCTTGCACAACAGAATTGTATTCCAGTGCACTTCCTTGGAAAGGCACATTAGAGGAATATACTGTGTAAGGAACCCCATACTTTGACCACGCAGCAGTTTTATACAAGCTAATCAAACCCTGAATTCCATAGTAACACAGTCTGGTTCTAGAGGGATCCGGAATGACTCCAGGACAGTACTCTAGCCTCCAAAAGGAGCTGTCCAGCATTGTGTGCAAGTACACAGTTGTTGATTCAATGAGACCTGATGTAGCTGAGCTTGTCAAATCACCCGACAATCTTGGATTGTTCAGGGACGTATTTGGAAACTATATTTCCATGATCAAGATGCGTTCTCAGGCATTTGAAGATGGAAAAGTCACTTTGTATGACAAGGCACTGTTGATTCTCACCACCAACGGCAACAACCTGCACAACTTGGGGGCAATCGAGCTTTTCCTTGATGAAATTCTCGGAGTGAAAACGGATGGAAGGGCTGGAGATGTGGAAGCAATTCTTGAAAAGAATATTGCGGTCAGGTCCATGCTCCAGCGTGGTATGTAGCCATCGCTTATTGGGACATACACATACGGATGAGGCTGACATTAGCTCAAGCCACGGATTGGAGCGACGGGAATTTCGATAAAAAGGTAAAACACGAAGACGTTGAAGGAATGACGGAAATGCCGGCAGATAAGAAACGGAAGAGAAAGCTTGAAAGTCCCGCTGAAAAGAAAGAGTCATCCCCGACATTGTGGGACAGCGACAGTGCCATCTCCAAAATGCTCGACACACTTGAGCGGGCAAAGAAGGAATTCCACGCAGTCGACGAAAAGGAAAGGGGTGCTAAGTACCTTGCCGCAAAATTTCTAAGAGACACGGCAGAAAATATTCTTGCATATTTCAGGGAGAATGGCCTCCAACGCCATGAGCTGGTGCCTCACATTAAGTCAGCATACTGGCTCGGATACAAGAAGACGCTCGCAGCAACTGGAGGAAGGGCTCGACCATTCGAGATGAGCTCGGATCAGTACCGTTATCGTGAACGACAACTGCGTGATACCCGTCCCAACTTCGGGCGCGCTGACTGCTACCGACCCAGAGAAAGGAATGCCTCGCCTGCTGATAGGGCTAGGGCGCGGTATTCCCGACGCGGATAGGTGGTTTTCCAGTCGTAGGGAGTTAGTCTCGGGTTACCAATATTGATTTCGATCAGTTCTGGCGCAGAGGCGGGTAAGGATAGCGTAGCAAAGGTTTGGAAAAGTCAACCGACGGCACCTGGTTAATAATGTACCTTCCGGTGAGGAGTCTTCATGTCAATTTATTCTCAGGGTGCGCCAGTGTGCAAAGCTTTACTTGTGGATCAAGAGTGTATGTAGAGTAACTTACACACAATATGTAGCTTAGGAAGCGAGATTCTTGAGAAGAATGCTATTTGAGTTATTCAGCGATGCTTGTCCTCTCCTGCCCGCGGATTGATAGGTCCGCAAACATCCGGCATAACCGGCAAATTCAACGAGAGCGGGCCAAGACGGATTTCGAGAACCGTCGCGACTCACGGTGTGTGGCTGTGGTTCAAAAAGTATGTGCTGGATGGCCGGCAGACCGGGAGAATGTGACGGGCACCGTGTGGGGAAGCCGAAGCCCCATGATCACTTCAAGACCGGCCGCGGATCAGCTGAACGCCGTCCCCAGATTTTCCAGCGCGCACACGAGGCCTACATAAATTAATAAATCACGCACGCCCTCTCCTCCCTTCTCGAAACCGGTTCTGGAGCGACTATACTCGAGCATCATGTGCTGACAATGAAGCAATCTGATCCTCACTCCGTCCTTCATTCCGACGATGGTTCATCTCGTCTCCCCGCACGCGCCGAAGACACCCCCTCGTCTACCGGTCGACTAACACCCGCATCCAGTGAGAATGGATCCAGAGATGGAGATACAGTTAGAAATGCCATCGGTCGAGGGCAGGACCTTAAGAAGCTTCAGACCAATATCCGTGAGGAAAGGGAAGGGGATACCCCCTCGTCGGGATCTGCTGGATCAGCGACCTCTGGGATTTCGGAGCGCTGTGAACAACGCTTCCGCGATGAACGGGATGAAGAAGATGATCTGATAGCCCCGTACTCCAGATCTTACACGGCCGAGGAAGAGAGGCGTGTAGTGAGAAAATTTGATAGGCGGTTGACTTTGCTCATGGCATTTCTCTACATGCTCTCCTTTTTGGATCGCTCCAGTGAGTACTTGGATCCCGTCTGCGCCGGGTGTATCACGTTCAAGGCTAAGCGACCATTTCGTTTTTTAACTGAAAACAGATATTGGAAATGCCAAAATTGCTGGGCTGATGGAGGACTTGAAACTTTCGTCCTCGCAATACGAATGGGTCCTCACGGCATTCTACATAACATACATTTTGTTTGAATGGATGACCTTAATGTATAAACTCGTTCCGGCACATATCTACATACCTCTGTGTGTTCTGGGATGGGGCTTGATTGCATCGTTTCAGTCCCTTGTCACATCCTTTTGGGCTCTGGTGCTGCTTCGAGCCCTGCTGGGTATTTTCGAAGCAGGATTCGGCCCCGGTCTGCCTTTCTATTTGTCCTTCTTCTATAAACGGGAGGAATTGGCGTTCCGTACGGGAATGTTTCTCTGTGCTGCCCCCCTGGCTACCTCTTTTGCTGGTAGTCTCGCCTGGTTCATCGTCTGGTTAAACAAAGATGGCCCTCTTGCTCCATGGCGAGCGTTATTTCTCTATGAGGGCTTTCCAAGCGTGGTGGTGGCGTCCGTTGTCTGGGCGTATATTCCAGATCGGCCCAACAAAGCTAAGTATCTAACACCGCGCGAAAGGAAGATTGCAAAATGGCGTCTCCGCGAAGAGCAAGGTAAGAGCCGAAATCATGATATTCGTGCTCGTAAATTCGATTGGCGTGAAGTGGCTCGCACGTTATGCGATCCGAAAGCGTATCTTACTGCCGTCAGTTCCTTCTTCAGCCTATTTGGTCCGTATGGAGCACTGATTTAGTGAATAGTTTATGTTTTTCAGCTGCAATGTCGCCTTTAGTTCCCTACCGGTATTCCTACCGACCATATTAAACGAGTTAGTATATTCCGACTCCGGAATTCAATGTTAAACTAACATGCTCGCTCTAGTATGGGATACTCCAGATTGACTTCCCAGGCTCTTTCCGCTCCACCGTACCTATTCGCATTCATAGTTGTCCTTGTAACCGCCTCCGCATCCGACCGCAATCGTAGCCGGAGCCCCTACATAATCCTCCATGCGCTGCTCTCCTCGTTGGCATATCTTATCATTGCTCTAACGGGGGTCTTCCACTCATATCTCCCCGAATCCATCCACATTCTCATTCGATACGTGTGCATCTACCCAGCCGCAGCGGGTTTCTTCTCCGCCATCACTCTCATAATCACTTGGACCATGGACAATCAGCGCGCCAAAGAAGGTAAGGGAACCGGAATGGCAATTCTGAACGTTATCGGCCAATGTGGACCGTTGGTGGGAACAAGATTATATCCTGCACGCGATAGTCCGTGGTACATAAGAGGAATGGCGCTGTGCTCTATGTTCATGGTTTTTGTGGCTATATTGGCGTTTGCTCTGCGGGTTCTGCTGCAGAGGGAGAACGCGAGATCGGCGAAAAGGACGATAAACCGGGATGGAGAAGAAGAGATTTCTGCGACTGGAGAGACGGAAGGGCTGATGGCTTCCAACACGTCCTCGGCTGCTTTGGAGGCCGGAGTGGAAAAGACGGGAGATGGGAAGTTTGTCTACATTATTTGAGGAGGTTTGGAGAAGATCCCTTTTTTTGTTATCTCTTGGGTTGCTTTGGATATAATACCCCCTCATGTTGTAGCGTGATATTCTGTTCCCATGTTGACCTTCCATATTCATATTGTCTACTCCGTTGATGGCCTTTGATGTGTGCATCCATGCTAGAAGGCAAGAGTTACCTTTATAGAAAACAGAGAATTTCTTTTCCTTTCCTTTCTTTTTTTCTCCATTCATGATAGATGAACATTTGGATGCTTTTATGTAGTGTCTAGGCCTTTATTGTAAGAGTGCTCCTATGGCGTTAATGTTTCCCCGTACACATGGTGCCTGTAAAGCAACTCTTAACATCTAAGCATACTATCTTACAGGGACAGGTGGGATGATTTCGTCGATTGTCACAAGGGTTCCCACGAACATTTGTATCTGAGCTCAAGGAAAGGAAAGGGAGACAACTATCCACTCAAATCAACCCAGACTCTCTTTTCTAATCAATGAATTCGTCTTTGAATCCAAACGAGCCCGGAGCAGTCCTCGATGTGCCAAAGTCCAGCTTCATCAACAAACGATCTACTCCAGCCGCCCTCCAGGGAACGTACGTATTTGTGCGTTCGGCGAAGGAGTCGCTGCCAGTAGTATGGCTCTGAGTGTCGTTGTTTCTAAAATCAAACATCCGTATGCCTTCGGCAAATCGGCCATCATCAATATCTCGTAGTCGCGAAATAAGCTCCATGATTCCAGCGTCAAGGTCGGCCCTTGCTTGGCACAGCTTGTACCATACTCCCTGTTCGTCCTCGCTGTAGCTTGCCAAGGAGTCGAACACACCCTCATCGTTTTCCAGATCGAGATTTTGTTGTATAGTTTGGAGCTGGGTGATTAGGGAGATGAAGTCATCGATGTGAGCTAGAAAAGAACGGAGAGTTTGTGTAAAAGGGACATCTGTGAGAAAAAGGGATTGGGAAATGTAAGCCAAATACGTGCGGTGTGCGATAGTGATGGTTTCCGGGTCGTGTTGGGGATACGAGGAGTCTCCGCTGTCATCGAGATGCTTTGATTTCGCTGTCCCTGGGCGAGAATTTCCTGGAGTCCACGACGGTTTCGTCCCATCAAGCCATTGCTTAAAGTGGCGCCAAGAGCCACTGATAACTTCGCCTTGGAGGTAGCTTCCGAGCTCCGAGACAACGAACAAGGCAGCGCTGCAGCTTGCCCAGATCGATCGCATGAGGGTACAGCGGCGACGTTCCCTTTCGCGTCCCACGCGAAGCCGCTCTTGGCCCTCAGGTTTGTTACTCAATGGCGGTCCCCAAGGAGCTGGATGGATTCTTCGAATAGATGTACATTTCCAGAGACCGCTAAGACGTATCTGAGCGCGTCGAATACCGAGAAGATATGCATGGATTCGGGAGTAGATTGACATGTCTGATTGGGCGAGGAATAAATCCAAAGGTGATTGTACATCGAGTGACAGAACGGTTGAAGCCCCAAACAAGAGGTCGTCAAAAGCAACGTCAGATATTTCAGCTACTGAACTACTGCCAGTGACACTCTCCTTTTCAAAGCTAACCTGGTCTTCAGCTTTTCGTTTTACTACCAAACGCAGGAGATCCCGAGCAAGGTCTAACTCGTCATCAATCGGGTCTTCTTCATTTTGGAGTGAATAAAGCTCAGCCCAAGCCTGGGATAGAACTGTTGAAACTTCTCCATCTTTAATTCCTAGGAAATCGAGGGATTGCAATCCCGTATGTGCCGGTTTCACGGGAGCCATTCTTCTATGTTTCAAGAGAATTTGTCCGTCTGCAAACGAAACTAGGGCCATTGCAAACTCTCCGCGTCCTAGGAGGAGGAAGCCATGAAGCACGGAGAGAATTTCAACTAATTTGGGCAGCGGTAATAACCTTGATAGAACGGTCTGTGATAGTGATAGTCGAATATCGGATATAGTGTTGTTCATTGTAACAGGGGACAAGGGTGATGAAAGGGCTGAGAGACGACGAATATAATCCCCATGCAACGTCATATGGGAAGCGGAAGCCTTCGACTCTGCGCCAGCTGAAAAGTCTCCCCGAGCGCGAATATGGTTTAAAGACTTTCCGATAAATAGAATTGAAGCAGCCGTAGCCTCAGAAAGAAATTTTGGTAGCAGGCTTGGTCGGACGATATACTCAACATTTTGTGCCTTTGTCCCATCCAGGCTTCTGGGGACCTCTTGAATAAAAAAATCATCACGCCCAAAGGCCGGCAGTTGCCCATACAATATCCACATGGACAGCTGGCGCATCCAAGCAGTCTCTGCAGTTTTTATTAGCGCAAGTGCCATTTCTTCCAGGTCCACATAACCCGTCTGGGAATCTTTTGTGAGTCGGTCAATCAGCTCGGCCCCGGTGCTGGGAGTAATTCTGGGAGCGTGCTCCTCGCCACGAAGCGACTCTGGAAGCATGAACCTAGCGACATCCCAGAGCCACTCCATTCTTCGCACCCAAGGGGCAAAATCACCCACAATGGTAGATAACGGGACAATCCCATAACCACCAACGTAGCCAGGGTCGCAGGTCAAGATTGCCTTTTCTACGTCGAGGATTTTCCTCTGAAAGTTTCCAAGATGCTCCGTGGCAATGGAGGTCGAGACTGCTCGGCAAACAGTCGACGGATGAGAGGAAGAAATTTGAGATGTATGGCTCCGGAGGAGTTTATGGAGCCGACTCAGATGGGCTATTGAGGAGAGGAGCGCCTTCTCTGGTGGAGTGAGCAACGGGAAACCCGCCGTGGCAGAGTCGCCCTCTGTGGTTGACTGGTCGAAGAGAGGGGACGGCTGGCCGGACAGGGAGAGGAGGATCTCGTGGAGCATTGTGCCGGAGTGCACAGTCGCGTGGCCTGAAGTTGGCTCTGTTGAGGTTGGTCGGCAGAATGCAAGCCGTCGGCTGAGTCCCGGCTCCACTTGGATCGGAGGCGACGCAGAAACAAAAGACCACAGCCAAGCAGCTCGAACCGGCACATTCAGGAGAGAATCACCGCTTGAGACTGATTACCCCCTGCAAGAGATGGCCTGAGGAGCATTCATGTCCACCCCTCCGTCCAGCCAGCGGACAATTCACCTGGGCCGGCCCAAGCAGCTGTAGACTACATAAACAACGTGCAACGATTAACTTCTGGGCTTCGTGGGTAGCTAATGTGCAAATCAAAAGTCGGGCTGAGAACAAGGCAGCTCTTCTCGGATGCCTCAGGCTGCGGGCGATGCAGGCTCCCAGCAGGCAGAAGGGCATCAAAAGACGACGAGCTGAAGGGGATGATGGTTGGGTTGATTCTCGAATCCGCGCTTTGGGGCAGTTTGAACGCCAAACCGAAAGTTACAGACGACTGTGGGGCACTTTCATTGGTCAAGATCCCGTAATTATTGAAATAACACTGTAATGTAGCTCGGAGCAGGCGATGATGACGGTCTCAGCTTCTCGTCGGAAGCTGGCGATCGCCAAAACACCCTCTGGATCAATCCCCCTCTGCTTTGTGTTCTCTGCGGTTCTGGCAACATCTGTCCATTCAGATCACAACTTTGGCTTTGAATTTTCTCTGCTTTTCTTGCGCTTCACCTTTCTCCTGTATCTATTTCCTGCTCAGCCCTCTTGGGCCTTGAACCCTGCCCGTACATAAGCAGCTTCCCCACCATCCCGCTTCGAACGCAAGACATCATACTCCATACTCCGGAAGGTCTTGCTTTTTGCAAGGCTTTCGACCGTTCTACCTTTCACAATTTCCCCGCACGTTGATAGCCCAGAACCTGGGAAGCTTGGGAAAAGGAAAGCTTCCAACGGCGAAGCACATCGACCTGAAAAGAAGATCATGACCGTAAGCCGCCTCTCTGTGTTAACTACCTGAACCCCCTCTTCCTTCACTTTGGGCATTAGTCAGTCATATCATCTTCTGATAGCTAGACTGTGACCTGATTTTCACTGCGACGGCATTATAAAAGCAATCCGCGTCTTCACATTGTCCTTGGCTATTTCAACATTTCCAACGCTTGAGCCCACGTTATACAAACCTCTAACTCCCTTGGATAGACTACCAACATGGATATCGATACCGAAATGGCTGTGGAGAAGATTAAGCAGGGCGAAATCGATGAATCGCTCTATAGTCGACAGCTGTAAGTGTAGTACCTTTTGAAGCGCACCCCTAGATATCATTGTCCCCTGACCGGTTGTTAGCTACGTTCTCGGCCATGAGGCGATGAAGCGGATGGGCTCGTCGAATGTTCTCATAGTAGGACTTAAGGGATTAGGAGTTGAAATAGGTATGGATTATCTGAGTGCAATACCGCCGCTGCAAGCTAACCTGCTGTGTCCTTAGCCAAGAATATCGCGCTCGCCGGAGTAAAGTCATTGTCTCTCTACGACCCGGCACCCGTAAAGATCGCCGACCTGTCTTCACAGTTCTTTTTACGTCCAGAGGATGTAGGGAAATGTCGTGCAGACGTGACCGCGCCACGTGTTGCTGAACTCAACGCCTATACTCCTGTTGTCGTTCACGAAGCCGACAGCCTAACTGCTGATCTCTCTCAGCTAAAGAAATATCAGATAGTGGTCTTGACCAATACCTCGTTGAAAGATCAGGAAGTCATCGCCGAATACTGTCATCAAAACGGAATCTATGTCCTCATCACTGACACTTTCGGATTATTTGGCTATATTTTCACGGATTTTGGAAAGAGCTTTGCCGTGGGGGACACTACTGGCGAGGAGCCTTTAAGTGGAATTGTCGCTGGTATTGACGAAGAGGGTCTTGTATCGGCCCTCGACGAGACAAGACACGGCCTAGAAGACGGTGACTATGTAACGTTTACCGAGATCAAAGGCATGGAAGGCCTTAACAACGCGGATCCTCGAAAAGTGACGGTCAAGGGCCCTTATACTTTCTCAATCGGTGACGTTAGTGGACTCGGCACCTACGAATCAGGTGGACTCTATACGCAAGTAAAGATGCCAAAATTCATCGATTTCAAACCATTAAGCGAGCAAATAAAGAAGCCGGAGTTTGTCTTCTCTGATTTTGCCAAATTCGACCGACCTGCACAGCTTCATATTGGTGTCCAGGCACTGCATAAATTTGCGGAAGATCACAATGGAGAGGCCCCCCGCCCCCATAATGACAGCGACGCCCGCCAGGTTTTCGAAATTGCGCAGAAACTTGCTAGCGATACCGAAGAGAAGACTGAACTTGATGAAAAGCTGATAAAAGAGCTGAGCTACCAAGCTCGGGGTGATTTGAGTCCTATGGCGGCATTATTTGGAGGCTTGGCTGCTCAGGAAGTTCTGAAAGCCGTCTCGGGAAAATTCCACCCCATCGTGCAATGGATGTATTTCGATTCTCTGGAGTCTCTCCCAAAATCTGTTGAGAGGTCTGAGGAACTCTGCAAGCCCTTGAATTCTCGATATGACGGCCAAATTGCGGTTTTTGGGAGAAAATTCCAGGATAAAATTGCTAATATCAAAGAATTTTTGGTCGGTGCCGGTGCTATTGGCTGCGAAATGCTAAAGAATTGGGCTATGGTTGGTCTCGCCACTGGCCCTGAAGGTCAAATTACCGTGACAGACATGGATCAGATCGAGCGAAGCAACCTCAATCGTCAATTTTTGTTCCGTGCGGGCGATGTCGGCAAACTAAAGAGCGATTGCGCCGCAGCGGCTGTTCAAGCCATGAATCCTGAACTCAAGGGAAAGATAACTACACTGCGCGAACGCGTTGGTCCAGACTCAGAGCATGTCTTTGACGAGAAGTTCTGGGAGCGCCTAGATGGAGTTACGAATGCTTTGGATAACGTTGACGCTAGAACCTACGTTGACCGCCGATGCGTCTTTTTCCGAAAGCCTCTGTTGGAGAGCGGCACACTTGGTACAAAAGGAAATACCCAAGTTGTTCTTCCAAACATTACGGAATCTTATTCCAGCTCCCATGATCCCCCTGAACAATCATTCCCAATGTGCACGTTGAGAAGTTTCCCTAATCGTATTGAGCACACTATTGCTTGGGCTAGGGATCTGTTCCAATCATACTTTGTTGGGCCTCCAGAAGCTGTGAACCTCTATCTCACCAAGCCCAACTACATTGAAAATACCTTGAAGCAGACCGGTACTGAAAAGCTGACCCTGGAGAGCATCCGAGACTTCCTCGTCACAGAAAAGCCCATCAGTTTCGATGACTGTATCACTTGGGCCAGGCACAAATTTGAAGAACAGTACAATAACGCCATCCAACAACTCTTGTACAACTTCCCCCGAGACTCTAAGACATCTTCTGGCACCCCGTTCTGGTCAGGTCCGAAACGTGCTCCCACTCCCTTGAAGTTCGACGGCTCAAATCCAACTCATCTTGGATTCATCATTGCTGCCGCAAACCTTCACGCCTTCAATTATGGGATCAAGAACCCCGGTGTCGATAAAGCCCATTATCGGAATATTGTGGAAAATATGATCATTCCCGAATTCACTCCGGTCGCGGGCGTCAAGATTCAGGCTGATGAAAATGAACCCGATCCCAACGCACAGCCTGCTGGTGGGTTGAACGACGATCGAGAAGAGCTCCAGCGCCTTATTGGCTCCCTTCCAAGCCCCAAGTCTCTATCTGGCTTTAAATTGGTGCCTGTCGAGTTCGAAAAGGATGACGACACAAATCACCATATCGATTTCATCACAGCCGCAAGCAACCTTAGAGCAGAGAACTACGACATACAACAAGCGGATAGGCATAAGACTAAATTCATTGCTGGAAAGATCATCCCAGCTATCGCCACTACGACCGCTCTTGTAACCGGCTTGGTTATTCTTGAGCTCTACAAGGTCATTGATGGCAACGATGATATTGAACAATACAAAAACGGCTTTATCAACCTAGCTTTACCCTTCTTTGGATTTAGCGAACCGATTGCCAGTCCGAAGGGGAAATACCAGGGAAAGACGGGCGAAGTCACAATTGACAAACTCTGGGATCGCTTTGAAGTTGATGATATACCTCTGCAAGACTTCCTCAAGGTATTCGAAGGCAAAGGCTTGGATATCAGCATGGTCAGCTCTGGCGTAAGCCTTCTCTACGCCAGCTTTTATGGGCCAAGCAAAGTGAAGGACCGACTGCCTATGAAGTAAGTAACCGCGCGATAGACAATGTGAATGTTTTGCTGACAGTTTTCAACTCCAGGATGAGTAAATTGGTTGAGCACATCAGCAAAAAGCCAATTCCTAGCCATCAGAGAAATGTTATCTTCGAGATCACTGCTGAAGATCAATCCGGCGAAGACGTGGAAGTACCCTATGTGATGGTCAAGCTGGACAAATAGGCAGCATATTAGTTACTTCAACCCGTTGTTTTATGGCAGGTCTGCTATATTCATTTGCCGCTTGGGACATCAGGCCATGGATAGAAGGTATTATATTTTATTATTTGGTCAAAGGCGACGAGCTTTGTTCTGTCAGAGGCGGCTAGATCAAATCATGATTCGCAATATTTAACAATCAAGTACAAGAAAATGCTTCTCTCTTGCTGATTACCCCGTCGTTACTCACTGATTTGTAATCTGGCCGGGGGGTGACGAAATGAAGTTAAAAATAAGTTCCAAGTCTGTGCCAGGAAATGGGAGTAAACCGCTGAGGAGAATATAATATATATATATATGGTCAAACTTCGCTCTCTTAGGTGCCCCCAGTATCTTCCCGTATCTCACATTTTGTCAATGCTTTCATCTCTCCTTCGTCCTCACCAGCTAAATCTCTGTAAACCCCTGACGTCAGCCAAGGCCTTTGCAATTGCAGCCATGTCGGTGCGTGTCAACTCCTTGCCATGGCAGCCCGCGATGTGTCGCCTCAGTGTGAACAGGCCATGAGGAACCACAACAGTGCGAAAAGCTGACAATATCCATTTATAAACCTGCAGACCGAGAGCAAAATCACCAACTGGGTCGATCCCAATGACAAATCCGGAGAATTCAAGCGCAAACCATCCGCTTTTCGGAACTGGATCTCGAGGGAAGCTGGAGCGCAGTTCCCGCCGGAAAAGGGCCGGTATCATCTTTATGTGTCCTATGCATGCCCTTGGGGTATGTATATTCGAGATTTTTTTTTTCGCTCTTCTAAACTGGTCCTTTTGAATCGAAGCCTCGATAGCGACGATTGCTGACGGGTTGGGCTTCTCGATTCAACTAGCGCATCGGACGTTGATTACTCGAAAGCTGAAGGGCCTAGAGGACTTTATCTCTATTACATCCGTGCACTGGCATATGGGCGAGCAAGGTATGAAGGCGTTATATCTTCCATTTGGTTCATTTCGACCTCATCTAAACAGTTTCAAGGATGGCGGTTTGTGACTCCTGATGAGAAACTTCCTGGCGAAACGCATCCGGACCTATTGCACAATTTCTCGCATATTCGCCAGATCTACTTTGAGTCGGATAAGAATTATGAGGGTCGATTTACCGTGCCAGCGTTGTATGACAAGAAGACAAAGCGGATCGTGAGCAATGAGGTCAGTCCTTTTACTCCTCTCCGATAATGAGAGCCGGGGAGTGTTGACAACGTGATAGAGCTCCGAAATCATCCGCATGCTCTACTCTGAATTCGACAGTCTTCTACCGGAGAAATACCGGAGTATCGATCTCTTCCCTCAAAATCTGAGGAAGGACATCGAGGAAACGAACGAGTGGGTATATGACACCGTAAACAACGGCGTCTACAAGTGCGGATTCGCAACGTGGGTTTTCTCTATCTACTACTTCTACATGGGATAAAATCGGCAAATAATCCATTCTAACCCACACATATCAGAACTCAAGAAGCCTATGAAGCAGCCATCTGGCCCCTCTTCTCCTCCCTCGACCGCATCGAATCCCACCTTGCTTCGAAATACGATCCTTCAGACCCATCCAGCATCTACTTTTTCGGAAATACCGTCACCGAAGCCGACATACGCCTGTATACCACAATCATCCGCTTCGACCCGGTTTACGTGCAGCACTTCAAATGCAACGTGCGAGACATTCGCTCCGGGTACCCGGCCATCCATCGCTGGCTAAGACACTTGTATTGGGATATTCCGGCGTTCGGTGAGACGACGGACTTCGAGCATATCAGGAAACACTATACCAAGAGTCATAAGCAGATCAATCAGTTTGCGATTACGCCGGTGGGGCCGGTGCCGGATATTCTGGGAAAGGATGAGGAGGTTGGAGCTGTCCAGAAGAAGATTTGAGTCCGAACAGAAGGAGTTGTTAAGAAAATCTCCATATTGTTTCATCCGAAACTCTGGATCTGTTAATGACGTGTAGAATCCCGTTCTCTGTGCCCCAGAGAGCTCTACCAAGACTATAAATAAACAAATGAGGGTTGTAAATATTTTTGAGTCGCTATGCAACGATCTGGCTACCTATCTAAGGAGGGCTCAAATTTTAAATCAAATAAACGCGAGAGCCAATGCCAGGCGCTTGACCACAATATTAAATGCAGCAGGTAAACATCCAGATGTTGGGGACACCAAAAGTAGAACTCATGGGTGCCCACGGGTATGGGAACAGAGCATCAAACCAAAATACATATATCGCTCAAAATGCAGTATGCAATGCAGCACCAAGAAGGCAAGAAGATATAGAGATACATGGAAACTTTGAAATAATGATTCAGCTTTCCAGCTGGGGTATCATAACCACAATGGATGGCATTAGGGTGTATCACATGCAATGGGAGGGAAAAAAAGGAGAATACCAATTTCCATTAGCACGGGAAGCAACGAGAATCGTACCATACGAATGCGCCAGGTGTCATTCCTCTGATTAGCTCAATCCAAGGAGTCTCTTTGAATTCTCGTATACGATGTAGCTGATCGACACCGACGGTACCACCTTCAGCAAATTTGGCGTTAATCCTCTATAAAGGCCACGGACTCCTTCGCTTTCGAAAGTTTTTCGAGCTACGTCCACGATACCCGTATACGTGGCCTTGTGTTGAGTGGTTCCTTGCGCCTGTAGACGTGTCCGAAGGACGTTTAAAGGGTAGACCATTGATGCACTGAGAGCACCGCTAAATGCTCCTATGGCACCAGTGGTGAAGTTGCTGAGTGGTGCGTCTTCTTCATGACAACGGAGAAGGTGGGCTTTGCGACTAATCAGAGTTGATTTAAGATATTCGAAGGTCATAAGGTCAATGGCCGCATAGGGGAACATTCCTATGAGGCCCAGTTGAAGACCACGATAGTAAGCGAAAACACCGTTGGTCGACCACATCTTCCTGGCAGTTGCAATGATGAGACGGTTACCACGAAGACCACCTTCCACGGTTTCGCATTGCATGCGGCTATTGAACATTAGCCTTTGAAATGGGAGAAAGCGGTGAAAGGCCTACATACAATTTCAAGGTATCTAAGGGATAAACGAAACATCTAACAGGGTCAGAAGGGCTGACGAGACCTCACGGGTAACCTGGAATCTTACTGAGAAACCATGCCGCCAATTCCACCAGCCAGAAACTGCGAAACTGGGAGCAGCTGCTTTGGATCGTGATGCCCTTCTAATCCTGCGAACATGCGCCTGGAGGCCTGACGTACAATATTTGGTAAGTACGGTAGATCATATATGAGGGACGGTTGACTCACTTCGTATGCTCCGAATTTGATAGCTGACTCAGGCATGACTTTGGCAACGTTCAAACCGTTTCCTGGAAGACTATTTGTTATGCGACTGTTCTCAATACCATCATATTCGGGAAACCGACGAACCGGCAAATAAGCTTCGTATCCCACCCGCACGCCACAGGTCCTTCAGGGCGTGGACAAGTGGCCATGCCCTCCACCCTGCTACCTCAACAGCAGCGCCAGACTTAACACTGGCTGCAACAGATTGCGGCTTTGTCTGCGCAATCAGATAGACCCTCAGGCGATCCAGCGGCGCCGTCGAAGTTCTTGACACAACACCAGCCATTCCGCCCGCAAGGAAGTAACCTAAGTGGGGCGTGCTTTCCGTCAATACGTGTTCAAGATACCGGAAATACAGCCACAGTGATACATTCCAGGGTACAGGAAGCCATTCAAGCTCAGCATCACCGGAGGGAACGACAGGGCCATCGGGATGATATCGAAACACATTGTCTATGTGGGACTCGCGACCTACTTTGGTCACTGCTATGTTCGGCATCGTGTCTTGAGAAGAAGAAGAAGAGGAGGAGGAGGAGGAGGAGAAGGAGGGAGGAGGAGAAACAGACTGAACAGGACTGATTGATTCAAGGAGAAAACTTGTAGGAAATCGGTGGTCTGTACCTAATCCCTGGAGAGGTTCGTTTATGTGGACGTCACCCTCGGGGTTCAAATTTCCAGTCGCAGAATAATAAGAAAGAATTGCACGCATATTAGATAAATGCGTGGGATTGGCCGGGAGAAAAAGAAGGAAGTCCCTAAGACAAAAAACTGAGGATGAGTCGCCGGACGTTATGGTTGCGATATATCTTTTTCTGACATACCTCCATTCCTCAAAGCTGATTACCCCATCGTTATTTGTGTCCATCTCCGAGAAGAACTGGTCCAGTTTAGACTTACGAACTGTCAAGCCAGCTCGCGCAAATGCAGATTGCAGTTCTTCTTTGTCCACATGGCCGTCATGATCGCGATCAACTGTTTCGAAGAGCTGCCAGAGCTCTCTCTCCGCACGTTCGACGAAGTCCCGAAATTCTGAAAGCGTTGATTAGATAGGGGGTTATTCTTGTTCGGTGCTTAGAGAGCTGAAGAATAGGGTTTGCGCAGGAGTTGTTGCTCACCATTGAACTGGATTCGGCCATCTCCGCTTGTGTCGACAGCTTCTATAATATCCTTCAGGAGGGAATCTGCATTTTTCAAGGCTGGTAGAGTTGTCAGCACCCATCCAAACGCCGTAGTTTTCTTGTATGTCAGGCTCCAGATATGTTCGGTGGAGATAGAAAACTTACGATGGTCCATCTTCTTCAAGCCCCTCTTGAAATCTTTCAGGTCCACCTGGCCCCTGCGGCGGTCATCAAGGATCTCCCAGAGGTCATTGATCCTTTGTTCGCGCTCATGTTCCGATTCTCCTCGCATCTTCTAAATAGATGGGAGAGGAAAAAAGGGATTTTTCGAGCTCTCACGACTTTTCGCTCCTCGCACGGGTATTATATGACCAAAGCGGTTTTGCCGGCGCATCCAGGTTGTTTCCCGCACAAGAGCGGGCGTCGTTTCTGGTTCGGCAGGCGTTGGCCGTACATCAGAGATTCAATCTCAAGGTTTTCGACGGCAGGTAATTTTCCAAGGTAAAGAGACTGCAGCAGAGGCACGACTGGATCGCAGATGACTTGGGACTTTGAGGGTCAGCAGGAAAATTATTGATGTCAAGCTGCTTGAGTGGGAGGGCATTTGCTTCGCTCCAATTGGCCCATGGGCGGCGACGCTTGGCGCCGCGTGCAGAAAAAAAAAAGAAAAAAGGCAATGCAGAGCAATGACGTCTGGGCATTGGCGGCCTTCTCGCCCATCAGCTCGATGTATCGACACGGATTTTCTTTTTGTTAGGCCGATAGCGGGTCTAACTGGACGATGACAATGCGCTCTGCGCCGCCTAAGATGTGAGCGGTGCTCGACTGCATATCGTCTCACTCCCGGAACTGTTCGGGCCCCTTGGACAATATCCGGAGCTCGGTCGGATAATTCGAGACCCAGACGGATTAGCCTCTCTGAACCCCCAGTTTATTTTCAACTGAAGGAAGTCTCAGGGGGAGGGAGAGAAAAAAAGAGAGAGAGAGAGAGAGAGAGAGAGACGGACCTTTTAAATGGCCGCTGATTACTGGTCTTCAACTCAGCATCAATCCTGGCTGTTTGGGCGTGAAGAGTTGGCCGAGGCGAGAAAGGTCCTTGGAGATGCCGAACGACCCTTTATCCAGCAATATCCCCTTCCCGACCTCAGGCTTTTCAATATTTACGTAAATCAACGTGAGTGCCACGCTACCCTTACTGACAAACGCGAGAAATGGGTTCAGTTGCTAACCCAGTTGTTATCTTCAGAATTAATCAAGCTAGCGAAACGTCTCAACGTGCGGCAGCAAGCGCTAGCCACGGCTCAGGTTTACGTGAAGAGGTTTTACACCAAGGTCGAGATCCGCCGGACGAATCCATATCTGGTGCTTACGACCGCATTCTATCTCGCCTGTAAAATAGAAGAATGCCCGCAGCATATCAGGCTTGTTTTAGGAGAAGCCAGAGGATTATGGCCAGGTCCGCAACCCTTTCTTTGCCCTTCAGTTTAATTCCATAACTCGTCTCAAGACAGCTATCATGGAAAACGTAGCGACTTCCACGCTGACCAGAAGCCCAGAGTTCATCGCTCCTGACAGCGCGAAGATCGGAGAATGCGAATTTTGGCTCATATCCGAGATGAACTCGCAATTAATAGTGCATCACCCGTACCGGACCCTCTCCGAATTGCAGAGCTACCTATCACTAACATCGGATGAAATCGCCTTGGCCTGGTCAGTAATAAACGATCATTATCTCACCGACCTGCTACTCCTTCATCCTCCGCACGTCATCTCCGTGATGGCCATTTTTATTGCGGTCGTATTCAAGCCAAACCAGCATCAGGTTGTGTCCATTTCAGGTGGTTCTTCGGCGACAGGAGCTCTGAGGGACGGGAGTACAAACATTCTTTCTGCCTTTAATGATAAGACGGGAGCTGGCATGCCAGCAAAGGTCCAGAGAATTGTCGATTGGTTGGCAAATAGCGACATCAATATCGAAGCGGTCATTGAATGCACGCAGGATATTGTTTCTCTTTACGAAGTATGGGAGCAATATAGCGAGAAAGTCTGCAAGGAGCAGATTGGGAGATATGTAAAGAGCAGAGGATTAGATAAATGAGAGCTTCTGTTGGTCTCCTCCGCAGCCTGCCCTTCCTTGACAAAGCTGTCCAGTTCGCCAACTGTGTGTTGTCCGCGAGCGGTAGTTACACAGCCTGATGGCTAGACCACAGTTCATTCCTGCAGCCTCGTACAGCTTTGTTGAGAATTAGCAAATGGTCTGGTCAATAATTTGCAGGAGATGAAGTTGAAGTCATGTCCGGTCATCCATAGCATAAGGGAATTCTTTCATCGGCCAGATACTTTCCCCCATACTATCCACTGCAAACACTGCGGAGTAACCAGACGTTGGAATCGTTGTGAATCGAAGTCGAGTTAATCAAGCTTGAAACAGAACCAGTCAATTCAAGTTGAGGTGTGCTGCTGTCCTGCCTGCCTGGGGGATTTGCAGCCACTCCCTGTATGGGAGTACAGCGTCCTCCGTATGCGAGGGAACATGGGGTCATGGATTGGGGGGGTGGGTGATTGAACACCGACCTGTTGATGGACTTGCTGGCGATCTTCCATAGATAGAAGCACCAGGGATATTGAAGAAATTTCTTGGAATTGGGCACACAGTAAAACGGGGCCTGGAAACAGGACGCCCTTTTTACTTTAAACTACATGGGAGCCCCGAAACATGCTCGGGGAACCTTTTTTGAGCGCCTAGAGCAAAAGCCCACCGACCTCCCATTAACGGAGGGCAAAACACGCCCGAGAGGGAGAAGAGGGATTGGTTTTCGGGAGGTCTCGATTGTTGCGACGGCAGGGTGGCTGGGCGGTGATTGTCCCAGAAAATGGTCCGGGCGCACGATGCCCCTTACTATTTTCTGTGTCCAATCGAGAAGCGGCCTTGAAATTGCTCGGTCGTGTTTCAAGGACAAAAGCTGAGACAGATAAGAATAAGTGAAAGCGGGGGAAATCAGCTCAGATGGCGTAATAATTCGTCTGGAACTACCAAGCATCGGGCACAGTGAATCTTGCGGTTATCGATAAGCGTTCGAGGGGGGTGCGGGGAAAAAAAGCACCAGAAAGATGAAGGATGACAAGTTGCAGACTTGGCCAATCAAGATCCCGGGCGCCAAATGCAAAAAAAGTGTGGAGGATTTCCAGAAGATGCCCGATTGTCCTCCGGGTTGTCTTTTGGGCCAGGGTGTGTGAAATTGTTTGCTTTTTCCCCGTTCCTTGACAGGCCTAAGGCAATGCAGGGGGCAATGATTGGGCCGTGAAAAAAACGGCGCAATCGAACCCAGATCGCAATCTCTCTTACCCCTGGCCATTCTCTAAGGGGGACCTTGAGGTCCGTTCCCCGTCGCCAGTCGCTTTCAATTTGGTTTACATACCGTCCGGCACCCACCATCCAATGCCCGCCGTCCTAAGGAACTACGGAATACTTTTTGAGTACTCCGTAGTTAGTTAACTATTCACGATTGGGATGATTATGTAACTCGGATCGAGCGGCGATCGTCTGCGCTAGACCGAAATAGGACCGCCAAGGGCAGCTGAGTCGCTGAAAGTGGTTCTGAGTGAGGCAAAACGAGCAAATCATACTACTGCAGAAGCTGGGGACCCACTCCAGACGCAGCGTCGATTGGCTGGCGGATGACGCCAGAATGGGGCCAGAGCCTCAGACTCGCCACCAGCACCAGCCTCCATTCCCAATATGGCCTAGTGTGCTCTCCTGGCTCCACAGCGCCTTTCCGCTTTCGGCCTGGCCATGCACGCGCCCATGCGCTGCCACCCTGACCATTCGTCGGTGGCTTGTTTTTGTTGGACGGGGGGGGAGGGGTACCTCTGGGTCGGCGGTGGATCCTATACAAAAGCCGGTCACTCTGCCCTCAGTATGTAGCGCCAGAGACCCGTCAATCAGCCACCAAAACGCAGTGTTGTCACTTGACTTGCGCCGGATAGACTTTTCCCTCTCCTCAACCTCCACTTCCTGCTCACACCCCCCCTTCCACCACACCGACTCTTTTTTTCCCACACACACACTCTCTCTCTCTGTCTCTCTTCTCTCTGTGCCTATTATTATTAACAATTCGCCTCCGTCACCCATCCCACTTCCCTTTCGTTCCTCCACCCCCTCCTCTCTTATCGCTCTTCTCATCTGTCATTTCTTCATCCTGTCCTCTCTAAACTTTTCTCTTCTTCGTTTTCATTGTCTTCATTGCTCCCGCGGCTCGTCGCCACCCCGTAATAGACATCAGGAAACAAGCAATTAATCCCGCCGCCCTCCGATTTGCCCGGCTGGATTGACATCGCAACATCGGACAAAAGCAGCTCAACTCCTAGTAACACATCAACTACTCCCAGATCGAGCTTCCACCAATACGTCCATTTCCCTCCCATTGCTCTCAAATCAATCTCTCGCCCGCCATGTCTTCATACTTCTTCTCGGGACACCACCCACATCAGCCCCAGCAGCACCAGCATCAACACCCGCCACCCCCAACCCACATTGCGCAACACACCTCCCATACTCATCATGGTGGTCGCTCTCGTCGTGCGCAGAAGATGGGTGGCCAGAACTCCCATAGGCAGTTCCGTGGTGTGAAAAGTATGAGGGAATTGGCCGAGGCTCCTGCCATCACAGCTTTCCGTGCCAGATTCGAGGCTGGTCGTTCCTTTGACCTGGACGATGACCTGGAGTTTTGCCCCGGTCTCTTGACTGAGGACGATGTATGTCTTGTTCATAGGAACCCTGCTCATGGTTTTCCGTAGGCAGCAGTCGGGTTAACCTTTCTTCCTTTTTCTTTTTTTTTTACAGTTGCAATCCATTGCGTCTTCTGTTTCAGACCGTTCGTCCCTCGCCAGCGCCTCGCCCGATTCTTCACCTCTTCAGCACCAGATTCAGCCGACGCAGCAGGTGGCCCCGGCTATTTCGCTGTCTCCCGCTTCAATTAATTCCTACAACTCGAATAGTTTTAATCAGATGAAGATCCATCAACCATCGGCGGTCCGAACAAGAAATGCCATTCCAATCGTCAATCCAAGCACTGGCATGCGCGTCTCGAGCCCCCCGTCCACCATCTCACCCGGCATGATGCAGTCTGACCAGCGTCGATGGTAAACATGACTCGGGGGAAATGGAAACAAGCTCAACACCCCCGGTCTCGTATATACGTCGTTCTTCCTCCATGCCGCTCGGTATCTTTCTGCATCTCCTGGGTCGACCATCCTTTTCTACTTGTTAACCAGTTCCTTCGGTTTATATCATCTTTTTTATTTTCAGTTCGAGTACGATTCCGTGGATCACCGTCCCTCCCGACCACTTAATACTTTCGACTTGTATATAAAACCATTTTTCGAACCCTTCCGCCCCTTTAAACCCCCCTTTTCGACCTTATTTTGCGGTGATCCAATGTTTTATACGAAGAGACGTTTCGTTTACTGAGAGCAAATGGGGTGCATCACGAGCCGATTATTTACTGTCATTTCTGGTGGTTTCGTTTTTCTCTGGAGAAAAAACAAAAAGAGTGTCCTTGATTCCCTTTGGTCTTAACCCGATGATGAAATATAGAATGAGCGGCGACTGTGTTTTGGAAAAAAGGCTGTACAACGGACCGTGGAGTTTTGTTTCTGTTTTGTCCCCGAGCGAGCGAAATCTGTTTCTTGTTGCCATACGTTACATTTGCACGGTTGGGCTTCTGGTGGGTGATTACGTGTGGGCGAAATCTAGCGTGATATCCATGATCATATTCATTTTGGGCCGTGGCTGAACTGGAGTGAGATGGGGATATACTTGGTCTTTTTTTTTCTCTTTTTGGTTTGTCTTTTTGCCATTGTTTATTTTTACTGCTGTTTTTCTTTTTTTACCATTTCCCGCTCCATGGTTGTCTCTATAGACAGAAATGATGTATGGGTGCATCGGTCTTTGTTTTGTTTTTGGTTGAATACTCGACGCAGCTTATTCCTTTTGGCTATTTCTAACATACTAAATACGCCTATACCACTTATTCCCTCATTTACGCGCGCTCATTAATTCTCTTTTGTTTTCGCGGTTTATCTGAGTTTTGTTTTCTTTTTGTTTTGGAAAAAGAACAAAAGAAACCACGGTTGGAAACTACGTAAAGACGGAGTGGGAAATACATCCAATACGGTTTGCTTGCTTGCATTCCCGTGCTTGCTTGCTCTCAGGCTTGTCGGTCGGTCGGTCTGTTGGCTGGATGGACGGATGGCTAAGCTGGGTGGAACATATGGAGAATAGCATGGTTCTTTTTTTGGGGGGCCCTGGGTGGTTAAATCATTGTGGAATCCTTTTTAAGGGAGGATATTGCTGGCGGTCGGAGAGCAACTTACAGCAAGCTTTTTTTTTTTTTTTTTAATTTTTTCCTTCTTTAATCCATTGGATATATACATATACAACGCATGAACATTCTTCTCGAATTTCACATTATTATCTAATTTTCCTATTATCATTCCGTTATTCGACGTACAGTGTTCTAATGTTCATCTCGTCCCCTGCCAAAGCCTTAGCGTTGGTTTGACGTTCACCATTCAGAGGGATAATGAAAACCAGTTCGTTGGTTTTTGTTGTGATGATGAGTCCTAGGCTCGAGTCGTAACCAGTGCAACTCGGCTTGGTGGGCAGTCAAGAACGAATGAAAGGATAATACTCCGAAGAGACCACACGCCAGTTGGCTATGGTAGCGAACTCGGACAAGGCGACGAGACGAGACCGGATCGACCGTCCCTCTGCCTTCAACCTATGCATGAACGCCCCGGTTCGCTGGATACGTGTGCCTGTGTGGCCCTCAGAACCCACCTCGTGGGGTAAAGTGAGTCATATAGGCGCTCGTTCTGAGCGGTCTAGCCTAGGCGCTCTCAGCTCGAGGGTAGGTATCCCGAAAAAATTAATAGTCTGGGGTCTCCTCTCCTTGTCAGTCGGGAAACATCTCCTATCAGGCTTTGTCCCACTCTGAATACTCTGTACATCGCGATATTGACCCGTTGATGACATGACATCATTAGTTAGTGCAAGGGCTCCGTTCAAAATGGCCTCGCTTAGCAAGGAGCTGCGCGCGCCAGAGGGCGAGCGGCGTTATGGACCGTCAGGGCCCCCTACTCCAAGATTACTGAGAGCTGTTACGCATTTTCAAGATATGAAGTCCTTAACCGACCTGGGGACAGCGCCTCCATCAATACTCTTGTGTGTGTCATATGGATCATCACTTCCATCATGTTCCAGAGTTGTCGACCAGGCCTTGCCAAGCAGCTAGCAGGACCTGATCTTCAAGAGCAACAGACGCTAAGGTCACGATCTAGGGACCGTTGGCACATGAGAGCCTCGAGGCACCTGAGTGCACATAGAGGCATGTTGCTTCTCTCTCGCGACTTGATTATTTGCCGTATCGAGAAGATAAAGACGTGTACGTGCCGATAAATCATTCCGTCGCTCGAAAAATGCGCGAGAACTTCCTCTTGCCTGCAAATCCACCACTACCAATCGGCAAAACGGCTGTTCTCACGTAAGGGGTATTGCATTTTTACTCTCGTAGTTTGCAGAGAGAGAGGAAAGGCTCGCGCTCGCGTTTAACATACCTCTAGGCCGTGTTCCCCTAACGCCATCGACACTTTTCGAATGACCCCAACGCACTCTAAAGACATGGTACCAGCTACCTTCCGGAGAAGTTGTGCGCTCCTAAGCTCACGCTCAGTACTTCGCTGAAACCAAGTTGGACACAGCAAGCCACTTTTCAGAACTAAGTTCACATCACCAACGCCCGTCTGCTGCGTTTACACCAATGGCTGTTCTATTTATCAGCTGGGGGTATCGTGTCTCAATTGCAGGCGGCCAGTGCAATTTATGGCATCCACCATCCTAAAAACAGTGGCATGCCAGTTCCGGAAATCTATGGCTAGCACATTGATGGAGACGAGGCTTTTCTTTAATACATGGAATTGGTGGATGACCAAATTTTGGAGAAAAAAAAAAGTGGGATTCAAATTAGTTTGGAGGCCCGCGTCTAAGGTTTGTGCGGCGCTATGGACGAGCGTCTTCGATCTGCTTCGGTTCATACAAGATTCAGAGGGGGATACAGAGCTTCTTCCCGCCCTGGTTTACCCTTCTTTTATTTCGCCCTGAGATGCCTGGGGGTCCGCTGTTGAGACAATGCGGAGTGACCTCTTAAGCAGGGAGCATTATGAGTGCCTGTTTCTATGACAGAGCAATTGGTCAGAAGTTCACGCCAGAAACATTGCCTTTTCACCACGTCAAGGGACCTTATGAACGGTTTATTCCTCCGCCGTCGCTGCATGCCAATTCCATAGAGCCATTACAACCTGAACCCGCTTTTCGGAAGGAAGAATGGGATATAGAACACTTGCCAATGATATTGCAGGAATACAACTATACAGAAGAGGCATGCTGGTGGTATATATCCTCGCTAGGGCAACAGGCAGCATTTCCGATTCAGCTGATAATGGTCCTCCAGCAGCAGATGCAATTGCTGTGAGAGAGCTTACAAGCATCAAAATCTCACCATATCCCAAGAAAATGGCAATGATACATGCCCCGCAACTGATGTTGCTAATTTTTTTACACAGAAAAGGCTCTCAATTTTGCGGTGTTATCTGCAGGAGTCCGCTGCTTTCCACTGATCCTTTCTTCTTTGAGAGGCGTCTTTGAAATAATCATCCCCACAGTGAAATTGTATTTTTTTTTTAATCCAGACACTCCCCGAGTTTAGGGTATAATTGGCTTCCAATCCATGTAGGTATCACTTCTTCCGGCCATTTCCATGACCCAAAGTTCCTGGTTTACAATCATATCCTTAGATGCTGAGAAAGAGGCAGCAGCACAAAAGTTGCCTTTGACAAAGGGACCACAAGTACACAACATGGTACCAGCTAGTTGTCCAAACCAGCATCCAGGACGCAAATACAAAATATTCTCCATAACATGCAAGGTTCCAATCAGCTTCTCGGGATTTCAATTCTCCCGGCGTGAGGAACTCTCTCATGACGTCATAAGTGGCCCATCTAGAGACAGACAACAAGTTCATTCAAGGCAGATGAAGGGAGAAGAGTAGTTGGATACCTCTGTGCGGGTACCAGCATCGCTAGAATTGCGTAGCAGGCCATACCTATGGTGCTAAAGTTACATAGAACTTGGTCACTCTCCTGCCTATATAGGTTGGTATCTACTCCGTATATGTAGCTCCCTATCCGTACTCGAACGTCCTCATTCCTAGTTCCCCAACCATCGACTTATAACCCTTCGAAACCACGAGGAATGATCATCTAAAGAGCAATCATGTCTTTCCTTTCCTTCTCCAGATCTCGCCTTGCCCGGGTGACCGCCCTCACTCAGCAACCGTGCCGCATGGTTCTCCCGGCTTCATCACCCCAGTCTTCATCATTCCACTCCTCGGCCTCACGCAGTGTCCTTAAAGAATCCGATAGACGTAAGCCATCTTTCCATACTAATAATAAACAACGTTCTTGCAAAATCTCTCAAAGCGACCAAACTGAGATATAAATGCCCCTTCTAACAGTATATACGCAGACCGTGACGACCTAGGGAGTGAAATCGATAAGCACAACCAGGACCAGATTAACCGCCACAAGGAAGGTCACGAAAAGGCCGGCTGGGTGGAAGAGTTGGCTAGCTCGAGCGAGGAGAATGTATGTCTTTCCCTGTTTGTCAATTTCTCTCTCCCTTCGTCATTTTCCCAATGAGTCTCTAGACAATTAACAGGCCGTCGCGTGTGGGACTGTAGGTTAAAGCCGACAGAGGCGAAATCAGCGATCCGACCTTCGACAAAATTCAGGAGGAAATAAAAAAGCATGCTGCCCAGGGGAAAGGGAAGAAAGCATGAATGTGATACTTCCTCGCTATGCTGAAGCCCGAGGCCATATCTCCAACGGCGGTAGAGGCTGTCTGTGAGCCTTTGCCCATATAAATTTGTGCATTGAAAGTTAGTGGAATGGGTTATTTTAAAGCACTGATGGGGCTATAAATATTCATGTTGGGGTTTCGATTGAAACGAGGCCAGCCGTGAGGTTCAGAAACGATGTAACTGTATATAATGTCTCAGCAGAAATAGGAGATAGGTGCTGTGTATACATCATGATAAGACAGCCAAAAAAAAACCAAGTAATTTATATAAAGTGTTGTATATTATAGGGAAGGCACTGAGAAAAGATGCCTATGAAGAATAACACTCAGCACCAAAAACAAGTGTTTCACACCGTCGACCAACGCCTGTTGAGCCCGCATAATCCATCCGTATGAAAAGTCACAGTGCCATAAGATGCTTGAAAACGTCGTTCACATAGAAAGTACACAAAGCGGGAGAGATCGCCGAGCTAAAAATGGAAATTCGAAATCTCTGAGAATCCACTGGTGGAGTCTATCAGCGCGATGAAAACCGTGCAGAGGTGTATGTAAAGCCCATTCATCTCTTTAGAATTCAATCAGGCTCCGCCGTAAGTCCGACTTTTTTTTTCGTCTTTGTTAAATTCACTTCAGAATCACGATCAAAATCACCAGAAGGATGATCAATCCGATAATCCACATTATCCCTCGGCTCTCTCTCGCATTGCGCTTAAATTTTCCCAGTCGTCTCCGGGCGCCGTCTAGTCTGCCGATGTGCCGGTCAACGTGTCCATCAACTTCATCCAACAGGGCAACTTGGCCTTCTAATTCGTCGCCGATCTGAATACTCAGTTGATGCTGTCGTCCGATCGACTCTCCTAGCCGGTCGAGCTGGTCGTCCTGCTCTTGCATGATCTGAGCATGATGTGCGTGAATTTCTTCATTGCTAAGTTGAGAATGGTCTAGTGATGGAGATGGAGAGTCTCTGTATGGTTGTAGGAGTTCTCTGCGGTTGGGGTCTTCCTCTTCTTCGGCTTGCGCGGTGAGGGTATCTGTGAATCTGACAGATTTGGAAACCGGGTGCTGTGGAGTTGGGTGTTTAAGGGTAGTGGAGGCGGATGCGCTGCTGGCCTTGACAAAATCTTCAGCAAGGGAAGGGTCGTTCGGAGATGAAATGGTATCTTTGGAGGATGAGGATGGGTTTTCGTAGAACTGAGATTCGAGGTCATGGAGCTGTTGGCGAAGGTTGGACGCTTCTTCTTTGAGATCTACGAATGATCTAGGATAAAGGCACACACGGAGATTAGTTTTGATGGATTTCCAAAAGTAAGACGTGGTTCTGCCTCGATGAGCAGCCTTACGAGTCGCCGTCTTCTTCCAGCCGTCTGGCCTCCTTCTCGACGGATTCGATGCCGTCCCGCAGCGACTCTAGAGAGCGCGATATCTCTCCATCCTGAGAATTGGGTTCAAGGCTTAAGGATATGGCTCTTTGCCGTTCAAGTAGAGATAGTTTGACGTGATCGGCGAGTAAGAACAGCTGGCCTGGGTTACTCATGCTGCCGGTACTGACCCGGTAGGTCTGCCTCTCCCGCAGGTTTGGAGCGAATACGTGATGCTGCCGGTGGCGCAACAACGGTGGATACCGGCAACTCTGGATTCCTTTGCCTTGCGTTGATCGGGGTGATGGACAAGTCCGAGTGATGCTGGTGCCTCTGCGGTCGAAGGTGAAACTGTCGCGAACTTGTCCGTCATGACGTATCGGTAACAGCCGGTATTAATTACAGAGTTTCAGTGGAACTGGTGGCGGATTTGCGGCGTCACGCCGTTACGGGACAGCGTTACAACGACGTCCGGGTGTGTCTCAACCCGGACCGCAGTTGACGGAGCATTCCCGCCAGAGGACGATTTAAGAAGACCTGCCAACCAAACATCGAACTTTCTGAGAACTCGTGTCTTCCTCATCCTCCAGTCCCCTAGCGAGATGCAAATAATCTGCATCTGAAATCCCTTTATCACCATCTCCTGTTCGCCATCTCTTGTGCTTTTGATATTCAGAGGGCCCGGCTAGCCCCGCTTATCGACTGCGGGACGCGGGCAGGGAATACCTGTCGGAGCAGCAACGATAACTTAACACTTTCGCCGGTGAACTGTTTGACAGGTATTTGCTACATACAACAAGATGGCATCCGATACCGATTCCCTGGTGGACCTTCAGTCCCTCGAAACCGTCTCCGAATACGATGGACATTTGATGTGCCCTATCTGCCACTCTCCTTTCGTTCGCCCTATGCAACTGAGTTGCGATCATATCTTCTGCGAGACCTGCTTAGACACCTGTGCCAGGGCCCTGGACTCTTCGGACAGTATTGTATCTTCCCAATCCCTTCCGGACGACTTCATTTGTCCGACTTGTCGACTTCCTACCACTTCCCCGCCCAAGAGCGCTCCCAGACTCATCGTGGCCATGTGCGACGAAATACTTGTGAAGTGTCCGTGGAGTGACCACGGATGTGACGAGATTATGCAGCGTGGCTATGTACGCTCACACTTGGAAAAACATTGCAATTACAGACTCGTCTCCTGTCCAGACGAGGATTGCGACAAGATGATCCGCAAGAGAGACATAATCCTAGATGGATACTGTTTACACGAGCCAGGGACATGCACAGACTGCGGCGAGGAGGTTATACAATTGATGATTGCCGTACGTATATCGTTTATTTTTCTAGAGATATCCTTTCGGTCACGTTAATAACTTTTCGCAGGAGCACAAGTATAAAACATGTCCCAAAGCAGAAGTAAGATGTTCGGGCTGCGAAGCCGTTTTTTTCCGATGCGACCTTGAGGAGCACAAAAACCGTTGCTTAAAGACTGCTTGCAAAGCGTCAATTTACGGCTGCCGTGCCAGATTGCCTAAGTCCGAGATGGGAACCCACGAACGGGCCTGTCCTCTGGCTAACCTTGGGCCATACCTTGAATCCCAATCAACACGTATCGCTTCAATGGAAACCATGATCAGGCTGCTCCAACAACGGAATGAGGTGCTCGAAGAAGGCATCGCCAGCATCAGATCTGCACTCCAGGCAAACAGCCGGCCGTTGGCAGCTGGAGCAGCTACAAGCTCCCCTGATACTTCGATTGAAAACCAGCGTACCTCTGTTTCAGAACCGATGATCGACACCACAACGCGGGCCGAGTCTTCTACCGCCAATAATACAAACACAACAACCTACCTCCTTTCGATCCATGAATCTCTCCGCGGGGAGGTTACCCAACTCGCCGACGCCTTGTCGGCTCTCGACGCCCGCGCAAACATGACCATACTGAATGAGAACCTCCGGCTCCGAGAAGACATGGCGCACATAAGCGCCGGTCTCAACACCGTCAGAATGCAAGTTCACATGCTCGTTAATTCAACCTTGCAGCAAGGCCAGCAGCGGATGATGGGCACCCGTCCCTCACCAACTCCTGGAAGTAGTGGCGTTAGCGGCTTAAACACACCCGGTCCATCGACATCTGCCAGCCAGGGACGAGGGATTGTGGAGCTGCCAGAGAGATCAAGGAGACTGAGCGATAGCCGAGAAGGCACGAAACTCTGAAACCACCCTGGTAGGGATCCGAGCACATTTTTATGTTTTCTCTCCCTCCGTCTTACAGTATCTTTAATTTTTCCCCTTCTTGAAACGATATCTCTTGTTACTTGTACAGTACGATTGCCGCCTGATATAGGCCAGGTTGATTTAGCATTGAAACCGACGAGAGCACGGGAACGCATGTATGGACAGCATTAATTTACTTTCATGTACAGGGGTACTTTACTTATTAGCTGTACTCACTTATTCTTAAGATACTTCATTAATCTTACTACCCTCGATCCACGCTTCGGAAGCCACAACGTCAACCACATATACAGAATAGATTATATATTCAAATCCTCATCAGCTAGCTGATGGTATCTTTCAGATAAACACTTTACAACGCCACAACAGCAGCCATAGCTGCAGCAACACCGCCGACAAGCCATCCAGTCGTTCCCGTAACCCGGGGTACACCACCCGTGCTCACATCCGTCGCGTCTGCACCACCGGCAGTGGCCGTTGCGTCACCAGTAGGGGTTGCACCACCAGTGGCGGCTGCACCGCCAGTAGCATCTGCGTCAGTAGTGGCGGGGGCAATGTTCTTGAGTTTATCGGCGCCAGCAGTGACGGGCACGGGGTCTAAGGTCATGATCTCAGGATTGGTGAAAACAGTCGAGGTCACCATGGTTGTAACTCGACCACGGATGCTAGCAGAGGCGGAGCCGACGCACTCGGCGCGAGTGGTGCCAAAAAGCTTGCAGTTGATTTCATTCCTGCCTTCGCTGGAGAGTGAAAAAAGAACGGAAGGAGTTAGTATGGTGATGTGTGTATGCGACCAGATAAAAGGCCTTTTTGGGGATTGTAGGAAGACGTACGCTCCGGCAACATGGATGGTGTTGATCAGCTCGTATGTGCTGGGACCTTGGGCAAGGGTTATTCCAGCAGACTCCTTGCAGATATTCACGTCGATTCCGATGGGGCAGAGGGCATAAGAAGTGATTGTGGGTTGCTATTGAAGTAATTCGCGAAAGAGTCAGTCCCGTCGCCTCTTGTGTTGCATGGGAAAAATGAGGAGAAAAGGGCTCAATATCTTACAGCGGCAATCACCGACGCTCCAAGGGTAATGCCCTCGTTCTTCAAGTCGGCTTGAGGCAGCCATAAGCTCACTGTAGGCGTGGGATCAGCGCGCTTTTCTAGCGCGGCGACAGCCAAGTTGCCAAAGAGGCAGGCAGTGAGCAGAGTTATCGATTTGGCGACCATTTTGACAGAGATTTTAAATTAGTTATTAAGTTGAAGAGAAGGTATTATATGAAGAAAGCGAACGAAACGGTGAAGGTGGTCGAAGATTTCTCTTCTCTTCTTCGGGTGTCAAAACGAATGTGGATTATGATTTAGAACGAAAGGACGAAACGTCACAGAACTTGGTGAAAATTTCTTTCCAAGCGACAAGACGGGGGTATCAACAGGGGAAAAGAAGGGAAACCGTCTTCGAGGCGGCGAACCAGACGTTATATCATGGTTCATATATGGCAAAACTGAACGAGTCAGGCGCCAGAATGAATGTCCCTGACTCGGCTAAGAACAAAGAGTTTTGTCATTTTAATGGCGGAGGAACCCCAACTCCGCCAGAGCCACTCACATTGGCAATTTGCCGTTGGAAACGGGGCTGATACCGCAACATCGACGATTTCAGTGGTGGGCGCGCTGGGTTGCGGCCTAAAAACTCCAGATAGTGTGCGACAAGGTTTGCGCCAGCACCGAGATGGCTAGTCGAATGGCAAAAGGGGCCAATCCGACCTGTCCAGGGTCGTCTCGGGGTCTTGATCCATTTTGGACGGGAGAGCTGGGTGCTCAATGTTGGAATGTTGGCGGTGCGGTGGAGGGAGGTGAGAGAAAAAAAAAAAAAAAAAAAGAAAGTAAAGGAAGCAAGGTGCTAACTCAGCATCCAGCCATGTCCCCAGGAACCGTATGTCGAACCCACCGCCGATCAAGACAAATAAGCTTGTTTAGGAGCTTAACTTGAGCTTGATCTCGAAAATCTCCCCCTTACGGGGTACATACACCTCTCCCAGCAAAGACTACGATAAAGGACAACCAACATATCCTTTACACGAAAGCTTTTGCTTTCCCAGAAAGATATCCGTCACTCACCAAGCGTCGTCAAAATCCCCCTGCAGAGATAATAACCCTGGGCTCAAGCCAGACCCGACAGGGAGAGAGAGACGATCCAGAGGGCGATCATGCCCATCAACCAATCCATCGGCGTGCAACCCCCATTTTTTTTTTTTTTTTTTTTTTTTTTTTTTCTCTTAATTTTTTGCGTCCATTGCAGACATACATCAACCATCTCTTCTACAAGCTTTTCTTCGGATAGGATCCGAGAAGTGAGCTCAGGGCGGATGCAACCAACAGCAGAGAAAACGCCTCAAGTAGCGTAGTCGCCTGGTAAGCAGGGGGGTGAAGACCACCAATTCGCCGGGGAAGAAACTGTTCATCAGCTTTCATTAACTACTCCGTACGGGCGCAGAGTTTCCGTTCCAAATTCCGATCGTCTCTGTCCAGCACGACTCAGCCTCCTGTGGCTGGGTGGGTCGTCACTTTGCGGCTCCGCTGTTGCACCTGGCCAATCACACGCGGAATCTAGGTACTAGCGCAATCTAGGGTTTGCCAAGAGCGGGTATTACACAAAAAGGGAAACGCCAAGCCTACGATGGTTAGGATTACTCAGCAGGTGTGGCTGGCACGGATTGGAACCCGTTCAGTCTGCACGGAGTTTGTCGACTGCGCGCATCTTGGTTGATGTATTTACACTCATGAAACAACAAGCATTGTGCTTTCGTGCCTAGACACCTTGAAATGACGATGGCAAATTTCCCCCATTCTATGGAGCATAAACCTGGAAACCTGGGTTATCCTTTCGGTCCTAACCCCTGCTATAACCACTATAATAATCATACGTGTGCGCGCCATGCGTTGGAGGCTGATAAACCCCATGGCCGTCCCCAGAGCCGGGTTGCCGCTGCTGGTGGTACTGTTCATAGCCTGCTGGTGGCGGAACGGAGAAGCCAGCATCATGTCCAGTTCCAGAGGAATAATGCTGCTGCTGCTGCTGCTGCTCTCCGACCTGCGCGTATGCTGGAGTCCCTATATACGGTGGCTGTTGACCGGTGCCGTCGTTGGGTTCGTCGGGCATTTCACGCTTCCCATGACCACCGGGTATGAAGCTTGAGAGTTTGTTCAAATTGGACATTCCGAGAATGGGCAGGCTCGAGAGCTTGTCCCACGGCATGCCGGACGAACCCGACGACCCGGAGTGAGACTGGTGGCTCTGGGACCCCCCTGTCAACCCAGCGAGAGCAGACAGGCCAGGGATGTTAGCAAATGAACTGGTCGGTTGCGGCTGACCATGCCCGCCATAAGGAGGAGGAGGAGCTTGGTGGGGCTGGCTGTGAGCATGTACATGCCCATGCCCATGGCCGTGGCTGTGTCCATGTCCGTGTCCATGACTTCCATCAACGGTGTGATTCTTTCCCGCCCTCACACTCTCTGCGCTTAGGATATGGTCCAAGCTTGCCCCTCTATCATGTCTTGAAAACGCCCACTGCTGCACTACCTCAAACATCGTCCGATGGGCTTCATTGTTCATATCTCGCAATGCCGGGTGGTGGAAGACACTGACACAGTCGTTCAGGACATGATCAACCGGAAAATCGGCGTGTTGCCACGCGTACAGAACCCGCGGGACAACAAACTTAAGAATGGCCGCTGCAACGCCCCCAGCAGGCTCGTTGAGAATGTTGGAAAAGTGATCCTTCGAAAGGAGAGAGTGCGTCGGGTCGGTGCAGTGGGGGTCGGTCCATGGTTCAAACTGGTGCTGTGCTGAGGAGTTGATAACCTCGGAGGATCCTAGATGCAGTTTTTTCGACGCAAACGTGATAAGGGGCCGTACAAATGGAGCTAAAAGGGAATAGACAAACACGGTCAGTGTCTCAGAGATTTTTTCCATCAACGACTCAAGTCCGGGGATCTTTTCCACTACGCTGCTGACTCTTCGAACAACCTTGTCTCTAAAAACAAGTATGGGATAGATCTGGGAGATTGTCTTTTGAGGGTCAAAATCGGGCATTCCTGGAATGTTAGCACCGTTTTGACCGGGAGCCCGAGTATCATCATAGTAGCCCGCCCCTTGTCCGTGACCATCATCATTGAAGCCTCGCGACGCACCATAACCTCCATGGTGCGATTGGTATTGCTGGTTAGCCTGTGCCTGGGCCTGCGACTGCTGCTGCAACTGCTGGGCTTCAGTAATAAGATCTCCCATTCCAGGGACATTCCCAAGCATATTGGTCAATCCGTTCAATGGCGCCGAAGATCCACTAGCTTGAGCACTTCCAAAAGCATTGTCTGCCTCGTCAATTTCCGACTGGGCGAAATGGTCCGTGGCCTCGCCCAAGACTGAATGGAAAAAGTCAACCATGCCAAATGTTCCTGTGACCAAAGGAAAGATATGCTTCCCCCGAACGGTCATCATCGTTTTCGTTCCGGTATGCGGGAAAACGTTATACATGCCCATTTCGCGCAACACGAGTTCACAATAATTCGTATGAGCGCCGAAATCCTCCAGCGTATGCAAGCCTTGACCAAGGCATCTTAACGCTTCATATAGATCTTCTTCGCGGCCCTTCTTATGGCCCCCCTTGGTGTAAAGCCTTCCGAAGTGGATGCTACGGGCAAAGCTGTACCTCACGTATCCTGCACTGGTGGCCCAGTCACCTCGTTCATTCGCAATGTAATTTTTCATCCCAGTTTCCAGATCGATGTCCAACTCAACTTGCCTCACTGGTCCACGCAAGCGCGCATCATATTGCCTAGCATCCTTGTTGTCGGCATAGTCCTTTGGGTTGCTAGGTCGTGTCAGCAACAGGCGATTCATTATTCTCCAGGATCCACACACTCAATATGCTCTTCCGGTCGATACACTCCTAGTCTTTCGGCCGTAACTTCAAATTCCCCGGTAGCATATCCAAAGCTCATGAACGAAAGAATCCACACCAGAACGCGGATGGTCTCAGATTGTAGTTTCTGCAAAGTTCCTACGTCCATGGCTTGCGAGCTTCAAGGTACTGCTGTCAGCATATATTCACACACACCCACACACAATATTAATCCTCCCTCATGGCAGAGAGCTTGAGAACATCTAGGAGAAATTGCTTGGTTCATAGACACAGAAAAATAAGAAGCGGGAAAAGACTCACTAATCGCGTAACCAGTTTCCAAAATACACTCTCTTGACCATATTTGACGTCCACTTGTGACCCTTGATAAAGGCCAGCGTCTTGAGCATATCTTCAATGTCGCCATGGCGCCAGTTTTTGCCCTCGATTTTAGAAATAGACGCGATATCTGATTCCAAACGGTTAGCCATTTGAGACAACCTTATCGGTCGGTCCGCAGTGCACGTTGCCGAGCAGCAAGTCAACTTACTTCCAGCTCCAAAAGCATTAACCTGCGAAGGGAGGAGGACGAGTATGACGGCGATGATCAGGAATGCAGGCTTGACGCCTGCGATATATGAGCCCATCGTGCTTTGATAACTATCGAAACACAGGAGACCGAGAATTTTTGAGGAAGGTTGGCTGGTTAGTTAAGTAACTGACAGCTTGCCTGCAGACTACAGGATGGGTTGTTCCCCCGCTTAGGCAATTTCAGCTGTGCTCAACGTGCCAACTACGTAAGAAGGTTCGTATTCGCACGTGTATCGCGTGGTCTCCGATGTTTTTGCTTTGCGGATTAATCGGCTTCATGCAAGTCAAATGGTGGGGTTCCCATATGATGAACACTTCAAATATGCAGTAACCCTTTATTTTTATTTTTTTTTATTTTTATATTTTTTTGTTTTTACTTTTTTTTTGTGACAGACAACACATCCGACCTGAAGCACTTGGCTGTGTGCCCTACAGCCAACCCGAAGCCAAGAAGACCTGGGGGCTGGCACCAAGCGATTCGTTGGACTGGGGGTCGCAGCCCTACAGCTTCTGTACGGTGAAACGCAGAGGAAGAGGAAAATAGGGGTAATGGTGAGATGTCAAAGTCGCTGGCATCTATTTACGTATGCCTTTATGTATCTCTGTCAACTAGTATCAAGAAGCAATAGCTATCAACATCTTAAGGCTCTGAAATCATGAATTTCGATCTTGAGGCCATCAACCAAATCATTGTTCCTCTTTTTTTTTTTTTTTTTTTTCCCCCTTCTACTTCTTTTGCTTTCCATTCTTCGAGAAACTTCCCGATGAATCGACTGACTCGTCATCAGTGTTATAGGCTTTAAACTCAAGTAGATGAAATTTGATTCGCTTTATCATCAACGGCCTTTGGCAAAACCCTTCAATAGTCAAATCACTGTCCCAAACTTCGCAATCGATCTTGCTCCTCAGGTTTGAGTGCCGCAAAGATCTCCTGGAACCCAGGCTTAGCGGCCTCCTCACGGAAGAACTGGGACAAGTGTGCCTGTGTCTCGTCGTCACGCTGACGGAAAACATCACCCTCCCCGAACGCCATCAATTCCTGTTTCGTAATACCAAGACCCAGGTCAAGAATGTTGGAAGGAACATCTTCCCAATCATCGTTCTCATCATCGCTTTCAAGGTCTTCAGTACCTACAACAGATCCAGCGGCGTTGATCCCCTTCATGCCAGATGCCGAAGAAAGCTCTTCAACGAGAATTTTAATGATCTTCAAGGGAGCGGGAATGATGGTATACTGGTCTGGATTGAGTCGAGACTGAGAACGTGTCTTAATTCGGCCAGTATCCTGGATGATAAGGTCACCTTTAACTTGCACTTCAGAGATCCGCTGGTCTCCAAGCGCATAAAGCTTCGCAAGAGCAATCACATTCTGCCTGATTTCGTCAAAGCCGACGAAGTTGACGGAGCTTTCGAGCCATTTGCTGAGCACGACATTTAGCCCGGAGCTACCGCCGATATCGAGCTGTGCAAGGAAGTCGATGACATCTCGAGTACTAACAAGAGACAACCGCGCGAATACTAGGATCAAGCTCTGGATGAATTGTGCCTGTTCTGCCGTGGCGAGACGTTGTGCTACTGCACGAAGGAGTTGGGGAAGGAATGGCCCAAGCTTCTCAGCACCAGCTTTTTCAACCAGTTCGGCGGCCAATGCGCCAACCTCAGCTGCAGCGCTGTCTTCCACGGTTTCACCCAAAAGGCGACTAATAATAATTAGCGCACTTTCGACTCCGTCCTTGCCGGTCTGAGGATCGCGCCAAGCAAAGAACTGGTTAGGGTCGTGTGCCAGCATGTGTTTAACAGCCAGAGTCGCCGGAGGTAGAAGGTCAGGCTCTGTGGACGCAAGCAACAAGCGGTTTAGCTTAGGCATCACCGACGCGACAAGCCCCTGAGGAAGTGGCTCCAAGCCATTTTCAGCAAGGGCACGTAGCAGCTCAACCGCTAGATTAGTCAAAGCACTTTCTTGTGTCAAATTGCCAATGTCAATGGCTCCGTTCAAAGATGGCAAGACTTTCTCGCAGAGACGGATATATGCGTCGGCGCCCTGTTCGGCAATGTGCTGCACAATTTCTTCAAAGGTCTCAGTCACTATCATTCCCAGCTGGAAGTTGCTTGCTCCGTTGCTTGCAATGTTGAACAGGAGATCAAGGGCCACAGAAGAAAGAACGACGCCAGGGTCAATCATAATAGCATCTCGAACCGCGTTAGCCAAGGTAAATTTGAGATCATCTCCTTCAGTCATATCACGGAGGTCATGGGAGGCAATGTAGTCGGACAAAGTGCCAATCATCTGGAGCTGAACCGGCATTGTCAATGCCTGTGGAAGGTTAGGCAATAAGTCTTGCAACGCGCAAATGCAAGCTACTTGAACAACGTCGGAGGAATCGCTAGAGATAGCTTTGACAATTGCTTCTAGATATGACAATGCCGTTTGATGGAAGCCTTCGCCAGCCGTCATTGACACTTTACCGGCCAAAAGATACCCACGAGCCCGGAGGAATACGTCATCTTGCTGTATGCAAAACTGGATGAAGTTGTTGAACCCGTTGGCAATGTCTAGCGGAATGTTTTCAGAAACTTCGTGAAAGTCTCGAAGCAACTGATTGACTACATAAAGCGCAGCTTCTCGTAATTTCCAGCTATATCGTAACTGTTAGCAGCCTTTGCTTTAAAAAAAAAAAAAAAAAGTGGAAGAGAGAGAGAAGAAAAAAGGGAATAAGAATAAAGAGACGGGGAGAATACCTCGAAGTTGTGTCAGAGAAGACGACATTGATATGTGCAAGAAGAGCTTTAACAACCGTCACTTTGAGCCATTCGCCCAACTTGATAACCACGTCGCCACTGCAGGTTCTAGGAGTATAATTTGATGTCACAGAACTCTCTTCAGAGATATACAAATTTACATCGATATCCCACAATCCTTCCTCTTCCGTAGAAATCTGAGCGTATGAGATGGCGAGCTTGAGAACGTCTGGAAGCCAACTGGTGGTTGTAGCTGCACTCCCTGCAGCCTGTAGTTGATTTTGAAGCTCAGTTCTGACTGGAGGGGCGCGTAGCAAGCTCTGCATAAAATCCAATTCCTCCAGAACCAGAAAATCGAGTGTATAAGGCAGGCCGTCTGCATCCTCCAATCTACCCTGTCTTTCGTCCTGAATGTAAAGATCATAGTATACGGCTTGAAGGGTAGATAGTTCGGTCCATATCGTAGTGAAGAGAGCAGTGCTATGCGGGGTAAGGAGAGTTGGAAAGACATTACGGATTTTCATCAAAGTCTGGAGGACAGGGGTAAATTAGCTCAAGTACGATTATGATCGATATGCAGGAGAGTAAGTACTACCTTAACAACCTGTAACTTCAATGCAATCAAGCCCCGCCACTGAGTTGGTCCTTGGGCGTCTGAAGCTTCTTCCTCTTCAGTTGGTGTCGGAGGAAGTGGCTCCTTCAAGGTAGCAATAAAGAATGGCGACCATCCATTTAATGCTTCATCCATGAATTGCTTGACCTCCGCCTTGTGCTGCTCCAACACCATCTCCAAAGTGTCGAAACACGCACGAAAGACGGATACGGCAAGTGCACGTAAGGTCGCTTTCCGGGCGCCATTAGTTGCAACGTTGAAAACAGTCGAGACCAGTTCTCGAGCAACCTTGAAGAACTGTTCTTCACTGAATCCCGTTTCAACAAGGTCCGAGAGAACCCTGAGCGCTCCGTGCAGCTGAGTGTCATTGCTTGTGGGAATCACTTGAAGCAGGGTCGGCAGCAGATCGGGCCACTCGTCTGGGAAGTCTGCACTGGCGATCTTGCTGACGACATAGCTCGCCGACGCCTTGACTTTTCGGTCGTCTTCAAGAGAGATGGCCAGCTCGAGCAGGACGCGTCGCAGGTGGACTTTGTTCGCGTCATTGACGAGGACCTGGCCCTTGAATTCATCCAGCTGTGACGACCATGCCGACACGATGAAAGTCCGAAGGATTAATAGCGCGGATTGTCGTAAGGGGACGGGTACGGAGGTATGAGAAGCGATTGACGCGAGGGAGAGCGGGAAGTGCTCGTTGGTGTAAAGGCCAAGAAGCCGCCCCTCTGCATTCTTGCGCGTCGCGGGAGCGGGCGACTGGGTGTCTGAGAGGAGCTGGAGGAGCTGCTGCTCCATGTTGCCCTGGAGAATATACGTTGATATTTTTAGAATTAAGAGCAAGGAATTGAGTTGGAGCTCGAGATTGGTTGTTGACGAAGAATGCTGGGTGGTGGTGTGGTGATGACATGTGAGGGGGGCGGAAGCCTAAACTTCGACCTAATCATCGACGTGGGTGACGCCCAGGGGCCTCCAGCGCGTCGAGGCCCGGGAGCAATCCTTGACCCTTCTCGTCGAATTTCGACTGGCTCCAAGCCGCATTACTACCAAGCTCCGAGGAGCTTGAACAAGAGGTTTACAGGGCCATTCTAGCAGTAATTGGTCGATCCAGGAGGCACCGGTGATGGGGCTGCTTGTACTCCGTAGACTCGGACTGAAACCAGGTCGCTCTCGGTTAAGATGCAAACAAAAAAATGATATGCTCGGTACTCTGGCTGCAACGTGCAGCTCGATTCTCTGATCAGGCATTCCTATTGAGCAAATATGTGAATACAGGAAAAGCCAAGGACGCAATCGACGCCCAAAATTTCCTCCAGAGGGGACTCAACCTGCTTCTTGTCCGACGCGGCAGAGATTGATAGCCAGAGCCCATAGCTCAAACGGATATGAGCTCCTAACCAATAGTAAACCAATCCACAGCAAACAAGGCTTATGGAATCACACAGTGAAATCTATCTCATGCCGTTCTTCCGGCCTGCGTCCAGGTATCTGGATTGCTCCCGAATTCTCCTGTTCTCGACGAATGTTCAACCCCTCAGCAACTGGAAACAATGAAAACTGCTGAGCCGCAGGGCGGGTTTCAAAAATTTTGCCTCCAAAATTAATCGCAGAATGCCAAAGCCTTCTCTTTTGTAGCTCGTGGGTTGAAGCTCCCCTCGCGCTTATTACACCGGTCAAAAATGCTCCCCTAGGCTCCGCTAGGGACGATCACTCGCCAAGAAAGCCGCTGGCGTCCTCGATGCCATGTTATCCGAGACATTGACGAACTTTAAAGAGCCTGAGATGGAGCACAGACGGGGCTTCTCAGCCGCGAAATTTGTGGAGAGAAATGAGGAAGACCGAGGCACCCCATGACCCCAATTCACCACAATACCTGCCTCTTACCATCGCAGAGAAAGAAAAAGGGCCATTTTTTTGGGGTACGTTGCTCACGGGGTCATAGATTCGTTTTCTTTTTCTTTTCTTTTCTTTTTTTTCTCGGGTGAGGCGAGCCTGCTAGTCAACGAGAGGTCTAAAATGGGCCGGTTGGCGTCGACGCTGCCGCTAAAATTAACCTTATCTTGTTCGACGACCCGCTATCCATTATGCCAATCCATGCGGGCCTTTCGGGATGTTTGATCACATCCGTCACTTTAGCTGTAAGCGCCGTAGAATAGAGAGCACGCGTTGTCTGCTTCGACTGGGGATTGGAGGCGCCGTCCAGTTTCTTGTCCCGAGTTGTGGCCCTAGAGAACGATCCAGAACCTGGGAAGATAATTACCTGGAGGGGAAAAAACAATCAAAAAAATAAATAAATAAAGAAAGAAAGAAAAAAGAAAAAAGAAAAAGAAAAGAAGAGTCGAGATTTCCCTCGTGCTGTGCAGGGCAAGGTTCATTAACCTTAGGTGCATCGGCCAGAGGTGAAACGTGGATTCGGCCATGGGTGAAATGCAGATCGAGACAACTTAAAAGAAGTGGTAGGGCCAAAGCGTAGTCATATGGCGAGTCGCATACATACAGATGTGTCTGTTTGCATTATATCCAATCCCCTTCCAGAGTGCACCGAGATATCGATCAATCATCAAGGACAGTGCAGGGAAAAAAAAAGTAATACCGTCGCGCCACAATGGGCCGGCTTGCAGGTCACCAATGCGCAACCATTATCGTCCCTGCTTCGCCGTGAAAAAAAAAACAAGTGGCAGACTCATCCTGACGTGGCAGCTCTGTAAGAATCAACCATGGGCTTCAGATTGGGGTTCTGGCCTCTCCTTGTACCCAGGCCAGCAAACTGAGGGTTTTCGAGGCATTTAATGCTGCCTTTAGGGCTGAGAGCAACTGAGCGTCAGCGCGGGGGTTGGAGGTGAGATGGGACGGATCCCCAGGCATGTTGCAAGACAAGGCAACCATTTGCATGTATATACTGCGTATGGAGTACCCGGCACTCTTTACCGGGTAGAGTAACCATGGGATTGACCATTGCGCAAGACGGGATGCACTGGTTCTTCTCACGGCTCGCAGGACTCGAAATCTATGCATGATCAGTGGCTGGTGATGGTTAGTACATACATACGCCATAGTTGAAAGTGGAATTTCCGGGAAAAAAGATCGAAGTTCTTTTCCCAAAAGGCATACATCCGCTGCCGGGAGGCGATCGCCATCAAGCCATTTCCACTAATCTTCCCCCCCTCCCCACCCGCCGGGCTCAGGAGGTTTGAACATTGAAGATCGTCCACGGTCGGTGATCTCATCCACCCACCAGGCACGTGATGGATTACGATATCTTGTCTGTCAACAAGGAGAGAAGATCACCATCCAACTTCAATTCTCCTTCTCTCGTTTTCACACAAAAGCACGCTCCTCTGCTCTCTGATTCTCCTCCGATCCACTGTTCTTTTGGTCATGCTTCACTCCTCCAGCAGTGGTTCGCCGCCTTCACACTCTTTCTTCTTGCTGACTGCTGCTGTTTCTCTGTTATCAGACTCAGTGTCCTGTGACTCCTTCAGCAGACGCGCTCCAGAATACCCCGTTCCTCCAGGAACACTCAACCCTGGTCTCAGCGTTGAAGAGCTGAAAGGGCCAGCATAGGCCTCAGTTGCTGAAAAGCGTGTCATATCTGTCCTTGGGCTCTGAACATTCTGTTCATTCTTCGCCCTCGTCTTGTTGCACACCTTTTTTTTCTTTTGCTCCAAGATGATGGCGCACAGAGCTGCCCACCCGGCTGCTGCGACTGATACCCCGTCGCCAGCCACTGACGCAACTCATTTCCCAACAACTGCGGCTCCTGCAGCCAACCCTGGTTCTGGCCCTCCCGCAAAACCTCTTCTCCCGCCAAGCAGTCCGACCACCACTGAGAACCGTGTTCCCGATACCTATGCTCGGCTCGCGTCCTCGTTTTCTTCTTTTCTCGCCGTGAGCATGCACCAAATCCTGTTTCTTCGCTCTGTCTATCCGCCAGCCACTTTTCTTCCCGTCCGTCAATATAACCACCCCGTCAAACAGTCGCGCCACCCTGGCGTCTGTTCTTGGATCAACGACGCGTGTTCATTCGTCGAAGCCGCACTGATAAAATCTTCAATCTCGGCTGCATCATTCGTCATAGTCTCCGAAAGGACAAACCGGCCATTGGAACGGTATACTTTCGACTTTTCCCAGATACCGCAGGTGTCGTCGACAGACATCCATACGCCATTTGCGAGCGCTGTCGCTGCTAAAACTGGCAATATCGAGAAATTTGAGATCCTCCAACAATCCGCAAATGCTGCCCAGTCTATTCCCAAGTCTGTCCCATCAACGGCCACCGTTGACACGGAGGCTCAATTTCGAGGTGTCCTCGCACGATTGGCGTCGGCGTGTGCAAGGCTGACTCCACTTCCGCAGCATGAAGAATATCGCCCCGCGCTTTTCGTCATATTACGCCCCAATGCAGAACCCCCTGCTGGTATAACAGCGGAGGAACAGTGGTGGATTCCAACTGAACCCAACGGCCTTTCTACCGTGCCCACTGAATCGGTGAATGGGGACTTCCCAGAACGAAAATCTTTTGGAAATAGCAATTCTAAGGGCCTAAACGAAAACAACAAGAGGCCCTGCCCCATTAGCCCAAAGACCCCCAGTAATGGCACTCCCAACAATTGCAAACGCTCAAGAGCGCCGCAAACCGTCCCTGTTCGCAGGGTTGATGCTGGAGAGATGCAGCTGGAGGTGTGGGCGGAAGAAGCGTATGGGAAATTCGAGATTCTGGACCGCCTTAATACCGGATAACCACCTTAGATTGCGATGAATTTGCTGTCATGAGTATTTCTTGCCTTTCTGTCGGCCAGTGTGCCTCTCTGCTGATGACCTCGCCTGTTCTGCTTTTCCTTTTCCCTTCTAGGAACCTACTCTACCTTGCAAGCTCGATACTGGTGGCCTGGAATGTACAAAGATGTGTCGGCCTTTGTGAATCCCTCAGTTGGCATTGGGGGCAGTGTTTGACATAGGCCGACACATCTTTGTACATTCCAGGCCACCAGTATCGAGCTTGCAAGGTAGAGTAGGTTCCTTCTCGTCCTTTATGTTTATTTTTTTTTATTTTTTTATTTTTTATTTTTTTTTTTTTCCCTCTCTTCTTTTTCTTCCACCCCCGCTCGGCATGACAAAGCCCTTAGCAGTGACGATTATCTGATGTCCATTCCTTGTCTTACCCGGCGTCTGCAGCTATGCCTTTTCTCTTCAAAATTCTTTTCCTCACCCTGACGAGAGATTTCTCCCTTTCTACCCCTAAATCTCAACTAATGTTCTAACCCCGTAAGGCTTCCAATCTCCGTATTCTATGATCTTGTTTCGTTTTCTTATTTTTCGCTCCTTGGTCTCTTCTACAACTTCGTTATTTTATGCATAGCTACGGACTGTTCGGTTAGATCCTAAAAAACAACAATATGATTTTCGAGCATACCAACTTATGAGCTACCTTTTTCCTTACTTTTTTTGTTCTCTCTCTCTTTTCTTTTAGCCTGAGACTTCTATTCAAGGTGAAGATATACGGAAATTCTATCACCAAAAGGTTCAATCCGACCCCTCCATACCCACAGTAACCACCCAGGTCCCGGACGATGGGGGTGTCGGTTCCCTAAGGAAATAAGATAGCAAAAGTGCATCTGGCATGGCTGTATAAAATCTTTCTGTATTAAAACGGTCTCTCAAGCGACATTTAACGAACACCGTAGAGGAACGAATAACAACACAGACCTCAACACTCCCCTGAAATGCTCAAACATCGTTTTTCCCTCCTTTATTTTAGGTATCTGTACCAATTTCAGTAGTTTGGGGGGGGGAAGAGAAAAAAAGGTCTCATATGTGCCCATTAGACCAAGGGCAAACAATATGACAGAATTTCGTTCCAGGCGGAAAGAAGAAGCAAGAAGGGAAAAAGAAACAAAAATTCGAGTAAACGCAACTATCAAAAGGGCAAAATAGTGTATCGAAGGGCCTCAAGGACATGAAGCAATGAAGCAAGGCATAAAACAGACCCCTTTCTTATCGTATAACGTACCTTTGCAGGCACATAACACCACCAGGCCTTGGGAACTTCCTTGCTCACGCTAGTAAAAAGAGTTCAAGACAATGCACATATGAAAGCATTGTATAAGAAAAATAAAGCAGGGAAAAGCGCGCACATTTAAAAAAAAAAAAGAAATGTTTGAATGTTTATAATTTTTGTTCTCAAACATACATTTATATTAGGAAATTATCATCTGGCCAGTCTATCATGGGTCTCACTTCGTTAGCAAACTGGTTCAGAGCATCTGCTCCGAAAGGATCATTTAATCGCCCGACGTATCGGTCTTGAAGGAGCTTCAGGCCTTCGAAATCGTCATTGACCGGCAATGCGGCGTGGGTATTAACAAGATCTGCTGGGCGTACAGCGGGGATAGCGCCATTAGCCGGGTTACGCTGGAAACGTTGTTCTTCAAAAAGGCGTTGGCGAAGCTGTCCTCCCACAGCAGGTTGCTGGTTGGTATTGTTAACCGCCGGTTGGGCGTTTTCTTGGACGACCGGAGCTGGTCGTGGGCCACCATCCCATGGAACACCATGTTGGAACGGTTGTTCTGCCATGTCGTCCTGAAAGTACTCCTGCGGAAGAGCAGGGAGAAAATTCTGATTACCAGCACGTTCAAGAAAGCCAGGTTGATGGCCATGAACTCGTGGCGCACCTGGACCGTTAGCGGCGTATAGCTGATTTACCAATGGGAGACCTAGTATGTTTTGTCCTGGTATATCAGCAAAGGTGGTCTTTGGTAGGTCTACTTCAAGGTCGGTTTCCTTCAATTCTGGGTGAGACTTCAGCGCTTCTTCGGTTGCTGTCTTTTGGGCTAGGGCTGCCTCCTGATAATGACGACCCTCGGATGGAGCGTAGTCATGCAGGGGGCATGAGCCGCCTTTGCCGGTGAAATGGTGGTATCCGTCCTTTGAAATATCTTTTTTGCAAACATAACACATTATCCACCGGCATTTCGTGCAATACAGCTTGTTGCAACCGTCCGCCTTAACAATAGGCATCTTACATTTAGAATTAGGGCATATGCGGATGATAGCCTCGCTCATGGCCTCTTCAATCTTGTGGCGCACAGGAATGTTCTTTTCCTTCCGGGCTTCATCGCAAGTTTTCGGGACGTGACTCTCCCCCTTGCATGAGCGGCAACTCACTTTCCAGCATTCAGATTTCAAGCAGCGAAACTCGCGGTTTTCTTCGACTGGAGGGTAGATGGCTTTAAAATCGCAAAAGGGACACTCTTCCAGCCCATCAATTTCAGCTTTTTCGATTTCATCGCGTTGACGGAGATCGTCAATTTTTCTCATCAGCGCAGTACCAAGGATATCCGCAAGTTCAACCTGAGAAAACAAAGCGTTGCAGCCGCTTGTGTCCATGCAATGGATTTCGTATCTCATGTACCCAATTTGGGTTTCTGCATTTGCCTTGATGCAAGACTGGCAGAAAAAATGGGATTGGTCACCGGCACAGGGGATCATGCGGTTAATGGGAGCGTCAGTATAACAGCATTGACATTCCATGAGACCTCCAGTGGCCGCGTGGGCTGCCTCGTTTGCTGCTTCTAACTTATCCGCTTCTGCTTGCTTACGCTCCTTCTCTAATAAAAGATGGTCCTTCAGCAAGGCATGTAACCCACGGTTTATTGAGTCGTCCCTTGTATGGTTCACGTACCTTCTTTCTGGACGCGCATATTTCTTGCATCCTGAAATTCATGTGTCAGAGTATCTCTGTGGGCCTTGGCAAGGCGAGAGCGTTCAAAAAGTGGCATCTTCTCGCGTCTACTAGCAACTTTCAGACGCCCGTATGGCACGTCGGCGAGGTTGGTATAATTAGAATCGAGGTAATAAAGATGTTGGTATGCGGCGTACAGAGTTATGTGACGCTGGAGCGTTGACTTTAAAAACTGCACAGGGATATCCGGGTAGTCAAGACGCAGAAGCGCTCGACTACACGGCGTGTTAGCTCTGCTTTCCTACCTTTATGCAGGTTGGAACACGATGAAGAAGTTGGAAGATCCCCCCCCCCGGGAAAGAGTGATAGATGATTGTATATGTCACAGTATCTAAAAGGAAGTTTGACCGGAAACAATCAAGAAACCGAGAAAACCGCGAAGCAGTCGCTAGGACACTCACGCAGAATTATAATAGTGTTTATCCCTCACAACCCCGTCATCTGGAGACCACTTGCCCTTATTTTTCTCTTTCTCTTCAATCTTTCTGCGCTTCCGCTCCTGTAAGGTGGGGTAAGGTCCGGCTTCGAGGATCGCATTGATCAACACTGCATCGTCGGGAAAGGCTCTAATGCGTTTCTGCTCTGCTTGATAGACCCCTTCGACGTAGTGCGGGCAAATGTCCGGGAAAACTGTGAGAATTAGAGCCCAGAGAGAGCCTGCTTCGGCGGAAACACCGTCAGAGGCAGCGAGAGGGCGAAGCACCTCATTCCCGGGCGTCATAGCGGCAGGTTGACCGGCGGCAGCGGCGGAAAGAGTTTCCTGAAAAGCGTCGTGTCTCCGTTTCATGCTGAGTCTTGCGGCTTGTCTCTCCTTTAATCGAGTCAGACTGGTCAACCTCATGGCTATGGAAATCAGAGGGCCATATATCCAACCCAAAAGAGGCAGTCTTCGAAATACGAAGGAAAGGATAATAAGAAGCATTAGTTGCAAGCTGCTACAGATGATGGCTTTGAATCCTCGAACGACATGATATGATATGAAAGGCCGAAAAGGAAGAAACGAAAAGACAATCAGAGGCCGAATGGTAGATGAGAGACAGGGCAGAGAAAAGTTACCAAGTTCGAGGCCCACGAGTGCCAGTTGCATGTACCTCGTTGTCAAGCAACCTGGGGAGTTTGTCTGTGGGCTTATTACCTGGTAGCGGCTGCGAGCTCTTGGTAGTTGTACCTAGAATTGGCGGGTATCACATGTCACATACAGCTTGGAAGCAAGGTTGAGTTTCGACCAAGGCCTGACAAAAATAGGCCTAAGCTCCAGGATGGAAAAGGTTTGAGCTTTGTGGACTAAAGTTAGCCTAGGCTGAGCTTGGCAGAATGATGATATCGAAGAAAGTTGGATGGCCCTGCCCGGACCTACCGTCACCGTTGGAGGTGGAAGCGGTGGTGATGGTGGTGATGGTGGTGGTGGTGGTGGCTTAATGGCAAAAGGGAACGGGGGGATTCTGGCCAGAAGGGAAGGGATTTCTGCCGGTTCGCGGGAGTCGACGCCGCCCCCGCCCTGATTGTTGACCCCGCCCTCGTAGAACGTTGCCGTCCCCGCTGCACCGGTTGTCCATGTAATATCTTCGACACACAATCTGCAGCGCAGAGCGAGCCTGCTGCCAATCCTGGAATGCTGGTGAGCTTGCTCTGGCGGACAGAGTCGAGATCAGGCCTTGCGCTAAGATGAATGCAGCATAGTTGGTGCCAGAACCTTTAAGCTCACCAATCGGCTTGGCTGAGACTGCGCCGCATGACGTTGATGCTTCATCGCATGGCGGAGAGGCGGATGCTGAGGCCGGTAAGTAACAGTGCGGGCGTGTGTGATACAGCTGTGCTGGTTGTGGATATTCATAGTAGTTAACTACTCTGTACTCCGCAAAAAGTGCGGCTTTCAACAGGCAGATCCTGAGCGGTTCATGGTTCATCCCTGGTGGGACTAACTAACTACAACTACGGAGTACGCATGCAACTAAATACGGAGGAGTTACTCTGCCCAGAGTACGGATACTAACTCAAAACTCTCCCAGCAGCCATCGGCGGCGTTTTGGCGCATCTGGATGCGTTTGCCTGAGCAAAAAAAAGAACAAATCTCTCATGGCTACACTAACACACCACCTTGAAAATGAAACTGCTGTTTTCGAGTCCTCAGCAATATCGACATCCCTGCTCTCCGCCTTCAGGAAGCACCCCCAGACTTCGAGGTCAGCTCCAGGGTACTCCAGACTCCACAACTCTTCCACCACAAAATTTAGCAAAACTAACGAAAACGCGATGCAAGGAGTAAAGCAGGCTCTGGCTCCCGTGAAACTCTCACACATCGCCTCTTCCCCACATTCCTCGCCGGGTTCCCTCGCTTCCCATCGGATCCGTTCCGGACAATTTCTCACCGGAGTCTCTAGCGAATACCAAAAATTCCCGATGCCTTGTTGTGTCGGGTATTGGTCACGCCTCATCCCGCCCACATTTAAACAGGGGTGCTTTTCTCGAAGCATTTCGCCGAAATCTTCCCCATAAACTCCGGTCCCAGGCACAGCTCGGCATCCTAAAACTCTTGGATTTCTCGGGATCCTTCCCCCCACGGCGTACGCCGTGCTCCGTACTCCGTATATATTCAAGGATCTACGGTCCGAGAGGCTCCTGAATCCAATCGATTCTCCTGTAAGGCAGCCAACCACCTCCCGTTACTTCTTCCAACCCCTGGGTGTTTTTTTACACAACTCACGGCATATACAGTTTTAAACCAACGCCCCCTCCCCCTTTACTTGTCCTAAAGTGGGAAAAGACACATTCGCCATGGGGTCCGCCGACTGCTCGTTGCCGCTCGCGACGTCCCCTGACCTCGTTCTCGTCGTGCCTACTCCTGACGAACGGATCGAGTGTTTAAAAATTAACGGCCTGGCATGGAAAGGGCAGCTGACGACAGAACAGTACATCCAGCGGGAGAACCACCTGATGAGCCAGAACATGACAAAGGACGGAGCCTTGACCTGCTGGATCCTCACAGAACGAAACTCACTCCCGGATTCCCGCCCAATCCTCAGTAGCTGCGAAACCTTCGCGAAACCCGCTTTCCTCGCCTATAATGGTAAGGTTGAGGATGTTCTCTCCCACGGTATTGGTAGCGTGTTCTCGCGACCCGAATATCGCGGACGAGGTTATGCGCGACGGATGATCCAAGAACTCGTTAAGATCCTCGAGACGTGGCAGCTAGAGAACTCCGCCAGGAAGAAGTCCATCTTCTCTGTGCTCTATTCCGACATAGGCAAGACCTTCTATGCTGCCCTTGGATGGAAGCCGTTCCAGTCGTCCCATTACTCCCTCCCGCCGCTGGAGAGACCACAAGCTAAGAAGGATATCGAAGGCCTGGATATGATATTGGTCAAGGACATGGCAAGAGACGATGTGAAAAGATACATGTGCTCCAATGCGGTTCTCGACCGATATCGCGCAAACCTGAGGGAAGCCTCTGCAAAAGACACAAGGGCCAAGGCTGCGTTCAGTCCTGACTTTGACAATATGACTTGGCATTGGGCGCGAGAGGAATTCTACTCCCCAATACTTGCTCCGGAGAAAGGTGAACCAAAAGTGAAAGGCGCATGCGTTCCGAGCCGAAACGTCTTCTTCTCCTGGAACCGAAACTTTGGTGCATCTGCCGAGCAGAGTACCCTTTTCATTCTTCGAGCTCTGCACGAGGAACCTTCATCCGCATCAGAGAGACAAACGATAATTGATGCCATCGCTGCTGTTCTCCGTCGCGCTCAATACGAGGCGCGCGACTGGGATATGGGGCGAGTGGAGATCTGGAACCCCTCTCCTTTGGTAGAAGAAGCCGTCAAGAAGCTAGACGCCAACGCAAAGTTGGTTCACAGGGAAACCAGCAGCATTACTAGTCTGAAGTGGAATGGCAAAGAACTGGGACTTGGAGAGGAGGTAGACTGGGTATGGAACGAGAAATACGCCTGGTGCTAGACTATTGATTTTGCGGAACATGGGAGGCTGTTTGAACACAATTAACCACCCTAAATATAGATGTGTGGAGGTAGACTGCACTGAGGTGCCTTTTTTGGGCTGTCTGTTTTCTGCTTCTGAAGCGGCTCTTAGCGACTCATTTTCCCTTTTACGGGCTTGATATCCCCTTGCTTCCCCGTATTCGGGCAAAAGCAGATGCTTGATGAAGTGATATGCTGGCAGGAAATGTCCTGTATTCACGATTTGTTTGTTACTGTGTGCCAGAATATGCGAATTATGATTTTTCAAGTTTTCAGAACTTACTTTGAACTTCTCTGCCGTTACCTCTATCCTCCATTTTTCAGGGATCAAGTCTCGCCAAGTCTCCAGAAACTCCCTCTCTGGCACCGCTAAGTGCGGATTAGGGGCTATGGCTTCCAGATATACATCGCCGACCCAATTGATCGTAGTTTCTCTGTTGAGGTTCGACCCTATGGAGTCGCTGTCAGCTTAAATGTGAGTAATGCTGAAAGAAACCTAAAGGATAGGCCTTACACTTGAGCTCCTCGAAAACCTGTAACTTAATACCGGATGGGGAATCGTCCATTAAACGGCGGACAATCGCATAAAAATGGGATCTAGGGAATGGCGCTTTTGCACCTGACGTATCCGAATCGTCGACAACGGAATTCCACAAATCGCGAACTAAGAATTGCTTGCTCAAATCAATTCCCTGCAATATAGAGCCTTCGAGCAATTTCTTCCAGGCTGATAGTTTCGACGCTGCCGATGGCCGCCAACCAACCAAATTCCCGCTATTTCGATCTTCATCAATGAAGCCACATACATCAACCCACGCCTCGTAGCATTCCGTGGGAGATAGAGGTATATCGGTAAACAGGCCGTCGAGGGCCTTTCTCCTCTCCGCCGTGCCAGGTGGGGTGTGTAGATCGGATTGGCGTTTGGTATCCACGTCCATTGCATTCTCCTCGATGTCCACCATATCATACACCTGCAAATTCCTTAATAGAAACGGGAGAGCAGAGTAGCCCTTGCCAACACTTTGTAGTTCTAGCGTCGACTTGCACAGCGCAATGGCCGTAACTGCATCACTGGCGTCCGTCTCCAAAACTCCGCCATCTTCCTTACGGCTGTTGTCAAGGAGCGGCGACGGTCTTAATACGAATATCGAATTTGAGGAGTGAACCTGACGGAGCGAGTATGTCTTGGTATCGGTACATAGGTTGACAAAGGCATCGTCTGTTCCCTGGTTCGACGATGAGCCGGAACTTGCTCTAGCGGCGGAGATAGACGGAGGAGGCGACTTGAGGTAGAGTCTAATTCCATCAGGTGCAAATGTCAGCACATTGGGTCTCGATCTTGATGTATGGCGATCATTCCACACTCAGCAACTGAGGAGGGGGGAAACCGAGGCAAAAGGAAAGCCGTACGGAGGAGCTTCGTCTGATGTAAGTAATGCGAGCAGCTCCTCTGGGAGTTCAAGGAGTCTGAACGCCTCTTGAGGTGCCGTATGCGTGAAGGGGATGCTTAGAGCTGTTTGTTTCTCCATATGGTCCATTACATTTCCCTGATTGATTAGCTTCGGATTTACGAATGGATTGCTCAGCGAGACAATCGTCGAGGCTGGCTATTTGCCAAGACCATCCACCTTCACTTGGTGCCAAGCCTTCGGATTTGGTATACAGAGAAATTGGATTGACTTGCTGGATTGCTGCCTTTGTATGACATGTATTTATTGCAGGATATGACCCAGTCACTTAGATATCTGCTCGAAGATTGCAGTAACAGTTGAACACCCAAGGGCCGAACAGATGATATCTCCGGTCCAAACCTCCCTGGAATCCCCAAAACCTTGTAACACATAAAATGTTCCTGAAGGAGCAGGGAATTGGGCCTATATCAGGTATTGCTTCAAAATAACTGCATACAGAACCACAAAAGTACTAGCAATGAAACAGTGCCCAGCCTGCCATCGCTTAAAGGGGTTCTCTGGGAAGAGGGTAACTGGGTAAACCAAAGTGTAGCAGTTCGAAGGACCACAAAGAGAAGAAAGGCAGATGAACTTAAAACAACCAAGGTATGGTATGATATGCAAACAGCAGTTGAGTTAAACAGCAAGACACATGTCCAGAAAATGTGAAAGAGCATTGGAACACGTATTCTTTCTCAAACCAGAAGTATCTGGGAGATGAGTGAGGTGGGAAAAAGTAGAGAAAAATATAAAATAAAACAAAGAACTGCCCGTTTCGAGTGAATTTGGAAGGATAAAAAAAAAATGTCAAGATGGCCGTGAGAAAGTTGTCAAAGCATAGATGAATGAAAGCCAGCTCAAAGACGATGAATAGAAAGTAATCGTACGGCGAAAACCAAATAGCTTCTCTTCTTGCTTTGAGCTTTTCCCTTTCGTCAGCGAAAAATGATATCACTTCTAGATCGAACTCCAGCTAAAACAGATTGCTAGGCCAGCGAAGAAAACTGTCATAAACCAAGTATTACAGTCAAGAAAGCCTTTCCCGTCGCATCGCCACTTAAGAGTCTAAATATGTGTTAAATTAGGAAGATCGAAGAGGAGTATCGAGACTTGAAGACCGACGAAGGAAGTCAGTACCCAGAAAACCATACGAGGGTTTATCGGACTCACTAATCTAGTATTAAAACCGCTTAATCTTCATTAATTTGACTTGTCTGATGGGGTTTTGGAGTCAGGAGAGGATTCAGCTTTGCTTCCTTGTTTCTGTGTGGCTTCTCCTTGTTTCTGCTGTTGCTGTTGTTTTTGATCCTTCTGCATCATATCTTGAATGGCTGCTCCGTCCTTTTCCCATTGAGCCTTTGTGTCTTTAAATTCCTCCTTGATTCGCTTTGTCCGTTCGGCCTTTTCCTTTTCCTCGGCCTCTCGTTGCAAGCGTTCTTTCTCCATTTCCTCCATATGTCGTATGTCATCAAGACTTGGCTCGTAAAGATGCCAGATTGTATAATGGGGCAACCCAACAACAGAAAACTTCATTCGCTTTGCCATCTGTGGATAGAGTCAGACAGAAATGAAAGAAGATAAACGACTAAGAATGGGTGAAATCTTACCTTCCCAAAAGCCTCGGTTTCCGCGTGTTTCTCAAAGCTGAAGGCAGGAAAATGCACTCCGGAGCGGAAAACTCTAGCTTTCGCTAGAATACTGACTCCCCCAACGCCATCAATTTCCATTTCCATATCTGGATCGCCATATGGATCCCGCAAATAGGCCAAATGTGGCCGCCACGTCGCGTATTCCGCATAGCCCTCTACAATCACGGCATCTTCGTCGAGGGTGTCCGCTAAAGCGAGAGCGGTTTCGGATTCTTGCCATGAGTTCAAGTCGTACGGCTGTTCCCCACCAAGCCAGTCAGGAAGAGGGCGCCAGACATCTGCGAACAATTGTCAGCTTAGACGAAAACAGGCGAACTGTATTTGCATAAAGTGTACTTACTTGGAACTATGACATCCTTGTTATGCCTCATGAGATCTTCCAAGATAGTAAAGGGGGCAGTTTCAACGTCAGCATCTCGCCAATATACCCAGCTGTGGTTCGGTCGCAACGTAGCGCTCAACAACCAGTTTCTTGCTTGGGCCATCAATTTTCTTCTCGAGGCCTGTGCGGCAAAACCATGTCTACTCTCCACGTCCTGATTCACCTTCTGTCCAAAATCTTTCTCTATAACTGAAACTTCTCCATAGGGCATCTTGGGGTCAGGATCATCTTGAAGATCCTTGAGCATTTGAGTGAGGAGGGACGAGGTCTCATCTTTGGAGTCTGAGACGAGAAAAGCAAGATCTATAAGATGATGAGGGTAGGTGAAGTTGCGAAGGTGTGAGAAGAACATCGGTAAGTGTGTAGCGGCATCACGGAGCGGTGTGCAGAGAAGAATTCGCTCTTCCCGCTCCCATCCTCGCGCCGTGCCCTGGGCGTTGGTGAGATCGTAGTATCGCACAGTTTCGAGTTGGAAATCATCATTCGCGGAAAGGAGGCCAAGAGTTAATGTGCCGAAAATCGTAGCTCGCCAGGAGGGAAAGAACAAAGTCAAAATACATATCGAGAGCCCGCCGATGATGAACAAACGTTGTATTAATTGTCTTCTTCGCCGAAGGGCTGGTTGTGACCTTGGTTGGAATCTACCCAGAGAGCGAAGGTATCAGCCCGTCGCTGCTCGCAGAATTTGCATAAACGGAAGCAGAGAAGTTCGGGGAACGGCGTGCGTCGTTAGTGCCACATACCTGTGAGGAGATATAGAAAAAGTACCGCTTTCCCCGTGAGGGTAAGCGGTATAGCCATTGGTAAAGGCGTAGTGCCTGTTCATATCTCCAACGCAGCCAACATGTGTGTCGGGAGCCCGATAGAGAGCTGCCTCTCCCTGCTGTTGGAGACGGAGAGTCCAGAGGTAAATAAACCCCTGACCCGTCCCCCAATGAACAGGTGTACAGTGGTGATCCTTGCAGTTAAGGGAAGCAAAGGCCTTCAAGGCCGGATACAGGTTTCCTGGCCCTAGTGGAGAGGAAACGAGCGCGGGTAGACGGAAAAGAAAGGCGGATGGACGTCGGATGGAGAAATTTGAAGATGTATCCCTCAACTGGCACAGGAGGAAAAGAGGACAAGCGAGCATACTTTTGGCGTGTCTCAAGTCTGTCTCTCGGTTTCAACTCCCAGCCAAGGGGATCATTGATTTTCCGACGCCCGCACAAAAGTTTCGGTGGGCCGGGTGCAGGACGCCGCCATGCTGCTTGCGGCAAGGCTCGGCGGATCCCGAGGCGAACACTTCGTAATCGAAGAGAAGATCTGCCAGCCGATCACCGTGAAACAGCACACTATCACCACCTGAAACGATGGACGGCCATCTTCCGTCCGTGAAGGATGAGGTGCCCCCAAAATATATACTGTCCGACATCCCATCATCGTACAACCGTCTGCCCTGCGTGGGCTTGGGACCTAACCCAAAGCCTCCAGCTGTCAGCCCGAACAATGGCCTTCGTCGGGATCAAGGTTTTTGAGTCTCAGCAGAGCTCGACAGGCAACAAAAGCTCCGCGTGCCCACCAGGATCGTCGTCGCCTTAGCCTCTTCGAGATTGCGGTGGCATCGGCTGCCTCGATCCCACGGCGATTTCCTCCCGTCTGATCCTCAACAATATCGTTTTTCCCCTCACAGGGAAAAACATCGATGTCGTACAGGACATCCACCGGGAGGGAAAAGCGACTCCGCTTCCACTCTGCCGCTCGACTAGGTGCTGATGCAATGACCCTGGCCTCAGCAGGCCGCTCCCCTCTCAATTCATCCTTCGCATGACCTCTTCCCGGTTTAATCGCCACTCTAGGCCCCGTTGGCAAAAGTTGGACAGGCAGGCAAAGCATTCCGTCCAGTAGATCAGTCCACGTGGGTTTTCCGATGTTGAGTAAAATGCGCTCTGCCAACTATCGGTTAACTGAAATGGCTCAATGCTGATGCTGTACGGAGTACAATGAAAAGTTTCCAGGAAAGGGCAGCGGAATACAGAGTATACGGAAATCACAAGCTAGTGATAGAATTCAAACGCATATTGAAGATGCATAGCGTACATGTACGGAGTACTGGACAAGGATGAAGGTCATCATTGCATCCACCCAGGATTTTGCTCTTAAATTTATCCCGGTTGCTTGTCCTTCGTAATAGAATGAACTCTGTCAATCCAGTGATCCTTTATTACGACTTGAAGATGGAATTTTTCAAGAACCTTGTATCTCTACCTCGGTGCTGGCTACTCATGATGCAGGGTCATGGAAAAAGAAGGGTGAATACCTATGGAAGACTCTATTCTATTCAGCTGTCGTTAGTGTCGCATTTAACCAAACATAGCCATTTTCCTGTTCTCTTATTGTATTACTTTTTCAACAATCCCTAATTGAAGATTATCTAACTGCTGCTCCTTTCAAGCTTTTCACAGTGCACACACCGCCTGATTTCGTTACCAGCTTCCCAACTGAAGGAGTTGACGGTGCTGTGCTAGTTTCGCCTCCACTGTTTAGCTGTGGCACTGCACTGCTATCAAAAGCCACTTCCAGCGAATCTGTCGTAGTGAAACCCGGCTGGAATGTCTCCCAAATCTTCTTCTTCGGGTTCAATACTTTCTCTGGGTCACCATTGTTCCAACCTTCAAAGAAAACGCGCTCTCCGGCTTCGGCGCCCTCAGGAGGAGAGACCAATTCAACTGGTCCAGCATGTGACTCATCGTTCTTTGGCGATGCCGCGAGGACCATAGCAGCAGATTTAATACCACGCATGGTAACGGGTTTGAGGTTGCAGACAGTAACAACCTTCCGCCCTTGCATTTCTTCCAATGGTACTAGCCCGTTTAATCCAGAGCACACAGTCCGGACTGTGAGTCCGGTAGCCTCGTCTTGCGTTGTATGCTCAGTGCCTGGTGCATCACCGCAAGCGATCGTGGAGACGTAAAGGGAATCTGCGTTTGGATGATTGATAGCACGAAGGATATGTCCGACACGAAGATCAATGAGCGAAGGTGAAAGGGGTGCTGCTGGAGCAGGTGCCTTTGGTTGCTTGGGCTTCTTCTCTTTCTTCTCCTTCTTGGGCGCACCGGCGGCTATAGCCCCGGCGACAGCTTTATCCTTCGCCACATCTACCACGGGTATATTTGCTTCATTTTTATCCGCATTCTTTCCCCGACCAACGACCAAATCCTTCTCTCCAACCCGTCCGCCTTTCTTCTCTCTCTTTTTCTTATTATTTTCATCCTTCGCCACAACGACCCTTGGTGCAGCTCTCACATCATTCACATCGATTTTAATCTTTTCTTCCTCTGGTATTTGCAAACTGAAAAGGGGTGCATTCTGCACGAGGTCAACATGCCGCACAATATGATGATATCCATCCTCCCCGGTCCTCTCCTCTGGGGACCATTTCTCCACAACCGGACCCAAGAGGGCATATAAAGCAACGTCTGCTACAGATGGTTTTGCGCCAAGGACAGTAGTACGGGAGGCGAGATGTGTATTCACGGTGATGAGGAGCGTTGAAACGCTCTCTATCTCACCCTTCTTCAAAGCTTGTGCCAACTCTGACGACCGAGACAACCATTGGTTGATTTCTGCCTTCTCAGCATCTGTGTAATCGGCCGTTGGGAATATTTTTGGGGAAATGGATTCGAGATCGGGCTCGGTAGAATTTGATGGAACGACTCGTGGGTAAGAACGGTAGAGGAGTGAAAGTAGAGAAGTCGCTGGCGCTGACGCGGTAGCCATTTTTGCAGCTTGGTTAAAGAGTGGTGTAGATCGCGCACGAGCAGTAAAGGACGACGTCGAATGAGTCACTGGCTGGAGTGATCGTGATGATAAACGACCCCGCGATATAAGTCGTTGCGGGGCTGATGCAGTCCGCAGGACGGAAGAGATGGGATTGGTAGGCTTCAGCTTGAAGGATGTGACTATTGGCTCAGGGGAAACTGAGCACCCAACTCAAGATAAAGTCTGCAATTTAAAAAAAAAGCCGACTTTTCAAACTCTCATCAGCATTTACCTTTGAACATCAAAACTTTTTAGAGAGAGAAAAAACATTGGGCAGGATTGGCCTCTACGGCGGAAGTCTTGGCAGTATGAGTCAGCCAGCCCTCGAAGCTCGAGGATGTTGGTCATCCGTTGAAATGTTTTGGCCGTGACTTTGCTTCTACGCAGCGTGTACTTATATTTTTTCTTAAAAAAAGGAAATACGGATTATTTATCTGTCTCGGAAGCTTGAATAGGATATCACAGGGGAAACCCAGCAAATAGTTCTTCCTCGCAAAGCCCACTATCAACAGCTCAAGATTGAAAGACTATTGCAGCCATAAGGCAGACTCAGGCATGGCCAGCAACATGCAACGATGGCCCTCGTAGGTCGAAGACAACAAAAATTGCCTTGAACAATACATCTCCAAAAACTTGAAGCCCACTACCGCTGTTAGATTGGACACCGCCAAAACATACTAGAGAGTTAAACCGTCAGCTAATCAAGCCAGGATCAAATGCTTTTAACCAAATCTGCTAGGGATATCTTACATTCCTCCCCAGTCTCAGTACTGAGGCCCACCTTGGAGAAGTTCATCAAATCGCCGGGTATTCTCGCGAGATGGGTATCTCCCAAGGAAACATAAAGGTCTGGAAGAGTCGCATTGCACGGGAAGATGAACCCGCCAGCTGCATATACCGATCTGGCGTTGTCAACCTGGTCGTAGTAGGCATTCACTATGTCCTCGTTGACTAACATTAACGTTGTGCCGGTATCAGCAATCGCGCTACCAACACCCTTGGTGATTCTGCGGAGTTGCTCGTCCTTGCCAACTTTGAACATTGTCGACTTGACTTCCCAAAATCCCCTAGAATTGTTTACGGGGATTGTCACCAAGTCCCCGTTAAACTTTGTTTCATCAATGGCTCCGAATTCATAAGAACCTGGGGCACCTTTCTTTAGCTGTGCAGCCAGAACAGGCTCATCCAAGTTGGCAGCAAGGTTGGTGAAAAAAGACTTCTGCTGTTGCGGTTCCACGGTGTTAAGTTCGTCGAAACCCAATCCTATCAAGCCATCGGATGCCTGGTCCAGTATGAATGAACCTGAAACGTCTGTCGGCAAGCCAACGGCTTGCTTTTGGACTGTCGCGCCGCCGATATCAACTGTGTCAATTCCAACTCGCCCAAAAGCGAAGGATGCGTCACCGTATGTGATATTGAAGGTAGCGTCCTCCAGGTCAGAAAAGGTTTTTGACTTGGCTGGGTCAAAAATTGAATGGCCTCTCTTTGCGTCTTCTGAAAGCTGAGTATTGAAGACCCAACTATGGGTATCCATTAGAAGAGACTATCTTTTTCCGGGGCATCCACACTTACGTATCTGAAGAGCCGGTATCGAGGTTCATGACGAATTTCTGGCCACCAATGGTAACGGGGGAGAGGTATTCCGCGTCATTGTTTGTAGGAGTGTTTGTCACAATTCCGGTTTCGTTCGCTTGCATTGCTTTTGAGACTGTATTCCGGTCGTTGTCGGAAGAGAATGGAGTGAAATCTTCAAAGGAATCGAAACTGATACCCGATGGGATAATCCCAAACTTGGCATATGCTTTTTTGAGAGCGCCAGGGCCGTCTGGCACGTAGTTCGGCTGACGAATTCGTTCAATTCTGACAGAACGGATTGTTTTCTTTAGGGGTGTTGGACTAGTGTGAACTTGCAAAGAGAGGAGGAGAAGCCCCAGCATCAATGACAGAAAATGCATATTTGGACTCAAGTTCATGGCGCTATCAAAGGCATGAGGGGCGGTTTTGCATAAAAGATATCAATTGAGAGAATAAAATTAAAAGGGTCCTAGGTTTGAGATACCAGTCACTGGCTTGAATGAGAAGAAAATAACGAACATCCTCTAGGAGAGAAGGAAAAATAGGAGAGAATTGCACGCTGATTGTCAACAATCAGCACTAAGAGAACGACTAAGCAACGAAAAGGAATGCAACCAGTGCACCCTACAATCCATACACGAAGAAAGAGAGAAGAAAGTGAAGCAAACTTGGGAAAGGAAGATGCCACTGAAAGCAACCCATTTTGATATAAGTGGATTCCACGGGCTCTTGACGACATCCCTGGGTAAATATTGGAAACGTTCTCTGTGGAACCCTGGGGCTGGACAAGCACGACCTGTCAGCATGAGGGCTGCCATTATCTGGATCAGATTGGCCTTGGACGGACATAACAAGGGCCTTGTTTCCAGGGTCAAGCCGCGGCGTTCACCTAATCCCACACGCGGATTGGAGAGAAAAACATCAGTGGAGATATAGCAGGTTTTGGAATCGATTTCGAGGCTGAATGAAAGAGCCACACCTTTTATCCAGGAGGCCACTACGGAGGTGCGTCTCAGAAGTCTTTACGCACGCTAGTAATTATAGCTGTATCAAAAGTACAATACCCCCCAACCAAATAACTACGGACCTACGAGTACCTTCTGATTTCAAAACAATCGCCAGCTTGAATCTCGTCTCAAATAATTTCCAATGCCTAAAAATAATTGGTTTCATCCAATTGCTATTTGCATCCAAGCTCTAGCTTTAGTCTCTTGGGGAATATCAGTTAATGAAGTCTCTACTGCTCTAGGAATTCCTGCTAGAACCCTCCAGGTGATTGAAAAATGAGCCAAAGACCGCGGCTATAAGCCTCAAGAGAACCAGTGAATTGATATTTCATTTGTTGAAGATGCAAAGCGATCAGGACGCCCTAAAGAGATAGATTCCAGTAAAGAATCTGAGATATTGGATTTGATTCGCAAGGATAGAGCTGGCTGAGAGAAATCCACTGAGATTCTTGCCTTTGAATCTGGTATATCCCAAGCTTATTCCCTTTGCAAAGGAGTGCCTTAAAGATCAACCAAGGACTCTAGTGCAAGAAGATGGAGCACCAGCACATATTCATTTTGCGCAGAGAAAGTTATATAGTTTACATGGAATAAAGCAGCTGCTTTGGCCAGGGAATTCACTGGATTTAAATGCAATTGAGCCTGCTTGGATGTGGATGAAAAGGTGTATGACTTCTTGTGGAGCTCCACGCGAAACCAAGACTGCAAGGGAGGTTTGGCTGCAAGCCTGGAATGAGCTTTTGCAAGAGAAGATTCAACAGTGGATTGAGTGAATTCCACATCACATTCAAGAGATTATACGGCTTGAGGGAGGGAATGAGTATAGAGAGGGTGGTTATAAGGGTCCTCGAGAGTATAAAGGTCAGCGTTTAAAGGGAAAGATCTCAAAACGGCAGGATCTAGGAAGGGATTGCTTAGCTAGTAGATTAGAAGCTGCAGAGACTCTAGCAGCTTTACATCTTGGAGATATGAACACTTGGGAAGATGTACAAGAGGAGAAATGAATCCCTGATCAAAGGTACAGGCTGATCCATACTAATTTGGTGGGGTTCAATGTATTTCTGGTACTAGCCTAATTACTAGCGTGCGTAAAGACTTCTGAGACACACCTCCGTACACTTCCAAGAAATCTCAATATTCGAGCACCTCCAATCGATGGATGGACGAGCCATGGGGGCTGGCGATCTTGGTTTCGAAGCATTGGCGTTCTGTTCTTGGCAACAGTCGTTTTAGGGGCGAATCATGGTGCGCTTTACCCTTCGACATAGTTTTCCTTCGGGATGCAGCGCTCGCGAGACTCGTTCGCTTCGACCTCATAGGCTGGCCACATTATCGCCGACAAACCCCTGGTGCGGCGGTACCCTGCAACCAACTATTATTATAGTCATCGTCCAGGATGCCAATGAGAGAACCTTCAAGTTATGGACGGGAAGAATATTTTCCGTCCCGGGAGCCTTGTCGCGCTGAATACGGACCCGGAATCAACAATCGTCCTCCCCTTTACACCCAGAAGACCCGGCAGACTCGCTACCGGCTTACGTGGTTCCTCCCATATCCTTAGCTGAGCTCATTCTTAAGGAACTCCGTACATTAAAGAGCAATGATCTGAGCGTGAAGGTCATGGACTTTGGAAACGGTCAGGATGACCTACTTAAGTGTCTTGTTCGGTTGCATTTCAACAATCTAACTTGGTTTTTCTTATTGAATATCTGCGGCCTTTCGTCAAGATGATCCAAAGCCTCCACCATACTCAATACCATATATATGAGCCCCTGAAATTGAGATCTGCCAAGGATCGAGCGGCATACTTGCATCGGACTGAGGGATCAAGGGGGACATATGGTCATTAGGCCGCACTGTATATACCATTTCAGAACGCTCGTCCATCAGGTTGCCAGGCTCTCGGGGACTAAGATTAACCCTCAATTTCGCTTCTAAATTTACGAAATGATATGGTACCTTTATCTTTCCCTATACATGGGGTGATGGGGACTATTCACTATTGGAAATGGCCAAACATGGAGGCCCATGACCTTCTCCGTAGCTTGCATCCTTAGATATCAAATACATTCAAGGTTTGCAGTTGCGTTTTGAACGAAATGTTGTATCTGGACGTGGTTCCGAGGACTAATTACAACGCTCCAGTTCAGGTGCGTCTCGCCTAACGCTTGATGAAGACTGGGCAGAAAGTCGAAGACGCATATCGAATTGTTCACCCAAAGATAAATCTCAGCCCTAGGAGCAGAATACGAACCTACTTATCGACTTGCTCTGCAATACGCTAAAAACCGAGTCGCAAGTCGCAGCTCGGCGCAAGAGCTCTCGCACCATCTGTGGTCTAGTATTGCGGGATTTGAGAGCTGAGAGGAGAGTCAAGGGAACCTTTATATAGCGGTGCTCCATTGCCCTTCGTTGATGCTGTCCGCCACCCGGGTCATAAGGCTGTTTCTCGACAATTTTCTGCGGATTCTAAATCATAGTATGTCAAGGCTCCCATTTTCCTAATCCTAAATACGACTAATGATAAAGCCGAATCTCCAAATGTCTCTTGTAATCCAGCATGGACCCTTTCTCCAAAAGGAATGTAATAATATCCACTCTGCGCTGAACTGTGGATGATGCTTTAATCATAGCAGAAGGTGGATACCAGGGATGGGTGATACGAACAGCGCATGCGATAGAGGCAGGATCAGTATACGAAAGGTTTAGGACGTTGATGGAGGGGAAAATAGAGAAGGTGGGCCTTGGCGTTGAAACAGCGGGACCAAGAAGGTTTATATCTCTCAGCGAAGTGGGCACCGGTCGCCTCACTAGATAGCCGCGCTTTACCGAAACAGGCAGTTTTGGACAGGCGTTTGTACTACAGGACACCCCGGAAAATCCGGGTAAACCAAATTTCCTTTTTCAGTATAGCGTCCCTATTCAGATAAAGCGTCTCGCGCTTGGCTATGGGATATAAGGAACCGTGCTTCCCGCTGCTTTTGTGCTTCTCATTGTTTTCTCCTTATTTCCATCTCTTTGTGCTTCTCTTATAGGTTTCCTCTTATTTTTGTCTCTTTGTTTTCCTCTCATTTCTCCCTCTATGTATCTCCTCTCTCCTTGCTGCTACTGGGGACTGTGACTCGCTTGTGTGCCGGGCTCCCTGGCAAGTCTGGTTGGATGTGTTTCTTTAATAGATTCGTGGAGAATCTATTGTTGGTCAAAGTATGAGATACCTGCGGCGGTAATTGTTTCATCTGCAGCCTGGAGATTAGAAAGTTTGCTTGTAACTGTTGGCTTCCTGAACCCTGCTGCATGTGGTGAACCATCTAGCCTACCTATCTACATACCGACATATGTATGTTAGGTATGCCTCACCCTCGGGCTACGAATTTCATAACCTCAGCTTACCTACATCCTGGGTTAAGAATGAAACTTCCAGCGCAGTTCAACGGAAGAGCCGGCTTGGGGGAGGGGCGGCAGTGGCAGTGGTAGTGATAGTAAGAAAAAGGAGAAGAGAAAAAGGAAAGAGAGAAGCGAGAGAGTGATAGTATGATGAGAAATAGTACATACTTTGCGGCATTTCCACTGCGAAGGTCTGAAAGAAAAGACGCACTATTGCGGGATTTTGGTTTACAGCAAATGCTATAATATACGAAGCAAGCCCTTTAAATGAATGTGCTAGGATGAGATGGAATTAGCATCCTGATTACATTCAGCAAGATGAAGTTCCCAGTGCCTGGTCTTTCAGGCTCCTTCATGAAGCTTCTAGTGGTTGCGTTGTCAACGCAACTTGTCTCGGGCAATGGAAGTTTTCATCTCAAAGTCAGCGACTGCAGCCTATTAGAAGAAGGTCTTGTATTCAAGGCAGTCAAGAGTATGAAATTAGCTGTGAGTTATCGTATCGATCTAAGCAAGCCAACTATTCTTACTAACAGTTGTAATAACATAGGCTTCTGTTGCAGAGGATCGCACAAAGAAGTTACTAGAAGTGCTTAGGAAGAATCCAGGCCCAGACGATTCGGTTAAAGGCTCTGATATCTCAAGCTTGATGTTTTTTGAAACTATGTTTGGAGAGGTGGATCCATGCGGAGGGATTCAAAGGGTGGAGGATATTTACAGTCAGTCATTCCAGTTTAGATAGTCTGACTCTTTGGCTACTAACACTGACTAGAAAGAATTGTTACGTTTCGGGAAACTCTCCAGAACCCTCAGTATAAGGTCAACATTGTATGTCGGGAAGCTTTCCTGAAGCAGGAAGAAGGCCGTAAGTTGAATTATCATCACTTACTTAACTACATTTGCAGATCAGATTGGCCTTGTCTTGTTAACTATACTGCTATCCTAGTTGATATGGATACTGAAGTCATGGACATGCGGCCCCCAGAATGGGGCGGTCAAAGGTTAAACTTTGTTGAGTCTAAGGACCAGTTGTTCCCATGTAAGAGTGGGGAGACACAGGCCTGGTCCTCAACAAAGTATGACATGGAACCAGAGCTCGTAGACCTTACAGTTCTATGTGATCAAGTTTTGAAGTCTTCGAATTGGAACGAATACAATTCTGTGCCGTACGAGACTTTACGAAAAAAGGAGTTTGAACCCGATTCCAGAAAAATCGATGATATTGATGATTACAATCTTGCAACTATATTGACCCATGAATTCTCACACTCAGGCTCAATATACGATTGTGACCCTACGGGTATGTACGGCACGTAAGAGTACGCTTAGCATTTATCTAATCTGAGAATATTAGAGGATCACGATCTCAACGGAGAACTATGCTATGGGTGGAATCTTGTCACTCAGCTTGCCCAGAAGGACCCAGTCGCGGCGTCTAGAAATGCTGGTAAGTTGGACTGCCATCTGGCTGATGAAACTTAAAGCTGGAAGAGACTCAGCGCGCTAATGTGATTCCAACAGACACCTTTGCAATTTTCCTCCTCGGCAAGTATTCCCGCACCAAACCTAGTCTTGAATTTGGGTGTCTTCCGCCTATGGCTCTGGCTAACAGTATTGGATCTTTATAGGAATGACGCTTGACAAGAATGACTGGTCAACGGGAAGCAGTAAACCCGTACCTCCCGACTTTCCTGGGCCGATCAGCCGCCTTACTTGGAATAATGGGAAGTGGCAGAAGTAGAGGTTGGCCAGCAGCCCTCGGCGGAAGACAATATCTATAGTTCCTGTGGTAGTTATCCTTCATGTCTGGGCAGGCAATTAACATCCACGCTCTGCAGTTGAAGGAACCAACAAAGTCCTCTAGTAGGGATTTCGCAGAGGCCTTAACCTTCCTCGGATACAAGTTGTTCTGTCCCACGCCCTGTTATCGCTGGCCACCCGAGATCACAATATCTCAGTTATCTTTTACCCAAGTGATCTAGTTATGTTCCTCGTTAGTTAGCCAATGGATGCTGTTGAGATTCCCGACTCTTTCATGTCCGTCATTATTCTAATCCTAGATATTCGTGACACCTACACACTCCTCTGCCTTCTAACCAACACAACCATTACGATGCCCTTCATCCTCCTACCCGACAGAATCAGCTATACAGACGGGGCATTTGCTTCACCGTTCCTTCTTGCGATGCTAAAGCTGCGGCGACGAAGCATTACATATATGTAATTTACTATACCCACTTGAACAGCTGTTGGTGAGTTTTGTCATGGCTACAATCGACGAAAGCGATGAACCTGTTGGTCGGCTTGGAGGGCATCACCGAGAGCGTAGCATTGACTACTGGAAAAATTTGGGGCAGTTGTCTTATAGTTGAAAGCTTGGGCTAGCTGTGACACATTGCTCAATTTGAAATATTTTCTTGACTCTCATGGCGAAGAAAGAAGCACTGATTCTACACCTCTGTACGGAGTATGACTGTAAGGTATGTTGCAAGGTCTTTTAAGTTCCCATAATTTTTCTCGCATGTCACATGTATAGGTGATGAATATTTGAGATGAGCTGCTCTAAAGATTATGAAAGCAGTGAATCAGGAACAAGTGAAGGCCACATAAAATATTACTGCCAAAGGCCACTGCAAGTGGCATCAGATTAGGTGTAACTTCGAGTCACTCCGTACGGGGGTATATATGTACGGATAACCCGCCATTCCTCCGTCGGTAAGATTCGGAACCACCAACTCCTACAACTCAAGCGCCGAGATGCAACTCCGCAACGTAGTTATGGAGATCGTATACCAACATTGCACCCATTCTATTAAATCCCAGAGATATCATCGCCAGGGATTTTGTGGCCATGGTCCTCTGTTCGAATTACTGAGAACTGAATATGATGTTAGGGCAGAACCGCAGAGAATCTCTGCATATAAGCAGTACAAAGCCCTCGGTACAAAACATGGAGCGACGAACCGCTCGGTAGCCGCTCAACCCTCGAATGCTGTCAAGCACGCAGTAGGGAAGAAACGACGCTTACACCACTACAGCCAAATCCCTGATTTTAGCCCACGTTGCAGGGCGATGATAGGATAGCCTCCCTATCAGCGGTTCATAGCGCACCTTTCAGCTATGTTTTGGCCCCATTGTCCTTGTAGTGATACAGCCGAAGAGGGCTCTATTTTTAACATCGTTGGCTCAGCCATCCCACAAGATAATCGCGACATGAGGTTGTCGACGCGATCAAATTTGTTATCCAGTTATGCTGCCCGGATCCTACATGAAGCCATCGAACAATATCTTGTTCTGGCATCTCCACCATGTCCACTTCACCGGACATCACAGATTATGTGAATCGCGGACCTCTGACCACAACATTCACCCCACCGACAACATGCTTCCAGACAGCATCCAGGGTAGTTATGGTCTTGGGCACCAGCACAGGCACAACGACCTACTATGGACACTGGTTTAAAGGTGATACGGCATGTTATCCTACAGGGACGATGCCCGCGAGTCTGCTCCAAGAGCCTACATTCTGGGGAACTTATTTGTGTGAGTTTTTGTGAGCTAGTTAGTCGCAAAATGTCAACTACAGAAGCTCATGTGTTGGTGGTAGATTCTCCAGGGCTGCATTGTCCCAGAGGTTGGTCCACTGCAGGACAAATAACCGGATCGTGGCAGGATCTAGATGTAACCGGCAGCACCAGCGGTGCCATCTGTTGCCTATCGTAAGTTTCACTTCCTCGCGCATCCAAGTTTCCGAACCGATCTCGTCTTCCACAGGGCTCTGAGCTACTACGCCAAAAACCATCAATGCAGACGTATTCTCTCCGAGTCTGCCACCCTCACATTTTCCCATGCCGGCGTGGTGAAGACGACTGTGCTGGATACTACTCTCAGCGTCTATGCGGACGGAATCCCGCTGATCTGGGAGTCGTCGGACCGTCTATCCATAGCAGAGCCGACGCCACCACATGGCGCAACAACACAACGCACAGCATCCCAGCCAACCTCCACAACATCAGACAGCAGCCTACCCAGCAGAGGTGGGCTCTCGCAAGGAGCCAAGATCGGTATCGGAGTTGGCGTGTCCGGGACAGTGATCCTCATTGCCGCCGTGATCTTCTTCCTCTTTTTACGTCGGGCATATCGAAAGACGATGCCAATGGAAATGCCAGTGCCAGTGCCCATGTCGCAGTACAAAGTACCTACAGAGCTTCCTTTGCAAGAGCGAAAGGCAGAACTCTCAGCAATAAACAACTCTCACCATCACACGCCATATTCACGAAACAAAAGTCCCTCTGAACTGCCTTCAGATTCTCTGAATAATCCATCTAGTCTGTCTACAGAGTAGTTATCCTGGATTTCCATGAAAAAGGGAAATATTCTTTCATATTTCAATGTGTTGCACCATCGCTGTACTCGTAGATAGATATTAATTAATTGACTTAAGGGGGCGAAATCACAACAGCCTTTAGCATTCGAGGATACCACTTGTTTTGGGACTTCCATCCAATCACAAGGAGATGGCTAAAATTAGTTAACTGTTATTCATGTTGACAGCATTTAAAAATCGAGCTATCTTTTTAGGGCATCAGCTTCATCGCTAAATAACCACATGCTAAGCTGTCGTTCTGCTCAGTCAATTTGAGTGAGGCCGCCCTGAAGGTTATAGCTACATGGTTGCAAGCCCCTGAACCAGAATTAAAATCAGGAACATCAGGACTCCAACCATGGAGCCATGAATGCGCAAAACTGTTCCTTTCTAATACCAGAATAGTTATTTACAGAATATCCGAATCCACTATCCACAAAAGATGCCCAGAATGTCTCCTTGCATTCAAGCCTTTACAAGTGCAGCAATTAAGACTACGACCCTTTCTGATTCTGTAAAAAGTAATTTTGATAGTACCAACTCTACCATCCTATGATGTTGAGCAGAGGGAGTGATCATGCTAAATATTGTTGGGCTGTTTGCGGATGTAAGGTTCAGCACTTGTTGATTGTCCAGGATGTCTCCTGTATCTCTCAGGCCATCAACAGGAAGGACAAAGGCCTCCGAGTATGCTCCTTGGCACCAGAATCCATGATTCACTCGTTAACTTATACTCGACAATGTAATTCTATGTACATACATATTTATTGGTCAGTCGTTATCGGTGTGTTGGGATTTCACATCATATGCAACAAAATATTATAGAATCTTGCAAAGGGGATCCACCATTCAAACTCCAATAAATGCGAAAGGGATATCGTAGAGTCATTAGGTAGAAATATAGACGTTACACGGCATCTGTTTCAGGGAGTACTTCGTCGGGATCCTCACCCACTTGTCGACTTATTGTTCTCACGACCTTTCTTAAGGCCATAGATGCGGGGCTTTCAGGATACCGGTCCATAAAATTTTCTCCATAATCACACGCCATACCAACCCGAGGGTCTAAAGGGACAGAACCTAGGAAAGGGATTCCCATGTCGGCTGCGAGTCTGCCGCCACCACCCGTCGTGGGCTTGAAGATTTGCGATTCATGAGTGCACTTTGGACAGACAAACCCAGACATATTTTCCACCAATCCTAATATCCTTATACCAGCTTTCCGGCAGAAATCGATCTCCTTCCGGACATCGAGAAGGGAGACTTCTTGTGGAGTAGTGACCAGAACAGCACCATCGACCCCGGACTCTTTGAGGAATGAGTTGACTGAGAGATGTTCATCCGAGGTGCCTGGAGGAGTATCGACTATTAAATAATCCAACTCCCCCCACTCAACATCCTTCAGAAACTGTTTGATCAACCCGTTTTTCTTCGGTCCCCGCCAAATCACAGCGTCGTCTCGGTTTGGCAGCATAAATTGGACACTCATCACCGCAAGGTTATCTGACACCCAAACGGGGTTCCATCCAGCATTGCTCACATGAATGGTCTCCGTCTCGACATCCATCATTTTCGGTATCGAAGGTCCACAGATATCCGTGTCCATCACACCGACGGTGGAGTCTGGATTGGATGCAAAGGCGTTGGCAAGGAGGGACGTGAAAGTAGACTTTCCAACTCCACCTTTACCGGAAAGCACAAGAATCTTGTGCCGTATCGAGGAAAGACGAGCGGTTATGATGGGTATGTCTGGATCGGGGCCTTTTGGAGCTGAGGCACAAATCGATTGGTTTGGGCAGCCGGCGCACGCATCGCCTTTGCCAGCTTGTTCCGATTCTGGACCCGGGCAGTGCTCTAAAAATTTAGGATTAGCACAATGTCACTATTGACAGTTTATCTGGGCGTTTTGGTTATTAATCACGTACCGGGCTCGGGAGCGACGAGTTTCGGCGCCGCTTTCGATGCCGCGCCAAGGGCAACGGTTGGCTCTTCGAACGAAGGAGCCATTTGTTTTGAATGATATGAAAAGTTAAGTAAATTCAAAATAAGGAGATGAGTTATTCCAGCCCTGAACTCCGGGTATCACGGTTCCAAAGTGGCTCCAATATCCCAGCAACGCGATGAGGGCCAAATATCTTTCGCAGTGGCGACTCTCGGGCGGCGGATTTGTCATGGAGCCCCGCTAACTTTAGAACGCCGCGGCTGCTGACAAGCTTTTTGAGCTCGTTAAGCTTATCCGTGTCCTCCATCCAAGGGCGAGCAGCGCATTGGCTTTCGATACAAATTGTAAGCTGGGCTATATAACTACACTCTGATGCAAAACTAGGATCATTACCTGCTTCTACTCTGTACTGTACTTCACCTACTGGGCTTGTAGTAAACGTTCGGTTTGGTGGTAAAGAAAAATGGGGAATTATAATTTTCTCAAGACCTGCCGGTGTTTTATGCAAATTACTTGTGTCCGAGAAAGAGGCAAGATCTCGAGGATTTATTTAGTTAGCTACGGAATACTGCGTACATCCGCAAATCTTGACTATTTTCATTATTGCACTGCTCGCAACTTGGTACCAGGTCCTGCACAGACCATGGCCGCCGCAACGTTCTTCGCCCCAGACCCACATGGAGATGCAACCATCGAAGGTCCGTGTGGACATATCGAGTGACAATCCCTTTAACGAAAAGGCACAATTGGCAACTAATGATGTGCGCTGGCTACGGAGTACATATACCGGAGGATGGCTTTGATCGCCGCCCTTCTGTGAAAGGATTTTTCACCATGAAACACCGGGATATTTGATGCCCCTGGAAGTCGGCAACTATTATGGAGTACGGAGTAGTCGATCATCAAATTTTGGTTCTTAGTCGCGTGCTGTCATCATCGAATGTATAATGTCAAGTTTTGTTCCATATCAGCACATCACTTAGGTGGAACACGCTTTCAGTATGTTCCGGCGTGTTGAGTTAACTCGGGAGGTTCCCGCTCTCGAATCTCTCGGTCCACTGGAATGACTCGACGGCCGAACCCGGAGCCTATTACCACATCGGCACGGAACATCGATATATGGGAAGAAATGCTGTTCATCGTGCCTGACTCCATCCGTTTTGCAAGGATAGAAAGCCGATCGGATAACCAGGGCTGGTCCGTGTTACCGTATTCGAGGGGTGGTTGCACCTCAGTAACAGTTATTAAGGGCCTCTAATAACCGTTAAACTCAATTAGGCGGTGCTTTATGCACGGCATCTGTAGCGTGTATTGAATTTATTTGCGCTCTGCTGTCCCATCTTCGGCTTGTGGCGATGGTGTGGGCAGCTTGACGATATCAAGGATGGAGTTGTGATGGCGGGGGCCGTCCTTGGATGATGACTCGCACATGCTTTTGCCAAGAGTCGATGTCAATTTCCTCATTTCGCTTGGTCAAGGCGGATTTGGACAGACAGCATCTGTCCGGAGAACGGAGTCCACGCTGGCCAATTAGTGTGATACCTCAGTTCTAATCATAGTAATTGGCTGGTTCCTGGATAACAGCTTGGGTGCAAGGTACGTGCTCGACATCCTCCTCCGTTCAACTCCTGCCCTAATCCCTGCGTTGGTACAGAATCGACCTCCCAAGTCAATTCAACTTGACAAGCCTCTCCAGCAACTCCTTCCGGCTTCCTTCTGCGGCTTAACCCGCATCCGCATCGTGATAATTAGGGCATTGCAATGGCTGAGGCCCCAGCTGTGCCCATGGGCGGTGCGGGTCTCCGTGAGAGGAAAATACAAGCTTCCCGGACCCAGGAACCTTCACCACCCGCGGACTCTTTGATGAGCAAAATGCGGACAGACGAGTCAAGTAAGATAGAATCGGAAAAGAAAACATTCGGTAGGACGCCGGATGGCACTGGTAAGTCTTCTGCTCTCCCTGTGAGCCGACGGGCCGCCAGAACAGCGCCAGCGTATTCAGCCGTATCATTTGCAGGTCTTTGGGTTCAGTAGACCAAGGCTGGACTAGTCCTCCAGTATTTTGATGAGGCAACGTTTAGAACCACAGAACTAATATCATGCTGGTAGTATTTACGGTACCTCATACTCGTGATATGGTCTCTCAATTGCTCTCCCCGTCAGAACCGAAGAATCTATCCGATATTCTTGTCCTCACAATATTGGCTCTTCATATCTTATTGCTTCGGTCCCTACCAGCGTCAATTCGCATACCCGTTTTTGCAGTTATCTTCCTATCCTGGAGAGCGGCCTATAATATCGGAATAGGGTGGCTATTACATATGCAATCGAATCACCGGACCCTCGTACTTTGGGCACGGAAACTACGATTGTTCGTTGATCCAGCAACTGGACAAAACCCACACCCCTTTCTATATCGCTTTATCAAACGAGAGCTTGAAACTAAAATCCCCGAGGACTACACCTTTGAAAGTGCTCCCATTGAATATAATACGTGGTTGGTTTTTAGGCGGGTGGTAGATTTGATCCTGATGTGCGACTTCACTTCCTACTGCCTGTTTGCCGTTGCTTGCGGAAGTCGTCCGATTGGAGAAGGCCTGTTTGTTATGATGCTCCGGTGGCTTGCGGGGACGAGTCTGGTCTTGTTCAATCTTTGGGTTAAGCTAGACGCGCATCGCGTGGTCAAAGACTTCGCTTGGTACTGGGGCGACTTTTTCTATCTTATCGATCAGGACTTGACCTTTGATGGCGTTTTCGAGATGGCACCACACCCGATGTATTCGGTCGGGTACGCTGGATACTACGGAATTTCGTTGATGGCCGCGAGCTATAAGGTCCTCTTTATTTCGATTCTCGCGCATGCCGCCCAATTTGCTTTTCTCGTGCTTGTTGAAAACCCGCATATCGAAAAGACATATAATGCACCTCCTCCAAGAAAGCGAGTGGTTGATCATGACACAGCTCTACATGAAGACGTCGGTTCTCGTTCCAACTCTTTTAACAGCGACACCACTCCTCCACTTCCCGTCCCGTCCACCACTCAGCCTCGATCAACCCATGCCCTTGTTGGCAGCATGGACGTCCACCGGGTTACAGATGTATCCGTACTTTTGATTCACCTGCTCTTCTTCGCCCTGACAATCATCACACCCTCAACTCCAGCATACCAGTTTTTTTTTGTTTTGAACGCAGCCGTCTGGAGGATATGGTACTCCGCTGGAATTGGGTACATATTGGATCGTCAATCGACACGGAAATCTTGGACACGTCACTTTGTCAAATTTGGAGAAGGCCAGGATGAGGCATGGAGACAATGGAAAGGCATCTATCATCTAAGCATGACGACTTGCTACGCCAGTTTTATTGCCGCAGCGTGGAAGATGTATACGTTACCACAGGACTGGGGTTATGGATTGGCGATCTTGAGACACGTCCTCGGCGCTAGCTTGATTGCCTTGCAGATATGGACGTCCATGAGCATATACGAGTCTCTGGGAGAGTTTGGCTGGTTTTTTGGGGACTTTTTCTATGATGAATCCCCTAAATTGACTTACAGCGGCATTTACCGATTCTTAAATAACCCCGAACGTGTTCTCGGTCTGGCGGGTGTGTGGGGCGCCGTTTTGATAACAAATAGTAGGGCAATGATTTTCCTTGCACTCCTGAGCCATACGCTAAGCATCGCATTCATTCAATTGGTCGAACGTCCGCATATGCAAAAACTCTATGGACGAAGTTTGCGACGTGATGCTGGGTTGGTCAAGAGTATCAAACGGTCTTTACCGAATTCTCTGAAGCAATTTCAGGGTAGCGTTGACAAGATTCTCGACGAATCCATCGAGTTCGTTGAAGAGGTCATTGACACCGCTCGACCCAAACTTGCTGCTGGTGTGAACACCTTTGTGAAGGATACCACGGCACTTCTCCACAAATACCCAGCTCGGATTACGATTACACGTCTGGAACCAGATCTTGCTGGCTATGAGATGAAGGACTACTCTCTGACTGTTGAGGGCACACAGCTGGCTCAGTTTGATAAGTCAACCGATGCAACAAACAACAAATCTCGGAATTCTAGACGCAGTGAGGACCTAGTTCTTGAATATGGTGCGCCGATCAAAGTGAAGTGGACTGCTCCTTTGAACCATAGCAAAAAGGACTGGATCGGGTTGTATATGGTTACCCATAACTCCTCTCGCGAGATTACAAAGGTCTCATCCCAGGGTCGGTGGATCGCTACTAACGAAGGCGCTTTCGATTCCTTAACCAGTGAAGTTGGGCTCAAAAGCAGCGACGTCATTATCAAATATGCGGGAAATGACAATGATAAAACTCGAGAGGTTGCCTCAGGAGAAATTATTTTCTCTGGGGAGAAGCTATGGTGGAACCAGGGAGTGTTTGAATTCAGATATCATCACAACGGAAAGCACAATGTCATGGCGATATCCCGACCATTCGAAATCCGCATCGCAAAATTCGATGAAAATGAGATTCCACTGGACAATTATGCCGTTGTAAGGCCAGCAATTGAAGGGGCACTACTACCAATCATCCAGAATTGTTTGGATCGGGACCCAGACATAGCGCCGCAGAATGCTGAGGAAGCTTTTGGGTCTCAAGTCGATCGGGATAGCAAATACACAAAGAGGGTGGTTTTTGCTGTCCAGCACATGTCAGTTACCATACTTGTCCCACCCTTTGAAGCAACGTCAGACACTGCTGGGCTTAACTGACATCCGTAACTCATAGGTTTGGTATCGAGTTTGCGCCTGAGGTTGTGAGCGCGGATGGTAATGTTCGGAATTTGGCCTGGAGAATATGCAATGCGAAAAAGGTTCTTGTAAGTATTCTCCTCACTTGTGACAAGCTTGATATGACCTTCTCTTTGCGCTTTCTTCTAACACATTGTTTAGGCACCGTATAGCATGTCCTGCGCAAGCGGCGCGACCACTCCAGTCCAGGAGGACTAGCTAACCTTGCCATTCGTGTATATTTCCTCATACGCTTTCATCCGACGGTCCGAACCCTCGAGGTGCTCGCCCCAAAGCAGTCATTACCGTCTACTATACCTCTGCCCATGGAATCCTTTGCTAAAAATCTAACATTTGGTGACCACCTCCTTTAGAGAAATGGTTTGAAAATATTCAATCCTTAATAATGTTTTATGTTGCATTCGCTTCTGGGTGAATTTACGACATTATGGAACAAAAACTAAAATTATTTGCAGGGCTTGTTCTCCCACATTGTTTTGGATTACTAGTTTATAGGCATACAGGAGTGGAATGTGTTGAGTTCGTATGATTAACGGGATGTGGGGATGTCTGTCTCATGGTTAGAGGAAAAGAGACTCATGCAAGTCGATTCTTATTTGAATTGGCTATTTACACTTGATATTCTGTATAAATTTTACATGGATATGATTAGGGTAAATAATATAATAGTTGAATGAACTACCAAATTGCCTTAGAAACAAGTAGAAATGTGAATTGCTCATGCTCTTGATAAGTTCGAACGTAAGTAGATTAATTATCTTGTAGCAAAACGCTGATATATTTAGATAACATATTTCTGCATCCATTACAGCCCTCAGGTTGTTGTGCAGGGTGAATGTGGCTGACTACCCGGTACCTACTTGAAGTTCTTCAAGTTAGCTCACGGATCCAAGGTGATACTCTTCGAAAAAAAAAAAAAAAACACAAGTCCACAACGAAGTCAAGTGCTATGCATATCAGGATCGTTACTTTGGTATTTTGTTTTCTTCAATGATGTTGCAGAAGCAGAACTGAAAAAAATAGATTCTCATCATGAAAATAGCACTTGAAAGGTGGAAACGCAAGCAGAAATATATACCTGGAAAAGCTACTTTGCCAACAGTCGGTGTTGGCAGCTCAAAGATAGGGATATTACAAGCCTATTAACTCTTGAGTTAGCTTCAACTCCGACGGCTCAAAGCGTAAAACAGAGGGTGAATGGATACACAAGTCAGATGGTAGTGCATGTTCTGTTGGATCATGGTGTATCTCCAAAAAAGAACTTTTGGTTAAATTTCCTCATGACAAGATGGAAATGAAAGGAGCAGACAGCAGCCATACATACCTGATACTATATGCTTTGCCATGGAATTTTTATCTCATCTCAAAACTGAATATCGAACCTTTTTTCTTTTTGTGTGAAAATGGGAAAGACGAAGTTCAAACCTTCAAATTTTAACTGCTAACGGAAAAATGATATTCCATCCAAGGAAAGCGCAGCAGCTGACAAACAGTGCAAACATGGAGCTTATCGTCAACCGCTAATAGCGCAATTTGCAGTTCGCAACATCAAACAGCGCTGGAGGCAGCTCAATTCTATGCAGCAAGCGCTTACACAATGACAGATAAGAGAAGAATAAATGGACCTCCTGGAGGTACTCAGCCTCCCGTTTTTTTGTCCCCATTATCAGCTGAGAATCAAAAATCAATAGCTGAGAGGCCCATCCGCTCACGGAAGGCTGCTGAGCTCAGAAAAATATGTAAGTTTCAAGCGGATGGATAAGTTTTATGTTTATTGCGCTGATGCATTTGGTTGGAAGTTCTGAAAAGTGGTGTTATCCCTTCGGCGTCAGGATCCGCATATCTGGAGCTGCAGCCCTCCAATGATCCCGCATACAAGTCCAGAACCCTCATCCCACCCTCTTCGTCTCTGAAGCTCGTATGTACGGTCCACGGCCCTAGGCCTCTTCCACGTTCTGCACCATTCTCTCCCAACCTTCTTTTGTCAACCCACGTTAAATTTGCACCGTTCGCTGGTAGAAGACGGAGGGGTTATATACGCGACATGTATGAGAGAGATTTAGCGGTCCACCTTGAAACCGCCCTTGGGGGAATGATTATTGGAGATCGATGGCCCAAGAGCGGTCTGGATGTGACCGTAAACATTTTGGAGGGAGAAGATGATCGATGGTGGGGCGATTCACTCTCCTCTGGGCCACTGGGTGGAGTTGACGGTTGGGGATCAATGAACGTTCTTGCAAGCTGTATAACAGTTGCTTCAGCGGCAATCGTCGATGCTAGGATTGATTGCTTGGATTTGCTCGCCGGAGGTGTGGCTGCTATTGTGGAAGAGAAAGATCGCATGAGCCAGGATACCAACTCGAAGGAACAAGGGAGATATTTGGTGCTGGACCCCGACCCGTCTGAACATAGGGACATTGCATCCCTTTGCATAGTCGGATACATGCCATCTCGGGACGAAATAACTGAGGTTTGGCTTAAAGGAGACGTGTCTGGTGTTGGTTACGACTCCCTTATGGATGGTGCTGTCGAAGCTGCTCGAGCTGCGCAGGCTATTGTTTTAGAAGCAGCAAAAGAGTCAGCACAACGATTTGCTAATTTACCAACGAAAAACCTTTTGGATGATAATGAGGATCAAAATATGCAGTTATGAAATGAATGCACACCACCTTCGCAGGCCCGAATCGTTCACAACCTTGATAATACTATTACAGCATGTCTCTGCTATCTTCTTAGTACAGCAACATGTTGGCCCTTTCTGTTGTTTTCTACATTCTTACTTGGCTTATTTTGGTATTAAGTAGTCCTCAGTTGTTAGGTTCTGCTCTTCGCCAATCTGCAGCCGTGAGTGAGACATACCAATGTAATGCTGATATTGCACACAAGTACAATGTCAGTTTCTCCGCTTGTCATCTGATTTCCTTTTGAACCCATTGGCTTCTTTGACATAGGTATTGTTATCTCAACCGCCACCCTCTTACCTTTGTACCATGATGGGTTCAAACCTTTTTTTTTCTTTTTTTTTTTTTTCAATTCAACCAACTTCCTCTATGTAAAGACCTTATTTCTACCATTTATATCCTTGGAAAGTTGGTCTGATCATAATTGGAATTTTGTTCAAGCATTGCATCAAGAAGTGAGAAACACAGCTTGAGGTATGCCTTCAAAACTACAGCTTGATGTGAACCTATGGTTCCTGTACATCTGTCTACAAAAGTCCGATTACAAGACTGTGAGTCTGCTCCACCCCCATAGCAGTATCTCCAGTAATGGATATGAATGTAAACGCCGTCAAAGTTGATATACCAATTGTCCATATGAGGCTTGATTGGACAACTGGGGACTAACACAGTCAATTTTTAGATCGACTTCAGTGCCGTCGGCCAAGCAGCAAATATAAACCCGCCTGCGGCGCGAATGCGATTCACCCGCTTGAAAAAAGCAATAGAAAGCGGCGCGTTAAACAGTTCCACAGGAACATCCCTCGTGGTGGAAGGTGCCGGCAGCATGCCACTGTCTATCGGCAATAGGAAAGGGAAAGCCCAACCAAATGCAGCCAAACGCGCCAAGGCTACTACGAAATCGAAAGCAGACAGTAAGGCAAAGAGTGATGCTCCCAAGCCCGGAGCAGGATCCTCGCGTCCTGGAGCCATGGACCCGGTGGTTAAGATGGAGACTGACGATGTCAGAGATTACGGTATAAGGGATAAAAACAGCGTGAACATTGCCTCGAATGAGGACGACGATGAAGATGATATCCCCCTTGCAGTAAAGCGAAGGGCGGAATTAGCTAGGAAGCGATATGGGGCTGTAGATGGCGCGGCTCACGAGAAGAAACGCAGAAAGATCGACTTCGAAAACCAGAACTTAGTTTCAACCGTCCCCATTGGATTTCCCTCATCCGAAGGGCGGACTTGTTTAAACAGCATGACTGGTGGCGAGCTGGGATCCTCGGGGATTGCGCAAGCAAGTTGCTTCACTGGGGCCGATTGGGTTGGCTATATCCCCCAACTGCAGGAAGGAGTACAGCAATCGAGCTTTGCAAATATGCAGCCCCGATTGACGACAAGCTCGCCGCTACGGGCATGGAGAGAAGGCGTTCGGTTGTCAAATCCATACCAACAATACCCGGCTAGCCCTGAAGGAAACGGCAGCCCGACCCAGCTTCTTCCAAACATGGACTCTTTTGAAGTGGCTGCATCCTCACAAATTACTTGCCCAAGCACCAGTACTATGTCCCAGGCCAGGGACTCCCACATCGACACAATCTCGCTCTCGTCAACATCATCCTTAACATCGCCTGTGATAGAACCAGCCGCCTCTCAGGTTGCATCGTTGCAACAAATGGATACCCTCTGTAACCGATACCCAGGATTCCAAGAAACCACGGACAAGAAATGGAGCTGGAGACAATATCGACTCCCACATATAGTTGTCACTGATATGGACCCTCACTCACCTCGCAATTGGCTAAACCCCGGCAGCCTCGTGGCGATCGGAAAGGCAGAAAAGGCAGTGAACAATGCATTGTTTGGGCCGGGCTCTCCTGCATTTGGACGAAAGCTCCCTTTATCCCGCATGCAGGAAGCAGAAGCTGAGGGGAAGGGGAAAGATCCCAAGCAATAATTGGAAGTTCCCTGGGTCCCATTGGCGGAGAACCCACGAGAGTAGAGCAAGGCATGGCTTGCTCTTGATTTTGGGCTACGTTCAGAATTCGGCTCTTCCGGATTGCTGACTCGCCACATATGCTGTTAGTATTGGAGCGAAAGTGCGATTGCTATGCATGAAGTATAATCGGCCTGCCGCTGTTGCATATCACCGTGGCGCATGCTATTGGGTATACTGTTGGACGAGAACCAAAGTCACTGCAAGTTTGTATGTATGGAAGGACTATTGCACGAGGCCGCACATCTTCCTCTGTAGAGCATTAGTCAATGATAAAAAGTCCCTTTCACCGTGAGGAATTCCTCCTGATCAGCCGCCATCCACGGTCTGCTTCTGATACTTTACAATTGTACAAGTGCCAACTTGGGGTTAATATTGCCCGAAGCGGGAAGTCAGGTGAGTCGAGGGAGACCTTCAACCTCATCTTCTGCGTTGGGTTTCTTCAGACTCGTGTGGCCCGCCCGTGCGGCCAATCGCGGCTGAAATTGACCGTCTATCAGCAAACGCAGAGTCGGGACACACTTGCTCTTCCGTTTTACATCCCTTCGACGCCTGACTTGACGAGTGATGAATGACCGCGCGGAGTGGAGGAGCAGTGGTAAGTGAGTTTGGCATTTCCATGGATCGATCTTAGGCTAAAATATTCCGTTTGATGAAAAGACTTTCCTCTGTACGAACCCCGAGTTCTAGATCGAAATGTCGTGGCGTTGAAGAGATGTGAGCACAGAGGCCATTGCGTCCTTCGAGGGCGTAGTTCATGGGACAAAGCGGGAAGCCACCGCAGAAAGGATTCCCTTGGCTTTGAGCAAATCACATGTCGAGTTGAGACGAAAAACGTGTTTCCTTCAGCCCGAAGCGATGGGTTTGTTCATGGCCCTAAAACAAGACGCGAACGCCTTGGGTCGGGGCCCAGCGGCCGCATACGATCCAATCAGATCCCCGGCAGGGAAACCCCTGTTCAAAACGAGGATGGATTTAGCAGTCCTAACACGGAAGTGTTCTAGCGGGTCTCCACAGCAAGGAGTGCGCGGGCAGCTTTGAGCTCGAGACCAGCAGGAAAGTTCGAATAAGCCGTTGGAAAAATGCCCCAGCCTGCAGCTCAAATTCCCGGTGGGTCGATTGGGGTCAAGGACACCCATGCCAGCAAGCTGGCTCCTTGCAAACCATGCCCTGCCCAAAGCTCCCCTGGCTGTCGACCAGCGCGAGGGCATTTGAGGTTACCACTTGAAATCATCCAATTGAAAGACCAAGTTGATGAATAGCCAGTTTGGCATTTTCAGGCGGCGATTTTCCCCCCTTCTTCTTGCAGATTGAGAAAAGGGTAACTGAGGAATACGGACAGTGGATCCTGCTGTCCTGCACTATCACCAAGTCGTCAACTAGCTTGACTGGCTCTCGGGGCACAGGGCGACGGGCCCTCTTTCTTTTAATTACTTCAAAGCCTCCACTCACGGCCTTCGAAAATATCGATGACAGTCTCTCCATCCTCCTTGCATGCATTGCCCCCAGGATACTTCTTACAGGTCAACTTTTTTTTGGTCATCCTTGCAGTGATCGCCAAACTCTCTTGGTCGATATTCCTTCTCGCTTTGCGTTTTTCGCAAAAGACGGACGGAGTTTGGGGGACCTTGCCTCTCCTCCCCTCCGATTGTGAGTACTCCGTACTCCGTACTCCAGATTCTTTCTCGTTGCATTGCCACTCGAGTGTCTATGTGCATAGCTTTGCACTTCCCTTTCGATAAATTTCTAAAGTTTTGGACTTCTTTTAATAACAAGAAACGATGGTAGGATTAAAGAAGTTTCTGAGTACGGAGAAGTCGCGGGATCGACTGTGCAGCGCCAATTCGGCGGAGCTTGGTTGCTGCGCATCATCTAGGGGTGAAGCCTCCCCTAAGCTTTTTTTCGGAAGTCAGCATAAAGCATGCCCTCCGCCGCTCAATATGGATAATCAATCGTTCTTGGCAATCGAGAGACAGTTTGAAGAACTGCACGATCATTTTCGTTCCAGGGCAGAAAAGCGATACCAATATATTGATCCTAAGCCGTGTCCTCTTCGAACGAAACGCCATGTCGATGTTATAGAAGCTATCTTCTCATCGCAGCGCTACCATTTATCGGCTCCGGTGTCGCCTTTGACCCTTTACAATGAGGATATTGCTGAGCGGAACCTTCATACCCCACCGACCCGTGCGCAGGATCCGTATGCTCGAGTCATATCAGCAATATACCAAGAGGACGTTGCAGACCGAAATATTTTACAAAATGGAGGCGGAGTCCGATGCCATCCCCCGCAGTATAGCCGACGGGTTCGGAAATCAAGGTCGCAATTCTATGATGGCAAAGAAGATCGTACCAAGCCACGTTCACAGTCTCCTTCAGTGAGCCGCCGACCCTTCTATGAAAGGGAGAAAGGGGGCTTGAGGACTAGTATGTCAGAACATGATCTACGAAACCATTCTTCTACAACCACTGAAAAGAGAATAAAAAGCGAGGAGGGGTTGTATGAATCAAACGGTGCCGACTTAGCAATGCCATCCGTTCCTGATGTTAGAAGCACATTTAATAACCCCGCAAGCGTCGATACTAAGCCTGCGAAAATCGCTTCCAATTTCTTGGGCGATTTGCAGAAGATGAAGGCAAATAACCAGCCGAACCAACTGGTCACTTCTTGCCAGCTGAAATCCGAGGCAAAAACACCGAGCAACAAAGATCACCGTCCACGAAATCTAATTTTCCCCAAACCATGCACCTTTTCGTCCAGGAAAAATGTCCGAGATTTGTCTATAAATATGGAATTGGCGGCTCCCCGCAAGATGTTCGTTAAAGTGGGTACTCGTCCTGTTGAGAGCTCTTCTCCAAGAAGCCAACGAAATCCTAGTATCGACGAGATTGTGAATAGTCCTATCTCAGTGACTAGTTCAAAAGCCCCGATGTTACCAAAAACTGCAAGCCGAAAGGTGGAGGAGATAATGAATATGTTCAGACAAGCATATAGTTCGTCGCAAAAGACACACTGCCATCCCACATCTGAGACCTTGGAAGACACCATTATTCGCGAAATCAATTGTCATGATGCCTTTCGCCGAATTCATTCAGACAACTCGTCTGGTATGTCAACTGAGCTATCGCCGGTTTTAATTATAGAGCATCTACACGAATCAAACAACACTGAGAATAGCCTAGGGAGGCACCAAACCAAAAATTTCTCGAGGAGAGGGCAATATCTGATGAGCTCTCGTCGCAAAGAATCATCTAAAGCTGCTGACGGCTCGGATGCTCCACGACGGGAGTTGTCGATTCCCGCCTTGAAAGAAGTTGAGTCAGATACTTCATACAACTGTGAGCTCAGAACACGTCAACGAAGACATACGTATGCCCAACCTCCTTCGAGGGTGATCCGTAACCGTGGAGTCAAAGCCGGTTTTCAGGGAACTTCCGCATCTCCCTCCCCACAACCATGCCGTTCAGGCTACTCGAATTGTAAGTCGCCAATCGAAAATCGCCCACATAGTTCCCATAGCCGGCTTTCACGCGCCGCATCAGCCGTCTCGGACGGCTCCGATACATCGAAATGGAGTATTTTTCCACAATCGCAGAATCCAAAGCCTGGAGTGATGGACAAGAGCCTTAAAATTCACGGCAACGATCCTATCATAGTTTCAGAAATCCAATTGGGCCGCACTGAGCCAAACAGGCGCTATTCGGCCCTTTCTGACGGATCTGCTTTATCCGCAGGCTCTTCGAAGTCGAAAGGCTCCTCTCACTCATCGTCGAGTTGGGTGGAGAGCGCGCCGAGCAAGATCGCCTTTCCTGTGGTATCGGGACGAGACGTTGATACTATCTCACCTGAGTAGCCTTCCGGAAGGTTCTACCTAATTCCAAGCGGTCCATTTAGCTTTCTGATCTTTGAAACCTTATACCCAAAATTCTCTTCAATTCTGCCCATTCTATAATATCCATTGATCCGCTAAGGGGCTAAATATATATATATCTCTACTTCTTTTACAGCATGCTTTAACTTGAAGATATCCATCTTTGTATATTTACTCTTGCTACAAACGCGAAGTGAAACACTTTCACCTTTTTAACCCTTTTACAAGCCTCCCGTTGTAATGCTGAGGACCTGGGTTATCATCTGTAAGTGACTCAAATGACATGCCAGAGACTTCCTGAAATACATGGCTATTTCGAAACCGGTGCGACAATTGAGAACTTCAGACCTGCCATTCGGTCCGTAATTGCTGGTGACAGTTGGAATTGATATAAAAGTAATCGAAGAGTAAAGAAGGCTCTGCATCAGAAACTTTACAGATCTCCATAACAGGGTTGCATTGCGTCCTCAAGCCTAGCTTGACTACTCTAATATAGGCGTAGGCTCCTTGTATAAACAGTTCAGGTAGGTTATATAGACATTGGAAGGACCGAGCAAGATAGCAGGCTCATACACACTAACTGCAGGTGTCCTTGATCTATTCGGTAAACGAGGGCTAACCTAGGACTGTAACGCTTCTTATCCAAAAATATGGGAAGCCGCATGGTATGACAGAACGAGAAGTCTATGAGTGATATTATCGCAATCCAGCAATTGGGGGCTTTCGCCCTTATTCTGCTAACTTACTTTGGAGGTATTTTGAATTTGAGATGTAAATTGGCCATCGATATGCTTAATATGAACCTGGAAAGGGAAAGCAGGGTCAGCGTCTTAGACTCGAATGAAGATTACTCGTGCAAGGAAATAACCGTAGTGAGAGAACTTACGTCCAAACAGACACCATTGCTCTGCTAATCGCGTGCACCTCGGGTTTGTACACTTTGTGACTCCCTTCTTGATACCAGCTGGCTGCTCAAACGGAATACACAAGCTCTTTGCACCCATACTTGGCAGTTTCGCGTCGACGGCTTCGCCCGTTTCTTCTTCAGCCTTGCGAGCACTCATTTCTTTAATTTCATCTTCGCATTGCTCTGTCAAGCAATGCGGAATCATGCAAAGATTTTTATCATTGAGGGCAGGGCAGAAGTCCTCCCAGTTGGTAATATGCTTAACATGTGAGCGGAATTCGGCGTCAGCACGGGCATAGAGGTCTGCCTGAATGGTTTCAAGGAGGGCCGGTACCGCCGTAGCTAACTCAGCGATTGGAATGGTAGATTTTCCTTCTTTTCCAGGAATGTCACGACGAGAGGTGGTTACGAAACCGCCCGAAGATTCCCCAGGACCGAATTCAAGGCGGAGAGGGATACCTTTAAGTTCCCAGTCATTGAACTTCCAGCCTGGAGAGTAGCCTTCACGCTTGTCAATTTCCACGCGAATGCCGGCTGCTTCAAGAACAGAGGCCAAGTGATCAATTTCAGCGTTGATCGACGCGCGTACGTCGTCAGGGGTTTTTGCGGTCAGCCCGACAGGAACAATGACGGTCTGGACATCTGCCACTCGCGGAGGAAGGACTAATCCGCGGTTATCACTGTGAACCATAACCATGACACCGATGGTACGGGTGGAGAGGCCCCAAGAGTTCTGCCAGACATGAAGCGGTGGCTTCTTTTCATCCGGTTTCGAGGTGGGGTCCTCGACAGTTATGCCAAACATTTTGCTAAAATTCTGTCCCAAACCGTGCGAGGTACCGCCTTGAATGCCTCGACCTGTAGCGGGGATATAACCCTCAACAGTCGTAGTGTAAAGACCGCCGGCGAACTTCTCTTTATCGGTCTTTTGACCTCGGATGACTGGAATGGCCAGGAGTTGTTCATAGACATGAGCGTAGTGCTGGAGAATCTGTAGAACCTCCTCACGGGCAGCTGCTTCGGTCAAATGCGCAGTATGGCCTTCCTGCCACAAGAATTCACGCGTGCGTAAGAAAGGCTGAGGGTTCTTAAACTCCCATCTTACAACTGAGTTCCATTGGTTTAGTTTAAGCGGCAGATCGCGATGACTTCGAATCCATTTGGCGTAGTATGGGTACATAACTGTTTCTGAAGTCGGACGAATGGCAATCTTTTTCTCTAATTCGCTACTTCCACTGCGTAGGGTTAGTATCGAATGCATGATAGATCACTTCGACCAAAGATCGGGGGAACATACGCGTGTGTAACCCAGGCTACCTCGGCTGCAAATCCTTCTATATGGTCCTTCTCCTTCTTCAAAACATCTTCGGATACGAACAACGGAAACGAGCAGTTTTTGACGCCCATCTTCTTAATCTTATCATTGAACCAGCTCTGTATCTCTTCCCAAATAAAGAATGAATGGGGCTACGTTGGCGCAAACCTGATTAGTCGTTTTTCTTAGGATTATACGCAATTGAGGGAGCGTATTTACCTTTAATACAAAACAGCCAGATACATCATAGTAGTCTAACATATCTCCTTTCAATAGTACTTGCTGGTACCATGCTGCAAAATCATCCTCCTTCGCAACATCTATTCCAATGAGAGCAGCGCCGTCGATCTTTTTCTTGGGATGCTTGGGGTTCGAGGACTTGGATTCGGACTTGCCAATCCCTTTATTAGCAGCCTTTTCCGCCTTGTCGGCAGCTTGTTTCTTCTGTTTCGCAGCCTTTTTCGCAGCATTTTTGGAGAGCTCCCCGGCTGCAGGGGCCGCGCCTCCCTGAGTAGTGGGGTCCATGGTGCAAATCGGAAGAGAGGTAGATGTCGGAGAAGCGTCAACGCCGTCTTGAGACTGCTGACTTGACATGGCAAACGGGACTAATAGCACAGATCGAAGATATCGAGCGACAGAACGTGCGGAAAGTCGAAGGAAATGAAGGGAGGGGGGAGTCATTTCGAGGGGTTCCAGAAAGCCCTTCACCGCCGGCCACGGCAGAAATTGCTTGGCACAACTGACCACCCAAAAAAGTCCCAGAAGCTCCCAGCCCAATGGAGTTTATGCAGGTACTCCACCATCAGTCAACAAGAGGGAGCTTTCATCGTTGACAGCAACCGCTTCCTTCTTCCAATTCGAACAACATGGCGGCCATCTTTGAGCAGTCTCGGAATTCCGGCACCCTCTGTACGTATTGCTTAAGCTCACAGCTACTCTTGCGTGGGGTGCCGCTAACTTGGGTGCAGTTCTTGGAGGCCAGAAACTCAGTGGACAAGATATCCGTGACCAGAATGGTTGGTAACCATGCCACCTGTATGGATGGGTGCTCTACTGACTTTGGATTATTTAGTTCTTGCAACCCAGGCTATTGCCAATGTCGTGAAGAGCTCCTTCGGCCCCTCCGGCCTCGATAAGATGTTGGTGGACGATATAGGTGTACGCTCTCCCTCCCCTCGCTTGAGTGTACAATGCTTATGAGACTAGGATGTTACTGTGACAAACGATGGAGCGACAATTCTAAGTCTGCTGGACGTGGAACACCCAGCTGGAAAGATCTTGGTGGACCTCGCTCAACAACAGGATAAGGAGGTATGTTGATCGTTTCAACATTCGACAGGAGTCCTCTGACAATAATAGGTTGGTGATGGGACGACGTCTGTCGTTCTCATTGCTGCAGAGCTCCTTCGCCGGGCAAATGAATTGATGAAAAACCGGATACACCCAACAACAATTATTACTGGATACAGGCTAGCGCTACGCGAGGCAGTGAAATATATGAACGAGAATATTAGTACAAAGGTTGATAATCTTGGCAGAGACAGCTTGATAAACATCGCGAAAACATCCATGTCAAGCAAGATCATTGGCTCTGACGCTGATTTCTTTGCCAATATGGTCGTCGATGCCATGTTATCCGTCAAGACAACAACGCCGACGAACGAAGTGAAGTACCCTGTCAAAGCTGTGAACCTGCTCAAGGCACATGGAAAGAGCGCGACAGAATCCATTCTAGTCAACGGCTATGCATTAAATTGCACCATCGCTTCCCAGGCCATGCCTACTCGCATTACTGATGCGAAAATCGCTTGTCTTGATATGAACTTGCAAAAGGAGAGAATGAAGCTTGGCGTCCACATCACTGTGGATGACCCTACGCAACTGGAGAAGATTCGCGAACGGGAATCTGGCATCGTCCTTGAGCGTGTGGAAATGATTCTAAAAGCCGGTGCTAATGTAATCCTAACGACGAAGGGTATCGACGATCTATGCCTTAAGATGTTTGTCGAGAAAGGTGCGATGGCAGTGAGAAGATGTAAAAAGGAGGATTTGCGGCGTATCGCGAAAGCCACAGGTGCCACCCTACTTAGCACTCTGTCGGATCTCAATGGTGACGAAAAGTTTGAGCCATCAAGTTTAGGACGTGCCGATGAGGTCGTCCAGGAGAGGATTTCCGACGATGAGTGCATCCTAATCAAAGGCACAAAGGCACACACTTCGGCGTCAATTATCCTTCGTGGATCAAACGATTTCCAGCTCGACGAAATGGAAAGATCGGTCCATGACTCACTTTGCGCTGTCAAGAGAACTCTTGAAAGTGGAAGTATTGTCCCTGGAGGTGGTGCTGTAGAGACGGCACTTCACATTTATCTTGAGTATTTCGCGCTCACAGTGGTATGTATCGAGTCATCGATTCTCTTGTCGATCTACTAACAATCTTCGCAGAATTCGCGAGAGCAACAGGCCATCGGCGAATTCGCCCAATCTCTACTTATCATCCCCAAAACCCTCTGTGTCAACGCGGCCAAGGATGCCATCGAACTAATTTCTCAACTTCGCCGCCGGCACGCCATCTCCCAGTCTCGTGATGAGGACAAAGCTACCGAAGAAGAAAAGGCCCTTGCGAAACGCAAGGCCTATCAGAATTATGGCCTTGATTTAATGAAGGGCAAGGTTGCCGATTCCCTTAAAGCCGGTGTCTTGGAGCCGAGCATGAGCAAGATTAAGCAATTAAAGAGTGCGGTGGAGGCATGCATTGCCATTATGAGGATTGATACCTTGATCAAGTTGGATCCCGAGCAAAAGGCTGAGGATGATGGACATGGCCATTAAAAATCTTGTTATGGTCTCTCTTTAGAAAATTATATGGGAATTATGTGGGAATCCACTGAAATGGAAAAATTACCTTGTGCCTGTCCGATTTCATCTGATCGCCTGTCCTAAAGATAGTTCTATATGTAAGGTTCATGCGTGAAAAATTAGAGACTAAATTTAATGAACGTCAGTTCTCTGTACAGAGTACTCCCTAGCCACATAGTTACAGCTTCAATTCGTAAAAATGCTTCTCACATTCGACGAAAGCATCATGATAATACATACGCTCTTATACTCCATACATGCCTAACACGCCAAAACACCATGCCTTTTTGCCTTTCTAGATTGCTGAAGCTCCTAAGTAACCCAATGCTACACCTTAGAAAAGTTCCCAAAAAAAAAAAAAAAAAAGAAAGAAAAAAAGGGTGCGTAATGGGTCAGCACTCTTCCTCATCATACTCTGGATCATTCACTTCAGCCCATCCGCAGTTCCATCGCCTCCCTCCTGCCTCGCCTCCAAGTCTCAGATCCCTTGCATCAGGGCCTTCACGCCAGCATCTGGCGTGTAAATCGTCACTTACGGTCACCAATTCGCCGTTATTTGTCCAAGAGACAGCAGAAACCTCCTTTTGGTGTCCCTCAACCAGAGGTGAGCCGTGTTGATATATGGGGATATCATGTTCCAATCGTGCGGATAGGCTGGTCCCGGAGTTTGTTCTCTGCAGGCCAATGCGTCGACCGCCGAACCCCTTTGAACCAGGCGTGGAATTTGTTGGGAGCGAGATCTCTGGGGTCGGCAAAGACTTTTTGAAATAGCGCTCGTTTGTAGGGAAGACAATGGCGCAATTATCACTGCTGCCGACAGCAAGGAGCTCCGTGTTATCGTTTTGCGCTTGGCGGAGCGCAATCTTCACAAAGAATGTAGCAACCAAAAGACGGGGATGGCGGAAACCGTAAAGTGGACCAAGCCCAGCTTTGGCCTCTTCTCCTGGGAACCGGCGGAGTGGTGGATTTGATAGGGATAGTTCGTTGGAGTTTCCGAGAATTAAATGGGGAGTTGAATAGGCATAAACAGTCCCATCTCGGCATAACGTATACAGGCGATTTCCATCACCGTTGAACACCAGAGAAGTCAAGCCGAATTGTCGGTATCGTGAATGGCTCTCTGGTTGTCTCGTAATGGCTACAGGCGTCGACATTTTTCGACGGAGGGAATAGCTAGTGCGCATATCCCAGAGTCGGACGCAGGCATTTGACTCGCAGCTCGTCACGAATAAATGTTCTCGGCCAGGATGAAGAAAAGAGATAGAGGTGACTGAGATATCTTCCCGATGGGATTGGGATTCAGACTGTCCCTTAGAACGCGGTCGCTCGGAGTGAGCCCCTCGGATATTATTAGACACTTGAGGATACTTCATTTTCGCGGTTGATATCCGCGTTGTATCATCGCCATCAGATGCAAGCGAGCAATGCAATTGCAGTGATGGTTTATCAAATGCCTTATATCGAAGGTCCCAGATGTTAATGCTTCCATCTCGACTGCAAGTAGCAACCACGTTTCCGTTAGACCCAGGCTGGAATTGCACGCGTTTGACGGACGAAGAATGTTTTGACAAGCAATAAACAGCGGTTTGGGTAGGCATGTCAATGATGTGGGAACTTTGGTCGCCCGAAGCTGTTGCTAAGAGCTTATCGTCGGACGAAAATTCTAAGTCCATGATCGAGTTCATATGTGGTTGGAAAGTTAAGAATGATTGTGAGAATCCAGCCTTATCGCCTTTGGCTGTATCTAAAATTCGGATACCCCCTTCTTCATCTCCTACAGCGACTAAAGAATTCGCTGTACGACGGTTAGCAAAACAGCAGCACTGAGGAGGGTAATGAGGAATTCGTACTGTGACAAGCTGCCGTGCAAAATGGCAATGTAGGGTGATCATCCTGCCAACATCTGTGAAGACCCTCCGGACGGCTATAGAAATTGGCTGTTTCATCCTGCCAGACTGTGGGAGAGAGAGTTAGTTGATTTCAAGGACATTGACACATCGACTCCCACAACAAACCTGTACCATAGGAAGGCGACCTGAGAGTTACCCGTGATGACCTGCTAATGGCTAGGTTGCGTAGGAGGGCTGGACTGGCAGCCTGAATGGCCTGCGATCGATGCAAAGGTATAGGCTCAGGAATTTTTTCTTCATTTGGTTCTTCTATAATGGTATTGAATGTGGATGTGGCCTCCTCTATATCCTCCTTCCTATCAATTGGATCGGTATAAATTGCTGGAACAGTTCGGACTCGTCTCAAAGGTGACGATTGCAAAGGTGGGCTTGAAGTACAGAAGGAAAGCTTTCTTTTCCTGCTTGGAGTGGATGGTTGATCTGGCAACTGCCTGGATATGGATTTGCTGTCATTTTGGAGGTTGAGAAACGCTGGCCCGTTGCGATTTAATGAGGAAGGCGGAGTTAATATATCTTTCAGGTTATTGCGGGCTGCTCTTACGCCAGACCGCGTACTGGAGCCGTGAAGGGATGATCTGGGAGTGAAGAACCTCTTGAAAGACCTTGGAGTTACTGGGGGCCGCTTTTTCGGTTTCAGGGATGGAGGGGACGCAGGGAGGGTATCTAGAGATGCATTCAAAGTAGGGGGTGAGGAGGGTATGGTATCCAGACACTCGTTCAGCTTGCTGGGCTGCTTGTCACGGAGAGCATTAGACATGTCCATTTCCACAGGTATAAAAATGTATTCCAATTATAATTTAGTTAGTAGCATTGGGAGAAGCAAGCCAGTAATGCTATAGCCTAAAGAAACAGAAACAGAAACAGAAGCAAAATGCAACGCGGAGGAGGAATTGGGTTGCGTTGGATTCATGGTTCACGTCGCGACCGAGCGAGATGCGTCTCGTACCTGAGGAGCCAACCTTTTCAATTAAGCAGAGCGTGTCGCTCGTGTGGCTTGTGGCGACGTGACGCGATTGGTGGCTCATGCACGGGGCCGCGGCTAGTCCGATTTTGGCCTTAGCGGTTTCGTGACTAAGATCTTATGTCAGCAGAAGGTTTCTGGAACGCAACGGGCGGTAAAGAGCAGCAGAAATTCTCTTTTTCTACACACGGCAGCAGGCTGGCCGAAAAGCGGGAATCTTTTGAGAGTCGGTTTCCGCCGATACACCGATAAGCCCGTTGGAAGGGAGCTATGGTGGGATAAGCAATTGTCGAAGATGAGCTCCGTTAAACGAAAGGGAAACGCGCCGGAGGACTCAAACTCTCGTCACTTAAAAAAGCGAGTCAAGGTCTCCGGCCAGGACCGCGAAAAGGATGCGAAGCGTGTGACGAAAGACTCAAGGGCCAATGGACCGACGGGCAAGAATCGCACCGATACATTGAAGGGTCAATCGGAGTCCTCCTCGAGGCCCTCCACTGTTTCCGTACTGCGCGACGAAGCTCCGGCCTTTCCTCGAGGTGGTAACAATGCTCTGACTCCGTTAGAGCGAAAGCAAATTCAGATTCAGGCCACTCGGGATGTGCTCTTTGAGCAAAAAGGTACACCGGGCGGGGAGATATTAAATGATGATTCCGAGATTGAAAAGGACGAAGATACGGCGAGAGAAGATGCTAAAGCTTCAAAGAAGAAGCAGAAGGCCAAAAAGCACAAAAAGTCAGCTGAAGCGTTAGCGAAGCCTCAGGGGCCAAAGATCGAAAGTTTAAGCTTCAAGGTATAGGCCGGAAACAAAATATAAAGCTGAGGAGAATATAACTGACCTTTTGCTTAGCGAATTGTGCCCGGTTCCAAAATTCTTGGCCAAGTCTCGAGTATCGGTACTCACAACATCTCCCTGGCACTTCCGAATAATTTAACCGGATACGTACCATGGACTGCTGTTTCAAAGATATTAAAGGGCAAGATTGAGAAACTTCTAAAGAATGGCGAAGACGACGAGAACGATGAAGATACTGACGATGACGATTTCGACCTCAAATCATATGTCCGACTCGGCCAATACCTCCGTGCGTCCGTTTCGTCAACCACTGATAACGGACATGGACTTGGCAAAGGCAAGAAGCGTATCGAGCTTTCCGTCGACCCCCAAGAGGCAAATGCTGGTCTGTCAAAATCAGACATGATTGTTGACTCCACAGTGCAAGCCTCCGTGCTAAGTGTTGAAGACTACGGCCTTATAATGGACCTAGGTTTAGAGGATGGCGAAACTAGAGGCTTCATGTCCTCTAAAGAGCTGCCTCCGAGCGTGGATCTGTCCCAAGTCAAAGAAGGAGCTGTATTCCTTTGTGTTGTTACTGGCCATAATGCTGCTGGCAATGTAATCAAACTCTCCGCTGACCTACAAAAAGCTGCATCTGCGAAGAAATCACACTACCTCAGCTCCGCCCCAACGATAAATACTTTCCTCCCCGGAACCGCCGCCGAAATTCTTTTGACGGAAGTTACTCCGAACGGTATGACTGGAAAGATCATGGGAATGCTAGATGTGGTTGTCGATGCAGTGCATTCCGGCTCAACTGATGAGACAAAGGACTTGACAAAGAAGTATCGCCCGGCCACGAAAGCGAAAGGTCGACTTATTTGCACGTATCCATCTGATGAAAACCCAAAGCTGGGTTTCTCAATTCTTGACCATGTTCTCAAATTCTCACCAACATCTGTGGCTGATCCGCAAGATAGAGATGATAAACCCGCTATTTCGGCGATAATACCGGAGGTTAAGGTGATCAAGATTGATCCCACCCTGGGTTTGTACGTGCAGCTGGGGAACACCAAACATTACGGTTTTGTCCATATATCAAGAGTGAAGGATGGGAAGGTTTCCTCATTATCGTCAGCGGAAGGACCTTTTAAAGTTGGATCGCATCATGAAGGTCGCATAATCGGGTTCAATGCTCTAGATAATCTCTTCTTATTATCCCTGGAAAAGAAAGTTATTGACCAACCATTTCTCCGCCTGGAAGACGTTACAGTTGGTGCAGTGGTAAAAGGGAAAATTGAGAAGCTTCTCATGGGGCCTGATGGCATCAATGGCCTTCTCGTTTCCCTTGCCGATGGTATAAGTGGCCTTGTTCCTGGAATGCACATGGCCGATACCAAGCTACAGCACCCGGAGAAGAAGTTCCGCGAAGGATTACAGGTAACCGCTAGAATATTGTCCGTGAATCTCGAGAAGCGACAATTGCGGTTGACGCTAAAGAAATCATTATTACATAGCGAGTCTGCAATCTGGAAGGATTATCGGGACATAGCGCCAGGAAACCAATCCCCAGGAACTTTTGTGAGTATACAAGAAAACGGCGCCGTCATTCAATTTTATGGGGCTGTTCGCGGGTTTCTTCCGGTCTCCGAGATGAGTGAAGCTTACATCAAGGATCCCTCTCAACACTTCAGCATCGGACAAGTGGTGAATGTCAATGCGTTGAGTGTTGATGCGGAGCAAGGAAGATTGGTCGTTTCTTGCAAAGATCCTTCGATAGTTACGGATGCATATAAGAGTGCATTTGAGAATGTACACCCAGGACTACTTGTTTCCGGAACTGTCTTTGAGAAGTCCAGCGATGATTTACTTCTCAAGCTTGAGGATGGTGGACTAATTGCACGCCTCAGTGCGGAACAACTCTCGGATGCGGCGCCATCCAAATCTGCTGCTAACCTTGCGCGACTCAGGGTTGGCCAGAAGCTCCACGACCTTTTGATCCTTAGCATACGCAAAACCCACCGGCTCATCCAGGTCAGCAATAAGCCAAGCTTGAAGGCTGCGCTTGAAAAAGGAACGCTGCCAGCCAAATTCGAAGACCTTAAATTAAATTCAAGCGTAACGGGTCTTGTTAGGAATATTACGGATGACGGCATATTTGTCGAGTTCTTGGGCGGGCTTACAGGCTTCCTTCCCAAGCGTCTGGTGGATGATGAACATTTAACCAAGGCGGACTTTGGATTTATGCGTACCCAGTCTATTTCTTGCTCGGTCTCTTCCATTGACCAGGATGCCCAAAGGTTTATTTTGACCATGAATCCCGTGGAAAAGGAAGAGGAGAAGCATGAACGCCGATACAAGACAAAAAATACGAATGAGTTGTCAGTTAGCAATCCCGTGGATCAAGATATCAAATCTCTCGACGATTTTAAAACCGGGAAGGTCACGAAGGCGAGGATCACCTCAGTCAAGGATACCCAGCTCAATGTGTTGTTGGCAGACAATGTCCAGGGCCGTATAGACGTATCTGAAGTGTTCGATAACTGGGAAGACATCAAGGATCGAAAACAGCCACTGAGGCTCTACAAACCCAAGCAAGTCGTTCCGGTTAAAATTCTAGGCGTTCACGATGCGCGAACCCATAAATTCTTACCAATCAGTCATCGCACAGGCAAGGTCCCTGTTTTTGAGCTCTCAGCGAAGCCAAGTTCATTAAAATCTCCGGATCTCGGCCCCATAAGTTTGGAAAAAGTTAAGGTTGGAAATTCATTCCTAGGATTTGTCAATAACATGGGCGATGATTGTCTGTGGCTCAACATCTCGCCAAGCGTGCGAGGAAAGCTTCCAATTATGGACATTTCGGACGACCTGGCTCTTGCTGGCGATATTAAAAGGACCTTTCCTATTGGATCCGCCCTCAAGGTCACGGTAGCCGCGGTAGATGTTGATAAGAATCGTCTTGACTTGACCGCTAAACATGGAGCCTCTTCGAAGAAACTTACGATATCCGACCTTTCCAAAGGCATGATTCTCCTTGGTAAAGTCACTAAAGTGACCGAGCGTCAGGTTCTCGTGCAGCTTAATGAGTCGCTTGTTGGAGCCATCGGACTACTTGACATGGCTGATGACTATTCGAAAATTAATCCCGCGAACTTTCACAAAAACGCTGTCCTTCGTGTTTGCGTTGTGGATGTCGATGTGCCAAACAAAAGGGTAGCTCTATCTGTCCGCCCATCGAAAGTGCTTAGTGCATCCCTTCCCGTTGAAGACCCTGAGATCGCGTCTATCGACCGGCTTAAAGTCAATGATATCGTCCGGGGATTCGTTCGAAGAGTTGCCGATATCGGACTATTCGTGACCCTCGGTCACAACGTGACTGCATATGTTCGTGTTTCGGACCTATCGGATTCTTATCTCAAAGAATGGCAAGACGAATTCCAAATCGATCAGATCGTGCGAGGGCGAATTACTCTGGTGGACACCGAAGCGAAGAAAGTCCAGATGACCTTGAAACAATCGGCACTAGACCCGGACTACAAGCCTCCGCTCAAGTTGAAGGACCTGAAACCAGGCCAAATAGTCACGGGGAAAGTACGAAAGGTCGAAGAGTTCGGCGCATTCGTTTCAATTGATGGAACTGCCAATCTTAGTGGCCTTTGCCATCGGAGTGAAATGGCGGAGCGAAAGGTTACGGATGCGCGGAAACTTTACGAACAAGGAGATATTGTGAAGGCCAAGATTCTCAAAATAGATTTGAAAAAGGATCAAATATCGTTGGGATTAAAGGCATCATACTTCAATAATGATAGCGACGAGGCGGATTCGGATATGAGCGAGGGCGCAAGCGAGGAAGAGAGCGGTGATGATGAGTTAGGCGGGGTAGCCCTCGAGCCAGGCATTGACGACGAAGACCTCTCTGACGAAGGAGAGGATATTATAATGGGCGGTGTGGACCTTTCCAACAGCCTCGTGCAGTCAGCAGACTCTGATAATGTCGATGTGTTGATGGCTGATGCCGATGGCGATCAAGAAGGCGCTTTGGTCACTTCTGGTTTTGACTGGACAGGCGATTCATACGAAATTCAAAAAGGTTTGAATGGCGCTGCATTTGATTCGGACGATGAAAATATGTCAAAGAAAAAGAAGCGCCGGAAGGCTGAAATTCAAGTCGACAGAACCGGTGATCTCGATGCGAACGGACCCCAGACCGTGGATGATTATGAACGACTCCTTCTCGGGGAGCCTAATTCTAGTTTGCTGTGGCTGAAGTACATGGCATTCCACCTTGAATTAGGGGAAGTTGATAAGGCGCGCGAGATTGCTGAGCGCGCCCTTCGGTCCATCAGCCTTGGCCAGGATACGGAAAAATTCAATGTCTGGGTTGCGATGCTTAACTTGGAAAATACATTTGGCACCGATGACAGCCTTGAAGAAGTATTCAAGCGTGCTTGTCAGTATAACGATGCGCAGGAAATCCACGAAAAAATGGCAAGCATTTTTATCCAGTCTGACAAGCCAGAGGTAAGTAATACTTAGTTTGCCTTTATTGATCGCCCCACAATACTAACATATGGTTAGAAAGCGGATGAGATTTTCCAATCTGCGCTGAAAAAGAAATTCACCCAGTCTCCGAACCTATTCTTGAATTATGCCAACTTCCTCTTTGACACTATGGCTGCGCCAGATCGAGGACGTGCTCTGTTGCCTCGCGCCATGCAGTCTCTACCTCCTCACACCCACGTCGAACTCACATCCAAGTTCGGACAGTTAGAATTCCGCTCACCGCACGGAGATGTTGAGCGTGGTAGAACCGTGTTCGAAGGACTCCTTTCGTCTTTCCCTAAACGTGTTGATTTGTGGAATATCCTGCTAGATCTTGAGATCAAAGTTGGTGATGTGGACCAGGTCAGGCGGCTATTTGAGCGAGTCCTCGGCATTGGCCGTGGAGTCGGTGCCGACGGCAGCAAGGCTGGGATGAAGAAGCTAAAGGATAAGCAGGCCAAATTCTTCTTCAAGAAGTGGCTTACGTTTGAAGAGAAGATCTCTAATGGCGATGATAAGATGGTTGATGAGGTTAAGGCTCGAGCTGCGGAGTACGTGAAGTCGTTGAAGGAAGACCCCTAAACGGATGAAACTTCTTCATGACTTGAGGGCTTTAGTCTACATTTTCTTCCCATGTCTCCGAGTAAAGAGGTAACATTACCGGGCGTCTAGCTTTTCTCATATTTGTATAGCGTTTGTGGGGATATCCTATTATTAGATCTACACCAATTTAAAAAGTTATTGACCTCTTTTCTCTGCCATGATTCTCCTGTACTCCTCCACAATGCTCTGTCTGTGGCTCGCTAATTCCTCTCTCCGTCTCAAACTACCAGCAGCGGCTGGAACGTTAGCCACATCCACCTTTGCACCGTTGATCCCGTGGACTTTGAATATCTCTTTAACTTTTGCCAAATTCTCCGGGGGCGCCTGCACGACGTCAAATGGATTAAGTGGCTGAGCAGCACATTTCTTTTTATTCAGCTTTGCCCATGGATCATCGTCATCAGAGTCGTCAGAGTAATCAGGACCATCCGCGGCCGCAGCGCCGTTCTTTTTCTTCTTTTTACCTCCTTTCTTCTTCTTCTTCTTCTTCTTTCCGTGACCCGCCTCAGCCTCCCATTGCTTCCACGTGTCATTCACCTCTTCATCTTCTGCTTCTCTCTCCTCCCTTTCTGCCTCTTCCTTCTCTCGTATCTTGGCCTCCTCTTCGCGCCATCCTTTTTGCAGTCGCAAGAGCCGCTTTTCATGTTTGGTTTGACGGTGTTCGCGCAGGTTACGGATATCAGCATCCATTTTACTTGCACCAGTATTTCCCGCCTTGCGCGCCACGCCGGAGAGGGGTAGAGCCTGATCCACGCGAGCAGCGTAATCGGAGAGTTTTTCTCCGGGAAGAATCTTGGGAACACTGGTCGACTCTGCTGATTTAACAGCAGCGTCGGCCTTCTGGACCTTAGGCTTATTATTCTGTCCTGAAGCCTCTGTAGGAATATCCCCCCCTCTTTTCCGTTTCCTCGTGTTTTTCTCGTTGCCAGCAGCAGTATCGGAATTCATCTTGTTTCCATCCTTTCCGCCCGGCATGGACTGTTGGAATCTGCGCATCATCCGCGCAAATTGTCGAGGCGTATCATCACCGAAATCATCGGTATGCGCTGGCTTTTTTCTCTGCTTCGCATTCTTTGTCTGTCCGGCGTCCTTGGTGCCGTTATCAAGCCTCGCCGGAAGTGGTTTTGCAATCTTGTTTGGCGGCAGATCGTAATGATCGCTGAACCACAAACGTCAGCTTCATCTTTTTTAACCCGGTACCAATTCCATTCGGACAGGAAGCTTACTCATTCTCCTTCCGCCGTCTTTTGTGTTTGTGGGGCATTTTGAGAGGGTCGAGATGCGCGATCCGCTCAGATGACTATCGGAGAACGGAGCGTGTTTCTATGTTCGCAGCGCAAACCGACTTGGAAAGCCACCACTTCTGAGATTTCCGCACGCGCAAGCCACATCATATCCCCTATTAAGCTTTAGTGCATAATTAGTTAGCCTACATATGAAGCTCGCGCCACACAAGTGGCTTGCAGAAAGTCTAATAGTCATGCAGCCTCCTTTGGTCACAGGTCAAATCCACAAGTGCTCTCTGGGGACGATCCTTCAACAGCAGGGTCACGTCCATGAAACTCTAGCTTACCTTGAAGAGATATCAAAGGGATCACCCTTGAACGCCTATTGCATAAACCCAAACTGGAAGGTTGCTCTACTCCGTGGCCTTACCGGTCTGTGTTGTGGGACGGACAAACTAGACGAGGCAGAAGTGGTGCTTGAAAAAGAATTGAAAAGAATACCAGTGGCTTTGAGAACAGTAGCTCGCGGAAATGATTGCAGCTTGCGCTTATGGAAAGTTTCATCAGACACAGAATTATTGAAAAGGCTAGGGAATGCTTATCAAGCCTTATTTTTACTTTGGCAGACAAACAATTCCAACGCTGCCCAAAGTACCAATTACTTCCGTGTATGGGCTGGGTTAGCAATGATACTTCATCTCCAAGGCCATTGGGATAGGTCCTCAAGCCATCGAACCACACTTTGGAAATTGTGGAGAGTTTTTCCTAGTTCGAGCTAGCATCTGAGCAATGGAGCACAGGATAACTTCAAGACTGCATGTCGTGGCCCACCCAAGCCAACAACAGCACAGCTACACTTGAGAAAGCACAGAAGAGTCTAGCTACTGAGCAAAGGAAACATTGGATTGTGGGCTTGGAATTTTGTGGTGTGATTATATGGTTACAGCCCTCTAGAAGGCTGGTCCAAACCCAGTTAATCAAGGAGCATCGGGGTACAGCTTCCAAGCGCTGCAAGCGCTGTCGTTCTCAAGGGCTTGTACCGGAAGCCGCCCCTTCTGACTGGAGACCCCGGTATAGATCCAGGGCCGCCGTCAAGTCCGTACAAATCACTTCACGGTCATTTACCAAAAGTATAACTACGCGCCTAAGACATCTGAGATATTCCACGTATCGGAAAAGGCCACATATGAAATCTGCAGGATATATGTTCTAGCTAGGGCGGCGATAATTGTCGTTGCACCATCTATCCTATTTCGCTAGTCAATCGTATTGTGTTCCTCCATGCGTATAAATTTGTGTCTTCGTTTCAATCTATTTCTAAGCCTTGTTCCTCTTCCTCAAACCCCCGTCCCTTGCCCTTCATCAAGTTCTTTTGACTCCCGATCCACGATTAGCAGCGACATACGGGCCTCAAATCCAACGGCGAAAAGTTGTCCTCCCGTGTGTATCGTGCCTCCTGGACGTCTTCTCAAACAAGCCCCAGCACGTATGTATCCGCAGCTTGGGTACTTGCAACCACTGCGTATGGAGTCGTCCATGCAAAGATGTCAGGATACTCTTTAATCTCAAGCTTTTCTGACGTGGGGACAGCCGCCTCGACACCTCATCCCGCTGGCTGAATCATTGGTTGACCTCTGCGAAAGCCGGCAAGTGCTTCGTGAAATGGTCGATTCACGTATAGCCCAGACAGCGAAAGAGTTTCGGAAGGTATGCAAAACAATGCGAGCTGGAGAAGCAGACAGCCTGGGAGGTCTCAGATCATACCGAGTCCAATCCATATAACCGCTTCAACGAGATTTGTCTTCGTGGGTGGCCAGACGCGACTGGGTTCTTTTGGTGGATGATGAATGTTCCCATTGGGGCTTTCTCCGCTCCAGCGGTAGGCATGAAAGCCGCGGAGCCGAAACCTGATAAGGCAAGTCTGACGGGGTTTCTATTCAGTGCGCGAAGTGCTGTGCACACAGCTGGCTAATTCGATGCTAGCCTTTCTTTATTGGCGAAATCAGAAATCTCGACCCATTTGATCTGGACACAGAAAGAGAGCCAAATGCTAACATTTTCGATCTATTAGGTGGATTCAACGGCGCTGAGTCGGTGCATCTCCACTGGAGTGCCTCCTACACATATGTAGTCGAAGCCTGCTGGGTTTCTTTGTAATGTCTCGTTGTACGTATTTCTGAGCTGCCGGGGTTCTCGATGCACGAAATCAACCTCAACAACTTAGCCCAAAGTTGCGCCCTATATACAAACTGTACAAAAGCAATGATTGGTGAAAGTTTCCCGAAGGTCGAGCCTTTGATGGTCTTTGGGATCACAGCTTTTGAAGGTGATGTTTTAGTAGATAGAGTATGCTCTGGTCACTGTTTTCATGAAGGTTACTGACATAGCAAACACATCGGAAATTAGGGCACTCACCGGACATATCGTTTCGACAGGTACGGAGTACAGCGTGAGGCCTTATTCTATTGGCTAGTCAGCAATGTTATGTTGACATATATCCGTCACCTCTCCAACCGACTCATACCACCTTGTTCCTATATCCCCATCTTCCTTTTGTTTCATTGAATGATATCCTTTCCCACGGGCGCATGATTAGAAAGTAAATGCTCAACCAAAGATGAATATCCCATGTGTATTGTGCACTATGCACACCTTTCCCAGAAACCTTGACCATGTGTGTTTCCGTCAATGGGGAGGTTGCAACCACTGCAACGCAAAAAAGAAGCCATGTGAACCCGTATGGATGAACTCCTCCTATATCAATTTTTATCTGACACCGGAGAGTAGGTTCCCGAAGCCTTTGTTCCTAGGGTCAAAGAACTGCTCGACCTCTCCGCAGAAAGGGAAAAGAATGGACAAGGCATGCTTCGACGCATTATCGACGCCGAAATCCAGAGAAAGGCAAAAGAGTTTCAAAACAAGTACGGGGCGTATGTCAAGGACTTGAAGAAGAAAAACGCAGAGGAAAAGGATAAATGCAATCCATATAATACTCGTTCCAAGGCGGCCGCTGGGCCTGCCGTCGAAGGTGTGAAGACTGGGCCATCTTCCAACATCGCGAACGATGCCCTGATGGAGCGCTTCTGCACTGCGCTGGAGGACACACGGAGAACACTGGAAGGTATCGAAAAAGGGTTAAATAAGGTATATCTCATGGGCTTTTAAGCCAGGACCTCATGCTGACGTGACACTAGATTGTTTCTATACTCGAAAAGGCGAAGGTTGACGTTTCGATTGTCCATGACAGAAAACGAGAACGATCTCCGAGTAAGCAACCCGAAGTGCCCGCAACGAGAGAGATGAAAGGATCGATTCTGGGAAAACGTCCCTACTGGGACACTCTGTGAAAAGAGGAAAGAATAAAAAAAAAAAAAAAAAAAAAAAAGAAGGCAGCCGGGATTATGTCCAGCTTCTTTCTTCCAAGTCTCACTGTAGTTTTAAGGTGCTCGAGCGGTTCTCTACTCCAGTGAACTAGTTAACTATGTAGTTCGCACTCCTTCAGGAACTGAAAAGCCTCCACCACGGTGTGTACAAGATAGTCCTGCGTGAGCTGGTTCTCGAAGAGTAGGGCGCGACGCCCATCCCCTGGTCTCAGCCTTCAGAATTCGGGTCTCAATGCAACTTTAAAAGCAGAAACTTCCGGCTGGTGTGGTCGAGCCAATAATCGAAGTGCCATCAGGAACAATGACGGCAGGATTCGTAAGTGTTCCAGGCTCCCAGGGGAAGTTGGGACGGCCCCAACGGTACTCTCGAATTCACACACGGAAAATCCCCGTCATTATGACAAGCAAAACGGTAAGACGTAGTTCTCTTAAATAGGTGATAGTAAGCTGCCATATGGCCGGAATTTTCAAGGGAAACAAGCTCCGGTCGTCTCTCCATGAAGCCAGCACCCTGGGCTTTTCAAGCTGCCTCTCAAACTGCTTACTCGCCCCGCCGCCTCTACAAAGCCCCAGAGTGACAGCCGAACGGATACTCGCTGTTGAGATCAGCCGAGTTAAGAGCGTTTAAAAAGCGTTTAAAGATAACAAACCGGGCCCTCCCGCTTGAGAATTAATTGAACCCTGAGAACACAGCGATGCTGCTCGCCCTGTTGGGCTGGTAGTTAGTTGGCTGAAGAGTTTCAGAAAGGCGAGTTTGTCATCAGGCACCTGGTGGGCCGTTCCCGAGATGCCACCGTCCGCGGGCTCCACCGCCTCTCTCGACGACGCGTCGGTCCCGTCAGAACCGCTCCTGGACGACGGGCTTTCGACTGAGACACCATGGTGGTATGAAAGAGGGATTCAGAGTCCTTTGTGTTATTTGAGATGGATACCGTTACGCCGCCGGTTCGCTCAGCTTGCGCTTTGGCTTCGAAGTGGAGACGAAAAGGGAGACCTTGAGCAGAGCGGATTTAACGACCGTCGTCGCTTGACTTTGAGTACGACGCTTTGTTTCTGTCGAAGATCGAGAAGAGTGCGTTTGCTACTCTTCATTATCTTGGGTGGTCTGACCATGCTGTTCGTAACTCTGCATCCACCCGCACTTAACATACCTCTCTGGCTATTCAACTTTTGTCACTGGGCTAACACCGTTAACGTTCGCAGGGGCCTTGTCCAGCTGATTTCACTTCTTTCTGGAGTTTTTGTATCATTCTTCCCGAGCTACATAGATAGGAATGTTGACCTTTGGGGAAAAACTGGCGACCCGAGCGAGTACCTTGCACACTGGCCGACAGATCAGACTGCCGATATTAGACCTGTGGCTTGTCATTCCCATAATGATTACTGGCGACAAGTGCCCCTCTACTCTGCCATTAAAGCTGGCTGCATTAGTGTAGAGGCAGATGTATGGCTGTTCGATAACGACCTTTATGTCGGGCATACGAAGTCTTCGCTCGCCATTAATCGGACGTTGACGAGTCTCTACCTTGACCCGCTTCTTACTTTGCTTGCAAAGCAGAATCCTGTCACTCGATTTCAACCTGGCTATGATGGACCTCCACATGGAATATTTAACACCAAGCCGTTCCAAACACTTGTCCTTCTGGTAGATTTCAAGACCAATGGGCACGACATTTGGCCATATCTAACTTCTCAGCTATCTCTTTTTCGAGAAAAGGGGTATCTTACTTACTTTAACGGGACAACTGTTATCGAAAGGCCGATAACCGTCGTTGCAACCGGTAATGCACCCTTTGACCTCGTTGTGGCCAATTCGACACACCGAGATATCTTCTTCGATGCGCCCTTGGCAGAGCTAGCAGCTTCTGATTCAAGCGTCACTCATGCATCAATTCCTTACGACTTCAGAAATAGCTATTATGCTTCAGTCTCCTTTCACAAGTCTATTGGCTTCCCTTGGAGATTCCAATTATCCGAAAAGCAACTATATCTTTTGAGAGCCCAAGTCAAAGGTGCGCATGATAGAGGACTCAAAGTACGATATTGGGACAGCCCTGCCTGGCCCCATAGCTTGCGAAACCAGATTTGGACGGAACTGGTTCGTGAAGGTGTAGATATCTTGAACGTTGACGATTTAAAGAGCGCAACCGCGAAAGACTGGAATAGGATTTGAAAATAGACCACATGATGCTCGGGGTTTTTTGGCTTTTTGGCGGTTCTGGGGCACTGTTAATGGCGTTATTCATGGATGGCGGTTGGGCTTTAGATGGCCGGTGTGTATTTTGCTGCATTTAATTGGCAACGTATTTGATGAACGGATTGGCTATTAGGCGAGAATAGTAAACTTATGATTTGTCTATACTTTCTGGGGTACTTGGTTATAGAGCCAATGGATTATCAGTATTACAATCTGATAAAGGCCTCCCCTATCTGGCGAGTTCGCCCCTTGATAGTAGTGGCCTACTCGTCTTAGAGATATGACAGTGCCTCGTCGCCAAACTCCTTCTCAACGCTACCTTCTTCGCGGAATATACTGCCTAGCCAGCGTTTGGCTGATTCGAAATCAGGTGCACCAAATTTGACTATCACGAAGCCTGAGCGGACTCGCGCTGCAGTCCATGTAAGATCACTGTCTTTGGACTTTGATTTGGCCTCTGAGTCGGGAGACGAAGAGAAACGAGTACCAATTCGGGGCAGCGAAGAAAACTTTTCCATGAAAAACGTGGAAAGAGATTCGAATACGGGTCCGTATAGAATTAAGGTGCCGAGGACGCCGTGAGAAGCGGTCCGGGATGCTATCGAGAGAGGAGCCGTCGAAAGATACGCTTGTCGCCTGCGAAGATTATCATCTCTCCTTGGCGTGCCATTCTCGTCTGGGATAGTACTACCCTCGTTGCATAATGTTACCGTGTCGCGGACAAGAAGCCTGCTCTTGCTCGTCCTGCAGTCCCGAGCCCATACCTCATTACGGCCCTCCCAGAAGTCAAATGACCATTTCTCACCCCTTGCACTACGGCCTTCTGTTACCCAGTCGAGCAGACAGAGACTGGCTTGATGAGCTCTCTTAGCTTCTATGTCGTCCGTTACTGGCTGAGGCGAACGTTCCCCCTGAAGAAGTGTAAAACGCTGAATCTGCTCATATTTACTCCTTTCAAATGGTACAGAAGGATCAGGCAAGTAAAGTATAGCGGATTCAGTAGATAATTCGACATTTATTATCTGCTGGCTTCTATCCAGTTTGGAGACATTGGTACCCCGCCGAGCAACGTCGCCTCTTTTCGCCTGGGATTCAGTCTTGTATATCTTCGTGCTACCTTGGGGAGTAGTAACTATAAGCCGGCTGCGCGGCCGTAACTTTATCGTGACATCGATATGGTCCCCTGGTAAGAGACCGCCACCATAGGAAAGGAGATATAAATGCACTGGTGTAGTCGCAGAGGCGGGGAATTTAGAATCAAGCTCGCAGCCGGGTATACGCGAGAGCAGCTTCAAAGGGTATCTGTAAGAAAGGGTGCTAAGGGAAGGGATCCCGGGAGGAAGAATTGAGAGTACGACTTCACCGCGTCCAGGTGCAATTGAGGTCGAGAACGGCGAGTTTACGATGTTGTTGGAGGGCATGTTGGGTGGAGGCGGCGTCGGTCAAGGGGAAAGGGCCGAGCCATGGGTATGCGGGAATAACGGGGTCAATTTGTGTTATGCCCATTCAACAAAAGCAACATCCTCAGGCCTCTTTGGATGATATGATTTTGAGTTCTCTCCGATGGCGAGGATCTTCAGATTGGATGCCGTTCCATCGTCGAGCGTGCTCACGTCTGGACGGTAATGGTGGTGTATGTTATGGTAACAGAAAATACACGTTTTACCCCAGCTTTCCCGCTTATTGTTGCTTTTCAATGTTGGTATGTGTCTGTATTGTGCGGTTTTGATACGGGCTAGGCCCTCGCTGCGTGACACAATTTAGGGCGACCAGCGAGCGGAAGGGCTGCTGATACATCCAATTCTCCTCAACAACCGCAAGGCCTCACCCGCCAGCCTGTCGCCGTCGTCCAACAGCGTCTTGTCCAGTGAACTGCTGACCGACTTGACAAATTGCCGCCCCGTCAAGTTTAGCATTTTTTGTTTTGAATAGATTTATCTACTGCTCGAAGCCCCATCCTTCAAGGAAACGCGTCCGCCCACGCCCGGTCTCGTCGCGTCCGGGTTTGCCGATCTATCCAAACAAGCCGTCCGTGCCTTGATCTACGAGAGAATTTCGGTTCAGACGGTTGAATTTTGTTCATTGCGTACCGTATCCAAGTCACGTAAGGCTTATTCTCAATGGAGGACCCCGCGCACTCCAACGAACGCGACTCCAGTGCGCTGTCTGAACCTACCGGTGCCTCTCTTGCCGAAGAGACCGACAGACGCCAGTCAGGGCGCGTGCGGCGGAAACCTGAACTATTCTCCTCGCAAACATTCACTCCCGGTTCGACGAAGCGGAAACGTGCGAATTCGCCCCGCGAGGATGATGAGAATGACGCGTCGGACGAGGGTGATGCTGAAGAAGATCCTCATGAAGAAGTCGAGGATGAGGAGGTAGATGATGAAAGTGAAGGTGAGCCCGATGAGGAAGAACTTCGGGAGAGGCGAAGAGCGGCAAAGAAGGCTACGAAGAAGAGAGCGAAGGAGGGAAATAAAAAAACCAAACGAGCGGCCAAAAAGCCCAAAATCGGCAATGGTGTCGAGACGGAACTTGCGCTGCGACCATTTATAAATGGAGAAGCAAAGAAACCAAAGAAGCCGAAGAAGCAGCATCTGCGACCAAGCGGATTTGTCGGTGAGGAAGGCTTATATGGTAGGTTACTAGTGATTCTTCGGGGGTGGACCACAATACTGATCGTCCGTGGCAGCCGAGGTTTTTGCTCGAGGCCATACTACGGATGCCGTCGCAGCTGAATGGCTTACAAGATACGAGGAACATAATATCAATGCGATGTGCGACCTCGTAAATTTTATTCTGAGATGCACGGGCGCCGACTCAAAGGTCGATGTACATGATATTGAAGACGTAGACAACGTCGCAAACCGCCTAAACGATCTACAGGAGGAATACCAATCACAAAACATTACGGAATACCCTCTCATATCAAAATCCAAGAAATTCAGAGGCTTTCAGTCCGTATTGACCGGATATTTCGAGTCACTAATCAGAACCATCCACAGCGCCTCGATACTGTATAATGACGCCGCGTTGCTAGAGAATATTCAAGCTTGGATAACCTCAATGTCTTCTGCACCCATTCGACCGTTTAGACATACCGCCACTATAATTTCCTTGACGATTGTTACGACTCTGTGCCATCTCGCGAAGGAGGTTTCCACAACATTGTCGAATACGAGGAAGCAACTTGAAACTGAAAAAAAGAAGAAGACGGTTAACAAGGGTAGAGTGGGTGCGCTCCAATCGAAGGTTCAAGAGAATGAGCAGAAACTTGAGACTATAGACGGGATTATTCATGACTCTTTCGACACCGTTTTCGTACATCGATATAGAGACGTTGATCCCAAAATTCGGGCGGAGTGTATGACCGCACTTGGTGTATGGATAATAACGTACAGACAAGTTTTTTTCGAGGGTCAATATCTTCGATACTTGGGCTGGGTTCTTTCAGATACTTTTGCTCATACGCGATCGGTTGTCGTTCACCAACTCCGTCGCCTATTTCAGAACAAGGATAATATACCCGGACTCCGGGCTTTCACGGAACGCTTTCGCCCAAGAGTTGTGGAAATGGCCGTACGGGATGCGGAAAGCAGCGTTAGAGCTGCGGCGGTGGATCTATCGGATCTAATCCGTGATGCCGGTCTTTTGGAGCCAGATGACATCGACAGTATCGGACGACTTGTCTTGGATACCGAGGCGAAAGTACGCAAAGCAGCTGGCAAATTTTTCGTGGCCAATATTCAAGACGTTTACGATTCACAGGTAGAAGGCTTGGAAGAAGAGCTCAACGAGTCATTTGGAGATGATGATGAAGATGATGATTTCAAGATTCCTAAGCGCTCTTGGATCAAATACAAATGCTTGGTTGATATGCTCCAAGCGTACGATATGCAGCAATCTGAACTCACCGAGGAACAGGAAGCATCGAGTAAAACGAATTTGTTTGCCAACCAGGTTGAATCCAGATTTGCACTTGCAACGGACAGCATCTACCCTCATCTCCAGGAACTGAGCCAATGGGAATCTTTAGCTGGATATCTTCTATACGACCATTCTCAAATTCCGGAGTCGGCGGCCGATGATACTTCCGGAAATACTATCAAACAGCTGTATAGACTCGACGATGGCCAGGAAGCTATCTTACTTGAGGTATTGGGTGCTGCAGTCAAGCTTTATACCCAGGAGGTTTCGAAGTCTGACACAGATAAGAAAGGTAGAAGCACAAAGCAATTAGTGGAAATGATGGAGGCCAAGCAAGAAGCTATTGCCCATAGCCTTTCGCAGATCATTCCCCAGCTCCTCAACAAATTCGGCGCTGTTCCAGAAGCTGCGTCAGCAGTTCTAAGGCTAGAACACCTCGTCAATCTTGACCTCATTCAGGATCTCCAGAAGGATGCTGCGGCGTACGCAGAAATTCTAAACAATATTAATAAGCAGTTTTTGATCCATTCTGACCAAAATGTGCTGGCCGAGGCGACCGTTGCATTCCTTCATGCCCGAACGTCTGAAGAACTTAGGGAAGCGATGGAAAATAAAGTCCAAGAACTATGGGATGATACACTAGACGCATTGTGCACAGTTGTGGCAAACAAGCACGTTCAGAGCAATGACACACTCTCCTTGAGTATACTAGGCTCCTTGAAAGACACTATTGTTCGAATCTCAAATCTCGCCAGTATATTTGACTGCACATCAGTCCTCGAAACGTCTCCTCAAGGATCTAACAAGCGAAAGTCCAGAGCAGAGCCCCCCGTGGATATATTATTAACTATTGCTAAACGAGGACTTCGTCTTCCAGATTCCGACGAAGAGGTTGATTTGATTGAGGAAGAACTGATTTTCAGTACTTTTAAGACACTGCTTGTCTATTTCATGTGGAAAATCCAATCGTTAAAATCTGGCATTTCGAATGGGAAAGCATCTTTCAATGGACAATTCTTTGAGAGACTATCGAATCGTCAAGAAGCATGCATCGCTATCCTTACGGCTATCATGGACACGCGGAAGGGAGTGGATCGCACGAGGATTGCAGCCGCAACGACTCTTCTCGATTTACAGACCGCATTTGGTACACTTCGGCATATATCCACTAGAGACCGTGAAGGTGATGATGAAACAATGTCACAAATCGAAGACCTAGTGCGAGATATTTCTCCAGCAGCGTCTGCATCTATTTCGCGTATCCATGATGCAGTGCTTAAAGCATATGCTAAGAAAACGCATCACGCGATTGATCTCCCAGCGGATGAGGAGCCACTCTCGCAAGAGGATCTCGAAGATAGTTCGGACGAGGAAGATGAGGACATGGATGATGACGTGGACGACGTACAGTCAAGTGCGCGACGCATGCGCGCTCAGCTCCTAGCTGAACAAAAGCTCTGCGAATTTACCGGGAAAATCGTCCTAGCGATTATCGGCCATGTATTGGATTCTTCGGGCTCACAAGCCGGTAAATTAAAGACGAAATTGCTCCGCAACAGAACGCGACTAGGCCATAATTACAAGGCTGTTGTGGCATACTTAGAGGACGACAAAGCGCCGGCTCGGCGAACTTCCAAGCCTAACCCTAGAAACCAGCAAATTAATGGGGCCACCGGAAATTTGAGCAATGGCAAGGTCAAATCTGCTGAAAGAGTGGTTGATGACGAAGAAGATGATGAAGGAGAGGGTGTTCAACATGTAGAGGAAGATGAGGAGGACGATTTACGTGCTAGGGGACTTGTTGGGGATGAAAATAACCCGGTGACGGACTATGGCGAGGGTGAAGACGCAGAGTCACCGCTTACGCCTGCTGAAGATGATATAATGGGTGATTGAATGGTCGCCATCGCGGGAGCAGCCTGGCCTAAATAGAAGGCGATTTCAAATACTTTCTGCTTCGCTTCGTTCGTTGCTGTATAACTGGTACTTGTTTCTTTCACCTTTTTCCTTTCTTTACCACATACAGGTTCCCCTTTTATGCGAATCTATGTCGCTGTCTTTGGCTGATATCTTCTAATGTGATGATAATCCATGTACTTCTGTAGGTAGGAGGGACTTTGAGATGCACGGGGCTTTCAAACTTTCTTCAGATGCAGGTTCGTCGCAAGTCTAGATTCATCTAAAATAAAATGATGGATTACTTGAAGCGTCCGAGTGTCAAATTTAGGATTAATGGAATGACCGCTTGTATTCGTGGGAATGATTGTCTCCTCACCTTTCACCCATGGGGGGCAGCGTAGCATGTACGGCTATCATTCCATGTTCCAGCTCAAAGGGCTATTTTCCTCCGAATCGAGGCCCGAGCACTGAGAAACATGACGGCATCATTTGACTTCCAAGTCGGCCGGCGAGGCGTCCAAGATGGCCAGTTATCGCTGTCCGTTTGCCCTTTGTCAGCCAAAGTTAGATTTCGACCCGCGGAGCCGGGAACGTTTCTCTCGCAACTTTTCGACTTTTTTTTCTCCTTTCGCAAGAATGAAAGAGACAAAGAGATTGCAGAGGCGACGTGCGCGGGGAGCTAAACACCGTGGGATTTCAGGAAGTGCTGGCGTTACGGGTGGCTATCCTGTATAGATCGCCCCAGGAGGCCGTCTTGATTCCTGCTGCTTCTGTTTGTTGATCTATCATATTTCGCTCCTGGTTTCGCCTCAAAGCTTTTGGCTATGTCCCCTGCCCCTTATGGATGACGAAGACGCTGCTGTTCTTCCAGTGCCGGAGGACCATGAAGGCCATGTCAGTTCTGGAGTAATGGCCTAACTATTTTACAGTGCTGACGTGACTTTCTTCAGTTCGTAGATGAGACTTTCTCGGACGCGACGTACAATTGTCTTCAGAGCTCTTTTCATTGCAAACAGGTAATAACACAAGCCTCGGAATGCAGGTCTGCGTACTCGGCTTCTTTGACGCCAAGTATCACGAATTACCCCGAAGAGCACGGAAGGCGGTACCATGCGTTTCGACGAGGACGTAAGTCGTGTTTACGGCCGCATGGCGACACTGCGATCGAAACTAACCCGAGCTTCAAGGATATCTCCTCCCAAACGATGACAAGGAGATGCAGCGCCTAGATTTGGTCGATGAAATGATAAAGTTGACCTTGGGAGGATTGCACCTGGCCCCGATAGGGCCCAATCCTCAGAGAGTGTTGGATATCGGAACGGGTTCTGGTGCTGTATGTTGGAACTTCTCTCGATTCTGGCTGCGGTGAATAGGCTAACCATAACGGTGAATAGTGGGCTATCAGGTTTGGTTAGGCTCCGCCCGCGTTTTTATACCTGGATGAACTCCATTGCTGATAGAGATGCTTGGTATTAGCCGACGAGTATCCTTCTGCAGAGGTATTGAACCGTGTTGAAAGAGAATACAGAGGGAAAAGTTGCTAAAACAGGCACAGGTAATTGGAAATGACCTGAGTCCCACGCAACCCGCAGAGTGAGCATTCATCCATTTGAGCCTGTCCAGTCCATTTACTTAAGCAAATTCAAGCATCCCTCCAAATGTCAAGTTCCTTGTCGACGATGTCGAGGAGGAGTGGGAATACGGAAGCCGCCCGTTCGATTTCATCCATTCTCGCTATATGGTATTCGCCATCAGAGATATGAAGCATCTTATCCAGCAGGCTTTTAAGTACTACCCCCTCCCCCGCCAGGGAAAAACAAAAAAGAAAAAAGCAAAAGTGTCCTTATATTCCGTATCGTGGGCTATACTCACATTTTGTTATCATAGTGCCTTGAGACCAGGGGGTTGGCTGGAAGTCCAGGATTTCGACTCGAGGATAAACTCACCAGACAATACCATCAGAGGCACATGCCTTGAATATTGGAACAAATCTACCGTTGATGCATTCGAAAGTATGGGTTTTTGGACACGGATTGGGCCTGAATATTCAGATTTGCTAAATGACGCTGGCTTCGTCAATATCCAAATGAAAAAATTCCCCATACCTCTCGGGAAATGGGCCAAAGACGAAAATTACGTATGTTTCTTCACTTGGCACCTTGACGAAGATATCGCAGCTAATGATCCCCATTCCATCGAAACAGAAAAAGCTCGGGGAACTTAATGTTAAACAGCTAACGGAAGTTTTGGAGGCAGCTTCGATGGCTGTTTTGACGCGGAGCGGATGGGCCGAGCAAGAGATATATGCGATGTGCGCAGGCGCACGGAATGATGCGAGAAATCGCAGAATCCACGCAAAGTTGGATTTGTACGTTCTCTCTCTCTATCTCTCGGGTGATGGAGGCGAAGAGCAATGGTTAATTTGCGCCCTATAGTTATGTCTTTACGGCTCAGAGACCGCCGCCATCGGGCGCAACGGAGAACACCTAATTCTAGCGCATTTTAATTCAACTTTCTATAGTACCGCGTTACTGGCGTTTATTTTGAGGGTTCTCATGCACAATTGGAGGCGTTTTAACCTACGACAATTAGGGAATCTTGTTGCAAATAGTGCGAACAACTTACGACATCACTGAGAACAGGATCGATCAATTGTATGGGAATAAAAGGCGTTCCTATCACGATATATTCCTTCATCCGCAATGAGAACCTAGCGATGATCCTCATTTCAGCGACTGGCATTTCGTTTCGAGTGCTGCATAATTTCCTCCGCAACATCAATTGTCAATTATTGCCTTTACGTCGGGTGCTGGCTTCATCCGCTGTTTGACTCATTTCAGGACAACGGACAACAGACCAATGTTTTCGCTTCAACAGATTTGCGATATCACGCTGTATGTGTTCTCCGCTCTCGTTAACTGAGGATTGACAGACATGTGTGTGTATATATATATATATATATATATATATATCTACACACAGGATCAGCTAGGTAATTCGAGCTAGATTGGCAGTCCTATATACGTTTTACCCATACATGTACAGTACATATGTCACTCTCTCGTAAGATAGATGAACGAAAATATAGAAAAATTCAAATTAGTAAATTCCCCAAATTTTCAAACCATACCATACCGTGACCTACAAAGTGAATCCCCGGTGTCGATACATATACCACATTCTCAACGTCGTCCATTAATATGCATGGGATCAGGCTGGTGTGAGCGCAACCTTGGCCCCGTGTTCGCTCGAGAGTGTAAGAGTCGTGTGCTCGACAAAAGGCAGTACAGGATCTCGGTTCTCAATATCCTTGAAAACTTGGAGAAGCCTGGTAATCACATATGAGGCTTCAACTAAGGCGTATTGCTCTGTTGTTACCGCATTAGCAAAATGTATTTTTCCGCACGAAAAGACGGCTGAACTATTCCAAGGATAATACTTACGGCCCAAGCATATTCTAGGCCCACCGTTGAATGGGATATAATTCCACCCTGGCCGTATCGTTTCCCATCGGCTCGGCCTAAACTCGTTCGTATCTTCGCCGTAGAATTTACTGCGATGGAGGCCCCAGGTTGAGTAGAGGACGAAGGTACCCTTCTTTACTAGAATTTTGTTTTTTCCATCCGGGCCACCACCGCGGGGCAGGGTTGTTGTTACAACGGCTTGACGCCCATTCCATGGGACGACTGGGAATAAACGGAGTGCTAGCAAAACATCAGAACACCACTATTCTTCTTCGTTCTAGCGCTGGAAAAGATGGAAGACTTACTTTCATTAAGCACGTATCGCAGATACCTCAAAGACTTGATATCCTCATAGGTAGGCAACCTGTCGCCGACATTGTCCATAATCTCTTTTCTCAGTTCATCCCAGACATCCTTATGCCGTGCAAGCTGGTGAAAGCAAGCGGAGAGAAGACTCGCCGTGGTGTCTCTTCCAGCAAGGAGAATGTTGAGCAGTTCTGATCGCAGCCGGACTGGGTCTCTGATGCTCTTGGAAATTTCCTCAAGGAAGACATATTTGCCATTTGAATCATATGACGTAGGCTTTCCAGCAGCGTGGAGCTCCAAGGCTTTGTGTGTAAATCTGTCGATATACTCCTGAACAAAAGCAGAAACTCGCTTGAATTCGCTGCTGTCTTTCTGAAGGAAATACAGATCTCCCAGCAGCGTGCGCAACATGCAGATTTCTTTTTAAGTGTTGTCAGTAATCATCGATACTGTCGAGATACGCGGAGTCATACCTGTACCCCGAGTAAAATCATGGTAAAATTGCGTCTCCTTTGGAGGACTATCAGGAAGGAGACTATTCACACTCTCGCCGAACAGGAAATCAGTTGCTAAAGTAGATTAGCACGGATTTCAAGGGAGGCAGATTGCAGGAACGCTTGCCGGTATCCAGAGTAAGTCGGAAGAAAAGCTCTTGGAGATCGCACGTTTCGTTTCTGGGTATTCTACTGATAAGATTCTGAACGAACTCCTCTAGCTTTGCAAGATCCTGTATTTGGTGTCTCGCAAATTGGGGTCGAAGCACCGCACGCGAATGTCTCCATGGCTCCCCCTTGGGACCACCGCCGTATACATGTGTGAATATTCCTTCTCCCAGCATGGGGTAGAAAGCGTCAAGTCTGGAATCTCCAAGAGAAAACTGTTCAAACTGCGTAGACAAGATGGCCTTGATATTCTCAGGGTCACGGGTGTCGATGTATGTGCGGCCGAACATGTCAGACGTGTAGGTGTCACCGAGTTCATCGTAGCGTTCGAGGTTTTTCTGAAGAAATACGTGCTCCTCTTTGTGCCTTGCCATGTCTCGGTAGACATTGATGCCAAAGATACCCTGATTCGGAGCCTTTGGCGGATCCTCAGTGTTTTCGAGCTTGCGGACGCGCTCCGCTTCCAGGTAGGATTGCAGGTACCGGTACCCAACATGAAGGGCACCCGCCGCAGGCGGAATGAGCAGTACATTCGTGAGGTTCAACATGATTAGAATTGATGACAGTTTACTTTGTGGATTTGATCGCCACTAATTGGCGATGAAGCGATGTTAAATAGTTTGAGAACCTGGCTTGCTGAACTAGCCAGCCCCTCTTCGGATGCTGGGTCCGAGCAAGGATCCCTAAACCAAGACGGCCGCAGGACAGGCGATGACCTGCAGTTCGACATAATTCATCCAGGCTCGGATTCACTTGTTCGACATGCCAAGCAAGATGGCGAACAGGTTACTCTATCGGGCGTAGGATACGGACGAATACTTAAGTTTCTTGGGCAGACCAGTTCACCAAAAGCCTCAGAAGCTCGGGGTAACTTTCAACCGCACAACTAGGATCCCGAGGGTGCCGAGGCCCCCGACAAGTACGGGACGGGTTCATCCCTAGTTGGCGATGTTCTTAAATACTTCTGCCTTGGATAGTGAGTTACTTCGTAGTCTCGTGGAATTGCATGTGCTCCGTCCACCTGAGACGCGGGTTATAGGGATCTCGTGCAGCAGGGATGAGTTTGACGTGTGAGACCACTAGCGGTCTATACGATTGGCTAGCAGGTATAACTATAGTGTACATAACATCAGAGTATGTGAAACACAGGCAGGGTATTATTCTATCTTTCGAAAATAACAACAATGAATGATCAAGCGTCTATCCGTATTCTGCAACGTCATCTATTCCCACTGCCTGGAGATAGTCGCCATGCTCTCAAAGGCAGCTTCTGCAACTTGAGCACCGCAGCCTTAATATATGTCCAGAAGGTGACCACTCCGATGATAACGCAAAGGATATTAGTGATATAGAAACCGTCACGTTCGATATGACATGTACCGCCCCCTGCGATGCAGCGATGCTTATCCGCCTCGAGAGCGCACGAGAAGGGCGACGTGACAGGTGACTTTATATTTGAAGGGTGGTTGGAAGGCGGGGTGCAGATGGCTTTGGCGAAGAAATCAACAAATTTGAGAACGAAGAACTTTGGAAACGTTCCCCCAAGGTTCGATACGCTATAAGACGTGGTTAGTTCTTCTTTTTCTGCAATTGCAAAGAAATTCAAATGGGGAACGCACGTTGCGAGGAGCGTCATGTAAGTGCCACCGATCGTTGGATCGGAGATTCGAGCATGGAAAGCGGAAACAGCTACGAACATGATTGTACTCATGGATGTTGAGAAGACATGCTCCAAGATGACAACAAATATATACCATCCAGGAACCGGGGTTTTGGGGAAGATCATCACAACGATTTGCGCCAGGACCGCAGCAACAAGTCTTCCAACAAACGACCAGCACCACAGCCTCATTGGCGTGTACTCGGTCGACCATTTGCCGGCAAAGTAACCCAGGCCAATTTCAAATGGGAAATCAATAAGGACAACCAGAGCCATATTATCTTGACCAAAGCCCTTATCAATTAGCTTAAGGTTAGTTACAGCCTCATTTGCCTGGAAGCCGATTTTGGCGATAAGATGGATTATGATGATGGTCTGAATATTCTTCAGCTTCAGTACACCCCACATCGACTTGTAAACATCCGTGATGCTATCTCGCTCCTTTGTCCTATCCTCTTTCTTGAATACTGCCAAACCCAGGGTAATGGCCAAGTACGCCCAGCCCCAAAATGTGAGGTAACCTCCCAGAGTAATAAGCCCATCATCCGTTGGAGTTGTTCGGAACCACCTATTCGCGAAATCGGGAGAATTGAACGCCAAGAAGACCGTGTATGAAAGAAAGTTCCCAGCGGTGAGGCCAACGGTCTGTGCGGTGGATGCGTACGCAATGTTCTGTGGAGACAAAAGCGAAATAGCCCAACCGTCAACGGCAATGTCCTGAGTTGCGCAGAGGAAGACGAGGAGGAACCACCAGCCGGTAAAGTTCCAGACACCGTCCGTGCCTTGCGCTTCGGTTGCAGCCATCATGCTCTCGACTCTGCTGCCCAGATACACCATGGCGAGGCCAGAAACGGTCTGAATCGGTGTTATCCAACTCTTTCTCCTTCCAAATCTGGGGCTCCAAACCGCGTCCACTATAGGACTCCATAGTAGCTTTAGGGAATATGGGTAGGACGCGAGTGAGAAGATGCCGATTTGGGTGTAGGAGAGGAATGGCTTGAGAAGGAACGGTACGGAACCCATCGCGAGGCCCATAGGAACTCCCTGTAAAAAGTAAAGCAGAACTAGCAAAAGAAAGTTTCTCTGGTCGTACGCAGGCAAGTCTGCAAAGCTCGTGCTTGAGAGCCCCGGTGTCTGCGGAGTAGGCGGCGGCTCATCGTCCAGGGAGAAGTCTGATCTGTTCATAACCCGTGAGGCAAGCGATGTCGTGGAGTCTAGGGAGACATCCTTTCTTCGCAGCCCAACGCCGGAATCCATGCCGCCGTTCGCGTGGCCGTTCTCGCCAAACGCGAGCTTAAGGCTAGGTCTGGATGAACGGCGCTTGAGTGAATTGTGCTTTCGAGTCATTGGTCGCCGACCCCTCGAATCCTCGCTGGATACCAAACTGCTGTTCAAGCCCTCTTCCAAAAGTTCGAATTCTGAGGAGCAGGAAAATTCGTCGTCGCTCCCTGCCGCGCTGATATCGTCAGTATGGCGAGGGTTTTGGTTATGATCAGAGTACCGTTGCGCAGACGTCAGAGAGCGGAGTTCCACGTCGCTACGCTGGCTATCGGTATGCGGTGCATATGAGGTAGCATGGGAGCACTGGGGCCCCTGGGAAGAATCTTCGGCGGAGTGGCGCGGAGAGTGCATCCAAAACGCGCGGGCCCTAAAGGAAAGCTGGCCTCACGAGAACGCTCGTTTTTCACGCTTGTGGGGTCGGCGGGCTGACTAAGGGTGCTGGGAAGCTTGGAAGCGCCAAATGTCGTCCCCCGATTGCCCGGTTGCGCGGAATTTCGTTTGCCTCGACCGGGTTTACTTCCTGACAGATTGCAGGCCAGCGTAATCGTTTTTTTTCAACGGCCGTTGAGCTGTCACGGCTCGGCCCAAAATCCGGGTCAGGTGATGTTGCCCCTGATTGACACTCGTGCAGCGACGATCAGACTCTCGTGAGCGACCGGAGAACGCGTGCAAAGGTCCCGCTGAAACCATACGTGATACCTCCTCCCGCCCAAAGCAAGATGGAACAAACTACTCCACCAGAACCCAATCCGTCGCTTGTTCTCGATGAAGAGATATCGAAAATCCGCTCTGAAAGTATGTACTCGCGACGCGTCTCCGCTTGCTGTACGAAATCCTAACTAACTAGAGCTTCAGTTCAAAATCTGACAAAGCGCCGACGGGTTTTATCAGCCAGTCTGCTCTCCACCAATGCAGTTCAGAGTGCTCTAGGACGACAAAATGCGTCCGATTCAAACCCAAGCCTCGTCCCCGTTGTCTTGGACAGCCAGAACCACGCGCTTTCCAACCACCATCGAGCTGTGTTTTCCACCACATCGTTCCCTTTCAAGGACCCTTCCCCGCACTCCCGGTCGCAGAATCTCTTGGGAATACGTATTGACATCTGTACCCGAGGCGGCAGATACTCTAAACCGTATTATCTCCTACTCGAACGTGCACACAGCGACCAAACATTGCTGCGAGTTCACAGACATACCATACCCACGTTCATTCCGTTAAATCAGCTAGAAAGAAAGTATCTCGCCGTGCCAGATGTGGACTCCGAACTTCAGCAAGCCTTAAAGGCAAAACCCGGAAAACAAGACCTCAAGAGGTTTGTTCGCCAGCTCAGACGAGAACTCGTTGCATGGCACTTGCGGAGAGACGCTATCGCGTGGCTTCGAGAGGAGCTGGGTATTGACAAAGTCGAGTGTGTTGGGGATTCTCAAGGGTCAGATTCACTTGCCGTAAAGCTTGGAATATCGTCTATAACACCAGCCTCACTTGAGGCACGTTACCTCCGTTTTGAATGGCGCGATGGGCGTGTGGGTCAGATTCAATTGTCTAGTCAAGGGCTCGTCGAGCGCGCAGTGGTCGTGAGCAGCGAAGGCCGTGATATGACAACGGAAAATCTGTTTTTGAGAGGCGATCGTAGGATTGAGACCGCGGTTCAAAGGCTACTCGATGCAAACATGACTGGCTAAAAGGGGGGGCTGTGTAAAGGAGAATCTCAAGCACTGTTTTTGAGTGGATGAATGGTGCCAGGCCACAACAAACTCATGCACATCACAAAGTTCGTGTGTTTTGTTTATTTCAACTTATGACACTTTTCTCTAAGAATAAAAATCGGCAAATAACCCTCCCTTATGCGGCCCAAATATACTGGCTACACAGGGTACGACACACTGCTTTTGGCCTTTGTCAGAGCCCAGTAGAGCAGCTGATTTAAGACACTTATCCTTCCCATCTTTCAAGCCCTCACACTTCGAAACCCTCTCGCGGTGGATCTCCCGGCACTTTTTCTCACAAGTTTTCTTAATTTCATTATCACGTTTGTTCTTCGGTATGGCGCCAGCGGCGACATATACTGCACTGAGGAGGAAACACAGGTACACGGAAAGTTTCATTCTAAAATTCTGCTTTGTTCAGATTAGCTGTTGGTGCTGGATCAGGACTGAAAGGCACCATACAGAGTACACAGCACACTATGAGTTTAATGCTTTTCGATCACAATCTAGGGCCTGATCATGTGTTAGTTGATTTGTAAAGTTGGTGAGCCCTGCTTGTCAAATTCAGTGGCTTACCTTCGTTGTCAGGAGGCTTGTCTGTCTTAGCAGAAGCGGTTTTTGTTGAAGTTGTGGAAGGGGATATGGCGATATTTATCATTATCGAGAAGATACGGAGCTCACACTCATCGGAGCGGATCCCGCCCTTGAGTGACCGTCACAGCCAGCCTAAAACCAAGGCACAGGAAGCTTGCATACAATTCCTATTCCCAACTGGGGTAAATCCCCGTCACTTGGCTGGCAAACGACCTGGTTGTCAACACCGACAAGTTGCCCGAAGTGTTGGTTCCTGAAGTCAAGCCCGGAAACTCTAGACTCTTATTACCTTCCTGTAAGGGATTGCAATCCTTTCGTTCTCATAAAACTGAGAAATCGTTTCCTATCCGCCATGACGTGAAGCCCATTCGTTCGGGTTTCCGGCCAAAAAGATGATTCTTTGGGCTTGGGCTCGAAGGAATCGATTCTGTCTTCTATTGGACGGTGCGCTGTATGCAGTATGGAATATCGCTCAACGCTTTATTCCTTCAAGTTGGATTTCGAACCAGTCTTTCGACGCAACCTCTACAGCGATTTTTGCGTGATGTGGTAGACCGGTAACCTATAGCTCTTTTGCACAAGGTATCTCGGACTGGACCACGTTCCTTGCGGTGCCTGTGCAGCGGGAATGTTTCCAATTTCGCCATGGATAATGCGAAGCTGCCGGACTCGCGCTTGGGGAAGTTATCCCAGGCTATGTAGTCTACCGGTACTATTTCCAGTTTTGACAATTGGTTTGCGTGAAGAAGGCTTTTAAGGGGTCGTTTCACCGGTGTTTAACATACAGAGTAGATTCAAAGGTTTGTTTGTCATGATATTAAGATATTATTTCCTAGCAAAAACCTATGTGATTAGTTTTTGCATTATGATGATATGCCATGGGGCATATCTATAGACATTATACTCAGCACCCGGATAGGACGCCTGGGAGCCGTTATTTGCAAAATTAGCTCTCCTAGGAGTAGAAGTATATCCATAACATTAGCAAATAACAGAGAGTTGCTCTGAAGTGGGTATCATCATGAGCAAAGTATGTGCAAGCGAAAGAAAAAATAAAAACAAAAACTTCCCATAAATGCAATGGATATGTGGGGCATATGAGTTGTGAATGAGGATATCAAGGTAACAAAGATGTCCGAGAATACGCAGTAAAACAACGATAGTAGTGAAATAGGTCTTTCCGGAGAGATATGGAGTATATGGGAGCGGAGAACTAGTTAGGTTTGATGTGATGGGAGAGATGTCACGAATGTCGTTTTTCAGGGGTTTCGCATGCTATCCGCCCAACGGTCTGTTGATCATTGCTAGGGCGCGCTCTATCAATAGAGGTATCATCTCCGATATCCCCAAAGGATAACTTCGGAAGAGGGCTGTAATATTCTTGGGTATCGATTTCGAGCTTCTTTCGAAGAATACTTTCTTCAAGCACCCATCTTGCCTGTAGACGAGCTCGTTTGGCTTCGAGCCAGCCAAGAGCGACATCTTTTTCTTCGCGACAACGATTTTCTAGATCACGAAGGTCGCGCTCATTAGCTTCTTCAAGAAGACGAACGGCCTGTTCCCATTTCTTCAGAGCATTTTCGTAATGCTTCGCCTGCGTATCTCGAAGAACCTTGATCTTTGATTCGTGTAGAGAGTCTATTGTGGCAAGTTCGTGCTGCTTTTGCCGGAGGAGGTCTCTATACTCCTTGCTGTATCTCCGCTGCGGTAATCGGGACTCTGCGCTGTTGTCTCCAAGTTGCGCTTCTGGCGGTGGGGTTATGAAATAAGCTTCCATATAACGTATGCGGCTCTGCAAGGCCTGCTTTTCACGCTTGAAGTCTTCAGTCAAAGAAAGCTCCGCCATCAGGTCCCGCTCTTCTCGACGAACAGCCTTCTGGGAATTCTATACAAGAATTAGACGTCAAGAATTTCCGGTTTATATAGGAGCTATCATTACCTGCGCGACCAAATCCTCCACGGCCTTAATATGCCGGCTCTTAGTCTCCTCGAGAGTGCGACGATGACCACGCAAAATGGGTACCAACATCTTCCTCCGAAATATCAAATATCTCTGCATCTGACCTTCATGAGCGGCACGCATGGCTTTTAATTCCGGAGTGACTAAACTCCGCCGCAGACACCCTTCGTCAATTGGTGCAAGAGTGTCCCTACTGGCTAAAGACTCGGTGGTGTTGATGTCTAGGCTTCTTCCTTGTCGTATGTCACGAAGACCATTGGATGGGCTCGAGCTGAGCTCTGATGGCGTGGTTGAAGGAAGAATCCCAAGTGCAGACCCTTTCCGTCTGCGAAGGTTTGGAATTCGGGAAATTGCATGCTTTAGGCCGAATTTAAATCCCCTATCGATGCCTTCGAGGTTGAGAGAGTGTCTTGTGGGACGGAAGTCAGCAATTGATTGCCTTGGCTCCGATTCGCTGATGCTGCAAGTCGTGGGGCATGTGGACAACGAGGCGATGGAGTGTCGACTGCTTGATATGCGTTCCTTTAGAGACCAAGGCGTAGAGAAGGAAGATAGCATTCGGGTCGGGGACGGGGTAACCGTGGATGGCAGCGCATATTGACTGGAAATTGAACTTTCATCATTCCCTTCTCTAGGATCCTCCGTGGAATAAGAGCCGGAGCCATCGTTACAGACGGTCAGGCCAAGCGCCCTTGCATCACCAAGAAGCCGGTTGTCAACATTATCTTCAGTTTGGCCTTCGGGTAAGAGCAGAACGGCTTCGCAGTAATTACTTTCGTCTGCGGAGGAAATCTGCAAAGAGCGAACATTGCCCTGAAGTTCGCAAGTTGATGGCCTTGTCAAATCCATCGGCAAGCTCAGGTATCAGCGGGGCGTACAAGAGCGGTTGGACTCGGAAACACGCGTCTGATGAGAGCTCGAAGAATATGTCGTCGGCAAGGTTGCAATGCCAATAGATGAGAGGAGACATGGGAAGTAGGGAACGGGCGTTAAAATGGAAGCTCAATTGGCCAGCAACCTAAACATGTATGAGGCGTTTATTGGAACTGGGCCTTCCGGGAAACTTGAACGTTAGCACACCTGGAGTTGGTTGGAGGTGGTGAAGGCGAAGGCATCATACATACAGGGCTACTGGCGCTATTCATAGTCGCGGTCATGATTAACTTAACCTCTTGCTTTACTCTAGACAAGATAGCTCGTAAACGTCCAACACCCGCAATCGGTATAGGATTCGAAGTGCAATAAGCAAGCGTAATTAGGCATTAATGCAAGACAATCGTGAACTGGGAAAGTGAAGGAGATGTCTCGGCTGGTTGTTGTGCGCATTGTGATCATCGCTGCCAATCATCTGAACTCCGCACCGTCAAGCCATCGCGGCCAAAAAAAGGAACACGCTAGCCCTGAGACAGGAGTCTTGGTCGCCGATCAACTGGGAGCCAGGCCAAACCAGGGTTCGCGGATCTCCAGCCGCTCCCCTGGCCGACGCTCACTACTGGCAACCCAGGGACGGCGCGCTTTTGCACAGGGTCCTGTTTGTCGGGCCCATCATCCATGGATCGGGTTGGCGCTCAAACACAACGCTCGAAAGGCTGTTTTCCCACGATCTCGTGTGCTGAGTCATCGGGCTGCAGCTTGGCCCCAGATGACCTTTCGTCGAGGGAGCTGCAGGGCCAGTGCGGAACTGAACGTTGCGATCGCGAGATACTACCCAACAGTTTCGCTTTTGCAGAGCAGAGAAGTTCACGATTGACTACACCCATCATGGACCCGCGGTTCACCGTGATCGTCCGGCTCCCTTTCCCCCGCGGCGATTTTGTTGATCCACCCCCGGTAGGCCGTCCGCAGAAAAACAACTGTCTTTCTCCGATGGATGCTAATGTTTTCCCCAGCCTGACTGGACCGCTGCGAAAGATCGAGTGCTATGGGAGGTGCTCCTGCAGCCATCAAAGCCGGTAGATTGTAAGATTGTGACAAGCTCAAGCAATCCTGGCAGAGTGAAACGAGGCTAACAGACACTTGCTTCTAGGGAATGCACTGTAATACCCCTTGTTTGTGTTTACGGACTGGCTTCATCTAACCTTGACGCAAGTGCTTCTCAACTGGACGTTACGCTCCCGTTTCTTCTTCAGCAAGCAGCATGGCTCTATGGCCATCGACTGGCACAAGTTCGAGCAGAAATACTAAGAGCTGGCCACCAGCAACCGGCTTCTCCTGCTCCAACGCCGGTAACCACTTCCGGAAGCCATGCTACTGGCGGCCATGCGCTGACTAGGGGTCGCAGCAGTGGTATGTTTCGTGGGATCTTGTACGAAGGACGTACGGTTGACGTGTCTTAGGATCTCCAGTCACTTCTAGGTTGTCGAGCCAGCAACGTGAAGGTCAAGGTACCCCACGGCCAGATACAAGTACTCCGCCGACGTCAGCCAAACCCCAAGGTTCGTAGGGTTCACGAGGCGACGAATATGGCTTTAGAAACTGACGAGAATTAGTGTCTCACTCCCGTGCGCCTTCATCAACTGTCCCTCCCGGTCAGATTGCGGCTGTGCGCGCTCTCTCCTCCAAGCCAGCGATATCCCATACTCCTCAAGGAAGAGAACCAAATGACAAGACACCAATGGACGTGAAATACGATCTTCACACACAGGGCTCAGCGATAGAGCCTCCTGCAGGCGAGGAGAGTCCTGAGCCGATGTCATCGTCTGAATCGGACTCTGACAGTTCAGCCGGACCCGGTATCCCTTTCAAACGGTTCGGCAAATTCTCTTTGCATAGACCCCGAAATACCGAAATGGATGAAGACGAGGATGATGAAGAGTCGCCGGCGTTTCTACCCTTTGAAAATGTGTGCCAGCGGCCCGCTCCCACAGCGGAAAATGACCCAGGGGCCACCCTTCGCCAGGAGCCCGACAAGAGCCACAGGACGCGAGAGTCGCTGCACAGGGAGATTACGGCAACAGCGTCTACCAGTACTACCAGTTCAGGAATAGGATCTACCTCGTCCGGCTACGATGTGCAGCGGAGGCATCCCCGGCTTGGAGCGCTAAGTCCGCGACGGACCGCCGAACTGGCACGTCTGAGCCCACGTCATCAGGGCAAACGCAGCGACGGCACACCCAGCATGGGCAGTAGCTTCAGCGACCTGGATGGTACGTAGAGACCATACTACATATAGAGAGGACTAGATGTGTGCTTCGATTTGGAGTACATGCTGACATTCTGTGACATGTAGATGCCAGCGTGACTCAATCGGCCTTGGAAGAGGCGTTGCTTAGCCATATGCAGAATGGAGGAGTCGCTAGTAGGATGAGCACATTCAGCCAAGCATTACGGAGTAGGTATCTATGATCTGTTAAGCTATGCCACTCTTCACTCCAGGCTTCTCCATCGAAATCCCAGCTGGAGGTCGCAGTTCGCAACGCAGTTCGGCAGAAGATTTGCATCAGGTGCCCGGCTTGGTTCACGGATCTTCCTTTCTCCGGACTCCGAGATGACGTAACCCCGCAGCCGGAATTCCGAGGCTAAAATCGAGCAACTTCAAACAACCCGCCGGAGCAGCCAGAAAACAGCCCGGGAGAAGAAGGACGCCCGCTCATCGTCTGTGCTATCTCCTGGTGGTTGGTGTTCCCTGTCTGTTAGCGGTGTTTCTGCTCTCTTCCTGCTCGCTCTCTCCCTCCCCCCTCTAGCGTTGCTTCGCGAGACCGACTTCGGCGATCTAAGATTTTGCGTGCCCCGCCAATGATAGAATATACAAAGTAGTATCTGGTCCTGACAGCCCTCAGCCTCACGCTCGAGCAGCTCGCCAATTCACGTCCATCCCGGGACGACGTTGCAGTGAGAGCGAATTCCTAGTCGAATATCCTCAGACTTGCCGTTCAATCCTTCATCGCTCGTCCAACCTGAACGTTTGGCATAATCTTTGCCCCCCGACTTCGATTGGCAGATTTGATTTCAATACACTCGTTCCGGAGCTTTAGCCCGATAACAATCTGCCAATGGCCGCCAAAACCGTTCCTATGGACTCCTTGAGCCCCGATGAGATGGAATCTCACTATTTCAAGACGAATCCCCCGCCCATCCACCTCCAGACCCATATTACAATCGCGCGAGCGTTCATAAATAGGCATGTGGAGGCCGGTCGGCGAGTGGTGCTGGTGACATCTGGCGGCACCACGGTGCCTCTTGAGGCACAGACGGTCAGGTTCATCGACAATTTCTCTGCCGGAACTCGTGGCGCTACATCGGCCGAATACTTCTTGCAGGAGGGCTACGCTGTGATCTTCTTACATCGACAGTTCAGTCTGCTTCCTTATTCGCGCCATTACAGTCACTCAACCAACTGCTTTCTTGATTTCATGGACGAAGCCCCCTCGCAGTCGGCATCCTCGTCGCTCTCTTCAACAATTGGCGAAAAGAACACCGAACATGGACCTATCGTGGTGCGGACTGAGTATCAGGATGATATGCGTAAGGTCCTGCGACAGTATCGATACGCCAAAGAAAACAATCTTCTTCTCTTATTGCCATTCACAACCGTAACCGAATACCTCTACGAGCTCCGCGCCCTAGCAACCCTCATGCAACCCCTCGGTGTCAACGCGCTCTTCTACCTCGCGGCCGCCGTATCCGATTTCTTCATTCCCCGCGACCGAATGGCCGAACACAAAATCCAATCTTCCAACGAAGTCCCCATTCCCGGCCAGGCACCAACCAAACCCGACACAGCCGCCCACACCGTCCCCGAAAGCACCTCCGCCATCCTCCCAGATCACATCTACACCGGCTTCAACGACCCCAACGGACCCCCAAAACATCAGAAGAAACTCGTCGTTGACCTTGACCCCGTACCCAAGTTCCTCCACCGCCTCGTGAACGGCTGGGCCCCGGCCGGCTCCATGATCGTCAGCTTCAAGCTCGAGACCGACCCGGCCCTTCTCGTTCTGAAATCAGAACAGGCACTCCAGCGCTACTCACACCACCTCGTCATCGGCAACCTCCTCTCCAATCGGAAATGGGAAGTCGTCTTCGTGAGCAGGAAGCCCGACGGCGCCATTCAGGAGCGCTGGATCCGGATCCCTAGGCCGAGAAGAAGTGTGAGTGGTGCGTTGCCGGGAATGAGCGCTGGACTTCAGGCTGGTTTGTCACCTGCTGCCGCGGCAGCGGCCGCGGCCGCCGCGCACGAGCACGCTCAGAAGGAGGTTGAGATCGAGAGCGTAATCATCCCGGAGTTAAAGAAGATGCATACAGTTATGATCGAAAGAGCAAAAACCAAGGAGACGAAATGATGTCACGATGCATAGAAAAAGACCTAACAGAAAGAAAACACTTTCCACCTAGGTGTGGGCCTCCGGCACCCTTGAAAGCACCTCTTTGAAAGTAGATTTATTATGACTTTTGGTGGGCGCGCTTCCTTTTGGATATATTGTACCGTGCAATTGTTCTTTCTTTTCCTAGCTTTGCAATTGTTCCTAGATTTTCCAACCTACATACATACTACAAAGTGGATTGGTTGTCTAATGGACCGCTACGCGGTTCCATTTTCGCATACTTTGTTACTTTATACACGTTTGATTCTCGAACTCTAGAGGACTACGTGGGATCCTCGGTTCCATTTTTGCCATGACTCAATTTATTACGACCTACGGGCGTGCTCGAGTAAAATAATACATGAATCGCCCCGCTGCCCAGCTGAAACATGGACTGGTCAACCATACTACAGATCAATCATTCATGAGCTGTCCTTCAACGGAGGAGCATCCGGGTCCTCCATGCATTGATCTACCCTCATGATCTGCTTGCCACTTGCCTTGACAAGCTGAAAGACGTCTTTGAAATAATCAACCGTGGAGCGATGCAAGAAATGCATGACAGCGAGATCACCACCCTTTTCGAGATCCCGTTTGAAAGCTTCATACTGCTTCTCGGGAGTTGGTGAGTGCGCCCAAAGCCAGTCTTCAATATCGACACTCCAAGTGATGATGTACGGATTTTCAATATGTTCGGCGAGTCGCTGCCTAGTCCTTGCACCAACGACACCGAACGGAGGTCGGAAATATCGGCCTGGTGAAATTTGGTGAGGATAGGTAAGCAGGAAGTGTGTTGGTCGGGGGAAACTTACTCTCAATTCCCAACTGCTCTTTCATGACCTTGATGTTTTCGGTTATTTCTGAATCAATCTCTTCAAGCGAGGAAAGTCCTTCCACCCTATTCCAGCCGTTAGGATAAACAGTGCTACGGAGTCGACGAAAGCACTCACGCAGGGTGAGAGAATGTGTGCAAAGCGACCTGATGACCACGGGACAACATGTCACGGTATGTTTCCGTGAAATTTGACGTCTGATCTAGCAGCCCATTTCCGACTGTGAAGAAGGTAACTTTGATATGCTCTTCCTCTAATATCTGGATCACTTCTTGTGCAAACTCTGGACGACCATCATCGATCCCAAAGGCAAAGGAATTGGGTCGCTTGCATTTGACAGCCAATGTGCCACTAGGAAGCTTGACTGGAACCTCAAAATCCTCAGGCACATCAGACGTGATCTCAACCTTATACAGTATCGCCGGCTCCCTGGTATAGAAACCGTTGAAGGCGACAGAGTTAACCCGGGAGAAATCGATGTTGAAGTGGTGAAGCGGCATGTAAATGTGCCCACCGGCAGAGTAACGCGCTGCTTCGAGAGAGTCCCACGTTTCGGGATAAGGGGCTCTGGTTTGATCACACCATTCGTTGTTCTGCGTAAGAGAAACTGTGAACTTATCGGTGCCGGAGAAAGAGATGTGGAGATACATGTTCATGTACTCCGACATATCCAAGCAGTAAGGGCCGAGTCTGGTGTGGAAGTTCATATCTGGATCTGATGGAGTAAGATGCAAGTATCCAGGACCGTATTCGGCCGGCATTCCTTCATCTGGCCCGGCCCATCCTCCGAGGTTGTTGGATCCGGGTACGTCAAAGGTATCAATAACCAGAGGTTCTACGAACGGCCGCATTGGAGCTGCAAAGATGGAAATATTCAAAAGCGCCAAGCAGAGGGTCACAGCCCGGTAAACAGCCACCAGGCATTCGGGGGCCATCTTGAAATAAAGAACTATTGATAATCCGGCTATTCTGCTTGATAGAGATACAATCAGAAAATCCTAGCGGGAAAACACAGGCGTCCAAGTATTCGTCCTCTGCTATACCGAAAAATGGAGAGGTCAAGCGGGAAGAGGCAGAGGAAAAGGGATAACAAGCGATGCAAAATCAAATTATCCTGTGGCCATTTCTCCGGTAACCGCAGGCGAGAGAAAGTCCATCCCGAAGAATGGAAACAAGGCCGCAATTGCTAGCCCGCAACCTCTAGTGCGTTGTTTCCCCCCAGAATGCGAGGAGCAGAACCCGGTTCCAAAGCTGATTAAACTCCCTGTCCGAAGTGGCATCGGCTCGAGTATTCTACGCTTTATCAGAGAAGCGCACCCAAAACAGATCTGGTGATAGACGTTTCAAAGGCGAACCTGGGAGAGCCTATAGACGCCCTCTACAGGAGTAAAAGGGGCTGGAGTTCGTGGCTGCTGATCAAGTAGTTACTGGTTACTTATGTGTGGCTCAGCAACTGTGGCTTGATAGTGTCGAAAAGCCCCATGCCATGCGGAGGAACTTCAGCGGACGTCGCGGGATGCGTTGAGCCTGTTCATGCGATGTCTACGGGCCGTTCTACAGGTACGCTACATCAGTTCTAAGTGGCTAAAACCGAGACTCTGTGAAGCTACTCTCTGATTAAGGTATGTATATTCATGAGATTCCATCGCTAATAAGATCTCGAAAATATGGACAAGAATTAGTTCAGTCGTAACTTAGATTTGGGCAGACAGGTGAAAACGCTAGAAAACACCGAAAGTACTCCTCTTTTCGTTGAGGATCAAAGCCATGGACACATTAAAGCAGCCAAAGCCAGCATTAGACGTTTTCATTTTTAACAAGGAAATGTGCAAGGGCATCAAACAATCGTCGTATGCTTCTCATTCGGTTGCATATCAGGAGAGACAGTCTCTGGCGTCTCCTCTCCACCTTTTACCTGCTGCCCTTCTCTTCTTGCATGACCAGCCGTTACTGGGTCATAGTTTGGCGTCTCCGGAACTTCACCCGCCAGCTCCTCCAAGGTCTTCCTCTTGGTTTCAGGAATGAGGAAGGAGGTAATCAGTCCACACAGCATGAACAAAGCAAATATTTGCATGACGTGCTTGAGCCAAGGCTTCTCGGATGACCCTGGCTTTGCTCCCCGAGAGACTAGAGGGCCAAACACACACTGCGCAATGATGGCACCCACCTTCCCTGAAGCAGCACTGAGGCCATGAGACGTGGATCTATATCTGGTCGGGAAACATTCGCCAGGAACGATGAAAGTGGTGGAGTTGGGCCCGAAGTTGAAGAAGAACTGGGCGATAACATAGAGGGCCAAGAGTCCGTTGTTCGAGTGGAGGAGTTTGTCGTAGGCGAAGCCGATGACAATGAAGAGCACCGTGAGCATTGTAAAGCCCATGATCTGAATCGGTTTACGCCCAAGAGTGTCGACGGTAGCGACGGTGACCCAGTATCCGGGAATGGCGCCGGCGCAAATCAGGATCAAATTTCCCACTGCGGTATTGTACATAATTTCGTACATGTCCTTACCGCCAGTGTAGCCGATTGCAGAAAGGATGATCGAGTTATTTAAGCCGAGTCCATAGAAGGCTAGATGTTGGCTACGTTAGCTGCAGGCCGCGTTGTTTCCAGGTGAAATTTGTTGGCGTTATACATACCAACATCAAGGAAGAACCAAGAGCCCGCAGTTCCCAAGAGAACCTTTCCATGTTTCCACTGTTTATAGTGCGTCCAGAAGTCTGACCAGCTCGCCTTTGGCACTTGAAGTTGGCTTTGGCTTTGCTCCAATGTGGCAATGCGCTGGAGTTCGTCCGGGCTTCCCTCAGGTTTACCCAGCATATATGCTTTGGTATCTTCAGCGCCCTTGACGACATCTCGCTGGACATCAAAGGTGTATCGTGGTGTTTCGGGGATTGTTAAGCGATAATAGAGAGCAATGCAGCCTGGAACAGCGCCGAAACCGATGACCACACGCCACATTTTATCCACAGCGACTTGACAAACACCAGAACACTGGCTTTCGCTTTCCGCTGTTTTCAGGGACTCTTTGAAGCCAGCTGCGACGATCAAGGCGACCAAAGCTGCAGCAAACTGTCCAATTCCCTGCATGGCGAAGACTGCACCCATCATGGCACCTCGCCATTTGGTAGTTGCGAATCTGAAGGATGCAACGGTCAGCAGATGGTCCAGAGAACCTGCTATGCAGACCAATTGAGATATCGTGAAGCTTACTCTGATGTGATAATGGACGAAAGAGGATAATCACCACCAATTCCAATCCCCATGATTACACGCCAGAAGATTAAGAGACCAACAATTGAAACACCAGGAGAATCGGACGACAACGCTTGGGCGAGAGTCGCGAAGATGATGACCATCAGCTCAAGACCATACATCTTCTTTCTACCGACGACATCGGCAAGCCATCCAAACCCAACCTGGCCAATGACCGTCCCCCCAGACGTAGCGACCTTGATCGCGGTGTCAGCACTAGAAGGGATCTTCCCTGGTTTATCTTTGGCATCGAGCCAGAAGACGACACCTAACATGGCACTGGCCAAGTTGATGGCGAAGATGTCGTAGGCATCAGTGAAGAAGCCGATTCCGGCAACGACGATAGCGCGAATGTGATACCAGCCAAAGGGTGCCTTGTCGATTTCTGCAAGAGCTAGGCGTCTGCGTTCATTTGGATCCTGGATATGGGCGAACTGGTTGTGGAAATTTTTGAAGGCGGAGTTACCGCCAGCAGTGAGTGTCGCCATGTATGGCCTGTGCGAGCCCTCAGTTGAGGTTATGACCTGAAAGGTGGCCTCAGAAAGAACGGCGCAAATTTGGAGATGCAGAGTGGTAGGGAGCTGCTTTGGAATGGAAAAAGGTCGACGAAGAGCATGGAGGCTGCGAGAAGTAGGATTTTATATGAAAAGAGGGCCCTCGGGTGGTGAAGGTCCACCCTCTGATAGCCGAAGCCCGTCGTCTACACGTGGTGAGCAGATGGGCGAGGGATTTTTCCCACCCACACAGGGTCGCAAGGCAGTCAAGGCGGCTTTTCCTTTCGGCGTTGGCTTAGCCGGCGCGGCATTTTTGCAACTGGCGGGGACGTGCATATTATGCACGGCTCACCCGCGCTAAGCATGCTCCCGGCGTCTTGCCCGTCTTGGGAACGTGCTTGTCGAGAAGCTTGACCCGCGCACTCCGTTGATTGATGCCAAGACCCACCTCCCTTTCCACAGAGCGGGCGTCGCCAGCGCACGTGGGCTCCGACGCTTGCTGGGCGGGCTCTCGGCGCCAAGAAATGCCGTCCTTGGCAAGGCTTAACCGTCAATCTCTGCATCCCGAAGCGGCAAGTGAGCACGTTGGCAACTCGTGCTGCGGTTTTCCGCCGGCGTTCGCGCGGTGGGAGGGACGTGTATTCATGGATAACGGCGGTGTACTTTGTAATCCCGCATTTAATAAACGAAGCGTCTTCTCTGCAGGGAGACAGCTTACTGCAGCTGCTTCTTGAGAATACCTGCCTCTAGCCCAAGGAAAACAAAAAGATATTCTTGTTCGGCAAAAATGTCCGAATCCACACCTCACTTTGATACCCTTGAGCATCTTCCCCAGCTCGTCACATATCCCGCCATCTCAGAGGATGACAAGATCTCTGCCCTTCGTCTCATCGCCGATAGTGTGGCCCAGCAACGCCAAATTGCTGCAAAATCCCTGATATCACATCCACTCTGCATCACTGCACTAGTCCTTCTTATATCCCTGGCCGGAAAATATCAGTCCCATGGAAAATCACTGGGCGACCTGGCGTTTGTAGGCACTACCGGCGCAGGATGCATAATGATCTTGCTCGTGCTTGTGCAATGGGTGACCAGCGCGTACCTCGAAGAGGCGTCACGCGTTGGAACCTGGAAATGGCTGAAAAGCGAGGCCAAGGACCCTTCTACCCCAGTCAGCCCACTCACAGATGATGTCTTCCTCGTTACTAAATACGGCGATGAAATTATTGGCACGATTCTTCTACGAATACCATCCTCGCCGAAGTCGAAGGCAGAGACGCAGGGAGAGCAGCCAGTATTGGTGCGCGCATGGACCGTAGGACGCCGCTATCGCCAGAAGGGCATTGGAACCGGGCTGTTGGAGGAGGCGTTTTCCTACCTACAAGCCAGAAGCCTACATGATCTAGATGTCAGATTCGATAGATCCCACGCAAATTCGTTCCGAGTACTACCAGGAATGTTTAATCGACCCTTCAACATGAGAGAAAATTGGGCAAGACGGAAGTTGGAGGGTGTCAGAAAAATACAAAACGTCATGGTGAAGAAGTAAATGAAACAGAAAGTTCCATGGAAATAGATCGTATAGAAACCCCTAATATTTTTTTTTTCTATTTTTCGAATGAACTATTTGGATTATCAAGGCCCATTGCATCAGATTCAACTTATTCTCGCTTTCGGATTCCCAAGTGCAACTGGAGCCTCTGTAAGTCTTTTTGAAAATATTTCCGAAACAAAATCAATCTTTATGCCGTCAAGACCTTCAAAAAAGAAAAAAATGGGGACAAGGAATAGAGAAAACCCAAGAGAATTCATCCACCCGCCAAGTTGTCCATATTGTGTGAGTGATGTTTCCTTGATAGGACAAGTTATTAGATTCTTGAGCGGCCATTTATTCCTGTTCCCATACTATTCGAAAAGCAAGCCGAGGGCGGTGAAGGAGAAAAGAAAAAAAAGAAAGTGTATCCCAGAGAGCTTTGAGTAGGCCGGAAGGATGCATCACTTTTACCAAGCGGCGCCAGTGTTGCCTGCGTTCCAATCGTCGGTTTTCGAGACAGGAGCCGGCGCAGCAGGTGCATCCCAACCGTCGTTCTCCCCGCCCCAAGCTGCATCGGTGGCTGCAACGTCCAAGTCATCGTCTTCACCATCTGTGTCGTCGTTCCACTCAACTTCGCCGTTTTCTGGGACATATGTTTCGAGGAAGTCCGGAATTTGCTGCTTGCATTCGAGAAGAACCTTGACCAAGTCCGTTGCGATGGCGGAGTCGCGACCGTCGTTGTAGAAAGAGGTGGCGAGTCCTTCGTTTCCAATTCTTGCAGTGCGCCCTGGCATAGTTATTAGGAACTAGGAATGGTAACTTCAATAAATGTCGAGTATCTTACCGATGCGGTGGATATACTCGTCAATACCACCATGTTCGACGCTTGGCAAGTCAAAGTTGATAACATGCATAACATGACGGATATCCAGGCCACGAGCAGAAATGCCGGTAGCAACCATGATGGGGCAAACACCAGTTCGGAATGCACGGCTGTCATTTTCTCGTCAGAATGATCATGTCTTTAAAAGAATCAAGAGGAGCATACATAGCATCTTCACGCTCACGCTGAGTGCGATCAGAGTGGATAGAAGTACTTGGAAGACCATTGTTAAATAAAAAATCATCCAGCAAATCTGCCTGCTGCTTGTTGTTGACAAAGACTAAGGTACGAGACGGCGGGATAGACAGGATCAAGTCGTAGAGAGCCTTCTTCTTCTTATCATCTTCGGTGTAGATGACCTTACAGGTGTCAACAGGTGTCAGATAATCCATATAGTGTGGTGTGGAAAGGAATATATAACATACTTGCTGGGTGACATTCAGGTGAGAACTTCCAGCACGACCAATGCGGATACGGACATGGTCAATGGAAAGGAAACGACGAGCGACTTGGCGACATTCTTTGTTGAACGTAGCAGAAAACATCATGTAGCAATGGTCTGCATCCTCGTTGACATCTAAAATCAGTGTTAGAATTTTCCTTTGGCTTTTCCCACAAAGATTACATTGAGACACCTACCTCCACCAGACATGATCTGAGTGAATTCACGCTCCCAGTTAGAGTGCAACATTTCGTCTGCTTCATCGATGATAGTATACTTGACGCGATGGAGGGACAGCAGGCTGTTCCTGCCCATAAAATCCAAGATTCTTCCTGGAGTTCCAATAAGAATATCACATCCCTTGTGCAAATCGATGCGCTGCTCACGAGCAGGAGCACCGCCATAAATGACGCAGGGACGAAGCATGGAGCGATAGCAAAGGCGACGAGCTTCATCGAAAATTTGAGTTGCCAACTCGCGTGTCGGCGCAACAATTAGGACGAGCGGTTCTGCACGAACGGAGTCGACACTTTCATTGAAACCATTGGTAAGGTCTGGACGTGCGGCCGCAAGTTTTTTCGCCTTTCCCATCAGCTTGGAGAGAACCGGAATCAAAAAAGCAGCAGTTTTGCCGGAGCCTAGAAACGATTATAATGAGCAAGCTAAACGTTTTCAAACGAGAGGAATTATCAATAGCACCCGTACCGGTTTGAGCCACAGCGATCAAATCATAGCCGTTCATGACAGCTGGAATAGAGTAGGCCTGAACCGGAGTAGGGACCTCATAGCCACAAAGTTTCACGTTTTCAAGCAAGACTGGGTGAAGTCCGGCATCGTCGAACTGGGCCTATGTCAGTTTTGCCATGCAGGAAAATGGACACGATCACTTTGAAAACCTACACTCTTGATGGGGTTAGGCTGATGAGTAGTCTCAGCGGTAACCTTGATCTCACGCAAACTAAGGGTTTCAGTTTGAGCCAAGGGCATTTCCTTTGAAAAGACTCAAAGTGACTTACTTCTCGAAAAGATTGCCAGCGCGGTTGGTATACTCATCACGGAAGAGCATCTGTTCAAGTTCTTCGTTTCGCGGGCCCACATCGCCATATTCGTCTTTCCATTCGTACTTGGCGGCAGTCGAAGCCCAAGTAGGTGCCTCATATTCTCCGCTTGTCGCACCGCCAGTGAGCGGACTAGCATTGTAAGTCGCGTAATTATAATGCTGAGGTTCGGCCCAGCCCTTTTCGCGAGCCAAAGCGGCCGCCTCGGAATTCATGTTTCCGTTGAACTTTGGAGCGTCGGGCATTCCCTTGGCCTCCATGCGAGGAGAGCCGGATTCAGTAGCTGCCATCTCGCTAAAGACTTCAAGTCAGCGCCCAAAAGGTCGAATAGCAGTGTCAAGGTAGGCGATGAGGTTAGAAAGAGAGAGTCTAAGGAGCAGGATATATTAAAGCCTCAAAAAGCTGGAAGGGTTGTCTAAGGGATGAGGGCTATAAAAACCAAAAGATGGAGGGGAAAAAAAGAAAGAGAGAGTAGATGCTTTTAAGAAGAGAGGAGATGAAGAGGAAAGATTCACTTTAAATAGAGACGAAACTCACTTGAAGAGAACGGACGAGATTCGCTCTAAAGCTGCGACGAAAGTCACTTGAGAAGAACTGACAATATTCACTGTTAAAGTTACGACGAAAAGTCACTTGAAGGAAACAGACAAGATTCACTCTAAAGCTGCGACGAAAAGTCACTTGAAGGAAACAGACAAGATTCACTCAAAAGCTGCGACGAAAGTCAATTGAGTAGAATTGACAACATTCACTTCAAATGTAGAGGCATGACTCAAAGAGTAGAGACAAAATTCACTTGAAAAGCAAAGACAGGATTCACTCCAAAAGTCAAGACGAAACTCACCTTGAAAATATAGACAAGTGAAGCCCCTGTGCAGACAAGAAGCAGTGTTGTGTTGGACCTGCCAGAGAAAAATAAAGTGAAACAGTCAGAGATAGGGTTAGAAAGTTGAAAAGTGAGTTAATGAAAAAGAGCTCCTGGTGAAGAAGCTCAGCAGCAAAACTCACTCAGCCCAAGTATGGGCAGTGAATGTTGAGACGATAGCACACACCGTGTGAGAGGTGTCTATCTAAGGACTGCTGATGGTGAGAAGTTCAAAGACTAACCTAAAGTGATCACAGCAAAAGCCTGACTCTTTTGCAAGCTAAAAAAAGGTTTCAAGATACAAAGAAAAGAGAGGAAGGACAAGATCCAGTGTCCAGGTTTTGACCTTAGTATTGGTCTGGGTCTTGTTGTGGGTTCTCCGTAGACACGTTGTTCATGGGAAACCGGGGCGACAGGAACACAACAGGAGCATGTGACATAAACAGGCAGAGTAGAGGGTGTTTTAACAAAGAGAAACAAGAAATGAACGGTGCATATCTTTCACGACTGCTGGGTGACTTTCGGTTGGTTCACTCCAATATCCTAATGTCAGCAGCCGACTGGCATGAAGGAGGATACCAGTAAACTCCCCAGAAACAACACAGAGTGAACTGGATGGAGAGAAGAGGAATAATATAAAGAAGAAGCCCAGAGATTCATACAAAGAAGAGGAAGAAGCATATCAGGATATCAGTCTCGTGGAGCGTGAGGGGCGGGGCATTCCCATTTGGGTAATACAGTCCGCCGTGAGGTGGACGACGAGATAGTAGTACACTGTGGGAGAGCTCCATTCACCACAACTCGAAAAGGCGGCCGACAGCCGGCCATCTGCAGCATCCATACACTCCATGGAATGGAGGAAATAGCCAGCATGCATACCAGCCTTGTGGGGTAACGACCTGCCAAATCTCTAGTACACAAAGCAGTCTGGGCTACTCGGCTGAGCGTGAAAGACATTTAGGTTTCTATTTGGCTATACCGGCAGTATGACGCTGAGCCCGATGAAGGACAGAGAGCAGGCTCAAGGGTATCGAACCGGCCTGGCACAATACCACCGAAGAGGAGATTCGGACCGATAAAAAGCACGGATATATTGCCGGTATCCCATCGAAAGACCTGGTGCAGCACTCAACCTGAAGACATTAGGTTGGGCAGCGGCCTTTCATATGTCATATGTCCCGGGAGAGAGGAACGGTATATAACTCCCAGGGCTTGAAGATCAAATCCCAGGCAGATTGGTGACATGATTTGTTGTTTAGTCGTGCCCAGACATCTTCATGCTTCCTTGTCTGGCAATTATATCTGAATATATGTATAAACTTGGCTGTTGACGACGCCTGCAGAGCTCCCTGAGAAGCCCCCGAGAGGAAATCGCGCATTTTTAGGTTGGATGCTCGTAGCCTACCCTGGGGTTGGCACAAAATTGGCGGGACTTGGCAGCGGTTGGGTCTCGCAAACCACCGAAAACCGGACGAGAGATGATCGTTCGAAGACGTGAACAAACTGGTTGCTGTTATTCGTAGACGCCCTAAGGGCTTGCCAATCTAAGATGTAATTACAAATTTATCCCAAATCGGGTTTATCCTACAACAGCTTTTTTGATTGTCGACCCCATTCTACTTCGTATGGTAGTTCAAAACACCCTCATGATCTTGGGTCAAGTGCAGTTCCGCTTGATGGCTGAAGTCCCCATCGGAGTAATTCTCGTGGTTCAATTCATGCCACCATCACAAACTGCCCTTCACCCGGTATGCCATCGACGAGTACGTAAATCACATAAGGACCCGGAGGGACAACACTAGAAGTTGGTGGCATCTTAACTGATACCTTTTGCTTCTTCCTCCAGGATTTCCATCCTTGATGATCTAAGTAGAGCATTCGATGCCCCATATGAACACTATGCGTGACGAATCCCCCGTGGTAAAGCACAATTGACAGCTTTCGCGCTGGCCGTCGGTTATGGAAAGTGATATCAAAATTGCCATCCGGCTCAAGATATCTGCTCGAAATTACAATTTTGCGTGGTCTCCGGTCAGCTTTCCCGTCCATAAAGTAATGAGGCGTGTAGATTTCAACGCGGAACTCAGTGGGAAAGGCAAGCATTGGATCGTTGGGGTTTGTAACCAGAAGAGGTTGCTCGACGGGATTGGAACCTGCGACAAGGACGGTCCCATCAAGCAATAGGAGGGCCACAGAGTGATACATCCGCGGCACTTCACTTGTCCCTCCGATAGCCCATCGCTTCTTTGGAGGCGCTTGCGGACGGTAAATCCAAGGATTGTAGATAGGGTTCTCCGCTATGCCATACCCCTGAGCACCATTTCTGCAGCCATTGATCCAGATGACAGTCCCATCAGGTAGTAAAATCCCTTCACCCATGATTCTTCCGCCTGGCATGGCTTCTAATTCCCATCTAGGCTCTTCTGATAAAGGTCGGATACGTCCGCACGTTGGATCGCTAGGACTGTCGATATCTTGGAAAGCGCCGCCACCACAAATAATGATTTCCGGCTCCCATCCGTTCGCACTCCGAAGGGGCAAAAGTACGCTTCCTCCTGTGTTTGGATATGTTCGATAATCTCCGGGTAGGTCTGGAAGAGTCTTAACGGTAACTCCAGCGTCCACGTCGAAAACCTCTGCTGACCTGGAAACGAAAATAAACACGGTGCCATCATTTAAGAGGTGGAGAAACGGATACATATAGTATGGTTGATTTTCATCAAGAATTGATAGTTCGACACTGTTCCCAGATGGGAATCCATTTTTGTCAAGAAGTTCATATGTTGGGTTGTTGTTCCGCATGACACTTGGATCATCGCCATTTAAACTACCGGAGACCACGAACACCCGGCCATCAGAAAGGGTCTGTACGGTTGGATACCATCTACCTGTCGACAATTGATGCCCAGGTTCTTCCCAGGGTGTTCCATCGAAATTGTCGTCATCAAACCGCCGTTCTAGGTATCGAATCCCTCTGAAGCCGTCATCAACGGTCGGATCCATCCATTTCAATGGACCGTTCCCTCCAACGGATAGCACCCGTCCATCTGCTAGGAAAGTTCCACCACTGCAGAATACATTTGTCTAGAAAGCGAATGTCAGCCGGCTTAACTTGGAGTCTCGGTATAGAATTCCAAACCTTGTAACTTAGAGGAGCCAACGAACTCGTTATCGGGTCAAACTCCGTAGAATAGGCGTATCTCCCGTTCTCTAATACCACTTCGGTATAGTTTTCAACTTTATCGGCAAAGGCAACTCGTCCATTCTGTAGAAGAACGGCAATCATTGGAGGTACACCAGATCGACCTATGATGTGAAATTGCCCGGGTAGGCGGCTAGGTCGAAAGCGTATAAGAGCAGGAGGTTTGAGGGCGTCTTCACTAAGACACGCGCCTGATTGACAACCGTAGCCGCAGTGTGAAGTTGTATTTCCACATATCTAAGATAAGATTAGCTCATAACTGGAGTATAACAGGGTGTCAACTCACGCCAAACGGGGAGCAGCAGCTGCCTTTTGGCCAATCCCCACAGACCATATTTTTATGCGCAGATCCGCAATGACCATTATTGGTCACCAGAGTACTACCATCACTGTCACCTGCCGGAGTTTTCGGAGGAGCGGGACGCAGCAATGGCTCGTCCACAGGCTGCTCATTACTTGGGAACATATCTTCGAATATGGGGTCCGTAGAGTTGATTAGCTCCATACATATCTCATGGGGCGAAGCGAGACCCTGTTGTATTTTCTCCCTGAAACCAGCAAACATTATCAGTGGCCTTTTCCTTATCACGTAAACGCTTCCAGTCTAAGAAACACTTCGAAGTAACGGTTAGGCGCGCTGATCCTCCTGTGGGAGTCCGTACCCCATAGTTTGGGGAAGTAACAAGAAACTGGCAAAAGCATGACTTACCAGTAGGATCGACTTATTTCGAACCTATTTCCATATTTTCGGTCCGAACCAGTCCGGACTCTTCCAGGAATATAATCAATGAGAAGCTGCCTTGGAGATATTTTGCGTTTTGAATATGACACTAGGCACTCGGGGAGAGAAATAGTATCGAGTTTTACCGACACTGGGCGCCTTTTGGCACCATGGGCTGCCCTGCTGGGTTCACAGCTATATATCCTTGGGCGTCAAAAACGTAGTTTGTTAGGCATGAAATGGCAGACTCACGTGCCGTATGGGGAACAGATCTGGCCCCGCATACATCTTGTAGCAGTTGCAAGCGTGGGGTCGCATGACAATCCAGCATGGCTGAAGACTATATTCGCGTTGACTTCACAGGCTAAAAGGAAAAGCAGGGTCAGGCTCATTGCGACCCGTCAGGCAATGTGCACAGTCCGAAGAGCCTCAGTAACACACGGAATCAGAAGACGGACCGCCCAATCGCAGTTATATCAAAAATGTAAGTAAAAGTACAAGTTGACTTGGAGGAAAATGTCCATCGATCTATCAGTGCCACAGGCATGGATGAGGAGCGTGTACGGGTGAATAATATCAGAAGATGTTCCAACTAGCACAGATACGGCGTCCATCGGAAACAAGAAGAAAAAGAAGAAGAAGAAGACAAACAGTGGCCACCGACTGATGGCGCCGGGCTGACGTTGATGTGAAGATTTCAAGGCAGGGCCGCTGCATGTCGCCTTCGTAGGAGGGCAGCCGCAACGGAGAGAACCCACGGGTGTGTCTCTGGGAAAGAAACCTCGACCAAGCTCGCATGCAGGCAGAAAGAAGGCTTCACATCAGGTCACGATATGGCCGATTGAAGGTGTCGACGAAGCACGAGGCATTCTCTGTGCAGTCAACCGCTCTCCCCATTGCGATGGGGTACTCCGTACTCCGTAGAGTCGGCAGAAATACCACTGGCTGGTCAGACGGCTAGGATGAGAAAACACTCTATCATATGATATATCTCAACAGTAATGAGATCCGTAGTGTAGCTATCCCTCAAGGGGATGATAGGCTTTGGTGCGGCATCTTCCCGGGAGTGGATGGTGATCTATGGCGAACGACGTGCGGAACCGGAAGCGGAGCACGCGACAAGAGCCCGTCCCCCAACAAGAAACGAGGGTCAGATAAACCCCAAGATCGATCGGTGTGCGAAAGACCCGGCAGTGCAGCGATGCGATGGCTATGCTGTGCCTGGCGAGATGACTCCTTGGTTGCCATTTGCCGGCGCGAGACGAAGACTGGCGGGCGAAACCATGGATCCCTCGGCCAGAAGTCCGCCGTCCACCATCCGCCGCCGTGCGTTTCCTCGGTCAAGTCGCGCATCATCCAGCGGTTTAGCTCCCTGCCCGGCCAGAAGGAGATATACGCCGTAAGCGTGGGCACGGCGAAACCCCCATCGCAATTCAGCTCAACCAAAAAACAAAAAAGCGCGCAACGCCCCCAAAGCAAAACGACCCTTCAAATAGCCCGCTCACAGCAGCTTTCCCCTTCCCCCAGTGCAAATGAAGCATCAGTCATGTCGTCGTCGCAGAGATCAGCAGCGGACCTGGATACCTCCCGAACAAAGCCCCACCGGCCGTTCCAGGAGGATCATGCTGCTGTCCAGCGACTCGAAGAGGCCATCTCGCATCCGGGATCCGTGAAGATTAACGTGAAGGGCGCCTTCATCGTCGACGAACAGCCAACGGAGCAGAGCCGTGTTGTTTTCGACTGCCGGGACGGAATTCACTACGAGCACAAGGATATCCGGCTACCCCATCACACCGATGTCGTCAGTCACGTTGCCGTCGATGTAAGCTCCCTTTCCTCTTGTCCCACTCTGCTCTCTGAACCCATCCAAACCCCTTCCAGAACTGCGGCTCCATGCAGCTTTTACCCGTGACCGCGTGTTTGGTTAAAAATAGCTTACCTCTTCGCCACCCTAGATCGGAGGGTCGCTAGCGAAACTCGTCTACTTCTCCCCGGAGCTTGGCTCTTCGGCCGACGGCGGCAGGCTGAACTTCCTGAACTTCGAGACCGAGCGCATCGATCTGTGTATCGATTTCTTAAAACAATTAAAAGAGAACCACAGGAAGCTCAATGGCTCGGCTCCCGGTCCCCTCTGCATCATGGCCACCGGAGGAGGTGCGTACAAATACTACGATCGGCTAAAGGAGGAACTAGGAGTGGACATTATCAGAGAAGATGAGATGGAATGTTTAATAATTGGTACAGTATCCGTCTGATGAGTGGATGAATCGCTTGAAACTCATAGGTCTTGTATAGGGCTGGATTTTTTTATCACAGAAATTCCGAACGAAGTCTTCACCTACAGCGAGACATCACCCATGGAGTTCGCTGAGGCACGACCGGACGTCTATCCTTACCTCTTGGTGAATATTGGATCCGGAGTATCGATGGTCAAAGTCTCCGCTCCCAGAAGGTTTGAACGTGTCGGGGGCACATCGCTCGGTGGGGGCACTTTCTGGGGGCTGATGTCCCTACTGACTGGTGCCCGAACATTCGACGAAATGTTGGCAATGGCAGAACTGGGAGATAATAGCGGAGTCGACATGCTGGTTGGCGACATCTACGGGACCGACTATACAAAGATTGGGCTCAAGTCGTCAACCATCGCCAGCACCTTTGGCAAGGTTTTTAAGATGCAGCGCCTTGCAGAACGCAGTGCCCAGGGTAGCGAATGCCTTTGCGAAAGTGATTCGGAGTCCGAACGGGATGTCTCGCAATTCCGCCGTGAGGATATTAGCCGAAGTTTGCTTTTTGCTATCAGGTACGTCCCCGTGACCCCAGCACACTACCTTTTCATAGTCTAGCCTTTGAAAGCTGACAGTCTCTAGTAATAACATTGGCCAAATTGCCTACTTACAATCAGAAAAACATCAGATCAAACACATCTACTTTGGTGGCTCCTTCATACGGGGTCACCGCCAGACCATGAACACCCTATCATATGCTATCCGATTCTGGTCCAAGGGAGAAAAACAAGCTTATTTCCTTCGCCACGAAGGCTATCTTGGTGCTGTTGGAGCATTCTTGAAGCGGCAACCCCAAGATTGGGGTCGCCGTCGGAGTATTGAAAACACGGCGGCCACCCGATTCGCCGCCTATCGGGAGGAATTGCGAAGTGCCACAAAGAACGGGACAGAGCTGCCACCCACGTAATTAATTGGATCTCAAGCCCTTCCCCTTCATTCAGCTAACTCTTTTTTGGCGCCGTCTTTGTGCCTTTTTATTTGGCATGCATGCGTGTGAAACGATATACTGGATTGTTGGATTTCCGAAAGATTCCCCTAGATCTTTGCTTTATTATTTTCATGTGTCAATTTTTTTTTTTCTACTTAAATAGGTTGCATGCTAGAGGTGCCAAACCAGTGGCTGAATGTTGACATGTTTCTTCATCCATTTGCTGAACATTGATTCTTGTTGGGATTCCCCGGTTTCGAGTAAATGTTGCTTGGGTCAGGGGCAACTAACTAATCTCCGTGTCATGACTTTGTGTATCATGGCTCTTGGCTACTTTTACATACATCATACTCCCGTACTCCGTACTATGATTCACTTTCCAAATTCAAGAAGGGATCGAGTATTTTTAGATCTTATCGCGATTGTGATACTTTCGGGACCATGATCCAGATTCCAGCCGTCATTAGCTGCCAGTAAATGACCCCATTCAAGTCACATGTCATTCATACCTGCTTGTAGGGTTTGCAATTTGAAATCCAGGCGGAGAAATGTCACAATGTGGCATTCATCCAAACCCGTGTTTAAAACCCTCTCCCTGGTTTTTTTTATTCTTCATCCTACCTTACTCTTGAGCAGGCTTCCCTTGTCTCAGGATGCTCGACGACACCTAGCCAAGCCTTCCAGCGACAATTCGAGCAAATAGGCTCCCACCAGGTTCTTACGGGACTGGAAGTTCGAGAGGATTAGCGGTGAAGCTGCTCTTGGGTCGAACCCTATTGCAGATAGGAATGAAGTTCACGGTTTTAACTGCAGAATGATATACATCTCCGGTAAATCCAAAAAGAAGTAAGGATTAGGAGAGAGACAGTGAACTTGGATGGCAGAAAATGAGAGAAATGCGCAGCTGAACTGCTAAATTCGCCTGAATTATCCATTGCAGGATAACCATATCCTTGTTTTCGGGAATATGGGGTATCCAAAAGTTTGGAAAGATCTTGCAAACATGGTCCAGGTCAGTTGCTAACATTGCACAGATTCTCATCAGACTGCCCTAGTATAGGATAAGTGGATTCCCAACAAGACATTCAACAGACTTTACAGGCACGAAACCCCAGAATGGGGAAGTGGCTACAAAAGTGGCTACCGATACGGAGCCGACTCACATCGAATTGAGGTGCCTATGCAAATGTGAGACATCAAAGCGAATCGAAACATCATTCCACACATCCCTAGACGGTAAACTTGCAGTTTACTGTCACTCGATATATTTCCACTATCTCATTAGAGAAATTGAACCTGGTAAAATAGACAAATGTCGGTCAGCTAACCGCCTATCCACCCAATGTGATATGAACGTAGTCTGGTTCTGATCGGGTTGCATTGTTGGCTTCAAAATATGCAGCAATGTCAGCTTCTAGGGCGTCCCGTGTGATTCCAAGAACGATTGCAACCCGTATCCTCTTTTACCTCCGGAGGTTGTATCTTTAAAGGCCCCGGGGAATTTTTGTCGTCTGATACTTTGAACCAGGCTGCCAAATCTCGCTTAACTGGCCTTCCTGGGGCCTATTGCATCAAGTGGCCCTATGAGTATCCAATTACCAGCTGGGATGGCACGGATACTATGTTTTAGCAGTAGAATATTTCCTCTAGGAACCCTGTCGATGCTCACCTGTCGCGCTTTTAGAGTAGTCCACGCAGATGCTGGAACCAAGGATGATAGATCGGGTGGAATGGTAGAAATGACAGAGGCTGTCACGTTGTGAACATGCTGTGTGTTCGAGTTCCGAGGTCGTCCGCCGTATTTTCCTTGGCCCATCGCTTTTAAAGAGGTATTAAGGGTGCCATCAAAGAAAGGTTTCCAGGAAATCCAGGCGCATACGATGTGACTTGGTTGTATATTACTGGCTTGACTAGTCCTACCCGCGCATCCCAAGGCTTTCGTTGCCTGTCAGTGCATATCTGCAGACTGCGATTGGCCATGAGGTGTTGTGACGGATTTCCTTGTAATCGATTGAGTGTCCCTTTAGGGTCGTTGTGAAAGCGACTATGCATAGGTCCGCCGGGATCATGACTCCATTCGGGGCATCGCCGCTCCACCTCGCTTATTAGAATTCATGGCACACAAGCGAAGACGGAATGTGATTCGAGTATTTGAGGTCGTCGTGCAATATCGTGTTGGCATGGGATACATCGGGACCTTCGTGGATGTAATTGCCAGTACGTAACTCAAGCTGTGATGTTTATGGCGGCCATAATGGTTCCCTGAAGAGACTCACCAAGCCCGAGGCTCTCGAATGCCTGTGCATGCCAAGGAATAGGCATGGGAAAAATACCATAATACTCAATAGCTTGAAAAGGAAAGCAGAAAGCAAAGTTAGTTAACGGTTAGGGTTCCCGGTATCCAGATCCTTGGCCCAGAGCAAATACAACATATCGCCCAGAGCCAATGTCATTCAACAGACCAAGGCTAGACCCATCGAGCCATTCAAGTATCGCCTGCCCAGATATTTTGGCCGTGGGTACTGGGGCTTTCCGGGATGTATGAGGGAATCTGACGCGCAGTGGGATGCACGGATTATGTATTCTGTATGATTTCTAGAGGAGGCTGGACACATGAGAGTTTAAATGTTTACCAAAAGCGCCTTACCGTAACAAAATTGCAGACTGTAGTCCTAATAGAGTGGTGCTAAAATGAAGGGTTGTCCATGGTTTGGTTGACGGATAGGTGGTAAAGCATTGAAATCCCTGTACGGGCCAATACAAGCATTCTGCAAGGGAGATCAGGGAACTTCCTTGGTATCCACTAGCTCGGTTGCAAAAAGTAGGTATAGACGAGTCTTCGGTTGGGGGTGGCCTGTGAAACTTTTGTGTGCCTCCGCATATGCAGTAAAGTGCCTCAATCATGCCTGCCACGGTGGCCCCGGGAATGGACTGGCCGAAACAATCTGATCACTGCTCAATGCCGGCACAGTTCTTGATTCATCTTAGGAGTCGAGCTCTGGGCTTGCCAATTAGGCTCATGACTTCGTATTGGTGTTACATCCGGCCAGGTTTAAGCTAAGAAGATGGCCGAACGAGTCGATTTCCCACAAAGAGGTATCGATGATGGCTTTACGCAGAACGAACTGCAGACACGACCGCTCCTCGTTCTAGGCCGGGGGAAAAAGTATTAAAGGGCCGTCATCTCCCACACAGGATTTCAGAGATCATGGTCTTTTTTTCTTCGATTTCCACAAGGTAAGGATTCAAACAAGTTTTTATAGTGCCACCAGCTCAGGATATCTAACTGGAGCTTGTGCATTAGAGTTAAGAAGAAAAGCTTAAACGTTCAATCATGCGCGTTGCCGCAACAACACCGCAGGCTCTCGAGCTTCTGCACAGTATCGCTGCTACAGCAATATCTTGGTCATCCGGTCGACTTGACGTGTTTGGCCTGGGGACCAACAATGCCCTATACCACAAATGGTATCAAAGACAATGGGGTCCTTCCCAGAACGACTGGGAGTACCTTGGAGGTACCTTCAGCAGCCAGCCAACCGCAGTCTCCTGGGGAGACGACAGAATCGACATTTTTGGCCTAGGCACCAATAACCAAATGTACCATAAGTATTGGGACGGATCTGCTTGGGGTCCTTCCACTACCGGGTACGAAAACTTGGGAGGCGTTTTCAGTTCCCGCCCATCAGCTGTCTCATGGGCCGAAAATCGACTCGACATCTTCGGGCTTGGAACAAACAACCAAATGTACCACAAATGGTGGAACGGCGCTCGATGGGGACCATCACAGACGGATTGGGAGAATCTTGGAGGCGTGTTCAGCAGCCCTCCAAGCGCGGTCTCCTGGGGCCCAAATCGAATTGATATCTTCGGCTTAGGTACCGATAACCGGATGTACCACAAATGGTGGGATGGCTCTCGCTGGGGGCCATCGCAGACTGGTTGGGAAAATCTCGGTGGAGTCTTCAACAGCCAGCCGGTCGCCGTGGCCTGGAGTGCCAATCGACTCGATATTTTCGGAGTCGGTACGGACAATGCCTTGTATCACAAATGGTGGGATGGATCTCGATGGGGTCCGTCGACGACTGGGTGGGAAAACCTCGGGGGCGTTTTGACTAGCCCTCCAGCAGTTGTCTCGTGGGAAGCCAACCGGCTTGATATTTTCGGAATTGGGACCGACAACCAAATGTATCACAAATGGTGGGATGGCTCGAGATGGAATGATTGGGAGGCTCTCGGTGGCGTCTTCAACAGCGCACCAGCAGCTGTCTCTTGGGGCCCGAGACGACTCGATATATTTGGTCTAGGAACAAATAACGCCATGTTCCACAAGTGGTTCGATGGAAGATGGGGCCCATCGACAACTGGATGGGAATCACTTGGCGGTACATTCACCTCGTCCTAAATATCAGGGAAGCACTCCACACTCCATAGCCCTGCACTCGGCTTTCAAAGCAGATTCCTGCTCATAGTTTTTCGCTTGGTTCTTAATGCTGAAGCACAATTATCCTGGTTCACGGGTAGCGCCAGTGGCAGATTTGAGTGTTTATTGGTTAGCTACTCCGTAGAACGTTTAACAATGATATACGGAGTACTCTCTTTGAAATCGCAGAAATATAGGTCGTATAAATGGGTGATCCCAGCATAAAGTAGCAACCATCGAGCGCGCAGTCTTGTTTAACGACCATGTTCCTCGAGGAGATGTAAATGTCGACAACGAAGGTTCATGTGGAGACACCTTTCAAGAACTATTCCCCTGGAATAACCTCATCCGTCCGGCTAGGCCATTGTCGGCATCGCTGGTCCTCTTCAACTGTAAATCCCTATTTGCTGGGTGGAAGAGGTCGTCGGTGAAGGCGGTTGGCGCCCGACTGAGGTTTCTCACGTGATACAAGTATTTCCGCATTCACGTGATCCTTGCCCTGACGGCCTCCTGAGGTCATCTTGAAAGCTTCCCGTTAACTATTTCGTGTCTGGCAACAAAAAAAAAAAAAAAAAAAGAAAAGAGGACAAGCCTCCGTTCAGCGCCTTCATAGAGTCTTACTCGCTCCCAATATTTTACGAATCCCTTGAAAATGCCCAGGTAGTTGCAGATTTCTAGCCTCCGATGGCTAGTTCCCCTCCTCCACCAAACACCACCTCCCGCCCTCAATCCTTGGGCACTCCCGCGGCGCCAGTTCCTCCCCCCGTACCCGTTGAGACCCATCCGAATCGAGCAGGATTAAAGCCTCGCCCCCCTTTACGCCCTCCGCCGGATCCGAGCCGACTCGCACCGGAAGATGCTTACTTTGCTCACTCGCCCCCGCGATTGCGGCCGCTTAACCTCCCGAACAACCATGCGGCAAGCAACCCTGACCTGCTTAACCGGGTTGTTGCAACACCTGCGGCGGTAGCTGCGTTGAGACCGCCGCCAGCTGTACCCGGCACGAAACCAAAAGCTACGGGGGAGGCGCGGCGAGACCGCGGGCGCAGTCGGAGGAGAAAGCGGCAGTGGAAGAAGTTGTTATGGGTGAAGCAGTCCTGTAAGTCTCATGTTGATTTTCATTCAGAACCCCAAATCCGGCCCATGGCACAGGATATGCTGCTAGAACTTGATCTGCGTGCTATTTCCTATCTCTAACCGGCTATACAACATTTAGACCCAGATAATTACACAGACACTGAGACGTTCCTCGACCATCTGCAACGAAATCCCAGATTACGACCCTACGACTTCTGGCCACTAGTGGCCGATTTTACCGTTATTGTGCAACATGTTTGCTCTGTTATAATATTTGTCTGCTGCTTTTCTGCCATTTTTCAAGAGCGTGTTAGTCCAGTGTCGGTGGTCAGCTGGGCGACCCTATGTACGATATTCTGCTGGTGTCTTTGGGATTACTGGGAGGGAAAGGTTCAGATGGAATCCGCGCAATTTCAGCATGGTACGGTCGGCGATCCAGCAGACGACGGCTCAAGCTCCGGCTCTTTGTCCGGTTCCACAGGAGACGACCGAAAAAGAAAGTCTACGGACAATGGGCTTGGGCTATCTCTAGATTTATCCAGTATAGGAAGCCCACCAAGCCGACAGAGTACTATGACCAGCTCGTATTCTGACGATACATCTGCGACTTCTCTACACTCGACGCGATCTTCGGTTTCCCCCCCGCCTCTCATGTCGAACAGCCCTAGCTGCTACCCTAGTCCTTCCAACATTATCCCCAAATCTCCCGGAGCAATAGCCATAAACTCTTTTCATGTACCCTATCTTCCCTCTCGCGCTACTCAACGTTTGATAACAGCAAAATCTGCGCTCCTCATCTTTTGTGCGCTCCAAGGCCTTTCTCCCATCCTCAAATCCCTCACGAAATCTACAACGAGCGACTCTATCTGGGCCATGTCCTGCTGGCTCATGATAATCAACGTTTTCTTCTTCGACTATGGGAGCGGGACCAAAGAAAACCAAAATCTTAGCAACAACACTGGCGCAGGGGCTGTGGCTGCTAAGTTCCCCGCGTCCCTATCCACGAATGCGGCGTTAATGGCCTCCACAGTCCTCGCCTCCAGACTCAAATCGACCACGCACGTGTTCAGCCTAACGCTGTTCTCCATTGAGGTCTTCGGGCTATTTCCCGTATTCCGACGCCACCTTCGCGCAATTTCCTGGCGCGGCCATGTCCTACTTACCGTATCTCTCGTTATCGCAGCTGGAGCGGCAGTGGGAGTCACCCTGAAGGGAGGCTACAAAGGAATGATATTGGGAATATTGATTGGTGCCCCATCCACTGCGTTAGCCATGGGAGGGTGTAGCTGGTGGTTGATTCGGTTGCAGAAGTATAAGAATGTTGTTGCAGGCCCGTGGGATCAAGCCAAGCCTATTCTGAGAAGGCATTGGGACTGACGCTGTTTGGGCTAATTAATTATAGACGAATGATAATTCATGCAAACCTTGATGTGCCATATCCTTGTCTTTTGCTTCTAGCTTTACCAGCGCACCCTGCGGCCTTTCCCCGCAGTCTGAGGATGAAGAGCATCCTTTCCAATGGGCTGGACTAGAGGAAAATCGCAGAACCTGCCATAGGTCCCGGAGATTTATTGAGCGGGTGCATTCACCACTTGACAAGCGCAGATCGGTAACTAGCCGATAGGGATGAGCTCGTCCTTCATGTGGATAAAAGTGTTCTTCGTTAAGGCTGTCTTCCCGGACCTGGGCAGTCAGCGACCAACACCAGCATACTTCAATACTTTTCTGCGAATAGCCTAGGAACGCGTCCAAGTAGCGATCAAGCCGCGTATGTACTCCGTCAAATGTGGAGAATTTTCCCCGTTTGGCATCTGTCGCGACTTTCAACGGTTTCAAGTGGGTACTAACTGGCGCTTGAGCTCCGGTTTTGTTAAACTCAGGCGCAGATCAGCTGTTCCCCGCAATGGAACGATGCAAAGCTCTTCCCATGGGACGTGCTGGCATTTATGCGCATATGGTTTTCCTGTGGTATTGTGGATGCGACTCGTAAACGGCTGAGCAGCCAGATCCTTCCCGTAGGTATCTCGCCCGCCCTCCCATATTCGTGTCGGCGAGCAGTGGCGGCAAAGACGCCAATGTTGAGAACTGATCCAATAGAGAAGGCCATGGAGCTCGATGGATTGAAGTTCAACGGGCCCGATGACGACCACTTGCATTCATGGTTTAAGAGACCACACATGATAGACTTTGACGTGTCGATATTCGTTCTGGGCGCATGAGGAGAACTGGAGCAGGCAGGCCTTATTATTGGACGACCAATCTGCGAACTGATGGGCTTGCTGTTTCGAAACCTACCCGCCTCGTCTCACCATCGCGAACATGCGGTGGGCAGGGCGGCTGCGAGCGGTTTTCTGGTGTGGGCCGCCAAACTCGCCAAAAGGAATAGCCCAGCAGCAACCTTCTTCCAACCTCCTCGCGGCGCCGGATGCTCCAGGATGGATGGAAGTACCTACATACATATGTCTGTCCATCCATCTCCTGTGCGGTCCAACTGAGTGCTTCAGGGGCGATGTTGATCCTGTTACATCACTGTCCCGTCTTTCCCATCCATTGGAAGCAGCATCGGCTTGGTATTCTACCTCCAAATTTCAAAATTTCGAATCCAAATGTTCAACCGGGTGTGCCAGCCTAAGGATATACAGAAGTGTCGTCAGCTGGTGTCCGGGGTGGAGCCTACTCAAAGTTAGCTCTTGTTGCAGTTGGACCTCCCTCGTTTCATCCCAGGCCATGCCGGTCTGGCAGTGCTGCATCTCTGACCTCGTCAGCCGATGGATCGTCTCACATATTGGGAGAGAGACAAAAGCATACACGTCATGTAGGTGGAAAGAATCTTCACCAATCCACTTACTGTTTGGTCCCGACGACCTTCCTGGCCGGTCTATGAAAAGGGCGTCCTGACATTTTCTTAGATTCAGGGACCGTTGTGCAATCATTGGCCCACTACTCCGTAATGATCGCCAGATCCTATCCAGGGCTCAATATTTGGGCTTACGTGACACTTCTTTAGAGCCAAAGAAAACCTCTCAACCATACACTAAAGGTCAACTTTATATATCATGGTAAATCCTGGGGAGAACCCTCCTCCAGGCCAAGTACCTTTCTTTTACGGACAACCCACCTCTGAACGACTCTTCTTCATCAGGTTATTGGAGGATACCACACGAAGGTTCTGCCCTCCAGTCCTTCTACCTTTCTTACCACTCTCAACATACTCTTTTTATAATACCCAAAATGAGAATCTCTGTCTTCGTTGCGGCTGGCTTCGCCGTTGCGACCGCGGCTCGACCTCTGGGTGATGCTATTACCTCCATCATAACCTTATCTGGACTCCCTGGAACGGGTCAAATCGAAGCTCCTTCCCAGCCAGGTGAACCCGCCATACAGCATGGAAAGTCTGAACCTGAAGCTATCGGTAACCCAGGTCAGCAAGAAGCACCACCACCACCGCTGGTCGAGCTATCTCCAGACCAGCCCGTTCTTCCAACAGGCGCCCTTGGTCCACAACAAACAGGCGCCATTGCTACAGGAATCATTCCTATGGGAACTGCCGCCATCGCACCCAGCGCCACAGTTACCGGCCAGGCCGCCTCGGGGGACCCCTTGACATTCCACTTTCCCGCTCTAAAGGCCGCCCACTAACCGGGGCCTCTGTTATTCTATCGGCCTGGTTGCAGAACTCGTTGATGATACTGAGCTCGATAAATCAGCTATCCAATAGACCTCAGCGACAAGGGACAGCACCGTTCGCCCCATAGCCTTGGTCGTCGCAAATTCTCTTTAGCTGGTCCACCTTTGATTCTACTACCTGTTATTATTGAAATTATTTTGGCTCGAATGATATAGACCGTGCTGCCACACTTACTTATTGGCTCTTTTTTATTATATGATTGGATATAACATATGGATACAATTATACAAATGTTTATAAATATACCAGGTGGATTGCGAGTTGTCGAATTTCTCCAAGGAGTTGACATGTATAACCCAGTCAATGCCACTCGTTTTCAGTTGTCATATTTTCTTTGCGGCTGGTGTCCTTTTTCTTTGGTTTTCTTTTCTTTTTCTTTTTGGTTTTCCTTTCTTTGTACAGGGCAAAACGGTAATTCTACGAATGACCTTTGTAACTGAGACGAGAGGGACGTAGCAGGGTGATATCGGGTTCTCAGGGTTGGCCGTTGAAGAATTCAATTAGTACGCATTGGTAGGACCTGATATTCTCAGGAATCGGTGCATCCCACATACAGCTATCGTTATAAAATGACCCATCAAAGTTAGAGACAATACACCAGTAAGAGATTATCTTGAGGGATATGAAGTATATATATACTGTATATGTAGGTAAGTGTCAAGTATGTACAAGTACAGCACCCGTGACATTATGTACACACCCCTCCGAAGAAAATGTGTATATATCGCCTCAGCAAATTAACAGATTATAACCCCAAGAACAATCCCAACACAGCCGCTCCAGCGGTAATCAGGGCTTTCGCGACCACATCCATACTTCTCACAGTCATCGCACCGCCTTCAAACTCGACGGGGGAACTACCACCCGTGGGTTGGACATTCACATCGGAATCCACCGGGTTGTTGTATTCCAACGTCTTTGTAACCGTTGCCGGTGCCACTGTAGTAACAGTCACAAAATCTCCGGACTCACTAGGCTTCACGTTCTTAATTGGATTCTCCGGCACTGGGACCACAGTCACAACAGGGCGAGTCTCCGTGGGTGCGGGAAGGAAGGCAGATCTTGTGGGGACCGTGAGTGTGACGGTAGTTGGCGTTGGCGCGCACTGTGGGCACACGGTCACAATTGTTGTCCAGCCATCCGGTGGAGGGGCTGGAGCTCCCGGAATAGGGGCCTGAGTTGGCGTGAGCGAAGCGGTCTCCGGGCAGTAGGTGGTGGTGTATGTTATTGTGACAGTGGTAAAGCCAGTGGGACAGACAGTGACGTAGGATGTGGTGATTATAGTAGTGATTGTGGTGCGGTCTTCTGTTGTGGAGGAAGATGGGGCGAGCGTCAGGGTAGGATTGGGAGGAACCGTGGTGGTCGGGGCTGATACAGGATCAGAAGCTGTTCCCGGTATAATCGTTGTTGATCCAGATGGGATAGTAGGTGAAGATGACACCGGCGTAGAGTCAGTAGTGGAATGCGTTTGAGAAGGCAATTCAGTTGAGATGGTATCTACTGGAACAGACTTGGTTGAAAATGTCTCTGATGGCGAACCTTGACTTCTTGTTGTGATACTTTCGGTGGAAGGCGATCTTGTAGAGACTGTCATTGATTGAGAATCTGAATTCTGACTTCTCGTTATTACAGTCTCGGTGGAAGCCGATCTCGTAGAGACAGGCATTGACGTTGAATGTTCACTTGTCGTACCAGTCTCAGTTGGTGCAGACTTCGTTGAAATCGTTGTAGACGATGAATGCTGACTTCTTGTTGATACAGTCTCAGCGGAGGAAGACCTTGTAGAGAGAGTAATTGACGGTGAATCCTGACTTTTTGTTGTTACAGTCTCAGTTTCAGTCTCAGGAGATCTCGTAGAGATGGTCGTTGAGGGTAAATCCTGACTCCTAGTTGTGACAGTGCCAGTGGGCGCAGACTTCGTCGAAATTGTCGTGGATGGTGAATCCTGGCTGCTTGTACTAGTTTCAGTGGAGGCCGACCTTGTGGAGATTGTGCTTGATGGTGGCTCTTGACTTCTTGTCGTCACAGTCTCAGTGGAGGCCGACCTTGTGGAGATTGTGCTTGATGGTGGCTCTTGACTTCTTGTCGTCACAGTCTCAGTGGAAGCTGGCCTTGTGGAGATTGTGGTTGATGGTGGCTCTTGACTTCTCGTTGTCACAGTCTCAGTGGAAGCTGACCTTGTGGAGATTGTTGTTGACGATGTAACCTGGCTACTTGTTGTGCCTGTTCCTGTGGAAGTTGAACCAGTAGAGGTTGTCTGCATTGTTGAACTTGGCGACACAGTACTCGGACTGCTCGGGGTCGTAGAAGCCGACAAAGTCTTGGTTTCCATAGTAGTGCTTTGAGATGAAGTCTGGGTTGAAGTCGAGGCAGATATGGTACTTGTAACAGTACTGGTAGGGGGATCCGGATCGCATCGCAACAGCACTTCCTTCATTATATCGGCGTATGGAAGTCCGCCAAGCTTATTGTTCTCCGATGCAGTTGCTTCCCACACCATCATACCACCAAAAGTACTTGGATACTTCGCCATGTACGTGCTGACGATTTTGGTGGCTTCACCAGGAGTAAGATAGTCTTCTTTCGCAGCAGCAGACTTGGATGCGGGAAGGCCAATGAAAAGTTTCGCTAATGGGTTTCCGCTTTTGCGGATGTATTTGACCCAATCGTCCACGGTGTACGTCACGGACTTGGGGTTAGTCACCCACCGTTTGGCAGAGCACGAAGGATTGTTGTAGAACTGGATGAAGATGAAGTCGAACGCCGAATTAGATATCGCATGTGAGAGATACTTATCTGGCATTATGCACTGGGGGGCTGCAGAGATATAGTATCTGTTGAGCGGGTCCTGGAGGAAAAGTTCTCGCAAACGTCGGACCATAATTGAATAGCCTACTTTCGTCAGTCAGGGACTCGAATCACCTAGAAGGGAGAACGCGATACATACCAAAGTTACTACCCTTTTCGATATCGAAGTCAAATCCATCGACTGAGGCCTCTCCGAATGGACGAGGTCCAGTCCAGTCTGGTGTCAATGGGCCGAATGCGCCCCAAAGGAAATCCGCAAAATTAAGAGCGGACTCTTCGCTCTTGACCTCGTAGAAATCGTGCACGGCTCCTCCGCCTAGGGAGAGCAGAATCGTCTTCCCCAGCGCCTTGCACTTGGGAAGATCTTCCTTAATCTGATAACAGCCATCCAAAAGCTTGGTCTTCGTCCCATTTTTCGTATAGTAATACGAATCGGCGCATTGGTTTCCAAAATTGCTGCCCGGCCATCCGGCGGGGCCTTGGTCGGGGAACACATTGATGAAACCCACAACAATGATATCAAAGCTGGTCTTTTCGCAGAAGTAGCTGAGCCGGTTCTGCCCAGCTCCTTGCCCCTAATCAACCAGAAAGGTGAGCATCAAGACAACCAAGGGCGCTCAAGTAATTGGCTCATACCCAGTAGACTGCCAAATTACTTTTGGCGTAGGGATTGAGAGCGAGTGACTGGATAAAAAGAGAGGACACAGCGATAAACGCTGCAAGAATATTAGTTAGTCCCATGATTAAAAGGATGGTAGATGGGCCAAAGTAATCTCCAGGCAAACGAGGGTAAGCAAGCCAGCCCAACAGTACGTGAGGCCGGTAGTGCACTCAAGGAAAGGACGCAAACCAGAGGTTTGCAGTGTATGGCTGCTGCAATGCAGATGGACAAGGAGAGGAAATGGCGATATCACTCCATAAAAAGATTTAAGGAGGGAGAGCAAGACCAACAGATTATGAGGCTCAAGCCAGAGAGACCCATACTAAACAAGGGCTATCAGACTCCGTCGACGGACAATTTTCCAGGGGAGCGCCGACGGAGGGGTCCTGGTCCCGTAGGCTAATGCCATTGCAGAAATGAGAATAGTTTCATATCCCCGTTTTTAAGTTGTTGCCACAGCCGCTACTGGTACCCTCTTGATATCCATAGCGGCGAGCAGATGACGGAGAAGAGGGTGTTTTCGGAGCTCGAATGGATATCAAATGGAGAGAACTGGTCTGGATATCTCAGAGTATTGAACCAGATGGCTATCGTTAAGATGGCCATAAGTAAAAGCATCATGTTTCTTCAACCTGAAGCCACCAAGTGCTGGCATTTGGAAGCGAAATGCAACGCCAGATATGCAGGGTATATCGGGTGGATGTCGAGTAATTTCGGTTCCAGAGATACTTGAGCACAACCAGTGAGCATTGGTTTAAACCTGTTGGTTGTGGAGAGTGAGTTAGGCAACCCTTGAATGTGATAAGACCACCACCCTCTACGAGGCCGGATATCGTCTCCGCATTGGCCAATTCTCTCTGAGGCTCAACAAGCCTGGGACCTATGTAACAATAGACTCGTACCTGACATGCGCATGCACGCCCAGAACCGTTTCTTCCAGTCATAATCAACTCTAGCAAATGACACCAGAGCGGAGAAATTAATCAGGTGTGGTCCAGACTGGAAGAGGTCGGGCGAGGATAGTGCAAGCGAGGAGGAGAAGTCGATTATAACGAAGACAGAGTTCGCACCAAGTCCGGAGCCGAGCCGGGCTAAAGTCGAGTTCTGGATTCCATTGGCCCAAATGCGTGGTCTCATTCCGGATTCGAGCGAGTTAGTTCGGCGCGCTCGCTTTTCGATCACCTAACTTCAACCACATGTTTGGGATGCAACCCTCGCCTAATCTCTCTGGCTCCCCGGTCCCTGTTAGCTAGGTGATGGCGACTGCACTGCAAGCATAATTTGATTCAATGGCATCGATAAAAGAGTCTATATTGAAACGTATGGAGCAGGCGGTATCGAGCTGGGAGCGGCATATATCCACCCTTGAGACGGGCTGATAATCAGTACTCTGGTCGGAGTTCGCCAGGCATTTAACTCGTTAACTTTAGTTAATCGTTTGCTTTTCAGGCGCGAAGCTTGGCGTTCGGATTGCTCCGTACTCCGTACTCGGTACCTTTCACGAGTCCCCGTCTCCACAGCAGGTTCTGTCTGTGGAGCGGTTTGAGGGCTTTTTCTTTCGGCTCGTTGTCCGTGCTCGGTCAGGATAAGCTTGAGATCAGCATGCCTCAACCGTGAAAGTGAGTGCTTCGGATGCAGCTCATTTCCGTTTTCCATAGGGCTGCTGGCATGATGCACGATTCGACATCTTTCGAGGTCAATGATCAGCATCACTTCCCTGCACCCTCGTCATAGATCAGCGTTTCTCTCTGGCCAAAGGACGTGAGCGGGTTGGCATATCGATTGAAGTCCCAGGCCCGCAATGAAGTATTTATTTATGCCAGAGGTGCCCAAGGTCCGCAAGGAACGCGCACCAGTATCCCACAGGGCATATTTCGAATGCATAGATGATTACAAAATTTGACTGTCGACCGGTTCAACAAATATACCTTCCTTTTTTTTTTTTTTTTTTTTTTTTTTGCGGAGGGCTCAACGGCCTGTTGGCCTCGATCAAACCTGAGCATGGCCTGGCCGGTTGATGAGTAGTTAACCGCTGGCTGGCGACCCTGAAATTCTGAGGCACGCATTTCGAGTCTCGACCATCTCCGGATGACCATTGATTCTTATTGAACTTACTTTAGGGATTCTTATCATCGAAAGCTGCTCCTCCTTGCCTCATCCAAGGCCACCGCCATTCCAAGCCCGTCTGATCTCTTCCCGGAGCTCCTCGTCCTTCTGCCCAATCGCCGAATTTGTCGACGATGGGACCCTGTGCACTTCCATTCGTTGCACAGAGGGCCTAACGTTCCCTTTAATTCGTCCCCAGATGGTTTACGAATGCAGCTTGCCCGTTGTCTGCCTAGCGATAATATTTCAATGTTGCCCTCGTTTCACTTCGACCTTGATTGGTCCTACATAGGTGAAGTATTTTTGTCGATGACTGTTTGAGTAATGCTGGATTACTCCGTACTCCTTAAGAATATTCGCAGACAAAAATAAAGCCACACAGTACGGAGTACACCGGTAGCGATATATTACTGCAGGAAGTGGAAATGTTAACCTTGTCAACATCTTTCTCTGCAGAGGCGCCGACGCAAAGGAACCAAATATCGATGGCCTCAACCCTTTTTTGTGCTGCCGTGATGGAATCGAACGATGAGCTTTCATATAGACTGCTCGTTGCTGGTCTGGATTACCCTATCTAGGCTTTTGGGATCAGGTACGGAGTACACCGTGCCAGGTCTTGCCTCAAGCAAGCGTTCGGAAGAGTTGGTCCGGGCTTCTGATCAATGCTATGCTAGGGAGGGCGTGGATTCCGAGGTCGTTAAACCAGCGGGAGACGGCTTCGGTGGTGGAAAAATGGCGGCAGCGTGGCGCCATGCGCTGAAAATGCGTTTGGCGTTGCCGTCCGTTGGGAAAAAAATTTGCCGCTTTAAAGCTGTTCCTTGACGTTTGTGTCGGTTTCAAAGCGGTTCATCGTAGGTCCTTGGAGCGGAATGTCGTCACCTTTTAAATGATTCACTTGTACATCGCATGCTCGAAGTTCGGCTACAGCTATTGACGTCGCCTTCGCGGCAAGGGAAGTTTATTCTTGGTGATACTCTCGAGGAATATACGGAGCAAAGGAGACACATAGTTATGCTACTAGATCTACTCCGTAGGGGGAGACAGGAAAGCCATCCACGGATATATCTCAATAGAGCAGGGCTGTAGCCTACTCATGAGACCTGGTGTAGATGCCCGGAGGGGAGAACGATGGAGACACACCCAATTCACCTTGCAGTCCCCAAAGGAAATCTCCTGGATCGCAGTTCTCGATGGCCATCGACCTTCAGTTACCCCTGCTGCCGGCCAGCGAATTCCCCCCCTTTTCGATTTTATCATCGCAGATCGCGATCGCCAGAACCTTAACCTTGCTATAGCCAATCACGGTCGCGGACTTGTCACGTTCTCGCGAACTCGCCAGATCCAGCGTGCCGATTGTCGACGGACGAGACTCGAGAGGGAGCCAACCCTGGCCGGCCTGCGTGTCCGGCTGCGACGACGACACGGCCGCTCCACTGACGGGCTGCGGTTGGCGCACATGGCGACTCTCTGCCCCGGCAGGTGAGCCGACGCATCGCAACCGGCACCCACAGCATAATTCCAGCTCCGCAGCAGCTCCCGATCAGAGCAGAATCTCACAAAGCGCGCCCAGCGATCGTGCGATTCGCGCTGCGCTTCAGCCATAAATACAGATAAGTGAAGTTACATATGTGCGCGGAGTCTTCCTCTCAGCCGGAGCTCTGAGTTGGCTCGTCCGTTCATCTTCTTCATTCTCTCCATCCCCTGCCATTCCATGCCGCTTCGACGCTGTCATCATGGATAGGTCTTCTACTCTTTGCGTTAGTTTATGAGATAAAGCACCTTTCCTTTACGAACCTATCACCTCCTTTTCTACAGACATCGTTTCTCTTGGAGCGCGTTACGTACGTCGGTGTCCCGTAATCCCCTTCGACTCGCTAGAAGTGCAGAGTGAAACCAAGAAGGATCCAACAACCCTTTTCTAAAGCCCAAAATACCCATATCCCTTTCTAAGACAACAACACAATGTGGCTTGTGCGATTATACTGCTCCTTATTTCTTCTACTCCCGGTCGTCCTCGCTGCGCCATTGTCCCAGTGGCTTCTCTCAGCGGTTACTACCCGTTGGAGCCAGCACGGAAGCGGTGCTTCTGCACGCGTTACTTGGCGGCAATCGATGCTCCTCGAGGGCAAGCATCGTTATACCGGAGATGGCAGTGAGGTTGCCCCAACTCTCGAGGTATTGACTCGCGCAGAGAAGTCGAGACCTGGCGATAGGTGGCCGTATGAATTTTCGTCCTTGACTCCGGAAATGGTCAGCGGGTTGGATTCGTCAGAGGATAACAAGGACGTTGTGTTCAGGTCGTCTGAACCGCAGCTGGGCTTAGATTCACCGTCATCAGACCTAGGTCGTGTGGAAGAACATTCAGCACCCAGTGTTTCCGCTTTCACCAGCGAACATGCATTGGAAGAGAACAAAATCCAGGAAACCTCAATGAGAGTCGTCAAATTTCGTTACGTAACTCTATTCTCTAGGGAAAAGGAACAATCAGCTCTTGCAAGTCCATTCCCAGAGTTAGAGGATCTATTTTCCTTCTCTGAGAGTGTCGATTTGAATGGATGCAAAGGCCTTTCCTCCATTATAGTGTGGATATCTGCGCGTCCCCTCCGTGCCTGGACCGCTGTGTTTGTGCTCATGTTTGTTCTCTTCATCCTCTCAGTTATAATCGTGGAGACCACGACGGCGTTGGCAAACCTTGTGATCTCGACATGGAAAACCCGGAACTCGAAAGGAATCCGGCTTGACGGTGCCGAGCAGAAACTTAGCGCTGTGTAAGAAAGGTCGCGGAGCTAAGAGAACATCAACGACTACAGAAGATGAGAGATACGAAGTCGGATGCCATGATACCTCCCTTGTCACTCTGCAAATCGATTCGTCTATTCAGGACCCCCTCATTTTGCATCACGATCAAATCTTCTCCCCCGCATTTACCGTCCCGCATTATGTTCGATTGCAGATCAAGCTTCTCCTCATTATTTTTCTCTCCCCGCACGAGCTTCGATCACCATGTCTTTGGTCCTGCTCAAACACATCGAACAGTCTCCGATTGTCCATGCCCATAAAGCCTTGCAAGGCGGAGGAAACCGGGCTATGGAGTGATCTTCCCGGCTACATTTCGCCCAGCTGGAACGGCACAGCTGTTTATGATTATTTGAATTTGATACCCTTCAAGTTTACAACTGCACCTCACCGCGAGTGCCCCAAGTCTTTGTTTTTCTGATTACCTGTCCTCATTTTTATCGCAAGAGCTATAATTATTTAAGAACGGCTAGAGGGCAGTCATGCCCTATTCGCTGCGGAGCACACTGCTTCCCTGACACGAGTTTCGTTTTATGTTGGGAGTGACATTCATATATAGATATATTGGTGGATTCCATTTTCAAGCTGAACATGGGTTCAATGGGGAAACAAAAAAATCTAATTGGCAAGCATCGCATGCACAAAGCCAAAACAGGAAAAAGAAAAAAGGAAAATATCATTAAATATGATCCATCCTCCGTAAATTAATTCATCATCAAAGCATTGAAGTCGAGCCTGAGATGCGTGGCTCTCGGAGAGAATAGGGATCGCGCGTGCGTTAAATTCCGTCGGATGCCGGTGGACCCTTGTAGGCTGTTGGAGAGAACACACAAAAGTTAGCTTGTCGAGACGCGAATTCAAAGGGGAAAAACGAAAAAGCAAAAAGGATAATAATATAATCCAGACAAGGAGCACATAAGTGAGCCATTGAACCTACATTTCCTCGCATACACAACATACCACACCGCCGATAACACCAGGAAGCCCGCGAACACCACACTCGCATACGACATCGATGTCGCCGTCACCGGCAACGCAGTCGGCATGCTGAACAGTACCAGCTCAAACGCAATCCACACCAGCGCAATCGAATTGACAACCGGCCCGATGACGCGACCAAGATTCCACTGCGCCTGCAGCACCTCGCGCCGGCCGTACCATACGCTGATGCCGATGGGCATCGCGTAGCTGACCGCCAGCGCGATCACGCCCACGGACACGAACGCGGTGAAGGCGCTCGAGCTACCGATGTTGATGATGCCCAGGAGCATCTCGACGAGGGTCACGAGGGCCAGAGCGTACACGGGCACGCCGAGTTTCTTGTTCACCCGCGCCCAGACACTGGCGAGCGGGATGGCGTCGTCGCGCGCGAAGGCCCAGGTTGTGCGGGACGCGGCTGTGGTGATGCTGATGGAGCAAAAGAGCGTGACGATGAGGACGAGGGTCATGAGGCCTAGGGCGCCGCCGGGGGAGTCCATGACCACGCTGAAGATGTAGGGGAGAGCTTGCCCGCCTGGTGCCTGTTCGATTATATCCAGGAGTGGTGGGAGGGTGACGCAGATCGGGATGATGAAGAAGAGGCCTGCGATACCTCCGACGGGCACGCACAAGCTGATTGCGCGGGGCACTATGACGGCTGGATTGGCGACTTCTTCGGCCATGGAGGAGATCATGCCAATGGCGGAGAAGCAGTATGCCACTGGAAGAAGGCCAATGAAGAAAGTGAATTCACCCCAGCCGGCTAAGGAGGTGTCATAATGCGTGAGGGCGTATGAAATACTGTGTCTACCGGCTCCCGCTTTGACTGAAAGGGCGATCATGATGATTATGATGGTGAGTGCTGTCCAGCCGGCGCAGACGATGTCTATCTGTGGGAGAAAGCGATTGCCAAAAGCAACAATCACAAAGGCCAGGAGGCAGACGGCGTAAAAGATGAGGACCAGTTGCCAATCTGTTGCAACCCATGTTGGATGGAAGAGTGATACCGTTGCTGCTATTAAAGAGGCGAATCCGAAGTTGACGGAGAGGGTGATCGTCCAGTTCCCGATGAGCCATACCCATCCCGTCACGAACGACAGAATCACTTTGTGCTTTTGGGCAATCTGGAATGACCAGTAGTATGGCCCTGCTGACGTTGGATATCGTGATGCAAGCTCGCTGAGCGAAAGGGCAATGCATTCGTCTAGGACAAGGACGGCTAGCCATCCTATGAATATGGAACGTTGTCCGCCTCCGTATATGGAGCTAAGCAGAGGCCCTCCCTCCCCATACGGAATAGCAGCGATCGCGAGCGATTGAAAGAGGAGTGTGATCAAAGAACGATTGCGTTTTAGTTCAGGGACATATCCCAGTACTTCGAGGGTGTGGTCGGTGTCTCGAATATCGCCACCTAGCTCGCTGCTCTCATTTGTATCGGAACCAGCGATGTCCTTCGGCTTGTCTTCGAAAATCGACATGATGTTGCGTGTCTCGGTGGGTGCCCTTGGTCTCTAGGTCTCGGGTCCTCTCTAAGGGCAGGCCTTCAGGTCGAAACGTCGACCATATAGAATGGATGAGCCCTTCAATGCTCAATCAAGCAATGGAAAAGGAAAAATAAAAATGAAAATGGGATAGCCGACCATCTAGGTCTGCTAAAGCAAAAACAGAAGAAGCCGAATGGGTATACCTTATCCCTCTTATTTTGAACTTAACCGACTGTGCAACTAGTATGCTGAACACATCTCACTGGATGATACATCCCAAGGTGACATGTTTGCATACATATATATATATATATATATAACGGCTATGTCGTGGTCTCCCCCTCCCTTGTCGGTATATGGATGTATATACCCCGGGATATCCATTGCATTTGCCTACAGGAACAGTGACAACTTGATCTGGTCGGTTACTTGGTGCTAGTGTAACTGTTGGTCGTGTTATCATGAACCAAACATGATAAAACGATGCGAATTGCACTAGCTAGCATAAAGCATATCTTATCCACCAACAATCTCAGACAAACAAGCTTGGAACCGCTGCATCATGCGGCAAGTTAGGTTAAATAGCTCCATCCAATGATTAGCACGCAGAGCAGACCCAATTCCATAGGAAGTTTTGGAAACTTCTACGTCGGTCGGATCTTTAAAACTCCCGCAATGCTGGCCCAGTTATAAGATAAATCCAGCCCATTGACTGAGATAACGAGTTGAAAATACATATGAGGTTACTACGTCAAAGTTCGAATATGCCTCTTTTCTAGACAGAGACGCAGTTATTTGCAGTTCAAGAATGCGCAGGTCTCCATGGCGAGAAGCAGTGTAGCCTTGACAACAACGACTACGTCAATCCCAACTTAGTCGTTTACCTCCTGGCCACGAGAGACGAGCTAGTCAGGATTTACGGGGAAACTTTACTGGAATCGGCATGACCACCATGTGTCCGGTCCTCGGGACATGGACCTTTGCTGGTGGCGTTCAGCTCTACGTTTTTGTACTGTGTACATCCCAGCTACATCATCTGCTTTGGTTTGAATAGCATTTGCATTGGTCGATATGTCTGCTTCAACGAAAGTGATAACACTTGATTGGCAGATTCCTGGCTCCCAGCGGTCGTGTCCTACTGTGGATGCGTACGGAGTATGCCGGCGAGCCATCATTCCAGCGACTTCCAAGGGTTGCTGGCCTCCTTTTCGAGCGGAATGTAAACAAATTTCCTATCAATCATCGGGTTCCCAGCTGTTACTTTTTCTATCAGCCACGTCAATTTTGTCAATGCAGGAGATTCGAATAGATAAAAGAGCATTCATTCATGATACGGTGTTGACCGAGATAACCATTATTTATCAAGAGCACAGCAAACCCCGTTGATGTTCATGTCAGTGGGTAGACGATAAGTACCCAGTACTTCTTTACCCAGTGCCGTCCCACGACATCCTCGTACTTATATGCCCGCTGGCCACCGATCCTCTGCTTAGCCCTGACTCAGAAGACTTGACGGCCTGCTGAACTCCGCATCTTGATCTTGTTCCCTTCCCCACAGCCTCACATCCAGCCAGTTCTGACTCCGCAGACTCCGCATCTCCAAATCTCGCTTGCTTGTCTCCTCGTCAACCTGCGGCTTGGTTAGAGTTCGTTTTACCCCGGATTTTTCAGGAATGGGTTTTGTAAACTTCTTCCCCGCAACCGCGAAACAATCAGCCAAAAGCGATCGGCTTTGTGGATGAGTATACCCTCGTGCGGAGACGGCAATCCAAGAGAGATTTGAGCTGAATGCAGTGTGCTGACGAAGGACTTGCGTTGCATGGCTTTGGCTCATAACTAAAGAGTTCTTCTCCTCACCAGATTGACAGACCCTGATTTTAGGATTTCAAATTACTGTCTTCAAATTGCTTTTTGCGCGGATCACTTCGTCGCCTTTGCTGCAATAGGTAGCTGAGCGCTTGGTTCTACAGGGTGTTATTCCGGCCCTGGTCGTTGTATTCCAGCAGCTAGTATCCAAAGCTGTGGTTGTTTTGTGAGTATCTACAGGAGTAGCGGGCTCAAGCTCGTCAGATTGCTGTCCTTAAAAAGAAAGAGAGAAAGAAAAAAGAACAAAGAAAGGAAGAAAGCAAAGTACTTTGAGATTTACGCGTTTGTCAAAATCTTTTTCCATTTCCCGTCCAGTCGAAACCCTCAAAACCTTGCCGGCTGGCTTTCGTGGGCAGCTCGTACCCAAAACCCTGGATATCTTGCCCGAAAAAGGTGAAATCGGGGCTAGTCGATGGATGACGACCCTGAAATTCAGTCTAAAGAGAATCTGGAACGCACTCTAAAATCCCAGCGAACGGGGCCTCAAGAGGCCATGGAGAGGCGTGAGTGGTTGGTTCTACGGAGAAGTGCGATTAGGGGTGGGGAACGGCATTAGGGCTTAACTTCGCTGGTTGGGTGAAGCTGCACCAACTTTCTGGGGACGGCTGGGATCGCAATACCCATTTTGGCGATGGGTTTTCGAAGAGGATGGCTGAGGTTTGATTTGAGCAAGCAGCAAGTCCAAAGACCAGCAGGAATGAGGCCAGCTTTTCAGGGATATCTTCGGCCCAGTAGTGATGATTTTCTCCCAAACCAAGATTCTGAACAGATCACTGTGAGGTGCTTGAGTGGCCTGAACAATTATCTCCATGCGGAATCTCCTCTGGGAGTGGCATTCGTGCGGGGGATCTGGCAGGAATGCGTGTACTCTCCACTCGCACGAAGCGGGGTTCGTTTGGCACTGATATTTAACTCACCTTTTGTTCTCCTCGCAAGAGAATCCCGTTTCTGAGGCGTCTTGCCCTGCCGAAGCTCCCGATTTCGTTTCATACTAAGTCGCAAATCGATGTGACGGCTGCCCCAGGATCGTAAACTGCGATACACCGAGCATTGGATTCGCTGGGCGGAGGCTTCGCACCATTCTATGAATATGGTCTGCAGACACCATCGGTTTACTAGCAAAGGCTCGCAAGAAGACAAATACTCCCGAATTTTTTCGCCTATGCCGCTGAAGGACAGGTGTATCGCGGCCACTGACGCTTGTACAGTGTGTGCATACTTGAGATGCACCACAAATGATTTTCGGGGGGCTTCGGAGCATTCAAGATCGAGGGATCTTGTTGCTCTAAATCGCGTCCTTGAACGATTGTCCCCGTTCAGTCGTATTTTGAGATACTCTGTTTTCGTTGCAATAACCCCGGATATAAAAGATTCATCTGCGTGGGCCCTACTTCTATTTTCTCTTCATACTATATTTTGCTACTCTCGAAAGTGCTGCTCTTCGGGAGCCACAAAGGGCGTGACAAAGTTGCAGGTGCCATAGTATGTACATACATACAGCGATTGTCTCTTGAAATATCTCGCGACCTCGCAATATTATCTCATGAAGCCATGCCAGTTCCGAAAACCCATTTAACGCGAAAATCGCCTTGGAAGCCAGATTGCGAGCCATCGGCTCTGTTGCAGAGCGATAAGTTCATTTCTCGGCTCTAAGAGGCCAATTAGAATTCCCATCTGCGCTACGGTGATTCCGTGGCACGTTAAAGAATGCCACGGAGAGCGCTGGGCTGGGTCGGGTTGCTAAGAAACCATGGAAATGCGGTCCAGGGTGATGGAGCTCCGGAGCCAACAGATCCATAATGTGGAGAATGCTTGCGGTATCAAGCGAAAGCAGCGAATGGAAGACAAGCAGAAATCAGTGAAAATCCATGATGTTCCTGTGATGCATTCGTCACAGCCGACAAGGCCGCCCGATCTCGGCTTCATGCTCTCCACGCCCCGCCGCAGAACTATAACTACTACCTTGTCATCTTGCGGGGTAGCTCACCTCCATCGACAGTTTTTCAATCCTCCTCCATCTACATTTACGAATACAATTTAAAAAAAATATCTCTGGGAGAACCGATATTTTGAGGAGGATCATTGTTGAAAGATCAATTGCCTTGACACCATCGAGATGGCGAAACAGTATGAGCTCCCGTTCCAGGTACGTCCAGCGCCACCGCCGCTCTCAGATCCACAGGCCCTGCATTTAGCTACCTCTCGTATCCCTGCAGTCTTTAAGCCACCTCTTCCTGCTGCCCTTCGTCGCCTGTCGAACACCTGCAAAGGTAAATCCAAGGCTAATCACTGGGCAATTTGCAGCTCGATGACCCTAGTCTCCTCCACTTCGATTCATTCGTAAATAATGAATGGGTCACCGCTGCAGACGGAAACCGATTTGAGGTCGTAGGTACGTGATACCCTCTTGAAAGTGACTCGCACCATTCATCCTAACGTCGAATCCCGTGTTGTTAGATCCCGGAACGGGTAAACCATGGGCTACCTGTCCCACGAGCACCGCGAAAGATGTTCCCAGCACAGTTGAAGCGGCCCACGCTGCATTCGAGGAATACAAGAAGATGAACCCGCGCCAGAAAGCGATGCTATTAATGAAATGGGATGAACTTATTCGTGAAGCTCGTTCAGATCTGGCAAAGATCCTTACACATGAGACTGGCAAACCAATTCCAGAGGCATTAGCAGAAATCGACTATGCATTGGGATTCACTTGGTGGTTTGCCGGTGAAGCAGAGAGGATTCATGGTTCAATCTCTACTCCTGCAGCTCCGAACCGTCGCGTTTTCACAATCAAGCAACCAATCGGCGTCGCTGCCGCTCTGGTACCCTGGAACTTCCCAATCGCCATGGTCTTGCGCAAAGCCAGCGCTGCATTCGCTGCCGGCTGCACGATGATCGTTAAACCTAGCCCCGAAACCCCGATCAGTACACTCGTCCTTGGACACCTTGCCAAAAAGGCCGGCTATCCTCCAGGCGTCTTCAATGTTCTCACAACTGACTTAGACAGCACCCCATCCCTCAGTGAAGCTCTCTGCAAACATCCTCTGGTCAAAAAGGTGACCTTCACCGGGTCCACACGCATAGGCAAACTTATTGCCTCCCACTGTGCCCACGGCCTGAAGAAACTCACCCTCGAACTCGGTGGAAACTGCCCCTTTATCGTTTTCGACGATGCCAATTTGGACCAGGCCATCTCCCAACTCATGACTCTGAAATGGCGACACGCTGGCCAGGCCTGCATCACCGCGAACAGAATCTACGTCCAGTCTGGTATCTACGACAAATTTGTCCAGCTATTCAAAGAACGCACCGCTGCTCTCGTAGTAGGCCACGGAGCGAAAGAGAGCACCACCATGGGACCCGTCACCACACCTCGCACTCTCGAGAAAGCCGCAAACCAAGTTGAAGATGCACGCAAATTGGGTGGGAAGGTTATTCTCGGCGGAAAGCCCAAGACCGATTGTGGAGGTGGATATTTCTTTGAGCCAACTATCATCACAGATATGACCCAGGAGATGTTAATATCGCGAGAGGAGACTTTTGCACCCATCGCCGCCGTGTATAAATTCGATACAGAAGAAGAGGCGGTCAAATGGGCTAATGACACGAGTATGGGATTGGCGAGTTATGCGTTTACCAAGAATGTTGATCGAATGTGGAGGATGTTGGAGAACCTGGAGGCGGGTATGATTGGAATGAACACAGGTATTGTCCATTTCCCTAATCTCTCGCCTTTTTTTTCCCTTCTGTCTGAGAGGTTATTTGCTGATTCATCTTTTAGGCAATTCGTCTGCTGCTGAGTCACCATTCGGCGGTATTAAGGAGTCAGGCTACGGCAAGGAGAGTGGCAAGGATGTCGCTGTTAATGAATACTTGATAACCAAGACCGGAACATTTACGCTGGAAGGACAATATTAAAAACATTTCATATTTTACAGTACTTATGAGCCCATGATAGCGAGGTTTTTTGGGGCCCGAAAGTCCCGGCTAAGTTGAGCATGCTATGTGTTAATCACACACCTCGGGCCGTTTCAAATGCATGAGAAAGCTGAATTCCATCTACTTACTTCACCTATATATTTATCGAGAAGACTAGAAATGAGTTAACATTATACATTATTTACCGTGATATACACCGACCGAAACATCAGAACCCCATACATTTCAAATCCCGACTGCGCTGCACATTGACCTCCCTATGCAAAATGTCTTCGCTTATTTTTCCATAATGCAACATTGAACTTCTTAAGACGTGGCAGGCCTTACACGACACGCTTTTTTGGCATGAAACGCCACTTCCACGGCATAAAGACGCGGAATACTATAAGAGGATCCTTGAGGAGTGGCGCATCATCTCCGCCAAGCTTGGGCATCTTCTTCAACAACCCAGCTTTACACATCTCCTCCACCGAATTATGGATCTCTGCATCCTGCGGGATATCTCTTTCGGCTCCAAAGTTCGGCGGCCAGTAGCGGGGATTCCACTCATCATGTTCAAGTTCGAGACGTGTGAAGAACGGTAGGATTTCTATATGAGTGTTAGAAAATGTGTTGTTATCGGAGTGGGCGATTTAGAGCCTACCTATGATCCACCACAAGAATGTTTTACCCCAGGATGCTCCACGGTTTATTGAGAGAAAATCGTGATGATTTGGTATGTTGATGAGAGGTGCGTCTAACGGCGGCTTCGAAAATGAAGACAGGTCTTCACCCATTTCGCGACCAGTTTTCACGTGCTTGAGGTTTTCGATGGTGGACTTTTGAAAAGCGAGCTTGCCGGCTGGTGTATCTTCTAGGGCAAAAACCTCTTCAACCATCCAGGCTAGCGGGATGTCGGATAGCAGGCATTTTAAGCCGCCCTCGTATCGGAATCCGCCACCGACATCACAATGGTTTCCTGCGAACCAGACTTCTTTGATGTCAGCCTTCTTTGACTGCTCTTCAAATACAAAAAGAGCAGGTTTGAACTTGAGACGGCGCTCATGGATGGAGACAGCATGCCGGATGTGTCTTGCAGGAGCCTGTACTCTTCCTTAGCCTTTGATCAATATCTACTGCCGCTACTCCTCCGTGTACTAACCTTTGCTATATATCGGTAAGAGTGCCTTCTGAATGGTATTTCAAACTGAGCAACGCTATTCACACAATCGAACAGACCAAGAAAATGAACTCGGACATCAGGACGACAGAATGTTCGCTTGAATTTCTGCAAGTATTCATCGTGCTCCAGCTCCTTTCTTGTCTTTATTCTCTTTCCTCTTGTCTGCTGCACTTCGCTGAAGGAAGCAAAGATAAACCGCACCATTTCCTCATTGCCTTGAGAAAGCAGGCCAACCATCTCGATCATTTCTGCTAAGAATCTGGCGGTATATGCACCGCGAGAGAAACCGAAGATGTAGATATCGTCCCCGGGTTCATAATATTTCATCAAGAACTTATATCCGCAGCTCACATGGTATTCGAAGGTTCTACCTACGGCTTGGTCAAACAACTGGCTCATGCTAGCCCTCATGCGACCAAACCATGTTAAACCTGAGCCGCTGGACCCAGTGCTAAATGTTCCAATGCCGGCTAAGAAAGCAAGGTCAGCAATCAACCCAAAATAAAAAAAAGCATGTTCCCTAGAATGCTCACGTTGATAGTAGTGATATTGTTTCTTATTATGCCTATCCAGCATCTCATATATTTTGACGACATTAGTATCGGATTCATTTCCTTTGTATCTATTCCCGGTGCCGTCGAAACAAAGGACAAGGCGACGGCCTTCACCAGCCTCAGTTCCCATGGTGGTTTTACACCCCAGTCAGAGATAGTTGAACGAACTATAGATATTCAGTAGTTGAAATGCTGTTGAAAAGCGTTCTGGAGGATTCGACCTGGGGAATAGAATTTGGAGAGCAATCGGCTGTTTATATACACACCTACTACGCTATCAACGCACCATAGTGGGGTAGAATCTTCGTGATGAGCCTCGCGGCTCAAGCTTAAACAGGCCATAGAGCCGGTAGTATGGAGATATGACTGAATACCGCATGCATAACGAGCGGGTGAATATTCGAAAAGAACTTTGATCAGGACCAACATTTCTCAATGGCTCCCAATCATCTTCCGACATCGAGGGTAGTGATTCCCGCAGTGGCCTTGATCTGCACTATTGCCGTCGAATAAAGAGCCGGCAAAAGAACCCCCGGAGTGTTTGTCCGAAAATCAAAATTGAGCAGTTAAAGTTGCGATGTTACCGCCGTTCTGGGCTGAGAACTGTGCTCTAAATAAAGCAACAGGATATTAATCATTTTGAGGGCTGAAGGCTGAGCTCCGTTCAGCCTTATGTCGGATGTATGACAGGATCCTTAACGTGGAAGCCAAGAGTCCCTGGTCTCCAGTGTTCCTCGCTCGTCAAGCCAGCAAAAGTGGTTGGCGGTCTGGCATCGTGATGAGGCTGTGGTTGGTCTGCCCCCACCAACAGTCGCGTAGTGGAGAGGATGTACGGAGTACGGAGTAACTGCAAGCTTCTACTTTTGAAGTGAGAATCCTCGTACGGAGAACTCCGGACAATCAACTCATTGCTAAACCATGGGGGGGTGGTCCTCCGCTGCGAGGGGTGGCCGGATCGGTGACTCGTCCCTCCCTATTCCTTGTTGGTGCTGGGTATGTGAAGATTTGCACTCATGACCAGCATTGGTTAAGCCGAGAGTTTGTCAGCTGGCTGGCGAACTCACCCGCAACTTAGTCGACGTTAATAGTCACCGCTCCATGCGCGGGAAGCGTGTCACAGTGTCTTGCTGCTCGGCTGGTTCAGCCCTGCTAGAAGCGTGGTTGGCGCCAAGAACGCCCGCCGACGTGGAACGGCCTGCTTTAACTAACCTTGGTGGCATCCGTGTCGAAGCAGGACGAGGTGGGCGTGCACAACTGCTAATGATAAACCTACCAGCACATTGAGGAGAGGGTTTTATTCCAATTTGTCGGCAAGAATATTGTCAAGCCACTCGTGCCGTCCTGAACCAAAGACTCTTCCTTCTCTTCGCCTGGAGAGTCTCTCGTCCGCCTGCAGCGCTCAAGGCGCCGGGGAAATGCATGAGTTGAGAACCCCAGCGTTTATCGTAGACGCTCAAATTCGCGATGTGCGTTTCCCCAGTACGAGCCCGCTGCGCAGCAGCTATCCAACGAGCAAGCAAGCCGAGAAGGACGGCGGAATGGAGCGACCTCGGCGCAGAGATCGTGAGTTTAGATAAGCGCCAAGGTGAGGGGTGCATGTTACATAGCCCGTTGCTGGTGATGCGGTAACTCTTCAGCCCGGAATCAAATGAAGAAGTGCAAGGGACAGCTTTTCTTGGATAGATTTAAGTTATTCGAATCAGTTCTCACCCAGACGATATCGCTTCTGCAGTCAAAACTCCGAAGATGGGCGAGGATGACGCGAAGTTACAGGGAGCAGTCCTCGAACCCTCTGGTGGTCTTGCTCTAAAGACAACAGGGCAACTTGCTGGGAATCCAAGCGGCCCTGAAAGCACGGCAATGCACGATGACATTGCAACATTGCCGGATGCCACATCACCAGACCTCCATCTCAGCCATCCAACGGACCAAGAGAATAGCTTCATTTGGAGACTCCAGTCAGTTGCTTGGAAAGACGCCCTGACTGTACCCCAATTTATAGAAGGATGCGCATATGTCACGACCCTCCCACTCGCGAAGAACAAGGGAATGACACAGTGGATTTTGGTGGATAAAACGCTCCCTCCTGGTCGCCGGCAGATATTGGCTTCGTGTGAATCAGTTCGCAAGCGTTCATTGACCAGCGATGCCAACGGAAATGTCACCGAGACAATCACGCATGGCGTTGCCAGCGTCTACTGCAATCCACGGTATCGACGTCGAGGATACGCTTCACGGATGTTGACCGAGTTGGGTAAAGTCCTGGCGACTTGGCAGGTGGAGGGAGTCAGCAAAGTCGCTGCAAGCGTGCTTTTTTCGGATATTGGGAGCAAGTTCTATGCCGCTGTGGGATGGCAACCGTTCTCGAGCTACCACATTGAATTCAGTCCCGCCCCACTTGAGAGCCGCAGTGCTACTTGTGTTCTAGCTGAAGAGGTAGGTCAGCTCTGTGCAGATGACGAATCAATAATCCGCCAGGCTATGGCCCGTCCATATAAGGACGGAAGAGCTAGACACATGATTCTTCCTGATCATGATCATATGCTCTGGCATCACCACAAAGAAGAGTTTGACTGCGAGAAACTGCTGGAAAAAAAGCCGCATATTAAAGGGGCCATTGCAGGAGAACCGGGCAATCGAGTATGGGCTATCTGGATCCATCGGTTTTATAAATCTCCAGACGGGTGTTCGGGCAACGTGCTATACATCTTACGACTAGTCATTGAGAATACCTTACTTCTGGACGATTCCTCCGATGATAACAAACGGCCCGATTTACCGGTGAAAGAGCTTAGAGCAGTCCTGCAAGCGGCGCAGGCTGAGGCAGCGAACTGGAGATTACAACATGTGAAATTGTGGGATCCTTCGCCCCTGGCCGAAGAATTAATCAAACGCACAGGGATAGACCATCGTAGAGTGGTGCGAGAGAATGATGGGATCTGTTGTTTGAGATGGTACGGGGACGGGGACGAGCAGGAAAAGTCGCTGAGTTGGATTGGAAAGCAGAAGTACTGCTGGTGCTAATGCATATCTCTATTCGTGATATGAGGCGATGTCTCCCACCACTTTGACCCTAACCTGCGGTAGCGAATCGTACCGTACGCGGAACTCAGCTTACGAAATCCGGCCAGAAGACAAAGCAGGTTTCCTCATAAAGTACGGATGCGCCATCCTGGCCTACATCATCTAATTGCATGGAGATCCGTCCTTCTGCCTTGAAACCGAGCTTTTCGTAGAAAATTGTTCCCTCGGGTGTGCTCTCAAGGGCAACGGGAATATTCTCTTCCTTGCTGCGACGTATACCCCATCCTACCAGCAAAGAAGCCACTCCCTGGCGTTGATAGCGAGGATCCGTAGCACAGAAGCTTAAACCTGCAAAATACCACATGAAGAAATAAGAAGGTGAGGCGCATTAAAAAGGCAAGCAACTTGGGTATTGAACATAACTTCAAGCTGGTATAAATGGACGTTTGGGATCACTCACGGTAGCAGGGCGTGTTGTGGAGGATCTTTGCGTTTGCAGCTTCGACCTTCGCCGTCCACTCATTTAAGGCGGCCATATTTGTTCCTTCTGGCCATTGCCAGGGCGGTTTCTCGTAGTTCTCGGATTTCAGGATGGGGCGACACCACTTCGCAAAGCCGATGACTTGATCCTCCTCGTTGCGAACAACTAGGACCACCCACTTTGGATCGCGTATTTCGCTAATTGCCTTGTCCCTTAGTGATGTCCATAAACCCTTGCGGACAGGAGGGGTTGGGAATTGCGCGATGAACTGCAAGTTTGCCTCGAATGCGGCGATGTGGATGTCGGCGATGCAGGCCGCGTCCGACTCTTTCGCCTCGCCCAGAGTCTTCATCTGTGTTTTCAGTGGCATCGCTTTTCTTGTTCTGTTCTGACCAGCAGTGAGCGAGATTGATGCTCTTGCTCTTGCTAAGGTTTATACGTATTTTTCAGTCTTCCACGAAGGGCGCTTCACTCGCCGAGCGGCGCATTCTTCGGAGATGTTTATCCAACAATACTCCGTGCTTGTGTCTCCTTTAGCTGCAAGTAGCCGGCCCCACGGTACACGGAGCTTCGGAAGAAGCGTAAGTGCCCTTAACTAGGAAATGGAGGGGTACTCGTTGTTCTGTAGACTGTGGTGTGTGTCTCTGGACGGATGCTCTCTGTTCTTTGCCCACATACGGAGTACTCCGTGTTCAAAGGAGATCTCATGCCAGTCATGTAGTGGGAAGCTGGGAATAGTAGCTCAGGGAATTTTGGGCTTAGATTCGGGCAACAGGAATCGTGTGAAGTGTGTGGGGTTTGGCGGGCTAGTCAGGTTTGTTGAAATAACTTGTCAGCTCAGGGGCATCCGTCAAAGTTTTTTGCCTCTTCGAGAGAGCCTTTTAGATGAGAGCTCCATACTCGGATAGCTAACCAAAACAAGCGAATGTTAGCAGTCTTCGCACCCGTTCCGTGCATTTTGTTGTCCTGGACTTTGTTTCTGGCCCAACTACCTCAAGTGATGGCTGGTTACAGCAAGACTGCAGGCTGCTGGTGGCATGTCATGCTGTGTCACTCTAGCAGGGGAGGGGGAGGCTGATTTCGCAACATGGGAACTTCACATCCATGGTGAATGTGGATATCCCGCTGCAGAGTTTCCGGTGAGCTTCCCTCATTCACACACCATTTAGCTGATTAAATGTATCCTAAGCTTTCGTTGTAGGTAGTTCACCCAGTAACTAGTGATTGTCCACCAAAGAAGCACGATCGAGGTCGAACGCCCTGCGGCCTGGCGACCGGAAGATGGCTGACCTTCAAGACCTGCGATACCTTATCTACAGCCATCCTATCATTGATAACCATGCCCACAATATCCTCAGAAAAGATACTGCAACCGATTACGCCCGGTATCCGCTAGAGGCAGTGACTTCTGAAGCCCAGGGGGAGGCATTGATCGATCACGCCACCAAAACCCTCGCCCACCATAGAGCTGTCAATCAGCTTGCCGGGTTGTATGGCTGCGAGCCGGAGTGGGAGTCTATAAAGGCTGCGAGGCAAAAAATAGTTGAAAACGAGTATAATGGGCTGGTGAAACGGTGCTTGGAAGGGACGCATACACTGCTAATCGACGACGGGCTGACCGACGGTCGGGAGGTGGAGGTCTTTTCATGGCACGACGCTTTCACAAGTAGCCCGACTAAGACCCTAGTCCGAATCGAAGCTGTTGCGGCAAAACAAATGGAAAAGCACGTTCAAGACCTGCGAAACCGGGTTCCTCCAATAACTATTCAAACAGTGCAGATAGACCACTTCTTCTCTTATCCTGACTTTCGAGAAGGATTTGTGAAGGCCATACAAGATTCGCTAGATGATCCTAATGTGGCCGGATTTAAATCGGTTATCTGCTATCGAACTGGACTAAAAGATATCAAATGGCCCTCTCAGGGCGAATTACAGACGTCATTTTTCCGCATCCTCTCTGCTACCCTCGAGAATGGAGAGAGCCGTATTTGTGACAAACCTTTAAATGACTGGATTCTCCGGATGACCCTTCGTTGCATTCAACGAAAATGGGCTGGAACCGGTTCAAAGAAACCTATCCAGTTCCATACAGGGCTTGGTGACACTGACATTGATTTGAGCCTGTCCAATCCAGCGCATCTCCAATCTCTTATTGAGGAATTCCGCGACGTTGATTTTGTGTTACTGCATTCATCGTACCCATATACTCGGGAAGCCGGGTATCTGGCATCTATGTACAGCAATGCCTATCTAGATATTGGAGAAGTATTCCCGATGATCAGTAGAGATGGTCAGCTATCAATTCTACGCCAGTCTTTGGAATTGGTCCCTACATGCAAGATTCTCTGGAGCACCGACGGGCATTTTCATCCGGAGACATACTTGTTGGCGAATAAGCAATTCAGAGAGATAATGGATACGGTGGGTGATACATCCCGTTATCATAAACTAATGCTAATTCGCTTCAATAGGTTCTCGTCGAATGTGTCGAGAAGCAAGATTTTACTTTCTCCCAAGCAATGGATGCCGCCAAGGATATTATGTTTAACAATTCCAATCTACTTTACAAGCTTAATCAGACACCTAAATTCTCTCTCTCGGATACTGCTCAATGCAATTCCGGATCCCTGGTGACGTCCAAAAAGGCATCTTCGATTTTGGACACGTTTTTGAGGAGCAATCCACACGTAGAGTTTATATGGGCTATATTCATTGATTACACAGCTACTATCCGTGTTCGCATGTTTTCGATTCGAGAGTTTATGAAATTGGCTGGGGGAAAACGCAGGGCTGGAATTACTTTGGCGGTATTCAATATTCTCCAGACCGACGCAATAGTCCCTCCGCATCCACTTATTGCTGGTCAGTTTTATCTAAAGCCCGATCTAGACACTCTGAGTGTCAACATTGGCCTCTCATCAAACAGCGCCACCGTCATGACCTTCTGGGAGACCGAAGATGGCGGACCGCAGGATGGTTGTCCGAGGTTAACCCTCGAGAATATAGTTAACAGGTGTGAAACGCAATTCAACCTCAAACTTTTATGTGGTTTTGAAGTTGAAGTGGTCTTTATGGAGAAATCCACTTCCGATGAAGGTTTAACTGTTTACAAACCTTGGCTCATGAATCATTCATGGTCGAACATGACATCCGACACCCGCCGTGCTTTACCCCTTATTGAAGAAATTGTCCGCGAGCTGGCGCAAATAGACATCCACGTTGAGCAATTTCATGCTGAATCCAGCCCTGGCCAATTTGAGTTCATTCTCCCTCCCGATTCGCCGCTGGCCGCGGTAGACACACTCCTCAAAGCCCGGCAGACAATTGTCCACTTAGCTGAACGCCATGGCCTCCGAGCAACTCTATACCCACGCCCATACTCTTCTGCAGCCGGAACAGCCGCACATGTTCATATCTCGATCAATCCACCCACGAAACAAGCTTCTTTCCTTGCTGGATTGTTGAACCATTTACCTGCCATCCTACCATTCACATTCCCACAGGATGCCAGCTACGAGCGTGTGAAGGAAGGGATCTGGGCGGGAGGTGTTTGGGTTGCATGGGGACGGCAAAATCGAGAGACACCGGTGAGAGCCATACGCGGTGGCCATTGGGAGATCAAGTCCATGGATGGATTGGCGAATCCATACTTGGGCGTTGCGGCAATAATTGCAGGTGGTTATTTGGGGATGCGATCCGAGCTGGAGTTAAAAATGGAAGACTGCAGTGGTTCGTAGCCTGTCCATTTTTCGTAATCTTCACATTCTCCCCACTTGATTCTAAGTGTGGGTCATGGCGTGATTAACACGTTTCTCTTCATAGTTGATACAGCTTCCCTCTCTCTCGCCCAGAGAGAAGCGCTAGGCATTCAAGCCCGCATGCCAACTTCGTTGGACCAGGCACTCGCTGCGCTAGAAGCCGATACGGATCTTCAAAGCATCCTGGGTAAATGGGTTGAAAAGTATATCGGCGTTCGAAGAGGCGAGCACAATATGTTGAGCAAGATGGGCAAGAAAGAGAGGAAGACTTGGTTGATTGAACGTTACTGAGGTATAAGTAGGGATTGGGTTTTGTTTTGGGGGGAATTGTTGTTTAACTATTGAGATTGTCGTCAGGTATGACTTCCATTTTACAAATCAGGGATTTTGACATTCCTTTAAAATATCGGGCTATCATAGCCACTGATAGTGTAGCTAAGAGCAGTGGAGGAATCAAGGACCGTGTTAATATCAACCACTTCTAATGCGTGTGTATATGATGCCAGATATCTTCAGTAAAATCATACCACCTCACAACCACTCGGCCGTCTAGTACAGAGTGAAATACAACAGGCTAAGGAGTCATACGCAATCATAAGCTCATCACACATAGGAACAGATGTGAGTGCAGAAAGGAGATAACACCAAACAGAATGATACCTCGCAGAATTCTTTTGAAAAGAAACACCGAGCAGAGAAGTAAAACAAATCAGTCATCCCAGAATAACACGCAAATAAGGGAGTCTTCATCATGATCATCATCACTCATCGAGAAATCCACCAACATGCAAGACTTAACAGGAGAGAGAGAGAGCAAGGAAAAAAAAAAAAAAAAAAAAATACACCATAAACGTATACATCTCGAGCGGCCCCTTTTTTTTTTTCAAAACTTCTCCATCAACCTCTTTCTAACCGTCCACATGCGGGCCCTCTTCCCGTATATATACATCGGGATCGAAAACAACATACAAGCCAAATGAATGCCACCCAGGGCTACAAACACCGTCTTTGCGCCGTCCGAATGCAACCAGTCTACAAAGAATAGAGAGAAGACGAAGCCGTGAAGTACGTCTGGACAAGAATCTAGTTAGTACAAGGACATTTTCATCTCTTCTAGGGTAAAAGAGGGTTAAGGAACGTACTTTTGCTGAAGTTCAAGGTGACCAGCGCTTCGCCGGCGTACTGTCGGTAGCTATCTACGCAGAACGTGATGCTGGTCGTACTTCCAAGCGTGCAGCCAAACGATAGGATGCCGAAGAACACAGTGGGAACAATCCATTTTTCTTTCTCCTGGGCGCTCCACCCGAAGCCCATGAGTCCCATCGCCGTACATATCGCGATGGGAGCGGACATCACGAGACGGAATTCCGGCTCGTATATTCCGCCGTTACGACGGGCCATCCAGCGGACGATAATGTCCGAAACTTTGCCCGCAACAACAGTCCCGAGGATTCCGCCGACAAATGGAGAGATGTATACCAGACCGGTGGCGAGGGCTGAGAAATTGTATGATTCTTTGTTGCGATAGATTTCTGCTACGGCCTCGGAGAGGACGATCAGCCAGCCTACAGAAAGAGCGTAGACCATTGACGACCATAAGACGGCGGGGTATGCGAAGAGGATAAACGGACGGGTCATGACGCGGAACCAATTGTCGCGGGCGATACGGCCATTCCAGGGTTTCAGTGACTGAGAGAAACTGACAGGTGGTTTGGAACGAAGGTTACTAGTATAGATCTGCTGCAGGGATGCATGAAGCGGATCCGCGCTAGCATCGACGGAGATATCTCGAGAAACAGGCTGTGAACGGGCTGACTCGAGGTCCAAGACGTCCTTCCGCGTTGTCGAATCTTCTTCGGTGCTAGGTGGAGTTAGAGCTGACGCTGGTGGAACGGAGAAATACCCTTCAGCAACCGTATCGCCCGCTGGTTCACCCTCAACATGTTTCTCATCCAACACTTGATTGTCAGAATCCCGCGGATGCTCGCCGCTTCGTCTCATGTCCGACTTGACATCATCAGCAAAATCGACACGGAGGTCTTTCTGTTTCTTCTGCGTAGATGCATCTCTTGCTTTTTGCCGGATTTCAGTAGGGGTGACCGGTTCCGGTGATCGACCCCGGAACGAGTGAGCCACGATATCAGATACGCTTCTGCGTGCCTTTGGACGCTTGGTCCGCGGCCGAGGAGTCCTGTCCCAGAATGTTTCTGGCACGAAAAAGAATACTAATACAAGGCCAAATGCAATAGTAATCGCAACGACCCTGAACTGTCATCAGCCCTCTTGACCCCAAGAATTAGAAAATCGAGCTGATGATACTTACCAGAATATCCAACGCCATCCTAGCCCTTCTGTGATCGCCGCACTGACAAGTGGAATCAAATTCTTACCTCCTAACAACAAAAGAGTATAGATGCCGACCCGATACGCCCGCTCATGCAGGAAGAAAATTTCCGCGATAGTAGCAGAAGGCAGACACTCCACAGGGCTCACAGCGATGCCCTGGAAGATTCTAGCAATAACCAAGCTTACGTAGGTTGGAGAAAGAGCACACCACACGGCAGAAATGATGAACATCGTAGCTCCGGCGATGTACACCGGCCGTTTGCCAAAAAGAATAGCTGTGGGCGACATCACCACCGAGCCGATGCCCAGCCCAAGCATGTAGAGCCCGGTGGTCAGTGCGACCTTTTGGAACGAAACATTATACTCTTCCGAAACGTCGTTGAACGCAGCGGCCAGGATGGGCGTCATTCCACCCCCTATCATGCAGTAGAAACCAAGAGAGAGCAGAGCGAGGTCTCGACGCCACTGTGGCCAGTTCAGAGGGTCGTTTAACGACTCCTCCGGTTGGGGATCCAGCACAATCTTGCCGTCCGGAGTGCGTTTCTGCTGGGGGGCCGGATTTCGAGAAGAAGATCGAGAAGGGGGATAAGGCGAGGGGAGGGACGAGGCAGACACTCTGGCAGGCTGTTGTCTGAGGCCGAGCGGTTCGTTCCGACTGGATGTAAGCAAGAGAATGGTTCCTAGGATAACAATATAAGTCAGAAGCTTGCGGGGACCAGAGGTGTGATCTGAAGTGACCTACCGGGAACTTCTTCCGTCTGCTTGTCGCTAAGGATCCCCATAGTCCACCTATCCCGGGGTCCATAGTTGTTGTCGTCGTCTAGAACGGCCTCCAAATCAGGGCCGTCCTTTTCAACTCCTAAGAATTTTTTCCACGTAACCTTTCGGGGAGCAGAGCTCTCCCTGTGCTCAGAGGTTTCGCCATCGTTGCTGGCCGTGTTTTCGTTGCTTCTAGAGTGCGAGATCTCGATGGTATCTGAAGGGATGTCTTGGGCCATTTGTGGAGCCTGGGAGGGTGTGATTCGCCCTTGGACTGGGTACACAGCTGGCCAAAGAGATTTTTCTTTCGCGAAATAGCTTTTTTACCTGTCTAGTTGGCGGAGCTTGACGCCGTTGGAGGGTGGCGAGCAGGGCGAGGAGTGAAAGCACCGTATTTAAGCGGTACACTCCAGGGACAGGGCGGGAAGACACTGGCTAGAAGGATCATCAGGAAAGGATTGGCATTTGGAGCGGAGAAGTGTTTTTCTTTTTGAGACAAAGCGGCATGCTCGATAAGCTCGGGGGGTCTGTGGTTTTGACTCACCTTCCAAAGGTTCGAGGTGCCTTGGGGGGGTGTCGGGCGGAGAGGTGCGAAATCTAGCTCACGGTCGGGCGTGCTCGAGGGCGGATCTGGGACCTCAATATATATAACCACGGAACAGACATCTCCCAAGCCTGCCTCCAGGACCAACGATGCAGCACTCGAGCTGCGCGTGGTCATCCTCTTTTCTTATCTTTGTTTCTTAGCACCCGGCGAGTTGTCCAACTGCCCCAGGCCGGCGGTGGAGCGCATGTGACAAGGGGGCGTCTCTAGCGGCGTTGCTCTCCAGCTCCACGACGGCTCTCGCGTAGGCAAAACGTCGGAGGAAACAAAAAAAGCCAAAAAAAAAAAAAAAAAAAAAAAAAAAAAAAAGGGAACGAAGCACACACGTTGCGTAGGTTTTGCCTTGGTCGGGAGAATGCGAAGATGCAATTGGAAGAAACAGTCACTGATCAACGTCGCGGTTCTCTGTGATCGGGATGCGCAGCTCGCAAAATCCCTCCGGGCGCATCGGCTGCAGCTGGAGGTGGCGTGCTGCACTCCACAACGCCAATGCTCGGCGGGTTGGCCACGAGCTGGCGGCCTGCACGCTCCAAGGTGCTTCCTCGCCCAGCACCCGTTGGCTGGGCTCCTCCCAGACGGTTTACAACTTGGTTTCGGTTGGATCTACGGCTATGAGTCTATGACAGCATCCAATGCAGATGTTGACTCTCTTCAGACGGCCCGCTCACGGTGCGCGCAGAAAGGCCCGCCAACGTCCAAAGCTTTCATCGTTCTTTTGCATCTCGGGAGGATTTCGGCCGCAGTTCCCCATGTCCGCCGCGTGATCAGACATGTCCACTCCTCTCCGCGTGGGTGGCAGATGAGCAGTGTCGTCATAGCTCCGCGCATCTTTCTTTGAGGTCTGTGGGCGGTTGTTTCATCGCTCCACCCAGCAGAGAGCTTTGCCCGGGCGTTGGTCCGCACACGGCAAAACACGCCGTCAATCCGCGGAGACTTGGCTGGTCGCCGCTCGCCAATCACCACCCCGAACATGGAGCTGCGAACATTCCACTGCCAACCACGAGCCGGCGTCAGATCATCTCCTCTCGCAAGGTGGCTTGTCCTGTGAAGCCCAGAGGAGCGAAGTTAAAACTCTGCTCCGTATAAGATAACTTCCCGACTCTCTCGAACCTTCGACCTCCCCCAACCTCCAATTATCCACGATCGAGTTCTATCTTGCTCAGATGCTTGCCCCCAAGTTCCCTTCTTCACTCTCGTCGCATCGTGCATCGCTGGCTGACTCGCTCTGCAGGAATGCCCCTCCGCACTTCTCCACATCCACCACCACAGGAATATCGCTTGGGGTTCTTGGCTGCCAACAGCCCACATATGGATTCCCATTCATAGAACAATATTTCCAACAGTGACTGGAGCCTCCTGTATCCACTGCAGCACAGTGCATCTCACTGAAAAGGTCACTGGTCAATTTTTCACTTTTCGTCTTAGAATGAATTTTCTATCTGAATGACCTCATCAGTCACTTTGTCGAAAACCATGGCCCTCTTCACCAAGGGAAAGTGTCTATTCACTGATCTCTGTCACTACCAGTGCCATGCTTTTTTGACTTCCCTCCAGCAGCCTGATATTCTCCTTCACTTTCGTCCCAGGAAAACAACAGTTTTCTTCACTTTCGTCGAATCCTTTACCCTTCTCATGAAGATAAACATAAAGAAGTTCACTGTTGTCTTCCATAGTCAGTGACTTGCAAGATGCTTTGCTATCCAATCTTCCATTCACTTTTACTCCTCAGGAAATACTACTCTCCTTCACTTTCGTCGAAACTCTTATCCTCCTCACAAAGACAGGCATATAAATTATTAAATTCACTGCTATGCCTCACAGTCAGTGACATGTCAGCTGCTTGTCTTAACTGAGTCAAAACAATTTCCATTCACTTTCGTCTCACTTCAGGTTTCCCGTCTGAGGAAAGATACGGCATCATTCACTTTCGTCGAATCTTCTAAACTCCTTCATACCAAGGATCTGTTATCCATTCACTGCTCCTTGGGCCCTGCCAATATCGCCTTATTACACTAGCTAATAAATTAATAATCGCCATTCACTTTCGTCGCAATTTGTCATGCTTCTATCTCCTAGCCCAAGGGCTATATAAACCCCTTCCTCCCTTCCTTCTTGACCTCTGTTCCATCTACCAACAGCCCAGCTATACTATGGCTAAGCAATATGAACTTACCAATTTTCAATTAATAGGAGAATCCTGGAAGTGGGCTCTCTACTCTGATTATTTCCAGCAAATATTTCCGAGACCATCAGCTCGACAAGATATACTTTACACCTCCTCTCGAGCCATATGCATCACCCTTATATAACGGCCTCGCCATACAATAATAATATAATATGGAACCCATCTGGCTTGTGGGCCCCGTCCCTAGATATATTGAAATCCATACTAAACACACCTCGGATACCAACAACTTCCGATCGGCTTTCAGATACCCATATATGGACCTTCCATGCTTTTACCAATTAATCTCTATTTACACATATATCCCTATACTAAAAATTGCCAGTAAGCTGGCAGCAATGTCTACCAAAGTCTTACCAGATGCTTCTTTTTAAAATCCCTGTCGTCAAAATGAATGCCCCTGAAACGATGGTCAATATCAAGGCTTCCCTGAACAAATATATTTGACGGAGTCCAATGCTTTTTACAAAATAAATAATCAATCGAGGGACTACCCGACCCGAGACTTAATCCCTGGGGAAATTTGCGTGCTGGAATATCACAGAGGCATGCTGGGAGTCTATGTTAAATGGAAGTCAACGATTTGCTTCCGATTACTTGGGGGAACAGGTCTCAATGACACAACAATATGTAGAGAGAGAGTCTCTATCTTTCTACTAGCTCCGTGTCACCATCAGGTGATAGGAGCTAGCTTAATAGAAAGCTTTCTCTCACTTTCTCTTTCTCTTTCTCTTCTTCTCTTCTCTAGCCTATATCATCTTTACCAAAGGTAAGTGAACCCTCTAAGCACTGCTTCGCGTGGGAGGCAGGTTCATGGGAGGTCTCTGATGATTGGAAGAATCAATATAGCTACTCCCTGCCGTTCTGCTCGCTTGGCCGCAAGGCCACAGGCTGGTAGGTCTACCCTTGTCCTTGTGCTTTTGCCTCGCGTGTGTGTGAGGTCTTGTCTCCGCGTGGAGTTTGGTTCGCGGATGAGACTGATGCTTGCTAGTAGTTCGTGCCGGTTCGCGATTCCCCTCCCCCTCCTCTCGCGACTCGTCCCCTCTTTGCTCCCTTGGAGAAACGCCCGCAACACCCCGCCCTGCAGTTGTGGTGCTGCCGGCTTCGGCTGGCAATGTGAGTATGCACTATCACATTCCATGCTCGCGTCTCGCCTTTCTAGGTCTTGGTTGTTGTTCCTACTGCTCCGGCAGGTCAGCAAGGTGCCGTGGTCCCGCGGGGTCATTCTTCGGTCTATCATTATAAAAACTTACCGAGAGAAGCTGTGACTTGAGGTTTTCAAGAAGCGTGAAGCCATCAAGAAAGCCCGCTACTTTCGACGTATAACTGCCGGAAAATGGCGGTTAAAGACAGGAATAAATTTCTCCACGCCATACGGGACTATCTGAAATTACCAAATTCTTATTCAAAGAAAGAAGATAACATACCAAGACGAATCTCTATATTTGCCCCATCCAAGGTATGATTATGAAGGTTATTTATAAAAAGGCCGCGCCAAGTCAAGTTTACTGTAAAAATATAAGAAATACTATTACCGAAATGGCCCCTGGATATCTTATCAAATTATCGAGTTACCTATTACCAATCTCCTATCAAGGTCGTGGTAAGTTGAACCGTGCTCGGATCCGTCCGAGAAATCTTATCGTACAAAAACGAACGACTATATCTCATCGATCAACGCATATTTTCGTTCCATGGGAATAATCTCGTTGACGGCTATGCCTGAAAAACGCAAAGGCTAAGCCGCTAACCAAGGCTCCGCATGCCCGTACTAGCTATTCAAAATCGGCTTCGCTGAATCCAGGCGCATAACTTATGAGCCCTAGGCCGTTTGCTTGTCCTCAATTGTGGTGATACGTTCGAGGGCGAATACGCTCCCGCCACGTTCGACGACGAGGAAGAAGGTGAGGGGGGGAGGGTGCCGAGCGGACTTGTAAAACAGGGAGAGCAGATACCGGGACAAGCATCAATATTAGAAATTATTTTCGATTAGCTCACAATACCAGGCCTTCCCACGAATATCAGGATACCAATTTTTATCGACGATCTAGAAAATCGCGGTCCGCTCCGGAAATAAGGGAGGATCCGACAAGTACACAAAGTCGTCATTACTAGTATCGAATATCCAGAGAGGCACGTGGAATTTTGTGTAACGGAATAAAAATGGGAATAGTAAAACGACTAAGACAAGAGAACCAGCGTGAGTTTCCTAAAGCCATGCAACAATTCGAAGTGACATGCTGATGTTGAACAGATTGTGGCTGGGGAGTCGTATCACGACAAAGAGACAATATGTACGGAGTACGGCGTACCGTCCTCGAAACTTCGAGGTATAACTACGGGGAGTTCTTACACAATGTAACTAGCAGGCATATAGAAGAATGCTATGGGTCTGTGTGGATTCCCATTCGCAAATCACCTAGGCACTGATATTTAATGTAAGTAACAATTGTTGATATACCAGCTGTGAGGACTACACAATGCTGACAATGACTCTCAAAGAAACAAATCCAGTGAATAAAGGAATGAAATATTGTTCTACAACAGCAGTTAACAGTGATTCGGTGGCCACCGAGCAAACATGGAGCTCCCATCGAACAGAAAACTGGGTATATTTGACCCGTTGCAGTTCTCTCTACGGTTTATCAAGCAACATTTTCCCAATCTACAACCATGGCGCAAAAATTTATGTTGCACCTCCTTCTCTACTCCGGCGATCGTGACCTTAATCGATCACCATCCCCGCCAAGATACCAACCCTTTTTATATTCGTTCTTTGGCACGTATCCCTCTAGAGATCGGAGTCCTCCACCGAAAAAGGTGGCGTTCAAGCGCCTCACTAAAATCCTGGGTCAAAAGACACGCTCAGCTAAAGAATCACTTGACAATATATCAAGAAGTCCCCGCAAGTTATGGAGCAGGGCACGTCAGCGACTTTTCCCACGCGCCACCCTTCAAAAACAGTTTTATATTCAACAAGCTCGACTATCAGCCTCTTCGGTGGACCATGTCGATGATTCGATGGTCAGTGCCGCAAGCCTAGCAGCAACTGATAGGGCCACAATAGCAAGCGTGTCGTCGGCTGATGGTGCAGACCCTCCGCTTGAGAAGAAAGTGCATCCTGCAAAGATGATTCATACCAACTCTCCTATACTTCCCCGAAAGCCAGGAAAGTCGATTCTCAAACCTCTACGAGACAACGTCTTTATGCAGAGTGAGCTGTGCACAGGTCAAAAGCACACGGCCGCCAACACCTCCCTAAACTTACTCATGTCATTCAAGGATACCACACTGAAATCCAGGGCCTCGACGGGATCGCTCTACTCAAGGCTAAGACGCAGCGCCATGTCCAAAGATCCGTTGTCGCCAGCCCGAGTACAGAGAACTGCCGCTGGGATTCTAGCTGTGGAAAGGAATGATTATAGGCCGTCTAATCCTGGATGCCACTGCCTGAGGGGCTGTATCTGTCGAGTTTTGGAAAGATATTTCCAGAATATCATTGATGAGAACACAGCAACGATAGCACCAGAAGACATGATCAAGTCACAGGCGACAAAGATTAATGTAGTGCGGTTCGATCATGCAGACGTATATCCCATTGAAGCCATCGAAGAGAGCGATGACGAATCCTCGTTGTTTGCTGATTTCCAATGGATTGACGAGTTAGACGTGTTTGATAATTACAGACATGATATCCTGAACCTTATGGGAACGCGTGGTGATCCTGAGGATTCTGATGAATCGCTATTGGCTAGTTAATCATGGCCTACGGAATATGGCTATGCACAACCCTTCTAAGCCTGTGTTTTCCAAGACACAGAGTACTTGTTCCCCTTTGTTTTACTGACTACCTTTCAAGTTGACCAAAGTATGATGATTTTGTGCTCTTAGGATTATTATTTATCATTTATAGTGAGCACTAGAAACGAGGCTCTACAAGGACAGGAAACTCCCACTTCAAAGCTAGCATCCATTTGCATTTTTCATTCACTAGTAGCGTACATTATTGATCCTTGAATGCCCTTAGACAAAGACCTCTGGTCTACCTCAAATTTAGGTCTCTAGCTCCACAGCTTTCATAAGGAAGTCGTCCCCATATCGTCCCTTTACGAATTCTCCAACTTCCGCCCTCAAATCAAACAGATACGGGGAAAGAAGGGGCTCTAAAACCTCCTCTTCATATCGGCCCGCCTCGAAGATCGGCAGCGTCTCTTCATCAACCTCGTCTTCGTCATCTGTATTGACCTCTTCCTCATGGTCGGTATAAACAGCTTCACTTGGTGCTAGCTCATATGGAAGTTGGAGCGGATTGATCGCGTAGGTAAAGATTAAATCCTCCTCGAGGAGGTCGGCGCGCGACTTTCTCTTCCGGGACTCCTTTTCAATCCTTTCCTTGTTCTCGCGAGACTTTTGGAGGTGAGCATTGTAATCGCTCTCGACTCTCAAACGCAAACGCTCCAAAGCACACGTAGTCTCTTTTGCCGCCTTGGTTTCGATCTTGGGGTCACTCATGACTCCCAAGCCGATCTTCTGGACGACCATCTTGGGAAGCTTGCCGGCATTGTTCACGGTATAAATGGCGGATAAGTTGGCGTCGAAGAATAACTCCGGCCAAGCGAGTTTAAAAGCGGTTGTCCCTCCAGGGATGCCCACGAGTTGGTTGTCCAGAAATCGTTTTGCGGCAATGCGGGCGGCTTCCTCGCATACAACGTTGTCGCGACGACAGATCGGAACTACGAAGAGATTGGCATGCCAGGTGCCGTCTGATCCCAGAACTGCCTCTGTTTCCGGTGCAGTCCATCGACACCCATCGCCAACAAGCTGCACCAGCTTAAGGATGAGTTTCCGTGTTTCTTGTGCCCCGACACCAGCCGTGTTATCCCGCCGAAACGAGATAGGGCGATGGACTAGGGTTGTCGCCAGCTTGCGATCTGGACAGATACAGCAGCGGAACTCTGCTGCACCCAGGATCCGGGTTTCGAGGAACGCTCCGAGGCTGTTGTAGAACTGGCTGCCATCATCATGATTTTTAGACATTTTTCTTGAAACTGTGGCAAGCTCATTGACATCCCAGCGCAACGTGAAGGCCATAATGCTGAGCAAGTTACGGCTTGTAGTCGCCTTGGTGTCGATGATCGGTTTACCACAGAAGACGACGACTCGCAACGGCACGCGATTCAAGGAATTGACCGGCTGCGAGCTCGCCACGTCCATCTTTGAAATCGGTAGGATACCTTCAGGTTCGAAATTTGAGGTGGTGTCGAGATCCTCCCATTTGTCAACCATGACTGATTCCCTCTTGCTCATCCGTTTCGAGTCTCTTGCTTTGGAAGGAGGCGCCTCTCCTTCATCTACATCTCCAATATCACCGGGATTCTTTGCGAACTGAGCGAGCTGAGCCAGCTCTTGTCCTGCTTTTAGTCGGCATCCGGGAGTTATCGTACACACCGGCGCAGATAGGAAATGCACATGGGGGTTCGTGGTCGTAGATGTGTTTCCAACTGCATTCTGGATCTTTCCTTCGGTATCCAGCTCTTTCACCAGCTTAGCAATGTAGGCCATCATTCCATGCATCTCGCGACCGTCCGCAAGGCTGGAATATCCATCGAAGGTAAAACAAAGGGGATGATGGACTGCAGCTAAAGCAACAGCTTGATCACAAATGACACATTCGCCGGCCCACGAGCTGAGAATATCATCATTGCAACTGCCGGCGAGACTAACGAGCTCCTTGAGCTGGGAGAGGCTATCCTCACGCTGATCCTGGTCCTGGTTATCACTTTGAATAGGCTTTTCACGTATGAACGTATTCTTTTCGAAGAGATCCTTATCAGCTTTGGAGTCATATTTGACGTGTTCGAGTTGAGGAGCATTGAGGCAAGGTTTGCCGTAAAAGAAGCTCAGCGACACGGAAATCTCGTTCCTTAGAATACGTTTATAGTCGATGTTTTCTTCTTCGCTAGAGCCGCCGCGACGGCGGCGTCTGAAGGCAGACATATCTAGAGATATCTCGACAGGGATATGTGGCTCTCCTCCTTCAGCACGAACGAGTCTCTGACCCTGATGGCTTTCGTGTTCAAGGGCTTTGGGACGTGAAGGAATAGGAGCGGAGGGCGATGTTGAAGGAGGCTGAGGCTGATGTTGATTTGTTGACATCCTGATCGCTCCTATGATTCCCAATCAGGCAATGTAGCTTTTTGTGATTAAGAGTGAAAGTGGTTTAGCGTATGGAGAACTCCTTTGTGTGGCAACATTAAGGAGAATTTCACGAGCAGGTATAACTCAACAAGAGGCAAGTTATCAACATACATATTAATCAAGAAAGATAGATAGACGAGACAAGCAACGCAGTTCGCAAATTTTATGAGCACACAACTAGACCCGTGTAATGCTCAGTCAGCGAAGGAGCCTGCTCTTAGAATTATCAGAAAGAAAAGTAGTGGTAAATTAATAGGGGCGTCAAGTTCCATGCCTCTATGACACTCATCTACAATGACCTTACAGTCAAAGAGAAACATCGAAACAATAGGCTGGGAATCATCAATTAGCATGCACAAATGTGAAAATTTAAGGGATCGCCCCTCCCTAAGAAACAAAAGTCTAGAACATTGCAAAATTCACAGATTACAGCGGGTGATAAACAGCAAAGGTGTCAGGTATGTAATAATGATCTAGGAGCGTTGAAAAGGAAGAACAAAAATCAACTGCCAATGATCGTTATCAGTTTTCCAGTCTAGAATCCCCAATATATACGGCATGCATGGGGGAAAAAAAAAGGTCAGAGAACAAAATAGTAGACATCAGAGAAGCATGAGATGAAAGATAATAAAACAGAGGGGGTGTTTTATGGAAATCTGATATCGGGAGAAAGCAGTAGTTAACGGAAGAAGGGAAGCCGTGTACCGGTACGCCTTGGCTATTAAACGTCGGAGCCGCTTCGACGTCCAAGGCGAGCGGAGAGGAATAAACAAGACTCGTGGTAAATATATTCGCTGCACTAGTAATTCATGATTGAGAAGGTAACACTCGCGGCGGTATTCGTTGTGTTCATTAAAGAAGGATGTTCAGTATATGACTTCAAGGACGTAGAGGAACCCAAATACTAAGAAAGCAATTGCTCCACCAAAGGTGACTTATTCAAATCCAGTCAGCACATACGGTCACATTGGGAAGATGGATAGCAACAGCTTGGAACGCGGGGATTGAGACTTACCGGTACGAATGCTGACCTTCCCAGCGACGGCTCTTCCACCAATTACTGCCCCTGCCGTGCAAACTCCATGACCGATGATAGCGCCCCAGGTGATCCACCAGTAGTCTTGACCGGCAGCCATGGCAATAGTAGCGATCTGGCTTCTATCGCCCCACTCACCCAAGAATGTCATGACAAATGTTTGGACCCAGGCAGGGCTAAGCAAAAGCGAGAACAAATTATTCAAGCCAGAAAGCGTATTGACAATGGCTGAGCCTCGCGATGGCGAGTTACCGCGCGATGATGCTGGAGAAAGGCTTTCGGGCGTCGGAAGGCGATGATTCGAAGAACGACTTTTGTGAGGCACACCTGCACGGCCGGCTTCTAGAGCGTAAGGGCTGACGGCGGACTCACGGCCGCCCATGCGTCGCTGTTGATGCTCTTTCTCTTCCAATTCCATTTCAACTTCTTTCATCTCACCGCTTACGTTCTCATCAGCACGCATGTTTTTCGCTTCAAGAAGCATTTTCACACCAAAAATGATAAACAAGACGGCAGCTATAACATTGGTGTAGGATTTCGGAAGTATCGTAGGAACAGCGTGGCCTAGGATTGCAGACAAGACCGTCATTGTAATGAGCGCCGCGAAGGCAGCCGTGAAAACGACCATTCGCGGATGTCGCATTGCCATTAGAGCCGCAACTAAGAATGTCTTGTCGCCAATCTCAGAGAACAGGATCATCGTAAAGGAAAGGACAAATGAGTGTAGAGGTTGTATGATCTCGTTAACATGATCGTCGCCGCTGCCTTTACTCATTTTGCCGTCAGGTCGAGATTTCATCGGATCTTCAACGATCAAATCGTCGTCCTTCGGGCTTCCGCGTGGCGCCGGAGGAGGAATGGAATGAGGCGAATCGGGAAGGTGTTCTGGTTTCTATATCGTTCATTAGCATATGGTGGCTTGTGGTCAATCCATTCATTGCAAACATACCTCCAGCATTTTATCCTTTTGCTCTATTTCTTCTTTCTTTTTCTGGTCTCCTTGAGGAGGGATCTTCTGCTGCTCGCTATGAGGCAAAGGCGGTACCTCCTTTGGTGGATCGGGCTTCTTTCCAAGGCCCGGTTGATTTCCTTTGCTCTTCGCGGAGACACCTCCTTCGGTTCCTCGGGTGCCTTCCTTTGGGCCGGGCCTGTTCTTATCATTCATGACTCCATCGTTGGAGTGTGGGATCCTTTTCCCGTCCGGGCCAACATGTTCTGACGGAGGGTCTCTTAGATCCTCGCTTAGCAATCTATCCTTATCTGCCAAAGCCTTGTCCTTCTTCCGTTGACGCTCCGCATTTGTCTCAACAAATGGACCGGCGTGAGGTTTGCCGTCTTTCCCATCGATGGGTGCATCGTCGACCCGTCTCACTTGGATAGGGATGGGGTTTGTCGAAGAAGTTTCAGGAACGGCGATGGCCACGGCCTCCTCGGGAGAAGTAATCGCGCTAGATCCGGGAACATCGCTCGGATCGGCGAGGGTAAGGGAGAGTGAGGAGCAGAGGAGGAGGAGAAAAGGAGTAGGAATTCGTCGGAGCCTCATGCTTGCGGTCCGGTAAATTATATATTAAAGAAGACAATGCCTTCACGGCTGCTCAATGAAATCAATACTAGTAAGAAGAAATCGAATGCTGTCAGAATTTTCTCAAACAGGCCAGGGTGGGATTTGCTGGCATGTCGTGAAGCCGAAATATTTCTGCCGACGGAAAGCCCGGCGCCTTTTTTTTGTCAGCAAAATCGTTTTTTAAGGCAATTCCTCAAGACAGCTTGCGAGGGCGGACGATTCATTAATGAGCAGTTACTCTGTACATTCGACCCTCGCGGACAAACACGAACAAAGAGGCATGGGCAGTGCAGTTGGATTATCTTGCCAGGTGTCGTCGTGCTGCAGAGTAAGTCAGGGGTGTGGCTTGACTTGGACGCAACATCCACTCGTCGAGTAAATACTAGACTCTGGTTGGACTAGTTTGGGTGTTGTGCCACACCTTCGGCGTTCTAGACCGCACCCGCTAGTAACGGCGCTTCGCAGGCCAGTCCCGCCAGCGCCAGCAGGCATTGGAGCTGCGGTAAATTGAGGGTTATTTGATACCTCCATTTGTCGTAGGAACGTCATCATGAAGATGCTTATTCTATAAATAATGGGTGTTTCTCCCATGCAGTTGAACCCGAATAAAAACCTTAAAACCTTTAATATTATATTATGCTATGCTGGTGCTCCTTTTATCACCGACGACAAGATCGAGGGTTAGGGTTAGGGTTAGGGTTAGTTCGTCCAGTCAATCTATTATGTAATATTTTAGTCATGAATGTCCCAATTTGGAACCCCCGACCACGGTGCCATAACAAACAATCAAATGGCGAGCGTCACACCCCGTCTCGTCTTGAAGCCGCATTTTGATACCCCGTGTCTCTGCATGGAGCCCTACAACATCTAATTATTTTTATTTTATCAAGCTGTTGTAATTTGCCCCCCATGCCAGTCGCAACACGCAGCTCATCCCGGCCTTTGGCAAGCTCCATTATTCCTAACTCCCCTGCCAAGCGATGGCGGGCGGAGCCCCATTTGCCATCCGAGCACCCTAGGGGACCAGCAGAGGAAGATCTAGATGATATTGATGGAACAACGCTGCATCAGCCACCTCCAGAGAGTTCAATATCAAGTGGTAGCGATTCGGATCCTGATTCCGATTCTGATAATCCTATCAGTTCCGTTACCCCCATTAATAAACAGAGTGCCGGGTTTTCAAGGACAAAGAACCCCCATTCCAGTAGGTGGTATTCATTGACATCTTACACAAGAGAAGGGATAGTGATATACAATAGAGGAGCTGTGCCAGCTACAGCTACTTTCTTAAACCTGATTTGAACATGGATCTGCGACTTCTGGCTATGCGATTATTCTCTGCTAACCTCATGTTTAGATCCTTCGCCAACTGTACGCAAAGGCCCTTTGAGCTTGCCGGTCAAAAGCCCTAGAGGCAAGGGTGTGAAAATCAGCCATGTGGAGGTGCCTGCGTCTCCACTGGACAATCCGGACATCCGTTTGTCCCCTCCCCAGAGGGCTCAAAGGACGCCCTATCAGCTGAACCCTCGTCTAATGCTAAATGCCTTACCTAAATTGGAGAGGTGGTCAGACAAGATATTGCTTCTCTGGAGCCAATACGGCTCTTCATATTCCCGGCTTAAGAGACACATCACCAATTCTACTGTCAAAATCAAAATCGAAGAAAGCTGGGGAGATAGCTACCTGGGCTATAAAAGGCATTTTGGGGATAGACATTTTATCAATGTCGCCAGAGCTTTAGACGCGTTTCCTTCCATCGAAGACCTAAACTGGAGCCCCACCGGAATATATCAGAAAGCGAACCTCGCACAATTAACGTTGGATATTATATATTTCTGCAATGGGACGCGGTCTGATTCGCCTCTAGACATAATCGACAGTTTATTCCCCTCTCCTTTCATCCCGGGAGAGGATGAACCACTCAGTGAAGATACCACACGGCGCATTTTTGAGATTGGCCTGGAAATTCGGACACAGCGGTGCATATTGGAAATGATCGAGTCCGGGAAGGAAAAGAAACCCGAAAGTATTCTGAAAGATATCTTCTATGGAGATATCTTCGAGGATAGCCCATTGCGCGGGTGGGAAGTTGACGGCCTTGATGAAACCGACCTACCCGAGGAATTTCGCGATCGAATCGAAGAGAGGATCGGAAATATACGAGAAACATTCCGGGAGGATGACACAGCGGTGGAAATCTCTCGCTTGAAAACTGCATTCCCATGGTCAGAATTTGTGGTCCGAGTTGCGTCATGGGTACGAGAGACAACCGATCAGATAAATGACCAATTGAAAGCCCAAGACGACTGCAATACTGCCATCGCCAAACTTCGGTCAGAATTCGAGCCTAGGGCCATTCTGGACCGGCAGAAAACTGACGAAATTTCCCAACGGACACCACCTTTGGAAAGTTCACCTAAATGGAGCCGGGGCCTTCACAGGGGCGAGAGGATATTTCGGCCACCACGAGGCCGGGAGGGGTCCCCAGAGCTAGGCTCCCGGCCGTCAGAAGATGCTGCAGTGACAATCGAACATGAACAAATCCCTGAACAAGTGCAGACAGCCTCCCTTCCCGAAACTGCTGCACCCCAGAAGTAAGATCATACCTTAAACTTTCTCTTATACCCTGTATTATTTAATTCTAATGTGCACTATCGGAATTATTAGGAACTTCGTATCCCGCGCCCTACTCCGACATTTTAGGCAGTTTATGGATCGCACGCATACAACCGCTTCTACCACACATCAACAAGTCGGAGAGGCGAGTAGACACACCGCTCCACCACCGGCAACATTTCTTGACCGACAAAAGAATGCCGAAAGAATATCTCCTATCCAGTCAAGCCCTCTAGGGGACAGAGGCCCCAGAAGAAAAACAAAACGGGCCCGCTCGGAGGAGAATGAAGATGAAGAAAGTGCATTTGAGACGACCTCTCGGCCTTCAAAGAGGCCACGGGTCGTCACTGAAATCCGACGCCGATCCCCATCAAGAACGGCGGCAGATCGGCCTCAGAGAGCAGTGTCGGTGGCCAGCTCAAGTGGCAGACGCCTGCCCGAGTCGTTGCAGAGCAGAGAAAGCACACCCACCCTGGAAGACAGGCCAACGGGAGGAATTGTGCAACGCGTCCGGTGGACAATCGAGGAAGATCGGCAGTTGATCCGCTTAGTTGGAAAATACGGCTCATCTTGGTCGCGGATAAAAGCGGCCGACAGCAATGAAGAGAATCCAAAGCTAGAAAATAGGAATCAGGTCCAGCTCAAGGATAGGGGTCGGCAGATCACCTTTGATTATTTACGGTTCGTCCTTATCTCCCTACACCCGTCGCCTATGGACAACCTTTTGTTTTTTTGTTTTTTTTTGGAAAATAAAGGGGGGAGGGAAAAAAGAAAAACTAACGAGAGCTTTTGCTTATACATAGAACCCGACAGAAGCTGCCAAAGAATTTTAAAAGGATTAACATTACCAAGCCGCAACGTAAAAGGCTAGAAGAGATAGGAGTAGACCCCGATAAGCGAGAGGAATAGCGCGAGAAAGGTGGAAAAAGGGAAAAATGAATCAGACATGCCGGGGCGAACGGCAGAGGTTAAAATCTTCTCATCCACACAAGGCCTAGGATTCAAAAATTTACGCTTTCATATCCCCTACCAAATCGGCATCTATATATGTACATATTGTTGACGCCAGCGTCGATTGAGATACCCAATTTTTAGTGTTGATATTGTTATTGCTTGCATAAAATTTCCATGGCTTCCCATCCATTTAAATTTTTATGAATATTTCCAATAACCATCTGCCGACAAACTGCGCATCTCTTGTTTGTTTTGATCGTTTGCAATGAGGTCGCGAGCGTTGAGAAATCTCGTTGTTTTGCCGCGTTTGCAGTATTTGTCACGTGATATACAACGGTTCAAGGCGGTCTGTGGCTAGTGACTTGTGGCTTCTCCAGTTAAGGCTGGAGCACACGAGGCTGAGGCTGAGGCTGAGGCTGCGCAGCTCCCCCGGTCCCTGTGGCTGGTCTGGGGTTCTGCCGCGTGGGGGCCAAGCCTGCTGCAGTTCTGCGCTCTCTGGACTGTGACTCGCCTCTGCCATCCGCGCACATCGTCCTTCAAATACCCAGTCCCACCGTCTTCCTGGACGCAAGCTGTCCAGCATTCTGCCTCCTGGCGCCAGTGCCTGCCTTGCCAAGTACACACTGTCCAGCGTCTTTTGCTCACGGCGCATCCTCGAACGATGCTTCGAGTCCCTGGCTCCTATTCTCGCGGTCGGTCGCCCTCCCCTAGTGGGAGGCACCGACACCGTTCGCAAAGCCGCAGGTATTCTCCATCGAGGGAACGGAGCAAGTCCAGGACCAAAAAGTCCAGCTCCAAGAAGTACTATGATTCCGACTCAATGGACGAGCAACCACGGGTATCTAGTACGTTGCGAAGCAGCAGCACCAAGAAGCGGTATGACTACGACCTCTCCGACGACGACAGGTATAAAAGTGACTATAAAAGCGATTATAAGAGCGACAGAGGGCGACGGACGCCCCGCGATCGCTACTACCTTTCCGACGAAGAATCGATAGCGCCGAGGCAGAGCAACACCTCCCTTGGGAGCAAGCGAGCCGATCTGTACTTGAATGACTCGGAATCAGAGCGCGCCCGACGAAGTGCAAGCCGAGCGCTTCGTTCGCTGGCTTCATCTCGATTCCATCAGTATTCGGATGCGTACACAGACTCAGACGATGAGGGATTAGCTTATGGAGACCTATATTATGACTATCCTGTTTCTGGCAGCGAGCGTCGATCCCGGTCTCGAGAGAGACTTCGCAAAGCTGTAAAAAAGTACTACAATTCCGATTCAAGCGACGGGTACACCAGCCACCGTGCGCGGGAATCCACAGCTCGTACCAAGGATCCAGTTGCGAGCTACCAAACTTATGACGACCCTGAACCGAAGCTCCAACGCACCCACTCACGGCGCGATAAAAAACGGTCTTCAACTGCAAGCGGGCTTGCAGCGAAGCTTCAGGCGGCAAAGTCATATTTCACGAGCGGGATAGACGAGGACGAATGGCCAGAAATTCCAGAATGCGAACGCCCGGATTTCGTCCCGCACACCGAACAGAATCCGTACCATGCGACACTTAACAAGCCATCGTCAGCGCCTCCTCCACCGGCCCCGCCTCCGCCGGCTCCAGTTCCACCCTCCGTCCCGGAGGCGCCAACTTCTCAGTCTCTCAAACAGACGAAAGATGAGGAGCCCGCCGTTCGCGTCCCCCAGTATCCTACGATCCCACGTCCCCAATATGTTCCGCCAGAGCATTATTTGAAGATGAATAAGACAACGGAGCCTTCACAAACCTTTGCCACCCCTCCTACTCAGACTGTTCCGCCAGAGCATTATTTGAATATGAGCAAGTCCAAACAGCCCTCGCATCATTTGGCAACCCCATCTTCTCAACGTTTGGCTGGTCATAACCGTGCCCACTCCACGGGCAACATACCCGCTACTCCTCAGCAGTATGCCGCCCCGGCACAGTTTCAATATGCGCAACCGGATCCGAACTTTAAATACATTTTAAAATCCGAAAAGGCTGCCACACCTTCTACCTCTTCCATGGCTGTCGAAATGAGCCAATCAGGAAAGTCTTCTAATGGACCAGGCCATCTTCAGTACGTAGAGATCAAGCCCGGAGCAGGGAGGACCCCTAGCACACGTCCGCATAGCCTCTCTATCTCTACGGATAATGAACACCTAAAAATGCCGGGTGGATTTCCCGATGGTAATCGGCCACCAGCCAGCCCATTGTTGGAGCCCTACCACGGTACTTACCAAAGCATGTCACCTATGCCCTGGCCAACGGCCTACTCAGACATGGAGGGCGATGTGTCGGAGCTTGAACTTGATGACGGCGCGATATCTAGTTCCGAGAGAGCTAAAGGGAAGATGCTAAAGATCAGGAAGACGAAAAGCAAGGACGCTTTCCACAAAATGGACCACTTGGAACGACAGAGGATGGCTATAGAATCAATGATGCCTACAAACCATGTGCCGGTATATGATCCGAGAATCGACGCGAAAGCTTTAAAGTCGGCTATTTCACATCACAAGATTGATCCAAAACCGTTGCTGGAGATTCTTCCCAACCTTACGGCCGAGGAAGTGCTTGTACTCCGGGCAGAATACAAGAATATTGTCAAGATGACAGGCCATGGTGTCAATATCGCAAAACACATCGCCCTTCGTGTGCCCGGTAATTTTGGCAAGGCTTGCCATGCCACTGCTCTTGGGCAGTGGGAATCAGAAGCATACTGGGCCAATTTCTGGTATCGATCCAACTCTTCACGGAGAGAATTGCTTATCGAGGCTCTCATGGGCAGGCCGAATGCAGAGATTCGCCGGATAAAGAACTGTTTCAAGGACAAGAGATACAGTGACAGTTTGGAGAAATGCATGAAAGCGGAGCTAAAGCCGGATAAATTCCGCGCCGCCATTTTACTGGCCTTGGAAGAGAAACGACAGGCAGATATGGCCCCGATAAGTCTTGACCTAGTGCGTCGTGATGTTCAAGACTTGCACCGCGCATTGATATCACGCGAAGGCGGGGAGTCGGCGATGATTCAGATCATCGTAGTAAGAGGAAACGGGCATCTCTGTGAAGTTATGCGAATGTATGAGAGCATGTATAATCAGCACTTCGCCAGAGCGATGATTGCCAAATCGCAAAATCTAGTTGTAAGCGGCCCTTTCTCTTTTACTCAATTAATTTTTTTTTTTTTTTTTTTTTTTTTTTTTTGAATATTTCGCTAACTCACTTGACTGTGCAATGCAGGGCGAATCCCTTATCCATATTCTGAACGGCGCTCTCAACCGTCCGATGCGTGACGCATTACTCCTTCATCATGCCATAGCCGAGGTAGGGACCGGTCGGGACCGTGCCGAGCTTCTCATCTCACGGCTAGTTCGCATGCATTGGGAGCCGCATCACCTCGAACGGGCCAAGGCAGAGTACAAGAGGCGATATGGGAAGTATGTCGAAGATCATATCGTTCGGGAAATCATCAACAAGAACGGGAATGGGAAGTGTGATTGGGCTGAGTTCTGCATCGAGTTGGTTAAAAGTTCGACTCAACATGTTATGGATGATGAGTGAGTCATGCATGATGTTTTGCCTGCTATTGGGTCCTCGGTCGAGCTGTGGTACCATTTTGTTGCTGTTTTTTGCTCACCCCAATCTAGCCTAACTAATGTCCTGTTTTTTTTACGGTACTTGACGTGGGTTTGTCGACGATGCATGATATAACCGAGTTTTTCAGGTCTTACCCTCAAAATATTGTTTGAAAATATGTTTTAGATGCTAGCTATACCCTGTAAACCATGTCAAATAAAATAAAATTTTTGATGTTTTGTGCAACAATAGCGGAGGTGGTTGTTGAACAACAATCTGTAAGCATCCAGCCAATTACATAAATTCTGGACTCATTTCCTGTGTCTCTGGTGGGCGGAGCGGAGTGGGATTCCGCTTCCGCTGCCAGAAGGCTCCGATCCCCATTTATCAGATCTATACAGAAAGATCGCATGCCAGCATGTGGAAAGGCAAAGCTTTAGCCACGTAGATTAAAATCTCTAGCATAGCTGACAATCAGCGTCCTGATGGCCGAATGAACAGCATCTAGTGGTCCAAAAAAAAAAAGCTTCAATGACAATATTTACGTGGGACATTCGTCGGCGGGTCGGCCCGCAGCGTTGTACCACCAAAAATGACCGTAGCTTATTCAATGTTTATTCGAATGACAAGTTTAGCCCATCGGACATTCATTCATCCAAGAATTGAAATGAAAATGGATTGAGTTTAGCTACTGACATAAAAAATAACAATGATAATAATCATCCAGCAGCAGTATCTTGTTTAATACTCTACACAAAAAAAATCATCCCGAGTAGAATGTGTGTATCAAAGGAGGCATTGAACATAAAGCTTTGAAAAAAAAGGGGGTATGAGAAGAGAAAAAAACAAAAGAAAAGAAAAGAAAAGAAAAAAAAAGATACTCAGAAAAGAACAAGTCACAAATGGGATGTATGAAAAAAAAAGTCGTGAAGACAGACAGGGAGGTTTGATCGAGCCAGGCATTTTCATAGCCGACAAAGTGTGAGAGGAAAATAGTGGAGGATAGAAAAGAAAAGGTTCTTGAACTGAACAATTTTTGCCACATCAGCATTCACACCAAAAAAAAAAAAGCCAGGCACACAGAGGGTATCCTCCACACCAGCAGAAAAGCACAAGGAAAAGGTTTTGAATATAAGACATCGGAAGAAGAGAAAGCAGAAACATGCAAAGTAGCAAAATGCACATTGCCTCACATCTCCATAACAAATGGAACCAAATGCCCATTCCTGGACAATAGGATCTGAAGACAAGAAGATGGCAGGACAGTATCAGCTCATGAGCTAGGTTAATATTGGACATCATCAAACTGTCAAGCCTGACCGTTCCCATAACTACCATTTCGCTTCAGGCGGATAGTTCTCCATCTCTCATACCAAACCTCACGGCTGGCTTCACGGAGTTCACCACGCCACTCTCCAAAGACTGTATCCTTTAGCTTTAGAAAATCACAGTGCTCTGGGTCATATGGATCAGCGAATCCCCAAGGAAACTTGCGTCCGATCGGTCCGTCTTTAGACTCTAAACTGTGCGGGTCAGGGGAGAGAATCGAAAGTGGAATAAAAGGCTCGGCGTTCGAGCCTCCACTTAACATGCTCGAGGATGAGCTGCGCTTCCGCTGCTTCTCCAAAGACCTTTCTGCCGCGGATGGTGCGGCGGGTGGTGGGACTGGATTGTTAGGATCATCCGGGACGGTTTCTGAATCGGGTGTGCGGCGGTTCGCATCATCTTTTGCCTCGCGCAATTCATCTTCCTCCTTTTCATCGAAGTGATCGAGGGAGCTGGAGTAGTCGTCGTCGTGTTCTTCGAGAGTGAGTACTTCCAACGGGTCGATGTTGGCCTTCTTCAAGCTATCCCACACAGTCTTCTTCAAGAATGCCATGTGGGCAGTTGTAACAGTATCGGCCTTGCTGATGACAGGTACCACGGTGGTTTTGCCTTGCATGGTACGAAGAACCTGCAGGTCAAGGTCTTCATCCAGACCACCAACCACCCGAATTGCAGACCCACTAGAATCTCCTCCGGCAGCTTTTTGGGCAGCAGCAATGTTTTCATCAAGCCGTGCTGGGTCCAGGATGAGGAAGGCACAGTGAATATGCGTATCACGGACTCCTGGTGATCGTATGACTTTCATCTCTTCGGTAAAACTGTCCTCAAACTTGCTCTCCAAGAAACCAGTGATTTCTCTTAACTGAAGGTCCACAATGCTTCTTTCGAGACCCTGAGAGTCCCACAATGTCAGGCCGACCCGTTCACTATCGATTTCTGTTTCAAGATAATGGCAAGTGAAATAACCGTTTGGTGGTGCCTGGGGTAGGTCATCCATCTCTTCAGGGTTGCGGGTTGGGCGTTTATTCGGTGGTAGAGCTAGAGCTTTTCTTAAAAAGTTGACGAAAGATGTCTTGCCTGAGTTTCTAGTCCCGATCACGAGGATGCTGATAAGGGAAATCCATCAGTTTTCCGAAAAGAGACGGCACCAAAAAAAAAAAAAAAAAAAAAAAAAAAAAAAAGAAGGCTACAAGGGATGTTCTCACTTGTATGGTGTCGGATCCTTTCGTCTCCTTACTCTTCTCGGGCTATTAATGGTGCTAACGGCACTGCTGGCATAGCTATAACGACCACGGTGCGCCATACTTTCGGCTTTTCCGTATACGTCGACGAATGGAATCGGTGGGACAGGCGGGTGGCTCTGGGCCGAGAGAGGCTCATATGACCCTGCGCGACCTGACAAGTTGGAGCGAACGTTCTCACCACCAAATGTGTTGAGCTGGGGAGGAGGTGCGATATCCGGCAATTGGGGTGCAAATTTCGATATGGCGGCCTCGCGTTGGCGACGCAGCTGCTCCTCCTTGGCCTGTTCCTTCAATACCTTCTTACTCATCTTTCCGGATGGCTTTCGATCACCCACCTTCTCCGAAGACTTTGCACGACGCAGAAATCCCAGCGAAGTACGGCGGGTTGCATTTGCTTGAGCATTGTTCGAGTTTCCATTTTCGCCGGCAGCTGGGAGGGTGTCAGGGGGCGGAGACCGACCAGGGGTGCGGGGTGCAGCAGGGGTTGGCGCCATGTTCTAATCAAAGGTTCACGCGAAGTGGCCTGATATTAATCTGTAAAGTAATATGCTGAATTAGAAAAATGAGCGGATTGATGAATTTAGCCACGCGTTGATGTTGATGTTTCACTTCATGAAGAGATGAGGTCTCTAGAGGACATCATATGCAAATAGGGGATAGATTAGCATCAACACAAACAAGAGTGAACACTTCATGTCAACTATTCAACCAAAAAAAAAAAAAAAAAGAAAAGAAAAAAGGTCGAGCTTACATGAACAGAATGGCTGGATTGGATCTCAGATAAGCGTAAAGTAGGAAAGCTTTGCTTTGGGTTGATCGGTGTTCGCAAGAATCTTCGATCGAGTTGTAGTATCAGGGCAAGTCTCCTTTCCCCCACTATCTTCCTCTTGGCGTTTGAGCTTCGAGATAGGTCAATCCGGCAGTTGGGTAAACGTGGCGGGAGGCAAAGTTGCGAAATACGTATGCGATCTTCAAGGCGAAATCTTGTCGCTACGCGGTCGGATACGAGAATGTGCGAAGTTGTCAGATGAAAGCCGTTGAGCTAGCGTCCTTCTGCCGAACTCACGATTCGATGACTGGAGCCTGGGATCAAAGGCAGAAAAAAAGGATGGACGATAAAGGAGTGTGTACCAGAATCGAAACTGCTATCGCGTCGAGGGACGGTGGCGAGGGACAACAGTCAAGTAGACACCCCACGAGCTCCGCAAGCCGTCTTGCCAGGATCTCAAGTATTAGCCTCGTAATGGGGCTGCTTCCTGACTGCGAATCAACCTGCAGAATGCCACTCTCGACGGACGGGAGGAATCGAGTACCCTGCCCGGCAGTATAAGAGAGAAAGTATGTGATGAGAAGAAATGAAAAGGACGAGAGAAATGAGCGTGTTATATGGAAGCAAATTAAGTTCAAAACAAAAAGAGAGGAATCAAAAAAAAAGAGAGGGAGAGAAAGGAAACGAAACCGAAGTATCAGGGGAGCAGCAGCGAGGAGCCGAGATGTCCAAGGGAGGCGGAGACCCGTTTAGCTGGCTCACTTGAGGGAAAGTTACTTCAAGCGCGTCAGCTCTCCAAGCCTCGCGACTGCATGCGGCTTCTTATTGAAGATCCTCAGATGCTGAGGCCAGCAGACTTTGATTTTTCGCAGAATTGAAGACTTCAGTTCTCCCTGAGAAACGAAACGAAGTTGAATGGAGGGAGGAGGATAATGGTAGCTGGAAGGAAAAAAAGGGTCATCGCTGCTCCATACAGGCTCCATACGCTGTAACTTTAAATTTCCTGGTACGGAGTATTAATCTGAGAGAGCTCTCAATTACAAGCGGCGCTCGAGAGTCCCTAAGAGATGATGCCGCGGAGGGTGTGGAGGTCTGCCCAGCGGCCAAATAACGGCAGAGATATAAGCAGATATGTACTATGCATCTTTGCAAGCTGCGCATCATCCTGCTCTGCGCTGCTCAAGGGCACCGTCGAACTGTGCCATTCTGCTGGACAACGGGCTGCCCTTCATCGTTAATTCCAAGAGAGAGACTCTCGACTGCCCCCTGTCAAAACTCAGGGGCCCGCCCAGCCAAAAAGACGTAGTGACCATGGTTTCGTTTCAGCGCCGACCTCTGGGGCCGAACCAGCGCGCGATACGGAGTACCGGTACCGAAAACCAGGAGATTACGGAGTACCAACCGATCTGGAGCTTTTCGTCGCCGCTACAGAGTCCCATGGTGGCTTGGCGCCAAAGATCGCGGTCGTATGAAGGCTGTAATTGGTGGACCTTCAACAGAGTCTATTTGGCCCTGGTACGGGGCTAGCCGTATTGCTGCCAAGTGCCCCGTGACATTACAGTAATATATTTATACTTTCATCCACCGCATTACGGAGTATATCGGGAGTACATTGCTCAGTTACCGTTTTATGAAAGGGTTTCTGTTTGAGACGATCTGGTAATATCATTTCAGGATTATCTTCCCAGCCGACGCGAAGTTGCCAAAATTGCAATTGCCAGGCCGCACAGAGCTGCTGTTGGCTCTCAATTATCTGCCAGAGATCGACCTTGGACAGAGTACGGGAGTACACTGTGGCTAGGGCCATCCGTGCGTTCGCTGGAGCCCAGTTCATGCACGCCGCATGAAGGACATGGACCCTTGTCCTACGACACGACAACTCATGCCAGAGAGTCAAGCGTCGGATATGTTATGGAATCCCAAGATGCAACTTTGGGAGAAGTTACAAAGAGCCTGTGTTCATTGACTCAGGCAAGATCCATGGCATTCATCTATCCGGAAATATTACATACATTCACTTCAGTCATTAGGGCAAAGAGTGCCCTCCACAACGGCCATGGTACGATAAGGAAAATCCAATTCGAACTACGGTGCCTCCGACTCGTCGCGCACGCGTTTTAATTCACGCTCCTCCTCTTCTTTCAAATTCAGGCTCTTTCGAATAAAGCACGACCCGACCTTGGACGGGCAAATATTTTTGCGATCGAGCTCCTTGAACTTGGGTCCGTTGGGCCCAGACGAGTATTTTCGCTGCCCAAATAGTGTCTTCTGTCCCTCTGCGTCGTCAGGCAGCTGCTCATCGCCCCATTGTCCGTCGAAGTTGAGCCAGTTTACCGGGGTATGCCCGTCGTATGTGCTGAATTGCTTCGCGGTTCGGTCATACTTGAATATATATGTGCTCAATGTCGGGTCCCAAAGAAAACCTTCGTCGCACTTGTCGACCAGAAGCCCAATCGGGAGCTCCACTCCTGGGATGGTGTGATCGTGGTCTCTGCAGAAGCGCATCAAGGTCAGCCTCATGGATGCTCAGACGAGTGGCGACGCCATATCGACGAAATGTCACACTTACCCCCCCGTTGCGTAGACGGCGTGGCTGCCGTTGGAGCTAAAGACAATGGGTCGATTTCCCCTTTTGTCAACAGCATTCCATTCAAAAGCATGCCCACTAGCATGCTGGCTGTACCATATTGCTTGCGGTTGGCCGTTCTCGAAACGGATCATATTATGCTCCCTGCAACGTTTCTCAGGCGCCAATGCATCCACCAGTGGAGATGGCTAGACCTACCAGTCGCCAACATGATTCCCAAACTGAGTACCAAAGACAGTATTGCCTTCATTGTACCTGTTGTCTTCTTAGCGAAAGATGGTCCGAGGTTCTTTGGTATACTGACGCGTTGAAATAGAAGTAAAACGTATCGACGACTCCATCTCCACGTTCCGTGACAATAATCGCAGAACTTACAGCTCCTTCGGTTTTGCCGTTCTTATTGGGCCGCACGCCTTGGAGCCAGGGCGGGAGCGCACGGATACCCTCTTTTGACGTTAAGAAAATATCCGTACCCCCAAGTGCATTCAACTCATCCAAATTGTCGAGTGTCAACGGTGAAGGTACCCCCTGGACAGGTTCATACTTGATTTGCGGTATTGTATTTTCGACGTGCGTGGCGATGTCTGACGGCTGGTAAGGATCTTCGCTGTGTGTCCAAACCAAAGGCGCTAGACGATCGAAACCGTTATTAGTGATATGATGGAACGTTCCTCTGAACCCCTCAAACCGATTGCCTTGGTATGGAGCGGAAATATGAACGTGGAGGTCTTCCTTCCATACCATATTTCAACACATAGTCGGGCACCTTGACAGCGGTGGCAGCGCACTCTGCACCATGTGCTTCTTGTATCAGGCTAGAACCAAGCATGGAGACGAAGGCCAGCCGAGTCAGCCTTCGGTGCCACCGCCTCTTCCACCACATATTTCTTTTCTCGGAAACCGGGAATCCTGCGTAAGATCACGCCGACATATGGCTCCTCTCTCTTACTGGATTTCGAGTTCGTGATCTGTTCTCAGTCCTCCAGCGCGGAGAAAAACAGACATCTGCCCATTTTTCGGCCGCGTTTAAAATGGCGGGCTATCTCTATTTATGTCCCATGAGGATTTAAATGGATGGTATCACAAGCGATACCTCCGGGCACTGAGATCAATGTCTTTTTGGGTCCAAGTCTATAGGCACAACTTGGCGCGTAGCCAATAATAATGAGCTCTCAGCCCACTCGATGAAAGCTTGACCTGCCAAACGCAGGCCCTAAGGAGAGCTTTGGTGGTATTATCCAATGAATACGCATTATATAGGAAACGGTATATTGGCACGGTCCTGCAGTTCACAAGCTCTTTGGTCGAGGAAGAGGAGATCAACGGACACATCCGGGGGTGGCGGCCGACGTATCCATCAGGAGACCAACTCAATCGGATATGATGATCGACATAACCCTTCGCCTGTCGGCGGCGAGACCGAACAAACTCGGCCTTTTGCCCCTGGCACTTTTAAGGCTTTTGACGACTCACAGTTCCGCTAAAATGTCAGGCGTCCCATGTATGTTGATTGAATGGATTGACAACTTGACAGCGGACTGTTGATGAGTTCGTCATGAGTTCAATCTTCTTCCTAGTCCGTGCCTGGGATCACATGCCAAATCGACCATCGTGTCATCCAGCAATGCCACGGTACCACACGCCAAACGACCCCAGCCAAAATTCAGAGAACCCCTGCATATTTATTTATTTGAGCAGATCATTAACTCGTGGACAAACAGATAGTTAATGACTGTCTGATCTTGGATGAAAAGAAAGGTGTCTAGATGGCACCACGCTCAGTCCGCGACGGAAAGCTTGGCGATTGCTATCTCAAAATCAGCCCTCTAAGCTGCTCAGTTGCGGCGTAGCCGTCAATCTGATGAGCCTGGTTCGTTGGACTGCTCGAGAAACGGTGACAATATATCAAAAAAAAAAAAAAAAAGAAAAAGCCCAACTTAAGCCAAACTCGTCCCGCTTCAGTTTTATACCCTTACTCTGGAAGCTGCTCCGTCGCCTTTTAATGATGTGCAGATCGGGTAACCATGGATCGGACCGACGACAAGCATCATAGCAGATTGGGCTCTCATCTTTCATATCCTGCCTCCATCCCACGGCTGATGCTACCTTCGCAACAGAATCAAGCATATGCCCTAGTCCGGCCATGGAGCTGCTCGTGCAAATTGAATTTAGTCTTATTCGAGCTCTGTGGCCGGTTGATGTTGCGTCCATCGCGCACAAGACGCCTCCTCGAAAGCAAGGCACATTCCCACAAAGCCTCAATGCTAGGAGCAAAGAGCTTGATATCAAGCCGACCAAGGGATATGTGTACCCCCGGTCTTTGCAGAAGAAGATGTTTATTGTTTTGCATACACCAGGTCTACCGTGGATCCTGGATATAACTATGCAGCTCTGTAGCTGCACCCAATTTAAATGCAATGTTCCAGTTGTCTTTCAGGATAGCAGCCAGAGTAGATTATTTAACGTGTCTGTGACATTGAGGAAATGGAGTTTGCGAGGTCGGGCGCAAGCTGCTTAGAGGGACCTTGAACAAAATCCAGGCCGGTTGTGGGTTTATTGTTGTTGAGAAAGAGCTAGGGTGATGATATCTGTCAAGTCCCCCCCCCCCAAAAAAAAAAAAAAAAAAGAAAAGAAAAGGGGGGAGACAAAAAGGAAAACCGCACATGTGCTACTCTTCACAAAGATTAGCACTTATGTATGTGGTGGACTAGCACCCCAACATCGGTCTGGACAGCTATTCATGAATATGGAGAAACTTCATGCTTTCATTTTTGTGATGGAGCTAAATGTAATGGCCAGAAATGTGGCTGCAGAACTCCATTAACTTCAGCAGAGCGCCCTAAGAACTGCTCAACCCACAGATGCCTGAAGACTAATCAGCCCATGATTGGAAAGGGTATATAGTGCAGCCACCGGATAAGGGACAAAGGATATATTGAGCCTCTCAGAGGTGTGCAGCACGTCGTCAAATGTGATGGATCAAGTCGAATCTCTGGGCAGGATATGCTTCTAGTGTCGAATTTACTCTTCTCCTCGGAAAACTGAAAAGACAAAGATCAATTTGATTTGGGGTAATTTTGTCCCAATGTTTAAACAAAACTATCTCCTCGGATCTCAACGAGATATGGAGGAATATATCCCGAGAAGACACCCGTTGTAAGGAATGAAGCCAAGCTAGGGGGCGGGCTCCAACGGAACACACCGGGTCACGGAAGAACATGCTCATCTACAAACACAACCCCCCCCCCTCCTTCTCTGAAGCTGAGACGCATCTGTGAACCAGATCTGAGGAGCGGAGATGCAAACAGAGTGTCTTCCACGAATCCAGGGGTTCAGAGTAACTACAAACGGGTGTTAACGAACACCGACTGAATATGTGATGATTCCAGGTGCACCACCGTTTGTCTCTCAGCTACAACAAACACCATCCACGACAAACTAGGGACAACGCCAGCATCAATACTCATGCTTGATCGGAAATTGTTAGCACGGAAGAATCCATGAAAATGCAACCCAAATATAATAATCCAGTGCTGATAGGGTTTCGGCCTTCTCGGAGTGGGTGCAGGAATGGATAGTAATAGCTGCGGAAACTGACTTAGTCCGGCCAGAACAAAACAATATTCACCAAGAGATCGAGATGATGACCAGGGTAAGGAAATTTGGGGGGCGGATACTAGGTACCCAGTTAACTTTGGCCGAGCTCATTCTCGAAGGCGAAACGCAAGGAGAGCTGAGAGGCCTCCTGGATGGACTAGGCGGGCGATACGCATGGTGCTGATAGAAGCAATCGGGCTGATGCACGCCGACTTTGATAGTTAGTTCCAGACGCGTGAGACTGTTTGACAGGCTCACACCACGGAAGTAGACAACCTTGACATCCCACTTTCTCGGAAACTTGCACGTGTGTGTACTCCTAACTTCGTCTTTCTTGCATACACATCGTACGCATGTAAGTATCCACACCTCCGTGGTGATAAGGCAAAGACCAGCTCCCCAAGTCCGGGAACAATTTCTTGTCCAATCATAGCCCCAGTCGAAGCTGGTCCAAAATCAAAGGAGGTCGAGTGATGTGTCACAAGTTTGTTGGGGCCGGCCATGGCGGACAGGATGAACCCCTCCTCCCCCACGTTAGCCATCTTTGTGTTGCCCAAAGATTGTAGACCGGCAAGAGACGATAGGAGCTGAGAGTTTGCTCTTGGGCCTGACAATTGTCGAGGCACGTATCTGGCAGATCCTTCGTTCCTTGGTAGAAATCCAAGTTTCGAGCCGAGTTTCTTTTCTCAAAACAAAAACATTCCCCCTCGTCCTGCATCAGGCCTCTTACAGTCACAGAGGATGTGCAGGCCCGGATATATTCGTGACATGCTCGGATCTGCCGGCGGGTCAGCCCATTCACGGATCTCACAGCCGCAGCGCCTCATATCAAGGGTCCGGATCGAGATGTCAAACGGAAATGCAGGAAATATTGCTCATGCCGGATAAAAAGGTAAGATGGTCGTCAACCCTTTCTGGAATCGCGCAGTCATGCGACAGGGAAAAAAAAGAGGGAATGGCTTGGCACCCATGAATGTCAAGCAAAAGGGGGAAATAAAAGAATTTTGAAGGTACGACATAGTTATATGCAGCACACCAAAAACAAACCGCAGCGCTGTTCCGAAGCACACCACAACATTGCTGGCTCTAAGTGGCGAAATGGGCTGCAGGATGATGCATGTGGGACATTTCATATATATTATGTATGTGATGGATGGTTGGCGTTGCACACGGCGATTGATGAACGGGATTCAGGATCCTCGTCGAATTTCTCTTGGATGGAGGCAGGAGGCTATCCGATCAGCAATCATTTGACGCCCAAAGGTGACCAGGCCAGCTGGCTGGTCAGCCAAGTCTAACTAACTAGTTACTCTGTACGGAGCATTGCAGCTGGATTGTCTTTGATATTGTTGAACAAGCAAGCAAACTGTTTTCTTGCAACAACCCGCCCCTCTCACAAGTTTTGCGGCAAAGACAAGAAGCGCCGGCCGAACCAGTCTTGGGGAAGATGGAGCTCCCGGTCGCCAGACGCAGAACTCTAACTGGAGCGCTTGAGGCGCTTTTTTCCAAAATTCCAAATCTGCAAACGAAGCAAACTGGCTTGCGTGGAGAGCTCCGGACCCCTGTTGGCGCGGGATCGGCAGGACAGGGTTCACGGGAATGGCTTCCCACCAAGGGGGGGCTTGGTGAACCCGGCGGACGGAAACTGGGATCGAAGTTGCTTCACGGACGAGATGAAGTACGGGGTATCCGGTAAGTTGGGAGGGTTTCAGGCGAGGATTGTCGAGTCACGGATGATTACAACCTCATACCGACTAATAGTTATTTTTGATTTTGCGTGCGGGAAAAAAAAAAAAAAAAAATTGACAGAGAATAACTTGTTAGTTGACAAGTTTTGTTGGTTGCCGATAAACTAACTAGCTCAACTGCGGCAGCTCATGCGCGATTTCCAACTGACACACGGACGAGGCCCGTGTCACGATATGATGGAGCATCCCCATCCGGCTAAAGAGGAGGGCCGGTTTCCACATGCGCGCCCCCGCAGCGTTTAATGATGGTAATTCTTCTCCAACTTTTGAATTTTCCCGCCTTCTTTTTTTTTTCTTTTCTTCTTCGGAATTTGTTTGCTTTTCTTTGTTTGCCATGTGGTGACATTAGGGACGATCGGGATGGCGCTGGGAGAAAAGCTTGAGTTCTGCCACCAGCCCAATTTTGGGGCTTTGAGGGGAGGGGGGAAAAATACGCGGGCTTAGCATGTCTTCCAATTTTAAAAGCAAACACCGCTGTTCGGTACGAGAAACAAGAAAAGTAGTGTACAAGGACCTCTCGTGATATAGATACTCATGAGTATGGAACAACCCCGTTCATCCAGCACAAATGCAAGGGAGATCGACGGCGATCAGGACCCATTAAGCGAGAGAAGCACAGAGTCGGCTGGGTGAAGAGAGAATATTAGTCCCTTTCGAGTTTCAGTCACTTGTTGTGTCTCATCAGCTTGAAGACTCGCAGATCGAGGGGAATTCTCTCGCCCATCCATGTCGCACGCTGCGTGTGGTTTCTCTCTTCTTCCTCGTCTGTGGTGTTTGGATGGATCAGGACGCTGAGCGGTCCACGGTTGATCACCAGCCAAGGAATGAACGCGCCAAATTGCTGAGGAGTGAAAAGGTTCACTTCAAACATCGCAATTGGATGCGGGCCAACTGGTCGGTCGAAGAACTCATAGATACGAAGCTCGGGAACTGGGATTGCATGAGTTAGTTAATTTGTTTGGCAGCCGGGACATGAATCGTAACGCAAAGTCCTCAAGCAATTGTTTTTTTTGCACAAAGCACAGAGTGCTCCGTAACTACGTTCCAAGAAATGTCCGGGTCTTTACATGCTCCGCAGAAATGAAACAAGAAGACACGTAGGAGAAGCATTACATTCGCGTCTGATACGCTCCCAGAGGGCTCGAGCAAATTCGGCTTGCTCGGGATTGTTCTGCATTCGTGTCAGCTCCCAGTTCCAGCTCGCTGCGCCGTAGTGTTACCAGGCAAGCCGCGGTTCAGGGAAGAGTAAGGGGGAAAAAAGAGAGAAAAAAAAAAAAAAAAAAAAAAAAAAAAAGAAGAAAAGAAAGGGACAATTCCTGGCGTCAAGTCGCTCACGAGTCATGACGGACCTGATAGTGGTATATGTGGACATCGAAGCCGCCCCGCCGGCCGTCGGTTAACGGATCTGGGAATCGATCGTAGGCGCCACTGAGAACACCGGTGGGAGGGTTTCTGAACGACTTTCCGTCCTCATTCCTGTCGCTGGAGCCGTGATAACTAGAATCAGCGAGCTGCGATGCGGCGCGCCGGCGTCTGGAGCATGGCGACTTACTTGGGCAGTGCAGGGAGCATGTCGCACCCCTCCAGTGGTGAGGGGTATTGGTACGAAAACTGGTCCGGCATTCCGACCTGGGGCTACTACGCGCAAACCCGGGCTGAGGAGGACGGCGAAGGTGGTACTGTTTGTGTGTTTGTGTGTTTGTCTGTTTGCCTGCCTGCCTGTCTGTCTGTCTGTCTGCATGTATGTATGTATGTTATGTACGTATGTGCATATGTTTTGCCGCGACGATATTCAGGCCCTGTCTGAAACTGCTGTAATTATTCAAGACCAACGGCGCAGCGAGATGTGCGTTTGAGTGCGTGCGGTTTAGACGGCCGGCGTCGTCGCCGTCTCTTGGCACGGCGCTGACAGTTGAAGTTTCAGTTTAGCGAGTTCCCGACAGAACCTTGACGACGACGACGACGACGAAAGAATGCTCCGCAGCCTGTCGTGAACCCAGAGAGATCCCGCCCGCCGTCAGTGTCGCACAGTCACTCAATAGTCTGCGTAGCAGTCAACTATGACGATGATGATGATGATGATGATGATGATGATGATGTAGTTACATGGCGGAATCCTTGCCACCGTCCAAGGGCAGCGAGCGGCATCGAAGAAGTGTTGCTCTGTCTGAACCCAAGCCCAGCTTCGGCCCGAACCCAATTTGGCAAATGCTCCGCTGGAAGTTCCATTGGAAATTCTCCCTCTCTCTCTCTCTCTCTCTCTGTGCTTCTGCAAGTCCAGCTCCGCCTCTGCCTCTGCTGTGCTCCGGATCGGTGGGCTCGTCTGTCAGGACGAACCGGGGCGGCGGAACCTGGCAGCAAACATCATCAGAGCCCATTAACCTCCAGCCACTCATCACGCCGTCTGCAGGACGCTGGTTCGAGAAGCAAGCAGCAAACGCGACTCCCGTCCGGCGTAAACTCCACGGACGTATTGCGGATGGGCCTCGCCTCTGCTTCCCTGCAAGGATCTGCTGCCAGCCAGCTAGCTTGGCGGACTCTGGCGCCAATTCATGCGATTGTCTTAGCGGGTGCGCGTTGACTGGGCCGTTTTCGCTCCCCAGCTGCACGACGCCCGAAGTGACAACGCTAACTGACTTGGCTTCATCTAAGAATAAAACTGAATCCATCGCAGCGCAATTCTAGACCGTCCTCCCCACCCCTCGCCCAGCGCGCAGCCCAACGCTTGGTTGTCGACCGGTTTGGCTCTTGTTCCCGAACTTGGCTCAGAACAAAGATGCGCATTTCCTCAAATTCCCGCTCCCAAAAACCTCTTTTGTGGGATTTTCCCTGAACGTCCGCAACGGCCACGGATACGAGTCCAAAAGCCGACGCTGCAATCTGACGAAATTTTTTTTTTTTCTTTTTTGGTTTTTCTTTTCCCCTTCGTGGATGCGTTGGGTGGCTTGATCTTGACTGTCGCCGCCCATCCCCCCTGCCCGACTACATTGCTCTGAATTTTTAGCGCCTGAGCAGTTGTGGTTTTTTAATTAATTCGATCAGTCATATCTGCGTCAAGCTCTCTTCCCACGCTGCCCCCGGAAAATAAAGTCTTTCTTCGCCCTGTGTCTTGCTGCCGTGGCAGCCATAGTTCACCCCCGTGCGACCGTCTCCGTCCCTCCCCCCCCTCACCATAAGTTTACTCTCGAGAGATAGTGTCGCGTCAGCATCAACATGCCTGTCGCTCTCTAAAACCAAGACGGCAAAGCTGCAATTTTCATTCCGCTCGCGCGTTTGTTTTCCCTTTCGCGGCTTCCGGCATCCTAGACTCTCGGCTACTGCTGTTGTGCTGCCGCCACCGCTTCACGGTACAGACTGATCTCCCTCCCGTTTGAACTGCAGCCCGACACAGACACGACATTGAATCGCGTTACGGATACCGATGGCAGGCGGTTGATTGTAGGCGGCTAGACCCTGCAAATTCCCGCATCGACCTGCAGGAAACTCATTCACGCCGCAGAAATTTTCGACAGCTGTTTTCTTTTCATTTCATTTCTTTCCTTTTTTTTTTTTTTTTTTACACTTTTTGGTCCCAACTGCCCGAAAGCGTTTGAATGGTCGGTATTGCAAGTTTCTGTTCTGTCTCCGTCCGTTTTTCTTATTCCGTCCTCCTGTCTTGTTCATACCGTCCGCCTTTCTGCCTAGCACTTTGGCGATTGCCTTATTCTTCCTAGTCTTGTTATGCGTGTCATCTTTTCCAGAGTGATATCCGTTCCGCTCGAGGGCGCAACTCTGTAGCTGCGGCAGCCGACAGTTTTTTTTTTTAGAAGAGGCCGGCCTGAAACAAGAAACGAAAACCTTGGTTCACTCGGTTTGGTTCTCCTTGCACAGCATCGTGGGTGCACAGCAAGCATCTCTAGATGTCTTTGTTGCCTCGCGATGCTTCCTCATGCCACCATTAGACGGTTCGCCGACATACTTGAATCAGCAACTCGCAAGCCCTCTCTTCGATCCTTCACATATAAATTTATATTCACCGACAAAGTATAGCAGCCACCTTCAAATTCAACGGGGCAAAGGCACGACTGACTTCTATTCTCCTCTTGGATGATGATTGTGGGCGCTGGTTGAGCTACTCTAATCTTTGTTGAGAATGATGCGAGGACCTGCTCAAAATGGCCTTGGTTCGACGCTTACGTTTGGCTTGGAGGTGGAGTTCTTCGCTGCAATGAAGGCAACGACCTTCAACCGTTTTCCAAATGCTACCATTGCAAGCCTCCTGGGGGACCGCCTTCGTCTCGTCCGCCTCCATGGGCCTGACGGTACCGGTGTTGGGATACGGGTGGAAGATGACGACGACGACGACTCATCCAACAGCGATGCTATCGATTACTCCTTTTGGAACTTGACCACGGACAAGACAGCTGCTCCGAATTATCCAGAGTGGTTCGAATGCTGTAAGAGCCCATGCTTGCTTACCATATCCTCGCGTCAGGACACATATGGACTGACAAAAAAGATAAAGACGAAACCCAGCCGATTGAGATCATATCACCTCCCTATCGAATATACTCGCCCCTGTGGGAACATGACATCCAGCGAATTTTCAATTCTCGATCTGGTCAATACAATCCAATCCCTTGGAGAGAGCTCCGCATGTACTTCGAGCAAAACAGCACCACCGGTCTTCATGTGCACATCGGCAACGGTACGGACCCGGATTCGGCTTTCTCCTTCCATACGGTTCGCAACCTCGCAATGATACTGCTCGTATATGAACCGGAACTAGACAAGTTGCTCGACACGTCGCCCTCGTGGAATCGAATGCTGAATGAGCCGGTATATGTCAGCTTGGCCCCCCACCTTATAGTACCCTAATCCATTATATTTATTTATTTGACTAACGATAATTTTTTTTTTGTCCATACCAGATGCAATGCATCACGTCAGTCAACAGCCCGCATTTTCAACCTCCAAACCTCCCGCCAAAGTCACCTAGGGCACTCATGGCTCTTCATCTTCTCAACACTTGCCCCGATATCAAATCGATCATTAACGTGATGAACCCTCGGCTTCCAGCTCCCTCCAATCCAAGAGATGCTCGTTATTACAAGTATAATTTTACTCCACTTCTGGATTCCCTGGATGCACCTGCTCGCAACATAATTAACCATGATGACAACAATAATGATAATATATTCCCTAAACGAAAACTTCCCACGATCGAATTCCGTCAGCAGCCAGGCACTCTAGACCCGGACACGATGGTTCACTGGATCAGATTCTTAGGAGCTATGGTTGATTTTTCGGGGAGGATAGGCATTCAGACTCTGATAGAGTTCTTAGGTCTTGAAGAATGGCGCTTGGACGGCGCCAATCCCGCCACGGCTGGATCTGACAGCGAAGATCCTCCCAGTCCCACTTATACACAACATGTACCGACGTATTCGACAGCTTCTCCGCCTTCTCTCTCCGCATTCTCCCTACTCTCCGGCTTGCAGCCCGTGGGGTCGCTCTCTCGGCTCTTAACTGCTATGGAAACGGCTCATATCCCTCTTGACCCTGACACGACGCGATTTTGGCGTCGAAAGGTAGCGGCTGACTCTCCGCATATACCGGCGTGACTAACATCGTCAAGTACGCACAAATACAGTCGTTGAATAAAAGTCCACCACAGAATACTAGACGAAACAATGCCCAGAGCTACAATCTGTAACGACATCGAAAACACCTACCTGGAACATGATCCTGTCGCTTATGGACCATGGAAAGGTGGTCTTATCCGCGCCGTCCCCCTTGCACCCAACGAATCAATATCTTATAACCCCGTACCTTAACGTCAAATTGGCACGAAACGAACGAGAGAAACGATGACAGCCGATGACTTCTTGAGCGCGAATAAAAGAACAACAAATAAAGGAAACAAAGGGAAAAAAAAAAAAAAAAAAAGACGGAGAGAGAAGGTTATCAGTAAGGGGATCGGAATTTCAGGTTTCTTTTCTTTTAGAATGATGGAACTTGGTTTAATTTGAAGTCGAGTGCATTGTAGTCGATCTCCCAATCCCGGGTTCACATTTTACACAGGAGAGAGCAAACGCGAAAAATAAAGACGCGATCGTCCCAAAATTCCCGCCGCGCGCTTTTTCTCTCAAGCAGCAGAACCAAAAAGATAGCGATACCCAGGGTTTCAGAATGCATGGCCCATATGGAGTACATGCTTCTGCTTTTCCTTGCATATGTCGGTTTTAATTTCATATCTCTTATGCCCCCCCGCCCCCCACCCAGAAGATTGTGTTGTCTTCCAATATTGTGTTAGAAAAAGGGTTTTGCTTTTCTTTTCAGACGGCCGGTCGATTAAGATAATTTGTGTCGTTTCATTTGCTTGGTATTCATGCTTGTCTTTGCTCCTTTGGTCATATGCATTAAATGAAAGTCCCCATCTTGAGGCTTCTTTATGCTTCATTGACGACCGTGAGTGTATTATCCACGCAAACACAGGAGCAATAAGAGCAAAAAAAATAATAATGCGGGTCTCGGGAGAGAAAGGAAAAAAAAGAATCTCAGGGAAGAATATGCAATAATATCGATTGCGTTTACCAAACTGGCTTGACATGAACATGCCCGCTTTCATCCACAACTTTCCCGCGGTCCCATTCCCGACTTTCGCCTTTCTTCGCCCATTTAACATCTAGCACGGAGCCATCGTCCAGACCGGCAAACGCCGTGTTATTTTCCCACTTCTCTACGATTGCATTTTCGAACCCTGCTTCGCGTAACCGTTTTGCACCATTACGCTTCCATGCTGTTCGGTCTCGGAGAGCCTCGAGCGCCATGTCCCAATCGTCGTCCTCCGTGGCCATGCCAGGGACTGGTCGACGGGTGCTTTTCTTTGTTGTCGACTCGTCATCGTCGTCCAAGTGGACGTCTAGGGCTGGATCGTATCCTTCGTTGAAGTGTGAGTCTATAGTGCTTGAGTTGACTCTGTAAGCTCCACGTCCACGCGGGAGAACTGGAGGAGTCCGAGCATCCGTCTCTGATGGAGGTAGGGGCCCGATTAGGTTGCTTAATGGGTCCGAGTCAGTGGATTGGGCGCTCCGGGTATCGTCTTGGTCCACATCATTATTAAGGCGGGAATCGGAGGATTTCGTGTAATTGCGTTGCTTTTTATGTGCCCCGCGAGTGTCTTCGACGCTGTGACGACGTTGGCGCTCGGAGGATCTCCTGCGTCGGTGTTCTTTGTCTCGAACTTTGTGCCTGTCTGGAGAGCGTTCATGTGATCTGCCGCGTTTGCGATGCTTGCTATGGCGTTCATATTTATCGTCTTCTCGGTGTTTTCGGTGTCCGTGGGAACGCTTTCGGTCTTCCGTGTCAGACCCCCCGTCATGATGCCTGCTCCTCCTTGACTTATCCTTCTCGGGTCTCGATGATCTCTCATCGGTTGCAGTTTTATAGTCCCTAGAGTGATGGGCGCGTCTTCTTTTTCGGTCCTCTTCCTTGTCTTGGGGTGACTCAACTCGCCGCCGTTTTGACTCCCTTCCGTGTTCACGATTATCTCTTCTAGATTCTTCTTTGGAGAGCACTTCCCGTCTCCGAAGCTGCCTAATTCTTTCTCTGGCTTCTTCCTCTTCCTTCCGCTTGAGATTGGCATTATGTGTATCAGTCTCGCGTAGAATATGTTTTAAGAAACGTGTGTTCGGTTTGGGGGCGCCGCTCGTAGGTCTATTCAAAGCATAACAAATTAATAGCGTGTTGACAGAACGAGGGGGGAAACTATTACCTCTTAGGAGCACTGCCGTAAACCCCGAGAGCAGAGTATCGTAGCGAACATTCCCGCGCATCTTTCGCTAGAAGTTCGGCGATGTACGCATCGTCGTTATGTAGGTGGGAGGTATCGGTGCCTTGGGCAGGCTTTGGCATCGTCTGGGTATCCAAACTGTAGTTCAAGTATATTCAAAGGACACGTTCTCGTATTCCGAAGAGGCGCCAGGTATCGAGAACTCGAGCCTGGATGCTTCAAGGCAGGCTCGCCGTTCCAAGCGCCTCGTGGACGTCGGCGGGCGGTGAATAGTCATCACGTGATGGCAACAGCGCAAACAATGCAAATTCCGTCATGTTTATCTCCCGTCGAGAGAAAAACGATAAAGATGTGGGACGCGACGAGGGCATTAGGAATGGAGAACGCACGGGTAAAATAGCATTTGCGGGAATCTGGCAAAGCATCCCAAGAACCAATACAGCTTATTCAATCCCAATTGAATAGAAGGCTATATATAACCCGCTTCGATTGCAATGGCCCCGCCCAAATCCCTCTCAGACATTCGCGCCGAACTCGAGGAGCTCGATGCCGCGTACCCAGAGCTCTCAATAATCAGAATCAGTCAGCCCGTCGCTTCAAATGCAGATGTCGTTGATGAGAATAAATTAAATCAATTATCTCCTTCAAAGCAGCGGATTTCAGATGTATCTACAAACGGATTCGAGAACCCGACGCCGACAGCCCTGGAGGCTGACTTGGCGCATTATAAGGTGAGTTCGGAGGGACCGCCAGCCAGTCCATAAAGGCAGCCCCCCCTCCAGATGGGTCTGATACATATTATGCGAAAATCCCTTAACTAACAGTGATACTGGGCAAATAGGAACTTTTCTCTAAACTGCGCTTCTCGTACCTCGAACAAGTTACAAAGGAAAAGTTCCTGCGAGCCATCGTGGGAGATCCACCCCTCGTCGTGGGACACAATGATAATGTGGAGCTAGAAGCCCAGCTGGCCCTGGTCAAAGCCGATTTGAAGGAGCGCAAAAAGGAAGTTGCAGATTTAATAGAACAGATGGAGAAATCGGGTAGAGATCTGGCGAGCCGATACAAAAAAGTCCAGCTCCAAACCACTCAGCTCGCTGAGCTACCTTCGTCAATCTCTGAGCTTGAGAATACCATAGCTGAGCTGCGTGCTTCATCGGCCAATGCCTCACAGTCGCCTGAATCTGGGGATGTCCCTGCGTCCCAAACTCTCTCGCTCCAGGATACAATTGCTCTCCTCGCGGAGCGTGAGGCTGAGCTTGCAAGCCTAAACCACCAGCTGAGCTCGGTAGGACCCGTCTTGCCTAGGAAAGCTAGGGAGGCTGAAGCGGCAGAACGAGAAATTTCTGGGTTGGAGAGAAGGCGGAACGAAGTTGTTGCTCAAGCGAGAGAAGCCCGCAGGAGGAAGAACGAAGGAGAAAGTGACGGGCTGGAAGAAATGGGAAGATGGTACAAAGGCGTAGAGCAAGGCCTTAAGAGCTTGGTAGGAACATAAATGAGAACTGCGCTGAAGTATATGTGAATGGGAGGAGATAATGGGCGTTTTGGCGTTACGGCAACGAGGACGGGTATCGTTTACGGGAGTATACTCTGTAGGCAAGCAATTACTTCGACAAGTGGATATAGGGGACACCGTAGAATAGGAATTAGTTCATGAACATATATCGTGATCGTACATGAAGCTAAGGTATCTCCTAAAGCTAAATTTTATTTTTTTTTTTTGGGTCATCTGGGGCGATGCATCTACTCTTCTTCCTCCTCGGCTTCCTCGTCACCCTTCTCGGCAGCCTTCATCTTCTTTCTTCGGACACGACCAGGACGACCACCACCAAGTGGGGAGGTAAGAGCAAAGTCAATGTGCTTCTGGGAATCGAGACGAACGATGAAGGAGGGAACATTGACAATTTGCTTTCCAACGCTATTGCATCGACAAATCAGTGACGTCGTCCATGGGAAAAGAGGATATTTGTGGCTCTTTATCTTACCGGATGTGTCTCTGTCTAATGAGCACACGAGCGTGGTGGATGGACTTAGCGAGACCAAGTCTGTAGACCTGAGTCTGGAGACGGCGTTCCAAGAAGTCCTCAACCTTGAGAGCCAAGACGTAATCGAGCTTCATGCGGGACTCGTCGAGCACACCGACACGAACAAGACGGCGAATCAAGGCGTTACCCTCAAAGAGACGCTTGGGATCCTTCTCCTCGAGAGTGAGAAGCTCACTGAAACACACAGACCAAGACGTTAGCTTCGTTCTCTTCGCACCCAAAACTTCAGCGTAATATACGATAGGCAAGGCTGAGGAATATGCATACCGAGCAGCACGACGAATCTTGGAAAGAGTGAGCTGGACACGCCACACCTCACGCTTGTTACGCAGGCCATATTCGCCGACCATCTTCAACTCGGAGTCACTATATAATTGAGGAACAACACGTTAGGAACATTTTCACACGACGTAAGCAGAGACAAGCTGCTGCTCAGTGGCCGAAGAATACTAACAGACGGGCCGACTCGTATGCTGTGATAGACCATGGTTAGCCATTTGTATGCTCGATCGAATGGTTCTTCAGGTTCCAAACTTACGTCGACGAGGGACCTTGTAGGTCTTGGAGTATGAACGCCTGGAGGACGAAAATTAGCATTTGCGACGCCCTTTACGATGGGAGAGTGTAGTGATAACATACGGAGCCATGTTGTTGGTTGTAAATTGGCTGCGCAATCAAGTCGTCGCGGCGTGAATTGTCGAACGATCGAACAGGAAGAGGATTCGAAATTGGTGAGGTGGAAAATGACAGCTTGTTCGCTTAGCGCGAATCGGGCCGTGCGGGCAGGCTCACCATACCGCTTCGGGTAACTTAGGGCTGAACCCGCACAACCCCAAGCCCAACTAAGCGAAAATCGAAAGTCATTCCAAGAACGAAGGCCAGAAGAACTCTGTCCGCGGTGCGCTCCCCTTTGAACGTCGACAACCACCGTCTTACTCCAGCAACACCGTAAAGATGGGTCACTCTCGCGGTCTGAGATCCGGCACTCGGGTATGCCAACAATTCGGCCCCTCCCCTTAGGAGATCACTCAAAGCGACATGCTAACAACGCGACCGACAGTATGCCTTCTCTCGGGACTTTAAGAAGCATGGCACTATTGCCATGTCGACATATCTGAAGACCTACCGGTATGATGAAACTGGCGCGAAAACGGATTATTGAGTGTTTTGTCGCAATTGGCTGATGGGGTTTTTAGGGTCGGTGATATTGTCGATATCAAGGTCAACGGTGCTGTTCAGAAGGGGTCAGTACAATCGAGCATTCCTCCCACGCAATCCCGCTCCATCGATCACAAATCCTTCTTGCTTTGCACCTACAAGAAAAGCGCATAAAACCGGGGAAACCGTATACTAAACAATTTGAACTTTCTATAGTATGCCTTTCAAGGTCTACCACGGCAAGACCGGAGTTGTTTACAACGTGACCAAATCCGCCGTCGGCGTCATCATCTACAAGCGTGTCGGCAACAGATACATGGAGAAGCGCGTCAACGTCCGCATCGAGCACGTCAACCACTCCCGATCCCGAGAGGAATTCTTGAACCGAGTGAAGGAGAACGCCATCAAGAAGCGAAAGGCCAAGGAGGAGGGTATCCATGTGCACTTGAAGAGACAACCCGTCGTTCCCCGGGATGCACGGACAGTCAGCACGGAGAACAACTTCCCTGAGACCATCATTCCTGTTCCATATGAAACGACTATCTAATGGAATGAAAAAATTTCAACGTTTTATGTGGCACTGGGCGTCTTTATTTGGAGAATCCTTCTTCATTTTTTTCTACTTCCTACTACCCTAGCCTTCCGTCGAGGGTAATGTTTGCATAACGTGGAGGAGGAACGCTCTGAAAGCATGGGATAGACGGGTCAAATAGGCCTCCGTTTTCGTGATACATAGGGTGCCTCGAGGCATTATTTACCTTGGAGGAGGGCTACTCTTGTTCATGTCATATGGCAGGTCTATGTTTTACATAATGAACAAAACCTTCGACGGTGCAATATACGAATTCCTCCTACCATTTTATCCCATCCTTTAGGCACTTTGACGCGGATGATATCCAAAACTATTAGTGAACAGATCCCCGAATCTTGAACCCACTCTGCAACGTAATAGTGCACAAATTTGCCTCGCCCATTGCTTATTGTAACTAAACAAAGTATATCCAACCGGACGGAACCGTAGAAGCTTATATTGGCATCCCGAATGCGAGGCCTTTCCAGCGAGGTCCCGTATGGTGGAATGTCATTATCGGGATTCGCCTACCAATGAAGACTCCATATATTATATTTGCCAACTTTTAGTTCACATCATTTGTGGTCATATAGCCGGGTATATATTTACATTTCAGATTTAGAATTCTCTGCCCGTTGTAGACGGATAATGCGATATTCATCAAAGTATACGGAGTATATGGTACATCTATACGCACCCCACTAAAACCACGCAAGATAGAAACCGGGCCTGAGAAACTAGTAGTAGATGGCCAAGCACACTTGTACAACCCAGACCTCAACAGGGAAATAACCAACATTAATATACAGTCAAGAGGAAATCAGCAGTTAAAACCAGCCCAGATAAAGCTGGTCAACTGGTGAACAGAAAAGGAAAGGCAATTACAAACCGCGCCATATTCGCTTTTTGGTCTAGCTCGAAGCAAACAGAAGCTGGGTTGTCACATCATCTATAACGCCTGAAAATGCAAAGAAGGCCGGAAGTGGAGATTGTCTCAGACCTTTGGTCTCCATCTTTAACGATAAAGGCGGCCTCTACGGGGAATATTAGGTGCTGAACATAGATATCGAGCATTCATAGGCTATATCGAAGTGCCGACAGCGGTGGAATCGGAGGTTAGGGAAGTAGGTAGGAAGGGCGGTCTTTATGAGGTCGTGCCACATAGCCGGAGAATCATTTCATACCTAAGGTAAGTTAGCCAAAGATCCATAGCTACGGTCTTGAGATCGAAGCATGAGTGGTAAAGCTTACATTCCAAACATGATTGCCGCACTGGGAACGACTCGCAGAAGATGTGGTGTTAAGCCACCGTATAACCCAGCCATCCCTTCTTCCTTCCAGATCACCCGGAAGCACTGCATTAATCCAGTGTATTTCATTTGGACCTTGCCTCCACCAGCCGGGATTGTGGGGGCTTGTCGTAGTCGAGTACGAACTACTTCGTGCGGATATGTAGCGGCTGCAGCAAGCAATTTGGCGGAACCAGCCGCTGTAATCGTGCCAACCCAATGTTCTGCGGTGTCCGTCCATCCGCGTACATGTGCCGGGTCAGCAGCTCGCCGAGCCGCACGCCGGGCTAGTATACGTTTCATCTCCTCGTACATGACCCATTGGAGTGAACTCTCCGTGACTCCCAAATACGACGCCGTTAAGCCCCGGTATAAACCCCGAATCCCTTCGTGACGGACTGTTTGTCGAATACAATCCAAACTATTCTTGTACTGTCTCCCACGGCCAGGTATATTCGAAGCATTCGACTTGTCGAGCTGCAGCCGAGTTTTCACAAGCCAAATCGGGTTGGTGGCAGTGCCAGTAGCAATACCAGCAACCGCAGCAGCAGCTAGATGAATGCTTGCCGGAGTTTCAGTTGGGATATAACCGAAATAATCATTCAATATCCTCTTTCCATTGCCGTATACATAGAAATTGATCGCCCGGGCGGGAACTACTCCGGTAAGATTGGGGCCCAGCCCTTTAAACAGCGCGCGCCATCCTTCATGTACGTGGATTGATCGGAGGATTTGAACGGTTTCGCTAAAGTGGACCATCGCGCTGCGCGATAAGGACAGTATGGAATGTGATTGCGGCAATGGATGAGCGGCACGGAGGGATCGAAGTTGGGCTTGATAAAAGTCTGACTGAAGACGCGTTTTTAATACGTCGAGAGGGGAAGTAAGGGTTGCAGCAGTCATCCCGCCGACGCTACAAGGAGCATGAAAAGGCTTCCGTCAGCATGTTTCCTTTGCGGCTCGGCGTTGGCTATGAAAATTCACCACTTACGCTCCTGCGAAGAAATGAGCCCATGGTTTCACAGCAGGCTTTGACTTGGTTTCCAGTGCTGGAGCCACTTCGACATCATCGGTTTCTCCGGACTGTATCATCACACTTTGGCGTGGCTCCGACCCATCTTTTAACCGCGACGCTCCTCGCGAGAGGTCAGGGGAGGGAGCTGGGAACGACATCGCAAGTTTAAGGTATGAGAAAGCGGCGATCCTCCAAGTGTCATAGAATCCGGTTTCCTATCATTGGACGTCTGATTTATCTTCCAAACGAGAAGATCTACCGAAAATAAAATTTTTATTTGTTGAAAGAAGAAAGGAAAAAAGACATAAACTAAAAAAATCCTGAGCGGAACTTGGTGGCAACGGAATTAGGTTGAGAAAGATTTAGCCTCCATTTTTGGAGATCTCCAGAAACTTTTTTTTTTTTCTCGCGACGCCAGTTTTCCAGTCCGCCCAAGTCCGACCGGTCGGCGCGCTGAGGCAAGCCACAAACAAAAGGCACCGCCAGAGCGCCCAGCCACAGTATCCTGCCTGAAATAGGTTAGCGCATTCCTACTCCGAGACCGCCACAGTAGCCTTGCTTACTCATTTTGTTGTGGCGCAGTCGGCCTGGCCGTCTCCTCGGTATCTCGCTGGTTCATTCGTCAATTGGCTTCATAAAAAGGGGAAGGGAGAAAAAAAAAAAAAAAAAAAAAAAGGAAAGAAAGCAACGTTATGTACTCCGTACTCCATACGGAGAAGTAATTTGCATGTCGCCCTACTGTCGATGAGGTGTGCTAGAGCAGCGCTCCATCCACAATTGCGGCTCTGCTCTCACGAAAACACCGAAACAGAAGACATCAAGAGCTGTGGACGTGCACAAAAAGTATTCGCAGAGGGAATCCCCTTCCCAAGTTTTAATGGTTCACCTGACTTTTTGAAGCACAAGGCTGCGAATTTAATCTTAATTTCCCCGCTGAGATCGCCTGGATTCCTGAATTTGCTGGAACATCCGACGACGATCTGGAGGAACCTGACGTTCCTCATGGGGGTCGGTCAGAAAGGCGGTATCGCATATTCGACATCTCTGCCCACATTGGGCCCGTTATTGGTGGAAAAGGGGCCTGCTTGTTTCAGGGCTTGATATCCAACTGTGGATCTGTGCTACAAGGAGCTGACGTCTGTCGGTATCTTCATGTGTGCCATGCTGGATTTGGCAGCCGCTGATTGTCTCGATTGGCTATCTCCTGCTCCGACTTTACGGTCCAAGCTGCAAGGACCGCGCCTAAGGTCCGGGCGAGATTCCTTTGAAAGACAGCCGGCTGCACATGAACAGAATCGGAAGTACTTCCACACTAATACTGACATCCAACCTTTTCAACAAAATTGTAGCTACTCCGTACAGCTGCGCATTAAATAATAGTTACCTACTTAGGTGACTAGAGCAGCAGTCAAGGAACGCTTTTATATATGACAGTGCTTGATCAATGGACTATCCATGTGTAAAGGATTTGCGAGTGGAATCCTCTCCGCCTTCTGTCCAGTGGGAACAGATTCCACAGCGTAGACTTACACTGCTGCAATCCATGAAATTCGGGCAGCCTTAACCTAAATGGTAGCGCATGCACGCCTGGAAGCTGGGGAAGAACATCCATACATACGCCTACGATCATTGGATGTACAATCCAATATAAAAGATTGAGATTTCCTGTGCTTGAATCAATGTCAATTTCCTCAAACCTCTTTCCTCTTCCTTCAAAACTATCCTTTCCAGCAATATACTATCTCTCCGTGTCCTGACACCTCATATCCTATCTGTAACCCAGCCCTTTCAGTCCTTGTGTTCCTCTTCTTCGGCGCCATGCCAAACAGGGTCCTCAAATCTCATCGTCGAAAGTCGGGTCAAGAAACTTTCAAAAGTGTTTATATCCCCAAGGACCATCATGATCCTTCAGGCCTAGGACCATTAGAGTACCATATCGCCGACATCGGATCTCAGTTTTCCTCCGTCGCGAACCCTGGGATCCAGGAACGGTCACAAGCAACCAAAACAGCCACTTTTCTTGATCCAACACTTCTTCAACACGACCATCAAAAGCCGTAGGTTTCAACTACCGTTCCTTACTGGTCTTGTGCTAACGAATAATTCGTATTCAGAAACGTTTCATCGCCCCAGGATAAGAACGCTACTGGTTACTCTAACCTTGCCTATGGTGAAGGCTTCCTCTCTTACGCCAAACAAGAGCAAAAGAGCGAGCCATGGTGTCACCTTTATGCCACAGATATCCCTGCCGATAAGAACAAGAAAATCAGCGAGAATTCGAAGCTGTAGCGTGGTGTGGTCGGTGGGACCTCACCAGGTACAGTGCCGAAGGTGGGGGGGGGGCCGGGTATAAGGTTGTCCCATCCGTGGCGCTGATCGGGGGATCAAACTAAACCTTCTGGGTGAATTAAGCTTCCTCGTGCACAGACCCTGCTGGCTGGCACTCGAATCAGCCACTGTCAATTTTCTGCAGCCGGGTGCATCATTCCAGAATATCTTCATTTTTTCCTTTTTCTTTTTTTTTCCCCCCTTTTCTTTCTTGTGGTGACAGAAACTGAGCAGACTCCTGGATGTTGAGATACAAGCCTGGGACCGCCCTGCACTGAATTGTGCATGCCTCTTTATACCTGTCTCCCATGAAGAGTTGGGCTTTGTTGTTCTTTGTGGTTGAATTGTTAACCAACTGCTTCATACAGAGGTTTTTGGACAACAGGGAAATACCTCTACATTTTTTGTCTACGTGCTTTGTTTGATGCCCAAGCACCACAACTTCTTGTTCGCTTCCCAACACTCACTGGCAAACATTCTTTCTGCATTTTTTTTTTTTTTTTTTCTTTCAAAGATTTGGTCAGATTAGGCCTAGGGCACAACAAATATTTATGAAAAAAATTCATGAACTTCAAGACATTGGGTTCACTACTCCATATCTTGACTTTATATATCTGTGAAACATTTTATTTACTATCTCAATACTAATTAACACTGTGATTCTTTTCACTTCTGATTATACACTTGATAATCAAACATAAACAAAGGGACCACATACAACGCTTCAATGCAGAACAGAAATAGCAGCTTAACAACAAACCCCTTCACACCATTCACCAAGCAAAGGTCAACAATCCAAGAATCTGCTTGTTTGAATCTCACAAACCTTGCAAACATATACACCAGAACTTCCTTATCAAACAGTGTATGTCACGACTGCACCTCACTCGCAATTGCTCTCTTCGCCCTCCAGGCCTGCTTCTCACTAACGTCATTCCCAGCCTTTAACTCCAACTCCCTCAATTCCGACACCAACATCCTCCCTCCCTTCTCTTTGAACGATTCCTTATGCTTCGCAACCAAATACCTTACCGACGACGCCCACCTCCACCCCTTATGCACTTCCGGCGGGCAATTATGCGGCCGTGACACCGTCACCACCGCCTGCTGGTCGTCTTTGTTTTTTTTCATCGTGATGCGTAGCCTGAACGGGCAGGTTGCACATCGACACTTGATAATATATCGTGTCGAGTCGGCGCGTGAGACAGTGTAGGAGAGATTCTGAGCGATGGTGTAGTGTAGGATGGCCTCGCGTGCTTCTTGCATAGTAGGGAAGGAGGTGCCAAGGGCGTATGGATTGCGTAGCGGAAGCGGATAGAGGTCTGGAGCGGCGGGAGGGATATGTCGTGGACGGAGGAGGTTGATGCGGCGGAGCTTGTCATGAAGGCGTTTGCCATGGAGGAGCTTCGCGCGTTGGTATTTGGAGCGGAAGAGTTTGGAGCGAAGAGGATTTGTTCTGAGGGCGGCATTTTGGAGGTAGGATGGCATTGTGGCCAGAGCCCCGTATGGGTCTGGAGCTGGGGAATTCTCCCTGCTTGAGTTTGATTCTCACGGATCCTTGACGCGTGGCATTAGATCGGATGGGAGAACGTCGCGGCGACGAGATGAAGATGGTGGTAGTCAAGGAAGATTCTGTGAGGTTCTCGTGCCTCGATTAGCCCCCTTAATTTCCAGTGCTCTCGTGCACGTGACTTCCATACCTTCCCCAGCTGACACCCCTTTGATTCTGCCCAGAATACCGTAATACCGCAATACGTGTAAACTCGCCAAGTCTGCAGGGTGTAAAGTAGTGTCTTGGCATTGCGCGGAGGAACTTGGTTCCGGGCTGCTGGCCACCACGTGGCAAACGGCCCCGCACCAGCCACATCGCGACGCCGTGTCCATCATTTTTGGAGTCGAAAGCAAAATAGCAGCGCCTTTACTCCGTACTGGGTACTCTATATTGTATGCACAGAAAAAGAAATTCTAGAGAAACTATCAGTCTCTTCACTTATACAAACATTCCTATCATAATAGTGTTTTGTGCTCCCTTGAGTTGTCGAAGAGAAGAAGGGAGAAGAATACCAAAACCATCAGCTCATCTAATTAGCTTCAGCACCCGCCAAAAATTCAGTTATTTCGCCCAGTGGGCGTGCCTTCATGTTTGGTCTTCCCGGAAGCTTTTCATAGACTGGCAAGGGAGTGCCATCAAGCGCAGCCCTAATTTGTAAACCCAAGAAACGAGAGAAGAACCTAGAATGACCGAGTGTGCCACCAGTGTACCACAATCCAGGATCTTAATGATATTATTAGCAAAATCAACTTTTATATGTACCATTGGTGGTCAATAGATACTCACGGCCAATAGGTTTATAAGCTCCACGAATCTCTCCTTCCGTGTCCAAGCCCCAGTATTCGTCCACCTGGTCCGCTATTTGCTGACCTAGATATTTTGCAATCTCATCACGAAGCGTTCCAACGAATCCGGTTGTGAACACAATCACATCGGCCTTGAGCTCGGAGCCATCCGAAAAAAGAAGCCCATTTTCGGTGTAAGCGGTGATAAGGGCATCCGACTTCATTTTAATCTGATATAACGTCGTGTTTAGCATTTGATATCAAAATCATCATCAAAAATAGTGCCTTCTTACCAGCCCCTTGGAGATTTTTCCTGATCCACCAACATCCATATAGTGACCACCACCACGCTCGCTGACATGGTATGTAATGTCACCAAATCTATCTAGCAGGAAACCTGCCCGCTCGAGAGAATCAAAACGTTCTGGGTCTGCACGAATCATTTTATGCAAATGGTATGCCACTATTTGTCGTCCGATAGCGATGGGGTTGCTGAACTGTATTCTATCGGCTATTTCTATTGGAATTTGGTCATTGAAGACGGCTAGTAGTATGTTAGAAACTAATATCACTTGGGTGAAAATTGTATCATTAATTGGTCCGTGGCATACCTCCAGTGACCTTCAAATAGTAGTCGGTGGGGACAACATCTAACCAATGGGTCAGAATGCACGAGACAAGTAGAAGAAAGGGCTGGAGATGATATCAGACATGTTGCTTGACGTTGAACCATTGTAGTATCCATGCCTGCAGCTTGCATGTCCTCCGCAACATCGTGTGCTAGTAAGCAACGTTAGGAGGGAACCTGAATGCCATGCAATGAATGAAAGGTTGTACCTGTATTTGCCGCACCGACGACGACACCTTTCTTTCCTCTCCATTCTTTCGCGTCCGTATAATCAACTGAATGGAGAACGACACCTTTGAATTTCTCCTATTTCCAGATATTAGGGTTTGACCCAAAAAAGGCTTCGTTTGGAGCTGGCATGAAGATGGACGCACTCGATCAGGGAACGTGGGCATTCGTGGAATCTGACCACCTCCGCCAACGGCAAGAACAAGGTGTTTAGTGGTGAGAATAACTTCTTTGCCTTCCCGGATAACACGGATAGCCCACTCCTTCTTGTCCTCGTCCCATTTTCCGGATTCAAGATTGGTAGAGAACCAAGCATTCTTCAACGGCGTCAGAACTAGGATTCGCACAAAACGCTAGGATCGACCCACGATTCCATATCTATTAAACCAAATTTCAAAGCCTTTGGCGACATCTCGTTTGGGCAGAAATTCTTTCCAATCCGGAGTGAATGTGCGCTCAAATGGTAGATGAGCTATATCGACCCACGTTAGCTATGTGTAGCATAATTGAATAGCGAACCCAAAAATCTTACCATAGTTTCTAACGGTATGTACTATAAGAGGACGTTAGAAAGATGTAATTGGGCCCAAATCAGCAAGTTAGAGAGACGAACATTTTGCAGACTCATATCTCAACAGCCAATTATCACCAATAGCAGCATTCTTGTCAATGAGAAGATATTGCACGCCTAGCGCCTTCAGACGACCTGCAGCTGCGAGACCTGCCTGCCCGGCCCCAACCACCACGCAGTCGTAGTTTGTTGGCTCCACGATGCCATTCTGGTGTCCATTGGGCACTGGATGAGCTGTCGGATTCAAAACGTCGACATCAGGAAGACCATCGATTCCTTCTAGAATAGTTCTTAGGAGCCAAATCTTCCATTCGCCATCGGCTGGTATTAAGGACACGAATCCAGAGCCGTTCTGTCGAGGTATGCCGTTTGTCTTGAAGACGAACCTCGCTTCAACCCAAGATGACCGAACGCCAATTTGCACAACACGGGCTGATTCAGGTATTAATGCAAAATCGCTGGGCTTATGGGTTTCGGTAACGTCGTTCCAGGAGGTTTCAATATCGGCTGGAGTATGGAACGTCCTTACAGTTCCCGTGAATGCAAAGGTATCTCTCCAAAGTGCATCTTCAGTAAAATCCGACGCCTTGAGAGATTGCAGGCGTTGGACATATTCCAATGCTACCGTTTCCGGATTGGTATGTAACGGTACCTGTGCAATTGGAAGACCTCCAGGCAGGTTGTTCACGACCCTGGCTGACGTGCTCATGTTTTGCAAATGCATAAAATTAAATATATAGTAGGAGGTGCCATTGTGCCGGGCATTGTGGCCATGTCATTTATGGTTTTTATAATCCTGATCGTATCTCAGGAACAACCGGCACGCTGGCGTCTCGGCCGATGCTTTTGTATGAACATAAGAAAACCGGGGCCCGAAAGTCCGGGGCCCCCTGCGCTTAGGTCATGGCATAATCCCATGACAAGAGCGATCCGATAGGCCGGACCAGAATCAGAGACGAAGAACCAAAGGGATAAAAGAATAATTTAGGGCGAGGCTCACCCCGCGTTCGAACTATGGAAACAAGTTGTGGGGAAAATCCGGAGACTCGCGAAAAGCGCGCATGATTCAGGTCCGGAAACCAAAACCGGCAAAAATGACCATTGGAAAGGAACAATAAATGTCCGCCCTTGAGGGCTTCCAAGACGATGCCAAGACCGGCGGGGCGGAAGTTGATTCCGAAATGCAGGCACCCGTGAGTTTGAAGGAGAATCGAGCAGGACAAGTTGTCACACATATTGAAATTCAAGAAATCCAATTAATGAATAAAATAGTACATAGGAAGGCACTCCTTACTCCTCCCATCCCTTGGTACAGTCAATGGTCCGACAAATATTAATTCCGGGGAAAGAAATGAAACAGTCCATTTTGTAAATGATGACAACAATAAACCTAGGAAGAAAAAAACCCCAAACACATACTTGATCAGCAAAGGAAACAAGAAAGAAGCAGAAGAAAAGGAAGTCCATGGAGAACCGGGATCAGGGTAAAGAAAGCATTCTGAAATGACCCACAGACTCCAGAAACCTCTGTGGATGTATTATCACGAGAAACGTGGAAAGAAAAAGAGACAGAAACCTTTTATCTGGTGGGAATTGTTCCGACATAGCAATAGAGACTGATACCAATGGAACATTGCCGGTGTGCCATAGGGAATTTTCAACACTGCTATAAGGGGGAAAAAAATGAAAAAAGAAGCGAGACAAAATAACAAACGCCAAATGCTTTAGTTTGCCTAATACAACCGAGAATGTAATCGGATAGAGATAGGAGAGGATGGAGGCAGTAGCGTCATAATGCATAAGGGATTCGAAGTTAGCGATGTTTTAGAAAGTGAGGCACATTTCCAGAGATTTCGTCGATCCGATTTCGGGATCATTCCTGGCGGGTGCGTTTTGCTCCATGGGGGTTCCAGGCGCCATCACTGCCTCCATGTTGGCCAAAGAACGCTGGGTTAAAGTGAGGATTCTGGCCCTGGAAACCTTGCCCTAGAATACAAATTAGCATCGACCTAAGCCCAAAAGAAAATGTCATCAACATGATCTTATAGAAATACCTTGCATTCCCATACCACCTTGCATTCCACCCATCATGCCACCCATCTGATTGGGCATTCCTCCCATACCTCCCATACCACCCATTCCCATGCCGCCCATACCAACGCCTCCCATGCCACCGACAGGCATCATATTTCCGCCCATAGGCCCACCCATGCCTCCACGGCCTCGCATATTTGGACCACCTCGCATGTTCGATCCCATCATACCTCCGCGGTTACCAAAGCCTCCGTAAGGTTGCATGCCTCCGACAGGTGTTCCTTGGAAGCCAGCGCCTCCCATCGCACCGCCCTGAAACCCACCGGAGCCCATTGGGTTGGAGAAATTGCGGTTAGCATTGAAACCACCCATGTTCATGCCTCCACGATTGAATCCGCCGCCACGACCACCCCTATACCCACCAGTGTTGCCCATGCCAAAGTTCATCCCCTGGACCGGCGAATTGAAGCCTGCGGACGAAGACCTCGAACGGTCATCCTTCCCTCGCATGGGGTTATCCTTCGGAAGTGTACGGAATGGGTTGGTATGTGGCTGAGTGTAATTGACCGAGTACTTCCTTGCACTTTGCTGGGCGGCGTTGAGAGATTCGATTTGATGTTTCGCAGCCGTTGCTGCCTGCGGCGAAGTAAACTCCACAAAAGCTTGTCTATGATAAAATGCAAAAAATCAGCGCCACAAAAGTCAAGAGACAACTTAAGAGCTATACAGAGTGGCAAACATACCCTTTACTTTTACCGTTCACCTTGTGTTCGCTGAATGTAACGTCTTTGAGCTCGCCCTCGCAGCCGGCCGCGTTTATCCATCCGCGTATCTCATCGTCGGTAGTCCACCAATAGAGATCGGAAATGTACAAAGCACTGGTTGCGTCTGGGTCTGTGGGCCTATCCGTCGGGCTCTCTTTCCGTTTGACACCCTGTTGGGGTACTTGGAGATTATCAGAAGCCGATTTACCGGGTTGACCCGACTCTTCCGTCTTAAAGATCTTATGATTGCCGTTCTCAGTAGCATTATTATTACCACCAGAGGCACCGCCGTCGCCTATCCCATTCTGATGGGATGTTTCAGGTGCATCGAGGATGAGCTCAGGCTCTTCCACCTTATAATCTCCCTCGTTTTCATTGCCATTGTACCCCCCTGCGTCGCCATAAATGTCAATGTCAAAATTATCATCTTCAGTGGCCATGTCGGGCTATGTGGGGACGGATCTCTGAAATGAGACGCAATTGATTGTTCCTTGAAAATCGTTATGCACAGGCTTTTGGATCTCGCAGAGATTTAAGGAGAGTACATGTCTGCCAGTTAGGGAGTCCGAATTAGCGATAAAGAAGCATTCTCGTAGGACAAATGAAAGTTAATGTCTTGCCCAAAGTTATCCAGCCAGTCATGGTCTCTGTTGCTTGCGTGGGGCAATAGAGAAAATAGAAAGCAGAAATCGAGGGAGACGAGAAGAAAAATCAAGATAGATACGTACAAATCCTGATGGTCGGTGGTTTTGAGGATGCTTCAAATTATGTGAAACAAGAGTATTGAGGTTTCGCAAAAGCGGGAATGGACTGCGCCTAGTTTTCTCGAATTTGAGATAAACCGCCCGACTGCCTTCGATGGCAAGTACAGGACCAAACTCTCAGGTGTTTCACAATAAATCCGCCTTCTTATCCTTCGACAAATGTGCCAACAAATATGATATCTCAAATCCCCGTGGTCTGTAAGCAATGTATGCGGGCAAGAAGCTTGATCAAGCAGACAAGTGACACAGCTATCCGTGAACCAACAAGTGAAATAGAAAGGGAGAGCAGAAAAGTCTGGCAAGAGCTTCAGTGAAGCCAAGCTGAATATTTAGTCTTATGTGCCAGCGATGGCAACATGAGAGTGGTCAGCCGCGTGCTTGATCCCAGTTGCCTTCGGCAAGGGGTGACAGCTCAATGTTGGAAGGCAATTCAGGGGAGAAAGCTCACACTAAGTGCCTTTCCTTGATGTACCTGGTGGAATAAGGGGTCTTGTAATGATAAAGAGGCCAACAAGAATGTGAAGGAAGATGAGAAGAAGGCGTTGGGAGTCCTCTGATGTGAGAGGGAGGACGACCGTGGACGAACCGGGATTAGCGTGTTTCTCACGTGACAGCTCACCAAGTTAATCCGGGAAAACATTTGTTCCGCTGATAGGGGATACTTGGCTTGTCAACACAGGACACCTCGCCAGAATGCTCCCCTGCGATGCCATGAAGACAAACCAAAGTCACATACCTGCCTAGTTTTCTCCCAAGCCTGTTCCTCGCTGAGGGTGGTTTTACTTTCTTCTTTTTATTCCATCTTGCATTCCCCGCCTCCGCGGATCTCACTCATCATGTCCGAGACATTTCAGGAACTGGCCGATATCCCCAAGGATTTCGTCAAGGATGGCATGCTCTTCGTTAACCGGTGCACGAAGCGTAAGTAGCTGCACCCTCGAGTAATCACTTCTCCGTTTTCATATCACGATCTATATAGCATCCAACTGCTATCCGAGAGCGCTGCTAACAGTTGCGTTTGATTCTAGCCGACAAGCGCGAGTTTCTTAAGATCAGCCAGGCTGTCGGATTTGGTTTCCTCATTATGGGAGCCATAGGATACTTCATCAAATTAAGTCAGTCCATCCGATTTCTTTGATTTTAAAAGCGCGGAACCCGGGCCAACTTGGCCTTGTTGAAGAGATGATAGTTCACAAGTGAATCACCATGAATGCTAATATGCGCTGTTAAATAGTACATATTCCCGTCAATAATATCCTAGTAGGAGGCGCATAATGTAGGGCGCAGCAAGCGCTGGTTTGGGACGGCTGTGAAGTGGAGAGATGAATGCCTCAGAGCGATCAGGACGAAGTCTGCAGAACCGCATAACCTTTCCTGCTAGCATATTCACTGCAGAACATAATTTTGCAAGTCGTGAATTTGGGAGTCGGCGCCTAAGGGGGGCACTTGAATAGAGGAAACTCAAGGTTCTTTTGTTGCAGTACTTTATTGTACTGCCCAACCGGAGATGTCCTTTGGCTCTTTTTTTTCCCTTACTTTATGGGGCTTAGTATTTTGCGTGTACTATACCATTGTATATGATTGGTTCTATCATTTTCTTGCACTGTTTTATTTCTTGATCTGGCTCTATCTACGGTATCATCGCAGGGGGCCAAATCCGGGGGGAAACACCGTGAACGTTATATACAATTTTGAAAAGTATATTGCGCGATATATGATCGGGGATTCCTGTCGCGTTACCAAATACTTTCCGACGATTCTCCAGCATCTGACTGCCGAGTCTGTCGGTGAACTGGTTGACTTCTCAGCCCGTGATCGCTATCGCGGTTTAAATCACTAAATCGATTAAAGGATTCGACGTATTCCAAACGCGCGTTATAGCTCTGGCCAAGAGACGGATCACCTTCATCATCTAAAGCATCATCATTCCAGGAATGTACAGTACACGTTCCCATGGACATGCCCCATCCATTCCAAGAAGTGGCTAAAGCCGCGGAACAAATCAGAAAAAGAACCTTAAAAATTGACCCATTTTGAGATATAACATACCTGCTAGGATAGGAGCGCTCGGATGCCAACTTGCATCCCGGACGACGGTCTTCCATTGATTATCGAGTCTCCTATAATGGGATGCTGGGCCATAAATATCCGGGTCCATGGGTCGAGTTAGGTATGTTGCTTTTGCGACATCCACTATTCCGGCAATAGTAGCATCCAGGTTATATATATAGACCTTTCCACTTTCACTGCCAGTGTAGACATATCTAGAGTTGGTGCTCTGTGGTGGTGAGAAATGACATCTGATCAACGTTCTCAGAACGCTGTGCCCACGAAATGTAACCACAGAACAGTCATACGGGTGTGGTTGATAGTCCTCATCCGTAAAATTCATAAATCTGTAATCGAATCCAGTGGAATATCTACTCGGATCAATTGTATCGAATTTCGAAATGGTCATCATTTTCCGAAGGTCCCATAATTTCATCAGCTGGTCCTTTCCATTGGAGAGCACGTATCGACCGTCCCCTTTGCTGTCAACAAAAGTTAAGCCTTCTGTATGGCCGAGAAATACTCCTGCTTCTCGCCCGTCTGCCATGGACCGTCGGTCCCAAACCCTTAGGGTTGTATCATCGGATCCAGAATAGAGAATATGCGGGGACGAGTTGTCCCCAAAACAGACAGCATTCACATCATCTTCATGGTTTTGAAGCCGTAAGATCGGCTGCTGTGTTTCGATGTCATATACGACAACGGAGCGGTCTGAAGTTCCAGCAACAATTTCCCGCCCATCGCCTGAGAATCGAATAGACCATATCTAGGTTGTTCATAAGCTCGTTGGTCCATTGATGATAATTGAGAGGTTCCACTTACACCAAAGGCCCCGCTTGCAGGATGATTGAATCCTTGAAGATTGGGACCTCGAAGTCGTCTAGATTTAGCAAAATCCAATATATGCGGATCCGCGCTTGATGCTGGATCTGTGCTAGCCAAACACACAACATTACTGATAGAGCTACAAGCCAGATACTTATTATCTGGACTTAGCGAAGCGTCTGTAATGGTCCACTGGCCAAATGGACACTCAACTGTCTTGTAGTACTTCCAGTCGCAAGGATTAGAAGTATCATACATCCGGACTTTGAAATCCTGGCCACAGCAAAAGAAAAAATTACCATCGTCGGAGAACTGTCCCGAATAGCATCGAGAATCAAAGTGTACGATTTTGTCCGGGACGGAGCTCGGAATTAAGCCCTAAGGTAATATTATTCGTCAGATCTTTCTTCATAAATGATGAATAACAAGCATCAAAGTGGGTATTACCTGCGGAATCGCCCTGGCAGCTCTCAAGTCGGCGCCACGAGGCCCTAAGCCCAACTCTCTCCACAACATTTTTGTCCCAAATTTTGTTCTTCTATTCTTAATTCTATCGAGATAGTATGGGTTACTGCCGAACGTTCCGGACACCATTAATTCAGCTCCCGCTTCGCTGGGAATTTTGGGGTATAGATCTTCAACGGGCTTCTGCCTTCGTCGTCTCCTGAAGCCATAAGAACCAAAAACAAATGCATCTTCATCATCTTCGTTGTGAGAAGCCTGTCCTCTCCATAATCCATGTGTCTGCAAGATGCGTCTGAGTCCAGTTGCCCCCAGTAACCGAAATAACTGTTCTGTTGTTACTAAAAAAAAAAAGGAGCGTGAAGTTAACACCGTAATTCGGTACAGATAAACAGCGTTGACAATTTCGCACCTCGAGTAGCGCCAGTGCGGGTAGTGTTATCACCTTCCGCATCTTCAGCTTGGTCGCTGTCCTCCACCGTAAATTCGATGTGTACATCTCCATCTTCTTGGTCTAGCTTGTATGTAAGCGTTTGGGAATCCGGTTGAGGGTAGCTATCCGTACCTAGTAGCTCGCGCACTGCCTCGTCTTCGAGGAGCTCATGGTCTAGGTTATCCTCCTCATCTTCATCATCATCTTCTTCTTCCCACTCCTCCGATTCAGGTTCAAAATCTCGATCCTCATCTTCATCGCCACAGCCTTCATCATACCTATCGCTCATTTGTTCACGTGCAAGGTGATATGACACATCAGACTGTGTGGCTGCGTCTGATTCTGAATGCGGTTCAGCCAGAGTCGGGGTGGGAAAATGGGACGAGCTCATGGGGCTGATCAAAGGTGCAGACTCCGATGTACATGGATTAAAATAGAAGAGCGATATATTTCCTGAGCGCAACCAAGATAGAGAGTACTCTGTGCTAATTGTCGATTGGTTTGTTTATCAACGGGGGCGAGCGGCGGATCAGTTACGCATCCGTCACTTGGTTAACTGGTCTGGACTTTGGGATGGGCTTCTTAACTCCGAGATTTGCCACTGAGAGGAAGCGCTGATATATCGCTCCGCGGTCGGACAGTGTATAAATTGAGGCTATATAAAGATGGAGATTACTTTGATGAAAACGAGGCTGAACTGTCAAACGTTTCATTTGAAATCATATTGCGATGTTAATGCCGGGTACTCCTCCGCGCTCCGCACAAGGTCGCACTTGACCGTTCATCCCGAGAGCTGGTTATGTCATAGTTGGTGACCCACACCACAGGCGCTTCTGATTGGACAAATTTAATGTGATGACATAATACAACCTGGAGGCGGGGTCGGAGCGGAGCAACTATCATCCACGGACCGGCATCGTCGTCATGCACTCCGTGGTCAGATATCAAGGAGAGAAGCATTACTCTGTTGGCCCTCCTTTGCAGAACGCGCATTTATATCTATGCTTTCAATCTAATCTAGAAGGTATACTTTGGAATTCTCCTTGCTTATCATCGTCGTCATCAGTCCGCGATCGTCCGATATTTGCCGTGAACCGTCTGTTCTTCAAGGTATCAAGATGCAGGCCCTACCAGAGGCGCGACAACAAACCTTCGAGGAGATATACGGACCGCCAGAGAATTTCCTCGAAATCGAAGTACGTCTCCCAGTTTTACTCTTCCCCGTTTAGTACTGATTCTTCTTCTCCCTGTCAAGTTTCGGATACCCCTCCTTCCCGTGCCCTTCTCCGTGAGCTAACGCGTAACGCTTTTTTCGCCGGGCATACAGGTGAGAAATCCTCAAACCCATGGCACATCTCGCAACATGTACACCTCCTATGAAATTGTCTGCCGCACCAATATCCCAGCCTTCAAACTAAAGCACTCCGTCGTGCGCCGTCGCTACTCCGATTTCGAATACTTCAGAGACATCCTGGAGCGAGAAAGCGCACGGGTCACCATTCCACCGCTCCCGGGGAAGGTTTTCACGAATCGCTTTAGTGACGATGTTATTGAGCACCGACGGGAAGGCTTGCAGCGATTCTTGCAGATCGTTGTAGGTCATCCGCTGCTGCAGACGGGAAGTAAAGTGCTGGCCAGCTTTGTTCAAGGTATAACTCAAGTCCCCTTCTCCCATGCATGGCTGTTTAGATGAAGAAGTTTAAAGCTAACTATGGGTTCTAGATCCAAACTGGGATCGCAATGCATGGTGACCAAGCAATGGGCGACCGACTATGCATTGGCCTGTGCTGAAGGGCTCCTTTCATGCCTTTGTAATGCTTTTATATGATCGATGAATATTGTATGTAGTCCACTCCTTTCAGATCTCAAGGATTTGATATTTTAAGTTCCCCCTGAAACCGCGTGATTCTTCCTGAAGCTTTGTTTGATGCATTTTAGTTCCAATTCACCCTTGGCCAGTATTGTCAAGTGGAGTGCACCCATGGAACGATGTCAAAATCAGCCCGCTTCTTTTGGTCTTGCTGTACTGTCTCATTATCGTATGACCAGGACACTGTGTTCCTTTTTGATTAAGCGAATATGAGCGATGAGGAGTTCAGGCATTGACACTTTTGTGACTCTGTTATACTTACCCGCAAAAACAATGAAAACAACATAACGTTTTTCGGTATCAAATATTATATTTTAATCATTCTCAAAGGGGCTAATGCACGATATTTAACCCAAGCATTCATATTTCCAAACAAGAATCAAACTAACTGGGGGCTATTATGATGTGAAGAAAACTTATCCTAGCTCATCCCATACTAATGGAGGTAAAGTGTTTTCTGCCCAGCGAATAGCATAGCTGTTTTCTTCTGGCACGTCCTCGTCAATTGGAAATGAAAATGACGGGGTGACTGGTACATTAGGTGGTTCGGGAAGACTTGATGGTGGTGCGGGAGGCGACATGGCTGGGTCAATAGGAACTGCGGTTGCACCGCTGGTAGAGGTAGGTATGTCCGCTTTTCGAGAATTATGGTTCGCAAACTTAGCATTGTTCGTAGATGAAAGGCTCGATTTCGTCCCATCTGTAGCTGGCGTTTTGCCGCCCTTGATATTGCTTTCTATTTTTTTCACGGTGGCAAAGCCACCCTCGCGATAGACATCAGGGAATTTTGTCCGAAAACGGTCCCGTAAGTCCGTAGCCTTCCTATGCATCAAATCTAAATGCTTATCTTGACGGATCAATGTCCATTGAAATCCATGGACAGCGTAACCTTTGAGCAGCGCTTCATCTTCAGCAGGAGTGAAGGGACGGCGGTGTCGCCGAGTTGACTTAACGGTCGCATCCGGGTTTTGCAAGCCGAGCGATATGAGGGTAGATTTAGATTTATTAGACAGACCCTGGCTTCCATTCAACCCTGAAGAACGCTTCTGTTTCAACTTTGACTGCTTTTGCTGAAGGTCTGGGGCCGTAAATCTGCATGGTCTAACCAACTCAGTAGTAGGGCGGCTGGAGTTTGCTACTGATAAGCTCGAGGTTCCGATAGACCCTTTGTTAAAGTCTAGACCACCCTTAGCCACTCTGGGATCAGGGAGAACTATCTTTGCAACCAGGCCAGATTGGGCGTTGCTTATACTGTCGGCCAACCTGGCTTGGATATCATCCGAAGTGGGTGTCTGCCCCGATTCGTATGCCCACGGGCAACACACTCGAAACCTATCTTTCAGATTCCCAGGAGTTCTCTGATTGAATTTGAGATCCCGTTGTGCGAGAATGGTAGTCCAATTACCAGCACCGCATCTCACTACACCGCGGAGAAGATCGTGAGTTTCTTGTTCCGACCACCTTCGAAGTTTCCTTTTTGGTTTCTTAGACTCTTTTCTTGCTGCAGACTTATCGTATCCATCTATTACCCGCTCGGTATCACTTGCTAGTTCCGCTTGGTCCGTTTCCTGGGTATCTGCGCTTCGGTTATCACTTGCCTGGCTTTCCATATTAGCCCCCCCATCCTGGTCGTTCAGCTCAATAAGGTCTTCTATTCTTTGTGCACGGCGTTCCCCAGCCTGCTCCGAAGATGGTTGTTCGGTGGAAGGGGACGTACCCTTTCCTGGAGGGTTTAAAATCACAGGACGTCTATTTGCCTCGATGGGCGGAAACAAAGCAGCATTTGGAGGAGGCTCTTTAAGCTCATTCAAAATCGGCAGTGGCCCAAATGGACGTGGCTTTGGTATTTCCTTTTGGACCTTCGGGATAGGTAGTTGTAGAAGTTCTCCAAAATTGTCTCCCACATGTTCTAGCCGGCGACGTTTTCGCGGAGCTTCGTCAGAGAATGAGGAATAAGGCAGTTTTTCAACAGCCCTAAGACTAATAAAAGCCGGAAGTATAGTCTTGGGTGGTTGTTCTGAACTCGGCAACATGCCCAAGATATGAGGAAGATCATTATCTCTGCGCGCCGCTCTGAGGAAATCCTCGAGTGTAGGTAGCTCTGTTGGCGGATTTCCAGATGGGAGGTTGGGTGGTTTCGAAGCCCCGGAGTCCCTAATTCCGGTAGTAGCAGGCTCAAGAGGGGAAGGGATCTTTCGAGAGCCTGGAGGGATAGGGTTGCGCAGAGGAGCTATTCGCAAGTGCGGCCGCGTGGGGATGTCTCTTGACTGGAAAAAGGGATCATCGAGGACTGAAGGCACAGAAAATGCCGCTGCAGACGTGTCGTGGACTTCATTCCAGGGCATTTCTCCCTTGCTTAAGCTGCGCTGTCTATGCTGCAAAGATATCTGAGTGTGTGTACTCCATGAGCAAACCCCATGGACGACAGAGAATCCCGGCCCAGTCACTTGATCACGTGATTCACGACTTCAGGTGGGTTCCCGAAGTTCGAACCCGACGCTCAGCATTCAGACACCAGCAGCTACTCGAGGTTCGGAGCTGGCAGGCATGCAGATGCTGAAATCGGAGAGGCTATTGAGTGTTATAATCAAACAATGCAAGGGGAATGTATCCACTTTGTTAAAATTTAAGGGATGTCAAATTCCTCCCATGAACATGAATCTCAAAATGAGAACCATCTTGCCACTTTGGCCACACATCCTGGAGCCACTTTCAGTGAATTGCCGCATTTAACTGCTATTCGGATTGGATACTAACCTTTGCTAGGTTGGTGGGCTGGTGGGTTGCTTTCTACGATGCTCATAAATTCGTTGTTGGCCAGACTCCAAACATAGGCGAGGCTTTAATCCCCTACCCGAGCATAAAGTCTCTTGCCTATCAGCTCGGCAATCAGTATTTTACTACTGCTGTTTGTAGGGGTTGGGGTCTTATGCAGCGAAGGTGGTCCAAAATTATCTAATCGCGCTGGCTCTTGCGGACGTGATCCATATATATGCTACACATCTTCGGGTCGGTTGGGATGCATTGATTGCGGTGAATAAATGGAACGACTGGTTATGCGGCAATATTGGTGCTTCTACGTTTCTTTTCGTGAACCGGCTAGCATGCTTGTTAGGAATATTTGGAAAAACCAAGGCAAGCAGTTTCATTGATTGTGCAAGGGAAGTCAGGCATCTTTTTGAAGACGGCACAAAAAGATCCGCCGAACCACGCGTCCCGTTGCGGCCCCAAACCATACCAGTCACAATGATTGATCTCAAGCGGCTCGCTTGCGAATTGCCTAGAATCCTATCTGGCGACAGGAACCAGGCTTCTCTGGTATGAGCCTGACGGGGCTAGACTCAAGCGAGACATCGATCAATCTATCATACAATTCAAAATTTTCATTCTACTGATGAGACGAGGACGGAACTGAGAAAAGTTTCTTATTCAGGTCGCTCAAGCGATCCGATCTTCAACGTGCGTCTTGAAACGCCAACGTATTAGTTCCGAGGACGCAGTAATCATGGTGTAAACCCGCCACCAAGCATCGACATTGGCCGAACGTCGGAGTTGAGAAGCTTGACCGCTACTTTCTCCCTGCAGAAAGATTGGTCTAGCAGAGCTCAGAGTGTCTAGAAGGCGGCCTCTATGGTGGAGCGTGTTCGCAGCAGCTTCTTGAAGAGTTTGCGGACACGGCTCTATCCGTCGAGCCCGCTAACCTTACCATGGCATTGTGCCCGGGAGTGGAGCAAAAGAACCTTTGGTGCACCCTTTCCCGAGTACAAAGTATACCAGGCGGTTATGATCCCTGTACCGTATGCAGTAACTAACAAATCATTTGTAGAAATGCGGCGGCGGACAACATAACCAGCGACATCAAGTTGAGAAAAGCTTTCCAACGCAGCATACGGAGTATATATACATACTATACGTGAATATCCAGTAGGTAAGTTTACTCCATAAATTGCTTGTCGCCCTTTCTCTCAGAAGTTGAAATAATACTCTGTTACTCGAGCTTGACTGTAAGAAAGCTGCAAACTAGTATGTAATCATGTACTGTAAATACCTTCGGGGTACGGACTGCAGCGGTAATAAGGGTCCAGAAGAATACACAACCAGATTGTGCTTGCGGAAAACTCCACTACATCCTACCCGCTCCTTTTATGATAGTCCCCTCAACTTTGTATTTCCGACTGCGGGAGCCTAAAGAGGATAAGAAGCACCCATACGAAGCCCACTCTCCGGAGGGCGAAAGAAGTACTCGTACGGTCAGCATCGAGGAACAGACTCCGGGGTGCGGACGGATGAGCCCGTAAAATTCCTCCATACAGCGTACTCCGTACTCCGTACATACGTTAACTATCGAATTATGTATGTACAAACTGTGGCTGAGGTAATTTTACGAAGGATGAAAGGTATGTTCAGTACATCCATACACTCAAAGAATATTCTACTACGAATGCGGCTTAGAGTGAGGGTTTTCTGGGCTCCCAAAAATCATTCAAAAGAAAATGGGCTTCTGAGACTGCTTTGTGTATGAAATACTCTGTAAGTTACTGCATAGCATCATTTTTGGTGACATATCCTGCCGAAATCTGCAATCTACAAGGTACCTCTCCCGTACCTCCACCTGAAGCAAGGTAACAATACAAGATACAACTATGTAACTTATACATGAATTAGCCCGTACCGTATATTACAGCCCACCTCCAGCTCCGAGCCACGTGGAAAAAACGAATGTCCATGGAAACTTGAAAAGTCCGAGCCCAGTTGGGACTTCGAGCCCATCAAAGCCCTTTGGCGCCACATCAGTACTCCGTATAGCGACTGTTCTGTGATCCAGCTTCATAAGGATTGTGGAGCTGGGAATATGCGGCTGCAGCTCACACACGAAGGTTCCGTGTAATGCTTACGGACGATTATGACATCAACGAAATGAATGCCGCGAATCCAAGCAGCGGATTCCTGGTCCCGGAAGGCAAACAATGGGTTGCCCGTCCTCCGTGCTTGTCGGGCTTTTCATAGGGAAGGGACAAGGATCGGCTCTCGAATGCTCAATGCAACTTCATCTGGAACCAGCCGCATTCTTATGCGGGGAAAGAAATCACGCGCGCAGGTACGAAGTATTGGGCTTCATTTTTCACGGCTGCAATGCCGATAGCAAGCGAAAGTTTTCTCGCTGAAACATTCTCAAGAATCCTGAAAAAGCATAATCGCTTGCGGGACAGCAAATGATAGTTCATTTCATCCGCCAAAAGGAAGTTGGATGCAACCGTCTCCGCGTTCTGTATGGGGTACGGGGTACGAACACAGTAACTAATAATCCACCACTCCGTACCGAACGGCCCGTGATTCCCAAAGAGTTAATAGTTTGTCAGGGAGCAAGATCCAAGCCGCTGGGAGGCTGTAGGGAAGTAAGAGAGTGCCTGGGGGTGGCCGTGAACACTAAAGACCGTCCTCGCATCACACTGATGCTCTTAACTGTAGAGGATGCGCGGGCTGGAGCAGTACACAGCTTAACGTGAATAACCTTGGAAAATTACAGATGACGCGGAGATCCGAACTAGGTCAATAAAAACCGCTCAAACGGCTCGCAAAAGACGCTTCGTACAGGTATTACATGATTGATCTGCTGAAGTCAGGCAAACCGTTCTTGGCGAATGGCCATTTGATCGTTTGAGTTGCCAGCCTGCCGGCGGTGGGACGGATCCATTCCAGGCGAATGGGTCCTGGAACCTTTCCCATGGCCCTAACTAGCGTCAAAGATGGAAATTCCAAGGAACAACAGCCACTCAGACCACCCTGCCGTATCTGACCCCTTTTGAACCAACCTCAGGGAGTACGGAGCAGATTGAATCCTCTTCAGCTTTTCTCGTCTGATCAGCCTATTCAGAGCCCCAACTCCGATCTCTGGAACACAGAAGGACCACAATGTCGATTAGTTACGGACGCCACCATTCGGTCTCTGTCGATACAGCAAAAGGCCCCAATGCCAACGAATCTTCCCCTCATGACCCATATTAGGGAACTTTATAATGATAGTCCGTGTTCCATTCTTACATCCCTGTGGTCCATGCGCTTTTGCAGGACACCTCCTCCGTCTGTACTCCGTACTGAGTAACTATCTCGGTAACCTCCCCAAGTGCTCTGCGTTCGTTTTTCTGGAGGTTGGGACGTGACCATGATACCTATTCTCTTATTCGCTCTTCAGCCCCCTTTCGTCGACACTGGTTTGTCTCAGGTGATGATTCGTCTGTATTCCTTACACTAATCAGATGCCTTTTTCCCCATTTCTCCTCTTCACTCTCTTTCCAAGCAAACGACCCTTTTGACGAGGTATTTGTGATCTATATGTTGGAATAACAGGCACCTCCTCGAGGAACCAGCTAGAGTTGTCTGCTATGGCACACCATCGCACGGAAGAGGACTTTGCTCCTGACCTACAGAACCCACCTTTGGATTTCAACCATAGCTCGATTCAAGATCAAGACTTCCTTGTGTCGGCCACATCCCAACAGTCTAGTACCGTCCCTCGTGTATTGCATGAAGCCGTCTACACGCCTGTAGCAAGTCCCCAGCCGCTGAAGCTGGTGGCTCTATTTAACACAGAACTTACACCGCCCCGGTTCCATGTTACTTATCGGTGGTGGGAAGAGGAGGCCTTACCCATCCTTTGGGCATTCAATATCGGCGATATCAAACGACTACTCCAATTTCGTCTATACGATGACGACGATTTCCCGAGAAGAATCTTGCAAAATAGAAACACTGCCACTTTAACGGAATTCGTTGCGTCTTTGTTCCCTCCAGGACAGCCGGGCCTTCTTGACCTTGCTCACCACGAGAAGGTCGATGAGATAATCCGTTTGTGCCAGAAAATCATTTTTCCAATCCCATGGAACTGGTTTCCCAATTATCTGAACGGTGTCAACCCTGTTACTATTGCCCTGGAAATCAATACAGAGAGTGTTCTACAGTTCAAAGCAATTTCTTTCGAGGACTGGGTGCGTTTTGCTCTTGGATACCCTACGATGTCTATCGTATGGTTCGTAGAGCAGCATCGAGAATTATATAATCTCCTTTCCGCCCATCTTGATAGGCATCCTGAGAAGGAGTGCATATATGTTGATGTGGAAAAGGTTAGTGTGAGAAGGCTCCAAAAACTGTCGACTTCAAGCTAAATGAGAACCAGCAACTCCGATCCCGTTGCCCATGGGCTCATCGAACGGTGCTACAGTGTTTGAAAGATAGGGGGCTTGCAAGTGAAAATACGATTCCGAACCACCGCGTGGCCAAATTCCTCATTGAACCGATACAAGCTCTGTTTAAGTCTCGTCCCAGGCCATTCGTCAAATTTCTTAAGAAGCTCTCGGTTCTTTCAATCCGTTTCTCTCGCAAATATCACGAAGACGTGGATATTAACTGGGCTACTCCTTTCGATGCGGAAATCCCCCATTTGGACGATTTTCTTGCATCAAGCCCTGCCCCGACACTAGCGAGAAGACTCACTTTCTCTGATGAGCGCGGATTTACTGGACTTTCGACCTTAAGTTTTGGTGAAGAAAACGGCCAACTACAAACTCTGGTTGATAATTGGCATTTACTTTCGATGTCAGTTGAAGAATGTTGTACGGCTTTTGTCGAAATGCTCCATTACTTCAAGGAGTGTGTAAAGGTAAGAGAGAAAATACATTTATATTATCAGCACTAAACATGATATTAACAACTTTCTCATACTCAGGCACTACTTAATATGAGAAACTATTATTCGGCTACGGCAATGCTCCATGGCCTTCAAGAAGCGCAACCTCGGCCATTTGATTCGCCCCTAATTGATTCGCTGGATTCTCTCTTCAACCTCTTAGACTCTACCGACAACTACGCAGCATATAGGCGAACTATGGGGGAGAAACCCGGTCTCCCATTCTTGCATCCTCATATCGCGGAATATCATACCAAGGGGCAGGGAGCTATTGCTGGCCTGTTTCCATTGTCCTTGTAGGATCAAACGGAGGATTCGCAATTGGCTTATCTTTAATCGGCATCGCCGTATTTTCTTCTCAGTTCGCATCTGAGCCCATGGTTTTAGACCGGCTGGCAGGGGAACGTTCTGTGGCGATACTGAGGGAGACCCACTGATCAAGAGCTGATTAACTTGTAGCCTGATTCCTGAAATTATATTGGCTTGATACCATGCCCTGGAATTACATATCAAAGCGCCACTGTCGTTACGGTTACAATACATCCTGTCATCATCAACGAATCTTTTCCAATTGAGAGGTATCAATTTACTTGAGCTCTTCCCCCGGTTTAGGTGAGATGGGCAATTATCCTTGCATATGCCTCAAGAATGCTGAGTCCCCGCTAGTTTGTTGAGCCTGGCAGCCAATCCGACCGCGCTAGGAGAATGGCCGTCCTTGCAGCAGTTTCCACAGGCGTGTGGATGGGGACCAATGGTTAAGCCGAGCATGATTGACGAGGTTTCATAGGATATGCCCGGGTATAGTTATAATTTCTAGAGCGGGCCATGCAACTTGCCTTCTCAACATACTTGAACCTTTCTGACAACCACTATCGGCTGGGAGAAAAGTACTAAGTATATGATTGGGGACACCGAGAAGGCTCGACACCCCACCCGTGGCGATGATTACATATATCACAGTCCATGCTGCTATCCAATGGGCTATCAGGTAATATACGCTCCGCTTATGGCGACGGTTGATCAGTTTCAGCTGGGTTCATCCGATGTTCGAGGTATCACGGCTAGCCCATCTAAGTATGGAATTTCAGTGTTTACTTTTGATTTTCAGTTACCAAGGTGGATTCTTTTCACTCATATTATATTTCCTTATGTTGCTGTTCTCCGCATTCTGCTGCGTGAAACCAGGCGCCCAGCTGCATACTTCCTGGTACGGTGAGAAAAGGACAGCCAGCCCGCATGGGTATAGTTCTTGGCCATTGGAGCCGGTACAAGTACAAATTGATGTATGATGTTTCGGTTTCCGAATTCTGAGAAGGGCTAAAACGCAACGGAGATCCTGATCTTCCAACTCATCCGTATGATCGTCTGGTGGTCGATGATGAAGTACCTCAGGTAAATCAATTCAATATGACTTTACACGATCTCAAATTTCCTGAGCTATCTATACCGGGTATTGAGACCCATGGGGCAATACCATCATCCAGTCAATAGGGTGCTAAAGGTTCCCGAACCGACCTTAGGTAGTCGTGGCCATCTTTGGGGCGTCCCTGGTTGAATTTTAAATGCCTAGGTCTGCACATTATGCACTGAGCATGCAGGTTGTAAATCTTGCATTTAGCGAGCACATACCCTCCTGGGGTGGCAATAAATGCAGGCCTATTGCACATTTGTGGCCTGTCGTGTATACGAGGTCCTACCCCCCCTTTTTTTTTTTGAACAATTTTCGAAAGCTGCTGCTGGTGGCCAACATCCCGGATGTAACGAGTCAGTGGCACATAGAATTTCTGTGCAGGGGAGATAGTTTGAACCGCTTCTGAGGCGCCATCGAGAAAGGCTACTTTCGAAATCCCTGTGTTGCCCAGTAGTTACGTTCAGGTCTGCACTGTTATGGAAAAAAAGGAAAAAAAAAAAAAAAAAAAAAAAAAAAATCAGGAATTTTTGTATCCTTCTGTTTACAATTGAGCCCAAGCCGAGATGGATCCTCCGTCAATACATACAAAGCACCCAACAAACCTCTCGCTATTTCAAACCAAAAGCTGAGCAAGATCTAGCCCAGAAATTAGATTGGTATGCATGTGCCATGGCATAACATATAATTGACCACTAACTAGCGACCCCTTACTGAAGGTGAAATCTTCATATCAAATGTCAAGAAGGGGATTCACAAATTTCTACTTCCACTGCCCGGTGTGCAGTTGTGGCCATGAGTTGCAGAACTTTTGTATCAAAAACGTCCTCAAGGTTGTCCGGTATCGCCTATCCATAGCTGATCTTGGAAGCTGAATACGAAGCTGCATTGAAGCATATCGCTGCACCTCTTTCGACTAAACAAAAGGCTTGGATCTCCTTAGGCAAATTTTCGATGTGTAGCGCCCAGCTAGTGTGGTGCTGTATGAAGGTCTACCCTTCATTGGTGCTTAGGCACTGGAAGAAAATTTTGGGTGTGGCAACCGGATTGCACGGAGGGAGAGAAGGCCCCGAGTTTCCCGTAATAGAGCAAGAAACATACGTGTCATGGGGTGACTTTGGAATGGAAGCTGTTCATGCTATCACTGGCCGCCCAATGCTTGCATCTTCGGCTTGCCCGGAGGGAGTTGTCATAGCTTTCCGGTGAGGTTTACTTGCTTGCGCTTGCAGGGTTGGAACTGCATACTGGCAAAGTTGATACTATGATTACAAGGAAATAAGACATGAATTCATTATAGGAAGATCCCATTGGCCCCGTATACCTCCTTGAGATACAACCGACGCCATTCTCCTTGATAAAAGGGTTCGTAACATTATTTTTTCTTATTGATTCACATGGATATCTTTTAATTGCTAGAAAACCTACCGCTACATACGTGACAATGGATGATAGGCAGTTTAGCGGCCAGCAAGAGCCATGGCACGGCGACGATCTCTCTCTTCAGCAATGGAGAGCTGTAAATCAGAGCATTAGCACTTATCGATGAGAAGTTCGTAATAAGAATAAGAACCTACCTTGACACCCTTGCCCTTAGGAAGACTGACCCAGGGCTTCTCATGGCCAATGACGAAGACGTTGGATTCACGAGTAGCGAAGGTGTTGTCAATAGCATCCTTGATGTGGACGATACCGAAACCACCCTCGTGGCGCTCACGGTGAGTGATGACACCAACACGACCCATGTTACGACCGCCAGTGGCCATGCAGATAACACCAGTATCGAACTTGATGAAGTCGGTGATCTTGCCAGTAGCAATGTCGATCTTCACGGTGTCGTTGACCTTGATGGCTGGGTCAGGGTAACGGATCCTAGAGTAGTCTGTATTAGCATTTCATGTTCCAAGGCTATCTTTCATCTTTCACCGTTTGTTTCCCAAGTTTCATGGAGATTATCGATTGGAGAATGTGATGATGTCGCGTCTTTCAATCCCCCACCCGAAATCAACCAAAGCTTGGTCCAACGTCTGAATGATGCGGAATATGATCAGAAACTCACGTTCTCGCATCGTGCGTAACCAAGAATGGGATTCCGCCCTTGCCCAACTGGACACGCTTGACTTTGCCCAACTTGTATTCGGCCTCCTCGCCGGAGATGCGGTGGACAGTGAAACGGCCCTTGGTGTCATAGATAAGACGGAAGTTCTCGCCGGTCTTCTCGATGCTGATGACGTCCATGAAGCCAGCTGGGTAGGTGGCATCGGTGCGGACCTTGCCGTCGACCTTGACGAGGCGCTGCATGAGGATGGCATTGGTCTCACGTCCGTTGAGGGCGTACTTCAACCTGTGATACGACAAATCTTAGATAACGCTCTTCTTTACAGAGTGAACAATTTTTTCAAAACCAACCTGTTACGGATGAAGACGATGAGAGGCAAGCAGTCTCGTAGCTTGTGAGGACCAGGGGATGGGCGAGGGGCATAGGCACCAGACAATTTGTCCAAGAGCCAGTGCGAGGGTGCGCTCAAGCGCTTCTGGTGCTTCTTTCTGTAGGCGAAATTGTCAGCAATGGGGGCGCATATGAAATGCTGACTATTTTTCAAAGGATAACTCACGGTCCACGGCCCATTTTGGATGTATTGTCGACTTGAACGCTTTGGTTGTCGAGTTGGTCGCGAGTCGAAGGTCAGAAAGATTTCGCGAAGGGGGAAACGAAAATGCGTTTGGTGTTGTGGAGCGGTTTGTTGGTCGAGCCCTAAAAATTGCCCTTTTTGGGGAAAGCGCAGTTTCCGTCCCTGCTGACATAACTAACTAGTTAATCACGCTAAACTTAATCTTAGATTTTGATTGTGAAAAGCGCCCGAAGCACATAGAAGATGTATTGTATTAACTATTTGCCTTGGATGAATTAATAACAGCTTTTTCCGTCTTTATGTATCATGACAAGCTTTTTGTTTTTACAAATAGCCCTTGATCACAGCAGCTTCCGCGTTGAGGATCGACGATCCCGCTGCGCCGATGACAGTGTTGTGGCTCAGAGCCGCAAACCTAATATCAAAATATCCACCTTTTTGGCCTTCTCGGATACGGCCAACGCTCACCGTATAGCCGCCAGACAGATCTCGGTCAAGCCTGGGCTGTGGTCGGTCAGGTTCATCAAAGACCTTGATGGCCTGTGGCGGAGCAGAGTAACAACCCAGTTTCTGAGCCTCGGATTGGTATTCTCTCATCGCTTGGGCAACCTGTTCCGCACTGGGAGGAGGGCGGTTCTTGAACCTTAGAGAGACAAATGCCATATGTCCATCTGTAACCCCGACTCGAGTGCACGTTGCGCCAACCCTGAGGCCTTCCTGCTCAACGAAGGCTGTGGCGTCCGCATTCAATGTACCAAGGATCTTTTGGGCCTCGGTTTCTAACTTATCTTCCTCTCCCGAAATGAAAGGAATAACGTTATCCACTATATCCATGCTCGGGACACCTGGATATCCAGCACCAGAGATCGCTTGTTCTGTAAAAACTTCAACTTCTTCGACAGGGCCGAACTTGGCTTGGAGAGCAGCGAATGGAATGACTATGCCAATGACAGCACAGTTGGAATTGCACACCAGGAAACCCTTGTTGAGGTTGTAATGCTTCCTCTGGTAAGGGATAAGGTCAAGATGCGAAGTATTGACGGTCGGGACGACCAACGGAACTGCTGGGTCGCGTCTATAGTTCTTCGCGTTCGAGAACACAGGAAGATCTGCCTTGATAAATTCCATCTCTACAAAGCACCAGATCCTTAGTTCAAGTCCAAGAAAGATTGCCAAGTCCAGGTCAAGCGGTAGCACCAACCTATTTCTCCAGCGATATCACTATCTAAGCCCGAGAACACAAGATCGCAGTCTTTGAAGTGCTCCGACCTGCAATCCCGTACAAGCAAGTTGGCGATCTTTTCGGAGATGGGCTTTGCCTGCTTCCATCTCACGGCATCCTTGTAGAGCTTGCCAGCGGAGCGAAATGATGCTCCAACAGCGTGTAATTCCAGGAAAGGGTGGTCAGCAAGGAGCAAGACGAAGCGTTGACCGACTGAGCCAGTGGCTCCCAGGACGCCTAATTGACGATTAGCACTGAAAACGGCATGGGGGGGTATTTGAGCAGGGATCGGACTCACCGCACTTTTTCTTAGGAACTGAGGCCATGGTAGACTAATTATGATGCCTTCTCGAAAAGAATGTTAATGACAAGGTTCGTCTGTGAGTAATGATGGAATTTCGAGCAAGCTGCGACTTCGGCGGAGTCACCGAGAAATTAGTTAGTCGGAGGGGTTCGCCGATAAGGAATGAGTTTAGATAAGCCCTCCTGTCGACGCTCAGCGATTGGCGGGGTTGCAAATTGACAGCAATTATCACTCGATCTTCCTGAGAGCCAATGCACGAGGTGGCGTTGAGGCAAGGGGAGGGAAATTATTAAAGCTTCCGCATGAATTCTCGAGGGCAAAGGGGATCCGCCCTCCATACAATCAGATGCTGTTCAAAAGCTTAATTGTCCTGAGAGTTGAAACTTTTGCCTCGTGTCTCTGCATGTTGTGGCGTTGGTGCCAGGGGGTGACTTCAACCGTTCACTCACAACTAACAAGAGATCAGGGATCTGTTTTGAGTAATAATAGAAGGCATTCTATATTTAGATGCTTCGGTGATTGACCGCCGCCTCGTCGATCTTAGAGCAGGGCATTAATGCTTACGAACCGCCGCTGGGGTACAAATGAGGTTATGAAAACAGATTCCTCTCTCTCCCATGGCATTCCTAGCTACAGTGCTGCAGGAGGTAGATTGAGTCAATTCTAGGAAGTTGTGATTGCAAAGATATCTCGCAAGCAGTAGGTTAATACTTTTTCATTATAGTACATATTATTCCATTTGTGTCTATCCAAAATCCAAAGGTACCGACCGCTCTAATTCATGAAACATCGAGGCAGGATCTCGGACATAGTTAGCACATTAGTTACTTTCTTTTCGCATCGAAGATTTTTCCAGGGTTGAGAAGCCAGTGCGGGTCGAGAGCCCGCTTAACACTTCGCATCACATCGATGGTTTCCGGACCCAGCTCCTTGATCAGAGACGACATTTTGCCCATCCCTACACCGTGCTCTCCCTGCATAAGTTACACGATCGGTCAGTTTATCACAGCTTGAAATTAGGTAAGGCTTTAGGGAATGAATTTACCGTGCAGGACCCTTCCATCTCAATAGCGCGATCAACCATGTCGTAAACAACTTTTTCGACTTTCGCACGCTGCTCCGGATTCTTTCTATCGTACATGATGCTTGCGTGGAAGTTTCCATCACCGACGTGGCCAAGGACGCAAGCATACATTCCAAGATCATCAAGATCCTTTTTCGATAGTTCTAGAATGGCGAGTTAGCCTCTAGGATAAGCTATGAATTTTCGGAGACTGACCGATAATATCTGGTAATCTGGAAAGGGGCACTGCAACATCTGTGGACCAGACATCGCTCGAACCATCCTCTCTCAAGGCGAGCATACTCCAGAGTGACTCTTTTCGCGCAGACCATAAATCACGACCTTCCTTGTCGTTCCTGGCGAATTCAAAGGAGGTGCCTCCGCTCTGTTTTGCAATGCCTTTTGTGATGCTTATGCTTTCAGAGACGCCGGACTTCGTGCCAGAGAATTTAAAGAATAATGTTGGGCATTCTTTCCATACCCGGTTTGTGCCACCTGCTCTGTTGATAATGCTCATCTGGACTTCATCAAGGATTTCCATGCATTGGATGGGAACTCCCCTCCGCATGACACGCATCGCCGCGCTTGCAGCGTCCCGGATGCTATTAAATGTAGCCACACCCACTCTAGTCTGCTCGGGTATGACGGCTAGTTTTAGGGTGATTTCAGTAACAATTCCAAGCGTACCCTCTGAACCTACAAACATGCCAGTCAAGTTATAGCCAGCAGAGCTCTTCCGTGGCCGATGTCTTGTTTTGATAATTCGGCCATCTGCAAGGACAACGGTCAAATTAATAACCCAATCTTTCATGGTTCCGTAGCGCACAGCGTTGGTACCACTGCAATTCGTCCCAACCATGCCTCCGATCCTAGCTGGTGGTCCCGGATCGATGGGAAAGAATAGTCCTGTATCTTTAAGCTCTTCATTGAGCTGAATCCATTGCATCGATGGCTGAACGACGACGTCCAAATCATCTTCATGCAGCTCAATGATCTTGTCCATATGCAAAAAGTCTATGCTTATCCCTCCGTGCGGGGCTGAAAAATTTCCCTCCAAACTCGAACCACCGGAGTATGGGACCATTGGCACCCGATATTTGTGGCATACTTGTGCAATCTTGGAAACCTGTTCCGTGTCTTTGGGATAGGCCACGGCGACAGGCAATCGGTCGCTGTTAACCGTCGACCACTCCGAATATCCATGTAAATGCAAGACTTCATCGTCTGTACTGATCGCCTCCTCCCCAAGGATTTCTCTCAGCTCAGCAATTGCCTATTATTCACCGTTAGTATAATCCGTACCACATTCCACACCTAGAACAGCATCTCGATACCTTCTCCATTTCTTCGAGTGTCCCGTACTTTAGATCATTCGCAATTACGGTCTGCTGAGACTCGGAGTAGTACTTGCCAAAGACATAGCCCGAGGCGATAGCAGCAGCAGCGGCCACTACTATCTGACTTGTTTTCCAGGAAGTTGATGTTGAAGACTTGGATGCATTTTGGGGGTGTGTAGCGCTGCTATTCCATCTCCGTCGGGTGGCCTGAACAGGAAGACCTTGCTGACGGGGTGCAACGTTGACACCGCGCCGTGAAAATTGGGCGGCAGCTCGACTAAAAGCTTTCATGAGATATACGAGATACGGAGCTTATTGCTTGAGAAGGGAGTAGTACGAAGTAAAGACACAAAATTCAAGTTGAGAGTTGGGAACTTCCGCTGAAAACATTTACTCGCACTTGGCATGGGGGAACTGGGGATTAAATACTTCGTATAAAAAGGTCGATTCTTTCTTACGGTGGTATTCTCCAGTTAAGGATGTGAAAGAGCTCAAGCTATCGCTCCTGTCTGCAATCTACTCCATACGTCTGCGGAGGAGCGAGCCGAGATAAAAAAGAACATGATACCACTTGACTAGATGACTAAGCGGTATTGGAAGTCGTTTAGAAGTGCGCCGGTAAAGTCAATACAGAATTACAAGGCATCTCGATGAAATGTTCCTTCACTGATCTTACCATGTTTCTTCGTCTTTCCCACTTGGCACCGTGAATTTGGGGGGGGTTGATTTAGCTTGCTAGTTTGGCGACTTTGGCGAGGGTCCAAAGACCCTGGTTATGCAAAAATTTAGCAATTTTACCTTGCTACTTTGTCAATCCTTCCAATCATCCAATTCTTAAAGTGAAAATATGAGAAGCAATTTGCATGTGTGTTATTCAAAAATTTAATCAAGCCTCATGTTCTAGCAGGGCTAGATGGAACTTCTAATGCTAAATTTACGTGAAAGTTACAAGTTGACTACTGACTAAGAAGATACTAGGGCCTGGGAGCGAGGGCATAATAGCGTGCTTCCACCATGGTCTAGATGTTAAAGCCGAGAGGGTTGCGGCGCCCGTTCTCCCAAGGTAGCTTCACCCCTGCCAATGCTCGGCATCTTGCCGGGTAGCTTGCAAGATAACCGGCGCCGTCCCTGGTCCAATCAATATGGGGAGAGCCACACTCAAAACAGCGCTCAGGCTCTCCCCCTGATCTGTTCCCATCGACCAGGCGGTCAACGGGAATCGGCTGACGCTGCCCTTGCAATGGGTGATAATAACGATGCATGTCTCTGCAAGATCGACGATCCTGACCATGTGAAATTTCGGAGCAATTTAAATGAATTGACGGCTCAAAACCCGAAGTAAAATTTCTCTCGTCCATAAACGGAGTACTCCGTGCAATGTCGGGATCCAGTGAGCGTTTCGCCGTTTCGGCGCAAGTTTCGAGAGCTCTTCGATGCGCCGACGCTAAAAAAAGGGAATGCGGGGAATACGGAATATTTCCGGCATGATATTAGAACCACGACGACTTTTCCAGCCCGTTTTGACCATACGGGTCGAGTTTTAAGTGTTTTGCTGTTGAAGAAGGCTGGCGCGGTCCAGAACGAAACCATGAATCGTTTCTGAGACGAAGTGGGAGTTTTTTTTGCATCAGGGATCGGGAGGATGGAGCAGCCGGATTTTGTGGGAGTTGGTTGCGGAGGCAACGGTGACATCGTTAGAACTTCAACTTTGATGCGACTTTCCTCTCACCCCAGGATCCTTAATAATAATAGCCGGATGGAGTAGCATTAACTCGCTCAGCACGGTCTATGCTGAAAGAAAACAACAGTGAAAAACCGAAAGTCAAAATTCATTGCATTGTGTATGTACTGTACATAACTGCGGCATAGCTGTTTGATTTCAAGGTGCGTGCTATACCCATCAGCTATCGGCATCGAGATAGCCGGGGCAATCCTGTTTCCGTCCAAAGAAAAGTGGGTGTCGAGAAAGGCAGAGAGAGTATGGCACCAAAGTATTCGTTTCATGGCTGATGGCCCGGGACTAGGATCTCCATGATATTATATGTTCGGGTGAGCATCCCTCCAAACGCCTGCGTTTGTGGGCAGATTGTAAACCATGCTAGGTTCATTTCCTTGTATCTGCTACGTCGGATGTCTTGGAGTAGTGGCCGTATATAGTCTGGATATTTATATCTTTGGGTAAGCTGTCGGCACGAGATGGAGAACAGTTTCTCTCATGCAATTGCTTCGTCCAGTTGGTTTGAACCACGGGTTCTGACATTTATTGTTAAGTGTTCGTGGAGCTATTTCGAGATGCAATTTTGACCGCAGAATGGGTGATTCTTGATAATCTTCCGGAAAAAAACATTTGGATCTTGTGCGGATCGAAATGGGGAGAAGCAAGATATCCAGAATGATGGTGCATCAATCCTATCTGGACGGTGTGTCGAAGGCTTTTTGCCGATTTTGTCCAACCCACTACCAATTCTTTCGTTATTCCTGCAAGGCTTCAGGACTTTGTTTCCAGGTCGATGGAAATGACACTTCATCGACGAAAGACTCTTTCTGGCCTCTCTACCGAGTCATTAACTGTATTCGAGACAGTGGCCTTGAAATGCAGCCAGGACAAATTCTGGTAAACTTTCACTGCGAGTGCGCAAAAGTCCTACCCGACCCGGGTGCCTATATGAGCAATCTGCCGAGATAAGCCACGATTGCAAAGTTTGCAACTACTCCGCAACTATTCACATCCCAAAAGCCGCATTGGTTCCTCTCCATTTGCTAATTCTTTTGATGCGACAAGAGCCTGAAAACCTTGGATCCAGCTTTCTTACGTGCAATCCCGGAGGAGTTTTGGGAGTAATCCGTTGCCAGAAAGGAGCCTGGATAAACACTAATAGACGCGGATGATGGCAAGCCTGCATATCAGCATGTTTATACGCACGTTATAATTACTATGGCAGGGCTTTGTTCTTCTAACCTCCACGTGGAAACGCCAATTCCTTCAATGAGATTTGAGATGGAAATGCTAACCGCAAGGTACGAAGAAAGCAAAAAAAATTTTTTGTAAAAAGTTAAAGCACAAAGCAATCCGGGTTTCGGAGCTGATCGCGAGGTTTGTTAACAATCAGCCTCATCTTAGCGTGGAGCATATCACTACAGGTGTGAAAACTATCCAGCATATTATGAGGTGCCGATATTGATTTCAAGATCTTCGGAGGGAGCCAACTCAAGACAATCTAGTGGGATTGGGAAGAATGTACGGGCTATACGGCGGCCGGCCTTTTTGCCTCAACGGCGTCGGCCATGCCTAGTCCGAGTCCCAAACGGCGAAGGAGTACCAGTCAGTTATCGACGACGACTCGTGAAAGTGGAGGAAATTTTGAACGGACCAGGATTGCCCAACATACCCTTCGACTTGCAGGCGGCCACTGATCGATCGAGTTGGATACCAACGGTCCAGTCAGAAGCAATCATCTCCTTTTCTGGTAGTTACTAGGTCTTACCGCTTGCATGGCGCAGCAAAGTTCATTCCGAAGGAAAATCGATTTTCGAGAATATCCCGAAATTTAATTTCATAGATGAAAATCTCGAACGAGTACGCTGTATAGTGACAAGTTCTTTCCTGGACATTATATATCAGGGGATTTTCGCATTTCTTCGCAAAGCCATGATGGTGATTCTCCAACGTTGCAATTACTGATATTACTGAGACAGTGAATAAATAGCTAATTTCCCTCAGTAATATGCAGGTTCCCTCTGATTCTTTGAATAGGAATGCGGGTTTCAGCCAGCGGGAACCTGCAGCTGGATCTTGTCCTGTTATTTTTGCTTCACCCACAGGAAGTTTGCTGTTTTCGTACACTGCATATCCTGCAAACAAGAGATGAAATCTCAGCGGCCAGTCATTTTACTCCCAGAATTCACCGGTCATTGAGTGATACCGATGAAATTTGTTTCAATGGAGCCGGAATAGGTTGCTTCAAATTCGGACTACTTTTAAAAGGGCACCTCCGTCCCTGATTTTCCTATAATTTCCCTTGTCTGACTGCCACTTTCTACTCTTTGTATATCAACTTCGTGGGAATATTGCGTTGCTTTTAAAGCTGTGTTTTAGCGGGACTCTATATAAATTCTCATACCCTTGGAGGAGACAGGGACAGCATTTTCCATGGTGAGTTCCACTTCCCATATGCTATGTATTTTTAAAGTTGTTTCCTATGGAATACACCGCAAAGATGTGTATCCTGCACATGCCTCCATATAGAAGCACATAAACATAAGTCAGAAAGCCCTAAATTTTTGGCATTACTTACACACCAGCTCACCGCAGTGTTGGTGGGTATATCCGGACGTAAAGCTGACTCTTTCTTCCTCTGCAGGACCAAGCATTAGGACCCTCAATTTCGAGGTGGAGCCGACGGAAGAAGCGCCAGCGCTCTCAAAGGGCCAAAAAGGGTGGGATAGTAAGGAAGTTGGCGAAGGAAAGCCCGGGCCTGGCGCAAGGGCGACATTCACGGCCCTGGCCACAACCGCATCTGCAGCAACACAGCTGCACTCTGATCGCCCAGCCATGGATGACTGTGCAGGGCGATGTTGACATTCCCTGTGCACGCCGGATGGTTTTGTCTGCACCAGCGGCTGTTGCTATGGAGGGCGCTGGTAGCCAGAAAGGGTAAGCCTGAGCAAAATTCCGGCTGAGAGAACTCACTTTTTGCCTGTTCTTTGTGTGATTTCGCTTGATGCCGTGCTAACATTCACATTCACCTTCCTTCCCTTCTGTTCCTCTCACCGCAGCCCCTCTCGTCTTCTCAGTTAAATCCTCTCTCATCCTTGAGCTTGCTCAGTTTCCCATCCTCTTTCAAGAGTACTCTTCCTTCATATTTTCACTGTTTCTCAGTCAATCTTCTCTTCAACAGCGGACAATGGCTTATTTTCGTCCTCGTATCCCCAGTCAGCGCCAACCTATCGCCATGCCCAGCATGGAAGACCGACAGCGGGCTTCTCGGCTCTTTGCAAGCTGGGCGTCCTGGGAATCCCTTACTGTCAACATTTCAGGGCTCCCAAAGGATATCAGCACATTCACGATTTGGCGGTCCTTTAAAGTCTACGGTTCCATCGAATGGGTCGAAATATTCGAAGACACGAAAGGGAGGCAGGATGGCAGGGGGAAAATTCGGTTTCGGTGAGTCTGCAAGACGTTACTGATTTTATGCCGTCTATGCTTACATCAAATTTTTATTTGTACCCAGGCCTCCTCCGCGGGAAGTCTTTTGCCCAGATCGAAGGCACATTCTTGAGCTCGACGATGGCCAGCGTTGCCTGCTTCAGGTGCACATTAGCCCAAGGAAGCCTTCGAACCAGATTCCAAGCCCTATAAATCTGGGGGTAATGTACCCAATGACAACGGTATGTCACCAGCTTATATTGGAGCGCGATACCAACGTGAAACTGAACTTTTCCTAGGAGATCTCAGTGGGGAAACTAGACTTTGGGACATTAATAGATAAAGACATGATGCTCTCTCTCAGAACCGTTGATTCGAGCCGAATGGGTCAGATTCGATTCATAGTTGATCTCAATCGTCGCGAAATAGTTGTGTTCTTTAACCTGTCTTTTTTTGACCCCCGTCTTTCGTCACGGTCTCCCCTTATTTACAGCTACCGTTTCCGTATCCCATTTGTTCATCTTTCCCGTGTTCTACGGACTAAAGAATTAGGCGATTCATCATTGGTGATTGTTTTGGACACGCCGCCAATATATCACAGGAGATTGAATGACGTGACAGTCACTTTCTCTGACACCGAAAATACGTGGAAAGAGTCCGACTGTTGGTTCCGACAAACAGATATTCCTTACTCCCAAAATGAAGCCGCGCAAGCGCCGCTGAGCTTGCGAAAGGCACAATCTCTAATAAATATCGGTAAGATCGTCCTAACCTTCGAGGCTGACGATCTTTGGCTAACATTGTTCTTGTCAGGACGCTGGACGACTTTTAGACTGACTTTCCGCAATCTTGATGATTCCAGCATTCAAAAGCTTGAGGTACTCCAAAATATTTATACGGACTTTAACGTTGAAGTCCAGGATGCTCCAGCATTCGGGGTCAGCGCGGATTCCGCAGCCATACCAGCATGGAGGTGGATTGATCCACCTATCCGCGGCTCAAAACGAACTCCTTCGCTACAAGAATTGGTAGAAGAGGACTATACACCCCTTCCATTTAGTGTCAGATACCAGCTGGAAGTTTGCTTGTCTCATGGGCTTCTAAACGAATATACCATAGGTAAAGAGTTTGTGGCTGCTCTTGTTGCACTTGGCGAAACGAAAGCAAGAGAGTTGCTGGAGCATGTTGCAAGTGAGAAGCATGTGTATTATGACCCAAAGAAAATATTTGACATATTATTTGTCAAGCCAGCGACGAGCCGCAGAATTCCAAAATACTGTTGCTATATGAGAACGGCACGAGTGACCCCTTCGACGGTCTATTTTGGCACTCCTTCTGTTGATATCACAAACCGCGTGATCAGACATTATATTGAATACGCTGATCGATTTCTCCGTGTTCGTTTCACCGATGAGAAATTCGAAGGAAGGATCCAACCGAGCCATAACAATACTATGGATGAGGTATTTACCCGCGTTAAACGTACAATGATGAACGGCATCACACTCGGTGACCGGCATTATGAGTTCCTCGCTTTTGGAAACTCTCAGTTCCGCGAACACGGGGCTTATTTCTTTGCTTCCTTACCACATCTGACAGCTGCCAATATTCGTGCGTGGATGGGCCATTTTAGTGACATCAAGGAGATTGCAAGGCATGCCGCGCGTCTTGGTCAGTGCTTTTCAACAACTCGGGCAGTCACCGGTTGCCCCGTGCAAATCCGTGAGATAGAAGATATTCAAAGAAATGGATATACGTTCTCAGATGGCGTCGGTCGCATTTCAAGATTCCTCGCGCAAATGGTCATGACTGAATTTAAAATCAAAACCCCATGTGGGGAGCCTCCGTCTGTCTTTCAATTCAGACTTGGTGGCTGTAAGGGAATCTTGACTGTTTCTCCAGAAGCTCAACGCCAACAAGTCCATATTCGCAAGAGTCAATACAAGTTTCCAGCCATACATAATGGGCTTGAAGTCATTCGGCATTCGCATTTCTGTATGGCAAGTTTGAACCGCCAGCTCATCGTCGTGTTATCTAGCCTTGAAGTACCAGATGAAGTCTTTCTTGAAAAGCTCAGGATGATGCTTGGAAATCTTGAATTGGCCATGACTAGTGAAACTCAGGCTATCCATCTGCTTCACAAGTATATTGATCCTAACCAAATGACCCTTGTGTTGGCGGAGATGATTCAGGATGGCTTTCAGAGTTCAAAAGAACCGTTTGTCACTTCACTGCTCGAGTTATGGCGTGCATGGCAGATCAAATATCTCAAGGAGAAAGCGAAGATTATCATTGAAGAAGGCGCTTGCTTGTTCGGCTGCCTCGATGAAACAGGGACACTCAAAGGCCTTTTTCATGACAACATTCCTTCTAAGGACGCATCCTACGAAGAAAGGCTCGCCTGCCTTCCTGAGATTTTTGTTCAGATTTCACGCGCCAATAATGATGGGAAATATGAAATTATCGAGGGACCTTGCATAATTGCCCGAAATCCTTCCTTGCATCCGGGCGACATCCGGGTCGTAAAGGCTGTCAATGCACCTGCCCTACACCATCTTAGGGATGTGATTGTATTCCCACAGACAGGAGATAGGGATATCCCAAGCATGTGTTCGGGTGGTGACTTGGATGGTGATGATTACCTGGTCATTTGGGACCAAGATCTCCTTCCAAAAGACTGGTTCAAACAGCCAATGAATTATGCACCATCAGTTAAAGCTCTTCGTCTATCTCGTGATGTCACTGTCAATGATATCACTTCTTTCTTCGTGACATACATGAAGAACGATCGTCTTGCCCAGATTGCTCATTCACATCTGGCATGGGCGGATTATTTGGAGAAAGGTGTCAACGATTCAAAGTGCATAAGGCTAGCGGAATTGCACTCTGCGGCAGTTGATTACAACAAAACTGGGATTCCAGCCAAAATGACGAAGGATCTGGCACCTCGCAAATGGCCACACTTCATGGAGAAAAAGCACAAGCCAAAGGACGCCCAGTATATTTCGCAAAAGATTCTGGGGAAGCTATATGATATTGTGGAACGGGTGAATTATAGGCCAAAACTTGAAGCACCATTCGACGATCGGATTCTGAATAGCGGTATTGAGGTAAACGATGACCTTCTGGCTGTAGCTGCCGAGTTAAAGGTGCTATACGATGCCGATATGTGCAGGATCATGGCACAACATGAGATTAAAACCGAGTTCGAAGTGTGGTCAACCTTTGTCCTAAGCCATTCTAACATGAGCAAGGACTATAAATTCCATGAAGAGATTGGTCAAATCTCATGTGCTCTCCGGGAACGATTCCGTAACCTTTGCTGTGAAAAAGCAGGTGGTAAAAATTTTGAGCACCTAGCACCCCTTGCCGTTGCAATGTACAAAGTCACTTGCAATGAAATGACGCAAGCACTAGCAAAGATAAAGGCAAGGTACGGCGAAGACGATGATCAAAGCCCATGGTCAGAGCATGAAGAGAAACTGCCGTTGATCAGCTTTCCATGGCTGCTCCAGCCCGTTCTCGGGAAGATTGTCAATAAACACTACGACCCCGCATGTCTTGAGGAAGTAGGTTTGTGGTCTGGTCAAGCTTCGTTCAAAAAGCGCAAAGACGGCATCGATGGAAATTCATCCGGTACACGCGATGTAGAGACCGCAGGTGGCGTTCAACATGCTGGAGAAGTGCTCGAACTGTTTCAGGGTCCTAACTATGATCCCAGGACTGGCCTCGACGCAACTTTCGATAGACCTGGGGCATCCCCAGGAGAGACTGATGATCTTGCCAAAGTTCCCCTGGGAAACAGGAGTCCTACTATTGAAGGGTCAAGTCAGCTTATCAACCTTGGTGAAGAACTCTCCACTTCAGGTTCCCTAGTACCGACTTCGTTGGATTCGATGATGAACTTGATGAGCGTTATTGATCAACCAACTGACCCAAACATAAAGCGAACCTCCGAGCTAATTCCAACAAGAGCACAACTTATGGAAAATGGGCAGGTGTTGGCAGATAATGATCTAATTGATCATCCCTCAACGCTTCTTCAAAAAGAGCCTCTGCCGGAAAATGATGAAGTGGAAGACATTATTGAACAAGAAGGGGAGATCAAGCCGTCGGCGATCGATGAGCTGGAGGCATTGCTTGGCATGTGAACACTTTGGGAACGCGTTTACTAGTTGGTTTGGCTTTCTTGAGACCACCGAGTATGAAATACAAAGGTTAGGGGCGATTCGGAAGTGCATGCTTCGTAGACTTGGACTTGTTCAATCACGTTGTGGAGTAGTAATGGGTTTGTTGATGGTTGCATGATGGACTGTAATTCCTGGACTAGACTTATTTTATAACCCTGAAATTTTCCATCTAATTGGTGATCTGTAAACCGCGAGGAATTTCGCCAAGTGTGTTGTAGTTGAGACTGCGAGCTTTTCATGGTAGAGAAGAAACGCCCTTCCCGTTCACACACACAGGCACAAGTTTGCGCTCGTCAAAATTTCTGACCTCAATGCATCCCACCAACATAAAGTTTTATTTTTTATTGATATCAGATCCAACGTGACAGTATTGAATATATATCTGAATGCTGGTTAAACAAGGAAGAGAAAATCAACTATCTAAATAAAAAACAATCAAAATATACCCCATATGCCAACAGCTACAGCGCCCCTCCTAGCTCCCTACACTTCCCCACCTCCAGCCCGCTCTTTATCTCTCATAACCTCCCTTCTGGGTACAACGAGCAATTGGCTTGTGTTGAGAATTCTATGTGATGCACTCTATTCTTCTTCATCCTCATCAGTGAGGGGGAGATGGCAAGAGGATGTTGAGATAGGGATTGGGATTGAGGGTGAAGGGGTTACCATAGGTGGAAGAAAGGGAACAATGAGGGTGATTCTCATTAGCTTCTTGAGAGGATGGGAGTTTTGGAGAACAGAGGCTAAGAGGCTGGTATGTGTGACTTGTGTGTTTGATATTCTCTTTCTTTCTTATAATTTTGAGGTTAAGTGTACTGCTCCTTTTTGAGGTTTCTCTTATGATACCCTGTGGTGCCGAACTAAGGCACATTGAGAGAATATCGAGGTATAATTATCTTCTATGGTGCTCGCTGGATAAATCTATGTTTCCCTAACACCGCGCCGGTGATAGAGGAGTCCATTCTTCTTAAGGCACCGGCTATATTTCTTTTTTGCTTGCATCAACCTCAGCTGCCTGAAGAGACTTGATGTTGACATTTACTCAGGGAGTTGATCTCACCAAGCTCGCAAATGAACGCAAGTTTGCCTTTGTGGATGGACTTACAGAGCTTTTCTCCTCTGAAAACCTGCACTCTGCACCAGTGCCTACAACTCTTCGCGGCAGACCGCCTGCGGCCCACGCTTCACGTTTCATATCTACAGCCCGATCTCACCCAGCCACTCATCCTGTTCCAGTGCATCAAAAAGCCAGTGGACCGACGAAACTCCATTGGTCTAAGATGGCAAATCTCGAAGCTCTAGAGCGAGGTGTCATCTCGGCCATTGATAACTTACACGGCGCTGCCGGCGAAGAGGATCGAGTTCCAGCCACAGAAGATGTACTCCTTGTGATCGATCAGCCGGATATGCTTCTGGCTGCTACGGGACCTGATGCAGGGGTTGGCGCATTGGAGATAAAAGATATGATTATGAGTTTGCGACAGGTATGTTCTCTGCTTACTAGGTCTTCAGGGAAACACAGCAGGGTAGCTAACAGATACTCGCGCAGCATGTGCACTCTACGCTTGTGACATTGGCTGCTGACTCGCCTCTTATCCACTACGAGGAGCCAGGAACTCCTTTGGAGATGGAACACGCAACTTTAGTTGTGGGGATGGCATACCAGGCCCGTATGGTAATTCAGCTGAGAGGACTGGAGACCGGGGTTGCTCGAGACGTTAGTGGTGTGCTCCAGGTTAACAAGGGTACACAGTTTATGGATTTATCAAGCTCACGGGACCTGGGCGAAGACTATGATTTGGAGCCGAAAGAAGTATTGTATTACGTTCAGGGCGATGGCGCGGTGCGAGTTTTTGGGAGGGGCGAATAGAATAAGTCCACCATAGGAAAAACAACCATAGGTTATTCCATCAATATCCAATAGCAGTCCGCTGGGAAAGTGTTCGCACTGCAGGAGAAAATGACATTATGTCGAATGGGCCTGCGAAGGTAATCTCGGAGTTGGCAAGTTGGGAGAAGGTACAAAAGTATTAGCGAAACCAAATCGTCCTTGTCATTCCGGGCGAAAATGGATTCCTGTCAGTATCTAACAAGAGAAAAGACCCATGCACTCCGTTTATTTCCATATTTTCCGGTCCATGAACTTGATCTTCTTGGTAGATTCGATCATAAAATTGAATTTGTCGGGATACCACGCCGCGTAAAAAACAAACTAAGCTCATAAAAACAGCTAGTTGGTCCCAGCAAGATTCAATTACCCGCTCCTCATGATGGAAAATGGTATGGTAAACCTTTTCCTAAATACCCCTAGAAACCGAAGAAAACGAAACGGACATTATCTATGCGGTCTGAGGTCCCCGAGCGCCCTTGGGGGTTCCGGTCTGGAAGCCGTTCTTGAATCGTCTCTGGACGACCTTAAGGTATCTCATGCGACCAGTGCCGGTGGTTCTGCGTCGAAGGGCCTTCTCACCCCAGTTATCTGTATGCATAGTGAGCAACTCCGGCCTTCACCAATCATCCCGCGCAATTTTGGAACGACTTCTGCACTGGGATGCCTGGAGTGGTGTATTTGAACGTACATTTCCGCATCTTAGCAGCTGGATAACCGCAGGAGCCACAGGTGTGCTTTTGGATGTGGAAAGATCGGCGACCTGATCAAAACCAATTCCCAGTGTCAGCCTCCAAATCGAACGAATCTTAATCTCTCTTTTATAAGTCCTTCACTCCGTCCCCTCTTGTTTTCCCGGCGTATTCTCGAATCACCAAAAGGAAAGACTAACCGCATCGTCGGCACAGAGTGTGCGTCTTGTTGTGGCGCTTGCCAAAGCTGGATGTTCCCTTCGCTAATCAAGCAATCAGTAATCTCGAAGTTCAAGTGATTCGGAGGTCAAATTCGACGTCGTGGTGGTTCTGGGGTAGCTCGTACTCATCTTGGATTAGGAACTCTACTGCCAAAAAAGAACGAGTCAGTCCTGAAAAATCCGACGTTAAGTATAAAAGCAGCAGCGAAAATTGACATACCTCGATATTGCCGTTGGAAGCGCTGGTCGTGTCGTCGTTGTCGCAAAGGCCGTTGAGTCCAGAGTTCGAAGCCCTAAGCGAATTGTTGTGGGAGGGTTCAAGCCCTGAATCACGTGACCGAAAATTGGACTTCCCCGGCTGGACGCGCGACCTTTCGAGATGCTAGGCTGGAGGTTGGGTAAAAAATTTAAAATAATCACATTATTGAAACGCAACGGCTCTGGATATCGTAAATGCACTGTATTTACAAAGATTCGCTTGAACGCTTCAGATTTATCATACAAATTTATGTTATGGGGTTTGCCAGGTCAAATAACCAATTCGTCTTTTCCGAGAAACGCAGCCATGGGGTCATCAGCAGCTTGTCGAGACCTTTTATAGTTCTCGAGCTCTTCCTCTGTCACTCCTTGCTGCATCTCATGCAGAGTTCGTTTCTTTAGTGTAGTGACCACAGATTTATGCTCTTTTTCACCGGCATCTGCAGCAGGCTCTTCAACAGGGGCCTTCTTAAGCTCATTTAGAACCATATTCTCCGCTTCCGCAAAAGCTTTCTTGCCATCTTCGCCTGTACAGTAGCTATTTTTCACCGTAGAATGGCAGCAGGCGTAACCCCATTTGAAACTAGACCACCAACTTCCCCATACTGACGTATGGTTGTTGATCAGCACATCTTCTGCGTACTTTGACTTCGCAGCCTGTTTTGGCTCTCCTTTTATGGCCCCGGTCTCGTCGTACTCGACAAAACGCTCATTTTCGGTAACGGCGGTTTGGTGTAATAATCCGGGCTGTAAATGTTCTGCTCCACCATACTTTTCTAGTAGTGCTTTCCTTTGTTCTTGTTTTTTGGCATCCATCTCTGCCTTTTGTTTCTTCCTGTAATACTCTCCTTGTGTAGGGTTGGCCTGCAAATGCTGTCTATCTTTGTCCCCACGCTCTTGCGACTCCCAAGCGTAACGTTGAGCCCTTTCAAATTCAGCAGCATCGCCCGAGGCGCGCATGAAGTTCTCTTCGGCAACAAGAGCGGCGGCTTGGTCGGATTGCGCACCCATATCCACCATTGAACGGGTCTTTGGATCGTATTTGGCAGAGTCAAGGTCTAAATTCAGCAAATACTTTGCAGTATCTTCTCGAATTCGTAAATTCCGGGTGGCCGTGCTTTGTTTCCTTCCCATGTCAGACTCTTCAGCATATTTAGCCTCGCCCACGCCATCAACATCCCCTTCGTCCTCATCATTATCAGCCGGTTCCGACCTCCGACCCTTTTCAAGTTCTTCTTTTGCTTTTCGCTTTAATACTTCCAACTCCTCGTATTCTTGCACAACGTTCGAATATTCCCTAGCATCATAACCGTTCCAACGATCTCGTTTGGCATCCCAGCCCAGCTCCACGTTTTGGATGACCTCGTCAGCTTGTATATCTTTCCCGGTCCATTTCGCTCCGTGCTTTCTGGGTCTGCTCAAACATTCTTTTGTCTTGTGTGTCATCGCGCCACAGTTCTCGCAAGCACCCTTGCGGTATTTTGTAGCTGCAGGACCTGCCCGCTTGCCTCTATCGTACCATTTTGATTGATCTTCTTTTGACTTCTGCAAACGCTGATGCTCTAGATAGTCGTTGGCAGATGATTCGTCATCGATATAAAACGGCTTTTTGGAGATGAAGGATGGGATGTATTCGTTGCGCTCCTTCGACGCCACGTCCGTCGGTCTTCGTGACATCCTCGCAGTTTCGCTGGCCCAAATAAAAAGACCAATGGAGTACACGGGAGGTCGACCGTCTTGTACAATCTCTGCAAATTGAAAAATAGTTCCCTACCTGCAACTGGGCGCGAAAAGCAAGTAGTCAAGCGCAGTCCATATCTATTGAAGGTTGACCCAAGGATATCGACCTGGATGGCGGGCGAATTCGCCTTGTCACGTGAGTGGCGCTTGGACAGGTCTGTTTCCAAGTTCCAGAACGCGTCGCCATCTGCCACACGAGAAAGCGTCTCGACGCCCATACGCTCAAACGCTCATCGATAAGTTTCGTTTGGATATTGGCTTTGGGATTGTTCTTGTATTTATGGGATTTTGGTTTTTCAGCTCCGATGTTCCTCGATACGTCCCTAATCTAGCCTATGGAACCGTTTCGCGTCCTGTTGAACTGTGTTGACCATTATCAAGCTGCGCCGACGTATCTGGACCCTCAGCTTCCGTGCGGCGATGGCCCTACATCAGCGAGGACGAGACCGAAAGTTCCTGTTATCCGAGTATTTGGTGCCACCGAGACCGGACAAAAAGTATGCGCTCATATACACGGAGCATTCCCATACCTTTATATAGAGTATCGTGGAAGTTTAGCTGTGGAACAAGGTTAGAAAGACGAATTTCCCATTTGAAATAACATTTGCCTAAGTATTCGCAGTCAAAGCTGCTACTCGTAGCCTACACGTATCTATTGATCATGCCCTGGCGGTTAGCTACCGCCGAAATGCATACGATCCTGGCACTGCCTACGTCGCCCACATAAGCCTTGTAAAAGGTACACCCTTTTACGGTTATCATGTAGGGCATAAGTTTTTCTTCAAGATATATTTGCTGAACCCCTTACATATGACGCGACTTGCGGATCTCTTGCTTCAAGGCGCTGTAATGAAACGGGTTCTTCAGCCGTATGAAAGCCATATGCAGTATATCCCCCAGTGGATGTGTGACTACAACTTGTACGGATGTGCGTATATCGACTGCAGGAAAGTGACCTTCCGAGGACCAGTACCGCTCCAATGTGAGCTAGAAGATTCTGAGCATCAATGGCATGATCAAAGCATTGCTCCAGCGCTGATATCGGATGCTGGGGCGTTTCCAAGGCAAAGTCATTGCGCTCTCGAAGTTGACGTTCACGTTCAAGATATTCTCAATCGACTTGGGATTAAGGAACGCCCTTTACACAACTATCTATTTGAGGGCTTGGATACGATTCCTCCAGACGCGAAATTGGTACCTAGCTTGGCTAGTCTCTGGGAAGACGAAAAGCGACGGAGAAAGGCCGCAATGGGACTTACAGATTCTGAAAGCAGCCCGTTTACTTCAGCAGACCTTGTTTCCATGTCAGCTGACTCCCGAAACGTAGCAGCTGGAGGTTGGATTCATGAAGAAGAGTTTCGAGCTCGGGTGGCGGAAATAGTGGTGAAGGAGCAAGCCCGGAACAACGGAGCGAAGCCATCGCCAGCCAGTCTTATCCAATCCGACCCCTTTGAAGCAAGTATACAGTCGGCTTTGGATAGTGTGGAAGATTTATATCCCGAAAAGCTTCAAGCTGCCGTCTTTGATCCTGTCAATGTTGGAGATGAAGGAGTGGAGGTCGACATTGAAGTTGATGAGGCACGGATTCTGTCGCTCCAGCTTCCAGATACATCGAATAGCTGCGAAGATTCTAGCGGTTCAGGTCTGCGTACCCCACAACCTGACAGTACTAAGGAGACAAGAATAAGAGGCGATTTGGCCAATGTTCGGACGCCTAGGGAGAATAGGGAAAGATCAGATGAGGAAAATAACACCCTTGATTCTTCTGCACACATCACGGATGCCGAGTTGACAAGTATGGGAGTCCGGCGATCGTCAGCCATCATTAATAGCCAGGAAGATTTTTTCGAAATTGACGATGAATTCATAAGCAAAATCGGCTCCAACAGGACAAAACGCTCAATTTCCACCGCAGCAAATACACAGCCATCTAAACGACCTCGATTTATGCTCGACCCCGTGAAATCTTCTTCTATCTTGAAATCACCTAGAAACGAGATGACTTTGTCCCAGCGCCCGGCCGACCAAGTTGAACGCAAATGGCATAGCGCTGCTGAAGAGCCTTCCTCGCAGCCAAAATCTTCTCAAAAATCAAATAAGAGTGACGGCAACTCGAGATTGCAGTTTCCTGTGGTCAAGGATCCAAATGACCCTGCCACGATATCGCGAGCCAGCCAGCAAAGCGGCTCGGTGAAATTATCTCACCCTATTTCAGGGTTCGGTTCAAAGTCAGCGCTTACTGCTTTACCTGCACCTCACTCTCATTCAAACTCTGACAAGACCACGAGCTGTGAAACTTCACAGTTACCTCGCTCAGATGGCGTTGAATTTGATAAAATCCTTCGTGAATCTTTCAATATCCCGCCGAATGCCACAATCTACACGTTCCATCCTCCCTGCCCTTCTTCGTCTCTAATTCGGGAAACAATAAGCAACGATTCACGGCCATCCGTGGTTTATCAAAACGCGTATTACAGCAACGATGATGATGTACCGGACCGGTCACGGGAATATGCAGGGAGGGAATTTAAATTGGAGAGCAATACAGTGCCCTATCTTCCTCCATTTGATCCAACTGGAAAATCACCCTTACTTCATGGAGACAAGCCTCCGGTAGTTGTTGACCAGGGCGCCCTTGAAAGGGAGAGTGATAGGCTTCGAAAAGCTTGTTCCCTCCGATGCTGGGAGTTCGCTCCCCTGCCTCCATCACGTTCGGAGGTAATTGAATGGTGCAAAGAGCAGGACTCCAAGCGCCTTGGCCCTCAATCCTTTACTACAACAAATTCAAAGCGACCTGGGATTTCTCAAATCGAAGCAGCCACCCAAAAAGATTCACATGGCTTCTTATATTCTCAGAAAAAATTTTCTCGAAATATACAGCACGAGGCACATTACATGAGTGTTATGAGTCTCGAGGTACATGTGAATACTCGATGCACTCTGGCACCCAATCCTGAAGAAGATGAGATATCTTGTATCTTTTGGTGTATCCAGTCCGGGAATCGATCGCTTGGTGTTAACGAGCCCAGCGATGAGGTTCAAACCGGAGTTCTTGCTGTTGCAGAAACTGAGAGTATAGCGGGTAAAATCAGATACGATACCAATGCTGAGATAGAGGAAGAGTCCTCAGAGCTCGACGTTCTCACCAAACTGGTGGACATTGTGCGTTATTATGACCCGGATATCTTAACAGGCTACGAAGTCCACAATGGCTCTTGGGGTTATCTTATCGAACGTGCAAGGGTCAAGTATGACTATGATCTTTGTGATGAGTTATCCCGAGTGAAGACCGATTCTCATGGACGTTTTGGCAAGGAATCCGACCGATGGGGTTTCAACCACACGTCAACCATACGGGTAACAGGCAGACACATGATCAATATTTGGAGAGCCATGAGAAGCGAACTGAGCTTGATTCAGTATACTCTGGAGAACGTTGCGTTTCATTTGCTTCATAAAAGGATACCACATTATCCGTTCCATGACTTAACCAAATGGTTCAAGAGTACTAAGCCTCGAAATCTAGTGAAAGTCGTCAATTACTTTATCACCCGCACCAGGCTCAATCTGGATATCCTTGACGCAAATGAATTAATTTCAAGAACGAGCGAACAGGCTCGGATTCTTGGAATTGATTTCTTTTCCGTCTTCTCGAGAGGTTCTCAGTTCAAAGTAGAATCTCTCATGTTTCGCATCGCAAAGCCAGAGAACTTCATTCTGATTTCTCCAAGCAAAGCACAAGTTGGCCAACAAAACGCTCTCGAATGTTTACCATTAGTTATGGAGCCTCAGAGCGATTTTTACAACAGTCCGCTCTTAGTTTTGGATTTTCAGTCGCTCTACCCGAGTGTTATGATTGCTTACAATTATTGTTATTCTACATTCTTGGGTAGGATTGTCGATTGGCGTGGTCGAAATAAAATGGGCTTTATTGACTATCAGAGGCAACAAGGCTTGTTAGGGTTGCTTGAAAGCCAAATCAATATCGCTCCAAACGGCATCATGTACACCAGACCAGAAGTCCGCAAATCGCTTTTGGCTAAGATGCTTTCGGAGATTCTGGAAACTCGCGTTATGGTGAAGGGTGGCATGAAGGCTAATAAAGAGGACAGGGCTCTGCAACGCTTACTAAATAACCGACAGCTTGCACTGAAGTTGATTGCGAACGTGACGTATGGATATACTTCTGCGTCGTTTTCAGGACGGATGCCCTGTGCAGAGATAGCCGACAGCATTGTCCAAACTGCTCGGGAGACATTGGAAAAGGCCATCGCAATGATTCATTCTGTTGAACGATGGGGCGCTGAAGTCGTCTACGGCGACACTGACAGTTTATTCATCTATCTCAAGGGCCGTACCAGAGACGAAGCATTTGACATTGGGGAGGAAATCGCACAAAAAATCACTGCCTCGAATCCTCGTCCTGTGAAGCTTAAATTTGAAAAGGTATACCATCCATGTGTCCTCTTGGCTAAGAAAAGATACGTCGGTTATAAATATGAGAGCCGTGGCCAGACGAAGCCGGAGTTCGACGCTAAAGGGATAGAAACTGTTCGCCGAGATGGCACTCCAGCTGAACAGAAGATTGAAGAGAAGGCGCTGAGAATTTTGTTCGAAACGGCTGATCTAAGTCGAGTCAAGAAATATTTTCAGAAGCAATGTGCCAAAATTATGCAAGGCAAGGTGTCCATTCAGGATTTCTGTTTCGCAAAAGAGGTTCGGTTGGGCACATATAGCGAGAAGGGTCCACCTCCGCCGGGCGCGCTGATCAGTGCCAAGCGAATGCTCGAGGATCCAAGATTAGAGCCACAATATGGAGAACGGATTCCCTACGTGGTGATTTCGGGTGCGCCGGGTTCACGGCTGATTGACCGCTGTGTGGCGCCTGAAGTGCTTCTTCAAGACCCACAAATGGAATTGGACGCGGAATACTATATTTCGAAGAACCTCATTCCGCCCCTTGAACGAATCTTCAACCTGGTAGGGGCCAACATCCGACAGTGGTATGATGAAATGCCCAAGTATCAGCGAGTACGGCGCACTGACAACGCCATGATCTCTGACGGAACCCTGTTGCGGAAAACTCTCGAGTCATATATGAGGGCTTCGTCCTGTGTGGTGTGCCGGGAGAAGCTAGAAAACGGAGAGGCCCTTTGCAACCACTGTCTACGGCGTCCGCATCTTTCGCTCATGCGCTTGCGATACAGAGTCCAGAGGGCGGAAAAAAAGGTTGCGAACATACATGAGGTCTGCCGTTCGTGTATGGGAGTGCAGTGGGGTGAAGAAGTCAAATGCGACAGTAAAGATTGCCCAGTGTTCTATTCAAGGACCAGAACGACGTTCAATCTCTCGTACACTCGATCACTCTCGGATCCCATTGCCGAAGCACTTGAGAGGTCGGGCGAGAGCAATCCATGGGCATGGTAAACTTGCATTTAGATCAAAAACTCACTTTGTTTCGGTATGGGAATAAATTATGACATCCAATAATGATAAGACGATTGTATCCAATACTCAATTCAAGACAATTTGATCTCAATCATAGAATCAACGAATGACTCGTCTTAAATGGGGATTTGCGCGTGCAGTTGCCACGAAGCCAAGCTGTGTCCAGTTTCTTTGTTCTCATGCACAAGGAGGCTTGTTCTGGACGGACAATCTTCCAAACCTCCCTCCCACCCAATGCATTAGACTCGCCTAACTCCGACGCCTCCAACTTCCAAGAACCAGGAAACACGCAGCGACAGTTTTCGTTTTGCTTCCAAAAATTAAGCCTTCTTCTTTTGACCCGGGAGCCAGTCTCGATCCCCAAACGTTCGCCAGGCCTAACCGCTGGTTCAGCATTATCAATTTTCTTTGTTTGAGAGCAAGCGAATAGCAGCCCGAGGCTCGACAGATACGAATATATTCCAAAGCCGCCCATTGAGCCAGAGGGAAAGACACGTCGATAACACCAACCCAAGCCGCTCTGAGCCTAGGCGGCAGTTCATTGCTCATGAACTAAGGATCTGATTTCTGTCCCAAAAGCTGGGGATCGGCCGTATGACGCCCGGGTCGGTTAGTCGCCGAGGGCGGATATCACCTCCTCTGTCGGGACTCCAATCAGTGCAAATGACGATAGCTACATACATGCTTTGTGCATGCCCGTATGTAGTTCACTGTCCCAAAAGCGCTTCGGCTGTGGAACGTGGCAGCGGACAGGAAAATAATTGTTCTCGGCCCCTGCAGCCATTCTCCGATGCAACGTCGTCTTCTTTGTCCTGGTTTTTTTGCGTTTATTTTTCTTTTTCTTTCCTTCCGTCCTCTTCCCTTTTTAGTTTGTTACTGCAAAGATGAGTCGCCTTGACTCGGGAGCACGGCTCAAAGGATGACCCTATCTGATAAGTAATGCATTATCCTATTTTTGCTACCTTCTCACAGTGCATGATGCAACATTATGTACGGAGTACGAGATACTTTCTCCTGCAATGTTCTGCCCACGAGGAAAGGGATAAAAAGCACGCCGGGTCCATCCCACGGTCCAATACTGCCGAGCCAGTGCTCTCTTTCATCTATGTGCAGTCTTTCAGGGCCTTTGGACTTTGACATTCCCTTAAATTATACAAAGCGTATACCTACAATGGCTCATCCCATTGTGCAACGATCTCAAAAACCACCCCGGATTGTCTATGACTGGAATCGTAACTTATATGTGGCTGCCCTGGCCTTTGATTCCGGGGTTCTTTACTTTCCTCTTTGTCCAGGTGTTGCTTCACCGGGTCCCGTTAAAACCATTCATGTGGAGCTGTCAAGGGAGGTCACGATGGTTGATGTGCCTGCTCCAGATACCTGTGTTAGTACCCCGGAACTCTTCGTTTAGAGAGTCTGTAAATGCCTTCAAGGCCAGTACATGGCTGACTGGTCACCAAGGAGCCTCGCTTTGGTTCTGATTATGATGAAGACGACACGTGAGTCATGAGAAAGGTCCCTCAAAGCAATCTAAATGTTTCCGGATGCGTTGCTAACTGGTGGATTTTGGTGTGATCCCAGTCTGAGCACGACAACGGCCCTGGCCTCGGAATTTGTCGACTATCCATACGACTATGGCCGGCGGTATAACGCCTATAAAGAGGGAGAATACTGGTAAGTGTCCACTGGGCAAATTTGAAAAGGCTACCACTGATGCTTTTCAGGGCGCCGAACGACGATGTTCAACAAAACCAGATGGACGTTGCGTAGGTAACCGAATTTTTTTTAGGGAAGAGTTCATTGAGACTGATGTGCCTTGCCAGACACCACATGTTCTATGATCTACTCGATGGAAAATTAGCGGATGCACCCATTTCCAAAGACGTGAGGGTTAGTGGATCACCGTCACTTTCGCTCTTTGAACTGTATACTAATGCATAACAATAGGAGGTCATTGATCTTGGGACTGGAAATGGTGCTTGGGCAGTGTAAGGGTCCTCCTGGCCTTTGTTATTTCAATCTAATATTCTTACAGCGACTTTGCGGATGAATATCCATCTGCCAACGTCACGGGCATAGACTATTCCGCAATCCAGCCAAATAACCTTCCCAGTAACTGCAACTTTATAATTGACGATGTCTGTGATAAGTGGTGCTATCCACCAAATTATTTTGATCTCGTTCATATACGACAGATGTACGGTTCCATCACAGATTGGCACGGTCTCTATGCCTCAATATACAGGTACGTTTTACCCGAGACTTGGATCCTCGTCGACGTTATTGCCGTTGAAGGGCAAGGCTAACTTTCTCTCGTCCGGATTCCCAGGCATTTAAGACCTGGAGGCTGGGTCGACCAACAAGAGATGTCAGTTGAGTTCAAGTCGGATAATGACTCGTTGCCCTGTGATCACCCACTCAGACGGTGGTCGCGAGGTATGCTTCGGGCCGGCGAGATAAGCGGAAAGACGTTTCAGGTCGCCGATCAAGCTTGGGGCCATCTCTTGAACGCGGGATTCGTCAACATCATAGAAAAAAAACACAAAGTACCTGTCGGTACATGGTCGGAAGACCCTAAAATGAGGGCCTTAGGGAAGCTGAATCTGGAACAGATTAAGGCTGGCATTGATGGCTGGACCATCATGCCGTTTATGCGAGAGCTGAGGGTGAGTTTGGATTCACTACGGACCTGTTCATTGAATTCCCAGCTAAAACGCCCGTGTTCTGTAGTGGTCATACGTTGACATGCGCCATCTTATCCGTGACGTTCTGGAGGCTCTAGAAGATCCAAACGTCCACCTATACATTGAAGTGTAAGTGCTGCTATTCCTTCTTCTTTCAGGCGCTTTTGTTAAGCAAATACCACGTTTAGGTCCTCAATTTGCGCACAGAAACCGATGGGAGAGAGGAGCTGTGGGAAGTGAGCAACTACCTCTCTATAAATTCAGGATGAAGAGTCGAGATAAAAGTTGCTTGTCAAGAAGGATGCATCCCTTGTAAATTTTGGGGTAAATAGGGGCTTGAGGCATGGAGTTCGGTTCTATGTGCTGTAAATAGGCCAAATTCAGTCAGCTAGGAGTTCCAAACCCCCTCTTAATGTTGAGCATGAGGTGCAACCGGGTATACTCTTTAAGTCATTGAATCAATCATGCGCATCTTAGAGTTGTCGTCTTCCTTGTTTGCTTTGTTTGCCCGCCTGATGTCACATCACGGTCACGTGGAATTTCGCTCTGCTGTAGGGGGTAACTTGGGGAACGTACCTCCTGAGCTTCGGTCGGCAAGCAAGAACCCGTCAAATGTGCTGACGCTCGTCAAGATGGCGACCAAGAAGGATATGCGCAGAGCTGACCTGGGTATGTTTCACTTCCATGCTCTACCAGAATCTCGCTTTCTCTTTCTTCCGTCCAATCAGCTGACATCGAATTGGCAGTCGTACCGTATGTGGACCCGGCGTCGAAGAAGAAGGATGGCGACATGGCCAGTGGGTTGCCCTCATGCAGCTCTCGTCGCTAGAATCATCTGACGACTAGTCTTTTTAAGGTGCCCTCTCAAGCACATTGCCCATGGCGGCGGTAAGTGAAGCCGGAAGAGATCCAATCCTTTCCTACAAGGTTAGTGCTAACACAATGAACAGATGTTTACGCGAAGCAGGTGCGTTCCTTTTCCCTATCCCAGGGCCGAGTCTGATTCTAGGAACGGTCGGTCTCTTTCTTGATGGTGATACTTAAAGGATATTTTGTACTGTGCTTAGGATGATCGGATGGTGCGTTAATACTCCACCGTGTGCTGATTTGACCCACGGGCTCTAACACATGCTATATAGGACGTCGGTTGTATTTTCACTCCAAAATTGGATGGCCGAGTCTCCAGAGCAGAAGAAGAACTCATCTACACCAGGCTACTTGTCAGTAATCATGTCTGGTATGTTTACAGTGAAAATAAAGTATACCAAGCTAATGCAAAACATTCTGGCTAATGCTTTTGTTTACTCCAGTTATGGCGGTTATTGTTGTATGTGTTCTATCCCGTTTTCACTCCCCATACTGTGTACATGCAGCACCGAACCATCTATCATGGCAAATGGACGATTTCCAGCAAGCTAATGCAATTTCGCAAGACCTACGTTCCCTTATTCCTACCTCCTCAAGCGGGAAGACCGGGCAAGGCGGCTCCCACGTCCTCTCCCACCCTAGCAGCATAGTTCAGATCCAATGTTTTAATAATGAAAATGTGAATAATGTGGGCTTCGATGAATTTTACCTAGATTTGGGTGCAAGAGCTATTATCCCCACTCTGTACATTTAAATCCAGAGATCCGCATGATCGCATTATGTGCTCCATCCGAAAAGGTACATAATCAGGGATGTTTGTTGGATACGAAGGATATTACCATTGATAGACATATATGATACCCGGGTTGCCCACAGCTTCTCCAGCTGTGCAGGGTTCCTGGAATCGGTTTGCGCCATTGATCATCCTACTCGCAGTTCTGCGAGTTATTCGGATTCATTTGATTTGTTCATCAGCGAACGGTCCTTGAGCTTTCTATTGCTAATCAAACTATCCAGAAGTCTCCGCATCCACGTGCAAATTGAGATGACCGTCTACATGAATTGACCTGGATGTGATAGCCAAAATTGCCTTCACATACACTGCGATGGAATTTAAGCACGGAGCAGTGCATCCGGAACACCGGCATCCACCCGATTCTCTTGTAAGGGGTATTGCTAGTGTTACTGAAGGGTCAAACGAAGCAATATAGCGAGTTATTTTTCGCACATCACTTGATGAATATGGTGTGTATTGCATCATCAGTTTCTTTTCTGCCTTCTTTATTTTTCCTTGGAATACTCCGTACAGCAAAGTCCCACTAAAATTCGATGCCAAATTTGCTGCTCCGTTTTGCTGCTCGAAGGTGCGGATATGACTTTCATGCCGTCTTTGATCAGCTATTACTCCTTACACTCCATTATTGTGTCCCAACATAGCACAATCTCATGTTCAGATTGTCGTATGCAAATCAGGTTTTCCAGGTCTTTGACAAAGTCCTGGAATCGAGCTCAATTCCTACTATCGTGATTTGTTCTTCCCAGACTTCGATTCTGGCCATGATTAGTATCTATCCAAGTTATATGGAGGTCTTATTGTGAACCCCATAGCAACAAAATCGAAAGGAAGATTTTTACGGGCCTGCTTCTTCTTCCAGTCGGCTGGGTTTTAATGCACGTTGATCAGCACGGATTCACCAATCCCAATAACCAGGAATGACATTGCCATCGATCTAGAGGAGCTTTTCAGTCGAGCACAGAAGACGATTGAGTACCCCTACCAACCATTGACAGACAAATCTCTGCCGCCTATTGGTTGTACGTTGTATACGTATACACATGCGGACTTTGATTCTCAAAATGAAGGACTCGGTCAGAACGCCAGCTGCTCAATCTCCAGTCATACCCGCACCCCTAAAGCAGCTGAGGAATTAACTTGGCGGATCAAGCATTGTTATCAACCCGAACGGAATAGATTTCCCCGGAAAGCTCTTGAATGTTGTTTAAATCCATTCAATATACCTTCCCAGGCCACCGTACCGGTTGAATTCTCTGAACAAGTCTCGCTGTACAACGCAGTGGATTATCAACGGTCCAAATCCATATCTGCACGTACGAACAGTGTGGGGCTCAGCCAGCACGCCGATAGAATGTATCAAGACGGCGGGAGCTCCGCCCTGTCACTTGGCCTCCCGTCGAAGGCTGTGAGTTTAGCCCTTGACTTCATTTTGGTGTGAACGAGCATATTCGGAGCATGCGTCTAGGACTATCATACACGGTGAAAAGCAAGCCTACTACACCGAAATCTACCCAAAGACTATCGTGCTTGTTAATATATTTTTGGACCCATTTTTATACAGGATAAACACTATCCCATTCAGGTACTTAGCTCATCAACCCCAGCGAAAGCTGTCTCGCTCCGCAACCCCGATATGGATAACTAGCCAATCTCTTCACACGTGCAGCAGGGAGTGGAGGCTACCGGAGTCCGGGAAGTGGGAGTCTGCCTGGAGACCATGCAGATGGGCGTTGCAGCTTTGGCGAACAATCAGATAGAAATTATAGATTTCTCCCTTTTACCTGTACGCCTTTCTGGATGGCCCGTGAGAGTTTGCAGACTCTCGTCCTCAATTAGGATTGCCGGGGCGATTTTTGTGAGATAGACATTCAGTTGAGGCCGTCATGTCGATACCAAGCAGTGGTCAACTAGTTCACCGGTTCAGCGACCTCTCCAGTCTCCAAACCGTCCCCATCCTCGAATGCGTTGCGCCAAAACAAAAATTCCCGCTGCGGCCGTCGACCATTCTTGGAGGGCAGTATCCCCCCTTAAATCCAGGGAAGGATTCTTCGAGGTCCCACCCCAAAGTACCTTGAACAACTTGAATTGGCAGAAGGCGTGGGGCTTTGATGATCGTCGCTTTTCCGACGAGGTCAGAGGGTTTGCCACCGGGGATCTCTGGATGGAATATGAACGATCGTCCAATGTGCATTGCCTCTTGAAACACTTGTCGATTCCCTGCCACACTACGATAGGGTGTGCCATCCGGATCTCAAAGGCTGCGGGGCTCGAACTGAGGCGAGCTGATTTGGTCGAAGTCTGCGCACTTCCCGTATTCAAGTTGGCGAATCGTAGCATTGATGGACGGATCTGCCAACTTTGAAATCACCATGGTTCAATGGTTCACTCACGTCATACCTACGCGGAGTGGCAACCCGCAAACCTACCAAAGCGGGGGAATGTTTGATATAAAAGACGACCTCGTTTGTCTTTCCCTCGTGCGCTTTTCGAATCTCAAGCTGATGACCTAGTTTCCCCAGGTCAACCGTCATATATCTTCACGGCTCCGTTAACCTATCCCCCCCCAAAGATCAACCGCACACCCTCACGGTTGCTGCGAGGAAGCTCAGCGATGGATTTCGTAAATAAACTTGCGGGCCAGGGTAAGAGCGAAAATCAGGGCGGCAGCTCCGGTGGAGAAGGCGGCATGTTCTCGGGTATAGGTGACAAGCTCAATGCCGCAGCCGGAGGTGGCCGCGAGAGCGAGAAGAGTGAAGATATGCTCGACAAAGGTGGGCTGCTTCGTCCATGCTATAGAAATTGACATGAAGTCTAACATAGAACTATTCCGCTCAGGGGTCGACTTTCTTCAGGAACGATTCATGGGCCAGGGAAAGCAGGATAACGAAAGCGCAGTTGAACAAGCCAAGGATGAACAGATCTCGGATTTTATCCGGGGCCAGTACAAATCGGTAGCAGGTATGGTACTGTTTGCCTATCTTCGTTTAGAAGCTTTTATAGGCGCCTAAAATCCTAGTTCGATATTATATTAGGATCGGATTTACCCATCAAGGATAAAGATACCAAGCTGGGATAGATTGGCCTACTATAGATGAAGGCGACAACATACATATGTTGGATGGATATCCCTTTACATTGATGACACGCATGTCCAACCATTTCCTACAATTTTCGGGGGGATAGCTCTTGTAGGATTGACCTATGTGATTTATCCTTTACCTCAGGATTGGGCTCTTGGTTGACTCTCAGCTCTTCTTGGCAAACTTTGCCAGACAAAATGCAAATTGTATTTAACTGAAGCTGCGCCTTGCTTCATCTCTGAAGAATGAAGCGTGGTACTCTGTGGAGACTCACTAAACTACGTGGCACTTGCAAAGTTGTACCCAATACTTTTAGCTGCCTTTCACTCTTGTAAATCCCCAGAGTCTGGATGGGCGCTTGTTGATTCACAAGACCTCTCGGTGATTGGTTGGGAAGGAATTTTGTCAGATGCCCGACTCAGATGTGATTTCCATGGCTGCTATATATAAACTGCATCCTGCGCCTGTTAACAGGGGTGAGAAACTGATGCCATGGATTCTCTGTTGATCATTTGGTGCCTTGCGCTCCTCCCTTGTTCTTGCACATGATGGATTTTATCCCTGTTTTTCCGCTGTTTCAAAAGCTTCATCTTATTCGAGCCTCCACACTAGTTGTATTGATCATCCTCTTCTCACTCACGCCTTTCTCTTTTTTATTTCCATTTCTAGTTTTCAGCAATCGGTTAAATTTACCTGATTTAAAATTATCCCCTAATTCTGTTTCATTGGATGTGATTGCCACCTATTTTGCAGACTTCCCTCTGAGCTACACAAATTTCGGAGAGTTAGGTCGACGTATCCAAATTCTACAAAACTGGGTAGAGAATGCCTCGGGCGATATTGCAGTTTGGACGGCGATCGAAATTTTTGCTTTGTCCCTATTTCCGTTTCTTCGACATCCCGTCGAAAAGCAGCCGCTCCTATCACTTTTACGTCGACATGTACCGGGTTCGAGAGGTATCGTTGTTCCTGTCGGCACGTCATCTTTTCGGTTTGCTTGCCATTTAGTGGGATCAATCCGAAATGTCTTGAATTCCCAGATCCCCATAGAAATAGCTTATGCAGGTGAATCTGATTTACCGCTAGCCTATCGGCAATTCCTATCTTCTTTGGCTCCCGAAATTTATCTACTGGACGTCACTTCATATTTTGACGATGACATAGTGGGATTGTCGATCGGAACGTGGGCTATAAAACCGTTCGCAATCCTAGCTAGTAGGTTTGAGCAGGTCATCCTCATGGACTCGGATTCTATTTTACTTCAGGAGCCCGAAAAAATATTTGATAGCCATAACGGTTTCAAAGAGACTGGACTGTTATTGTTCCATGATAGGTTACTCTGGAAAAATGCGTATCCGGAGCGACACGCCTGGTGGCAGGAGCAAATGAAACATACCTCACCGAGCCTGAATTTCCGATCGTCACGGGTTCACAATGAGAATTACGCAGAAGAAGGCGAATCTGGCTTGGTTGTCGTGGACAAAGCCCGAATTTCTACCCTTATGGGCGTCCTACACGTAGCATGGCAAAACACGAAAGATGTCCGGACCCAAGTAACCTATCTCATGGGTTATGGTGATAAGGAGTCCTGGTGGCTTGCATTCGAATTGTGCGATGTGCCTTATACTTTCGAATCCCATTATGCGGCGATTCTCGGGGAAACCGTGAAAATTGACGGCGTCACTAGAGTGTGCTCCTTTCATATCGCTCATACCGACGAAAACGATGCACTTCTATGGTTTAATGGAGGCCTGCTGAAAAGTAAGATGGGAAATAATGCTGAATACTGGTTTCCAGAAGTCTGGATGCTAGATGGGGAGTGGGAAAAGAGCCAGGATAAGTCAACGTGGTCCTGCATGAAAAATGGTACTCTTTCCCCCCTTGACGAGAGGACTGTCCGGGTGTTGCAAGGGTCGGTGAATGAAGCGCGCCGCCTTGATCCTGCAACGGTGTCTCTACTAAGCCGACCCTAAACCCGGCCAACTCCCGTTGTCTAGCTGCCAACTACCCACAGTCGATAGCCTCCAATTTATATAGATAGACTATAACGGCCAAGCTCTAGATGCTGTGGATGTCCTTCTGGTCGCGAGATCAATCCGTGCTCTCGACTTCTTTGTGAATTAGATAATGGTCGCATCGTTACTACGATAGGCTCTCATGGACTAGGATGGAAGGGTATTGGCGACGGAAATCAATGTTGGGAATTCAAGGATTAATCAGAACACACCAAAAAGCAAAGAGATTGATTAGCTATCAATACAGTGACATTGCTTGGAGACAAGTCCTATCCTTGATAAACTGGATATGTTCTCTTTCTCTTTATTTTTGTTTGAAATGTAATATAGCTAAATACGACACACTTCTGACTGCTAGTAATAAAGCGACCAAATGGGCCTTTCTGGTATACCTTTTATACTACTGCTGATAGAGTTACATATGTGTAGACCTGCTGGGATACAATGGTGTCCACCAACTGCATCATGCTGCACAGCACCAATGCTTATGTAGCCTTGTCTTTGTTGTGGTAGTTCACGTTTGAATTCCAGCTATGGACTATGGTCAGCCAGACACTCACGAGAAATTGCTCCATGAAGCAAAATAACTTCTTCATCATCATAAGCAAAGGCATAAACTTACAACAAAGTCTACATCGAATTTTGTTAGCTAGCTTCTTCAATTGAGAAAGTGGAAAGGACAGTTCAAACCTTGTCACCATCACCCCAAGGAAAGTTTTTCGAGCGGATGTTCTGATAAGGGTACTCCACCCTCTCTTCGAGTGGCGGCATATGATCCCAATGTTCCCAGTGCTCATTCCACAAGTTATACGCATTGATGGAGCCAAGAATTAAAGCCGGAATAACAACGCTTTTGTCTGTCAGTACGAGGAAGAGGCTTTGCAATCGGGGATGTGAGATATACTAGATTGATAATTTCCGCCATAAATCTAAATGCAGCGTCAGTAAGGATCGAACGTTTAACGTTTTCCGATGTAATGCGCACCACTAGTAGCAGCTGCATGCGCTTTAACTGCTGCTCTTTCGCGATTGAATTTGTTATCCGGAACCCCCGACAGCTTCCCGTCCGTGCTTACGAAGCGACGGCGAAAAGGGGCATTGACATGATAAGGAAGACGGCGAGGGGTTCGGAGCAAAGCTCGCTGAGAAAACATGATGCCTTGATGAAAAAGTCCAATGTCCTGAAACAATGTGACTGCGAATTCGAAGACGAGCGCAAGTGACGATAATAATATTCGGAGGTGGGAAGTTGGAATTTCGGAACATCATACCACCACATGCACTAACTAGATACAGGTTAGCTTAACTGCCGACTTGGTCAGGTAAGTCAGTTAGTTAAGTTAACTAACTACGGAGTAACTTGTTAACGAACTGCCGAACTAACTACCTGCAACCTTGATAACATACCGACCTTCGGCTTGGTTAGTTAATAATACCAACTGACGACTCTATTGCTCTGGTGAGGTCCCTGACACGAAGTACGGGCCTCAACACGACCTGCCTGCTTGTCCATCTAGCTCCCCTAATTTCATGGTACGGGCGACCAACAGCTAACTAGCTCTTGACCTTGTACCTTTTCTCCTTATAGAATAATAAGAATCTTTTTTTCTCATGGTTCAAGTGCTGTTGGTTTGGAAACCGGACTTTGTATGGCGCACAGGAGTCGGTTGTCAGAGGCTCAAAGAACCGAAACTCCTCCTAGTCTTAACTAGGTAGCTAAGAACACCGATATCCGGCAATTAAAAGAGAATCAAGTGTGGCAGAGTCAGCGTCATGACTTTCCGCCTTACGACCTGGAATGGTATGTTTTAAAGGTGCCACCGATGAACACAGGGCTGCTAACTTACTTATCAAGTCAATGGCATACGGTCCGTAGATGTGATTCCTTCATGCTTAAAATTCAACCGGGCTAATCCCGGGCTAGGAATCCATTTTCGTACGAACCATGGCGAGGTACACAGTCATTTCAGGTATATGGCACGTCAGTATCATTCTAATTCTCGTTGTCTAACTCTGCTAGGGAATGTTTGATCTTCTTGAAGCAGACATCATTGTGCTTCAGGAGCTTAAAATTCAGAGAAAAGATTTACGGGACGACATGGTATTAGTTCCTGGCTGGGATTGCTTTTTCAGTCTGCCAAAGTACAAGAAAGGTAAGTCTCTTCAGCTGTTTGGGTTTCCCCTCTACTGACTGATGAGGATACTCCGGGGTGGCAATATACACCCGAAATGCCACCTGTTCGCCTATATATGCCGAAGAAGGTGTCACCGGTATTCTTTGTCCGCCAAATTCCACGTCCTCGTACCGGGAACTCCCAGAATCGGAGCAAATTGGCGGGTACCCGACAGATGAGCAACTCTCAACCTCAGAGTTAAGTGCGGAAACTCTTGATTCAGAGGGTCGCTGCGTGATACTCGAGTTTCCTGCCTTCGTTCTACTCGGTGTCTATTGTCCTGCAAACAGAGATGAAACGCGAGATGGCTTTCGACTAGGATTTCTAAATGCGCTCGATCATCGTATCCGAAACCTGATTTCCCTAGGGAAGAGGGTTGTCGTTGCGGGAGATTTAAATATTTCAAGGGATGAGATTGATTCTGCGCATGCATTAGAGCAAATTCGGAAAAGCAGGCTGACAACCGATGAATTTCTCTCGTCGCCGGCTCGCATTATTTTCAACCGGTTAGTCGAAGGTGGGAGGGTTTCGCACATCGAAGGTGTTGACAAAAAGGACGCGGTATTATGGGACATGTGTAGATCATTCTTCCCTGCCAGAAGCGGCATGTACACTTGCTGGGAGCAAAGAATTAATGCACGTCCTGGGAATTTTGGTGCAAGAATAGACTACATCCTATGTAGTTTAGATATGAAAGACTGGATGTCTATTGCAGATATTCAAGAAGGACTAATGGTTGGTAATAACTTTCAATATGCACTTTGCCAGGCTGACAGTTCTCAGGGCTCTGACCATTGTCCTGTCTACGCCATATTTAAAGAAAACGTTGATCTGCATGGGGATCAAATCGATTTTGTTAATCTCATGAATCCATCGGTGGATTTTGAAGCAGCTGACAATTCTTTATCAAGAAGCCACCTTCCACTGTCTGGAAGGCTCATTCCCGAATTTAACCGTCGTCGCAATATTCGAGATATGTTCCTACGTCAGTCCTCAACTCAAAATCCCTCCCCTGGTGAGATCAATCAAAATGCGACGTCCATGTCCAGAATGACGAACAAAGGGAGGCCGATATCCTTGGACCTTGAAAGATCTCATGAAATCGACGAACGAGATCCAAAACGGCGGAAGAAAGAACCTATTGCCGGCGTTCTCCCGACAACTAGTCAGAAAAGTATTCGCGGATTTTTTAGTCCAAGACAGCCCCGTCTGAAGCAGTCTAACCTTGCGAAGGATTGCGAGGCCATCAACGATTCTGTTCCGAATGAACGCAAAAATGATTCGGGTCCCGGACATCGTACCTCGGGGATTTCGCCTCCTGACGCGAGCCCTGATTTTGAAGCCGATCCTCAAACCTCACAAGAATCTACAACTGTTTCCGCGGTTCCAAGCCGTATCGTGGCTGGCATAAATGTGATGTCTTCAATTCCAGAACAAGAGTCATGGAATAAAATATTTAAAAAGAGGCCGCCTCCTAGATGCGAAGGGCATGAAGAACCATGCGTCCGTCTCGTCACGAAGAAACCCGGAATCAATCGGGGCAGATCGTTTTGGATTTGTCCAAGACCACTCGGCCCCAGCGGCAATAAAGAAACTGGAACTCAATGGCGGTGTCCTACATTTATCTGGTGTAGTGATTGGAACTCTAAGCAATAATCCAGTCATGTAGTTCGAAGTTGGGGACCATAACAATGATATATTTATATAGAACTCTGTGTACCTCGTTTTTCTTGTTTAATATAATTTAGCACCTGCTAAGAATGGTTTATGCGCAGTCACTGCACACAGCCAATCTAGTGGTAATTAAACTGCAATGGGTACATATAATATTCTTGACGAAACCATAACCAATTGAAATCCATTCGAATGTACGCGTGTTAACTAGAGAGTAAACTGCCAAGTTGTGAGCTTAAGAAGGAATGAGCATTTGGATACAATTATTTAATGTGTACAATACATTTTGGACCAACGAGTTTGAAGAATTCAATCCAATTCTACAAGTTTGATGGTGTCAATTTATTTCCTATGAACTACCTATTGTACAGTACAAGTGGGCAACGAAATCAAGATTCATCAAGCCCAGGTCATATCCATCTATTCCGCTATTTCTATTAATTTCAACTCACCACCATGTGTATTTCGAGGTAGCGTTGACCAATGTTCAACAGCTGCAATCTGCCGTCATGTGCTTCAATGTCAAAACCAAGGGATGCTATAAGCTACCTTAAGACCAGAGTTCTGCTTCTCGATGTCCACAACAAACACAAAGACGTTTTTCCGTACAGGAATTTCATTAGCCTTCGATCCAGCTGCGCGTTGAATCGGAATAGGTCACTGCGGCGAAACAATCAACCGTTGGTCATGGCCTTGTTCAAGTAGATCTCCATTTATTCCGTCGGAATGAAGTAGTCATCCATATCGAATTCATATTCGTTCGAATTGTTGGAGGTTGCGGAATTGCTCGCGGGCACAGTAGCCGATGCCGAAGTGGATGGAATCAAGCGACGTTGAAGAGTAAGGAAGCCTCCATTGTTAAGACCCATGATGAAGTCTGAGGTATCTTGGATCATCTCTGGACCGGGGTTATATTGCACAGTGACGACTGGAGTAGCGGGCTGGTCATCGTTGTTGTCGAGAGACTGACTTGCATCAACAACATTGGTACAAAAATCAACCTCCATCTGAGTTCCTTGGACTGAATTACCGAATGTACTAATCTGGGGAGAGAATGTATCGAGCTGGATGTTTTTGGAAGAAAACCCGTCGCGTCGAGAAACGGAACGACGTTTTTTCTCGGACGGTTTACGGGGAGCATACTGGTAGTCAGGATGATCTTCAGCGTGCTTGCGCTTGATTTTGTCGGCAAGAGCTTTAAAGTGAGCTTTAGTTTCGGCATTCTCTAGCTTCCATTTCTTCCCAAGAAGAATCGCTAGCAAACAGAAACTGTTAGTGATGGTTTATATTAAGCGAATACTACACTTACAAATATCATTATTATGATATTCAGGATGGGCTGCCTTGATGAGCGGGTGGTGATGCTGGCGGTATAAAATAAAGGCATTGGGAGGGCGAGGAACTTTCGCGGCCTTGACCGAAACATTTTGCTTGTTCAGCTTTTCTCCCAAGTTCTGAGGACTATGGGAACCAGTCGCCATCATTGGCAAAATTTGAGCTACAGTAGATTCAATTGCGCCGTCCAAAGCAGGAGTAGGCATGATGCGGTACACATTGTTCGCATGGTCCTCGAACGCGACGACTGGCATATTAAGCATGGTGCTTCGAGCTGTCAGCAAGGCATGTTTTGATCAAGGTATATATAGATATAAACAACGTACCTCAGGCGATTCTTGATCTTCTCGACGTTATCTCCTCCGATGAGTGAGATAATATCCACGGGAAGAAAGATTTCATTTTTGGTTTTCTTCAAATGGTTCACAGCATGCTGCCAGATGAGCTCAACAACCAGGTCCTTAGAACCAGTCATTGGCTGAAAGCCGGCGGTAGTAACGGCAGCCATTTGGGAACGACGTTTGGATATCTGAAGATAACTTTGGATGAGAATCGAGTCTGTAGCAGATATATCACTGTTTTGCAATTTGAAGTGAGAGGCGAATGTTGATATCTTGACAAAAGAAAGGAGGGAAAATAATAAATGGAGAGAGAGAGGAGATGGTTGGAAAGGAAAAGCAGGCGGAGAGAAAAGAACGGAGCTTTCCAGAACACTGTACTAGTGTGGTAAATTTCTTTGTTTACGCCTCAAGGGAAACGGCTGTTTTTCGAACCGTATAAAAAACGGCGTATGATTCGATATACACAAGACGATTCCAAGAAATGAGTTTATGTGTAGTCCGCGAAGTGTTTAAAAGGTTACCTCTTTTCATTACTTTGTAGTGAACCTTTTACGATCTATAATCCCTTTTATGTTTGAATATCACTGTGGCCAGTCCAATCTTTCTTAAGTATGGATACCGATAAAAACTATGAATTCCTGATGGGTATAAAAAGTTCTTTTTCGCTTGACGAGTCTGGAAGCTCTTCTAGTGCGGAGGATAAGGCAGTCCGTCGACAAGTTGCTCTTCTCATCTCTAGCTATAAAACAAGCGATTCTCGGAAATTTGAAGCGGACGTCAAACAATTTCTTGACGAAGGGACAATTCCACCCACCATCAACAAACAAGACGTTAAATCAGACTCTACTGGGAGTGGAACCGCGATCCCCCCTGGAGTTACGCTTGAAAAACACCTAGAAAACCTCCAGCATTTGATAGAACTCAACAATGTCCATCCAGAGCCAGAAGACATCGCTGGTGAAGAGATTGATTTTACAAATCTCATGGATTTCTCTGAACTGGAGAAGATTCCTCGCAAGCTTGAAGGTTTTCTCAAGTGGAGGATAGCCTTCCAGCAGAAGCAAGCGAACAGTATGCTCAAACAATACTCAGAGAAGTATGGGTATCAACCACTGTTTCGTAAGGCAATTCGAGAATATTTCACAACGTAGGTGAAGGGGCAGCTTCTACATCAAATAGCAAATTGTTAACTTATAGTAGGGATCTTTTAGGTCTTTCAAACCCATTTTGGGGATATCGTCGCCGGCGCTTTAATACGCATGCTCAGGAGCTTTGTGCACAGGCAATCAACGAATTTCCTTGGCTCAATAATGCAGAGAAAACAGTGGTGGTTCAAGCAAGCCATTGCTTCCCCCAGGATGCTGAACAGTTTTGTATGTCACTTGCTGTAAAACATCAGGATTGTATGGCTAATGTGCAACCCAGGGAGGTGGATTACAAAGAACCGACTATCGTATCTGTCTCTTATTGCTATGTTACAGGATCCTGACCACAAGTTCACCGAATAATTTCAAATGTATTGAGAAATTTGTATCTTTCAGTTATCGGGCCTGTTACATGCAAGCTGGGAATACAGATGAGACAGCTCGCATAAGATTTGTGATGAAAGTCTCATTCTTCTACCCGCAAACTGTCCTCATGTCCAGAATGATAGGTCTTCCAGCGATCAAAAACTACGCATACCAAATGCAATATGTACTGGCGACGGCGGCGCTTTATTCAACAGGGATTGGGATCTGTGGTTATGATAAGGTTGACACTCCCAGCCAAGGATTGCCGCCACGCGTGGTGGGCCTCTTGCCGTTGTGGAGGTGACAACAAGCCCCGAGTTTATCTTAGCGTGAAAACCGATCGAAAATATTTACTGGACCGTTCGCCGCCCTGTACGCCGTACTACGCCGTACGGGGTATGGATTCTCGGTATGGACAATGAGTGTAACGTAAATTACTGCCAAGCCACCTGTGGGTGGAGATCGTCCGAACTTTTGGTAACGAATGGCAACGGGGATTGCCAACGAGCCCCCGAACAGCGCCCCAGCCGCGTGCGCTGTGCCTGCGGTGCCCCTCACGCAAAATTCCGAGGGGCAGCCGCACCACAACACAGCGGGGAGCATTCCGTACCGTGTGTTCCGCGGTCATCTAGGCATCCATCTGAAGTTGGGAAAAAAAAAAAAGGAGAGTTGTTTCTTCAAAAGGAGGCTGGGATGGAATCAGGAAACGGCTCCTACCGGCCAGCTCTCCCCCCCAACCCCCCTCTCCACAGCAAGTTTCGAAGCAAACAAAACCATGCACAAGCTGTGTTCTCTCGACAGCACACAGGCTCATGACGTTTTTTGGCCCCACCTTTCTGCAACTGCCTGACAGGCAAGCAAACACCGGTTTGCTTACTCCGTACCCTCCCCCCCCGCCCCAAGACGCCGATAATCCATCAAGTCCAGAATGCACATGTGGCAAAACCAGAGCGTAGTTACAAAACTGCACAGACTATTTATAATCAGCCAGTGGCCATAAGTTATGATCGAGTCTTTTTTCTCTTTTTTCCCCATCCGGTGTCATGTTTGGAGAGGATTGGGACGAGCGGAAATGGAGCCGGCGCTAAGTACCCGGTGCTGATTGGCGGAGAGGCTGTTTCTCCTGCGCATAAAAAGTGAGCCCCACCGCCGCCCTGCCAGGGTGGGTTGTGCATGCATGTCATTGGCGCCCCGGACGACCCCGCTCGCCGGTGGGATCTGTGCGCCGGATCTCCACGCCAACCCAAGCCCTCCCAGCGACGCGATCGATGAAACAAAGAAAGCCTACTGTAACACACACGAACTCTCTCCTCCCTCCCCCGCCCCGGTTCAACGTGCAAAACTTGAAATCTGGAACGCCTGGACGCGCAGTGTGGGCTTTTTTGTTTAAATGACAACAAAGAAAAGATTCCAAGATTACATACGTCCACTCTCGTCGAAAGATACGAGAAACATGGTTTTCAGTCTAGATACGGAGGACACACACATATATACACGTATACACACGTTTTGCTTTCCGCCTAAAAACTGTACTGCAGGCAACCCTAGAGGGGAAGGGAGATACCCAGGCGTTGCAAAAAAAAAAAAAAAAAAAAGGTAATCCGGGTATATGACTCGGAAAGCAGCAAACTCGGCCTCCCTCCTCGTCGCAAAATGTGGCAGAGTCGCGAAAAGTTGGTATTTGGCATGTTGAAAGACAAAACTATCCCTCCGTAGAAGCTTGTAGAAGACCCGATTGCGGAAGAGATCCCCTTTCCCCCGCCGTTCCAGGTAGATTACTCTAGATACGATATCTTTCTCATTTCCCCAAGACGCTGCCTTGCCTGCGAAAGTTTGTTCTCCAGTTGGAGGATTTCAACCTGCACACAAGAAGGTTCGGATTAGCATACCTGAGCAACGGCTGCAAGACGCACACAGCTACAGTTTCGACCGGAATGTACATACCTGCTGCTCCATCTCGCGGACCTTGAACTCGTGACCACTGAGCTTGGAGTAATCAACTGCCTCCGTCTCATCGCGGTTCTTCTCTGCGATGATAGCCTGTACTTGCCGCACAAGCGCCCTGCATGCAGCTCCGACTGCCTTGCTCGCCGTCTCCAGGCGGTCCTGGGTCTTGCTCATGAACGTCGCCTTGACACGGCTAGCCGCGACGAGCTGAGCAGTGCTTGCGGCAACATCATTGCTGGCCACGATCAGTTGCTCCGGTGAGTTTCTTCCAGAGATCACCCCATCGGCGGTCTCGATCAACGTGTTGGTCGACGTGGCCACAGCCTTCGCGGCCGAGATCAATCCTTCCGTCCACCGGTTGTTTTTCTTGTAAAAAGCCGTCCGTGAGGAGCTACCACGGCCTTCTCTAACAATCTCCTGCTGGGACGCCGTGGCTGCCTTGATAAGCTCGGCGATGGCAGTCGTCACGGCAATCGACGCTTCGAGGATGGAGTCGTGGATACGTAGCTCGTATGTGGAGTATCCGTCTCTCGGCTTTTTCTTGAGCTTGGCGAGTCGCGCAGCCGCTGCTTCGATTGCGTTCGCCGCATTAGACAATTCGCGGTCGACGAGGTCACCGAGGTCTCCTGTTCCATTGAGCTTGGTGCTCTTTGGAGCAAACGCATCCACTAGCTTAGAGAGCTTTTGTAAGTTTAGCGCAACCTCGTGATTGTTGTTGATAACAACGTCGGTCTTTTGGAGGGGTTCTAGATCCTGCAACCGGAAGGACTGCAATGCTCGGAAGAAGGTCATTGTTGACTGTGCCGACTGTCGAGCGGCATTGATAAGCTGGTCTGCCTTCTTATCATCCGTGGCAAAGCGTGTCAATCCCTTAGTGTTGCTGAGAACATCCGCTATAGAACCGGAGAACACACTGACGGTGCGAATAATCTCGGAATGCGCACTGTTAGGTCCATCGGCGATGAAGTTATTGAACGCCGTTGAAAACTCGGTGGCACTCGCGGAGGCCTTCTCGATCTGTGAGAGAACATAGGGCGGGGAGGCGTTCTGGTTGCCAGCCTGCATCGTTGAATCGAGTTCATACAACGCATCGTCTACACGTTGAACTCCACTCTGCAGCACAGAGTCTATAATGTCATTGATCTTGGTAACGGAGCTCAGGAGTACGTCGTCAATTTGGGTGTCTAGTGCCTTATCGACATCTCCTTGGTTCTAGGAAAAGGTTAGCTGTCGGCATACGAGACTTATTCTGTGCACACATACCAGCTTCAGTTCTTCAAGCTCCATCAAGGCTTGCTCCATTCCGGACTTGTAGACTTCGATCTCCTCGTCCTTTTCTCGTAATGTCAATTCGTGGTCGTGATCACGCTCACCCGTGCTATTACGCGCTTCCTCAAGCGCCCGATTCTTATTCTAGAAAGTGGAAAATAGACCAGATGATCAGCATCTCGTACCAATGCACGAGAAAATGAAACTTCTAGACATACCCTTAGGGCTTCTTCAAGATCAGCCATTTCCCTATTATACTTCGAAAGCATGGCAGATATCTCGGAGCTCTTCGCACGTTCTGCGTTTTCGGCTCTTTCAATGGCCAAGCGCAATTCACGCTTGACCTTCTCAAGCTCCTCCTTGTTTCCGCCAGAGATACGATCCTTCTCGTGGAGTGCTCTGTCTCGTTCTCTGATCATATCGGCGAGTTCTAGGTTTTTAGTTTTCATCTCGCGCTCGAGCCTCTCTCGCTTGTCGATTGCTTCTTGGGCAGAAGCAGCCTTGAGCTTCAAGGATTTTGTCGTTTGCAGCAAGTCGAGGTGTTCCTGGCGCAGTTGGGAATAGAGTTTCGCAAGGGCTTCGTACTTTGACCTCCAAGTGTTGACTTGTTCTTGCAGCGCACGGATCTGGTCGTCTTTGGAAGTGTTTTGAAGGTTATAATTGGAATTTAGCTGGTTAAGCTGTTCCTCCAAATCTTTCACTCGTTTATCGTACTGTTGTAACAGGAGTTGATCTCGCTCATACTGTGCACGCGCGTTGAGATTTTCTTGCTCAAGTTCAGCTAAACGGCCTTGGGTTTGTTGCTGGTATTGGTCCCGGAGCAGTTGTTCTTGAGCCAGCCTTTGTTGCTCTGCCTGCAATCTCTGTTGTTCTTCAAAATCTCTTTGGGCCTGCTGCTGCGCAAGCATTTGCTGTCGTTGCTGGTCTTCCCACTGTTGTTGGAGCCTACGCTGTTCGGCTTCATATTCTTCCTGTTGACGCTTGGCTTCCGTTGACCAGAAGTCATTAATGGGTTCGGGGTCTGGGATGGTCGATTTCGGGGGTGGTGTCGGTTCTTTTTCCACCTCCTTAGATGGTCTCTTGGGAAGGGCTGGCCGATCTTCGTCCTCAGCAAGAAGATTTGGAGGTTGTTGTGGGAGCTTGGGTACGGTAATCAGACTGGTCAAATATCTTAAATTTGAGCACTCGTAGTAGAATCTAACAAGTCGGTAATGCTGCGCGTCGTATCTTCCTCGGAGAGGCTCCAATGCCTCTTCATCTCCGGTGGCTAACTTCCATTAGCGCATTGACAGACGTGAGTATCGGCCCATTATGCTTACTTGTGTGCATGGCCCTTAGCATGCTGGTGATGAATTTATATATCCCGTAACTTTCTTGTACCAGAGGCACCAGCGCTGATATCCTGCATTCATTGTTGGCTCCGCCGCGGAAATGAGAAAAAATAAGCTTTTGGAAAGCATCAATCTGGTCCTGTAAAGCCATAAGATCGGTAATTGTCTCATATCTAAACAACGTTAGCCACGAATATACAAGGCATATTCAAGGGCTATGTCTTACCCTTCGTTTGGATCATTTATGGATTTGAGACTGATATATTCCTCATATTCAAACAAACCTGGCCATTCACCGTTAATACCAAAAAAAGGGACCTCGAGTGACGAATGTCTATGGAGCGGAATTCCGATGCTCACCATTGAATTCAGGATGCTGACGATGAAATGCAAGCTTGGACTCCAAGTAAAAAACATATTCACGGATCAACGGACCATATCCTGGAATTTTTTTTTAGCAACCGCTTGTTGAATTGAGGTTCTCGGTGTAACAATTTGTCGAAAAAGTAAGGTCTTACTCACCCCGAAGACCCTCGCCAGCCACGCCTCGTACCAGGCTATCTAGCCACGGAACATGGGATTGGGCTTCTTTAACCGTAATCGGATGACCTTCCTGCAACACTTTATGGACGGTTATAAGCGCTTTAAACGTCTGGACCTCATCTGCCAAAACCGGCTGCCTAGAAATATGCGTATCCCTGTGTCAGCAAAGTGATCACTTTTCCCAGCCCAGATATCCCATAGCAGAAAACTCAGAGAGCTAGCTCGTAGATACCACTCACACTTTCATGCCCGCCCAGAATGAAGCGGAGGATTTGTGGTCCCACGTATACACAATGCAACTCCGAACATGTTTCCCTAGAACGAATCAGTCGAAATCATGGGTGAGGGCGGAATAAGGCGAGGGTGAGCATACGTTTGGGTGCCGTCTCCTCTGCAAAAGTGTCAACGTTAGAAGGTTGATAAGGGGTTCGCATTAAAATGAGGGTGCCTACCAATGCTCGTGGCTTTGCGGATGTTCACGGCCAAATCGGCTTCGGTCCTTCACATTGCGCTCACATTAGCATTGCCTTCAATTCATATGTCAAACAGGGCTTCAAATCACTCTACCTGCTCATATCTATATTGCGTGTGACTGTCGAGTTATATGCCATAGACATGATGGCCCCGTTGGGAGAAAGTGGGAGGAGGCACTAAGCTTCGGGAAGGGGGTTCCCTGATGCGCTAATCTCGGCCCGACTGAAAAGCAAATGTGAGGGTAAAGTGAGTTGAAGAACAATGTTCTCTGACTCAATAATGCGAAGAAAGGAGGATTATAAGCTAAAGGACTATGTTCAACCCGTTCAGAGCTGTGCGTATGCTTCAGGGATGAGCTGACGTACGGTTACGTAAGTTGGCAGTGTACAGAGTAGGGGCGGCTATTTTGCCATCGCCCACCGCCCAGAGGGACAGGCCGATTATCCGCCTCCCTAAAATACAGAACCATAGATCAAGCCGTTCCATCCATCACTGACTGCTGAGGACGTGAGCTACTTCATAATTTGCGTACAAAGTTAGCAAGTAGCTAGACAAACTCTTTTTATTACTCCTACTGCGTAATTATGGCTGAGTCGAGAAAACGGCCTGTTAGCAGTAACTCTATCTGTCGTATTATTTCTACATACATTGATCGGTTAATCCTGCAAGGTGGAACAATACACATGAAATATTCATTAAGGAAGTTTCGAGCATCTAAGACACCAGGTTCTCGACGGGATTCACCGCAGCAATTACTTCCTCCGTTGCATCCAAAGCATGACGACTCTCTTCGTGACCATTTGCATCCAGAACATTGGCTTTGGTGGTGGGAGAAGCGGAGAGTCCCGGCAGATTCCCATTTTGAACAGACTGTTTATCGGTATTTTCGCCATTCAAAGGAGGCTTTTCGGGACTTTCCGCCTCAGCTGGTAACGGACTATTCGGTTCTGAACCAGACGGTGCTCTAATAATCAGGAGTTCCTCCTGTGTGCGACTGTCTTCCGTCTTCGTAGACGAGGTCGATTTTCTATGGCGCATGGGTCTGCGTTCGGGGAGGTTCTTTTCACTTCTTTCGGCGGTTTCAGGAAATAAGTGTGGTGCTAGAGGTTTACGTTTAGGCATGGAAATCGGGTTGACTCTGAAAGTTGATTTCTCCGGAGGAGGGAGCGGAGTTCCAGGAGGAGGTAACGGTCTGCCCCGGCCAATAGGATGGTCCGGGATCACTGTTCCCCCTACCTTGTGCGACTGATCAGTGCGGCCCAAAACGTTCCATCCCCATTTTTTGGCGGCAGCAGCAGCGGCAGACCCTAGTGAGCTCATGGTCTGGCGAGTTTCCAAGGGTTTTGGGCTTGATGGGGACGACCCTAATCTAGTGGTTGGTGAACCCTCTTGGTGATTTATATTTTTAGCCGTTAAACCTGCCGAGTCTCCGTCACTACTCTCAGGAATAGAACTCGTAGAAGCTTTGCTGAGAATGGAGTCTGTCCTCGAACGAGAATTCGTAAAATGATCATGAGATTTTTGGAAAGATATAGACCGTTGCCTTGATCGGTGATGCAGTGACCCCGCATATGTATTATTAGAATATGTGGGAAGATCGACCATGGTGCTCGTTGCATCTGTATCTTCAAGCTTCGTATCCAATGCCATATGCTCCGCGCTTGAAGAGTCCGAAGTTAACGGAAGTTCTGGCTCCGAGGACCCTTGTCCAGGGGGAGGGTGGAGATCCACCTGAGAAATATTATCGACTTCCGCGGGTGCATCATCGAGCGTCAAGGTGCTCTTGTTCTGCTCGTTTGAATCTGGGGATGGAGGGGGAGACAATGAAACTACGCCCACAGTCTGGCCCTCACTACCTAATACTTCATCAGACGGTTCCTTTGCAGGGCGTTGCTCCACTCCGAAATCGTCTGCAACCCCATGATCGCTAATTGGTCTCGATGTCTCCTGCCAAATGCCGCCACGATGGGGTTGTCGCGACGTATCTAGGAATGGTACATCATCCCAGAAAGGTTTCACTAAAGTTTCCCCTATTACCTCTCTGATTCTGCTTTCGATAGCTCGAAGGATGACACCGTATGTAATTTGTCTAGAACTGACAATGGGTTCGATAGTCATCTCCATCTCTGGCATCGTCTCAAATGATACCCAAAGCCGGTTGCTTGGGGGAGGCTTGAAGCGGACCAAACCATGGCCTTTCAGCTTTTTCAATACCACAGCGAGCACAAGGTCCACTTCCCGGGCTTTGAATCTTGTACCCAAATCAATTCGAGCAGTAGCTGCAATTTCGATACGAAAGTTGCCATCGTACATAACGTCGGCCTCCACGCAACAATTTCCATCGACGGTAAGATCTTTAAGCCTCGGATTTGTGATCAATGGGGCTCCCTCCCCCGCATTAATTTTTCGAAGCACAATGCTGGTAATGAAGTTTGGTTTCTTTACCCGAGAGATCTTCTTCGCGATCTTCATCCAAATGTGGCTCTCTAGTTCCGACGTCTTGTATAGGGCGAGGAAGAGTCTCCCAACCAAAGCGTTGAACCATCGAGTTTGAAGGTTCTCCTCAGACGAATGCAGACGCTTAACCAGATTGACAATGTCCTTGACATCGAAATGTTGAGCGGTCGGTGGAGAAATCGGGGAATCGGGGAGCTTCTCTAGGTTTTTTAGAATTGCAAAATACAAATCTTCTTTCTCTGAAGGATTATCAGAGAATATATAAAATGGAAGCGCTGTCACTTGTGGGTTGTTAACGTCCGACTGGGACGATTTCCTCGATAGGCAGACTGCGTTGCGCTTGATCCATAATTCGCCTTCCGGTATGGACTCCCCTCCACCGTATATGCTAACATCGTAATGGGATAGGGAGATAACGTAACGCACTTCCACTTGTTCGGAGTCATCGTATAGCATCAGGTGGCCGTGTCTGGGCGTGGGGAAACGGGTTAGTGTTTTGTCAAGGCAATTCTCCGAGGGATGGTTACGAACCGCAAGACTATGTAGAAAACGTTTCGCCCTTTCTTGATATTCTTTCCATTCGGCTTCGCGGGGTCGATAGTCGGGGCCTGTTTTCTCTCAAATATGCTTCGATACATACTCTGGTACACACTCGGGCTCTCGGGCGTGATCACCTCGCCCGCCGGAGTGGTCCGCTCCGGAGGCTTCCCATTGACTCCTCCCGGTACATACTCTCGACAAACGGTGAAATATCCTGCTGCCACGTCCGATTCGTGGGTTCGCTGGAATTTCTCGGCGAGAACATCTGTACCGCTTTGAACGGACGACTGGTCGTCGGCGGATCGGTGAATTCCATCAGACCCATCCTTATCTAATTCCGGAGCATTTTCGACGGAGGGTAAAGTTAGATAGGCATGAAGGAACAAGAGGCCGAAAACCACGGGAATGAAGGTAACGCCGCCTAGGACATAGACCAAGAAGAGCACGAACAGAGAACCCATCAGGTGCTTGATGATTCGTCACGTCGCCCCATCAGGAAAGACAGGAACTTAGCAGCATGAAATCACAGATTCCAATCAGCACATGCGAAGATGCAAAATCTCGGCAGCGAAGGTGCTAGCTGCATTTTTTGGGCTTTTGAAAAAGGAACAGAGGCTTGATAGACGTCATGGGGGAAAGCTGATGATAACACATTTGCTTGTCAACGCACGTAAGTTACGTAATTACGGTATTATGCGACCTATTTACGGTGAATCTACTCCGTAGGGGCAGTCAAGCCAACGCTTGCCGTAATAACAGGTATTGACACAAGTTCACGCTTCCCCGTCGCCTCTGACATCCTGGGTCCTCGCGAAACACTCGGCTTCGAGGACAAAGAAATCTTTGTGGCTCTTGTTTCTTTATCGTTGAAGCCCAGCGTTCTTGGCACTTACTCCTCCTCGCCCCTTTGAATACGTCGCAAGAGCGCCATATCACAGCGGAGAGCCTTCTTGAGTGGCTCCGGTTCCGTGCCGACTGGTGGCTGGCGCAGACAAACAGCGCAAACACGGGTGTGACAAATCACGTGACACGCCTAGTTGTCATGGTTGCCCAGCGCCCGCGTAAGATTGCCGTTCTCCGTGTTCCGTGGTTTTCCCGCTATGAGTGGCTCCTCAGAGCTCGGCGAGAGAAGCCCTACCTTGCCTGACCTGGGGACTCCATATATGGAGTCGATCCCATTCCACGCATGAAAGCTCATCATTGAGCGATATGGCACTTAATCCAGACATGGTCCAGAATTTTCGCGTGATTATACTGCGGTAAAGTTTGAGTATACAGAAAGTTGTACGTCCATAATACTACGAACTCGGTGATACAAACTGGAAGCTGACCCCCCCGGTCTCTCCAAGGCTTTGAAGAAAAGGAGGCGAGGAAACTGCGTTGACGACGATCGCCTCGTTGCTGAGCTATTGTCTCTCCTCATATAGAGCCGGCTCCGTCCAATTATCCTCCCTCCACGACCTCCAGATAACTTAATTTGGCATCGCGAAAATGGATTGATAATCACCATACATGGCCAGCCTTAACACCCCGGAATGCCCTGTGATGAGTTCTCGCCCTTCGATGAGTTGTGGTAACTCGTCCTCCAGTGGACTGGCCATCCAGGGACATTCGCAACGACCCAGTCAAACCGATCCTTCAGCAGTCGAACAAGCAGCCCAAGATTCCGTTATAGACCTGACAAATAGCGACTATGAAACTTGCGACGCTAATCGGGCGACCAAGCGCCAGAAGTTGGACCTAAGAATCGACGTACCAAATACACAGAGAGCGCCAAAGGCTCGATTTTCTCAAGCAGTTTCCAGTCCTTTTGCTTTACAAGACACGGTGCCACCAATCCGGACAGGTAGACCCTTCTGGGATTTTGGTGAAGAAGTATCTGGATTCGGCTTTCAAGGAAGCTTAGAGTCCGAAATTCCGAACGATGAGCCCGAACAGCCCGACTCGCTGCCCCCATTGCCGGTGCGTCCGTGGAGATACAGACCTCAAGGGCACAGCTCCAGAGAAGAAACACCCCGTGTTAATCAGAATGCGGGTGCCGAGGTGCAAACAACACCTTTCTGCATCGAAGTACCCGAGGCTGCCCCGATTTTCGACTCAGGCAGTAGGTTTAGTGTTTATCCACCAGCTGTTTGACCAAAACTAACTTCTCTCCTAGAACCTTTGGATTTCTATCCCTGGAAAGGAGATCATCCGGAAGACTCGTTGACAGATCAGACCGCCAAACAAGGTTATTACGACCGTGTACAGGTCTCGCAGAACGAGAGTAATACTGCTAGACCGTCACTTTATGTCCAACTTAAACATCGTTCTGGGTTAAAGCTTCTATCATCCGTTTTTACTGCGGCAATCGACAAGCGACAATCTCACTGCAGAGTGACGGGATTTTCAACTTTCAAACCTCCTCCTCGTGTTACCCTCACTGATATCAAACGAGAAACTTGGCTACGAGATTTGGCGAATCCTTCGGTCCCTCTTCGAAGGCTAAGCCGTACGATACCTCATGGAATCAGAGGAAGAATCCTTCTCGATCAATGTGTGAATAAGGCAATACCAATTGGTAGGGCTGTGTGGCTAGTAAAGTGTGTCGGTGCGAATGAGATTCGCGCTTTTAAAAGAAAGGGGACATCGGCAGCTATTACGCACAGCCTCGAGGTTAAATGGGTGCGAGATTGGAGCATCAATGTGCACCAGTTTATAGAGAGTGTCGTTACTGCGTGTGGGACACCAAATTGGGCATCTACGATGTCATATGTGTAAGCTATACCCCCAAATTCAATTCTGAACTGCATTAAGCTTATCGTTTAATTCTCTTGACCAGCATAAGATTCGCGGCACGACTGTTTCAGGAGCAGCTCCTCGATCAAGCGTTGTGCCTGGACTGGTTCCTTCAGTCACTAAGGACAGCGCCGATCGGAACCCTTCCCATATGGCTATCGATGCTCGGAGCTTACTGGACAAGTCTCGTTCGGTATCGAAAGAGAGGGCGTCCACTCGCAGAGTCTTTACTCGAGAAGCTGAAAACGGTATGATCTGTCATTTTCCCCCCCCCAAATAGGGCATTTCTGATGAAAGGTCAAAGATCCTATCACTCGAAGATTCCGGTCCCAAGAAACAGATTGCCGACCGTCTTTCATGGTTGATAAAAACCTTCGCCGAATCACACCCGGCTTGTTTCGTCCTACCGCTGACTTGGAGAACGTACAAAAGCACATTAACTACGTGTTTTTGCCTTCACCTTTCAGAAGACAACAGAAAAATTGGCGCATTGTCCAACAGGAACGAGAGAATCGTCAAAGCTGAAATATGTCGTCAAAGTGGCCGCCAATCACCAAGCCAGCAGGTTATCTGCTTGCTCGATTCCGCCGATTCATTGAACGATATGGAGATACTTTCTTCAGGGTGTCTTAATCTGCATTTCGACCATGGAAGTTTAATTATGAAGATTTTGGAATGGGTCTCAACAAGTTTTCGCCGCGGATCTGCTCGAGTATACGTGGCTGTGCGACTATTGCGGAAATGGAGGAGAGCTGGTATGGATACGGACAATTGCATTGTCAATTTTCTTCAGCAAAAAGCGGATACACCAGGGTTTTCGCCCGCGAATATCTATCATCTAGTTTGTGAGCTCGTCCGCTCCCAGTCTTTTGCGGTAGGCAAGTACCTGCAGTGGCTTATGGCCAGAGGCGCTGTGAGGAACGACGCGGTAAGTTATCCCTGGTCGGTAGTTGACAGCTTAGACTAAGAACGTTTGGCAGCCAATGCACCCCACTGTACAGCTCCTCGCTCACCTCCCGCGTCGAAAACTCCCGAGCCATGTTTGGAACCTTCGAAATACCCTTCTTACGAAAGCAGGCTTCTTATTAAGCTCCGAAAACCAGCAAATACTAAACACCAAACGCTATATCCATCACCGACTGCCAGAGGTCATTACAAAGCCGATAGCTGGTGATAACGAAGGATTATTTACTCCATCCGACCTCTCAAACCTCAACTGGACTATCAAATCTGAAATTGGGCATTGGATACGTGAACACGTTTCTTTGCATCGCAAACGATATCTGAGGTATGTTGCCCTGCCTTTCTTACGATGCTTCATAAGCTTACCCTGGTTGTAAGAACTGCTCCAAATCATCACAATGCCTGCGCAATCGAAATCTCCGCTCTAACACCCGCTCAATTTTTTGAGATCAGAGACATCATTGAATGCCTCGGAGACTTGTCACTTTTGGCAGATATTCTGAAACATACCTCGAGTTCCGACAATATCATCGTACTGATATCTGCTGTGGACACCCTGAATTATTGTGCCGACTCTTTCAAGGCCATAGGGGCTTTAAGCGATCTTTTCAAGAGCGCTCTGGCTGGTTACGCACACGTCAACAAGGCGGATGTTTCAATAATAGAGTTGATATCGTCCCTTCTTGAAGTTGGGATGAAGTTGCCAGGAGAAATCCCGGTAGTGGCAATGCTTCGCCGTGACCTTTCCCACTTTGATAAGAAGTTTACTGGAGCGGTTTCTTCCCCGGTTTCTGATCATACCGGAGAGTCAGTCAATATAGCCAGCCCGGCATTCTCTGAAGGTTTGCATCAGCTGCTCAATTCAGGAAGCGGCATGGATGAGCCAAACATGAATAAAATATTTGATATGCTAAGTCGGAAGCTTAAGCAGTCGAAGGAGCCGAACGCTTCATCCCACGAGATCGCCAGACATCTATCCCAATTGCGAGTTCTTAACTCAGATGTTTTTGACAGATTAATGGTTAAATGGATTATCTCAACACTGAAGTCTTCGCCACGACCACACCTTTTAACATTCCTCCCGCCTCTCATTGGAGTTGGCTGCGTCACGTTCGAAGCATTTTTTGCCCTTATCGACAGACTGTTGAAGTCTGATTCGCACCGACAATCAATACAAGACGTATCTGGGCTTCGCTATGAAATGATCAATCTACTCCGGAAGGAAATCTTTTATGAACTTGGCTCCATCGATCTGGTGAGTCCCATTGCATATTTATGAGTTCTCAGATTCCAATCTTTACTTGCATTACAGGTATCGTACCGCTTTAAAACTACCAGGGAAGAGTACATAACACACCACGCGTATGACGCTCTAGGCCTCGTCAATGAAGCTTTGGCAAACGTCAACCCGGAAAGCACCTCCAATCCGCCGCTGGTGCCTCTGCTCTGCGAGTTGATCATTCAAAACTTGAATGCATTCGGGCCTGAGGGAGCCGGTCGGATCGTGGAAGAGTTCCCGAATTGCGTGGATATTATTCACCAGGCTTTAGACGTTCTTCTAGGGCTAAAAGCACAAGGTAATATTCATCCTCTTAAAGCTCGTGTTCCAGACATACTGACTCTGCCTGAATGTAGTTGGCGTGCAAAAAACACAAAGCGTAGTTGGGCTGATCGACGATCTTTCCCTCTCTTATTGCCTGGTTAAACTACGGCTCCTTCTCGACGCTAACCCGGATGGGGATGCTGCAAGAAGCAGCATTGTCGATTTGTTGTTTAGAACAGCAGAATCTGACATTCGTAACGGCGAACGTCGCTGGCTCGAAGTTTTGAATGTCTTGCCAGTCAGCGCCGCTCATCTGGTAAGACTCTTTCCAAGGACTATCCGCAAAGCTTTCCCCCTTCTCATCCTTCTTAAGATTAGGCAGCGCGCAGAACGTGAAATCCTGAGCCTTTCGCTCATTTCCAGCAGCTTAACGACCTTTTCCAGTGAAGAGGATGCATTAATTTATCTTTGCATAGTTGAAGAATTGTCGTACTCGATTCCGGACGAGTTTTCCCCGTCCTCGATGGGCGCTGATCTCGGTGACAAGATGTTTCTGCTTTTACAGAAAACGGTAGAACTCGCGAACGCCAAGAAAGGAACTGATCTGGAGTCCGGTGCAAGCTCCACCGCTTTAGGGGTCGCCGAACTCTCAATTGGCGTTTGGTTCTTTGTCCTACTTCGCCTAGTGGCTCTCCATCGTTCACTAGTCCCTCCAAACTGCGATTCAAGGACGGAAATTAATCATCAAACTCGACTTCTGGTCCAGATATGCTGCATTTCAAGATCACCACTCTTTGCTCGCCGCTCAACTCAAAGTTTTATCTCGTCCATTTCGACCTTTACGAAATGCGACAGTCTCCTCCGCATGCTACCGAGCTCGTGGGCTAATTTACAGCTCCAAGCCCTTGATGTCTGTTCTACCCTGGTGGACACTCTCTCTGATGAAGCGCGATATGAATGTGCCCGCTTTTTGAGAGACAAGTGCCCAGCATTTCTTCATCCGCAAAACGATGCACGTCTCCTATTTCTTTTCGGGCCTATTATTGAAAGCCAATCGATTACAACCCACGGGAGCTCCCGAGCTTCTACAAGTACGCCGGTTACGAACCTCACACAACATGTACAATCTACCCCGCCCCCGAGCCAAAACACTCTGACACCCGGCATGGTGGAAGAGCCTAATTTATTTACAAATAAACTGCGTTTTCAACAAAACGGACGAATCACAGGCCCATATCCTCCGAAACCATGGGAAATGCTAGGAGATGCAGCCCCTATTATAGGTATCAACGACACGCCTGTGAACTTGGCTTATTTTGGCACAAGACAATCCAAGCGGCTATGATCAGCATGATCATAGAAATCTCTCTCCATATCTTTGATTATCACTCTATATATATATATATATATATATATATATATATACACTGTCTTATTTGTGCTACTAGTATCCCTGATCCTCCCCTTTTGATAATTCCGGTAATCTTGAGACGTTTTCTGATGGGCATTTGGTCACCGTGAACTCTGGGTTTTGTCCAGGGAAAATCATAGATATCTGTTTATTTTGGTGCCTGGTTTTGATAAGTGGGTTCCTGGTTATGATGACATGGAATTAGTGACGTTCGCGTTGGAGAAAGAATTCAATACCCATCTCATTCATCGGCATCGCTTTGCATTGCATTTTTCGCTTTAGGTTCCGTTAGTAGCATAACTTCCTGTTAGTTGATAGGCGGACGTATTCCTGTATATACATACTTGCTCTAAATGCATATACTCTGCATATAGCAACCACTAAAATTCATCACCTTAATCGAAATTCCTGTACTGGACCGTCTGGCGAATAAAATGCTCATCACCGCATCTCGTCTACGCCCTGCTTCAATTGCCGCTCTCGCGAGATGGATTTGGATATGGTCACGTGACCGACTGCTCTTTCCGCTGAGGTCATCGGCCTAGAGCTTTCGACTCTGGCGCAGTGAAGGGCTTGAATCTTCGCAGAGACCCAAGAAAGCAGCCAGAAGGCATTGCTAGATATCTACATGTTTTATATTGATACGAGGTTCCCTACATATGATTCCAACAGCGAAATGCCTCGCCCGCGGGCCAGGCTTTGTCAAGCGAACAGCGGACGAGTTAAGTCGCCTCTCAAAGCTCGGTACGTACAAGTTCCATAAAGCTCCCATCTATCCCATCTAGTGCCAGCCCCCTTTATTGGGGTTTGCGATATGGTCTTTCTACGGACTTCACTTGATGTCCGAACCGAGAATTGAAGCTAAATTCCAACTCTTCAGCATGGAATATGGAAACACTCGAAGTCCCAACGAGACCTTTCTACCTCCTCAATTTTGAACATGAAGACGTCGTGAAAGGATGCAAAACTATAGCAGACCGTGCCGTAGGTGGCTACAGTACGGCAAGTTTAGATTACGTGCCCGCCGACCTGTCGACGAATTCCCCGGCCCACGCCCGATTCCATGGCACCATATCAACTAAACTACCCCTAAACTGGAGAATACAAAGGACGGGCTATGCCGCATTTCGTAATCAAGATCGGCGGTGGATATTTGGCGGACTATATTGGGACATGGATCCTTATGCTTTTCTAGCACTGAGAGTGAAATCCGATGGACGAAGATATACGGTTAATGTACAGACCGATAGCATTGTGGAGACGGATATCCATCAGCATCGACTTTGGACGCATCATCATCGAATAGCTTCGCAGTCACGTCTATCGGACGGGGCTTCGGAGCCACTATCAGACGTTCCGCCGGCCCTTGCTGATTTCCCCTCTAGCGATACGATATCTACGTACACCACAACGCCCAATCCAGACTCGACAGGTTGGGAAACAATATTTATTAAATGGAACGATTTTGTCCGGACAAACTATGGTAAGGTTGTTGAACCTCAGACCGGAATGGTGACGCAACGGGTTAAGTCCATCGGTATTGGGTTGACGGATCGCGTGGAGGGACCGTATGATTTGAGAATCCATCGTATGTGGGCAACGAATGGGCTGTCAAAGGAAGAGATGGATGAGGAGAGGAGGATCTGTGGTGCCAACGCTTTGGGCGCATCAACAACGGAGTCTAGAAAGGAGGCGCCTTCGCTCGTGGATGCCGAGGATAAGGGGCTGGATAGATTTCGGAATTTAAAAGGACTACAAAAGAAGGATGGAGGAGAATGAATGCGAAAAAACAATCGGCCATAAGTTTGCTTTTCAGGATATACTATGCTTATGTATTACTATGCATCGTGGTTGGGCGTTATAAGAATTAGGGTGGCTTTATTATGAATGCTTAGCAAGGGGTTTGTTGCCATCATCCAAAGCACATTTGCGGAATCGAGATTATCAAATTATATGCTAACAGCTTTTGGTCAAACCAATTTAATATCACCGGCAAAATGTAAATGCAATTAACTATACACTTAAATGCAGATGCTACCCTAATCATAACCGAACTCTCTAATGATTGCGCCTTATAACCCCTTCGGACCATTCGGGCGAACATAAGCCTCCATTTAAACATGCAGTATTTTTAAACGTCCGATGGTTTCCCATAGGAGCTTCATGTACCTTATTACCCAAATTACTCAGCCAAAGCGCTTTCCTCCAGAACAGACGGCATACCAGTCTCGAAGACGTCTCCTGTGATCCTCTCAAATGCCTCTTGGTACTTAAGTTCGGTTTTTCTCGCAATATCCGCTGGCATTGAGACACCCTGCTTTCCAGCCAAGCCGTTGGACGTTAGCCAGTCGCGCAGGAACTGCTTGTCAAAGCTCTCCTGGGAGCGGCCAGGCTGGTATTTGCTGACTGGCCAAAATCGGGACGAATCTGGGGTCAATACTTCGTCGATAAGGACGATCTGGTCAGTCTCTACATCAAGGCCAAATTCAAATTTCGTGTCAGCGATGATAATGCCGTGGGAATAAGCATGGGCATATGCCACGTTGTAAAGAGTGACGGAGACGCTCTGGATTTGGTCGGCATATTTCTGGCCAATAAGTTTCCCAGCTGTTAACTGTCAGTATTGGATGAGGTAGTGCTTCAAAGGGGACCGCACCGTCTCTAGGATGGATATTGATATCATGATCTCCTTGGTCAGCTTTGGTGCTAGGAGTCCACAAAGCGGTCGGGAGGCGGCCACACTCAACCAGGCCTGTTGGCATGGATATACCATTCACAGTGCCAGATTCTTTGTATTCCTTCCATGCCGAGCCGGAAATGTATCCGCGCACAATTGATTCAATTGGAAAGACCTTGATCTTGCGCACAACCATACTTCTGTCCTGGTATTTTGGTCGAAGCTCCGTCGGGATCCCGTGTGGCAAATCAAGGCCGATAAAGTGCGTTTGGAGAGTCGGCAAAGCGGCTTTAAGGAATTTGAACCAGTAAGCAGAAATGAGGGTAAGAATAACTCCCTTGTTGGGAACACCCTGGACACATCGTGAGTCACATACTCATGGGCCGTTTTCGAGTTATCCAAAGGCATTCAAGCTCACATTATCCAGAATCACGTCGTAGGCAGAAATTCTATCTGAAGCCACAAAGAGAAGTGTCTCTTCGTCAATCTTATAGATCTCTCTAACTTTGCCTTGTGCAACCAAGGGGAAAATTTCCCCAAGGTTACTGGCCATGAAGGGTTCGGCATTCGATTGGCGGGTCATGGTGGTCTTATGCTGCAGAAGGGGGGCAAAAATGGTGCAGCTTCTATTGGCGCGATGCAACTAGGAAAAAGACACGAGGACCGGTCAAAACAAGCGAAACACTTTGGAATCGGACCTCAGGGTTGTAGAGGGAGTCGACAAAATATTAATGTTGGCGGGGCGCAAGTCGCGGGGCAGCTGGAGAGTTTTGGAGTTCTGTGGTTCGTGATTTTTTCCACCGGCTTTTTCATCATACACACCACAAGCTTATCGTTCCCGACCAACCCTTGCTCCATCCGATATCTCCCAGAGTTCGATGTTGCTTGAAGGTTCAATCGCTGTCTAGAACCAATCCATCAACTGACAGGTTCTGGGATCGAGAATCTTGACCTCAAGCTCAGAACGTGATATAATCCCATTTCTAAGTTTCGTGGCAACTTGATATCTTTGTCTGAAAGCGTCGAAATTGTCGTCAATATCTTCTCTGGAGCTTCGCGAGGAAGCATAACCAGTCCCGGGAAAGCCGCACGCTTTCAGAGATCAAGTCTGGGCCCGTGTTTGCGAAGTTAAATAATTTAGACACGGCTTGAATTATGCAATATCATCATGGCGCGCTATCTAACCCCTTCGAAACTCGCTCTGCTTGCTCTGGTCTCGATTTATTCCGAAGGCGTGGTTCCAAACTCGGCAATTGTCGCTCTGTTGTCCTTTTTTATGTCGCATCTACTTCCATTAGATTCTCAAGACTCGAAAAGCCGCATACTTGAAGGCGGCGCACATACCATATCAATCAAGGAATTCGAAGAAGTGACATCAAGTCTCACTTCGTCCATACCCGGCCGCACAGTATGGGATCTATTCCTAAAAAGATTATGGCAGCTCGATTGCCTCGATTCACTGGAGGAATTCTTCGGTTTGGTCTCCGATTTGGTAACCAAAACGCGCGAGGACCAATTGCGCGACCAGAACAGCGGTATGGCCCCAGAGCCAGGCAAAATGCGATTTTCTCGGACATCCCCCCTAGGCATGTTCATACGGAGAGCGCAGCTGGAATATGCCAGGCTCCAATTCCACGATTCAGTAGCGCTGTGGCGTGCTTTCATCAGGTATAGAATGCCTACATATTATGCTTGGGCCAAGAGGAATCCAATGGACAGCCAAACTAAAGTAGATGTGAACCTCGTAGAGCTTGGCTTGGATGTGGATAGTCCTCTGGCAAAGGTTGTCTACGGGGATTTAGAAAACGATGAAGAAGACACCAAAGTCTCGCTGAGCACCAAGGACATGGAAAGACTATTGGAGTTTCAGGTTGAAGAAATGCAAAGTAACCAGGTTTACTCTCTTCATCATTACATGACATTATTTGTACTGATATTGGTCTAGGCAAAGGCACAAGGGTTACGGAGGAAATGCGGAAGAGGTTACGGCAGATGCTTGCCTCTGGCGTCGCTGTTCCGTCACTCTCCCATTATGTAAGGTAAGATATATGCAGATCAAAACCGCCGATTTTCGAGGAAGCTACTAAGATATGTCAAAAAAGGTTCCTCGATTCCTGGAGAGCTGGGGATTACCCGTCTTCTTTTGACAATCTCCATCGATACTTCGACTATGCCATGCATAATCGGGATCGCGCCTGTTACCAATATGCATTACTAAATCTGGCCACTCTTCAAGCCGATTTTGGATGCCTTGGGGAAGCAGTCTCTGCTATGCAGGAGGCCATCTCCATAGCTCGGGAAACTCAGGATATGCACTGCTTGAATTATTGTATGAGCTGGCTGTATCATTGCCGAAAAGCATGGCCTAGTGCTGTGAGGGATGTTCAAAACACCGGAATGCTCGGAAGTGACAGAGAAGCATTGGCCTTTCTGCAAGCCAAAGCCCGGGAGAATGAGATGTGGGGTCTCCTGAGCACATCGATACTAGCGGAAGCAAAGCTTGAGTTATGTTATGTATGGGGTATACGGGGACGTCCTTTTTGAGTTGCATGCTGACCATGTTTTCTTAGGGAGAAAGCATTAGTTCTGTCTTTGAACATGTCACGAAGGCAGCTCACCTAAATGCGACCCAAAATCTAAACCCATCGATGGGCCAATTGCTCGTGATACAAGCAGTATTATTCATGCGTCTTGGTAAGACAATGCTCAATCTAAGCGCCGTCAGAGTCTAATTCGCCCTCAAAAGGCGCCTCACATTTGGCGATGGCCATGTACGATGTATTCCGGGAATGCTACTCGGAAGATGCTATTTTTGACGACTACCTCAATGCTACTTTCCGAAGTTCTCATCTGGTATATTTCCCTTGGAATGCGTTCTCACTTGGGGTTCTATAGATTGACATAGACCTAGCTATTTTTTAGCGGTAATCATAGCAAAGCTATGCAGCAACTGGAGGAAGTTGCGTCCAATGACTTCCATAGCCTTAAGAGTCAGCAAATCTGGACTTTCGCACATGGTCTTCTTAAACTAAGACAACAGATACACCGGTATTTCTTGAAGTAATGTTTGTCAACAGCGTCGATGGCTAACTGGCAGTAGGGATGACAAAGTGGCCGTGGAGCACCTTATTTCACAACTCCAAGCATGCGTACCAAGCGAACCGGACCAAGCAATCTCCTTATCTTTATTGCAGACAGAATTCTTTATAAGCAAAGGAGACTATAGTTCAGCGCTCAGGTCGATTGAGCAAGTAGCAAAATCAACCCAGCAGGGTAATTTCGACGTTTCTCTTCAAATCGGACTTTTGAACCTGAAAGCTCGCGTTTTTCAGAATACAGACCAGCCGGAGCGCGCCTTTTCCCTTGTGATGCGAGCCGCCAGCATAGCCTACCGAGCCCGAGTGCTTCCCGGTCTTTGGGAAGCCCTCGGAAACCTCGCCGTGATCCTGATCGCCTTCCAAGAATTCGATGCGGCTGCAGATATCTTAGAAAGCATCATGCCTCAGGTATTGGAGGGCGAGGACTGTATGTTGGGCGCCCGCACGTACTCCCTGCTGGCGGATGCAAACATGGGCCTGGCCGGACGAAACAAGCACGATGGGGTGGGACAAAAGGAACATATAGCAAGAGCATCGGAGTTCATCGACTGTGCGTTTGAAGGGTACTCAAAGGCTGAGGACGTGCGGGGCCAGTGCGAGATGACGTCGAAGAAAGCCACACTGATGCATCTCTCTGGTGATTTGGCGTTGGCGAATGACTACGCCGCCAGATATCTCGATCTCAAAAAAGCAGGATGACCTTGGCAGCGCACTGTGGCTGAAACCAATTTTGCTTGTATCTGAGGTTAGCATGGCGTGTTCGGATGGGACGAGGCGGTACTTCAAACAGGAGAAAGCGGTGGCAGTTGAATTGTATGTAATACGATGTTGTAAACCATTAAAAGAGCCCTGCAGCCGCGATACAGGGATTCAGTGCTTGTCTTGCGGAGTAAGTTAGGAGTCCTTGGCAGGAAATTGCAGTGGAATCCGCCTCCTCGGGAGTGCCTCTATCCCAGCATTTCCCGGCTGCTGGCTCACGGATTCAAGATCTAGCACAGCAGAGGGCGCGTCACGCCGCCCGCCTGGCGAGTCGATGATGACGGCGGCGGTTGCTGGCGAAGTGCGATAGAGTTCCGTCGATGATGCCAAGACTCGAGCCAGCCACTCAGCCGCCGCGATTAGTCAGCTAGCGACAGAGTTTTGGGCCGCCACCTTTCCCGCTTTGGGACACCCTTGCCTCCCTGGGCAGCTGCGACCAACTTAAAAAGACGCCCAACCTTCTTCCTCCACCATCACCACCATCGTCAGTCAACTTCATCTCCTCCACTCCGCTTCCCACGCAGTCCACAAGCAGCTTACACAGGCAACAGCGCTTCTCCAAATCTTCTCTTTATCATATACCAACTTGTTAGAGCGGTTCGGCAAAACAGCTGAGTTTATGTCAATCGAAAACCTCAAGACCTTTGGTAAGTCATCCCCTCTCCCGCCACATCGCCCTCCTTGAAGACCCATCACAACACAGGGCTTGCTTGGTTGCGCACGTCGAATGAGACGCCGAAGACATCTTCGATAAGAAATATCAAAGCGTCTTCGTGCAGTCTTGCAGAATGAGAAGCCTTGTGTCGCGTGATGCCAATCTTTGAAGCTCCTGCCGCTTGAGCGGGGTAGTTGTGCGCAGTCGCTTGGATCGTCGAAACCCAACACGAAGGCTGACCATAACCCTTCTTGAACAGACCCCTTCGCCGAAGCTGACGAAGATACCGGCGATACAAAACAATCTCAAAATTATATCCACATACGGATACAACGTATGTACACTCTTGACTCTTGCTGCCCCTTTTTTACCTTTGCTCGTTCGTATGGCGTCTTGGCTTGGCATGACAGATAACTAACACGTCACTCCACCATAGAGCGCAATGGTCGTAAGACTCTGACCACTGTCCAAGGTCTCCCGAAAAAGTTCGACCAGAAAAAGATTCTCAAGGTCATCAAAAAGAAATTCGGTATGTTACATCCCCATATGACACCAACTTCGTCGACGACGTCCACTGACTTAACCTGTCCTTATTTCAGCTTGCAATGGCACCATCGTGAATGATAGTGAGATGGGCGAAGTGATCCAGCTCCAGGGGGATCAGCGAAAAGATGTCCAAGAATTCTTGACCGACAAGAAAGAAGGACTTGAGCTTGACGCCAAGACCATCAAGGTCCACGGGTTCTAAGTCAAGGTTCGCGTTCCTCTCGTCGTCTTCCTGCCAGTCTACACTCAAGAAAGTCGGTATGACGTACCACTTCATGACTTTCTTGATCGGTTTTTGATATGCTTTACCGAAGCCGTAGACATGAGCTTTCTTCGAAGACATGCCGATTTATCTTTCTCGCGGCTTGCCAATATCAAACGCCACCACGGGAGGAAAGGTCCCATCATGGGTTGACGACGAGTAGCGACGTCGAATGGATAACCCATGATTGCATAGATTGATACTTTTATTGTTCCTGTCTTGAATGACGTTTCAGATGGTATGGTTTTTACAAACTGTTTTCTCCTATCTGTCCGTTATTCAGTGTGCAGGTGGTTGGGAGTAATCGGGTTGTTCTGGAATTGATGTGGTTCGGGGGGGTTTATCCTGTCATGCTCATCATGCAGATCACATTCTTGCCTTGCCGCATCCATTTTTTTTCTTGCAACTGTTGATATGACTTATGGCACACTCTTTAAGTACATCAGTTATGACCTAGCAATCAATGATATCTAATCTGTGCTGCCTATAATTCTACTTTAAATCTGCATTCCTCATTGTAGTAAAATTTATACATGCTATACTTAACCAAGAGGAGCCCAAGGGGCATGTGTATTTAATCAGTCTTAGAGAGGGTGCTACAAGGACAGAACCAGTGCCAACAGTTGGGGGATATCTCAAAGTCTTAAAGCTCGGCTCCTCCCCCGTGAGGAAGAAAGAGCTAGAAACAAGAAACAAGCCGTACTCAAGAAATAAAATAAGAATAAAGACAAAAAGAAAAAGACAAATCAAAGGCTGGCCATCGCAAGTTTAAACTCCAGGAGGGCCATTACGCAAGTGCTCAACAACAACCATCTTCTCGGCAACGATTCCCCAGACCTTTTTGCCCAGGATGAACAGGGGTATCTCCATCTCGTTTTCTCGAGATAAGTGGAGTTGTAGGAGGAGGGAGCACATGCTTATGAAGCTGGCAATGGAGAAGACGGAGAGAGATGCGGCGGTTTCTTTCTTGATGTTGATTTTGCGTTGCGTGAGGTGGTAAAGAAGGGTTAGGATCTGTTCGAGGGGGAATGATTGGAGAAAGGTGCCCTTTATTAGCCTGATAGACGGGTGAGACGGAGGTGGAAGGGGCTGGGACGAACTGAAGTAATAGATATCCATGCTGGGAGGAGCAGACGCGGATCAGATGATGCGCCGGAGAGGTGGAGAATCCAGGATGTTAGATAGGCAAGGAGAGAGTTCGTGGTGAGGAGGCGAATGACAACGGCTGGAGGTGTGTAATTAAGAAGCCTACATTGGGTTGCTTGGTGAGTTTGCAAGTTGATGGGAGGTTGCAGGGCCGGAAGCGAGTGTACGGGAGTGCACGCACCATCGAGACATCATGCAATCAGCAAAGAAATACGACAGATATGCGGAAGAAAAGCACTTAAAAGCAGAATGCCCCCCAAGTTAGCAAGTCTCCGGGATATGAGAATCGAAGGAATTGAAGAACATACCCAGATGATTGCCAGTGCGACCTCTGTAACCCTGAATCTCCTATCGACATCCCAATCCACCGAAGCTACCGTCGCTGTCCCCTTCATTATCGCCGCTGTCCATCCTCCCGTCCCGCTAACGCCGTCATGTTCCGGATTCCACAAACGCGGCTCAATTCTTAACAGCTCAGTCAGAAAAGTAAACGCACATCTGAGACCCCACCATGCCGCTGGCGCGATGCTTAGTGCTCGACAGACCAGTAGAGGGAGGTACCAGCGGCGATCAACGCCTAGTATCACGGCAACGCGGGGATGTAAGGGGTTGGTAGTTACGGTCTGCGGTGACGGAGTGCGTGGGGAGGCTTTGGAGGAGACATTGGACGGGGAAGGAGGAGGAGGAAGAAAGTTGGGATCGAGGAGGCTGCTCAAAAGTGCTGAAGTGCTGCGGAGACGGGTTTCAGAGGAGGCGACATGGCGAGAAGAGGAGGAAGAGGACGTGGCGTCTGGGGTGGAGGAAGCCAGTCTTGAGAGCTCTTCGCTTGCTTGCTGCTTGCAGAGTGGTTTCTGGTTGCTAACCGGGAGCGTATTGTATTTATTCGATCGAACAGGAGGCGAGTTCGGGATCCAAGTGCCGGAGCGACCAGGTCTCTAGCTCAGGGCGAGTTCAGGGACAACACAATTGAAACAACGTTAAACGTGACGATTTGGCGGATTGGGTTTCTCAAGCAACTTGCGAATGATACGTGAACCTGCCAGCTGTTCAGATGGGGAAAACAGGAAATTGAACACAGTACTCAGTGGATGCTTTTGGACTAGCTAACTAAGCCTCAAGGAGCGTCTGCAAGGTTATCACTTTTAATCTGAGACCAACAGTTCGCAGCGCTAATAGCAAGAATCGAGATTTACGAAGTTGTTTCTGTCCTGAGTCTACGGGGGTGAAATTGGCCCGGTTCGCTCGAAAAGGAAATTCCAGCGGCGCGACCCGATATCAGGAGCCGTGGTGTTTGAGCCGCCTCAACCCGGAGGAAAAATGAAGGAATTACCCACGTCATTCTCGCTTTCCATGACCATAAAGGTTACTGCTGTAGTCAATCGCGACGATGTCACTTGTCAACGGCGACTGACCTGGAAGCTTGGGAAGTAAACACGCTTCAAGGCGTTTGCCATGGGCGCCGATGTCTGTTCCCGACGCAACGGCATGTCAGTGTGAGGAATTATTGAGGAAGCCCAACAGCATCGATACCGCCACGCGAGTCCTGCCCACGGTTCGATTTCGAAAAACCCCTTCTATCTCTGCCTGTCTCTCGCCTCGCTTCCCAGAGGTTCTTTAATAATTGTCATTCAGATGAGAGCAATTAGCGCGAGAAACTTTCAAACGGTGAGGGGGATGACTAAGAACTGTGGTACATCAAGCTATTCCTAATATCGGCTAGTTAAGAATTTCGCTGTAATATTATTCCGAATTCCGAATACGCTGACATAATATCAACATTTTTGATATCGGCGAAGATGCGCAAGTCGAAAAGCAGCATCTTTGACGAGGGTAGCGACGCCCACGCCTTTGAGAAGGCTTGCCAGGAGGCCAATTGAATGAGAAGAGTGGCGATTGATTCCTATGCCTGCCGCAGCCATGAATTCCGCATTATACCTCCCCAGACGCTCCCTCTTCTCGTCCCTTGCCGGCTCCGCAACATCCAGAATTTCCATTCCTTCACATTCCCTATACCAGCTGAGGCCCTTCTCCTCCTCCGGAAACCAATATGCGGCGAAAGGAACTTTCAAAGCTATAAAGCCCCGGATCCCGGCGCAGATGAGCATGAAAAACCGCGTCAAGGAGACTATGAGCAGTGCCAATCGAGACATGATACCAGACGACGTGGGATTGCTACCAGGAACATTCATTAGACCTGCATGGCGGAATCTGCCTTCGATATTCAAAGACCCAAAGTTGAGGTTAAGAATGGAGTGGATGTCGTTGAAGATGACCGTTGTGAACTTCATTAGGTATTGACGTTTTTGGGCTTTGAAGCTTCAAGTAATGAGCTGCTGTTGAGATATCAAGCTAATATTTGTGTTTTGGGTGAACTAGCATATTATCATACTGCAGATTCATAAATAAGAAACTTCCGCTGAGGCTACGGGAGCGTAAGAGCCGAGCTCTTGAGCTACACAAACAGATGTATACTTCATTCGCAAAGTACATCTCCCTCGGCCCCCTTGTCTATTATTTTACTCCTGGTAACCTTATAACTGACGCCATATACAGCGGTGATATAACCTCTCTCAAGAAGACCTGCTGCCAGGGCATCTTCCAAAACTTCGCAGCCCGCATTTCCCGCCGTCCACGTACCTCTCCCCGACTCCTCTGGACGCTCCACTCATATAAGAAGTTCCCGTTCGCTCTCACATTCTCCGGCGCACAAGTCATTTCTGATCGTGCTGCAGCTCTTCCCGAAGCCAAAGGTTTCGGCATTCGGCAAACTGTGATCAGAATACAGAGCAAGCAGTCACTCATCACCCCAAGCTCTGGGGAAGAGCAGAACGCAGCGCAGCAGAGTGAGAAGCAACAGGATTGCACAGAGTATGTCGTTCTGCAGAGATTCATGCTCAATGGGGAAGATGGAGATTGGAAGGTGTGGGGTTTGGCGGAAGAAACAACACCAGAGGATTTGGAGACGGACCCGATGTTTGCTCAGGGCTTGACCATGAAGGATCGGATCGAGATGTTGAGTATGAGATTTAAACAGTGATTTGTAGTCACGGGATCTCCGCTTTGCTTTATTGTCGAAGTTGTAAACTTCGGCTGGCATTGGAGTGCAATCGAGCCTTGAAAAAAAGAGTGCCTAAATGAATCGTTAGGTATGTCTCATGTATTATATATCTATTGTGTATACTTTGGAAATGATAGCAAGCGAACAGGAGACAATTTATGAAAGTCTTCAGCCGCCCTTGTGGCCTAATGATCAACCCCCATCAACTGCTGCACTTGGTAAGATATATGTAAATAATTCCTACATCGGTAGGTGTTAAATGAGTTTTACTATATTGTATCTTTATTTCTTAACTATTAACTTTTAAGTATTACTGGGCTCCCAGCATATACCATCTCTCCCAATGCTCCAAATCTTCGAGCATTTCCCTCTATCTTTGGCCCCAACACAGAATATACAAATCCAAATCCACATCCACATGTCCATCCAGCTCTTCGACGCAATTACGCGGATATAGCAGGAATATCGTCCCATTACCACAATTTCCACCATTTAGCTTCTCTTCCTTCCACTACGGCGGTAGGAGTATCGCCCGGTTTACCATTTTCTTCATCAAGGCCAGGAACCTGAGGGCGGAAAACTCTCTCTTCGCTTGACCGCCGTACACGCTTGATAGGTTTGTCAAATGCATCGAAGCGTCGTCCCTGGATTTTAGCAATAACAAACTGGTATGCGATCCGTGAACCAAATGCGATAAGTGCAAATATAAAACCTCCTACAGGAGCAGCGACGAAGGCACCTACAACACTATATTAATTGCCATGACCAGATGGTTTGTGTAGGTCTAGTCACTCACCAAAAGCGCTCCAATCTTCGGCGTAGAGGCCGTTCTCCAACAGGATCAACCGCCCGCCTTCATATGCACTACCGTAATAAATGGTTCCAAAGATGAATACTGAGAGAATACCTCCGAGACCGCCAGCAATGACTTCGAAACCTTTCCAGAAATAACACTTATCCCAGAGACCGAGGATCAAAACCGGAATAGCAGATGCTGAGACAAGATCGGAAATCAAGAAGATCTGTAGCACGCTAGGAGACTTCAGAGCAACGACCACCACAGGAATAATGCACAAGACGACGCCGACACGGATGTAAATAAGCGGCAGTTTGTTGCGGAACAAATCGTTACTTGCTGTGCTCACCATTGCGGACTGAAGACTGTCGAAGGCAGCTGTGCTAAGAACCACAGTCATGACGAGCACAATCCCCACAACCCAGCTTGGGAGCCTCTCCAAAAGGAGGAAGAAAGCAATCGAGCCGCTCTGTGGCGGATCTCCGGGCCATGCGCCCGACCAAGCTGCTAGGAGGCCTGTGCATCCAACAAGCACGAGAATACACAGGACCGTGAAGCTAGCGATGGAGACGCCGATGCGTAAGTCGCGGTCAGTCTTGGAGGCAAAAGTTCGGAGCCAGAAGTTCGATAAGAAGAAGTCGTTCGTCAAGATTGCAACAGGTAGGATATAGATAAGTTGCCATCCAAGTAGGGAAGCGTTTAGATATCCGGAAGAGTCGATTAGCGAACGATCGATCGTCGTCTTTGTGCCAACGGTGATGACGCCGATAATGATGAGGCCGACGACCATAGCTCCTTGGAGGTTATCGGTCATGAAGGAGACCTTAAATCCACCCAAAGATGTATAAATAGTCGTAACTGCCACTTGCACAATCACAGCTGGCAGTCCGTTCAACCCGGTAAGCGCATTGACAATCTGCTGCAACGCAGACAATTCGGCAACCATGTAAAGGAAGAGCGTAATCAAGCTAAATCCCAATTAGAATTAAATAATACTCGCGAAATGAAATACAACTCACGTCAGGAGACTCAAATATATCGCAGTAACGACTCCGTATCTCTCTCTGGTCCACTCTGTCAAAACGAAGCCTTCTGGGCATTTCTTTCGAATAATCGGTCCCAAATATCCAAACACCAAAAGTGGTAGGGAGGAAGACAAGCCATAAACGACTAAACCTTGTACGCCAGCAATCGTTGCGATTTCGGGATACGTGAAAAGAATACCGGATCCGAGACCTACGCACAGTAAATTCGCAGGGGCCCTGTAATCAGCATATTCCATTCTCTAGATTTAAGCAACAACAAAGCCAACGGGGGAGGGGAGAAGCGGCAGCACGTTTCCCACGCAAGCATTAACTTGGTCGAGTGTTCAACGGTACAATCTCAGCATCATGCCCGCACTCACATGGTGATCTCTCCGGAATAAAAGGCCAGGAGCGAAAAGCACTCCGGAGTTGGATCATCCAATAGCGAAGTGCCACAATTAGCGCCCGTAGTGTTGCCGCAGCAGACGCCGCTCTGAAGTTGTCAACAAGGTAGAGAGATGAGTGTCACACCGGGCTGTAAAACTCGGAACTCATCGTCATAACCCTTGAGAACAAGCCTTCATAGCAGCATATGCTGAAGTGAACTCTCTGATACGAACCTGTTCTATGCTGCGCCAACCATTCAAATCATGCTTTCTAGGTCCTGGTTCTCGCAAAGGGTCGTGTGCTGTATCCGAGTCCCGTACGGAATTTCGCAGGAATGAAACTTCTCGGTGATATGTTGTAATCGCATCCATTCGACTCTACGCGGCTGCCGCTTCTCACTCGGGAGAAGAAAGAATTGGCCCCATAGCCCATGCATTCAACAACTCACCCGAAGCGATGAAGTTCAAAGCAAGAGGTAGAGCTAATCAATTCCCGTCGGCAACAAGAGCCGCACGATATGCATTAGTCAATCCACAATCGATATACAAAGAGGGTTGGTAAGGGGATTTCAAAGGTAGTTGAGCAAGCTATTCTTAAATTCTAACCCTTTTGCGTCCCGTTACTGGCCAAGAATTGGCCTTTTGTCTGCTTGCGTAGCAGATAGGCGATGTAGAGCCCGGCGATTCTGGGGATAAACGTTAGCTTGGTGACCTCGCAGCAACCTTAAAAGGACCGTACAGGAAAGCTCCATAGGTCAAGTATATCAAGGCATTCGATGCCTGGAAGGAGGGTTGGCCCATCTCTGTAGTTGAGAGTATTACGTTCTTCAGTTCTTCAGTGGCTAAGCAGTCAAGCAGGGGTGTTGATATCCTGAATGGTCCGCTGGATGCCCGAATGGAGCGAGGGTGTAAGCGGCGGAGAGTCAAGCTATTTATGTCACCTACAGCCAAAGTTATTTTTCTTTTTCCGCTGTCACGATGTGACTGATTGCGGAGAATTTTTTTTTTTTTTTTTTTTTTTTGCTTTTTAGTCCTGCACCGCATCCACCCGCCCTGCTCTAGCCAGCTGCTAACAAGTGACTTACCAGGCAAAATGGTGCAAGTAAGCTTTTGCAGGTGAGAAGAGTCCATCACGCAAGACACCACCCACTCGTCTGTGTGGGTGATTTCGTATCCGAATGTCGTGGTGGATAAGCTTTGTAGTCAATCGTCCAATGGTTATGCTGCATTGGCCAGATTTTGCGGGTGAAGAAGAGCGTGGGAGTGGATCTCCAAGCCAGCAGTTATCAATCGATCCCGTTCATCTTGAGTCGCGGGAGTTCGCAAACTAAGTTTCTCGGCACGAGCCACCATCAGATCCAAAGGATAAAGCAGAGAAATTGAGATACATTCATGGGTGTCAAAGGTTGGAATTTTCAACTCAAAATACCCTAGCATTCTTCTAATATCTGGCTAATGCTCAGCTTTAAGAACGGTGGCATTATGTCCATCAGCTCGAGCCCACCTGAGGAAACTAAAAAAGAGATCAATGCCCGCCGCAATGACGGTTCAACAAAAAAGAATTTAAAACGAAAAAATAAAAATAAAAATAAATAAATATTAACTAATACAAAAATGAAAATGCTAATCCAGAGTTTAGTTATCTTCCTAGTCAAAAGGATGAAATCCCCAATCATGATATGCCTGAAATGGTGTATCTGAAACATTCCAAGGAGGCAACTACAGGCATAACTGATGCTCGTTTAATCATCATCAAAAATTTGAAACGTATTTTGCAAGACAGTCTCGATTACTCGTGCTTGCCACCCCGAATCGGCAATGTTGTGACCAGCGTTGGAGCCCATAAGCGTTAGACTGTGGTTGATCGGTCAGCGCCACGGAATACCGGATGTGATTCCACCCCAAGCACTTTGACACTTACCCAAAGCTGATAGCAATGTTCCCTGCATTCATTCTGTTCTCAGAAGCCCGCTCTTGCACATGGTTAAGGTGCTAATCAAAGATCTACTGTTAGCGAAAAGGGGTTCTCATTCGTTTGGGACAGGGAGTGGTGCATACCAAAATCAATGCCCGTAGGGTCGCATAATTGGGATCCGGGAGACTGTTGATTAGCGCATGCAAAGTATCCCGACGTTGGACGTCGTCGTCTTTGCCTAGTACAACTTTAGCACAAAGCCGTATCGGGCGAGAAACCACGGGACTTACGGGCAGCATTGATAAAATCTTGGTAGCGTTCGTTCGTAAAAAGGGGGTCAGGCAACTCTCTGAAAAATTGCTTCAAGAGACCAGCTACGCTGTTGACATCGTGGTGAAAGTTCTCGGGGTTTGTAAAATCAACCTTACTCGAGTCTGCGGGTTTGGTAAGCTTGTGAGATATGTGGGTTTAGCAAACATCAAATGTGGCGTACGTACCATTATCAAACAGGGCCTTCATCCGCTGGATATGCAGCGTATTCCCTGATAGTCGGTAGATCCCTTCCACATTCAAGCCGAACAACTCAACTGCTTGAATGCACTGGTAAACAATCATGGGGATTGCGGTACCGTCTCTTAGGAATAGATCCTCCAGACTGACGCCAAAAACTGGGTTTAATGGGGGCAGATCCGGGTGATGGCCCGCATTAGTAGGAGGGGCGGCACGGTCAAGGCTAAATGACGGACGGGTATGCGCAGGTGAGTAGGGCTGGTGAGGTGGAGCTGAGGTTGGATAGGGTGGCTGAGGATGATGTTGCACTGGTGGCTGCGTGAGAAATATTTCTTGGTGTGGGTGTTGAAAAGATGGTGGAGCGTGCTGGGGCTGCGGAGCATGTTGGACCTGGGCGGGAGGAGGAGGGGGATGATGAGGGGTCATTTGCGCGAAAGCCTGTGCCGCAGTCTGGGGAGGAGGCGTTTGAGCAGTATTTATACTCAGAGATTGTCTCTTTGGATGCGCACTGGCATTCTGGGACTGAGGGGTGATAAGGGTCTTAAAGCTATTAGTTCCTGGATTTTCTAATAGAATTCGGATCAGATATCCACTTACTGGATGACGCTCATATCTGATTGTCGTAGCATTAGAGCTGACCTTGGAGGAATGGCTCAAAATATAATCCTTGAAGTCCCGTTCGTTGTCAACCTGGCGGGCGGCGTCTCGGAGGCTCTTTGGTGCGGCTGTATTTCCATTGACCTCATTTTTCAACGGGCTCACTGACAAACCACTTCCAAGCAAAAGTCTCTCGCTGAATGCGGCTGTGGTGGAAATCAATTAGCTTAATTAGCATACATCTATTATTGGAGGCATGGCCATACCGAATTTCTGAATCTGGAGCGTTAGCGCTGAATCGCACTCGTTGATCAAGTCCTGGAGAGCGCGTGTCGCCTGCGGTCTGAGAGTCGCAACAAGCTCCTGTTTCTGCGTCTGCGCGGCCTGCACCTTATTTGCATAATCTGCGTCTGCATTCTGGACTTTGCGGAGCAGATCCTCTTCGTATTGCGCAGCGGATTTCGGCCCTTTCAAGCCAAACTTTCCAGGCTGGCGATCACCGGTTCTGGCACGGTCATATTGTTCCGCAAGGCTGTCATATTTGACCTTCGCCTTTTCGGCGGCAGCCTCTGCGTCTTGCACTCTCTTCTCCGCATTCAAGCCATTCTGTTTCCAATGCTTTCGACCTCGTTCCATGTTCGCGGCTAACTCATTCAAGTCCTCAGACATTTGCTGAAGGGATACGGCGAATTGGAGTCCATGATCAGCCATGCGGTCATGTATTCTGTTCATCTCATCGTAACTCTGAGCAAAGCTCCCCTGTCTATTTTCCGATCGCATCGACGAATCGTGCAGCGCACGGGAAAGCTTCTTGAGCCCCTGAGCATGGTCTTCCTCGAGAGACGACCGTTTGCGCAGAAAGGACGCGAATTCCTAACACAGGGAGCGATATCAGTATATTCCCCAAAACAATTCGCTGTGACTCAAGAAGGATTATCTACCCGGGCGGATGAGATGCTCTGTTTCAACCTGTTCAAGAGGGTCACGACGCCGATCTGTGATGGATAGTCAGCAAATTGCTCCATTGCATTCGCAACAATCCGCCAACATATCTACGTACATCAGACAGAATGACCCTGTCTAATTTCTCTTTTTCTTCCTGGTTAGCAGGCACCGCCTGTGGCGCCTCAGCTTCGTTATCAGGCGGCGAAGGGGGGGCCGGCATCTCCAAGCTTTGGTGTGGGGATGTCAGTTCGGAGGCTTCATTGACAGTTGGCTCGGCCATGGTGATTATTTCCTTCCAGCACAGCTAAAGAATGCTACTGGAGGGCATCAAGAATTCCCTGGCGCAGGAGGGATTGATGCGCAGTGAGCATTAATTATTAAGAGTGAAATTCCATTGATGATGATGATGATGCGATATTAATTAGGGCTGTTAAGTTGGGTTTGGTGGCGTGCCGCTTCGTAGCTAGTCTCCTTGGTTAAGTACTATACGGCGAGCAGGGCTGACCAGGCATGCAGTTCGCGAGACACTCAGTGCACTTCGTCCTGTTCACCTTTCCGGGCATGACAATGGCATTGAGATTGTCAAAGCTTGTGTGAATCATATGCCTTTGGAGAGGGCTTCTCGGCCTCTCCAGAATGGCAATAGGTTTCAGGCTGTCAATGGTCTTTTTCCAGAGTACACGTCACCGCTTTTGGCTAGTTGGTTAGTCCGCCTTTTTGGGGATATTTTTGGAATCAACGGATTGAGATGTAGTTCAACTCTCTCCTGACACGCCTAAGATACAAAAGTGGAGTGTCAATTCCCACTGCCGATTGGCAAAGAAAGGCTTGTTATTGTTGACAGTCGCCGAAACACCAGTCCGTGCGATCGTAGGCTTGCCAGTCTTGACTTCAAGAGCCGGATCGACGGAGTACTCTTGCAGCAATAAAGAATGGGTTTCCCAATATAACTGCTTCGACAGGTCAGCTTCGTTATGGGCACCGATTCCTGTAACACAACGCGAGGACTACCTGGGGATTCGAGTTATCCGTGGATGCACCAGACTTTCATATGACTAGGACAGGTATTTGCGCTGAGTCCGCATTGGCGCTGAGGCCGAAGAATACGAGATGCCGCGGTTCCGCCAGGCTGCTCGGTCTCTTTGGCCGGCACAACACTCCACAGTCCCGACTGAAGCTGTGCGCTTCCTCGATGGAATGCGCGAACCTAGGTTTGGGAGATAGCTATACGTATGTATAAATAGTCTACGGGGAGCGCTCCTCCGTTGCAGCGCATCGCACACGGACACATCTTCATGCTCGGAAAAGACTACGTTCTCAACAATGGCCTCCAAAGAAATTCACGTGGTTGCTACCTTTAAGGCGAAGGCCGACAAAATCGATGAGGTGAGGCTTCGAAGAGAAACAGATCCCATGCTCATGTCCCTGACAAGCCCAATACGCATAGGTAGCAAAAATCCTTGAGCAGTCTGCCGCGAGCATCCATGAGAAGGAGCCAAACACCCTGAGGTTCTACGTAGTAAGACCGAAGAAAGGCAACGAGCTCATCGTTGTTGAGAAGTACGTATTGCAGCCCGCTGGGGGAGGATACTTTGGAACAGAGAGATGAAATCTGACCAGGATACCGCCGGTAGATATAAAGATGCTGCCGCCCTCAAAGCCCACGGCGGCACGGAATACTTCAAAGCCATGGTCGCCAAAGTCACGCCATTGCTAGCCGCACCGACAGACCTGAAACTCTGCAGTTTTGTCGGCGGGTTCGAAGGAAGACCATCAAAACTATAGAGTGCTAGATACTTTCGCAATATTTGGCAGTGTGTTATGCAAAACGGTTGGGACGAGCCAAGGTCTTTCTGGAGAGCTTGAATAGTGCCATAGAAAACAATTTCTTCGGCATACCGCCACCTGGTATAACTGTAGTCCGTACCTACCCGTGCTGATAAGCTCGCCTAAATCTAAAAGGGGGAAATGAGACAGAAGACAAGGAATCAGAGAGAAAAGTAAAGGCCTGGAAGCTCAGAATAATTTCAATCGGATATCCACGGTGTCCAGTAAGTGATTCGACTGGCTTGCTGCCAGAGTACCTGTGGTTGGTTTTGGTACTCAGGGCAATAATAATTCGTTGATTTCAACCCCTGGTTCGACACCCTTTTCGAGACAAAATTTCACAGCTCCGTACACAGCACAAACCGAGCTCAATATCCATTCGTAGGTAATAGACAATCGTCTCTGCGTTGATAGTATCCACATTCTATGTTTGACAACCAGTGAACTTGCGATTGGTTAGCCTTTCCCCTCCTCCCAAGTCGGGGCCAACCTTTCCTCCCCTCTTTTAAGGGTGACAGGTGCACGCATTCGCCACAAGATGGAACGAATAGGGCTGCAGCGGTTAGCGGTCGAATCCTAGCGCAGGAGTCTGTGGCCGATTCCAAGCTGCTTCAGCGACTGGCGAAAGCAGGACCTATCCGGTGCGCAGAATTAGGAAACCGGCTATATATAGGCCATCCCGAAATGTTGGCATTCCCCTACATGCAATCAACCCCGAGCTCCGACTAGATGTTGGCCAGGAGGGCAGTCTCCCAATGGTAGCGAAGTGACGAGCCGCAGAGAGAATGGCCATTTCGGGACAGCTCGCCAGCAGGGAGGTAGCGTATCAGCATACCGGGGGAGGACTCCGTACTCCCCACAGGCCCTTGCCAGGCCGGAGAGAAAATTGGTTTGACGTCTGTTCGAAGAATCGAACGAACCTTGGAATGGCGTCCCGAGAGTAACCAGGACTGTTATTGGCCGCCGAGGTGAGGATGAGACGCTGCGCCAAGTGGCCCCTGTTTACCAATCAATGCATGCTGCTGCCAAGAAGCCCAGGACGGCGCTGTGAACTAGTTTAGATCCCCATCGTCGACTCCTCGCTGCTCGGGCGGGTCGTGCCTCTCACTCCTCCGTCCTGCTGTTGTTGCTTCGGGCGTATGAACCATCTGCTGGAACCAGATCTGCCCTCCTGTCATCCCGAGTCAAAGACGTGATTCAAACTCTCCCTTTTCGCCGTCGGCCCCTTTCGCCCGCCTCAGCCCTCGTCCGGAAACCCTCCTGGCTCCCTTGCACAGCTCCGGAACCACCTTCATTCTCCACGACGGCTCAAGACTCGTCGTCCTTTTTTCCCTCCGCAAACGCAATCCCACTCCCAGCTTAGATTTAACTGTGTGGCGGTGGTGTGTTCCTCGCGGTCTCGCTCCGCCATCCAGCAGCAAACACTCCAATACTACTTGTGGAGGTCTCTCACGTCGAAAGGTAAACTCCCCAGTTGGAGCTTCGAGATAGGCCGTATTGGCCCTGATAATTCTCAGATTGGGACGACTGCCACTTGAACTTCGCAAATTGACTGAGTGAAAGCTCTCCAGAAGATTCCCTGACTCTTAAAACTCCTTTTGAGGGGAACAGCTAGAACATCTTACTGGGGCTCTGTGCAACAGCACAGTATTTTAATTTTTGATAATAAGTTACATTATTCTCAGCTCCAAGTAATGTCAGTTATCACTCTCACCTGGGGCTGGCTGGAAGCTTTGCCTGTTGTGTTGTAAACAGACCAATGCTAACTAATCTTCAGCTACCAGATCCTTTGACTCCTCTCACTCCGTCTCATACATACCCTCGCGATTCGATCTTATCTTCCCACACAACTCTCTTCTGACTTCACATTCTGGAATCATTCTTAACACAGACCAAATTTACCCCAGATTTCTCGGCAAAGATGGCATCGGGACCAGCCACTCAATCTTTGAAGGTTGGTTTGGTGACTGAATCCCAGACCAGTCACCTGTTTTGCTAATGAGCACTATGATTTCTAGTGTGTTGTCACTGGTGACGGTGCAGTTGGGAAGGTAAGAGCTTCAAACCGGAATCTCAGTGAGCAACTGCTAACAAAGCTTCAGACATGTCTTTTGATTTCATACACCACTAATGCCTTCCCTGGTGAATACATCCCAACTGTGTACGTTTAAAGAAGACGCGTTATGAGCTGCTTATTTTCCCCCTCTTGCTGATTCCTTTAAGGTTTGATAACTACTCTGCCAGTGTCATGGTAGATGGAAAGCCGATTAGCCTTGGACTTTGGGATACTGCAGGCCAAGAAGATTATGACAGGTTACGTCCTCTGTCGTATCCTCAGACAGATGTCTTCTTGATCTGCTTTTCGATCGTCAGCCCGCCATCATTTGATAACGTGAAGGCCAAGGTAAGCGTCTCAGTCGCGTTTTGAGGTTGCCGCTCTCCCTAACTAGTGGTTCTAGTGGTACCCGGAAATTGAACACCATGCTCCCGGCGTCCCCATCATTCTTGTCGGCACCAAGCTTGACTTGAGGGATGATAAGGCCACGAATGAGAACCTTCGTGCAAAGAAGATGGAGCCGGTCAGCTATGAGCAGGCTTTGGCGGTTGCAAAAGAAATCAAGGCTCAGAAGTACCTGGAATGCTCTGCTTTGACCCAGCGAAACTTAAAGAGCGTGTTTGATGAGGCAATTCGGTTTGTTCTGGCATGCCCGTAGCCCAAGGAAGAGGAGCTAACTCTATCCAGAGCGGTTCTCAATCCTCGTCCTGTTGCGAAACCCAAAGCAAAGAGATGCAGCATCCTCTAAGAAGCGGCGGATCTCTTTTTAACTACGAGCCACGTAAAAACTTCCACACCTAACGACTTCGAATACCCGAATTCTCCGAGTACTTATGATCCAGCGCGTGCTTGACAGCAGACCCAGTTTGCATTCGGACCAACGTGCTTTTCTCTGTATTTGATACACATATCTCTGAAGTCTAACGCAGCGAGCATATGTTTCCCTCAGTTGTTCATACATGTGGTCGAGCGTTGCAATATGTCAGATACCCCAAGATGATTAGAGCACATATGATCCAAGATTCTCCCTGTTCTCGGTCAGATGTATTGTTCCCCGACACACAGCCACTGACCAAGCAAGAATGTATTACTGATCATAATTGGTGAACTCTGTGTCATCTTGAAAGCATACGCCCCTAATTTTTAAAATGACCTCCATTTTCCTTGTTTTCCTTCAAACTGGGTTTCCCTCTCAAAGCTCAGCATCAGTTTTCATACCCTCTGAATGTCATATGGTTATCGTTTTGTCGTTTAGTTGTTTGATCCCTTTCCACTGTGATATTGTCTACTTCGTACATGATGTCTGAACCTCTCTCCTTGCTAGAACCGATGATCGGCCTATTTCTGTAGCTGAAAGCATCTATTGCATGGTGGAGTCCCAATTGACTTAATTCCAATTGCGTCTAGTCCCTAAACCGGGATATCTAAATCATCTCAAATGCTTTTGATGTTGGAAAGTAGCTATCGCAAACACGCCTTGCGCCCAAGCCAACAAAGATAGAAAACAAGAGTGTCACTGAAACCTGCGTCTCCGACTCGGGTGGATGTCTGCCAATTCATTGGTCTCCTGGGCGTCGTCGCCGCCGGCTTCCTGACCTTCTTGCTTCTTTTCGTCAATTCTCTTGCGCTTCGCCGCTTCTTTTGCCGCACGTGCACGCTCCTCGTTCAGTTTCTTGTTCTTCTCTATAATTCTAGCTTTGCGCGTTTCGGATTTGGACCCCCCGCCGCCGGCACTATTATGTGTCCACTATTAGCAAATCTAGAGTGAAATTCCAAATGGAAATAAGGCATGTAGGATAGCCCAAACATACGTTAACTCCACACCTATCTTTCTCGAGGGCGATTTTCCGTCGTCGAACATGGTATGATGATATAATTTCAAGCAAGTCTTCATGCGATCATAATTGCTGAACTCTACAAATGCGAAACCTCTCCCTTTTTTCCCGCCTCGTTCTAGCGGCACGCGGATCTGAATGGGCTGGAGCTTTGCAAAGTGTTTGGAAACGGAGTCGTAGTCGGCGCTGTAGGGGAGATTACCTGCTCGGCAAAGAGATTAGAACCATGCCATCTCAAGACAGTAAAAGGTGTGCATACTTATGAAGACAATAAACCTGCCTTCCTTCCGGTCGGGATGGATATAATCATCTTCCTGTTCCTTCGCATCCTCCATAGCGGGCTCCTCGGCCTCGTTGTTTGGAGCAGTGGCGTCCTCAGGCATTTTATCCGGCTCATCTAGTTCCATCTTCGCGGCTTCATCTTCTGCCTTGGCCTTCTTTTCTTTCTTTTCCTTCTTGTCCTTTTTATCTTTCTTTCCTTTTCCTTCTTTCTTCTCCTTCTTCTCCTTCTTCTGCTTCTTTTCTTTCCTCTCCTTCTTATCCTCTTTTTCACCATTTATATCGGCGGCAGCGGCGACTTGGGCACTGTTCTCTGTGCTTTCGTTCTCCGTCTTCTCTTGCTTCTTCGCTTTCTTCTCCTTCTTCTTCTTTTCTGATTTCTCAATGTTCACTTCCGCGCTCTCGGCTCCATTTATGTCAACATGCTCATCTTTCGCACGCTTTTTCTCTTTCTTGTTTGATTTCTTCTCTTTCTTCTCCTTATCGCCGGCGCTCTTCTTTAACTTCTTGACCTCGGCAACTTCGACGGTATCTTCGTCGCCCGCGTCCTGGTTTCGTTTCCGTTTATCGCCCATTCTTAAGGCTCGCGCTTGTATTCCCGGTTTTAGATCTTGGAGTGCAGTACGACCGCGGGTAGGAGTGGTTGTGTCGGAGAGTAGCAACGGCGGGACTCTAATAGCGGGCACCTAAACGTATGGCGATTGCAAACCTGTTCCTGATCCGCGCGGAAATTCGTGTTGCGTATTCCCGGTTGAGCAACAATCGAACCGCGCCTCTATGTCTGGCGTCGACTTTTTTGCGATATTATTCTGCCGCCGAGATTTGAGGCGGTGAGGATCATGGGCAAGGCCCTGAACTTTATTCGGACGGTCTATGGTAAAGATCATAATGTACTAAAAGTGTACCGCAATATTCACAATTGACTATTCAGTCTAACTGGAAGAATGGTGCTGAATATGCTCTATACTGTTTATTTCATCAGCCTTTTATTAGAGGAAATCTTATCAAAGTTCCTCTCCCTCACCAGTTGCCAATTCTCACACCTGTGAGCTCTCCAACAGAGTCTCTGTCTGTGTTTTGCTCGCTGCGCAAATAGGAAGAAAACATTAATGCAATGGATTTCGCATTGAGCTACAGGCACATATATGTTCGCAATATTTAGACAATTATGGATGTCTCAATTTCATTTCATTTCTGCGATGAAGATCACATATCTCTCAACTCGTTGCGAACGTGGACCCATGTACACAGTACAGAAAATCGAGAAAAAAAAAAAAGGAACCTTTTAAGGAATGGAAAAAAGCTCCGGCAAAGAGGGCTGGAGCTTGACAGGCGCATCTCGGCAGCAACAATCATAAGAAAGGCAGGACTTCAGCTCTCGGGTGTACGTACTCAATAACCATGCCCAGCAATTAGGCGTCGCATACCTGCACAATGCTGTCAGTGAATCTCAAGCATTCGTGGAATCTACGAATTAACTCACCGGGGTACTGCGACCACCTGGAGAAATACATCTGCCCTTGCAGCAAGTTTGGTCGCCAAAGCAAGTTCCGCCCTTGGGCAGGCATGGTATCTGCGCAGATACGACTTCAAAGAACATGGCGCTCGCAGCAACCAAGAAGAATGACCATGGAACCTTCATTTTCAAAGTTATACCTTCGCTAAAATGAAATCAGTTTCCTTCAGCAAAGGGAAGAATCACAGTTGATCAACAGGGCTGAGTATTACTCACCTTTTTCGAAATGGTTGTTCGGATCTGGTTAAATAATACGGTAGCTTAGGTCCCAGGAAAGATTTCTGCTGAGATAGATATCCTGTCCAGGGCAGGACACTCCCTTTTTATATCCAAGAAAGGACGAAGAGGATTCTTTTTTCTTCATTTTTTCTCTATTCCCAGATTCCTGCTGTTGGTCTCACAACAATTTGATAACAAAGGATTCGATCATTCGAATGCGGGCATTCTCGGCACTTTATTGATTGTTTACCAGCAATATTCGCGCCGGCTTAGAGTATCGAAATATTTCATTGGCGAGCCAAAAAAACAAAAAAAGAAAAAAAAAAAAAAAAAAAAAAAAAGATTTACAGTGGTGCAGACTCAATAGATCATCTATATCGATCTCTAATTGGCGAGAAGGCTTCTTAACATCTATGCCGGTAGTCTATATTCTGGAGATATGAATAGCGTTGATCCAACAGATGCTCATTCACCAAACAACCGAAAGGCATAACATGAGCTTGTGCCAGAGGGAGGACAAAGGGGTTTTAAAAGCAAAACTATGGAACTTGAGATCGGGCGACAACCAAACCCTAGTTGGAACAAGTCAATTGTGCTCAAAGTCGCACAACCAACGAGAATGCGCGATTGGCACTCGGTCTCCGGAGATATGAATGAATGCAGCATCGCTCAGAGACGTGACCGACATACGGGATTGGAAATGGGTGCAAAGACGCGACAGCATGCGAAGAAGTAGGCTGTGAACCTGAATTTTTGCCGGAACGTTTACGTACTGGTTGGCCAGCGTTAAAAAAAAAAAAAAAAAAAAAAAAAAAAAAAAGAAAGAAAGAAAGAAAAGAAACCAAGCCTAGGCCAATTCAATTTCTGCATTTCAGACAGTGATATGATATCAGTATAGAGCGGTCTTTGCTGGCCTAGGGCGGGCTCCGAAGCCGTCGCATCTCGCGGATATCGGGAGTGCATTGAGCGAGGCCGCTTCGTCAAATGGGCTTTCGCGTTTGCACATATTCTAGAGCGTGAAGCCTGACAAGCCCCTCAGGAATGCTTTGTATAATGAAATCGTACTGCGACAGATATCCAGTTCGCTTGTGCTGCCTATTGACAGGCATTTCCCGAAATAGCATAACCTCAGGGATAGACGGGATCCCCTCAGAAAACTAATATCTCAACCTTATCGTCTCTCGATTTATATCGATCTCGCAAATCTGCACGATTAAGGAATTTGAGCAGTGGAAAATGCAGATCTTTCATGTCGAATATGCCTCGCTTTTTCTGATCAATATACGAACCGTCAATTACGATTCGCTTCAATGAATCGAGTTTTAAGGCTCCTATAAATTGATTTAGCTCCAAGCATCCACATTAATGATTCAGTAAGCAACGAACCTGTGTCTATCAGATCGTTTAAACGGACTGGGGTTCCGATTCCTATTCCAATTCTACACAGCACGCTTAGCCACTCGTTCAATCATCCCATGCACTTTAGGACCGACCTTGTCTTTTTCACAAACTCCTGGGCCTCGGCGAGCTTAATATGTTTAGCAAACAACTTCCCAACAGCGGAGTCCTTGTTCTGGAATTCTCGCAATGCCCTTGGGATAGTCAGCCCTTGGTCTGGTATCCGAAACCAAAACATTCTTACCTTGTCATATCTGCAGCCCTGAGACCAGCAAGTGTGATCACAATGGTATGAGGGCTGCCCTTCGACTCTGATGACTGGAAGAGCGTCGATCCCTTCTTCGGACTGTGCTTCTTGAGGAAGGAAGGTAAATGTTCGAGGGTTCGCGGTGATTGCCAGGACGATGTATTAAGGAATGCATAATCTAGAAATGTTTAATTTTATAATTCACAACCTTGCCGTAGACAAGACTCATCTGATCTCAATATAATGGAACAGGAAGTCCTACCGGGTATATAGATGTCATCCAGCTCAACTGCCGTTAAGTCTTTATTATGCCGCTTCGCCTTCTGCGCAAAATAGTCCGCCAAAAGCTTCCCATCCATTTTTCCAATTGATTCATCAATTCCATCCTTTCTCTCCGCATCCTTCACATCATCGACTGGTTGTTTCGCCTTGTTGCGCTTTTTTCGCTTGCGGCTCGGAACCTCCGCGCTGGTTTGGACGTTTGAAGCTTTCTCCGGGCGTTCCCCCTCGTCTTCTTGCTCTCGTTTGCGCTTCGGCTTTGTATATGGCGCTGCTTGAGTTATATCGGGTGCCATGCTGCATGAATATTCTTTAAATCCTGGGGAATGGATGGCATACCGTCAAGCCATGCGGCGACTCCGTCCGCCTGAATAAAATTTCTGCTTATGTCATCCGGTTCCTGGTGCACGAGCCAACCGTCATCGCAGCTGCTGCTGGACGCGTCGAGCTTGGAGGTCAAGAAAACCCCCAATTGACTTTTGGACAGCGGGGAGCTCTTCGATGTGGCCGAGAGCTCATGTCGATTATATTCCATTTGATTATCCGGGCCAACTTTGCTGCCCTCGATGTCTTCACCTAGTGGGCCTGATGCGCTGCGTATTACTCCGCGGCGTCGGCGTGGAAGCGCGGGAGCGGGGCCAAGTCCAGCTCACAACACGCCCTCCAGTATAGTAAGCAGTTATGCCATTCCTTTGTCATTATCATATCTTCGTACTTAATTCTTACGCAGCTCCAGCAACTAGCTGGTATGGCTGGAGACCCGGCGACCCCAGCAGGACGTTCCCGACGATCACTTTCCGCGAGTCGAGTTTCCTTACGTCGAAGTTCCCGCGGAGTTTCTGGAATTGGAATTTCGGATGCTTTTGCGGGAGGAAGCCATGCACCTGCTACGCCGCATGCGTTGAAGGCGTTTCAAAGGCGTGCGGCTGTGTACACACCTGGACGGGACCGAAGGAAGAGTGGTCGCGTTCAGAGGGAAACACCGTTGGATATTTTGAGGAACTTGGGCAAAGGTTAGTGTACAACAATAATGGTATCTCTTGGTAAATGACTATGAGCATATATTGACAACTGTTCCTGAACTCTAGCGCTTGCTCCAACCAGCGAAGTTATCAAATCCTCGCCAATGACTGAGACAGATCAGGAAACAGATCAACAAGAGAGTGAGGATCTGGATGAAGAGCCAGACCTGCCGAGACCTAGGCTTTCTCTGCCAATGCATGAAATGATCGTTCCAGGGGATGGCGATGGGAGCCCTGAAATTGTACCACCGCGATTATCCCTACCACTTGACGAGGACGATTTCACACAGCGGTCAATTGAAATGCCACGTAGAGAACGATCAACCAGGGATCTTGCAACTCTTTCAAGATACAGTTTGGCCAGTACGAGATTCAGTGAACATTTTGGAGATGCAAGCCGCTTAGAATATACGGAAGAAGGCATGGAATTCACAGCGCCACAAGGGGACGATAACTTTGTTGATGATCAAATTGAATTGACTGCGGAACAGCCGATCTTTGATCTAGGGTAAGATTTGTTCTTTCTATTCATGATAATCTGTTTCTAAAATATAATACACCAGGGGCGAGACTGAGGATTTACGACGGTTCGATTTAAATTTTTCCTTCCCAACTCCCGACGCTCCGCAGCACATTGAGAATGAACATGAAGATTTTGTTTTAGATACCACAATGCCTATCGCTGATGATGTTCCCGTTTCATCTGATGATGATTTTGGAGCTGGAGATCTGGAACTCGCAGTTCGCGAAGGCTCTCCACGACCGCCTTTGCAAGAATCATCACCCCAACCTCCTCAGGAGTCCCGACTAGATCAAAACAAAGAGAGAGTTTCAAAACATGGAATACCTGTTCCAAAGCTGCCCCGTGGTATTGTCAAGCGGCTGGCCACTCGATTTGCCCGAACAGGGAACGGAAGTCGAACGAGGATATCCAAAGAGGCTCTAGCTGCCCTCGAGAAAGCCACAGATTGGTTCTTTGAGCAAGCGAATGACGACTTGAGCGCATATTCCAAACATTCAACCCGGAAGACGGTAGATGAAACAGATGTCATAGCTCTTATGAAAAGGTATTCTCGATCTACTCCATCAATAGTCGTAATGACCAGGCTAATTTAAGGCAGACAACGGCAAATTGGAAAAGGCACTTCCGTATTCGCTCTCGCGCAGAAATATCTGCCAAAAGAGCTGCTTCAGGATATCCGCCTTGCTAAAAAGTGACACTTCATGCGCATAGAGCTTGAAACTCGGGATCGTTCATTGATACAAAGAGTGGAGATGCAGGTGAAGTTTGTTGCTACCAGTTCTTACTTTGTCGAATTCTCCGGGCGGCGGTATTCGGCTTCTTTCGAACTACCATCCATAACATTACCGATGTGGCCAAAGAAAGACCATACCTTGTAAACTATTAGCTGCGCTGCTGCCAACACCTGGCAATAAGCAAACAAAGCAGGGAATCGCTTACCAGGTGAAAATATACTGGGTATGGTTATTTCTGAGGTTGACTTCCGGAGGACGCCCAATCGGTATACCGTTAGCTTCTCTATGATACTGTTCCAGCAGTTCCGGTTCTACTTCGGTCAGCACCAGCTCTAACACAGTGGAGTTTAGCAAAAGGGACACATACGCATAGTTTCCTCAATCCATATTGGTTGGCTGCCCGTAAACTCAGCCATTTGATTCACGTCCGGGAAGTAGAACTTTCCCTCCTCTGGTTTATTATCAGGAGTGAACATATTTTTTTTCCAAGGAGACCGAAGCAGTCCTTCCACAACAACCTCTCCCTGCGGTAGCCCCTCAGGCCTATCTTTTTGGTTTTTCAGAGATTTTGAAATCCAACCTCGACTGATGAGAATCGTGCTCTCCCCGTCTCCTCTTTCGAACGGCGTGACTACTAGGTATCCATCTTTACTGTCGTACATCCGGGGGCCAATCAACATTTCCTGATCGTGTCTAAAACGGCCCTTAGCATATACGCGACGATAGTCGAAATCGGATACGGCATCAGGATCGACGACAGGGGGTAGAGGGAGCGGGGGTTTAACGAGACGGTCTTCAAATTTTGTTATTAATTTGGTTTTCCAGTCAAGTCGCTGCACCTGCCATGTTCCGAGGGCGAAGGCAGTGATAGGAATAAGAGCTAGATCCATTATCATACGATTAGCACGATTCTACTACCTCACAAGAGTTATTTTCAGAGATTTGAGGGACAAACCAAGTAAAATCAATCCGGGACCATGTTTGTGGCCGGTTCGTACAAGCTTCGAAGGATTATCTGCAACGGAGATCCAGTTCGGGTCATCTGCCGGGGTATGTGCGAAACGGACTTGTTGTTGTTGTTGTTGCCGTTGCTGTCTCCAGCACCGCGAGCATATGTTCCGGAGACGATTGGGGCCGTTCTGGCGGAATGATTGATTGAATACGGAGGTTAAACTCCTTCGAAGAATAGGTGAGGATTTCATCGACTTCACCCCACGCCGGTCACCCCGCCAGAAGCCCGGAAAGAAGGTGTACGTTATAAAGAGCGGTTAGTTGTGCTATTTAGTAGAAGAATGGTAGCTCGTCTTCAAAAGTATGTCTGTCACGGCCGCAAACCCGCGAACTTGCCGCTTGACGATCGCCGATTTGAATTGCAGCTGACTAACTAACTTCGGATTAGTCGCACCCACTAGCGTGTGTTTCCCATCGATCTCCTGACACTCTTCTATATCAACGGAGGATGACGAGATTTGTGCCCGTTGTCTTCTGTTTTTCTCTATAAATCAGATTTGTTTGACAGTCGCACCATTACGTGGATGTTCGGAGTCTGACCATCAGCCTATATCCTACTGGTATTATGAACATTCCGGTGCCTGCCCGGAGTATATATGGTCCAAAATACCGACGCGGAGACACGAAGACATGCGCCATGGGCTTATTCGTAAAATGAGAAAAAGTAACCAAACCTGGCTCTCAATACCTGGTGACCAATGGATGTATATTAGGCATATACATAGGTCCCGTCTTACCTTTGTTAGAGAGTGAAGACTAGTATTACATTGGTCAATTGAGCAGAAAAGAAAGCATTTGATGCAATGTTCGGAGTTCTCCATATCCCGATCCACGATAGCACCGTCACGTTCAACTCTGGCTCGACTTTGTAGCCACATTGATATGGCGAGAATTTTTCATTTCCTTTTTTGCCCTTTCAACGACATCCACCCAAATTGGTGGCCTTGAGAGCCTGTCTTTTCCGACGTCTTCGGCTTCTAATCCCCATTGCAGTAAGTTATCCTCACTGGCCCATTCACCCATTCCCATCAGACCAACAGGGACTTTACCGGCGACATCTCGGTCCGCCTCTTCCCCTGCACCCTCCGAGCCTTCAGGCACGATATACCCTACCGGAACGCTCAGGGCAGGAGCACCTGTGAAATTCGCCATCCATACATATTCCATCGTCTTTAAGATATGGTTACCATCGTTAAGTCCATACTGCAACTCCGATTTAGAACGGATGGGCCACCCTGCACAACTGGTTGTAGGTGTAACAATGATCATTCCAGGGTATTCCTTCCACAGATGGGCGAGATGCTGCATTAAGAGTTGGCGTAGTTTTTGGGCTAGCAGAAAGTCAGTGGCTGGAGTGATGGTACCGAGACCGATCATTATTTGGTTTGCCGCAGTGAAATTGTCCGTGTTTGGAAGGAGCGTGGCAGCGTCAGTTAGAACAGTCATCGCGTGTGCAGTTTGACCCTCTACCAGGAAGGGGATTTCTATGGGCATGAGGGTATAATTATGGGCGGAAACAAGTTTATCCAACAGCGAGCGGCAGAGGCGCTGAATCGCCGGGGTTGATCGCGAGAACCACGTTTCGGGAATGCCTAGGATCTTATTCCTGGGCCGAAGCGGAGGCGATAGGGGAGGCGAGAGAGACGGAAAGTGGGATGAAGGGTGAGGCGTGCCGATCACATGGTAGAGAAGAGCAAGAGAGCGTATGTCAGCAGCAATTGGACCGTTTACGGCGCAAGTATTGGAATGGTTGCACCCTGGACGGTGCGAGAGCCTGCTATGTGTGGGCTTCAACCCATATACAGAGCAAAAAGCGGAGGGTATGCGGATACTCCCGCCGCCGTCGCTCCCTAAGGCCATGGGAATCAGGCCAGTGCTAACAGCATAGGCTGAGCCTGAGGAGCTTCCTCCAGTGTAGTACCGACTGCAGTAAGGATTACACGGCGTACCATAGATGGGATTGTTCCCAGATGTGTCTGCGAATATCGTGAGTAACTTACAAGGAAAAAACAGGAGAGGTTGGATGGATACCAAGGCCGAATTCGGGCATGGAGAGCTTTCCAAGAACAACAGCTCCAGCCTCTTCCAGCTGCCTTACACACCAACTGGTGATTGATTTCTCCGGCTCTGCCTCACCAGTATAGTCGTTCACGGATCCCAAGCACGTTCTGTAACCATCAATGTCGTATTCATCTTTGACAGCCGTGGGGACGCCGTCTAATAGGCCGAGCGGGCGCTTTCTCTTGTATCGCAATGTCGATGCTTCCGCTGCAGCCAGAACTAGATCAACCTTGGTGTCGAACCAAGCTAACGAATGCTCGCCTTGCGGTATAATATCGCGCCGAATTAGGGGAAGTATGGCCTTCACAACCGCTGTTGGCGTTAATTCACCTGACATATACATATTATGGTAGTCGTTAACCGAGTAGTATCTTATATGCTCCTTTTGTGATACAGGGTTTTTATCGGTGTGAAGCAAGAGGTCATCTTCCCTCTCTGCGCTGATGGGATCCAGTACAGGGATAACAGTGGGATCAAATCTAGGCTCATAGTCCTCCAGGTGTTCTCTGATACGACGCAAGTCTCCGAATCCAGCGTTAAACCATATAAACCTTCGAAGGAAGCGTAGCCTTTTGAACCTAAGTTCAAGTCAGTTGGGCATATCCCGCTCATATGGTCAATTTACCAACAAAAAAGCCCCAATGGTCACTACCAAACCCCTCATAGTAGGGTTTTGTTTTCTATCATTTTTGTACGGAACCTTGGGCCTAAGTAGTGTCAACGGTCACATAGTCGTCAGAATTGTTGTTTGGATGTGATATTGCCATGGGCCTACCCTTGTTTAGCTTCTGGATAATTCAGAAATCTCGGGCTGTTTTCTGAAGCCATGATTATCTTTTAGAAGTAGAAATAAGAGACTAATGGCAAAGAGGACATAATATCCCCAACGCCAGGCGTGTTCGTTTTGCGAATTGATGTCGATGGGAGATTAGTGCTCAATCCAGGGGTAATAATGGCGGTTCAGAAATCATGGTTGGGTTTCTGGGTAGTTAGTTGGATAAGCTCAGACATCCAGCGAGAAACAAACTCGATAGCTGGATCGATATCGTCGACGACGACCAATTTCCCTGGTCGAAGTCAACGCTATTTAAGAATCCGGGCCATACTTCCGTACAGCCACGAAAGGTTCAGACAAGGACGACGGGAGCCACAGGGAACGAAAATACGAATTGGGACAGTGAGGCATGGATGCATAATTTAAGTAAAAGCCAGCTGCTCTGACACCGATCGGTGAATTGTTCCTGGGCTCTAGTTCCTACTACGCATGTTGCGTCTCCAGAGTTTATCTTCAGTGTACGGAGTAACGATGAACCTATCACCAGTACGGCGTCCTGGCGGAGCATTAGCTCCGATAGATCGAATCACGAACCCTCGAGATCAACGTTGGAATTGGTCTCAGCTAAACCATAGCTGTCGTTTTTGGTGTACAACGGACAAGACGTGAAGCGTACAGTCGGACGGCTGGAGCGACAGCATACTAAGGTTTGATACGCAGCTATCAAGGTAGTTTAACTAGTTAGTGCGCTTGTTATGTAGACATTCTCGAGTGGCCCGTGCATCCCCGCATGGCACTTCCTACTCGACAGCCTAACGTGCGAGAAGAACCAGCGGGAAACAGAAAGTTTGACTGTGAATCGCCATCTTAGCCATGTTCTACGAAGGAGATCTTCAGAGTGGGATCACACTTGCCGTGCAACAGGCGAAGCAGGTCGTGTGCTTTGTTCGAGGTAAGGCCGCCGTACTGTGCGGGCTGCCGGGTCTTCGACCTATCTAACACGGTTTACTTCCCTTAATAGATGAAGGAGAAGAAAGCACGAGATGGGAGGATGAATACCTCGCAGATGAAGAGGTAAGAGTTGCAGTACTATGGTTTTTCCCTCAGAATCCTGCTAATCACCGTGCAGATAACTCAATTGTTAACATCAAACAGCGTAGCTCTGCGGCTCACTGCTGGTTCACAGGAAGCAGGCTTCTTAGCATCATTCTGTCCAATCAACAAGATACCCACGCTTGTTGCTATTAAGTAGGTCCTAAATTCCATTGGTTGCCTATGCTCGTTCCGCTAATTTTTGAAGGAACGGTGTTCTTCAAGAGTATATTGTGTCCGGAACGGCCGAGGACGAGTTGAAGAAACGGCTGAAAACAATACTAAACCCAACCCAAGTGCTGCAAGCATCACAAGCATCACAATCAGAAGCGCTTTCCCAACCGACGCATCAAGTCCCGACTCCCTCGCCAAGTAGCGACAATGTCAACACCCCTGCTCCAGAACCCGAGCCTTCGGAAGAAGAAACTCCCGCTGAAATCGCAAGACGCGAGAGCGTACGGCAGGGGAAAAGACGAGCTGCGTCTCCAGAACCGGTGTCCCGGCCTCGAGACCCTGCGGGAAATACACAGAAAATTTGGAGGCAACAGCAATTTAGCAGAGAACGACGGGAAAGAGAGGAAAGAGAGCGCGTATTAGCTTTGATACGACAGGACAAAGAAGAGCGGAGAGCAAGAGCAGAGCAGCAGAGATTGTCTCACACCCAACAGAGCGATTCCCAGGATACCGAACAGCGTCCCAGACCCATCACACAGCGCGATAGAGCATCCGAATATCGACTCCAGGTCCGTGTTTTTGACGGTAGTTCTATCCGATCAAAATTTTTCCCTACTCAGACAGTCCGTAACGATGTGCGTCCGTGGATTGATAGTCAGCGCACTGATGGAAACACGCCATATAACCTCAAACAAATCTTGACTCCTCTTCCGAACAAGACGATTTCCATTTCAGAAGAGAACCAATCTCTCAGTGACCTTGGCTTGGGTCCCACCGCTAACCTTGTTATGGTACCTATACACAGCTACACAGAGGCATACGCAACTTCGGAATCGTCTCTTCCGGTTCGGGGATTATACGCTGGATATAATCTGGTTACCGGCGCCGTTGGAACAGTTGCAGGCGCGTTGGGCTCTTTTCTTGGACTCACGCATGGTCAACCAGCGTCTCCGCCAGAGACTTCTAGCCGTGCTGAACAAGCAACCGGAGCTGGGGAAAATTCCGTACGCAACCCGCGTTCTCCTCGCTCTAACAATATAAGGACACTTTATGATGGGCCTTCCGATGAAGCGGATCGCCAGTTTTACAACGGAAATCAGGTAGGTCTACTTTTCAACGAGCGCAGTTGAGTTGTCTCAGATACGCTAATACCATATGCTCTCAGTTAAATTTTGAGCCAAGAATAGATCAGGATAAAAATGACTAGCTCTCCCTGATACTTTTTTAAATGCCTTTGGGTGCCTTGCCTTGCACTCAACTGGTATGACATGCTTTGTTTCCTTGGGACAACTCTGGCTATACGGATTTTGATAGCCGATGCGGATCAACGGCCGGAATGTTGTTTCATCTATGTATACTATTATACCCTCGGGGCTTTCGCTCACAGAGATACCATTATTAGGAAGTAGCTTCTATGATAGGAAAGGTAAGAGATTGATTGAGTGGAACGAGCTACATTAAATACTCAAGTCCAACTCACAGCCGGGAGAAACCCGACTCGCGGATATCTGTATGTGATTTGCTTATTGTACAAAATGGGGTAGTTTAAAAAGCACAGCCGATGATTGCTGTATGTGTATAGGTATCTGAATCAACGCTACGTAGTGTAGAAGTCGACCTTTCCTCCCCCAGCCATCAAGACCCGGGTGGTCTTGTCCATAATGCGATATGCTTAGTACTGCTTAGCAGCTTCTTGACAAGCTTTCTGTTAAAATGAACAAAAGAGCATTGATTAGCATCGTAGCGGTCAACAATTCCAATAAAGATGTCTTTCTCCACATACCAACTGATCCAAATACCATCCGCAAATGGACATATTTCCAGAGTGCTCATCCATGCAGGTACGGAACGCTTTGACATCGGTTTCGCACGCTTGAGATTGGCCCCAGCTGCTGGAGTTGCTCTGGTACAAACTGTTGTCCATAGGTGCGGACGAAGCGGGAGGAGCTTGAGCAGCCTCTGCCGGAGCGCTGGACGATCCACCAGTGAAGAAGCTGCCGACGGCGTGACCGATGGAGGACCCTACTGCGACACCACTATAAAGGGAGCGTTAGCGTACTGATACTTTTTTTTTTTCTTCGCTGGCCTGCCCTGCATCGCCGGATACGTGGCAACCTACTCAACGGTACGTTCGGGGAGACAGGATGTAACTTACGCGGCAGTGGAAGCCATCTGAGCAAATAGACCAGGTCCCTGGCTCTGCTGGACAGCCTGAGGCGGAGCTGCCTGCTGGGCTGCTGGAGCTGCAGGTGGTGGTGCGGCGGCCGTTGAAGAGGCACGATGCTGAGTCTGAGCTGGGGCGGCAGGAGCGGGAGTAGGTCTGGCTGGGGCACGGCGGGCCGGAGTGGGAGCGGCACCACGACGTTGGCGAGCCATCTTGATGTCTTCTGAGATGGTTGTGTTTTTAAAGAAGAAGAAGGAGAAGGCAGAATGGGTAAGGCGGAGTGGCTATGATGAGTGTCGAGGGATTTGGAGATCAGAGGGTGCTGAGGAATTTGAAGTAAGAAATCGGTATCGGAAAATTACATATCGGCAGGCGAAATGGAGAAATTCGGGCCGATGCTTTTAACATGACATTCTATTGGTGGAGAGTTGCTGAATCCGGGGCGTATTGTCATCGCCTTACAAATGATTCGACAACATTCTCAGAGGTTCAAACTTTCCAGAGGCAAGGGAGATCAGCAGGACCTGGGAGAGAAATTTAAAAAAAAAAAAAAAAAAAAAAAAGGGCGCTACATTAAACTTGACTGTGGGTATCTATCCATTGCCAGAATTAAATGCAAACTATCCATTTGCGAGGGAGATTCCCCGCTCAGCCATTCCTTGGAGCACTTCAGGGTGATAGGGCCAACACAGAGAGAGCAGAAATGGCCACAGTATCCGAACTCTGATTGAACTCGTTTGCACACGAACAACAAAACGGCAGTCTTCCCAGTTCTCTTTGGCGTTATAAATACCAAGAGCTCTGACCCTCGGCAAGAGGTTGAAGGCAAGTGAAAGCCGGGCGTGCTATACATCCTTGTCAGGCTAGAGGCTGACTGCTAATCTTGCGGTTTATTTTTTTTTTGCTTTCTCGGCCTTTTCATGCGCTTTTTCTCTCGCCTAGTCTTTTCCTTATTAAGTGAGCGCTTCTCAACATCTGCCACATCAGAGCGCCCCTGTCCTCGTCTCCTTTCCCTTGTTCGTTTACTGGCCCGGTTTCGCTTTTTCCCGGGTTCTCTGTTGGGATGGGCAGTCACTTCATGATCTCCTTCCCCGGTATTGCTGCTCGCCTCATACTCATTTCCTGTGTCGCCATCATCATTTTCCGATTCCTCCTCGTCCTCTGCAGGACGCTTCTGGGGAAGAGAATCAGCAGGAGTAGCAGCCGTAACTGTCTCCCCTTGCTTTCTAGCGAGTTGCGCCGCCCTTAGCTGAGCCATAGCTCGTTCTTTGGCCTCTCTTTCGGCTCTCTCTAAGTCAATTTTATCGTTCCCGGCCTTATATTGCAATCTGTCAGTGGGTCTTTATTCCAAGCATTCTCTCCATGGGACTCACGAGGCCGTGTTTTATGAATCTCGCCGCTGCTTGCTTATCAAGTGTCATAGTCGGCTTCTCTGGCACTGTTTCTAGATTCTTTATCTTTGCAAAGTACTGTTTCACTCGGGTCAATTCTTTAAAAACAGAGTGTTCCTTTGCATTTACGCCCTGTAGACGTAAATACGCTGTCCTATCGTCAGCTGTTATCCCATATTAACTCCGTAAAATAGTGCGAATTGAACGTACAAAAAAGAAGGGATTCAATCGTATATGTGATGAGTACATGCAGCTTCGCCTTGTCCATGACTGTCATTTTCTGGGTCGCTGTGGACAAGGTCTGGCTCAAGAGCGGCTCTAAAACTTCCTCCAGTTCATCAATATCGCCTTCCAGCTGGTCTCCCAGCGGCGTCAAATCTGTCATCTCCATGGCTGCGGAGTTGTGCATAATATATTTTGCGTGAACTTCACGCGGTCTGGTGAGTTAAGACAACTTTTTTAGCAAACCCGAATTCAAAACTGTGACAGCTTAGAGCGCTAGGCTGAATATGATCTAGCTCCGTCACGACGAGATCCTCCAATCAGCGACGGCATCAAACCTCAAAAGGCTTCCCAAATCTCCCTTTAACCAATGCTTATCTTGCGGAGGAGGTGATAGCCCAAGTGAATTACAAGCGCATATTCTTACTTTTAAAATCAAGTTTTCCACAATGTTGCGGGTATCACCTTTGTCCTTTAGGTGAGAACACGACGTTGTTCTGTGTTGAAAATGAGTCCGGTGCGGCATACTCCTCAGCCCGCTCTGAGGTGGTGCCTGTGCCATCGGACCTTATTATCGAAGCTCTCTTTTAACAAAGGCCGGAGTTTTATGGTCGGTCCAAAGAGGCAAATTGAGGCACAAGATGAAGGCCCAATCCCTGAGCCGGGCGTACGCAACCCAATATCAAGAAGGATACATGTCCTGGGAATTGGAAATATAGGAGGCTTCGTTGCGCACTCAATTGCTTCATTGCCAAACAGGCCTCCAATTACTCTGCTTCTACATAAGGTCGAACACTATTTTGCGTGGAAGAAGTATGGGAAACGTCTTACGTTAGTCAAGAACGGAATTGCCGAGCCGAGAAGCGGCTTCGATGTCAACGTCCTGAGGGACGGAATCTGGTATGAACCGTATAAGCCTTCTGAATTCAAACCCGGGGAACCCGAAAATGCACAAGGTGTGCATCAAGGCAGGACAGATGAGCAGTTCATTGATGTGAACAACGAAAAAATCGACAGTCTAATTTTGGCGGTCAAGGCGACTCAAGTCGAGCAGGCGCTGAAGTCTGTACGTCACCGACTTACTCCCCAGTCGGCGATAGTGTTTATTCAGAACGGGATGGGCATTCGTGAAGAAGTCAATGAGAAAATCTTTCCGGATCCTGCTACAAGGCCGAATTATATCCAGGGCATTACATCGCATGGGCTCTATTACACGAAAGCTTATCACATCACCCACGCTGGAGTTGGAACATCCGCTTTCAGTATCGTGTATCCGGAACGGCCACGTGCACCAGTTGACGAGGCGGGAAATATTAAGCCTGGGGAGAAGTTTAACGACAGAGATTATTGGGCTATCTCATCGATCTACCTCACCAACACGCTAACTCGTTCGCCCGAGTTAACTGCAATTCGAATCAACAAGAATGAAATGCTTCAATTTCAACTTGAAAAGCTTGCCATCAACTGTGTAATCAACCCACTCACTGCTCTGAACGACTGCCAGAACGGCGATCTCCTTTACAATTACAATGTTTCCCGAGTGCAAAAACTATTACTCATCGAAATATCTACCGTTATTCGTGCTCTTCCCGAACTGCAAGGCATACCTGGTGTTATGGCTCGATTTTCACCTGAAAGATTACGTACCCTGGCGGTCAGCGTCATGCATAAGACTGCAGAGAATACGAGTTCAATGCTGCAAGATATGAGAATGGGAAAAGAGACAGAGATCGAATACATTAATGGGTACATTGTTCGACGAGGAGAAGAGCTGGGTGTTAAGTGCGCCCTTAATTATATGCTTGTTCAGATGGTACTGGCGAAGACGAGGATGCTTTCGAAGAAGATGCAGGGCCAGATTCCACTTGATCCCTCGGTACCGAAGTAAAGACCGGCCCGCTGTCTAGTTTACGGAGCCGACTAGAAATATCGGCTCGACTTGATATCGTTTATGTCATTCCTATGGCATTTTGTGCTGGCGCTAGACTCGATTGATGTGGTTATTTGTATATCACTTTTATTGACTCTCAAGTTGACGGCTCTAACGAATCCAATGCGACGCTGCATAATTCTCTTATCTGCTTCCATCGCAAAATAATGGATTTGAGCCGATTAGCCGTTTCGTATATACCACTTCTAACCATGCCTTCTACCCTCGCAATCGCCAAATCGGCCTCGTCACGATATTTGCGTATCCAGCTAGCCACGATTCTGTCCGTTTTCTCCGAGTCAAAGCTGGATGGGATGGTACCTCCGACATACAAACTCCAGTCGTCTACAGACATATACGTCAGTGAAGCGGCCACCTCGGTGCGAAAACATGGACCGGCACGTGTGACTTGATAGTTGCTTTTCGGTACATCAGCATTAGCATTGCAGGAGATAAGCTTTCACTCGTGTCGTGAGGGTTAGATTTACCCAAGATAGTTATCTTCTTTGAGATAGCGTCTCTTTATCTTATTGATATCCTGGAGCACAATGTCATCCAAGAAAATGGCGTCCCATTTATTTTCATCCGGTACAAATCCGTCTATATTTTTCATGGCTTAGACAGGGAGATATTGTATATACATGTGGAAGCTGCTCACTTACAATCCGTTAGTAGGACATCGCTTGTATGATTCCCATAGCACACGAATACCTCTTCTCCTTTCGCTAGAAATGTACGACTTCATCAGATTCAGCGTCGGTAGTTGGGTTCAAATCCATACCGTAGGATTTTGTTGCTGTAAATGTATATCCATCTCCATCAAAGCTAGCTTTGCACTGCACGTCACAACGTGTACAAAAATGGATCAGACCGGATTGCTTAGAGCTGCAAAATATACTAAATTTTTCAATAAAAGGAGGGAAAACCGGTGGCCTACCCCAGGGTCATTGCTTGAATGATTGAAATAATCGGCAAACGGACACAATGCCATCGCATCATTACGGTCTTCCGGCACTTCTGAATCTTTCGCTACATAAAAGAAACATCTTGTATGTGTGGCAAACCAATAATAAGTGAATATTTCCAGGTTTATACCTGGACAAGCCAGTTTCACGCGGCTGAAAGCCTTTCGGAACCTGCTACGCTGATTTTCGAGGAGGTTCTGGTGGTCAGGGGTGTAATCACCAGAAAATCGACCGACCCTATTCGATAAGTTGAAGTGACCAGATATGGAGGGAGGCAATAAAGATGGAAAAACCTCCTGTCCTCGCCCTGTGGTTTCCCCTTGGCCTTTGAGCTCATCGCCCGGAGTCCCTATGAGATATTTTGGCCAAAGTAGCGGGATTGAATCCTCAAAATCCCGCATGGTGGGCCATGTTGCGCGCCATGGAGCATACCTGGACCGCGCGTCATCATCACAGGCTAGATATGCGGCAAATATGCCCTGGACAGGAGTGTCTCCTTGGAACTTCTCCCTGAACGTCGAGGGAATTTTGTCTAGTGTTAGAAGGCTGGATGTTGGAACAGAGACGATTGTTTCTCCAGCCTAAACGAAAGTAGTTAAAACATTAGCTTTCGAAACAGAAACAGAATCAAAACACAAAAATATATGCTCGAAACTCGGCCAAACAAGGGGATGGAGGACGGGTTGAGGACGAAATCTTGAGGAAGCGATAAGCGTGCAGATCCCATACATCAATGCCCCTTAATGCAGCAATGCCTATCCCTCTACCTGGAAACCTAACAGCAGCTACGCCGTTGATCTGTATTCCCTGATCTTTGGCCCACTGTGTGAATTCTTCATGCTTTTTGCCTGCAGAGGCAAAAGTCTCAGGGGCCATTGTGGTAACCACAGCCACGAATCTCAGTGGACTACTGTGGAGGATAAAAGATAAAGGACGAAAGAATCAAGTAATTTTTAATGGTTTCCATTTTCCCAGTGTAAAGCATTGAAAGAATCAATAACAAGGTGCGGGAGTATGCAGGATGAGTAGATTTGGCTTCGAGCCACGGACTTTTGCGGAGTTATGCGCAAAGACGCTAACTTAACTAGTTCGTTACGGCGCTCGCCAGGGACCAACGATGCTGCAGGTGCCGATCGCCGGGATCGTCCCATCACACCTTGCTCTTCGGCTGGTGCTGCGGCGCAGATTTGGCCCTTCTACAATCTCGCTCCTGGGGTCAGTTGTTCGATAATGGCAATAGCAAAGTCAGTGAGAGCGAGAGCCGTGGGCTTGCGCTCTTTACGAGTCTTATGCGCACAGCGAAGCGTTGCCCGCGAATTCTCCGTTCTCAATCGCCCTCAACCAAATTATCCGGGACATATACCTTTGACACCGATAGAGCGGGGAGCTCTAGCAATTGGGTCGGCTGTGGGATCACTGTTGAATCCTCGGCGGGGAGGTAACTTTTTTTCAATTTCTTCCAATCCCTTGCCTTCAAGCTAGGAATATGCGACCTAACGAACATGCAGATCTAATAGCAACTGTCGGCGAAACCACCGCAACGCCATTCTTCATCTATCGTCTCCGCGATGCCATGCTCGCGGACCCCACCGGCCGACGAATCCTCCGTGACCGCCCCCGAATAACCTCACAGACACTTTCCCTTCCCTACCTCCGCAGCCTGCCTAAAAACACCGTTGGGTACACCTACGCTACCTGGCTCGACCGGGAGGGTGTCAGCCCAGACACCCGCAGCAGTGTGCAGTACATCGATGATGAAGAATGCGCCTATGTAATGCAGCGGTATCGCGAGTGTCACGATTTCTACCATGCAGTGACAGGCCTGCCGATCGTGGTGGAGGGTGAAATCGCACTGAAGGCGTTTGAGTTTATGAACACGCTGATTCCAATGACTGGATTGAGTGTGTTTGCGGCCATCAGGCTGAAACCGGAAGAAAAGCAGAGATTTTGGAGTATTCACTTGCCTTGGGCCATTAGAAGCGGCTTGGCGAGTAAAGAGCTGATCAATGTTTACTGGGAGGAACAACTAGAAAGAGATGTGAATGAATTGAGGGAGGAACTCAATATCGAGAAGCCTCCGGATTTGAGAGACATAAGGAAGAAAGTTAGAGAACAGAAGAAAGCGGCAAAAGAGGCAGTGATAAAGTCATGAGTATGTATTTGTGACCGGGGTATTTGTACTATAGCATGGCGTTACGGGGCATGGTTCGAATCTCGCATATTGGGTAATCTGCCTTTCCTCTCTGTTCATTATTCAAGTATGCATATTTAGAAGCTGACAGCACTCAAGCTGAGTCAAATGATCATCCATGGTGGCAAATGCAGTCGTGAAAGTGTCAAATGGGTCCGGTAATCATCACAAATCCAATAAGTCATCATCGTCATCCCATCCGCCTTTTCGACGACTGATGATAATCTTTTCCTCTTCCTTATTCTCTGCGACTGCATTAAGCAGGTCCTTTAGCTGATCTTCCGTAACCTTTGCTCGGAGTTGCCCAGTTCGTGCGAGCATGATCAGCCGATTTTCGACATCGGTGGCACGGGTTTCTTTGACCATGCGAATGCGGTTTAAACGGTCAGCGGCTTCTGGGAGGAGGATCTGGGATAAGATAGCTTGACGAGCATCGGCTGTAGAGCGTGTGAGCGGAAATTGTTAATGAAAGGGTTTTACGCCGCTTTGTCGAGTATTATCACGAACACAGGCTCTGGAAGGAGGGATACATTATTACCTTCTTGTTGTCTTCAGATGAGTGCGTTAGCACAGTGAATAATACTGAGCAGGGTCGCAGAAGGTCCTTTTTTTTTCTTACCTTCGCTGTTCTTCTGGGTTGGGGGCGCCAGCTCCACCAGCACCCCCTTGTTGTTGTAACTGCGCGAGCCGCGCTCTTCTGATCTAAAAGTGAGGGTTTTAAGCACGGATTTCCTTTTTTTTTTTTTTTTTTCTTGTTGGTTTTTATCAGCCAAGCATACCTCTTCAAGCTCTGAGTCGGCCATCTGGAACGAGATAGGGACTCCGTCTGGTCTCTTGACGCAACGGGATTCTTGTTTTTGCTTTGTTCGTATTGAATCGCCCCGGTAGGGAGGGGTTACTTCGAAGTCAGAGCCTTGACTGTTTGCCTCGACGACAGCGTCGTATTGGCGGCGGAGGAGACTTTGACGACATTTTTGTTAGCCTCGATGCGTGATGATCTTCTGAACCCGGACCCCGCAGTCACGGTTAACTAGCGCGGCGGGTCAGTTCTTCGAGAAGGCTTCCTTGTCACAAACCAGCAATCGATCGATCGATAAATAACTCCTACGTAAATAGGCTTGTTTTCTGACCTATCTCCAGGCTGTTGTTGCTGTGCTCATGTCGATCACAGCTAGCTTCTCCAAAGTATGTATGTAGCTCGATCCCGCGACAAGAGTCTCCGACTTGCCCGCCCGGTGAGCGAGTCACGCCGTCCATGAAATTTTGACCGACTAAACTAATACTAGTTACATAAGCATCAGGGTGCTTGGGCGCACGCACCGGCGAGCTTGTGCATCGAAATAAAGGGTGGGTGAGACCAGGTTTCACTGCCACTCGGCCCATGGGAGGAGCTTGCATTTCTCCTGTAACCTTCCCACAGGCTCTCCGTAAACCTGAGTAACCGTGTTCCAGCGCTTCCCTTGTTCTTGACAATCCCAACGTCTCTACCCGCTCTGGCCCCCATTCCTCTGGCGGATAGCCACAGACCTTCATTATGTACTGTGCAGCTGCAGCGTGACGAGCCGGCGGCGCCCAGCAACGAGCATCTCCGCAGCTGAAACTGTTTGCACGCTTTACCCGGGCTCCACCTCGCGAGCTAGCTCGTCACGCTTTGCCTGATCGGTGACCCTGGACTTTGCCTTAAGCCGCCCTGGTTTCCCTCGCTCTCCCGCTCACCTCACTCACGGCCGTTCGCCTCTCGTCTTTCCCCTCCGACAGAAACCACATTGTCCGTCTCTCGACCCTTTTTGCACTTGTCTTGTCGGAGGGAAGAGGAGGAAACCGTTCCAATCACCACGTCGGTCGTATCCTTCTCTTTGGACAATTCCCGAAAGATGGTTCCTCTTATTGGTTAACCCGCGAACCGCCGAAGCTCACAACCGCACCTCACCTGCATCATCATCATCATCATACGCTCATTTGAACGAACCAGTCATTCTGAACCTTAATCCCGATCGCAGCACCACAGTCATTCCTTTGTCATACAAACCATGGCCGAGTCAGTTGTTCCTACTAGTCCTTTTCTTCTCCATTCGGTCCTCCCGGCTTCTTTTTCATCAGCCCTAACCGCTCGATAGATTAATGTCGCTTCATGGGTGGTCTCACCCTCCCCTTCAAACGGAGTCCGCTGTGTCGGAACGGCCAGAGAAACGAGAGACACGCTCCACTTCGAAGCTCCGATCCCTTACCTCCAGCAAAACAGTCTTTCGAGCCAAGTCAGCCAATGCTCTGTCTGACATGTTGGGTGGCTCGAAAACAGCCAAGCCCCAATCCTTTGAATCTGATTCCTTGCTCAATACACTGCGTGATCCTAGAACTGCGAGTACCACGGACTTGTCTCGAACTGCCGCCTCGTCTCCAAGGCATCCAGACCTGAGCAATGAAGTGGCTGCGTTGAGCGATAAGCTCATCCAAGCAATTAACAACCAAACAGTTCTTGACGATACCTTGGCGGCAACCCGTCAAGAACTAGAGTTATCTCGGGAAAGAGTTCTTCAATTAGAGGAAGAAAACAAGAAACATCAGGAAGACATTTCCAATGGTATATTGATCCGGCACGACAAAGTGGAGTCTGAAAAAATGCAGCTCAAGAAAGAACTGGAAGAAGAAAGGGGCCGCAGAATGATTGTTGAGAGGGAAAAGAAAGGAATTGAGCAAGAACTGGCAGATCTAACTGCAGCTCTGTTTGAAGAGGCCAATAAGGTATGTATTCACTTCTAAAGTGAATAAGACCTGAATATATTGGATTAGTTAGTCTAACATGAATTGTAGATGGTTGCTGCGGCAAAGAAAGAGCGTGAAGCGGTTGAAAAAAGGAATGAGCAATTACAAGCACAGATAAAAGACACAGAAACGCTACTGGCGTCGCACCAAGAACAGCTGGCAGAGCTAAAGTTGGTAATGCAGCACATGCACAGTGACAGAGATGACAGTGACATGCGCACTGATCCTTCAACTGCCCCAACTTCACCAGCTGCAGTCCAATCGCAAGGAAACTTAGGCCGTCTGCTCGAAGCTATGAATTTGTCTCCCACTACACCTGGTGCAGGAGACATATCCCCAGCACCTTCAACGAGTTTCTCTCACCTGATAAAATCTGTCTGCCGAACGGACATTCAGGCCTATGATGATTTTCATGCTTTACTACATCTGTCCACAAGTTCTAAACCACCAAGCAGGGTGGTCAGTGGTTCTTATGCTGGACTGAATGTCATAGGTCTCGCAAGCCTGGCCGGAAACTACACCTCTCCACAACACCAACATCGCTCCAGTGCCCCTGCAAATACGCCCTCTGCAGTTAATTCTTCGCCTAACGGCAGTTCCGCGTCTCCTCGCCAATCCACTTCATATACTGCCCTTAAAGAGTCAAAGTTCTATAAAAGGGTAATGACGGAAGATATCGAACCAACGCTGAGACTTGATCTCGCACCTGGTATATCCTGGTTGACAAGGCGATCTGTGATAAGTAGCATATGTGATGGAGGGTTGGTAATTGAGCCAATCCCATCTGCTGCTGTCAAGTACTCCCCGCCATGTGCTCTATGTGGTGAGAAACGAAGCGACAATGATCATGCACGGACGCACCGTTTCCGGACCTCTGACAACGATTCGGCCCAAAAGCATCCTCTTTGCCTACTCTGCCTTGAAAAGATGAGATCATGTTGCGATTTTGTTGGCTATTTACGGCTTATTGTTGATGGCCATGTCCGCATTGGAGATGAAGAGGATGAAAAAGAGGCGTGGGAGGAAACTGTCCGTCTCAGAGAACGTATGTTCTGGTCGCGAATCGGGGGCGGCGTCGTTCCTACTTTCATCAAGGCGGATTCTTCCGAGAAGGACCCTTCCATACGAAACATTGACTCTTCTCCAACAAAGAAAAGTTATGGAAATTTAACGGACGGTGACCAGCCACTTGTGTTACGCAAGCGAGATGAAGATGGTGCCACTCACAACAGGGTGTCGCCCGAAGACCCATTTGTCTCTCACACGAATAGGGCATCCATCGGAGGGACTATCATCTCTCGAGAAGAAACTGTGCAACCAGAAGCGAAAAGTGAAAAAACTTTGAATGAGCCTGTGAGCGGCACATCCGATAATAACAACCACGCTCAACACGACGATAATCCCCCAGGTCGTCTTCCGAAAGATAATATCGCAACTTCGACAGAATCCAACCCCGATCCTGCACTTATAGGATCCATCGAAGCCAGTGCTATCGAGCCGAAGCTCAAAGTGACTATACCAGCGGCAGTTTAAAACATCCCTAATCCATTGAACCGTCACCCTACCAACATTGACGTCATTCCATTCTTCCCGAAGCTTTTAAGAATTTCGCCCATCAGGAACTTGATGTTCTCATTACTTCCAATTTCCATACTGGTGCTGTGCACTGATTTATTCACTTTAATGTTAAATATTTTAATAGCTTCTGAAACGCCCGCAGCGCATCCATGGTTGCTTTCAATGTTGATCAAGCGTCAGGGCACCCAGCTGCATATGCCCACTTCTATACTGTTTCCATTTTTATATCTGATTGTCTTTTTCATCACTTCTTTCCGCCTTCCAAGTGGTGATATGGAGTACAAGTTTGAGGCAATGAAACCTCTTTTTGCATGGCTGCACAGCCCTTTCTCTGTCAATTTTGCATTGATGTCAATACCTATTGAAATTCCACTGCATTGTATTGCACTTCTTCTTTCCATTCCGGCCTCCAACTTCGGGACTACTTGCAGAATGGAATGGTAACTACACATAGGTTATATATTTCGCTTATCCCCCCTTTTCCTTAGAACATCGGACTGGGAGGAATTTCTTTATTTAAGATTGCATTAGGAAGCTGGGAGAATAAGTGAGAGATTAGAATTCTTGTATATATACAAATATTAGCACTTTTTGGAGCCCATCTCCCATTTTCGGACCTAGGTAATAATAAGGAAATCTTTATGAGGGCCTCTACTACTGTATTCTTTGATCTTAGCCGGGATCGAACAGAGTAGTCCATAATAAGATGTGTCTGGAGAAAAGGCACTTGTCCCCGGGCGAGGTGTAATATAAAAGGGGCCGAATATTAAAAAAGGGTTGGAATTGATATGCAGAAGTTTGATTCTTGATTGCCTTCTGAAGTGTAGCAGAGACAATTGGGAAACCCACAATCAATAAAACAACCTGTGGCCTTCCTTCCCGATCCAGATTGATATGTACTTAAAAGCCAATTCATACCCATAACGTAGAAAGCGAAATAACCCCAGCAAAACGAACAAAGCCTGTATATAAAGTACAATTTTCGCTTCAACACTTCCCCCTTCATTGCTTGAATTTCTGGTGGATCTGCCGAATCTGCTCCTCGATATTTATGGGCTGGCCAGGTGGTGGCGGACCACCAAACCGCTGCTGCATTCCTGGCGGTGCGCCTTGCGGCCCAGCACCATAGCCCGGCGGAGCTGGGACTGAGCCCGGAGCAGGCGCGGTCATCGGCATGGGCATGGGCATCCCTGAAGTGTCAACTCCGCCGCTCATAGCCATTCTCTTCCTTCGAGCTTCTTCTTCGGGGTCAACGGCGGATCCATCCAATTGCCCGGGCTGAGGATTGTCGGGAGTGATCACCTGGTCGAACACGTCACTTCGCTGGCTGGCGAGACGCTTGAGATTATTTGCCACATCCGCGGTTGATAGGTTGGTAGTTGCGTAGCGGGCTTCGGCCTTTGCGCGCTGTTCCTTCCACCGTGGATCAAGCAACTCAATGCGCATGTGTTGTTCCATTTCTGCGATGGGGATTTGTTGTTTGCAGTTTGGACAGATGGAGGTTGGGACTGTGGTGGTGTTAAGCCGTTTGGCCTGGGCACGAGGGACGTAGTCGGAGCGGATGCGCATGGGTGGCTGGCCGGCGACAGGAGGTGGAGTTGGCACTGCGCGGGCTTCGGGTTCGGGAACTGCAGGGATTGGGACGGGCGGAGTAGGAGTTGATACTGGTGTGGCGGTTTGTGAGGATACAAGTGGAGGTTGAGGAACGGGGACGGACGGTGCAAGGTGAGTCGGGATGGGGGATGGTGCGTATGTAGGTTGTTGCGGTGGAAGGTGTGAGGTGGTGGGATAGGCGTTGTAATAGTTTTTGGTTTCATCATCCGTAGGCATGGCTTCTTCGATGCGCCTGTTTGCTGGTGCAAGAGAAACCATAGCCTTTTGCTCCAGGGATGCAGTCTGAAGGTCGTTTAGTGATGTAGGTGGCGGGAGCTCAGCGTGATCGTCAGTTTCTGTAAATAAGACGGTTTCGACCACCACGAAATCATGCCAGTCTATCTGGGCATATGCTATTCTTTCTTGCTCTTCCTCCTCTTCCTTCTTTTGTTTCTGTTGCTCTTGGTATTTGACCCATTCTGCTCGTTGTTTCGCACGGTCAAGGATGTGATACTTATTCTTTACGTTCTTTTCCAGATCAGCTATGCGTTCCTTCTCCGCCTTGGCAGCGTCAGCGCCATTTATTTGGAAAAGTTCCGCATATTGATCTACAAGCCTCGTAAAGAATTGATATAAACTGTGCTGCGGCCGTAGGAAATCAAACTGGTAATTTCTCGTTTCACGTTGCGATAGCGCTGTCATGAAGGATTTCCCTCTCTTGGCGACAAACAGTGCCGTCAGCTTGACTACCTCAAGATCCAAGGCATTTATGTTCGGCATACGCGCAGAAAAGTGGAATTCTGGAGGCGCCTCTGGGCCCTTGGGCTTCTCTTCTTCAGGCACTGCCACTGGCTCGCCGGCCCTTCCAGCCGATACCGCCGTGCCTCTCCCGGCTTTGATTTCGTTAAGGCGCCAGTTGTAGAACGCTGCGTAGGGATCGGCGGGGTTCAAGAAGGAGAATTTAGGGTTGTTCCTTTCCTTCTCGCGAACGCGATCTAGAGGTCTTGAGTCAGAGAACTCGTGATTAGACACGCAGCTCATTGGCAGAAGCAGACGTACCTTCGAAGACAAATCCATTCCGCGCCACAAAGCCTGCGGTTTTCTCAATAATAGCTGGTGGCACATCAGTTGCAGCCCTGTTGAGGAACCCTGTCGAGATGGCACTCACTTCTGATGTCCTTGGGGGGCACAACTACGCCTTCCGGAGGCTTGCTCACCTCCTCGAGGAGCTCCGCGGGCGTAGAGGGTCCATTTACTGCAGCAAGCGTCATTTTTACCCGATGTTGCGGCCGTTTGTCCGTCCTGGGGCGGCTTGGGGGCGATGTCAAAAGCTGATGCTGCGGCTTCGTTTCGGGAATTTCACGTGTCTACTAGCAGGCGTCTGACTAAGCGATGTCTCCGACGGCCGCCCCTTTCAGTCGAGGCCACCGCGACGCCCAACTCACTCCGACTTTCGCTCACGCCAATTCACTTGTCTGGAGGGAGCATCATCTTCTATTCTCCCTCTCATTCTTACTATGATATTTTGTGACCCTTTCTTGACTTCAGACTATCGTTAATCTACGTTTTCCTTGTGCAATCTTCAGCTTCAGCCTCCAAACCTCCTTGGCTCATTTCTACCAATGTTTTCATATGATCTTCACTTTCTTTAACGACAGTAATAGTATCTAATCTTCATAATGCCTTCGAAATCCTCTAAAGCCGGGTTGGAGGCTAAATCCCCCTCTCGGCGGAGCAGCCGGTCTCCTGGTCGTTCTCCCGGCCCCAAGAATCGGCGTAAGGCTGCCGCCCAAGTGTCGGACTATACATCTGAGGGCGTGCAAGACTATGACATTTTTGAATTGCCCAAGTCCGACTACAAATTAATGCTCTGCATTACGGCGCTTGCAACAATTGTACGATTGTTCAGGATCTACCAGCCCAGCAGTGTCGTATTCGATGAGGTCCAGTAAGTCTTCGCTTTTGTTTCCCCGCGCTTTTGAGCCCTGCGCTCACAAATCACTCTCTTTATAGCTTTGGCGGTTTTGCGATGAAGTATATAAAAGGGAAATTCTTTATGGACGTCCACCCGCCATTGGCGAAATTGCTTATTACTCTTGCCGGCTTCCTTGGTGGATTCCGTGGTGATTTCGACTTCAAAGAAATTGGCAAAGATTATTTGGAACCTGGAGTTCCTTATGTTGCAATGCGCATGCTACCGGCGGTTCTCGGGATTTTATCTGTTCCTACTATGTTTTTCACCTTAAAGGCCTCCGGTTGTCGGACTATAACCGCCTCCCTCGGAGCGCTTCTTGTAACATTCGGTAGGCTTCCACTCGAGCAGCTGCTAGTACCCAATCCCCTGCTAACCTGTTACAAAGAGAACGGATTAGTAACCCAGTCTCGATTTATCCTTCTTGACTCTCCATTGGTCTTCTTTACGGCGTTAACAGTGCTTTCATTCACAAGTTTTACAAATCAGCATGAACAGGGACCGTCAAAGGCATTTGGGCCTGCATGGTGGTTCTGGCTCACTGCTACTGGGCTTTTCCTAGGTGCCACTCTCAGTGTCAAATGGGTGGGTTTGTTCACAGTTGCATGGGTTGGTAGCTTGACAGTTCTTCAGCTCTGGGTGCTTCTAGGGGATACCAGGACCGTTACAGTGGTAAGTAATTTTTAGCTTATTGAGCACTTGAGGAACATGATACTAAGTACAGCTGCTAGGATATCTGGTTCAAGCACTTTTTCGCTCGAGCGTTTTGCTTGATCATCATCCCTCTTACTATGTACCTTGCAATGTTCGCCATCCATTTTCTCTGTCTAGTAAACCCTGGGGAAGGTGATGGTTTCATGTCCTCAGAGTTCCAGGCAACACTTAATTCCAAGGGAATGAAAGATGTGCCTGCCGATGTTGCATTCGGCTCTAGGGTCTCGATCAGACATCACAACACGCAAGGTGGCTACTTGCATTCCCATAGTCACATGTATCCAACGGGAAGCAAGCAACAACAAATTACACTATACCCTCACAAGGACGAAAACAATATTTGGATAATGGAGAACCAAACACAGCCACTTGGATCCTATGGTCAAGTTCAAGGCCCTCATGCATGGGATAACCTCACTGCTGGTTTTATTGAGAACGGTGCTACCATCAAACTCTATCATGTTACCACTGACCGAAGACTCCACTCTCACGACCACAGGCCCCCAGTCACCGAAGCTGACTGGCAGAATGAAGTCTCTGCTTATGGTTACGAGGGCTTTCCCGGCGATGCCAACGATCTATTCCGTGTTGAGATTGTGAACTCTCTTTCCAAGGGCGCAGAGGCGAAGAAAAGGCTCAGGACCATTGAGACTAAGTTTAAGCTTGTGCATGTTATGAGTGGTTGCGTTCTGTTCTCGCATCCAGTCAAGCTCCCGAGTTGGGGTTTTGAGCAGCAGGAAGTGACCTGCGCCAAAGGTGGTTCGCTGCCCAATAGCATCTGGTATGTCGAACATAACGAACATCCAATGTTCGGACCGGATGTGGAGAAGGTCAATTACAGACGCCCTGGTTTCTTCGCCAAGTTCTGGGAGCTTCAGCGCGTCATGTGGAGGACCAATGCTGGTTTGGTGGAATCGCACGCTTGGGATTCTCGACCCACCTCTTGGCCACTTCTGTTACGGGGCATCAATTTTTGGGCCAAAAGCCACCGTCAGATCTATCTCATTGGGAATCCTCTTATTTGGTGGGCGTCTACCGCTTCAATCGTGGCATACGTGATCTTTAAAGGGCTTGCAGTGGTTCGATGGCAGCGAGGTTTCGGCGATTATCACAATGTCAATTTCAAGCGCTTCGACTACGAGATTGGCCAGACAGTCTTAGGCTGGGCTTTTCACTACTTCCCATTTTATCTCATGGCCCGTCAGCTTTTCCTACATCATTATTTGCCGGCCCTGTACTTCGCTATTATTGCATTCTGTCAGATCTTCGACTTTGTCGCGAACCGGTTGACTCTTTGCGGTTCAAAGAAGAATACCATCGCCGGTAGCGTGTTCTTTGTTTTGTTTTTGGCCGCAAGCATTGCAACATTTACGTTATTCTCTCCATTGGCATATGGCAACCCATGGACCCAGGATGCTTGTCGCAAGGTTAAGCTGTTGAGCTCATGGGACTTTGATTGCAATACCTTCTATACAGACGTAAGTCCCCCGCAGTGGAAGGCTCCCTCGCGTGGCGTGAAGTAACGAATACTGAACCGGGTTAGTTGGCCCAATATTCCTCTATTGCGAACGTCGGCTCATCCCAGCCAAAGGCAACAGTAACTCCTCCGAAGGCGCCTGCGCAGGAACCGGCTCCCCAACAGCAAAAGCAGCCGCAGGAGCCACCGCAGCGAAATGGACAGCAGGAACAGCAAAAAGAAAAGGAGAAAGAGCCTGCTGAAAAGGCAGAGTTCACGATGCCCGCAGGCCAACGAGTTATTAATAGTGAAGAATCCGTGGAATACCGCGATCAAGATGGGAACCTTTTAGACCCAGAACAGGTTGCCTCTATGGCAAAGGCTGGTAATGTATCCTTTAAGACCAGGTATGAGACACGGACCAGGGTGATCGATGGACAAGGACGTGAGGTCAAGCAAAACGTTGCTCCACCACATCCGGATGTCGAAGGGCAAAACCCCGAGACTGTCGGAAAGGACAACAAAAACATTCCGCGAGACAAGCCTGCTTCCGTACCTGGTGATGAAAAATCCGTGCCGCAGGAAGACCAAAAACCAAAACCCGCCAGTGAGGGAAAGGAAGCCACCAGAAATGCAGATGAATTGTAATAGGTCTTTGGACTTTCCATGTTTCTAAGGTTTTTATTCATACAGCGATTGGTGTGGATGCGAAATGAGGTCTGAATTGGATGCTGTTGGTCACGGCTGGCGGGTTTGTTTCTAGGGAGGAATGGTGTCATAAATATGGCGTAACATGTACAATCACTAGATCAACCGCTCTTTCATGAAAGCAGACAGACATTATTCAAGGAAATTGTATCAAACGATTGGCGCACCGAGATGTTACATATGATTTTATTTACACACAATGTTTGCAATTGCGTCAGAGAACTCGATATCACATTCCCCGCTGTGTTTTCAGGCTATAGAATACAGTTGACATCTTAGTAGTCCTTTCCATACTTGTTGAATCGGTCGTGCAAGTCCTGCAGGTAGAGTTAGCACGGTCGCCATATATTCACGGGAAAAGGAAATTCGGGCATACCTTTGGCAATGTGACGTTTGGAATGACAACTTCGTTCAAAGCACTGGGGGCGGACTTGAGAGGCTTGTTCTTGTCGCCATGAGGATGGTATTGATACTTGAAGTTCCCTTGTGCCTCAACATCCTTCTCGTCAACCTCCCAAGGCATGGCACTCTCTCCGATTCGAATGTTGCTCTCGGAGGTAACGGTGGTGGGAGACCTGCCAAAATACCATCCCGCAAGCCCGAAGGCGCCGGCCATGACACCGAGAAGGAGCTAGATCGAAAATAAAATTAGAACATTGACTTTTGATTAAAATAATTGTACGGAAAATGCCTTCCTAGAGCACGTACGTAGAGCTCGGGATCTCTCTTTGGTCCCTTGTCGAGTCCAGCTTCTTCCACTCGGGAGGCGTATCGTCGAACTGGTTGGGCTCGCACGGTTCTGAGAGGTTGTCTCAGGATGGCCCGGCGGGCCACGTTGGCGGCAATGGATGACATCGCGGAATGATGTTATATAACTGCGACAGGATTAGCAATTGGGGCTGCTGCTGCTGCGGAGCGAACTGGGCTGTTGGGTCGGGTGGTTCGCTCGGTGGTGGGTTTATTTGGATCGTGATGTTCCGGTCTGCCACGTGACTGGTCCCTATGGCTGAGTCAGCGGGATATGTCGGCTTGGGCCCGAAAAGGGAAACGCAGCAGGGCGACATAGGGAGAGAGTGTGTGAGAGAGTGAGTGAGTCAATCCGCCTCGCAGTCCATGATGGATCGCGATGCTTGACAACGAATCTGGCCATCGGGTCCAATTTGCGTAGTTGTTTGATACTGCTGGTTGACATATCCCTGACACTCTTTTGCACTTCTCTTTCATCCTGCTCTTTTCTTAAGAATCACTTCTTTTCCTCCTATCACCGTCTTACATTCCTATTCCTCTTCTGAATTGAAATGAAAAGCGTGTACCCGGCCTCTCTTTAATTATGGGAACACGATGAATTTGGCTTATATTGTTTAATTCTCCTGAAATATCCATTCGATAACCGACCATGGCTGCTCTCCCGAATCCTCCACACCCCACCGACCCCGATCCATTATCCCCCAATATCAGCGCCCGTCCCGTGTCATATATTTCTTCGCATATAACGGATATACAATCTGAAGATGGAGATCCACGGCCTCGTAGCCCTCCCACGCGTTCCTATAGGTCTTCGTCCCGTCGCGGACCTCCTGCCAGACATTCTTTGTCGGCAGCATCGAATCCTGGGAACGGACCACCTCCAAGCGGAGGGAGTCGCATAAGTAGGACGCACGTTCCATCTCTGACCTCACATGCTTTCTTTCGGCCGATGAGCTCTCAAAGACTGCAAATGCAACGCAGTGGGCGCCCTCCAACCGCAACAACCCAGGGCTTTTCCAGCGAAGACGGCCAGAGTGATATTGCAAACCCGGCGAGAAGAAGCCTGATATCCAATTCGACGGGCCTGCCCGGGCTTAGTGGGCTGGATTATGAAATTCCACCGCCGTCTAGGGGAACCGAATTCACAGATCCAGTTTTCCTTGACAGAGGAACTTCGACTGCAAGTCCCACGGGGAATACTACCGTCAGAAGCGGAGGAGATAGCGTCAGACTGTTACATGATCGCTCAAGGGGTACAGCTCCCACTCACCTGAACTTAGGCAATAATTTTAAACAAGGTGTATCGCAAGATCCTCCACAAAGGTCTCCTCTTTCATTCCGGTCTGGGTTCCTCAAAACAAGCAAGGGCGAACATCCGGAGCGTCCTGACTCCAGGGACCATGAAAGGCTGTCGTCTGCTGCATCTTCTCCCGTTTCGAACGTCCTTAAATCTGAGAAGCCTGCCCCCAAAGGAAATCTCGGAAAGAACTATGAATATTTCACCGGAAACACGATATTCTTTTGGGGTGGCCGCTTTCAAAACGCACGCGATCGTCCAGTCAACATAGCGACAGGTATATTCGTGATACTACCTGGAGCCCTATTCTTTGGCTATTCGTACGTTCTTTTGATTTTGAAGCGTTTTTAAATATTCACGCCGCTGATCTACTATTACAGGGCTCCATGGTTATGGCATAACTTATCTCCGGCTATACCAATTCTGTTCGCTTACGTCTTTTTCCTATGCGTGTCTTCATTTCTCCATGCATCATTGGTAAATCCCGGAGTGCGTATCTCCAAACCACCTCTTCCTTTCACTGTCATAACTAACGTTGCAACCACTTAGATCTATCCGCGGAACCTACACGTCTTCCCGCCCACTAATCCCGCCGAAGACCCACTGACTCTTGGACCTCCGACTAATGACTGGGTTATGGTCAAGCTTGCCACTTCTGATATGGCTGCTATGGACGTACCGGTAAAATACTGCAAAACATGCAATCTCTGGCGCCCTCCTCGGTGCTACCACTGTCGCACCTGCGATAACTGCATCGAAACACTGGATCATCATTGTGTTTGGCTGAATAATTGCGTCGGGCGTCGCAACTATCGCTACTTTTTTTCCTTCGTTAGCTCGGCGACAATTTGTGCGCTTTTCCTTCTCGGTGCAAGCTTGACACATATTCTGGTCTATCAGAGTCGGGAAGGGATCACCTTTAAACAATCAATAGACAAGTGGAGGGTACCTTTTGCCATGGTTCTGTACGGCGCACTCGCATTTCCATATCCGGCTGCTCTTTGGTGTTATCACCTCTTCTTAGTAGGGAGAGGTGAAACAACGAGGGAATATCTCAATTCTCAAAAATTTAAAAAGGCTGATCGGCACCGCCCGTTTACTCAAGGAAATTTCCTCAAGAACTGGATTGCTGTCCTTGGAAGACCTCGACCACCCAGTTACGTGGAGTTCAAAAAGCCTTACGTCGAAGGGGACCAACGCTTTGCCACTCAAAAGGTGAAGCATCGTCGTCGTGATTTAGAAGCTCAAAACGGGGATCTAGAGATGAGCCGTGTGAAGGGTGCACCCCCTACGTTTGAAGGCCCCAGTGGCAGAGGGCCTTTGCCTAATACCCAACAAGCTTCTTGAACCATTCTCTCGTGTGTTACTACCTAGTAATCTCTTTTTATGTAATCCTTTGCCTAAATTACCCACTGCTTCCCATTCGCAAATATACCCGCTTTTCAAAACCCGTTCTCTACTATACATATGCACTACAAGCTTTCTTAATGTCTTAGTCTCTCACTTACAAGCACGAAGACTCGAATTTCTTTTTTTTGTTGCTATACTTGTTGCGTCTAGAATTCTAGATCGATGGTTCTATATTCGTGAATTTGTGATGTGAACCTTGTATAATGGCCGGATATCTGTTCTGACATATTTTTCTTTCCTTGCACCATCTGTTCGGAAATGCGTTAGGAGCAATGTGGCACCGGCTGCCTAGGGTTGGATGTGTCTCTTTGCAATTGGAGAACGGATGTGAACTGTATTGTAGATTTTGCTTCCTTCCTGAAGAGCTTCCTATGTCTAAATGAGTGAACAATGATAGTTTCCGATATATTGCTAAGTCGTAGAACGCAATGTTGCCACGCATCCTTAGACGTAGCCTCGCCGTAAGGACAGCTTGACACAAAATCCTTGTCGCCGTAATATGTTTGCGGGTACGGGGCGGTCGGTGTGCCCCAACACGGAAGAAAAGCTGCATCCCTTTCTTATCAAAACTTACTCCTATCAACCTTCCAACAACCTTGAGTCCTGCCAGACATATTTTAGACTTCGGAGTCGAGTGTGCTTGGATCTTCCACTTTGAGTTTCTACTTTCCCTTCCGACTCTATTTTGTCATTGCCGCCCATTATTATTAGCCGCTGTGCAAGGAAGCGCCGCGCTTTCAATGAGACACTAAACGCAGCCAAGCACCCGCATCTAACTCGCGCTCGATACCCTTTGCACGCGTCAAGAGGCATTTCAAGCATCCAACAACGTGTGTGGAGTGCTTTCAGTGCAATTGAGGCCGTTTTCACTTTTGCCCCAGCGTCTATCACTATGGCACGGGACCCCATGCTCTCGCCGTCCTCCACCCCTACGTCGTCCGCGTTGGACAGCGACGCAACGGCGATTGATGCCACGGTTCCCGTTCTTACACCTGCGACAAGCATATCCGAGCAATCGACTCCAGTAGACACCGAGAAAGACGGCGAGCACCGTGCAAAAAAAGCTAAAGCTTCAAGACGCGTGACGCGTTCCTCATTGAAAAATGGAGAGCTGGAGGCAAACGGAGGAGGAGAAGCTATGGTGACGCGGCCAAACGATGAGTCTCTTGACAATACTAACACCCAGGAAGACGAAGATTGTACATCTTTGCTCAATGGCGCGGAGGATGCAAGTGGATCGGTGGACAAATGGTCAAGCAAGAATGCGGAAGCGGCAGGAAAGAAACCTAATAAAAAGGCTGGGAATAAAAGCCCGAAAAGACGATCCACGCGCCTGAGTCTACTTGCGAAAACAATGGATCTGGCCCAAAGCGCTCCCTCCGTGCTCGGAAAACGGACGCTCGATGCTATATCGAAGAGCAAGGATAAGGTTAAAACGATTGATAGAAAGGCTAGCCTACGGCCTAGAGTCGAGAATGAAAAGAAAGAAGCCTCTACTCCAGCTCCCCAGGAGCCTTCACCTAAGAAAAGACGTGTGTCTGGTGACAACAAGAGCACTTGTCAAGTTCCACGCCAGGAGCAAACCGCCACAAGGGAGAATAGCTTGATTCGGCAAAAAAGGAAACCCTGGCTTAAACATGGACTATATGCTGGACAAGAATACATCGATTCCTCCGTTCCAAAGTCAAAGAGGGGTACAAGAGATGCAAAGAATAATGGCCAGCAGTCACAAGTATTTCCATTCCCAATGTATGCCGGTGCTAGACTGCTAGAGAATGGCCGCGCTTACAAGTTGCCGTTTGATATCTTCTCTCCCCTGCCACATGGCCAGCCCAAACCAAATGAATGGCGAAAGGCCAATAAAAGTATGTGTTTCTCTTCCGATCTGCGGGTATCATTGGTCCCTAACATGATCATAGACGTATTCGTTGGCGATGCGGCGTCAATATGGAAGGCTGCGAAGATCAAAGAACATTCCACATGTACCTGCACCCCGGAAACAGGATGCGATGAGAACTGCCAGAATAGATACATGTTTTATGAGTGTGATGACACGAACTGCAAATTAGGCTCAGAGTTATGTCGGAATCGACCTTTCAGTGCACTACGTAGACGAGCTAAGGCGGGCGGGAAGTTCAACATCGGTGTCGAGGTTATCAAGACGGAAGATCGAGGCTATGGTGTCCGTAGTAACCGCTCGTTTGATCCTAACCAGATCATCGTCGAATATACTGGGGAAATCCTCACCCAAGAGGAGTGTGAGCGGAGGATGAGGACTGTGTATAAGAAAAACGAGGTTCGCCTCTTTTATTTATCTTTCCTGGTCCAAGAGACTGACGGTCGCTGCATAGTGCTACTATCTGATGTACTTCGACCAGAACATGGTCATCGACGCCACGCGTGGATCTATTGCTCGTTTTATCAACCATTCTTGTGAGCCCAATTGCAGAATGGAGAAGTGGACCGTTGCTGGGAAGCCACGAATGGCCCTTTTTGCAGGTGAAGATGGGATCATGACTGGGGAAGAGCTTACGTACGATTATAATTTTGAGTGCGTTATATGTTTGCTCTGCTTTCTGATACTGAACTAATCCATACTTAGCCCCTACTCCCAGAAGAACGTCCAAGAGTGTCGGTGCGGAGCGCCAACTTGCCGCGGGGTGCTGGGCCCAAGACCTAAGGAGTCATGGAAGAACAAAGATAAGGAAAAGAAATCCGCGCCCGCGGCAAAGCGCAAAGTCGACAGCGCTCTCGACGAGTCCGCTTCCCGACTAAATAAGAAGCCAAAGCCTTCAAGGGCTTCGTCCTTGAAAACTGGAATCAAGAAAGCAGTGTCGAAAGCCCGGACGGCCCTCAAATCAACACAAACTAAAGGGAAGGTCAAACGGGTGGGAAGGCCAGCTAAAAAAGCAGTGTCAATCAAACCAATCCCTGTGAAGAAGCGCAGGTCTACACTTACCCGTGCAAAAATGCCGGTAAAATCAGCGTCTAAATCTGCCGAGGGAGATGAAAAGCCGCCCAGAAATAAAGGTCGGAAACTCAAGATGCCTTCTAAACCGAGACTTGGAAACTCCATTGCTGCAGCACGCGCTTCAAATAAAACGCCCGCTCTTATGAGGAAATTCCTTGAAGCTGGGGACACCAAAGGTGGAGCAAAGGTCGTTTCGGATACCATAAAACCGGGAAGAAAAACCAGGGCAGCGCGTACAGCAGATGTCCGTTCGAGCCCCGACAACGTGCCAGTTTCTCGAAAGCGTGGTAGAGCGAAGAAGACATCGTGAAGAATCTATCTATGAGCAGGCAGTGTTACATTTTCTCTACGTGAGTGTGCATAAAGGAGATTGAGGAGTGACACCTTTGCAAATAGGATATTGCTTGACGTGTATACTTTTTTCGACATGCGTTAGCTACTATACAAGGTCGACCAGAATCTGCTTTGATTCATAACATTCAAGTCCTCCTAGACTTCACAGGTTTCTGGAACTGGGAAAAGAATATTCTGTTTCACAAACATCTATTGTTGTGTATTTTCCCTTTGACACTCCGTATTTTCCATGTGTTGTTTTCCGATTCGAAGTTTGATTAACTAGTTAGTCAGGGGGATTCGATAGGAACCAGACTCGTCTGCCTTGCACATTACTCCAGCACAGCATTCCCAATTGCAACCCAGTCTTCAGCTGTAAGGTTTATGTTTGGTCTCAAAATTCTCCCAGATTCTTACATAGGTGGAATGGACGTCATTGAATAAAGCAAAATAGCTCCCGGACCTTAGAAGGTTAGGACAGAATGAAGTAAAAATGTTTCGAAAAGCAAACAAAACAGACTCGTAACTCCAAAGTACACCTTCCCGTGACCCATTCCCACACGGCCGTTAAGAATATAATATTCAGAATCAAGATAAAGGTTTTCCTTTGGTATCTTATAAACGCTCACAAGGACAACAAGGCTTGTGACGATAGTAGAAAGAAAGGCACAATCCCAAGCTAGCTAGTCCGCCATCGTAACATCCAGTTGCTCTTCATTTACTCTCTCTTGTTTTTCAGGTTGTTGCTCCGGCAAGTGATCCGTGCTTTGCTCCTCAGACGGTTGAGCAGGATTATCCAAACTAGCTTCCAAACTACCAAGAAGATCAACTTCTCCGTCTTCAAAGCGTACAGGTCCAGTACCAGCTTCTGGTTGAACGGGGGAGGCTGATGTTTTCGTGGGGTCAGGTGTGACGCTGGTCTCAGGTTTTGCCTGCTCTTCTGATGGCTCTGGGATAGATGGAGGTGCGACATCGACATTAGTCGATTGTGGACTCCTTGCGCTGGTTTCCTCTTCAGTTTGAGCTCCTTCCGCTGGTTGAAGTGGTTCGTCGGGGTTTGAGACAACTTGTTGCTCGTTGGCTTCTTCGTGCTCGGTCGTTTGCACTTCTGGCTGTGAATCAGAAGCTTTGTCAACTTGCAGTACCGAACTAGATGCTTCAGGCAGGTCGTTTGTCGGACGTGCCTCTTGATAGTTCTCTGTGGTTGTCGTTTCGGTGCGGTCAGCTGCAGCTTTGGAAAGGGGCAAATCAGGTGAGCTCGACTTGTCGCGAGGCACATTCTCCGGCAGTTCTTGTTGTGATATCTGTTCCTTGGGCAACTCCTTCTGATCTTCAGCTGCAGTGGTTGTTGGCGGTGTCTCTGGTTTTGTCTGGGACTTGGCCTCCTCGCCGAATTCTTCTTCTTCTTCACTTCCATCACCATCTTCTTCGTCCTCGTCCTCCTCTTCCTCTTCACCACCTACATGCTTATCTTCTTGGTCGGATCGCTGGCTAGAAGGCTCTATAATGCGGCCGCCAGTCTCATGTCCGACACCATCATTGCCATGGGCTGGCGATGCAGCGACGTCGTCTTGAGTAAACATGACCTTCTTCTTCCTGCCTCTGCCAATCCCTTTAGCTTTTCGTTTTGGAGGAGGGTGTCTTCTTCGAACAACTGCAACCATACTCCCTTCGGGTTCTGCAACCACGACCCCTTCCTGGTCAACCACGCCAACTCCATCCACGACAGTTCCTGGTGCTGGTGACGCAGAGACGATCGTCACATCGGGATTATCGGTCGTAATCTCAGTTTCATCTGTAATTTCGCCTTCTACTCGGTGACCCTCTGGTACCCATGCCTCGTAGATGGCTACCTGGCCGGTAGCAGCGTCAACCTTTTTGAACTTTGTTTTCCTCATTGGTGTGTGGTTTCCGGTGATAACCACGCCAATTCCAGCGCCAGTGTTTACCGCCACTGCTCCCGCGCCATACAATGAAGGTAAGCCAGGCCGTCTCTTTGCTAAAAACTCCACTTCCGGTGGTTCGAGATTGCGCGGAATAGTTGTCCATTTCACCGTCGTGAATGTTCGTTCGTATGTAGGAGGCGGGCCGGCCGGTTCTTCCCCCTTGACTTCCTTCTCCTCTACATCTGGATCCTTACGAACAGGCTTGATATATGTGCACCCCGCACGCGCAGCACGTAGTAATGACCGGCTCAGAGGCGTTAGAAGATTGCTATCTCTCGGCATAGGTAATTCCGGCATCGCGTATGGGCCAACAGCTGTTGTATCTAGCTCTTCGTGCTTGGGGGTTTGCGAAAAGGTTGCATGCTGGCGTGACCAGCGGCGAACGGGCAAGCCTTCAAAGACATCGTGGTCGATTTGACCCGCTCTAGTTCGGTTGGGCGCAGTTTCTGCAAGGGCTTGGGAGCGGGTACGCGAAGAGCGGAACTATTTGGGTTTCCATGCAGTTTAGCGGATATAATCGATTAAACGAGCGGAACCAATGGTGAAAACTTATTAAAAAAATGGTACACATTGGGAAGAAGCTGTGCTGCAAACATGATGGAAACTTACAGGAACCATTTTATATCAAAAACCGCGTTCAATCGCCTGTCAGAAGGTTGGTCTGTTCGCCAGGAGTTGGGGATGCCAGTTCCACCAAATGCTCCTTGAGTGACTCTGCCCACCTGTATGATGTTGCACAAGTTCTCTGTTTCAGCCAATTCCCCAAAGTGCGGAAGGATTGCCACCGTGATCGCCGCCTTGCAGCAGCAGTCTCTGGCGCAGCTCGTCGCGATGGCGCCAGGTCCATCAAGTCGTGTCACGTGATGACATGGGTTGGTCTTGCAGCTGTACGGAGCAGAAATGAGTTGGACGGAGAGTATCAACGCTCTCTTTTGAATGTGATAGCTGTTAGAACGACGTAATCCCTTTCACCGTCAAGGATGGGCTGTTTTTGAATTCCATGGCATTTCCACTGATTGCATATCTTGCCGCCGGGGCTTTTATGCCATGATTTGAATACATTTGAAATACAAAACGTAGAAAGGAAGAAATAAAATCTATTCTACATCATTGGCAGCAGGAGCTATCCCTGTAAGGCTTTCGGCATTCATGCAAACGCTAGGGCATCGTGGAAATGATTACAACCTATCTTCTCAGCCTGTACCGGAACGCCTCTCAATCTCAACTCGCCCTACAGTCCAAGTTAGCCAGGATGTTCCTTTTAATACCGAGTGTCTTCAGGCTCTTACGCTGAATCCTTTTGGCGCACTATCCCTCCTTCGGACCCCGTTTCCTTTCCCTAAACTTCTATGTCAGAATTCACCCAAGGTGCTGGAATCGCAAATGCGGGAGTGACACGCCAGACGCACCGATTCTTCTACCACTAACCGATCCAATTGGTAGAACTGGCTGATAACTGTCTGTCTCTGTATAAAGGATTAGCATCATCGTTTATAGGATATGCACACCTGCCAGTAACTGCTTGGACTGTCCCATGACATCCTGTAACTCAGATGGGTACAGTAAGCATACTGGAGTGCCTGCTCACCTTCATCATCCGCAAATCTTGTATACCCTTTTGTAGCAGCTCCTGTATCTTGCGCTCTTCCGTCTCTTGTTGGTGTTCTCTGAAAGCATCCCGGGTCCTTCTCAAGGCATATTCTCGGAAGTTGTAATTGGAAAATTGTTTGGATTGACGGAGAAGTGATCGGAACTACAGACATGCGAAATAAAAAGTGTGGTTAGCTTCCTGAACTTTTAGTCTGCAACGATGAAGCATAGCTGCCCTGCAAAGGATGGTGGAGTCATACAAGTGAGCGGGCTTGAAAAGCGGAATCGCGATGCAATCTAGCGACCGACATTATGATGGAAGGGATAAACGGAGATGCAAATCTCTTCGAGAGGCAAAGCGGCTATGATCCGGCGGTATGAATTGAATTTGAGGGTGATATGCGAGGGTATAAGATCTCCGGGCTCGATGAGCTCTCACGATAATGAGGTGTAGCGAAGAAGCGAGCCGTTAGAATGCTTCCGTCCCAAGTGAAAGAGACCAAAGCAGTTGAAGAATAACTATCGTAACGTCAGTATCAAAGGTGATAGATACATGGAAACTTCGTGGAGGGATCTCGCTGAGCAGAGCTGAAAGTTTTAAAAATAGCGCCGCGTTTCTCTGCGTCCCGGCGGAGATAAGAGTGGACTTTTTAAGGCAACCCAACCTGCGGGAAAATCGCTAGCGAAATAACAAATGGGAGGCAGATGCAATCCACTACGGGAAGAATGATTTTTTGGAGCAAATACCGAATACGCGCAGGGTGACTTTAAAAAGGAAGAAGATAGGCTCAGCGGGCTTGCGCAAAGGTTTCGGCCGTCCGCAGCGCATCTCCACCCGCCAGCATTTGTCTTTTACCAACCGCCTTCAAACTCTCCTCTTCTCCCGCCCGCTCGAAGGTGCTTCATTCTCGTCAATTCCAGACCTGATTCCAACAATGAGCGAAGCACTTCCCACCCCGCCCACTTCTCCCACGGTGTCCGCCGCTGCCGAAATACCAGATCCCCTCCAGGCTATCGACGATCTACTGGAGCGGTACCTTTACCTCCTCGATGAACATCAGAGACTGCAACGGGAAATTGGGAATTGTCTGTCAGCCGTACGCTCTCCGCTCGCTTGTATAGGTTCTCTCCGCAAAATTAAGCCCCAAACTGACGCTAATATTGATAAACCGCTTGTTCTTAGGGCTTCTTCTCCATTACACGCGCAAATCACTCCTCTCCACCCGGTCGCAGATATGGCGAAGACTACTATGATGAGCGTATGAAGGCAATTACGAGAGTGTACGTGCCAACGAACCAACCCCGAGTTTCCCAAGTCCCAGATAAAACATGGTTTCTCGATTTCAGCGGCTCGAGTTTCTATTTCCCATCCCATCTGGTGAAAAGAAGGCGTCTGGACGATCTAACTTTTCTCCAATCCTGCCTTCTATAGGATCGTTACCCATTCTAAATTCGTATCGTCAGATGAAAAGCTTTCAGAAGATACCACATTGCATTGTGTTCCCAATTATTTTGAAATTACTCACGAGAAACCCGGCGACCAGAGCAGCAAAGGTACCACAGTGACAAAAGATTCAGCTCTGACTCTGAAAGACCGAGCTCGCGAAGGCCAGGGCTCTGAGCAAAAAGAGCAGCTGAGGTCTTCGAACAAGCCCATTTCTTCAAACCCCTTACATTGGTTTGGCGTTCTCGTTCCTAGCGCTCTTAGAGATGCTCAAGCATCATTTACATCTATCGTAGACGATCAAATTCCTGCCATTGCGAACGTGATTATAGAGATGCGCAAAGTGGAACAGAGCGTGAATGATTTAAGGAAGACATTGTCTGTCGACGAGGAACCAAATATCTGAATACACCGAAGCAGAAGCAGTCAAACATGGAGCCGTTTTCGGGATCAAATCATTATTACCCAGTGCAGGACGCTGGATGGGGTTTGTGAGCTCCTCAAGAGCTTCATGTCACTCAGTCGAGTCAAGCCTAGATACCCAAACCACAGAGCGCATATAATGGAAGCCGATGTCTCTTACCTCTTGCATGATCAAAACAGCGTCTTTGGGGAGATATACGTGCAAAGCGCCGATCTCCAAAAAGTCAGCTTCAATTTAGACAGCCACTTCATGATCGGCGAACAAACCTTCAAGCAAGAGCGATACGTCTTCAGTCATTTCAGAGCCACTTTATCATTGTCAGTGGACTGCGAACCGAAGTCTACACTGAAAACAGCTACTTGGGCAGCAAGTGAAGTGTCCTTCACTGCATGAGAAACGGCTTCTATGGCCCCTGAGAGAACATTATCGGCAGGCTCAACGACATCATCTTCAGCGGTATGGAAACGGACGTATCGGGCGAGACGGTTTCCTTCATGGTCTCTGGATTTTTCTTAAGTGCTTCAGAGGCAACTAGCATCGGAAACCCCGTCGTTAAACACCATTGGCGACAGCGACCGAATCTCACATCCTCAGAACCACCGAAGATCGTTTCATCCCCCCAAAACCGATGAAACACCCCGCGAATCTTCCACAATTCCGTCATCAGTGCTCCATAATGCGGGTTCCATCTCCCCTCGACACCTGGAATAGATGCTGTCCAGCCCTTCCGCTCCGCAGTAACTTTCGACGACAAGCAATATATGTCTCGCATATCATTACTTCCCGTTACTTGATCGAGATTCGGACGTCCACGGTCCCTGGGACGTCCTCTCCGTGCAATTCAACATCATCCCCTGGTCCTGACAAATTCAGCTGTTTTAACTCCAGACTGGGTCACCCAAGTGTGGCTCCGCCTCATCCACGGTCACGAGCGTTTACGCCTCGCACAGGTACGATTCCTGGCTCCCAGAAACAACATATGGATGCCCAACTTCTGCCCATACAATTTACAAGTGAAATCACCGCCGTTACCACTACAATTCGTTCTATCATCACTAGCACATTTAACACCGTTCCCATATCGGAGAGAGCAACAACAAACTCCGAGACACTAGCCCTAACTCCGTAGCGTAACTGCACCAAGTTTGGACACGCCTGCATCGCTATCCAGGAGGTGAACAAAGTATTCCCTATATATCACAATCCTCATTGCGTCCCCAGTCTCAATGCTGAGGCCCCCAGGTTGAAAAATCCTGTTTCTCTCCGCTCTAGGAGCCCGGGGTATATCGTTTCCGCCTCACCAAGCTCCTCTGAAAATCTGGATGCACCAGAACTTTCGAACTCCCCCCCTCCCCAGGGCCTCCCAAGAGAAAATTACGAACTCCCACGCCGGAAAAGCTGTTTTCCCGAATCATTTACGGAGTAGGTACACCAGACTACTCCGTACATCATCGTCAACTGACAGTCTTTATTTTTCAGCTTAGACAAGCTTCTAGAAGTTAGATTAATAATTAGTTTCTCCTCCCTATGACACACTGGATTTCTCGTCGGTCTTCTCTGTACCCATTGATCCGGAGTAATTTCTGGGAGATTGAGTTGTTTTTTAACCCTTGTCGATGTTTCAAGCCCAGGAATGGGGATGCTGCACGACAGGGACTCCTGACACGGTGCCTCCCTGTCGAAAAGAAGGAAAGCTGAATTACCTACCTCCGATGGTGAATCAACAAGAATCGCCTTACCAGAGAAACGCCAGCTCGCATCATACAGAACCAGATCCAGAATGCCTTAAATCCACCGCCTGGTAGAAGTCTAAGGATGAGTATGTTCCCACGCTATATACAAATCTAATCTATTTTTTTTAAAAAAAAGAAAAGAAAGAAAGAGAGAAGGGGGGGAATGTACGGAGTATACCAAACGAAACTAAATCCATCCCCAGCAGACCAGGTAAGAATACTCGTAAGACAATGAAAATGGGGCGCTAAACAGATGAGAGGCATATCGCCATAAGAATACGCCACGCCGCTCTTCTTTCATGCAATTGAGACCAAATAAACGTCATTGCACATAGCTCTGGCGGCGAAGCGCTCTCTATCAGAGTGTAAAAACATCCCACTTTCGATAGAACCTAAACAGCCCGTCTTTTGGGTTGAGCCTTTCGAAAACAAATCCAGCGTTCTTTGAAAATTGTCATACGTTGGAGCAAAAGATTCCCGCCATAGCTTGGAGACATAAAAAACCATGCAAATTGAGAGTGCATAATGCATTTTCGCGGCGCCGTTCTCATGAATGCCGCGGAGTTGCGCACCATGACCAAGCCATCACCAAAGTATAAATTATAAGGCGGCCGGAGCGAGGGAACTCCTTAGCCTGTCGCAGAGTCAATCACGGGATATTGCGTAGAGGACGGGTTCCGCCCTCTGGATTTTGTCAACTTTGGGTGGAGGAGGATATCGGAATATCCGAAAACCCCGACTCTTGCTCTGCGGTCATGAAACGGGACCTCGCCGGCGTCATATCCGTACGAAAGTGGCGTTCGCGTGCTGGTGAAGAAACGGGGAGAAACCGCATAATAATCTATTCCCAACAACACCAACTCTTGGTTAGGTTCGCAGCACTCCCTCAAACGCACGGTTGCACAGCTTTAGGAGTCCGAACTCCGGAGTTTATAGGATATACTCCCTCAAGCCATCGAATAATTCTACTGTTAATAAGCGGATCACGGTGACCGAATACCTGCCGTGCATTGATTCGCTGCACGACCTCTTTGAACGGGCTCAAAGAAACCCCGGAAAGTGGCACCATTGGAGGCGGCATGCATTCTTGCGATCCGGTAAAAAGGCGTGGGGGAACAGCAGTCCAAGTTTTCTGGCTAGATGATACGGGTTGTCGCATCGATAAACATGGATCAGTCGTTTCGAGGCGTGGCTCTACCGATGGGTTTGGGCAAGGAGTGTGCTTTGTGTCCTCGCCGACGGGATCTACCGTCAATATCCGTGGGGCCATGGGTTAGAAAGCTGAGAACAGATCATAAAGCCAAGGGCTCGGAAATTCATATAGGAGATGCTGGCACACCTTGAAAGGGGGGCATCCTTTTCAACATTTTTGCAAATATACGATCAAGGTTCCACTTCAGGTTCTGATTCTGGGCTCCTACTCGCAATCTAGGGTGAAACTTTGTAAGATCGTCAGCAATCAGGGATCAGACCTTCAAGAGTGCGCTCGGCCAAAGAGTCAGTAGGGAGTGTAGAACGGATAAGAATATGAGAGTCTTCTTCCTGGCATCAGGGAGAAGAGTACTGACGAGACTTGCGGTGGGAAGGACTGCTTGTCACTCTGACAATCGCCCCCATGGCTTCAGCTCATAGTAGGGGAAAGACCATTGCAGACGAGAGAAAGAACCAACAGCAAATCGATCAGCTCCAGACAATAGAAAAAGACCGGCGAGACGGCGAGCGGAAGCCGGAAGCGAGCAGAGACGCCCGCCGTGCAGTCCATGTCGCGATCTACAGCCGGTGCTGAGGCTGAAATAAGGAGCATCACCTGACTCTGTCTAGTTTGTTCTTTGCAGCAGCCTTAAAAATTTCCTCATCTGAACAATGCTGGAAGACATCATCTTCGGGCGGATGCTCAGCACAGCGCCCGACTCTCTGACCGTCTTGACAAACCATCGCGGCCGAGCTCGCAGTGAGTTCAGCTTGTTAGTGCACTTAGTTGACTAGCGTCCAGTACCGACGTGATATGCCCGCTATTTCCCCGCAGCTTTCCAGGTCTCGGCAAAAGCACGCTGCAACTTCCGATCGCCAACCACAACACGAGTTAACTCGGAGCTGTTCGGCCGCTCTGGGGCGGCCCTCATCTAAAATAATTCCTGTAATTCGAGAGCAATTCTCGAATCGCGATGCTAGTCTCTTCGACTTCGCAAAAAAGACATATGAAGGGAGTGCTTCTTTGGAGGACGAGAGGGCTAGGCGATGATATTTCTCTGTGCATTGCGAAGACCAAAGGACGGCTGATTGACGAATTGATTGCGCACCTGAGGCTTTGCGGGGCGCTGTTTCAACCTTAAACGAGCCTTTGGAGCCACTTACAATCGCCGTGGATTTCCACACGGGGGATCGAAGTGGGCTAGGAAGTAACAAGTTAGGACATCCCATCCCTGACCAATGGGCGGATCGTGGACATGGAACTGGTGGCATGATCCCTGAGGAACTGTGTTTCAGAGCAAATTAGGGAAGGGAAGTTTTGACGCTAGAAGCTCACGAGAACATTGGCAGTGTCAAGCATCATGCCGTTCCATCTGGGGCGTGTCTTCAGCCCGCAAATCTCTTCATCTGTCAAACGTCTCTTGACTATACCCGTCTCTCTTCGTCGAATTTTTCTTTCTTTCCTTCGCCAGAGCTCGACGCTCGCTTTTGAATATCCGTTGTGAGCTCCCGGCCGGGCCTCTCGAGGAGCCAATTGGTCGCTTGAGACAGAAGGGAGTGATATATCACCTTCCTTGTCTGCCCTTAAACAGCTCTGAGACGTCAAAGGTTTGACCTTGGAGGGTATGTGAACTTTCGAAGTCCGCTCTTTTCCTCGCCCAAGTCGCTCGTTTTGCAATCTTTATCAAAAGTCGCTCGTTCTTTCTTGGTATGTTATGCACTCTCATCCTCAACGCTCCATGAATGTGCAGTCAAGGTGGTTCAGACCTTGGCCTCTCTGATAGATGTTTAACCGCGAATTGTACCACCTTCTATGGATTGCTAGGCCAGTCTGGCTCCTAATATTCGCATTAACAGGTGTTGGCCCTGGACAATGGGCTTCAAGCGTATATGTAGTTCTGTTCGCCAAGTTGCTGACTTGTAGCTAGAACCTGCCCGTGTATCTCTGCCGGACAACTCCATTCCTTTTATTTCTCTTCGAAGTTTCCTAAGATTTCGGTGCAGCTGCTGGACGCTTGCTGCTATTGTTTCGACTCAATCCGCTACTTTATCCACGTGGCTTTGACTTGAAAGAGCAAAGTTGCCATCAAGTCTTGGAGCTGGCATTGTGATTAAGGCGGTTACGGTTGATCCCTTCGAAGGAGACGTCGTTTCACATCTTCATCCATTTCGTAACGCCTGGTTGATCCGGGAATATCCTATTCTGCGACCAGGTATCTGAAATTCGATATGCCATTTATATTACATCAACATTTATCAATCAATCTGCGTTTCGATTGGTAATCGTGAGACGAGTGTTGTGTTGAATAGAGGAATATCGGCTAGGGCTCGTGAGTCGAAATGAATGACACGCGATATGAAGGTGCCAACCATGGTGGAAAGGGCTCTGTACGGCGAGCAAGGGAAATGGTGCAAGTGGGTTTATCAGCAAATGGATACTCTGATAATGGACGGGGTCGAGGAAATCCGGCACCCCATCGTCTTCCTGTGAAGCGACCTCCTCCGGTTCCAGCGGCGTTTCCGCCAGGCGAACAGGGGAATAGAGGCCCAAATATGGCGCCTTCGCAGATGTCCCAATGGCCTCTTCCCGATAATCACGCGGGATCGTTGGAAATGAATAGGTTTCCCGACAATGGGCCTGCACCCTATAGACCAGGCGCCCAAAGACCCCAACGCCCTCCACGGCCAGAACCTCAAAATGTTCCTTCACCACTGGATGCATCGAGAATGCGAGACTATAACCCAAATATACCGTATCATCAGCCTCCGAACGGCCTGGAATATCAATATGAGGATCCTCCACGACAGTACGTACGAGACTTCACATCCGTTTCTGACCAAGAGAAATCTCCGGATACATTCTCGGATCCTTTCAGCTCCCCCGAACTATCGCCTGACGAAGGCTACCAGCAAAGAAATCAATATCTATGGCCTCCGTCCTCTCGACGTGGAGCGAGTTCCTTTTATGCAAATAACTCCAACATCTCTCCCATTCAAGAAGAATCTGTAGAGAGTTCTCCCCGGATCCCTGTCTCGTATGCATCAAGCAAAGTCATTCCTTCTAGCTGGGGGACTGCACCAATTGAAGCAGGCTCCGTCGATTCTCCAAAAAGAGACTCGTTTGTCGCCAATGACCGCGATGGCGAGGAGGGACTCGTACGCCAGGCGAGCGTAGGAAAGCGAGCAAAGCCATCCCTTCGAACCATTAATAAACCACAAAGCGGCCAAAATATGGACAACGAAAGTCGACGCGTGAAGTCTCAAAGTGGCGGCGAGGGGAAGAAAAATGATGGCGCTACCAGCCCTCGTGCAGATGCAGCTGCGGGAATGGCCCCCAACACTACAGACTCAAGGAGAAACCAACAAAGGGCCTTTGGCCCGCACAATGCAACACGGTTTAGCTCCGATTCTGCCTCCTCCGAGTCCTCTTTTGACGACCTGGAAAAGCTGCCCCTCCCAACAACGCGACTTCCGACTTCCCTCTCCGAGGAGGAATTGAAAGAGCTCCAACTTAATCATGGAATCCGTGCTGTTCCTGATTCAGGCCTCAATAGGCTTGACCTGAAGAGACCTCCTCCACTAAATATTGATGCTGTTCGCGACGCCGAAGCGCGGGGCAGTCTTACTAGTCTTCCAGATCTTATACGACGTGCCACCAAGCTGGCATCGAATTTAGACCGTGGAAGGACAGCAAGTAGACTTGGAATGCTCGATATGCTGAATGGGAGCAGCGATCTTAGCAGCGGACGCGCAAGAAACTCGGGATCCATATCTGATATCCTCGCATCATTCCCCCCTCCTGGCCCCATCGGTACTCCAACTGCCGGTTCTCGGGGTTCTGCAGCCTTTAACAATCGTGCGAATCCAAACGCAACCCTTCCAGATAGCGCCCCGGAAGCGCCAAAAAGGGCAGAGATTTGCTGTGGGATGTCTCGTCGCACATTTGTTTTCATCATTTTTATTTTGTTTCTTCTTATCTCCTCTGCAGTGATCATACCTGTTGTTCTCATCGTCCTTCCCCAGGAAAGGGATAGAGAGAATTCAAACCGACCTACGGCGGCACCAAGCGCATGCGAGACATTACATCCCTGCTTAAATGGCGGCGTCAGTATTGGACGCGAGGGCTCATGTGGATGTGTCTGCGTGAATGGATTCCGAGGCCCGAGATGTGCTCTCCCTGGTGATAGCAGCTGTACTTCGGTCGATATCAACGAGGACTATCAAAATGCGACTGTGGGCGATGCGCTTCCGCGACTCTTTGAACAGTCTGAGGCCAATTTCAGCATTCCTTTGAACGCTTCGAAGATCCTGGGATTGTTCAACGAAGAAGATTTGTCCTGCACTAGCGAGAACGCACTGGTTACTTTCAATGGAGCCAACGGAAAGCGTCATTTCGTCATCCCTGACTTTGATGCCTCGGGTTTGGGTCTCGACGATGATTCTTTAACCCCCCATATGCATCATGATCGCAACCATCTCCCTATTACTCGCCGGGATGACCAAGCCGCTACTCCAACGAGCTCCCTTCCTCTTGACTCTCAACAAGGTGGTGCGACTCCAGAATCCAGAAGAACAAGCCAAGCTCCTTTACCACCCGAGGTTCCAGACTTCGGTCGCGTAGCTGTCCTATTCATCTTCCAATTAACTGAGGAGCTTCGGAGTGCTACCGGTGCGCATGACGCGATCCAGGGTTTATTGCGAATCGCGAGAAGCGACCCTGACGTTGCCCTGCAGGAACCTATGACTTGGAAATACGGTGACCATTCGATATCGCTAGATTTTAGGGATTTTTCGATCCGCCTGGGAGATGGTACTGTTCTCGGGGGCGGCCAAGATCAGGATCATTCGGAAAGCCCTCAGAAGGCAGATATCTAGTATTCTTTTTTCGGTTAATATTTGACTCTGTCGCTTTGATATCCCTTCGCTGTTTAAATGATGTCAGCTGCCTGCGCTGGCTGACACCACAGCGTTGGTCTCTTCCCGACTACCCGTCCTTTTGCCTTCTTCAATTATTTCTGTATTATTTTTTTGTCGCAGCTGCTGCGTTTCCCCTAGATGGTTTTCCCAACCCTTTTCATTTCTTTTCGTATGTGCCCGCTTCTCTTCCTTCTCAACTCGCCCAATTTATTCACTATTGCCATTTTCGAACATAGGTCATTTACAGTCCATGGCTTTACTGGATTTGAGTGCATTTTGTTGCTGATTGTCCCTCAACCCTCTCTACTGTCCTTGTATAGCTGTAGAGTTGTTTGTATATATAAGCTCTTACTATATACCTTTGTTGGCACATCGCAGTGTATACAGTTGTCCTTCTGCCCTGGTTATATATAGTTGTCCGGGGTATGAACATAAGCTTTATCCGTCATAATGGGAGTATATCCTCGAGAAGTTTGTTCTTGACGTGACGGCTATGGACGCAAATATTGCAGGAAAATATTCAGAAGTTTACTCAACAGAATTAAAAGGTGCACACCCTCAACTCTACCATTGCAATGCACTTTCGAAGGTATGTATGGACACAGGAGCTGTACCCCACGGTTCCTCGTGATATCGTCGTTCATCCGATTTTTCTGGCTTGCTGGGCCCTGGCTCTGGACACTCTGCCACAGGGAAAAGTTTTGACTCTGGTTCCCCCGCGTTGGGCGCAGTCGTGTCTTGCGGCGAGGGTAAAATCTCCATTGGGTCTGTGACCGTGTCCTGCCTCTGATGCCCGGTGCTTTTTTTCAGTGTGTGCATTGACAATGATGACTGCCCAGACCCTCTCCTTGTATGCCGTCGAAACGCCGAATGATCGGACAAGGGACGCTCTCGACTCAGACGATGGTCTTTCCTTCCGCAAGATTTCATTTCACTGAAGCTTTCTTCATATTGCGAAGGTATCCTCGAATCTCGTGGACTTACGGAATAACCTCGAAAAGTTGGCTTCGCGTCGGACCCTTCGTACGCGGCTATGAACGGTTTTAAGCATGGAATTGTGTTGGCTACTAGAAGATATCCTAGCTGGATTTGAGCACAAATGGTGGTGTAGGTACCGTCGTATGTAGGGTCGGTAGAATAGAATTGTTGGCGAAGGTAGTGTAGGCGTAGAATTGCCGGGACAAAAACGCTGAGAGTAAGTCAGAAAGTTGGGAATGCCGCAAGCGTCTATTAGAGCTAGCAAAAATTGAAGGGTGGATCACTTACACAATACGGGAACTTAATGCCAATATGATTTGGAGTTTCTGTCTCCTGGAGATCTGGATATCATGAACGAGAATGACAGACGTCGCGGCTGTGACCAATTCAATAAACATGTCAAGTCCGCCGATGATCTCCCAGCGACGAAGCTAGAGAAGGAGTTAGCAGCCCAAGGAGACTTCTAGGGTGTAGCTAAGATTCTCACAAGTATGGAACATTTCGCAGTGATATCGATCCATGGATCGTCGGTATCACATCGTAGAGAAACAAGTAAAAGGGAGGAAACCGTCCATATTGTCGCAATTGACACCACAGTCCAGACAGCGAAGAGCAGTATTCGACCAGGAGATATGCGTAGATAGAAAAAAGATCCCGAGCATTTGGAAATGTACAAGGTAAATATGTACAGGATGTCGGCTACATATGCAGCCTGCAGTCGTCAGTAAACCATCCAAATGTTAAGGGAGGAAAGGGAGTCAGACCTTTAGCATCGGACCATGAGGATAAGAATCTAAAAGTTCATGTATTTTACCCCATCCATGGTGAACTTGAAGAAACACAAACGAGGATTGAATGCAGTAGATAAGCTGTGATCGAAGTCAGCGATATGCTCTCACGGGCATGCATGAAGGCGGCCGTACCGTAGCTGCCAGGAGCAAGATATCATCCAGTTTGATTGTTCGCCTGATAATTTGAATATACGTTCGAATAACTAGCAGGATAAGTGCAACGCTCAAAGAAATAGATGACACCACGATTATCAGGCCCCCGCGGTCTTTGTGGTTATTGGCTGTCAACGGATCTAAGACTCCCTCAGGAAGCGAAGGCAGTGGACGAGGTGCCATCGATCATAGTGAATCTTGCAGCAAGTCCGTTGAGTCTCATAGGAAATTTATGACACGGGACAGAAAGCTGTGTGTTCAAGCGCAGGAATCATGCCCGGCACTTCCTGATGTGCCCGATCTCCTGCGGGAGAAACGATTAAGACGAGAATAACTTATGTCACACAATGTTTTCCTTAGTTTCGGAGGCCTCTTTCAAATATCTGAAGCTGCTGTACGGAGTAATAGAAGCTAATCACCTCCACCGTCGATGAGCCTGGATTCCCGAAGCAGGCTTCGTCGATACATTAGTATGGAGAGCTCTGAGTAAATACTCTGTTCTGCTCAGCGATTTGAATTCCTGGGCGCATCATCGCGTATGTATCCACAAAGACAGCTAATAAAATGGGCTGCATTCCGGAGATGTGCATTAAAGAGAGTGGAAATCTACTCAGCGAGTCTGTCCGTGGTTTTATGGATGATCGCCATTGATCGAACCGGAGCGGCTGTCAGATCGCGAGGAGAGCACTGGCCCACCGAGCAACGGATCCATCGAAAAAGGTGACATCACGAATGGGAAAGAAATGTTTGTGACTTGGATTGGCGATGGCTTTCCGGATTGCGCCGCATCTGCGCAGTCCCTTCGACGATCGGTCAGTCAAATGCTGATACGATTGGCTTAACTCAGGGTCGCTTGGGGCCAACTGCACCCAGAGGGACTCGGGGACACACCATCTCCTTGGTCTGAGAAACCCAGAATATCGCCCATTTTCGAGGGTTTGTCCTCTTTGGGGTTATCGCTTTTCCGAGGAATCGGTGCGTCAAGACTCTTTCAACGAGGCGAGCGACGTTACGTTGAGCACAAGTCAACATTTTGCGTTCTCGTACGCCAGACCTCGAATTATTCGCGTCACACCCGCAGAGGATGTTGGGCAGGTACTCCATATTCACACCGATGGCCAAGGAGGCTCCCAGGCTCGCCAAACACCGCCAACTGTCAACTAGCATCCGTTGCAGGCGTTCCCGGAGGCAGCTGTGCGAGGATCCTCTTGTCTCCAGACTCTGGGCTGCAATGGTCTCTTGGGTCTGTGGCGTCTTTTGTCGTTGCACAGACTCGGGATCTCGGCCCATTTGGAATGATCAGCATTAGTTCTTGCTGCTTGGGAATCAATTCGTCGGGGCGGTTCAGGTGGACGGTCCACCGGCGCAAGAATGGCGTGAACTATCAACCGCTCTACTGCTCCGGCGATCAGGATTGCCCAATTGCCAGCCGAGGAGAAGGGCAAACGTTGCCTGACGCCAAACTACGATGAAGTCCTTCCCGGCTGACCTTATGTCTCTCTTCAGAGTTGCAGATCCCGTCCAGTGCTTGAACTTGGGGAGGGGGTTTTCGAACGCAAGCGACGGGCTGATAATCTTGCTTCTAAATTTTCAATTAAGTCGATGGATAGCTACTGAAAGCAACCCAGCCTTGGAGGCTGTCCCATGGAGATCTCAGATCGATCTTGCACTTGAACTCTACTGCATGGACATATGAAGAAGCATGCATACCGCCTCTTGCTAGCCGCTATTCCTATTTTCGCCGATAAGCATACGTTTCCCAGGGTAATCAGGCCTGGCCACTCTTGCACAGTCTCTCTCTGTTTTCACGATAGCATCCATTTTCAAGTCATGCGAGTTGATGGTTAGAATTATATCAAGTCGAACCGAGTTCGCTTGGAGGATACTTCTTCCCGATCACGGTGGATGCCGAAGCTGTTCAATATGGTTTCGCCGCCGGGTTCATCTACGGATGAGCCCAAATCTCCATATTTACATCCATCAGCAAGCTCTCTCGAATATAGCTTAAATCCAGCTGAAACTACTGATGGCGATGACTTTGTGTCTCCCTTTCAAGGTCATACCAGGAATGACCAAAGAGACATGATGCGTATGGGGAAGAACCAAGAGTTTGCGGTTTGTTCAATCTACATCTCCTTTGCCTCGGACATTATGCCAGTCACGGCATCATATCTGAGGCGTTTGAGTTGCTCTTCCTCATGGAGGTGAGCATACTTTGGGCTTGATGTCTAACTTTGGATAGAGGATGTATCGACCAGTGGCTGCTTTGAGCTTCTCGATAGTCCTCGGTGCGACCTGGGAGTTCATGTTACTGTATGTATTTTTGACCCTGCACTTTATTTATATCAACTTCCGCCAAATTTATCTCCCTCCGCCTCGCTAAACGTTTTCCAGTTCTCAGCATGAGGGACTCAATGATGGCGGAGTTGCCGGGCTATTCTGGTCCTACGTATGGACTTTCATTGGATTCGGGTTCTGTGTATATTCTATGGCAGAAATGGCGTCTATGTTAGTTGAGTCATCTCATATAACGCCTAGCTGGTCCCCCGAAGCTGACATGCCTCGAATGCAGGGCACCCATTTCCGGAGGACAGTATCACTGGGTTTCTGAATTCGCCTCCCCAAAATATCAGCGGTTCCTGAGTTATATTACGGGTAAGTTTAACATCATTATTCTTGACGGTGACGATTAAATACCGAGTCTAATCCGGGGCTATTAGGGTGGATGTCAGTGCTGGCATGGCAAGCTGGAGCGGCAGCCGGACCTTTCTTGGCCGGAACCCTCATTCAAGGCCTGATAATCCTCCACCGTCCAAGCTACGAACCAGCGCGATGGCAAGGTACGCTTCTCGTGTGTGCGATGGCCTTCTGTATCTACGTTGTCAATGTTTGGTTTGCGCGCGCAATGCCTATGATTCAGAATATTCTCCTGGTCCTACATGTTTTGGGCTTCCTGATCGTTATCATTGTCCTCTGGGCGATGGCACCACGCAACTCCCCGAGGACGGTTTTCACGGCATTTACCGATAGGGGAGGATGGTCAACAATTGGGCTCAGCTTAATGGTTGGCCAGATTACTGCAATTTATGGTTCGCTAAGTATGCGTAAAGTCTCCCCAAAGGGTCTGTGTGACTTTTGCATGGACGCTAATTTTATGTGTCTATAGCATCAGATGCCACTGCACACATGGCGGAAGAGGTGAGAGATGCATCGCGACATGTCCCACGAGCAATGGCCTGGGGCTATATAATAAACTGCATCATGGGCATAATTCTCCTGGTCACCTACCTTTTCGCCCTTCCGTCCGTTGGCGCTGCTATCGAGAATCCGACCTCTTTTCCTTTTCTCTATGTTTTTGGAGGTGCTTTAGCACCTTCAGGGGTGACTATACTTGCCGGTGTGGTCTTGCTCCTCGTCTTTTCGAGTAACATTACATATGGTGCTGCAGCATCACGCCAAACATTCTCTTTCGCCCGCGATCATGGTCTTCCCTTCTCAGAATGGCTCGCAGCTGTGCACAACACCAAACATATCCCTACTAACTCCATCCTTTTTACCTGCATCTTCACTAGCCTTCTCTCGTTAATATATATCGGTTCTGAGGTCGCCTTCAATGCTATCATTTCCCTCTACGCCGGCTCTCTCATGTTCACTTATGCCTTCTCCGTTGGCTCCGTTCTCTACCAACGAATCTACCACCCAGCCCAATTGCCACCGGCATCCTGGAGCCTCGGGAAACGAGGCGGACCCATTGTGAATGCAATCTCACTTTTATACATCATCTTTGCGCTGTTTTGGTGCTTCTGGCCGAATAAAAGTTTTGTCACAGTGGATAATTTTAACTGGGGAGTTGTCATGTTTCTTGCTGTTGCGTGTGCTAGCCTCGTCATGTACTTTGTTCAGGGACGGAAAGTGTACGAGGGACCTGTGAGCACGGTCATTGGAAGATACTAGATAGTGGTTGAGTCTCAGCCTCGACTGTTTGCCCGTTTTATGTCCCAGTCGTTTCAACTAGATGAAGAGCACGAGCTCAGCCTTCTGTGGTTTTCATTCAAATTTTCGAAAATTGCGTGGCACGATTGACACCGCATGAATCGGCCTGAAATAAAGAAGATAATGATTTACGTTGCATTCCTTTTTATCATCGTTTTTTTCCCCCTAAATGTACAAGGCATATGTGGGATTGGATCTTGCATAAGAAGCCACGGGTGGCTCTTTGGATAGGCTATTGGATATGATGGGCATTTTTTATTTTTTTGCATTCGTTAAGAGACATTTTGTTCTGCTAAAAACGTTCATAAGTTTACATTCGAGGAAGAAGAGGAAATGTACGTCACAGCACTGATACAGAGATTACTGGCAGGGACAAAATGCGATCTTTCACTTTTGTTTTACGGCGTGCAGATCGCAACCTTTCGACCAAGCGAGTCGCAACTTAGTTCTCGCGATTGTGTGCCCTTCCCATTTTGATAAAACATTATAATGATCTCATAGCCAGCAAGTGGCCCGGTTCAGAGATATGCCCAGCTCCACAGCGTAGTTGCCTACCTCTCCCTAGCAACAGTCGTCCATGGGTTGCCGGAAGTCTGGGCAGCGGGCGACATATTGTGTAGTCCGCGGTCCTCGAAGCAAACCGACATAGAGAAGCGGACTCAACAAGGAGCAATACTGGCGACGGGCGCTGGGGCCATTCCCAAAAACGGCACGTACCGTCCCTAAGGCCTAAATTAGGTATGTAAGGACTCCCTTCATCATGTGTGACTTGATGTCCCAAGATCCTTGGCCTTCGCGCGCCTGAAGTCATATCAGATCAAACTTTGGCATATCACCTTTCTGATAGCAGTAGCTCTTTTCACAGATGTTAAAGACATCTAGTTTTCCACTGTTAAGATGGACACAGCTTTTCAGCTGCCTGTTCTAGATGTGAAAAGGGAATCGGAGGTCGGATTCGTGGTATATTCGTGCGAGGGGGCCTTGTCTGCTGGTTTCTGCTGGTTTGCACGAGCACCGGCGGTTTTGTTTCTATCCTATCGTCAATGGGGCGAAGTATGCGCTGTGTGATTTCTTGTAAAGCACCTTTCCATGGCTGACCAACGTCAGTGAACAAGTCAATCCAATGTGGATAGGTATTATGTCAAGCACATTTCTTCTGTTGAGATTCGCGTGATGGTGGCTTGGCAATGTGTCTTCGTGCACCGCATGCAAAAATTTCGAGAATCAACGATCAATTGTACATGGCCATTGAAACTTCATCAATACCAGGATTTTCCAGGCATAATCCCCGAAATTTTGTGATAAGCCTGCTTTGCCCCTCATATACCTTGTTAACAGTGAGATAATGGGAATAAAAAAAGGGAAAAAGTCAAAGAAGATTAACAATGGACCCGAACATTGCATGGTGTCCAGCTTCCCCAATGGGCTGCATATCCTACAGGGCTATGTGATGATCACTTTGGCCATGCGAGCAAGAAGGCGCATGGCACTGATTCACCCCGGCCCTTGTGGGTTGCATGGTAACACAGGCACAAGATCCATCCCCATCGCATTCTTGAAATGAACTGTCTTTCCAGTTTCAAAACTGTTCAACTCTACCTACCGAATGTGCACAGAGACCATTAGTTATTGGTAGGAGTTGCCGAGCTGCAGTTGGCATTGGCCACATTGTGTAGAAACCCAAGGATAATGCTTGAAAGACCAGCGGTGATATAAAACTGTTTTTAATCGCCAGCCGGTCGCTATCACCTGGATATTCCATTGATAAATCTCCGAACTTGAAATGTCCACATCCATCTGGCATCTGTTTATAATCATGATTCCAAATGTTCCTTATGACAGGTACCTTTCCAACAATGCCGATGCATCCGGAAGGAAATGGATCATCACTATCCTTTGAATCTCGAGGTGATATCTGTGCGTTACATCTGGGATTTGAAGACTGCATATTCGGAGTTCTTCCTACTCGAAGAGATATCGAACTTCCAGTATCAGGTTCGGAAGAATTCCTATTGGGCCTTATGCTTTCTGGGGAAACCACGGCGATCGTCCAGCAGGCCCGGGCCCCGGTTTGGAGATATGCACAGAGGAGACAGAGCATGAGAACAGAGTATTTGGCCCGTTCCTGGATTTCTTTTGGTAATAAGCTGGGGTTCGGTAAAACCCTTGAGCAACCTGGCAGGGATTCAGAACACTGTGCTGGTGCACATTGGAATCGGGAAGATCAAAGAGCGAGACATCGCCCCGTCGAATATCCCACGCAAAATCGACAACAGTATACGGATGGCCTCGAATTTAAGGTCAAACAACCCTCCGGTAACACCCGGTGATCCAACAGAAACATACATATGCAGCTCACATTTCGCAAACCGCTGCCAATATTTTCTGCAGGCTCCGTATTTCGACTCGTATCGCAAAAGAGATAGAGAATGCTGACCCATGAAGAGCCTCATTCAGTACTCGCTCGGTCTCCCGATGCATCAACAGGGTATGAGGAACCTTGGGGGGCTCACTTTCTCCCCACCTCCAGACGAACAAGGCAGTCCTGGCATCCGATGCGGCCCGCTTTCACTGCCGGCATATGCCAGCGTCCCTTGCAAGAACCAGGCTCCCACGCCGCACCAGCCCCTCGCGCATGGCACGTTGCACCGGCATGATTGACGCCAGAGAGTTTATTTGTCCCGGTGTCGGCATGTTAAGGCTGTTTGAAGACCGCCCTTGCTACGAGGGGGTTACAATAGCGCAGGGGAGGGATCACGACAAGAAACGTGAAGTGGCGATCAAAGCCACGAGGGATGACTGCTGACTCCAGAGACAGTACATCGTTAAGTAATTTTTTCGTACCCGCGAGATTAAACTCGATGGCTATGACCAGGGATTGTTTTCGATGAGAGACACACGCCGATCAGCATGGGTGCGATAACACGGTGTCGTATCTGTTCGGCGCATGTCCGTCTGCTGACTTAAGCGTCCGCTAGGCTTGGCGCAGACCTTCTCGCTTCCACGCTGGCGGAAAGCTTTGGGAATTGGAAGTACAGAGTCAAGCATTGGAAATATGGGATTTGATCCCAGAACGGGATCCAAGCTGCTCGTTTATACGGATCGTCGCTGAGGTGGGGACCATATGCAAGGTACGCATTCTGGCTCAATGCTCGAACTTCACATGGAAATCAAAGCAGCAGGCTGCTCAGGTGAAAACGTGATGAGATAGCTGGAATGATGCTGTAGGTGCATTCATGAGACATGTAGTACTGTACAATTATGAGCATGATGATAATCTCAAACGAAGACGACGACAACCCCAAACCCCCATTCCAAACGCAGCAACGCCTTTTGTTCGAAGCCCAAGTAGCATGCCAAAAAAAAAAAAAAAAAAAAAAAAGAGTCATATGTGACAAGTCAGAATTAAATCGCAATCAGCTAAACAGCATCATCGTCGTGTTCGGGGCTAATCCAGCCAGCAGCGGATCACCGATAAACCTCTGAACTCTCTTCGATCGGTCCTGTAGAATTATTTCCTCAGCTTCCCAGCGTTTCCTTTGCATCTCCTTCTCCTTCAGCTTCTTCGCGCGGCTACCAAACCAAGAATCCTTTGCAGTATTCATGTAGTCCAACTCTTCCTGCTCCGCTTTCACGACAAGCTTCCTAACCATTTTCTGCCAGTTATCCAGACCCGTTCGTAGGCAGTCGTGACAGCGTTCTTCGTCGGAGGAATATTTCATTCTGTAGGTGTGGGGACCGGCTTCGGTTTCGTCTAACTGCAAGAGTGACAGCTCCGCAAGATCAACTGCGTCGCGGGTCCATGCGAGGCCACTTTCCTGTGAAGAAGAAGCAAACATGATTTCGCCAATATAGATCATCAAACCGGCTTCATCGCAGGCTGTGGAAGCAGATCGAAGTGGTTGCTCATTTCCTGTAATGGTAGGGATAGGATAGGGAGGTGGGAAGAGCCAGGAGGATATAGTTTCGGAAATCTCAGAGATCGCAGACTCATCTTTTGGCGAGCCTTTATGCTCTGGTGTAGGTGCCTGGGGAAGGTTTCGACGGGCTCTCAGAACGGATAGGAATATAGATAGTGCGGGGGCCAAGTCGCCCTGCCGGACCCTGTGGACGCCAAGAGCAGTCATAGCACGTAACACATTATCGGTGACATATTTGTTTCCATCATCTTTCAAAACGCCGGTCTTCATATCAACCACCTTGGTTGGGTCCACGGAGACTCCGGATGCAGCAATATCCATCGCCCACTTATACATATCCTCCGCCGTCTCTTTGAGTCCTTTGAAGTCAAGCCAATCCGCATAAGCCAAAGCCGCGTCAAGTCTTTGATTCGTCTGAAACCCTTTCGTCGTGAGGATCTTCATATAATACACCTCCGGACTATCGTAAGCAGGCCGACAATTTTCCTCCTTCAGAGTCTGGTTTCCACCCATAGGGCGCGGCTTCGGGTTCGGATTCGACGGACCAACAACATATTCTGCCGGCGCAGCAACGTCCAGCTCTTCATCATACATCCATCCATCCAGTTTCTCCGCCGCTTCAGCCGCACCTATCAGAGCTTGGAAATATCCCATTTTCCACGACTCACTCATCTCTCCAATGTCATATCCCGTTTTTCCAATGCCCTCAATCAAGAACGTGCCGTCACCCTGCTCCTTCAAGCCTTTCCCGTCAATCTCTGGATTCTCCATCCGCTCCAACAACTCCGTATAGAAATCCCCAACTTTCCTCCACGGAGTGATCGCCTGCCCCACAGACTCCGGATTCTGCAACGCCCGAGCAGTGCGCAGGAGCCAGCGGCTATACGTCGTGAAATCCGGGGGCGTGGGGAACTTGCGCTCGATCTTCTCCTGCTGTAGACCGAGCTTGATCACGTAGAGCAGTACCATGACAGCATAGGCTGTGATGGCAATTTTGATGCCGTCGGTGATCTTCTTGCGGCGTTCTGTGCTAAGAAGACGGGGATTTAAACTGCGGCTAGCATGGGAAGGGGACAGCCGGACAACGGGTGAGTGAAGGAATGGCAGTTGCGGTCGGTTCGCGGGTGGAGATATAAGGAGGAGTTGGGAGTTGCTAGTGAACATGCGGGGCTTTGGGAGGGAGGCATGGTTGCTTGGAGGTCTCAGTGGGCGTATTAGGCGTGGTATCCGCCGTAGATATAGCTGTGGAGGCATCATTCTGTCTCAATGGTGGATGCCTCTGGAAGGACATCAGCAAAAAATCGAAATCTGACGTTGCAGCTCGACAGTTCAGTGTGGAGGCATTGCCGGGTTTGCACCGTTTGCACTGCACGCACGAGCCACATTCAACCCACCTGGACTGGGCAATTCCGGAGGATTGATAATCCGAATCGCTATACTTCTACGGGTTAGATCTGGTGGGTCTCATAAGGCCAGTTTCGACCACAAGCGCCACCCGCTCTAGCCTCCCGTTCCTGAGAAAGCCACGTGAAAATTTTTTACAGAAGATTAAAAGACTAACTAGTTGAGAGATTCCTCGCAAAACAACATGACATTTGATCTTGCTAAACTCATGATATTTAGTCTAACTTTCAAAAACCCGATCATGCAAAACGGCATATCAATTGTGTACAAAACGTTCTATCCGGGTATTTCAGCCGTAACTTTGTAGCAACTCCGAACGATGGTCCTACAGGGGGTAACTTTCGCACTCAGTTCGGGGCTCTTCAAGCCTTTTCCAAGAATCCCTGGCTCTCGAGCAACAGGATAATTTCGTGGACGGCGCTGCGCACGGTTTGCTTCTCAATATCGACGGTGATATCCGGCTTCTGGGGGGTTTCATATGGGTCATCAACACCGGTGAAACCCTTGATCTCACCTCGTCTGGCGCGGGCATAGACACCTCTCTTATCGGTCTTTTCGGCGTACTCGAGCGAGGTTGCAACGTGGACGAGGAAGAAGGTCCCGGCAGAGGAGATAGTCTCGCGAGCTTGTTGTCTGCTCTCCTCATAAGGAGCAATTGGTGCGGCGATGACGGCAGCACCGGCCTTGGTAAGCTCAGCAGCAACAAAAGCGATACGCTGGATGTTCTTGTGGCGGTCCTCTCTGGAGAAGCCGAGTTCAGCAGAAAGTTCGTGTCTCACGGTATCGCCGAGAAGAAGAGAGACGGAGCGTCCGCCTTGCTGGTTGAGAGTCACCTGGAGGGCACGGGCAATCGCAGCCTTGCCGCTGTTCTGGTAACCAGTGAGGAACACTGTGAAACCTTGTTTCGATCGAGGAGGATTCGACTCCCGGAGGACCTTGACAACCTCTGGGTAGGAGAACCACTCGGGGATGTGGGTACCAAGGCGTAGGCGCTTGCGAAGCTCAGTTCCACTGATATCCAGCGTCTTGACGCCAGCGGGGATCTCGTCTCTTGGCTTATATTCATCGGTGTCGGGAAGGTAGGTGAGCTGCTGGAATTCAACAACTTCGATTCCAAGCTCATGTCTGTATTTCTCGACGGCGTGCTGGGCATCATAGGGGCCGTAGAACTCTTCACCCTTGGAGTTCTTTCCTGGACCAGCATGGTCACGACCGACAATGAAGTGAGTAGCACCGTGGTTCTTGCGGATGATTGCGTGCCAAATGGCTTCTCTTGGGCCACCCATGCGCATGGCAAGAGGAAGCAAGCCGAGGACGGCCATTCCGTTGGGGTAGCGGGGAAGGAGAGCCTCATAAACTCTCACTCGGGTGAAGTGGTCGATGTCACCGGGCTTGGTCAATCCAACAACTGGATGGATAAGAACGTTCGCCTGGCGCGCACGGGCAGCACGGACAGTCAATTCACGGTGAGCCCTGTGCATGGGGTTTCTATGTTTCAATTAGCATTGAGGTTGCAGCATTTAACTGACGATAGGAAAGCCATACCTGGTCTGGAATGCGACAACTCTGGTCCAGCCGAGTTTGTCGAAGTGCAGGCGCAACTCTGCGGGGGTGACTAAATGAAAATTAGCAGATGGCCCTGCAAGCGGTTTGAGGGTGCGTCCTTACATCGAAGACCGACATAGTCGTAGTGGTTCAATTTGTTGACGGCCTCAACTTTTCCTCCAATGTAGTACTCATTGGTCTGGTCGTAGAGATACTTGACGGCAGGGTGCTCAGGGTCTCCTCCAAAGACCTCCTTTGCTTCCTTCTGCCTATCATATTGTCTCAGTATGCCGTGGCATGGTCGAAGGAGCCTTGTTCAAATGCTCCACGAGGAGACGGAAAAGACTCACTTGTCAGGTTGGTAGATGTCATCGATGGTCAGGATGGCCAAGTTGCGATCATCTCGGAAATCTCTCAAGGTCACACGAGAACCGGGCTGGAGCCCAAGACCGTCGATGGTCTCCTTGGAAGCATCCAAGGTGATAGGGATACTGAAGAGGTTTCCATCGGCGAGACGAACGTTCTCAACAACACTGCAGGACACCGCAGTCAGATCATCACACTTACAAGGACAGGGATTAACAATGAAAAGATGGTTTGACATACCCATTGTAGTCCTTCTCATTCATAAACCCTGTTTAGCATTTTACGCCCCACCATTAGCTTTTGTGTTTCCATTTGTGCACAACATCATCGCATATGCGAACGGCTGATCCCCGGGGGGTGGTTTTAAGGGAAAAAAAGGAAAAAAAAAAGTGGCGGGGTGTATACCTTCCAAAGGACTGAAACCTCCGTTGAGAATCAATTCCAAGTCGCAGAGATGTCTCTCGGTGAGGAGGAGAGCGGGCAAGGTTTCGGCCTCGGCCTCGAGCTCAGCGTGTCTCGGTGCATCTCTAGCGAGGAGGTCCTTAAGGATACCGCCGTGTGGTGGATTGGCCATTGCTGCAGAATACACTCGGTTCTTGATAAAAAAAGGCTTAAGGTTGGATGAATCGAGATCTGGTAGAGACGAGGCAGGTTTATGAAGAGAGGAGAGCGTTGAGAGCACCGATGGAGGAAAAGAGGAGAGCTGGAGAAAAGAAGATGGAAAAGAAAAGAAAAGCGAGAGAAACAAAGCAGGCGAAGCTATGATATATGTTCTAGAAAAGTAGCTCTGGGGAAAGACAGAAAGTTACGACCCATGGCAAGGCTCTGTCGTCGTCAATTCAGACCCTGATGACACTATTTCCTCTGACCCTGGGGTGGATACGCCCTCTCCATGAGGGAGCATCGACAATGCATCGGGTTTGAGCTAAGGGACCGAACTAGGTTCTCAAAATCACTCCCAACCCTTCCCCCCCTCAAGGTACGAAGTAGTATCATCTGTCCTTCTCACATAACTCCATCGGTGGTCTTTCAGGGAACAAGGGGACAACAGGCCAATGGCTGGATCGGGTGCCTGGGTGTGTTGGAGATGAAGGCTGCTTCAGCTTGCAGAGGTATGATGTAACCCGGTCAAACCGCGACCCCAGACCAAGGCCGACCGCCGACGATCTCGCTCCCGTGAAGCAAGTCAAGTTAGCTGGCTGGGCGGGCAGTGGGCGAACCTTCGAACCCGCCCCCGATTTTCAGAAACGAAAAAGAGGCCACTCTGCCCGAAGTAACCTCTCTGACCGTAAGCTTCAGTTACATACATGACTCGGGTCGATAGATAATCAAACCGGACGCAGATTGGAAACGTGCCTGACCCCTGCCAATATAGCGCACAGATCTTAGCAAGCAATCTCATGCTGGCTGCTGAGTTTCAGGAACGTTTCTTATTTCCACGCGGATCGACGAAACTAAAAATGCCCTCGCCGCATGGGCTACCGTCACCCTGAAGAAAAATTGCGTGATCGGCGTCAGGCTGGCATGGGTGGTTTTAGTTCGCGACTTGTCAAGAGGACCTAACTTCGCTGCCTCGATCCTCACATTTTTCTTTTCTTTTTATCGATTAGATTGTGGAGTAAAGTACTCCGTAATAGTTGCTTGAATTGACCTGAGGAATCCTTTTGGCATGGCTGGCATGGCTGGCATGGCTGTTCACTACGCACCCTTTTTTTTTTTTTTTTTTTCTCCTGTGTTTGATTTATTTTTGTTTGACCATAGGCATCGTATCGTATGTCGGTAGCTTTATCGGTTCGAATGTCAATTATTGCCGAGTACCCTGAGACGTCTCTATAATGATGTTCCTAATGAGCAATGAAACTGCTGCTGATACGGTTCCATACGAAGCGCAGGCTGGGCGTTCTGCTTGATGCAGCAACTGTGAGAACCTTGTCTCTTGGAGCGGGCGCATCGGCTCTGAGATAAGGCTGCCGCGTCATAGCTTGTCAAATGGGGGGCAGTTCAGATCGCTGCCAGCTGAAGGGTCATAGTAAGAACAAGTCTGGAAGCGACAAAGGATCTAGACAGGTTCCTGAGAACTAGACAAGGGTGAACTATTTTAATTTATGCTATGGTGCAACTATGTAACATGGGTTGCTGAGGGTGTGAATAATCTATTTGATAGAAACATTTGAAGCAATCAGACTCAGGGGTAGTCGCAAAAAGAAGAAGAATAAGGAGAAGAATGAGAAGAAGTAAAAAGAAGAAGCTGAAGAAGAAGAAGAAGAAGAAGAAGAAGAAGAAGAAGAAGAAGAAGAAGAAGAAGAAGAAAAAGAAGAAAGAAAAAAGACAGAACGAAACAACAGGAGATCTATAACGCCGATTCCGCAGGAGCAAATCATGATAGTAAACATGTAAAAACACAGGGAAATTCCATAAAGCACATTTGCACATGACCCAACCGCCGCTTCAACTACGCCTTGTCCGCGCCTTGAAGAGCTTGGTCCAGTGCTTCCTGCTGCCTCTTCATCTCTTGCTCTCGAAGGAACTGTGCGTACTTCGATCGGGGGTTGTGGATGCCGCATTCTGTCTTGGCCTGACCCTTCCATCGACCGGCACGCTCGTCTTCGCCCTCTTTCACGGGTTGTGTCGAGTGCCAGTCTCCGACGCTCTTGTAGCCCCGGTCGAGAAGTTCGTTGTACGGAACATTGTGGGTGGTGATGTAGTCCTTGACTTGCTGGAAGCCCCAGTTGGCAAACGGATTGATTTTGATAAGGCCAGCCTCATCAACCTCGACGATGTTAAGGTCACCGCGCTTTCCTCCTTGGCTTCGACGACGGCCAGTAAGCACTGCGCTTACTTGGAGTTCCCGATAGGCACGCTGGGCCGGTTCGACTTTGGCGAGCCAGTCGTACAGCTGGTCGTTGGTCTCCCACAGTCGGTCTCCGTATTTCGCAGCAAATTCATCAGCAGTTTCGGCGCCCTGTGGCTTGTAGACATGAATGCTAAGGCTTGGATATCGCTTCCGGACCCGCTCAACCAGAGCAAGAGTTTCGGGGAAGTGATAGAGTGTGTCGAGAAAGATCAGATCAACAACCTGCGGTCTGGGAACATCGAGTTTTGAGAGCATATCAATTGTGACCAGACCAGTCAGTCCAAAGGCGGTGGTTTGATAGAGTCCCGGAAGGCTGGTGATGCACCATCTCAAGACATCTAAGGAGGAAAGTCAATAGAGGGCCCAGTTTACCATTGGGAGACACCCGCCGAGGGCCAAAAGAAATAGACGGCTCATACCTTGGGGTTCGAGAAACTGAAGCTGCCTGTTCAAGAACTTCAAATGGGGCTTCGTGAAGACGAGGTCCGGAAGACTAGGCTGGCTCGAGTCACCACTGACATAACCAGACTCTGCTTCTTTGATATCGCAGGTGTCCGTGTCCGAGGGGTACGTGGAGTGGACAGAGGCAGGCATGATGAATCCAACGGCAGACGAGAAGAGGCTGAACAGTCTGCCGAAGGGGTGGGAGGAGATGAGGGAGGTTTGGGCGTTGGACTGAATCTTGGCGGTGTTATGGGCGAACCAAAGGACCGAAGCCTCTGGTTCTTTACTGACTAGAGAAAGGGTTTGGGGATGGGGATAGAGTGGAGATTGGCCACTTGTGACAGAAAGTAAAATCTAGGCAAAGCAGGCAAGACAAAGAAAAGGAGGGAGAAAAAACAGTTTGTAGAGGCACGGAAGGACAGGAAGTGCGCTCTACTTCAATGATTTCATGCACAATTCAGGATATCAGGGAAGGGGGACTTGGTGATTACCAATCACGCAATCTGTGACCCTCCTGTAAAGACACCTTCCTGGGCGGCAGTATTAATCTTACACAATCCCCTGAATCCTTACACCCCATGCTGGAAACATATTTCTGGCTGGGGGAGGACGCACTGTTGCGCTGGGGGCGCAGCTAGGGTCTGATGTGGTGATGGCCAGTGAAAATCACGCAATCCTTAGCGCGGGCGATACCCGAAGGAGTAAGCAAAAAGAATCCCTAAAGAACATTCTGCAGGTTGGGTACGCAGATGGCTGTTACCGTGCCCGGTCTGCCTCAAGTTTCCCCAGTTCCCACCGGCAATCCATGCACAGTGGAAGGTTGAAGAAAGTGCTTGCAGGGAGGCGTGGCCAGCGGTAGGATCCCTGACACTGCCAATGCGTCTGACCAGCACAGCCAAGAGGATTCTCGGCTTCATGTTCGGGGGCGGATCAGCAATTTCGGCACGAGGGCGCAGACCTGGTCGATAGATACACGCCCAAATGACACACATGCAATCTCAAACAAGCAAAAAGGCTGCAAGCCGGCAGCTCGAGCAATGTAACCGTCCGCGACGATCGACGTCGTCGAGCGCAGGCGATCCCGAGGCCGGCGGTGCAGGGATCCGCACCTTAGTCATGGGCGCAGTGCTGAGTCATATCCGGGATCGGGAATTCCTTTTCGCCGGCACGTGGGGGTTTACATAACCCGGTGGCGAGAAGAAACGTTTCGTGCGCATAAGCGGTGCAGGCGCCCCGGGGGGGAGAAGAAGGGGACAGCGATAGCGCTAATCTTGCAAAGCTTCCCTGAATGGCCCTCTTTTTTTTTGTTTTTTTTTTTTTGGGTTTACCCTATTTTACGTTGCGCTTTTATGGAATGGGGGTGCAGCAGCAGCAGCAGGCCTGAATAATCAATAAGTAATATCAATTCCAGCTCCCGAAATATTCCCCAGACTAACTAACCCGCGCGACCTTGCGCTCGCTGCCCGAAGAAACTTGCCCTTCCGCATCACCACCACCACCGTCACCGTCCTCTCCCCGAAGTTATCCGCGGGGGCGTGAAGAAATGGCGAGCAATCCCCTCCCTTCCCGCGAGGGACGCCCCGTATTACGGCATAGCTCGCTGTCTGGCGGCTCTTTCATCCTGGACCACCAACAATACAAGCCATCTCCCTCGGGACCCTCCGGTTTCAGCAACCTCCTGCGCAGCACTGGAAATGTTCTTACGGCCCCACTTGTTCTCAATGGCAGCCCGTCACAGGGCAAGGACGCGCGAGTCAAGGAGAGTGGGATCGTGCATTCGATTTTTAGCAACTCGCTCAGCTCCTTGCCCGCAGATACGCCCAAGCTGGTTGCCACGATATTCTACAAGGCCTCGCAGCCAGTGCACCCGCATATCCACCCGGATTCCTCTAGGCAGCCACACTCCCTCCGGGATCTACCAGCCCCGTCCGTGCCCGAAGGCTCTGCCCCGACGCAGAATGTCGAAGAGCTTCCACGCGAGCCCCCGCCACAGGAACCCGAGCCTCTGGATCATCTGTACGGCCCGTATGTGTCGCAATTATGTCTTACCAATTTCCTGCAGATTATGGAGGATCTCTCCACCCCGTATCACCGCATGAGCAGCTCGCATAGATGTCTTGATAGCGAAGATCAGCCACGCGTGGTCGAGGTCACAATCTGCCCGCCGCCCAGTCCAGACTATCTATCCTTTGATGATATGCGCAAGCATGAGTTTATATGGAGATTTGAACGCGAATGGAACGTTGAAGTAGTCCTCCAACAGGAATCAGTGTTTAGGCGCCATAAGCGGCTCGCCGTGTTTGATATGGATAGCACTCTAATCAAACAGGAAGTTATTGATGAAATCGCCAGGTTTATCGGTGTGGAGAAAGAAGTTTCAGTACGTCGACGTAGAGTTTCTGTCTCACGTCCGATATTGAAACTGACAGGGATAAACAGGAAATCACTGCACGCGCCATGAATGGCGAACTCGATTTCTCGGCCTCTCTGAAAGCGAGAGTTAGCTTGCTCAAAGGAGTTCCAGCCGACGTATTCGAGAAACTAAAATCCATTATTACGATCGCACCCGGTGCCCGTGAACTCTGCCGTGCGTTGAAAAGGCTCGGGTTCAAGATGGCGGTGTTGAGTGGCGGTTTTCAGCCGTTGGCCGAGTGGCTTGCAAAGGAACTCAGCCTTGACTATGCATTCGCGAACCACGTACGTTGAAACAGGTTACGAAACCTGGTCAATTGGGCTGATAGTTATTTTTACAGCTCGTGTCCGACGACTCCACCCAAACTCTCTCAGGCACATTGTCTCCCAACCACCCAATCATCGATGCTACGCAAAAGAGGAACCTCCTACGCACAATTGCTGCTGACAACGATATACAGATATCGCAGACGTTGGCAGTAGGAGATGGCGCCAATGACCTGCTCATGCTTAATGAGGCGGGGTTGGGGGTGGCCTGGCGCGCCAAGAGCAAGGTGCAAATGGAGGCACCAACGCGACTGAATGGAGAAAGTTTAGTTGACATCTTATATCTGATGGGTCTAAGTGAAAGAGATATTAAGGAGCTGATTAAGGAGTAAGCCCAAGGCCGGCGGATGATCAGAACCGCAAGTCGCTTGGCTTGCAACATTTCCTACATGGACCCTGGCCCCGGTTTCTTTTGGGAGAGATACCTGGTAGGTGCAAGGGGCAGGGTTTGCAAAATCAAACAGTACAATGAAACATGATACCAACCATTTTTTGGCTATTGATTATGTGCATCATTATTAATTTTTTTTGGGAGGGAATGAAACAGAAAAAAATTGAATTTGGATAGTCACAAACCATCTTGTTGAAGTTGGTAAGGGAGCTGTACCAGGGTTGAAGCCAAAACAATGATTCCAACTCCTAAACGCCGGTGGCCTTCCCTAAAAAAAAATGAAAAAAAAACTAAATTTTTTTATCTGACTATTGCATCGGGAGTCACATTCGGTACATTCGTACTCTCGGGGCCTGTTGATTCGGCTCGTCTCTTCTTCAGGACGTTCTCGATAAACGCTTCGCCAGCCTTGTAGCTGCTTCTCACCAACGGCCCACTCGCGCAATACAGGAATCCCATCTCCAGCGCTCGATCCTTCCACAGTTCGAAGACGTCCGGCCGTACGTATTCGTGCACTGGCATATGTCGTTTCGTGGGGCGCATGTACTGTCCGAAGGTCACAACGTCGACGTTAGCGGCTCTCAACTGCCGAAGAGCGTCCCACATCTGCTCTTCCGTTTCTCCTAGCCCTAGCATCATCGACGTCTTGGTGATGAGTGATGGGACAGCTGCCTTCGCAGCCTTCAACACCCGTAAACTCGTCTGAAAATTTGCCCGGCGGTCACGGACGTGCGGAGTCAGTGCCTCTACGGTCTCGACGTTATGCGCATAAACATCTAGTCCGGACTTTGCCATGAGTGCAACCATCTCCAGATCACCAGCGTAGTCTCCCGTGAGACACTCAACCAAAATATTTGGCGCTTTCTGCTTGATCCTTATCACCGTCTCCGCGAAATGTCTCGCACCACCATCTATCAAATCATCTCGATCCACAGTCGTCAAAACCACGTATCCCAACCCCCATCGCGACAGCGCTTCCGCCGTATTTTCCGGTTCATGAGGATCCAACGGCGGAGGAGTCTTGGATGTCTTCACACTGCAAAATCGACAAGCTCTTGTACACGTATCTCCCATAAGCATAATTGTAGCCGTAGCAGCCGATTTCGAGCTTCCACCCCAACATTCTGATATATTAGGACACCGGGCTTCTTCGCAAACAGTATGCAAGCCGAGACCACGTAAATCATTCTTAATACGTTTGTAATTATTCGAGTCTGGGATAGAAGTCTTGAGCCACGATGGCAAACGAGTGATTTCTTTCTTTTTGCCCTTGGGCCCGACGAGCGCCGTTTTTAACGCATATGCTTCATTGGGGTCTAGGATGCGGGCGTCGTCTCTATTCCCTCCAGAGAGAAAGTCGGAGAATGATGGACCGGCGTTTAGTTTGTCTCGAAACGATGTCTGCGGTCTTTTAGGGAGAGCAGATGAAGAGGATGCGCTCGAAGAACTAGGGATAGCTGGGTCTGGAGATGTCGTCGTTGCATATGCTCTGGATGCGGCAGTGCGGAGCGAAACGGCGGGATTACCGAAGCACTTTAGTCTGCCGGCACAAACTGTCATGATTGAACTTGGAGACGAGCACTCCGTAGATTTAATGAATATGGGAATCGGAAAACGCGTATCTAGATAGCCCTGGGCCTTTTCTCGATTGAAAACCGTGTTCGTCGTCCAGTCACAAATTGTTGATCGCGAAATTGCTGAGCTCCGATTCGAAGCGCGCGGAAAATACTTGTTCCAGGGGGTTCCCCAACGCAACGTTACCTATTTGGTATCGTGCCAACCGTTCAAATATCTACTCCGTACGGAGTATGCTCTTTCGTTTGAGAATTACTCCGTAGAACGTCAAGTAAAATGGCCCCAGATGGCGTAGTCCGTACATCACAGGAAGTAGAAACGCGCGTTGAAGGTGGACAGCGGATGATCGATAATCCGAAACTGAGAGAACTCTGTGCAAACAATGCAAACTTCTATCACTTTCAACTTTTGCGACGGAATAGGTGAACGTCGGCGGCGCTCCTTTAACCACCTCGCACATCTGAAGTCTGCAGTGCTGATCCGGAGTTGTAATGCTCTCCGAGAGTTTTGTTGCGTCATTACTGACATCCAATGCCCCCCCGGCGGCCTCCTCGTCGGTTCTCAAAGATGTCGGTATCTGCACCTACGAATTCCAGCCAAATTCTTCCATACGCGCGACCTTGAAGAAAAGCTCTACAGATGCCAATTGTTTAGCCGTCAGTGCCTCACACATATTTGCTGCCCAGGTGCGCAAGGCTGTGATCCATGTGTATAGCCGAGAACGGGGAAACCAAGAAGCCACGATCCCATTTCCCGAACGGATACGCAGCATTGCAATTGCGGGTAAAGAGACCGAGGGAGCTGCGGTATTGGTACTAGGGACCGAAGGCGGAAGGCTAATCCTATGGGAGGTGCGATATATTTCAAGGTTTACATTTATCCAGGAAGGGCCTTGCTGACGTTTTGTATCAGGTATGCACCGGACGACAAGTTTCTACCCCTGCAGCGCATTTGCAACCCATTACCTCCCTGGTCGTTGACCCGACGAATAACTTCATCCTATCCGGCTCCGAAGATGGAAGCATACACGTGTGGTCGCTACCCAGCCTGATCTCCTTCTCGAAACCCCGTTCTGCTGGGCAAAACCTATCCCCTTCTAATTCGCCGATTCGCACTATTTCTAGCCACTCTGCGGCGATCACGAGCATTGCCGTTGGACATAGCTCTAATAGGAACAACATTGCTATATCCGCTTCCAAAGATAAGACGGCAATTGTCTGGGAATACCGAACAGGAAAGATACTACGGACATTTCTCCTCCCTGGAAACCCACTCTGCCTTACGGTTGATCCCGCCGATCGAGCGTTTTATGTTGGATATGACGACGGCAGCACCCAGCTCATTGACTTCTTTACGAACCCTTCTACCCAGCACATTCTTTATGATGCTAGCCAGCAGCAAACTCCTTCCCAGTTATCCGCCAGTGACCGGTGGCTGCCACCCTCGACAGATCTTGGAGCTGTAGAATGCCTTACACTATCGTATGACGCAACCAACCTTCTTTCGGGGCACAGGGGTGGTGCAGTGGTTTCCTGGGATGTCGCCAAAGGCAGATTCGCATCCACTGTCACCACATTCAATTATCCAGTCACCAATCTACAGATGCTTCGACCGGTCGGACTACCAAAATCCGGCCACAGAATAGCCGTTCATAATGTTGTCAAGCCGCGATATGATCCCGAGCTTTCGAGTACACAGTCTCTTGGAGATGCCGTTCCCGCAAGTTACTCATTTACTGCCCATTTCACATCATCTTCCTTGCCTGACGCTTCATCAATCGCCGGGGATGGATTTACAGCTGCCCTTGCCCATCAATTCTTTCCAAATTCTCTGATATCCGAAGGTCTGGCGGAACTACGTGCCCTCCGCACAGCCCCAGTAAGCTCGTTAACGCAAAACCAAGTCCAACTTAGCGGACGATCACACTCAGAAGACCAGTCACGCCTCTCCTCCCTCGAACAAGAAGTTGAAGCCCTCAGACGCCAGCTCTCCGTCCACGAATCCACCCGTGACGCCAACATGACTGAAATTGTCAAGCTTCGGACGTATGCCACTGGCCTTGAAGATTTAACCAATGAGCTCCTCGACGAGCGCGAGAGAGCACAGCAGTTAAAGCTGAAGAGGCAGGGCGGGAAAGAAGAGAAAGCTCTGAAGCGTAGAGAAGCGTGGTTTGAGGCTGAGAAACGGGGAAAGAATGGTGACGTGGTCATTAGAAAAATGGAAGAGGAAGATGATGATGAGAACACGAGTGGAGGCGATGAGATGAGCAGTGAGGACTAAGAAGGCCTGAAAGGAGGCAGTGCAATTATAGAGTACATACGGTTCCTAATTTTGGCGGATTCGCTTCTTGGACAAGCTTTGATTCTCGGGTAACAGGTGTACAATAGGCTAAACGGCGTTAGGATGGGTGGATGGAAAAAAAAGTGATACAAGGGAACCAACATGACGAAAAGGGTAATCCCAAATGAATAGACGCCCCGTTGTCCTGGTAATACTCCAATTCAAGCCATCATCGTAATCTTCGAAATTTGCATAAAATATTCCGAATCCGGATCAGATCATGTGTCTATCCAAAAACATGGTCTGATCGGTGTCATAGGGCCCCCGGGTAGGCAAAGCGGTAAGTATTGCTTCAGCAGCCGGCACACCCCGTAGATCGTTCCATTCCCAGTTAGGTGCCCTTGCTCACGGCCACCTCCCGCAGCCCCATCAATCCTAGCCAAACCGCTTCTTCGGTCCGAATCGTCCTACTCCCCTGCCCCGGCAGCACATTTACCCAAAAATCAAATAATTCTCCAACTTCTCCGGCCCCGATCCCCTTCGCCGCCAGCTCTTTATCGGCCTTTGCAGCCGTCTCTAACCCTGCCACGCCCCCGAAAACAAGCAATAAGTGCTTGTATTGCGGAATTTTCTCCGGGTGTTGTAAAATGTGGGCAAGCGGCAGGCCACGCTCCGACGTACCGAAGGACAAGTCGTACCCACCCTCGAATGGGCATTCGGTGAATACAGAGGATAGTGACGTGCAGCGACGGATTGAATAGCCCCAGTAATAGCCTGCTTCTTCGCGAGGGGTAGACGGTGCTACCGGATCGGCGCCGTCGGAGTAGTCTTGGGTTTTGAATTTGAGGGTTAAGCGGGTGTGAGGTAGGATAGAAAGATTGGGAATGCGGACTGGCTCTGGGATTCCTGTGTTCACAAGGGTAAATGTATTATTGGACGAGGAATTTTCATGTTCTTGCCCTCCCTGCTGGTTTCGCTTGGACTTCTTGCTTTTCTTCTTTTTGTTGCTTCTCTCAGACGGGCCATCTTCTGCGCCATAGTTATCGTTCGGTATCGTAACTCCTTCACGATATTCGCACCATTCGTTTGCCCTGATATGATGTGGCATGTCCAAACTCGGTAATGTCCCCGCTGTTCTCAGATTAGGGTGCATGGGGAACAAATCCCTCCGTAGATGCGGCGGTGTTTCGAGGTAGGAAAGCACATGTGCTAAAAAGTGTGACGGATCCGAGAACGCTGTGTACTCATTTTCAGCGCGGGAGCGATTTCCAAACTGTTGCGACTCCGGCTCATCTTCAAATATGACGATTTCGTCGACGCAGAATACAGCTAATGCGCGGGCAATGGAGCCGACAAGATAGGTCTTTTGATCATGCGATTTTGCGCTTCACGAAAGAATTTATGTCAGAATTGTAAGAAGACTAGTTTCCATCTAGATAGATATAGTCAACAAGAAGACATACTTTGCAATAATACTGCCAGGGAGAGCGACGCTAAGCGTATGTGATCTCCCACCCTGGGGTTTGAATACGGCAGTTGGCCTAGATGTGTCTGGTATATCTCCATTAGTCTCTGAATTCACATCGTGAGAGATTTTCCGCTTCTGTAGTAAGTCTAGAATTAGTCATTGGCGAATTGCCATCATACGACGCATAGGAACGTGGTCCCCAGACCTTCGATTTATGCATTGCTAAATCAACGCTAACTACTCCGTACTGGTTCAAGAGTGGAGATTTAACAAGTAGGGAAATATCAATCGGCAAAATCGGCTCGGCCAACGCTTTTAAATGATTTGCAGAGATTGAAATTAGAGTGAATTGCAAGTTCTTGAGCTATGATTCTAGACCACGAAGGGGGACAATGTCGATCTAAATTTATCACGTGATAACCCAAGCCCTAATTTGTATAGCATCTAACCAAGCGGGGGACAACACTCCTAGGGGGAACCGTCAAGGACATCGTCAGCGTGTTATTAAGTAGGCTATTACATACGGCAGCTATGTAATATTCAGAAGCAACGCCCGTAATCGAATTGGTCGATGTATTGGCCATTCTTTCTTAAGTCGGAGATATCGGACGGGCGTTCAGTAGTTTGTTGGCTCCATGGGTTCATCCACTTGACGGTTTCCCAGCCGAGTTTCATTCACGATCTTCACACCAGCGCTTGCGCCTAGTCTCTCTGCTCCTGCCCTAACCATCTTCACGCAATCTTCGATTGTCCTTATGCCGCCACTGGCTTTCACCCTGGTCTCCGATTGTAAGCTGTCACAGACAGCACTCATCAACGAAACATTTTCAATACTCGCACCAGGACCGTTAAAACCCGTACTGGTCTTCACATAGTCTGCACCTGCGAGACTCGAGAGTACGCACCCGGCGATAATCTCATCTGCGGTCAACTGGGATGTCTCGAGAATGACCTTCAAAATCGCATCCTTTGCAGCAAGTCTCACCGCGCGAATATCCTGGAATACGTCGGTATAGCGTTTTTCGCTGAGCCAAGGGTAGTTCATCACCATATCCAATTCGCTGGCTCCATTCTGCATGGCACGTTTCGCCTCGCTCACTTTCTGGTCGGTTGAATACGTCCCTTCATGGAATCCAATCACACATGTCACTCCAACTTGGGTTCCTTGAAGATACTGAACTGCCCGAGAGACATAGTCCGGCCTGACACATACGGTTGCAAAACCATATTCTTTCGCTTCAGCGCACAAGACGTCAATTTGAGACCCGGTGGCGGAGAGCGAGAGCTGGGTGTGATCAATTATCTGAGCAATTGAAACAACCTCAGGGGCAGGGTAGCATAATAGTGGAATAGGATATTGAAGTGTAGCTTTCTTTCCTGAGATGAGCAAATCCCATTCCTCGTTGTTGAGAGACGACATTGCAGTAGATGTTCTGCGGCCTGCCAAGCGGTTATATTCGTTCGTAGGGAGTAAAAGATTAGGAGCCTCCGTGATTAAGCCCCGAAAAAACTGTAATATCTGAAAGAGCACTTGTAAATTTGATTTCTTGACTGCGCACGACGGACTCTGTGGTGGTGATCGAGATCTGTTGGTGCGGGGAAAAGACAGGTCCATCGGGGGGGAAGAGAGGCGTTTAAATATTCTCTCCCACATGACTATATATGAGCGCATCTCTGTGCTCCTTCGAGCATCAATATCCACCCAGCTGAAAAGGAGGCGGCTATCGGACATTCCAGCGGAGAATATGCATCCGGAGCCACAGCCTTCAAAATGATCAAGTATCTAGCTTCTTCAGCTCCATTGATTACAGACCCATGTTACTAGCTTGGTAAAAATTCCCGGTCCTTGTCATCTCTCACATGAATACTAGCATCAACATATCTCACTGTCAGTACATCATGATCAAAGTGGACCTGACTGATTTGCATTGCCCTCTTGGCTCCCTGCTTCTTGGTATCTATCACGTTCTCCACACTCTCCCATTTCAGGAGGCAGATAAAACATCCTTCGCAACCAATCAAGAACGTATCCGTATCAATTGTTCCTCGTCAATTCCGCACAATTTTCAATTTAACCGCCACAGCTACCGGCAGTGTTACAGCACCAACTACGTAAACCCGCAAATGAGGTTTGTAGCAGTGACACGGTGGCCGGTAACCTTGATGCGGACGTCAATATCGATGCTCGTATTACCATATTTGGACTGGTGCGAAGTTGCCGACGTGCTGCGGGACTTGCCGGCTTCGTTGGTTTTCCTAGATATCGGTCAATTTTGAGCCTATGCTGGTGTACTTAGTACGTTCGAAAAGGTTTCACCGGATTCTTCGGGCGGTCCACAGGTCAAACCCCGTAGTTTACAACAGACGGTGAACGGAAGGAAAGGTCATCGGTTGGACTCACCGGGTAGTATCAAATGCACCTTTTCGGCTGCTGCGTCGATGGAGCCTCGTCAGCTACCCGCGAGGGGTTCCGAACTTCAGCAACTCCTCTCGATATCCCGACGGGTTGGAAATGACCCGGCCCAGTATTCCCACGACGCTTGTGCTTGTGTTCGATATACCATGTTGCCAAATGATTGGATAACAGCTGAATTCTCAGGACGTTCGGAAAAAGATCCATCGGCTCAAATCCAGATATAGCCTCGCGGGATGGGGTAGCTGAAATTACCGCGGGATTCTGCTTGCAGGTTTCAATGCTGACCTTTCGTTAGCGTCCCCTCGGGAGGTTGAGAACTGCACGTCTTTTCGAGTAGTTTGGGATGAACAAAGAATATGTCTTTGTGATACCCAAATTCGACCCGCTGCTGGATCATGCATGCATGGGAATGAATATAGGAGCTGCCCCGGCGGGAGTCTGCATATAAACATGTCCCGCGGTGAACGCGAAGTCGGTTGGAGAAGATGTAATTGTTCTCGGTGGCGTCAAAAAGGAGATACTTCTTGAAGTTGGTCCTGTTTAATACTCAACCAAGCAAAATCCAACAAAAGCATATAATTTGCTTTTTCTCTTGAGAAGAAAACTAGTTCCAAGCCTCACAGTAGTACAGAAACGGCGATCAGAGCTAAAGGGGCAAGATCAATATGTCTAGAGTTACCGATCTGGCGACATGCTGACAGTCAAAGTCAAATGTTGAATTTGACATCCGCGCCAGTTTGAATGAGGATCAACGAGAAAAAAACAATAAAAAAGAAAATAAAAATAAAAATAAAAAGAGGGAGCCCCCTTAAGGCTTGGCAGTGAGCTGGGCGGCTGCGTAGATATTGTGCACAGTAGTCGAGGCGTATGCGGCCGCCTGAAAATAGTTGACGATACCACCATGTGTAAGTATTCTGACTGATCCGTGAAGTGACCTTGTGCTTAACCCCTTCTTCACTAGGACCAAACTATTCATCTCAAAATTAACCAGATGCTGCCTCTACAGCAATACTGCCTGACCAAACTGCAACTTCAATTCAGCTTGGAACACAAAAACGCACATAACGTCAGTGACTGGCGCGAGCGGTGATTCTGACGTTGGGCAAGACGGGCACCTTTACCTGAAGTGGGCCTCCGATCAAACCCTCTTGTATTGACATGTTGGAGAGGAGTCTTGCCAGTTACACAGTCAGGATACACTGTGCAGAAACATCTCTTGAAACCCTGTTATTGGAACCTGCAGGATAAGTCGTCTAGCAGCCCAGAGAGGTCATGCAAGAAGCTCTTTCTGTCAAGTCACTGAGAAACAGACGATTCACGAAATTTCAACCGTATATGCCAAGCCTCCTCTTGATGGAAAAAGAAATGCGTCGAGGCTGATCGTCAACAAGGCGGCAAATCCTGCACCCTTCCGCTCAGTCGGCAAATATGCCCCTGAATGCGCTCCAGAAAAAGGCGGACGTCCGCCTATTGATTAAACACCCAACAGACAGCCGTAGTTTTGGGATTAAAATAGAATTATTGCCCGGCAGCCGTGTTGCACCCGGCGGAAAGGCAAATACATTTCCGCGTTTTGCACAACAGATTGTTGATTTGTATAACAACAACCCTTCCGAATTTCTAGGATGTGCAACTTGATTCAAGCTCAATAGAAAGGTACAGAGCGTATCCAATGAGCTCTTTAGGCAATCCAACTTGTATGTTCAACCCTAGCGGAACCCTGCAAGGAGCCAGGCAGCAAATCCGCTATTGTCATGGATCGAAATCAAGTTTGATATAACAAGAAAACTGACTCGGGTATGAAAAGCAAAAGCAGAAGACGGAAATCGCGTAAGGATGCGGAATCCAACTTGAAACATCAGCCTTTTTTTGGCCTACACACACGGGCCAACTTTTATCCGCATCAAATCGTGCTAGCAATGCGGATCCTCTACTTCCTTTCCATCCTGTGCCTCGAACCTCCGCTACGGGATCTCAATAGTATATCTGAGAGTCGTCGGAGGGTTCGAGAAGGTTAGGTCTTATTCTGCTTTTTTGGCCCTATATAAACTCCCAAAGACGCTATTATTTGCTTTTAAAAGCTTCTGGGGGCAATCAAATTCCACTAATGTTCCCTTATCAAAGACAGCCACTTTGTCATAGCAGAGTATTGTGTCGACCTATTATAGAATCAATCCATGAGCGAATGTATATAATACATTAAATAAAATATACGAGGAATAGAGCCTCCAGAGATGATTTCAAGTGAGGAAGGGAAGGCTTAGGAGAAATCCATGCAACTCACCCGATGTGCAATTGTCAATACGGTGAAGTCCTTAAACTCTTTCTTGACAAGCTTCTGCATCAGAAGATCCGTATCACCGTCAACATTACTAGTTGCCTCGTCAAGAACAAGAATCTTGCGGCCTTCCTTCCGGAGTATGGCCTGAACAAGTCGGAAGAGCTGCTGCTCTCCAGCGGAGAATGAGCCGGCATCCATTTTCCCATCGAGACCGCCACGAGCCTCGATAATCTGCCAAAGGTGCACCTTTTGAAGTGCATCCCGAATATCCTTGTCGGAAATACACCCGGAAGGATCGACGTTAAGGCGGACAGAGCCATCTAGCGTGAATTGATCTTGAGGAATGGTGATAATTCGCGATCGAACTTCGTGCCGCGGAATTGTGCAAAGATCCACGTCATCAATGATGATACGGCCTGCTGAAATGTCAAGGAGGCGGAGGAGAGTAAGGACCAGAGAACTCTTGCCACTGCCAGTACGCCCACAGATGCCGATCTTCTCACCAGGCTTTATCTGCATCGTGATGTTGCTCAAAGCCATGGTTACCCCATCGTACGAAGCCGACACTGAATCAAAATGAATTCCACCCTTGTCTGGCCATGCCGCAGGGGGCTCTCTGTCCTCTCTGGGTTGATTTTCTGTTGGTGTCGAAGCAATAAGTGATTTGACTCTGGCAATAGCTCCTAAAGATGTCTCAAGTGATGTCCAAGATGTAATTAGCTTTTGCAGTGATTGATTCAGCACGAGGATCGTGTTTAACGCCGCCCCTAAAAGACCGGGGCTAGTGCTATGCCTCAGAGAAAAGGCAAGGGAAACAAGAATGGCTGCTAGTGCGGCCACAAGGAGGTCTAGAACTAGGTTCAACCATCTCTGGATGGAAAACAAAAGATAGTACGGCTTCTGTGAAGCATCAAGGTGGCGGATGTTGATGTTCTTTGATGACTGCTGCCAACCGAATGCTCGGATGGTTGAGAGTCCATTTAAGGTCTCCAAGAAGTGTGAATATATTGGACTTTTGGCTTCTAGGTCCATGTGACGAAGTTGACGAGAGGTTCTCAGGTAGACATTCTGAATTAGATAAATGATTGGCAGAGTAAATGGAACCGTGAGAGCCATGTAGCTGGAACCTGTGCATACCAGTACAGCTTGGGCAACACAATTGCAAAATTCTTCCTCAATGCATGGTTAGCCCGTGATCCTGGTTTGTCAGACTGCTTGGAGAGGACGAACCAGCTGCGGTTTTGTTGAGCGCAATAGGCAAGTTGTTGTCGATTAGAGACATATCTTGACTAAATCTATAGAGAAAATGGGTGAGAACCACTAAGACAACTTGCAGGTACTCTTGAACGTACCTATTCAGAGTAACCCCGGTATCAGTTTGCACAAAGAATGATTGCGGAGCTCTGTACTATTAGTTTCCTGAAAAATTGCGGGTTTTAAGATGGCCTACCTCATGACTGCTTCGAGTAAATTTTCATGGAGCCGAGCCGACGATTTCTGTAATATCTTGATGAAAGTCACCCTAACTCAGTTAGTCTTATCTTCGCGGATCGAAATACTTGCACCTACCACAAATTTCCAGCGAGAAAGATGTCTGCCAGAATACACAACACCACATATATAGGAATGTAAATGTGAAGCTGATCGCCACCAGCTTTCACCCACAATACTAACCAAGCCCCTGTGAAGCCATAGTTAGTGGCATTCAAGGATCATAGATGAATTACACTCACGAGGAAACGCGATTGCAAAAGCATATCCGATATTAGCGATCGCAAATAGAGACGTGTACTTCCATCCAATCGATTTAGCATAGTACTTGTAAACCTCGATATCGCCCGTGCGCCGGACCAGATCTTGTTCAATGGTTGATAAGCCTGGTAATTCATTTGCGTCTTGACTTGATTGCGTATCTTTCTCCACCAGCTGCGAGGGTTGCATCATAGTATCTTTTAGTACCTCTATTTTGGAGACTGTGGCGTCGCGCGCATCTTGGACAATACGACCCTGATCAAGAATGACTACATCATCTGCGAAAGGGAGGTGTTTGACTTGAAAAAAATGAGGTTAGGACAAGAAAAAAAAAAAGGAGCATTTAAATGTTGTTGACATACCAGAATGAGTGACAAGCACTACGGTGCTATTCAGTTTCCTCAGCAAGCCTTGGTTTCCAAGCAGCCTAGAAAAAACCATATCCTCTGTTGTCGCATCAAGGGCGCTGAACACGTCATCAAGTAAAATGATATCTCTTCGGGCATAAACAGCTCGAGCCAGCGCCTATCTTCAGCTCAGTACGTGTCACACAATTTGAAGTCAATTGCACGTACCAATCTCTGCCTTTGCCCTCCGCTCAAAATAAGTCCATTATTCCCAATGATGGTATGGCTACCTTCTGGCCACATTTTAATATCCGCTTCTAAGCAACAAGCATATACCACGATTTTATACCAGGCTTCGTCTACCGCCTGACTTTCGGATAGCCCACAAATCGATTGAAGGATAGACGTGTGGGTCAGCCATGGCTTTTGATGGCAGTAGGCCATTTGCTTCGATGCAACGGACACTGAGCCACTTTCACAAGGGAGTTCGCCTAGAATGGCTTTAATCAAAGTTGTTTTCCCAGAACCAACTGGTCCTACGACCATGACCAGCGACGAGGGTGGAACGGAGAGAGAAATATTATCAAGTGCAAGTGAAGCCGCCGGTGCAGGGCGAAGAGTCACGTCCTTTTGACAGATTGCATTTTCCATGGATGAAACCGATGGATTTATATTTAGGCATTTTAGCTCGACATGTTTCGAAGAGCTATCAGAGGGGGACGGGGCAGTATCCGATAGATGTAGAGGGCCACTCCGATGATCGTTCCGACAGGGGAGGCGAAGGTAGTCCTGGATGCGTGTGAAGCAACCTAGGCAAGCACCAGTATGGGGGATCGCAACCATAAAACTTTCCGCTGGGATAGTCACGAGCGAAATGACGGCTAATGAAGTGAAAGCTTGTTCCGTCGAAAGAAGAGTCGAGTGTTGAATTTTTGCCTGGATGGTGAACGCGATAAAAGCTATGGCTGGTGACCAGATAGCTGGGGCCGTCGCTGTCCGCACCGTAAATATGGGGGAAAATCGAGAGTCATCATTCTAGGATATTCCTCACCAAGTAAATTCAGAAAAAGAATGAGCCACATAAATCCGCCTGAAACACATAGTTCGTGGATCCGCAAGTTCTGCAATGTAGCCTCCAAGATCCTCTCAAGTCCTGGTTATATATAGCATATCAGTAGTGTCTGAAACTCATCTGGGGAACACATATTCAAGCTGACCCATCAGTTTGATAGCTTTGACAGAGTTAAGGTGCAGACGCTGTCGTAGAAACACGCTCCTGGATCGCTTGAGTCCACATTTGTCGCTTTTGACCAATACGCTTCGCCACAGATGCTTGACCAAATGTGCAAACTAGTAGTCCTCTGATCAGAACTGAGGCAGAAGAGATAGAGGAAACGGGTAGTTACTTAAGGTAATGATGATTGGAACTACACAGTTCGCTCCTAATTGCCTTTTCAAGAGCCATATACCGATGGCCATTTCAATTGTGCTTCCCCAAATCTCGTTGATTGGCTCCAGCGACTCCACGATATTTTCTATGTCTGCGGAAGTCAGTTGCGAACAGCCCACGATTATCAAATGTCCTCTCTGACCTGTTGACATCAAAGTTAAAGCTGCACCTTCAAATTGCAAACCATCCTGGATCTCTAAAGTGTGGTTATAGATGAGAGTAACCATTGCTCCGCGGAACATAGTAATGATTCGAAACACACGTTGCCGATAATGTACTGTGGCCAGCTGCATATTCGTATTAGCTTCTACTCGGTGGGCTAGGGTTAGAAGCTTGACTCAACAGCTTTTCCAACATATACTAGAACCGTCGCACCAATTATGCCATATCCATAGTTGGTAGATTGCTGTGAATCCGGTTGACTGAGTAAACTGATAGAGCGACTGATCAGAAAAGGTTGTGCATAGTTAAATCCAACGAGTGCAAGGCGTGGAAGTAGGGTTAAGAGCCATTCTGAGAACAAGCAAGATGCTGCTGCAATTGCTAGCGCATGTCTCTTCTCCGAATGTCCTTCAAAAGCAGTTAGTGAGCTGGAGCTTTGTGTGGCGCGAATGCAGACTTACTATATACTTTCCATGAGCCTCCCATTTTCTCGTCCAGGACCCGAGAGTTGATTCTTTCATCGATGTTGAATAAATCGCCATAAGTCATAATCTTCCGGAAGCCGGTGATGAAGAGGTTATTAAGCCACCAAAGAAAGCTCCAATTGAGAATGCCACCAGTTGATTCTGGTGAGTAACTCTTGTAAGGCTCCTTCAAATAACCAATTTTGGATTGCGTTTCAAGGAGAAACAGCACGATCTTCACCACCAATGCGACCGTCTTGATTACAGAAATGGGAAATTCGGATATTAGAAAGAGAGTTCGAATGTAAACAACGTCAAAAAGACCAGAAAACAAGAGAAAGGTAAGAAGTAAAGATGAAGGTTTGTATGACCTCCAATGCTCTACAAAGGACAGGAGCAAAATAACGAGCGAGTCGATAAATGATAGAGCGGCAGATGCAATAGGCACCCCGGTTTGGACTGAGGCGACTGAGCTCCAGAGTACTACCAGCGCTAATTGAAGACCAATGTATGCGACGGCCATGACCTAAATAGGTTAGAAAACAGTGCTCCTTTTTGGTATATTTTTCTTCTCTGTTTGAGGACAATAGCAACGAAGGCATAAGTTCATTGATGTAGAACAATCCTTTGTACTGTACGTACCACTTTAACCTTGAATACCGGGTGTGGCATAGCTTTGACACTCGATCCGTACAGAAAGTGGACGCGCACAAACGCCAGGATGATCAGGGCAGCCGATGGCAGGATCGACAGTATGCTTTGCTCAAATACCAGAGTAAAATCAAACCTTCGGCAGCTCGCCGGTCCGAATCCATGATCGGAACAGTCGTTGACAGGAATCTCCATAGCGAACAGCTTAACATGACCTACGAGCGAGCTGTAAGGTATACCTGCGAATAGGCTGGTGAAGTTTCACAAACCAAATGGAATGTAAAAGCAATGTTGAAGTAGTTACCCTCCATTTTAAAACTTCCTGCCTCGCATTCATGCGATGATGTCGCCGTGACGACGCTGATTTCTGCCTGATTAAGTTTTCCACTATTCCGTACTTACTTAGTATGTGGCCCTTGCAGCTTTCGGGCCGCAACTTAACTTAGTTTTAGCCTCAAATTCTTCGCTCACGACGCTCGTTGGAGAGCTATCCATGTATATGGACTGTACATACCTTTCCCAATTCGAGGTTTGTGGGGCTCGTTGCATTTTTCCTTGTGATCGGGTCCGTTGTGCTATTAATACTCGATGGCGGGAACCAACAGAATAAATCAGCAAGGAGATTCACTGATTGAATGTTTACGATTTGAAAAGCACTGCGCTGTGTGGGGTGCCATAAGCCTTCCTTGCATCCTATCCCGAAGGCAAGGCATCCTTGTAAGGGCGCGCCAAGAAATTTCCAGCATCTAAAATTCATAACTACTCTGCAGCTGATTGACTGGAATTATAGCGAAAGATACAGCCGAAACAACCCATACGGATGAACCACAAACCCTGTGAAGCTAAACGGGGGCATTTTTGTTGTCAAATCAACTGAGCCCAACAAAATCGTGCCAGAAAACGACTAAGTCTATATTCCTCCCTCAAAGTGCAGAATGCCCAGGTGTCAAGCAAAGGATACGCTTAGATTTTCAATTTCATTCTGGGAAAGTGGCCTCACTCTAGTTGGCAGCTCTTTATGTGCTAGCTCATATCAGCAATAGTTTAAATACCAGGAGGACAGAGTTAGGACATGCCTTAAATCCAGTTCAAGGGATGGGCATCATCATTCTCTTGGTCTTCGCGCTTGATCCAGTTCAGGGGATGGGCATCGTCATTCTCTTGGTCTTCGCGCTTGATCCAGTTGAGACCATCAGTCTCTTGGCCTGGAATGGTAAGAGGAGCGGTAAACGCCGTCGAAGCGCGGAACAAGGCAACAAATGCTTGCGAAAACAACATGACTGCAAGTGAGCACTTCAAAATTAAATCTTAATTGTAAGTTTTTGGGGCTGTAACTTATAGAAATTGGGTTGATTGGGAAAGATTTGAAAGACAAAGGGCTGGAAACTCTGGGTTTTATAATGCATAAACATGTATATAGGATCCTATGTATTCCGCTGGGAACCTCTGCATAGACCAAGAGACGCGGGGGGCTTCTGTGACCCTGTCGATGCAAATAACCGAATCTCCATTGCAAAGGTCGTGTACATTGATCGCGCAGCCGCAGATACCTTGAATGATCCTGGGCGAGCAAGATGTGGAGTTCAGTGAAACAAGCCGGACTTCGATTCAAATGGATCATGTTTTCTGCAAGTCTATATAACTTGCCACCATAAAGCCTAGTCGTTTTGTCATGCTTTTGGGGGGAGTGATTGCATGGTTACTATTGAGAATGCCTCTGATTTGTTCGACAGCCTGAATAAAGGTTCACAGTCCTGGATAATATGCGCAAGGAATAGACAACCAGGAATAAATCGAAAAAATGAAGGCGGCTGAGGTGTGAAATTCCAGTAGGTCCATGCACAACTGGGATTTAGTATTCATGCTTATGTATCGAGCCATACTGAGGAGCACGGAAAGAAACCTAAGAGATACATGGAGTTCGTCAGTGGATATGCATCGACGGCAGGGAAACAGGGATTGGGATCGTCTCTATTGGAAATGCATGATAGCAGCCTGGGCAGAAAAAAGCACAAGGCTACTCACCGGGAAAAGGACGATTGCCAACAGTTAACTATCATAGCGGCAATCAGTTCGGTTCACTTATCTCTCAAGTCGAATCCGCCATTTGCACCAGTCGACTTCCCTTTAAGAAACCTGTGTTTCTCAGAAATGTTTCTGACTTCAAAACTTTTTCAATCATTATCCCAATCGCCCGCCGCGACAATGTACTCGCCCGAAAAGATGACCGATTCTTCCAGTGAAGATGAGGTAAACACCTCATTGCTGTCGAATGGAAAAGTTCCAAAAAGAGTCGCTTCACGATACTTGAAGACGAGAATTGTCCTTTCGGTCTTCATGGGGTTGTTGCTCATTATTTTGGCCTTAGTTGTGGTTTTAATCAGCATCAATCTGGAAATCAGATGGCGCGTTCATGACAATAAGCCGGGGGTACCTATGACCCCAATTCCTGAGTGTAAGCGCTTCAAGACTCTGCGTGGAGAGGTCGTGATGCTAATAGGTGCCGTCTCTTAGTTCCAATAGAGACAGTAATGTTCGGACCAGACGATGTATACACTGGTCCTCGATCGGAAAAAAGCGATGCGGCCTGGGAAGCGTTGGCTGGCCGTATGTTGGCTTCACTTTCATCCTTGATTACCAACGTTTTCCAACTAACACGTCATAGCTACATCATCTCGTAACCCATGGTCACAGCAGGGCTTCATTTTGGTGAAAGATTGGGAGAAGTATGATATTGCTGCTGGTTGGCCTGCAAATGGCCAAATGAAGTATGGGATTAGTATGTTCCACCAGCTTCACTGTCTGGTAAGACTCTTCTCCTCTTTTGCAGCCGAAAGTAAATCAGTTAACAAGCAGGCTTTAGGCCGCTATCCGAAAAGTCTTTTATGACATGCTGCAGGGTACCTTTGACAAGGAGAAGTTTCTAGCCGCCGACGTGAATGTGGGTTCCCCGGATTTCGTGCCCAACGGCCACGGTCTCTGGCATGCCCAGCACTGTTTCAACTATGTGAGACAAGGGCTTCAATGCGCAGGCGACATGTCATTAGAGATCCCAACATATTTTAACGGGACGCCTATAGTGGTTGGCTGGAATAGTCCTCATAAGTGTCGAAACTGGGATGCTATGTGGAGATATGCCGAGGAACACGCATAGCCCAGCTGACAGTTGGTAATTCATGTATGAGACTCAGCAAAGTCTTGAACATTGTCAGCTTTTAAAGGTGTAGCAAGGGTTCTGGTAAATTATCAAAATGGTGGGCCACATGCCAGTTCAAATAGAGATCCAGTTGAAAGTAGGCAGCGTTTAGCTCTGTAATTGTGTATCCTTGGCGCTGCCGGCTTAAAGGGATATGATTCATCGGATAGCGTTCCAGAAGCCGGCAAGATATATTCCAGTTAATATGCATAGGAGCACCGGACTACCTAGAAGATGACTTAAATACAATGCATCGGAGTGGGGAATTCTGCGATGCAACGTCGAAACATATGTCCAGCGACGGATATCTTGCTATGCAATGTCAGCCTGCCTCAGCCGGCGAGGAAAGACGTCAAAGAGGGGCTAGGAGTGGTGCATGGGGAAGGCGGAAAGGAGTAATGCATGACAGACTTACTGGGCGGACTGGTTCGAACCGGGGTAATCCTCTCGTTTCTCTGACAAGGAATTAAAAGCGGGTGCCTGCACGTCACGTTCAGTGACAATATATTGTCTTAGGGTGTGGACAGGAAAAGGGACCACTGAGATCAGAGGCATTTACTTACCCGGCGTGAAAGTTGGTTGTTTGTTAAAGCAAATTCCGCTCGAAAAGGCACTTTTCACATCGTTACTTCGAAATCTCAATGGCAAGAGCAATAATCTCGTTCGGGCATTTAAGCCGTTTCACACTCCGAGCCCCGTGGTGGAAAAAGCAGCAGGATTATGCCACCGTGAAAACAAGCGAGGATGAAGAAACCATGGATACGGCGGAACCTGTTTACCACCCCAACATGCTCCGACGAGTTGCTTTAGGGCATATTGACAAATCAACGAGGATGATAAAATTCATCTTCTTTTCCTTTGTTATGCTCTTGGTACTGGCGTTCGTGGTTATGTTCATCTCTCAACTGGTATTTGCTTCGAACCACCCGGCGCAAAATAATGTTCAGAAGTCCAAAATGAACACAGCCTCCCCTTCGCCTCAGACCATGCACCCGACCAGCTCTTATGGGCATGCGATATATGACGGCCACCTTCATCCTCCAGCAGCCAAAGGGATGCGATCAATTCTAAAATCACCATGCGGCACCAATGCCACTTCTGCGCGGGCAGCAGGCTGTCATTTCGACATTATTTCTTTCGCATGGCTTCACCATAAGTGCTATGATGCCGAACTATCCAAATCGTTCTCCTCGATCCACGAATGGGAATGGTTCCTCCAGCCGAATCGGGAACAACCGGTCCTCGCGTCTGAGGCACTATCAGGAAACTATCCTGTCCTCTATGTGAACTGGGAATATCACGTCCGGCACTGCACATATATGTGGAAGAAGATGCATAGGGCAATATTGAAAGAAAACGGCCTTGAAACTATCGATTGGTATATTGCACCGTACGAACATACCGAACATTGCGCAGAGATGCTGTTGTCAAGAGGTAAACACTTTGAGTTCGACGTCATCAACACGGGAATTCGAGTTAAATATCCGGACTGTGGCATTGCCCCTGAACGATGATTAAGCTAGGGGTACGATAAATTTATAGGAATCATAGTTGGAGCGTCGATGGTGCAATATTTCTGATTTCAAGCCCATGTTTGTTCTCTGGCCGTAAAACTGTCTCAGTCTCATTTTGTCCAAGTCCAGAATATACGGGCGGCGCCTGTTGACCAGGGGGAGATACTCGGTACGATCGAGTTTCCGAGGCTGAATTCACGTAGGTCGTGAGTTTCGCCCAGATTAGCGTATCGAGCTCTTGGTGTGGGTTTTCCTTGAATTTTTGAGGGGGCTAGTTAACTGTATGTTGGGCTACAAGATTCCAACGAGCCAATGCTTTTCCGATTTATTTTGCATGTTGTACTCCGTACGGAGTACAAAGAAGCAAACAGATATGTAACTTTGTTAAGTCACTACTCAAATTGGCCAATCATTATTGAGGGACATCAAGCTTTGGCGAAAAAGCATCTCAAAAACACTCAATAAACTTGGCACTACTAGTACTCTGTAGGTTGCAGTAGGGTAATGAATAGAGAAGGATTTCAGCAGCAGGAAAGAAAACGATAACCTGTACAGAGTATAGCAGCACAACAGGATTGAGAGTTTGGATAATTAGCTTTCTTCCCCTTGGTCAACCAAACAGATTGGATGTCGTGAATCAGCTGACGAAGCTCCTTATATGGGCTCTCTTCGCCCTGTTGTTGTCCTGGTGTTAAGTTACGCAAGAAGTCCATGCTTTATAGCGTGTCTATAATGATTTACTTAATCTCCTTGGTATCTGCATCCTATTCACCTACTAATTCAGTTGCTCGCTATCAAACTCATCTCACCATCCAGTGCTGATGCACTTGTTGCCCCTAAAAGGCGGCACCTCCAAAGGCTGCTAGAGGAATTGGCTTCGATTGTTCCCCTGGCCTAAATACAACTGGGTGGACGAAAACCCCTGTTCTCCACTTCCTTTGATCGGATGTGCTCATTTGTAGTTGGCAATGTACGTGAGCCTGTGGAACATCAGGAAGGGCGATGATACTGCTTGGAGTTCCCAACAGGCAAACCCAAGTATAAAACCTCTAGGGAAGATGATGTTTGTTGGGGATTTGTTATACAGCAATGCTCCTATGGCAATGAAGCAGCATGGCAGCAAATGGTTTCGTTGATACATGACAATGTGAGGTTCTTCACGGAAGGGGAACTGGACCTTCTACCTCACCACAAAATCATCCTACAATGGATGATAAAGCCTGATTTTATGGCGCAACATTACACAAAATTCATGAACACTTTAGCTCTTGGGTGGCTGATGAGCTGAATGTGTAAGTTGATTAACCTGGGAAAGTTTGATTACCAGGCATCCTGCAAAACAATCCTCAAGAATTTGAGTCATGCATTTATGGACATGGCACACAGTATAGTTACTGTCTCTTTACAGATGATATTTTTTTTTCAAGTAACTTGAGCATATGATATCTCTCATTGTCAAGATTCTTGAACAGTAATTTGGTCACCTAACACCTGAAAAGAGGGGATATACTATACATCCTGACTGGGAGGATGGTGAAATAGATAATGTAGAAGAGGATGTTGGAAAATGTACATGCAAGTCATCAACTACATGGAATATTATTCTACCTTCCATGATTCAATCTTTTGGTCAGATTACTACACATGGCCACCTGAAATGATCAGTCTGTATGCAACCATGCTGCCAGGTCGCTGGAGAAATAATAGCCAAGGTTGATGCACTTGGGCTCAAAAGATGAATCGCGAATCGAACTTCTCTCAAGGCTCAACAAGTACATTAGTTTAGAACGGACTGTTGCCGTCCACAGCTAATTAGGGTTTATCATGAAGGCAAGGAGTCGGGATGCGACTCAATCCGTAATAAAACAATTCCTCTCGCAGTACTCCGTACTCTCTAACCTATGGAGCCTGTCATATATGACAGGTTTATGTTAGGCCTGATCGACCTTTAGACGTCATCGCGGTCAAACTATGCGGAGGACAACCCTCAAACCCTTTCCTCAAAACTTCGCTTAAGTATAACACTGCCAAATCTCTGGAATATTCTTCGCTAATACGGGCCCGCTAGCACAAGGGGGAAATATTCGCAATAGGTTAAAGCCAGTTCATCTGTAATTTATTAGACTCGGCATTGGAAACCATCACCTATGATTCAAATGAGATTAAGGCACCCCTCATGGTTCCGGGAAGGGCAAAATCGATTTTTCGGCCTATCACATTGACAAGCAGCCACATATTACCACCAGCAGTTTTATTCTCATCACCCGCAACTCCTACACTCGGGACCTCGAACGTCGTCGACTCTGCCAATTCGCTTTGACGGCCCCCCAGGCCCGCCAGGCCCGCCACCTCCTCCACCACCTCCTCCTCCACTACCACCGTACCGTCCTTGAGGAATGGGTCGTGGGCTTCGCTTTGGTGGGCTTACAGCGTTGAATCTAGAGTTTTGGGCGGACCTATAGGGATCCATCTAGGCGAAAAATAAGTAAGAGCAACAACGAACTACGATGAGAGAATAGTACGCACCGAGAATAAACTGACAAGGTAGAGGCCTAGGAACATGTATATTGAGTGAATGAAGTTTTGGATCCTCACGGTCAAAGGCGGGCTGCTGAAGTTAGCTCCGACAGCGGACATTGGAGCAACGTAGAGATACCTCTGAAGAACTTGCCCCCTCGAAACATACGGCCTGCTGGGTGCGGAAGGGCCAGCCATGATGGGTGGTAACGCGCTCGGTACTATTACGTAGGGATGATGATCCTCAGATGCGGACAATGAGAAGAGGTGGCGGCTAAAAGATAAGGAGATAAATGCTTTGGGCAGTTAAGGTTTAGTTAGCGGTAATTAAACGATACAGTAATTTAACAGACTATGGTATATATTTCGAGGGTCATCGCCGACGAGGTGAAATGATAATTCAGCGGGCATTTATAAGCTCTCAAGGTACGGAGTAGTTATATGAAAATTAAATAGGGACGCTTAAGACCCAAAGCTATCATGTCTCCTGACCTAGTTTATCAATCACATGCAGGTGCTCATCATGTCGAATGTCGTCCAACCCCTTAAATCCTTCTTCTACCACCCACTTTTGATCAATGCGATGCAGGACTTCACAGCTCCTTCCGACAATAAGGAGACCAGGAGGCCTTGAGCCTTCCGCTTCGACAGCTGCGCAGACATGCTCAAGTGTCGACCTTATGACTCTCTGGTCCGCACACGAAGCCCTTTCAACGACTGCGCAAGGAGTATCTCGCGGCCAAGGACGTCTCGACGAAAGTGCCTCGTCCGGGACAGCGGTAGTTAATGACTCCACCAGCGATGGAAGCCGGTGAAGTGCCATAAGGAACACCGCTGTTTGCGTGGGAATATAGCTGGGCGGTTCCGGCGCGGCGCCATGCCGCCCTGTTCCAGTACATATCAGAACCTGATCGGCTACGCCGCGATGAGTTGCAGGTATATCTGCAAACAGTGGCGCACTCAAAGCACTGGTTATTCCTGGAAGAACAATGGGTGAATAGCCCTTCGCCCTGAAGAATTCATATTCCTCTGCACCACGGCCATACAAATACGGATCGCCTTGCTTAAGCCGTAAAACTCTCTTTCCAGTTCGCAAGCCTGCCAAAGCCATGTCAAGCAACTCATCCTGCGCTTTATCGGCATTTCCGGGAAATTTGCGTGCGATATGAACCTCCGTCCTTCGAGGAATAAGATCTAATACCGGAGCCGGGACGAGTTTATCGGATAATATTAAGTCTGCAGTTTTGATGGCGTGGTATGTCGCACGGGTGACGAGATCTGGATGCCCTGGTCCCGAACCAGCTAAGATTATTTGCCCCCTTTTCTCTTCGTGTGCACCATGTGCATCACTAATATCAGCGGTTTTCGCTTCTTTATAGGCGGCGAGGATCTTCTCCATATCCGCGTCTGTAATGCTTGCCAGCCTACGAAGCGGCCAGTACTCGCATATTTGAGAAAGCCAGCGCATTCTTCTCGTCTTTGCAACATCAGGATGTTCAGGCAGAATTAACGAATTGAAGGTATGCTTTTGGGCTTCCGAATCGTCGTCGTCGACCTCGAAATGAAAACTTGTTCTGGATCCTGCGGAAACATCTTCCTCCCAGATTCGTTTCCTAACGCTTCCTAGTATTTCAATAGCTGTGCCAAGCCCTGGCGGTAAATAAGAAGCAATTTCCCGTCGCAAGCGGGATGCAAGTTTGCAGCCCCTTCCGGATGTCGTGACACCGATTTGAAGGGGGCCATCGGAATAGGTGGAGAGCAGGCTGAAAGAACAAAGTTCTGACGCATCTACAACATTCACTGGAATCCGTAGACCTCTGCAAAGTTTGGAGATATGTGAATCTAGGAAAATATCAGTCTTTGCTTACATTTCGACCATACGAGCCAAAAGACGTACTCAAGTGATTGTTAGCGCCAGCCGTAATAAACACCGCGTCCACGTAACCATCCACCTCCGCTCTTCCCAACGTTGACAGATCGTTATCTTCAAATTCTCGCTGTATCCACCGAACGCTACCATCTTGGATCTTTTGAGAGAGGGAAGCGGCCATCTCCCCATTAGGAGGCGCTATTATGACTGGAATAGCTCCCGCATCAATGCATTTGCTGCATCGTGCCGCAGACAATGAATTTGAGCCGATAATCAAGTGAATCTGGGATTCCACATTCTGGGCCATAAGCAAGGGCTGAACCCCCGGCGATTCGGACGAAAGTCCTCTCATCTTCCAGTGCCAAAATTCTTTTGTTAAAAAAAAAAAAAATAATAGATATCGGCGCTATTCAAAGGCCCGATCACAATGGACATCAAAATCGCTCTAAGCGTTCTCTTTGCTTCGGATATGACGACAAGATGTAAAAATGTCAAAGGCAGGGCTATCCCTCAACGGAATACAGAGTACCCTCCATCCAATTCAAGACGTCGTGCTTCGGGATATCAGAATTTCAAAGGTACCCACACACAGTCACTTGATATTAACCAGGTTCAAGCCACAGCGAGTACAAAAAGAAAGGGGCAATCATCTTGAAAATGATCGCCATCTCTCCTTTAATATATATACTCCGTATATATATTTATATTATTTTTTCCCTTTTTTTTTTTCCCTTTTGGCTTTTGATGACGATTGCGCGATTTCGTGATTGCGTGATTGATGGAAACCATTTTGTCAGGCCAAGCCAGGCGCTAAAAATTAGCGTTAAGCGCACCCGCGAAGCTAGAAGCCAATCTCACGCTAACCCGTTTCGGCGAAAGTATGCTTACATAACAAATTACGTGAGTCTGGAGCCGCAGCAGCCAGTTGACCTCAACCTGGGCACCTGAAGCTTGCTGCTGCTCCTGTTCAAGATACCCATTGCTTCTATCACTGGTTCCACTCCACGGTGTATTGCTCTCCGAGCGAATAGCTCCATACTTCTTGTGAATAACTTCGCAATCTACTCTGTTCTTTTTGATCCATTAATCGGCGAACCCAGGACTCTTCGCGCACATCATGTCGGACGGTACCTTGTTCAAGCCGGATAAGGACTTCACGAAAGATGTCGACCAGCAAATCCCCGAAGCTCAAGAGCTAGCAAAGGTCTGATCTGTCTTTGCATATTTGACTCGGAGAATTATATCTCACGTCCTCTCTCACAGACAAGTTTACAAGGCGCCATCGACAAGCTATTGGCTCTTGAGAAGCAAGCTAGACAGGTAATACTCCCGCTATTCGAACACTGAGTTTCGGCTGACAATCTGTCTTACGCAGTCGTCCGACCTTCCTTCAACCTCCAGACTTCTAGTTGCGATATGTACATTGTGCAAAGACGCCGGCGATTGGCCGCTTCTGAATGAGCATGTTGTTGCTTTATCAAAGAAACATGGCCAGCTTAAGCAGGCGACGACGAAGATGGTACAGGTGGTGATGGGCTTTCTCGACGAGACTCCCAACATGGACGCCAAGATGTCGCTGATCGAGACGTTGAGAAACGTTACGGAAGGGAAGGTGAGATCAATTGCACAGCGAGGGCGCACTCCATGGAATTTTTGCTCATGGCGGACTTCTATTAGATCTTCGTCGAAGTCGAAAGGGCTCGGGTAACGCGCATTTTATCCGAGATAAAGAAATCTCAAGGCGACATTGCTGCTGCGGCGGACATCCTGTGCGAGCTTCAAGTGGAGACCTTTGGGTCCATGGCCAGAAGAGAAAAGACAGAGTTCATTCTTGAACAGGTTGCGTTATGTATAGCTAGAGGAGACTGGACCCAGGCCAAAATACTGAGCCGAAAGATCAACACAAGATACTTTGCGCGAAAGCCCAAGAAGACACCAGAGGAGATTGAGAAGCAGAAGAAAGAAGAAGAGGAGCGAGAACGCCAGCGAAAGCCGGATGAGCCACCGGTGGAGAAGGAGGAAGATGTGACGGATCTTAAACTGATGTATTACGAACAGCAGATTGCCCTAGCGAATCATGAGGATCAGTACCTTGAGGTTTGCAAGCACTATCGACAAGTACTTGACACAGAATCCGTGGAGGAGAACCCAGATCAACTTCGAGCAGTAAGTCCACATAGCTCCAATTTTTATTTTGTGATGCTAATCGGATATCAGACCCTTCAACGTATCATCTATAATGTCGTTCTAGCCCCTTATGACAATGAGCAATCTGATCTTCTCTACCGTATCAAAGCCGATTCTCGCAACTCACTCGTTCCCGTCGAGTCGCAATTGATCAAACTCTTTACGACTCACGAACTCATGCGCTGGCCAGTGGTCTCCGAGCAATTTGGCCCTCACCTGTGCGGCACCGATGTCTTTGACGCCCTTCCAGGTCAGTCTATGGATGACAAGCCAAATCGCAGATGGCAGGACCTCCGCAAGCGAGTTATCGAGCACAACATCCGTGTTATTGCGAAATACTACACCCGTATTCAAACCAGCCGCCTGACCGAGCTCCTCGACCTCGATGAAGCTGAAACCGAGAAATACATCAGCGACTTGGTTACGTCGAAGACAATCTACGCCAGAATCGATCGACCGGCAAGGATCGTAAGCTTCGCTAAGCCACGAGATGCGGATGATGTGTTGAATGAGTGGAGCGGCAGTATGCAGAGTCTGCTGGGACTACTGGAGCGCATCGATCATTTGATCACGAAGGAAGAGATGATGGCACGCATTTTACCTTCGAAATCAGAGAGGGCAAAGGCTCGTTGAGGGAGTTCAGGATGTAGATGACAACAATTGTATAACTACATGCCTTTAACAATCCATGTTACGTTTGGACCTTGTGCAAACGTGCTCTTTTCAGGAATAGAATTTGAAGAAGAATATGCGGCGATTATCCTCTAAGGACATACAAAGTCTTCTCTAGGTATAGATCTATAGGTCTATAGGTGTAACTAAGCCTCATCCCAACCAATTGCTTAGTTTGCCGACTAAATATTTCCCCTTAAGCCCGTAACATCCGCGGAGCAGGCAACTATGTAAGATAAGACAAGGTCATTAGAACGGCATAACCATATCTTCCACCGGAATATCCTCCTCTAACTTACCGCCGCTACTTGTCCCACTCTCTCCTTTCCCCTTGCCCGTCTCCAGACATTCCCTGATAAACTTCACCGCCGCATCCAGATACGGCCTCTGGCATGGCAAAAAGTGACCACCAGGATGCCAAACAACTCTTCCTTCTTTCTCCGGATCGCCCGCACACGAGTCAATCAGGAATCGACTGCGACTCTCATCAACAATAGCGTCTAGACTGCCAAGAACATGCAAGATAGGCGTCCGAATCGCAGGTCGCTCATAGAAAGCCCGATACCGCGCCCCAGGCGCTCGAAATCCAGAATAACAAATGGCAAACTTCAGCGGCGGGTGATCCAAGTTCCAGAACGCCGCGGGGAATTCCACACCGGAGACGGAGCCCATCGCCAGCTGCTGCTGCGAATTCGCCGCGGCAGCAGCAGCAGTGGGCTGAGCAAACGACCCGGACGCACGAGTCACCGGCGAACTATTATTCTCCGGCTTTGAAAAATACTCAAAGGCCTCCTTCCTCCCATCCTCCAGCAAACCGGCCAACATCCCCGCGAACGCAGCGCCCTGAGAGAATCCAATCACCCCGTCAAAGGGACCCTCCGATCTCAGCGTCTGCGCAACGGCCGTCAGGCCCACGTCGAACCGGAGATATTCCGGCGGATCGATCCCATCTGCGCGACGCCACCAGGCGCACAGTTCCTGCGAAGGCTGGTCGTCTGATTCTGGCGCTGAGGGGCGGAAATTAGGTATGTCGGAGGGGTCGAGGCGGACGGGGCCGGAGGGGTAGGAGAGGACGAGGGTGTGCAGCGGGAAGGATTTCTGGAGGTGTTTCTCGAGGGCACGGGTTTTGGCACGAAAGAGAGGGCCGGACTGGGTGAAGCCGTGCAGCATGAGAATTTTAAGGAGGGGTTTGTCGGCCGCCATGGTGATTTGTCTGGCGGGGACGGGAAGCGAGGGTTGCCGTGGAGATGTGCTGATGGGAGAAGTCCCAGATGTGACTCTCAAAGAAATAGTTTCGGGAGCGCGGTCAACGGATGATCAAGCCTAGAGACATGATTCAAGGATGAACGGCGTTGAGTGCCCCCGGTTGGATATTGTATCGCGACGGAAATGCTTTCAAACTCCCCGAACTGCACTTGCCTCGGCGATAACGTTTCTTAACTATCACCACCACGAGTTACTCTCTCACCGCCTGGGCGCTACTCGACAGGCCAATTCGTGACGCTGAGTCTCTGAATGAATACCACTACTACTAGGCCATGGTGAGGGTATTCAATGTGTAATATTTCCTACTTTTCCCAAATTTTTAACGAGCTTGATTTACCTGAGTATGCATAACGATGATGCGATTGATAGCCAAGTCACGAGAAAAAAAACTAGAGTCGATTCATATCATTTGCTAGGATCCCATCAATTTGCAGTCAAAAACTCTGGGAAATAGAAAGTACAAAGACATGAATGAGTTTTTCTTTCTTCTTCCAGTTAAAAGACAACACGGGGCATGCTAACACCCATGCCAGCACTGTTGTGGCTTCAACAATCATCGGAAGTCCGTTGAACGGAGCAGACGGGCTCGCCTCATGCTGTTTCTTACGACGGCGGAGAGACGAGATCTTCGGTCAACTTTGCTTTCCGCCACTGGACTTGGAGACGTTGCCGCTTGGGGAGGTATAGGTTGAGCTCCCCTGGCCGCTGTTGTAGTACGTGCTCCCATTTGGGTTGCTATAATAGTACGAGCCGTTGCTATAGGACAACGATGTTAGCAAGAAGATAGCAGAGCCTAACAAGGACCCTCACGTGTTGGAGTAGTGATAGGAGTTGCTGTTGGCAGCTCCGGAGCCGTAGTCGCGCGAGCAATAGTGGTTTCCCTGAATGACGATTAGTGACACATATCCTCAACCTAAGGTTTCAGCACGAGCTGTGAGCTATCCCGTTGCCAGCTGTGCGGCAGCTTCCTGGCCCGAGTAGAGCTAAGGAGAGACAAACCTGGCTGTTGGTGCCAGAGGATTTGTAGGTCTAACTGCCGTAGCTGCTGTTGGGCATTGTGACGGAGACTTGGAGTGTGAAAATAGACCTGGATCTGGAGAGAGGTTTCTGTATAAATTGGTCTCGAGGGCAGAAGTACTTGGTCTTGAGAACAGCGAGAGCAGCAGTAGAACAGGAGAAGAGGACGTCCCGGGGCTTTTAAAATTCCCCCACCGGCGCGCCTTCTTCACTTCTCCGCCTCTCCCAGAAACTTCCTATGTATTCACCAACGGGCGTTTTGTGGTTCAATAGTCTCAAAGTCAAGTCTCCACTAACAGTCCGTTGGACGCGCTCCCTTCGGTCCAGATTGTCCGCTATGAGAAGTGCTGCTGTGGAAGAATTCTTCCGGTTCAATAGACTGCAGATTCCCCCGTTTCAGGAGAAATAAAAGAAAGGTTCCAGAAGGTGTGAACGAAACAACTTGGTTGCGGAAGAGGACGCCAAAATTGCAGGCGCTCTCCTTCAATCATGCGAGAGTGCTCTGCCACCCCCCTTTTTGCATCTATTCTCTTCGGTGTCTCCATTTTACTCGAACAATTGCAGGATATTTGCAACAGTGCAAGCCCCTGGTTGAGCGGCACGGATCGCCAGTGCTGCTGACGCTTTTGGCTGACGCTTTGGCTTGAGGAGATCATATCAAGCGGAGCGGTTAACACGCCCCGGAGTCCTTCAACAGGTTAACACGCACAGTCTTGGCGCCTGAGCCGGTTTGCAACTCTAGGACGAAATCTCACCACATCCACGCCAAAGGCGCTCTTTTTCAACTTTAAATACTAGAAATTGATAGAATATTGATGTAAAAGGTTCTCTGTGAAACCCTGTTCCAATCTCGGAGGGGGTGGGAAACTTAATTGTCGGGGCGGTTTGTTACGAAATTGAGTGGATTTTCAGATTCCTCTCAGCCAAATCTGAGGACCTTGACTAGATGCAAGGTTTACAGAAAAGCAGTTCATATATATACGTCATCGGCTGCTGAAGCCTATTTTCAAGCTCTGTCAACTACGAAGGACCAAGGGTCTGCGATACGAAAGGGCCAAGATCGAGGACAACAGCTAGCTCGCTTGATACATAAACACTACTCATAGCATACAAAATCCGCGTTGCAATCCCAGCCGTTTCAAGACCAGAACCGCGCACGAGGAATTCGGACTCGCTGTGCTTTGTACAAGACCAGGCAGATAGGTATCCTCAACAGAAGTCGCATCCGTCGTCACAAGCCTCAAGGTCAGTCCAGGCGTGGAGTTTCATTATTGTCGTGAAAAGAAAAGAGAAAAGGGACTTCCCCCTCCCGCGTGGGCGTAACGTAAGACTCGAGCTCATAACAGATGCTTCGTCCATCTCTCCTTCCCCTATGATGTGTCGAAAATATCAAAACGAGTTTTCGCCAGAATGCAGGAAGCGATGCTAGGCGCACAAAAAAGAACTAATCAACGCGACGATAAAGCGAGACGACGAAAGGTGTTGTTGGAATCGCCAGATATCCGGAACTCCCTCCCCCCCGGCCTTTTCCCATGCGTTGTCGAGAAGAATAAACACTTGTCCAACAGAATCAAAAATTGACCCACGTTTTCCGCTCCGGCGCAGCACAGTAAAGAAAAAAGAGGTTGGTTCATTCCATCTTCTATCTGCAGAGTAATTGTTGATTTGGGGGCGATGCCCCAGGCGAAGGAGAGAAGTCGGAAGTAAGGAAGGTCAGGTAGGGAGAACGAGGAAACTTGTGAAGGGTTTTAGAACGCCATGATTGCTTTTTTTTGGGATAAATTCGTTATCTGGTATTCGAGCTATTCATGACAAAGTTCCCTCTTTTTTTGTTATAGATTTTTGGCATCTACTTTCTCCTGAAAGAGCATCCCTCGGTCAATCTGGCCTTGCCACCGGTAGGTTGGCAGAGAACGGTCGAGCATCCGGCGCAGATGACGACGGTCTGTGCGTGTGAGAAGACGGTGGTGATTGTGAAGCAGCCGGGGCACTTGACGTCCATGAAGAAGGATCGGGGAGCAGGCACAAGAGTCTAGTTTGAGCAGAAATCCTCGCGTCAGCTGTCCATCTTCCCTAAATACGTTGTATACGCGCTTGTTCGACTGGAGGAGGGCGAGCGTACCTTGAGCTTGTGCTTGCGGGCCTCGGCCTGAGGCGTAGGGTTGAGGAGATCGACCGCGAGAACCTATCGATGGCAGACCGTCAGCATTTCCAATTTCGTCTCCGGGTTCCCGTTATTCGATGACGGGAGCGAAGGCAAGCCTGATCGCATCACACATCCACACTATCCACACTCTGGACAACATCTCCATTCATCGAGAGACTGGGCAGCAGCAACTCACCATTTTGACGTGAACGGGACGTTATCTGCGAGTAGACTTGGCTGGGAGGGTGTGTCTCGAGATAGGTCGGTCAAACGGTGGTTGAAGAGGAGGTCTCGTGGGAGCTGGCAGCGAGAGGTTTCGTGGAGGCAAAACTCGATTTAGCGAAACTTTGCAGTGCAATTCTGTGGCACTCGCTTACCTAACCGTTTTGGTCTAGCGCGAGTCACTCCAGCCACTCAGAGTCCGCCAAGCTGTGGGGTCCCGTTTGGCTTGCTGAGTCAGCCGAACTGGATCAAATCGCGGGCATTTCAGTTGAATCGCAGACATCCGAAAAAAAGAAGGTGATCCTCCGCAGTTAGTGAGCATACAAGGATATTCCACGGTGGAGTGGAGATGCAGAGCAGAGATTCTAGTAGAGCTATGCAAAGTCCCAATGTTGGCTCCGAGCGCCCCAATGCACCTGGCACTAACCGACAACAATTTCATCCTGCGATTACGACGTCCTCCATACTGCTCGAGAGCTGGACTTTGGAGCCGTTTTGGACAAATGCAATGCCCTGACCAGTGCGGAATGTCTGGTGCAGCTGTGATGAACAATGGCTCCCGTTGACACGGTGGACTATGGTCGCTCTTGACCCTTAACCTTGCTGCGCGTCGACTCGTTCCGTTCGATGACGAATGTCCAGGGCTCGGAAGCTCTTGGAACAAAGAAGGCGTAACCCATGGTACCATGCCAGGGAGAGCATATGCTGCCTCCTGGAAGCTCCGGCTGGTTCTGTGATGACACACCTTCATCTGCAACTGGTCTGCTGCAGCGACCTCTTGCTGAGCTTCATTCCTCGCGTATATACTCCCTTTAAAAGTCATTTTTGAAAGCAGAGCGCGTTGGACGCCTGTCAATATGACTGGAGCAAACTACTTCTTTTCGCCAGCGGCTACTGCATTCTGGGATCGGGCTATGGTTAACGATGGACGGCTATATTATGTCAACACACACTGGCAGGAGGTCATGGTTCTACATTTCCCTCAGACCCAATATACCGGTACAACCCCCCCTTTCCTCCCCAGAACAACGCCCCAAATAAAAAGGCCTCCCAACTTACCCTCTCCCACCATGCAGGATCTCACGCCTTCACCTCCAACATCAGAAACTCCCCATTCGCATCACCCTGGCTCAACGCGCCCACCCCACCAGCCGTGACATCCGGCGCTCTAACCGACACGGCCCCTCTCAACCCGCCCACCCATCTCGAACCCATCGCCATCCCAGACCCCGAGATCCAAGCCGAATTCCACGCCGAAGACCAAGCCGAAGCCGAGGAACGCGCCAAAGCCGAACTCGAAGCGATAGCCCGGGCCGACGCCGAACGAAAAGCGCAAGCAGACGCCGAGGACGAGGCTGAAAGGAGAGAGGCCGCGAGTTTCCTCCAGCGCTCTGCAAGGCCCGCCACGGAGGACTTTCACCTGCAGGCCGCGCTGCTCGCATCGTATAGAAAGCCATCTCCGCCCTTCGTGGAGCCCACGCCCAGCAGGTCTCTCATCGCGTGTGCACTTGAGTACCTAGCGCTGCGTATACTTGATCTGGTCGGTACGGAGCGTCCGGATACTTCTAACAACTCTGGCGCTGACAATGAACCACCAAAGTGCTTCACGTGTCGCAAGAAGAAAGCTGTCTGCCAGCATCCGCGCGTCAACAACGGAGCAAGGCTATGCGAAGAATGTTTTGTTTTTTCTCGTTTTGACCGAACATCGCATTTGAAGCGCCGGGCGTTGTTTAGCAAGGATTTTCTAAAATGAACCACAGCGGTCTCTCTCTCTCTCTCTCTCTCTTTTTTTTTTTTTTTTTTTTTTCTTTTTAAGTTTAATAATCTATTAATTACAAGGCCTTAATACCTGCCTTTTGTCCGGATAATATTAATAAAGAAAAGGGAGCAATGAAATAACTTTCCTTTTTAGTACTTACAGAGGTATTCCGTTTGAATGTGATGCAGCTGTATCACATAAACAGAACCACCCATTCCGAAGGTACTATATACCGGGCCGGACAGATTAAAACATGACTACAGAGTAAACAATATTAAAAAAGAAAAGAATATCAAATACAGGAAAACACAAGAGGGAGACGCTGGGACACTTTATAAGTTATTGCTGTGTGTGGTATCAAGGCATCTAAAGAATGGGAAACAGCATATCTTTTTTTTTTTCTTTTTTTTTTTTTTTTTTTTAATGGAGAAAAGAATGACGCCGAAATCGTCTCATAACGGCTCTGTCAACAATTGGCTCGTAGATAGGGGGATCTCTTATCTTCATCGTACACTCGCTCACCAGGGGCACGTTCTTGCGTCCCGAACTTCCAGAGCCACAAGTCGGAGAACTTTGTCGGTATTTCGACGGGAAGTAGCCGTCGTCGGGGGCTCGCTATAAAGGTCAACGGCATTTCTTGCGCGGTTAAGTGCCAGAGCACCATCGGGGAAAAGAAATGGGCGATGTCAGCACTGACATGCATTACGCGCTTTTGCCCTTCGCGTTATGCACGTCGTTGGAGTTCGGGTTGAATGGGTGCTTAATTGTCAAGCACCAAATGTCAAGATAGTCGCAGATCGTCGTGATCACGTCGTACTAACGGCGTTTCTCCATCAGCCCATCCCTCCCTCAAAAAAAAATCATAGCAGGGTTCAGACAAGCGACAAGGAAAAAAAAAAAAAAATGCACTCACCACAAAGCTACCGTAAACACCTAATCCCAATCCCAAGCACCCGAACACAAAGGCGACCTGATTGGTGCTATCGCCAAGGTACCCAGGCCATGGCCAACCCATCTTCGGCGCCGCACTGTCGAAAACCGCGAAAAGAAGCGGGAACAAGAGCACATTCTGGTACGGAAATTCCGTTTTCACCAGGTGTGCGATGATCATGCGTCCGACAGAGTAGGCATTGATGACACCGACAAACAACGAGAAGGGGACAAGGTGATGGTTTAGAATTATCGGGTTCAAGTGCAAATACGAGATGATCAGCGTCCAAGCAGCAGCGACAGGGAGAAGGCCGAGCAGCGGCTGAAGGGTGCTCTGGCCGCGCTTCCGACGGACGTCAATGACATTCATAATACTCATGACGGTGCTGAATAGTAGGAGGAATCCACCGTAGATAAGGTACCATGAGGTGAATGGGAGGTTGTAGATATGATCGGGGATCAAGGCGATTTGAGGCACGCCCATCGTAGGCATCATAGGCTGGTGCCAGAAGCTGGCGCCCCCCTTGACAGCGGTGAAAATGTAAACAAGGCACAGAGTCAAAATGCCTTCGACTGGGCCGGAGATTATGCCCAGCGTTAAGACTTGGGTATAGTATTCATCCCATGTTTGAACGTAGAAGGTGAGTGCCGCTACAGGACCATTAGCAGGATATGCGTGGTAAAGGGTAAACTTTTAAAGAGAAAGCAGGCGAAACATACAGCCAAATAGAGCCAAAACAGTCGCCCAGGTCTGTCCTAGGTTCATAGCACCGGCAAACATAAGGACCTCTAGGGCGGTGTTGCACGCATCGACTCCTGCAGGGAAGGGGAAACGAAGAGATCCAGGGTCAGCTCCCGGTCACTTGAAAAAAGCAAGAACTGTTTAAGATTTACCATGGTCAAAGAGCTCTCCCAACGGTCCGCTCTGGCGTGTTCTCCGGCTATGTTCCGGTCAGCTCTAACAGTTCAAGGGAGGAAAGGGTTGGTAACGACTTGGCATGACCGTCCAAGCCTTGCCAACAGGGTAGTGAGTGAGATAAGGACGTACGCTTGGGTTCCATCGACAGCGTCGAAGGTCTGATACAAGAACAACCCGACAGCCCAGCTGAGATACACCCAAGGCGGACAATCGGTGTCCAAGCCGGGATTATACCAGAGCAGAGTGAGGAAATTGATGACCACAAACGAGAAACCAGTCAATGTGATCTGTTCAAAGAAACCGGGGTTAGTTTCTCACATCCAACCCACCCTATTTGAAAAAGCAAATGGAAGAAGAAGAAAAAGAAGACGAAGAAGAAGAAGAGAATATGTTAAGTATAGCTCCCGAAAAAATCGCACCCACTTACAAGATTCGGCCTAAGCACGGTTTGCATTAAAAAAAACCAACAGCAACTTCGTTAGAACTTTTTGTGCACTTTTCTCATCACATCACAAACCCAAGCCTTGACGAGACGTCGGCGAACCCCCCTGTCTCTATGGATGCTTGGTATACAAGGGGAAATGGTTATTATGGACAGCTGTGGTGCACTCACGCCATTGACATCGGGAAACACTTGATCACCACATGTGTATAGAAGGGCTTCATGATATAGCGCGAGACCAGGGACCTGTCCACGCCGGAGTACTTATACTGGCGCAGGGCCTCGAGGTCCCATTGTCGAATATACACCATGGCGAGCGGGTAGACAAGGATGCCTTTTTTCTTTTTTTTTTTTTGGTTGTTGTCCCCTAGATAGAAGCGATAGAATAGAGGTACCCTCTGGAAGAGGGGAGTTACGATTTTGTCCCGGACGAGAAAAGTACCGGGAGTCTGGTGGTGCGTTCGGCTTGGCTATTTATTGTGATAGAAGAGACATACGAGACTCTTGTTGGTTGGGGTGGAAGCAGAATTATGGATGGAGGGAGGATTTAAAAGCAGAAGAGGAGGAAGAGGAGGAAGAGGGGGGGATCTATGCCGGTGCTTTGCATGGGGAGAGAGGAGCTTGGGACTCTTTAACTAAGGAGTTATTGATGAAGAATAAGGGTCAGCGCTGCGGATGGTGGTGGTTAACCTAATGGCTGCCCCTCTCTCTAGGTCGATGATGCCGGTGATCTCGCAGAGTCTCTCCTGATTGTCTCTCATTATTCTCGCATCGCCAACCTTTTTTTTTTTCTTGTATTTTTTTTTTTTTTTTTTGCTTGTGAACACGCCAGAAACGTTGAATTCCCCGACGGCGCGCTCTCATTGGCTGGCTCCGGGGCTCGGTTGAACCTTCCTTCCGCCAAGTCTTTCTTGCCAGGAACAGCATTGGGGGGGGGAAAAGAAAAAAGGTGCAAAATTCAATTCCGTCAACAAACAACCATATTCAGGCACAGATATGGAGATAAATAAAGAACCCTTGATGTGTTTTTGGGCAGTTGCTATGTAAGGTAAATGTACTATGCTATGCAGGCAGGCTCATGGTGGTTATTGTCTGGTTCTAGAAAGAGCCCACGCCTGTAATTGTTTACACAACAAGATGGAACTTATGAAAGGGGAAAGCGACTCTGTCTCTCTCTCTGTCTCTCGGCCAGAATGCGCCGAACCAGGACAGAACGAGCCGCCCGCCGGGAAACCACCCCTGGAGCCGCCCCGCCGGCCGTGGCCTTTTCGCTGTGGCTTTTGTAAGTTGCTTTGCTGTCACTTTCTTTGCCCTTTCGAATCGCTGGCCTGCTGCTACTTTCCCGTCGCCGAATCCTCGCAAATTTCCGCTCATTGGGAGGAAAAAAAAAAAAAAAAAAAAAAGGGAAAAAAAAGTCCGCTCGTTCCCACCAACCGCCACTGTCCTCCTAACCATATGACGTCAGTGCCGTGTCTGGCCAGCTGCGTAGTAGAAATAATATCCCGCTCACAAAATAGATGCCCCCCCGTAAAGATGTTTTATCCGAGAGAAGCGCCGGGAATATGCTGGGCTTGTTGTCATCATTACCCCACCGGGCTCCACGGCATGGGGATGAGGATACGGCTCTTCATCGTCTGGATCAGCGGAACCGTCTTGTGCACCGTGTCGGCCCAGCCCTCGATGTTCCAGGACTCCTCGCGTCTCTTCTTGCGCTCCTCGAGGTCCGCAAACTGCCACAGGTGGTGCACGGTGTTGAGATCGCCAATCTGCACAAACCAGGCTCCAACTCCCTCCATCACCACACGTCTGGCCGCCAGGCCCTTTCTCCAGTGGCTTTCCCACTCCAACAGGTTGCCCGGATGCAGGGTGTAGGAGCGAAGCTCAAAGATGCCGCCGAGGCGACGGGGTGGAGTGGTCGGCCAGAAGGAGAATTCTTGCATCAATGATGTGTTCTTGCTCTCGATCAGGGACTTCAGGTGACGATCGAACTTGGGGAAATCGGGGTGCTTCGAAATGTTATGGAGCGATCCATGGTATCCAGTGTAGCGCTGATATTCCCAAATATGAACTAGAAGAGGGAGGGGAAAAAAGTAGTTAACAACATAATTTCAGCAAAAGAAGGGATGCAAGGGATGTAGCAACAATGTGCCCTCGGAGGGGAAAACATCATACCAAAGGTATCGTTATCTCCGACCTGGGTGCGCCAGCTTCCAACGAGGTTCACACGGTTGGCTTCGAGAGCCGCCATCTTGGGGTACCATTCTCCCACCAATTCGACGTACTCGTCGACCTTGTCTGGTTTGACCTTATGGAAAACGATCGAGTGAACGTACTTGCCGCGAGCGAGAACTTCGGAGAACGACCTCTCGATGTCTCTGTCGAGCTGCTGGCCCTCTTTGGTTCCGTAGATGAGGCTGGAGAGCGGGCCGCGCTTCGTGGTCTGGCTGTTGAGCTCCGATTGGCGTCTTTCTCCTAGAATCCGGTGAGTGGAAAGTGAGCCCAAGGCCTGGCCATCCAAATGATCGGCAGCATCGATGACAGGGCGGGTGGCCGATCCGCTTGCGTCGCCCGTGGGCCGAGCAACGGAAGCAGAGGAACCCGTGGAGGCAGAGGAGGAGGAGGAGGAAGAAGAAGAAGAAACGGAACTATCAACCGACTGACTCTCTTGCTCTAGCTTTTTCTTCCGTGCGGCTTCGAGATTCTCACGGAATTCCTTCTGACGCTGATTGAATGTAGCAGCATTGTCTGGGGTGATGTCTCTGATGGACGGGGCCTTGAGACGAACAGAGGAGGTAGCAAAGGTGCGGGAGAGAAGTGAGGGGGAGATGCTGGGCCGAAGACGCGTTGCCAGCATGGTGGGTTGCGTGGTCTGTTGATTGGGGTCGTGTGCAGGGTTGAGAGAGATATGAGACGGAAGGAGAGGATGCAGACGGATTCAACAAACAAGTGCAAATCAAAGAATATGCTAGCACGGAAAGGCTGAAGAATGAATACAAATAGGAAAGAAAAGGATATTGAACACAAAAAAGAAGAAGAGAAGGAGGTGGAGGAGGAGGAGGGAGACGGAAAACAACCGCTGGAGGCAAAGGTGAGGTTTGGGGGAGAGAGTGCAAGGATGCGGGACAGCAGAACTAGGCCAGTTTGACGACGGGCCAGGAACCAGCTAGCAGCGACAGTGACACATGCGACTATAGAAGTGAGGGGCAAAGGACAGGCAAGGTACTGTTCATGTAGCGTGAAGAAACAGGGGAGCGGACAAAAGGGTGCTTTGGATTTCAGGCGGTTTCAACCTGGGATGACAAGGGTTTTGGGGGGTGGGTGTTTGTGAGTTGAACGGGTGTGAAGGGGAGCCCAATGCTACTACAGACAATTGGAACAGCAGAGAGGAACAAGCGAGAAATACAGATCGATTGCAGGAGAGAAAAGGAGCGGAGAGCGTGGTCAATCGGCAGCAAGATGGTTAAGCGTTTACCCAAGCCGCTTGAGGAGAGCTACTTTGGCAGTACATCGAGGGAAGCGGAGAGGCTGCAGGGAAGCAGGCAGAGAGTTCGGGAGTGAGAGCGTTCGAGTTAAGTAAGTTGGTTAGGTAACTATCAAGGGCGAGGTACCTACGGAGTTCCCCCGTCGAAGAGGGAGACCAAGCCACACGCTTCCCCGACGGGAAATGCGGGGAAACTTTCTCACTATGTACATTAACCACACGGGCAAGCCTCAGTACGGAGTACTGCAAATCTCAGCGTAAAAGCCGCGCCATCCCGCTTTCGGCCAATACGACACGTGATTCAAAGGGCTTACCTAACTATGACGTAGTTGAGGCCACTGCTGAATCACGTGATTGAGTCCGAGTTACCTAGTTAGGTCTCGGCCGGTCGGTGAGTTTTGGTGGGCGATATTGGGGCTTGTCGACAACCCTGATGCTTTGATCTCTGATCTCACGACGCATCTGCACCGCTTGGGGCGCCCTGCTCATTAGATAGAGCTGCTGGAACCAATAGCCGACTCGTCCCGACTGTTAATTCAGCGGTAGCAAGATGGCCTCTCACAATCCTCCTCTCAGCTACGAACCCTCTGCCACCACCACCCACCCTCGCTACTCCACCACCCTCCCTCCAGAAGTTGTCTCCTGCCTCAAGAACTCCAGATTCGTACGGAACCCCAGCTCCCTTTGGCCACGTCAACTCCTCCCAGCATGGGCCACGACTAACCAGTACTCCCACCACATAGCTCCATCTCGCAACATGCGACAACCTCACCCCGCACATCTCCCTAATGTCCTATACCTACCTCCCCAGCACCCCTTTCTCCGCCCAACCAACCATCATCATGACCACCAACCCTTCCTCTAAAAAGACCATCAACCTCCTCTCCAACCCGCGCGTCTCCCTGCTCGTCCACGACTGGGTCTCCCACCGCCCACCCACCCGCACCCGCGACCCAGCCCGCGAGGGCTCCCCACCCCCGGCAGCCACCCAGTCCAGCCTCGCGACCCTCCTCCTGAACATCAACACCAGCGCCATGAGCAGCATCAGCACCACTATCACCGGCACCGCACGCTTCCTCGAGGCAGGCAGCGAGGAGGAGAAGTGGTGCAAGGAGCGGCACCTGGAGAATAACACGTTCGCCTCGGACTCGTCGGAGATGGGGATCTTCGGTCGTCCCGCAGAGGGCGGCTGTGTTGGTGGTGATGAGGCTGGTCAGGATGTGGATGTTCCCGTCGTGGAGGATGATGTGAGGGTTGTGATTGTCCAGGTGAAGGAGGGTCGCATTGCTGATTGGAAAGGTGGGGTGCGTGATTGGGTCGTGGTGTCGGAGGATGAGGAGCGCCAGATAAGAGAAGGACAGCTGCAGCCTAATGGAATATGGTCATCGTGAGATAAGACCTGGGAAGTGGCTCCGCTCAGGCGTTTCTTCCCGCAAGAACAAAAAGCAAAAAAAAAAAAAAAAAAAAAATAAGGGACCATTGAAAAACGTTCCAGCCATCCCGAAGTTCGGGAGCTTGCCTGATGCAAACGAGCCAAGGATGATTTGGCGCTCTCGAAAAAAAGAAAAGGCCTCTGGTCCAAAAACTCCTCGATGTCTTACTATATTTACCATCTAGTATCGAGTGGAATGCTGCGCCATGTATCTGATAATTTCTGCAGCTCGTCTTTCGAAAATCAAAATTTTGATGACACGAAACACCAATAGCTGCCGTCGTATGCATACATACCGGTGCTCTTTAAGTGGCTGAAAGATTCAGATACGTACTAATGGCATATCCCGAAGGGCGACTCGGAAACGGGGCTGTAGAGATGAGATGTGCCAATGACATTACATCCTTAACAATATAGATTCTAAGCTAGCCGGAATTGCAAACAGACATCACTTAACGAACACATTGAGAATACCGAAGAATCTGATTAAAAATAGCAAGGAAGGAATGGATGAAGTGCAAAAAGTTACGCGAGGTCTCAAGAAAAGAACTTATCATACGAGTCATTGTGGTGTGAAATAGGAGAAATAGCCCGAGAGGAGGTGTCAAACCGAAAGTAAGAGCGCAGCGTAATCACTGTTTAGCGATGCATGTAGAAAACCATAAAATGTAGTCAAATGTAGTGGAAGTACGAGTTGGCATATGAAGAAGTGTAAAAAAAAAAAAAGGGGGGGGGAAGGACCGGAGTCACAGCTAGGCGAACGTGCTGCAGCGACGATTTGACAACGGGGTCCTGTAGAACGCCTAGTCGCCAAACTTTAAAAAGGAGTTAAACATGGAAAACGGTCGCTGGCATGGAGGAATGAAAGCAAATGTCGTGTCACATTATGGGTTACGCCGCTTGTCGAGAGTTGTGCGGCACCGCCATGTCACTGGTGTGGCTATTTGTATTCTTTGGTATAGTCCCACTGCGATGGCTGGAAATCCGGGTTCTGAAAATGGGCCTGGTTATGCTGAGAGCTACAAAATCAAACTTCGTCAGTAAACAGTGGCATGAAGGGATACCAAGAAACCCCACGATTGTACCAGATGCGCTAGAGAGTGGAGATTCGGTCACTTACTTTCGGAAAGGGACGGAGCTCAAGGGAATAGTATTCATTGGTTCACGGACCAAGGGATTCATCCGGATTGGCAGCTCGTTGGATCTATCAGGGGGAGGTGGCAAGGGACTGGCCGGCACGCCAGGCAAAAGTTGCTGCTCAAATGGCGGTGGAGGGCTGAAAGCCATGGGTGGATGGAATGCAGGGCCCGAACGTAGGGGTAGATAATGCGATATGTGAGGTGGTGGTGGATGTGTGCAAGTGTGTGTATCAAGAGTGAGAGAAGGAATTGCCATTAGGTACGGATTGAAGTCGAATTGCAACCCGTTCCCACACCAAGGAGCGCATGTGTATGCCAATCCGACCTGGTAGTTGACTGGGATGTCGGAGTGCGAACCCAAAAGCCCCTGGTATAGAAGATCGTAGTGGCCCCTAAGGGGTTGTGCATTAGATTAGGTCAAGGGGGGGAGGGGACAGCGGCACTCACGGTCGATAAAGTAATCTGATAGTAGCAAGGCTAGGCTGATTAGGAGTGAGTAGATGGAAATTGACCTCATTGCCGCTGCTCCGATCTAGGTAGGCAATCTGGACGGCAAAGCCTGAATCGGCGATGACGCCATCCACTAAGCCTTGGAGGCCAATCTCGTCGATTTCCGTTCTCACAGTCTCGATTGCCTTTGCACAGTAATTGTCCAGGGGCTCAGAAAGAAACGACTGATACCTTTCGTGATTCAGTCGCATCCAAGCGCTTGTCATCAACTAAGATAAATATCCAAGTCAGCAGCGAGTAGGGAGAGCATATCCCATCGGGGAAAACGAACCCTGAAATGCTGGATTATAGAGGTTGAATTATATTCCAAATTAAACTCGTCCAGAAGAAACGTGTCGTCATAATTACCGGTCTCAATGGCCTTCGAGACCTTTGCGAGGAGGTCCATAGTTGCGTCAACGAACATCTCATAGAGGTCCTCCTGATGGCCGACGGAGTTCAATAAGTTGTTGAAACTTTTGATTCTGGCGGTTTCTTGAGCGACTTTGTTCAAGTCACGCAAATGGAAGAGATTTTCGAAATAGCCAAAGGCGATAGCTAGTTCAAACGTCAGCCTTAAGAGCTTTTCGTAGGAAGTATATCACTTGTTCCATACCTCTCCAGCCGCAATTGCCATCCCCTTTCATAATTCGATAGAATGAATGCGTCGCGGCAAGGGCCTATCTCTCAGTTAGATTCCTAGGTTAAGCATTTCAGTCTCCAGACCTGCAGACGTACAGAGGTCTTCGCGACATAGATCGGATGTCCCTGCGCGTACTCGCTAACAATTGCATCCGTCGATTGTTTTGGGCCGACGAGAGGACCCTAACTGGCGTTAGCAATGGAGCTCCTACTAGCATACATAGATAAATCGGGGTCCTACTTGTATATCCGGTTCATACTCGTTGGAGAGTTTCTGGAACCGCTCCATATCGTCGGGAGGGAGGGAATTCATGATGAAGGTCGGGTCCGGGTCCTCGATGTAATGCGGATAGACCAAAGGCGGATGAACTTCTGCGAGCGTCCTGGGGAAGACTTCGTATTCTTGTAAGCTCAGATAGACGAGGGGATAGTCCACCAAGGGGTAAAAGTAGGGATGGAAGAGGTTGCTGTTGTCGAAGATAGGGTACATGTTGGTGAACGTCATTGCTGCTTCTGACCAAACACAAAGTAGCGACGAGCGACAACGGCACACGATTATTTCACAGACGGGGTATCAGACGAGGGCTACAACTGTAGACTTGTAGATCGAGGAAGAGGGAAAGCAATCGCTTGAAGGCCTTAAAGGGGAGGGGAGGCGAGGATTGAAATAGGCGATTTGAAGGCGTGCTGGACAAAGACGAAAAGCAGAGAGCGCTGGCGGGCAGTGTCAAGAATGAAATGGAATACGTACTTTTCTCCCTTCCAAACAGGCTATTTATCAATAATGGATGTGACCGCAGCAGACGCAAGCTTGACGCTATAGGAATTCCGTGTCTCTAATGCCGTAACCCGTTGTTGTCGCTGTTGCCCGTCTGCAAGTTGCAATCATGACCACAGCAGCATCTTCTGGGAAGTGATCGGAGGGATTATCCACGGGTAACGGCGTTGTAACTGTGCAAACGAGCAGTTCCGGAAAAGAAATACAGTATTATCGATCAAATCAACCGGATGACCGCAGTTGCCTGGGACGTTGCACGTCTCGAGGCCGATCGAGCAATCTTGTGGTCGGGTTTTGTGGGCTTACGGAGAAAGGAGTTCCAAAGTTCTCGACGGAGCGAAAACGACGACAGCCTCACCTCCCATCCACAAACATTGCTTTTCCTCTTCGACAGAGGCGAAAGCCCGCCAAGAGGGGGGAAAAGAGCTAGGACCGGTGACTTCACCTGTTTGTCCAGGCCAGCGGGTCGGCAACAGAGCACAAAGCCAACATCATCTGCGCTCTGATTGCTCGGTGCATGCAGGAAGAACGAGGGGCGGCGGGTTTGGAGAGGAGTTAGCGGGATCAGTCCCGTCTTCCCCCTCAGCAGCTCCAGCCTGCTGCTGGTACAATTTTCCAGCCTATCGATAACACCCCTTCCATACGGCTCTCGAGAGCTAATGCGCCTTCGGGTCCAATGGGAAAGAGAAACAAGTCTCAGCCCCTGAACACCAATCGCGAGCCTTGTCTGGCAGCAAACGGCCGCTATGCGGAAGCTTGATACGCGCAACAGGCACTTCGACGGGAAAACATTCGCCAAAATCCCTCGCCGCGAACCAAAACAAAATAATTTTGTGACGCGGGCGCCTGCAATGACTTCCACAGCATGCATACCAGAGTGCTGCCAGTGTTACGCCTCTTACGTTGTACTGCTTACCCAGCTGCCTCTACTCTTTTAGAGCCGGCGGTGAAGGATAAGGGTGTACTACGTATGGAGTGATACATTTTGATATCCCTCCCTGCCCACCAAGTTCCAGGACCCAAAAATACTTCCTATGATTTCACGGGTAGCTACATGAGTGGTTCTTCTATCAGCTGATTGAGGGAGACTAAATGAAATACCTCTGCGCATAGGCAACATGACAATACGTGAAAGACAGGCGAGCAGCCAATGCTGTACCCCATTTCATCAGATGTTATGGTGGTTTCACTGGATAATGCAAGGATAGTAAGAGGAGCACGCACGCTGTTGGTCCCAATACGGGGGAGAACTACAGTTACCATACAGAGTACTCCGTACTTTGTCACAAGATACTCAGCATCCTAGCCATTCCCTGCATTTTTTTTGGCTCATCGAAGCAAAAAAAGCAGGGTACCGATATCGAGAATCCTCCGTCTTGTTCGTTGTTGCCGTAAGGGGGTCCAAGTCCGCTCGCTGATGGGCCTTTCAACCTTGAAACCCCTTTCGCGTTTTCTGGGCGTCTACGGAGGAGTAAGCGCTGGCTTCCCTGCTCAATCCTTGTCGATGCCTGGATCCGAGCTATTTTCCTACGCCACATCAACACAGCTGGAAAATACATGCGATTGTGGGGTGATGCCCATGTTCGAGTGTCCGCTTTGCGGTCCACTGGTTGGTGGCTACGATATCCATGAAATTCGTCACTACCAGGCATTTCTATCTACCACACTCTGGCGTGTGAGGCTCGCGGCTCTCGATATCAATGAAGTCAGGAATTTCCTGCCTGTCTCATTACGTGCAAGCCCCATCTCTACCATGGTTTTGCGAACACATGGAATGCAATGGTATTCAGGTCGTGGGGCGGGGAGGAACATCAAAGGACCACCATGATCAATAATGCAGAGTATTATTCGAGCAATTCCCTCCCAAGGTTTAGTTTCTGAAACTTTTCGCTTCCGGTTGCGCTGGATTGACCTTTTCTTCTTTTTTCTTTTTCTTTATACAGCGGACCATAGGAATCCTGACTTGACAGGTTACAGCATACTCAACAAGGCTTGTTGAAGAGCGGACATGATACAGTTTCTCCGTACGGAGTACTCCGTGAACTGTTACTTTTAGGTGCGTACCCAATGTAATTGCTTTCCCTCGCTTTGCTGTCCAGATACATTCTAAACCGTCTATCCCACCAACCCTGCAGCTGCAAACGTTCCACCCACCGTATGGCACATCACCATTACTGCGCATACTCCGTACAAGTCCTATGGTTGCTTTGCCATGTTGGACGACGTACTCGTATTTCCCTCTGAGCTTTGGAGCAAACCAGATTGACAGCGCAGTCTTTAACCGGGCAACGCCGCCCATTGGAGCGCAAGATTCCGGTGTCCAGTTGTTTCTGGGTGTCAACGCCGCTAACAATTGATATTAGGGCTGATTGGCGTACACAGGATCATCTTTTGGGTTTTTATTGGGTTGTGAGTCAAACCTGTTTGCTCCATTCTACAGACATTTGACTTTTGTGGTTACCATCTGCAAGAGCCGAGAGGAGGTTGTCCACAAGCATGCACCATCCGCATCGCTTGATCCACCGCCCTCGGTGACCTTTCTCATTTGGATATCCGACAATTTGTCGATTACCGATCCACTGCCTACCTGCCTCTCTTGAATCTTCATTTCAAATCCCTTCCTCCCGCGCTCGAATATACAAATTGGTTTGTACCACGACTTTTGGTCACACAGCCACTGAAGCCTGGGCAGCCGATATGATTGTTCAGCTCGGCAATCAAACGGTCGGAAACGAACTTCAAGACCGCGCCGTATGCTTATTACCAAATGATGTTGCCCGGTTTCTCTGTAACACTTGGCCCGCGTAGCCAGGCGGAACGAGACAATGCATCCGATATCATTATCTCTTCAGATCAACTTACGCAGCGTAAACGAGCCTGGCTACAATTTATATGAATGGCAGGAAATACACGAGTACAATTGACAATGCTTGGTTGATCCCTTGTGATGGTCTATTAACATTTAACCGCGTGCATTCATACATACGAGAACCTGCCTTGAAAGCGGTAGCGGGACGGGCCAAAGCAGTACAGTGTTACACAACATGAGAAACCTCTGACAGAGTGATCAACTAGTACTCCTGCCTAGCTACTGACAGGTAGTGCACTCTGACAATGCTAATACCAACTTTCCCATCAAGGCAACATACCAATTTGTTAAAAGTGGAAATCAAGTGCTAATTTACGGAGTATGATTATTCATGTCATGCGATGCCTCCACCCGTGCATACATATGCATGTGTTCCTCGGGTTTCAAGTCCAAACTCCAAAAGGGGATGCTACCCACGCAGATATGGAGTACGGAGTATGCTGTAACAATTTGACGTCTTAATGCAAACCTGGGCGTCATGCAGCTGAAACAGAACAGCAAACGGGGAAAAAAAAAATCTTTGTTCAAACAAAAGGAAATACTTCCATACAGATAGTGAATTCTCCTTTGACAAGTCCTCCAATTGGGAGAAAATGAGATGTTTGTCTTCTCTCTTTCTCTCTCCCTCTTTCCTGGTCATGCGGCTTTGTTTTCTCGTCCAGCGGTCTCTGTATTTGCTTTCAGATTACAAAAAAGGGATGGTCACATGGAAATGGCGTAAAATCGGACACAGCATCATGTTTAGTGCTGTTTGCTTTTGATATGCAGGCTTGTATTTACTGTCATGAGTGTATTGTGATTGCTGCGGGTGAGTGAAACTTCACAGGGGAAAGATTGCAGAAAATTCTTGTGATATAGTCACCTCAAGAAATCCGATTAGATGTACAGCAGGGTATACTGTACACCATGTCATTGTGTAAAACTACTCCGTACGCAAAAATTCATCCCATGGCCCTTGTATCACTATCACGGGATTGGACCATTATGTCGTTTCTCGTTTTCCCGCTCGCTGCTTCAATATACGTGTGTTGTGCTACTCTAACCTAGCTACAGGTCGAGGCAACCATATTCCCAAGAAATTATTGGGATGATGGTACGGAGTATCTGCCGCCGGAAGGATTTGATCAACTTGAATACAACATTTCAAAAGAAAAAATCCGCTCAGATAAAGAGTTCCGAGACAGTCAAGCCAATCGAAGTGTTTGCCACACTATGAGAGAGCACGAAATGCAGCGGAATGTTCGGCGCAGCAAATGGCGTCCGGAGAGTTTACGTACATGCATGCGGCGTCCATTGATGTAACACACTCATTTTAAGCGGTGGCACTGGTGCGCAAGCCGCCGGAAACCCGCCAGGAACAGGAAAACAGGGTGACCCAAGGTTTTGTGTAAGACAGAAAACATGGGATGAGGTGGGTGGATTCGATCGCCCCAGGCTGTGTGCATTGTACAACTTGGTTCTCGACGGGCTTTGAAGGGTGAGGCCCCTCACCTGATTGTTGTGCGGGTAGCTGGAAGTATTCCAATTTGACATAGAGCAAATGCTGAGTGACCGATGTTCGTACCATTCTGGAGGAAAAACTTCCCCCTCAGAAGAGAAAGATACGTATGAGGGGAAATGAAAAGAAAGAAGGGGAGGCTGGCGAAGCTGCATGACCAAAATTACGTTTGCATCGCATAGTGCATACTGCATGCATGTTGTAAAGGTTCCGCAGTGTCGACTTGTCAAAGAGGTAAATCAGGGTTTTGTCAGGGCCTATCGATGCGCCTTCTTTGTAGGCTTCCCCTTGGCGTGCTTCGGGTGACCTTGTTGCGGTCCCCTCCCAAGGCTCCGTAATGACCCAAGATGTGATCCGCCATGGCCCATCCCGAGGCTCGCCCCGCCCGTAAGGGAGCCGAGCATGCGCCCACTTTCGTCAGCCCTAAACCCGTCACCTTGACTTAGGACAGTATTCCATAACTTATTCAGTTCGCCCATCCACATGTCGACAGCAGCCAGTCTCTCGGAGTCGTGCCATCCTCCAATTGTCACAATGCCGGTTAGTTCGTCGATTTTCGCATCTTGTAGCTTACCGTCTAGGATAAGGTAGGAGAGGATATCTTGAACTTCGGGAACGGAGATTCTAAGTTGTTTTGATACGAAAGCAAGGGAGAAGCGGGTATATGGGGCAATTAGCTTGAGGACGGCCTTCGTGCGCATAGTCCGGCTGACTTCGTCGATGTTTTCGGCAATGAAGGGATCGGCGAGCAAGTCTTGGTTCTTTTTTAGGATGTCTTCGTAGGCGAGGATGTCGTCTCGTTGAAAAGCATCGACGAGGTCCGTCATAGCAGATATTCGGGGGTCATTTTTGTAGGGCTTCGTTTCTTGGGAATCGAAAGGGTTGATGTCGGATTTCATTAACATAGTAGTTAGAACGAGGTATTTCAGAACCTGTATTCGTTGCATAGACCCGGCTTCATCGTAGTTCCGAAAAGATTCGAAGAAGTCGCTTTGAGCTTCCTTCCAGTTTTCCTCACTCATGTGCATCTTGCCTCCGCATTCACGGATAATGCCCATGATTTTAGGGTGTGGCACCGCAGACCGGACCTTCAGAGCTTTCTGATACAGAGCTTTCAACCGCTTGTTGTTCTTGGTATTCGCGTACATTTGTATCTCTAGGGCGTAAACTTCCAACGAGTAAGTTCCCTTCGCGGGATCATCTGTTCCATCAGGTCGCTGACATGCCTTGTGCAGCTCCCGAACTTTCTTGCTTAGTTGTCCGTATTCTTTCCGATCTAGCCATAGCCTTGCCAGCTTGATATTCGTTTTTAACCAAAGTCGCTCATTGTTTGTGCTCTGGAAAGAATTCAACGTCAAAGAATAGAACTTCTCCATGCAGTGGTAGGCTTTCTCGTCTTCGGCGCCCTTTTCGATGTAGTCCAGCATATTATTGATTGACTTTTCAGAATAATTCCTCGTGACGGCCGATTTGACATATGTGAGGAGTTCTTGATAATGCTCAACAGCCTAAATGAGAAATTGTGAGTTCCATTGTTTCCGTAATCGTGCACCCCTTACAGGTATGTACTCACATCGTCATACCGACCCAGCTTAAATTCCAGTTTTATTGCTTGTTTTAGTCCTTTAAACCCCCTGCTCGGTTATCAGCGCCTGTCCAGCAGGCTATGAAAACATAGCATACCAATCGCCTTTGTCTTGCTCTAACAACGGGACGCCCAGGAACTCTTCAATCGCCTCCTCGGGATTTTCTCCTTTTATTTGTTTTGCATTGTAATATTTGTTCTCAATTCCAATGTCGCCGAGCTCATCGTCGTCAGCGTCTTCATATTCAAAGTCGTACCTATCGGTTCCCCGTTAGCAGTGGTATCGTCAAAGCTCATTGTGAGGGTAAGGCGCACTCTTCCTGATCCGACTCTTGCATAAAATCGTCATCAGACATCTTGGAAATACAGCAATGGCCCTTCTCAAGTCAAAAATTGGAGCGTTGGTCTCGTGTTTGTCCAGAGAGTAGCGATATAGGCTCGCTGATTGAGTACTGATCGCGCTGAACCTCCCTGGTAATGACATGAGATGGACGGGAGGGGAGCTTGGCACGCTAAACCTTAAATAAGTTAGCGCGAATCTAAGTAGTTAGCCACACTCTCCCGCGTTACTAAGCAATTTGCGGCTGGAAAGATAACCCGCCACCATTAAATCCATCGCGCTTCTGCGTCCTTCGACGCCAAACGAACCCCCAAGCCGGCAAAAGCATCGTCAAAATGGGTGGTGATCTCAATTTGAAGAAGAGCTGGAATCCGGTTCTGCTTAAGAACCAGGAGCGAGTATGGGTGGAACAGAAGAAAGCGCTCGAAGAGCGCAAACGCATTGACCAAATGATGAGAGAGCGGGCAGAAGAGCGACAGATACAAGAATTAGAAGAGATGCAAGAAGCTGCGGGTGGGAAGAAGCGATTGAATCGGGTTGACTGGATGTACTCTGGCCCCGCTGCTGGTCAGGCCGGGACAACAGAGGAGATGGAGGGCTATTTGCTTGGAAAGCGCCGGATCGATGGTTTGATTAAAGGGAACGACAACTCGAAGCTGGAGAAGTCATCCGGAGAGAGCTCCTTTATGGCTGTGCAGAATGCAAATAACGCGAAGGATATCGCTGCAAAGATTCGGGAGGATCCTATGCTGGCTATCAAAAAGCAGGAACAGGCAGCATACGAAGCTATGATGAATGACCCCACGCGACGGCGGGAGCTACTGAAGGCTGCAGGGATTGAGTCGCGCGAAAAGAGAAGTTCCGATAGGGACCGAAAGCATCGAAGACATCGTCATCGAGATGATGAAGATCGCCATTCGAGGCACCGATCGAGAAGATTCGATGAAGATGAGCGCCGTGGCAGGCATCGCCACCGACACTGGCACGCGGAAAGCCGCTCGCGATCTAGATCCAGAAGCGTCAGACCTCTGGGTAGGTCTCGCCGATCTCCGTCTCCTTATCGAAAGCGTCGATCATATTCCCCACGGGCTCAAGAGACCCGGTCCTACTATAGATCAAGGGATGGGCCATCCTATCCAAATAGGGAGAACCACTACGATTCCCGACGACCTTCTCCTCCAAGACGACGGGAAGACACAGGTGAAAGACATCGTCAATCTACAGATGATGAAGACAGAGCAGCTCGGCTGGCTGCCATGCAACAAAATGCGGAAGAGCTTGATCACGCACGAGCTTCACGCCTGAGCGCTGCTGAAGCACGTGAAAATGCGCAGCGTGAAGCGGAGGAGGCTGCTCGGGCAGAATCCAGTAAATACGGCGGAAAGGGAGCATTTGTCAACGGACTCAACCGTCGCGCTGGAGATATTGATCTGGCGGATAGACTGCGCCGGGGAAGACGAGATATAGAGAAAGAACAGGAGGCATATTAATGTGGGATTTTATTACTAACGACGGTGTCTTAAGGTCGGAGTGTTATTCATGTGGTGGCATCTCGGAAATGTGGTGTTAGGGGCGTTTTCGGCTTCTGGGTACCTGCATCTAATATCCCGTCTGAGTTTCATTTTTACCAAGAGGATGTACTATATGGTTATAGTGAAGCAAGGATTTGATTATCATGACTTGTTTGCTAGCATTTGTGAACACAGAACGGCGTAGCGCTGCTGTGCCTTTTTCATTTCGAATCAAACGGTGAGCGTTGACCATCAATAGCCCGAAATTCCTCTCCAGCACACCGACTGTCGGTCCCCTGTCTTCGCTTATCAGGCCCGGGCTGTTTTTCCAAAGATCGATGGTATAGATTCAGGCAATAACCTGATCAAAACCTGCATAGGTAGCGAGCGCTTCCCCTCGGATTGACAGGCCACCCCTGGAAGAATTTCTTTTTTTTTTTTTTTAACGACGATAATTGTATGAAAATATTATCTGGCCGAACAAATTGACAAGAAGAGCTGCACTCTCAGCCCTCTCCACCGGTAGCCCACGTCTGTCCGGTTTAGCCTCCCGGGTGATGTATGTAACATGGCGATGCCGTTGGACAACTCACCATGCTAAATAAATAGAAGGCCGAAGGTGGCTGTACAATGAGAGAGTCCTCGCTGATCTGCCAAGTGATTTATCTATATAGGAGACGAAGAGGATGCAATCGTCGAAAGCCTGATTGTTGCTCTCATGACGTGAAGCGAAAAGCATCTGCTGGTATTTAGATAATAGTGTCACTTGAGTGAGCGTTCCTCGATTCTCCGCCGACACTGTGACTTTCTCCTCCCACCTCGCACACCCTGCCAGTCACGTCTTTGCTTCTTTTCCTTCGTCTCTTCTTCTTCACACTTCTTCCTATCCTTAACATTTTCATTTTCGATTCATCTCTCCATACCTTATTCCTTACCTCTGGAAGCCTTCCGGTGCTCCGCGCCAACCTTAGTGACAGCCAACCCCTGTGGTGCCGAACAGTAAACTATCAGAGCAAATACCCTTGAAGCCCGCCGAAACGACACATCCGCAGTGGGTTCATCAGGCCTCCTGGTGTGGATCATAGCCGATTTCTTGCACCCCGCTATCCGAATCGTCTTGTCTCCCCGACCCTGTCGCCCGTACCGATTATTTAAATATTCATTGGAAAGTCCGTGTTTCAGGATGCCTGGTTTCAGTTTATGCGGGCGGGAAAAGGTGATCCAGCGGAAGCTCGTGCTCTTGTTAGTCGAGAACAATTCCCTCATTTCCGTTTTCCTTCTCCCCGGGAGCTGCGCGCATGGGATAGTTGTTGGTGCCTGGCTGCCTTGCGCTGACGGTTGGAATAAACGGCTGTAGGGGCGATGGCGCTTGTGGCAAAACGTCGCTTCTGAACGTGTTTACGAGGGGGTAAGATTCTATGATCCTTTTGCTCGCGACTGTTCCATTTCTCTTCGGGTTACATGGGGACCTTGAAACACTGATTTTACGTTAGGTTCTTCCCAACTGTCTAGTAAGATCTTTTCCTATCCAGGCATCAATCGGAAGCCAGGTTAACAAGTTTTCCTTTTCCGTGCTGCTTCAGCGAGCCAACTGTGTTTGGTTCGTCTAAACCCCTTCCCGCTGCTCCTCCACTGGGCTTCTTTGCTGACGTACAGTTTAGAGAATTATGTTCACGGTATGACGTCCATCCTCCCGTAAGATGCCGCAGATTGAGACCGACGTTGATTGTTTTGCTTAGATATTTTTGTCGACGGAATTCAATTGGAATTGTCCCTGTGGGACACTGCGGGACAGGAAGAATTTGACCGTTTGCGTGCCCTTTCTTATGATGACACCCACGTCATAATGCTCTGCTTTAGTGTGAGATGCAGCCCGCGAGTCTGGCCTGTTACCTCATGATGTCAGTGGCTAATCGGGCTCGTTGTTAAACAGGTTGATAGCCCGAACTCCTTAGAGAATGTCCAGTCGAAATGGATCTCAGAAATCGCCGAAAACTGCCCCGGCGCAAAAATCGTTCTTGTTGCCTTGAAGTGTGATCTTCGAGAAGAGCTCAACGAGAAGGACAACACAGAAGACACCCCAGAACCCCGAAACGTGGTCACGTATGCCCAGGGCCTCGAAGTCGCCAAACGTATCGGAGCATTACGATATTTGGGTATGGGCTTATATATTGACGTCTGGTTTCTATCTACTGACCTTGGTTAGAATGCTCTGCGATGAGAAACCGTGGTGTAAACGAGGCCTTTACGGAAGCATCCAGAGTTGCAATTACCGTCCGTCCTGCCAAATCAGACAACGGTCCTAAATGTGTGATTCAGTGAATCACTGCACTGAGCTGAAAAGCTCCATATCGCTGCTTATTTCTTTTATCATTCCTTTCGTTCGATCCGCAGAATTTGTCGCCTGCGCCTCGCCCTCATTTTGCAACATACGACTTTTTATTTCTACGGTGGCCAAATTCTTGACGTATTGGGTTGCATTGGCTATTTTTCTTTTCTTTTCTTTTTCTTTCGAGCATACAAGCTGCACATTACCCCCTTGGAGGCTCCTGAATTCCTAATTTACCCTTTAGTGGCCTTCTGGCGTTTTACTTCGACAGTCGACTATTGTATATACCCTTTTTGTCGACTGTATCTTTGACGATTTTCCTTGGTCGAAGCTTGCGAATTTATTAGTATCTGACGCTCCTATGTGAAATTTCGCTGCTGGCGATGAACCGTGCAATGGCGTGTGCAATGAAGAGATCTTTTTCTGTCAACGATGAGTTTATCTTTTTTTTAATCGCTCATCTGTTCCCTTGGAGCCGACATTCATGCATCTTTCTCTCTGACACTATGAAGATGTATTATAAAGCCGTCGTATGCTCTATGAATTTCCTTTTACGTTCCCAGTCAATTTGTTTCCGCTCGCAGTGGCCTGTTGACCCTTTTTTTTTTTTCTGGCTCTTTTGGTGAAATGGGCTGTCAAGATCGAACCATACCTTTTTAGTCAAGGGTATCCTTTTCTTCTATTTTATATACCTGGTCTATCTTTGGGCCTAACCCTCCACTTGCGGTCCCTTCGTTCACCCTTCTAACGAACGCCTGCACAAAGCTCTCTGCGACCTCGCTTAATCCTCCTTTCACCTGTGCTCCTTGACCTTCAAGGCTTGCGGCATCTCTTCCTTCCAACCCACAAGCTACAATCTGTCGAAGAAACCACATAGGTTCCTCAGTGACATTCAGCCCAACCCCATAACTGCTAACGAACCTCCGCAAATGCACACCTACCGCCGCGATCTTTCTCGGCGCCGCGTCATCATCCGCCGTATCGACCCCCGTCGCGTTAGATGGCCGGACCCAAACCCCCGGATCATCGCTCAGGAGCCCCTTGATACCGTAGCCGGCCAGAACATCCAACACCGTCTCTTCCAGGAGCCGGATATGTGCTCTCGGCCCGATTCGTAGCCTGCGTAGATCTAGAATCGTATATGCGACTAGCTGTCCTGGTCCGTGATAGGTGGTCTGACCTCCTCGTAGCGTGGCATGGTATTCTGCGATCGGTGGGGAGGCGGTGAGAATGTGCCGGATGGGTTCTAGGGGTGTGGGCAGCCAGGGGCCCTTGGAGCTAGGTTGGGGGCGGTTTGGGTCAGGGGAAGGGGGAAGATCGCGTCTGCCGGTGGTGTAGACCGGGTGAGGCGTGAACGTGAGGATAGTCGGATCCGGGGATGGAAGGGTGGATGGGGAGTGGGAGAGTTTTTTGTGTGCGAGGAGGCGGGATACGAGGAGCTGCTGGAGGCGAGAGGCGTGCGTGAAGGATACGAGGCCCGGGAGGTGGAGGTGAGCGAGACGCATTGTCTGGAAGCTTTTTGAGCTGTCTCCAGGGCGTCAGAGAGAGTGTAGCGTTCGCTGAGGCTGCCGGTGGAGCGGAAGGAAGCTTGCTGTCAACGATCCGCTGGTCAGGACATGATGCTGCGGGAAATGAATACTCAATTATTGAGGCTCGGACGGTTAGGGGACGTCTCGTCTCTAGCATGATAACTCAAGTAATAGCGTAATTGAATGCCATTTCATCCTATATCGATCTGGGTAGAAAATTTGGTGGTTGGAAATGTGAGACGATCTCGGTTGCGTCACTTTGCACCTCGCCGCCCGCTTCGAGACTCGCCCGCGTCGGGAACCTTCGCCTGCTGCGCCATGGGACTGAGCCAACTCAAAGCGCGTCTGTTTACGATAATCCGACGGTCAAATAACCCCACACAGCAGCAGGCGCCCTCTTTTCTCTTGAGGATCTCTGCTGTGGCGCTGGCCATGTAGACGAAATGCAAGTCTGATCGAGCGTTGAGGCCCTGGTTGAGATGAACGGACTAACCTTCGACTACTACAGGGTCGAGCTCTCTGTTCCCATCCGCCTGCGAAGGGCCATTCTTCTGAACGATGCCTTTCTCGTGAAGCGGATTGTGAGGAATAATCCTGAGTATCTAGAGAACCCGGACTACGATGATAAGAGCAACACGTCCTTGCACCTTGCTGCCATCCTTGGCCATCTTGATATCATCGTGAGTCCCAGCTACGTATACTACTGTTAACAACAAAATTCCAGCCTCTAACTCTGTTCCCTCTTTTTATATAGAAATTCCTCGTCGACTTCGGGCATGACTTGTGCAACCCAGACTCCTCTCAACTCGGCTTCAACTCAACTCCCGGAATAAGTCTCAACACCGACTCCTCCACCCCTCTCCATCTGGCTGCTGCCAACGCCCACGCCGACTGTGTCGACTTTCTCTGCAGCACTTTCCCCCAGACCATAGATCGCCAGGATAAAAATGGAGCTACGCCCTTAATGCTGGCAGCTCGGGCCTCCAATCCGAGCAACACACCGCAGAGTACGACTGTCGTGCCTCCAAAGCAGAGACCACGTGCTACGTCGAATCCTACATCTGCGGAAGACACGAGGACCGTGGCTATATTGCTGGAGTATGGCGCTGATGTCACTCTGGCAGATAACGCCGGGAATACTGCATTGCATTACGCGAGTGCCTGGGGGAATTTGAAAGCGTTTAGGTTGCTTGTGCAGTGGAATGCACCGCCGCTGGTGAAAAATAACGCAGGAAGTGTACCGGCAGATTACGCGCTGACTGGTCAGGCGGCTATATACTGTAGGGGCCTCATTGCGGAGTTTGGGAGGCACAGGCTGGAGGAAGAGGAGCAAGAAGGGGAGGAAGATCGAGAACGCCAGCATGCACAGCAACAGCAGCAGACGTCGACGAAGTTGAGTTTGAAGGTCAAAGCCAGTGAGCTAGGCCAGTTTACGAATGAAGCGAGAATATCGCCAATTTCTCCAAACGAGACGAGGTTGATGGAGGCTTGGAAACGGGCCTCAAGCAGCCCAAGGAGACAGCCCATGAGCGCCGGAGGGGTGCGCTTAGTTAATGACGATACCGATCGAGACGACGATACCCCTTCAACTGTCTTCAAAGTGAACCTGCCAATGGTGGACGCGGCGACGAATGGGGATTACGAGAGCGATTGATCCGCCATCTGTCACGGTCATGAACGCCCACGAGAACGTGCCGTTCAGAGCGTCTTTATTTATCTACCATGGATACGGAGCGATTCTTTTGAATAAATTTGGCGATAACTCCGCATGGCGCTCCTCTCCGTTAATTCGTCCATCCCTATCCTCGTCTGCGACAGGCTAGAGTGACATATTGGGCATTATAGGCCTCACTTTCTGAAAGGAAGATTAGCACGTCGGAGCGGCTATTTCATTACTATATACCTTACGAGGTTCTCTCGGTTTCTTCGGCACTTATCCTGTCAGTGCCTACCATTAAAAATTTTCACCGACACAATACGCCCACAATATTTAGAGCCCTGAATACATGAACGACTTAGGAAGTATCTTCGAATCCAGACCATCCAGGCCTGACCGAGCTCTCCCAGTGTCTAAACCCCTGTAATTCCCGGCCGGGGAAGGGGTTCCCCCAATTATTTAACGAAGATGGTTGTTCCTTGGACATAAATCACAGTCACATAGTCTGGTTCAGAGCAGTGATATCTTTTGTTCTCTCTCCTTGTATGTAACACTTATATATACAAAACCATGCATAAACTAGAACTCCTGACACTAAGTACGCCATGCCGGTTTTTCTCCCATAAGGAGTCCTTCCAGGTTTAATAATACATGGGTTTTGTACAGGCAAGTCACAGCACAACAGACAGGAGTATCTGCTGGCTTTTAAGAAAAAGGCGCAGCACTGGAAACAAGACAGACACATAGAGGGATAATAATAGGAAATAGGGGCACGGTGTAATAATATGAAAGCTAATCAGACAGCCAACCAGGAAGAGAGACCCATAGAAGTAAGTCTGACTTACAGACCAAGAGGTAGCAAATGGGAGAGCCGTAGTTATCAAAAACAAACAAAACAAGTATGCAGAATACAAAGTCTAGCAATACCAATCCGTGAGAAGCCATCGATAGAGGGCTAAACAACAAGATAGTCCTAAAGATGGAAGTATGAAGATCTAGACAAATTTTGGGTTGCTTTTTTCTTCTCCAAATCTATTTTTCCACTTGTGCGGATTATACAATAATCAAACTCGAGGGGACTCTGGCTCGCTTTCATCAACACGATGGTAGATTCGGCCGTAAAACTCCGAGGATGACATAGGTGGATAAGACTGCCGGTTTACTTTCTTCTGGTCATAACCTTTTCACACATATCGATCAAGCCACGTTTCGCCTCGCTGTCTGGGAAGATGCTGATAGCTTCCACAGCCTTGTCTGCGTACTCTTGGGCCAGGGCGCGAGTTTGTTCAAGGCCATCAGACTGGGCGACAATTTGGCGAGCCTATTGAGTTTGGTACGAAAAGGATTAGCTCCAGTTTATTCAGGGTGACGGTAGAAAAAGGTTCTGGAAGCATAATACTCTAGAAAGAGCTCTGGGGGACAGGCCACGCGTGCCATATGGGATGGAAGCTGGGAAATGAATGTTTTACTCACCAATTGAACATCTCCTTCATGACAGAATTTCCGTCCTACCAGTGCACCAAGCTCGGGATGCGATCTCCAAGCAAACAACAATGGAGCAGTGGCGAGACCGAGCTCCAAATCTGCGCCAGCCGGCTTACCTAGCTCTTCGCCACTAATCGTGTAGTCCAGCATATCGTCCACCAACTGGAATGCCAGGCCCAAATTCCTTCCGTAGGTATACGCAGCCTCCACAACCTCAGGCGCGGTCTGTCCCAAGAGCGCAGCCGCACGGCAGGATTTACTAATCAGACTAGCAGATTTGAGATATGTCTTCTGCAGGTAATAAGCGATGATGTCCTCAGTCCATGCCGGATTTCTCTCATCCTGCGCCGTGTTTTTCAGCTGCATGAATTCGCCTTCCACCAGATTGGCGATCACAGTGGCCAACAGTTCGGTAACCTCAGGATCTCTCAGTCTCGCCAAAGCCACAGAGGCACGGCCAAGCAAGAAATCACCGGCTAACACGGCCATCTTGTTTCCGAACTCGAGATTCGCGGACGCAACCGACCGACGTGTAACTGCATTGTCAATAACATCATCGTGCAAAAGGGACGCAGTATGAATCAGCTCTGTGATTTCCGCCAATCTCCGCTGAGAAGGCAAAATATTCACATCGCCCTCCGCAAAAGAATACGCCGTTTCATTTCCCGTCATCGGCGCCGTCAAGAGGTTATAATCCGGATTCGTGTCGGCAAGGATTGCTGGCGAACTGATCGAGGCATTGATTCCCTCCGTGTTCAAGATCTGTCTGTCCTGCGGGCTCCGCGGCGTCAACGCCGTCGCCTGCGACATCAACAGCACCAGCAACGGGCGTACTTGCTTTCCTTCGCTGCGAGCATAGTACTTGGCGACTCTGTCAAGGAGCGGGTGTCCGGAGCCAAGGAGCTGGCGGATGTTCTTCTTGAGGAATTTCAACTCCTTGGCGACCATACGCAGTGGGTCGACAGATATCTCTGGAATTCCAGCAGTCGCTGGCGGAGGTTTGGTGGGGAGGGTTTTGGAGATGATGTTTTGTGCGGTGGATACGGCTGCGGAGAGGATTGACTGCTGATTTTTTCGACGAGACGGGTGGTAGCTGCGATATGTAAAGGAGAGCGTCGGAGGGACGTAGGCGAATCTTTTTCGAGTATGCAGTAGGCATTGGGAGCATATCGAAGAAGTTGGCCGGGAAGATGTGGAAGCTGATACGAGGCCTCTCCAGGCTCGGAGGCCTGATCGAGCTTTCATGACGGAGGGGGCGTCAGTGAATTGGACAGGAGAATGCGCATATAGTACAGATAACGAAACAAGGTCTCTTTTCTCTAGAGAAGTATCCTGAAACCGGGTTGTGGGTAGGACCCGGGGAGTTGCTTGGAAGAGTGTTGGAAGTTGAGAAAGTAACTTTTTTTTCTTTTTTGTCGGAAACGCAACCGGTCCAAGGACACCCTCAAAAGGCCGCGAGCTGGTTGGCTCCTGGTCAGGGCCCGCCGGCGACACAACCACAACACTGTGGACTCCATTGTGGTTCTTCCTCGCACCCGTATTACTTGATTATGATTGTTAACGGGGATTATGATAACTGGGCGACTACGAGGCCCAGTGGCCCACGAGCAGGCTCGGATAGCCCGGCCATTCCGGGGCACAACAAGCAACTAAAGAAAGCTACAATTCGATTATGACATCAGTGAGAGCTATCTGTCTAACTTGTGACTGAAAATATGGCTGCGAGAGAAGAGGGAGAGATTACAACGAAAGCCTATGTGATGGACGACAAGAACCGACTTAATCAAAGCGACTGTACATACACCCAAGCCCTCTTGACTCTCCCGTAAAATGAAAAACCACCAGAATGTAAGACAGGCTGCCGATGGTTACGAATCCATACCGGTTGTAGATGTAGTGCCAAAAGAGATAAGACACGGCGCAGAAAGGAAGGGCATGGAGGCAGGATACAAAAAACACACGACAGGGAAATGCGATCCGGAATAACGCCGAGTTGGAGTAGCGAGAGGAATAGGATAGAGTCCTCTTCACTCACACACACTTCAACTAGATGCCATCAAAATCCCCACCTGCGTCATCGTCATCCATGTCTCCCTCCGCGATCTCCTTGGCCAGCTCACGTTCCCGTTCACGAGCCTCCTGGGCATTCTTCAACTCCAGGCGATGCTGGTTCATTGGGAACCTCATGGCCTATAAACGGGTTAGATCAGACGACCAATTGACTAAAAGGCTGGCAGAATGGGGGTACATACCTTGACACTCTCATCGTGAAGATTTAAACAGGCCTGGATACGCTCATGGAACACTTCACCCGGCTCCTGGGTAGCATATACATCGCCAACCTCTTTACTCTTCATATAACCGTGTTCATGGTCTATAGTGGCCTCGATGACGCCATCACGAATGGCTTTGGCTACGATGTACTCTGCAGACTCCTCGCTGTCGAGCCCTAAACGAAGACAGATGTCTCGAAGAGAGATCCGCGAGTAAGACAACGACATCATACGGATACCCGTCTTGATCACGTTCTGACGGAGCCGAAGGATCAAAGTATATGTGCCATCTTTCCGGAAAGTAGCGCCGTGGTTCTGCACGACCTTGAGGAAAGCATCCAGATCACCCACGTGAACGGCCTGCACGAGTAGGAGATAAGGGTACATGGCACGTTCGAGAGCGGGCTGGCGGAAGATCGCACGATCAGGAATGTCGCCCATAAGCAGCTCCACAACAACAAGAAGTTTATTCGAAGCTTGGTAGAATCCAGCAGCACTGTGGGTTGAAGGCGATTTTCTAGTGGCGGTCGTCAAATGCTGGTGAGCTTCGGTGTACCGTAGCTGGATGGCTCGGATACGGCCAAGATAGTAAAGATAGCGCGCGATCTGATTGTTCGAGGCATCCTGGGGAAATTCAGAGTGAGAGATGAACAGATCCGCCTGGGAGATATGAGAGGTCAAGAGGTAATTTCGAAGAAGAAGGTTTGTAACGGTGGCTTGAATATCCTCGTCTTTCCGGAGAACTGCAGTCCGTAATGCTGAGAGAAGCGGCTGGCGAATCGAAATGACTGCAGCAGTTGGCGACGGAGGAAGCGGAGCAATCTGCTCGTAGAATAGGGAATAGTAGAAGTATACGCGAGCCGCCAAAGCGTCCAAAGTCCGGCGGTTTAATGTCCGAAGCTTTTCCACGAGGGCATTCGAAAACTCTGCGCCGTGTTGCACTTCTTCAGTGTCGTAGAGATATATTTGAATAAGAATCGAGAGATAGATGTCTATTTCCGGTATGATCTCCTTCGGGATGCCAGACTTGGGACTCTTTGACCCATTATCAACGTCCATCGAGGTATCGTTGGGTACAGCATCGAATGCAGCCTCTTTGCCCAGGGCTTTTAATAAAAATGATGCTCTTGAATCAGAACGTTGATATGTCTCCACAACCACTTGAGCGAGCAACTCGGCAGACAGCTGTTTCCGCATTGATGAGATCGTTCGAAGCACTCGCAAGGTAAATCGTGGGTCAAAGTGCATAACGGCTCGCTCTAGCAGGATAAAATTGTTCTTGATATCTAGTTATTTGACGTCAAAAGGTCAGTGACTAGCTGTTCTACAAGGGGTTAAAGATCCAAGTTACCTGTCAATGCCTTGGCCTTGAGATCAATCCCTTCCGAAGCCTGCATCTCGTCGCTCTCTGTTCCACCCATTGCAACGTCTGCGGAATGTTTGGAACTTTTTGAAGGGGGTACAACCACGGTCATCTCCTCGTCGCCGTCATGATCTTGCTTTGAGCCATTCGCGCCGTCTCCTCCCATCTCCACATCTTCAGACCCGTGAACACCGTTCTCAACAGGATCGGTGCCGTTCGCTTGCGATTTGTCGACGGGCATCGTTGTTCTGTTCTCCGAGCCTGCCTTCTGGGACGCCTTACTTCGGGTGGCCGTTGAACGGGCCGCAGCAGCGGGTTTATCTTTGCTGGAGCCGGAGTTTTGAGAGTTCGATCGAGCCTTCTCGCCGTTTGCAGAGGCGTCCGACCTGTTGGACCTCAGAGAGCGCTTTTCTGCGGGCATTTTTTGAGCTATGAATGTAGCTCAGAGAGTTACGAGTCAGCGGCCAGAATCTGGAACCAGCTTTGATCAGGGTGTGTCGGAGAAGGTCAGCGAAGATGATGGAAGAACGGGCCACACAACAAATGTATATCTGAAGGAAAGCTAGGTACAAAGCATGCAAGTCCTGAGCACAGGGCAAAATCCACAGAGGTGATAGAAAAAGCAGAGAACGTGGTTGACAGGAAGTTGGTAGTTCGAGCGAAGCAAGGTGTGTCCGATGGCGCGTTGTAGTCAGCAAAGGCAAGGGAATTGAGTGGTGCCAACCAGCCTCGCTCAGCTCGCTGCCTCAAAGAACCGTCACACACGCGCTGCCGAACCTCGATGCGGCCGATTTCCTGCGCAGGACAGAGCACTACCCCAACCTTGCAGAGGAAAGGTGATATTTGGTCGATGCTGGCGGTGTGACCATCCCCAGAGTAGATGATTCAAGTCAGCTGGATCTCCTAGTCCCGTTGGTGAAGGTTCTTGGCATCGTGAAACGTCCTTTCGGTCTGTAGTGCGTAGGGCGACTATATAATTACAGAAGGAAACTCTTCTCTCCCTTGCTGGCGATCGAAAGATAGTATCAGAGACACACAGTCAAGATGTCGACTCTTCTACATAACCACCTTGAGCAGATTTCCCTTTCTGCCACTTCCATCGCCGAATTACCGTAAGAGTCGAGCTCCTTTATCTCACCGACCAGTCCACGTAGCTAATTCTTTGGTTAAACAGCTTCCCGCCTCCAAAGATGTTCGCCAATGCACTCCTGGGGCCTCATGACATAACTACCCTTATCCGGGACACCGAGGCCCATGAACGTGCTCTTTTCTCTGCTGACCCCTCTACAAACAGCACGAAGCATCGACGGGCGACCCGGAGAGGCACGATGTTCCCTACAGAAGGAGAAAAGGAAACAATGGTTAGCCGAATCCATTCCGCAAAAAACCACCGGAATCAATCGGCTGTTGCACGGGTGCTGGGAGGTGATATGATGGAGGCAATCAGAAAATCTGCGAATGCGCCTTCGCACCGGACCAACCGGGGAGAGATGAACATCGAGATCCTATTACGGGGCGCTGAGATGCTTTGCAAAGTTTAGTATGTCATTCATCGTCTTTTCTATAAGCCTTGGAAGCATCTTCAGGCTGATCGCTTTCCCATTTCAGTCCAGTTGCGGGAGCCAAAGAGAAAATAGCATCTCTCAGGCAACGCTATCAAGAAGTATCCGAATCGGTAGCCCGTCTAGAAGAGCGTGTTTCCTACCAAACAGAGCAATTGGAGCAAATGAATCTTTCGGGCTCATATCGCAGTGACTACTATGACACTCAACAACCGGAGCCAGTACAGCAGCATACGGCGGATATCACAGATGAGGATATCGAGCGTGAACTTGGGGAGATCCGGGAGTTGGAACTTCGGAAGCGAACCCTTGAAAATCGGGTCAGCGGGATGGAGAGAGATCTAGGAGGTCTTCTGCGATAGGGGAAGCCCCCGTGGATGAAACTGTTCTCAACGGCATTGAATATATGTCAGTTGGTCGAACCCCTTCGTCTATCATTACCGGGGAAATGATAGCTATGCGCACTGGATTGTTTGACTGTCGGCCACCAGAATGCCTTCAGCTACCGTTGCGCCATTATGGACGCAAAATCGTCTCGGGCGAATATTATGCCTGTACAGAGAGAACGAACTGATGTGACCCGTCCTCGGGATGCTGGATGCGATCGAGCGCGACACAAGCCCGTCTAAGCAAGACGAATAGTTGACGTACAGTGTGTGCTTGGAACGATCAATTCCCGGCATGCGGAGCTTCGTCCCTTGTAATCCAGCCACTGAATACGCACATTCGGCTCAACTAGCTCCATTTCAGGAATTTTATGCCATTTATTACAACCCAGACGTTTTCAGTTAATCGGAACGCATGAAGCTGCCTTCGTCTGTCGGTTAGTACGGATTTGCGATGAGGTGAAACTTTGAGTTTCCATGAAAAGTATGGGATATTGTTTTCGAGTTCAATTCCCACGGCTTTGTTCACTACTCAGCTGTTGTCTTGCCTCTCAATTCTATGGATTAGCACAGCTGGCCCTTTTTTTTGTTTTTTTTCCTTTTTTTTTCTCCCTTCCCACCTTCGTTTCCGGTAGAGCACTGATAGAATGAAGCAATTTCCCTAAAGACACGGTTCTTAAGTACCCAGCTCCGCGACGTAGGCAGTTTGCTGTACAACAGAGAAGCGGATACAGGTTCCCAAGAGTAAGCAGACATCCATTGTGCATGCCCCAGGCAGTCATGGATGGCGCTCAGAGTGCCGTTATCAAGCCCATCGACGGACAGCGTACATAGATATGTAGTGATCGTACTGGCGGGAGGCGGGTATGCCAAGACCCAGCTCATGGAACGTAGAAGCTTCCTTCGCCCAGCGCCTTGACAGGCGATGCATGACATTGTGTTGCTCAGCACCCTGCATATCCTGAACCACCAAGCACCTTCGGGTTCATCAAAGCAGCCTGTGTTTCATCAATCTTTTCCTTGGACCTTTCCAGTTGGCTGTTGTTCATGGGATTCTGATCGCTGCACAAGGCTGTTACATAATAGCAGCGTGCGGCTTGACTGCTGCTTGACGAAATGGAGAATCAACCTGCGGCTGGTAACTCACCAGCCGCGCCGCTGATTCAACAAAACTCAGCCCTAATCCGAACCGATCAGGTTCAGAAACTCCCACATTTGGGCGACTCGCAGAAACAAACACACACTGCTCTGGTGCGGGGTCTCTGGGACATCCTCAACTCACATCCTCCAGGTTCCAACGAGTACAACGGCGCCCACACAAAATTAACCCAGGTCTCGCAGAATCTCATGAGAGGCATGAGAATGTTCCAAGCAAGTCGCCAACAGCAGCTGCAGCAGCTTGCTCAGCAACAGCAACAGCAAGCCCAACACATCCAGGCCCAGGCCCAGGCAGTTCAAGCTCAGACCCAGGCTCAAGCGCAGCAGCAGCAGCAGCAGCAACAGCCGCAGACGACCCAGCAGCAGACCCAGCAGACCCAGCAGGGGCCTCAGCAGCAAACCCAGCCGCAGTCGCAGCCGCAGCAAGCCCAGATGAGTCGCCCTCCCACCACCACCACCCCCCAAGCCGTTGCCAATCCCGCGAGCCAAGCACGACCCCAGATGGGTATCCCGCAGAGCTTCCAGCAGTTGCTCCCCCAGATTCGCGCCAAGGTCGACACCTTGACCTTTATCCTCCCTCCCACGATTACAAAGGATCAGTCCGATGGCTGGATGCAGGAGGCAAGGCTCCGATATGGTCTCGCGTTACAGAAACAAGAGCTGGGCAAGGTTAAGCTGAGTGATTTACGCCAGCAGTATAATCAGCGCCAGAGTGCCGGAAACCTGTCCCAAGAGGAGATCCAGGAGTTCAAGAACCGCCAGACAGCTGCTGAAAGACTCTTACGCGAGGGAAGCGACTTCCTGGGAAAGTTCAAAGAACAGCAGGAGAGTTTCCGCGTGCAGACCCAGCAGCTCGCAGCAAGCCGACAAGCAGGTCAAAATGCGCCTTTGCAAGGCCAAATGGGTGCTGACGGCCGTCCCCAGCAACCCGTTACTACGGCACCCGCTCCGCATACCATTAATTCTGCTGTCGTTGCCGCCCGTGCCGGTCAAGCCCCTTCCCAGATGCCTGGTCAGCCTGCAACTGCCGTCACTGGTGCAACCCACGCGCCAATCCAGCCACCGGTAACCGCTGTTCAAGGCACAACATTAAGCGCGTTTGGTCAGCAAGCTGCCCAAGAGGGAACTGCCGCCGCTTCCCAGACCCCAACCACTCAAGGTCCCCCACGCCCGTTGTCTCAACAAGCTGCCATGGCGCAAGCTGCGCAAAATTATTCGAATGCGATGAATCAACCACCAGCTACCACGCAGCCAGCGACTACTCATGCGCACCCGCCAAACTATGTCAGCAGCCGTGGCGACTCGCGCAACGTTACCATGAATATTCAAAAGAATCTGAACGTCCCTGCCCCGGAACCGGTTAGCATGGCTCCGGCACGCCCGACTCTTACCAGTGGACCAAGCCATGGGGCTACCGGCGTCATGGGCCAGCCTGCCATCCAGAAGCATCCAGGTTATGTTTTGGAGGGAGAAGGCCAGCATGTTCTGAGCAAGAAGATGCTAGATGTCTTGGTGAAGCAAGTTACTGGCGGTGGAGATGGAGAGGGTTTGACTCCAGATGCTGAAGAGGTATGTTTATTTTTCTACCGCGTGCTCCTAGGGTGGACTCTTGTGCACTTGCTAATGTAACGCTTTCCAGTTCCTCCTCCAAATGGCTGATGATTTCGTCGACGACGTTATCACTGCAGCTTGCCGTCTCGCAAAGCTCCGCCCTTCAGCCACCCTTGACATTCGTGACATCCAGCTTGTTTTGGAACGTAACTACAACATGCGCATTCCCGGGTTCACCGCAGATGATCTTCGCACCGTCAAGAAGCCACACCCCACGCAGGGTTGGATTCAGAAGATGTCTGCTGTCCAGGCTGCCAAAGTCACTCAGGGTCGCGCTGATTAGGTGCTGAACCTGGGTCTATTCATGACTATTTCCTATTTCCTGTTTCCTTCCACCTTTGTACCTTTTACCTTTGCCGTCTACGTGCGCCTTCGGGATGACCTTTTTTTTTCTTTTTTTTTTTTCCTACAAGCAAAGGAGCAAGGCTGGGAGTTTGTACAAACCTGGTTTATGGCATTTGGGGGGCCTGATAATATGGGTGGCGCATTTGCTTGGGAATATCGAATCGCTGGAAGGCTTCCTCAGCTCGGCGTCAAAAACGGAGATTTCGGAATGGACACCCGGGTTTCGATACTGCTGTACTACGGACTGGTTGCACAGAATTTCTGGTGTTCTAATTAGGGATCCAATATAAAAGATAGTAAAAAAGGAAAAAAAATATTTCAGTCTACTTGCCCCTGACTGAGAATTCCTTAAACGTCCATTACTTTAGTTCAGCTAACTAGCCAAAGGGCCACAACCAAGTTAAAAATTCATCTCTTGCTCCCATTAAATTTCAGCACCCGATCGTGTGACAGACTCGGCCAGCAGCTGCAATCACGAGCAACCACCTTTTTACATGAGAAGCTTTAGCTGGAGAACTCTCTGGATGAGCCAAATCTACCCAGATGATGCACTTTCGGACCTTTGAGCATCGTAAACAGGCCTGACGGGGAGGCTGAGAGGATCATCGCCGAAAAGTCATGTGGTGGTGGGGGAACAGGGCCTCTCGTCGGCAGGCCGCAGCAGCCGGCGCGACGAAGAGAAAAGCTGCCGTGTTCCCAGCCACGGCGGGTCCAAAGTTAGGTAGATAAAGTCCCAGCAGGTAACTGAGGAGCATCTTTCTGTTCGCCCCAGGCTATTCAACGGTAGACGCGACGATGAGCGAATCTGCAGAGATCAAACTTCCGCGGGCAAACCCTGGGTCGGCCGGGCGTAGCGTTCCAGGTATGAGAGAGAAAAAAAAGTGCCACTCGAAGCTTAGAAAATACCCGCTGTTTATCTTACCTGTAACTAAACGGCTCGCTTGTCGTCATTCTTGTCTTGTCTTTTCTTTTCTTTTCTTCTTTTTTTTCTTTTTCTTTTTTTTTTTTCCTTCGGGTTTCATTTTTCTGACTCGCAAGAATTGATCGTATGAACAGGGGAGAAATCGCCCGTCCCGTCCGCCCGTGTAGCGGAGGAGTTTCCCACCGAGCACGAGGCTGCTCACAACACGAAAAGCAGTGAGAATAACGCCCTTCACAATGCCATCTTTACTCCGGTGTTGCAGTGGTTGACGAGCCGGGTTTGTGATCTTAGGACGACGTACGCACCATGATCTTGGACCGAAATGGCACAAGGATTACTCCGAGATTGACCAGCACTGTGGGCGTGTCTTGCTCATCGACTTCGTGAAGCAGGGTAAGGTCTACACCTCCCAGAGCCGACAGTGCTGCCCGATCGCTGAGGGAAATTTCTTTCTATAGATGCCTCGAAAAGCAGTATACGCAGAGTGGCCGCGCAGGAGATATACGATATCCAAGACCTGCGTAAAGTCTACAAGAACCCAGAGCGAAACAACGAGGCCATCCTCCGAGTCTTCCATGTCCAGAATGCGGATTGGGCCGCAAGATATCTGCTGCGGAAATTCAATATCCACAACCGGGATGACCTCGTAGGCACCGACTTCGGCCGGTATGTCAAACATCGGCGGCCAGAGCGACGTGGTGGGAAGCCATTTATGAGCGGGAAGACGTGGAAAGTTCAGTATGATCCGTGGCGGGGAATCAGTAAAACCTCCTTCTCGGCAGATTATCTGAAGCCGTATTCTGTCCCGGATCCGATGAACCGCTGCGATGACGATGGGTTTAAAATGATGGAGTTGAATCGTTTTGACGATCAAGGTGGGTTGAATCGAGATCCTTGTGCTCTTAGCCGAGTTACTCTGTTGGCGAGCAGTTTGGGCTGAGCCGTTTCACCCCCCCTCTTGCAATTCGTGCGCCGTCCTACGCACGATTTGCAACTATCACGGGGCTTTGAGTTAACAGACAATCCAACTCATGGCTACGATGTCTACGTTCAGCGGATTAGCTGTTATATCCAGCATAAACAGGTCACCGCTGAACCACCACCCTCCGACATGGACATAACGAATCCCTACCTATCCGACGCGCAGATCGATGGTGCCTTTGGCGATACTCCGAAGGAATATATTCCGCGATTGAACACCCTCGATAATGGAAACACCGTTATCATATTTGACAATTCTCACTCAGGCACACTCGACAACACTCTAATTCCTCCTCGTCAGACATGGGAGGCCCGATGGCGCCGGCTGCCATTCTTCTTGGCTTTTGAATCTCGTGATTTGGTTGCTACTGATGATGAACTGGCTTATCACTGTACGCGAATTATCCTTGAAGACATATTCAAAGTGATATCAGGCACATGGGATACGCTATTGGACCTCGCGTACGACCATGTGAGTATCTTGGAGGATAAAATATACGAGCAGCCCGCAGACGAGACTCGAGCGCCTGAGCTATGGGCCAATTCAAATCTATGGTTGAAAATGGAGAAGTTGATGTTTCTACATATCGATATTATCAAGGAGCTGAAGACGCGGCTGCGGGATCTCACCGGTAAGATATACATTCTTCTCCCGCCCAAAAATTATCGATAGCCCCTAACACTCCATAGACGACATGGAGAGAGATGATACCTGGCTAGATGGTACACCGGGGGATTTTGATCGGCTGAGCAACCTTATCACTGAGGATTTGATCAAACCTACTAAGAACTTGATATCCCTGCTCTATCAATCTGTCTCCATTCGAGACAGTAGACAGAACATTCGACTTAGCGTTAGCAGTATGTGTCATACAGTGTCCAACAGTAATATCCATTTAACTGACGCAATCAGTGTGGCGTTTGAGTTGGATTACATTCATATTTTTGCCCTTGACTTTTATCACCGGTATCTTCGGTATGTCGTAGCTGCTCCCCCACCCCTTTTTTTCTTTTTTTTTTTTTTTTTGGATAGGGATGTCCGTGACTAACTTCGAACTTAACAGGCATGAATGTCGACACCTTCAGCGATGATCCCAGTATCAAATGGTACTTCATAGCATGCGTGCCGTTTATGCTTGGTGTTCTCATCGTATGGTATTTTTGGAAACACACACTCACCTCCCAGCGGAACACCCCATACCGCCGCGGAATATACGAAAACTTTTTCAACGAGTTGGCAAATGCCAGTCCGGACCTATGGTCCCAAACTGGGCCGCGCAATTACATTGTGCCCAAGGGACGTCTCGCGAAGATCAAATGGTTCTTCATAAAGCGTTGGAGTGCCCCCGAAAAGACCATCAAAGCCGGAAGTTCTTCCTCCCCGCAAGACGAGCTTGGGGTCATGGCAAGGCTGAAAAGACGCCTTATCTGGCGCTGGACCTCACAAATTGCTCGAGCTGAGAGTGCTGATCAAGAGGCCCTGAGGCTCGAAAGCGGCGAGGCAGGCGCGGATGATCCCGCTAGTGATACATACTCGATTGTCGCCGATGGACTGGCAAATGCCACCGAACTAGCGGTTGTGCCCGCTGCTCCAGCAATTGAAACTGTCTTTGAAGAAGATCGTAAACAGCTGGCAGTGCCAACCACGGATGAACGTCCCAGTGGAGAACGTCGACGGCTGGGCCCGTTATCGTTCCGCAGCCATAGCCGAGGATCTAGCACTGGTAAAAACAGCAGAATTTTGATAGAAGAGGAAGATTGGCAATGGTTGAGTCAGTTGGGAAGTGAAGGAAAGGAGTGGGCGCTGCGGTCAGCAAGTTCGAGGGAGAGAAGTGCGCAAAGAAGAGCCACGGAAGAGGAGGGCAGGAAGTCAAAAGATACCGAAGATCACACGAGCGCTACAAAATCTGATAACCCAGAAGCAGAAAACCGGCTAGACAGGCGACAAAGGTCAAGAAATCGCCTCGACATACCTCGAGTGGTCCATCCAGACGAAGACGAACTCCAGTGATATGAAGACTTCGTTGTTGCCCCTGGGCCATCCTACGAATCCGGTATTCAGACGCTTCAACGGTACAGTTGAATCCATGTCCAATCTCGAGTCGAAGCCCATCTCCTATCTTTGCAGACCTCAATTTGATTTCCAACAAAGGCATGTTTGTGCCCAAGAACAATGACTCTTTCTCCCACCACTTTTTATCTTTCACACTTTGAATTTATGTGCCATGGTATTCCCCACGCTTCCTCTGAAAGCATCTACGACATTATATACATGCTAAATGAACCATTTATATTTTGCATTTGACATTGAGCAATTCTGCAGTCTTTCACTTCCCTGGATCAGTTTGGACAATGGATCGTATGTTCTAAGGACCCCATTCGTGGCGTTTGTGAGATTCCTTTGTTCTTCTTATTTACTCCATTGCACATCAGGTTAACCCACCGGGTCTCATTTACTGTTTACGACTTTCTTATGGAAATCATCTTTCTAATTCTTGGTTACTGTACAAATGCTTTTGAGAGGCGCTTTCTTTTTCCTCTCTTTCACTTCATGTTCCCTTGACTCTGATCCACTCGCAATGGCTTTTAATAAAAATTTTCTGTTTTCGTTCGCGATTCAAGCTTTGTTAAAGATACAAACGGCACAGACTCAGAATAGAACGCCTTGATCCTAGTTTGGGGCTTTGGATCACAGTGTTGAGTGTATCTATTCTAACTTTCTTTCACAACAAACCCTTTCCAAGATCAAAGATTCGCTTTCGAATTCAGATTCGATTGATTTACTCCGCAGTTTCTCCTCGATATATGCTCCATATCTCGCTACTCAAGGATATAAATAAACCCTTCTTGATCTTTCACTTTGCAGTTTGTCTATCATTCCAACGTCGAGGCAGGCTACGCCTGCCTCATATTTGGCCATGTCCAATGCGAACGTCGAGAGATATTCGGGCTCTTGGGGTTTGGCGATGCTAGTGTTCTGGGGTTGTCGGTGGGCCCGTTTCTCTCTGACAGCCCTCCCGATATTTTTGGCCATATTCACTGCGAACCTCGAGAGATATTCAGGCTCTTGGGGTTTGGCGATGATAGCGTTTTTGGGGGTTCCGGTGGGAGCCCCATTTTCTGGCAGACCTCCCGCCATCCTTTCAAGCACATCCGACTACTCCGTCGGAATCTCGAATGGATCTCCGTTTCATCGGGTCGTTTCATCGCGCCCGTTGTCCTTATTTAAAGGCAGTAAAGCTTCTGCCTTGATTATTGTGGCGCTTCGCGCCTGCTACGGATTACAACGCATCTTTCTCCGCTTGAGGTGCGCCGCTGGTTCAATTAGCATTGTTTTTCGGGCGTTGCTCGTTCTATCGCGGATAACAGAGCCGATTTTTACGTGTTATGGGTTTGCAGTATTGTGTTGGTGTTGTGGCGTCTTGGGCCAGATTACCAATCTTCTTCAACTACCCGCCCGCGGACGCGATAGCTCTGGAGGTACCCTACCGGTTTTTGCGATAATGACGACCGAGCAAAGCGGCTGCTGTGTCTGCTCTGGTTCGCCAGATCTGTTGCGCCTGCGAACCCGAGATCTAAAAGCTAGCTGTGACTGTGATCGTCAGAATACTACTTTGAAATGTAAGTCTGTGCCTTCCTTTGCTTCAACCTTCATACGTTTCTGCTCGTCAGTAACTAATTCCTCCTTACGTTAATAGTCTGCAACAGCCCAGCTAGTCAGTGTTCTGGGGCGGTTACTCACTGCCTGCCATAAGCGAATTCTCTAGGCGACTGTCCTAGACGCTCGCCTTTCTCGCTTCACATTATTCACATTCTGTCCGGTTTCTCGTGTGAGCGTATATTGCAGCCATTGCCTGGGTACCTTTGGTGTGTTTTCGACAGGTATAGCTTCCCACGCCTATTTGACGCGGTGCCTAAGCAAAGCTAGTTGACCCTGGCGATTTGAAGTATTACCTATGCATAGGGCCTCGAATGTGGCATGGGTCATTCACTTCCGGTCCTTTGTTAACGAGTCAGGCGGAGACGTTCGGAAACCGGGAGTATTCAATTGGCAAAACTGCCGGCCGGCGGCCGCATCATGATTTTACGGGGTCAAAGGAAAACATTCTCTTATCCTTTCCTGGATAAAACCACTATTGATATAGTATTAGCGAGAATAATGATAGTTATATTCCCACCCGGTGCCATATAGCTACGCACACTAGTGGTATGGAGGGAAATTTAGAGAAAGTCATTCTTATTCTTTCGAAGCTCAGGTTTCAGCCGAGCAACGTTGCCTCTATCTTGGGCTATTTTCTTACCTTACCACTGTCGTGAGATTCTCAATCTCCCCCTTTTTTTTTTTTTTTTAAATGCGTTGATATCCACATTAGTTGAGAAAAGAGCGATGATGCGTACTACAACCGCAACGTTTCTCTTTCTAGTCTCGGGATTTTCTGCTTCTTCTTCCTTGGCCAGGCCTAATTATTACAGCCATCGCTCTCATCGCTAAAGTACGTATACCCCTCAAACTCCCTCAAGATACGCTGATATCGGTTCATGAACCCTTGGGCTGACCTAAGAAGGATTAATAGTTGAATCTTAGTTCTAACAGGATGGGATACCCGACTGAATAGACGGGGGAGAATCCAGCCAGGGATGATATCTCATACCAGGCTATATCCTATTGTTTGAGCCCAAAAACATTAAAGTGCACATTGGCTCTTCATACAGAGGGTGTTTCGAAAGCAGCTCGTCGTATAACTCCTTGGAATCAGGCAAGATTACTCAAATCAAGATTGGGATTGCCGTGATGGTCCATCTCCGCAACCTGGCTGGCTTTAAGGCTATGTGGAAACGTTTTTACGGCAATATGTCTGGTCATTCCTCCGGTATTTATATTGGTGGTATTATAATCTTCCCTTTATCGCTTGAAAAACATTCGTTGCATGTCAACGAAGGTCTCGGGACTCTGAAGGACTCAGCACTAGGGAAGCTAGATCCAGCGCATCCATCAGCGGGCTTGCTTGGGCATCCCATGAACCACGTCTAGGTCTCTCTATGCCGCTGGTTAATTTCTCTGAATCTCACTTTTTCTGAGCAGAAATAGATGCAAGAGTAAACTATAACATAACTTTCTCTTTTGCAGGATCTACTTCCTCTCGATTTTGACTGCAAAACAACCAGCTCCGGCATAATGCACATGGATATACTTCACATCCAGATCTGCAAACATTTCCCCTGCTTTCGCCTCCAGGTCGACACCATCAACAACCCCATTATTGATCATCATATGCTCCGCATTATAGGCGCGGACTGAGAGCTTTCGACGGCGCTGCTGGTCCGGAACGACGTCCTTCTCGTCTTCCAGTTTAAACATGCAGTCCCGCTGGTGCACGAAGATTGGATCTGGCCCGGTATAGGGGCTTTCCCCGAGGAATGGATTGTAGGAGATCAGATAAATTTCGTCCCCAGGACTAGAGTCCTTGAGGCAGCGCCGGCATGGGTATGAGGATTGGTCCTTGGCGGTTTCGACGATTGTCCCAGGCTTTGAGACGTCGAGGGCTGCTGGAAGGGGGATGAATTTTAGGGGTGATCTGTTGAGTGTTAACAAGAGAGACATGTTTAGCTGTTGGTAGTTAAAGGAAAGATAAATCAGTTATATTTCCACACCTTTATGAAGATGATTTCGATCTGAGGCGTTTTGTTCAATAACTATGTAACCGCGTATCCTGTAGCAGGACAGAAAGGGAATCCATAAAAGCGATCGAGCCTTTTATATACTGTTCCATCATCGTCGTCCCCATCCTCTAACTATCGGCTCTGTGTTCGCATTTCCAATTTTCCATCTCGATAAGCCATACTATGTCCCAAATACGAGCCTACTATGCCCTTCCCGGCTTAGCACTTCTAGTTAACGAGGAGGGATCCCGATAGCTAAATATGCTTAACTAGACCTTGTTCCCAATATGACCAAAAAAAAGTCTGCATTTCTGATGAATCCTCCACTCTGTCCGAGGAAATGTAACAGGGTCACTCTATAATTCCGGCACAGCTACCACACGGGTGCTGAGACATTTTTCTCATTGTATATATTGAGATCAGGCTCGGAGATCGAAGTGTCTTGAATGAAACCAGAGCCATAATAGCCTGATCACGGCTAAAAGGTGTTGGTTGCAATTCAGGGAGGGGCGAATTTGGTCCGGATAACTAACTCGTGGAGACCTGGGCTATGTTTAAGGCCCATCGTCGGAAGTAAATCGCGAACTCCACCGATTTTCAGGGCGGAGCGGGGCGGGGCGGAACCTATCCACAGCCCCATAAATACCCTCAGTATGATGTTTTTCGACAATGTGAAAAATCTCCATATGCTACAAACGAAGCTAGAGTACAAAACATATATATATGTATATGATAACAAAAGAACATTTACAACGAAGCACTGGAAAACAAAAAAGGGGCTATCAAGAAAGGGGTCGTTGCTATCATCACAGGATTTCTTCCCTCCCGGCTCACAGAGTGGGGAAAACTGCAAAGAAATTTGCGTTTACGCGTCTTAAAAGTTCTCCTTTCCCCACACGAAATTAAATCCAGGCTCTGAATACATATTGCACTTGACGTGCAGCACACTTCCTAATGGCTTTGGTCCGCAGAAGAACACGCCGGCTTCTGCTGGTGCGTGCAGCTTTCGAATCGACCGGAATACCATGTCCCAATTTGGTCGACCAAAGTTAGTCGGGGCACGCAGGCCGGTGATTGTATCTTGTTCTGCGTTGGCGTCGTTAATCATGATGTTAGTTGCGTCGTCAGGTCGGATTTTGGCTGTAAGATACTATATTTGATTTGTTAGAACAACTGATGTAGTTTTAAAGGGGGAAAAAAAAAAGGTACGAAACATATAGATTAGCACTTACAGTGTGGATTTCAATATGGTTCGCTGTATCCTGCGCCTCTATGGCAAGAAGCAGCGATTGGAACCACTCAAACGAGCCGAAATCTCGACAAATCCAGAAGAAATACACTTTTCGCAGCCGCGTTTTTGTTTGGGGGTAGTTCATGCGATACCAGATACTCTTCAGGATGGACGCAAAGGGAGTTACTCCGATACCGGCTCCCACTAGGACGGCGACTTCGTATTTAAAAACGTCTTCTGATGCACTGCCAAATGGGCCGTCAACGTAGATCCTAGGGAGAACTCGACGAATGCTGGGATCTACGTCATCCGGGGCCATCTGGTTGTTGACACCGACTACGCCGGTCTTTCCTTTACCGCCTTTACCCTTGCCTTCATCAAAGGTGCATCCTAGCGTTTTGGCAAGGGCCTTGGTGAAATCTCCGACGCATCTAATGTGCACAGAGATATAGTCTTCCTCGGGAGCACTGGTAAGCGTAAACGGATGGTATTGCCATACAGATACCGTGGGGCAGCAGAGGAAAATGTACTATCAAACTCGTCAGCTTTAAAAGGAGACCAGGGATGCCGAAAGAGATTTCGCGTTGAAACGTACTTGACCCGCTCTCGTTTTCGTTTTCTCCTTCTTCATTTGAATCTCAACCACGTTACTGGGATGTTGCACCACCTTTGTGATATATGTCTTGTGCCGTCCACGTATCTCACGTAACAGCCTCTCCACCAGGTAGATCACTGCTCCATATATCCAATACATCCAAAATACACCGATGCCGGCGCAAAACGGCGGGTAGTCAGGCTTAATCATGCAGAACGCTCCATGGAAAGCCCAGAAAAAGAAGAAAATAACAAAGAGGTGATGCGTGTACCAGAATCGTTCGAAATTGGCCCGGCGACGTTTACCGATGGATGTGAGCGCCATCGCCATTAGTGCGATTAACATTATATACCCGGTCCAGCCGGGTCCAGTGACAACGTTGGCCAGGAGGAAGCCTGCGACTCCGAGGCCCTGCTTAGCGGCGAGTTGGGCATAGTTGACCCAGTGAGCAACCGTGTGAATCCAGGAGAATGTAACGATGGACCAAGCCACCACTGTCACTGTGTTAGTGCGATCTGCATCAGGTTGGAGGAGAAGACGAACGAACGCTTATGGAAAGTGATGTTTTTATCTAGGATCATCAGGTTAGCACAGCAGGCCTAATCTATGACAAGGTGGACGTACCAAATTGGATAATCCCGTTCAAAGGTGTCTGTCTCATCAGAGAGATAAGGGTTCGGCACACAGCTAATGCACTATCAGTAAGTGATCTTCTGCGCATCAAGGTTACATGGCACGTACGGAATAGGATCAAGCCGACATCAAAATGCAGCACCAAAGCTGCAGCTCTTGCAATAGTGAATGTGACTCCAAAAGTTGCTCTTGACCCAGTAAGATTGTCCTAAATCATCCCTTGTGAGCATATGTCAGTACTAAACGGGATGGCTAGATACCATGCCGTACCTTAAGCCCGTAATGCATCAAACCAAATCCAAAGATCATCAGATGTGCCAAAACAAACACAGCAACGGTGCTAGCCTTCTATCAGCATGCAGCGGAGGACAAGATCAGATAGTTGGCTAAACCTACAGTCTCCTCCAGCCTTCATTGACCATCCTATACAACTTGGGCGTTAGCGACGGCTGCGTCAGAATTAGTTACGATATATTAACGCACCATCGATCAAACTTCTCCTTCATCGTCAAGTCCCTTGGGGGCTCTCCGCTCATTTCGCCGGACATTAACATCCTCGTCAAGGGAGGCCATCTTGCCCGCTCGGGCCCTGGCGCATACGTGTCCGAGTACGGGTTTTTAAAACTCATCTTGACGAAATGCACAAAACGAAAGCGAATAAATGCGGAAAAGGAAGCGCAAGGCGAATGGGTATGGTATATTGTAATGCCCACGTTAGGGAAATAAAAAAAAGACAAACAAAACTATTGTTGTAGATCAAGAACCGGGGGTATCATGCATGTCCAAAAGGAAAAAGAAAGAAGATTATTCAACAGGAAGCACCCCCCTCCTTAGAGAAATGATGAGAGCAGTGAATAGGGAAAGGTATGATGCCTCTCGTCGACAGGGCCAGCCAATCACTGAGAATAAACAAGCAGTCCTTGCATTTCAATCCGACTTGCAGGTAATTATGTACGTTGCCGATATATTCGTCTGCATGTATTGAGTACCCGATATTAAAAAAGAAGACGAAAATGAAAGAAAAAGAAAAGGGAAGAGAAAGGGGTCTGTGGAAACAACCCAGAAGGAGAAACACGGCGAGTAGACAGAAAGGAAATGCCCGAAAAAAAAAAATGAAAAGAGAGAAGACTAAAGCCTATGACAGTGAAGAGAAGTGAGAGACATATTATCCCGTCCAGATGGGCACGGTGTCGAAGATGCGGGCGAGGCGGTTCAGATCTGGGACAGGGAGTGTCTCAGCGGTGGGCTCGAGCAGGCTTTTGTGACAGACAGCTCTTTAGTTAGAAACCCGGTGTTCCGCACTGAGATCGTGACTAACGCGGAGTACGCAGAAGTTAACTAGCTAACAACAGAGTAACTGACAGTTTATTTCGAGATGGACATTATCAGCAAGAAAGGCAAATAAAAAGAGAGAAAGGTGCGGCGGGTATTTGGCCTATTCTGCATGCGCTGCGCGAGGGTGTGATGGGATTTGATAGAACACCCGGGGGTTGCTGGGCCAATGAAGGCTCGTCGTTGCCAACCGGGCCAGCCAGGTTCAACACGGACACGGCCGCTCGCACCGTCGAACGTGCAGCATCGGGTGTAACAGCGCAGTCCACTTTGCTGCGGCGGCGTTGATTCATCTTGTGTCGCAGCGCTTACCCACCGCCGGCGCACGGTGATTGGCTGGGGGCGCTCAGGGGGACAGCAACAGCCAGCCAGCCGAAGGGGCCGCGATGATTTGATGATTGATAATTTGATCATAATGCTGGGCGAGCAAGTATCGGCGAGTTGGTAGGCAGGGTGGCCTGACAGGCCGGAGAAAGCGGATGGGCCCCAAGTGCAAGTCGACGGGCTTCGCACTGTCAGTTAATCAACGGTTTCCAATTTATGATCTACCTAAATATCTCCTGTACGGAGTTCCTTGACCCAGATTCCCTGCTCGATGGTTAATTACCACCGTTTTCTGGGGCACATTTGTCTGGAGTAAACTTGACAGTATATATCTGAAAACATTGGTGTCCAAAATGTGTAAATGTAGATAGTAATTCTCCAACGATCATCAAAACTACCCACTCCAACCAAGAGCCTCCAATTCCTTGCGCACAGATTCCTCTGTCTTGATCTTCTTCATCTGCGTGTCCTCCAGCTTCTCTCCACCGGCCAGACGCATCTTAAGCTCATCAATCGCCCGCATCTTCTTCAACAGGCCGCGGATCTTCTTCTCCTGAGGAGTCGATGCGTTTCCGGTAGTAGGAGACGTCACCGTAACATCAGGAACGGGAGCAGCTAACGCTCCATTCGGTGGCTGGCCGGCTTTCGCTTTACCGTTAGGTCTACCCTGAGCTGCGTTGTTATTGCCTTTACCGTGGGCATCACTACGCTGGCGACGATGGCTGCTGCGGCTACGATCACGATTCTGTCGACCATGCGCGTTGGGATCTAGATTGCCCCGCGATCGGCTACGGGAGTGGGCTCGCTTTTCACGGCGATCTGCGTTAACTCCGGCAGGAGATTGTTCACCAGAACCACCATTCTCGACCGAAAGGTTCTGGGCCTTTTCGGCGTTCTCTTTGGCTTTCTTCGCTTCGCGCTTCTTCTTGTTCTTGGCGGCAGATTTTGACAACTTTTCGTCAGCCTGCGCGCCAGGTGGCAGAGCTACACCGCCTCCTGGAGCGGCTCCAGGAGGAAGAAACTCGTCCATCGGCTCAGCGCCTGGGACAACACGACGTCTAGGCTTGCCAAAAGCATTCGCGCTGGGCCCGAAAGCATTTGGGCGCTCGTCCCGAATAAATGCTGCTCCACCCTCGTCCTCCCGGCGAAAGGTCATTGGAGCACTCTGGCCTCGAGCACCCGGAGGTCGATAGGCGCCCACAGGCTTGGAGGGCGTCTTCTTATTTGCAAGGTAGGCTAACGCAGACGGATGAGGATTCGGCATCGGGTGCAGTGGGTTCTCCAGGGGATGGCTAACGGAGGACTGGGGACGCCAGTGAACGTCATAAAGCTCATTCATATCCTCGTTGTACATCAATCCACCTCCCACGTGCCAGATTCGCACCCCATTGTCGACACGGAGTCTAGGACTTGTAGTTGCAGTTAAGATGTGTTTACCGTCGGGACTCCATTCGCACACGCTTGCATTAGAGGCTTCGACGGTAGCAACTTTCGTGTAATTCTTCTCCAGATCGTAGATATCCATCTGGCCGGCAAGATTGCCAAATCCTGCGACAATCACAAACCGGCCATGAGGAGAGAAAACTATCGTGTTTCGGGGCGCGAGGGGGAAGGAGTGGGTGGCAGCTCCTCGAGAATTAAAGACAGTAGTCTTCGCTGGCATGTAGCCATAGACGACACCGAATTCTTTGGAATTAGGAGACCAGGTGACATCGTGGATAGGGCCCTCCTTGTCTATAATCTGGATGTCAGTAAGGACGGTAAAACGGGATCGGAGATGCGCGGCAAAAACCTACCAAGATCGATTCTCGAGTCAAATCCATTCGTGCTTAGGAGGTAGAGGGTAGTCTCTCCATAATAACTCTTCCCGGTCTTATCGACTTCGGTCTGTGCCAACACAATCAAGGTGGTTCCAGACTTGTTCCACTTCATCTGAACCTTGTCGCCCTTGAAGAAATTCTTTTGCGAAAGCGGTAGGTTGAACTGCGGCACGTTGAAAACCTTGACCGAAGCTGGTTGGCCCTATAGACAAAGTTTAGCATAAGATTGCAGATTCCAAGGATTACAGGGTCCCGACAAGAAAAGACTGACCTTGCGCTCTGGGATGAAGACTGCGACTGTGTGGTTCTGGCCCGGCGAGATAGCAAAGTCAACAACTCCCTCAACCCGCAATTTGTTCCACACTGTCGTCAGGTTTCCGCTCTGGTAGAACTGGACCTCATTGGTGACAACGCGGGCACAGTACTTCTCATCGGCAGTATACTGTAGATTCCACCCGGTCTGCGACTTTTGAACAAAGCTTCCGGTCGGCACACGAGGGGGTTCATCTCCGTTATCACTAGGCGGGCCTTCCACCACCCTCCAAACCTTCAGATTCCTCACTGCATCGCCGTTCTCGTCCTTTGACGGGCGCTGCCAGGTGATCACGAACGTTCCCAACGGGGAGAACCCGAGTTCATAGACGTTCTCGGCCGGAAGCGTAGCAATGAGATGGCCAACGGATGGGTCGATTATGGAAACCCTAAGGGAGTATTAGACTATGGTGTTGGGCATGGGACACGATATCATACCCTTCGGGGGAAGCCCATGCAAAATACCGGCCACACGGGGAGTAAGTGCAGCAGCGTAGATTCCCTTCTGGTCTTAAACGGGTAAGGTTCGTTAGCAGAGGTCAAGGCTACTGAAAAGCAGGCGCGAATGATGCACACCTCGTAAAGCCCGGCAATGGTTCATAGACGGGGGCCGCATCCAAGATGCCAATTCCCTTAAGGGTTCGATCTGGTTTGAGTCTCAGCATGGAATGTTCCAAAGTGGTAAGGGAGGCGGTTGAGACGTACAAGCAAGCTGAGTTGGGGCTGCCATAGCTACTCAAAGCCACAGAAAGATCCAACACGCACACAAAAAGGCCAAAGGACCGACTGTTATCGAAATGGGAATGTCGCGGACCGTACCCTCTTCCAGCTGGAGCTGTTTTGGTTTGAAAATTTCAGGCTCTTTTTTCTTTTCTTTTCTTTTTTTTTAATTAAAAAAAAAAAAAAAAGGGCGACAAGGTCGTTCGCTGTCTGGGACAGATTGAACGGATCTCAAGGATCTGCAAAGCCAGATATTTGCGATAAGAGGCTTATGAATAAACAGCGAAGCGAGTACCTGCTTTTCAAAGGCAAGGATTAAGAGGAGAAGAATACTCGGATCTTGGGAGGGATTTTGGCGAGCCGGTTCCGTTGTTCGAAGGAAGCTCCTTTGTTTTCTCTTGAGCTGGACAAGTCAATGCCAAGCGACAAAGAGAAACGGCAGAAGGCCAAGTCTGCTCGCGCGGGGGGACGATGGAGAGGTCGAGGCCCAGGCGTTGCAGGAACAAAGCGGAAGAGAGTAGGCGGGAGACGGGCGGAGGGAGAAGGGTGAGGTAGTAGGAAGAAGGACGTCGAGGTTGGAGAGGAGAGCGAGAGAGAGCGAGAGAGGATGGCGAGATGCGAAGAAGCGGATTTTTGTGGACTGGCAAGCTGGGCTGCCGCCACAGATGGTTACGTAACTACGGGCTGGTACTACGCTAGGACGCTTTGGGGAGTAACTATGGCTGGGTAGGTTGGGGTCTGTAGGGCTGAGTGTGGCTGAGAGTCTTTTAGCGGAGAGAAAAAATGAGCAAGAGAGTACAGAGACAGAGGGGGGGGAGAGGAGGATGGACTTAAGAAGGATTAAGAGAAAAAAGCTGTCGTTCCATACTCTATGCCATGCTATCCATCACCGCTCGCAACGAGACGGGCTGCACTATCGACGGCATTCGGTCCTGCAGGACTCCGTATGCATGTAGTTGATTACGGGATGTGGAGTGCCCAGTCACGCTCTGTTGTGGCCAGTGCTCCAACTGGGAAGGCACGCGACTACCAAGCGAGGGACCTGCCCCTTGCTGCTGCTTGCTGTATGCGGAGTATTTCTTCATGTGAATTGCACCTTCCACCCTGGGTTGAGTGCCTGCGACGGCTTGCTGCCAAGACATTATTACATAAGCCCTGGTGTGAGGTCTTGGCGATAGTGATGATGACGTCAGCCAGCCGATCGCCGGAGTAACTTTCTCGATCGATCCGCTGGCGACTGTTCCATTCAAAACTACCACCACCACGCCGCACGCCGCACGCCGCCGACGACCACCACGACCACCACGACGATAGCCACCATCACCGTTCTCCTCCCTCTCCGGCTGCCTGGCCGCCTTTCCCCTCGTCTCAGCCCTGCATCGCATCGAGCCCGTATCCCGTGGAAGACCTGTGGCCACATCAGCGCCCCTCCCGCTCTCCCTGTGTACCTCTCACCAAAGCGCCCCGAATTGTAGCCCCAATTGCTTGAGCTACATCCAAAAAAAAAAAACCCCCCACCTTGTCCCTCCAAAATTTCTTCAAATTGATATCCCCATTGTGGTCTAGCCGCCCTTTTGCCCTATAATCAGCCCTCTGCAGCCAGTTCCAATCTCTCTGCAGCTCTTTTCCCTGGGTAAAGTCTCACCAACGCATTGTCGCACAGAGGACGTCGGCCAACCACCCGTCTGCCCTGCTTGGCCGCATATCCCGATCACTACTTTTGTTCGTTTGCGCAGCACCCTTTCGCTCTCTCCATACGAAGCTCATCTCCTTCCTTGAGCCTGACCTCTGCTGAAGAACCCAGCTGCTCTTGACGGTTCTACCTCGCGTAGATCGTCGTCTGGTGCAACATCCAGCGAGCTACCCTCGCCCAATTCCCTTCTCCCCGCCTCTCCGCTTGGAATTTCATCATTTCACCTACAAATCAGAATGTCTCGTCCAACGCTCATCAACCTCCCGCCTCCACCCTCGGAGCCTCCTACGCCGTCCGAGATGGGCCCGTAAGTTATATGCGTTTTGTACCTGGTCTGGATTTTGGCCCAATGCCACAGCCCAATTCCTCAAAGCTAGCTCAGAACCACAGTCACTAACTCCGCGATTGCTGTCGTTTATCACAGGGGTACTCCAAACTCAGGCACTACCTCCCTGTCCGGTCTCTCAACCACCGCAATCAAAGATGGTCATCAGGGAAAACTCCGTCCCCATAGCCATCGGCCCCGTCGCCGCTCTTCAGATGCCTCGCAAACCTCCACAGACACCCTGGCTGCAGAACGCGCTGATCGCATCTCACGCTTAGCTGGCCTTGAAAGAGTAGCGGCGTCACGAACCCCCGGAGAAGATCCTCCAAGTGGAGCTCCACCCGGTTACTTCGACCACACATACGCGCACTTGCTCCTAAAAGAACGTAGCACCGTTGGCAGCGCCAGCGCCACTGGAAGCGTTGGAGGCCGCACAACCTGGGCCAGCGGAAGTGACATCTTTGATCAAGACAAGCTAAACGATGACGACGGCGTCTCCAGCACGGGAGGCCTCAGCGACGAGAACGCCAGCCTCGTCGGGTTTGGCGAAGGCGCAAACAGCACCATTAGCGGCCCGGTATCCACAGGTATCAACAGAGTGTCTGTTGTAAGCCGCCAATCATCCGGAGTCGGAGGCAACCGAGCTTCCTCTGGCCAGGCTGCCGCCGCCTATTCACCCCAACCCGCCGGGATCCCACTCTCGTCGCCCTCCCCTGCGGGGTCGAACACGCCGCAGGGCCTCGAGTACGATGCCATAGACGACGCACGCATGGTCGACGGGATAACTTTCGACGAAGACATCGTTGACACGACAGTCCGGCCACCTCTCCCCGTCAGTAGCGGCAAACCCGATCGTGGGTGAACCGAGTAATGCAGTCCACTCCCTCCTCGTTCCCAACGCCCAAGAATGTGGGGTGCTTTGTTCTAAACTTCGGCCTTTCCATAGAGACTTCTCTGCCTTCTTCTGTCCCTTTTTTTTTTTTTTTTTTTTTTTTTTTCTTTTTTGCTTTCCCCGTACGAGGATTATGTATTTCGATATTTGAAGTCCCTTTTTTCAAGACTACTTCTACTTTCATCTTTTCTTTTCTTCTCTTGTCTTTTCTTGCTACTTTAACTTTGGAGGATTAACTACAGGCCGGCACTTTTTTCTTCCTCACCCGTTGGTCCCTTTTACTCTCTATTCTCCCCACGAATCCACGAAAGAAAAGAAAAGAAAAAAAAAATTATTTAATGTAAGACATGGGGAGTTCTTGAAACACTGAGCTGGGAGAAGCAAGCAGGAGGAGGTTTCTTACGAACTTTTCAAGGCTTGCAAATGTATGTATGAATTACCATAAAAAAACAATTTTTTTAGGCCCTCGTTGTCTGTACCGGATAAACTAAGTATTGCTTCTTGCGAAATATAAGAACGGCTGGATTTTCTTTTAATACCCCCAAAAGGACCAGGCTCCCAACTTCCCCGAGACGGCTTATAAAGAATCGAATCAACACGGTCACCAAGAGTGTGGTAACATAAAATAAATAATTACAGTATAAAAGCACAGAAAAGTAATATATGTAAGGGAGGGGAATAATGCAGTCATCACCGACAATGCAAGAGCATCCATACCAGTACCAGTTCGTCAGGCAATCGTTCGCATATACAAAGAAAAAGAGGAGTTAGCTATGACCCGGCTTCAATAAACAAAAAGGAGAAAAAAAAAAATTGTTAACAAGGTCTCAATCAAGACCTCCCTTCTTAGTCGGGGATACAGTATATATATCTCGTCGAAAGTGCCCACCATTCATATCGGCATCAAGAAATAAAGAGAAAAAAAAAGAAAAAGAAAACCAATAAAGCAGTAAAACAAGAACTCCACGTCATGTATTCACATCAAAACCGTCCAAAGCGCAAAACTAGCGCAAATCTCTTTCTTTTTTTTTTTTTTTTTCAATTAGGCTGTTTCTTCTCATACTTGCCTCTGAATTCGTCCACCTCTTTCTGCAACTTCGATAGGTCCGCGAGGATATTATTCGCGTTGGAGCGCGGCGCAGGAGGCGATTCTTCGTCTACTTCTTTGTCTTTAATCTGATTGCTGCTTGTTTCAACCATCGACATTGGCCTCGCCGGCCGGGAATCTTCAGAGCTGTATGCTTGCGAGCCGCCGCTCCGTCTCGGAGGTGGGGGTCGCGGTGGCACAGTAGACGGGCCTGAAAGCCGTGATAGTCTATTCACAGAGTGTATCGAACCGGTTTCGGAGCGCTGGAGGCTGGTGTTTTCAGAAGCATCTTCTGCTTCTTCATCTGGAGGAGCGGTGCCGTCTGGAGTAATGGGGAATCGAGACTGGGTAGAAGGCGATGAATTGGACGACTCCCGATCTTTACGGCGCGAAGGTGGTGGAGGCGGAGTTCGGGGTGCTGTAGACCCGGAAAGGGACGATGTTTTGGGAAGTCGAGTAGAACATGAACGGCTGATCGGGAGAGAGGGTTTGCACTGTTTTAGCTGACTGCTTCGTCGCACGGGAGGGATGGGTGGGAGCGGCTTGGGGTTCAAAAACGCTTCAGACCGAACTTCAGCACGTCGGTCCAAAGCTGAAATCCTGGTGGTACTATCAGAGCGTTGGATGGGAGGATCGGAGACAACTCTTCCTCCCTGCTGTGAGAGTGATGGAGAAGGAGGTCTCAACGGCAGGAAAGCATTGTCCGATGACGGGGACGGGCTCGAAATTCCAAGCGAAGACATATCGCTGGTGTCACTTTGAATCAGTTTCCCATGCCTCACCTTAGGAGGCGGTGGTTTCTTCTTTCCGCTTGGCTTGGATTGTCCCTCAGGGTTCACACGCTCCTTTTCAAAACTAGACATCGTCGAGGATCCACGCCTCACATAATCCTGCAAAGCGGGTGTGGACTCGGAGTTGGTTTGTCTCCAGGGTTTTGGATCAATAACATTACCACCAGCCATCCTCTCTTCCTGAAACTGAGCAGGGGAATGTGCTGGAGCAGGACCCAGCTCAATTCCAGCATCCCCAGTAAGAAGCAATCTCTTAAATGCATCCACATCCAGCGTAGCTCTTTTCCTTTGCGCCTCCGGAGATCGCGCACCGTCCGGTGTTCGTGAAGTACACATGGTGTCTGCATCCGGCATCGACCTCTTCAATCCACCCGGATCCTGCTGTTCATGTTGCTCGGTCCCCGACCCTTGCGTCCTCGCTGACCGAGGACTCGGTTGTGTGCTGTCTTCAAGCTCCTGGCTGTCATATTCATCGTTCCCGGAGACCTCCGGGTTGCCGAAAGGATCAGGGGAAGCTTCATCGTCTGAACTTTCCGACTCTAAATCTCGCACTGGGGGAGGCGGAGAATCACGACGCATCGAGACGCTTTGGAATGGAGTAGTCGTACCCGTCGATAGAGGAGATTGTGGCTCAATGGGGGATATTTGAGAGCGCACGGGCGGGGATGCGATGCGGACTGTTTTCGCCCGCGAGGAAGGATGGGCAGGGATGTCTAGAAGCACGAGGTCCATTGGTCAGTCGCAAGGGGATATCCAGCAAGCTTAAGGAATTTCATAGAAAGGATATCGTCTTGGGGCGTGAAGGGATGGGCTGAAAGTGCGCACCGTCGTCGAACGCCGCTGATACTGTGCTGCCTGGATCCTGGTCACCCACGTTGGCTGTCGAGCTTGATCGTGCAGGCGGGGTAATTGGGCTTGAGGCAGCCTTTTTATGGCGGAAAGGATTTAACCCAGACATCGTAGACAAACCGGATTGCCCAGAGCATGAGCAAGACCAGGTGTTGGGCGGGGAGGAAGGGGGAGAGAGAGGGTGTTGACAGCACCAGGCCGGGAGTTTTTAAGGTGGGCAAGCTTGAAGAGCAGGGGAGGCACCGCCAGAGCTCCCGGTGCGGGTTACCCTGGCCGAGTTACAGACAGACGACTCGCTACTCGAGCAATGGCGATGGGGGACTCGATTATTGCGCTAATCAATTGCAATTTGGTGGTATATCGACTCTTTAAGACATACAGGTTAAAAAAAATGACAAGGGTAATCCGGTTACACAGTTTGGCCTCCAACTTCAGCGCAATAAATCCCAGAATAAATTGCCCATCGAAACGCCCGTAATCCAGCAGAAAAAAGGGTCCATTCTCTAATCGGCTAGTTTAAACAAAAAAAAAAAGAAAAAAAAAAAGGAAAGGAAGGGGTGGAGCTTTTCTTTCTTTCATGGTGCTTCAAAGCTGTTTGTAGCTCGCGTATCCAAGGAGCTCTAAGTCTTGACCCTGATAAACCAAAGACGGCTCAATTGGTGGCATAGATTTCCTTGTAGACATACCACGGCTCATCGGGTCCGAAAAATGCCTCCATGAGGCGACATCCGCTCTCCGTTGGTTGACTAAATGCCACCTGCGACTTTGGAATCTCAATTCCGTAGAAGTAATTGCCCACGACACAATCCAACAGGTCCATGGCAATCCCCTTTCTTCGAGACGAAGAAGACGTCCACACTCGCGATATCCCCACAGAAGCTGGCTGCTTCTCCTGACTCAAGGTGATTGACGAGCCGTCGAATCCCTCCCCAGATCCTTTGACAGGCTTTTCCCCGTCCCGCTTAACAAGATGAGACTCCCATATCCGTTCAGTCAAGCATAACCCAACGCATTTGCTGTCCTTCATGTGCAAAAACACCTTGAACCGATCAACCTCTTCCTTCGAGCCGTTCTTCCTAAACTGCTTCGGGGTGTCGATCTGGCTCCACAGGATCGAATCCTCAATTTCCGGAGAAGAAAGCTCCTTGTTGACCACCTCTAGCACTCGTTTTGCCTGATTCTTCGCCGGTAGAGAGCTCTTGCGATCGATGATCACCACGTATCCCTCGTCAAAACGCGCCGCCTCGTATACCCACCTGGACGCATTCGCGCGCACAAACGCCTTGCCAAGGTCAATCCCGTTCGAATTCATGTCGTGAAACTTCTTGTGCAAAGCCATATCCTCCGGGCTAGACGGAACGTACTCCATCCCACACCCGGAACAGGTCTTCCGAATTTCTCCGCCCAGGTCGAGCTGCATCTGCTTCAAGACCGGTGGCTGGTGACTTTGCTGCTGTCGCTGCTTTTTCTTCTGAGGATCAGTCGACGATGGCAGGAAGCTATTCGAGTTCACCTCTGCCAAGGGTGTTCCGCCAGCTGAAACGCTGGGCGTCGACCTCTTCCGCTTGAGGAAGGTAAACGTAGGTTTTCGCGTATTTGCCGGCGGAGGCGTCAGCTGTAGAGCCGGAGGCGATGAAGGCGGAGTGGATAGGTCATCGAGAACGTCCTCTGAGAAACTCACGGAGTTGCGACGCGACGGACTGGAGAGCACGGCCGCCGATGACTCGCGTATCGCGCATTCAAGGTTGTTCTCGCTCTCGTTCTGGTCCTTTCCGGCGTCGACGCGTCTTTTCTTCGTGGCTGGACGCGCGGCATCATCCCAGAACTGGCGGATGGGTTTGCTGTAAGTTCGCATCATGAGACCCCTATTTGTGGTGCTGTGTCAGGGCGCGTCGCAAGCTTTCCAGACCAGGGGGGAAGGGGAGCTTGTTTACCTCTTGAATGAGTTGGTCACGGTATATGGCATATCTCGCACGCTGACCATGGGTGCTGTGTATAGACTCAAGGTGCCAGAACCATGCGGGGATGTTGATGCGGGTGGGAAAGAAAAGATGCGTAGATTCAATAGGGAGCGTCGAGTGTTGAGTGTCGAGTGTCGAGGGTGTTTTGTTATCAGTCGCCGATTGCGCGGGATCGCCAGCTAGTCCCGTTCGGGCCAAGGGCGAGTGAGCACTTCGACGGCAACCAGCACAATCTCTCAGACAAAAAAACAAAAAAAAAAAGGGCGAGTTTGGCGATCCTGCTGTTGATCTCAATCTGCTGTCACACGGTGGAAGAAAGATTATCATCAAATTGAAGGCAGCCTGCAGTCGATGTTCCGCTTGACTCTTTTCCCGGGGATGGGAAAGAGAGATGAGTGTGAGAGCGAGCGAGAGACAAGGCAGACGGCAGCCTGATCGCTGATTTGCCTGTTGGTTATTAGCGAGCGAGTGAGACCAATGATCTGTTGCTGATTATGATTATTTTAACGGCCGTGTTCAATCCAACTGCAAGGATGCCTACAGATCGTGGGAGAATGCTTTGTCTCAGCATTGGGGCGAGAGAGTGTGTGGAGTCTCCCTCCCAAGCCGTCGCCAGGTCGCAGCAGCAACCTTAGTTCTCTGCTCAGCCCAGCGCAGCTAATCACAACCTTCCAGCAATCCCCTCAAGCCCGACCTTCGACCAGGCTGCATGCACCTAACTCTAACCCGACAGCGATGATGATTATTCAACTCTTCGCTCCTCGACTCCCCCTCGCAGCTCGAGCGGCCCATCCGGCTGGGAATGCCAGTTCGGACTTTGTTTCTCCAGACCCAAGGTGCTCGTTGGCCAAATCATCCACTCCCCCAATAGAGCTTACTTGAGAGACAAGGGAAGAAAAAAAAGGTTCCTCGTTTTCTCTCCTTGCATCATCATGTGGACGGGCTGGCTATTCCCGGCCTTGTTACTCCGTACTCCGGTCGCCTTTCGGGGAGCACACCCCCAGCCACTTGAACCCCGTTTCTTGCCCTGCACAACAGACACAAAGCCAGGTCCAAATTGAGCAAAAAAGAAAAGAAAAAAAAAAGCGCGGAGATGCTAGGCGATTTGAGAATCTTCTTGATTTCACGGCCTGCGATTTGTCCCCATCCTCTTGGAATTTTTTAAAAAGTGTGTCACACGTTTCTATGATATCCCTATGTCCATTTGTTTCAATAAAAAAAACAGTATTTGGTTTGTACGAGATTTTTTTCCCCTCGCCTTTGAAGCTGTCAGGTGGCTGACATCCCTGCATCCATTCTCGAAACTTGCTCGCCGCGCAACTTTCATCCCCAATTCCCCAAACGGAAGACTTGCCACTTGAGATGTGCTGGCAAGATCAGATGCAGACACTCGTTCCTATCATTCCCGGTGTCCACGTCTGGGTTGCCGGGTTCCGCACCTTGAGTCCATGTTATGTGTATCCCGTTAGTAACAGGATATGAAAGCGCGGCATCTCTCCGTGATGTAGTGCTACTCTGTACGATGCACTACTTCGTCTTCCCTTATCCAACAAAGTCTAGGCCATTGAGCAACAATATTAACCGTTGGGTTTTGAGAATAACAACGTTGGCTACAAACAGCCTGGCCAGTCGCTAAGCTAACCACGGTAATCAGCTCCATCTATGGCACTTTAGCCTAGACGCCAATTGGAGAAGTTGTCTGCGGGGCAACTCTTCTTTTACCCTGATTTCGTCAAAAGACTCTTTGGGGGGAAGAGAGTTTGAGAGGGGGTGCATCAAATGGGCGTACCTGGCATTAGAAGACTGCCGCTCTTCGTCAGACAGATTCTTGCCTACAAGGGGCAAAAACCCGCGCGCTAAAGGACCTGAGTTGGTTGGTTGGTTAGGTTTGGTAAACTTCCTTCCGCAACCAACAACTGGGATGAGACCTTGCAACACACTAGGTGTTAACTCGTGTGACTGAATATGGTTGGATTTATGCTGCTGTTGTTCAACCGGGGCTTGCTAACAACAATCCTTACAGAATACAAAGTACCGGAAAGCTGATTAGAGGTGCTCTGCTGGTTTGCCATGAAGTATTGGCATTGGCATGGCGATGTCTGCAACTCTAGCAGAAGGGTGTTGCCAACTTTTTTTTTTTTTAGAAGATCAGTGACGGTTCCTGATTATGCTGACATGGCCACTGTCATCTTGTGGGCAGCTGGAAGCAGGGAGCGCAGAACGGTGAGAGTTGCAGAGCGCTCCCATCTCTATTATTTCCTCCCAGTCTGCGAGTTGGGTCCCCAGCTGGCGATTTTTCATCTTACAAACAAACCAAAAAAAAAAGCTCTTACCAACAATTAGTGTCAGCAATTTTGTTGGAGTCTCAAAGCCACGGTAAGAAAGCTGAAGAAGGCAATGAAGGAGAAGACAAAAAAACGCTATCCAGGATCTGGAATGGCTTGCCTGCTGATGCACTGTCAGCGTCAGCATGTCGCTGTTTAGAGCTCAGTGTAAATTCGCAGCTCGCAGCAAAACCTGTCATACAATGCGACGGTTTTCGACCTCTTTTCTTTTTTCTTTTTTTCTTTTTTTCTTTTTTTTTTTTGCGGCTGACTCTCTCGCCTTTTTGCAAATATTGCCGTAAAAATAACACTTGCCAGACATCTCGTCAGCTCACAGTGCTATATCAATTGTAGAATAGAGCAGGGAACTTGGTCTCTTGTCTCCCGCCCTGTTCCGGCTTCTGGTACCCCCCCGTAGGAAAGTCTAAAAATATTCGCTGTTTTCGCGGACTTTTTTTTAAAAGTGTGCTCGGGGACTTTTCTTTTCTTCCGCTTTCCCCTCTGCCAACCTGTCCCGAACCTCCCAAAACTTGAAAAGATCCCGCTCACGGTCTCTTGACGAGTCTCCCATATTCGTCTTCTTCTCTTTTTTTGTTTCTCCCCTTTTTCTCAATCCCAATCGTCCGGCACTTCCCCGCAATGGCGTCCACAGACCTGGCGAAGAGAAAGCGACCGAGTAAGTAAAAACCAGCCCTGTTTTTCGCTACTTTCCGCCTGCTCCTGCAATTGTTTCAAGCCTGTTGCGAGGCTTGAATCCCGGAGCCTGTGCTAGAACGTGCAGCGCCGTCGCAGACAGCTCAGATATTCTCCGTCCATGTCTTGTGCCTTGGGGCTTTGCCCTCATCACCGCCGGTTGATCAGTTAGGTTTCAGTTTGACCACTAACCAGCGAACGTCCGGCTCTCAGCCTTGGAGAGAGATCTTTTTCTCTTTTTTTTTTTCTATTCAACGCCTTTGCTCCAAGTTTCCCTTTTTTCTCTTTTTTTTTTCTTTTTTTTTGCCCTACCCCATCAAGACGAACTACCTTTTCTCTTTAGTGCTTGTCATCGTCAGTTCTCTGCATCTCGAAGGACACGTACTAATCACGGAATGTCGCTCGACGATCCAGGAACCCAATCCTGCCCACCTCCCGAGCTTCCACAGCTCGTCGCAGAGCAACATGTTCCTATTCCATCGCACGATAAGGACACGAAGCGACTGATTGTTGTCCTATCGAACGCCAGTCTCGAAACCTACAAGGCGGGTGGAAAGGGTATGAACGGCAAGGACGAGAAATACTCGCTGCTCAACAGCGACGAGCATATCGGTGTAATGAGGAAGATGGGTAGAGATATCAGCGAGGCCAGACCGGACATCACCCACCAGGTGTGCACATTTTGATCTTCCCCCGGCCGTTTTACCCTTTTTTTTTATTTTTATTTTTTTTTTTTCTCGTTTTTTCCCCTCCCATCTCGCTGCAACTTTCAGCTCAGAATGCTTATGGAGAATGCCCTCCCTTGCTTTCAAACTTCAACAGTGCCTTCTCACTCTCCTTGACTCTCCAATCAACAAAGCGGGAAAGCTTCAGATCTACATTCACACCGCAAAGGGCGTCCTAATCGAAGTCAGCCCCACGGTCCGCATTCCTCGCACATTCAAGCGGTTCGCCGGCTTGATGGTCCAGCTGCTACATCGGCTATCGATCCGCTCGACAAACTCGCAGGAGAAGCTGTTGAAAGTGATCAAGAACCCGATCACGGACCATCTACCGCCCAACTGCCGCAAGGTCACGCTCAGTTTCGACGCGCCGGTTGTGCGGGTCAATGATTACATCAGAACGTTGGGGCCCAAGGAAAGTATATGCGTGTTTGTGGGCGCCATGGCCAAGGGCCGCGATGACTTCGCAGATGCGTTCAAAGACGATGCTGTCAGTATCAGCAACTTCAGTCTTAGCGCCAGCGTGGCGTGTAGCAAGTTCTGCCACGCGGCAGAAGATGCATGGGGCATTGTATGAAGGAAAAGGGAAAACAAACTAAAAAGAGAGAATTAGGTCGGCCAATGCAGACCAACCCCAATGGAACAAGCCTCTTTGTATGGGCTTTTTCCTTTTCTAACCTATAGACGCTTACGGAGGTAACGACAGCAGCAGCAGTTTTCACAGCTTTCATCATTACAGACGACGGAAGCCGATTTGCCCGTTCTCACCAAAAAAAAGAAATCTCTTAAGAATTAACGACCGAAAAGAAGATGACAATATATTAACAAAAGAAAAAAAGGAGAAAAAAAACCAAAAAAAAAGACAACATCCGTGCTCGCCGGGTTTCTACTCTTGTGCTTTTCCCCCCCCGTCGAACTCGCCATGCTACCACCTGTCAACCCGGATCTTTTTACATCTGGAATTTGTATGGATGGGAACCATGAGGCCGAGTGGGACCAAGTCAGGTATATAACACAAAAAAAAAGAAAGAAAGTTTACAAACCGTCGAGACCGGGCTCACGATCATAACATCAAGGCCTGAGATCTCTCCTGGCTGGCCTTCCCCCGACCGTGACAGAAGCACAGCGGAATCAGACAATGACGGCGAAGCAATCAAACGTATGCTGCGACGACAACGGCCGTGGACCCCCCTTTTTTCTTTTTTTTCTTTTTTTTCTTTTTTTTTCTTTTCTCCCTCTCTATATCTATTTTATTCTCTATTTGTATTTCGTTTAACTCTGGGGGTCTTCTTTTTCTTTTCTTTTCTTTTTTCAACTTTCATTTCTCCCTGCACTGAGGCAAAACTCCCGCTTGGGTCTCGTTCTGTTTTTACAACCAAAACACGGGCGATTCAACAGCCTCTAGGCGAGGATTTTGTTCGTGCAAAATATATTTCCCTGTCGTCCTTTATACTATCTTCTGTACGGGCTTTCTTCGGATGTATAATTTTTCTTTCCCTCCTTTTCTTTCTTCACATTAACAGGATGTCCTCTTCGCTTTTCCTCAGAATACTAAACGAGAAAACATGCTCGACCTGGCCTTCAGTCTTCCACGGCACTTGGTTCTTGGTGGACAGTACTTCAACTTACTGCCACCTCTCCATTTTCAACCCTCGAGATTAAGGTGTAAATTTTTGAGTATTGTTTTCTTTTCGGGAATATGTCGCCGGGTTAAACGGAGGAGAATTAAGGACGACAGGGGAGCAGGCCAGAGCTGTGTAGATATCATTACAGGGAGTTACTGTGTCAGTTTGCAAGGAGGATGTGTATAAATCGTGGTCAGTCGTAACCAACAAGATGTGCTGCAGATGGGCTGCGATATTCTCCGGAGATTCCACGTATGTATTTCGCGAACAACCGGGAGGGCCGGGGGGGGGTGTCTGAGCAAGCAGCGTCCGTATGCATGAGCACCCAACTATGGAGCTGGGACTCGGTTGCGTTTTGGGCATAATGCCGGGCCGGGAGTTTTGCTTCACTTTGGCGGCCAACTCTCGCCGCCGCCGCCTCCTCTTTGCGTCGATCATGGAAGAGCAAGGGCAATCAGCGTTATTATGTAGTATGTACTGTACATCCATCGTGGTTCCGAATGTTATCTTCACGTCTTCATGCAGGTTGCAGGGGCCTGTTCGCTGCGTTTTGACTCGGGAAGACACAGGGTAAGGCATCGATTGGCCTCTATTGGCGTGTCGGTGGCTGCACGCTAAGACCTTGCTCGGGTTCTGCTCGCCTCATCGTCGCAGCGTCGCAGTGGACGGGCTGCGCGTCCGCGAGATCTTGATGGTCAGCTTGACTAACGAGCTTGTCTCCGATCGATTCTCCGTCAGAGAGGGAGCCAGTTCAAGCAGAGCGGTATGGCATGGCTGGGGGCCAGTCAGTCCGTCACCGGTCGATTTCGCCGAGCGGTCAAGCCGGCACAGCACGACCGGGACTCCCCTCTTCACTCTCTCGCTCACACGCTCTCGCTCTCTCTCGCGCGCTCCCCAAAAGTCCCACTTCTCTTCTTGTCCTCGCCGTGCATTTCGGAATCACCATCAGGCACGAATGGATCCGCCAGCCCCACGCCCTGATTCGCACGCGCGAGTTACGGATCTCCCTCGTCTGCCCACTCTTCTTTGGCTGCACAGGAACCTAGAAAGAAATGCACGATCTCCCATAGGACCGCCTCCCGACCACATCATGCATCGACAGGCAGCCCTCGAATCAGAGCCAGCAGAAAGTGATGCGGTGTTTCAACACGCTCTCACCCTCTGGCTTTGACTCTCTCTCTCTCTCTCTCTCTCTCTCTCTCTCTGTCTCCACTTCCACCCTGCCACCGTTTTGTCTCAGAGCCAACTGCCCTGTCGTTGCTTCTGCTGGGTATCCAACGTACCTCGCTGGACCAACAATGTGCGGCACCAAGAGGGACAAAGATCCGAGTGCTGGGCTGGACCCCCCAAGCCGGGCCCTCTAGAGTGCCACCCCCGAGGCTTCTGTATGTACATCCGGTGCCAGTCTCTTGCCCCGTGGACCCAGCGAACTGTGATGCTGTTTTTCGGCTGGAATGGCGGTGATTTGTTCCCGTCCAAGCATCGCGGGCCGCTTCACGATTTCGATGCGACCCTTTTTAATTCCTGCCAGATTCCCCGATGCTCTTTGTTCTCTTGTATTTTTCTTCCTTTTTTTTTTATTTCCGTTCTTCATATATTAAAAAGGATTTGTCCTTTTTTTTTTAAACGCTTCATTAACTTGAGTATCACGGTCGGGTACGGACGTGGCTCTTGCTACCCTTGAAAGAGAGCTCGGAGAGTAGCATAAACATTCTCGTTTCTTATAAATTATCTAGTCTTTATCCTCAACTTGTTTGCTTGTCCGTTGCTATCCGTTTGATGGATAGCTTAATTTGACCATTCATTCCGAGTGTCTGTGCTACCCATACCCGTCTCTCGTGAGCCTGTCTCGACTGTCTCGTCCTCCCGCGGATAAAACAGCGCAAGCCGGCCCATAAGCCTGCCGTCGCACGAAAATCTTAATCTAGACGAACTCCCCGCCTCTGTTCGCATATTTCTTTTCTTTCTTTTTTTTTTTTTTTTTTCTCTTCTTTTTGCCCTACTCGGACAGTGTACAACAGTTCCACCATGCCTGTTTCACATCTCACGCTTACGGTCTCGAACCTACCTCAATCGACGTCCTTCTTCCTCTCCTGCCTGCAGCCTCTGGGCTATAAATTTATCGGCCGACATGAGAACAGCATTGGATTCGGCGCTGAGCCGGGAAAGCCAGCGGACTTCTGGATCGCCGAGGAAAGACCAGGGTGAGTCGCGCAAATCTTACCCTACTACGATCTTTGACAGCTTGGTATGGAGTGCTGATGTGAACCTGTTTTTTTTTTAATAAAAAAGAGTGCCGGCCGGTGCTGCCCACATTGCATTTCCAGCTCCATCCCGCGAAGCTGTCAGTGCTTTCTTCATCGCCGCGCTTAAAGCAGGAGGAAAGATCCATGGAGAACCATGTCTGCGAGATGCGGAACAGGGTTACTTCAGCGCTGCGGTGATTGATTTCGATGGAAACAGCATTGAAGCCGTCAATCGGTGCCAAGACAGCAGAGAGAACGATCGAGCGTTGACCGTGGTTGAGAATGGATCGTATGTCTCCAGGGCCATGTCGTCCAAGAGCCGAGCTCCTAAATCGGAGGTCGGATCCGTTGCACAGAGGAGCACCGTCAGCGCTGCGAGAACCGTGCCGACAATCGAGCAAAAGGCGAGGTCGGCTGTTTCATCGGTGAAACAGCCGTCAATCCAGTCTGCTTACCAGCCGTCGATGCAGCCCTCAATGCAGCCATCGATCCAGCAATCTTCTCAGACACCACCACAGACCACCATGGCGAAACCAGGCGACAACTTGAACGGCGCTAAGGCTGTCGTGGGCACGCTCCTCGGTGCAGCAGCCGGAGCTGCAATCGCATATGCGATGGTCAAGGGGGAATCGCAGTCCCAAGCCGAGACCGCTCCACCACAGTACACCGAAGAGCCACTCGCTTATTCGACTGAGAAAGCACCAACAGAGTACAGGGCCATCGAGGCAGCGCCACAGAGAGCAATGTCCGTGGATGATGGAATGTCTGCGTATGCCCATACGATGTATTCTAAGAACCCCCGTGCAAGCACAATCTTTGAAGGGCTCGAGCAATGCACGCAGCTGCTCAGCAAGGCCGCCAGCCTGGCTGGTGGCAACCAGAGCCAGGGCCCTCCTGACATCCGTCGCGCCTCGAGTGGAAGCGTAGTTTACAGCGCTGGATCCAACGCCGACATGCCCATCCGCGCCATCGAGGGAGTGCCAGAAGACTTCGAAGACCAGATGTCCTATTACAACAAGAATCCCAGTACTTTCATCAGCAGCTTCACGGAGCGTCCCCGTCGACGCTTCGAGGAAGACCGACGAAGCAGCTACTCAGGCCACAGCAGCGTCGTCTCCTCGTCCACAGTCAAACCACCAAAGTCAACCCACTCCCGACCGTCCTCGCATCACTCCCACTCCTCCCGCTCCATCATCACCATCAACGACATCTACGACAAATCCTCCTCCACATCGCGCCATCCCACCGCCTCCGTCTACTCCGCCACCCACTCAGCCCGCAACATCCCGCTCCCCAGTGGCTCCGTGACCACCATCTCCACCTCCACCACCTCGCGCAGCAAACGCAGCAGCCACCACTCGCACGCCAGCTCCGTGGCCCGCCACGTGCCCCTCCCCGCCAGCGTCGCTGGCACAAACACCATCTTCCTCGACGACGTCGATGTCGACTCGCATGTCACCCTACCCACAATCCTTCCCGATGGCGCCAGCCGTGTGTCGCGCAGGAGCTCACATGCCCCATCAACGTCGTCGAGGCGGCGATCGCGTTCGGGGTCGCGCAAGGGCTCGGTGGCGAGCGTCAACACTCTGCGGAGCAGTAAGTTCGATGAGCCGGTTAAGCCGAGTGATAGTGTTAGTCAGGTGGGGAGCAACGCGGGATATTCAACGACGTCGAGGAGGAGTGGACGCAGTAAGCGATAGAGAGAGAGAAAGAAAGAGCAAAAGAGCGAATGTTTTGAGATGGGGAGTTTGTGATGCATGCCACGGGTGAAGCAGAGCGACGTTTTTGCATAGGAATGGTGCTGCGGTTTGCTTTATGCTACCTGTCTTATTTGCTTCTGTTCTCATGACTTTTTCATCAATCTGTTTGGTGTGTCTTTGTTTCTTTGTCTACCTGGTTTAGGTCTTCTTCCTGTTCTTCTGCGGGGAGTTTGCAGGTTTCCTGTCTCATTTCTCGTCTAATGTATGACTTTATAAGTCCTTTCCACTTCCTTTCGTCTAACCTCTTTTAATCAGACAAAATTATTTTTGTGCTTCTCTTTTCTTCTTTGCTAGACATGTTCACTGCTATAACCCACTGCATAGAGGGAAGACCATAGATATTTTGGGCCAGTCTGTACAGAGAAACAAGTGGATAAAATCAGAATACATATTTAAGCGCAGCTAAATGCCTCTTAGGAATATATAAGCAGCACAGGCCAACAAATCTCCATTCGCAACTCAATCTAACTCAAGTAGTCACTATTTATATCTTATATGTAGCAGAAAAAGGGGAAAGTAAAAACCTTCCTCAAAACAGAGAAATTGCAGATGGATATATCATTGAAGAGGAATGAATGCATGTTCAGCAAAAGACCGAATAACAGAGAGAAAACGAGCCACCCAGAAAAGCAGAAAGGGAGGGAAGAAAACGCAGCCCACGGCGTGCTATGGTCTCACCAGCATCAAGTCAAAAATGCTAGAAGTTCCCAAGTAGTCACAACCGGAGACAGCGAAGACAAGGTACTCGAACAGTGTCAATTCAACTGTTGTCGAAAATTTAAAGAGAACAACATGGCGAAGACAAGAATGACACACGAAAGACTCGGACTTGTGGTACACGATGCTGGTTTGTTAAAAGAATCCTCGCGAGGCAGTGTACGGTAGGAAGTGGTGTGCATGCATAACATAAAATGCTCGTCATATTTGGATTTCGTTAATAAAGGAAGATACGGAGCATGGACGGTTCTAAAATGAGCTGGCCGGAGAATACCAAAAGGGCAGTTTTGGCCAGCAACACACAAAAACACCACCACCCAAGTTCATACACCCGTCGCATTATTTATCAAACCCAGGAAAATGCACCACATGCCGTTACAGGGTAGTCATGCTGTCATGCTTGGCTCGTCCCCACTCCGCCATCACCATTCACCTTATCAAATAGCATACTTCCGTGTCCATTCACGAGCTGTGGCCTCGTATCTAGGACGGTCGGTCTTGTACACGTGGGCAATCTCAGGAACCAAGGGGTCGTCAGGGTTAGGGTCAGTAAGCATAGAGCAGATGGACAACAGAACTAGTACACGTTAGAAGGGTGCGAGCAAAAGAATCCACGGATCCACAAGCTATACCTTTAGAGATGGTAAGAGCAGGACTCCACTGATCTCTCAGAATGTCAAGGCAGATGCTTCCATTTGAGTTGATGTTAGGGTGGTAAATGCGGGTGGTGAAGTTGACCTTTGGCGGCTTGAAAGGATAATCGGTAGGGAAATGGATAGCTAAAAAGAAGACGCCGCCGGAGTATGGACTGTCGCCCTGTTGGAAACAACCGTTAGCCCTTGATATGCCGCACTGAGCTGGGCATAGAGCAGGAAAAGCATCGTCGTGCCATAGCCTGAACTAATATTGCTCATGCCTATTTTTTTTTCAAGAGAAACTCACAGGTCCCATGATAGTAGCTTGCCAGTGAAACTAAAGCAGAGTCAGTTTTCACAATCTCGATAAACGAACAATGCCGAATCGCATATTGCGGTGCGCAACGCTGAAACGCTCCCGACACGCGACACAAACACGGGGTTTGGCGGGTAACATACCAGATCATCTCCAACTGGGCCTGCGGAGCAGGATGAAGGAGGATCGCTGCGGATTGCTAGTCAGCTTTCTGTCTTGCAAAAACGGCGGTATATGGCGCCTTTGGGCGGCAAGCCCGTGGTGGTCAAGGGGAGGCCGGCGTTTGTTATGCCCCGCAAGTGGGGTTGTTATTCAGCCCAAGGCACACCCAACGAAAAAAATGGGAGTCACTCACCGGCCGAGATCTGAGAGTTCCTTGTTGATCCGCTTGAGAGCCATCAGGAAGGATGTGTGTATGTGAAGAGAAGGAGATGTGTGAGAGAGGGAGGAAGGAAATCTTGAGGAGTGTAGGGTGGTGTGTCTGTTTCAGGTTGGCAGAGATGCAGCGATGAGGCCTGGAAGGAGGGACGGGTTAGCAGCGCACCAAAGAAGCTGGGGTTTCCAGAGGGTAGAGAGGAGGGTTAAATAGTGGCAGCGTGGAGGATACCTACCGGGGAGCGTGTGGTAGTGATTTGCACAGAGGAGCAAAGGGCTTATGTTGAGGTTTAAGGGAGTCTAAGTGATTCAAAGAAGATGGGAAGACGGACGGGGAGGCGGAGTGCGAAAGAAAAGAAAAGAAGTGGAAGTCGAAACGCCCGTATCAGCCCTGTATTACCGCTGAGTCATCCCCTGCCTGCCGCGGGGCCGTTGCCGTACTTACACGAACCGCCGGTAAAGAAAACTCGCCCTTGACCGGACAAAAGTGGTTCCGAAGAAGCGCCGTGGGCATCGCCACACTCTTGACTAAGCAGCAATGATAAGATAAGGCCATGGGTGTATGTACCGCACGTACCGATACGGTGTCTTTTCTTCCGTAAGGGGGTGTAATACATACACAAATCTTACGTCCATCTTACATGTCCTGTACACTGGGCAGAAGACAAGCATCCCAACCAGGCGAAACGCTTCTTTCAGTGTCAAATGATTCGTTTCGGGTGACGGCAGCAATCCTCTGTCATCAGTGAGTGGTGTGGGCGCCCTGTATTTCAGGGAAGCATCACTAAATATAGATGACTATCCTAGCGGGGTGTTAATTTATATTACAGCGTGATTCGTGCCTTGCTCCATAAGCGCCCACAGCTAACTATACTTTGTGGCCAACCCGGAAAGCTGTCGCTGTGCCATTGTCATGCGTGATGATGCATTGTTCGTGTACCTTGTAAACTAGTGAGTTTAAGATAGTTAGTTAACTTACACAAAAGGGTTTGCTTATCTAACAATCTATATAAGTAACTCCACGCCGCTGCGACAATCAAAGCAACAAAACCGGTTTTGTACAGAAGGGACTGGGAAAAAAAAAATAACCTAAATCTAGCAGAAAGCCTGGACGCCGGTGATGGCTCTACCGAGAATCAAACCTAGCATGGCGAGTTAGTATGGGAAAAACCAGGGTTATAAGACAATTTCAGTGGTGCGGAACTGGCTTACTGTGGATATCACTCTGCCCTTCGTATGTCTGCGCAACAAAAAGGTTGGCAACGTGGCGGCCGATGTGGTACTCGTCGCTAGCAGCGTTACCGCCAAAGACCTCCTGTAAACTAAACAAAGAAGTTAACTCAACCAGTCATTGCAGGCGGATCAACGAAAGAGCCACAGGACAGTACGGGGCACAGCTTACGTTCTGGCACCCACAAGCGCCCTGTCGCAGTTTTGTCTCTTGATCATCGAAATCATCTCCGGCGTGCACTTGCCCTCATCCTTCAATCTCGCAACCTGAACGGCCGCTAGAGTACCATAAGCCGCATCGGTGGCCGCGTCGGCGAGTTTCTTCTGAATCAGCTGGTACTTGGCCAGCGGATTACCCTTGAATTGCTTCCTCTCAAGGGAATATGTTCGTGCTCGGTCAATGCAGTCTTCCAACGCACCCATAGTTCCAAACGCTATGCCCAATCTCGCGCTGTTGAGACATGTAAAGGGACCCACGAGACCTTCGACATCGGGGAGCATGTTTTCTTCTGGGACGGGACAGTTGTCGAGCTGGATCATGCCGGTGATCGAGGCGCGGAGGGCCGTTTTATTCTTGATAGCTGGTGTCTCCAGCGTGCCAGGAGGGCATTGATCGCGCTGGACGATGAAGCCCTTGATTTTACCGGTGGACTCAAGTTTAGCCCAGACAAGGAAAAGATCGGAGATAGGGGAGTTAGTGATCCAGGTCTTCGCGCCGGTGAGGGAGTAGTATCCCTTCTTCGTGGGATGCGATCTCGCGACAGTCTCCATAGAGCCGGGATCGGATCCATGATTAGGCTCAGTAAGCCCAAAGCAGCCGATTAGCTTGCCCTTGGCGAGACCGGGAAGATATTTCTCCTTTAGCTCTTTGGTACCGAATTCATGAATGCCAGTCATTATCAGGGAGCTCTGCACGGACATGCCAGATCGGAAACCAGAGTCAACACGCTCCACTTCCTTCGTGATCAGCCCGGAGGCGACGGTGCTAACACCGGCGCAACCATATCCCTCAATCGTAGCTCCTAGCAAACCCAGCTCTCCCATCTCTTGTAGCATTGTCTTGTCGTAGTCTTCATTCCGATATGCCTCTGTATGGAGGAGGGGTCAACATCAGCTGCACTCGTCCCAACCTCAAAAGCGGTAGAGCTGTACGTACCCAGTACCCTTGGCATCAAACGTTCCTGGCAGTACTGTCTCGCTGTCTCCGCAATGGCCAATTCTTCCGGGGTATAGAGATTTGCGGCATTCAACGGATCCTGCCAATCGAATCTGGCAGCGGAGGAAGAGGCACACCGTCTGCTAAGGCTACTGGATGTGGCCTTGGTTACGTTGAGAGCACCACGCGCAGTGCGACCCAGTAGTGAAGTATTCATCGTGGATGATAAGAAGGACTAAAAGGAATAGATTCCTAAAAGGAGAGGGGGTAGAAACGTTAACTTCCTGAATCTCAGTTGACCGTCCAGCATAGAGCTTCAAAGCGTTAGCTTGAATGAAAGAATTGCTCACGAAGAAGAGAGTGGAGATTGTCTTTTTCCCCTTGGTAGCGAGTACGGTGCTTCAGGAAAACACACACACATATATATATATATCTCTAAGCACCAACCCAAAAAGGAGGTATGACCCCGAAGCGCAGAATGAGTCGGAGATCGCCAGCAAATGCGGTGCGGTGCGGAATCTACCTACCCGCGGAACTGCCGTAGGTTTCGGGTAATTTTGATTACCACGGTGTAATGTCGAGGTATTCCATTACATCATTGTCCAATGCCTGAAAGAGCGCCGAGAACCACAGAAGTACAGCCCCTTTCACAGGAAATTGGTGGTTGATATGTCCAATCATACTCTCATGCTATGGAACAGTTTTGATACCTTGTGGAAGTCATTGCTATTCCCCGAATTCTCTACTTTTGTAGCCTCATGCGCCGGCTACTGGATTATCTAAGCCTCTGGGTTCGGTGTAATATGCCGGTAACGCTAACGCGTCGTGGGCCTCGCCCGACACCACTGAGACGGGGTGTGGATCAGGGAGTATTTTGTCTGCAGACGTTCGGTAGAAACAAGGATCCTGATTTGAAGATACCTTCGTTGGACGGCAGGCAGAGAGCCCATCATTCTTGAATGGTGGACTCATCTTGCATTCCGCCACAATTTCCGCATAGCCAACCTCTGATATCGGGCCGAATCTCATCTGCCGTTGCGGCACTATTTACAGTTTCGCGGCATCATTTGATAGGACAAAGTGCCATCTCAGACCTAGCATATCTATCCAGCCATCTCCATGTGGCAAGTCAAAAGATCGTGCCGCAGAAAAAATGCGATCTAGTTTTTGTTTCCCCTGAACTGCGATGGTGATTGATACCAAACCGTCGCTTGCACCTTCTTTACCTTCAACAAAGCTCATCCAGGCATTGGTGAATTGCAAGTTTTCGCGAGTCCTCGGAACGCCGAATACCTCTTCCCACTGATTTAACGCGGCTTCTATATCCAAGTCACCAGGCTCTAGACGGCAGTGAATGCCGACTAGATGAAGATGGGAGCAGCGCCTCATCCCGGCAGAGTAGGAGGCATAGTCCGACCCGCAAGCATGCCACTGCGAGAACTGAGATGCCAGCGGCTCCGGGTTTGCGGGCGTTGCACGGTGGGAGTCAAGTTCAGGCATCATACCGCCTTCGCGCAATATGGTTAGCCATGCCCATTACAATCGGTGGGGCCACCTCACTGCTGCGTTCTAACCTTTTATGCGCTTTGGATGATACTGAATACAAACACTATCGGGCAACCTATGACTGAAGATGACTTTACCAAGGCCCTTCGACTCGATGAACGCACGCCGCCAATCAGCATCCATGGTCTGCATGATGATCATGTAGCCCCCATCCCCCCTCTTGGACAGAAGCCTGCCGGCAGTTGTGCCCGATTTTGTCGGTGACACGACCTGCAATGAGCTCAGAGCGTTGCCACTTGATATTATACCTGAACATCTTACCTCAATGACGTCGCCGCCAATAGCAACTGGGTTTGTAGTTAGTTTATAATGCCCGTCAAACCGGGAAGTGCAACGTCTATTGTTGTGTTTGTCTTGCTCACCCAGGATGTTTCTTAGGCCCCATTTCGCTACTCCAGGATCAATAAAAATCACCTCTGTTCCGAGAACGGAGGTCTTTCCCGAAACATTCAGTAAGCTAATTGTCTAGACGTTTGATGATCATGCTGGCTTCTTCCATACCAGTAAACTCTCCGCGCGATCGATATCATGCGCAACAAGGGCGATCTGCCGCAGCCGTGTCGGCGCTGGCCCAGGCAAGATTTCACCGTTATAACTCATATTTCTTGACTTTGGTATTGGAAAACAGCACCAATATACCGGAGAGTGCTTTTATTGCTAATGAATGGTTCTATGGTATGAATTTCAAGTAGATGGGGAGGACTGGCCTGATCATGTTAATAAACTTGAACGTACGGAGTCCAATACTCTGTAGAGCCTCGGCAATTTCCCCGCCTAGGACGGTCTAGATCGGGAAACCGAAAGAGTGAAGTTTGGGGTTTGCCAACGCCCGAAGATGAACGTAAGAGGCAGCAACTTCTACTTTATCGTAAATAGGACATGCAGCCCAGGAAGTAGGCAATACGTCTCGCCTTTGGGCTCCCGGGGCGGCGTTTTCCAAAAGATGGCAATGCCGACATGAGCATGAAATGGCCTGTTTGAATCCAATAGCATCCCATGCAGTGCCTCAACTGGAAGCTGAGGTGGCAAAGCAATCTGGAGTAGAAGCCGAAATAACTTCAGAACATAGACGACCGCGCCGTACTCCAGAGAGTCATGTCAGTGAGTTCCAGCATTTTTAGATTGCCGTTATGGTCCCTTCATATTACGCTAAACTAAACTTGGTAAAATTGGATCGCGCTTGGCGGGAAGCTCGACGCGCCTTCGCGTCATTGCTTGCCCCGATACCAGCTGCGGGTTTTGAACTGCTCAACCAAAATTCAAGTGCTCCAATATTTCAGGATCTAATATCTTTTTTTTTTTTTCCCCGAAGCACTATTTAACTACATAGCCATGGGTATAAAGCGTGCGTTTCCACTCAATTACTAGCTACACGACAAGTTAAAGAGATGTGCTGAGACTCGTCTATAGATCTATATCAGATAATATCTGAAAATGCGCCCGACGCGATCAAAGTCGGTGAAATTAAGAATCACTTTGGGAGGAAAGTTGCTATAGTATGTTCCATCCCATTGAGCTTGGTATCCCTTGAACTATCCGCTAACGTATACCTTTTCGCGACATCAGGATGCGTACGCTATCCCCATTTCCCTCTTATTACAACCAGATCCGATTCTAATAGATCAATTATAGCTCCATGAGCATATACAGCTTCCTCATAGCCGTTCGCTCCGACGGCCAGCAGCTCATGAACGAGTCCGGCGAAACCACCTCTCATCTGATGGGATTTTTCTACCGAACCCTACGCATGGTAGATAATGGTATAAAACCTCTGTATGTCTTCGACGGTGCTCCTCCTAAGCTTAAATCCGGTGAATTGGCCAAGCGCATGGCGCGTAAGCAAGAAGCTGCCGAGCAGCATGAGGAGGCGAAGGAGACGGGCACGGCGGAGGATGTGGAGAAGTTCTCGAGACGCACGGTGAGGGTGACGAGGGAACATAACGAGGAGTGTAAGAAACTGTTGAAGTTGATGGGGATACCGTACATAGACGCGCCTACGGAGGCTGAGGCGCAGTGCGCAGTTTTGGCCAGGGCAGGGAAGGTATATGCCGCTGCATCAGAGGATATGGATACATTGTGTTTCGATTCGCCTATTTTGTTGAGACATCTCACGTTTAGTGAGCAGAGGAAGGAGCCTATTCAGGAAATACACTTGGAGCGGGTCTTGGAAGGGTTGGGAATGGATCGGAAACAGGTACATCTTTTACTTGTTTTCCACTTGAGGAGGCAGCACTGACATGGTTAAATTATACAGTTTGTCGACCTATGCATACTTCTGGGCTGTGACTATGTCGACCCAATCCCCAAAGTTGGGCCCAACACAGCACTCAAAATGATCCGCGACCACGGCTCGCTAGAAAAGGTAGTCGAAGCCATGGAAAACGACCCCAAGAAGAAATATACAATTCCGGAGGATTGGCCATACGAGCAAGCCCGTGATCTCTTTTTCGAACCCGATGTGCGCCCTGCGGATCACCCAGAATGCGACTTTAAGTGGGAGTCTCCTGATGTGGAAGGGCTAGTCAAATTCCTCGTGGAAGGGAAGGGCTTTAGTGAGGATCGGGTACGTAGCGGAGCGGCAAGATTGCAGAAGAATTTGAAAACGGCGCAGCAGTCGCGGCTGGAAGGCTTTTTCAAGCCGGTAGCGAAGACGGAGGAGGAGAAGGCAAGTTTGAAGAGAAAGCACGAGGAGAAATTGGAAGCGGCTAAGAAGAAGAAAAAGGAGGATGCGAAGGCGAAAAGAGAAGCAAGATCGAGACCGAAAGGCACTTCGTAGTAATATTCATCATGGGTGGGAGTTTTGGGAGTTTTGAATTTTTTGTCTATCTAGCTATCGCACGAGAGGTATATTTTACTCCTTGGAATGATTCCCTTGAGGTGCTCCGGAGAGGTTCCTTGTGTTTGCCGAACCGTATCCTAAAGAATCACATAATTTGCAAACACACTGCTGCTCTTTACATTTTCTGCGTCTATTCGTAATGCGGCTGTACGGTTCTAGCCTATACTCTGAAGACATTTCAGTATCATCTCTATAGTGCGGATAACATTGATTCTGAGGCCACACATCCTCCATCAGACCCATTTCGCACGACGAGCAAAGTCAGCTAACTTGCACAGCCAGTGGAATAGGTTATATGGATTGATACAAGTCCACAGAAAGCCAAACTAGTTCCATAACCTCGCCTCAAATCCCTAGTATCTATTAAGTTATGAGCCCTTGGGCTGCCAACATGCTTAACTAGTTAACTGGTTATTTGACCAATAGAGAGTGTGCTGTCCATGAAATCCAGAGAAATGGAAAAGCCTGAATAGGTGAGTCCAAGAAGTGGACTCAATTCTCTGCAGAGGACAGTTAATAACAAGAGCACAGAGTACTCTGGAGTAATCTGTTAGAAATCCCCAAACAGCCAGAAGGTTCATTCAACTATCCCTACTAACAGTTAAGTAACTAAGTAGTTGGTTCATTCAAGGCTGAATGCTCCTTCATGTGACCCACACATCTTGAGGTCCACTTGTCAAGCATCAAAATACCCCAATACTTCAGACATTGATCAGACTTGAGAGCTCCAAACTTCATACTGCTGCGAGCAAATAAAAAGCTTGCTTAAAAGCTACATACACAATCCAGAATGGAGCACAGAATACAGATATATTCACATCCAGTGCAACAGAATTAAAGGCCACAGCTTGCCACAGTGGCAACCGGAGACTCGCAGAACAATATGCAAAAAAGAGCCATTCTATTCAAGCTTGCATTATAGAACGGCCTTTGCAACCAAGATGTATTCTGTGCGTGATTTCTTTCCTCTACTTGAAATTACCCACTTATCTGCTCAGTAGCTGGTAAGCTTGGATTCCAAAAGATTTTGAATATTTGTTTACCTGGTTTATCACCTTCTCTTCTTCCTGATGGCCCCACCAAGCCTTGACATCGCATCTCTGAAAGCTCAGTGCGCCAATATAATGAGCTTCAATTGGCTACTTATGCTAGTTTGTCATTGGAAGTGCCAGACCGGCAGCAGGGCAATTAAGTTGCCTTTAAGAAGTTTGATTTCAGCAAGCTTTGAAAGCTCCATAGTTTCTATGTCACATGATGAAAGTTTGTTGTGAGAATTTTGAAGCTGCTTCTCATCATCACAAGAATTTGCCTTTGGGCGGAGGCAATATGCGTGAATGCTGTGACTGTCACAGCATGAAAAATCACACTCATATTTGCTTGAGGAGCCTAGACAATCTTGTAGGGTTCAGTTTCATATTTCACAACTGACAGCCATTCCAATCCCTGGTATAATGTGACACTTTGCGTTGATGGATAACTCAGCCTGCCCCTATCCTAGCTGTGATGTTCTGAGTCTATCCCAACTGCTTTCGCTGCAAGCTGCAGTCCGGGCTACTGCGTCTGTTTCTCTGCTAGCTTGTCTTCTTGTGATTGCAAGTTATGCCTTCAGCACTCTCTTTCACACCCCACTGAATCGACTGATTTTCTATGCGACATGGGGCAACCTTCTAGCACACGTGGCGGAGTTGATAGCGTGGTCGGGACCTAGGGCTGGGATTACCAGTTCACTCTGCAAATTCCAGGCATTTTTCATTGAATGGTGCGCTAAGAATCGAACCCTATCCTATTCTCTCTATGGACTCACTAAAGTAAACCAGGTTTACATCAGCTGATGCTCTCTGGAATCTATGTATCGCCATCAATGTCTATCTGGTTATATTCCGCCACTATTCCATACCAGAATTACGAAAATTGGAATGGAAATACTTTCTTTTCTGCTACGGATTCCAGTTTATCCCTGCGCTTGTATTCCTTTTCATCAACACAGAATCCAGAGGGAGAATCTATGGCGATGCAATCGTATGTTGACCTTTCCTAAATTGATTTGCCTCGTCACTAATACTACTTTTTGTGTTTGACATCAGACTTGGTGCTGGATCAGCGATCAATGGGGCATACTTCGCCTTAGCGTATATTTTGGTCCCATTTGGTTCTCATTCGTGGTCATCCTTAGTATTTATATTGCTGCCGGCATAAAGATCTACATCATTGAAAGAGGGATTAAGAATTTCGCTGCATATAATTATCCCGTCTTGGATGCCACATCGCCCGACGCTTTAGATGAGCAGCTCTCTGGAAACCCGCCACCTGGCGATGATCAATCCACTTCCATCAACCGCGTGGAACCTGTGTCTGGGGGACAGCAGATAATTGAGACTCAACCTTCCCGCCTACATGGGTCAAAACCTGCGAATCAAGCATCGCCTAACAGTCAAGCTCCCACAGTGGACTTCTCAATCGGTTCTATGTCGCTGCAGACTCAAAACCGAGCCACAAGCAAACATGAACCGGTTTCTCCAAATAATTCGGTGTCTAGCAGACCAACAATTGCTGGAGGATCTGGCGACGCACCTCAGCAAGAGCCCCCCGAAGAAAGTTCTGACAATCTAGAGTCACTACCTGGGGCAGCTAATTTGACGCATCCCACAAGTACTGGGGCTATGGCAGACCTAGAAAGCCAATTGAGCGCACAGACGCCGGGGTCAGAGGAAACTACGACTCGAAGAGGCTTTACCGAAAGGAAAGCAGCCAGAGCTTATGCCAAGCTCGCAAGTCTATATTTCTTGTCTTTACTTGTCACCTGGGTATGGGCTATTTCCTCTCGGCTTTGTTGAAAACGGCTCATTGTTTATCTCACTTACAGATACCCCCAACGTCAAATCGGACATACATATTCGCACACCCGGCCAGCCCTAGCTTCGCACTATTGCTTGCTTCGGGCGTCGCGGTGGCACTACAAGGATTCTGGAACGGTGTCATCTTTTTTAGCACCTCGTGGGATGCGGTTAAATCCTCCTACAAAACCTTGAAATCGCCTCATAACTGGTCTATGCCGGCACTCTTCAGAAGACCTTTCATATTCCTCCACTTTTTAAACGCACTAATACGGGAAGGAAAAATCAGACCTAGGCTTTCGTCGAAGTGATCAGGGGTAGGGTATTATTGAAGTTCGACCTCTGACTCGCTAATGAGTTTTTTGCATTTTGCAACCCCAATTTATGCTGAGCTCACCGAAAATATAGACACCATGTGCCTTCCATCTCTCTAATTGCTTACCAGCGGCCCTGCCTCGTCAAAAAAGAGAGAAAAGGAAAAAGGGAAGAAAGAAAAGAAAGTCGCAAAGCACATAAAGAAGCTAATTGAAAGGTGTTCAAAAACAGCCGAACAGAACTTGACATAAACTTGATCAGTTTTAATATAATAAGTTCATATTCCTCCCAAGGTGGACTTGGCTTCGAGGGAAATTTCATCTCACTTTTGCTTGCCGAATGCGATAGCGCCTCTACGCTTTATCCAGAGAAACTGGAGAGCCATAGACCATTCTACTTAACTTTCTTGGCGCATTTGATGTCCACTTAGACAGGGACACACTAGTTACTGATATCCATACTGTCCTCCTGAGAGTCATCGCAGTTGATTACTCGCCGCTGATCAACAGGCTCTAACAATTCAGGTGATACCGCGACTTGTACCCAGCCACATGAAAAAGCCATGCCTGTCCATTTCTTCCATGTGACGCCGATATTGTGTTTCAGTACTCTGTACTGTTGGTAACTATGCATTATATCAACATTGATATCAGCTAAAAGGGCCACAAAGGTGAATGACCATGATCAGGCAGACTCCGTCCAAACCAATGGACCTCTCATCTCACCGGAAATGCCCCCGAATCAAAAACGGTTGATTTTGGCAGCTAATTACCGTTTGTCATCCCTCCCTCAAGGCCGTCATTTCCCTAGCTACTATCCATATAGCAGCAAACCTCCCATGGTCTCTGAGCCTTGGTGTGATTTTGTTCTTTGAAGTTCCCCTTTTGCTGTGGATCCTCTGGTAGAATGCGGAGGGCCACAGCAACAGTAAGGAAGAGGAGCGCAAAGACTTGTCCTGAACCAAGGAAGAATATGTTCAGGCCTTAAATGCTCTTCAATGAATACATCTCTCATCTTGACCTCAACGCGTGCTGGCGTGCTGGTGTCCTGGCACCCAGCCCACATGCTGCAGGACCTCCGAACCTGCACATGCAAAGTTCATATAAGGTTGGATTAGAGTTCAACTGGAGTTTCAAGTGCTTGCACAACAAACACATATGACCATAGGAAGTGGAAAACAGGGCTTCCCGTCCGCTCAGCCATACTTAAGCCACTTGTTAAGCTCAGCCAATTCACATGGCCACCTTTCAACAGTGCTGCTTCAAAGTTGAGTGCTTCGTGAGCAAGGTGATTTCCAGCACAAGTAAGGGTGAGCCAGTGGATTGGTGGATGAGTTCTGTGCTGAGAGGGTGGAGTATTTATAGCAATGACTAGTCATGAAGAGACTTAAATAAACAGAGATCCTCTTTCAAAGTTTTCTCTCAAATCCGAATTCGATCTCTCATTTCTCTGAAATAGATTTATAGGGGCTACATTTACGGAGTACAATCTGCTGTATTCTCGCAATATGCGTTCCAGCGTGGCTTTTCGCTTATATTGCTTTTTTTTGGAGGCTTGAGGGATCACGCTGTGGCTTCCCATCTGCTGCATCTGCTGTGAATTTCACGGTGCAGAATTGGGCAACCTGGAGTCCTATGAGGCTCTTTCGCAAGGTGAAAGAAGTTCTCTCGCGCCCCTCTTCAAAGTCGTCAACGTCAATTCGAAGAATATTACAAAGCGGAATAAATGGCTTGGAGGCTTCCTTGCATTGAACCACCTTGAGCTCTCAAACTCATACCAGAAACATCTGCAACAATGGCATAAAGATGTTAGAAAGTTCTTTTCCAACCTGGGACATCTTCCCAACACAGACGACTACAGTCTCCATCAACTCTCGTCTATATATTGGAGAAAGGCAAGGCGGTCTGAGGAGACAGAAGTGGAAACTATACAGGACAGGTTCAATTCTCTCACCGTGTATGATATAGCAGTTCAGGGTTTTCACTAATTGTAACCAACATTAACAAACGATTAGCCTCCGCCTTTGGCATTTCTGTCGAAAATGCAATCAACCGAAATTCTACCCCCTGTTGCGAGAGGCCGTATGAGTCTGCAATTTTCTCCGCCTTACAAGAGGGGTGATAGTATTCTACTGGATATCAGAGCGTGCAATCGGAATTGCTGCACCAATTACCTTGAACCCCAATATCTGTGAGCTCAGACCAATTCAGCTCCCACATTGAGCGTCATGCATGCCAATCAAGGAGGGGTCAGTTATCAAGGGCTGCCCCGCATTTGGAACAAGAGTTTGGCTGGTAAATATGGTGTTATCCCCTGGGTTCTGGGTGACTGGCCTTGTTAACAGAGCAACAAGAGTCATGGCTAATACTCAGATGCTTTTGGACTTATCTGACGGTCGGCCCACCGGGCCTTCCTACTCAAGAGACGAACAAAACACCCAATACCACCAATAGCAGTTACTCTTGGAGGGACATCAACAGCGTGGGCCACTGGGCCGAGTTTACTCATGCCCATATCTTGCAACGCTACGGGAACTTGCTTCAGTCTGCTGTGATTTCAAGTGAGCCGATGCCGACCTCCCCTCCACAGCCCATCAAAACCGAAGCGATGTTTGCCGTCCGGTTCACCACTTATATCCAAAGTCGGTTGCGTCGTGCGCTGCGAGCTGGGTCCCTGCACCTTGGACCCCAGTCAAACCTAGATCTTACTCCTATCACTGTCGATATAGGTGACGCAGCGCAGATCATTGACAACTTTCGACCAGACATTGCTTCCAAGCAGGAAGCATGCATAATTGCTCACCAAACCGCTGCCCGGGCGACCTGAAAGTATCTTGGAAGTGGGGGTCCAGCTGGATAACAGCATTATCCAAAGAAGATCGCCGGGATTATAAGCAGGTCCTGTTGCAAGTCAATTTTTACATGAAACAACACGATGCGCGGTACAGTTTTGTCTTAACTGATGCTGAGTTGGTACCAATCAAAAGGCTAGATGGGAATGGTAATCTGCTCGTGGCGCCGTTTATACCGTGGAAGGCGGAAGGGCCGGGAAGCTTGACCATTCTGTTGGGACTGTTAAGAGGAACTTTTGGCCAAGAAGGATTGTATCTAGTAATATTTCGTATTTGGCTGGAGACCCTTCTTTTGATCGCCTGCCGGTTAAGCTTGTTAGACATGCTGAAATTCCGAGAAAAAGAAAGGAGCGCGCTTCACTCCGAAACCTTTGACACACTCAGTTTCCTCCTTAATCCAGCAGCGTTCCCTTTCTCCAATGAATGTACTGTTTGGGTAAGTAATGGCAACATCAAAATCAATCCAAAGAACCCTCTCGGACCCAGGAACAATGAGGATGTTCTTGGTGTAAGGATCAATGTGTTCAATAAAGGCTGAATGGATGTGCTCGATGCCTTTGATTGCCTTGTCCATACGCTCTTTGCTATAGGTGACACAGTTCATCGGCGTGGAATGTGGTAGGTACCCAATCAGGATCGCGCTTGGATGGCCACTATCATGCTGAAAGGCGCTGAGGTGAGGTGCAAAGTTTGCTGGGTCTACCTCTAGCATAAACCCATAAAAATTTGGCACATAGCCACCGTCACATATACCAAAGCGTTTTAGCCTGCAATAGGCCCTAATCTCGGGGCGAGAGCGGTTCAAGTCACGGACGCGGTCACTGGCATATCCGGGATCTCCAGTATTGTGGAACTAGTTCAAAGTCAGAAATGGGTATAGGTTCTGAGCCTTGGAAATCATGCAATGAAAGATCACCTTACAACTTTCAGCACGCGTGGCTTCCCACGGTAATCGACCTGAAATATTGAGGATACTTCTGAAGCCTTGGAGCAACTTGACAAAAGTCATATCTGCGGGGTCAATTTTGATCTCGAAGGCGGCGTCCAGTCCCGTCTCACTTCGGTATATGGTCTCTTCTGGGCCGATCGCCAAGACAGACACACACGGGTAGAGACTGGCTGCTGCTGAAGCAGAATGTAAGCCGCAGATGGAAAGATGTGATAAGAATCAGACGGCTTCAAAAGAAAGCACTGCCCTGTTGCTGAGGAAATGGCGACCAAAACTGGTCACATGATCTGGTAAAAAATATAGCTCTGCCCTTGTTTCGTTGCCGTAAGCTTTGATCGGGTAGGCTCTGAGTCTCGAAAGACCACTCGCGGAAACGGTTTTGCCATGGCAATCATAGTGACATACTTTTCTTAATGTATGGTTGCTGGCGCAAAGATCGAAATCTGGGGAGGCGACGGGAAGCTTGAACTCCAGTAGGTCAATTCCAATATCTAACCCGTCCATCATTGGATGGTCGATCGAGTCAGAGATGAACCTCGGATGATCCCATTTCCCGATCGGGTGGGCCTAACCCAGAATTAGTTAGAGAAACGCCATGCCAGATGTGGCTAGCGTAGATGCTGCACCTGCAGAAATCACAACATCCCGCGTTGTCATCGCATGAACATTGAGCAGCTTCAGTCTGTCAAGATCACTGGCGGAGGAGTCTGCAGCTATTCCACTGGCTACTCTAGAAGATATAGTGATCCTGTGAGAATGGCGGGATCACATGCAGTGTCTACTGAGCATAGTCAGAGTGATTGGTGGTTTGCAGTACCGCTGTTGCTGCCCTTTCAAGCATTCTACTCAAGATGCACCTTGCGGTCAATATCCTTGGCTGCTTTGCATAGGATCCAATCTGCTGAAAGAGAACTGGAATCCTGGCAAATACGAGTCTGCTTTTCAAAGGCTCCGAAAATGCTAGGCACGCAAGTTGGAAGGAGAAATGTCTGCAAAATCTCAGATCAACAAAGCATTCTCTTCACGAACAAGGATGATAGAACAGAAATGGAGAGCAGAATGTTGGCGGAACTAGAAACAATCTGCTCTTCTGGATTCTTGCCACCATAAGGTTTCCTTGGCTCCATGGCATCCTAGTCTCTTGATCTGATCGTCAGGATTTTTTTTTTCGGAGAAATATTCCAGCAAGCATCGATTTCCTGGGAGGATTTTCAATTCATTCTAGGGTGTCATGGCTCTAGGCTTGGGAAATATCTGCCATATTGCCAGAGACCCAAGTTCTAACCACAAGGTCCTCAGATATGGTTTCACTGTTTTTCCTTGGGAAAAACACCCTTGACCGGGTTTCTTCCCGCGGCTACATGGTACACTCGCCTTCACAAGCAACACTCATCAAGGCCTTTTCTTTCCTTTCCTTTTCTTTCTTTATTTTTCTATTTATTTGTTTTGGGTTCCATGTCCTCCAAGTTCTCAGAAAATCCTTGGAGATCCTGAGGAAGGTGAAAGATCAAAATATCTGCTCATTATTCTCTGGTTCCTGATTTGCGGGTCGCTCTGTCATTAAGCATGTGAATTTCAGTGATGATACAATACGAAGTGACATTCTCTTGAGGCATTGTGTGCTCCATGCGCTGACCCATGTACTACTTGCATGTGGATCTCACCCTGCGCTCGCATTCCGGAAGATTTGGTGGTTCTTCAATAGCGGCTATCCGAGTGATTTTTACCTTGGTAGCCCCTTGACGCCTTTATGACATGTACTTGACAAGTATAAATATACGCTCATTCCGTATGGTGGGCAACTTGAGCGCGGCATCATCTCTGTTGCGCAAAAGGTTGCTCTCCATCACTTAGTTCTGCAAACCTCCTACTGCTTTCTGACCTGTCCTTTTCTATTAAACATGTTTGCAACGGCTATTGTTGCCGTCCTGCTTGCAGCGGCTAGCTCTGCGTTCCCGCACGCCGCTCGTGAAGCATCGAAGGATGACGCGAATGTCAGCGTTCAGCTTAGCGCTGTTGGAAACACTATGGTAAAAGCTGTTGTGACCAACAGAGGCGACGAGGCAATATCTGTTTTGAGGCTGAATAGTGTACTCGACTCTTTCCCATGTCGCAGGGTTGATGTGTATAAAGAAGGTAACGAATTGTGACACGCTTTAATACCACACATATCTGACATGCTACTAGGGAAGAAGATGGAATTTGAGGGACTCCTTGCTCATCATGATATGCAAAACTTACCCGATGACGTCTTCGCCACTTTGAATCCAGGTGACTTCGCAGAAAATACCTTTGACATCGCTGAGACGGTGGATCTATCAGCGGGTGGCCCTGTCACAGTCTTATCTGAGGGAGTCTTTTTACTAGCTCGCTCTGACAGTACAAGCATTTCGGGGATGGTTCAATATCGCTCTAATGAACTCAAGATAGACGTAGATGGTGTGCTTGCTGCTAAAGTTGAGAGTGCCGGGGGTTTGCGAAGACGGAACCTAGACAAACGAACTTCATTCTACTTGGATACTTGCACCCCAGCGGCGATGAAAAATCTTACAGCTCTGTTAAGAAGTACAACTGATTATGCTGATGCTGGTGCTCGAGCAGCGACCAATGGTTCCCTGGCCACTTTCGAAACATTTTTCAAGAAGACTGATCTGCGAACCCGTCGACCTGTTGCCAGCCGATTCCGAGCTATCTCCAACGAAACCAGCATCATAGATGGGGGTATTGTCCGACTCACATGCTCAGATGACTTCTGCAAAGGCACAATCAACGCAATCGCCGACTCATGGATTAGCTTTATCACAATCTGCCCTCGCTTCTTTTGGGCCTACCCTCCTACTTCTCCGGAATGCCATGCCACCGATCAGACATCCATTCTTCTCCATGAAATGACCCACATGCGCCACGTTTACTCCCCAGGAACTAACGACTTTGCCTATGGATACGACAATGTCACCAAACTCCCTGCCGATCAGGCGATCAATAATGCTGACACTTTTGCTATCTACGCTGCCGGTAAGTTTTTTTTTTTTGGTTTTTCGTTCCTTTATCCAATAGCCAGTTCCATACCCGGGCTCATATATTTCCACAGATTCCTACCGTGGATGTTGAACGGGAAAGTGATAGGTACGTGTCGCCGCTGTATGCCCACAAGTCTTTTGCGCCGACACTTGGGGGGAAAGTCTCTCTAAGACCGCATAGGAGAAACCCAATTTCCTTATTCGCCCATTAGGCGTAGCGTGGACCAGGACATTGTCATTGAAATCGCCGAGGATTGTATTGTTCAAGCACTTATCAATCCCTACCTTCTCTTCGCAATAGATACAAAATCCCTAAGAGTGGTGTTCAATGAGATTCTCTCTCTATTTCATCTAGATTTACAAGCTTTAACACCATACTCCGTACTTAAAAAAAAAGGAATAAAAACTACTTTCAAAATCCTTCTCTTTTGAATGCTACACGGGGTACTAGAGCGAGGAATCAGGTAGTGCCTTGTCTAGCTTGGTGATTCGTTGAGTATGGTGAAGTGCTCAAGGTATGGAGAGTATAGAGAGTGTGAGCCAAGCAGTAGCAATAACTAGTTAGTTAGGTAGTTGTGGGACTAATGAACATCAAAGCAAATTAGGGGTAGCCACAGTAATGAAGCTCATAGTGCACAGGCCGCTCGGGCAGCTATAAGAGATCATGGTAGCACAATAGTATAGTTAATAATGAAGGTAGTAAACTAATCAATACATCACTAAAGATGATGAAGAGATTGACTAGTGCAGGCTGTATAAGTTGGTTAAAGGAGAGGGTTGAGCCTCATGCCAGAACAACAAACTTTGTTCGGAGATTCCGGAATTCCCTGCTACAGTGCTTCATAGTCTGCAAGTAGATACACTGCCAACATATCATGACCTTTTTAAGGACCAGCCGCATCAACCTGTTGAAGGCCTCTAACAGACGCAGTATCCATATGTTGGAGAACCCCGTTGCTGATCACAGGCACAAGGCTTCTTCGCGCCACAATATACTACCTGTCCTCTACCACACTGTCTGGAGGAGCGGCATCTCTCTTTATAAACATCAAATCCAGACTAGTCAGTATATAGTACTCTACAAAGAGGGTTCTTCAATTCAAGGATAAAGCTAAGGACAACAAGAGGAGAAAATGGATCGGATGCACATACTCTTTACGCCATTGCAGTAAGCAGTGGTGTGAAGACCACGTGGTTGTGGTGCTTCCTGGTTGGAGCTCACACTCGAATCTTCGACATCTGTGTTAGGAAGGGTTTATTGTTAGCAAAAAAAAAATTTAATTTTATTTCTGTCTATTCCAAGGCAGGGCTTTGTTTGATTTAAAGTACAGGTATCTTAACTTACCAGCTTGAGAAATGTCCGCCGTGTCCCTTTCAGCATGGACCTGTGCTGCCAGTGCCCCCAGGGGGAGCAAGAGAAGGTAGGGAAGTAGCTTCATCTTTTTTTTTCTGATGCTGGGTTGCTGGGACAGGAGTTCTGAGGCAGGTTTTAAAGATATTCAGAAGAGAGAATGGGAGTGGGAGGAGGGAGAAGTGAGTGGTCTTTATATAGCTGGATGGGCGAGCAACCTACATCAGAGCTTGGATTACATGGTTGCCCTAAAGAAGGAAGGGTTGGCGGTGGCATCTCAGTGCAGAGTGAGTTCACTGGAGTGTTTCTTTTTTTGAAGTCTGGCAGATAGCTGATGATTTGTTAGAGTTTCCAATGTTCCAAGTGTTACTGAGTCTTAAGACAGAGCCTGGACAACATGCGAAGAGAAAGCAAAACTTGGTACTAAGAAAGTATTAGAATTTGGATGGGGTTAGCTTTCAAGCACAGAGATATGCTGTACTCCGTACTCCATACAGAGTAAAAACAAAAAAGACGCATTGCATTCTGTGGCTTTCTACAGCCTAAGGGAAAGAGATCATTCAACCAGGCCTATATGTGCATCGCACAAGTTATACTCCCACTCGTCACGTCGCAAAGATTGATTGTGGCTGTTTTTATGTTTGGCCTCACACCATCCCAACAAAAGGCTGGTTGACAGCCGTTTCATTTCAGATATGTTTCAGCTCACAGCTTTTGTTAATCTCTCCAATCCAAACTAACTTCCTGATCATCAGCAAATTTTGGTGGGGACCCCTACGCCTCCCACAAACTATAGTCTGATTTTGCCTTCCATGGACAGTCTTAGCGCAGAAGAATGCCAATACACAGTCTAGGTCATTGGGGAACACCATGCAGAGTGTATAAAGAAGCTTTGCTATGGAGGGGAATAGGGTAGGTGCCTGCCTACCAGATGGTGGGCGACACAGCTGAGGCTGCTGCTGGTGGGAGTGTGAGGTATGGAATAATGACTGCACCGGCTCCGAGAGAGAAGTTGATGCAGGAGTAGATAAGAGAATTGGAGGATGAGTTGAACTCTGAACTTAACACGATAAAGCTTCCAAGACGGAGAAACGGCTTTGAAACTGGGAAACCAACACCGCATCAGTACTACGCAACACTAGAGGAGATACAGAGATAAGAAAATGAAGCACTGGCATCAAGAGTTAACTGAATGGAAAAAGCACCACATGCCATTGCGGGAAAACAACTCAAGAGTGGAGATGTTACATTACCCACATGGCAGCCACCACAGCGGAAGCGAGACACTCAAAGAGAACACAGATAAGTGGTTAAAGGTATTTAGCACCTTTGCTCAGATATCGAGACTAGACTGATTGCTGGTACCTGGTCGCCGGGACAGGACAGAATTTTCCCAGAACCTAGAACCCATTCTGGGGCTTGCAATCCTATTCCCATTCCAATCTACAAAGTGGCTTTCCAATTCAATTGAGATTGAGAGATTTCAGATTCCATCCCGATACCCAGTGCCAATCAGCATATTCCTTACTGGCCTCGGGCCAACCCTGGGCCACCACTTCATATGTTCCAGCCCTTACCTGTCTGCCTCCCTCATCTGCTATGCTCAGAGATCACCATGGGCTGACTAGTCCTCAATCATCAGCGAATACTAGCTGTTGAGCGTTTTCTTTTTTCCTGTTTCGCGAGCTCTTCGGAAAAAAAAAAGCGCGCAGTTTTTTAGGCGAGTTAATTTCTCCAAGATTTCATTCAAATGAAGAGTCCGGCTTCCAGCAAGTACATACGACCACAGGAAGTAGAAAATAGGGCTTCCCGTCCGCTCAGCCGTACTCAAGCTACTTGCCGGCCGGCTAGTAGTTGGGTGGGTGACCACCAGCGAATCCCGGCTGTTGTATGTTCCTCAGACTTTTTTTGACAGCATGACCGATGATATAAATAATGAATGCTCAGAACTAATTTGGTTTTGCTGTCCACGGAGCTCGAACAGAGATATGAAGCCAAGTCACTGAAACCAGCTGACCCTTCAGAGCGAGGTAAGTGCTAGTGGCGGCGGTTGGGTGACTCAAAAGGTAGCCGAGTGTGTGTCGAAACCAATGGAAGGCAGTCAAAGATGGTCGAGGGAGATCTATGGAAGTGGGAAGGATGATTGAGAGAAGGTCGAGGGTGATTGGAAGGATCTATGCGCCGGCCTGATCGCGCATTCTTGACTAAAGGCCATTTTGAACTGTATCAACAAGGATGACTCTGTGTTGCTCTTGTTACTTTTCTGGAGTTTTGTTTTTACTTGCTGGTTGGATTGTATGTTAATATGTTGCGGAAGCCTCCATGGTTGTGTTCTGACCGCCTGGGAGTTGATAAAGAGAGAAATATTCGGCGATTAAGGTTTCCTATTCTTGGAAGGGTGTGAATCACAGGAGTATGAAGAGCTGAGCCCGCTTGATATACTCCTTTGTAAAGTGTTTGAGGAATATGTGTGAGGCATAGTGATGATGGCGGGACTGCTTGCTGGAGCCCCTGGCTGCGAGATATCCCTCAGGCGCGATTATCAACATCTTGATCCTTAGATATCAGAAAACAGCCAGTATCGCCAACCTTTCCCCGGGTCTCCGCTCAAAGACTAAGCCAAATAGCGGGTACATTGCGGCCTTTCAACGTCGACGCGTCACATCTTCCCCATTTTCCAGCAGCCCATTGCAATGACGACGCCGCCCGGATTGGCCTGCTCCGCCCTAAATATAGAAGATTTCGCAGGCATTGCCTAGGATGGGCTAATAAACCAGTTTTCAGTTTCGAACGGACAATAGGGTAGGACAGTTTCCAGAAGGCGTTCTGCTCTGAATTATCCAGAACTCCGCAAGACATCGCGCGAATCTCGGCGACAGAGGGTATGTCACTTGGGTTCCGCGCCGATTTAATAACGAAAGGGAAGAGGATAGCGATGAGAGCATGCGGAGCGCAGGATATGCTATGGGTTTTAGGAAGCAGCAGGAACGTTAACATACGAGGGCTTTCTGCCTTTCATAGTTCTTTTTCTTCTTTTCGCTATGCTTTTTCTTGTCGACTGTTTCTTGTTATTTCTGAGTTTGCCCTTTGGATTTATTGTCCGTACGGCTGGCCGTACGTCGACATGGGCGCCCGTTGCTATAGTGGTAGGGATCCGTTTTGTTAATGGCTTTTATCTCAGGTCTGTTTCCACTGCTCCGTATGTCATTCTGATATATTAGCGCGATCGGGGGCTCCTGATATATGTTACATACTTCTTGAGTAAGCCAGTATCCCTTGAACCCTATGTATCCAGGTCACTGACATGATTCCTACCCTCGGCTTTCGTCGCTAGCAGCAGCAGAGGCTGGCACTAGGGAGGTATATGTATAATCCGGCAGAGATTGAACACCTTTTTTTACCTGCTGTGCTGGGTTTGCGTTGTATTCTATTACCGGTTTGTGCTATTTTATCATTTCCGGGAGCTTGAGTTTCAGCTGCTCATTCCCTCAGCCCAGAATCACTGTTCCATTCCTCACAGATATTTGACAATCGCTTGCAGACTTGTAAATTCCTTCAAGGAACGCTCTCCTCCGTGTATTGGACCAGAATCGCTTCGGGTAAGGGTAGGTCTTCGCCCTTCCCAGGCCAACAACAAACGAACCCCGAAAAATTCACTGGTTTCACATCTTCAGGGTGAACGAAACCTTTCGGGCGACCATCATCTTGCGTCGTATCTCTGGAACATCGGAGATGGTAATGGTGTTTGGAATATAGTCTTTGAGCGGGTAAGGGAATTGTACTTTTGAAGACGCTTGAATTCTTTATCAGACAATTTCATCCAACCGTGGCAATTCACAGCCCAGGTGCCATTCTCGCCAATGCTATCTAGCCGAGCGAAGGCACGGCTCTCGTGAGCGATCGGACGTGTGTATGCCTGTTGGCGCGTTGAGAGCGAAGTCCTCTTATAAGCCCAATCGCGGAACTCCTAGTGCTTAAACTAGATACCAATCGGAAATACTGGTCAGTAGGAGCTCAACGGCCGATCAGCACTTCCAACAATCTGCCTGTATTGACGTAAATGGTCACGCCAATCTCCTGGGAAAGCAAGGGAAATGGACCTAGGATATTCAAGGCATATTCACGGCTAGCGATTTTGGCTTGTAAGACCATTTCTTCGGTGCCTTCAGCGATGAATTCCGTATATTTGATGGGCTCAGTATGGTGGACAAAAACGACGCACCATGGGGTGAGATGTTGATTTACGCGTTGGGTCATCCATCGGAAGCTCCAAGAGCCAGGGGCCAATCATAGAGTCATCCATGAGCTGTAACGGATGACAGAACAGTACAGCTGCTCACCCGGAGGGGAAAGAAATTGGTTGGAACGATTGTTGTTCGGCTACACTCCGTAAGTGTCTTTAAAAAGCGAAAGGAGACTAAAGGTGTTGATGGACTGTTATACACATGAGATTTGGGTTGTCAGTCTGACAAAGAGGTCCAGGCACCGCCACGGAGAACGAAGTAAATCTCAGAGATATATAAAATATTTCAGATATATAGCAAAAAAGTTCCAGAATTTTAAGTATTAAAATCAGATTACTACTGATATTCGATATTTTAGAGTCTAATGTTCCCATGAAGACTCTTGATTTGGCCTGATCCACGGAGTAGCCTGAATAAAGACAGCAAGGAATTGGGGAGTGGCTGGTGAGCAACAACTTAGAATATCTAATATTGGTTGAATTTTTTATTTTTTTATTTTTATTTTTTCTTGGGGGTTGGGGTTGGGGGGGAATTTTGGTCTCTTTTTGTGTTTCTGGTCCGCTAGGGATTGCTTTTGCTTCCGGGGGGGGGGGCAAGATAAGCCCCGTCTTCAGTTGCAGTTTTGCGGAAATAATACATGGAGTTTGGATCACAGAAGACCAAACGAGCTCGAGGAGCTTGAGGAAGATAAATACCGTTTCTTTGTACGTAGTACTGACATTGTCTGTTAATAAAGAACAAAGATGTCAAAAGTCATGCAGCATATCTTGCAAGATAAGGGTTGGAGAAGAAGGAGAGGGCAAACATGCAAACTGAACACTGGGTATTTAGTTATTGGAATGGAGAATGGAGAAAGAAAAATGGTTTTCCCGGCTGGACTATCGAAGGCAAATCTCCCGGACACCATAGAGTGCTACCTTGCTTTCAAACAAGCTTCTAAATCTGGTAAGGGTATTTTTTTGGTTAGTGATGCACTGGTATTAGTATCTCTTGACGAACTCTCTGGGCTGACATTCCCTTGAAAATGGGGGATTTTGTCTGGTGCATACTTACTTACTGGACACGCTCTTTACTAATAGAGAGGTTGTCGAGCACCTCAGAACGATGCTCCCAACATAAGATAGTGTGTCTGCTACTTGGCGACAGATTCTCGGCTTCCGCTTGCTCAGGTTTTGACCCGCTGCCCAAGGCCCTCAAGGCTTGCTTTCGGAGGCTGTTGCTGCCTTCTAAAGATCTTTTGACCCCTAGGTTCTTCCGCTGTTGGAACTCAAGCCGCGTCACCCGGTCATGAATCGCATCACAATCTACACCGAGATGCCCACCTAAGGCTACGACAGCATTTCATGGGTTCGATGCGATGGCAGAAAAATTATGAGATTGAGCCAATCGTATGACTTCACCCCCGAGATTGTAATGTTTGATAAGAGGGCAATTCTACAGGTTTTGGGAGGGGTTGTTCGGTATACTTGTCGTATGACGGCAAGAAAAGAATTCGTTGGCGAAGGTGTAGGACTCTTTAGTTGCTGTTGATGATCTCCATATTTTCTAGTCTTACTTTAAACCCTGAAAATTCCATGGATAGTGTGTCAAGTCGCTACTCGACAGTCTGAAATCGTGCATCCATCGCAACAAATCGACTGTCGATGGCCAGAAAGTGTCCATCTGCCCTCGCAAGCCGTCCATGGATGGTCCTAAATTCCTGTCTCAAATATGAATCTTGCAAGTCGCTGAAAGCAGCCCTGACGGCCGATCGAACTTCACGCTCCATTTTGCTTTCTTTCCCCTTACCGTCTGAGATGGCTTTCCACGAAAAGGGAGACTGGGGAAAGAGCTTCAAATCTTTCTAGAATCTGTGAACTGCTATAGATAATTCATTGTGAGATTCTTCAAGGCTGTATGCGCGCTCTAACTATCTTGTTAGAGAGAGATAGAACAAAGGCGTGGTCTGATGCTCAGGATTTTAAAAATGGTTGATGGTTTCTTTGACGTTGAGGATGTTTTGAAAGGGTGATGTTGTTCAGGCAGGCAACCTTCCGCCCGCACCGGGGCTGCCCATGTGATGCTTCTTCTTTGGCCCCCGCTCTGGGGATGGGGTCAAGCAGTGAGCACTGACGATAAAAAGGCTGCCCAGCGAGTTTTGGAAGAGTACGCGGGCGGTAGAGCAGTTAATCAGTCAGGTAGTTCTGCTATCGGGTGCGATGGTTCTTATCTGTCTACTGGAAAGATAGCTGTCGCCTACTGAGGGTAAGATAGACATCAACAATCGACTTTTGCTTGGTTGATCGGAGTGTTGAGAGCGATACAAAGCAGATGGAGTGACTGCTGGCGACGAAGCTGTAGTTTACATGTACTGAGACAGAGATGAGACTCCTGGTTTTCTGTCCAGGTCACCAGAACAACTCCTGGTGACTAGCTGAACGTACTCAAAGAGTGTCATCTTCAAGCAAGATTTAGTGACTACATAGTGTCTAACAGCTAACTGGGTAATGTACGAGGTAGATCAGGGGAGCAAATCCGCAAAGGATTATGTATCAATTGTTTGAAAGTATCATTTTAAGTCCATGAGTGTGAAAATGTATCCCCACTGCATCTGGAGACTCTCCTCAGACCCTTGATCTCACTCCCTTCGATCCAGGGATCACCTTCGGGGTCCCTGACGACAAGAACAGGCGATACACCGCGCCAACCCAGCCGAAGAGGGGCATGCTGCAATGAACTTGTCTCTCGAAGTATCCCCGGACCACATGTCACATAAAGCAGTGCATCGATGCCGCAGTCCCGGCGAGGATCAAGACAGGTTGACATTTTGCGACATGTCTTGGCGCGATGCTCTGGCGTGGCGACTTGGGGTGATGCTTTCTGATAAGCATGACGATGACGATCGTGGGTGGGTTTGGGTGGATGATGCCAGCCAAGAAACGCGGGAGCCATTCTAGATCAACCACTCGAACGGCAAGCTTGGTTTGAAGGTTCTGGGTCTCCCTCGTCGCGACAAAAAAGGAGTCTTCGTGCTTCTAGCTCTTCGAATCCTGCTAAGTTCACGAGAAGGGAAGCTTGGAGTGGGATTTAATGTGACGAGGAGTCTAAACGAACAATGCTATCCTCTTCAGATCCTCAAATCTCAGGGAAGATCCTGCTGGCAGAAAAACCCCCCATCGCGATACTGAGCCTCTGGGAGGTGATTTCAAGGCCGACGCGACGGGGGGCTGCACAACACAGGAGCTCCACACCAGATATTCAGAGAGGGTCCAAAAAAAAAAAAAAAATATCAAATAAAATAAAATAAATCACATTCAGAATAGCTATTCACCCATTGATGATTGTGTATTGAAAAGAGATAGCGTATCGTGGAAATCAAGTTAAATAGAGTAGATGAGTCAAGTATCGCAGGCTCTTCTTCTTAACGCCATCAAGTCGACGAAAACGTACTCCGTACATACATTTTCCATCACAAACATCATGAACCATCGGAGAAGAAGGGATGTTTCCGGCCAATGCGTCTCTCAGCCATGCCACCAAACCATACCCGATTAATTGAGTCTTACCTTGGCGCCGGCGAGTCAAACCCAAAGAGACGAATGGTGGCAGGTGACCGGTTTCTCTCGAAAGAACGTTTGGGGATCAGAAGCAGCCGGAGATGGCGATGCGAGCAGGAACGGGAACAGCATCGCGAGCCCCCGGGATCGAAAACCGAGTTGCGATCTTTTGCTTGGCCCCAGAGGGAACAAAACCAAAAAAGACAGAACGGCCTCGCTTAGACATGACACAACAGCCAGGCCTGCTGATGGTAACGCGCCAAAAAAAATAAAAAATAAAAAAATAAAAAAATAAAAAAATAAAAACAGCTAGCGAAAAGAGCAGAGAGCGCAACCGGGGGTGGTTGATCTTGGGGCAGCGCCGGCGTCCCTATAAAGAGGGCCCCCTTGCCCCGCTGCCGCGCTCTGCCCACACCCTTTCCCTTGCCAACTTCCTCCTCGTCCACAACAACATTGCCTCGCACAACCACCCTCATCGTGTTTCTATCTCTTTTCAATCGTGTTCTGCAGTCTCTCATCAACGCCGTTCAACAGTCCGCTGAAATCAATTCATCGCCATGCCTCCAAAGAAAGCTGCCGCCTCTGGCACCAAGACCGCCACCCATGCTTCATACAAAGGTAGGAGTTGCCTCCCATCGTCCCTTTTTCCCACTGATCCTCCACCGCAGCCACTTCTCATCGACTACTCGCCTGCATGGCCGTGATCGCGTGCTCTTGCTGATTCGTTTGATACAGATATGATCAAGGATGCCATCATCAGTGTGAGTAGATCAGCTTCGCGCCTGTTGTGTGTTGGGGCGAACGACTGCCGGATGGGTCCGGTCGTCCCATGACCACCCACACACACACCCAAGCTACGACCATCACCATCCCGGTGTCGCGTCATTCTTTCTTGCTTGTATCTTGCTAACTGGGCTCCCTCTACAGCTCAAGGACCGCACCGGAAGCAGGTATGTCCCGTTTTGGTTGTCCCCTCACCGCGTTCTCGCCGGCGCTTCGCTGGCGCTGGCCCCGACCGTGACGTGTCATCGCAACAACCTTGTTTCATGATCAAGACTGGACCTTGCTGACTTGCTTTCTTTTTCTTCCTTGATTTACAGCCGTCAAGCACTTAAGAAATATGTGCGTAATAACAACAACATCAGCTATGCCTCACAGGGTGCTTTTGATGTCCAGTTCAACCGCGCCCTTAAGGCTGGTGTGGAGAAGGGCGAGTTCCTGCAGCCAAAGGGTATGTCAACCTCTCTCCAAATCGACCCGAAATCTTTTTTTTTCTTTTTTTAATTTGTTACACCTGTTGGCATCTCAATCTTGGCTGTTCCGATGAATCGTTTCCGTGGGGTTTTACTCCTGTTGTCGCCGACGAACGGGTCGCGTGTGGCCAACCTTACTGACGCGTCCCCATATAGGCCCTTCCGGTCCCGTGAAGCTTGCGAAGAAAGAAACCGTCAAACCAGCTGCCAAACCCGCCAAGGTACGCGTCTTGTTATGAAAAATGACTTGGTCGTTCCCGTCTCTCCCTGCTGAATTTACACCACTGACGCTTTTCATATAGAAACCTGCCGCTGCTAAAGCCGCCACCAAGAAGACCACCACCACCAAAAAGGCTGCTGAGAAGGCAGAGAAGGTAGAGAAAGCAGAGAAGCCCGAGAAGGCCACCAAGAAAGCTGCTCCCAAGAAGACCGCCGCGGCGAAGACCAAGGCCAATGTTGCCAAGCAGCGCAAAGCCCCAACTGCTGTAGGTTCCTCTTTGCTTTACCCGGTGATCGTTAGCAACTTGTCTAACGCTCCCACCAATAGGCTCCGGCAGTGGTTGATGCTCCCAAGGTCATTGGCAGGACGAAGTCTGGACGTGTGACCAAGTCCACCGGCAAATCGGCGCCTGCGACAACGAAGAAGGCCACACCCAAAAAGAAGAAGGTTACAGAGAAGAAGACGCCATCGAAGAAATCTGAAGCATGAGCTTGATTGAGCTTGCTTTTTTTTTTTCTTTTTTGGTTAATCTCATACGGTGTTCGTCTTCGGTGTCCCTGCACTTTCTTTACTCTTTTCAATTGTTTTATTTTACCCCGGGCTTTTCACGACACGACCACATCGACCCTTTATATAGGACCGAGTATCGTTTTCCAACCAACGACGATGTATCCGTATGGGATGAGATTCTTCTTTTTGTGCGCGTGTCAAATGGGAAATGAAACGGCGTCGAGGCGGGTCTAAGGATGGATGGGTTGTGTGCAATTAGTGCTTTGCTCTTTTTTTTTTCTTTCTCGATGTTATGTGTTCCTTTTTTCTCTTTTTTTCCCCCCTCATTACTGGGAATATGGCTTCTATGTTTTATCGTTTTTGAGTCTACGGAGTACATACGAGCAGCAGCAGTAGTAGTAGTGAGAGAAAGGCAAGACATGCATTTCAACGCCGTTGCTTTTCTCCTCGCCGTTTGCTTTGCAAAACGAAATTGTCGCGTCTGCGCCTTCTTATTTCCGGTCCTGCCTTTTGCCTTGCCGTGACCGAGTTTGCTAGTTTCCGTTCTGGGCAGGCACCAAGTCCAACCCCCCTCTCTCCTTTTTTTTTCCTTTTTTTTTGTTGTTTTTTTTTTAAGAATCCATTCCGGGAAGGCGCGAGTTATGCATGTGCACAACACACACGCGACAAGCCACAGCTCCGAGGCTGTGCAACCCCATCAGCGCCAATTTGCTTCTTGGCGTCCCTTGGCCCCGTTGCCTCTCCCAGCTGCTTTGCTCTGGGTATTTATGTGAATATGGAAATTGTAAAACTTCGCTAGTCAGTGAACTGTACTCTTTCTCGCCATTTTGCCGTCAGAAATTGGAAAAAAATAAATAAAAAAAAAAGGATTTTTTTTTTTCTATGATGACTCTGTGGTATCTAACTTGAATGGACGCGTTGCAGGCGAAATGAGATTTGTTCCGTTTTTAGAATTAGCAAAGGGCAGCGAATGTGGCTGGAGACCTCCGACTAGTGCGCGTCCTAGTGGCTTGGCGGTACTCTCCGGGAAGCTTTTCGATCCAGTTGGGCTGACTGTCAACCTCACCCTTGCATTGAGTTGGAACTGCGACTAAAATCAAACAGTCGGCATCCCCCGGCCAGCGACACACATCACCTTCGATCGGCTGTATCGTCTTTTTCCCTTTTTTTTTTTTTTTCCTCTCTTTCACACCCTCTGCCTGCTTTTCCCCCCCTGTTATTCACGGTCACTCGTATCTCAGCCACCTCATCTACTATGGTGTCAAGCACCTCTCCTCGGTCCTGTCCTGCCTACACTCTGTCCCGGAGGTGAGGCTCTTGACTTCTGCAACAGCCCCGGATCGCTTACCCCGGGCTGCTGAGAAGGGGGTTAAAAAAAGAGGAGTGACACAGACGGCTCACGCAGGATCAGTCCTTTTGCTCCTCTACATCGGGTGCTCCGGTTTGCTTTCTGATCGTGAGCAACGTTAGGCGGGTGCTTGTTTGGAGAGGCCGTCGTCATCATGCCCGCCCTCACCACCACCGCTCAAGAAAGTTCAGCCCAACTCCGCCCCCGGACCACCTCTCCTCCCCCAATCTTCAACCCGACGCCCCGGAAGTCCCACGATCGATCGTCGCTGAGTAATGCTTTTGTCTGGGCCAGTGAAGCTAATGGCGAGAATGGCCACGTTGATACTACATCCTCTGAGTTCTTCATGACGAACCTCAAGACGGCCAGCTTCCAGTCACTGCCTCACACGAACAAGTCCGTCGTCTCTTCACACGGGCGCGAGAGGTCCCATTCACGAAATGGAAGCTTGCTCTCACTCGGTGCGGGGGACCGTGGCGAGGTCCATAAGGATCATCATCATCCTCATCATCCTCATCATCATCATCTTCATCATCAACAACAACAACAGCATGCGAGGCATTCACTGGCAAACGGGATCGACGCTCAGGTGGACCGACCCTACAGCGCCGCTTTGTCGAACGGCACATGTGCTCTACCTCCCCCAGCCAGTCCTAAACCCATGTTGAACGGCGATCGCTCGTCGACTGATGAGATATCGACAGAACACACCCCGCCGACCTCCATAGTTCCGACCCCCGTAGCCGAAAACGACGGCGGGTTTGCCCCGTTCCAGCAGACAACAAACCGACGTGCATCCCCCCCACCCACGCTCCAGACCGATTTTGAAAATTCGGCTTCGCCTCCTAGCCCACGAAGCCCTCGTCTCATCCAACGACATACCCTGCAGGTCCCAAGGACGACGTCGGGAAGAAGGAGTGTCCGCGACTCGCTTGCACCCAGCCCTTCCGACGATAATCTTACCTCCAGTGATCGATTTTCCTCCGCCTCCGGTTTCCGAAGGGGATCCCTCAGCCTGGCGCGACGGACCCCAAGATCCATCCAGTCAGATCTTTATCTTGACGAGGGCTCTCCGCAAGATGACGATGCTGTACGGTGGACGAAAGCGATCAAGCACAGAAGAGCCAGCAAGCGGAAGAGGAGAGACGAAGAGGACGAAGATCGGGTTATTGTGGGAACAAAAGTGGACCAGAACCATGTCAACTATGTCACTGCGTATAATATGTTGACAGGAATCCGCTTTACGGTTTCGAGGACGAATGCCAAACTGGACCGTGAGCTAACGGATGCTGATTTTGAAGCTAAGCATAAGTTTTCTTTTGATATGTGTGTTCCTCCCCCTTCCCTCTTTCTTCCCTAGTGACAGTGTTGGTGCTGACCTGGCGATAGAACTGGTAACGAATTGACGCCTTCCGCCAAATATGATTTCAAGTTTAAGGACTATGCCCCGTGGGTGTTTCGCCGTTTGCGGGCAAAATTCCAACTCGATCCGGCTGATTACCTGATGTCACTCACGAGCAAATATATATTATCCGAACTGGGGTCGCCTGGGAAGAGTGGAAGTTTCTTTTACTTTTCTCGCGATTACAAGTATATCATCAAAACTATCCACCACGCCGAACATAAGCTGCTCCGGAGAATACTCCGTGATTACTATCAACATATCGAGAATAACCCGAATACCTTGATCTCACAGTTCTACGGCCTGCATCGCGTCAAGATGGCGTATGGCCGGAAGATTCATTTCGTCGTTATGAATAACCTGTTTCCTCCGCATCGGGATATTCATCAAATGTTCGATCTTAAGGGATCCACAATTGGGAGAGATTTTCGAGAAGAGGACCTGGTGAGCAATCCGAGGGCGACTCTGAAGGACCTTAACTGGCTACGAAGACACCGCCATCTTGAATTGGGCCCGATGAAGCGAGATGTGTTTCTCGCACAGCTACGGAGAGACGTGGCCCTCCTCCAACGTTTAAAAATTATGGACTACTCGTTGCTCGTCGGGATTCATGACGTGGAGAAAGGAAATGAGGAGAAGTTACGAGATAAAACGTTACAGGTGTTTCAGCCTGGTGGGGAGATAATCGAGGAGCAGGAGCAGCAGCAGCAGCAGCAGCAGCAACAGCAGCAGTCGGATGGGCTAATAAGGACCCCGTCGAAGCTCGAAAGTGCACGAAAGGCGAGGGAGTTGCGAGAAATCATCAAGCGAGAGAAGCCGGTTCCAATCGAGCAGGCGACGGCAAAGATGCCCGATGAAATACTCGATGAGCGGAAAAATCGTGTTTTCTATTCGGATGAAGGCGGACTTCAGTCTACGCATGAGAATGGAGATCCTGGGGAAGAGATATATTACCTTGGTGTTATCGACTGTTTGACCCACGTAAGTCCTTGATGTCACTGTGGATGTTTGTTTGTGTTGTCTGTGGTACTGACTTTACATGGGAACATAGTATGGCATGATCAAGAAGATGGAGCACTTTTGGAAGGGCCTTTCTCATAACAAGAATCAGATCTCGCCTATACCTCCAGTCGCCTACGGTGAACGGTTTATCAACTTTATTTCAATCATAACAAGATCAAGGGAAGAAGCTGAGAGAGCCCGGCGCTACCACGATGAAGCTCAAGGCGAATCAGAAATGGATGCTCCTGTCCGGTCCCCCGCTGAGAAGGCGATGGATAGAGCCGAGAAGGAAGCAGTAAAATCTGCAAAGTCTCTTGAAAAGCAGCCTGAGCCTCGAGATCGTATTTTAACTACGATTCGGACCACCGATGGTGAACTGCTGGGCTCAACTGCGCAGGCTACTCAGCTTCCTGTTGTAGAAGAGGTTGGAGAGGGAAGCAGCACTGGCGATAGAAGCGGGAAGAGCGGTATTAACCACAGCGGGCGCTTGCAGGAATTTGCTCCAGAGAACACACTCACCTCTGATCCGCGACGACGAACGTTCCGTACGGCTCTAACGCCACCTGGCCCTCCGCCTGACCGACCACCGCCGCCACCGAAAATCGATGCTTCTCCTCATCGCAACAAGGGAAAGACCGTATTAAGAGATGGCTTGTCATCACGAGATAAAGATCTACCAATGCTTCCTCCTGAATCATATGGATCTCCGTCACCGAATTACACCTAACCCCTAACCTGCATGCTTCAACGGCTATGCGCATCCAGGCTAGAGGGTTTCGAACTTTCTTTTGTTTCTATTTCATATCTGTTCAGGAGCTTTTATATTTGCGCATACCATTGACGACTCTATCTTTGATTTGTATTTTCCCTTTGTCTTCACGTCCCCTCTTAGCGTACATTGTATGCATTGGTTGCCAGTGTTTTCAAAAGAAACAGAAAACAAAAGGTGTGTGTTTTCGAGCAATCAAGCAGCAAGAATGGCCGTAGGATGTTTGGATCTTATAGTTCATGCGAGCGCCTTGTCTCCTGCCCTGTTTGATATCCACCTCTAGACGGGTGGTCCTTATTTTCTTAAGCCCTGTCATGATGTATGGAATTCTGGATTGATCTGATGGGCGAGGGAAAGATCTCGGCTGCATATTGCTTTGTGTTTTTTTCCCTTCATGGGGACTCCCATATGCCACTCTCATTTTCTACTTCCCCCGTTTGCTTCTTTCAGCATTGAACAGTGTGTCTGGAAGGTCTTTTAGATTGTATACATTCGCTGAACAGCGTGCCAGTGGTGTGACCTTTTTTTTTTTTGATATTTGATATCCCACAGCCAACTATTGGCGAATAAATTGCTGTTTTCTTCCTCCCTTGCTGAGTCTTTCATTTGTTGTTTTCTGTTTCGTTTCTTGTCCCTATTGCTTCTGTTCCCTTTTTTGCCCTTTGTGTTACTGATGCGGTGAAGTCAGGTTGAAAAGTGATGATGATATGGAATTATGGGGGGTAGGAGATGGATTCACTGCTCATGGAGATGTATGAAATGTGCAGGTTCTGTCTCTCCCGGTCTTCTGTCCTCTGTTCTGCTCTGGCTGATTTCTTTTTGAAAGGTTGCTTTGCCTGATTGTTAGCGTTGTCATCTCGCCCTTTTTTTTTTCCCCGCTCTCTCCCTCTTTCCAGCTTTTCACTATTTTCTTTACTCTCCGTTTTCCTAGCTACTTAAAGCATGGGAGGCCGTTTGTCCACTTTCTCGGAAATATGTATTTGTACATAAGCAGACATACCTAGCATGCCGGGTGCATTGATACGGGATAGATACAGAGCCATAAAGATCGAGAATTGAGGTTTCTTCTGTGCGTTCCAAACACACATGCATTGTGATGAGGACTACGTTTACAATATATCGCCCAAAACAAAAAAGTCTACGCAAAACTATAAATATAATAACCGAAAGATATGTATTCTTCGCCCAACCCGTCAAAAAGGAAGTGAATTAGAACCCAGCCTCACACAGCTCAAGGTAAAAAGAGCGGGGGGGGCCGGCTCCGTCTCCCTCCAACTCCGCCTTCCAAACATTTTTCCCGACTGACATCGGAGAGCGTGGAAGACAGGGCGAAGAAAAACCACACCGCAGACCAAGGAAGGACGCGGCGTGGTGGTTGTTTTTGATTTATCGCGTCGAATACAGAGCTTAATTCCCCACTCGTCTTCCCGCAACTTACTGACGCCGTGGCGTCGGTTGGGGGGGGAGGAGGGTGAATTTTCAAGGCATTGAAGCTCGCCTTGTGCTCCACCTTGCGTCGCGAACGAGGAATTTCCTTTTTTATTTTTATTGTTTTTGTTAGATGGCACGAGGAAGATGGTAACGTCGGTGGGTTGGAGTTTTGGGAGGGATCTGGGATTGTAGTTTTGTCAGTAAGGCATTGATGGTTAATTTTTTATATTTTAATTTCATTCTCCAAGGACTGGGAGATAGGTTGGGTTATGGTATGAAAATGGCAAAGGACAAAAGTCATATCCGGTTTGAATTCTAACGAAATTCGTCATTAGTAGGAGTTCGGTGCACAAGAAGACCACCATTGCACAGATTCCAACCCATAGCTCCACGAACTCCGGTGAAACTCATTTTCAGGCAAAGAAGGCATTTTGCGAACTTCGTAAGAGATTTGGCCGTGTTCCTGGTGTATTATTCGCCATGTTTGCCAATACGCGATCCATTCCGTCCAGGTCTAATTCTCCTCGTTGCAACATCATCTGGTCATGTTCGTTGGCAACATTTTGGTCTTGCATCTCCTCGTCCTCTTTCGCGTCTTCTGGTGCTTGAAGTTTAGAGGCTAGGATGAGAAGGCGGGTCTCAGCTGTGATCAAAATCTCCAATCGTGGGTCCTTTGTGGCGGCCGATCGGAAGTGAGATGGGATATAACAAATTCCATTCTCCATCTCTCCAAGCAGCTTGATATCCTGGATTATGGCAGGTTTGTACTTGTTGGATGATTCGAGAACGACGTCCGATGGCTGGACGCTGCTCTTCCAGAGGGTTATTAAACTAGGAATTTGCACGTTCTTGTCTCCGTGCCATAGTAGTATTGATTCATCCGCAAGCTTATCCCAACCACGGCTGACCGGGATGACAGATATAGCACCCCTGTAGGAGTGGCTAGAAACAGCAGGGCGTTGAGGAGTGCCTTTAAAGAGGACTTCCTCACGAATGCGACGCGTGGAAGGAGTCATAGGTGCGAATTTAGTTTTGTTTTGTCCGGCGGTCGACGTGGAGTTCGTAGGGTGGGATCTGGATGAGACTTCGGGCGATGTGACTCGGCCTCTTAATGCAAAGGTGCTTAGTTGGTAGGCAGAAAAGGTGGTCGCTGTGGTTGGATTCTGCCGATCGGGACCAGACATTTCCATATCCCATAATCCCCATTCACCGTCGGTTGTCAAGACCATGATGGCTCTGCCGCCAAGAACCCATTTCGCGTCAACTATTCTCTTTCGGTCCATAAGGTTTGCCGATGATTCGTCAAAGTTAGTATATAACGTGAAAAAGCATTTCGCATGGACTTGCTTTGGCCGTGTAGCCGCTGTGGGCCTCCGCCTTTCCGACAGAGTCGATGCTCGTGACGCGGGGGGAAAAAGCTGGTAGAGCTCCAACTTCCCATTTTCAAAGGCGACGAGCAAATGCGTGTGGTGGTCGGAAGGGTACTGGCTTGGGTGAAACGAGATGGACTTCGCGGGCGACTTAAGATACATCTGCTGAACTGGGACGAGATCGTCTGCTGAAAGCTTATATGGGTATGGTGCCTGGATTGGCTGCTTGTCAATCGCGATCTGATAGATTGACAGTTTCCCGGAAGCTTCCATAGAATGGATAGCCAGGAGTAGTTTCCAGGTCCCAGGTGGTTTGGATGGAGTGCTCTGTTTACCGCGAGCCCTACTCTGTGTCTCGGCAGGGATATCAGGTTTTTCGCAGGTCAAAGTCATGGTGATAATGGCAGGATCAACCTGGACGTGTTGTGCTGGAATTGTGAGGGTCTGGAAGTCCCAGAGATAGGGACCGTCGGCGGGAGGAGGTGCAAGAGGCGCGGCAATGAGTCGAATAGAAGAATCCGCGCAGGCTGCAGTAAAAACTATCATACTCGTCAAGACCGGCGGCACCGAATCCACTGGCCGCATGGCGTCGGGAAGAATGCTCGGAATGGACACCTTCCTGACCTTCACTCCCAAGTGTATGTTAAATGACTCGATGATGCTCTGGAACGGCCGTCTAGGATCAATTTCGTCTTCTTCCTCCTCGTACTGGACGGTGGGAACGGCCTCCTTCTGCTGAGCGGGAGGATCGTCTTCTTCGTCCGAGTCTATTATCATAATAACATCATCATTGCCGGCTTTCGCCTTAGACTCCTCTTTTTTGGCATCCTCGCCATTTCCTTCATGGGGTTTGATGCGTCTGCCTCCTCTCCATAGAATGCGTACTCCATTTTCATGTCCGTATATTATTACGGTAGAACCGTTGGGAGCTTGGATAGGGTAGACTTTGGCATCGTAGACGCGATATGGGAACTCGTAGCTATTCAACGGGAGTGTGAACATGCTATCTAGCTTAAGAGAGATTGAGCTTCCTTACCTTAACTGTAAGCCATCGTCCCTCAAGTGGACAAGGGGATCAAACTCGATCTCCTCCATCGTGTGACTCAAATAGAGAGTGGGCGAGTGGCGTTTGTGGCCCTTTCTTTCACAACATGGTAATTCTTTAGTCAAGATGAACAGAAGTTCTCAGAGAAACTGCCAGTGTTCCTGGAGGGTGTTGCGGTGTGATTGACCCCAGCTGTGTTGTTGTTCTCTTGCAAAGCTCCCAAGAGAGATGATTGTAGAAAAATGGTGGAGGATTTTCCGGTCCAAAGCTCCAAACAACGTGACTTTCACCTCAAGCTCACCTCCACCCAAGCAGACACTCCCTCCATGCCGCGTTAATTCCTAATTGCTAATGATGGACATGATTGTGATTCTAGCTACAGAGGCCATGTTGATCTCCGAATTGAAGATTCGTCGATAATGGCCGCAATTCGCTCTCTCGGGCTCCACGAACCCTCAGCCATACCCTATCTCGTCGGAGAGTCGATCATCTTGCAGCATACCCCCGATGATGACAGATTTATATGGAAGACTTGCCATTACGAAGACGAGAACAACACCCCTGTTGAAGAAGAACTCTTTTTAACGGACCATTGTGTCGTTTGGTCTCGTGGAGGGGTCGTCGTACGGTCTTTCGGATTCGATGTTGAGAACGAGAAGGTCGTCCACGCGCTTTTCGCGTATTTCCCCGACGGCGAAAGGACGAATGACACCAAGAAAGGCTCAGGGGATGTCCCAGGCATCGGTACGACAGCCCGAGGCCCTGTGTCGGGGACCGGTAACCTGCGTGGCTTGGGTGGAAGACAGGGAAAGCAGGTAACAATTGAAGAGAAGCTCAACATCGACGGGATTGCAGGTCTCTCCATAGTTGAGGGCAGTGTGAAGAGACCGGTTGCAAGAGCATTGGTTGTAGTGTTACAATCACAAATACACATCTTTTTCCTCTCTGGCGATACCCATGTGATTCCATTGCCGTTTGAGGTGGGCTCGGTTTGGGCAACACCCTGCGGATTGCTCTTCCAACGGAAGGCTTCTGAAGACAATACGCCGCCGGTTCCGCTAGTGCCTCCTAATTCCTTTGTCTCCTCGCAGGTGCTGCATGGAAGACCAAGAACGTCGGGATCGTTTACTCAATCCGCGCGGAGTAGTGCTCGGTTCTCATTAACGCTTTCCCCCTCCCATCCGGCAAAGTGGAACTTGAAGCCGGAGCCAGAGGCTTCCCAGCCAAGAACGTTCTCTCTCTTAGACCCGCACTCCGAGATGGGACTGGTAGCGGTGTCTCCGGGCGCACAACACGCCCGCGCTGCTAAAACCCTTGAAGCTTTGAGTGCTTCAGAGGAAATTCTCTACGTGTCGTCTACAAATGAGTTCCCAGAACTCGCTTCTACAGCGCAAGTAAATGGCCCACTAATATTGGTGGTAACACTCAATGAAACAGCCGGTGTCTATACTATATGGACCGCTCAGCAAAGGGACAAAGGTTCTGCCATCCGCCATAGCCAAAAGAGAAGGTCATCTAGCGGGACGGTTGCTAAACGGAGGAGTTCCTATTTTGACGTAGCTGCTGGGGCTACCACTCCCGGAGGTCGTGGGTCAAACGCTTTGAGAGAAAGTTTTAGTATGCTGAGCCAAGGGCGAAGTGTGTCACACCCACTGAATAACCAAAATACAGATACTCGACTGGAAGACGCAGAAGACCTGGCTTCGCAGCTAGGTCATGACTTTAGTGATATTGGGGTTTCGTGGAAAGCATCGAGGAGAGTTAGCTCTTTACTGGCTCGGAGTGACTTGGGAGGAAATCATGATAGAAACACATTCTCAGATTTGGTGACAGGAAACCAATCGAATATCTCACTGTCTCGTAAGAGAGACTCATTTGCTGGGAGCTCGCGCGCGAGTCTTGGCTACCGCCGTAGAAGCTCGCTACCTCCTGGGAATACTTCCGTGTTCAGCGCTGCGAGCAGTTTTCTCGACGCTCCCGTTGATAAATTTTTGGATGGATTGACCAAGGGAGGCAATTTTGAGGGATTCGATAGCATGGGCCTCGGAGAAAGTGTATCCGGACTGCCAAAGGAAGTTATTCTGTCGAAAGTGGGCAGTTATTCTTCCGGGTTTTCCTCTGTCCAGGGCATTCCACCGTTTGAAAAAGGCCGGAAATTTGAAGTGTTTACCTTGTCATCCTTCTACGAAACTTCTCAGAACGACCCTGATTCGACCCCTTTAGCCGTCTGCATCCTGAACAGGCACTCGAGAAATTTACTAGTGCTTAATTTACAGGTTCGGAGAGCCCAACGATCTTCGCTGAGCTCGAAAAAATCAAAGGCTAAAGCCACCCAAGGCAATCTCTTGCATACTGTCCAACTCAAAGATGTACGACAAGGCTCGAATGTTATTGACTGCCGCAAGCTCGTTGATGGCAGTATTTCTCGAATGATTGTCCTGTCGACCACTATGGATGGCCGGGGCGAGTTGACGTTGCAAGCTCCTTGGAGCACGCTTGTAAAGATCGACCTTCCGTCCAGTATGGTATTACACGATCCTTCTGGAATCTCGTTCGCACGCTCTTCGTTCCACCCGCGGGAGGCAGGTTTGAGGAGAGTTCTCGATGCTAGCGATATCAATTTATGCGCCCTCGATCATCCTAGCAATCGCGGAAAGATAGACATCACTGATAGCCAAAACAGAAGGCATAGACTGCAGATTCAGTTAGAACCTCGGAATCCTCTGGTCAAGCGTGCACTCTCGGTTTGCAGATTCGCGTTGCGACAATCCGAAAAAGCTGGGGATGGGATCCTGGTTTGCTGGTGGGAAGTCTTAAGATGGTTACGGGCGAGGAACGAAGGTGAAAATGACCTAGAATGGACAGCCTTTGTTGTCACACTCTTTTCCATGGCCGTTTATTTTATCGAAGGCAATTTCTCGAAGCCTATTGTAAAGCCAAAGCGAAAAAGAGGCACATTGTTACGTTCAAGTAGTGGGAGCTCTGTTGATCTCGATAGCTGGGACGCGATGTTAGAACGACAATCCGGTTCCTCCGGTGTAGGGCCTTCTTGGATGATGACACCAGCCTGGGGTTGGATCCGTGAGGAACAAGAACGCCGTGAAGACGACGTATTTCGGTCCGAACACCAGTCTAGCCTCTTCTTGACATGCGGGGCAGCTTCAAGAAAGAATGGATATATCCTCCGATGTGCCTCGCTCGCGCGTGAATTTATATCATCCCCTCAAGGAGAAGCTGCTTCTGGTGCTGAAGGCTATTTACCCACTGCTATTTCGCAAGACCCTGGGACACGAAAGACCGCGCTTGGTGCAATACTAGTTGCTCTCCATTTGTTTCGCGAGGAACTAAAGCTGTCGACCATTGATTCTGACTTATCGAACTGCGATTTAGGTCTTATGGTGCCTGTACTAGCCCAGATTGGGGGTTGGTTAGGGTGGAGTTCATGGACATGGGAAGAACATGCGTACTATGGTACCGAAAGTGCAAGTATGGAGAGCTGGCTGTTTGAACAGTCTCAGATATCGAGGCTTGACGTCCCCGAGGAGCCGTTTCCCCCGCCTTCCCTGCTTCAGTTCGTGGAAAATTTCTTGCAGAATAAACCGTCTAGTTTTATGACCCTTATTGATATGGTCTCAAGCTCTGGTGCTAAGCAAGGCAGCGGGAAAATATGGGAACAAGCATTAAGCCTTACCCCTAGAACTCTGGCGATCTCTGGGTTTTTTTCGGAGATCAACTTGCAATCATCGACGGTTGAAAAGACAGCATTGCTGCTTCGATGGGGACTAACATCCTCTGTTATTGACACTCTTCCGATCGGCATTAGCGCCCCATTGCATGAGGCGATAATTCGGTGTGGAGGCGTTGCCACTCCTCGCTGCGGACCATCACTACTAAAGTTGGTCGACAGAAATGACCTTTCCTTGACTATGACAAACGAGCATCTCACCCCCACGATGCCGCGGTTACAAGTTCTACAATCACACGATGCTTTGCGGGACGTGCATCACATCGGTTGCTCAGTTTACGATGGTAGTGGAGTGAATTCCTTTGAAGCTTCTACGGAGGCCGATAGACTTTCGATTACGAAGCTCATTTTCCGTGAAGATAGGCGATACTTCGAAGCCGTCAAAATTCTGAACCAAACGAGAGCTCCAGTTGCAGAATGTCTACAGGAACCAGATTGGTCTGAAGCCGACTTGCTTGAAGCCCAAAAGGAGCTAGTTCAGCTTGTCACTTTGCGAACATTGTCTATTCCAAGTGGACGCGGTTTGATGTCGTTTAGCAGTCGGGTTCCTCTTTCAACTGAAAAGCTTCCAATCCCATCGTTCTCGTTGCAATGCGTCGTCAAACCATCAAATATTACTATTAGCGCCGAAAGAACAGCATTCACCGAAGAAAAGGTTTGCTGGGCTTTCTTTCATAACGGTGCTTCGACCGGTCTTGCCATATCTAAAGCTGCAAAGGGCATTGATACTTCATGGGTCCTATACAATAAACCCGGTGAATTGACAAATAGACACGCGGGCTTCTTACTTGCGTTAGGTCTAAATGGCCACCTCAAGTATTTGGCAAAATGGGTCGCTTTTAAATATCTGACACCTAAGCACACGATGACGTCGGTTGGCCTTCTTTTGGGTCTCTCCGCGTCGTATCTTGGTACGATGGACACCTTGATAACGCGTCTTCTTTCGGTCCACATCACAAGAATGCTTCCACTGGGTGCTGCAGAATTGAACCTTTCACCGTTGACACAAACTACCGGAATTATGGGAATTGGTTTGCTGTACTGCAACTCTCAACACCGCCGTATGAGCGAAATCATGCTCTCAGAGATTGAGAATATGGAGCCAGAGGACACATCAATGTCACAAGAGATGTTGAGGGACGAAGGGTACCGCCTAGCGGCGGGTCTCGCTCTCGGTTTCATTAATCTAGCCAAAGGGAAAGATCTAGGAGGCCTTCGAGACATGCGGATTATCGAGAGACTCCTTGCGCTTGCTGTTGGCACGAAGAAGGTCGATATGGTACATATCCTCGACAAGGCCACAGCAGGCGCTACTGTTGCGCTAGCAATTATCTCTATGAAGTCAAATGACAAGTCTCTTGCAAAACAGATCGATATACCTGATACGATCGCTCAGTTTGACTATGTTCGCCCGGATATATTCTTACTTCGAACATTGGCCCGACATTTGATCATGTGGGATTCGATCAAGCCCAGTCATGACTGGGTCCAAAAGTCTCTACCGAAATCTTACCAGAGGAAATCTCGTCTGATTACAGTCCGTCGATTGAGTACCGACGACATGCCGCTTTTCAACATCATCGCTGGCATCTGCTTCGCTGTGGGCCTTCGATATGCTGGTTCTGCATCCACCGAAGCTCGGGACCTCCTCGTTGCTTTTCTCGACCAATTTATTCGGCTCTGTCGTCTTCCAGCCATTAACTACGACGCGAAGTTAACTCGAAACTCCGTCCGAAATTGCCAAGACACTGTTGCTCTGTCTGCGGCGCTTGTTATGGCTGGAACTGGCGATGTCACCGTTTTCCGCCGTTTGCGATCGCTACATGGACGTGTGGACCCCGATACCCCGTATGGAAGTCATATGGCAGCGCATATGGCCATAGGAGTTCTATTCTTGGGTGGAGGAACGTATACGGTGGGGACGTCCGATCTCGCCGTCGCATCATTACTTTGTGCGTTTTATCCATTGTTTCCCACTACCGTACTAGATAATAAATGCCACCTACAAGCGTTCCGTCATCTCTGGGTTTTAGCTGCTGAGCCCCGATGCTTGATTCCTCGTGATCTCGAGACAGGGCGCGCGATGCAAATTCCTGTGTCGTTGACGCTGAACTCCGGCGAGACAACGACAGCGATGGCACCCTGTCTTCTTCCAGAATTGGCAACAATTGCCAGTGTTAAAGTGCAGAGCCCTGACTACTGGAACCTAACTCTTGATTTTACAACCAACGAGATCTTACGCGACAAATTCCGCCACGGCAATCAATCTATCTACCTGAAGCGCCGAACTACCTACAATGCGGAAAAATCCGCATTCGCGGCCACAATGTCTGCATTGAGCGAACTTCAAGACGTCCCCGTTTCCTCTTCCAAATTAATGGGGGCAACAGGGAACCCGGTCACTCCGGCGTTATATGCACACGGTAAATCCACTGTCGAAGTCAGGATTCCAGTACGCCACCTATGGGAGTGGATATTCAACCTGGGAGCATTCCGGCATCTTGATATGAGTGAGAAGACGTTGGTTTTGCCCCCAAATCCATTTGATCAGCCACTGAAGCCGAGTCCGGGAAGAGAGGATATTGTGCTACCTTCATGGATTCGCCCTACGGTCGTCGAGGCCAGGCTAGCACTGGATAGGACGGTGCGAAACATGATTGCTGCTGCAGCGGGTAGGGGCGCTGGAGCTGACGTGATAAGGGATAGATTGTGGCAGTTACGGTTGCTCTTTGCGTGGGTGGAGGGCATAGAGAGGGCGGCAAAGGCGAAGGATGGGGGTTCTGAGGATGACGAAGATAGGGAGGAGAAAGGGTTGTGGTTGCGGAAAGATGTTATTGAGGATATTAAGTGGAAAATTTGGGCCATTCAGTCGGGTGATGAAGGGGTCCTTGGGAAAGGTTAGATCGGGCAATGTGTGAGAGTGTCAAGGCGGCTGTGATACCCATGAGATCTACATAAGCCTCGCGGTGGATTTGACTCGAGGATGCCGTGATATCCTTTTTTTTAATTACTGACGGGGAAAAATATGGATATTTGGAGGCACGTTTTTGTCCATAAAACGAAGAGTATTGGGGGGGGGGGGGGGGGGGGGTGTTTGTTGTCCACCTGGTGCAGATATACGTGTATCGATATCATGAGAATTTCATCGCAAAGAAAATATGCTTTATGTCACATATCGCTGCGGCTGAGCCTTTTGGTTTTCTGTCCTGCAAGAAGTAATAGTTTGCATATAAGCACGGGCATACAGCCCGGATCACAATGAGAGGTCATTCGGGCATCAGACGTTTACCCTCCCGAATTTATACGGCAATGCATCATTTATGTGTGAATGTTCAGCATTTTGAATCGGGTGGCCTGGGTTGAAACTGGGTACACTGACGGGCTCGAACGAGTCCAAGGCCAGCATTGCAGCACGGGGTGGACGACACAGTAACACAGGTCGGGATGATGCATGATAGCATAAAATAACATTTGTTTAATGAGAATTCTTCAGGTATGAACGTACGAAAAACGAAAAAAAAAAAAAAAAAAAAAAAAAAAAGAAGAGAGAAGATGATGGACAAACAGCATGAACATACATACAGACCGGGTATCTTCAGGCGTCAAGCAATTAACAAACCCAAAATGAAGAATGATGGTTAAATACGCCCACACAGTTAACTCCTCTCCTCCCTCTTTCTCTCTCAGTAAACATACCGACAAGCTTCCATCCCCGCTGTCATACCATTTCCGCCCTTCTCATTCATAACCTCGAGTAACATCGCCATCCCGCTCGCAAGGTGCCACAGGATATGGCAGTGGAACAGCCACACGCCGGGATTGTCCGCCCTCAGTCTCAACACTGCGTGGCCCCTGCGCGGAATCTGCACGGTATCCCGTTCCAGAGCCTTGGAGAAGTCGTACGGTGGGTGTGGCGAGGGATTGAGGTGTGGTTGGTGAGGGTTGTACGAGCCCCAGCCGATGGTGGATTCGAAAAGGGAGAGAATGAAAAACGTGTGGCCGTGCTAGCTTTTCATTAGTTTTCAGATACGTAGCTACAAGGACACCTTAGTGGCCGGGAATGCTTACGAGATGGAACGGGTGAGGACCCTCATCGAGGTTGTTGACGATAAAGTCAATCCAGACCGGTTTGCTGCCAGTGGACAAAGAAAATTGGTTTTCGTCCCAGCTATCACGGTCGAGGGCGATCAGGGGATATGGCGGGTTGGCTTGTGGTCGCCAGGAGGTGTGGTTGAAGTACCCAAAGGGAGAATTTTCGTTTCTGGCCATCCGCGAGATCTTGGTGTACACGACGAACGTCTTATCTGCTTGGGCTGGTAGGGTAGATATTGAAGCTTTGGTAGATGTGACTTGGGCGAGGTCGATGTGTGTGTCTGCTGCTGATGTCCAAGGGTTTAATTTGAAGAGGCTGCGGGTTCCTGCCTTTGACATATCGAACATTGGAAATGTTTGCACTCGAGTGAGCGCTGGGTTTGGGTAATTAAAGCATCTGAGCACGTTAGCTCTGTTAACCTCCTAACGCTCTTTTTAAACTTACTCAGGATCGAGTTCCACGGTAAAAGAGGAGGCTTTCCGCCTCCGTGAAGGTTGGATGACTAGATCCATACGTTGGCCGGGGTATAATATGCCAGCAGATTTCGCCTTTCGCTTTGTTGGCTCGACATCGATACCGCCATCAACTTGGATGACGCTAACGATGCCATGTGCGAAGTGTAGCGTAAAGCCAGCGAGAGAACTGCAGAAATAAATATCAGTAATGAATTAGTATCGAGGAGGCCCTTGAGGGAAGAGGATTACCCAGTATTGACGATTCTGAGTCTATGCGATACTCCAGAGTCCAAATGCAGCTCCGGGGTCGTCAACCCCCTCGTCACACAGTCAAGTGGACGAGCAGGAACAGCCATCGAGCAGTTAAAATGGCCGGCACCATTTACCAAGAGGGAGTCAGGGACTGGCTGGCCAGGGGGTCAGTACGCTCGCATTTTTCGGTGTTAGGCGGGCCTGAGATTACCTCGTTGCCGTAAGAGCCTGGGCGCATATACCATTCTAGCACCTTTTCAGAGGGCCGATGGTACCAGTCGCCGATCAGGAGGAGATGTTCCTTCTCGTAGCCATATCTCACACTGTCCGTATGGATTTGGCGACTTCGCATGCCTCGAATGGCGGGAGCAGCCGGTCGATGGATGATCAGCCCGCCGTACAAGCCATCTCCGCGCTGCAGGTTAGAGTGCGAATGGTACCTGTTTGTTTTTTCCCCCCCCGGCAAAACAGATTAGTATCCCCGAACAAAAAAAAAAAAAAACTAGCTAGGCCCAAGCCGTCGAGGTAAAATACCAAAAGGTCCCCGTCTGGTTTTCGGAGACTTTGAAGTCGTAGACAAAGGAGGCGCCGGGCTCGATGGGACATTGGGTGATGCCGGCAACGCCATCCATGGAATTGGCATCTTATGAAGCCGTGTCAGCAGGCACAGAGTACGTCGTCAGCTCAGTTAACGGCTGAGGGGGTTGCTTATAAGCTCACCTCGCATATGTAGGCCATGCCAGTGGATGGAGAGGCCCTCGTTGGCGAGGCCGTTGGTGACGTTGATGACGAGCCTGTCACCGGCACGCGCTTCAACTGTTGGGCCGGGAAAGCCGCCTGTCGGAGTTAACCGTCAGCAAACCTGGCAACTAACTTAACTTTTCGTGCCCAGCAGGGAGAGCTCTCTGGGTTGGACTGGCATCATCCCTGTCGCATTGACGCTACAGCCACGGCCGCCAAGGGTAGCGCCAAGGGGGCAGTAAACGGGCAGACAAGACTCACCGTTGACGAGATAGAGACGCTTCTTGACGCCATCGGGGCGGCGATAGTCGGAGGTGACGGTCCAGTGCAGCGAGAGCGTGGCCGGCGGGCGGTAGATATGCCTCTCTGGGTGCAGCTCGAAGCGCTGGCTGCGGCCATGGCTCTGAGCGTGCTCGACGGCAACGGCGGGCGGTCGAGAGGGCCCAAGAAGCCGCAAGAATACCAAGACTGCAGCCAAACACAGGATGATTGGCAGAAGCGAGGATGCCGCCGTCCTGTTCGTCGTCGTCGTCGTCGTCGCCGTCGCCGGCTCTGTTCTTGCAGGGAGCGCTGCGACGTCGGTGTGCTGCTGGTGCTGGTGATCGCCATCACCGCTGTCGTTGTCTCCCCTCTTCTGCCTGTCCCTGTTTTTGCTTTTGCTGCTGCTGTTGTTGTTGTTGTTGTCGTCGTCATTATCGCCGTGGTCGTCGTCGCCGTCGTCTTCTCGTCGCGACCACCGCTGCTTGCGACGGCGACTCGCTGGTCTCTCCATCGCACAGCCTGGTCAGACAAGACCCAACCTCAGCCTCTGAGACTTCGCGTCCTGGCCCGTGTAGATGTGTAACTAGTTAGTTACTTCCAGGCGAAGTGAAATACAAAGACACCAGCCGATCAAACCAGGGGAACACCACGCCGCCACAACAACCCAGCGCAACAAGCGTCTGAATTCCACAGCAAAAAGCCCTCTAGAACTCTCTGAGCGAACGCCTGCTGCCGCGCGTCGCTCTCGGTCGAATTGTGAAACCCAAGACCCAACCCTGTCTTGCTCTTCGACTCGTCCACTGACTGGCTTTGAAACTCTGCCGAGCCTCGCTTCCACACGTGTGTGCGTGCCAACCTGCCCATCACTACACGCACGCACTCCGGTTCGCTGCCAGCAGGGAAACCCCACGGATGTGCGGGATGAGCCGATCAGTGTCATGGATCTGAGCTTAAACCGTTCTTTCGAGCTCCATGGTTCCAGACGTTGCGCCCCGTGGATCTTCATATAGGTGCCCGCGGGGCCCCAGGTCTCCGTCATGGCTCTTCCGGACTGCTTCGTCCTCTTTTCCCGCTGCCAGAATGGTGATCGCACGTTCTGCCTCTTCGCCGTCCTCTTGGTTCTTTCCGTGATCCTTGTGTCCCTCGTCGTCTGCAGGTCCAGAATCCCGCTCTCCTCTTCCGACACCATCCAGACCAGCACGGCAGATAAGGCCTGTGCGACTCGTCGGCATACTGGGATGACATCCCATAATCCTGAGAAACAAAGAGTACTGCACAATCAGCATGCGAGGTCGCTCCGTGACAAGCTCCGGCCCTGGACGACCCCGGTGAAGCTGCTTATATATTTCAGCGTCGTACGTTGTGATCTCTTCCCCTGGGGGCGCCCGCGCGCGCCTTCGTTTGCGCCCAATCCTCTCTCTATTGAAATTGGAGGTTTTACAGCTTGGGTGCTAATCTACTCGTCATGAAGCTCTTTATCGCCCTGGCGATCGCTCTCTCCTTGTTCCTTACCGACCCGGGGGAGGCAGAGGAAGACACAGACGGCCGCGAGGAGGCCGCCCGGTCGCTGAAAGATGTCGATCATGTCATCATCTTCATGCAAGAAAACCGATCATGGAATACGGTATTCTTAACCCTTGCCGCCGTTTTTTTAAAATATACATACATATAATAATTTCCCTGGGATCGGCTAACTAATTCATCCATGGAAACCCAGTACTTTGGAACAATGGCGGGCACGAGAGGGTTCCAGGATCCAAATGTCCAGGTCAACCCTGACGGCTTGCCTGTTTGGTTCCAGTCAGTGCTTCCGCGTCCCAACTCGACTTTTCGTCTTTGTACCGTGTCCCTCTGTGAAATGAGTTCTGATCTCCTTAAAGGAAAGTCGATTCCGATCAATCCACCGATACCAAGACCCTCCTCCCATGGCATCTGGGATATCTCGGAGGAAACTGGTCTGAGGCCATCCAGTGTATGGCTGCCGGGAGTAACGGCTACCGCGCAAACCAAGCAGCCCTGAACTACGGGCTAAACAACCAGTGGGTGACAGATAACACCCCATGGAGCTGGGGATACCTGAAAAGGGATGACATTCCGGTTCAATTTGCTCTTGCCGAAGAATGGACGGTGGCAGATATGTATCAAGTAAGTTGCCTGTCATTTCTCTTTCATTGTAGGGAGGTCCGAGTCTGATCCTCAGTTAGCAATCACAAATAACGTCAACGAACCCTAATCGTGTCATGCTGGTGAGCGGTTCCATCAACGCTCCTGGCAGCCCACAGAGCCCGGACGAAGGAGGAGTATATCTAGACAACACCGAAACTCCGGGTGGGTGTCTTTAAAGGCATAAGCACGCGCGCGCACACAGAGAAGCTAACATGCATGTAACACAGGTTGTGAAAAGCCCAATGTAAACTGCTACCCCCTGAAATGGAAAACCATCTTCGAGCTCTACGAAGACGCCGGAGTATCCTGGCAAGTCTACCAGGGCGAAGACAACTTTGACGATAACCCCCTTGCTTGGTTCGAGCAATACCAGAATGCACGGCCTGGTACACCCTTGGCGGACAAGGGCATGGCCTTTCTCGGGCTGGACAAATTTTACAAAGATGCCGCAAAGGGAACATTGCCACAGATCAGCTTTATCGTAGGGCCGAGAGAGCTGTCCGAGCATGCGCCGTATTCGCCCAAGGATGGTGCGTGGCTGCAGGAGAAGGTCGTCGAGGCCGTGACCAAGAGCCCAAAGTACGGTAAGAGCGTGCTGATGATCAGTTTTGACGGTACGTCCCTTCTGTCTCCAGTCCCGGGGCACCAAGAGAGATCCCACTGATCTCCTATGTAGAATCTGGTGGATGGGGCGACCACGTTCCGCCATACCACTCGCCGACAGACACGCCAGGAGAATGGATCGATGACTACTTGGGAGTCTTTGGAAGAATTTTCACCGGTCCTGGCTTCCGCGTGCCGTTCTACATCATCTCCCCCTGGACCCGTGGCGGTCGAGTCCTCACCGAGCACTCAGATCACACTTCACAGATTCTCTTCATCGAAGAATGGCTCACTGCCAAGGGCATCGAGAACATCAAATCGCCCGAGGTGGTCCCCTGGCGAAGAGAACACATGTCGAATCTCGTCAACGCATTTGATTTTGAAAACGCACGTACCCAAACCATTCTATTCCGGATCTGTCTCAGACACGTCGAACTAACTCTATACTTCCAGCCCAACCTCTCCCTCCCTAACCTCCCCAAAGCCGAACTCCCCCACCGCGATGAATCCGGAAACTGGGACGGCAGCGCGTACTGCGAATCCCTCTACCCGGAGACCCGCCCTCCGGTGCCCTACGACTCTCAACCCGATCGCATGCCCACCGACCTCGTCGAAGAAGGTTACAAGGAATGCATCGGCACCCTCACCGAGGGCCGCTTCCTCGTCTTTTCCACCACCGAACAATCACGCCTCCTCCTGCACTCCAACCCCGACGACCTCACCACCACCGACGCCACCAATGCTGATCCCGATTCCGATTCCGATCCCGATCCTGACCTCGACTATAACAGCTTATATCGCAACTCTGACGCCCGCTGGGTCCTCCACTACTACAACAACAATTCCACCTCCTCCACGGACGTCAACACTACCGCCATCAACCAGGACCCTCCATATCTCCTATCTAGCGGCAACCGACGCGTCTGGCTGGGCGAGGAGGGCAAGCTCGTCCCACGCCGTGACGCGGTCGCCATAGATATCGATTTCGTGCGCGGCGAAGGGGAGGACAAGGGCAGGGGTTATTACATCAAGTACCACGATCGAGACGACGGGTATATATCCGTTAATGAGGATGGGGGTGTGCGTGTTGGCGAAGAGAAGACGAAGTTCAAGGTGTTGAGCGTGACGTATCATGATTGAACATACAAAAGAAAAAGAGGAATATGCATGGGCTGGCTCCATACGATCGTTTTACGGAGTATATATATTGACGAATGTTTCACGACGACTGGGGTTCCTGGGAAGGGTTATTTTGTGTGGGAATGGAGACAAGGTAGTAGGGCGCATAATTGGGGGTCAACCGGGGGCCACTTATGGGCAAGGCTGCAAATGGATAGAGGATATTTGCTGATTATTTATTATCATACATTCTTTTTTCTTCCCCATCAAGAAGGGAAGATAAAATTCCAGCACGGCTAAAACCTATTCAGGCATAGTTGAGACTATAAAAATTTAACAGGAAAACAAAAGCCCCCCAGTAGCATCTTCGAACTCGGAACATCTAGACCCAGCAAAGAAGAAAGATGCAAACAAACACGCATGTCAAAGTAATCAAAACACGTCGCAGCGATCCCTCCAGATAAAACTCCCAGAACTCCTTAACCGGTGGGAAAATTAAAAAGAAAAGAAAAGAAAAAAAAAAGAAAGGGGGTTCCGTAGAGATCAACCCAGCAATGCTCCCATGCAGCACTCCTCGCCCAATCCTTAAGCAATACAACGTGCAAAACCAGGACCCTGTTGAAGTGCACACACACACACACACACACACACACACAAAAAGCTCATTTCCCACCAGCAGTAACACTGTTCTTGCCAGCCAGTCCCATGCCCATCTTCTCTCTCTCCGCTTTCTCCTTCTCCATCAGCGCCCTGTCAGCCTTCGTCATTCTCGGCTTTCTCGTCGTCCCCGTACCGGCACGCGAGGCCTTGGGCTTCTCTTTCACTTCTCCATCGCCATCCTTGTCTTTGGAATCCTTATCTTTATTCGCAGCGGCGTCCTTGTCCTTCTTGGCCCGGGAGGAGGTGGTTGTCTTGCCTTCTCCACTTGCCGTGGTACGCGCAGCGCGCCCACGACCGCGCTTCACAGTTCCATCGGCCCTGTAAACACACAAAAAAAAGGAAAAGAAACATATTAGTATCCCGTCAAAAGCAAAAGTAGTGTATAACAAGAGACCAAAAAAAAAAAAAAAAAAAAAAAAATGAAAAATGAAAAAAAAAATGAAAAAAAAGGCAAAGAAGAACTAACCTTTCAACACTGGGCTTCTCTCCCTCCGGCACCAACGGCCCACTATACACAAAGAACCCATCCTTGCACGCCGCAGCCTGCTCTTCCCAGATCAGCTCGCTATCATCCACGAACGGATCATCTCGATCGTAATCCTCCATCTTCCTACGGCGCTTCTTTCCCTCGCCGGGCGCAGCCCCGTCTTTAGCAGCATCGCTCGTCGGGCCTCCCCCCATCCCGGACATGACGATGTCCCCATCAACGTCACTATCCCGATCCACGTCGAGACTAAGATCGTCCTCCGCTCCACTTTCACCTCTGGCGTTCTTCTCGTTCTTCTCCAGCACGGCGCTCGCAGCGGCTAGGCGCGCCCGCCGCTCTCTCTGGGCCGCGATGCGGGGATGCAGGGCGTCGAAGCCGTATTGCTCTTCGGCCAGACGTGCAAAATTGATGACCACGTTGTTCTGGCCTTTTAACGGAACGTGAAGGATGATGTTGGGTACGGTTTTCGCGGCGGGTGTGGAGGAGCTGACGTCGAGGCCGAATACGGCGCTGGTGAGTAGGCCTGAGCCCGACGGGAGAGGCGGTGCTTCCTTCGAACGGGATGGTTTCGGCGACTGCGCACGAGATGCGGGGCCATTGGAACTGCCTGTGGGTCTGTCTTTCTTTGTAGGAGTTGGCGGTCTTTGGATTGTTGACGAGGTAGACGTGGCTTCTTTATCGATGTCCATGGGAACGAGCTCCTGAAGCCTCGCAGGGCCTTGTGAGCGTTGTTCGGCCTGCTTCAGCTTGTCACTACTGGGTCGAGATGATGAGCTCTGTTGTGGGTTGACTACCATTGCTGGCGTGGACGGGAAGGATGAAGGAGCGGCAACGGGCTCAGGGGGGTCAATGATGCTGGAGATAGCGGGAGAGGCGCTGGCACGGAACATGTTGCGCGGAGGGGTTGTGTTGGAGGGTGGAGGAGGTGGAGTGCCGAAAGTGTTGCTCCTTTGCATTGTAGACGAACCGCTGACGATTGGCGGGGTTGTAGAGGCTGGAGCTGATGCAGGAGAGTAGCTCTCGATCGACGAGCGAACGGGGTCATAATGCTGGCCACTAATGCGCTGCTGTTGCTGTTGCTGCTGTGGTGGCGGAGGCGGTGCGGAGAATGATGTGGAGGTGGACTGCGGCGGGAGGGAGTGGTAGTGCGGACTGGATTCATAGCTTCCACTCTGTGTATTCAGGATAGAGGTCGAACGAGAGGCATTGGACGGCGGAGGCGGAGGAGCAGCGGCGGGGTGTTGGTACTGTTGCTGCTGCTGCTGGGATTGGGATTGCGATTGGGATTGGGATTGGGATTGGGATTGGGATTGAGGTTGGGATTGAGGTTGGGGAGACTGCGGCGCGGAGACATGTTGAGGTGGAGGAGCAGGGGAGGGATCTACGAGGTCGGTGATCTTGGACTGGCGCGGGGCGGGAGCGGGAGCGGGCTTCACGTGGGGCGGGTGGTCCAGCTTCTGCTTCTTGCGGGAGGAGGTGGTGGTGGTGGAGGGTGCAGCGGACGATGCTGCAGCGCCGGCGGAGGGATTGGCACCCGCCGACTTGTCCGCCTTCGCTCCGCCGCCCTTTGTGCCGGCGGCATTCCGCTGGCGGCGAGGCTTCACGTGAGCTCCCTCCTTGGCGGGATCCTCATCCTTCCTCTTTCGGGATCGCTTGGGCTTGGCGGACTGCTGTGGCTGGTGCTGGCCGTCGGGGATGTGGCTCGTGTCTGTACTTGTGGCTGGTGCGTCCTTCTTCTTGCTGCTCGCGTTTGTCGTCGTCGTCATCGCTGCAGTGGAAGCGGCAGTGGGAGTGGCGGCGGTCTTGCTCGGGAGAGAGGAGGAGAGGGGCTGCTCCGACGGTCTGCTGTCGTCGGGGTGCGAGGTCGGGGCGATGTGCGTGCTGAAGTGGGCGGGTGGCGCGATGCTTTCGCATTCAGATAGCGAGCTGAGGGATTCCGGAGACGACGCGGCAGCAGCAGCAGCAGCAGCAGCGGCAGCGGCAGTGGGAGGGGCAGTGGTGGCAGAAGCAGCGGCAGCAGGCTCTCCTAGATCATGCTGGGCTGGAGTCTCTTCTTTCGCGGGGGTCATAATATTTCCAGATCGGTCAATGGGAAGTCGGAAGGCTAAAATAAATAAATAGATAGAAGAAAAAAATATTTTAAAATATGCAGGATTCGGAGATGTGGGCGCTGTTTCAAAGTGGTCAGGTGGTGATGGTGTTGGTTTATGGTGGTTGATGATGATGATGCTGGAAGTTCACAAATAATTGGTAAGGCAGAAAGGGGCTTTTTGGTGATGTGTTGTTGGCGATGGATTTGGGGTGGAATTTTGGGGGGTGTTTTTGGAAAATCAAAGGGGAAGACGGAATTGTGGGTGGCAAGGAAGCCGAGAAGTGGAAATCTAGATGAGCTGGTTGAGAAGGAGGTTGCAGAGACTAAATTGATGGGCTAGGATGGACGGGCTATAGCAAGAGAGGTGGACGGAAGAGATAAAGAAGAGGAAGAAGAAGAGTGAAGAAGAAGGAGAAGAAGACGGAAAAGAAGCGGAGAAAAAGCTGGAGGATGACACAAAGCCGGATAGACGGAGAGGGGGGATGAGACCGTGGGATAAAGATGGTGGTGGGATGAAAAGGAAGAAGAGGGAAAAGAGGGAAAAGAGGGAAAAGAGGGAAAAAGAGGGAAAAAGAGGAAAAAAAGAAGGAGGAGGAGAAGAAGAAGAAGAAGAAGAAGAAGGAAAAAAGCAGGGCACGAGGCAAAGCAAGCGAGCGAGAGACGAGAAAAAGAGAGCACGAGAGATTAAAGAAGCAAATAACGAATGAGCAGTCAAGGCGCCATTCCGGCCAGCAGAAGCTCAAGCAGGCCCGGCGAGCATCACCCCCAGAGTTAGTCCGTCAGGTCAAGTCCGTCAAGTCAGTCAGTCAGCCAGTCAGTACGGCGTGTACACGCCCAGCTTAGTCCGCCGGAACCTGCTGCGCGCTGGTAATTTACCGCCGTGACAGCCCGGCAGCTGCAAGTCTGATAGTCAAATGGCTGGAGTGGCCGTTTCACCGGTGTTTTGTCGCCGTAACCCCCCTGCAAAAAACATACATCCATTCAAGTCCATGCACGACCATCATGCTGAGCTGTGCCGAGGCCCAGAAGGAGGCTGCTCAGCTGTGGGCAACCACTTGCCTCTGCCCGTCACTCGTGTTCACCGGGCAGCTAGCTCTCCCCAAAAACGCCCAACTCCCCCACTGCCGCCGAGAAGTGAAAACGAAATTGTTGACGGCTTTCCTTTTTCCGTCTGATGGTTTCAGTAGATCGTCGACATGGGTTCGCGTCCCGATCGGGTTTAGCGCATAATCACCCGCACATGGTATGAGCGCTAGTCCTGTTTGGATCTAGCTGCTGTCATTCTGGCGTTTTAGAGTTTTAAGCCGCGGAACCAGACTGTCGGAGACAACACGAAGAGAGAGAGAGAAGAAAAGAGGGAGAGAGACGAAAAAAGAGAGAGAGGAAAAAAGAGAGAGAAAGGAAGAGAGAGAGACAGCAAATATACGCCCTCTCAACATGGCTGTCCGCGGTGAGAGGTTCACCATCGACCTGTCCGACGACGACGACGACGATGATGGCCAACACCCCGTCCCTGCCCTCCACAATTTCGTCGCCGACATCAGGGAACGCGACTCCTCCACCCCTCCCACTCCTCCACAGCTGGCTTCATCGACCGGCACCGGCTCCCCTTCGCACCGAAAGCGAACGAAACCCTCCGCTTTCAAGCGCCAGAGAGCCTCAGACAACACCACTCCGCCGTCTACACGTCAGACAGTCCCCCAAGATGAAAAGAAGTCCATCGACGAGGAGAACAGACGGCGACTGGCCTCGATGTCTACGGCTGAGATCGAAAGAGAACGCGCCGAGTTGATGTCTGCCCTCTCTCCGTCCCTCATCGAGCGCCTACTGAAGAGAGCCAACATCGAGGATGGAGGGAACGAGGCGAATGCCAATTCCAAATCTACAGGAGAACAATACAGACAGGACCGACACCAAGACGACAATCCGTCAAGATCCGTCTCCTTCGATAATCCCCCCGAATCAGACCAACAAAGCAGCTCCGCATCCGCATCCGCACCCCAAGCACCAACCTCTGTCGACGACATACCACCCGGCCACCTGCCAAAGGACCTCTTTCCCGCCTCCCAACCCCCGTTAGGCCCCATCCACTTCCCCAGACCTCCACACCCGCGGGGATCTCCCATGCCAGACCTCGATCCCTCATCGCCGTCATTCCTCGCCGACCTACAGACCCATTACTTTCCAGACACACCCCACGACCCGTCTTCCCTCTCCTGGTTAAAGCCATCCTCCCCCGACGACGCACCTACCTCCGCCTACCACCCAGACAGCACCGCGACGTCTCTCGCCCCGGCATCCCTCCGCTTCTCACTCTCCGGCGCCCTCCTAGCCCCCAAAACCTCGCTCTCCCTCCCCACCACCCTCGGCCTCCATCACCACGCCAAAGACCCCGAGGCAGCCGGATACACGGTCCCCGAACTCGCCATCCTCTCGCGCTCGTCGGTGCCGGCGCAGCGCTGTCTGGCCTGGCAGGTCCTCGGCCGCCTGCTGTACCGCCTGGGAAAGGGTGAATTTGGGGAGAAAGGGAGTAGTCTCGTAGAAGGGCTGTGGAGCGTTATTGAGCGCGAGAAGGTGGTGGCAGGGATGCTGAACGAGGCCGGTGGCGGGGTGGATGCGGATAGAACGGCGTCAGCTGGCGTCGGTGGCATCGGCAGACATGCAAGTGCGCGGGCGTGGGCGACGGAGGGCGTGTGGTTGTGGCGGCAGGGAGGAGGAGGAGATCGCGGGCTGCTGAGAGATGGAGAGATACGGTCAAAGTAAATTGCGAACGTGCTTTAAAACCATAACTGGTTAACTAATAGCTACGACTGAATGAATCATGAAACCTTTCCTTTTTTCTTTTTTTTTTTTTTTTTTTTTTTTTTTCCCTTTCCTCTTGTTCACTCCTCAAGCCTCGGCATTAACATCGGCATCGGCACCTGCTTGCTCGCCTTGTTTTATTCCGTAGTTGGCTATAAACCGACAAATCCCGAGCCATCAGACCAAAACCACCCGTCAGTTCCGGTCGGAATAGTAAATCGATGGCTCTTTGTCCTTCTTAGAATGCCACCCGCGTGAGGATGAAGTGTATTATCTCCAGCTAATTGATTTCTTTTTCTCCGGACAACTCAGTAACCACAATGCCTCGTTTTCTCCCCAACCGCTCCTCTTTCACCTCCCACTCCACCATCCGCCTTCTCTGGGAATCCCTCAACCTCCCTCTCTCAGCCCTCTCATCCATATCTCTCCAGCCAGAAAGCCCTCCAAACGACCGCTTCCTTCCATCCTCCTACAAACTCGACCACCTCGCCCAGGCCTGCATCGCCCTGCCCACGCTCGCCGCCGCACTCCTCCACTCCGCCCGTTCCCACACACAAAATAGCTCCTCCAGCAGTAACATTAATGTCGATAGCAGCAGTAAAGTGCCCACCGTAACCATCTCCGCGCGCGCCGCCGCCCTCTCCTTTGTCTCCGAACGTGTGTACACTCTATCATCCCGCCCGCCACCATCGTCATGGGGTGCTATCTCCGGGCTATACCGCGCCCGCGACGGGGGCTATGTGAGGATCCATGGCTCATTCGTCAACCATCGGCGTGCCCTGGCGAGCATACTAGGTGTGCCTGTATCTGATAGCGGGGAAGTGAACCGCGAAGACGTTGCGAGGGCGATCGGGGACCGGTGGGATGCTGAGGAGCTGGAGAGGGTGGCTTTAGGCGGGGATGCGGTGGTGGTCAAGCTGAGGGGGCCCGGGGAGGAGTGGGAAGGGTGGCCGGTGAGCGAGAAGGTTATCGGCGTCAAGAGATATGCGGTCCCTGAAGAGGAGGAAGGGGGAGATTTGGAGATTAGAGGTCATTTTGGGAGATATACGGGCTCCTCCGTTGGTGGTGGAAGGAGGCCGTTGCAGGGACTGCGGGTGCTGGAATTGAGCCGGGTGATCGCTGCTCCTGTCGCGGCACGCACGCTGGCTGCTCTCGGTGCTGATGTGCTGTGGGTTACGGCGCCGCATCTGCCAGATCTACCAGCTCTGGATATCGATCTGGGTCGAGGCAAAAGGAGTATCCAGCTAGATTTCCGTCAGGAAGAGGATAGGCTGAAGCTCCTCGACCTCGTCCGTGATGCAGACGTGTTCCTTCAGAGCTATCGACCGGGCAGCCTGGAGAAATACGGCTTGGGACCGAAAGACCTCGCTGCCGTGAACCCGGGAATCGTATACGCAAATCTGTCAGCCTACGCGGAACCCAACGACGAACTCAACCAGAATAACCCCTGGGCGACGTTCAGAGGGTTCGACTCCCTGGTGCAGACCTGTTCGGGCATGAACGTCTCCGAGGCAGAGCACTTCGCCGCTGCTTCAACCTCACCCGGCGAAAAGAATGTCCCCAGTGTGCCTGCGCGGGTGCTTCCCTGCCAGGCTCTCGATCACGGAGCAGGATATCTCTTTGCCTCGGGCATTCTCGCCGCTATATACCACCGGGATTTTGTCTCCGACGGATTTGGTGCGTACAAGGTTGACGTTTCTCTTGCCGGCGTCATGAAGTATCTCCAGTCCCTTGGACAGTACGACGGCGCGTCGGGATTCCAAGTAGCAGACCCAGTGCCGCAGCAGTATCCTCTGGGGCCAAAACAAGGACAGAAGACTGGCTGGGCTGAGGATCTGTGGGAGACCAAGCAGAGTGGCTTTGGTGACCTAAGAGCCGTGAAGTATCCCGGCTCAATCGACGGCTGCGAGGTAGGCTGGGATGTGATGCCGAAGAAACTAGGCAGCGATGAGCCGGAATGGCTAGATTAAACTTGCGAATTTTCGTCTAATATTGAATATATGCAGTTCTATATTACATTATCGTCGTATATTCTATACCCGTTTCCCATTATGCCAGGATTGTTCGACCCCTCGATGGCCGAAAAATGATTAGGATATAAATCTCCGGGGAGCGTGGTGCATCCTCGGACATGCAAAAATCCGGGGCTATCAAAATCGACGCACCCTTTTAACCAGTTAGTGGATGCGTGAACGGTATCGTCATGTGCGGTTCTCCATGCTTCTCTGTCGTCTCTCGCGGAAAAACTGGCCCTTCCAGATGATCACCAGAACGCCCGCCACACAGAGGGCGTCCAGAACGGCGAGTCCGGTGAAACACCATCCATACCCGATCTGAACCACAATCTTTTCTACGATCACTGCAGCAATGGCGGCGGCGATATTGCGGACTAATCCCGCCAACGCCACCAGACTGGCGGCTTGAGAAGGGTCGCATTCCGTCTGGAATGATGTACTTGTGACAAACACGATAGCTGTGCCGACGGCGGCTGTTACAGTAGAAAAGATGGGTTTAGCATTCATTTATTAAAAAAAAAAAAAAGAAAGAAAGAAAGAAAAAAGAAAAAAGAAAAAAAAATTGGTGGGAAGGAATGTCGACGTGTTGAACATACCTATCCCGGAGCCAACTAGCCCGGCGCTCGCATGGATGTGATGGCGAGTGAACCACCCGTACATGACCTTCCCAGCGGCAGTGATAATGAAGCCATAGATCTGGAGAGAGATACGCTGTTCAGGTACGACAGTCTTTCCGGATTGCCGTGCTGCTGCGAGGAGTTTGGCCCGGCGATAATCGGAAAATCGGCCGGTGCATACCGAAGCGATGAGAAGTGAGATTCCTAATCACCACACCCAGTAAGCAACGTCCACGGTCAACCATAAACTTAAGCAAGAGCGACGGTCCGGGGGCGCACCAGGGACTAGATACAGGTATCCTACCTCCGAGCTGGAATACCCGTAGTCTTGTTCCCAGACCGCTGGGAAGGTTACGTATATCGCATAGAGTCCTGCGAACGACAGAGCCCCGTTGACAGAGACAATAAAATGAGGTGGGTATCTCAGCAAGCGGATGAATGTCTTTACGGTGGGTCGTGGTGGTCTGGGAAACTGTTGCTGATCCACGACGCACTTTGTCTGAAGGCGTGGCATGGTTAGCCAGCCACTTTTGGCGTAGATTTCACCATTTCCGACCAGGCATCGCAGGGTTTCGGGGAGGAAGAAGATAACCAGGAAGTACAGAGGAGCACATGCGAGGGCTGCAAGAAAAGAACGATGTCAGCGGATCGCCACCTCAGCACAACGATGACTCAAAAGGGAGTTCAGACCGAGAAAGCCGAATAGCCACCTCCATAGTGATTCCGTAGCAAACTGGCCACCGATCAAGGGACCAAGGATAGGCCCTAGTTGAGGGCCCAGCAGGAAGATGGCAAGAGCTGAAGCTCGTTTCGCAGGCTCGATTATATCTGCAACTGTCCCTGCACCTACAGAGGTGACAATACACGAGCCGAACGCCTGAAATATCCGGAGCACGAACAGTCCCCCCACGGTCGCCGGGAGGGATGCAAGAAGGATATTCGCAATCAAGAAACTCCCAAGGGCAAACATATACACGGTCTTGCGCCCTCCGTAGTCGGCGGCAGCAGCACCGAAGAGCGGCTGGAGTGGGGGATGGCCATGGGTCAGCGCACGTTCGCAAAGGCCGCCCTCTCTGCGTCTTCAACCGGGGGGTGACAGGGGGGAGGGGAATAAGGGTGTTATCTAACCGCGATGGCGAACACTGCCATGTACACTGATACGGATGCATTGATCACCGTGACTGACGTATTGAATACGTCCTGGAAGAGGACCAGGGAAGGCAGGTATACGGCGCCGCAGAGCGGACCGAAGAAGCCGACAGCGGTGACAATAGCAAGAATAAACTGCTTTCGTGCAGGTGGGAAGGCAGAATACGGTGCGGGAGGAGGCGGACTGGGAGGAGCAGACAAAGAAGCGGGAGTCGAACCGTCCGACGGCACAGACTTTGCCTCTTCGGTGGTGGTTGAGCCCATGGTTTTTGAGGTAGCTCGACGCTCACTCGGATGATCTGATCGCCGGGGGGGGGGGGGGGGAGGCAAAGCTCAGATGGCAGGACGATTGGCGCTCATGCAGCTGGTGCGAGCGCTGATTGAAATCAGGACGGAAGAGCGAGGGTGGGAAGTATTCATGGACTTCCCAGGCAAAACCAAAGCAAAGACAGTCGAGGGGAGTCTGTCGTCCCCTTCTTTCGTCGCGTCAGGGATTCAATAAAAAAATTAAGAAAAAAAAAAACAAAAACGAAGAGGAAAGACGATCTCGAAAGGTATTTGCAATACGCTATCTATAGAAGTTCTCGTGCATAATGTAACCCGCGCCCTGTCTGGTTTGCATCCGCTAAGGCGGAGCAAAGACAAAACTCAAAAACGCTAAAACTGACAAAGAGCATAATCGAGAACCAGAGAGAAAATGAGAAGGAAAAAGCATGTTTCTCTTCCGCGGCCGGAAAACACCATGATCCCTGCCCTGCCCCGGTTCCCATTGCGCAGGCGACCATGGACATAAGAATTTTTCTGTTCCCTTTTTTCTCTCCACTCGGGATACGAACTGAGTGCGTCTCGGTGCACGGGAGGGCAGGCCAGCCTTTGCCCAAAAAAACAAAGGAAAAAAAAAAAAAAAATAAAAAAAAAAGATTCCCACCGCACCTGCGAGCAGGATCGCCAAGGGGGTTTGGCCGCGGCCAAGGGCGAAATTCGAATCGTATTATTCCCGGGCTGGAGTGGGATCTGCGCATCTCGAAATTGTCACGGGCCGGTCAAGATGCAGGTGTCAAAAACATGGTTTGCGCGCACAAAGGCCGCAAAATACGGCAGATGGAGCACCAGCACCCCTGACCGTCTGCGGACGGAACCTTGAGCACGCTAGCAAGGATGTTCTCCGTAGCGTGGAGGATCTGCAGAGCAGTATGGATGTTTGTACTCCGCATGTCCATATGTACAACGACAGGAAAGGCTGAAGCTCTGGGGCTGGTTGGTGTTGGAAAGAAAAAAAAAAAAAAAAAAGGCAAAAATGCAGCGAATCCCACTCGTTGATTAAAAGTTGGTGTGCGCAACGCCGGCAAAGTTAACTGCAGGCCACCATGTCTTAGCCTTCTCTACAGGGCTGATGTGGCACAAAGACTATCGAAAGACGCATATATGCATTTGGGTTGGTTGTGCAGAACGACGACAGCCTTGTCCGTCTGTCGTATGTACAGAGATATGGATAAAAATAACTATGCATTAACAAACTACGATTACAGTCCTGCTACGACCGTTGGGCGTATCTTCTCGACTTCAACCCGCAGGTTTCTCGGGTAAAGAGGGCCAGCCTGTAGAACGCTCGTGTTAGTTCTCGTCCATTGCATCATGATTTTGATTCAGGCCGCTCACTGGTGTCATTCTACGAGGCCAGGTCGGATCGATCTTCCACCTTAGCGACCGCAGTATCTCTGCCATTGCGATCCTGGCTTCAAACATGGCAAACTTCTGGCCAAGGCATGCCCTGCGACCCCCGTGAAACGAGATGAAGGCTCCCTTGGCGTTCGCTTTTCTGAACGTCACATTGATCTCATCGACTGTGCGACCCCAGCGCTCGGGTTTGAACTCATCGGCGTCGGCGCCCCAGGATTGCTTGTCTCGATTGGTCGCATACGCATTGTAGCCGATGTACGTGCCAGCCGGAAGAGGGATTTTGCCTCCCAGAAGAACAGGCTTGGTCGTACGACGGTTAATCAGCTGGGAGATCGGAGGATACATCCGCAGGGTCTCGTATATGACTGACGTCAAGAACGGAGCCGATTGGAGAACAGAATACGGCAGCTCGTCTTCGCCAAGCGAGAGTACCTCCTCGCGAACTCTTTCCTGGATTTCCTAAAAATAAAATAATAATCATGAAAAAACTCAGTCACCGCAGTGTGCAGACGGGGAACGCGGGCGAGAAGACAACCACGTATCGATTCGCTTACCTGATGCTCACCAAGCAGGAACATCATCGAGACGAGCAGCAGCTGTGGATTCTCGTGGCCGGCCAGAAAGACACTAACCATGTTGTTCCTGAACTGCTTCTCGCTAAGAATTCCCTGCTCAAAGGCCCCAATGACACTGCATCCAACGTTCGAAGTTGACTTGTCCGTATGGGCGTGTTGGTGGCCCCGCTGTACCGTTTGACATAGTTCATTGGCGAACTGTCTTGCCAGCCGGCGGGCTCTCTGGCGGCTGGGAAAGTTAAAATGGTCCAAGAATGGAAAATTCAAAAAGACAGGATCGAAAATCAGAGGCTTGAGCATCATCTGAAATTTGTGGAGAGCCGCATCCTTTTGTTGTAAAGTCTAAGCATGCAAAAAAGGGTTAGGCGCTGGTTTGACACGTAAAGGGGTCGGGCAGAAGTCTAGAACTTTTTCGGTTGGTTTTTTTCTTTGTTGGTTTTTTTTTTTTTTTTTTTTTTTTTTTTTCTTCTCCTTCTTACCTGGAAGCTTGTCCCCAGAAGCCCTTCCGACAAGTTGGCTAGGGTAAACCGTTGGAGGAGCTGAGGCAGCAGAACGGAGCCATGTGGGGATGTCTTCTGCTCCTCCAACAGCAGGCTGATCAGAAGCCGGGAGTTCCGCCAAATCGGACCGGGGTCCTGATCCTGTTGAAGGGGCGGCTGAAGGATCGACCTGTAAAGTTTCCAATTTTCGCCGTGGGAGCTGATGATGTTGTCGCCAGTGTACTCTGCTAGCACACTGTACGGGATCTTCTTCTGGTTTCCGCTCTTTGCATAGGTGTCTTCGTACTTGAAGACCTCGGCAATGTAGGATGGACGCTGCACAAGGATGTTCCACCGGCCGCCAAAGAAGATCTTTGCAGCTCCGTGTTGCTCGAAGAGCGGCTCCAGATAGGTGTGGTAGAGCGCTTCCTGGTCGCCGTCCTTGACCAGAGGCAGCAGCGCATAGTAGAAGGGTATAGCGGGTATATTCCGGGGGAAACTGGCAGGGGGAATGAAGAAGTACACAAGAGCAAGGAAGAGAATGACGGTAATTGCTGCAACCGCCACCAGGGTCACGGATGACAGAGAGGAGAGAAGCCCGGCCATGTTTTTTTGTTTTTTTTTTTGGTTCTTGTTGTTGGGTGGCCCCGGCTTGTGCTGCTTTTAGGATCTGCGAGAAAAAAGAGCGAGGGGGAGATAGAGAGAGAGAGAGACTGTGCAACAGGAATGTCAAATATGCTCTCTTCTCCAAACACCGGGTTCGACGTCAATCAAACCGCTCCCATAAGAATATCTCGAATCTGGGACACGGGAAAATAGCCTGAAAAAACGAGGATGGAAAGGCTGGCAACGGGTCGGTCTCCAACTTAATCAGCCTTCCGCGAGTTAGCCTGTATGAATGATACGGAGTCTCACAGCCACCGGCGGTCCCAATACCAACAAACCCCCACACACCGGGGCAAAGCTAGGCATAGCCTTGAATATTGTATCGAACCCGGTGTCGACAAGAATCTGAAGGAGACCTGGCTCCAATACGAGGTAGGATTGGCTTCATGCAGCCTTCGGAAGGCTGTGAAGCAGGCTCCATCGAGCTGTGGTCCGGTGCAGCAGTTGATCCTTGGCCTGGGTGCCGGTACAAGAATAGATCCCGAAACATGAACGAGATGTTTCCAGTGGTTATATCTCCAGGGCCCTGGGGTGCTTTAAATTGAGCAGATTAATACCCTACAGCACATCCAGGTCAACGCGTGGCCGTCCCCAAAGCTTCATATCCCTTTTTTCGTTGCAAAAGGATACCGCAAGCACTCCTTTCCAGACTCTTCATCTGCATCTCCTTTTTGCATCTAGAACAACAAGTTGGTTGGTTATTACGCGCACTGCCAACATTTGAACACAATACCCTTATCCTCCCAACACACACACACACCCATCTTCTTTTTTTTCTTTTTTTGTGAAGATCCTACAATGCCTACTCTCAACAAAGGAAGCTCAGTATACCATTCGACGTACGCCCTATATTGGCGTGACTCGAATGGCAAACTGTTGGCGGTTGAAGGCAACGGTTCCAAAGAGGTTCGCCAGGCATGGCCACAACTATGGGAGGGACTATCCGCAAGCACCACAGACCGAACGACGACAAAGCTACCGTCCGGCAGACAGATCGACTGCTTCAAAATCGAGTTGGGCTTGCCTATCCTTTCCGACGGTGGACGCCTGGAGTCCGGGGGCCAAACAACACAGATTCGAGAACTCCAGAGAAGTAACGGCCTCACCCTTGGACATGTTTCATCAGAGCAAGGAAACAACTCCACAAACGCAGATCTTCATACATGGTTTGAGGAATTCCTGCTGCTGCGCACCGAATTCACACCGTTCAACGCCATATCGGAATCCAATTGCGAGGCACGACGCATCTCTGTGCAGATATCCGATCTATTTGACGCAAAACTCAGGAACTTGCCCCCCAATGACCAGTGGAGCTCTGGTGGGGGGCGCGAGTATTTTTTGAACCGAGTATATGGGTTCGTCGACAAGGGTCTGCCTGTCATTTTCTGCTTGCCGGCCTTCCCCTGCAAGTCTTCAAACCCACAGAAAGTCGGGGGCACGTATCCTGACGCAGCAGAGTATTATGCCCTGGTGACGATGCTCGAGTTCCTCAGAGCAGTTTCTGCCATTTACAAGCCGGGAGCTATTCTGTGGCTTATCAGTGACGGCCATGTATTTTCCGACTGCAGTAAGTAGAGTAGGGTGTGGGAGAAAGAGAAAAAAGAGAGCTAACGTGATTGGTGAACAGTTGGTGTCGACGACATCAAAGTGGACGAGTATAAGGATCAACTAATGGAAATGTATCACGAGATATGTCCCGATGAGAAGAGCCGTGGGTTCATTCGATTCATGGGATTGAAGGACATCTTCCTCTCCGATCCCGACTTGACAGATCGATTGTCGCCGGCATGGATGGAGACGGTGGCCTTGGCACACCCTGTTGAAACCGTGCTCACAGACGACGCAGAACTTTGCCGGAAGCTGATGACGGATATGTGTGAGCCGGATCGAGATTACCTGCGCAAGCTCATACAGGACCAAGAACCGCATGCACTCCAGCTATACAGGGGTCTTTCGCGGTTCATGCTGGGTGACCTCGGCAGCCACAAGGCACTCACTTCGCTGAGCACGAAACAGCAAAAGAAGCTTTCCAGTAGCGTTGCGACCGAAATGATCCTTGTAAGCCCCCCAACCAAACACGTCTCCCTCAATAATGCAGTGCATAACTAACCTGTTGGGAAGCGGAATCAAGCATACTCAAATCTAGTCGAGCTGCTATTCCCCAACTATGTCCGACTGTCCATCCATGCGTATGTTTTATGGCGCCATTTCCTTTGTTTTTTGTATTTACTTTCTTCTTTGCCCCAGAGCTGATACCCTTGTACAGTCACGATAACCGAGGACCCAAGTTCGGTATCAATCTTTTCCCCAAGACGATGATACGGTCGATCCGTTCCCTAGAGACGCGGCATGAGACTCACTCGTCGTACGACTTCCACTTACCAACACCGTGGCATAATTCGATCATCAAGGTCAATGGCGACGAGTACATGTACGTGGGCAGAGCAGACATCGCGCACGCCGGCTTTGACAGCCCTCAGTTTAGCGGCTCGTGGGTGTCTGGGCCGAACGGGGGACACTTTTCGATAAGCAGCAAGGAGCAGCCTGTGGCAGAGAAGCCAGCCCAGGAAGTATATCCCAAGTCCGGTTTGTTTATGTTTATCCAGTGGGTATGGTTCGGTATCACCAAGCCCTTTTGGACTCTCTGGCAGTGAGCATGAATTTGACGAATTAACGACGACAACGCGGGTGGATGTAAATATGGATGTGAACAGGACAAACAGACCCAAGACATACATAGAGACATAGAGAGGTTTATCTGGAGATATAGTTATGTAGATCGACCCCAAAAAATAAATATATATTTAGCAACTCTTTTTTTTCTTGAGCAAATCCGCGCAAATCACCGCAATGAGGGGGTGTTCGTATGCGCCGACCCATGTCCTGTTGTTCTCGAAAACGGTCGAAATGCACGCAAATCCGCGCCATCGAACGCGGCAAGGCGGCCCATGCAGCCAACGGCGTTCGCTCCCACGGAACGGCCGGCCAACCCGCGGAATCTACCCGAAAACTTGCGTTTGGTGAAAAAAGTAAAAAAGAGCTAAGACGCCGAGAGCGGGCCAGTTAGTTAACTAAATAGTTAGTTATATCTGGGACCACAACGTCTAGTTAATTGGGACCCCACTGGTTCTTCACATCCGAAGAAATCTTGGGGATGTTGGTAGGAGTGAGCTCCCTTCCGTCCCTTCGCATCGACGGCCATGGAGCGGTGAAGCTCAAGGACTCTCTCGTGAGCAAGCATCCAGATGGCACAGCAGCTTGTTTGCGCGCCCGAGAAGGAAGAGGTGAACCGACACAGGATCGGATCGCTTAAAAAAGGGGGCCATCGCGAGAGAGCAAAGTCACCGCCGAAAAAGCACGGCATGATACTCTTCCAGGCGTTCCAGCTCCTCGACGTGTTGCAGCGGCGCCACGAACTGGTCCTCCACCTGCTCTCCGACACCCTCGAGCCGATAACGTCGCAGCCCAAGACCCCCGGCCATGAATCCCAAGGACTCCTCTTTTTTTCCCCGCTGTGCTGCCCACGCACACCTACGACGACGCGCTCGTCGACCTCGACGTCCTCCTCGTTCATCGCCAAGGCGTACCCGCGGCTGGACTACCTCGTGGCGATCTGCACCGGCGTAGGACTAGCGGCCAAGGCAGGCGTCCTGGACGGGAAGAGAGCGACGACAAACAAGGCGTCGTGGGAGAGAATCGTTCCTTCGGGGCCCAGGGTCAAGTGGGAGCGTCGTGCGCGGTGGACGGTGGACGGCAAGTTGTGGACGTCGTCGGGCGTCACGGCCGGGCTGGACAATGACGCTGGCGTTCGTCCAGCATGTCTACGGTGAGGAAGAGGCGAATAGAAATTGCGAATCCACTGGAATATGAGAGGAACACTGAACCGGACGGAGATCCGTTCGCCGATGTCTTCAAAGAGGCAGCATGACGAGCCAAGCGACCACAGGGTTGTCATGGTTTCTTTTTCAGTCAGCGAAAGTCTTCGATGAAGAATCAATAACCTTCGTCAACCTGGCCCGTTCGCGTTCTAAGTTAACGCTGCTGCTTGCGAGCCATGTCTCCTCTGTACTGGCAACTCTAACTATGCATATTACCTACATATTAAGAAGCTTTTATTGCACAAGGCCTTCCATGGTTTCTTCCCGATAAGCTTTGAGAGATTGGGCTACATAGAACCTGACTAACCAGTGGATACCGCGATTAGGCACATCAAACTACTGTATATCCAAAACGAAGGGCCGTGATGTCAAAATGCGATCACACTTCAATATTCGGTCGGCCATCCTGACAATGCGGTGCTTCCATCGGGCCGTTACGATGAGGTGGCTGCTTGTATATAGGCACCACCATCCTTCTTATGCTTCTTCCTCTTGTCTTTTCTCTCTCTCTATCTATGTTGTGTCTCCTTTAGCCGCTCAAAATCGTTGCGGTCTTCACTATGATTCCTCCGGCTGAAGCACTAGGCCTACTTTCATGGCTTCCGTATGAAATTCGAGAGCAGATCTGGCTGGAGTTCCTCCCAGCCGGAGCCGATCCGGAAAAGACTGACCTTCGCATATTGCGCACCACTCGTTATCTCTATAACGAAATTTCGGAAATATTCTTTTTACACTCTCGCCTAGAATTCATCCTTAGCCCCAGGCAGACTCTCAGAGATTCAGGACTCACGGTCCTTTTCTACAGGCAGAAGAGCTTTAGGAACACTCGCCCCGTCTGGGAACCGGCACGATGGGACCTAGAGACCATGGCCGATATCAGAGATCGTGGTTTCTACAACGTTCCTTTCCACAAAATTCCCAAGGTCGTAGTGAGCATCGCTGCGCCAAACTACCACGAAGGGTGTCAACTCTACTCGCTCTGGCAGAAAGCCAGAATCCTGGCTGACCTGCTGAGAATGGGATCCATAATTGAGAAGCTGGAGATTCGGCTACAGCCACGAGGGCTTTTCGATTGGGGAATGTGGTGCTGGGCCAGTTCGACCGGTCGCTATGATCATGACGTCGTCGTGATGCCCTTTTGCGCCTTACCAAACCTCCTGTCTCTCGAGATTAAGCACGATCCCCTAACCGACAACAGAGCACTCGACTGGGAAACTATGAACTGGGCGATGGGGCGCCCTTTGCCCGACATTGACGGCCGCATGGCCGAGGACTACTTCTGGATGCATTGTGAACTGCTGAAATGGATCCACGGCCCGGTTGCAGATGTCCAGCGACGAGACTTTTTCGCCCACTGGTTCCTACCGGGGCGGAGCGGCTATTCGCCCTTCGAAAGTGAGGTCGCTCGAATTGTCAGCGCGTATCCCGAGATCATCAGACTCCACAACTTCGACATGGATATCATCCACGAGGCGCACCAGACCATGGTGTGCCTATATTATCATTGCCGAAAAAGGGCCCAGGCAAGGCTCGGGGGCGATAGCACTTGGATTTTCCCGGAACCGGACATGACGACCTGGGATCCACAACTGTGGTATCTATGTTTTCCACGTGGGATACCGAGATCTACCTCGAGACGATACAGGGACGACATCAAGCCGCTAGTGGGGTGTTATCTGCCGAATGCGTACAAACGCATTGTGAGAGCGGGAGGCTTGTTTTCTACGATGCCATTCTTGATCGAGAGATGGTTTCTCCTGGAATGCTCTACATCTCCCACAATGAGAGCCCTTGCCGCCCAGGTGGAAGCAATGCGCCTTGGTTGAACTTCGTCGCTGGCCCGAGTCACTTACTTGGAATAGCACTCCGTTTTTCCAAAAGTTCCTTATTTCTCTCCCTCTCTCCCTTTCTCTCCTTTTCTTTTCTTCTCTTTTTTTCCTTTTTTTTTTTTTCTCTTTTTTTTAGCGTGCTTATATCCTTGATGTATGATTTTAATCCTACTACTTGGAAATTGCCAGTGGGATAATCTACTAGTAATTATTCCATAATGGCCATTTTATAGCTTATGCTATCAAGGACGGGCCAATTCTTCCTTATGGCTGGCTTCCTCCACTCCCTCCACACATGCCCATATCAGCCTAAGTGCCCAGTAATAACTATAGGCTGCATTTCTATATTGTGAATTTCCATCTCTCCTTTTCCCCTCCAGAAAGACTGACAATATTTTCACATCACACCTATCGAGCTTGTGAGGTGAAAATGAGGCATGTACAGAGTATACGCACCTGATCCTGAGGTGTGCTCGGTGGAATCTATCATGATCGTACCATGTCGACGTGAAGGAACAGCGAATGACCAAACAGAGCAAAAAAAAAAAAAAAAAAAAAAAAAATCAGTACCGAAGCTTCATATACACACTAGTATCTTTGTAGTAGTAGTAGTAGTAGCCTTGTACGACTCATTCTTGGTCCTCCAACGGAGTATGAGCGTTTTCTGAGAAACGTCATCTGACCCAACTCCTCACCAAACCTTGGTTGCATCACGCGAAGAACAATCACTCCTTGGGGAGTTCATCATGCCGCTTCGATCGCCTACACCCACCAAGGCCACAGACAGAGAGCTCCTCTAACAGAGCTGGCTTAGACAGTAATCTGTATATAAGCCCTGATAGTTATTATCACTCTTTAAACTATGCACATCTATGGGGTTGAAGGCCCACGTATCTCCCCAGAATATAGAGTCTGGGAGACTGGATCGCAAAATTGAATGTGACTATATACATGTCCGTGTGAAGGCAGCTAGCTGGCGCATTTACCTCAACCTCTCGTTGACAAATTGCTTCGCGGCCTCGAGGTACTTGGGGATATATCCACGATGCACTTGGAGGCTGTCTCCACTGTCGCAAAAGATATCCCGCGTGTCGCAGTATGACTGCAGGTTGGCTGCGTAGTGTTCGCAGGACTGTGACTGCAGACGTGGGAAGATCTGATTAAGGGAAAAGGAAAAGAAAAAGAAAGAAAGAGATTAGCTTCTTTTCTGCCAAAAGCCCTATCATCTTTTATAATTAGGAAGATATATGTTGGTGATACATACCCCGTCTCTCACAGAGGTGCCCCTATTGTATGTATCATTCCCTCGGTGACGCGGGTCACCGAGCCAAACGATGGCGGATACTAAACTCAGGTTAAGTAAACGGGTGACCCGTTTAACCAGGTAATGCCGGGAGGGAGGATATGTAACTTACCGTGGTCTCCGATAGTCGTTGAGATGGGGTCGGTGATGGGACCGATCCCGAGCAGACCTCCTCCACCGCAGAGGCTGTCTCCGATCACATGGGAGCCCTGGGAGAAGCCCAGCAGCACGATCTTCGATTTAGGGCATCGCTCCACGTACGCAGTAAGCTGGGCGGTCACGGCCAAGGTCCCGTTGTGAGAGCTTTCAGCGTAGGGGAATATAACTGCGGGCCAGACGATCGGCTCGCGTGTACTGCCTGGGTGATCGGCTACGATAGCGTCCACGAGGGGAGCGAGAGTTGGTCCTTCGCCCGGCGGCTGGTTGCTGCCACGTGCGCTCATGATATGAACCGGTGCACAGTCATTCTGGGTTTTCGCCGCGGCGGGACGGGCAAGGCACAGTGCGCCGTGCAGCGCTAGGGTGGCGATTGCACTTAAGAGGAGCATAGCGTCCGTGGAACGACGCGCGCAGAGTGTAAGTCAAGAAAGATCTGAAGGATGTGTGAGTGTGAGAGAGAGTGTGTGTGTGAGAGAGAGAGAGAGAGAGAGACAGAGAGTGAGTGAGTGAGAGAGTAGAGCCTGGGTCCAGCAGGGATTATGAGCACTATAGGAGATGCAGCTGGTAGACACAGGAGAACTCCATCCTCGACGGCGCCGGGATGTCCCTTATTTTATTTTATGCTGGCTCTGGATGGAGATGGTATTGCTGGCTGAGATTTTTTTGGTCGAGAGATGATATCACATGTTTTAGATGCGCCAATGTAACATCAGTTCCAGAAGAAGCGCAAGGGCGATCAACCCTTTGACTGAACTGTGACCCAAATGCTGGAGTAAATCTGCGTCCTCGACGCCGCGCAGGACCATGGGCACGAACAGGGTGCAACCTTGACGTCTCTGGAGGTGAAAGTGAAGAAGAGCCAGAGGACCGCTTCAAGCACCCACCGGCCGAGGCCTGAAGAAACCAAAGACGTTCATACATACTTTGGCTGAGAGGGGAGAGCCAGGTCCGGGTGGGGAGATCTGCAGCATTGACAGCAGACGGAGGCATCGACGCAGCAAAGCAACAAGGCGAACCCTGGTTTGTGACGCCGCCCGGAAGTAAAGCGACATTGAAACGTTGCTGCGAGGTGCCTGTGCACGTGGTTTTGACGACGAAGGCAAATGAGACGCTGTCCAAAACACCTTTACATACAGTAGCTGTACTGTACGCCGCCGAGAGAGACGCGGTCGAAATTAACTTACGGAGTTAGTCGTAGTTACCGCCATGTTTTGGTTACAGTACAACCCCAACGGAGGGGGTCACCCGCCACATGGCGCTGTCTTTGAACTTGAGGCGTGCTCAAGCCACCTTTCAGCCACCTTTCAGCCTTCTTTATCCTTTTTTTTAATTTTTAATTTAATTTTTTTTAAATTTTATGGGTAGCCCAGCGGGAGTAGACAGACAGGGGAGTAGACGGACAGGATAGTTACTGATGGCTGAATGGTTGGTCAGAAGGCCTCCAGGCAACTCGAAATCCAGCTCTCTCGCAAGTCCTTCCAAATGACCTGATGAAGGCGTGTGGCTGATCCCTAACTGGCCTAATTAGTTAGTTGATGGGTTTTCACAAGGTTGGGAATTGGCAAAAGCGTGGGATTCTGGTGCAGAAGTGTTCGATCGCTCCATCCGCCTGATGTACCACCCCGCCGCGGGTCATCGGCGCATTCTAAACAGTGAGATGTCTAGCTCCTTGTCCATTCATGCAGTGCTGTGCAAAAGCAAAGATGACCAGCGGACAAAAAAAAAAAAAAAAAAAAAAAAGAAAAAAGAAAAAGAAAAAAGGACCGCGTTGTTGCATGTGCAGATTTGGGGGATGTGCTGTATCATGTGGGTTTCCACGATATTATCTGGGGAAATGTTATTACGCCTCGCAATGCCTCTTTCAGGCACGTTTTTCTCACGAGGGTGGGGGTTTTAAGTTCAGCAATAAGTGTATTGGAGCTTCGCATATGTAAATAGGACCTACCGTACCGTTTCAACGCCCCGGTTGACATCAAAAATTTTGCTTCTACGAAACTCATCCTCCGGACGGAGATTTCGATGCTGGTCGAGTGGAGAAGATGGTCTCAGCCCTCCCCTCACAACGATCCCGCTGAAGGAGCCGGAGGGTGGCCGTCGGGGTGTGCTTTCGGGCGGGTTCCCCCTCTTCATCACGGACCACACGGACCACAAGCCGAGATGGGGTCGCAGGGAAAGAGAGAACCGGCCGATACGAAGCTCTGCAGCATGCTTGGGTGATTGGATACTGGTGGATGGCGACATCGGTCTCTATCTCTCCTCCACATCTTGGTTCCTTCGTTCGGATCATCTCCTGCATCTCGTCATTTTTCCGAATTCGCTCCCCGTGAAAATTCCCCTGTGACCGATGGGAACCGCCTTGTTGATCACACAATACTCTCCCAAGGAAATCTTAAACGAGGACATCGGAAATGTCACAGCGCTGCAGGCAAAAATCCCCTTGTTATGTCCCACTCGCCGACACGAACACGCAAGTCAGATCTGCAGATGGGCCTACTGGCGATTTGGCAGGTTGAAGACGGCCAAAATGTCGGGTGGTTTAAATCCAACATTGGCGTGCACTGCCACAATAGAGACCTGACAGGATCGTTGACAGCGGGGTGTCGGAAACACTGCATATCCATGTTGATGCGTGCGGATCTGGCGGGGAAATCTGCAGATCCACTCCTTTAATTCCTCGTCAGCCCTTCCCTCCATCAACCGAGCAGTATAAGTAGTTGGAGATATTTCCGCGTCTCCAACCTTATAAGCTTCTGGAGAAAAAACTGCTTTTTAGACAACAAGAAGAAGTATGTGCCCAAAGGCAATAATGAAGAGTCTGTTCAGCTGTAATTCTGGCTCCTTATAAAACACATCTCTTCTCCTACTCAAGACCACAAAACTGAGTTGAGGCCAAAAAGCTGGCCATGAAAGCCTGCTCCTTCGAGACACAGCAGCAGAAGCATCATTTGTGTTTGTTTGTTTGTTTGTTTGTGTGTGTGTGTGTGCACCTCCCGATCTAGAATGATGGAAGGAAATTTCCTTCATTGCCCTGGAAAGAACTATCCGGAATCTCAAGACTGGAGTTTGTGTGGTTATTGGTCCAGGAGTGACCCACGACCATGACGGGTTCTCAGACTATGTTTTGTTTACTAACGTTCCTCCACGGCAACACGTCCGTCTGCCTGGTGATATTTCAAACATACCTTGAAGGAGTTCTCTTCTTTCTTGTGTTCTTTCTTGTTTCTTTGAAACTGTCGATCACACCTGGAGATTGGCCGGTGTAGTGCCTGCAACAGCGTCTTCTCGACTTCAGCGAAATGGCACAAAGAGTACTCCGTCCGGCGAGGGAAAACCGCATGCATCAAGCGGTTCGATCTGTCTTTATCAAGTGGCTGTCTGAGCTGGGTGACTGGCTGATGGATTATAGCCTGGTTGTCGATGAAGGTCAGGCATCAAGCGGCATCTCGTTCGCAGTACATACCCCATTCTCTCGACTAACCAGGACCGTTGACTAGAGATGTTTATCAATGGGTCGTTCCATGACGTTGAACTCGGCCTTCTTCCCATCGGGTCTCTCACCCCCCTTTGCGTGGTCAAAATCGCGTTTAACGAGCCAAGGGAGAAGTGGCGACAGGATACGGCAGGATTGGTTTGCGGAGCCGAAAACGAGTGCAGAATTCTTGTTGTCGTGGAAATCTGTGAAGAGCCAGATGAGAACAGGCCACCCCCGCCGGAACAGGAATTGTGGAGCTCTCTTCCCTTCATGCACAGACACAACGTCGGCCAATTGGCAGCGACCATCCAGGCGTTTTGCATACGCAAGGAATACTACCTCAGCGGCCGCTTCACGTGCAAGGTTCACCTACAATGTTTGCGTTGGCACGAGCCAGAGCTGCTGTGGGAGTGCGAGATGACTAGGGAAGAGGTCATTTCGCACACCGAAGAAGACGAAGACATGTACCCCAACTGGCGAAATATCCTTTTGCCCGAGTGGGATGTGAAAGGCGAGGAGATCCTGCTCCCGTTTGAAGAGCTGTTGGAAGCCATGTGGGATTGCATCGAAGGGTACGACAACATGGTCGCGCTGCGGATGGCTGGGGTCAGGAAAGGAGCGTTGGAACCAGCAGTGGAGGAGTGCCAGGACTGCAGGCTCTGCGAGCGCCACATCGAGCCTCTTAACCGGCTCCAGAACATGTATGAGAGAGAGGCCGCGGCGAAACAAGCGGAAGAGATGAAGCGCAAGGCTGAAAAAGCCAGAAAGGACAAAGCAAGGTTGCTCTGGAAAAGACCCAAAAGGAGCGATACCGTTACACGACAGCAGCGGGATGTGGCCGAGCCGCTGTGTCAAGATGAGAATGGACAGCACAGTGTGGAAGAAATGAGCGTCGCAGGGGTGGATGATATCGATGAGGATACGGAAGAGGACGAGACTGGAGGAGACGAAGGGAGTGAATACGAAGATGATGGTGACCAAGACACGGATATGAGTTCAGATTAGAGTTGCAGGCTGACGCTGAGGAGGTGACACCGGCTTTCTATCGCCCTGCATCCTGGCTTCGTGAGCCATAATTCGTGCACTATCACTCGTTGTTCGCATATTATCTTTGTGAGGGGAGACGAGGCTATTCAGAGGTAATTCGTGATTTGACCGCAAAGTTGATTCTCGTCTGGTGGACGCAGAAGATCTTACTGCCCTTGCCCTTGACCTTGCTGCTGCGTGTAATTAATTAATTTCGAGACGGACGGAATGCATCCTGATTCCTTTGCGAGTTCATATCGGAGGCCTTTTCGCCGTTCCCCTTTTTCTCTCGCTGTTTGACTAGCGTGCAGCTGTGGAGCGCGGCTCAAATGAGGATGGGCAATGCGTTTGCACCGTTTGCACCTTTTATTTCAAATTTGTTGATTATGTAACACACTCCAGCCAATCATGGAAACGCGGGGAACAGGGCACACTAAGCCCAATGCGGGCGAGGCACGGCTTGTTTTGTGTTTCACACTTTCGGAGGCTTTGATCCAGTGTCGATCGCTGCGCTGGTCGCTCTGGATCGGCAGGGAAACAGGCAGGGGAGAGCTGTTTTTATGGGCCATTTTTCCTGTCACGGCAGAGCTGGCGCCGTGAGAATGGACGCGATCAAGCCTCCAGAGTATCTTGATACCCGACTGACCACTGGGCGACGCTTCTCCTGTTTGGGTGCGCTGAAAGCTTAATGCACAGCCGTGTCGTGTGCACATCACAGCGCCAGGCTGCGAGTGTCTGTCAGTTCATTCGCAAATTTCTGCCAGTCAATGCATTCCTGGAGAAGAGAGGCTCTCGTATCCCATGCAAGCAGATTATGAAAACTTCTTTTTTCGATTCCGCACCGCTGGGTTGATTGGCTATAGCAATACGAGTTGCTGCCATTTCCATCTCCCAGGCGATGCCAGTTCCGTGTGATTTGCTAATTATAGCGTGTTTGCTCCGTGGCGTGGGGCCATGGGACCGGCCGACTTGATCTGCATTCAACACGAGCTCAACTTCAGCTGGAATGTGCATCTTCTGGTTCTGATGAGCTCGAGGCGAGTTTGGGTGAGCGCTGAGAAAGATATAAATAACGGTTCCCGCCCTCGATTCAAGATTGTCCTTCCATCTCACAGATCACGAGAACTACGAGAACAAATAACAAAAAGAACCAGAAGAACCTAATCTTCCAAACCAACACCGCAAACATGAAGGTAAACATACCCAGCGACACACCAGTCTCTCCGTCTTTTGTGCTCGTCAACTCTAACATGTCAAGCAGTACACTACCCTCCTTGCTGCTGTCGCTCTTGTCCCGGCTGCCCTCGCCGCTGCCGTCGACGGTGCCGCTCCTGCTCCTGTAAGCTGAAGGCGTTTCCCTGATTGTGAGTAACCTGGCGTGCTAATATCGTTTCCCAGCTTGCCGAGAGAGCCTGCGTCCCCAGCAAGTGCCGCTGCATCGGAGGCCAAGGCCAGTTCTGCGGCAACGAGGCCATCAACCACCACTGCAAGAACGGTCACGTCTATGAGTGCAACCGCCACACCGGCAAGACCTGCGACTATGGATACAGAAAGTCCTGTGGCCAGTGCGGCAAGCTCAGTTGCTAAGCGATGGATTGGATAATTCTTCAATATTGTCATTTAATATACGGTTTAATTCTCCGTCTGGAGTACACATACATGTGAAATCAAATTTACTTTTTGGTGGATTGACGTCCTCTTTTATATACGGTTCATAGCATCGTAGCCACACTCATGTTGCCCTGGAGAGCAGCCAGGTTTCCGGACGCCCATTTATTTAACAAATACGGAGTATTCAACGAGGTCTCCTGGGTGCCAGGGGTCGTTTGCATCCCGTCGTCCTTGTCTGCAGCCCAGCCCGCTGGAGAGAGTTGGCTTGCCGTGTGATGTCATCGGCTCGCGCTGCCGGCGGACCGGAAGAACAACCAACCGACGGCCGGGTACCTTCGGGGGCGGTGAGGCATGTCGACACCGCCGAAAACGTCGCGTGAATGGCCCTTTGAAACTCTGCGCTTTCGTATGCGCAAGTCCTCCTGAGAATAAAGATCTGTGGCTGTTGGGACAAAGATGACTCTATTCGCCTTCTTGCCCCTGGGCGTGGACTCTACGTTTTACGTGTTTCGGCTCGGAGTCAACGCATGATGTGCTAAGCCGAACACGCCAGTCGCCCTGGGCAGCACATCTATCCTCAATTAAAATTCTTTCTTTTTCGCGAAAGGGCCTTGTTTCTGCTCACTGTTCTGCTCAGCAATACCTTCGTGAATTGTCTGGTGGGTTTTGCCGTGAATCAAGCTCACCCCTGGTGACTGAAGAGCCTTAAGAGTGAACAGTAGCCCCTACCTTCACTTCTCTGCTAGGCCCAATATCTTCCGTGAGCCGGAAAAAAAAGAAAAGGAAAAAAAAGAAAAAACATGGTTTCACCTTTGGCATCGAGCGAAGCACGGGGCGCTGAGAGAGCTATCCGCTATAGCCGCTTTTTCCGACTCCCGATTGAGCTCCGGGAGATGATATACATCCACCTCTTCGAAAGAGGGAGGGTTCATGTGTGGTATTTTGGCAGCGAACAGTCAAAGGCATACAGGCAGGGCTGGTGGCATACAATTTGTCATCGCCCGACTTATTATGGGAATGATCGGTGCAGGACCCACCCTACAGCGGCGGATAGGAGCTGTCTCACGCCGGAACAATCGCAGACGGCGCGTTTGCGGGTTTTTGGGTGGCTCTTGTGCTGTCGAAGAGCGTGAGTAGCTTGAATGTTTCTTTCTTTCTTTTCTTTCTCTCTCATCCGAACCCTTCTTTCATCCACCAATCGTCTTCGCCTCCAGCTGATTGCTCCATAGATACTCTGAATCCATCCAGTTCCTCTACTCCAGCAACACCTTCTCCGTCGAACCGAATTACTTCCCTTCTTTCTCTGACATGGAACGCCTTTTCCCTCCCAATTGCCTTTCATCCGTCAAATCCCTCGAACTTCTCTACCCAGTAGCCACTTATCGCGACATTCCTATCCTCGACAGGTTCACATCGACAATCGCGCTTATTCCGTCGATCTTTCCCCACTTACGAACATTTCACATTGCCATCAGCTCTTGGTGGATGCTCTGCGCCCTTGAACATTGGGAACATTTCACCGCTAATCACACAGCATTGGTGAGATCGGAGTTGCTGGGCACGTTGGATGGGCTCGTGAGGCGGTTCGACGGTCGTTTGAAGGAATGTGAGGTCACCGTCGACCCGAACTACTACGAGATTGTGAAATTATTGGAGGATGAGAATGGAAGTGGGCGCCCGGTTGAAATTCCGGTCATGAATTGGACGAAAGAACTTTTGGGTAGAAAGTATTGGAGGCCAATCGAAGGGGAAAGCGATGTTCGAAACACAAGGTTGGGATACTGGATCATAATGGCATGTTGATCAATTTTTCGAGATGATGCTGCTGTCGAAGGTCCCCAGTTTAAACTGGAGCCAGCTAGCGCTTAGAGAGCTCTTCGAGCAGCGTGTGACTACATCCAGGACGATCCCTATATCAGTCCTGGATCTTTTCTCCTGATTTGACTCTTGGCGTTCGGCCCAGTGCCCGCGGAATTTCGAAAACGATGTGCTGCTGCCTCCAGTCGCCATTCACCCCACAATTAGCCCGCGCCGACATCCACCATCGGTTATGGCATGGATGTTCCTCCACAAACTCTCCACTCTCCGCTATATTGAGCTCGTCCTTTTATTCCGTAGAGCGGTATCGGTTTCGAGAACCCCCGACCGGTGATTTGACGCCGGATGGAATCACCACCATTGAGCCTTCAGACTTGAGGGGACTACCAGTCTTCGGCCTAAGCTGGTTTGTCGCGCTTTGGGATTCAAAATCATCACCGTAATCGTTTCATACCCCGTGACCATGCATCTAGCGTTATTTTGCGAACGTCGGTGGTGGTGAACTCAATTCGGGGGTTAGATGCGCACGACGTTGGGACAATGGTTGTCGTTCGGTGAAGTTTCCCCGGCATTGCAGTCCACCAAGATTAGTGAACCATGCTGCTTCGGCGTTGACGAACGTCCCGTCCGCTAGAAGTGTTCCTGGCACTTTGAATAATTTGACTTGGACCTGACTGGACAATCACGGGTCAATTTATCATTGGCCGTGTTCAGAGTACTTGACGGACACAGTGACCAAGCCAATATGATGATTGATCTAAAAAGGAGTTTTGAAACGAAGTCATATTATGTATATTTTTGAGCTGTCTTGTTTCTCATGCATTTATGTAGCCAAGGACGAGATCTGTACAGCGTATACATTTTCTTATCGACCATCCCCGTTTTCGCCCGTTCACGGTTAACTACGGGACGCGGTCCCAAAGGACTAGCGTGGCGTCATCTCGATGTTCATACAATCATCAGAAGTGGAAAGCAGGGTACCTAATGGAGAATAAGGCAGCTCCTTTCCACCCCCCGAAGATCAGCTTAGCTCATCGGGTCTCAAGGAGTGCGTGCAGTTCGAAACGCCGCATAAAGGGTTCCGCTATAAGAATTCGCTGGGTTAAACAAGGTGGCTTTAAGTACGGCTGAGCGCACAAGAAGCTCAGACAACAGAATTGAAGGAAGCATTTTGAGGATGTCATGTGCTGAAGTCTAGAATAATGGAATGACCGAATTGTACGGGTCGCCAAGGCTCTGTTCCGCGGGTGTCCCGCCCGATACCAAGCTTTTTCTCGGCCCGCGCTTCCGAACCTCTCTTGGCGATCCCGCCGCGGGAGGCCATTAGGCGCGCTCCTCGCGTCGGGCTCTCCATGTCACTTCTCTCGGTTCTTCCAAACAGCTGAACCTTTTCAAGCTGCTCGATGTAAATGAGATTAGCTACTCACACGACTACTGTCACGACGAAAGGGGCTTTTGAAGACGCCGGTTGAGCTTTTGTGTACGGAGTATTTTCTGAGGAAACTGACGGTATTGCAAAAAGCACTGGAAGACCGGCCACTTTATGTAGAGATTTGACTCCTTCACATTAGTGTGACCTAACAACGATGGTCTTCTGCCTTTTCCCCTATCAATAATATATCCCGTTTCGCACTGTTACGCTATTTAAACCTTTGTAGGGTTACCTGGCACCATATAACCTGCAGGTGATAGCGAAGTAAAATCCAATGCGTGACGAACGAATAGACAGCCATCGGATAGTCAGGAGCAGTCCCAGACTCGTCTTCAATGAAACAGTAAGCCTCCAGTGGTGGCTCATCCTGACTTGATTTGGTGACCACAGGTTTGTTGCCCTTGTATCTCTCCTTCCTGCGCTGTTTCCTCTTGTTCTTCTGGTTCGTCGCCCCTTTCTTCGGCATGGCCGGTCCAACGGGTGCAGAAGCTTCTCTGCCCTCTTGTTCACCGTGTTCTCCTTCTCGCTCACCTCTCCATCTGGATATAGAGCGGAAATTGTGCTGGAAAAAAAAAAGACCTCATTTTGGTTTTCTTTTTCAACAGTTGGCTTCTCAATTTTCTGGCACGCATCGCCTCCTAATGCCCTGAATCCCTTGGTAAAGCCATCGAACCCCTTTTTGTGGGATAGTATTTCACTGCGTTGGTGATAAAAAATGCCGGCAACAAGGCAAACACGGCAAACAAGGCAAACCGTCCAAACAGTCGGCTGGATGACTACGACTGCGCAGCGACACCGATGAGACCTCTGCAACGACGCCTTTATATCTCCAGGCCAGAGATGCCAGGGCTAACCAACTGATAACCTCGCCACTGGAGCATTAATAGGATGAGGTCGCGGCGTCGGGATTCCCGCTCCTGTCACTCCCGTCTGGCAACCCTTGTCACTGGCCCAAGCTGGGTAACCAGATGCAGCCCCCTCAAATGCCATCGCTTTACCGGCGCCTTTTACGACGAAGTTAACCATCCAGCGGAAAATGTAAATGAGGCAGACTATTTCTCTTCTTGCCGTTTCCTTAGGGCAGCTCGCTCGATCATAATGCATCTTGGGATCCGCAAGTCCCGAGGGCCGCGGCGGAATTGCCGAAAGGCCATTGGCCAAACATCACTTGAGCGGAGGCCTACTCACTCAAAGCTGAGGCGTGTTCCCACTCCTCTAAATATCTGGAGCACTGGGTCCGAACCATCTGATATAGCGATACCCGATACCAGCTTTAATAACTGTGAAGAGGAAATATACTCGACCCCTGACAAACAAAGAAGGGAGGATGTTGTTCAAATCAAAGCATCCGGAAATTCATCGTAAGGGAACGTACTTGGTTATTTCGACTCTATATTGCTTGAGTCATGTGTTGTCACGAGCTGACATACTGCTTTTCATGTGTAGCCCCGACAGATACTACTGTATGGCATTGGCTTTTCGAGTGCCCGGAAACATCTCCGCTTCATAGATTTTCGCCCGAGAAAATGGCGGGTTACACGAATGCTGTGACAAAGGAGAGGGTCAACTGGGCCCAGGTCAAAGAATGCGCAACGTATGTGAGTACGGCGCTGGTGAAGAAATATGGCTTGCGGGAGGGACAGGCGATTGCGCTCTTTACTCAGAATACAATTTGGTATCCAGTGGCCATGTATTCCACCATAAGAGTTGGCAAGTCTATTCTCTAATAGCCTTTACTCTTGAATGCACTGTGCTGATTTCGAACCGTGCAGGTTGTATGGTGGCCGGCGCCTCGCCTGCATATAACGTTGAAGAAATGACATATGCGCTGAAGACGGCTGATGCAAAGTTCTTGATGACCAGCCCTGGGTCTATTGAAGTTGCTGCTGCTGCGGCCCAGAAAGTTGGTATCCCGCGGAAACATATTTTCTTGCTCGAAGGAGAAGTCCAAGGCTACATCACCTTCAAGCAACTTCAAGATATTGGAAGAAGCTACGGCGAAAATGGCCAGGCACCACCTTTTCAACTTCCGGTTGGAAGAACGAACAAGGAATTATGTGGCTTTCTCAACTTTAGTAGCGGGACTACTGGGCTACCAAAAGCTGTAAGTTTACACCCTATGTGGATGACCATCTTTGGGTTCAAATAAATGAATTGAATGCTAAAGAAGCCGAAGGTCATGCTTTCGCACCACAATGTGATTGCACAATGCATGCAACTCAAAGCAATCACTCCACCTGTAGGTCGCAAAACAGTCATGGGTGCCCTACCCCTTTTCCACAGTAGGTTTCATCCTCTGTGTACCATAATTGAAACAATAGTCTGACTGACAAATGACGTAGTCACTGGCCTTGTCAAATTTATGAACTGCCCTATGTTCTTCAATGACGAGCTCATCATGCTGCCGCAGTTCAACATGGAGCTCATGCTCCAAACCATTGTTGAATACCAGATCAGTGAACTTGTCCTCGTTCCACCACTTGTGATTCGCCTTGTTAACGACCCTATCGCATCCAAATACGATCTTTCATGCGTTAAACGGATTTCCTGCGGTGCAGCACCACTCAGTGAACAGATTACCCAACTCCTCCAGCAAAAATTCCCGCAGTCCGGATTCAAACAAGGCTATGGCATGACCGAGTCATGCTCATGTATCACAAGCCATTCGCCAAAATACTACGATTACAAGTACGCGAACACAGTCGGGGACATCGTACCTTCCACCACAGTCAAGATCATAGACGACAACGGCAAAGAACTTGGATACAACCAGCCCGGTGAAATCATTGCCAAGGGGCCTCAAATCGCTATGGGATATCTCGGTAACCCCACCGCTACTGCTGAAGCGTTTGATACAGACGGTTTCCTTCACACAGGTGACATTGGTTACATGACTGAAGAAGGTCTTATTCGTATCGTTGACCGTATTAAGGAAATGATTAAGGTCAAAGGTATCGCCGTTGCACCCGCTGAACTGGAGGATCTACTCCTGGGTCATCCGGACGTGGCGGATTGCGCAGTATTGGGGGTTAAGGACGACTATGCAAGCGAAAAGCCAAAAGCGTATGTTGTCCTGAGAGATGGGCTCAGTGTTTCGGAGGAAATGGGCAAGAAATTGATGAAGTATGTAAGCGAGAGGAAAGTGAGGTTCAAATGGGTGGAGGAGATCGAGTTTACGGATGCAGTCCCAAAAAGTCCAAGCGGAAAGATTTTGAGGAGAGTGTTGAGAGAGAAGGAGAGGAGCGGAAAGGATAGAGGATTTACGGTAAAGAGAGATGGCTGGGATGGGCAACGGGCAAAATTATGATTTCCTTTCCCATGTTCATTAATAGAAATACATTGATTTTATTTGCAAACTTAAAACTCGACAATGTACACTTCCAGTATCTCATCTATTTGAAACCATACACCCAACACTCAGAGTGAAGAAATCAGTAAATTTTGTCACAAATATGCTCTTTTCCCCTCGGTGTCTTTTCTCTTCTCCTTACAAAGATGCTCCTCACCCAATATGCTATTGTAACCGCATAGTACTTCGCCAGACTCAACCATTTCTTGGGGCTAGTTTTCCCAGAGGATTTCCTGACTCGGAACAGATAGTACAAAACCACCGTTGCGAACACATTAAACCCGATATATCCCCATCCGATGCCAAAGTTCCGCCACCGCTGATTCCAGAATATCTCAGACTCAGCAAGGAACTGATCACCAGAAGATAATGGACAGTATTCACATCCCTGTGTGGCGAAAGGATTGTTAAGCCTGCCCGGTGCACCGAGAGCAAAAAATCTTTCAAGATATTGGCCGCAGGTAGCCCCATCAGGTGGATCAAAAACGGCGAGTTCATTTTCCGCGCAACGGACAACGCGTTCATGGAGAACTGTTGCAGCTAGGCCGCCAACGGTGTAGGTGAGCGGAGAAACACGCCACATGAAAACCCAAAACCCGGGAAGTGCCCTGGGACTTTGAAGCACACCGTTGAATGTGAGCATCAAACTGAAAAGCGTTGTGGCGATGTTTCCGGCCGTTTCGGCATCGGGTAGCCCCGCAATGACCATCTGAGCAAATGTAGAGCCGAAAATGAAGAATTGGACAGAAAAGATAACAAACAACCCCTGGCGTTCTGATGATTGATGGACACCAAACACGGGGTAATAAAGAGCGGCCCAGACGATGACACCGAGGAATATTTGGTAAGGAATTTCAACCATGACGTTCGCTAGGAGGAACGCTTGCCAACTATATGCACGCGATGGGCGCTCACGAACTTCGAAGAGGCTGCGCTGGGTTACGAACCGTGGCATGATCTACAAAAAGCGTTAGATGTACGAAAATACGCATGATGCGATGAAAACTCACTTGCTGGACAAGCGTGCTAAAGATTGTGGTAAGCATAAAAATGGCAAATAGGGTATTTTGGAGACCAGCTATTGACGCGTTTTGCATATAGAAAGAGAATCCGCTATTAGAGCATGTTAGCAGCTGGCAAGTTAAACATTGGAAAGCAAAATCACTCACATAAACACTGCCGCCATGATACCCAGGAGCAGTTTCCCCCAAATATATGTTGGTGTTCTCCAGTACTGCTGGAAAACACGGATAGTGACATAGTATACCTGGGACGTGAAAGGCATTGCGAACTCGCGCGGTGTCTCTGTTGGCTCTTGAAGAGATTCATCTTTCTCTTTCTCAGCATTTATACGGTCTATCTCCTCTTGAACTCTTCGGGCCTCTTCGCTTTCATTCCATATAGTCGGCCAGTCCTGCTCTGATTTACCGCTTGGACCTGCCCCAACGACGTCTAACATATATTCTGCTGGGTTGTCGTTTGACCCGCAAGGCTCAGCACCGTTCCTCTCAAAGTAATCAAGAAGAGTCCGAGAATTTTCTCCGATGTCACCAAAATATACTGTCTTTCCACCTTTTGCGAGGAATAGAAGTCGATCGAATTGCTGGAAAAGGATTGCTGAAGGTTGATGGATGGTCGACAGCACCGCCTGCCCATTATCTGCCAGCTTTCGTAGGAATGTGATAATAGACCACGAGCTTTGCGAGTCCAAACCTGAGGTGGGTTCGTCCAAAAATAAGAGAAGAGCCGGCTTAGCGGCCAGTTCGACACCAATAGTAAGAAGCTTACGCTGCTCCACATTGAGGCCTTCACCCGGATTTCCAACGACGGCTTCACTAAAGTCTCGCATATTTAGCATATCAATAACATCCTCCACGTATGCATATTTCTCTGTCTTTGAAACCGATTTTGGTTGGCGCAACATTGCGGAAAACCGAAGCGCTTCGCGGACGGTGGTTGTCTCTAAATGCAAATCCTGCTGTTGAACATACCCTGTTTTTCGCTGGAAAGACATATCCAAAGATTTGCCATTCACAAGCATATCTCCAGTGATGACACCCATGGTGGTTCTTTGCGCGAGCGCGTCCAATAAAGTGGTTTTCCCTGCACCCGACACACCCATGAGTGCGGTCAGAGTCCCAGGTCTTACCCAACCAGAGACATTGTCCAGCAACCGTCGCGGTTCGCCTTTAATGCTTATGTCGTATACAACATTTCTCCAAGTGAAAACGTCCTTCTGGGGAGGAATGGCATGAACAGTTTCTTCGATAGGGCTCTCTTCTGGGCGTATATTCATATCCTGCTGAAGCCCGCTGGCATCCTTTTCTTCATCATAGTGATTGGTAAGATGCTTGGGCACATACCCCCGTTGGAAGACGAGATATTCAGCAGCTGATAAAGTTGACAGGTTAAACTCAGTGGCAAATAAATATAAGGCATAAAAGAAGAACATGAACCCAAAGAGGATCCCCAGATTTCTCCAGATGTGCGCGTAGCTGTAGCCGTAGGCTGACTCGACCCAGCTATCTCCGGAAACAGTTCGTTCGCCAGGGATAGCACCAGCAACGGCACATTCAAAGTTATTCCCGGTTCCATATGGTGGTACTGGGACGGCACACTGGTATCGCTGACCATGCACTTCATTGACAAGGATGGACTCAAAACCATAAGCAACTGGATTAATCCAGCTGATCCACTTAAACCAAGGATGCCTGCAACAACGTCAGAACCCCATACCCTCACAGATATTCGGCTAGTAACAGGACTCGAAAACCTGGTACTCAGGATTCACTCACATATAAGATCTTTGGATCGTAAACCCTGTGTATATTACAATGGCGAGAATCATGACTCCGGCAAACGCCAGCGCTTGAGACACAGTCTTTGTCGCAGCGGCAAGTGTGCGAAAAATGGCTGACATGGTCAGCATGGTCATAAATGTGAAAAGAAAAAAGATGAAGAATTGCGACGGCTCCCTTCTTAATCCGCCCAGGAAGTAGAGGATAATGTTGAATACTGTAGCTATTATGAATTTGATAGGAATGTCGGCGACTAGACCTGCCAGAGCCTCCGCGTAGGCATGATAAAAAGCAAAACCAACATGTTTCGCAACAATTGGCCGTTGAACATCTGTTCCCATGTCAGTAGACTTATAAAGAGGAATATGGGTACGTCTTACACAGCCTATAGGGCATTAGCTTCTGTTGTCTCTGGCTCAGGATCAGTATCAGGATTGTACTAACCCGTTGATTTCGGTAATGGACATCAAGCCATTTAGAAGAATAGCAAAAAACAATATTGAACCTTTCGCGAAAAAGCTATTCGTAGTATTCGGAGTCCCGAAGAAAATTGACCCGATAATCAGCGACATAACAACCTGGCTGATAATGACGGCGATTGTCGAGGCTTTATCACCCCATATGCGCTGGTAAGCGCGTTTCATGCATAGCTTTAGTTGCATAAAAATGCTGATGGTATAAGGAGACCTCTTCGGGACATATTTCGCCTGCGCTTGACGATGAGCTTCGCGTTGTTCAGCTAAAATTTCGCCCAAATCCGGATGGTCTATATCGCTCTCTTCTATTTCTGCCTGCAATTGCTTGAAAGTCTCGGATTGAAGCCAGTAGTGTTCGAATTCCTGCGCTGTTCGAGGGACTTTGGTTTCAAAACCTTTCCTAGGTCTTCGCTCTTGAGGATTGGTAACAGATGTCAGGAAGTCGCCTGTCGTCTGTCTTTGCGGGCAGAACCATCCCATATCTTCGAAATACTTCTTCGCCGTCTTTGCAGGACCGAAATAAATCTGTCGGCCTTCGTATAGTACAATCGCTTTATCAAAAAGATCATATATGGCCTGACTGGCTTGGTAAATGGCAAGAAGCTGGGTCATTCCTCCAACATGGGAACCTATTTTCAAGGCGCGAGTGAATTCGAGCGCTGTTGCTGCATCAAGGCCTCTGGTCGAGTTATCCCAGCACACAACCTGTGACCCAGCAAGTGATATCTCCGCAATGCTAACTCGTTTTCGTTCTCCTCCACTTACACCACGGACGTAATCATCCCCGACTTTGGTATTCCTTGTATGGCTCAGCCCATAAATGGTCATCACCACTTTGGTGATATGTTGCGAGAATACTTTCCTAGGAACGCCCATGACTCTGAGTGATGGGGTTCGTGCCGCTGCGGCAAACTCCAGTGTCTGGCCCACAGTTAAATGAGGGAAGTGTTTCTCATCTTCAGCACTATAAGTTGCCTCGCCGCGAAACTCCTTGTTAAAAATATCTTGGGGTACTCCATTGTAATGAACGACGGAACCTTCCCCCTTCTTAAGCCCTTGTAGCTCCCCACTAATGGTCTTCAGGAATGTGGAGCATCCACTGCCTGGTCGTCCCAGCACGATCAGCATTTCTCCTGCTTTCAGAACACCATTGAATTTCCGTAATATCAACTTCTCCGATTTCGTGCCAAAGTATTCTCGCAATCGAAACGGCGCCATTATCGGGGAAAGAACCGTATTCTGGTAGTGCATAGCAGCCCCGGAACCCGAAACATTCAGATCCTTCCATGTCACCCCTGTTCGCGGACGCTTTATCCCATCATCTTCCATCAATTTCATGAACATCCGCGCCCATTTGTAGAAGTCGAACTCGGGCTTCGTCGGATCTAAGACTGGATCTCCGATCTCAATTCCCGCTAAGGTGTCACGCCGTTCCACCTGCCCACCGTAGCCGCCTTGATGGCTGACTGACCGTGAAAGTGCGGAGGCAAGCTGGGCATTGTCGGGCCCAGAATCAGACGAAGAGAATGTCCTTATAGCTTCGTAGGTTGGACGGTCACCTCCCGTAACGTCCTCTGGATGATCGGTACGTGTCTGTGAGGGAGATCCACGACGGTCATCATGTTCGGCTGAATGAGCGGAAGCCTTGGAAGCGACAGAATTGTTGCTCATGGCAGAGAAGTATGAAGGCAGAATTGGCAATACACAGGCCTTTGGGCGACCGCTCCCGCATTTAAGTTAAATATTTATGTAGAAAGTTTGACGAAGGTAGCCGTGCCCGAGTCTCGAAAGAATTGGGTTTGAGTACATGGCCATATCCGCGCCATTCGGAGAGTTTAAACTCCCCTTGAAAGTCATCATTGTCGTACGACCGGTAGTCCGTCCTTTGCGCTCCACATCTTTTTGGGGATCTTTGCAATAGCAGATGATGTTTAGTGATACAAAGGAAGATTAACATACTTAATCTTTGATCCTCTGTCATGCATAAGGTGCGTCCAAGGTCTCTCTGCATAAAACGCAGCTCGGATGTGGATGTTGTGTTGGAAAACTCCCCGGGCGCGTAAGGTTCCACCATTCCGATGGTCACAGAGTCAATCCAGGTTTTGCAGAATCCACAGCCAACTTGGCTCACAACTAGCCTATCAGGATCGAAAACGCACCAATACTGCACAAGATGTAGCTGCTACTGGCCATGCAGTGCCTCCACCTCAATCATTTTGCGATCAAAATTATCGCTCATTCCGAGGCGTAAGGAAAAGAATTATCAAGGCCTAATTGAAATCCAAAACAGTACGGAATCATTTCCATATCGCTATTAGTTGTTGTTGATCTGGCAAAGAGGATTGTCCGATGACCGATGACCAATGACCTATGCTGCGTCCAAATCCTCAATCTGCACTCTGTCCCATTCTTGTTGACACCTTCAATTTTGATCAGGGAGGTACTCAGCCCCCAGCAAAATGGCCCATGGATAGTTGCGGGAAAAATGTTAGAAGGGCAAAGCCATGTTCTCCTGATAGGCCAAAAAAAAAAAAAAAAAAAAAAAAAAAAAAAAAAAAATAATACAAACGGCGAAGCCAGTGACGAATCATATATAACCCGCTAAATCGATCACAAAGTATTGCCAGGACTATCTCGTCTAAAGGAATAGTGCCGTTGAACAATGACAATAGGAAAGTGCCCTATAGGATCTGAAAAGCCGCCTGAGCCTGCGCCTGAGAATGAAGACAGCAATGGAGAATGGATGTAATAGCCGGAGCTTTGCATTATATTTCTCATATCGAAATATCCACAAAATGGAAATCAATCTGGCAAAACTAGATCAAGAAGTCCAGCTGGGCTGTTCCAAGGTAAAGCGATTCAAGGTTGGGCAAATTTCAGGACCGGGGCACATCGGAGCCATCGACCAGTATTGAATTCAGTGCTCGTATGTCAGGTAACACTGTAAATTGCAGGGGAATGAGAACGCCGTCAGAAATTGCCCATGCCGAGATAGAGCCTTGAAAAGTTCAGGCCAAAATGATGTGAACTGCACTCCGGGCAGAGGGGTATTGCTACACCCACCGGTGCTTAGAACTCCACAGTCCATATGTGAAGCCCTTTCGTGGGATTAATCACTCATTGGGAGTGAACGAAAATTGGCAACACGGGATATGAAATCTCCTGGAATGATATTGAGAGGGAACTTCGAGCTATGCTGCGAGCTGATGGCTCCAGTCACTTCAAAGCGAGCAAACTCACCGTACATATTGTGCCAATAATAGAAATGTGTTCTTCAATGTCCTTAATCTTATCGCTATAGGAAATAAACTCTTGTAACCTCCCAGATACGAGAGAAAATCCTAGTGTTGTCACAGCTTCAGGAACGCGACCATTCGGTGCAGGGGGTTCTTCTGCAAGCACAGGAACAGAGTTGGCAAAGGTACCCCAAACACGGGTTTGGATTTGGAATCATGCAGCCAGCATCAGCCGGGGTTCAGCGTCGTAGCCTGAAGCTGGCATCTTAAGCTGGAGTTGGGTCTTCTGTTTCGATTCCATCGATTCACCTCCCGCCGTGGACGACAACCATCGCCGTTTGCCGCGACTTTTTTCCAAGTCGCTGAGAATCCATACCACGTGGCAAAACAAACTAACCCAAGCTGGAGTAGTTACATGACTAGTTATGTAATCAATGTGGCCGTTGATCCGGGCCTTGGCACAGCGCTAAAAGGGAGCGAACCGCAAACAACGTCTTGAAAGTCTCGGTTTGCCGACAACGCTATCAAAAGAATACATCGATATATACACGGAGGACATCTTTGTTACTATACATAGATCTGACGGAAGCAGCTCCCCGAGTTCCTCCCCCCCGGTATCTATCCAAATCCATCATTCGTGGGCCACGCCGCCTTGCTCTCAATGCTCTGCTGCGAATAACGCCCGTGAAAAAAGCAGATAGAATGACATGAAGATCAGCAAGAATTTAAAGATAGGCCCTGGAATCTGCAGTTGGAAGCTATCTCCCCCCTGAGACATCCACTGGAGGGCTCTATCGCGTCCTTTCGGCTTGTCGTCCACTTTCGCGAGCCGGTGTCCGATCATAACCATCCGCATAGCGGACTCGGCACTCTCACTCAGGAGCTTCGGGGCATGCGCCACTGCATCCTCGAGGCTTGTCGGACCCTGGATAATGCTGGTAAAAGCATCTATTCCTGCGTCGTAATTGACCGCGGCACCTGTCCCGATCGTTCCGGCAATAGCAACCACAGGAAGGCCACGGCGTTTTGCGCGGAGTGCCACTTCCCCTGGTATTTTCCCCCGGGGAGTTTGGTAATCGATCCCACCCTCGGCAGTGAATATCAGGTCGCATTCATCAAACAACTTTTCAATTCCAAAATATTCAATGATTGCCTCGAACCTGGGTCGCAAGGTCGCCCCCATTAACACTAAGCCAGCCCCAAGTCCACCGGAAGCACCCCCACCAGGTATTGTGCCCACGTCTATTCCTATCGCGCGCTTTACTATGGCTGCGTAGGTTTCCAATGCCAAGGAAAGCTGGTCGACTTGGTCTGCTGTCGCACCCTTTTGCGGGCCATAGACTCTTGCAACGCCGTTGGGCCCGCACAGTACGTTCTTCCAATTGCAGAGAACATCGACTCGCACCTGCTTGAGTCGAGGATGGACTCCTGAGAGGTCAATTCTGGCGAGATTACCAAGCGCCCCTCCACCGGTGGCTGGAGGCAGTTCGTATCCTTCTTTGTCAAAAAACCGTGCTCCAAGCGCTTGGCACATGCCCACCCCGCCGTCGCTTGTTCCAGAGTCCCCGCAGCCGATGAGGATCCGGTCTGCGCCTTCGTTTAACGCAGCGTTTATCAGTTCTCCCACACCGTATGTTGTCGTATTGGCTGGGTTTCGTCTGTCTTTGGGTACCAAGCGGAGTCCAGCGGCTTCAGCAATCTCTATTACTGCGGTTCGTGGCTGTCGGCCTCCGAGGAACCCATAGTACGCGTCCACCTTTTCCATTACTGGACCGGTGACATTCAATCGTTTGTGCTCGCCACCAGTTGATGCCACAAGAGCATGAGCAAACCCTTCACCTCCATCGAACAGTGGTACCTTTCGGACCTTTGCATCTGGCACGGCGCGCAAGATCCCGGCTTTGATACAATCTGCGGCGCCATGAGGGTCGAGGCTCTCTTTGAAACCACTTGGTGCCACAAGGATATTCATATTTGCATCCGTCAAAAGAGGTATGAACAAGAGAGAAGTTGAAACCAGGGAAAAAAAAAAAAGGAAGGGAAAGAAAGCAAAGGTAATCCAATTGTTTGAGTATCGTTAATCATAAGAGCACTCTGACAAACAGAAGTTCTTCGTTAATGACATCTTGAGAGTGAATTTATATGGTCGCTCGGCCGGAAAGCTTAACCAATGCATCACGAACAACAGTCGAAAAGCCACAGTGCAATGTCTGAGGCGAGGCAAATGGGAGTGGCCTTGTACGATCTGCGTTAAATGCAACTGTGGTCAGCGTTTCTAGATTCCTATTTCTGTTTTAACCCAGGGAAGGAGTCTGGCGGTTTGTCGGTTCAGGGCCCAAGAACCTCAAGGGTCTCAGATAGGCCCATCCATGGAGCGTTGTGGACATCCTTGAAGCGAGGTCCTGCCAGAGACGGTCCCGTTTCGGCCTCCATTCGCAGCTTGAGGCGGATCGGTTGACGTGTCATGAGTTCGAAGATTCAGTGACGCCGCATTCCCGATACTTCGATGGCATTAACGTCCGGGTTGTGTGCAGCTCGGCACTGCTGGGTTGAGAACCGTAGGTAGTATGAGCATATATCCACCTTGATGGTCGGTCGAAGGCGTCACAGGAAAAGGCCAGGCGCGTCTCGAACTTCCGAAATTGATCTAGCGCGATGATGACTAAGCTTAAATCTCGATCTGCTCGCGTGTCACATTGACAATTTAGGCATATTGGCAGCGCCTCACGCAAGGGCCACCAGGTCTGGTCCTGGCAGGCTGCCCATACATACATACCGCCCCCCACACAGCACAACCACTGGATAGCACAGGATAGCCTCCCCTACCCGCGCCTGCATAATCCTTCAGAGGACAATGACGTGTCGATCTTCGTTTGCTCAGAAATGCTTGGCTTTGTTTCGGAGGCGATGTACTCTGAACGGCTTGATCCGTTCTCCTTGATTCTATTCGCCATGGCGCCTAGACCATTGTGTTTTGAGATTTGATCGTGGCTGGGGTAGTATCGTGGCGACGGCCATGCAGCGACTGATGCCACTCGCATCGATCGTTGACGGCCGGCAGTGCAGTGGAGAATCGATGCCGCAATGTCGTCGAATGCGGTCGCACCGTTCCTCAGCGGTGCATATGTGTTATATATATATATGTATATATACATAGTTGTCGGCCGGCAATTAGAGCCCCGTAATTGTGCGCATCTTGTCCATTGTATAGAGTATATGCCCTAAAGCACACCGTTCGTTTCTTTTTTTTTTTGGATATCAATGATTTTGATATACGACAAGGAGAATTGTCAACCCTTGAAGCCTTTTTGTGTCTCCCATTTCTCGTTCTTTTTTGTCCTATCTTTGTTTAGCTTTGATCAAGGTTAATCATTATCATTACCACGCGCATCGAAAAGCACAATGCTCTCGCGCGACATAGAGCCGGACCCGAAGCCCTGGGAATCTTCTCCCATGGACAAGAATGCAGCAGTCGAGCAGGGTTCAATTAAGAACCCATCAGATGGCGAGCAGACAGGCAGTGACCAGGAAGAATCTAAAGAGGATGAGAATTTGGTAACTTCCCTCAGGCTGCCTTTCTTTCTCCTTCTCTTTTCTTTTTTTCTTTTCTTTTCTTTTTTTTTTTTTTTTTTTTGTCTTGAAAGAGTTGAATGGCTAAGTGTCGGAACATCAGGTCACCTGGGACGGTCCAGACGACCCTGCAAACCCCTTGAATTGGGCTCGATCGAAGAAATGGATCTGTACATGGATCATTGCCACCTTTGCTTTTATTTCTCCGCTCTCTTCAACCATGCTTGCGCCAGCACTGCCAACCATCGCAAAAGAATTCAAGATTTCTAGTTCCATGGAGGAGGCTCTGGTCATGTCAATCTTCCTTCTTGCATACGCGATTGGCCCGTTCCTTCTAGGTCCTCTATCCGAAATCTATGGCCGTGTGGTCGTTTTGCAGACGGCGAATATGGTGTATCTAATATTCAACACTCTCTGTGGTATTTCACGTTCGAAGCAGCAGATTCTTGCATTTAGATTCTTGAGCGGTCTGGGAGGGAGTGCGCCTCAAACGGTAAATGACCCGACCGAGAACCCGCCGTCGAAGAAGATTATTAATGTTGGCTTTTGCTACCTAGCTGAACGGCGGTATGCTAAGTGATTGTTGGCGCGCAGAGGAGCGAGGCAAGGCTATTGCAATATATAGCTTTGCGCCGTTCATCGGACCGGTTGTCGGTCCCATCGGTAAAGTCTACGGCTTACCGTGCATCTCGAAATGGGGCATAGCAAAACTAACATGTCTATTAGCCGCCGGCTACATCGCACAGCACACTTCATGGCGCTGGATTTTCTGGGCTACATCGATATTTGATGCGGTTGTCCAGATATTGGCGTTTATATTCCTTAGTGAAACTTACGCACCAAAGATTCTGGCGACAAAAGCGAAAAAGCTGCGCCGGGAAACGGGGAATGAAAATTTACGCACGAAATGGGAGACTCCTGACCGGTCGCTTTTCCAAATTCTGCGCAAGAACTTGTCGAGGCCGTTTATTATGCTCTTTACGCAGCCAGCCATTCAGGTTCTTGGGCTTTACAGAGCGTACCTTTATGGGCTGATGTATCTCGTGTAGGTGTTCTCCTGTTTTTGCATTGCCCTTGTTCCTAGATTGGAAGACTAAAATTGCATGTCTTTTCAGCTTGGCTACGTTCCCGCTTGTATGGGAGCAAGCATATAAGTTTTCCCTCGGAATAGCGAGTTTGCACTATATCTCCCTTGGAATCGGTTTTGTTATCGGATTACAGATATGTGCTCCTCTCAACGATAGGGTAAAGTCCTCCCCAGTTTCGTATTATCTTTCCCCCATTAACCAAACCCAGGCGTACTGTGCCCTTAAGAAGCGTTATTCTCACCCGGGGCAGCCAGAGTTCCGCATTCCTCTCATGATTCCCGCCGGCCTTCTTGTCCCTATCGGTATTTTTCTATATGGGTGGAGCACTCACTATCGCACCCACTGGATCATTCCAGACATTGGCTGCGCTATATTCGCCATGGGCTTGATCATAGGGTTTCAGTGCGTCCAGTCTTACGTCGTCGATTCCTACCCTCGGTATGCAGCTAGTGCAACTGGTGCTGTCGCATTTTTGAGAACGATGGCAGGGTTTGGATTTCCCCTATTTGGCAGCCAGCTGTACGAGACACTAGGACTCGGATGGGGGAATAGTCTGCTTGGATTTATTTCTCTTACCTTGGGAATTTTCGCGCCGTGGGGTCTATGGCATTATGGGGAGAAGTTGAGGGCAATAAGTGGGTATTGCTCTGGATGAGCCGTGTTAACTTAAGCGAAGGGTGACGGCGCTCCTCTTGCAGATCTTGCCCATAACGAATGTCTTCATAGAATGTACATACATATATATACGCGTGGTGGAACCTCTCTACGCTTGTACACACTACATATTCAACTACGGTATACTTTAGCGTATAAAATCGGTTAAATAGACTTCTCCGACATCGGTTTATGGCTTGGCTCCGTGCGCTCCAGAGTTCCTTTAACTGGCTATAGAAAAAATAGAGTAAACGCCGAACTCTTAACTTATTCACGGCACTGAGAACGACGCTGGTCTTTAGTGCCGATTTTGCCGTCTCTCTGCCGGTTCATTGGCCAGTGACGTCGATTCTTGACGCGCGGATCGATCAGCCATGGTCCTCGGCTCGCTGAGAGCTTGGTCCTCAGTCAGTGGTGACATCCAAAACCACAGGAACGAGATCCGTCTAACCAGATCCAGCGCCGATTTATATGGACATCTATGGAGTAGTGGTTATTGGTATGCCGGGATTAACGAGGTTTATTCTGGACAGCAAGCTTGACTTTCAACGGCCTATCTTGAACCAATGGACCTGCGTCTGAGGCCGGGGCGGCCTCTTGAATAATGGATGGAAAGCAAAAAGAAGAGATCAGATGCAATGTTGTATTTCAACGATACCGCTTGGAGGATCTAGGTGAGGACAGAGGAAAAGAGAAATGGCGTAGAAATATATTTTCCTTTCCGAGGTGTAGTAGGTATGCGCTATCTAAGTTAAAAAGGCATCCAATCCTGAGAGACACAATCCTTGGCCCTAATGCAGCATCGCGAAAAATCACTGCGTTTCCGTTAAATATCAGAATATGCTGATGATTGCAGCAGCATACCATTTCGTCACCACGGGCTGCACACAAAACACTTTATCTGATCGCCTAAACAAGAATAACATCGCCAAAGAAGGGCGTTACGTGGAAGCTGGCTACGTCGGGTGAATTCCACGCTCCCAGCTCCTGATTCGGATAGGTGGCCGGAGAAGTGACGGTGCGGAAGAAGTTCATTCTCCATCGAGAAAGGCGAGGCCGATCGACATTGAACAACGCCAGAGGAATTTTGACTTCCGACACCCAAGTCTGGGCCTTGCGGTCCAGGGTCGTGATAGACGTGAATCCATCGGCAGCAGGGTCGCTCACAAAAAAGTGATCAAAAGGCGCACCCTCCTTACGCACCTTGGACGGATTGTATACGAAACTCTGGTAGGTGACATTGTTCGGACTAACTTCAAACTCGAAGTAGGTCTGTGGATCGTTCGTGCCGTGGTAGATGAAGGCTTCCATGACCTCGTATTTCCAGATGTCATCGTTTGTGCGGTGCTTGGGGTCGAAGTAGAAGTTAGTCTCATCGAAGGCCTTGAAGGTGAACTGGAATGCTGTCGGCTCCCAGCAAAGGTCGACCTGGGTGTTGGGGAAGGCCTTCATTTCGGGGACGGACTTGTCAAACGAGGCTGTGGCTTTTCTGGGGCACCTCGGGACCGCGAGAGAAGGCCGTCTTTGGGTTCTTTCACTGCCTGGGCTTGCCGAGACAGAGACGGTCGCTGCCAGTAGGCACGTTAAGATAGAAGCCAAGTGCATGATGACAGTATTTTATTAGCTGCTCACTCTTCTTGGAGAGACAGGGAAGATAAAGAGAATGGAGAGACGACTTCACATCTGAGCCGAAGAGAACAGAGCTCTTGAGGAACGGTGAAGCGAAGCAGGTCCCCTCCATTAGATATATAGAATTTTCAGGGATTGCCAGCCCCCATGTTGCCATTTCCGGCCGCACTTCTCAGTTCTTTATGGCGGAATCGGATGGGGATTTGGCTGATGTCGTAGCTCTAAGTTTCATGGTTAATGTAACTTCACCGTGTCCCCGAGATCCACCTTCGCTGAACCCCTGAACTGCTGTGGCATTGGTTGAAAAAGCCCCGAGGATCGCACTGTTCACAAAACATTACGGAGCACAGGGTATCAACTTCAATAATGTTGCTGCGAACAAAAGCTGGTCGCAGTTAATTATCACTCAGAATGGGATTGATTATTATATGGTTCGCGCCAACTTCCTGCGCGAATGCGGAGCTGACATGGGTGTTTCAATGGCGGTTCCTGGTGAGTGATTTTGCTTTGCTGAACACAGCGCAAAGTCCTGCCCCAGTAATAATTTCGAGAGACTCAAAAGGGCTGGCTTCTTCCAGTACGCTAGCAGGTGGTGTGTTGATAGTATTGTGAACATTAAGGTCCCCTGAAACATGAGCTGGAATTACCGCCAGCATGTCTAGAGCTTTGAGGGAGAACCAAAATGCCGCTCTCTTGACGGGATTGACACATTGGCAGTGATGACAAGACAAAGAAAAAAAAAAATTGTGCATAACTAAAGCCGGAAATGATCTTTTTGTGTGCTACTTTCAGGGGTTTCTTGAGATGGTGAGAGACTGGGCAACAGCATTGTGTGCACCCTTACACTGTACAAAAAGTAGCCTCAAAATAGATGTGCTGGACAGGTCAAAGTCTTGACTGTGTGTTACTTCGTCCGTGGTTACTGTAGCTTATGCCGTGGCGTATGGAAAAATCAAAGCTGGCTTTTTGATATTTGATTGCGACTGACTCCCTCAGACTTGGCTGATTCGCACCACATTAACTAGTCCGTGCTGCTGCCAGTTACCTGCAAGCAACCTGAAGAATTAATTACGTTCCTACAGGGGAAGAGACGGTGCCCAAGAAGACCGGCTCCTCGAACATTGGACTGCTGCTTTTCTGGCCGATAAAACCGATCATTTTCGGGTTGCAGTGCACTTCCGGTGGGGAAAGGTTTTCTCGACTCAGACCAACTTTGATAGCTCACCCCAATTCAAGTACGGAGTACTCCGTAGATAAACCCGCTTTTCCCCAAGATGAAGGCGATCTCCTCTTGGAACAACGAACAAGATAAATATATACGTAATTGTTGGCTCCGGACGGGGATTGATCGCCAAGGCGCATCCGGGCCAGGTCGGCGGGTTTGGACTGCGCGAAACGCGTCCACTCACTGCCTCCACCGAACACGCGAGCTCCGACTTTACATAGTTTGTCGTTGCAAGCATGCCGCTTCGTCTTCTTCTCCCTCGATCTCACTTCTGCTGAACCGTTCAATTAGCACTCCTCAACTCCTCAAATGAGGTAAATTGACAACAGCCAGTCACAATGCCCTCAGTAACTAGAATCAAAACCGAAAACCCCCCGACGCATCCTCCGATCGGGACTTCAACACCATCGACGGATGCCCTGGATGAAAGAATATATCAGCGAAAGACAGAAAACCCCAGCTTGTCTTGGGAGCAAATCAGAACGGTGCAGAAACGTTTTGGCTCGTTTACATCCTCATCCGGTTACGCTAACCACTGTTTGCAGAAATGGTTTCCCCAATTAAGACATTGGGAGATGCGAAAGAGGTTTTATGTTGGTTTTGCGTGAACGGAATAGATGATCTTGTCTTACGTGTACGTCTATAGAAAATGAGAGATGCGCGACTTGGAGGACCGTCTGTACGCATTGCTACCCCTTGGAGCTATTTGCGCTGTATCGATTGACCGTTGAACAGAATTCTTCGGCCGTGAAGCGCCAGCGTTCGGAAGAGCGTTCTGACGACGAGGATGATAATCAGCCATCCAAGAAAAGCCGCACTGGTTGTGACGACTCCAAGAACGGTATAAACAAATATGATGTCTCGTCACCTTCTAGATCGCCAAAACTTACGGTGGGTCGTTGGTTGTCCCCCAATCTCTATGTCAAGACGACAGCTGATAGCAAAAATGGCAGCGGGCGAGCACCACTCCTAATTTGACACCGAAGCAACTATCTAGCGGAATGGTTCTCCGTCGGCCTGCTGAGAATTCACACTCAAATCCTTCCTCGTCAAATAGCACCAGTCAGCAAAGCTCTTCCTCTACTACACACCGAACCGCAGCACAATCCAGCAGGTCCTCGACCGCAGCGCCAAACCCACCAAAGCCCATTCCAACTGCTGCCTCCGTCCCACCCAATGGAAACACGGATGACAACGACTGTGACTCACACACCCACAGCCATCCCGATGTCCTCTCTGAAGCCCGACTACAGGGTCTAACTGAGAAGGACTGGCTATATATCTTATCCCGAGCACAGGCCTATTCCGGTGAAAAATTGCGCGCTGATAACCTCGTTGCCAAAGAACGCGAAGCGCACATGCGCCTCGAACTCCTCGAAACACAGCTCGCAGAAACCAAGAGAGAGCGCGACAAGCTAATACACCAATTCGCATCGGCGTCCGCAGCCTCTCCGGGGTCCAGCACGGCCGTCGATTCTCATTTGAAAACCGAAAGGGTGCTGGACGAGCTTATCGAGCATGCTGTGGAAGTAAAATCTATCTTCGACAAGTTATGGATGACTAGCAAGGTATACATAGCGCAGAAGGTGTGGGAGTCAGCAGAGTTGGAGGCGCTGGTGCTAAAGGGTAGCACGGTCCTTACGAAAATTGACAGAATCATTAAAGAACAAGAGGCAAGGGGGAAGAGTACCTGTGGTTTGTTTGGATGCTAATATGGGATTGCAACTTATGCATTTGTGTTCTGCGGAGTGGCTATTTGAATTACCAAAGATATCTTAACCCGGAGTTGAGGGAATCTTTTCTTTTCTCTGTTACTTAGCCGAATATGAATCCCCGTCGGCTGACTTAAGAGTATATGGCTGGTATAATTGGGTGGTGACTTCGGGCTGGGGTGATTACAGATTTGCACGGAGTGCTCACAAAATGGATCAGCATATTTGCACCGTATGAAATTGAAGTGTCAAAATTATTCCTTCTTTGCCAGCTAGTTTTAACTACCCATAGGCCAGTGCTGTGAAGCTCGGCGAACCTTAAACTAGGGTTGTCACATCCCTGCTCCTGGCTCAGGGAATAAATCTCCCCCCTGTATGGGGCTCTATGGATTTATTTGTCCATATTCAATGCCACTCTTGCTGGTGCATACCGCATTGCCTGGGTGAAGTAATTCCAGCTTCATATTGCCATCTATCAATACGTCTTCACCCGTCATGCCATACATAGATGTATCGGTAGCTCCATTATTTCTCTATGTATCACTGTTATGACCGGCTTCTTTGGTGTATAAATATGACTTGATAGGCATTCCTGGAGGATTCCTTTTTCTACACTAGCATCGTTCTCGATATCGTCTTTGAAAAGTCACCCAGACTTACCGGTACCGCTTAACCACATATCATCAGGCCACAGTGAGAACCAGTGCTAATCATGCCCGAAGAAACTTTCAAAGTCAACAGCACATTCTTCAAAGCTCCCCCGGGAATACAGCCTGGCTATTTTTATAGGATCTATACAGCCAGCGGATCTTACAAATACCTTCACGCAGACGATCCCACGCCCCGTGGGCCCGATTCAAAAGGCGAGAATCTGGATTTCAAGGCCATCCCCAAGGGCAATTGGGTCGTGGGCAGCCTCCAGCCCAGCCGGAAGAGCCAGGGAAAGTTCAGCCTGGGTGCGACCAGCACAACGCCGCTCAAGGGGATCGAGAGAACCTGGCATCAAAAAAGGGTTGACATCCAAGATTTGCAGGAGTCCAGGTACGTTCACCTTGATGAGGATGAAGATCTTATATTTGATAATCTCTGGCACCTCTACTCGATGCCTCATATCCATCAGGACAGAGCTATCGGCAAAACCATTTCTGTTCCACATGTTGCGTACTTTGCATACTTCCCAAGTGTTGTGGAGTTGCTTCAGCGGGAGTCAGATATGTACCGGACCATCCAAGGGCAGGGTATTGGGGATGAGTTTCTGGGTTACATCACAGAGAGTCAGAGCAGGATCATTGGGATTCTTGTTGGATGCAAAGGATCCGAATCCGACTTTGATCAGGATATACCGGGGGCAGAGGACATTGGAGCATGCCAGTCGGTACTTTCAAAACTGCAGAGACTTGGTATTTCACTCGGCACGGTGTGGCCGGAGTCATTCTGGATCCGCAACAACAAAGCCACCATCAGCAGCTTTGCCACTTGCGTTCGGGATGCAAATGTCCAGGCTATGGAACGCGAGATGAAGAGCGTCGAGCGTGCGTTCGCAGACCCATTGGACGTGAGGAATTTGAGCAAGGAGTTGAGAGAACAAGTTGAAGCTATTTTTCGGCGGGACGGCAAGCTGCACCAAGTTGTTATTTTCCAGGGTCGATCCCATAAATACCATCTTTCGAAATGTTGAAGTACAGTGAAGATGATACATTTCTCGTTGAAGTACGGAGTACTCCGTTAGCAGGAATGCAACTCTATGGAGAAGGAGGATCCGCAACATGAGAATGAGACCTGTCGCAGTCTTTGTAAAAGCCATGTCCTCCGATAGAGTGTTTCATGCAGACGCGAGGAGCCAGTCAGAGCAGACCAGGTTTCAACGATCATCATGATTCATGACATGCAGAAAAAATGGAGCCACGCACGGGCCAAGACCAGATTGCTCGTTTTCCCCGAGAACTAGGGGAGTGTGCAAGAAACGGAATTGCACATGCCAACAGACAAGTTCTTAAGTGCTTTCCACATGGTCGAGTTGTTGGGCGTGAACCCGAGCAGTCCCGTGTGCTAGTTAGCGCGTGATGCAAGGCAGCCCAAAGTAAGCTTGGCAATTCCGACTGTTTTGCTGTCTAACATCTGGCAGCAAGAGTCTGGACGTCATGACCGGCACACTTGATTGACGGGTATTGACTTATTCTCAAATTCCGAATTCGACAACAAAACAAAGCATCATCAGCTGCACGGAGTACTCCAGACTATCCCCTCGTCCGGCCGCCAGGCAAAATTAGCGCCTTGGCATCAGATTACAAACTACAGTATTAATGGCGTTTTTCTGACCAATAGGTTCACACGCTAAAATATTATATACATACCTTTCTCCGGGAAGTTCTGCGGCTATTCTAGAAGCGGCTAGCGGCGCAGAGCCTGACGTCACGGCTGGGGCTCTCGGCAGTTTAAGCTTAACCATTGGCGGGGGACCGCTGGATCACGTGGGGCCCGCCAGCCCTGAAAATTACCCACTCTCGCCCGTGACCGTCACGAACAACCCCGTCTGCGCCGTGCCGCGCCGATTACTTCATTGTTTTGTCACCGAATTTCACCATCCGCCCCTTTATCGATAAGCGACACTATTTTAAGTCCCCTCGCCCGCTTCCTTTTCGTCCCATCATCACCTCCTTCACTGCAATTCTATTGACCACGCTGCCGCTCTTTCTGAGGTACGTCTCTTCCTCAGCCGAATTCTTGACTTCAGTGTGCTGAATGTTCAGCCTTATGGACTTTAGACCACTTCATCTTTTGCACCGGATCTTTCTCTACGAATTTGCTCCCCCGCCCGGATAGCCCGTCCTGTATCCTAAACGAGAACAACGCTGCTCTGGCATCGAATAGCGCCTGCATCTCGTCTATATACACCTCTTTCCCTCCATTCGGTCCCCTGACTGAAAACGAGCGTCCTTCGGCCCTCAGAGCCAGCTTCGGTAAACCTACGAGATCGAGTCGTCTGCCTTCGCCATCATGCTCGACCATCGTCGTGCTCACGAGAGCAAGAAGACCGTCTCTCGAAAATCGGCCAAGCGAGATGCCGATCGTTTGACTTCCCTGATTTATTCGTCACCCTCCGCTATATCTGCCTCTCGACAGAACTCCCGCGACGTTTCTCGGAACGCTTCGCGAGACGGGTCTCGTAATGTTTCCCGTGATATCTCTCGAGTTCAATCCCGTGTCCAATCCCGGGTTGTTTCTCGAGACGCATCTATCAGTCCAAGTAGAGACCAGTCGGATGATGAATATGAAACGAGCAGCGAGAGTGGAACCTGTCCGAGGTATGCTCCGCACCCGTGTTCGTTCCTTGTGTGTGTTTTTATCGACATCAACTGACGTGTGTGACTCTTTAGTACCGCTTCATGGGACGAACGTGGGTACGAAGATTTTGAAGCCGGAATAAAACAAGACAGACCCCTAGCTACTGTTGTGAACGACCTTATTGACCGGAAACACAACTCACTCCAGGCTCGAGAAGAAAATCTGGCCGCCTACGGGCGCATTCTGGCGCGCCACTACGCGGCAGATGAGATGGAACACAATGTGGGAAATCTTTTGACGGCTTTCTTGCAAAGTATCAAGCAGGAATCGACAGAAAAGGAGACAATTCTAGCGTTGAAGGCGATAGCGCTTACGGCGGTAACGACGTTGAGCGGTGCCGTGTACGACAAGACAGGCTCGGTTGTTCGACGGAAGATAGCCGGCTCTTCGTCTCTTGCGATCAAATCAGCTGCGATACGCTGTTTGGGTGCATCTGCGTTCTTCGGCGGTGCATCCGAAGATGAATTGTTGGACGAGATGGAATTTTTGATGGAAATTATCATGTCAGACGGCCACTTTATTGAAACTCCAGACGATCCGGAAATCGTCACGGCAGCTCTGCAGGAATGGGGCCTCCTTGCAACCGGAGTCGATGACTTGGAACATCTCAGCGAAGACGCAATGGAGACCTTTGCGGATCAGCTCGACAGCACCGAGCCTGAGGTGCAAACCGCAGCAGGGCAAAACATCGCACTCCTCTACGAGAAAAGCTTCTCTCCCCAAGAAGAAGACGAAGAAATCGACGAGTCAGAATATGATCTACAGATCTCCCACGATGATATCTCCCAGGATGATTACCGTGACGACAACGGCGCGCTGCTCGTACAGCGCTACAAGCCGTATCACAACACACCTGCCATCGAAGGGAAGATCCAGGACCTTGCCAAAATATCCGGTCGTCACATTAGCAAGAAATCCAAGCGCACCCTCCACATGCACTTTGACGCTATCCTTACGACCATTGAAAACCCGCGTCACGGTCCGCGATTCAGACAGTCCATCGACCACGAGAAGAGCGAGTCCTACGGCACCCGTGCTGGGCTAAAATTCCACCGCTTCGCACCCTTAAATCTCAACAGATGGTGGAAATGGTGCAGAATGGCTGCGCTGCAGAGGCTGTTGGCAGGCGGCATTGTTGAACATTATCGCGCGAAGAGCAGAGCCATTGTCGAGTATCTACCGGGGCTATCCATGGATGCCCCCGAGAAAGGAAGACAAAGACGTGGGAAGGATCGAAGGAAAGTGGGAGAGTCGAGTGGTAGAGGTGGAGAGATGGGAATGCTATACGATACCTTGCACGGTTAAAATCTCTTTTTTGGTGGGTTCGGTGATTAAGTTATGGCTTCTGTGTCAGTTTGCTTGCGATATTCGGTTTGGGTTGGCGAGAGAAGGCTATGAAAATTTCGTGTTTGACGTTTTGGATAGAGGGGCTTTTGCATCTAATAAGTTTATGCATGAAGAAAAATGTTGGGAGGGTTTCTACTCGCTCAGGAGAATGGAATTACTATTGCATTGTTTTACTTACAGCCATCAGAGTGCAAAAAGTTCCAAAACACAACGGACATTGACTATGATGTTTATATACACACCTCTTAAAGTCTTCAGTCTGAACACACTAATATTATGATCAACCCAATTCTTATACTATCGATTGATTTATCCATGACATAAAACCGGGAGAAGAAGAAAGTAGCTCCTATCCTTTCGAAACCCTAAACACCTATGAAAGAAGCTAAAGGACGAGCGAGTACCATGAAGTTTTTCCCCATAGAAATACACGTAAGAAAACAAAAAAGCTGTCCTGGTTTTCATCTTCGTCCCTTCTTTCCGGCCAACACATTCGCATACATCGTCTTGAATCCGTTGCATAACGCCATCATGTCTGGATATGGGTTCCGTTGCAATTCGTATCCCTGGGGAATCACTTTTACTGGCCAGCTGTTCATTGACGCATTTTGGCCCGCCTTGAAGCACAGGTGGAAGTAGCCCGGGTGTTTGGGGTCGATGCAAAAGGCGTAGGCAGAACGAGTAGGGTTGGCGGTTGTGTATGTTGTTAACCAACGTTCTATAAAGAGGAATCGGTTAGCGTGAGGATAAATAACGAAATGTAAATACCCACCTGTAGCCTCTTTTGAGCCGGACTGATATTTCTCATGGATTGTCATATCATCCACCTTTCTTGCCATGGCCTTGACATGATTGACAATCAACTCGTCGAGATCGCTGTACGAATACTTCCCGCCAATTTTGAGAATTTTGCCGACGGAGAACTCGTTTTCTTTGTCAAGTTCTAACACATCAATATGCTGGTATACTCCATCTGACACCTTCCATGTTACTGCGAGATGGTCAGGGCCCTTAGAGGAAGGTCGAATGACTGCGTCTCCACGACTTTGCGAAGCGAGGAATTCCTCAGCCTGAGGACCATTGAATGGGCGGAAAAGCGGATGCTTAATAACTCTGAGTGTACGAGTGCTCGTCTTAGTCTCCTCCTTCATTGCTTCTTGATCTTGGTGCTCTTGCTTGTCATCCCATTCATCGCGCATATGATCGAATTCGCGGCGATACGGCCTAATGACCTGGTCTTCGCGGAGAGATGCGTTGGCAATGAAAGCTTTGCGGTTCAAGTAGAGCAGTTTCGCAGGGACAGTTTGGTGAATGGAATATAGACTTCGGACGGGGATATCATATCGGTCGGTGAGCTCCATCTCGGGTATGAGGACATCAACTCCACAGTCAAGTTTGCCGTCAATGTGGTCGTCGGTTATTCGTTTGATAGTGACAGGTACAACCATGCCTTCGGCCAAGGTGTCCGCAGTCTCGCCGGTAAACATTGTAAAGATGGCATCTGTGCTAAGGAAGACGAATTGCTTTCGTAATTCCTCATAAGGCTGCTGTAGTTCAGCACGTATAGTCTCAAGAGTAGCGCGTTTTCTCTGGTTAAGATTCTTTTCGAGTTGCTCGGCATACTCTTCCAGAATAAGGTCGTTGACTTTTTCTTGAGCATCCTCCTTAACGAGCTTTCTAACGATAGCGCCGGGCCCGTTCTCATCTGTCTCCGCTTTGATATCTTCTTCATCGAGTTCGAGCGCATCGGCGGCCATCTTGCGACCAATATCATAGTCTTCTGGATGAACACGAGTATTGTCCAAATAATCAGTGTCGGGATCGGCCGTGTCGTAGTCGATGTAGAGGAAACTGGCACAATTGTTCCATACTTTCACGCCCATTGCAGGATACTGCGCGTTGACTCCTAGTAACTCCATGCGGTTATTCACAACACCACCGTTCATGTTGATGATTTTCAGCAACTGGGAGGCCTTTCGAGGGCCGAGACCGCTCACATAAGTGAGAAGGTTAGCGGTAGCCGGATCATTGACAGCTTCATTGATATCCACACCACATAAGTTCACCATATCAACCAAAGCACTTTCGAGTTGCTTCAAGAGCTTCTCCTGAGAGATAAGTTGCTGGCCTGGTTTAAATTGAATAGACACTATGTCCCGTCCTAACGAAGCGTACTCTTTCATTGGATTCTGTAGATATTTGGCGAGAGAAACGCAGTAGATGGTCAATGGGTGAAGACCGGGGTGCTCTGATCTGGCCTTGTCGCTGGTATGATACAGTCTTGCCACTTCGTCGTTCACTATGACTACTTCGAGAGGATCGCTAACTTCATCATCATTATCGTTGGTATATGGCGAGCTGCGGAGATTCTTTGCATCGATGAGCTCTGCGAGTTGCTTGTAAAGTTTGCGGGTTTCTGGAGACATCCCGGAAATGCCAATCACATCAGGTTTGCGCCGTTCGACGAGATCTATGAGAGAGTTCACGTCTCTACCGTCTGAAATCATGCGGTCTGGATCACCGAGAGTGAGGTCGGTAAATTTGCCGTTTTCCAAGACTCGGCCATCCTCTTCAACCCACGCCCAGTATATTGGGTCTTTGCCAATGATACCAGCACCGGCTGATAAAGTGAGGACACGGGGAATAGTGCCAAGGATCATGCCTTTAGGCTTGTACGGAGCTTGATCGAGTCGTAAGGAGAAAGCTTCTCGGCATTCCTTAGCGACGTGGTTCTCACATTCAGTCTTGATATTTTCCTTGACTCCGCGACTCATGATCTTGTCGAGCCGTGCAAGTGCCATGTCAAGCACTTCCTTTCTCGCTTTGTTCCAGGCATCGGCTACTTCACTGAAGTTGTCGGATTGGATATCACGATAAAGTCGTTTCTTATAATTATCAAAATTTTGGAACCGAACGTTGACGTCCACCAAGCCTTCTTCTTCCGCTTTCAGCATGCGCAGGAATAGTTCTGGTCGGCGTGCAATGTCACTCAGTTGCTGATTTCGCAAATACTTAAATTCGTAATAAGGGTGATGTTCATCAATCTTTTTTAGGCCCTTTTCAGTCCTGAAACAATCGATAACGCCATTCATATAGAAGGCTCGTCTTAATTCCTTCCTTACTTTTGGGCTCATTATCAACTGTTCTGCAAACATTGTCTTGGCAGCCTTGAGCGCGTGTAAACCGTTTGCAAAGTGAGTGTCAAGGAGCCCGTCCGCCATATCTTCGGGTAGCTCAGTGGGGTCATCAATATGATGTCTCTTTGCTTCCTTCATAGCGTTTTGGGCAAATCCGTCTGGTGTAATTCCGAACGCACGAACAAGACCGTAAGCCTTGCTATTGCGGATACGCTCATAGAAAGTTTTGGTCGCGGCTTTTCGGCGTTGATGAACGGCCCCATTCTCTCCATTTCCATTCACCATCGCAACATCTTTAAGTTCGGATGAGTACTCAAAATAGATATAATCCTGGAGGTCCTGAAGTTCCTCCATGGTCACCACAGCAGGTAACATCTGCTCAAACACTTCGTCTTTGACGTTTGCGACGTTCTTAAGGTTGTCATAGGTCCGCTGAAGGATGTTCCTCTTGTCAACAAGTGCGCGGAACTTTAGGTCATACTCGAAGATATCCCACAGATCAGTCATGTTTAAGAGTTTCTCTGCTCTAATAACGTAGTCCTGCCCATCGGGATTGGGTGCGCTAGGGGACATTGGAACCTTTGCCGCATGAATCAAGTAATCCTTGCGATGTTGAAAGATGAACGGCACTTCCCAGTCATCAGTAACCATAAATTCAAGGACCTTGACAATAGCTCTCTGGAATGGCTCGCGTAAGTCTGGTTCCAGGCGCTTTTTCAGTAACATAAGATTTGAAATCCATATGGCTTCTTCCTTAAATTGTTCTTCGCTCAGGATGACGTGCTTATAAGGCTTTCTTGCTATCTGGTAGCGCTCGGGTTCGTCAGTAAAGCGGATCTCGTTGTCTTCCTCCGTCATCATCTTTTCAGCCAGTTGTGATGGCTCAAAAACATCTTTTAGGTCAAGTGGCTTTTCTTCATCCCCACGTTCTTCTTCATCTTCATCTTCTTCCATTTCAAGGGCGAAGAGATAATCGGTTCCATCACCGAAAGCAGCACGCATATCCTCGAGGGCAGCTTCATCGAGGCCAGTCGCCTCTGTAACAGCAAGTCCAGAGATTCCTTTTTTAACTGGGCGAGCGATCTCTTCGTCTTCCCGCATGCGCTCGCGCTCTTCGTCGGAAAACACATCCTCTTCGATGAAATCATCGAGGTCATCGTGAAGCCCCCTTCTATCTCGGGCACCCATCCGATATCGGTCGACCTCATCCTCCTCTTCGTCGGAGTTGAATATATCGTTGATTCCCTGAGACACGGCACGGTCTCGATCACCTTTATGCCCGCGCTTCAGCCGCTTAAATTTCGACTGTAGGGATGAAAACGCGTATCGTCAGCGAACGTTGAACAAGCAAAGCAATCTCCATTGTGCAGGAGCCATTTACCTCATAAGAAACAGGAGGTTCAAAGTCCGGGTTATTCTCCCCGATAAGATAGATATCTTCCTCGTCCAGGTCCTCATCCTCGAGTGCACGCTCTTCACGGCGTCGCTTTTTCTTTTCTCGTCGTCTTTCAGACCTCTCTTCCTCTTCTTCGTCTTCGTCGACAATGAAACCCTCGCGGACCTGGAGCCATTAGAGATTATTCTATCTGAGGATGATGTTCAGTTGATAAGGCTTACAGCACGAGCGGCGTCTTCATCTTCGTCTTCTTCCTCCTCACTGGAATCGTCATAGTGGCCATTTCGATCAGCAGTGCCTCTAGCTACTTCACCGGTCTCCTCGTCGTAGTCTTCATCATTTTCCTCATCGTCCAACAAGGCCTCATTCTCTAAAAGCTCGGCGGCGCTCATTGCGTTGGGTCTAAATGCCGCCACCAAGTCAAACAAACAAGAATGGGTGTCGCACTCCCTGAAAGCAGTGAAAGCAAAGGAAATCGACAGAAAGTGAGCTTGATCGGGGAGAATGGGGGAAGAGGGTTAAAAAAAATTCCCTGCCTCCCATAGTCCACTCCTTGCGGCCGCCCATCAGCTCAAGTCGGCGTCGTGAGCGCTGAAATCGAGCTAGTCCTCAACAGGCCTAGCTCCTCCCCTGTTGTGGCGAGTTAAATCACGTGAATATATACGCAGCTTAGTCATATATGTGCTTACATAATACATTGTCTTGGTATTTATCACGTGATGCAGCCCGTGGCCTAGAGCGATCGCGGCAGTGTTGCCTTTTTCGGCCACTGGATGCGACGATAAAAGTCGGGGATGATAGTTTGGTGGGCAAAGAATGTTGCTTGTGCCAAAAAAGTTTAAGAGCCCAATAAGCTGACTGGCACGCTCCGTAGACATGACAAGGCAAATGTATGACGATGGCAGTAATATGGAGGATGATACGGAGTACTTCGTAAAAGAGTATGAGCTACCGCGTGGTCGTGTTTGACTTTCGGGCGTCCAACGGTTTAGGGGAGGTTTCAGGCCATGGGATTGGCATGGAAGAACAGCCAACAGGAACCCATACGTACATCAATTATCGCAAAGAACCAACTCGAAATGGAACGTAGAGGGTGACTAACTTATGTGTCGATGTCTGGTCACTCTGTTCTTCTTAGAGCTGCCAATCATTCCCTTAGCCAGTGTTGGCTCCTGTTTCCTGCTCGTTTCTCCATTTGTTCGTCTCACATTTCTATCCAATCTCAGGCAGATTCTCACTTCGTCGCTGAACCCACCCGGATTGCCAACTTGAGCATCCCTGGCATTTAGGCGCTGCATGGGTTCAATACACGCTTTAGCTCAAGTGAACTATTATTATTGCCATTCACTACTCCGTAGTTAGCGCCTTGTGCTAAATTCTCTGAACCTTGCAGAAGCCCAGTCCAATAACCAGTCCAGTCCAACCCCTCTCTCCATGCCAAACTCGCTCGCCGTGTTGTCGACCGCCAACGACCAGTTTTTGTTCAATGCTCGAGCCTTCTGGAATCTTATTTCCGGTCGACGAATGGCCTAAGTTCTCGAGAGTTTTTCTAAATTTGTGAAAATCGTCCACCCGCCCCCGATTTCAGCCCGCAGGTGTCCGGATCTGGAATCTCACAGGCGATCTTCGATATTCCGCTAAATAGGACTCTCCCGGAAAATTCGCCCTCGAAAGGAACAAAAGTAAAAAAAAAAAAAAAAAGGAAAAAATTCTCTCAATAACTCACTTTCAATAAATATCTTTGGCGATTCTTCTCCCTTCCCACTGCGTGCCTCTTCCCGATATCCCGTCCACAGACCACCATGGCGGACGCCTTCAAAGCCCGAACGCTAAAACGGAAGAATGTTAAAGGTCTCGCACTTAATGCCGCAGCATCGAAACTGGGATCAAAACCGTCCGATGGGGACGCACAAATCCCCGGAGCGATTGGGAATACTGACAGCAACCGCACGGACACCCTTGAGATCGGATTGGAGTTTCAACTGGATCTGCGGAGTGAAGACCTAATGGTCCTGAAGGAGCTTGGGGCTGGCAATGGAGGAACAGTTAGCAAAGTGATGCATGCCTCCACAAAAGTAATCATGGCTAGAAAAGTACGTCCTTTCTCGCCCACTGCCGTAGACTTGTTCCTCAGAGCTAATCCGCGATTCTTGCTGTCCTAGATCATCCGGGTTGATGCTAAAGAGAAGGTCAGAAAGCAAATATTGAGGGAGCTGCAAGTCGGCCGTCACTGTGACTCTCCTTATATCGTTACGTTCTATGGTGCGTTCACAAACGAGGCTCGGGATATTGTGCTGTGTATGGAGTACATGGATGGTGGGTATGTTGAAAACCGGTTATGCGTTGCACACCTATTCATTTGTTTGGGGCCTGACATCTCTATCACAGTTCTCTCGATCGCATTTCGAAAGATTTTGGACCTGTTCGGGTTGATGTTCTAGGAAAGATCGCGGAGTCAATCTTCGCCGGCCTTGTCTATCTATACGAAGCACACCGTATCATGCATAGAGACATTAAGCCATCTAATGTTCTCGTTAATTCTAGAGGACATATTAAACTCTGCGACTTTGGCGTTGCAACGGAAACTGTCAACTCTGTGGCGGACACATTCGTTGGCACTTCGACCTACATGGCCCCTGAGCGGATTCAGGGGGAGGCCTACTCCGTGCGATCCGACGTATGGAGCGCCGGACTAACGATTATGGAACTAGCAGTTGGTCGTTTCCCATTTGACTCGTCAGATACAGCTGCTGGAGACAGGGCTAGTGCTGGCCCGATGGGCATTCTGGACTTGTTACAACAGATAGTCCATGAGCCCGCCCCAAAGCTTCCAAAAAGCGATGCCTTCCCCGCGATTCTAGACGAATTTGTTGCTAAATGTTTGCTTAAGAAACCAGGAGAACGGCCAACTCCACGTGAACTTTTTGTAAGATCTCTATGCACCATTTATCCACTTTCGCATGGCTAACCTCGTCAACGCAAGGACCACGATGCTTTCATCCAAGCTGCCAAGAGAACTCCAGTTAACCTCCGAGAATGGGCCATTAGCATGATGGACAGGCACAATAGAAAGTCCTACCTGGCGCCACCAGCCCCTCGAGCGATCAACCGGGACGGGTCAAGAGACTCCATATCTGAGTCGAGATCTCAACAGCAGCCGGATCCTCATTCCCACCCAACTCCTACCTCTGGGGAAATTCCCTTGAATTACTCGCATGAACCATATATTCAACGCGACGAACAAACACCTCGCGCAAGCAACCCCTCTCCAACTCTCGGCCTCGAGCACCTCAATATCAACAACCATAGCCAACCCCAAGTAAATGGCCAGGCTGGGTGGCCTAGAAGATCTCCATATACGCCTGGTCATCATTCCAATACCAATTCACCTCAGGCGTTCACGTCGCCACGGGCTGCTCCGTCACCTCGTCACCCATCGCCTAGAAATCCCCCACAGTCCGCCGGCCTGCCACTACGGACTGGCCCTCCATCCAATGGGCAAATGCCTCCTCCTCCACCAGCCTCTAGTGGGCTAGGTTCGTGGTCACGGAGTCAGGGTAATCGGGCTTGAACTGGCATTGAATATTTGAGTTATCGTACAGTTTCCAAGTATACGTGATTGTCAAGAGCTCTCTTCTCCGATATGTTGTTATCTCAGTTCTAATCTCGTACCGTCTACAAGCTTATGTTCCTTTCAGTCTAGCGTCTGTTTATGGATGGCTTTCACCGTCTCTCTTTTATCTCTTTATCTCCATTTTTATATGCATATCAAGGCGTTGCACCGCATTGATAACGTTTCTTGCGATTTTCACAGCTTTCGAACTGTTTTTGGAATGTATTTTTCGACTATCTTGAATAACTATGTGCTTGCGATCTGATTGAATTGTCGCCTCTTTTCTTTCTCCCCCCCGTTTTCTCCGCTTCCCTAGAGAAAATATGATCGATCCCACGACCAACACTTCGGTTTATTCTGCACAGGAATTGGTTTCGCGGTGCTGAGAAAATGGGATGAATTTGGCTCATTACTTTGGCCTCTACCATTCCGGGCCGACGATGTTATATTTTGGGACCCGTACTCTCTCCTTTTGACCTTTCATATAAATTTGGGTATTGGGACTAAGGAGGCGATTAGTAGCTAATATCGTAATGGTTTTGATAGAGTGTGTATCAAGGCCATGCCACACTTGAACATTGGGAATCCTAGGATCATGGCTTGAACGCCTTATATTTAGCAAGGGAATTAGGTTACCGTATTCTTTGGATCGGGATAGGTGCTAATCTTTCCCCCTGCCCTCCATCCCTCCCAAAAAAAAAAATAAAAATTAAAAATTAAAAGTTAAAAATAAAAATAAAAATAAAAATAAAAAATGAAACGGTAAGCACCAAAAGGATGCAACTTATCTCAGACTCAGTAGACGACGACTTTGCGAATACGGGGACTCTTAATGCCGATGACGATATGACGCAACGTTCATGAACTTGGGCGGAAACTGCAACACGAGCTTCATATATTATAAGAGCAGCGCGCTCCAAGAAGTGCTTTCCTTCCTTTTGCCCCTCAGTCCAGGAGGCAGTAATGTGAGAATATACATCAGTCGTGGGAACAAATATACGCATTGCTTACGATGATTAAACTACGTCCCGAGATAGACGAAGAAAATACCCGATATGTGAATGGCGGCGCTCCCCCGCAGCCGTTTCTGGTGATGCTCCCGCCAAAAGAGTCTTTGCCGACCATCCGAACCGAACGGCTTTGTCTCCGGCCGGTAACACTTGATGATGCACAGGCAGTTTGGGATGCAAGGTCGAAAAAGTCGGAGTGGCTGTACGTTGCTACCTGTCGTCGCCCTTGAGGGATCGATGTTTAATCAAACTCGTTAACTAATTTTTCTGGGGTCAATTTAGTTCGCCGTATACGTCCAGTGACGAGATGTACCAGTGGCTGAATAGAAAGACGTTCACGGAACCTGCAGCTGCGGTAGGACTCATGTTTCAATTTGTGATAGTGCTGGGACAGAATCCTGCGGGGAAAGTGATTGGATGTCTGGGCATGAACACCGTGTATCCAGTGCCGAATATTGGATATTGGGTGGGCGAGGAATATTGGGGGATGGGGTACATGTCAGAGGCGCTGGCTGGCCTCATGGCTATGTGGTGGACATTCCCGAGGCGCAAACGGGTGTCTGACGAGGAGGAGAGGAGGGAGGGATGGGATGGTAAGGAGAGGGTGTTTGCAACTGTGAATAAGAGGAACCTGCCAAGTCTCAGGGTGCTGGAAAAGAACGGGTTTCGGGTGTATCTCGATAAGACAATGGCCGATGGGGAGGTGCTGTGCTGCGCAGCGGCGGAGCGACCGGAGTTGTCATGCGACATGGAGCAAAGCTATACGGGGAAGAAAGGTTATTCCGTTTCCGCCGGGCTTTTAAGTTGAACCGAATCGGATAAATTAGTCAGAAATTACCCCCTTAGTTAAGGTATTTACCGCCTTGTGGCCTCCACCTACGATCAACAGTATGCAGCTTGTGCCGAAGGCAGTGTAAAAAGCTCTTGATCTGGGGTGTTTTCTCAGATATCTGCTTGTTTGCGAAGAGTATGTGGACCGACGTCAAGCAGATCGCATTCCTGCTGCTTGGACGGGCTTTCCTTAGAGCAAGGGCTGGCCAGCATTTCTTTAAAAACCGAGACGTTGTATCAAGCAAACAGTGCAAACACTTTCACGTGGGGGGCCGGGGAGCCTCGGTCAGTATGATGGACTACTTACTTCTACAAGGAGCAGCTCCGCCTCTTCCCAGCAAAGTGATATATAAGAAGCAGCATATCACATTAACTATCTCCATCAGTGTGTATGGTACTATCCCATAACCATTGATTATTCTTGACAAAAACACCTGTTATTCATCTACAGTTTTTATGAGACTCTAAATACGGAGTACTAACAGCTCCGTTGCGCGTTGCTGATCTCACGACGAATTACCCACTGCTCTTCTCCAACATCTCCACCCCAATCAGTTCATCATGGGTGCTGTTGATATTCCAGAGCTCCGGTTCACGCCTGTGGATGAGATCCCAGAACGTGTTAGGCGCCTCCGGACGACTTTCTTTCAGCAGAAGACCAGACCAATTGATTTTAGAATCTTGCAGCTCCGGAAACTATATTGGGCGTATGTGTTATACTCTTCCTTGGAGTTTTGCGTTCTTCAGGCTTGTGATCTAGTGCTAATTCTGGCCTTATCTTACTGCAGGATCAAGGACCGTGAACATGCAATTAAAGAGGCGCTTCACCGCGACTTGAGAAAAGCCGAATACGAATCGTACCTGACAGAAATCACTATGTTGGAAAATGATATCATCTTCTGCACCAAGAATTTACCGAAATGGGCTAAGGACGAGAAAGCGCCCGATATCGATCTGACTTATTCGCTGATGAAGCCCACAATCAGAAAGGACCCGTTGGGATGTGTGCTGATTATTGGGTTCGTAAAACCTCGAAATATGGCCACATACGGTATAACCCAGTTTTTGAAGTTAACAAATGGTTCCTAGAGCATTCAATTTCCCGTTTCTACTTACCCTTGGTCCCGTCATCGGTGCTATCGCTGCTGGAAACACGGTTATGATTAAGCCCAGTGAAACTGCGGCCAACTCTGCCGCTGTAATTCAGGATATCATCGAAGCTACCTTCGATCCATCTTTTGTATGCATGACTCAAGGAGGAGTTGAAGAGACAAAGACCTTGCTCTCACAGAAGTGGGATAAGATCTGCTTCACTGGCAGCAGCAAAGTGGGTCGTATTGTCGCCCAAGCAGCCGCTCCCAATCTTACGCCTGTTCTCCTGGAACTCGGCGGCCGTAACCCTGCTTTCATCACCAAGAACGCGGACCTTAGGCTGGCTGCACGACGTCTTCTGTGGGGCAAAACATTAAATGCTGGTCAAGTCTGTACGTCGCAGAACTACATTCTCGCTGACAAGGAGGTCGTGCCGAGACTCGTCGATGAGTTTGCGAAGGCTTTGAAGGAATACTATCCACAGGGTCTTAAGGCGTCTCCAGACTATTCTCGGATGATCAACGAGGCCGCATTCCATCGTGTCAAAGCCATGATTGATAACAGCAAAGGCAAGATATTGCTTGGAGGTACAATGGATGAAGCGGAGAAATTCATCGAGCCGACTGTAGTCCAGGTTGACTCTGTCGAGGATTCTCTGCTAACTGAAGAAAGCTTCGGCCCAATCATTCCCATTCTACCAGTTGAAAACTTGGATGAGGCCATTAAAATCGCAAATGAAATCGACAGTACTCCGTTGGGTCTCTATCCCTTTGGAACTAAGCAAGAGGTTGGAAAAGGTACGTTTGGACGTTTCAATCCCCGTGAAGCTTCACATAGTTAAGGATAGTCTAACACAAACTCATTAGTACTTACCGCTGTTCGCTCTGGGGGAGCTTCCATAAATGACGCGTTCATGCACATTAGCGTTCCAACATTGCCATTCGGCGGAGTTGGCGAGAGCGGAACTGGCTGCTATCATGGCCGCAGCAGTTTTGAGGCATTCGTCCACCGTCGTTCGATCACCACTACTCCAGGTTGGGTGGAACGCGTCTTGGCTATTCGCTATCCGCCATATTCTGGCAAGCTTAGCAAGTTCTTGGGGGCTGGAGCCATGAGACCAAATTTTGACCGCAATGGCCGGGAGAAGCGTGGCATGTTAGGCTGGTTGGTTTGGATGGTTACCTTGGGTGGTGGAGCAACTAAGTCTGGTGCTGCGAGAAGTACCGCAGCTGCTCTCGGTTAGTACATCAACTTTTCCTTTCTTCTTTCTCCTGAAGAGCATGCCCTAGTGCAAACCCCCCTGTTTTCTGATTTTTACATCCATTTGCATTCTTTTTGCCAACATATCCTGGATTATCGCAGATAAAATGCCGGCAGATAAAGCACTGTGATACCTTCTGGTCGATATCTGCGTTCTTTTCTTGTCTTGTATATTTCTTTTGTTAAAACCTATACCCCTTGTCAAGCTTTTTGATATTCAGCGGCTCCATTTTGGGCTGCCTTTGTTGGATACTATCCCCTTCATCTCTTCTCGCTACGGCTGAATACTAATTCTTTCCCTTTTAATTACTGATTTTTAAATTTCATTTCACTTTTCTCCGAACATTGAACACCCAATTTATCTAATTTATCATTATCTAATGATGAAAACAGTTGCATATGGTCTTCAGCAATATGCCAAGCGAGCGTCAAAGCTCTGAATTGATGTATTATCATATTGCATCGCGACAACTAGAACGAGGACTCGAGACAGAGATACCTAGTGGAACTGGCCATCATTTTTGTATAAATTCTCTTTGAATCCTGTTTGCCCTTTTGGGATATTCTATCAGAGGATCTTTACTCGGCATTCGCACACGTGATCTATTTGTTTTCACAGTATATTGTATTGATAACCTTAGTGAACATTTTAGTCGTGGGTGGTTGAAAAATGATATTCATTTCCCTGTTTGTTTTTAAAACCACATTTGTCAACGTTGTTTTAATTCCCAATGCAGGTTATTAGTATCTATGATATCCAAGCCACAGCCTCTTAAATGCTGGATTCTCTAAATCTCAGCCTAGCATGCCCTTCAGAATCATCATCAGCACCTTCTCTCTACTCCCTTCCGGCTGACACAGATATATTTCACCCCCTTGTACGGCTTCACGCCTTCTCCCAACCCTCGGCTGCGTCGCGGGTCAACGACCAATCCATCTACACGGATCCCGCTCGGAAGCCATCCGCGCACGGAAAACGAGATAGATACAGAATTCGGCATGAGAAGGGCGTTAGGGTGGGGCTTATCGGTTTTTGACGCAGCCGATTTATTGCGACTCGAAGAAGGCGAGTAGAGTCCCTGGGATTTAGCTTGGGACATGAGCATGTCCTCGTCATAGTAGCCTTGGAGGGGGTTGATCCGGGATATCTGGGAAGAAGTTGGGGTGCCGTCGTCGTTCTCATCGTATTCCTCCTTGTTGTCAGCGTTTTCTGTATCGAGAGGCCCGACTACCGTACATCGCAGGACGGCCGTGCCGGAGATGCTTCCCGCATCTCTAGTGGTGGTGGGGACGCGCCATTCTAAAAATTCGTTGCCGGGCATGAAAGTCGCGTCTCCTCGGCTGGCTTGGATATCAGTGATGTACCTGACGGAAGGTGGTATTGGCACGGTCACAACCACGTCATCTAAAGTCGGGGACGACGACGTGCTACTAGCGCCAATATTTCCAAGGAAAGAGGGTGTTGAGGTTCCCGAACCGCGGTTGGACCCGCCGCCGCCCCGTGATGAAGCGTTTGTACCTGGAAAGTAGGTATTCAGAGTGAGTCGGATCTCGAAATCTAACCCATTGGGTCCAAGAGACTTTTGCAACGAGGCTGTTGCTGGAAGGAAAAGTTTCTCCATATGAGTTGGCGGCTCGTCCAGGTCAGGGTCTACAGGGAGTAGATTGACCTCATAGCCTGCGAGAATGAATCGTCCATCTGGCGGTACGAAACTGAGGTCTCCAGGTCTCTCGCGCCATCGAGCTAATCGCACGCAGGGATGGAAGACAGGTAGCTCAAGCTTATGTGCCAAACTCTTTTGTCCTCCAGGTGCGGTTAGAGAGAGCAAGAGGTTGGGGACGCCGGAGATTTTGGAATTAAAGGCGATGGTGCCGTTCGCTATGGCGGAAATGGCACGGCCTGATGGAGCAATTATAACATGGAGAGATTCAATGATATCAACGTATAATTCATTTGAAGTGTGACGGACGCCCTGGCGACGCCAGGGGATCGCGGGGCCCGTGGCTGCAGAACCGCTAGCTGCGGGCATGGTTGTTAACGAGGTTTTGAGCGTGTTCGAAGGTCCAAGGGACGGGGATGCACTGGATCGATAACAGCCCTGGTTAGCCATCGTATATAACGCGAATTCGGAGAATAATGCCATGTATCACCCTGGTAATCCCACTCCGCTCAGGAACTTGTTCATCCACCCAGGAACTTCAACTACCTCCTGTAATGCGTTTGGCTCCGTACTGCACACCACACCCGCGTCGCACATCTCACTCAATAACTGTCCCACTACATCGTAGTTACTTTGAATTTTGGTTGCCAGCAACGGTGCTCCGACGAAGTCTTCGAGGACATCGACGACGCGGTGGAGGAATTCGAGGACTTGGAGGGGTTCTGTTTCGGTGCTGCTGGGTACGAGAAAGAGAAGATTCGCGTGGACTATTGAGAACACAGAGACGGGAGGGCTAGCACTAGGAAGGTATATCACGGACGGTCGCGGAACGGAATGCTCGAGGTAGAGTGGGAGGAGAGCTCTGGCGGAGGGCGGGCGGGATCGGTAGATGTGCTCGAGAATGGGTGTGCTACATTGCAGCTATGAGCTTGGTGCGATTGTTGCTTCTTTGGCTCGACTTACTTGAGATCATCGTAGATGTATAGCGCTTCTATCGTATTGCTCATCTTTGCGAGTGCATGTTGTTGCTCCGCCGAAGACTTGTTGGTGTGATTGCGAGAAATGCCTTCGTTATCGACCGTTTCGTCTGAGGTCATCGCAGGCTCGCCCCGTTTGATTGGTCGGAGAGCTTCTTCCTACATACGCCCTCATTCTGCGATCCACCGAAGAACAGAATCTACTTTTCGCGCACCTAGGAACCGGTAAGCTCCCTTACCTGTGAGGTAGCTTGGAAACTGTATGAACTGATTGTTTTGTTTTGTTTTAGAGTACTCCCTACCAGTGAATCCTCGAAAAGTCGACAAATTCGGCTCGTCGCAACTTACCCAGGCGGGCCGAGATGGGCCGCATCAATGATGCTCCATGGGACATAAACCCCAAAGACATCGAAAATATGGTTAATAAGGATAAATATGAAGATGATTGTTTGGCCTGTCGTCTCATGGGTGAGTTGCTTGTCAAAATTCCGACGAAATCGGACCTAGGTCTACAAAACTAAGGCAGATTTTGGGAAATAGGCAGTGCAGCATTTGCCGGCCTTGGTGGTTATAGTTATGTTACGGGAATGAGAAATCTACGACAGCAAGAAGCGGCTATTTTGAAGAGCGGTTCGAAGTATAGGATGGGCTCGAGGCGGCTTGGAGTGGTGTCGATATCGGCGACTCTTGTGGGACTTGGAATTTGGCGATTTATGAATTAAGACTGGAATTCTCGATATCCTCCCTGAAGCGAAAGTCAATTTCTCCATATAGAGAGTCTGGCGTTCAAATTTTTGAAGGGCGGTGTTGGCAGGAACCATGGGTATCATGTTGGAAAGCTATCTACAGCGACATCTTATATGCACATCGACAAAAAAAAAGTATAATATTACCAAAAAAAAAAGGACAATGGGGGAACTCCGCAGAATGCTTTAAGCGTATAGATCATCAGTGGCAACCAATATAGCAATGCTTCTCATCTATCATGAAAACAAATCGCAATGCTTGCCTATATGAACCGGCCCCGCTTGCCTCCCCCAAAGACATCCTTTCCATTCCCTATGTTTGAAATATCGAAGAAGTCGCCAAAGTGGAATTTTCGTTTCGATCCGATGGTCGCCGCCGGATCTCTCGTCGATGAGCGGCCATTGTGTCGGGAGTTGCTTCGGTGAGGGGTACGAGGCCCGCGAGGAAGGACCTCGAGCCGGACGGAAGGGGAGGTTATGTGTGGAGGGCTGACTTGGGAATCGGCCTGCGTCGGGGCAGAACCGTCAGACGTCCGCATATCAACGTCCTCTTGCGGCGGAGCAGGGAATTGTGGACCGGCAGTGAAGGTGAAGAGCGGAGGGCGAGCGAAAGTGGCGGATTCGTTTGTGGACGATGTCTGGGGTTGGATTGTAGGTTCAGGTCGGGGTGGAGACGCGGATCTGGATTGTCGATTTGCGCGAGCAGCGTCAGCGGTGTCTTTCCGCACGGTGTTGGGCGAAGTGCTTCGGTTTCTCTTCTCGCAATCCACTCGTTCATCGTCACTGTCATTTGCAGCGGCCCCTGTGCCATCTATCCTGTCTGCTATCCAGCTGCGAACCTTGTTGGCTTCGCCGTCGCCGAGGCCAATTCCTTCTCGATCTAGAAAGGCTCGAAGGTCTTCGAGGGCATCCTGATAGCCGAGGTGTCGTGACTGTGTTTGGTCGGCAACAGCGCTCTTGTAGAGGTTTGTGACAGAGAGGGCGGCGGTTTTGAAAGCTTGAAGTAGCACTTCGGGGGGTTGTGATGATGATGATGATGAAGGTAAGGAACTGTTGAGGGACCGCATAGAATCCATGATGGGCTGGCTGGCACCAAAGGCCAGCGGTTCAGCTCCCGTCGAGGTCTTCCTTCGAATGCAAGTCTGTGTTTACGCCCGGTAGAGTTGAAGGGCTGATGTTGCTGGGCGTGAAGAAAAATGGAAAGGAAAAGTGGGGGGTTCCCAAGTCTGGACGTCGACAGGATTTTGACTAAAAAGCAAGGACAGACACGGCCCAGGGTACTCTCTGAAGTGCTGAAGCGAACGACAGACAGCGGCGAGATCGCAGAGAGCGGACCAAAGCGCAGAACGTCAGACAATGCTGGCTGACAACTGACGGCAATCCTGCGCTGTCACTCGCCTTTGGCCGACGAGTCAGCCTGCTGGCTGACTTGGCTTGGTCATGTACGGAGTAATGCTGCTGTAAGTTACGTTACCACCTGCCGCCGTTTCCGCAGGAACGGGCGTGTTTTGCCGTTACAGGCACCGTATGCTTAGTCATATCCGGAGAAATGATGTTCCACATACAGATCCACTTCGGCGGCGGGGCTTAGTCAGGTAACTGTGGCCAATCAGCGCGTAGGATTTGCCCGCTCAAGCTTACATGAGCTAATTTAGTCGGTCTTCCCGGCGCGGTGCGTTTTGCTTCACTTCGACCAGGAAGGGAATCCAGCACAACTTCTCTCCCCAACCTTTCGCCATCTCGCTTCCTCGTCAACCCTCCCATGCTCCTCCACCCACCACGCGCTGCTGCAACCAAGACCAGTCTGGCTTTGCACGCTGAACCTGCTCCTGCAATCCTTGGCTCTACTCGGGTCCCCGGCACTCATCTTTACGCGTTTTCTTCGGTCTCCGGCGGATAGGCCCAGTTCCGCCGCGCGGCTTTTCACGCCAGGATGGCCCCGTCACCCAACGTTGAGATCCCCTCGGAGGTGGACGCACCCATGGTCGATGTCAACGGAGAACCGGCCACAGATGCGGCAGAAGATCGCGCCGATCAGACCATGACGGTATGTTTGTTCCCCATACGATTGTATACCCAATCTCGCTTTTTCTCGTGATGCGCTCCTGTTCATGTCTCTCTGGGCAAATTCTGACGCTTAATCGTGCAGGATTACCAAGATACGCCTGATTACACGGTAAGGATATCTTCTCTCCGCTTGGGAGTGCGTTGCTCTCCCTTGAAGCGACAGACGACCTAATATTCTTTAGGATTCGGACACTCACCCAAATACAACTGCCAGCAGCGTTGCCGGTGATTTGGCGCCGATTGATGGTCGAAAACGTAGATCAGAGGCTTTTCAACTCCGCAAGTCAGTCCTGGGCAAGAAGCATGGACGTCTTGACGAATCTAAGGCAAGTTGCGGGGCGCGACTAAGCCTTGAAGTCGAATAGAGCATTCTAACCTTTTTCTACGTACAGGAAGACGATTCCATTCGAAGGTTTCGGTACCTGCTTGGGCTCACCGACTTATTTCGCCACTTCATAGACACGAACCCAAATCCGCGAATTAAGGAGATTATGGCCGAGATCGACCGCCAAAATGAGCAGGAAACAGAAAAGAAGAAAAGTTCGACCCGTAAAGGTGGCGCCAGCGGCGAACGTCGTCGGAGAACCGAACAAGAAGAAGATGCGGAACTTTTGAAAGATGAAAAACAAGGTGGGCCTGCGGAGACGGTCTTTCGGGAGTCTCCCTCGTTCATCAAAGGTGGTGAGATGCGGGATTACCAGATTGCTGGTCTGAACTGGCTTATCTCGTTGCATGAGAACGGTATATCAGGAATTCTAGCGGACGAAATGGGTCTCGGCAAAACATTGCAGACAATCTCCTTCTTAGGTTACTTACGGCACATTTGTGGCATAACTGGCCCCCACCTGATCACAGTTCCTAAATCAACCCTGGATAACTGGAACCGCGAGTTTTCAAAATGGACGCCGGAAGTGAATGTGCTTGTCCTTCAAGGAGCCAAGGAAGAGCGTCATCAGCTTATCAACGACCGCCTCATCGATGAAAAGTTCGACGTATGCATCACTAGCTATGAAATGGTCCTTCGCGAGAAGTCCCATCTCAAAAAGTTCGCATGGGAGTATATCATCGTCGACGAGGCTCATCGTATTAAGAACGAAGAGTCGTCTCTTGCTCAAATTATCCGCCTATTTAACTCCCGAAACCGACTGCTGATCACCGGTACCCCGCTGCAAAACAATTTGCATGAACTCTGGGCTTTGCTCAACTTCTTACTACCCGACGTTTTTGGCGATTCAGAAGCGTTTGACCAATGGTTCTCCAATCAAGAAGCCGACCAAGACACTGTGGTTCAGCAACTTCATCGAGTTTTGCGGCCATTCTTGTTGCGACGAGTCAAGAGTGATGTCGAGAAGAGCTTACTTCCTAAGAAGGAGGTTAACCTCTACATTGGCATGTCAGAAATGCAGGTCAAATGGTACCAGAAAATTCTCGAGAAGGATATCGATGCGGTAAATGGCGCACAGGGCAAGCGAGAATCGAAAACTCGACTCTTAAACATTGTGATGCAGCTTCGTAAATGCTGTAATCACCCGTATCTTTTCGAAGGTGCGGAACCGGGACCGCCTTATACCACCGATGAACATTTGGTCGACAACGCCGGAAAAATGGTTATTCTTGATAAACTTTTGAAACGGTTAAAAAACCAGGGCAGCAGAGTTTTGATATTTTCCCAGATGAGTCGCGTACTCGATATCTTGGAGGATTACTGCGTTTTTAGAGAGCACGCATACTGCCGGATAGACGGTTCAACTGCTCACGAAGACCGCATCGCGGCAATCGACGACTACAATCGGCCGGAATCCGATAAGTTCATATTCCTACTAACAACAAGAGCCGGTGGCTTGGGAATCAACCTTACTTCTGCCGACATCGTCATCCTCTACGATAGCGACTGGAACCCGCAAGCTGATCTACAGGCCATGGACAGAGCCCATCGTATCGGTCAAACAAAACAAGTCGTTGTTTTCAGGTTTGTTACCGAAAATGCTATTGAAGAAAAGGTATTGGAGCGAGCAGCCCAAAAGCTGAGATTGGACCAACTTGTCATTCAGCAAGGCCGGGCCCAGCAACAAACCAAAAACGCGGCTTCGAAGGATGAACTTCTTAGTATGATCCAGCACGGTGCCGCAAGCGTCTTCAACAGTTCGGGAGGTACTGGAACCCTAGCCGGAGGGAAAGATATTTCGGAAGATGATATTGACCGGATACTGAAGAAGGGTGAAGAAAGAACAGCTGAACTGAACAAGAAATATGAAAAACTCGGTATCGACGATTTGCAGAAGTTTACTTCCGATAATGCGTACGAATGGAATGGAGAAGATTTCACCAATCGCAAGAAGGACATTGGCCTCAATTGGATCAACCCAGCGAAACGTGAACGAAAGGAACAATCCTATTCTATCGATAACTACTATCGGCAAACAATACCTACTGGAGGACGGACAGCCGACCCAAAGCCCAAGGTTCCCAAAGCTCCAAAGCAGATTGCCGTCCACGATTGGCAATTTTTCCCACCCAAACTTCGGGAACTCCAGGATAAAGAGACCGCGTATTTCCACAAGGAGATCGGATACAAAGCTGTTCTTCCAGAAGGCACAGAGGAGGACTTGAGCGACAGAGAAGCAGAGCGTGAACTTGAGCAGCAAGAAATTGACAATGCAAACCCTCTCACGGAAGAAGAAAAGGCTGAAAAGGAAAGGCTCTCAGAGCAAGGGTTTGCGACTTGGAACCGTCGTGATTTCCAACAGTTCGTCAATGGATCCGCCAAGTTTGGCAGGACGGATTACGAAGGCATTGCAACTGAGGTTGACAGTAAGATCCCTGAGGAAATCAAGGAATATGCCAAAGTTTTCTGGAAGCGGTACACGGAGCTCCAGGATTATCCCAAATACTTGCGCTCCATTGAGCAAGGTGAAGAAAAACTGCGCAAAATGAACCACCAGCGCAAGCTACTTCGCAAGAAGATGGAGCGATATCGCGTGCCTCTCCAACAACTCAAGATCAACTACAACGTGTCGACTACGAACAAAAAGGTATACACCGAAGAAGAGGATCGATTTTTGCTCGTCATGCTTGATAAACACGGTGTTGACGGCGAAGGCTTGCATGAGAAGATCCGGGAAGAAATAAGAGAAAGCCCTCTTTTCCGATTCGATTGGTTCTTCTTGAGCCGCACTCCAGTCGAAATCAGCCGAAGATGTACAACTCTGTTGAATACTGTGGCTAAAGAATTCGAGGCGGATGGAAATGTACCCAATGGCCATGCCGGTAAGGGAAGAGGACGAGACCGGGACGATGATATGGAAAATGGCGAGGTAAATGGCCCAGCAAAGAAAAGGTCAAAGAACGGGGCGGTGGTAAGTCCAAATGAGCCTCCTTCCCTTCTGCAAGTCCTGATAACTAATGCATCTCTCTGATGTAGAACAAGAAACTCAAAGCAGTTAAATCAGCCGGTGGAAGCAAGGCCACCTCAACTGCAACCTCTAGAGCAGCAAGCGTTTCTTCCACTGTAGTCACCACCAAATCAAAAGGTAGAAAAAAATAGACCTTGACATAGGCTTTGGTTCAGGTTGTTGAAGGCGTCAAAGGTTATTTTGCTCTTGATTCGGATAGGTGCAGGTCTTGAGTTACAGACATTCAAGGCGTTATTTCATTTTCAATTTTCTTTTTGTTTGTTTATTCATTTTTTGTTATTTGATATTGAATACAAACCGGAAGTGTCATTCATTGGGAGGAGCCTCTTTACCTTCTAGGGCCATCTTTGACATTATATACAATGACTTGGCGCTCTATGGCGTCTGCACAAGAAGTATTAGGAGTAGTGGCCTGTATATATATACTGATATTGGATGCCTCAGAAACGAGACCGTTTTCAATAGCCGATTGCCGTCCTACAAGGGGGCGGGGTCGGATCTGATGGAGGTGACTACCCGTGCTACTCTCCGGGTGTACATAAAACCTTTCATGTCACGCAACCTGTTAGAAGCCGGTTGGACTTCTTATCCCTCCTAGCATTTCTCGTTGTGTTCCTCTCTTTCTTTCCTTAAGCCAACAGCACTCGCTTGGTGGGCATCTAGCCATCATATTTACAGGTAATACATTCTGCAACTCCAGTATAGTCCACAGGAATGAAGATAAGAAAGAAATAAAATAGGTCGATATCGCTTCAAAAACGCCCTCTATGAATTGTACCACAGTGTTGTTTAAAGAGTCATCAAGACAAAGTACAAAGAGGCTCAATATGCATGTATCCTGAAACGCCATGGAAATGACTAGATAAAATTGCCCCACATTCTCGCAAAGGGAATAGACAGATGTCATTCAAAAGATACGTTCCTCATCGGCATCCCTTTTCTCCCGTGGTGTAAATTTGACATCGTTTGCTTCCTCTTGGATACAGGAATCTTGTCTCACTGGTCCAGGGATCGGGAGAAAAGAACTTGTCTCATTTGCTCGACTGCGTACGCCTGATCCGCGCATGAATGCTTGGCATAGGATCCCAGAAGCAACGGCAACATTTAAACTATCCACCTCATCCACAATATGTTTTCGTGGACAATCAACCACCACGGATGCATCGGCTTTAGACTTCAGCTCTTTGGATAGACCATCTCCCTCGTTCCCGAGCATTAGGACACATGGATAGTTTTGGAGTTCGTTTGGTAGATTTTTGGATGAAACGATATTTTTATTCTTGCTGTCGGGCGCGACTGATGCGGGAGGTTCGGCAGCGAAGAAACGCCAGCCATTGCGGCGCGAGGCATCTATAAAGGAAACGGTATCGTGAATGGAGATTAGAGGTATGTGTTCGGCGGCACCGGAGGAGGATTTCATAACCACGGGGGATAATGGGGCTGAGTTACGCGAGGAGAATGCGACAGCGTCAGCACCGAAGTAGTACGCACTTCTAAGAATGGCACCTAGATTGTGCGGATCCACAATTCCATCAAGGAGAAGAGTGAAAGGGTATCGTGGGTTATGTTGGGTACGATGATCGTCGTAGGAGTTTTGCCGTAATGAAGTAAGCGGAATGAGACCGCTTGTGCCATTGACCGCGGCCTCTTCTTTTGACTGCGGCGCTACCTTGACATTAAAATTTGTCACTGGCAATGAAGCCACCTGCTCATAGCTTAGTGCAGGGAGTTTTGGCAGTGGAGACACTTCCGCAACAATTCCTTGATGATTTACCTCCTTGCAGACCCGGGAGAGGGCTTGCGACCATTCAGAAGAAACAATCTTCACTTTAGCGCCTGCTGTAACTGCCAGTTTTTGTAGGCTGTTGAGTCCGGACCCGGAGAGTTGATTCGTAGGCCTTTCGCAGAGGTACAAGGCATAGATCTTGCGCCGGCCAGCGCGTATAGCCGACCTAACTGGATGAAAGCCGTATATAAACTCGGAGACAGCAGACATATACGGGATAGCTGGAGGAGGGACGCGTGAAACCTTGGTGAATAATGATACCTGCTTGTTGAGCACGTCCTCGTCCGTCCCGTTGGGCCCCTTCTTGGGACTCCTTTTCTGCGAGGCCTGGCGCCTCAAATCATAGCTCCCCCGTCCCCGTGTAGAATTTCCCCGTGATTCCCGCCGTTGGGGCTTTCTTCTCCGTTCCTCTTGCTGCGGCACTGGTTTGGACCGGGACCAAGTCCTGTCTTCAGGTGAGGAATCGACATAGCGGCCCCTGCGGATTCCATTGGAGATCGCCGAATTTAGAGAAAGGAGACGAACGCCATTGCGCACAGTGAGCGGGGTTCTCTTAATGAACCCTTGAGCGGCCCTGGACAAACATCGGCATTTCAACAGCGAGCTCATTGTCCAGCGGCGTCAGACAAGGGAATGGTCTGCAACGGTCATCTCGCCGTCCTTTGACCGCGCAAAAAGAAAGACTTTTGAAACCTTATGGAATCCCAACTATTCATCACGTGGTAATGCTTACTAAGCCTAGTTATCGATAATGGTCACTAGTCCAGATTTGGACATGGCGTGGAACTTTATTGCTTTGATTACATATTTCGACACTAACTAACCTAGCTCGAACGTGCCCAAAAAGGAAGGCCGATATCGTCTCCCGTCAGACGCGTCTCTCGCAACCATCCATCAAGCTGGTGCGAGCTGCTCCGTACAATGCCGGCAGACGCCGTTTCTGACAACGCAGAGTTGTGACGCGCCTTGGCCGTTTTGGACTTCCATTGGACTAACCATTTGACTTTTTCTTCCAGTTCAAGGAGTTCAACATGGATTCAAGCGACGAGGAGTTGGTAAGCGATCTCGAAGATCGGACGGACGATATAGCTGCCAGTGTTCTTAGTCAGTTTATCGCAGTCAATGCTGATCAACGACGACGGGAGCGACCTCCCGAAAGTGAAAATCGACTGGTTTGCGTTTCTATTCCTAGAGTAGATAACGAGCACGAGTTCCTGCTTTTGCCGGGCCATTCGCGCGTGGACCGAATCGTATCGAAAGCGAATGACGATGCTTATCAGGTTGAGCTGAAGAGCAGTGATATTATAAAGGCTAGTTTGGCTGTTGTCGCCTCATTTCAAACTGCTGACGCGCCACCAGATACCCTACGGCGATCTCCTTGATCTTCGTGACGGCCCAGCGGCGCTGTCACTGTTTAAAGGAACAAGATCTCAACGATTGAAACAATCTACACTTCGAGCACAAGAACAAGGCTTTGTAAATATAGAAACCCTCAACCTTTCTTCCGATGAAGAACAACGACCAGCAAGGCGTCTTCGCAAGCGTCTCCATAACGCATTATCTGTTTCTCCACCTCAATTTTCATCCTCATCTGAATTCGATAACGATAACCCTTCCTCAGCACCTTCCATCCGCCGATCTCGGAGGCTCGCTTCACAAACCTGGCGACATCGCTCTTTCAGTGAGTCACAGGACGAATCAGACGAGTTGAATGGTGATGTGAATTTTGGAAAAAGGCGTAGTCAGCGTGCAAGGAAAGAAGTGCGGCCTGCCAAACAAGGTGTGCGCACGTCTCAAAGGCTCAGAACTGGTGGCACAAGACCAATGATGGAGCGGATGGAGGACGATATCTCAGAAGTTGAGGCTGCCCAGTCTGGCTCCAAGTATTCAGGGGCACGGGAGATATTTGAAGTTCTTCCCAAAGACAATTTGTTCCGGCTCCGTCACCAGCCTGCCTGCGCTACTTGCTTCTATGGAGATTCTCCTCAAGACCCTTTGGTATACTGTCAAGGCTGTACCAGCTCATATCACAAAGCTTGCCTTGGACCTCGCGGACAGCGGCTCCACCTGGCAACTAAGGTGGACAGCGGATACTTTATCTTGCAATGTCGTGCTTGCCTTGGAACGGCGCATGCAAAAGACCGCCTTGCACCACATCTCGGAAGCTGTTCCCAGTGCCTCAAGCCCGGATTCTTCTCAAAGCCATTGCGGCCACAACTGACTGCTCGACAGGAGCAGCTACAACGCGAAGAAAATGGAGGGATTGATCCTAGCGTCACAGTCGACGTAGACCAAGTGAACAGTGTTGAGAATATGATGTTTCGCTGTGCGACTTGCAAGCGATGCTGGCATATGTCACACTTACCTGCTAAATCAAGAAACGCGGCGCGCGTCATTTTCGATAGTGATGATGATAGAGAGGGTGATGAGGACGATCTCGAATTACAGAGCCGGCGCTTCAACGAACACTCCCGACGATGGGAATGCCACGATTGCGACAATGCCCCTGGAGAGATTGAAGTGCTTGTGGCGTGGAGGCCTATGGATCTTAACACCTATACGCCGGGTTATACTTCAGACATGCTGTCGGAAGTGTCGAAGGAATATCTTGTGAAGTGGCAGAAGCTGTCTTATTTCAGGGCAACGTGGATGCCCGGATCTTGGGTATGGGGTGTGACTGCTGCCGCGATGCGAAAGGCGTTCCATAAGTCATCAAGGAACCTAAGACCCTGCATGACTACAGAGGATGCAATTCCCGAAGAGTTCCTGCATATAGACATCGTTCTTGACGTGCGCTATTCAAACGTCGTTTCGAATAGGACCCGAGAAATCGATTTAGCTCGTATCACGGAAGTAAAAGAGGTTTATGCCAAATACAAGGGCCTTACTTATGAAGAAGCTGTATGGGAACAGCCTCCAGAATCCCACAACGTTGACCAATGGCGGAGTTTCCAAGATGCCTATCGGGAATGGGTGCAGGGCAACTATGTGCGGCCACCGAACCGTGGTGGGTTGAAGAAGCATTTACTCAATGTTAGGTCGAAGGATTTTGAGCAATATTGGAAAAAATCATCTCAACCAGTCATCTTGACTGGTGGCCAACTTATGCAGTACCAATTGATAGGCCTTAATTGGATCTATGAATCATGGTTTCGGCAAAGGAACGCAATTTTGGCGGATGAAATGGGCTTAGGAAAGACCATACAGGTTATTGCATTCTTTGCTGCTCTAATTCAAGATCATAACTGCTGGCCCTTTCTTGTCGTCGTCCCAAACTCTACAGTTCCCAATTGGCGGTCGGAGATCAGGCGCTGGGCTCCCAGTTTACGAGTTGTAACTTACTATGGCCTTTCAACTGCACGAAAACTCGCCCACGATTATGAAATGTTCCCTGGCGCTGCCGGTAAAGCAGATTTGAGATGCCACATCGTTATCACTTCATACGAAACTATGGCCGATCCTCATGCTCGCAGAATTTTTGCAGCGGTTCCCTGGCAGGTGTTAGTAGTGGACGAGGGCCATAGATTGAAGAACGATAAGAGCCAGCTTTATGAATCCCTCTCGAAGATCAACTTCCCGTTCAAGCTTCTTCTCACAGGAACACCTTTACAAAACAATATTCGTGAATTGTTTAACATCATCCAGTTCTGCGACCCTTCGAAGGATGCAGAAACCCTTGAAGCCCAGTATCAAAATCTGACGAAGGAAAACATCAGTGAACTTCACAAAATGATCCTTCCATATTTCCAGAGGAGGACGAAAGCCCAGGTTCTTTCTTTCCTTCCGCCAATGGCGCAGATAATTATTCCGGTTTCAATGACGGTTGTCCAAAAAAAACTATACAAATCGATTCTCGCCAAAAATCCGCAGCTAATCAAAGCAATTTTCAAAAAGACCGACGGGAGGAGTTTGAAACAGTCAGAGCGGCATAATTTAAATAACATCCTCGTCCAGCTTCGAAAGTGTTTGTGTCATCCATTTGTATACAGCAAGGCGATCGAAGAAAGGGGAGTGAGTGATACGCTCTTATATCGCAATCTTGTCGAGGCTTCTTCCAAGCTACAACTTTTAGAGCTCCTCCTTCCAAAGCTCCAAGAGCGCGGCCACCGAGTTCTTCTTTTTAGCCAGTTCTTAGACTTTCTTGATATCATTGAAGATTTCCTTGATGGCCTTGGGGTTCTACATTTGCGTTTGGACGGATCCCTCTCTTCGCTTCAGAAGCAGAAACGGATCGATGAGTTCAATGCGCCGAATTCACCTTATTTCGTCTTTATGCTATCCACTAGAGCAGGCGGAGTAGGCATTAATCTTGCGACGGCCGACACGGTTATCATTATGGATCCGGATTTTAATCCTCATCAGGACATCCAAGCTCTTTCTCGGGCCCATAGAATCGGTCAGCACAGAAAAGTGCTTGTTTTTCAGCTTATGACCAAAGGAACTGCTGAGGAGAAAATCATTCAGATTGGAAGGAAAAAGATGGCCCTTGATCAAGCTTTAATTGGTTTTATGGACATGGAAGACGATAACGGGCTTGATTTAGAATCTATTCTCCGTCATGGTGCAGATGCGTTGTTCGATGATGATGACCAAGAGGATGTTCAATATGACTCTGAGTCCGTTGAAAAGCTTCTAGAACGCAGTGAGGTCGAGAATACCAAAACTGGCGAGGATTCATCAGCAGAATCTCAGTTCAGTTTCGCTAGAGTTTGGACAAATGACTCTGCGAACCTTGAAGACCGGCTGGATCAGACTGAAAACTCGACGCCGAACAGCACCGTTTGGGAAAAGATCTTAAAAGAACGCGAGCGTATAGCGAAACAAGAAGCCCTGGAGAAGGCGGAAACACTGGGTCGAGGCAAGCGCAAGCGGCAGGCGGTTGATTACGCGCTACCGAGCTCTCCTTTCCGAAAGGATGGAAAGGACAGCGATACGGAATTCACTGGGACCGAAGCGGACTCGGATAATGATGGTATCCGATCTGACTCATTCGCATCTCCTGAACGTGCCAAGAAACGTATTGTCAGTCCTCAGAACCGTGATTCTGCCCTAGGTATGTTACTTGAAAACGTATTATCGCCAGCATTCCCCAGACAATACTAATTTTACCACAGGCCGCCCCTACAAACGCGCTCAGGTTCCAGATCTCGAAGCTACAACAGGGGAAGCTCCACTTAATGGAACCTCAATGACAATGAACCATGAGCGATGTATCGCTTGCGATACCATTCACCCACAGGGTCATTGTCGTCTGAAGCAAGCTGGAGTGGAACACTGTGGACTCTGTGGCATCGCACATTTTGGGCATTCACGGACATGCCCTCATCTGAACTCCGAGGTCCAGGTTGCCAGCATGCTCTCCTCCTTGAAAGAGAGTACCGAGCAGAGAGCTTTGGTTGAAGAGGCAACCAAATACCTACGAGGAATCAGGGGTGACCTTGTGCGCCGTAAGAAGCACAAGCCAGCCCGAGCAGGCGCCCCGGCAGCCCCGCATAATCCGACGATGAATCCAAACGCGAATCATTGGAATCATCCTCCTACGCCACCAATCCCTCCAGTATTAGCTCCTCCACCGCGTCTAGCACCAGTGCCAGGTCCTGGTCCAGCTCATTGGCATCAGCCTTACTACCCTTGGCCTCCCGCCCAGGGACCGTTGAATCCAAACCACCCTCCAGCCTATTTTCCTCCCAGATGATAGAAATGCCATCTGCCAGTTTCAATTTGTCATATCGATGTTGTTCCCAGCTATGCTGTACCTTTAAGCAGCGGGGTAGGTGTTCATTTTGCTTTGCATGATACATTTCACAGTGTTTGGGGGGGTGGGTTATGGATAGTGGAGTTGTTTCATAGACAGAAATTTTCGTGTAGATGGGCATGGTCTTGATTTCTTTCTCCCGGTTGTTAAACAACTGCATTATGGATTTGAATTTCTATGTGCATAATACCCTAAGACATTGGCGTGTGTTATATTAGTGTCAGTTCCCCAGTAAATGAAGAAGAATGAGAGGACGTTGGAAGTCCAGTGGTTCAAGCAGATTTGCGGCGGCGTAGATAGAGCACGTGACTGGGAGCGCCAGTAGCCCCGTTGGACCCCAGCCGATCGTCTTCCGACCTCTTCATCACAGTGATCACAGTGGCTTGACTGACAGGAACAGGAATCAAACAGCAGAGACATGAAACATTCAAAATATCTGCAATAGATAGACAGTGCCAGCTGTTTGTCTCGGATCAGAGTCCTCTTTGATCAGCTTTGGCCTACAGCACAACCTATGAACAGCCAAGAATACACTGAACTGTTTCAATCAAAGGTGCGTCTTGTGTCAAATGCCGGGCAGCAAATCGGCTACAACAAGGCTTGAATTATATCTTTGCGTCTTTTATCTCCTAGAACACAACCTCTTTCCAGCTTTGTGGTGCTGTATTACGTTCACAGTCTGCTTCCGGCAGCCGTGGAGTGGCCTCTGTGTCAGCGGCCTGCTTCACCGAAATCAGCTCGATGATACCCAGAAAGCAGTGAGGAGTATTGTCAATAATGACATTATTCCATAATCCTAAGAATCAGGACACTTGCATTTTCATCTGTAGCCACCATCGGCTTGTTGATGGTCGCTATGCTTTGGCCGAATGAAACTCGTCCTTGTACCCGTTCGACCCAGTTTGTGGAGTTCTAGATTTTTATATAATACAGAAAGTCTAGAAATTTTGGAAATCTCTCCTTTTCTCATTTCATTTCGGCCTTTGCTGTATTCGTGGTGCGTATGCACGCTCCCGAGCGTTGCGTCCTTGGGCTGGCAGCATTGGTACAGATGCTTGTCTCATGTGGAAGGCAAACTGTTTCCACGCTTGTGGATAACGGTTCTTTGGGCAAACACGGGTCAATGCTTAAATGATGTTAAACTAGAGTGAGATTCTTGAACGGGGTTCTTTCTCCCCCAAAGACCTTGACCGGGTTAATATCCCTTGCGGCAGACAGGGTATTCTACTCTATCAGGGTTCAATACCAGGCTTAATTTCTGAAGATTGATTTGCGGGCGCTTATCTTTATTAAATGTGACTGCCTTGTGTTTTAACAAAGACCCTGGTACTTGTTTTGATCTTTGACTTATGGTTGTTCTCGCGACTTTGCTCATATAGGCGAATCTAGCGCGAACTGAACACTGTGTGCTGGCCATCCTCCTCACGATTAGGCCCTCAACAGCACTCACGGCAAGTTCCAGCTTTTTCCATCAAAGCACCTCTCCCAGCCTCCAGGTTGTGTTCTTCTCTGAGACCCCGCACTGTAGAATTTTCCTCCCTCCCTCACGCTCTCTTTTCATCTCCTTCTTAGCACCCTCTACTTGCTCATCAGCCTAAACCATCCAGTTTTCTTCCCGTTTCTTCCTGTATTCAATCTTCACGCACTCGATATCTAGCTTTCATCTCACGCTTCGTTGCTCTCCAATACATTTCGTACAGTCCATCTCTCCACTCAACGGCGAGGATGGATGCTTCTCTTCGCCCACGGTTTTTCATCTCGCGTCAGGATGGCAGCCTTACCCCTCTTATTGCCGTTGATGAGCTTCCTCCCCTCATGTCAGTTCGGGGTGTTCCTCGCTTGTTGAGCCAAAACGACACCCAGGGCATGACCAGTCTCGGCAGCGCAAATCACCGCGGCCAGTTCTATGTCATCGACTGCTTTACTCAAGGCTCTGGAAATGCAAATGTCATCGTTGGTGATAACAAGGCTCTCCCAGCTGGTCCCAAGGCAAGTATAAGAACAACATCTTCGCAAAACAGCACTATTAGACCACATTCTTACCTGGTTGAGAGCAGAATGCGACTCGTAGCGGAAAGGAGCTTGCTAAGAATGTAAGATTTGCCTCTTGAAACTGTTCGTGGAAAGGGTGAAGCAGATGGCTTACGCTGGATCAGAATCCCAACACCCGGCAGAAAGGAAACTCCAAGAAGGAATACTGCTCTTTCTGGCTTCGCCATGGCGAGTGTGACTATCAACAGCAAGGCAAGTGAATTTCTGATAGACTCTGATAATGCAAACATCTAACAGAGTTTTCTAGGCTGTATCTTTAAACATGAAATGCCTCGCGACCCTGCTGTTCTCGAGAAGCTTGGGCTCAGAGACATCCCTCGTTGGTACAGGGAGAAGCATAATATCAAGAGTGTCACAGTGGGTGCTGACAACGCGCGACCCCGTGCAAATCGCTCCAATGTGCAAGCCCTTTTCAATGGTGTCAAAAAAGAGCAGTGCTTTGAGCGTATGGCAATAGAAGCACCCAAGAATCTCCATGATCTGCCACGTGAGGTTGTCACCACTGGTGAGCACAGACAGGAAAACCAAATTGATCTTTCTCTGCAAAGGGCCAACAAGACCCACGCGGCAGTCAACATGCCAGCCTTGCCTGAAGAGACTGTCAAAGGAAGTGCGGCACCGCCATCAGGCACTTTGAGTGATATTTTCAGCCCTGTGAATCAGTTTGAGCTCCATGGCCAGGGCGGGTTCAGCTCTTATCATGTAATGGATGCTGCCCCTACCTTCAAAGATAACAAGACTGTGGGAAAAATTGGCAATTATTTCAACCACGATAACATTTATTCTGGTACTCCCGTCGCCATGGCGAGCCTTGCCGAAAGCAAGAATGCACAGTGGCTCACTGGTAGCTATCTTCAAAATGGTGCTGTTTTGAATGGAGTCACTAGCAATGGCATGAGTCCCCACCCGACTGGCGCAGCAACTCCGGTGTCGAAGCCAGCAAATAAATCTCCATGGACCTTGCGCGGCGGAAAGGCTGACTTTTCTGAACTACCAATGTCGCCTTTCGTGCCCCCGAAGCCACTTACGGATCTGATTGCAGAACAGGAACAATCAAAAACGAAGCATCAGAAATCCCGTCGTCTTTACCAGCCTCGCAACGACGCAAAGCCCTCGAATGGCCAAGATGGAATTATCGCTGCCAAACTTCCCCCCAGCGATGAGATTGTCGCAAAAGCTTTCAGCCGGTTTGGAACCGCATCGCCCTCTTCTCTTGATGGTAACCGGGCTCCCAATATTGGCGCAAACCCCGGATCTTATTCCTCCACCAGCTCTTCTGGATGTGGCTCTTCTATTCGTTCTGCCAGCTCCAGCATTGGAAACGGTCGCACCAGGGCTAGCCCAGAAAATTTGTATTGTGAGCGCACCGCTAGCATGACCAGTCGTATCTTCGAATTCAACGCAGACTGCGACTTATTCAACTTGCACCTGAACGATGACGCCCCAACCCAGCGTGCAGCAATTTAACCACTTGTTGTTCGACTTGTTAGCTCTTGCGAGCAAGTCTCTCGATTCTTACATTATGAAATGTCCACCTTCGGCGATGACTCTAAGCAAGGCAGACCATGACGCATGCACTTTATTCCGAACGCCGTGTGCAAATCCTATATCCATTTTGATAAAAATCTTGCAGAGCAAACAAAAAGAACTAAATCATGAAAGAACCATTGGCTTCAATTGGACTGCAAGCAATATAATTCATGTATTGGACACTCAGAGGATCTTGCCTCACATTACATTGGATTATATACTTGATGCTGTCGACTTTCAATTTCATTCCTTCCACGCTGCAGATGACTTTCAGTGTTTGCGCAATCCACTAGTGCATCCTTCAATTCCCGCTAGACTGATGCTTCGACCAGCTGATGTTATTTTTTTGTCCTTCATCTTTTTTCCTTGCAAGTTGTCTTTTGTTGCTGTTGTTGTTGTTGTTGTTGTTGTTGTTATTATACTGTCTTGCTTATATGTTCTGGGGCTAAAATGACATCTCCATGGACCCAATTCAGGCATGCGATCGATTCTCGAACCCAAATAGTCAAGATGATTCTGATCCCCTTGAAACAACGTTTCCATCCTTGCCTTGTCTTGAGGTCGGTTTTGTTATTCTTGTATGCTTTTACCCTGAATTATGTACTTTGATGTTTCTGTATTCTGATGATGAAGATCTATTATTCCCCCCCAAAACTTCCCTAAAAAATTTGAGATCCTTCCTTTTGATGTATTAATAGCCATAGTGGTCTTGTTAATGCAATGCAATTGTTTTGAAATATTCTTTCTCCCTTGTCCTTAGGAATATCGCGTGCACTAATGTAAGGCTTCGAGACTGGTTAGTATACGTATTTGGTATCTTTTCGAATTTTCTATGTTGGAACATTGATCCAACAGACTATATAGTACAAGAGTAAACACCTGCCAATAAAATCTAGTACAATGAATAGATATGCCAGCTATCCCCATTTATCCAGAACCCTGATTGAACCCTGACATTGAATTGCGGACTTTGGCTACCATATAGAGCGAGACTTCTGCGGGCCCCGTCCCCGTCCAGCTTTCACAGAGACGGCCTCCTTCCGACCAGCACCCGCCGCACCACGGGGACTCGCCTGGCTCAAAGCTGGCAGGGACTTAACGGCGACCACAACCACCTCGTTCCCATCTACAACCTTCGTTCTGCTCCGCTCAATCTTCAATCTCTCATTTCTCAATGATTCCAGTTCCCGCCTTCTTTCTTCCGTCATAGCCCACGACGTGGGGAAGCTCAGCTTCTTCTTCGAAGTATGGTGGCGCAAGTCCAGCGGGATATCAGCAAAGGAATCGCCTTCTTTCGCCTCGGAGATCAGGTTCTCCACCAGGTCACCTAGATATCGCTTATTCTGTGCGCGAGAAGGGAATTTTTCGCAGGACATGCGGATGATGTCTGTGTCTGGGTTATAGCGGGGACCGACGAGTTTGAGGAAGGTGATGCGCTGATCCTCGGTGAGGTATGTGGGCGTGAGGTCTTTGGAGCAGAGTTCGACGACGACTTTGGATTCGGCCGGGTGAGTCTCACCCATGTAGGTGGTGTAGCGGAAGCGGAGAATGTGGGTTTGCGGAGGGAGGGAAAAAGGTTTCGCGAGGGCTATAGGTGAGGGTTGGCAGTTAGAGCATGGCTTTTCTTAAAATAAAGACGGAACACCGGAAGAAGAATGGAACTGCACATACCACTTAGCGAAGGCATATCCCACGCGATTATGCGGGCGTACTCTCTTAGTTCGCGATGCTGCTCTAGTTCGGCATGAGCCATTGAAGTGATGGCATCGTCTTTGAAGTCGTCATCATCATCCTCCGTTCTGGACCATTCATCTTCCTCGTCTTCTCCCCAAAAACCGATTTTCGTCTTTGGCGTTTCGAAATGTAGCGGCATCTGTCGCTCTATCTCATTGACATCTCGATCGATGTCCCGCAACATTTGGGCATTAAGGGCGCTGTCCGATGCTGTTCCGCCTGGTCGCCGGCGTTCTAACGACTCTTCATCCTGGTCGTCCGTTGAATCGGCAGAGGCCACGGGCGTGTCGGGGCCAGCCTCCTGCTTCTGGTTGAGAGGAAATGGCGTGATGGAGAATGGACGACGGGAGTGCTGCGGGACCAGACAGAGACACTTCGTTGGTTTCTGCCTGGAGGTCGTTTGCCTGGCGATAGATAAAGCCGTCCGGCTCAGGGATCTCGCAACTGACGCCATTGTTGGGCGAATTGGGCAAGCAAACACTGCTCGAGGGATCTTTTGCGGTGTTCGAGTTTGCTGCCTTTTCGCTCCGCCTGCCGGCCTTTGCGTTGAGCCCGGTACTTCGGCGAATCATTTATCCGATTAACTGCTGACTCAGCGATTTAGTTGGCTGCAGATGCGGCTTGTCTGTCACGCTTGCGCAGCATCGAGGTGACATCAAGCTGACGGGAGTTGACGGCCGTTATTGCACTCCAGTGTCAACTGCACTGCAGATGGAGTGTATTTACATCTCTCCCTTCTGCTGACATTTTGCATTATGCCGCCGGACCCGTAATCATCACCTCGGGAGTTAGCTACAACAAGCCCGCCATCGTTGGTCCATTGCTTCATACATCCCGAGCTCCGTATTACTTATTTTATATCCAACAGCATTCTTCATTATCCGAGACTATGAACGAGGTAACAGACATGCTCTACCAGAAGAAGTGGAAGATGGATCCTGCGAAATACGCCTCCAGTGACCCTGGATCGCCGGTGAAGCTCTGCTTTGTGACAGTCGGGGCCACGGCCTCCTTCAACTCGCTTCTTCGGGAGGTCTTGAGCCCTTTCTTCCTCGGCGCGCTGCGAAAGGAAGCATATACCCATCTTCTCCTCCAGGTTGGCCAGCTAGGTTATCAGGTCCTTGATGAGTTCTTACAGGAAAACGGCCCGGATCTCAAGGAGAAATTTGGCCTGACAATTGAAGGCTTCGACTACAACGTGGACGGCTTGAAGCAGGAGATGATGGCCGTCAAGGCTAATCCCGCACTCCATAGACAAGAAGGAATGATTGTGAGCCATGCAGGTAACTCCTCATCGTCCTCTTTCTTGCTTGTTTCCTTTTCGTGTTCTAAATTCCGGCGACTGATCCGAATATTTGTCCGATTGAAGGCTCCGGGACTATCCTAGAAGCAATGCGCTTTGGAGTCCCACTGGTCGTGGTCCCGAACCCCGAACTCTTGCACAACCATCAGGTTGAGCTCGCCCACCAGCTATCTTCCGTTGGGTATGTCTTGCACGGTAAATTAGGGTAAGTATATTTTCATCTAATGCTAGTCATCATCCTGGATAAAGCGTTGGTGCTAACGCGTATCTAGATCTCTTGCCTCCACGGTTACAGAGACAGAAAATTTCCGTACTAAGCTCCATGCCTGGCCACCGGTCACTAGCACCGAAGGCAACTTCGGTAGAGGGTTAGCCGGGGTAATGGAAGATGAACTAGGATTTCTCGACTAAGACGCCTCCCTGGATATATATCACGACATCCAAATATCTAAAACGCCCAGAGCTGCTACATTGACGACTCAATAGTATGGCACTGCTTTGTTGCTATTGCTTCGTATCCTAGTCTAGATAGGTAGGACTTGATGTGAGCTCTACTTACATGCATTTCCAGGCCGTCCCGACGTTGAAGGATGCGTGGCTTATGTATATATACTTTATTTTTTGAGATTTTAATAGGGAGCTATATGTTTGCAGATCCCGGCTTTGTCCTCTGTTGAAAGGATACTCATATTTCTGCAAGCACGGTCTTCCTTTTCTATTCAATAAATTTATGTGATTAAAAACTGAAATATGGTTTTCGGGGCAAAGAAAAGGCCTTCGGAACAAAACCGCTAAGGCTTAGTGCCTGGCGAGGGACATCTCGTGCCCGGCTGTGTCACAGCAATACCGTGGCTCTTTTAAAACGATGAGACCACCCCAGCAAGTATATAGAGGATCCAGACTGAAGATATAGTATTAATGGTTGAATTGGAACAAAAGTAGCACATGAGAAACAAAGGCAATGTCATTTTGTGGAAAAGCATGTGCCTTAAGGCTGGAGAGGTTGCTCATCCATCGCACTGTTTTGAATCGGACTCCTGAAAACCAAAAAAAGCTCCTCAAGCCGATCACCGCTGCAAACACTCCACAAAGACCTAATCGCTTTCACACATGTCTTTACCTCAATTCTTATAATAATCACTTGTTTTTCACCTATAATTTTACAGTATTCTGGATAGCCTGACACTGTCTATGCCTCACGAGCATTGAAATCCCAACCTTGCGCTCCATCAGAGTACATAAATAAACGCTACCACGAGCTTCAACGCACTCAACTTCCTCCTCGACATCCCCCATCATGGCCGAGGCAACCCTCCACAACGCTCCCATAGTCCTAGACAATGGCAGCGGCACTATACGCGCTGGTTTCGCGGGCGAAGACCTCCCCAAATGCTACTTCCCCTCCTTCGTCGGACGACCAAAACACCCACGAGTCCTCGCCGGCGCGCTAGAAGGCGACGTGTTTATCGGCCAACGAGCTCAAGAACTCCGCGGACTCCTGAAGATCAGATACCCGCTGGAGCATGGAATAGTTACAGATTGGGACGACATGGAGAAGATATGGCAGTGGGTGTATGAGGGGGAGCTAAAGACGCTCAGCGAAGAGCATCCCGTGCTGCTGACGGAGCCGCCGCTGAATCCGCGCGCGAATAGGGACACGGCGGCGCAGATTTTGTTCGAGCAGTTTAATATCCCGGCGTTGTATACGAGTATTCAGGCGGTGTTGTCGTTGTACGCGTCTGGCCGGACGACCGGGATCGTGCTGGATTCTGGGGATGGGGTGTCGCACGCGGTGCCGGTTTATGAGGGTTTTGCGATGCCAAGCAGTATACGGAGGATCGATGTGGCCGGGAGAGATGTCACGGAGCATCTACAACTGTTGCTGAGGAAGAGTGGCTATGTGTTTCATACGAGTGCGGAGAAGGAGGTGGTGAGGATGATCAAGGAGAAGACATCATATGTGGCTTTGGATCCGAAGAAAGAGGAGAAGGAATGGTCCACGGGCGTAGGGAAACAGGATACAAAGATACAGGAATATGTTTTGCCAGATGGACACAAATTGAAGGTATACCTATCCCTCCTTGATTTGATAACGCCTTTGACCCGGATGTGTCTCGCTGACCGCGTTTTACCCTCCTAGGTCGGCGTTGAACGATTCCGCGCGCCTGAAATTCTCTTCGACCCCGAGATAATTGGACTTGAGTATCCCGGCGTGCATCAAATCGTCGTCGACGCAATCAATCGCACAGACATGGACCTACGTAAATCCCTCTTCGCCAATATTGTTCTCTCCGGCGGTTCTACACTCTGCAAAGGCTTTGGAGACAGATTACTGCACGAGGTGCAAAGACTGGCAGTGAAAGACATGCGGATCAAGATATTCGCTCCACCGGAAAGGAAGTACAGTACGTGGATCGGGGGCAGTATCCTGGCGGGGCTGAGCACGTTTAGAAAAGTATGTGCCATTTCATATACTTTCAGCTATCTATGAAGGAACGAGCGTTGCTAACCAGTTTATAGATGTGGGTGAGCATTGACGACTGGCACGAGAACCCCGATATAATCCATCAAAAATTCACATAACACCGATGAATGCAGATTTATAGAATAAACATGCATCTCTTGTGTCTTTATACCTGTTGCGTACTTCTTCATGTACAATACCCAGCGATTTCCCCAACGTGCTGCAAATGTTTATACTTCTGAAGCTTTCCTTTTCCCTTCGATACCTTTTTTGAATTTGGTAATTGGTGGCAGGTCCTGGCTTCTTTTTGATACCCAGAAGATTATATTCTCAAATCAATGGAGATAATTCACCCTGGTCGTCTGGCACGGTTGTCTACAGGCCTACATCAGCAATTCCGGAGCTGGCGCCGGATTCCAGGGGGAATCGACACTCAGCGAAAGTTGCTTCGTGACAGGATATATGCTATATTTCAACTTGAATGTTGCTGTAGTGGTAAGAATACGCAAACCGACACAAGTTTGTGTGACGCGGATGCAAGCCTCTCACCCGGTGGACGGGTCTTAAACAGGCATGGATGCAAAGGAAATTCAACGCTTTGAGAATTCTTTTTTTTTTCTTCCATTTTTGTCTAGCTATTCTAGACTCCTAAATCAGCTTTTAAGATATTAACCTACATATGAGCTCGTACGAGCTACTCTATTCATATTCCAAATGCTGATGAGAGACAGGAGTAGCCGAAGCCCAAGCACTTTTTTTATTTCAAACAATAGAGGTTGCAGGCCATAGGATTGGTGTAGACGATGTTGGGCGAGGATGAAGATGCGTTGATGGAAAGGTGGTGTAAGAAGATGCAGTCAAGTGTTGCAACTTAGTAGTATGCGTGCTCGTAAAATCTCGTGTCCGTCGTTAGAAAAGATATAGTAAAAAAGGTATTAGAAAGAAATAGGTCTAGGGAGACAATCGAATCGGCGAAGGACCTCGAGAGTAGAAAGTGTAGGTGAAAAGATGGAGATATATGTTATGAATGAAGGTGATTGAAACTCGATCGCCACGAGCCGGTATCCCTCTTCATCCACGTCGTCTTCTCCAAGTTCGTGGACTGATTGCTTGACGACATACTAGAAGTTGTACTTTGCTTTCGAGGGAAATTACTGCTGTAGTTGCAGCTATTCGTGTAATTGGATTGACTGTCTCGAAAGATATTTGCGTCGCCATTCCTTCCAACGTGAAAGACCGGAGCTGCCTCTTTCTCGCGCCTGAGTTCATATTCTAATTCCTCATCGAAGCTGAAAATGGCAAATTCACTGCTGTGGCACGCAGGTGTGTTTCTGGCGCTGGAACAGCCTTGTCTGTGGCACGAAGAGGATATGCGTCTTGAGGAACCACTGTTGGCAGCGTCGCTACGAAGGCCAGCAGTATTGGTAGCTGCGGTTCTTGCACCGTAGAGGGCCTGTCTTCGACCGGTGGTAGAAGCCGTGGGGAGAGGTTCAACGAAGCGGAATGGGGACATGCTTTCGAGGATGGGCGTGAATTTCGCGAGGGAAAGTCGATGGAATATGCGAAAAGCAGGACCCGAACTTCCAATATTTTTATATGAGTCTAAACCAAGGCAGTGAAGGAACAAATTCCAAAGTGTCAACTGACGAGAAGGTGAAAGGCAAGAGGTAAAAGAGAGGAGCTATGCTATAAATTCCAAGCGAGGCAGATGACAAGGAACAATGTAACCCCTGCACGTGGCCATAGAGTCCGAGAAAAGAGGAGCAAAAAGGTAATTCCAATGGACTGGACGTTCCAGATATAACCTAGCGCGATGTCATCTTTCTAAATATAATGCATGAGCACAGGAAGGGCCTAGACTGAACACTGAGACGGTCCGTTGCTCAAAGTGGGCGGATCACCTTGGTGGAGAAAAGCCCGCAAAATACCGTAGAAGATCGAATGACTCCTTCGTCTGACCTTGGGTGGCTATGTCACTCGCCTGGCGTGCTGAGAGTATTAATACATCCATTTCGCGGTAAAAATTCTAAATAGGGAGTGACGCCTTCGATCTATTCTAGCGAAATCCATGGATTGCGCCAAACCGCCAAGGTACGGTTCTGGCGGTGCCTTGATACCTTACTTTTCCAGCAAAGACAGCGCCGAAAGCCAGGTTTCCTTGCTTGAAACTCCCAAGTCACTCGCCTGACGGCGCGGCAAGCACTGGACCTGACGCCATCGCCCCTCGTCATTGGACGGGGTCTCAGTTCCACGACTCTCAAGCCCGGTCTAAAGCAGCGCAGGACGGAGAGTTCTGCGATTCGCAAGTCAAGAGACACGGTGACGCGATGCTGGTCCCTGCTGCTCTCGCTTTGGCCTGCCAATGTTTGATCAGCAGGTCACCGGGTGACGTCTCCCCCGTGTCCATGGGCTATTTGTCGACACGTCGCGATGGGTGGTCACTGGTCGGGCCGGACGAGCGCTGGCACCGACTGTTGGGGATTGCCTATTCTGGATTGGCGCCCACGCCGGTTTAGCGCCAAACCTTGTTTATCAGGTGACGGGTATGGCTGACATAATCGTATTTCTGTTTCGTAACAGAAACGGGGCCGCCAGCCAATGGGGAGAGGCGCTCGCAACAGTCAACTTGTCACCAGAACAGGACGGAATACAGAGCTCTGTCCCCAGGCCGGTCGCTGGTCTCCATTACGCCAGCGAAGAAAGCATCCCAACCGATCCGTGCTTCCGCTTCCAGTGCCTGGCCGGCGAGGGGGATCGTCATCCATCACCCGCATGCTGCAGAGGTACTCCAGAGTGCCCGTGCCTCCTGGCAGACCTCCCTCAAATGAGCCTTTTTTTTTTTTTTTTTTTCTCCCGTTCTCGCCCAGTCTGGACTGGTCGTATGGCCACTTGGTCGGTTCCCAGTCGGATGAGCTGCATCCCCCAACCCCCTCCCAACTAGCAAGGATCGTTTTTAAGCATCCCTGAAAGAAGAGGCGGTGTTCTTGCCACTTGGATGCAGGAATTGGTACTCCGTACCTCTGTCTGACCTAACGGGAAAAAGCTTTCAAGCTCCAGTCGGTTCCCTTGTAGGATGGAGTCGACTGGCCTGGTCGAAAGCTCAATTTCTGCAGTTCAAAAAGCACCAGAGTACCAGCATATTCAGGGTCAATTCTTAAGCCCCGCTGGCTCACAGAGTCACAGACTCCCGAAGAAGCTTTCTCCCCCAACAGCTTCGAGCTTCGATGGTCAACTCCGTCAAGTGATGTTCCGGTTAATGGGTCTTGTACCCACTGCCCGCCCCACTATGGCGAAATCGGCAACGCAGTCGTTTGCTCTGTTTGTTTTAGTTAATGACTGATTTCTTAGGTAATATACTGAATCACGTGTGCATAGCTTCAAACAATGCAAACATTACCATTCTGCCGCGCGCTGCCGCCATCTCATCTCTCGCCACTAATCCGGATTCAGTAGCTCTAATCGGTTTTGCTGGGAGCAGCGAAGTCCGGCGGGCAGTCTCTCGAGGCCATCGAGTGTTTTCGACGCATTGTCTCCTATAAGGCACCACTAAAAACACCACGCGAAAATTGCTTTCAAGCCCCAGCCTGCATCTTCGGGCCGTCGCACTCGCTCTCCACTGACAACCATCGCTTTCGTCAAGCAACCGCCTCCACGTCACGTCGAGCGACAACACAAGGCAAGGCGTTTTGGAGCGCAAGGGTACGTTCCGGAGAGAGCGTGGTTACTGAAGGCCAGATTTGATCTCTTGTGGAGTTTCGGTTCTACTGAACTGCTACTAGAGAGAGGTAGCGTGTCCCACTGGGACTGACAGGCCACCAAGATGCCAAAATATAAGTCTATCTCTGCAGCAAGCCAAATATTAAAGCGTGCATTTAGCTAACTGTCTATGCACTCTTTTGTAGGTTTTGGTTCCCTTTTCCGCTTTCCGGCCTCAAAATCCGGTTTGCGGATAGTCACCCGCATGTCGGAACGCGTAGCGGCATCCGGGGAGAATTGCGCCGATGACATTTCTGATTCGCTAACCTGGTGGCTTTACAATTTTAGGCGACTACTGTGATGTCTACCTGACCCATGACTCGATGAGCGTGCGGAAGGCTCACAATGCGGGCCGAAATCACTTAAGAAACGTGGTCGAATACTATCAGCGTGAGTTTTCCGATCAAGCGCAACTGGGCCGTGACCCCCAGGCGGCTAACGGCTTTTGAACTAGAAATCGGCCACGAAAAAGCCCAGTCCGTCATTGACTCTATCACATCCTCTTACGCTGCAGAAGGCCAAGCTGCCGCCAATCCCATGCTCCAGCAACCCGGTGGACTACCTCCGCCTCCTTTTGGATTTCCAGGTACGTGATAAATCAGCTGTCCCCTTGACGTCCAGTCTCATAATCCTAATTTCGGTCTCAGGTCGTCCTGGCTCAATACCACCACCGTTTGGAATGCCTGGCGCCCCAGGTGCCCCGCCACCTGGCATGATGCCCCCACGTACGTTCTCTCCTTTTGACAAGCTGCTGGGATGGATTCATACTGATAGTTGACATTCTCATAGCCCCCGGCGGCCGAGGCATGCCCTTCCCACCACCTCCCTTCCCTGGCGCTCCACCACCCACCTCTGGCTCAGGCGAGTTCCCACCTCCACCTGCAATGCCCGGTATGATTCCGCCCCCTGGCAATCTTCCGTTCCCACCCCCACCGCCAGGCGGCTCATTTGTTCCACCACCAAACTTCCAATTCCCCCCACCTGGTGCACCGGGCTTCCCTCCGCCGCAAATGGGCGGAGGCCCACCGGGTGGACCAAGTCCTGGGCCTCAGGCTCATAGCTCACTACCAAGTAGTTCATCCGGCTCAGCACCACCCCCTCCCGGCGGAGCGCAAGGATATCCACCACCACCGAGCGGTGGCCCGCCAGCTGGTCCCCCGCCGAGGTTGGGCGAGTCGAAGTAGTCTAATTCCCACGGCAAGCCACGATCTTCTTTATTTCCGTTTTCATGTTTACCCGCTGCTGTTTGTGTACACTGGGCAGGCTTCCTTGTTCTGTATTTTTTTTCCTCTATCGGTTGCCATTCCTCTTCTTCTCCTTTCTCCAAAACAATCAGCTCTTAAGGTGTGTGGATGGGATGTATTACAAGACTCCTTTTTCTGAGCGTTCTTTTGAAACACTCAATATCCGCGTAGATCGATTCTCGAACAAAATAAAAAGAGAATAAGATATCAAAAATGCGAATAATACCCTAGTTCTCGCCATGAACCGAGAAACCTAGATGTTCTAAGGGTCAACATTTATTTAAAAAAAAAAAAAAAAAAAAAAAAAAAAAAAAATTTGTACTGTACATTGTACAATTATTAGTTATCTATAAGCAAGTATCACAAGGAAACAGATTTACCAAGCTGTAATTCAAATAGATACATTGAAGTGCAAAAAAAAAAAAAAGAGTAACACCTTTCAACGACTCACACCAGTTGGATGACGTCCCGAGAGGATAGTACACGAAATAGTAGAAGGTCATCATAATTTTAAAAAAAAAAAAAAATAAGAATAATTGATACATGAAAAAAAGGCAAGGTAAAAAGGAAGGTGAATATAATGCTCGGCAAGGGAAAAGTTCTCATTCTCACGAAAACGCCCTGAAAACACAAGACAGGGGGCAATAAAGGGTCTCCAGATATTAACCATCTACAAATGCGTAGTGCTGTGCAATTGGGCTGAACAAACAGGCGGCAAAGGGGGAAACACAAACCAAAGGAACATCAAGGCGAGTCCGCCGGAGACAACAGAATTTCATATTACTCCATACACACTTAGAAAATCCCATGCATTTATTTTCCTGCATCTGTTTACAAGGGAAGGACAAAGAGAGATATAAACATAAGAAAAAAGCAGCTCAATTAGTGTTCATAGCCTGCACCTCTCTGCCACGGACTCGCACTATTCTGCATCCGGTAACTATTTGGATTGGAGTTCACAGAGCCACTCCGGTTGAAGGGCGATGTTGCGTACCCTCTTGGGACAGGGGATGTGTTTTGTGTTCGTCCGTAAAAGTCCCCGCCATCGTTGTACACTCCACGGTTGTCTTGACCAGGTGGGTTAGAAGGAGAGAAACCTTGGTGGTGGTTTTCACTCATTGGGAAGAGCGGGACTGATGTATCAACTGGAGAGTGAGGTGCCTGCCGTGCACTGTGTTGCGATACGGCGATACCGGACCCGCCATCATGTAGGGAGCTAGAATGAGTTTGGGAATGGCCCGAAAATGACGCTACATCGTCATCGAAAGGCCTTTTCCCCTCGCCCCTTGCTGTCGCACCAAGGGCGTCGAGTTCGGTAGTAAGTTGGGTTTGAGATTTAATAAAGGAGCCACGATCGTCTCTCATGGGTTGATAGCGGGTATCCGGGTTTTTGGATACGATGGCGTAAATAGAGGCGATAAGGACAAGTAAGAGCAGGATGAGGGCAAATACAGCATTAGCAATGAAGAACACGACACCCATAACACCTGTGACAAGGCCCTAGACATAGTCAGTAATGGTGGCATTCAGAGTGGGCTCAAGAACTTACTGGCTGCTTGAATACTTCCGAGAAGAAAAGCAATAGAAGGACATTAAAGAAGTTAACAGCAGCGATAGAAATGTTAAAGATATTTGTCTTCTTGTCCATCCAAGGTCGCAAAATGGAAACCCCGACAAGGACTCCCAGTTCGATAAAGAATAACGCAAAAGCCTGCACCGTGGGGGCGGGCTGAGTCAAGGCAATGAACATAGCCTTGACAAATATGTAGATCAAAACTGGAACAACAAAGTAGTATGCTGTAGCCCGGTATTGTATGTAGAGGAATCCCCATTTGTTGAGCGCAGAGGGATCGGAATAGAGAATATAGGCAGGATTCTTGTGCATAAGAACTGACTTCTTTGCAAGGCGAATAACTTTCCATGCTGCCCAGCCCAATGAAGCGATCATGGCGAGGATCATCACAACAGCGAGAACGACTTCAGCAGCAGAATCCCTGTGAGTCATCTCCCACAAGCAAAGAATGCACATCTGAGGGAAGCCAATCAATGTCTAAACCAAGCAGTGTTAGCAGGATACTTATTCTACGATGCAGAGACCGCTGTTACTGACCAGTCGGAACAAGATGCCTCGCATCACAATTCTCCAGCCGTTCCGGAAGTCCTGGAATTTGTCGCTCTTCATTCTGCCGGATCTCGCAAGCAATTCGCAGGCGCCTTTGAATCCAGCAACACAGCCCATCACCAAGGCGACAAACACGACAAAAAAGATCAGGCCTGTCATGAAAATGTTGGTACGCTCAATGCGAGCACGGAATCCAACTCGATCTATGCCTCGGACACTGACTGTCGCGCTGTTCTCACTAACACCCTCATCTCTGTTAGTGCGTTTTATCAGCTCATTAGCAGCCTTAGCCATTAGCTGATGGACATATTCAACTGATCGTTTCTGCACCTGGACTGATGTGGTTGAGAGCGACTGCAGAATCGTTGATGGTTCTCCGCCGGTTGCACGTTGATACCATGTCGCAAGTCTCTGGATAAATCCAACACGGATAATACCCATACTCCACTGGAAGTTCTGCGTCCAAGACTGCACAATTGGAGGTAGCTTTACACTGGACATCCCAATCATGGCCTGTGCCTGGAAGAAGCCAAAGAGCGAAAGCGCATTGGCGGCGACATGGGCAGCGGTGTTGGAATGCCCCAGACCGGATGTAACGGCGGACGCAACCAAGCCCAAACCTGCTATTACAGCAACAATCCAGGCTACGGTTCGGTGGTAGACAGTCTTTCCGTTGGACAGGGCAGCTTCAACACACGCGATACTTCTCTTCTCAGCCGTGGAGTTTACATAAATTCGTACTTTAAGATCTAGGTCAGGCACGCCATAAGCGACTCCTGTGTTTAAGTGTTAGTTATCCATTGCAAGATCAAAACACTTCAGGGAAAAAATTTACCTGGAACTTTGCTGACGACATCGGGAGAAAGATTAACGAAGTTCGTCTCGATCTCGATTGAGCCCTTGGTCATTGGGCACAGGCCGCCAAGATCGAGGTCGCAAGGGTTCAAGGTCTCTTTCAGAGCCGTGAATCCATAGGCAATCAACTCCACCTGTGCTGTCACATTGCCTGAGATGGACGACACGCCAACCATATGGACCAGCAAGGAGTTGTTATGCGGGGTAAAAAGGACATTGAACAAGGTGGCAGTGAGATTAGAGTTGTCCTGGCAAGGAACAAGTGATTTCGATTCGATTAATTTTATGGCGAAGGCACCAGGGGAGAAGGGAAGGAAGGCGACGAAGAACGAGAATAACGACAACAGCCTCATTGTGACGACGGGGTTGAAGGCTGAATCGTGTGTCGAGGGTGTATCTTATCGATTTGGTGATGGATGGCTTTTGTAGGTATAGTACACGGCGTTTCCAAGCATGTGCGAAAACGGGTCTAATACAGGAGGAGATGAACTATCGTAAATGCCAGCACTTTGAGTCCGGGGGTGACGAAAATTGTTGAGGATGTGTAGAGATGTGGATGGGTAAGGGTAATCGATCGATTCTGACCGTCGACAGTTTTGGCTCGGGAAATGGATAGACGTCTTCCGGAAGGTGAGACAAACGAGTGACTGGAAAAAAGGTATAAAGTGACGAGCTCGAGATCAACTGTGGATGGTTAGGCCATTTGAAAGGTTTGAAGGATGGCAACGGTGGTGCCTCAGGAGAGCGAGATGTGAGATGTGAGTGTAGAGCGGAGCGAGGAGAGTTGAGAACGGGTCTCAGTCGAAACAGAGATCAAGAAACCAACGGAGCAGGATGTTTTGGGTGACGGAGAGAGTAAAGCGAGGGCGCATGAGCAAGCGGAGGAGGTTGGAGACGCCGGGGGCGGTTGACGATGGGACTTGCGAGTGTGATGAAGGCAGGATGAGGTGTTGCTGGATCGAGGTTCGCAGGGGTGGGCAAGCCCCAAAGGCCTGGCTGTCTCATACCGCACGGTACGGCCGCGCCAGGGGTAACTGACCCGCCAACTTGACCAATCTGGCCAATCAGAGGACACAGTCTGTGGATAAAATGCTGAATCATCCACTTATGCATGATCGTTACATCAGCCAGGTTCTAGGATTACTAGTGTGTAACTTTGCACAGCCCGCCCATCCATCCAGCACACGCGTTCAGCCAAGAGTGTCAGCCATATAAAAGTCTCACTCTGTCCGCCCCCTTACAGAACCTGTGCCCGCGGGGGTCCTGGATCATGATGGGAGCGAAAACTCTACCGGTTACTCTGTGCGCGCAGGTTAGAGTCCTGTTTCCTGACTGTGTAGGCTAGAATATGTGATAAGACAGGTGCCAATCCTTGCCGCCTGCTGCGGGCGATATGATTTCATACCGATGCCCACGAACAGGCGACACGTAAACCTGAATCCTTCAGACGGAAAAGGTTTTTCACCGTCAAAGACTGTTTCTCCGTGACGTCCCGTTGATCTCCTCGGTGCGTTCGCGACGGCCTTTCCATCGTGGGGATTGGGATCACATGCTCTTCAAACATCACTTCCAGGAAGTCCATCGTCGTATAATTTGCAAAAAAAATTCCTTGAGAACCCTCTGTTTTATCCACGAACGCTCTTGGCGGGGTGCGCTTGAGCGAGAGAGAAGTTTTTTGCTCCATCGGTGCCCGAATCTGCCTCAAATGTATAGTACCTACACACGTACACTCTCCGTACGGAGTTCACGGCCAAATCCACCCGTAAATATCGCAAATTCGGCGTCAAACCGGGGTGGCAGGAATGCCGACACTCGGCGGTCGGTCCACCAAATGTGGTCAAATCTCCATTCTAACAAATCCACACCCCAAGCATAGTTATTTACTTTGTGTCCTTGGTATTCGGGATTGCTTACTCCATACGTACGTAGAACTGCTTTCATCATCTGGTCTTGAGAACCAGCGATAAGTTAGGCTGAACGGCGGGCCGGTCCCTCCGGTATCTGAAACTATATACATAACCATGGCAGCTGTACGGAGTACTGCTCCGGTCAAAGGGATGGAGCATCCCGCCATGTCGACATGCCCCTCCGATATGCGTCTGGCGGTTGAAGAGGCAAGCCACAGGCGTGGGGGGATCGTGAGGCTTGTCAGGCGCTTAAGCTTATCGGGCTATCGGCACGTGACCTTCGAGTTGCAAAACTTTTTTGTTGAGCGCAAAACTCCTAGCAAAAGCGAGGCCGAAAGACAACGAAGCACTCCTTTGGATGCCACAAAGATGCCCGTTACAATGGAGACATCCAAAGAACATTCCAAAAAGAGAAAGAGAAAGCACGGGGGCAGCGGAAACGCCGCCCTGACAAGTGCCAATGCCGCAAAATCGCTCGTGAAAACCACACTATCCTCGAAGGGAGAAGCTTCCGCCGAAAAACAGGAGATGAAAAAGCGCAAGACGGAGCATCCATCTCTCATGGAGGACAGAGTATCAGAGAATGTTGTCGATGAACCTGAAGAAGTCGTCGAGGAGGACAGCGAGGCGTCCCAACCTCCTGTCGAACAAGATGATGAGCAAAAATCGGAATCTGAACAACAACCGGAATTACCATCTTTGAATGCTCTTTCTTTGCCTCAGACCGAAAATGAACCTCAGAAATTTACCGAGCTTAACCTTTCGGAGAAAACGCTGAAAGCGATACAGGAAATGGGTTTCGAGACAATGACCGAAATTCAGCGGAGGGGAATACCGCCTTTGATGGCCGGCAGGGACGTTTTAGGAGCAGCAAAGACAGGCTCGGGGAAGACACTGTCATTTTTGATTCCCGCTGTGGAAATGCTGAGTGCTTTGCGCTTTAAACCGAGGAATGGTAGGATACCAAGATTCGTCTGATGAATTGCTTCATTGAGGAATTCGGCTAATTCTCGTGGCTATAGGAACTGGCGTTATTGTGGTGTCCCCAACCCGTGAACTAGCACTACAAATTTTTGGTGTTGCACGGGAACTCATGGCACACCATTCGCAAACATATGGCATTGTTATCGGTGGTGCTAATCGAAGAGCAGAAGCAGAAAAGCTAACAAAGGGAGTAAATCTGCTCATTGCCACACCCGGACGCCTGCTCGATCACTTGCAGAACACCGACGGATTTGTGTTCAAAAATCTAAAGGCCCTAGTCATCGACGAGGCAGATCGGATCCTGGAGGTCGGGTTCGAGGATGAAATGAGACAAATTGTAAAGATCCTTCCTTCTGAGGACAGACAGACGATGCTCTTCTCCGCGACCCAAACGACAAAGGTTGAGGATCTTGCGCGTATTTCCTTGCGACCTGGTCCGCTATACATCAACGTCGATCACCGCAAAGAGCACAGCACTGTTGAGGGCCTAGAGCAGGGTTATGTCATCTGCGATTCTGATAAACGCTTCCTCCTCCTTTTCTCCTTCCTCAAAAGAAACCTCAAGAAGAAGATCATTGTCTTCTTCTCCAGTTGCAACTGCGTCAAATACCACGCTGAACTCCTAAATTACATCGACCTCCCTGTTCTTGATCTTCATGGAAAGCAAAAACAGCAGAAGCGAACAAACACATTTTTCGAGTTCTGTAACGCGAAGCAAGGAACTTTGATTTGTACTGATGTTGCCGCCAGAGGCTTAGATGTAAGTCTCACTCATCTCAATCAAGGGGTAGAGCGCTGTGCTAACCTGCGAGCTAGATTCCGGCCGTTGATTGGATCATCCAGTTCGATCCGCCGGATGATCCCAGAGACTACATCCACCGTGTGGGCCGCACAGCGCGTGGCGCTAATGGGAAGGGACGCAGCTTGATGTTCTTACAGCCTTCGGAGGTCGGCTTCCTCAAGCACCTCAAAGACGCCCGTGTTCCAGTTGTGGAGTTCGAATTCCCAGCCAAAAAGATTGTCAACGTACAATCTCAACTTGAGAAGCTGATCGGACAGAATTACTACCTAAACAAGGTATCAACCCATGAGATCTACACGTAATATATGCCGCGTAATGCTGACACGAGATAATTTGCATAGTCCGCTAAAGACGGCTACAGATCCTACCTTCAAGCTTACGCATCACACTCACTGCGTTCCGTCTTCGATGTGAACAAACTCGATCTCGTCAAAGTCGCTAAGGGCTTTGGGTTTCCTACGCCACCAAGAGTAGATATTTCTCTCGGTGCAAGTATGAGTCGTGATAAGAAACAGACCAGTCGCCGGAATTATGGAAGTCAGCCAAGGCATGCACCAAAGTTCAAGAGAAAGACCAGTGATGATTAGACATAGCTATAATGTACACTATAGTTGATACCCAATTACTGCGAACATTATCACGTCTTAAGAATAACATTCAATCCAGAAAACAAGATGGGATAGCAAACTGGACCATCGGGCAAATGCTAGAACGCTGTTCAATAAAGTGATACTAGTGCGGGTGGCCATGTACCAGGTTAAATCTTCCAAGTTCCGTCGCTTTATAGCACGGCACTTCGCTCATCCCAGAAGATGAGGTCCATCATTGTTTACCACTGTGAATCTATCTATATCGCTTGTGATGCCCTTGCTGTGCCAAGCAAAGTAGTTGGCGGACTTGTCCTGATAATACCCATCACACAGTCTTAAGGGTTTGTTATTGTAAAGACATCATCACCAGAAAATTTGAGGTCTTAATCTTCCACATGAAGTCCCTGCTTAAAAGTAGCCAGCAATGTAACCCATTGGGAACATTTTCTCAAAAACACTTGTTTTGGTCATGAGATATGGTTATTGTTTTGGGGCTGATGCTGTTGTTGGGGCTCAGCTGGTAAATTTATAGTGGTTTGTGGCCCTGTGGTACTCCGTATAATATGGGTATTAAATCAAACATCAAGCATGATAATAAGACCTTTCCTGCACAACTTTTAAGTCAAATATTATATCATTGCAAATAGTCGCGACTCGCCAAAATGTGAATATGCGACACTTTGGCTGGGATTTGACATAATTCCCACATTCGCCAAAGAATGAATACGCGGAAAATCAGGGATACTATATACTAACATCCCAGTATGTCTGTCTGGAGTATTATATTCACAAATAACATCTTGTTGTATGTTAGCCTATGCTAAAGGGCACACAATAGCTGTTTAAACATACATATATTCTAATTTGGTGGGCGCCCGCCGCCGCCATTCTCATAAAGAGGGATGATCCATCCAACTTTGGCAGGATAATTATCACTGCAGCGAAGATGGACCTGAGAATGAAGTTGCAAGGGTCTTTGCTTTAATAAAAAGGTGCTATAATGTGGTTGATATACTCAGAGCATCTCTTCGTAGAAGCGTTTTACCCAGAGCGATAGAATTTGAGCCAGTGTTGCCAACCAGGTCAAGATGGCTCTCTTCCATTGAAATCAGGACTGCAGGCGCTGTACATACTATATAGGTTCTTTTGCATTGAAAGCATTGTTTTGTAGTCGTGCCATTATCTTTCACATCTGTCATATCCAGATTATTCTGGAACCGAACCTAGACATCAACTTATCAAGAAGGTTGGTTAATGACTTATTTTGCTGCATGACTTTATCCACTATGTATAGTATGTCTCTGACTCCCTGTGGGCCTAATCAATTTTTTGCCATCTCAGCAAATAATGTGGTTTGTCTGTCCCTCTATATTGCGTTCACGTCACCTTCACATCAACCTTGGTGTTGCGTTAACTGAGTGTCTGACATCAAGCTGAAACTCTGAATTGGTAGGATCATATAAGAGTTATCTGTATAAATTGATGTTTGTTCCAGAGTCCAGACTGGAATCGTCGCGGATTGTAGGGCCAGAAATTAAAATTCTCGATCTTCAGTCGCAAAGATGCTTATGAAATGCTGGCGAGCAGCTCACGGAGAATTGAGAATAGGATATCGAATGTCAAGTCCCATAGTGAGCAAGTGCATGCGCACGCAGGCTGTTCAGTCCGACTTGAAAACTAGGTCAATCACATTGTATGGTAATTATCTGGGATGCCCAAGATAACAGTTGAAGAAAAATCCATTTGCATACCAAGAGGCTGTATTAAGTGATTGCTAAAGCATAAGCAGGGAGCAAATGGCACCAGCTCATTTGGCTGGGATGCTTGTGTTTGGCTGATAGTGATAATACACTAGAAAGAACTGGAGAAGCCCCCAGGAATTAGTTACAATGTTAACTAACTCGAACGTGCTTAAGCATAAACAAAGGACAAGGAGCATAGGCTGGGTTGCTTTGCCATGGTTTTTTGTCACCTTGGACTTATTGAGAATCAAAGGAGCCAGCAAAGAGAAACTTTCGATTCTTATATATCACAAGCAACCATACTAAAGGGGCGCCTAAAACTAAGCGAACGGTGAATGCCATATGCTGATTGATTTGATTGCGAGAGACTGTATATACCCATGATGGTTAGTCAGGCGGTCGAAGCTTCACACGCATGAAGGAGGATGGCATGGCCAACAAGGAACAAGAGGAACTTGTTTATGAAAAGGGATTGCTTCATACAAATCTCCTCAGTGCTTTTGCCAATAACCATCAAATTCTTGCATGTATATGGAGAATGCCTAGGCTCGCTGAATTTTCTCTCCTTCAATAGCCTCTTGGGATTGAAAGCATGGTCCTGGTGTATTTAAGGATATTGCACTGTCATACTCCGTAGATACTTCTCAAAATAGAGCCAACCCAATGGGGACCTTTCAAGCACCGGATAAAGCCCTTCCAAGGCACAAACGACAGCCATAGTCGTGTTTGACAATACGGGTCGGCAGCTGATACAACTGACATTATAGCTCCAAGAGCTTGGTCGATAGCCATATTATCGTCGTCTTTGCCGTCCCTGAACGATAACAGGACCGAGACAGCACCGTTCCACGAGGATCAATGTGGATCGGAAACCGGAAAGGGACCCGCGATGCATTGGATATACGGAACATTTCGGTTTGTTCCCGTTCGTTCCCTCTCATCCATATTCAGCAAAAAGGGACAATCCGCTTAAATCGTCATACAATAAAAAAAAAAAAAAAAAAAAAAAAAAAAAAGAAAAAGGTTTCGAAGCTTCTTTCGATGAAATGGTCATTGGCTCACGTTTAAAAACGAGTGGGGTACGCATAAGATAGGTATGTACGGAGTACTCCGTAGGTCCATAACATCTGGATCCTAATGTCCTGTACACAAAATCCCCCGTTACACGACGTGCAAAGAATCGGGAACGGAGCTTCTAAGCTCACCAACCCTCGATCCCTACCAACGTAAAACAACCCAACATATAATCGTCCACATATCCAGTACCCGTCGAGGGACGGGTACGGGCAGAAGCGCAGATGCTGTTCATATAGACGGGTTATGTAGTGAAACGAAAAAGCAGGCAGGCAAAGGGTGAGAGCTGAAAAGCGAGCATTGTAACTACCTAGGAGATACGGGATAGTTGTTTGAAATATACTTAAACAACCACAATCTCTGCACTCGATATCTGCGAGCGCTTTGAAAACGTGGGGCAAAAAGGGTGAAAGCCAACCCGGGTTCATCAACACCAAAGAGACCTGATCCAGGGGCACGGAATAAATATAAACCCACCCTTGCCGGAATAGACTTGGCGGGAACAGGGCAAGGGCGGGGGAATCTCAGAGTAGGAAATGAGAAAGCAGGGGTACGTAGCAGGGACAGGTCCTTGTCTTCAGAACCGCTTACAGTAACATTCGAATACGCCCTGGCTGCCCACAGAGTTGACTTACGTTTACAGTACCAAATCCTCGCTTTGGCTCATGGCAGAGCGATTCTGGGCTTGACAGGTCGCACCACAGGGAACACAAAAATTTTGAAATTGGCGTTACTGATCCGGTCGAACAATCATCAGACTGCTGCAACGGAGGCAGAAGACGAGGATGAAGAATGCCAACCACAGGTGCCCACCATTTCCATCCTCTTGAGAATTGGGCATTCGATCTCGGGTCCAATTAGACTTAACCATTGTATCGGAATTCCGGCTTTGAATGAAAGCGAATAATTTGTCGACGGATTCCAAATCTGCATCAAAAAATGAGTTCTTTGAACCCGACTCTATGTTGGAGTAGCCGATTGCCAATCATTTCGTCAACCCGAAATTTTGCAGGGTGGGCATGAAAGGGTGAAGAAATTCCGAAGAGCCAGTGAGTTACCCTGGAAAAGGTTCCATACGAGGAAATATGCGAATACCAGGGCCAATTAACGCGCGGACACCGTGTTAGTTCCGATGCATGGTCCGGATGGCAAGGTAAGATCGCTGGCCTTGATGCATGATGACTGAACGGGGAGAGAAATGTGACCATCGTGCCGAACTAGCCACGGCAGCACAAGTCTGAGCCCCTACACCATGCAGTAGCCATCTGCAAGTGTTGCGTTGCAAATTTTCCCGGTTTGCGTGCGGAAAAAAAAGGGTCCTTGTTAGACGGAAAATAGGCAGGCGGCATGAATGGCGGCGATCCTGACAAAATACCCCTAGAAATCATTTCAAGGGGGATGAATATCAAGCCTATTTACGGAGTCCTTCGTAGATTCGACTTTTTAAGGGTGGTCCAAAGAAAAGCAAAGGGAGATACTTGCGTTATTTCATAGGTCTCTCCCGAAACGTCCAAGACACATCTTGCCGTGGATTGGAGGATTCCTTGTTGGGTTGGCATTGGCCACTTGGGACGAAACTGGCGTTCCTATTTGAAGGGAATCGGCGGAATGGGCAGGAGATTTATCAGAGCCGTTCTCAAAGGTGGCAGTACAACATTGCCGGAAATTTGGATGTAGCACAGGTGTGATTCCCACAACGGCTCAGTTGGACGTCAACTAGAGGTGTCCTATCTGGTCGTGGATATGATTCATCAGTCTTTAATGGTCTTCAGGAAATCTAAGCGCAATGGATCCTGTTTCCTCCAACGAAGGAAGTCAAATAAGCAAAAATAGGTATAAGTGCTCGCTATTCTCTCAGCCTATCCAGAGTACCCGAGAGTATGGTTATGGACCGATGTGGCGCCCTTGCATTTGGCCTTGAAGCTTCGCCGTCTGATTGAGAGATTTTGCTATGGCAGCGATCTTGTCCGAGCTTCCCATCTTGGCTGTAAGGTTAAAGGGCCAGGCGGAGACTAATTGCATATAGTACTCTGATGCATTAAGTACCCGGTACAGACGTATCTCCCTGTGAGCTATGGTAGGGTAGTAGAGGAGGAACTTGCGTCCAATTTTCTTTCAGTGTGTACCTAAAGGCAATGAACGTTGTATGCCGAGGAAAGGTGCAGAACTGGTTGCCATCAAAGCGAACCTTTTTTTTTTTTCCCTCTCGAAGCAGCGGCTTATAAAGTATGGATATGGCCGCATAAATCCATTGTAATTATTATTATTCTTCAAAGTTCGAGTCGTTGCGAATCTCCATTGCACGCTTGATCATTCATCAGCATACTCAGGCTCCCTTTAGTTAATGCATTGGCGCCATTTAACCATCCGTTGAAACAATAACCATTAAAACATGGCCGTGCCGGTAGGACCACGAGTATCCAAGGAGGACTTCATGCACGCACTGGGTCTTGACACAAATAATCCCCAGCATGATCCATTGTATCGTGCAATGAGGGTGAGTATTCTATTCACCATGCTGACCCTTTATAGATAGTTTAACCGATAAATCCTTAGGATGAGGCCATTGCTGTATACAACCAGATGAACCAAGACAATTCAAATCTGCTGGATAATTTGAGGAGCAACCCAGAGATAAGGCCACCCTTTTTCTGGCATCATATTCGACCGGATCGACAGCAATGGGGCATTATGGAGATATGGAGGCGCGCTGGGCCTGTTACTCGCCCCCTATTTGATCGCGGAGACACTCGAGGTGAATACGGTCCCAACTGGGTAACGGGGTGGTTGTTGTACAGCGTTTTCCGCTCACGGGATATTCGCAATAATCGCAATCGAAGGAAAAACGATGACAATGGCTCCGGAAATAATTCAGGTGATACACCCCATATTGCACTGTAGATCATCACTTCTGAATTGACATCTGACTCTGCCCATCAGGTCAAGGCCAATCGAAAGGGACAAAAGGTGCCACCACAGGAACCGAAACCCAAACAAGGACCACGGGATATTACGATCCTGTACGGAATGGCGCCCGCTGAGCGTTTGCCTATGCATATCTTGAGCATGTGGCCCTGGCCATGAGATATGGTGATTTTGCTGAAAAAGACGTCACCACGAACGGCGCAGCCATGGTGTTTGAATTTCACGGATATTGACCTTGTTTTTGAGCTTCCAGGGGGGCTTGCTTTTTCTTTGTCCTTTCATTAAATCCGCTTCGATATGCCACAATTTCGCCGACCTCAGATTTATTTTGCTTGCTTTGTTTTTTATGTTCAGACTAAAAAAAAAAGAACAGAAAGTACGGAGTATCCCGTTTGATATCCGATCTTACACAAGTTTTAAGTCCCAATAGCTGTTTTTGAATAGGTATCAATCAACTCCCTGGAGCTTGATACGACACCCTGCTGCATGGGAAAATGCGTGCCTTTCAACCGGTGAGCACTCTCGTCTTGTAACCGTCCAGAGCACAAATGCTTTCCCGAAAAATCACATCGGATCAACATTGTAAAAACCTCACGGTATGGCCGTTCGCCTCCAGATAATGTCCGCTCCAGTCAAGAATCACCACTTCATCGGCAAAACTCAGCTTCCTGTGCGATTCTTCAGAAAGCCAATGAGGCATCAGCCACAAACAGAGTCTGAGCTGCTTTTTCTATGGAGGCGAATGGCGAGCTTCTCGTAGCGTTAACGGCCAGTGCGCCAAGGTGTTGAGGCATCCATCAAACCGCGTCAAAGTCAAATTTTTACGGAGATATCAACCTTTCAAATCTGGTTCTTGTTATGCCTTGTGAGAAATAGAACACACGTTGCGTGGAAGCATGCGCCCAGGACATGTAGTGGTGAATGTTGGTTTGATTCCCTGGTAGATCATGTGGGACCGGGCTGATGTTTGCACTGTTTGTCAAGTAACCAAACTCCCTCTGCGGCTACACTGCGGACCGACTGCAATAAAAGGCTTTGAAGGACCGGAAATTACTCCGTACTCATGGAGATTAGATGACGATATTTCGAATTCTTTATGGCCATGTTGGCAAACACTTCGAGATCGCAAGCAGGATATAGGGTCTGTTGGTTGCTATCTAACGAACCACATAACAATGCATTTGACAAATACCAAAACTCCGCTGGCAATCGCATATAAAGCAAAGTTTCCAACCCATACAATGAACAGCGTTGAAAGCACGTAATTCAACACTGTAAGCTGCCTATTCAAGGCAGACTGTCTTCATATCATAGATCATAAGCCACTCATGAACCAAAACTCGAAAAGAGAATTAAGAAGAATGTAAAGAAATAATATAAACGCAATCCAATGCAGTGTCCGTGAAATTTAGCTCGGCGAGGAGACAGTGATACTAAATTCTATGAAAGCGTTAAGTCATCAATCGTTCAGTCATGATCGTGGCCAGGGGTTATTCGAGACAGTCCTGTAAAACCCGTCTAGTAATAATAAGATCAGGTGGAAAAAAAGAAAGAGTCGTGATCATCATCTCATAAATCAGAAACATCGTCTCGTTTTTCGTGTCGTTAGCCGCTCCTCTCGTCGGTTTTTACCTCCCTAGTCATCGATATCGCGTCGGGATAGGGAAAAGGCAAGAGTCAGAGTGTACGAGGATCGAAGTGAAGAGCTCTGGTTGGTACAGAACCCTGGCGATCTGCGCCAATCCGATCCGCTTCACAGCTTTGTGGACTACTTCCCCCACTTCGGCTTCCATCACTCATTGACGAGTCTGCGTCGCTATAGCGAGTCCTTCGACCTGTGCCAATGGCAACTGGAATCCCCTGTACGATCCCTCCGTGATCGTGACCGGCAGGGTACATTCCATCGTTGACGGAGAAGTTGCGACAGATAAGGTATGCCCTCATAGCCGCCTTCTCACGCGCAAGCATCTCTGTCTCGCAGAAAGTGTCGGTCTGGTATTCGCGATTATTGACGCGAACTACACACGTGAACCCTGAGGTTCCACCATAGGGTTCGTAAAGGGGTTCCGGCCAGCGGCGACGACGGCAGAGGCCTGTGGTTGGAAAAAGCAAACAACGTTATTGGCTGCGCAACGTCATAGATCCACGGGTAGGGCGGCCCCAGAAAGAACCATAAATATCCAGGATAAAGCGAGTTTGGTGCATTATTATCAAAGCTCAAGGATCAACCCTCGAGGCATAACACATTGGCAAGCTTGTTTGAAATTGATAGCACATAAACTAACTGGGGAACCGCGTTCAGCGTTGTGAGATCACAAAATTGCATGGGATGGGTAACAATTCGCCAAATTGGGTCTTGGTACAATCTCAAATTGAGCCGGATGAATTGATAGCCAACAGAAGAATGGCAAGCAGGCAAACTACTCCAAAGGGGCAAGGACTCGAAGATAGGGCAACATACTCGCCAGGTAGAGGATGTAGTACATCTTGGTCGAGAGAATCTTCTGATCCGTCGGATCTTTTAGGCACACTGTCTTGTCGTTGATACCCGATGATCGTCTTCAGCCTCGTCTTGCAAAGGTACCCAACGGGAAGTAAAGAGGCTTAATGTGAGGGTGACTAAAACGACTGAAAGTTGTTCTTGATGCCCAACGCCACAACCATTCAAAAGCTTCAATGAAGAGTTCAAGAACAATGAGGCAGTTCGTGAATTGTTAAATGAACCGAAAGGCTCTATGAAGCAATGGGAGATTAACAGATAAGGTTATGATTTGGCGTCCATAGTCATCTGGAAAGAAATATGCGTGTGTTCCATGGGAGAAAAGACAGCGAAGCAAGCGCGTTTTAATGCATGCTTCAGGGTGTTGACTGTGGTGGGGGATGAAAATGATAAAATAAGGAACCCTGGCCCAGTGAGGACAACCTTCCATCGATGGTTTCGATATATGGTTTGGCTTCCAAACGCCAACTGTAAGTACGGAAGAAAAATGGAAAAATTGCCATTTTCTGTTCGGTTGTGTGGAAATAGCTCTTGTTTTGCCTTTGATGTGTTGGCATGGTTTCCCGCCAGTAAAGAAGCTGGAATACTGAGGACCTCCTTGCTAGCCTATCAAGAGTCAATATGCTGCCGATCGAGAAATCAGGAGATTGGCAGGCTTTGCGTCGTAGACTGACGCTTGAACAAGTGGCCATCGGCCCACCTGTTTGCTGCAGAAAACATGACAATTTCCGCAACTAAAACTGCGACAACCTGGCTTACCGTCGGTAAACGCCTGCGCGTAAAATAACACCAACTAAGAGCAGCGAGCGGCATGATAAACGGAGAGACCCCGCAAAATATGTATGCGGTGGACATTTGACGCCAAACTGAGAGGGAGGAGCGGACAGTACAACTCTAACCTCCGCTAATGCATTATATTGGCGTTGTGCGTGTTAAAAGTTGCGCAAACCGCGCTCGGCCTCATGAAACCCTGGACCGTTTCTGGCAGCGGGCAAACGCCTCATACGGGGAATAAAGTCTGTGATCCCTCCACTTGCTTCCTAGATTATTATTTGACTTTGTCGCCGCGAGGAAGCCCCCTTGCAAGGAATCGAGGATGATGGATCGGAGGAGCATCCGGAGAAAATACTGTCGTCCTCACACCGAAGAGAATGTCAATGCCTCGTGGATTTCAACCTGTCACCGCTTCACCCGCAAAGGACCCAAAAGACACGGCCGGAAGCGTCAATTGAAGTTCAGGCGGCTCGGTTGGACTTTCCCGGCACCCGTCTGGGGAAAAACCTAGTTATGTAATCAATTACTCGGTATTTTGTCGGCCCGATACAACTAACCTTATCCATCCAGGATGCAAACCTTGCCTTCTACCCCCATGCTGCGTAACCCACCGCGAGCAGTACTGACTCTTTCGCTTCGACTATTACAATCATCCATCCACCGGAAAGAAACAAGTCCCAGAACCTCAATTGTTGGTCTTCCTGGGTCGTCTTGTGCGGCCATATTTAGGCGTTAGGAGCGTGATCAATTCATTGCATCGTTCATTTCTTTTTGCTTTTGTTGACTCATTGAGCGGTTAAGCAGCACTTGCTCAGCCGTTTTCCAAACAGCAGACTACCGTTGTCTGTTCCATGAAGTTGAAGTGACAGCGATATGTCCTGGGCCGAATTACGACAATGCATTCCTTTCTGCACGTCACCCTCGATATTCAGCGCGGCAAGATGCATGAGTTAGCCGGGTGACATGGAGATCATACTGCCTTGATACTGCAACTGTCTCGCTCACCGGACAGTTCTGAGTACTGCAATTCACTCAACGAACCGTATTTGAGCCGCGATGGCCTGCCGGCCTTGGCTATAATGCGACCCGTAGGTACATGGAATACTTCGGGGTGTTTACATTTCTTTTTGCCCATGTCAAACCAACCCCCTTTATCTACCCGGACAGCGGACCAACCATACCCATTATAAGAAGCCGCAGGAAGAGATTGCGTTACCAAACTTTTGCAGGACCCCGGACCCGTAAAACTCGCGGAGGTGCGTCAGAAGGCAACATCAGAGAAGCAGCTGGTATTTGCCGCAAACAACCAGCCGCCCACCTTGGAATACGACAAATAACAGCGTAGCGCAAGAAGAATGGAATGTGGCGGCAAGCATACTTCATTATCGCCAAGCGCTATTCCGGTGACTCAAGCGGATGGTAGGTCCTGGTGCTCCCAGAGCTAACCGTTTCGTTCTGAATATCGAAGTCGGATATGTTTCTTCATTATACAAATTGAACCTACTTCATAACCTGGAAAGCTCTTATTTACCGGAGAGACAGGGTTCATGAAGCTGCATCTGTGCTTGGAATACTGCTTTATGGGGCCGTCCGCACTGGAAGTGGCGAACCTACAATGAAACCGCGAAGAGGATAAGCGATCAATTCTTTAATTACACCGGGCGGGATATTTACCGTAACTACGAGAAGCAAGGTTTGCTAAAGTTCTAATCAACAAGTCTATACTCTGTAGAGCGATTGATTCCTATTTTCACTCTGGACGAAGTAGAAATTAAACTTCCTTGATACGAAATAGCCAAATGGTCATCCCGAAGGCTTGTCACGTACGAACCAACCCGTCGGTTCACTGATCTTGTGTGAATTTCCTAGATGGCTTCCTCAGGAATAGCCTTTATGTGGGTGGGATACCCACACAATGTCAAGACAATCCGGAAACGCGTGAGTGACAGGTCTTCCAGTCAACATTGCTAGGATCATCAGCCTGAGTCGACCACAAATCCGGGGAAATTTCAACACCAAGCATGCGCTGTGACAGGCATCAGATGCAATGATGAGTTGGCAGTGGGGAAGCATATGCGACGCACCCCCAAAACGGTTAATACGGTCGCTCGTTTTTGCTCATGAGACGAGCGAATTGCGACCACAATTGAAGAAACAGAGCAAATCGAAAACATCAAACAAAATACCTCACTTCCGTCCTCCGAGACCGAACCATCTTCACTATGGACACGATGATAGAAATGATCTTCGAGGATCATGTTGCTTGGTTCAATGCACGGCTCTGTGTTCCTACCCCTGAAACATATGTAGATACCAAGGCAGGGAGTACGATAACCTTACAAAGTCGCCATTTCCGGTTCTCAAGGATCACGACACCGAAACTAGTCGTATTGGCTATGATATCGCTGTCAGTATCTGCAAACAAAACAGCCCCCAACCACTCTAGCTACGGCTTTTAGCTCGGAGAGAGAGAGAAAAAAAAAAAAAAATTTTGGCCTTAATGCGCCAAGAGCCCCCGGGGCTATCCGCCAAAGATCCGAAGCAAATATCTCCATGAAAGAGCCGAATATTGCCTCTTGGAGCCTTAAATTTCCAAAGAGCCACCTAGCGGATGAGCTTAATATCCTCCTGAGGTACTCCGTACTCGCCTGCTTTTTGGAATATTAAGAACGTCAAAGCTCTGGGACCTGGTTAGACTCATACCAGGATTTCATACCTTCCGCGGCTGAATGAGGGACAACAAAGAGGGGGTGGATAACTTTGAGCCGATCTCTTTCGTGAAACACGATTCCGTCAGGCTCAATGTCCGTTTTTGATGTTAAGGGGATATGTGACCATGAAAATGCCGAAGAAAACGGCCCTCGTGCTATGGACCCAGTGGCAGTTTCAAAGTGGTAGCTCTGCGTGTTACTTAGCCCTGCGAGGGTGTAACACGTATGATAAGAATCGGCATGTCTGGAGCGGAGATGTTAACGATAGTCATTGTCAAAAGCCGGAGATGACATGCCAGCCGTGCACTACTTACTTGCCAGGTTTATCCCGCAATCCTCCGTGAGGGGACTGGCAGCAGCCTAGAATATATCTGGTCAGACCCTCACGGCTGTACAAGCTTCCGAATCGGGGCTGTGGGGCATCGGCATTTGATTGCGTGCCGTTCAGGGCAGCCTGAATCAGTGGCCAGCAGCCTCCGACCCAATGGCTGTAACAGCCGTCGACCAATTTATTTGTACGTCCCGCGAATCCGCCCTCGGGAGCATATTGCCTTGCAGACAGCCACGAGATTAACAAAGGGACATCCAGATGCCTAAATGTGATCAGTATTTTGGTTTCCGTTTTGAAATATACCTTCAACACTAACTTATTGATCATTTCGCCGGGACTACCCAGGATGCATAGGCATGCTAGTGCGCAGAATGCGTAGGCACCGTGTGCCTCCGTCCCAGGGCTGCCGGAAATCCCTCCTTCAAATGTTTGACCTGGAGATAGTGTTAGTTCCCGGAGTAAGGCGAAATGATGCTGCGTTCTCACATCTGGACAGATATTCCGGCAATCCACTCATAAACGTGTCATATCCGAATTGCCTTGCGGGCGCATCAGGTGGTAACTCAGTTGGCAAATCCAGCAGTGCTATCATTACCATCACACAATATGCACCTCTATCTGCTAATCAGTATGGAGAGAGAAAAAGGAGATGCCAGGACGGGTAAGATTGGCCTTACCGCACATCCTCTTCGCCCCCAAGACACACTTGAAATCCGCCGTCTGGTTGCTTCAATTGCCCTAGCCATTTCCAGCTTTTGGCATATCTCTATGAGCCTCGGAAATGCAGGAAAGGTGAGAATAATCTTGCATGAAGTACAACTTACAAAGCCACCCGGTCCACTAGGCTGAAGGCTTCAGCTCCCCCGACCATAGCCAGACTGAGAATAACGGCATATGATGAGGCACAGTGTGACATTTGGCCATGCCCTCCGCCGAATCCACCAGTAGGATTTTGCATGGGCGCGGCAGTTGATATCACCCTAATACGTAGTACAACGTTTCGTTCTTAGCAAAATAGGACCTGAAAACGAAAAAAAGAAAAAAAAGAATTATCGAGGGGAAAATGCATGATGCATGATAGAAGCCCAGTATGCTTTCTCCCTTCCACGGCGTCAAAGGGAGAATCATGTATTTTCATATCTTCGATGCACGACGTACCGTTTCCTCAGTCTCGTAACATCTTCTCCAAGGAGATACAATCCGGTCAGCGCCCAGTACATCATCCACGGACGGCTTGCATCAAGTCCAACAAATTTGCCCGGATACTCCTCGAGAGCATCGTAAAGATAGGCGACATGAACATCTCGATAGAGACTAGGGATTCCATGTTCGTTGAAAGGACCATAGAGCGACTGGGCGACGCCTTTTAGAAATGGCAAACACTGCTTGACGGTATCTTCCTGTACCCGCGACGTTTCCGTATCCAGGTCGTCACGGATGGCGGGGAACTGCGTAAACAGAGCCGGGACTCCTCGTCGCGGGGGTTGTTCTCCAGTGGCCATCTTATCAGGTCGAGGAGACGATGGGTCAATATGCAGGACAGATGGTGCGGAAGCGTCTCCGTTCAGCTGGCTTGGCTTTGGAGATGTTTTAGATCGGGTTTGGTGTTTAATGGCTGGAAAGCGAACTTGTCGACGAGATGGCCGTGTCTTCTTTACATGTCCATGCATGGAAGAAACAAATATTTAAGATGTAAATGCAAGGACACTCATCCAGTTATTCAAAAAGGACAAATGAATATGAAAAGATCACTCTGTACTCTGTACTGCTATTGTTCTTGAAAGTTTCTTTGTTCTGCCACGAGCTATACTTTTGAAGCTATTGTTTTGAAGATTGATGGTATGTAGTTATCGTTTCTCACATGGCTGCTGAACCTTAGTTTTGGTCGGTCTTGAGAGTTTCTTGCGCAGATTTTCCGAAACCAGACAGCTTCAACCCCACAATAACACCTGTCCCTCGATGAATATGCATTTACCTTAAAGAATCTCTTCTGTCTTTCTCACTTAGGGATTAATTAAGCTTATAGCGCCCAATGCCCACCAATTGAAGTGCTCATCAATAAAGTGATCGCAAACTACGGAGTACACGCTCTCAGTTGCAAACAGGCGCACCACTAACTAGCGTGCAAACCATGCCAACTCTTCACAGGGCCAAGCTTGTGTAATTTGGTCATCTCTATTTCGCTCACTAGGAAGAATCCCACTGAGAATGAGCTGCCCCATCCAGGATAGCAGAATGCTTAACACGCTGACAACTGACACGTAGTCAGTCTCGCATTAATTGATGGATTGCCGGAAAATAGGGAATTAATGAAAAACCGGACGCGGATGGGCAGTCAACTGGCATGTAACCATAGAGGCTGTCCGGAGTCCGTTACCTTGTTACTCCAGCCCTTCCCATCTACGTTTTGTGTGGCAAGCATCTCCGCATCGGGGAACAGCAGTCAAGAGTCAATTTGCTCAACCCACTCAGCCAAGACATATCATTTTGAGGAGCAGAAGAAGGTTCGACAAACTTGAACGCAGGATCCCGTTGCTTGACACAATCGTAGATGGCACGAACAGCTTGTGTCTCGAGATACTCTTCTGCGAGGACGCTAGCGTCTCCCAACGTTCGCAACACGCCCGTATAAGCCTGTTATTTCCAGATCATCAGGCTGTACTTGGTTTAACATATATTGGACACTCAGCTTCTCCAGGTTATATGACTATGCGAGCCATTCACATACTGAAAGAGGCTTGAGAGCAGCAAGAGCTTCGTACTCGGGGTTGAGATCTATAAAACGATAGATCGACCGTTGCGCCATGGATATCTCCACTGGCCACCAACCTTAAGCCAGATGCTTTAGGCCAGACAATCTGATTTAATATATGATTGTATTCGAAGGTAACAATGTTGTTGGGGACACAGCCAGAATGCCGGCTTAATTTGGTTTTGTTATCGTTGGCATTCAACGTACCAACATTTCTATTTGATTATCCAATCCATAGAAAATGCGGTGTAAGTCTGCACTCCCAGTCTCCCGAACAGGTATATACGGATGGCTAATAGTGCCTAGTCGAATGTGATCTTGCCCGATCTCTCATATATTGCCATATCACTGACTTTGTTCCCTACGGTAGGACATGTCATTCCTCTAGAGAAATTAGAGGGAGTTGGTCCTAACTTCGCATGAGAAATAGCTAGGAAATATTTCCGATCTTTTGATCAAACCCGTTTCCGAATAACGAACAGGAGGCCAGGAGCTTGGATCTGCCCTGTACCTTTGTGCATACTTCTATGGCCAGAAGGATGAACTCGGCGCTGTTTGATCCAGGTCCCGAACGCGTTCTCGATGTTAGAACTGGATGGATATGCAGCTGGGTTTTAGCAACGCGGCCTTTCAACAGGGCAGGGAGAGAAGGAGCACTAACCAGGGAGTTTTATGGCTCAAGGGCTTCGTTGATCGATTTCGATTTCATCAGCTCACTGATGTTATCGACGGCTAATTGGGATAACAATATCTCCCCTTCGATTATACCTATATGTGATACCTTGCGAGTTTTATCAGGGGGCAACTTCATCTTATTGCCCAGGGAGATCAGCATGCTCACGGTAGCTGCTTTCCGTCCGACTTTCTTCGAACAACTTAGAAGACTCCTTCATCTCTGGGGCTCGGGGTATGTCTGGTGAACCGAGTTCCATGGCCGGGGGTCCAACATGCTACGCCGCACTCTCTGACCGGTGGGTGCATCGCGAAATCCTGAGAAGCTTAGCGTCGGCCGCTGCAAAGGAGCAGGTTACACTTGCTGTTTTAGTCCCGAGTTAGGGAAGCCAACTCAAGGATGCTGGTTTTCGTCAGTATCCATGCGCGCAGATTACGAGGCTCCGTTTGCTTGCAGGCGGGGGAGTTTAGCTGGGTGGAGTTGGTTGGGTTTGCAATTTGAATCCAACAAACTGATGCTCTCGAAAAGAATCGGCTCTGGGAGGGGTACTATCTGCAGTCTGCCGCCGACGTAGGAGGCATTTGACTGTTGGCAATCTACCCAAAACGCAAGGAGATGAAAGGGCTTATGGTCTTATAGGAGACAACCACATTAGCTGCGCAAGACGATGAACCGAAATAAGAATACATATACGGAGTATATATAGCAGATATACACCCACAATCCAATTTGCGAATCGTCAACCCGTGGCTGTGTCAGAGTTGGTAAGCGGCTAATGTTCTGGGAACGCACAGAGTTGGGTGTTATGTCAGCCTCGATCAGAGATTGATTGCCGGCTGTAAGAGGCATGTTAGCCTTGGTGATCTTTGGTTGAATCCTTGAATCCCTTGATACTAGAATGGCGATGCCATGGTTTCGGCCTCGGGGTTATGATGAGACAGCGATGCAGGTCGATAGCGCATGAAAAGCCCAATTTTCTGGCTTGTCTCGAAGAAGGCGGTCAATACATGAGTGTCTTGGATATCTGTTGAGACCACTACTCTACTCCGTACGTATGTACGATCGGGTATGACAAGTGTGATGCAGGTGCCATGCTGCGTTTGCTCTCGAAATTTCCAGGAAAAATACGTCGCACAAAAGTGGAGTGAATTGATAATTCCTTCGAGAAAACAATCTTCCATTGTCTGGTTCTGAACATGCTATGATGCCCAATCTTGATGTATTTTGTTGTGGAGAATTGTGATTGTTATGAGATGAATTTTCCACAGAACAAAGGTTGTCAAGGTCCAATGTAAAAATTTTCCCCCCTTCCCGTCGGCCTCTCCGGGAGACTCGACAAGGGCCGGGTACAATGGTTCTTGACTTGGAGTATCAGGTTGTTTCTATCGACTCGGCTTCACCGTATTCACTGCTCCAATCAGGATGCTCGTCATTGACCAAGCTCCGCAGAGGTTAGCGTCGCATATCCACTGGCTTTCAAGAAGCAAGTCTTGATTTGGCAATGGTCAGGAGCCTTGAAACCAGAAGAGGAATACTCTCAGGTAAGCGGTAACCGAAACTATCCAAAACGAGAGTCTTGGTGTCTCCATATTTCCCGTTCGGGGATTGAGGATACGGGGCCTGAAAAGAGGGGTGTGTAGGGATCTTGGCCCAAGGGACGACTTTCATTGTCCAATGGGACGATTCATGAAATGGCGGGGAGACGAAGAAAACTGTACGGAGGGGTTCCAGCCACCGATCTCATTGTCCGAAGTTCCAAAACTCCGACCTAACTCCTTTCGTCAGCCGAAAGGGACAAGGAATGTTAGATTCGGAGCCCGTTTTTGATGATGTACTCCGTAGTCGCTTGTTAGAAAAATACATACATAGCAAGAAGGCAGCCCGATCCATCTTTGTCTTTGATGCAGGTCATGCATAGGGTGTAATGCATGGATAGATATACATATGTAGAGTGCCGTCACCACTCCAAGGCCGCGCGCGATGCCAAGCTGGAAAATCTCTGCGTTCCTCTCTTGACCGCTATGGTAAAACAAAAAACTTCAAGGCAAATATTGGCGGAGGGGTACCATGCGAGTAATCCATCGGGACGAGAGATGGACATGATATCCTGGACCAAGTTTGACGACTTGTGAATCCTTCCGTGGTTCTCCCATTGGACGGGGCTTAACGATGGTCGGAGAATTGCTGCTGTATGGATGGACTTCTTCTGCGTCGAGAGCCGGGACGAGAAGCCTGGAGAATGGGGCTTGTCTCAATAGTGAGCATGGCGGGGTTGGACGTTTGACCATTCCAGAAGAGATCATTCTGACCTCACACCGTAATATGTATGTATGTATGTACAAGGCTGGAGGTGGGTGCGAAGACGGGTAAGCACCAACTTGGCTGGGAGGACTCACGACCTCCCCCTCCCAGATCTGTATCTGTGGTTCGGTTTCAAAAAAGGATCTCGCAGATCATCATCTCCGGAACACCTGCGCATCCTGGCCCTGTGGATGTATGTACGATGTACGGGTGTATTCCGTCAACAGGCCACCCCCTCCCCCCAGTCATGCAGAGGCTGGTGGAATCACACCTGGGTTGGAGTAAGACAAGGGCCAACACGAATGGCCGTGTCGTCAAACCCCCCATAACGGCATTCGGGATGAAGCTTGTTGGGTGCGTCAGGTGATGCCGTGCGTGGCGCTTGGCCCGGCCGGGTGCGTGGTTCAACAAATTCCGCGGCAACCCCAGCCTCTCCACACCCGCCTCTGCTTCCCAGGGCGATGCGCGCAAGCCCGGGGAAATCAAGGGACCCAACCGTCCAGGCCCGGTGATCCTGTCCGGCGATAATTGGACGACTGGCACGGGGTGATTCATGTGGATGAGAGCAGCGCCTCCCACCATCTGATCCCGATGAGCTGGCAAGAGTCAGGCAATCGACGGGAGGGGAGGGGCGGCCAATCGAGTGACGGGCGTGGCAATTAGGAGCCCTGCAAGGTGGTATGAGACCTCATCGCGGATTTTGCAACCTGTACCTTTCTTTTTTTTTTTTTTTTCTTTTCTCCGAGTTGACTGTGGGAGGATGGAGCAGCTGGCGGGTCTTTCTCCCCTTCTGGGTGAGTGACTCGTAACAACTAAGCGAGGAAACTCACTTACTCAGAGGGTACGCAGTATGTACATCGGTTTGTTAGTTAGTTAGCTAACTAATTCCACGCTGCCGCGGACGAGGGAGCAGCGTTCTTGAAACCGGCGTGAAGAGGCGGGCGAGCGCAACGGGAACCACGCGCGCGCGCGCGCAGAGAGGCTTTTGGGCTAAGGGCGAATCCAGCTAGGCGCAGAGACAAGCTTAAATGCTCGGGTGCTCCGCGCCTCCATTTCGGCGTGTTTCCAGAGTTAGCGGGCGCCCAGAGCTCTCCCTAGCCGCCCCCACCGCTCCCGACGAACCAGAGACGCCCGTTGCTCACCGCCCATTTGTCTCCCCACGCCTCAAGTAAAGCACACGTCCCCGTCGCTTTTCCCCTCGCATCTTTCTCCCTCTCTCCCGCTCTCTCTCTTCTCTGTCTCTCTTGTGTGTGTGTCTCTCTCTCTCGCACTCTTTCTCGCTTCTCTCCTACTTGTCGGCTTGACGCTCTCTCAGCTGTACTCCCGCAAGCTGACCTGAGTCGTGTCTCACCATTCGTCGTGTGCGAGACCATTCTTCACCCGTTTCGCCCTTCACAGCTGAGCTGCCCCCGTTCTATCGCCGTTGGGCCTCGCTTCTCGCGACTCTCCTGTCGTATATTCTTTTTTATTTTTATTTTTTTTTTTGGCTTCTTCCCTCTCGGTCTAGTCGCTTGTGGTATTATATACCATAATTGCCAATGCCATTCTAGGCAATGGCTGAGGTAAAAATGACCGCTGACGGGCTGATTGGTCTCGACTACGACCCGCGAAGATACATATCAGCTCCAGCGTGGTCGTCGATGGGAATCGAGCAGGCTTCGTCGCAACATCGCTCGGATATCAAGAGGCCCGTCTCGCCGCTGCAGACCAGCTGTCATGCCTTCGACCCCACTGCTGCTCTCGCCGCCTCTGCTCATGACCACGCCTTGATTCCTGACTGGGGACTTCAGCCCGTTCAACCTCACCTTCAATATGCCACGACACAGCCAACCGCTGCTGAGACCCCGTTTACGTCGGCCTATCTACAGCCGTCGCCAATGGAGCTCATGCCCGTCACCGAGCATCTGGAGTCTTCCCTGCTCAGCGGCTCGTACCTCCCGCTTGCGCCAGTCGATATCGTACCGTATACCTGGCAGGATTTTCAGCCCGATCTTGCCTCCTTTGCCCCAATCGATGGGCTTGCCGACATGTTTCAGTCGCATCACCTCCCAGATACTAGCTCCCCGACCGACACATATCTGGAGGTGAGGTCCCTGACCAGCTCCACCAGCGACAACAGCTGGACGTTGGTCGATAACCGGCGCTCCATGGACCCCTACCATGATCAAAATGTTTTCATCAACCCTAATCAGACCCTACACAACCGGAGCCTTTCTGAATCGTCGTATTCTGATCTGGATCATAATCCAAGGAGTTCCTTTGGAAGCTTTGTGGAGGTCTCGCATGCCATGCACTCGCCAAGTTCCTCCGAATCCACCCTAGAATCAGAGTACAACGCGTCGTTTCAGCGCAGGGTATCGTCGGATCTCGCATCCCATGCTTCTTCATCGCCGCCGACCGCCGTAAGCCCTGTTACCATGACTCGACCGATACCCATGCTCGTCAAGAAGTCAGGAGCCACATCGTTATCTCGGTCGCCAAAACAGGCCGCTGGCTCTCCACCTAGCCGGAAGCCGTCTCGCAAAAGCCCGATCGCCGCGAAGAATGCAGACACAAAGGTTCGGAAACAGACTGATCCGAACAAACCTGAGAAAGAAAAGCGTGTTGGCAAGCGGAAAGGTCCCTTGAAGCCGGATCAAAGAAAACAAGCAAGTGAGATAAGGAAGCTGAGAGCGTGTCTTCGATGCAAATTCCTGAAGAAAACAGTAAGGCCCCTCCGTCTTGATACATTATGAACACGTATTGACACGTTTTATTTGTAGTGCGACAAGGGTGAGCCATGTGCAGGATGCAAGCCATCCCATGCGAGACTCTGGCAGGTTCCGTGCACGCGTATTGATATCAAAGAGATCGGCTACTTCATGAAGGACTGGAAGGCTGACTACGAGCGCCATGTGACCCTTGGCTTCTCTGTCGGTAACATCACAGGGTTTTCTGACGTCGAGCGAACCTTGTTCATCACACACGGCTATGGACAGGTTCTTCCCGTCAAGGCGCGAGAGGTATATGTCCGCGACGAAGAATGCTTCAACGTCGACTGGGTGGAGTCTTTGCAGCGGAATCCAAGCAGCTTCGAGCTGAAGACCTCGAAACTTTCTGCTGGAATGGAAGGAATATCCACTGCGATACTCTCGGATTACCTCGACAGACATATCGATGGCAACGGTAGCTTCGAGAGATTTGTCGATGATTACTTTGGCGGAACGCCTTTCCTAACACAGATGCTCAAGACTGCATTCCGGTTTTACTTCCGTACCAAGATGCCAGTTATCCGTAAGGCTCTTAAGCTCATTCTAGCGTACAATCTCACCTTGCATGTTACCATGGTGGAAGGTCTCGGTGAACTGGAAGACTTTGTTGGGAAGGTTGAAGACGAGACGTCGATGTATAATGGCAAGGTCATGGCTCCCGTCATGATCAATTTCCAAATAAAGTGCGCTATGGCCAATATGTGGCGCGACCTGCAAAAGGACGTTCTGGAAGAGCTGTCTGCCTTGTACTCCAGCGTCTACAGCGGAGAGAAGCTTAAGAATTGGCCCACGATTTTCATCCTTGCTTCGATATTATTAGCAGTGTGGGAGGAGATGCAGTTCGACTGCCATTATCGTGTTCCGGTAAGTTCCCTTGCTTTTTATCCCAATCGAGAGTTCACGGGTAAACTGACTTACAACGATGCAGGATCCTGTTGCTGTGAACAAGTTTTGCACGGATATGGAAACAACACCCGTCGGAGTTATTGTTGGGCTCTTCCAAGCGATCTCCCAGAAGCTACCTGCGTTCACAGACTGGAATTCCCAAGAGCACCATCATCTCCTTAATTCCAATCCCGATGTCTGCGACGCTATGACCGAAGTCCGGGAACACGTTCGCCAGCACGGTAAGTTATAACTCCATGGCCTTTTCTTTTCTCTGACTGAAACTTGTTTCTGAACCGTTTGTCCAGAATCTTACCTCCGGACCCGTTCCAACTCTATGTTTGACCGTAATGACTTCGACTGTCTTTCGAATAAATTCCTGTCTAGACTCGTGTTGCGCTCGAATCAAGCAACTCGAGAAGTTGTTCATGCAATGTAATACCAGAGTCCCAATACGTGAAAATATGTCGTCAACGCCACCTAATTTGACAAGAAAGAAGAAAAAATAAAAGAACGAACAGCAAAGCGCATAATGACTTGGCTACAACACATGGCCGATAATGACACGAATACACTGATATTACTTCAACGATGTGAAACGAGGAAACGACAATGCTTTTGTCCAAGTTTGCTGTTGACTAATCCAACTATCGTCGCTCTTTTTTATATCTTTTCGTTTTCTCTTTACTTTGGTATGGCGAGTTTCCCGAGCCGGGATATACCTCTTTTTGTCGTTATGTACTTTGATGTTTTGTTCTTGTTTTGTTCTAGGGAACAAATGATAACGAGGACCACGAATCTTATGACCACGACATCTGTAACAGTCTGTGATCGAGCAAATAAAGCATACTCGCTTGGGAGCTTCTCAATGCCGCGAGCCCTCAGAGAAGATGGGTTTAAAACCGGTTTCGTTTCGAATATCCTTCGAGAAACCCCGCCCCATGTTGTTTACTGTTTTGAATTTTTTTGTCCTTCGAGCTTAGTGTTGCTTTTATCCTGCTTTTCCGGCTCTTTTTTCCTCTAATTTTTTTTTTTTTTTTTTTTTTTTTTTTTGCTTTCTCATGGGACTGCTTCGGTCAGCGACATGATGCAGGTTTTTCCTTTCTTTCGTTTTTGGCTTTCCCTTTTTTACTCGTTACATCAATCGCATGTGGGCATTGCATCGATCATGATACACACGCATCACTTGTTCACCCTAGCAGGCATTTGATCCGCCCCGGCATATCGATTCGATCATCTGCATTTTTTCTTTCCTTCTTTCTTTCTTGCACCGCACACTTTTGTTGGTGGCCATATGCATTCAAGATGAAAGACGCGCGAGCGAGCAGAGGGGAACCGACCCGCACTTACACCGGTGATCACCACCCTCGCCTTGATGCTTATCTATGCCTGTTGCCTGTGCCAATTTTATTTCGGTGGCTTGAGCTTGTCGACCTCTATGGGGTCGAGCTATTTTCTTTTTTTTTTTATTACATTGGATCGGTCGGTGTGTGTATGCGTGGGTGGGTGTGTTGGGTGTGTGTGTGAGAGGCGCAGGGTTTAGGTATGGGTTTGAGGCGAGGACGAAAATACTCGGGGCGATCGATTTCACTTGGGGTTTTGTGCTCGAATATTCTTATATAGGGTCAAGTATACCAGAAATGAGAATATATTCAATGATAATTTTGAGATTCTCTATCATTGGACCGTTTTACCAACGAATGGCTATGTATATGCTGTACCTTGAAGCTTTAAAACACATGCAGACAGTGTCATGACGATAATTGCCGTCGTCTTCATATATTGCTATCGACAGTATACCTTGGGTACATCAATCACACAACTGGTCTGCAATAGTACCGTTATAGGAATTCTGTTTGAAAAATTATAACCGGCCGTACTTTGAGGAGTTGGGCCTGAGACAAGTTGCATGGTCCAAATGGCTCCAATCAAGTTAAAAAGTCCCACAGTTAATATATCGGCTGGTGTGAGAGAGAACTAAAATCACCGGTCCGCACAAGAACAATGTTGACCCGAGCTCGACGTATCTAGCGAGCTATCACCAGATAGCTTTGGTTAGCCAATGTTGCATTTTTCGGCACTTAAAAGTGCCGCTGATTGAATCAAAGTGACCTAGCAATCAACTGTAACTATGGGTTAATATGTAGGTCAGCCGAAATTTCCCAATTCCCCGTGTTGATGCTGGCTTCTCTTGTGCATATAGAATTCGGGACCCTTCTGCCTCTGGCTATTGTATGTCTCATGTTTTTAGGTAGATGCAATGGCACTGTCCTAATGGCCATGATCCATACTACCAGATATCTGGTTTGCAATATCCAGGCCCGGCTGCACAGATAGACTCCATGCGGGGATTGCTACAATCAATCTTAAGGAGCCCGCTTTCATCATCTGGAGAAACTCGATGCTGGATTGCAGGGAATGCTGGCTTGCCATACGAAAGAAAGCGTAAGGCCTTTGTCGAGTACCGATTTTGTAAAGCATTGCTCTCTAGGACGCTTCAACGGTTCTTCAAAAGGACAAAACAGGTCCCTAGCATCATTGTGCATTATACCAGAGCTTCATATGAGGGTATTCATCACGTTGAGAGCATAGTTGGCAACATCTATGGCATTGAAACCGAAATGACTCGCCCTCAAAGGTTTTCCATCCCGCGACCTGAGTCATCATGGAATAGCCATAGGGTCTGGAGAGAAGAGTAGTACAAAAATCCGCCAAGAAGCTACAACCTCTTTGAGCGATTTGATTAAATGCACAACTGGACACAGGATAAGCAAGCGGTGACTTTTAAGGTCAGTAGTCGCAAGAGGTGGCGCAGCGCTTGGAATCGAAGAACCGGGTTTTCTCCGTTATTCTCACCCGTCGGTGAGCAGCACAGAGAACCTTTTATAGAGCAACAGCGAAAAGAATCGGTTATGAGCGTTGACGGGTTCTAGGCAGCGATCAAGAGAAAACAGACGGCGAGCTGAAGCTGAAGCTGGCTGCGAGTGACGTCGTGTCGTGAGCCAGCATGAGGTGGAGAGGAACTACGTAGTTCCGGAGATTGCACGGATTTTGTATTGGATACGTAATTTACAACATGGATGGTTCTGGAGGGTTCCACAATTCTCCTTGTGAGGCAAGTGGGTCCAGGGCGGCGCCGCGCCTATCGGCAGATGATTGGCAGGATATAATACCACTTGTGCGAAAGGAGCCGCTGAAACCGTAGGCAGCTGCGGCAGGGAGTGACTGACTAACCTTGGCGGCTTCGCCTCCCCTCACTTCCACCCCCAGTTGTCGCCGCCGGGCCTACTTAAACCTCCGCCTTCTCTCCCCCTCTGCCTCTCCTCACCATTCTCTTCATCCTTCTTCCTCTCCTCATCCTGCCGTCCTCCTCGTCGAGCATTTCTTCATCACAGCCTTTGCCATATCAGTTCACGTCACCTTTTGTTGAAGAATACATACGTATATAGACCTTCCCGTCGGCTGCCATCATGCAGATCTTCGTCAAGACTCTGACCGGCAAGACCATCACCCTTGAGGTGGAGTCTAGCGATACCATCGACAATGTCAAGACAAAGATTCAGGACAAGGAGGGCATCCCTCCCGACCAGCAGCGCTTGATCTTCGCTGGTAAACAGCTTGAAGATGGCCGCACCCTCTCAGACTACAATATCCAGAAGGAATCAACCCTTCACTTGGTGCTTCGCCTCCGTGGCGGTATGCAAATCTGTAAGTTTAAAACCCCACTAGGAGAAATCTTTCGCTTGTATATCGTTGGTTCTAACACTCTTTAATCAGTCGTCAAGACCCTCACCGGGAAGACCATCACTCTCGAGGTTGAATCTTCCGACACCATCGATAATGTGAAAACTAAGATTCAGGATAAGGAGGGCATTCCCCCAGATCAGCAACGTTTGATCTTTGCTGGAAAGCAGCTCGAGGACGGCCGTACTCTCTCCGACTATAATATCCAAAAGGAGTCTACTCTCCACCTTGTCCTTCGCCTCCGTGGTGGTATGCAGATTTTCGTGAAAACATTGACCGGAAAGACCATTACGCTAGAAGTTGAATCCTCCGACACGATTGACAACGTGAAAACAAAAATTCAAGACAAAGAGGGAATTCCACCAGATCAGCAACGTCTAATTTTTGCCGGTAAACAGCTTGAGGATGGCCGAACGCTCTCGGATTACAATATTCAAAAGGAATCTACCCTACATCTCGTCCTTCGCCTGCGTGGTGGTATGCAAATCTTCGTGAAGACATTAACCGGCAAGACTATCACCTTAGAAGTCGAGTCGTCGGACACCATTGATAACGTAAAGACCAAGATCCAAGATAAAGAGGGTATTCCACCCGATCAGCAGCGACTGATCTTCGCTGGAAAACAACTCGAAGACGGACGGACGCTTTCCGACTATAACATCCAAAAGGAAAGCACCCTGCATTTGGTTTTGAGATTGCGTGGTGGTAATTAGGCGTATCTATCTTTTATTTCGAAGGGTCGGCGCTTTCTTTTCTTACCTAGGGGCATTCAACCGGTATGGCGTTTCGGTAATACACCCATGTCGGTGATTAAACCACCTTGCATTTTCATGGTCGCAATGACGTTCATTTTGATAACTACGACTCAATATGATTGATACTTCGGATCCTACTTTTGTGCACTACGGTTCATCTTTCATGTAATATCGCCACACCATGGCTTCGACGCCATCTTGGGCCACGTGTGAAGCAAAATCCTCAGGTGACTGTTATCAAGCCCTCTTTATTCAAGTAGCTCTTCAATGTTTCATATTCCGTAAGTAGTTGGCCGGCGAAAGCCGGTTTGATGACGTAAGAAGTGAGGGCTGGCCGATAAGATCACGTGGACAACCCGTTGATAAAGCTCGCTGCTTTTGCATCCGACATCGAAGCTCAATGAGCAGGCCGACGACATGACAGACAGGCGATATGCCCTCCTATTTTTATCGCATTTGCCTGGAACTTTTCTCTGAGAGTTCTTCAAGTAACTTGCTTACGGTTGAGGCCATTTGCGAGTCTTTGAATCCCTTCTCCAGAAAGCAAGTCAACTCCGAAAAAAAGGCCCCAAATAACAGGCCAGCTCCAACCAGGATTAACCAGAACTTAAAAAGTAGTGAGCTGTATCCAGCAAAAGACTACAACAGCTCAGTCACAAACGCTCCCCGTCAATGTCTACCTGCAGGGGAACCTTCCCGCTCCCACAATTATCTGCAGCAAGTCGAACACGAGCCAGTGAACTATTCTACATTCGGCGGCAAAGAAACATCTCCTGCTCCTCCCTTCCTTACGTCTCTAGCGCGCCAGACTTGTGATAGACGCGTCGATAACATATCTGTTGAAGGCATCGATATGGTTCTAGAGAAGGCTCACCTGCCTGATCGAAGCAGTGGCCCCGACAACAATCAGATAGCCAAAGGGATTGGGTCAAGGGCAATTGGAGGTCTCGCTACAAAAGGGAAATATGTACCTCTTGATCACAAGGTCCCCAATAGTGTGTGGGGTATCGTTCACCTATATCGCGATGGGGACCCTTCTCCAGAGCTCTGCGGTAACGATGATGACCCTTACTTTCTCAAAGGATCTTCGGTAGCGCGGAACACGAGCGTGTCGTCTCCAAGAATCAAAAAGAGCCAAGGGAGTACCTTTGGGAATGAAAGTTCAGATCCATCTCTGTCAGCAGAGGATTGCACTACTTTGTGTATTCTAGCCGTTCCTTCGTACATGTCACCGCCGGATTTCATAGGTTGGGTTGGGCAAGAAACAAAGAGCGAAGTCAGTCATTTCCGGATGATTCGAACAGAAAGACGGAATCGATATATGGTGTTAATGAAATTTCGAAGTGGACGCAAGGCGAGGGAGTGGCAGAAGGATTGGAATGGTAAGGTATTCAATAGCACAGAGGTAGGTTCATCTATAGACTTTTGTTATTACAGCCGCTGCCAAAGGAGAGAATTTAAATAGTTTCGCTAACACCTGGACTCATTAACAGCCCGAAACGTGCCACGTTGTATTTGTAAAAGATGTCGAGATCCAGACTCCCACAACGTCACCCGAAGGCCGATTCCCAGACACGAACCACGATCCCTTCACCCCTCAGGCCTATGCCAGCAGCGTAGCGACCGCCTCTTTATCTATAAAACCCCTTGCTCCGCCTACGCCGTCGCTAATTGAGCTGCCAACATGCCCTGTTTGTCTTGAGCGCATGGATGAAACTAGCGGGCTCCTTACAATTATCTGCCAACACGTATTCCATTGCACCTGTCTCCAGAAATGGAAAGGTAGCGGTTGTCCTGTGTGTCGATATACACAAGAAGACTTAGGAAAGCGTGCCTTCAATTTTGGCCTTGACGAAGGACCGGCAGAATGTAGCGTGTGTCATGCTGAGGAGAACCTGTGGATTTGTTTGATATGTGGTAATATCGGATGTGGAAGATACGATGGTGCACATGCGTTCGCTCACTTTCAGGAGACTTCTCATTCTTTTGCCATGGACTTGTCATCACAACGGGTCTGGGACTACGTTGGAGATGGTTATGTCCATCGAATCATTCAAAATAAGGCCGATGGAAAACTCTTGGAATTGCCTGCCGCCGACAACAGTGCCCTTGATCCGCCAGACTGGGCCGATGCTGTTCCCCGAGAAAAATGGGAGAATATGAGTGTGGAGTATACACATCTCCTTACGAGCCAACTTGAAAGCCAGCGTACATATTTCGAAGAGAAAGTTGAACGCGCTGCGGATAAAGCATCACAGGCTAGCGCGGCCGCCCTTGCGGCGCAAGAAGCTGCCGAAAAATTGGCCAAACGCTTAGAGGCGTTACAATGTGACCACGACGCTCTTGTAAAGGAGACGGTCCCGGTTCTAGAAAAGGAGAAAGACCGAGCTGAACGACGCGCAGACAAGTTTGAGTCTTTGGCTCGCAAGATGGAGAAAGAATATCGGGAAGAGAAGACGATCAATACCAGCTTAATGGAACGGGTGGATTACTTGACCGCCGAAGTCGAGAAACTCAAGGCAGCCAACGAGGACCTCGTTGAGCAGAATCGTGACCTCACATTTTTCATCAGTGGATCGGAAAAGCTGAAAGATCAGGGGGAGGATGTTGTCGAAGGCACGGTTAGCGTACCAGAGCCGTCGAAGGCTGGAAAGAAAAAGAAAGGAAAAGGGAAGAAGTGAGATTTACGCAAAGTGAAGACGAGAGTGAAGACGAAGTTTTGTGAGGTCTAGCGAGAGACGACCATCCAGCATTGGCTGGACACTGCATATGACCGCCAAAGCCCGACTGGCTGGAAGGTCTATGATAGTCGTCTCGGGCGGTCCATCATCCACAATCTGACCCATTTATGCCTGCGACGGAACGTCGACGGGAACGTTAACTGGGCCAATCGGAAAACGGCCCAGTTCGTACGTGCAGCCAGCGTCAGCAATCTGGCACGTGAGCCAATTCCGTTTTAGGTAGCTAAACCTCCCTTCCTGCGCAGTCGATGGCATGTCGTCCGTATTGCGGGAGGAAAAATATACATACACATCATCTGCTTACGATGATCCGAGAATTGAATGGCCAAAATAATCGAAATATCCATATGGAGTGTTCGAGGCCTTACACTGCATGCGTGCAAAATCCACTGTAGAACCAGGACGTCCAACCTAAACCCAAGAAGCTCGTAAACAAGCTTCAAGCTAGAGATCACCCTCAAAGAAGTGTGAGTCGTACGGATGGAAAGGTGTTTTCTGTAGAATTGTGGGGTCGATCCTGCACAGTATGGTTTCTATCACACCAACCGTCCCTTGCGCAGAAGAATCTCTTTGTTTCACTCAGCGCCAATCAGTCGACCACATGGGAAAGCATCGCATGAAAAAAAAAGCGAGATCGGGACTGTTGAGCTACATTTATGCTGCGAGCTGCGCCGATTTTCGGTGGCAATCCCGACGGGCGGGAGCGGAGGTGGCGTTGGGTCGGGAAAGAAAATCGGAGAAAAAACATACAAATTTCCCTTCGTTAGGGAGTACAGAGCAGGGAGTTGAGCCACCACCATCGAGAGAGATAGTGGTTTTGAAGACAGCGTCCGGAGAATGCTTCTCAACTTTTAGCCACGGATTTTCTGAGGCTGATCGAGTGCTCCGCAAACACTGTATGGGATTGCATACATACATGCATTGGTACCTACCTTAGTGGCTTGGTCCGCGGAGACTGCCTCGACTTTCCAACTCCGCACCCGCTCGCCAGTTTTGGAATAGAGTTCCGACTAGCTCTGCTTCTCATTGGCGTTTCAAAGGAGCGGGCGCTATGACCGGCTGCAATTACAACGTAACGCATGGCAAGGGGGCACGTGGGCGGAACCTTGACGGACGGACGAGAGCCACCATTTGTTGAATTTGGAGAACTGCGTCCTGGGATGAAACAAATTGAGGTCATTGTTAAACCGATTCACCCGCTAGCTGCCCAATTGAGGCACTGGGCTCACGCTTCACATTGCTTGAGATTCTTAGCACCTGCATGGTGTTCTCGGGGATGGTGGAAGACGTGGGAAGGCGCCGAAATGGTTTGGAAGACATGGCTTGTACGGAGTACAGAGTACGTAGCACATAGATCACTCCGGAATGTTATTTCCTACGTAACTACGGAGCACGGAGCACTCCGTACAATACATTCCTTCGCCATTGTAGCGTGTTGAGGCTTTTTGCCTGCCGACCTCGTGGGAAGGCCCGGAATTCGCCAAGAATTTCCGCCAAGCCTTCCGCTGTGTGGCGACGGCCGAGACTTCTCCTCCCCATGCCCGTCAGCCTTTTCATGACGTTGCCCTGCACTCCACCCCGCGGCCTGATTGGGCGGCATTACCGGAGTGGGTCTGAGGGCGGTGATCAGCAAGCGGGGCTATCACGTGGTTGATAAGTAATCAGCCAATGGGGAGCGGGCCTCGGAGGAAAGGCGGAACTAACGGAGCGAGGTGGGAGTGCCAAGATATTTCCGAAAGCGGTGGAATTCCAAGGTGCATGGGAGGCCTGTTCAAACAATCGAAGTTGGGTGGTGAGACCAACGAAGTATCTGGAAATTTCATTGAGGAAGGACAAAGAGCTGGCGAGAATACTACGGAGAGGTAGAATGGATTTTACGAACACCGGGTTGGCAGGAGAAACGGGACGACCGAGGCGGACCTTCAAAGAACATTCCAATCAGGATATCTTTTATACGTTATAAGGTTCCTAACAGCCAAGGGTCGCAGGTGTTCCAAAATTCACGAAGGTTCTCCCAACGAATAAACATTGGCAAAACCTTATTGATCATAAGCGACGCCATGGGTGGCCAACCCGGGTGCCTGCAAGGACAAAGGAAGGTGGCCCTTTATTTGGCCGGTGGGAAGGTGATGGCGTTCTTGGCTAACTCTTGGGCCGAGCGTTTGGGACGGACCAAGACAAAATGATGGAATATTTTGTCTAGGAAAAATCTTAAACGATGCGGAGAGTGGTTAATTTATATATCCCAGGTACCTCCCCGTTGAAACCTTGACTCATTTGTTGCCCAGATCAGTCCACTTCGGCACATATTCTGCCTCAAGCGTTCTCTGATAAGAGAGTTGGCATATTCCGTATCCTTTTTCTTTTTCCTGACGATAACTCAACCAAGTCCTTCTCTCCATAGGACGGTATAGCGAGAGCTCGGGTTCTTCGTCCATAGACATTCCGTTTTGGATGATAGGTGGCGAACGCATTACCGTCCCGCGTCGCTATTTTGAGACCTGAGTCACCTATTTTGCGCCCAATACCACTCGAATGGGTGTATTAACCCCCTATCCTTCGGCTCAAAGGAAACTGCATAACCCTTTCCCTCCCCTTGGACCATTCTTTCCATCCTCTTCGTCTTCCTACGGATAAGGACACTCGCTGGCTCAGCAAACGTTCTTTCCTACCATTCCACCTAAACTCCCAAGGAAACCTAATCCTGACACTGACCCATATAAATCCGACTGCCGAGAGAATCAAATAACACGACTAGACTGGGCCTGAGTTTCGTTATGCCTTCCCGGAGCAACGATGGCTCAGCAAAACAGGAGTATGAGCGACACCCGTTTCTGCTTCCTGTCGATATCCTTGTTCAATATCTGCAGACAAACCTTGAAACCGGTCTGACTGGCGATGCAAAGATTCAAGGACTTCAACAGAAATATGGCCCGAATCGCTTGCTGGGCGAAGGGGGCGTCAAATGGTACACCCTGCTTGGAAAGCAGGTTTCAAATGCAATGATATTGGTAAGTTCAACCCACTAGTATTCCATGCAGTTTAATTCCAATTTTCAAATACCGTCCAGTCACAGTTTGTTTTCTATTGGTGAGGTTCGAAGCAATCTTCCCTCTGTGATGTTTATCCCTCGCCTTCTCTAGTTCAGAGGGCTTTTTAAGGCGAGGGAATGTAGCATGGCAGATAGATTCAGTGCAATGGAGACGCGCATTATAGCGAATTCTGAACGAGGCTCCCAGAACACAAGGGGCTCCCGTTTAGACTGTATACAGTTCTGTTTCTATTCTCTGTTATCATATCCTTGGAAACAGTTGTAGTAACTTTGCGACGGAAATAGGTCCTCGTCCTCGCAATGGCCCTCGCCTACGGCGTTTCAGACTATGTCGAAGGAGGAGTTATCACTGCCGTCATCGTGGCGAACGTGGTTATTGGCTTTTATCAAGAATTCCAGGCGGAGAAGAAAATGGACTCCCTCCGCTCTCTCTCTTCTCCCTCCGCAACCGTAATCAGAAATGGTCATGAAATCACTATTCCATCCGGAGACGTTGTTCCCGGAGACATCGTTCAAATTAAAATGGGGGACACCGTTCCCGCCGATATTCGTCTCTTCGAAGCCATGAATCTAGAATGTGATGAGAAGATTTTAACCGGAGAAGCCATTCCAGTCGCAAAGGACGTCGACTTTAGCACTAGCGGCGATGAAGTCACAACCGGTGTCGGTGATCGTTTAAATATGGCTTACTCCTCTTCGACGGTCACAAAGGGGAGAGGTCGCGGAATTATTGTCTTCACTGGAATGAACACCGAAATCGGTAAAATTGCCCAGTCTATGCAGGGAAAGCGTCGCAAACCCGGTCGCTCAATGTCTCGAAAAAAGTATGGCACTTTTCAGCCAGTGAAAGGAGGCGCCTTGCGTATCTGGGATGGAATCGGCAAGTTTCTTGGCCTTACTGAAGGCACTCCGCTGCAGATCAAATTAAGCAAGCTGGCCTACTCACTCTTTGGGTGTGCTATTTTGCTCGCTATCATCGTGTTTGGCGTTAACGAGTTTGACGTGACGAACGAAGTTGCAATTTATGCCATTTCCACAGGTGAGTAGCCTGGTAATATGGATTGATTGTGCTCTAGCTAACTATCAAGGCATTGCTATTATCCCTGAGTCGTTAATCGCTGTCTTAACAATCACGATGGTTGTTGGTATGACACAGATGAGGAAACGAAGAGTCGTAGTGCGTCAACTCAGTGCCCTAGAAGCTCTGGGCGGAGTGACGAATATTTGCTCTGACAAGACGGGAACTTTAACCCAAGGGCAAATGGTTACTCGAAAAGCCTGGATTCCGGGTGTCGGAATGTACACGGTGCATAAGTCGAATGATGCCAACAACCCGACCCGCGGAACCATCAGTATCAGCAAACCACCTGCATCAAAGCAGGAGGCCGAAGCAGAGCAAGAGCGCAAACGCACTGAGCAGGACCGTCTTCGTAGTACTGCGGGTCTAAAGTTTAACGTTCCTCCCGAGAAAGAGGAGCGGGATAAACGGAAACAGGATGAGATGCGCAACGAAAAGAATGGCACGAGCGATGAAGATGACGATGAGAAGGCGGCTAGCATTCCCGACGTTGTTCCTGAGTTACAAGCGTTTCTAGAATCCGCAGCATTATGCAACTTGGCTAGCCTTCGTTTTGATAAAGAATCGAATCAATGGCAAACGATGGGCGATCCGACGGAGATTGCGCTGCAAGTGTTTGCGCATCGATTCACGTTTGGAAAACCAACTCTTGAGAAGGAGAAAGGCTGGAAGCAACTGGCTGAATACCCCTTCGACAGCAGTGTGAAACGGATGTCTGTCATCTACCGATGTGGTGACGGTCCAGAAACAGTAATCTTTACCAAAGGAGCCGTTGAGAGGATCTTGGACCTTTGCACCTCCGTCGGAATTGGTGAATACGAAGAGCCCATGGATGCCACGACCAAAGAGAAGATACTCAACCAAATGGATTTCCTTGCGGAACAAGGCCTGCGGGTTTTGGCTATTGCAAGAAAAGCCGGACCAAGTAACTTTGAGCCGCATATGGAAATTCCACGGGATCAAATTGAAAGTGACTTGACGCTTCTCGGCCTTGCCGGCTTGTACGATCCACCGCGATTGGAAACAAAGGATGCCGTGAAAGGTATGTTTGTCAATCTCGTCCCCCTTTCCATATCCTGAGCTCAAATGCTAATTCCTGTGTAGAATGTACCATGGCCGGTATTCGTGTCCACATGTTGACTGGCGATCATCCATCAACCGCAACTGCTATCGCCAAGGAAGTCGGAATTATCCCTCGCAACACAGGAAATCTTTCTGCTGAAGAAGCAGCTTCCCTTGTTAAAACAGCGGCCCAGTTTGACGGCATGACTGATGAAGAGATTGATGCACTGCCGGCCCTTCCACTGGTCATCGCTCGATGCGCGCCGGATACGAAAACGCGAATGATTGCTGCTCTTCATCGCCGAAAACGATACTGTGCCATGACTGGTGATGGCGTAAATGATGCGCCTTCCCTTCAGGCTGCCGATGTCGGGATTGCGATGGGCATGGGTGGTTCAGATGTGGCCAAATCTGCGTCGGATATTGTGCTGACTGACGACAATTTTGCAAGTATCGTCAACGCCATTGAAGAGGGTCGTCGGATGTTTGAAAACATTCAGAAGTTTATCCTGCATCTTTTGACATCGAATGTTGGCGAGGTTGTTCTGCTCATCGTCGGTCTCGGGTTCAAAGACAACACCAACATTTCTATCTTTCCGCTATCACCCCTTCAAATCCTTTGGATCAACATGCTGACCTCGTCCTTCCCTGCATTTGGTCTCGGCCGCGAGAAGGCGGATGCAGCCGTGATGCACCGTCCTCCACACGATACAAAAAAGGGTGTGTTCACATGGCAAATCATCGTTGACATGCTCATATACGGCGTTATCATGGGTGCTTGTACCTTGCTTACCTTTGTCATTATCATCTATGGTGTTGGCGATGGTAAAGCATCACTTGGTGTTGACTGCAACCGTACATCCAGCGATGCCTGCGCAACTGTATTCCGAGCCCGCGCAGCAGTTTTTGCAGAGCTCACATGGCTTATTCTAATTTCTGCTTGGGAATTCAAGCACTTCCGGAACAGTATGTTTAATCTCGATCCACTGCGCGTGACTAGCGACGAACGACCCACGACCTTTCCGTTCTTTCGCGATGTTTGGGAGAACCAGTTCCTGTTCTGGGCTGTTGTCATCGGAGCAGTATCTGTCTTCCCAGCAGTATACATCCCAGGCCTGAATACGCAAGTCTTCAAGCATCAAGGTATTTCTTGGGAATGGGGTCTTGCATTTGGTTCGGTGTTCGTCTTCATTTTAGGCGTTGAGGCATGGAAATTGGTAAAGCGCCGGACAGGTTGGTTCGCATCAGGCGAGGACTATGGAGGCGCAACTGTCACGGGCTTCAGAAGACGCTGGCCAAGCCACGAACTCGGCCTGAGACAGGGATTCTTCACCTTTGCAAGGACCTTAACCAGAGGAAGCGAAAAGAGCGCTGGTGGTTTTATAAGTTCTAGGTCTAGTATCAGCGGAAGGGAAATGCAGAGACGGAACACTGAGAACGAAACCGTCAGGCCCGCCGAGCAGGTCTAAAGATTCCGGCATTGTGGCATGTTTGCTTGGCTGAGTGAAGAGACCTGAAAAAGGCTGGTAGTGTCGTATAGAATCTTGGTATTTATTTGTTTTCGAGAGTTAAATTTGAATGTAGTTAGCTATCGCGTTAAATGTCAATGACAATTAGTTACTCAGTATTAAATTATGACCGAGCTTCATGGATTGCGAGGTTGCGCTTCTGATCTGATCATCGATGCTGTTGTGAGTCAGATGAGTCAGCAAGTCATAGTGCGTTTTTCTTTTCTTTTCTTTTCTTTTCTTTTTTTTTTTTGATCAACCATCAAGCACATGAACTAAATGCAGATACTCCGTACATCGTTTAATTATCCATATGATAACTATTAATATAGGCTATTCTGAAACGAAATTTCTCTTTTCCCAATGAACCGATGACGGCTCCATTGGACGAGACAAGAGACTCTGCGACAAGTCAGCCGACCTTTGATCTGATTACCCCAGACATATAAGGCATTGAAAACGGGGCCTTACCCTGTAATCCGTGGCAGGGACACCGACCCGATTATCTGGATTTCGAAGCTTGAAATGCCGTACCATAACGGCCAGGATCACTCCAAGGTTGACGTATGCGAACTTTTCGCCGATGCAGCGATGCCTTCCTGCACCAAACGGGAGATATGGACTCTTGGTTCCCTTTATGGTCACTCCGTAACCGTAATCAATCTTCTCGTCGGCTTCTGATCGTTCGATGACGCTGAGCCAACGGTGAGGGTTCCATTTTGCAGCATCCTTGAAGTGATCTTCACTGCGTGCGGTGAATCCGGGAGCCGAGAGCAAAATATGCGATTCCGGGATGACTAGATTTGTCCCCGGAACGGCCATGGTGTTCTTGGCCTTTCGCATGATGGAGTGGATTGGGGCATGCAGACGCAATGTTTCTTTTATGACCATTTGACTGAAGCTCAACCGGTCAATGTCACCTAACGTGATCGATTTAGACGGTCCGAAGACCTGAACCTGCTCTTGATATAGGCCTTCCATAACCTCAGGGTGTGCGGCTAGCTGCAGAATTGCCCATGCGCTTATTGCGGATGACGTGTGCTGTCCAGCCATAAGAAGTGTGATCATTAAATGAGCGATTTCTTTATCTGGAAGAGCAGTGCCATCCTTGTACACGCAATTATCCATCAAATTCCAGAGCATATCATGTCCACGTTCTTGTCCACTTATACGACGTTTCTTGATGATATCCATATATACGTCGCGCATCTTCTTGTGGGCTGCATCACGCTTCCGATTATGTGGCAATGGAGCCCATGGAAGCAAGAAGTTGATTGGGGTAAACCCGGAATCCAAGTCATGGTAATAGTTCGCAAACGAGCTGTCCAGCTTGCTACGAACTTCCTCACCCTGTAACGTCCGAGCCGCCGTTAAAATGGTAATTTCGGCCATGACTTGAAGAACATTCATCGTCCCCGATTCGCCTTTGAAATGAGGGGATGAGGCGATATATTGCTCCACTTCATGTTGGATTAAGGGCACGTATGAAGCAAGAGCTTCACTGCTGAGACCAAACTTGATGAACTAGGAACCTATGTCAACTATTGAGCTCAGATATCAGCAAGAAGAAGGGAGTGATCAACCTTTTTCTGTTCCATAAGCTTTTGATTTGGGCAGTCATAAATGACGTCTGAGCCAAACACTGGCGTTGTAAGAGGTGAATACACTTCTTCAGCGTTCACGTCCTGCAGCTTGCCGTTTAGGATGAACTCGTTTCCTTTAACCCCCAGATATACAGTGACTTTGCGGCCTAGCAGGACGAAGGTGAAGATGTCACCGTACTAGCACGGGGACTGGCTCATCAGGTAAAGGTCGGGCTATAATGAGAGTAAAACGCAGGGCGCACGAACCTTCTCTCGACAGGAAGTGAAAAACCGGTACGGATCAAGCCCATAACTAATTGCACTACCAATGAAAGGCACCCAGTGGAATACAACAGGAGGTTTAGCACCACGGTGAGGCGCAAATTGACGCAGAAGATTTCCGATGAAAATCGACAAGACGCCAATTATCACCACTGTTGGTAGCAACTGGACGGTAGGAGAGGGGAAAGGAAGCGACTCCATGGCGAACACATGCCTTAGCTACCAAATGAATATAACACTGGGAGGGCTTCATATTAAATATCATTCGGTATTTGAATCTACGTGCTACAGAGCCATTTGTACTAATGTTGATATCTAACAGTACTTGCTGCGCTGGGCATACTCATTGGTTCCAGCGATTTTCAGCAGGCTTCAAAATTGTTGTGTTCTGGCGCCAGCCGGATAGCCCTATATCCGGGCTTCGCCAGCTTCACTAATTACAGAACCAGAATTGATCTACGCCTATGCCGTCGCACTTCATACCTGTACGAAGTACGAAGTACGGTACATATACGGGGGTTGCGAGGCCTGGAGGTGGCAGGGCCAGTCAGTCTTTGCGATCTTATTACGGAGGATGGTGATATCTCCACCTTAATCTTCAGGTCCTCGTCATCCGGTTGCTATTTGCTGCTCCGAGCTTTGAGACTTAGTTGATCCTTGGACAGTTTGCCGCCCGCGCCGCCACGGGGGATCCGGCCTTGCGAGTCCCTTTACGGAGTACTCTGTGTAGTTCCCTTCTTACACCTCGCTTGGGCTGATCTCACCTTGACTTTCCTTCACTGCATTATTTCAGTTCTCCGACCACAGCAATTCCAATGTGACGTATTTCTAGAGTGCTAGTGACCGTTGCCATGTCTTTGCCCTCCCTCCGTGGCGTAGATAATGTTGGTGGCATCGAGCATTCACTAGGTCAGAAATGTGAAAACTACACCCTGGTCTGGACAGGTCACTTTAGTAGCTTCATATCTGGGATACGCTTCCATAAGCCTATGTGCTTAGGCCGTTAAATGTACCCGCGATTCCGGTCAGTATTCGGTGTAATTATCATTCGATTGCTTGTGAGAACGGAGTATCACGTATCACACAGGATGCTGCATTTCTGGACACGATTATCCAAGGCCTGCGGAGACACTTCGCCTTCGACAGTTCAATAGAGGACAGAAACTCAACCTTCCCCCCCCCCCCCCCCCCCCCCCCCAAAAAAAAAAAAATCGCCCAGTTAACCTGTTAAGTCCGCAGCTGTGGCCATCGAGCGCGACGCGGCCAAAGATAGAACGTTGTTTGTCGTGCTGCCCGCGGGCCGCTCCTTGAATCGGATAAATATTGATCCATGGCTACATCCGCCAGGGGATCTTCGAGCACGGCAAAGGCTCAACGGCAAGGCTTCATTCTTCGGAAGCTATCAGTTGCCCCTTTCCCAGCTCGTTGAAATCAATACCTCCAGAGGCATTAACCGAAATGACGCCTGACCTCCGCGCTGCGGCCGCGCGCAATCTCTCTTTGCTCCTCCGCCACGCTCCCCGCCGCACAACAGCACAGTTCCTCCGCCATCATTCCACTACGCAATCGTCTGTATCATCCGATGAATTGACTCATTTCGCATCTCTCGCCAGTAGCTGGTGGGACCCTCTGGGTCCATCGCGCATTCTGCACTTGATGAATCCTTTGCGACATGAATTTATAGCCTCCTGTCTCTCAGAAGGAAAATCTGGAGTACCTGATTCTGCCGAAAAGAATGACAGGCAAGAAGAGGAAGTAGAGAAGCCTGGATTGAGATATCTAGATATTGGATGCGGCGGAGGAATATTTGCCGAATCTCTCGCGCGAACAATCCCACTCAGCTACTCGACCTTTTCCACACAGACAAACGCCTCCTCTCTCCTCGCCATTGACCCTTCCCCAGTCATGATTGAAATTGCCCTCTCCCACGCCCGCAAAGATCCCACTCTTCATTCACACCTCCAATCCGGAAAATTCAAATACGAAACCACCACACTTGAGTCCCTCGTGTCACGTTCTACGCCGTCATCGTCCTCAACAATGCCCTCCGCACCACCACCCCCCACCACCAACTCATCAGATTTCGACATCGTCACTATCTTCGAAGTCCTCGAACACGTAGACCCATCCACCTCCTCTCCGCGCCAGTTCATAGAAAACTGCCTTCGCCTCGTCCGACCAGGCGGATGGCTCATCGGCTCCACTATCGCCCGCACGTGGCCTTCATTCATCGTAAATCAGCTCCTTGCCGAAGCCCCCTGGCCCATTGGCGTTGTTCCGCGCGGCACACACGAATGGAGCAAATTCGTGAACGTGGACGAACTACGAACCTGGTCGAGGACGGTTAGAGTGGAGGAGGAAGGGCTTGAGTCTGGTGTTTCTACTAGAGGGCCGCCGAGGTATCTTGATACCAAATGGAAATGTGTTGGGGCAGTGTATTTGCCTGGGATAGGATGGAAGTTGGTTCCAGGGTCGGAAGAATGGGGAAATTATTTCTGGGGTATACAAAAGCTGAGGTGATCATTTGAAACAAAAGTAACACTTTCCTTTCTTATCAAGCATATATTTGTACTCGAGGTCGTGAAGGATACTATGATAATATATAGAACAAGCGAAAGCATATTTAGCGAGCAATAGAAACAAAATCTCCATCGCTCGATAGGGATCACATTTACCGCCAATCAAGTCCTGAGATCCAATCAAGATCAATATTAAATGGTATTAATAGTGTTATCAAAATGGTATCAAAGTCACTACAGGGTACAAGTCTAAAAAACCAAACACAAAAAGGAAAACAAAAAAAAAGAAAGTGAACCTTCGCATAACTACATTGTCTCGTCTTAAAAGTCAATAACCAAGCCATGGCAATCCCCCAAAAACCTGCTGGCAAGCATGCCCCTTGAATGGAGATGGTGGAGAGAACAGTTGAAAAGAAAAAGGAACAGAAGGCGAATATTCACTCCCGATTCCCACCAGGCCTGACGCCTATCCAGTCTATGTTTCGATATGATCATAGGACCTCAACCAAGCGTTAAAAATAAAATCGAAATATGCCAAAAAAAAGAAATAAAACATAAATAATAATAATAATAATAATAAAGGATAAATGAGGTGAGATATTAAAAGTTAGTATGGCATGTAAAAACGGTGAAAAAGGCTGAAGAACGGTACATAAAACAATACTCCGAGGATGCTTCGAGCACAAGGGGGAATGAAGCAATACGAGATATGGAGAGCAACAAGGGAATCTGGATGGAAAAGGAGAAAGTCAAGTGGAAATGCGGTGAGGAATTTGATCGGGTATCTTTAAACAAGATAAATGCAAGCTTCAAAGTACGAAAGTGGACTGTACGTAATCCATTTCAGGCGTGAGTAGCCCAGGGCTCCTCCACCTTCGGTTTAAGCTCATAGTTTTCTGGTTCGGTGCTCTGAGGCCGTCGGATCGTCGAATTGGGGTAGTACATGTGGGCAGGCATTCCCCCTGCGAACGGAGGTCCAGACGGCTCAGGATATGTATATTCAGGAGCGGAGACCGACCCAGGCGACGGCACGCTGTTCAAAGAAGGCGACGCCCAACCTACGGTCGTCATGTGCGGACTACCCGTCACACTGCCAGGCCTAGACCCACTATTCGGCGGAGGTTCGAGAGGTTGTGGAGGGCCATAACTTGTAGGGTGCGATGTCAGGGATGGACGGGGGTGATGAGCGGCAGAGAAGGTAGAGAGAGTTGGAGAAGGAGTGGAGGGTGATGCACGCGGACTCGCTTGCTGAAAATCTCTCAAGTGGGGTGGCAGGGAGCTGCTTGCCATGAAATAATCGCCCATCTGCCGGTGTGAGTGTAGGGGAGGTAGTTCGTGCCTCGGAGAGACGGAACTTCTTTGTGCAGGCGAAGCTGTGCCATGGGGAGAGGCTGTCTCTGAATAAACGCCATCTGGACGAACAACCTTTCCCTGCCGCAGATTGGCTTCCGTTTCGGCGGCAGCTTCTTCTATTGTACCAGTGTGGTGATTTTGATGTCGAGTCAAAGTTGTGCGGCGTGTAAAAGTTTTCTGACAGTTGGCATATGGACATTTGTATGGACGTTTCCCAGAATGTATTCTCCTGTGCCTAGCCAACGAGCTAGAATCGCTAAATGGCTAGATTGGGAGTTAGTAGACTGTGATTTGGAGTTTTCAGCTCAGGAGTTATTACCTTGCCACAGCGGTCGCACATATGGGGCTTCTCTCCTGTATGTACACGAGTGTGTACTGTTAATGCCGAACGCTGGATGAATTGCTTTCCACAACCCGGCCAATCGCACACGTGAGGCCGAATGCCACTGTGAATTCGTTCTAATCATAGGAGTCAGTTACTAAAATTGGTGCTGAAGAGGGCGGAGCGCGATACTTACCATGCCTTGCTAAATCGCTACGTCGTGCGAAACCTTTGCTGCATGTTTGACAGTGGAATGACTTCGGAGCAGGCTCTCCGGTTCCTCTTCCAGGGCTGCTGTTGCTGGTGGGCATGTTTCGAAACATATTTTCGTGGCCATTCTGTGCGTAATCACCCCGCAGCATGGAGGCGTGGTGATTTGTTTGTATCGGTGAATGATACTGGGAAATTGTCGGCAGCTGGATGGGCTGGTGAGCCGGATGATAAGGCTCAGAATGGCGGCCAGGTTGCTGCGCATCATGTTCTGAGCCCAGCTCTGACGGCGATCGCGATTTGATCTGAGCGGTCTGGGCTAGTTGGTGTTGTAACTGGGCCTCAGCAGCTGCAGCAACGGCTGACCGATTTTTGTTCAAGATCGTAGTAATATCCATAGTCACAACTTAAACCGCGTGCACGGATTGATTTCAAGTTGGATACGGTGTCTAGCTCACTAGGGATAATATGAAATCTTGGAATAGCTCTCAAAGATCAAGAAATGTTACAATGAAAACAGACTTCCACCGAGCGGTCGAGCAGGTGCATATAAAGTAACTGTCTCTCTAGGCGAGTAAGAGTTAGCGGCAGGGTAGGAACATGTTTCAAGCAAGACTAGGAATAAGCAAGTTGGGCTTAGAGATCGGCATGACAGCACAAAACCGGAAACTGAAAACCCATGTTCAAAATAAAATGTGATAACTGCAGAGGAAACGCATAGGATATCCAGCATGCTAGTCTTTGAGTTGCATGGGAACTAAGACGCAACAAAGCACTTGGGAAGGAGATTAGCAATCAAGATTTCAGTGTCACTCACGTGGCAGCGCAAAAATCAGTCTGAAGAATGAAACCAGCTGCTCGATATCCAGTCAATCAATGGGACAGTGTTCGGAAGGATGCGTTGCGCGGGGTACAGAGGTTGTCAGATCGCATCTAAAACCGCCTTGTTGATAAGATAGAAATGTGGGCAAGCGATATCCTGAAGAAGGCTACAGCAGGTAGCAAGACGGATACACGACAGTGGAAAGGAAGGACGTCAGGTGGAATGAGGCGCCTTTGCGAATGCAGAGACACGTTCAAGTCAAGTAGCGGTTTTCGGAACGCGAGAAACCGTGGGATTCTCGACAACGGCTAGCTGCAGCTGGAACCCGGTCGTTGTGCCGTCGTAAATTGGAGACAGGAATTGTCCCGAGGCAGTGGAGGGAACGCGTACAATCCTTGATCGATTTTGCAGCAGATATACGCGGAACGGTCCTGAGATACCTGCGCGATGACAAAAAAGAAACTGTCGCAAAGGTGTGACAGCGTCCTACACCAGCCAACTGACACAGCAGCTAACGACTTATTCACCCAAGCCCATTAGCCTCCCAAGCGGATTGTTTGCGGTACAGAGCAGGGTTTGTCAGGGACCTGTTCCCTCGGGTTTTGGATGCAAGGCCAGGGACGGACTTCCGTTTTTGGTGCAGCACAGCTCTCAAGAAGGCAAACAGGGTGGAATGAAGGCGACTCCTCGAGCTAAAGGGCAATTCTGTGTACATAATCTCTAATGTCAGCAAGCTCTTCCGGTGGCAAGAAGGGTTCCACGCAGGTTTCAGTGTGATTCGTGGGTGACCAAGTTGTGCGGGGGGAATGATGCAAGTCATGAATTGAGTGTTCAGCCAAATGCAAATTTCAAGCTTGTACCACTTCTTACAACAATGTACAAGAGAGCAAAGAAGCAGAAGAGCTTGATAAAGCAGCCAAAGATGACGGAAGGGTTATGTTGAGGGAGGAGTAAGTTGCCATGCTCGCAGTGGCGTCGGTTATCAAACCAAAAAGGCGTTCGGGTACGGAAGCACAGGACAGTCGTGCAAAAAGGAGATGACCAACCTCTGGGAGCAGTCGACAATATCAATCACAGAATGCCAGGATTCTGTCTAGAAGGAATGTGGTGTGAGTGAGGATGCGCTGAACAGTGCGATGAAGAAGAATAATGGCTTGGGAACGGGCGGGAAAAAAAAAAATAAAAATAAAAATAAAAAATAAAGAATGATGGATGATGAAACCAGCACAAGAGAAAGAAATTCTAGAAAATCACCACATTTGGCAAAACCAACAACGAGGAACCTTTTCTGCGCTCAGTAGCCCAAACTCCTCTGATGAAAGTTACTTCTTACTTACTAGTATTATCCTTGTCCTAAGGCATGCAAAGCCTGCAAAGAACAGACAATTGAAACTCGGAAAAAGGACAGGGCACAATGGAACGAAGGGAAAAGGACAAATAATAGGAAATACTTCCTGGTCAGACTCTGGGAAAAGAAAAGGCCCAGTTGACGCCTCACACGGAGTACATATATCACGCAGGGAGAGAGGCTGAATTTCAAAGGAAGCTGCCTGTGCTATTGGTCTTCTTTTTTTTTTTTTCCTCTTCCAACTAAAGTTACAGGGCATCATCGTGGTTATGGGTATGATCACTGCTCACCCAGGACTAAGTTAACCTGAACGCTAAGTTTACAGGGAACCGGGGCCCTACTCCCAGGCCGAGCAGGAGTCGAGTTTCTAGGGCCACTTCTCGAACAGTTTTCGAAGGTTACGGGCCCACGGCCTGACGACCACACAAACATTGCCTCAAGCCACGATAACGCCTCGCGTCGTTGCTGGTTTCAAGCGCCGGGTCTCAATACCATACCTGGCCGGCGAGCGGACGAGCGGGCGGCCCTTGGGCGATGGCTCGAATTATTTCGCTGCTTGTTCAAAAGCAGTCAACAATCCATACCCACACTCCACCCCCTTTTTCCCCCTTCCACGAAAGGGAGAGGTGCAGACGCATGGACGGCTGTCTCTTGGATGACCTGCAGGGTCCGTGACAGATGATACAATGCAGCAAGGTGAAACGAGCTCAGTCCTTTGAGGCAAATCGAAATCAAAAACCGTGACCAACTTTGTTACCGGTGCGACCGAGCGCATTGATTCCCGCTCTCAACTCTAACTCGGCAATCAATGCTATTCAAAAGGGCCGGTGATCCAGCCAACCGCAGAGCATTTTGACCGAAGCAAAATCAATTTATTCAAAAAAGCAAAGGCACCTTGGGGAGGCGATTGTTCTATTGCTTCCTTTCGACTAAAACCGATTCGGTGTTTCGACTGTTTGAGATTCCCACCGGCGGCTTGCATTCCTTGCTACATAATCACACACCACTGGTGCCAGGGCGCAATGACATCTTTTTGGCCTTATTTGTGGCTCTGAGAGCTTGGGTGCAAAATCAATGGCCAATCGTATTTTCCAACCCGATCGACGAATTGTTAGCGCTCTTGGCACTTGGTCTGTCATAGGTGCGAGAAGCGATCCTTGCAAGTTTGAAAAGCAAAGGAAATAATTTGCTGATCTCGACCTCTCATAAAGCACCGTCCCTCTCCTTTTACTCCGCACGTTTGTCCGCCTGCTGCTGCTCCCCGTCCAAGCAAGCTCTTGACAGAGAGCGGTGGCCCAACTGCGAAGAATTAATAAGCATCCACTTTTCTTTTTCTTTTTCACAGCCCCTTCCAACTGCAATTTTATTTTCTCTGCATGGATACCGCACTGTAATCCTCTCCACAGGCTGTCTCCACCTACAGGGCCAACAGGATCAAGAGGGAACAAAGAGAGAGCATCGCCAGGGATGCCATACCAAATAATCGACTAATGCATAGTAGGCATGCGAAGACTTACATTAGTGCTACAGATCATCTCTCGTGCTTGGGCGTAAATTCAACGACATCTCCGAAGTCCAGCCACGAAGCGCAAAAGTTGCTTATTCACCTCGCCATCCCATTTGACTCCTAATTACAAATCAGTGGATAATATAACTAAAGCATTGTCTCGGGGCGTACGGTACAAGTCTAAGCCCTCGTCGACGCCTGAGAGAAACCACGTATATACATGCATACGTTACTCCGTACAAACCATGTGAAGAATAATGTACGGAGTACGGAGTACAGAGTGTCAGTTCACCAATCGCGATTGGTGATACCTTTTTGTGAGGAAACATTCTTTGGAAAAGGAGCCCGAGATCTCCTGTTCCGCAAAGCCTTGTTCCTAGCGTCCTTGGCCCTCTTGCGAGAGAGCTACCCGGTACATGAGACTGCTGAGCTGGTGCCTCGCCTGAAAAGCCACGCGTGAACAAACGCAGCGTTCGACGACGATCATGACGACAGACAATACTAAAGATTTCCTCTCGACTCCACACGGCCAGAAAAATCCAAAGCGCAAATCCCACACGCGTGGCTCCATTTATGTATTCACATCTGACAGGAGAATATTCGCTACGTCCATACGATGTGGCTCCTGTCGATATCGTTCCTGCAGGTTTAAAACTTTCTTTGACAACGAGTTTGTTCCTAAAAAGCCTTACAGTGTCCACAAGCGTCACAGAGCTTAGAGGGGTATCCCTGCTGGAGTGACCTTCGAATTTATGTATTCCCGTCATGTCCACCATCCACGGGAGACACATAACTAACATAGAACGGAGTATTCCGCACATATACATGTAAAATTGAGGGACATGTGCGTCCATCGGTCCCCGACTCTTTCTGCCGGCTCCCCTGGAACCCCAACCCACCCGGGGCCCCCTCTACCCTTCTAGAATGTGCGGGAGCCCTTTTGCATAAACAGGGGAAAGGCTGACAGCAACTCACGTCGACAAGGTCCGGGAGGGGGAGAACATATGTGCTCCGTACTCCATAGCCGATGATTCTAGGCAACGATTGAAAGTGCTCGGCCCTGCACAAGGAGCAAGCCAACCTGACCCATCGCTAGTCCTAACTAGAAGAGGAAAATAAATAAAAAAAAATGGAGGAAAGAAAAATCTCGTTAAGCGTCCATTATTCTGTAAAGAGTCACACGACCTAGAACGGAGGCAGAAAAAAAAAAGAAAAAAAAGAAAAAAAAGGAAAAAGAAAAGAAAAGTGTAGGAAAGAAAGAAGCGAGTCAGAATGACTCCGTCCAACAGATTTCAAAAGGGGCGAGTGTGGGTGAACCGCATAGCGTCGCCCTTGTGGCCCAATAACTATGTAACTGCATACCGCTAACCCATCGCTAACTACTGTAGTGAATGGTGGCCGCGCGCTGGGGGAGGGCAGCCGGCGAACAGCGTCGCTCGACCCCGTGGGCTGGCCAGGGGTCAGGCCGCCAGCGCCGGAAAGCGCAGCACAGAAAAGGGAGGGAAAGGTGGGTCCACGCGACGGCAGTGGGTCTCCTCCACCGAAGCCCCTGAGACTTCCAGAAGCCTTCTGGAATCTTTCTGGAAGGGTTTGGGCTGCTGGCCTGCTCGCGATCGCTCGTTGGGTTTTTGGGGGGGGGGGCGGGCCAGGAGGAGCCAGGAGGAGGGGGGATGCATGATCTGTCGCCTTCGCTCCAATCCACCGAGTCTTCAATGCTTCTCCCCGGACATCAAACCGATCATGCGCTCCGCTTCAGGCTCTCGAAGCCAATTAGTCGCTTAGCCGCAGCCTCCATGCCTCCCCAGCTCCCCCCGTCTCTGGCCAGCAACCCAAAATCTTTTTCTACACAGTCCATTCTGAACTGCATAACATATCATACTCTTTGGGATGACAATTTGTAGAACTGACTCCTCACGTAACTTCGGAGTACGTAACTCGATCCAGTCCGGCTAGCCGCTCCGCTCCGCTCTGCGTCGCACTCCGAAACTCTCAGGTACATAACAAGTACGTAACCAATGATCATTCCATTCGCCTCCATTCGCCTGGAGCTGCCATTAGGGGATTGCTCTCCCTCGCCCTTTGCTTTCCTTCCAGGCGCCGGCAGAATAATACTTAAACCACCCCGTCAGAGGCGTCTCTCGTCAAACTCAACGCAAAAAGGAGTTGCGCTAACCACGCCTTGGATGATTTGTCAATCTTACGGAGCTGAAAAAGCATATCGACGGAGGACATACGCCATGTCGTCTCCCAAGGAAAAAGAAAAAAAAAGAAAAGAAAAGAAAAGAAAATTAAATTAACTTCATCAAAAAAGGGCGGATGGATTTATTCCGCGATTGGCTCATACCTAGGGAACTTGGCAGAGTGATTGCTGTGATGGACGACGGAAAAGTACATCGAAGTCAACAGAAGAATCATGGAGGACCACCAGCGAAGCTGAGAATGTCCGGGCTTTGCATTCCTAGCTTCTTTCTGGACGCCACCGTGCAGTGGGAAATTGAATGAGAGCCCGCGTCACCTGCCGGATCGGACACTAGTAGAGGCTTCAACCGCACCGCACGTGGCATTGATTCACACGTTAGTTCAACCCATCGACTCACTAGTGCCAGACGGGGATGGCCATAATCTCAGTCGGAACCCAACACTTTTTCTTTTGGAGTAACCTTCGGGGAGATACCTGTACCTCATTCGCCCCCAGGGCATGTTTTATCTTCTCCTGTTTCTTCTTGAAACTTCCTAGCTCTGTGGGGTAATCAGCAACGTGGTGTTGTGCCACTCTTCGACCTGCAAGCGTCCATCTACATGATGTGTTCGAATGGAGAGAGAGAGAGAGAGAGAGAGAGAGAGTGGAGAATAATAATCAGGAGATGGACTGTGGAGCATACCGCAGACCGACACCTCTGACCCTAATGGAATAAGTGATGGGAAGCGCGGATGATGGAAAATGGAGGGAGCAGTTATTTACTCCGCACTCCCCTTCCAGTTCAGCCAGAAGTCTCAAATGGCATTTGAACATCTCGAAAGCATGTCAGTGACTCCTTTCCCTACCTTTTTATCGGAACATTTCGAAGCTAGGCACCGGCCATGAATCCGATACGCACAGGACAGGCTGCGTTCTGCGCAGTTCCCTGCCCACCCGGGTGGGTATGGGGTAATCATAGCCTCACCCCGTGCTCATCAAGATTCCACAGCAACTTTTCACAGGTATAATATTCTCTCCGCTCATTTTACAGGGTATTTCCATGTTGCAGAATCCCTCGGTGGGCGCCTGCGATCCTTAATTGCCTAGTACATTATCTTAACAAAGCCACTTGGTAGAAATATAGGTCGATAGTGTAAATGAGGAGGAGCCCAGCGCTCTGGATGTTTCAAATCCCGCTTGCTGGGCCAGAACATCGCCGCCTGAAAACTTGTTTCAACTTGCATTCAAAGCAGCTTCAGATCGCGAGATGGAGTCTGCCATCCCCCGTCTACTCGGGCCTATTCGACGGCCAAGAAGAGTTCAAACAGACTTGCAAACGCTATCACCATCCTATATGCATACCCAGCTACTGTAGTCACATGTTCCATCTCAAAACTGTTATGGAAATGAAGAAACACGAAAGACGAAGAAAAACACCTTGATTCCAAAAGCAAAACACGCCAGTTTATAATAGGCCTTTGGCTCCATGCTGGTGTGGTTGAGAAAGCATCTTCGTGGGGCTCGCGACTCCCGAAGGAAGCCGTGCGGAGAGGATTCCAAAACGAAGAATAACTTCGGATATCGTGACGATGATAGAGATGAAAATCAAGACAATGATAATCCACGTTTGTCCTGCGGGAGAGGTCAACATAAACAGTGATAGAGAAACTAATGCAAGAAGTGCGAAAGAGCAGGCCCAATCAATACTTACTTGACATTTTGTTGTCGGCAATGGAATCAGACAGTATCTCAATTAGATCTAGGAATACCCGACATCGCTCGTTCAATACTTGAATGCGAGGTTTTATTTCTAGGTATTCTCGCACAGCGATATAAAGCGGATGAAGTGTCGGTTCACTGTCCCAGAAGAAATTGGGAACATCGAGCATATTTGAAGCTGTATGTAAATGGTTAGATTCCAATCAATAGCATAGAAATGGAAAGTATGTGGTTCGATAGGCACTATGCCCTCAGAGACACTTACATAGATTCACTTCAACCCGACTCTTAAACAACTTGCCCATGATCTGAAAGACCTCCTCCCTCTTCATGCCTAGATGTCCCGTCAAAGCCAGCCTTCGCGGAACATCTTTTGCTTCCGCCATCTGTTTTGCCATAACTTCTTCAAAGAAGCTCAACTTGGTACTCTGCGCAATCCCATGGCTAATTGCTAGTTTTATCATATGATCTCCGCTCCGTAACGTGATCATATCATTGTAAACACGAGGACGTGATATTTCAGTTGAGTACTCGAAGTGGAATTCTTCCGTTTCAAAATCTTCTTCTGGAAGTGGATTGGTAGCGAGAGGGATCGGGATACCGTCTTTGCTTGATGCAAAGGCAAGGTCGGCAAGGACGTCTATCTCCTGTCTCTCTGAGAAATTCCAAAACACGACGACCCCATAGCTGAAAACAAACATTTCTGCAAACGAAAGCGCATTTGGTGGGATATTCGACACTTTGGCGGTGGGCGAACCTTCTGCAAATTGGTCTTCAGCCTGCTCGCTTACATCCTTATAGTAGTCGTAGGGTTGATCTCTACCAGGAGAGTGGCCATACGCTTCGTGCTCTGGTTTTTGATCGTGATCCTGTCCGTCCGATCTGCTGTTTCTCTCGGCGCCGTGGTCCTTCACGGAGTGCTCATCCTGCTCAGCGTAGTACTCCTCATGATAATCCCGCTGCTCATTTCTCGCAATCTCCTCGTCTAGAACAACTTTTCCTTCCGCGCTTCTAATTATCGGGCTGCTCCTGATCCGATATCCATCCCTACCAGGGAGTAAAGGTAGATGATACGCCGTATACAAACAATCGTCATATAACTTTGTCCTCGCTCCATGGCATTCCTTCACAAACATCGCCGTAGAGGTCATTTTATAGCCCTGCGCCGTACAATACGCCGTAACACGAGGAAGTCTCTCTGCCCGACGCGCCTTCGGCAACCGTTCAGCATAACTCTTCGCCTGCTCGGGCGCAACTCGACGACGCATAAGCGCCTCTTCCTCTGCCAACAGCGGTCCAAGCTCATTGTCCACAGAGAAATCCCGACTTCGCAACCTTCGCTCGGCCTGTAAGCGACGTAATCTCTCCTCAGCGGCTTCCCCCTCCCCTGCTCTGATCATCTCTTCTCTGGCAGAGGGCGGGAACTCTTCATCTTCATCTTCTTCCAACACGGTCTCGGGTAAAAGCACGAGCTTTTCGCTAACCTTTGTTGATCGCGGCGGGAGATGTGGTAAGGAGGCAAGGCGTCCTGCTGACCTTGGTCGTGCATCGCCCGCTGATCCCACTGCAGACGAACTAGCTCCGACGCCCGCTGGACCTCCTATCCTTGAAGCTCGGGGCCGCACCCGGCCGGGCGGGAGTCTTTGATGCATGGACGGCATATCAGAAGCATATTGTAGCACGTTGTCAACGGTAATAAATCTTGAGGCGGGATTTGCTGGTGCATTGAAGCGGCGTCGGTATTGTTGATCGCGGGAATCAGTGACCTGCGAAACGATGGTTAAAATGATTGAGAATTGATGCTCTTGCAAGTGACATGAAGCAAAAGCCAACATGAATCCACTTACGAGCACTGTTGGATTTCTCTTGCCTGTTCCAGGGCCTCCCTTGGGAGCCATGGTGCTATCTTCTTATCGTCTGATCCTCCCAGCAATGTGTTTGTATGTATCGTAGCAGTCGCGGCACACAACACGAGATATTGTTTCACACACAGGCACCCAGCTCTGTTCCTATCTTTCCAGGAACAGGAAGCGGATCCCAGCAGTGAGTATCCCAAGGTACCTTTTGATTCGAATGCTATATGTTTAAGTTTGAGAACACCATTGTACAATTCAAGCGGGAGGGAACAGGTCTTTAAATTATGTAGTTAAAAGCGCGGTGTGCATGTAGAAGTACATAATTGAATCAGCAAACAGTTAAAGCACATCATTCACCACCAGGTATTTTCCGACCGCACTCTGTGAAGCTAGGAGGGGCAAGACATTTCGCTTGTGCCGAAGCGTCTGGCCTCATTCTGGTGTTGGCGAAGCTCCAACTTCATGCTGAGCTCATCCGGTCGAGAGTGTCTTGGCACACTTCATCCAGGTCTTGGCAGCTCCGGCGCCCACTCACCGCCGCCCGGCACACTCTCGGGGTGGTACATGTAGCCTTCCATTTGGTATGGCCCGTCTTGTTGCATCTTCCAAGGGTGCGAGGACCGGGCTCCCAGCAAGCACCACTTCTTCTTATCGGCATGTAACCACGGCATGTCACTAATCTGCCACTGCCATCAATGTCACTACTTGATCATGGCCTCAATCGACAATTATCGGCATTGTATATTGTATTAACTCCTCCGTCCTGTTTGTCTATTTATTCATGTTAGGTGAAACAAGTAATCCGTCAAGCAAAATACGCAGCATGGGTTCGATGAATCGTCATGATGATAGTTTTTAGAGAATTGAGGGCATCAATTATCCGTCTTTCAAAAGATATCCTTCCCAGTAGATAAACATATGAAAAGTGCTACAAACAATTTCTGAGATTTCGTGGCCAGAATAGCATAGAAACCAATCTTCAGTAGCAGCCACGTTCTAAAATGCGAAGCAAATGCCAAACTCGAAATGGCCTATCATCGCGATCTCAGCTGACGATCCTCGTCCCAAATCTCCTGCTTCATTTTCTGCAATCGCATATGCTGCTGCTGTAGCTTGATCAATTGACTCTCTGGAGGAGATGCGTGATTAGTTAACTCCTCATGCAACTTGCGGTATTTTTCATAGCCATGCTTGAACTGTCGCGCTTTTTCCCTCAATCTCTGACGCAGTATGGTCACGCTCATGGGCGGCGTTGAATTGCCCGAAGTACTCTCTTCACTGGATACAGTGGATGGTCGTCGCCTCTTATGCTGAGAGATTCGAGTGTCGGCATGTGTGATGCCAAGTCCCACAGGAAGACCGCGAGCGCCGGTACGTGGCGTTTTTTCTTCATCCTCGGCCTTTCGCTTTAGGGGCTTAGACACCGCCGGGGCCTTCTGCACATGTTTGGGTTGCCCGAGCACCGGTACCTTCGTCGCGGATCCAGCCCTTTGCCTTGGAAGATGGTGGATGAGAGGAGAAGATGAGCTGGATGACTGATTTGTGCTGGAAGATTTTCCCGTTTTCTCGATATCCGATGCATTTGTGGGAGGTGAGGAGCCTAACGGGGAAGGTTTCTGGGGAGACCTATTATTCGCTGGACGTGATGCAGTGCTAGAAGATGAAACTGTCTTTGATGGACGAGACTTCGGCTGAGACGGCTTCTTATCTTTAGCCGGGGCTGGCGATTTTATCGATGTGGATCGCTCGCTTGGCTGAGAATCGGGAGAGCTTCTTTGAGCGTCGGCAGCTTTGGACGATTGTGTGATACTTGAATCAGCCATTTCGGCATCTTCGTCAGAATCAACCACAAACTCAGCCGATTTGAATTTAGCATCTGGTTTCGAAGCTGCTTTTTTCTCTGTGGCTTTATCAGTCTTCTTCGTCACTTTGCCAGTAATGGTCGAGTTTTTTGGCTTAGGGGCGGGCGCGCGTTTAGGTATAGCACCGGGTCGCTTTTTCAGCCCAGAGGCGTCTGCCTTCTTGCTGATAGCTGGAGTGCTGCTTGATGTATTGGGACAAGGTTCGGATTCATTTCCGGTACCGTATCCCTCTTTGGAAGGCTCGTCTGATGGAGAGATATGGATCCGCGGCGTGACGCTCTTAGGTGGCGGGCCTGTATGGAGGTTTAACCGAGAGAGAACTTTGCCTTTCCCTCTTTCGTGTTTTGGAAGAAGCGTTTGCCATAATTTGTCCTGTTTAGAGACCCTCATTCTGTCAAATGCGGAGATGGCATTGTCAATCGCGTCTTGACGGTCATCTTCCGACGGGTATGGAAACTTCCAAACGTCCAAATCCTTGTAGGCTTTATCTTTAAGGTCATACTTTTCCCTGTTTAGTCGGTTCTCCGTGCCATATTTGCGTACAAGGGTCAAGCAATCTTCTTGAGAAGAACGTGTTTTCTGGGCGAGGAACTTAACGGACACCGGCCGTACGGCGAGTAGATGAAGCAAGGGGACACGCAGAGCCTCCAACCTAATCTTATCTTTGTTCTGTGTCGTCGGGACGGATGTTGGAGTAATAGCGGGAGACCGAGACGCAAGAAAAGCGGGACTAGCTGGAGAGGATCGGCTAGCAGTGTTCGTAAAGAATCGTTCTTTCTCCATATCTGCCTTGCTTGTCGACATGCGAGCTAGGCTTGCCGCTTCTCTGCCGGTTGCTGTACGGTTATCCCCGGCACCCAGGGCCCTCATTTGGTCGGTCGTGATCATGGGAGTCCTCTTCGACTCCTTGCCCTGCCGGAAGGCGCTGAGCCTCTGCTCAAGGGTAAGCAGGGCCTCATCGGTGCCTGCGGTGGCTTCTCTAGCCCTCTGAACCTCCAGGCTATGGCTCAAGACACCAGAGAAATAGAGACTATCCTTGGCGTCGGGAGGGGAAACATAGAGCTCCGAGCGAGTATTCTCAGGATAGGAGTAGAAGGGCTGGGAGCGAGAGCCGAAATGGAGGGACGGGTGTTTCCCTAGGCGGAGTCGAGCATTCTGGTCCTTGCGAAGGCTGTCAATAAGGTCGTCGAGAGTGCTCTGGGCGAGATTCAAACGCATGATCTGAGCGGGATTTCTGGGAGAGTCAGCTGAGGGCTCCCCGGAGCCTTCAGTCCGGAGAAGGGTGAGGCCTCCCTCAGGAATATCAAGAGGAGCCATTCTTGGAGCAGAAGGCAAGGTGTATATAGGGACGAAGCGTTGGCTGGGACGTAAAATGGAACTGGGACGTTGGGTGGATTATGCGAGGGAGGGAGAGGGTTGCAGAGAGCTGCAGCGAGCGAGCGAGCGAGGGCAGAGGCTACAGGAAAGAGTGGACGACAATGGGAACACCTTCATTGCCAAAGGATGGTCGTAGTCTAGAGGAACAAGGGAGGCTGGCGGAGGGAGACAATGATCATGGTAAAGAGCGTGTCATGGTGAGGTTGAATGGGGGAAGAAAGGGAGCTGTGATTGCAGGCTGAGGAATGTTTGATGGTCAGGATGACCCAAACTCCGGGTATTGCTATTATTGATTCATGCACTAATTAATTTTGCCAGGGTCTGAACCTTGTATTAACGAAGTTCTCGCAGGAAGTCAACAGTTCACTATAATTACTACTGCATGTAACTACCAGATCTACCTGAGGAAATACGCTGTTGGGTTCACCCGTCAGACAGCCAGCTGGCTGTGGTTTTTCCAGCGAAGTGCCGCGCGGAGCTGAGCATTGACCTTGCATCCACGGCCCAGCAGCAGGGTCGCCCCAGACCCTCCTCGTGGGCGAAAACCAAGGGAACCACAAAAAGGCACTGCTCAGGTTCGGAGAACCGAAAGAGGAGGCGGCGAAAATGATGGTCTGGGGTAATTAATCATTAGCTTCCGAAGGATCTTCTGGTGTGAGGACAAATGATTTCATGTTGACGCCTTGACTCTCCTCAACTTATCGCGTGCGTCTTCTCCTCCCGTCCAGCGTTTGTCAGAGGGAGAGGTGGGGGGGCACGACAGGATCCGGTTGCGGATAAATACAACTTCGTGCCCACGGTTGACACTTAAGCCTTGGGCGCGACCGTCCTTCCAGATGGCCCGCCATTGTCATGTTTGGGGCCCATAATTCTACACCCTGGTTGGATTGGTAATATGGTTAGAGTTAGCGGTGCCAAAACACCGTTGGCTGTTGTGAGATGCTCGCAGCGATTGGATACACTGCCTGGCGCAGACACGCCCAGAGTTTCGACCATCCAAGTGGTACTTCTTCCGTTCCCATAAAACGGAAAAAAAGGAAAGAGACGAGAGAAAGAAGACGGAGGAAATGTCAAGAATCGGTTGGATGGCGGTGATTTCAAGCGCTGTCTCAGCAGCTGCTTCAGTTGTCGCCCCAGCAGCAAGGGTTTTTGAACCCTGAACGGCCGATCTCCCCGGGCTGCTCAACCGCCCAAGGGGACCCGGCCGTCAGTGGCTCCCTCGCCGTCCTGTGGCTTGAACCAGGCAGCCTGTGAGAGGTGCTATTCTTGTCCTGCTCCTTTTCCTCCTTTTTCTTCTGCCTCTTCTTCCTTTTGGCCCCATCAGCATCGGCCGCGAAAGGTTTGAATCTACGCTGTTTCAGCCAATGCATGGAGTAGACCTCTGTATTGTCCCAAAAAAAAAAAAAAAAAAAAAAAAAAAAAAAAAAAAAAGAAAAAAATTAAAATAAATAAGTAAATTAATTGTTGAATGCAACTGAACCGGATATGTACACGTACGGGAATGGTCTTGCTTCGATACAGAGGACCGACACCAGCATGATCGTGATCCGGCGGATTACGATGGGGCACCAGTGAGCGGACCGTGAGTTGGCAGGGCTTCCCGGCCTCCGTTGAAATCTTCGTTCGTCCGCCATCCACCCAGTCAGCCGCCTCAAATACTCGACGTTGCACAGGCACCAAACGCGTCGTTCAGCCCCGGACACCATTTTCCCTCGACTTTTTAGGGCGAAACTTCCTGTACAAAACAATACGGAGTCTGCGCTCGCCACCCCAGCGAGAAGACTGACAAAAAACAATCGGGGATATGGTCGAAAAAATGGTACAAAGAGATCTTCCCTGCGAGCAAGATGTGGGGCGAGGTGGTACTAACACCGCGGAATCCCATCCTCGTCGTATTGTGGGCAAACGCCGTTGGTTTGTGATGTCACCTCCCAAACGCAACAAGTTTCATGGACGGCGACATGTCGAAACGTCCATAAATACGGCTCATTCGCACCTCGTGTGTGCACTTTGCCGGTATGGCGCTCTTGACCTGCCCATTTCCAGGCGGATTGACCGGTGTCTCCTCCAATCACCAAGGAAGCTTTTGTTTGCTATGGCGAGACGCCCGGGTTCCTGGGCCTTCGTTAGAGTTTCGGGCCAACCGCACCCGACCACCAAGACTGCATATGGGAGACACATACGATGGTGGCACTTGCATTAGTTACATTCACGGATGCCAACTTTTCTTGACGAAAACCTGCGATGACTGTGGAACGGACTGCCGTCGAGACAGTTGTCGATGACGGGTTGACCATCCCTTTATTCCGACCAGGAATTGTTATGTCCGACCAGCGCTCCGCTCAAGGCTCACCAGGTCATCTATTTCTTTTCAACCCCCGGTTGCCTTACACAGCCGATCGACACAGATACTCATCGGCTGCGGAACCAAATCCCTCAGCGGGATGGCATGCATCAGTCCCCTTCATGAACATTGAAGTGCGGCGTGGGATGGTGAGCACCCCCGCCGCTCGACTCGCCATTCAAGCGATTAAAGTTACACGCCTGCCCACTGAGCCATCGCTTCTTGAAAATCATATCTTCTTGGATTATTCTCTTTGTCCCTGTTCCGGAACCCAATCATGCATTCACATGTTCTGAGCGGGGTATCATCCTTGTCACTGATCTCATGTCATACAGTGAGCTGATCCCTTCCCTTCAGACCATTATTGACGCCAGGGAAACAAAAGGAAAGAAGCTCACTGCCTTCTGGTTCGATTTGGCAGTTCAATTTTTTTTTTTTCTTTTCTTTAATTTTTCCTTCCTTGAAGAAACTGGATGTGCCGGGGGAGATTCAGGAGCCCGAAATCCATGTCTGATCCTGGTTTGCGACATGGATAAACAGCCGAGATGTGCGGCTAGACTGAAGAACTACCAAAGTTTATCAGTTCACAGGTGGTTTTCTCCTTAGACCACGCCAATATGCAGTCCTCTGATCCAAAAAAAAAAAAAAGAACCACAACACCAGAACGCGCACCTTTTTTCTTCAAGTATGTCAAGCTCATTATATATGACTGATCATGGTTCCTATGCACGTGAAGTCATGTATGGTAGGATTGAATGGGTCTGGTGCATCTCTGCTGTTTTTCAATGTAACCAGCTAATGGAGTACATCCTTGAGCTATATGGGGGCACCTGGGTGGGAATCCTGGCCATCGTGACCCTTTGGGTCAGGAACAAGGGAGCCGTTTGTCGCTTTCCAATCTTTCTTTGCACTTTGTGCAAACATTCAAGATGTGAACCTATGTCTCAGAGAGATTCAAAGAAACTGCTATTGGAGCTCAATGAAGCTGGTACATGTTATGCATGTACTCCGTACAGTATAATGTGCATACAGCACATGTGTGAAACCGGTGACTCAAAAGGTAATGACTATTTGGATTTTTGTTGACCCGCACTTCACACGTCCCTGTATGTCCCCATCCTATGTCCTAGGAAATCTTCTATCCATATGATATAATCTTTTGTTGATTGATAGGGGGAAAGGAAACACCAAACATTTGGTTTTGTCCTTGCTATGTATTCCAGTTATCACAGTCAACTTCGAGGTTTGTCTGACGACTTGAATGTTTTCAAACCCAAGCGATCCACATCGCGGAGTTTGCTGACAGCCTGACACTCCGGATGTGGGGCCTTGCTCCAAGGAGATAACACAGGGCGCCACGTGGTGTAACACTCTGATAAGGTTCCATCATTGTCTAACCTCGCTACTTTCGCTTGGACGAAGAAGACGGAATGTCAGTGCGATTAAGATTCTATCTGCAGCTTGAGGTGCGCATACGGGGTCGGTGTTATGTCGAACCGAGGGATTTAAGGTGATAACCTTGAGCCTTCTTCCCCATGGTTCGACTTTATATTCGAGCAGAGAGAGAATAAAATGCCCAGGCTCCAAAGAGACTGAGATAAGGTCCTATGTATGGTTACCCCAAGAAAATTACCTCGATTGCTGGTCGATCCATTCAGAGATCTGGCCAGTTTCCATACGTCAGCTCTATGTTGGATCGCCTGCATCTCGCCGTGGGCTATCAAAAGCCTGAGACGATACAATGATTGTATGGTAGAGCCCATAGATCTTTTATGCAACTTACACTTCCAATCCGTTCTTCATTTATCTCCCTAGGAGAAGTCCAGCTGTGGTGCACGTCCATTCCTTGGATCTCCCTCCATACTCATATGGTTGACCTGTTGGTTCTGCTATTGTGTATTGGCCCATATCCACCTAATGCTCACTGGCTGCCTAGGATGGGCTTATGGGTATAGCTAGATTGAATCTTTTACTGCTAGCCTAAGTACAATGTCAGAACACTATGAATAAACAGCATCGGTGTTAATGGAGGAGGACCCCAGTATTGGCGGAGGACCCGACTCTTATATTTATTTTTATGGCACAGTCGGAACTCTTGGACGCAACAAGATGGGATCAATTTCCAGAGACTTGTGTCCTCGGGTTGGAAGTCTAGTGTTGCCAAATGTCGCAAATGGGTCAGGTGTAATAAGACCATGAGATATCGCACGGCCTTTCGCCCGGAAAAAGTGTCACATGAATAACTTGGATACAAATCATGGTAGCATCACTTCACATCATCAGAGGATATGTTCACCATTAGTAACTGCATCTTCATTCGCAGCAGCATATGCTCTTGCTGTCTTGCTCAATAACAGCAATTAGGCACAATGTTAAGGTTTGTCAGAATGTGGGACACTTCTATTGATTTCATCAGTGTCATATTTGGCGAGCAACAGTAGAACACACTTTAGGGAAGTTAGAGTGAATGTTAAAAAGTTCATGGAGACATCTATCTGGTTGTTCATATTGTGTATAATGGAATTGAAACCATTGGCAGCTAGTGAGCTTAACTGCTCGTAAAGACACACAACTTTGAGTATAATTAAAATCACTCTTGCATGCAATTCCTGAAGCTCAATTCTCGCAGAATGTGCAAATTGGCTGTGGATAGGGGGCACCATTGCCATATAATCCGTACCGAGTGTCAGGATCAATGGGGTCAAACATATCCCCAAGGTCTATGGAGTACATCATATATGTTTGATATTGTACTTCATCCTCTGTACCTATGGATGTAGGTGGGCACGTATGTATCTACTAATACATACAATCTTGATTGTTCCCCTCCGGCTAGCTAACAAAAAGAACGCAAGTTTGTTGCATTGATTACTAGCCATACTCTGTTGCGGAGTAGGGCCTATCAGTTTTGGCGGGCATGATTCTTAGGCTTTTGGCAAAACTTGACCACGAACCAAGGTACGGAGTACCCAGCCGGTTTGTCTTTGAAACAATTCGCTTGTCAACTAACATTGCAAGGCATCTTTTGGCACATTTGTGAAGCCGATGCCGGCTCAGCATAGGAGAGCCAAGCGAATAGCCTGAACCGAGTTCTGGGCGATGAACAGCATCTCCAGACTGGCGCTTTCGAGACGGACTGGGGGCATTGTTTTCATGCAATTGCTCCCACCAGCATTAAGCCGAGGAATCAGAGGTTGACTCACTATTGGATAATATGCATTTGTTATCCCATTGCGACCAGCTGATGTTCGGGTAAGGAATGATCATTTTCATATTAACATGTACACATCCGTAAGGCGGGTAATAAGAAAAACTAGGGGTTCTCTTTTTGATCAAAAATCTTCTGGCGCAGGCTCAATGGAAAATGGGGAGGTTTCACTGACTACGGAGTATAAGCATTGCAAAGACAACTTAAGGATGCAGGTCCAAGTCTTAACTTAAATGCACCCTGAGTCCTTCACTTTTATGTGTGGAAAGTGTACTCCGTAGTCTGAGACGCGAGGATTGGTTGGGCAACAAGTTGTTTGACTTCTGTTTAATAATCACACCACATTCACAGATTATGAGCAACTTACAGCTCCACTGCCTGTTTAATTTTACTTACTATATTTACATATTCTACGGAGTACTCTGTAAAAGTATTCTACTAGATCTTATTTACTATTTCTCTTTTAAAACATGTCAAAAGCTTAGACTGTGGTGAGTCGTGACTCCAATCCAGAAGTCAAATCAGAGTCAACCCAGCAGTTCTGGTCTGATTAACACTCCTGAATCTGTCAAGCTCAGAAACTTCAGATCAATGAAGATCCGAGGCTCCGAGCTAAGAAGTTGAAGGCTAACTACATGGAGACTAGTGTCTCGACAGATAACCATTATTTATGGCTAGATGTTCTGTAGATGGTTTCTTTCTGCATTTTCCACTCCTCCTGTAGGGAAGATGGTGGGTGAATACAAGATTCACAAGTTAAAGTTGCACGTATCATGAGCAATCTCCTACCACACTCTAAGGTCTTTTTTTTAGGACATTCTTTTCATCTTGGTCTCCCTTTGCGAAACCAGCTAACCCAGGAATAGATAATCAAGATGTTGCCTGTTTAACTTTGTAGTCTGTTGTAAATGACAACGGACTCTGGTAGGTTTAATTGGCAATACTACTGCTCGGGTCGAAGCCACTCACTCATGTATCAACCTTGGGAGAGAATGTCGAATAGGGCAAGCAAACGCTCCAAACTGGTATATCAATAATTCCTCCCCAGAATACCAGATATTCGTCTTATCTTCACTACGAAGCCGTTAGAGAACGGAGCCGACGTGAGATTTTCAGCTATCAGGAGCCGTCTCTACGGTGAAAAACTCGTCCTTTCTGATAGGATACTATTACCTCTTGCTATGGAGAACAATGAATCTTCCGTCTTGATATTGCTTAAGCTCAGGTTTACCATGTGGACACAAAAATATCGCCCCATTGGGCTTTAAGTTTGGACCGGCTAATTTCTCGCCTGTTATGTACAAAGTGGAGAGACCATAACAGACGGAAGGCGTAGCAGCGGCAAAGAAAGGAGTGGAGAATCCATGCACTCTACTCCGCAGCGCTCTTAAGATCGGATGTGCAGGATCGGCAGCAGAAGACAAGCTAGAAAACCGGCTCGACTGACCTCAGCGTTACAAGTGGTCTGGAAACCAAATATCTCGATATATCTATGGGGTATAATACAGTGCCCGTCATGATGTTGCAGAAGCTGATGGACAATGTCTTGAGAGGCTAACAAGGGAGGCTCTGGCTATTATCGCCTAAGCTCGATCCGGTAGCTTAAGGCTCAAGAATCAAAGGGTCAGCTCAGTAACCAGCTGAGCAATTGGAGGAGAAGCCATTTCTTACCCTGTCCACTAGCTTTGCAAAAAAAAAAAAAAAAAAAAAAAAAAAAAAAAAAAAGGGGAAAAAAGGAAAAAAGGGTACTTCATGCGGAGTACAGAGGAGAGCGACAGGTCCCAACATGCTGGTAACCCTTCTCCCCGTCCATATTTGCCAACGTCTGTCAATGGATAGCATGGACCCGCTACTGGATCGTGCCGCAAGGAATAATCGAGCTACAGTTGGACTCTGTAGCCTCCGCTTTGGCTGCAATGAAATATAGCTGCTATTGCGTACCCTGGCTGGTTTCCCCAGGTTTTAGCTTACCTGGAGGTTCTTAGTCTCCTCGTATATTTCAGACGAAGGGTCTATGAACTTCTACATCTGAATTTGAAATATGCCTCGTTCCCATCCTCGCGTCTTGTCTTCCTCGCTCAGTGTGATTCAAAGAAAACAGCGCCTGAGATGGGATGAAAAGCTACCTGGATGCGGAACCCACCTCCAGAAGTCATTGCTTCCTGGCCAGAACCAAATTATGTCAATCCCGAGTTTCGAGGCCCTCAGTTGGCCATCATCGGAATCGGGTTTCTTGTCTTATCGCTGATTATCGTCTCTCTCCGCATGTAGGTGCGATTCTGGATGATACGATAGGCTGGCTGGGATGATTGGCTTATGATTGCTGCGTTGGTTAGTAGTCTTCATACATGAAATTCATCCCTTCTTTCGTCGCAGGTTCCAAGTGATGATCAACCTCGCATACTATATGAATTCCCTGGGGCATTGATGCTATCCTTGCTGAATAGAAATCTGCTTCCTACCCCGTTTTGATTGGCACCACAATCCTGTGCATCGATTCCACCAAATATGGATGGAGTTAGTCTTGAGAAGTTGCTTGATTTATCGTTATTTTCTTAAAAATATGCGCTGAACTTTGCTTTTAGGAATCCACATCTGGGATAAATAAAAAAGAATGGTACAGTCCATCTAGGCTTGTGAGTCTATCACTACTGGAAAGCATACGTAAATGCTGCATACTAACCGAAGTGTGTTCTAACAGGCAAGTTGGGTCAATCAGGTTGCTTATATCTTCCTTATGAACCTCATACGGACATCAATTTTGGTGTCTTATCTTCAATTCTTTACGACAAGAGGATATAGGGTCACAACGTGGTTTCTAATCGGTACTATGATATCTTGGTGGCTACGTGTGTTTCATCATCGGTCCCTAACGATACGTGCCCTTTCAAATGCTAACAACCAATATCCAGCATATCTGATCGCTCTGTTTTTCAATTGCTTGTAAATACACCAGGGCTCACTCCGGAAATGAAGCTCGCAGATTTTGATATCCTCGATTTCTCAAACTTTGTTCCTTTTCTTTTCTTGTCTTTTTTTTTTTTTTGAGGCCCTTCTGGGAGTATTGGGATACAAAGCTCACCTCAGTCTGCATTGATGAGTTTGGGAAATTCTTTTCCTTTGAGTCACAAATCTGTTCTCGATCTTTCGGTACCGTGCTGCCGATGCGGATTTTATAGGGTCTTCATCTTCCTGTTCAGGAGAGAATTGTGTTGATGTTTTTGATGAGCTTGGGGTTGACGTATGTGACCCCTTTTCAATATGTTAACCTTCCTTACCCAATCGTCGCCAGATACTAACATCATGCCATGCAGCGCCTGCATTGCTTCTGCTGTCAAAACAGCTGAAATTTACAGGGCAATTCTCCTTACATACGATGTTCCGTGTGAGTGAAACGTCATACAATTCCTGTCTTCAATCGCTTGTTGACGAAGTTATCCAGGGGAGGGATATAATGTTTGGCTTATGTGTGCCGTCGAAATAAATCTAGCGATGATATCCCCATCAATACCCGTCCTTCGCCCGTTGGTGCAAAAGTACTTTCCAAAACTGGGATTCAGACCTTACCAGAACATGTCCGGTAGAACGGCTAGCCAAGGAATGGATCGAGATACGTACCGGATAGTATTCAAAGACTTGATGAGCGTTATGGAAATGGGAGTTCTACAGAGGCCCTCGAGCTATCACCATCCCAAACGGGGATGGCACATATGCAGCTGGAAACATCCCATTCGGTATTAAATAATAATTGATCATGATGGGTCCTATTTATTCGTCCTTCTTTAGTATTTGGAGGGGGATTGGTTTCATTCGAAGCCTAAGGACTAAATTTTCCAGCTCTCTTTTTCCTGATATTAGTCCCTCCCTGGGCTCGGTACCAGAAAGGCAAAGGATGTTCCTATTGGAGCGCAGAATTTGGAGGCTAGCGCTCAGCAGTTCTCTAATATGTCTGAGAGTCGTCTTGGGGCATCGACTCTGTACTTCTTCCTCCATTCAACAGCTTGCCATGCATTACATTTTTCTCTGACTTTGCAGATTGCATTAGCTAGAAGACAAGACCAATTTATTCAAAGTAACGATAATATGTATTTCCCCAGTTTTCAAGGAAGTAAATCCATATTTTACCCTGTGCTCAAGTGCATATTTGAAAGTGAAAGAGCTAGATAAATCCGAGCGTTCACAGCATCACAGTCACTTCAACACAAGTTTAGCTCCCAATCAGCATCATATTTGGTAGGATATTTCCTCTGGGTCTGGAATTCTCACTATTATACTCCCTAAGATGGTGCATGTGTTCCTTTGCTCTTGGAGGAAGCAAGGGCCTATTGAATGTTCTGCTTTTAGTCCGCCTTTTGTCCCCTAGCCATTGCGGCCAGAAGTCGATTACTTAACTAGCGTCAGGTGATTCTTGCGACCACCCCGGCCGACGCACCACAGTTATTACACTAAGGCGCCAGCTCGTCGCAACCTCTGACTTGCCGGTTCATATCCAAGTGGAAAGACAACTAAACAATGCTTTCAGGTGGGTATTCCTTAAGTTTCTTTTATTCTAACTGTACAAGTATTAGCTACTCTTGCACTCATGACGTTCCTGCGGGTTGCAAGGCTAGCTTACACGAGTGCTGGGTTGCCATACCGAACTTCAATTTTCGGATGAACTTGATAAAGTGGACTGACACTCGTTTCAGATGCAGATGTGGAAGTGCTTGAGGCTGTCGCAAAAGATGGCACAATGGATTAGTACGGCCTAAACCCTTGAGACATCCCCGGTTCTTGCTGACCCGCCGCGTTCTGAAGCGAGAAATGGCCTGGCCTCCTAGAACTTTTCCTTGATCAATTACACCATGTATGGACCTCATATATCAGAAGCGGACTCAAATTACTGATATTTCGCTCTAGATTATCCGCCATGAGTTCCCGATTCCAAGATTCCGCTCCAATTCTTTCGAGACGATTACAACGATTCCCATTCATTCCACCTACGCGTCGCAAGACCCAAGTTCACAATCAAACAGCAACAAAGAAAATGCACCCCCTTCACAGTTTCAGTCGCCGCCTCGTCGGCCACCGGTTCCTCCTTTCTCCCCTCCTGCCACTAGCATGCGGATTCCTGATTCGCAGTCCCAGTCCAGCCCTTCGGAAACCGACTTACCCCCTCCCCTCCAATTCCTACTTTCTTCAATTGAATCAACTCTAAGACAAAGTTTTTCCTCGAAACCACCACATACAATCCAGCGCCTTGCGGAACTCCTTCTGCGGCCTTCGCGGCACTACCGAACACTCCCTGCCTACCTTCGGGCCGTAGACAGAGTAGTATCGGTATCTAGCGGAGCGGATATATTTCCACTTCCGGTTGCTGTTCCCCCTGGTGTAATAATCGACAGCGCACTTGCGAATGGAGTTAACGGCACGACGACAAGTTTTTCTCTATTCAATGACAGTTCTTTGGGAAGCGACGAATCCTTGGGCGGTGCGCTCCTTACTCCAATCCCGTGGCTTAGCAATCCCACCTCACCTCCCGCCAGCGAGGATGTTCTTACCCAGCCGAGTTCTAGTGACGATTCGATAGGCGCGGGTACCTCTGCCCCAAGCGAGCCTAGTTCTCAGGAACAGTACTTATCCCCGGAGACAGAAGGACCCAACATCACGGGAATTCAAGAGGTTCCTGAAGATGAAATGATTCCGCATGCTCGCGGGCCTTCTACTATAGGCGTGGAGGACATGGGACTACAAGATGGAAAAGACGTGCAGATGACTCTCACAATAGACGAACCGGAAGCCACGGTGGCGCAAGACTCTCAAGCAACTTCTGAAGAAAGTGAAGGCAAGGAAGATCCATCTACTGGCCTTGAAGAAGATGGTGATGGAGAGATTGTTGTCGATGATATCCCTCCCAGTTCAATGACCCAAAATGATACTCCAAATGATACAACCTCCAGTGAAGCAAATACGGCTGAACCTCAGGCAGGAGGTCGTGCCGAGAATAATACCGATGAGACAGCTCATGACATTACTAAGTAAATGAGATGAATTGGCAAACCGGTTTCTGCATTCATTGCAAGTGTGTCATGTATACTCGGCGTTGGCTCCTGTTTTCTAGTATGTTTTTGTTTTTGTTTTGTCATAGCTAGCTGGAGGGTGGAGTGGTACGGAGTATCTGGAGTAACGAATGTGCATGGGCAATCAGGCTGGTTAGTAGGTTTAATTTTTAAGGTCGAAAGTAGAAGATTTATGTCTTCTAAATATACATCCTTCAACAGTGTTTCTGCCCTGATGTTGAGATTCATTAAATGGGATAGTTGGAGGTGATGTCACATGACAGCGTGATCCATCCGCGTCTCCGCGCGAAGGCAACAGACCTCATGCCAGTTAACACGACGGCTTCTGCGCTAGAGCTATGACTTCTTTGTTTTCTGGGTGATCGAGCTCGTGGTAACTGAACTGCAAAGATGTAAGTGTATCTCTTCGTCAAATTTAACTCTCGACTAACTCGCCGTTCTTTAGGTGTAAGTTTCGCAGTCGCATCGATTCCCATCGCATCCACTAATCTCCGCTTTAGCGAAGATCGACAAGCTTTCAATACTCGGGTTTGTGGCATGGACTTGTGACGATACAGGCCCAATATCGGTAGCCCGTCTGCTAACTTGTTTGCTTTACCTAGCGTTCGCTCGTTCGATAACACGCGCAGCGAAACGATTCAGTTCCATACCCCATTAACATTGATTGTTGGATACAATGGATCAGGAAAGACTGTATGTGGGGTTAATAGGGACAATGTAAGGGACGGGTCGTTAACTCCATGTATAGACAATTATCGAATGCCTCAAATATGCAACAACGGGAGAACTTCCACCTAATAGCAAAGGCGGCGCTTTTATTCATGACCCGAAGGTAGAATTTCGCAAATCCCGGGAGATCCTTTATACTGAGATATATTTTAAATAGTTATGTCACGAAAAAGAAGTTTTGGCCCAAGTGAAACTGGCATTCAAGTCTACGTCCGGCGCACGGATGGTAGTCACCCGCAGTTTACAGCTCACGGTGAAGAAAACGACGAGGCAACAGAAAACGCTAGAAGGGCAGTTGCTGATGACGAAAGAGGGCGAGCGGACTTCTATATCCTCTCGAGTTGCCGAGTTAGACCAGATTATGCCCCAATATCTAGGCGTTTCTAGGGCAATTCTTGACAATGTGATTTTTTGCCATCAGGATGAGAGTTTGTGGCCCCTGAGCGAGCCGTCTGTACTAAAGAAAAAATTTGACGAAATTTTCGAGGCGCAAAAATACACCAAGGCGATTGATAATATTAAGGCTTTGAGGAAAAAACAGAATGAGGAATTGGCTAAGTATAAAATTATGGAACAGTATGCGAAGGAGGATAAGGACAAAGCTGATAGGGTAAGGCATGATCTGCGATGGAATTACGCTATGGGTACTGACTCTTCGTAGGCGGAGAAGAGGTCCATTCAACTTCAAGAAGAGATCGAAGCACTTCGAGCGGAGAGCCATGAACTGTCCAAAGAAATGAAAAAGGCTGCAGATCTTGCTGACAAGGCTTGGAAAGAGTCCGAAAGCTACGCTGAGATTCTGGGTGCGTTGGAGGGAAAACGCATCGAAGTAAAAAGTATCCAAACTAGCATCGACAATCTGAAGCAGCATCTTGTGGAGGTAGATGAGTCTGAGGAGTGGCTTGAATCCACATTAGAGCAGTTCGGGTCTCGGCAGGCAGAGTATCGAGAGCAAGAAGAGTCCCTGAAAGAGAAGTATGTGGACTTAAAAGAGAATATAGAGCGGAATCGGCATCAATTGGGCCTCAAACAGGCTGAATATGGGAAGCATGAGAATGACAAAGCTCAGTTTGAAAGGCAAGTGGAAAGACGTGGCAAGTTGATCAGGGATATCGCCCGACAAAATAATTTACGTGGGTTTGAAGGCGATCTTGATGAGATGGAAATCAATGAATTTATGCAGAGGCTGCAGAAACTTTCTAGGGACCGGAATCAAACTCTCGACAGAGCAAAGCGAGAGGCCCAAGTGGAATTACGCGAAGTGCAAAGCCTGCTGAATCGGCTAAGTCAGCGAAAGTCGGCCCTTCAGGAGGGGAAGAATGCGGCTAGGAATCAAATATCTCAAAATGATAAAGAAGCCGATTCTTACCAGCATCGCCTCAACGAAATAGAGATAGACGAAGGGAAGCTAGCAATTTTAGAGTCACGAATAGAGGAAACCGAAGGGCGTCTGCAGCAAGCAAAGGACAAAGCGAAGACTGCTTCGTGGGAAAAGGATCTTCAGACCAAGAACGCAGAGCTTCGCTCGTTAGAAGAGGAAAGCTCTTTATTAAACGCGGAATTGATTGAGGGAACTAAAAAGGCAGGAGACCTTGCCCGCCTGGATCACCTCAAAAAGGAGCTTAAAGATAGGGAGCGCAGCCTGGAAACGATGGCAAGCGCCCACGGTGACAGGATATCCCAGCTCATAAGCCAAGCATGGAACCCTTCGAATATCGAACAAGAATTCCAGTCGGTTTTGAATGAAGCCACTGTTTCTTTGACCAAGGCCCAGCGTGACAGAGACGGGGCAAGCAAAGAATTGGAGTACATTGAAGTGACAATGAAAAACGCACGCAAGTCCCTCCAGCAGCACAAGCAAGAATTGGACGACTGTGTTCAGAGGATTCGCGAAGCCATCGATGATGAACCAGAAGAATATCCCGACGTTGTCAAGCAGAAGCAATCGTCCCTCGAAATGGCAAAAAAAGATGTTGACCAGTACGCAGGCTTAGGGGAGTATTTGGGCAAGTGTCTTGAAGCAGCAAGACAGAAAAAAGTCTGTCGGACTTGTGGAAGAGGTTTCAAAACGGAAAAAGAATTCCATGATTTCAGCCTGAAGCTTGAAAATCTTCTGAAGAAGGCAACGATGAACGCCGAAGATGAGAATGTTGTGCAGTTGGAAGAAGACCTTGAGATTGCCAGGAACGCGCAGACGTATTACGATACCTGGGTTCGTCTCTCTAATACAACTATCCCTGAAGCAGAGAAGGAAATAAGTCGGCTTGAATTGGAACGAGAAGAATTACTGGTAAAGGTGGAGGATCATGATGCGATTGTCAGTGAGAAAGGCGAATCGAAAAGGGATATTGAATCTTTATCGAAAACCGTTGCCACTATTGCGAAGTATGAGGGTGAAATCAAAACCCTCAAAGTTCAGATCCAAGATCTCTCTACTAAGCAGCAACAGCCGGGAAGCTCGCGAACGTTGGAAGAAATTCAAGACATGATCGCAACAATTGGAGAAGGATGTCGTGAGTTGAAGAGAGCCATAGCGAAAATCACAAACGAACGGGACCAGTCGAGAACCGAAATCACTGAATTGGAGCTTCAACTCCGTGACGTACGTAGCGAGCTCGATAACGCCAGATTCCAGCTGGATAAGAAGGCGTCGATTGAAGCTCGATTGGAAGAGTATCGCAATCTCAATACAAAGCAGCGCGAGAGCATTGAGAAGGCAGACCATGATATAGAAAGCCTTGTCCCAGAGGTTTCGAAGGCGCAAGCCAAGTTTGACGATATTAATGCTCGTGCAGAGCAAAGGGAGAGAGAGCTTCAACAAGAAGTATCTAGTCTGAGCGATAGTTTGCACCAACTTGATCTTGCAAGTGAGGATATTGTTTCCTACAATGATAGGGGAGGCCCACGTCAACTGGAAAGAAGTAAACGTGAGGTAGAGAATATCACAAAGGAAATTGAGCAATTGGAAGCGGAGCAGGGATCGCTTACGAGACAGCTCAATGCTGTTTCGGCTCGATTGCAGGATAGTGAAAACACAAAACGGCAATATTCGGATAATCTTCGATATAGACGGGAAATGAGAGCGTTAGGGGAAGTTAGGGCAGAAATAGCGCGATTGGAGGCACAAAATGCTGAAGTCGACCGCGCTCGATTCAAAGAGGAATCAGACCGCCGGACACGAGAATATAACTTCCTTTCTGCGACACAAGCCAGCAAGATGGGCGAAATGAAGTCGAAGGATAACCAGCTCTTGCAGCTACTCGCGGATTGGAACACAGACTACAAAGATGCAGCATTTAAATTCAAGGAAGCCCATATTAAAGTGGAAACCACGAAGGCTGCGGTGGAAGACCTTGGACGATATGGCGGTGCTTTAGACAAAGCTATCATGAAATACCACAGCTTAAAGATGGAGGAGATTAACCGCATCATCGAGGAACTCTGGCAAAAAACTTACCGAGGCACGGACGTTGACACGATTCTCATTCGGTCTGATAATGAGAACGCTAAGGGCAACCGTTCATATAATTATCGCGTCGTCATGGTCAAGCAAGATGCCGAAATGGACATGCGAGGTCGCTGTAGTGCGGGCCAAAAAGTGCTTGCTAGTATTATCATCCGCCTCGCCCTGGCAGAATGTTTTGGCGTGAATTGCGGCTTGATTGCGCTGGACGAGCCCACGACCAACCTTGACCGAGACAACATTCGGTCTCTGGCGGAGTCACTGCATGATATCATTCGGACTAGACAGCAGCAGGCGAACTTTCAGCTTATTGTTATCACACACGATGAGGAGTTCCTAAGACATATGCAATGTGGCGATTTCAGTGATTATTATTATCGGGTATCGAGAAGCGACAAGCAGAAATCGATTATCGAGAGGCAATCTATTGCTGAGGTGAGAATTCTTCACTACCCTGTTGCATGATACAGGCTAATCTTTTTCTGTTCTAGGTTTTGTAAAGGTCAGGCTTACAGCATTTTTGATGGTTTTATTGAGGAATATTGAAACTCCCTGGCCTGGGTTTGCATTTTGGTGGAATTTTATGGAATAGTTACGATAGCTCAATGGCGGCGAACATGTTAACTAGTTAGTTGTTCATGATGACAAATTTTTATATTGCTAAAATCCAAAATGCCTCAAAGTTAAGTTGATGATTTGAGTAGTTAAGTCATGATAACATGTTTTCTAGAGCCCAGACATAGAGTGGTTGAAGATTGATAGCCAGTCATATAGTTAATGGAATACACGAACTCTACTCCGTACAAGGATAAAATATACACATGTATTAATGCAGCAGGTGGGCCATACATTTGCTAGATGTGCCAAAATAAAAGCCTCCGTGACTTTATTCTCCTAATTCGCCTCCTTCACCATCGTTCGCTTCATCATCAACCAATGGAACAAACCTAAAATCCACGAAGCTGACATTGTCGAGAGTACCTGGTACCTGCTGTGTCTTGGTTGACCCATCGGGCTCCGAGACCACTTCTCCAAGTTCAATCATAAACTGAATACTCAACACACCTTGACTATCCCCACGAATACTAACTTTGCTCGCTGCGGCCATAGCACGCAGTGCTTTTCGGACAAGCGCAAACCGGTAGCTCTGACGCACCCTGGCTCTTGACGAAGGCGGATGAACTAGAAATGTCTCTGCTACCGAAGGAGCCAGCTTGCCTCGTTTTGGCTGCCTGGAACTTCCATTATCATTCAGGGACTTGTATGAGGGATCAGCGAGAGCATCCGATTCTTTGTCAATTGAGAATTCAACAGTTGATTCGCCGAATGGGCCACCAGAGGCAGAAAGTGCAAAATAGGGGGCCTTCTTCGGAGAAGCGGTTATCGTCAAGACGGACGGGTTGGTAGAATCTAGTTCCATAATAGCATTGTGCAACCAAAGAGAGCGCATGATAATCTTGAACAGGATGGCATCTCGTTGAAGGGGAATATCAACATCTTCTGAAGACTCAAATTCCGGATTATCAGGCTCGTAAGTTGTCAATTCACATGTCGTAGTAACGCCAGCTTCGCTAAGGGTAATGCACAATGGAGATCCAGGTCTCAGGTAGCTTATGGTGCAGGTACGGTTGAGAAGCAAAGCCGGTGCGGAGAAAGCGTTAGATGCTGGGCCAGTTATCGGGTTTGATATCGGGTTAGAGTGATGAGGAGCATCGCTCAACCCGAAGATCTGAAGAGTCTCAATTAGAGCAGTAAGCGAAATTAGAAATCGTGGATATGCTGCAGTATCTAATTCCTCCTCGACAAGGTCTGTATCGGTAGCCACACCATTGTCGCTAGGTACAGGATTAAAAACATAATTGGCGAACAGCGTTTTATCCAGAAACGCGAGACCTTGCATGACCCTCCCATCTTCGGCAGAGAAGCGTATGCCTTGTGGGGTGATTTGAATTGCGGCTTTCGAGGCAAAGCCAATGCATCGTACTATAAGGTAGAGATGATGGGTGAAATTGGAAACGGCAGAAAAGATTGGTGCGTCATTGGTGTCCATTGCGGTGAAAGCTAAATCGTTAAATACGCAAGGAGAGAGGGACCAGCCGTTTCTTTGCGAAAAGGAAGAGGAAATCGAACGCGTCCTATACGCGATCGCGACCCGGATTTGTTATCAAGCCAAATATGAAGGGAAACGGCGAGTAGGCTTATACGTAAACCCCGACTGCGCAAATCATGAAGACAGCCCCGAACCTGTATGGGTTAGAATCGTGCTGTTCCGAACATTCAGGGGAGGTAATACTGACCCAAACGCGAGCGAAGCAGGCACACCGTATAGGGGGATACTCAGAAGAGATCGATCTGGCGCAATTAGTAGGGGAACCGCATATCCCTGGTACTAGGACATACTTAAGCCGAAAAGCCCGGTGAGAACAAGAGCTATGAGAACCATTTAGCAAACTGCAGGCTAGATATTTGGAGTAGCTGGGCATTCTAACCTGCCAATAAAAGGGTAGATGCAACGAAGAACTGATTATCCTTCGAAACAAGTGGATAGAAAGGGTTCGCGGCCGCAGCAACCCACGCGTCTTCAAGAGACATTTGTACGAGCTTCGGGGCGTATATCAATGCAAAAAAGGTCCGGAGTGCAAGACAAAAGATTGCCCAAAAGTCACAATTGGTATTCGGAGAGACAAAGTGATGATTTCCAAGCAGATTATATGATAGTATGCCTTTCTTCAGTTGCGCGGAGAGCACGCTTCAATGGTTGCTCTGGACAAGATTGGCCTTCGCCAGGTGTTCACTTCGGATGCCATATCGGAATTTTGTAGGCCCGAAAAACTGTGGAACCCCAATGAACCCACCATAAACAGCGCCTGAAAGGTTCCTGCAGCAGGAATGACATGTTTACCATTCCCAAATAGGAAATGGTTCTCATTTTTAAAGATTCCCCTGCCTGAGAAACATTCCTGATTGCTGTAGAATGATTTTGGAATGGCAGGAATGTTCTCAGAGTTGCTGAGAACATCAGTAGAAACCCAGTTGGAACACTGTCAGGAATTAACTACTACAATCCTAGTTCTAGACACCATCCATTTCTAGTCCTTGATCAAATATGTACAAAGCAGGCAAATCTCAGAGAAATAAAACATCCCAGGTGCATAGTAGAAAGGTTTCAGAATCACAATCACTGAAAACCAGATTGCTGCTGGCATCCAACACCTCACTAATTGATACAGCATAAAGACTTGGCTTTTTAATTGCAGGAAGTCCAATAATAGTGTAGTTGCTGCCCTCTAGATCTACCTGCACAATTAGTAGATCTAAAACCCAATCTCTTATCATTTCCAATGCCAGAATCACCAAAAAGAATACCCTTTCATTTGTATGCAATTTATGAATAAAAATACTGGTAATTTGTCTGATGGTGGAGCTGGTTTCATACATATACTCAATCAAATCATTAACCATTAGTTTGATTTACTGATCTCCAAGTGAGAAAGTAATATTCTTATAGAACCATATTGTGATTGAGCCTGGTTCCATTACAGACAGCTTATTCCAATCTTGCTTATATGCATTTTGGAGTTTCTGCAAAAATGAGTGGAGATTTAGTAATATGAATAGCTGTGCATTCAGGATATCTAGTACTGGCACCATTTTTCCTGCAGATTGTTGTGCCCAGAGATTCAGAGAATACTCACCAGTAATATCTTTATCTTCAGCATCCAGTGTCTCAAATTTATCTTTATACAGATTGGTATTCAGTTGGAGTAAGTCTGTAAAAAGAGTCAGACAGTACTTATAGAGGTTAGAGATGTACTGAATCAAGAATGACTCATTATTAATAAATGCTTCTTCAAGTAGTAGAAGCAGTATATATCTGAAGCTCTCTTGTATTAACAGAATCTTTTCAACATCTTGCTTGTTTGTTCTCTGAACCAGCTTCTTGTATTTTTAATGCTTGTCCTCTCCAATAAGAACATTGCAATTATTTGGAATTGCATATTCATTTGCTTGTGCTGAATAATGTATGCTGACATGCATATTTGAGTGGTTTTTAAAGCTTCAAATTGTCTTTGTCTTCTTTTTTAAATTGAAATTTTCTGCAATTGGGACACCTGTCTCTTTGGCATACAAATCAAGTGCCAGGAGCTCAATTGGAACAGGAGATGATCTTGCACTGGTTATGAAAGCTGCTCTAGATTCTGCTCAAGTATCTGCTGAATGAGTAGTCTTAACAGCTGATGCAGCAGCATTAATTAAACTTTATAGATTCTGTCAGACTGTTGTGATGATCTCTCATAATTCTACAGAGACAAATTGAGCTGGTGATTGAAATATTAGAACAGAATTGCTGCATGTAATTCCAGCATAAATTCAAACAATTAAATTCTTTATTAATCTTTTAGAGTAATCTTTAAATGTTACAGGCATTATTTATTATACTGCTGGATTTATCCATTTCTGGATCATGTAGCATCAGAGAAGAAGCAGAATTATAATAGATGCTCACATGTGCTTCTGTAATTAATAGAATTCCAAATGGGTAAGCAGAGATTGAAGATGGGCCCATCTTTAACAGAATGGAAACCTCTGAAGCAATTTACAGTATTCTTTTTAATCATGAGATGTAAGAATCACCAAAACCAATAAATAGTGTGCCAGTTTTGATATTCCTGAAAATTCACTGTAATATAGATCAGAAGGAAAGAAGATCACCAAATTAAGAGATAAGCATATTTTAAGCAATGCTGTCTGCTCTTCAGCCATTCCATATTTCTTGCAGAGACTTTACTTTAAAGCTTGAGTTTCTGTAGAGTTGATTTTTTCTCTCTGCCACAGAATCTGAAAATGATAGCATTCTTCAGCAATAATATCAAAATTCATGTTATATTACTGATTTTTCAAAATCATGCAGCTCCAACAAGAATATATTGCTGTAGACTCTTTTATTCCAGTATTAGCATTCTGTTGCAGCATATCTTCAAGAAAATAGAGACAAGAGAAAATAACTCTAGTGACTTTCTTGCTAGAAATATTCACATTAATGCTCTTGTCAAGCAATGCTAGACTGGGCTTCAAGACTTTAATCACATTGGGAAAATTGGTTTCATGTGGTCTGAAAGTAATTGTATAAATATTGTTATACTTGGCTCTTTCAGTAGCTTTCATGCTGGCAGGTATCATGTAGACACCCATAAGACTTTGATACATGTTCTGGTATAGGCCAAATCCATTAATGAAAAGTTGGTAGGGAAGAGATATAATCTTTTTATCATCAGAAAACATTTGCTTTAATACCTTTCTATCATATGCTGCTATTTCTAGCTCACCATGTAGTGGAGTGCTCATATTAAGTGGTTGAGCTTCCAGTGTTCCTGATTTCAAAGTTAGTACTTGTCACATGAAATATTGGGCATTCAGAAGCTCATATCCTGAATTCTCCATATTGAATTTATAGTCCAGGTATATGTCAACTCAGAAAAGAATATTGTCTGCCAAAACAAATGTTTCTTGGCTTTCAAGAGCAAGAACTTTATTTGGGTGGTGCTGTAGATTCAAATGGGATAATTTCCTGCCATAAAATATCAGCATGAATCAGTATACTGGTTGAATTCAGAAAGTGATTGCATTTTCAGCAATTGGATTTGATCTTTTATTCCAATCAACAAATTGGACTCTCCCCAAATGGTTATGATTTATTAGATCTTTATTGCAGGGGCAGTCAGTATTGTGGCATTAATAGAGAACAAAGTTGGAGAGAAATATAGGCTTGCCATTATGGTAATATGCAAATTCACTCAAGAAGTATTTAATGGAGCTTCTCCAGCTTCAAGATTACCATAACTCTCTTGAATTATTAACCAATTCAGTCATTTCTATATGCAGTTTCTTCTGGAAAATCAGCAATTTCACAAGTGTGGATATTAATGCAATGAGATTCTGAAAATACATGTTTGTATGCAATATCACTTGAGCAAGTTTTTTGTCCATATCTGATAATATCAGCATTTTCTTTAGGATGACAGACAGCAGTTTTTGGCAGATAGATAGTATTGGAAATTGTGACTGGCATCTCTTCTTTAATGTTGATAGTTCAGTAGACATAAGTTTCAATAGCTTAATATCTGTCAGGTTCTGGAGAATTTCTCTCAGTAATTGATATTGCTGTCAGGATATGCCTGTATGCTCACATCATAATATAAGAGACATTAGAAATTGATTCATTTGATTATATGCTTTGGCCCATGAGTGTAGAATAGCTTTCAATGATTCATTCTCAAGAATTAGCATTGTTACTTGAGTATTCATTGTCTCTGAATCTTTATTAATTTCTGAATCTTCTTCAACTGGAATTTTGTTTTCTAGGCATGATAATTCTACATCAGCTGCAGCATCTTTCAATATTTCATGTAATTAATTGTTATTGTTGATATATGCTGGGCCAGCATTGCCATTACCAGTATCTAATATAGACTATGCAATATTAGCCTCAGCATTTAACAATTCTGATAAATAATTTTTCACACTATAAGATTAAATTCATCATCATCAGAAATTGATGCCAAATCCTCCAGCTGTTCTGACTGTAGTGATGTCAGGTGGGCACTGCTTTCATGTTTAATTGACTAACAAATGCTCTCTTTACTTGCTTGACTCTGAATCTGTTGTTTACTAGTAATTGAAGCATTATTGCTTGAATTTGAATCTCAGAGTGTAATTTTCTTGACTTTTTGAAGATTTGAATGTGACATTTCAATAACAAGACTATTATTGATTGTATGAAGTTGTAAAAGAAATGTGTGGAATGATCTTGAAGTGAAGTATCTTTAATTACTCTTTCAGAAAGCAAAGATTATCTGTTATCTGTCAACAGAAAATGTGGGGGAAATTACTGATAGAATATAGAGTCAGAAATAACTGCTTTCATGCTGGAGTCAGGAAGCTTGCAATTAATATAGATTATAGTATATCCAAAATTCTACAAGAGTTTTGGAGTTAAATTCTCCAACATAAATAATAAAGCTTTCTTTTTCAATAAATTCAATGTGAGCAACTTTAATGACATTGCTGCTGTGGGAACCAATGCAGATACACAGAAGACAGATATACAAGATTAGAATTCCAAAAAAGACAAAGAGAATGAGAAAAGAAGCAAGAAGCACAAGCAAAGAGTTTAGTACTCTGATGCAAAAGAATATAAGAGAGAGAATTAGCTAAAAGAGAAGGCCCTGAAATGGCAAGTGAAGTAAATGTATCTCACAACATTTAGCAAGAAAAAACTTTCTGAAATTATAGAGAAAGTATATAAAATAAATAATGAAGACTCATATATCTTCAGTTCAGCAAGAGTGTCTGTTCTGAAGTTTTTAAAGAGCTGGAAATATAAAATATTAAGAAAGATGAGTGTTAGTATGCTGCCCTATAATATTGAGAGATCTTTTACCAACTGCTAGCAGAAGCATGTCAAGAATGTAAAGAAGATTAATTACAAGAATAATTCCAATATTAGCATGTACTGTTACCAGGATTCTGACAAACTCTTTACATATTTTGCAAAGCACTTTGACTTCAAAAAATTCTTTGAGATTTTCTTCTGGACAGAGCTAATTATTGATTATAAGAAATCAAAGTAATTAGAGCAATGGTATATCAAGCATATGTCAGAATTAAAGACAAATATAAGATAATGAGCATTACTGATCTTGATTTAAAGATATACACCAATTTGGTGGTGCAGGTCAAACTGCATGATAATCTTATAAAGAAATCAGGCTGCAAGAAGAAAGCCATCAGGACATGGCAGGAAATTCTCAAATTTTGAAACTATATGGGACAACATCTGTAATATGAGAATGTCAACAAAGAGAACTTTGTGAAAAAAAAAAAGAAAATCAAGAAGAAGACAAGAGCTTCAGCTTCTGGAGCTGATAAGTTGACAATTCTTACAAAGATTCAATTTTCAGATGAGACTCCATCAAAAGAGTGAACCATAAAATGCTAAATCAGTAATGTCAAGCTCTCTTGAAGCATCTGCACATTGATTAGCATGTATATATATATAATATAGAATCCAAACCTGAGCAGCACTGAAGCTGCAATAATTCTCACAATAATCCAACAGGCAAAGCAGCTGTATAGTAGGAATCAACTTTTCAAGAATTCCTGCTAAAAATCCACTGGAGGATTGCTTGTTGGGGTTGTGTAAGTAATATAAAAATCAACACATCTAGTAGAGCACATGTCAACAAAGCCCTATCTAATTGGGACAGCTCTTGTGTATATAAACAACCTCTTCCATAACTTCTTCTCTTTCTCTTCTCTCTCTCTCTCTCTCTCTCTTTTCAAGTCTTTCTAATCTTTATTTCCCCATCCCCTCTTTCTCTCTTTCATTAGTATTTCTTTTTGAATTCATTAATATACTTCAATTTACAGAGGTAGGTGATCTGAGATATATGAGATTAGCAAAAGCTGATGCATTTTGCAGAAAAACACATCAAAATGATAAACATGTGTGAAACTCTAAAAGAGAACAAGCCAGGCCATAAACCAAAAGATAAAGCTTTAGATGGGCTATCAGTCTTCTGTTAATAATGCATTACAGCATATATGACCCCAAAAAATCTTGAAAAATCCTGTAATAATGTTCAGAGCTCTGGCAATGCTTGCTCAAACTGCTCACAAGACAAGAAGTATTGCTGTAACTTTTCTGAGATAATAATTAATCAGATTCTTGAGTTGCAAAGTGCATACTTCAAATGGGCAAATACAATAAATACTGTCATCAAAAATGCTCATAAAGTGAATGTTGTTACTTTTACTCAAGCTATCAATAAAGAGTTAAAAACTGTTCTTACAAATATATCAAAAGAGACTCCTTCTGTTAATGATAAGCCAGACACATTAAATGGCAAAGTTGTTAAAGCTCTTCAAGAGATTTCCACAATCTTGAAAGAAATTCAGAAAATTCAAGAGACAAACTTTATTGCAGTCTCTGACATAAAGAATGCTCTTAATGTAAGTTCACTTCACTTCTCATCTTTAAGATAAAGATTCTAACTTTTAAAAGAATATGCCACAACTTATTGATTCAGATCTTTATGCAGCTCTTGTCACTCACTCAGCTCCACCTGCAAATAACTTTCTTTCTTCTCATGCTGTAAGATATTCTCTTAGAATTAAATTAGAAAAGAAATCTAATGAGAGTAAATTAGTTAAAATGTTTCTTTAATAGTGCTTCCAATTCTGAAGCAAAAAGAACCTGCTTAAGCTTCTCACTGCCACAAACTGTTTCTGAAACCCTGACTCTGATCAGGAGTCTTCAATTTTCTCTGTTTTCAATCAGTATGTGTGCAAATAACATTTCCCAAAATATACTGACTGTTTACTCTGACAGAGCAACAAAGTATGGCACCAAAGAGTGCATCTTCTTCTCATAATGTGACTCTGACATAAACCATCATTTCTGCAAAGCCAAGCACACCAGCAGTCAAAAATCCCAATGCTAATGAGAAGGATGCCAAAAAGAACAATGCTGACAACAAGAATGCTGACAACAAGAATGCTGACAAGAACAATACCAACAAGAATATCAACAACAAGAATGCTAATGAGAAGAGTGCTGAAAATAAGAATACTGAAAAAGCTGATGCAAATGTTACTTCTGATGTTAGCAGTGAAGATTTCCAAAACTGATTTTTCAGTCAGGATAATCTATAAAGCAGCAGGAATTGTATCACTACAGTAGTTATCTAGTTTTCAAAATTAAGAAAAGGTTCTTTCAATTTGAAATAAAACCCCCAATCTCATGGTTCAAATTTCAGTTATGTTCTAGAACTGAGCTCATTTCCCAAAAGGAAGTATTCTCAGAAAGGTAATAGGAATCCTACAGTGCTCCAACAGTTCTCTATTTGGATTATGGTTCTTGCATGATTCCTAATTAGGTTACTGTGAGATCTCAGAAATGTAAGGGTTTTTCGGACCAACGAAATCCCGATATGGTGGACTGCCACGGAAGAGCTGTCCGGATTTACTTATGTCCGACGGGCGAGGATAAACTATTTACCGACTCCGACAGCGACATCATACTTACCCTTTCAGGAAACCGCGACGTACAGATTGGTTTAGGACGTCGCGACTTGCGCCCTCCCGCTTCTGGAAAGTTTGTATGCATGGTTATGCGCCATGGCGCCGATTACGGCTGACCGTAAGCTATTCTTTCTGCCGACTGCACCGGCATCATGGCGGTACTGACCCGCGCAGGTAGCAAGCGCAAGGCGACCGACGAGCCGAGCACGCCAGATTCGAAGCAAAAGGTCAAAAAGGCCCGGACTGAGTCCCCAGGCTCTGAGATTAAGGTTGGAATTGTGATAGTTCTCAAAGTTGTGTGCCCATTTCTAACTCTAACTCGCAGGATGACTCCGCCAGCAAGCCCACGCTCAAGATCGTCCCATTCGCCGAGAAGGTAAGGGGAGCGGGAACATACCGCGTTTATGTTGAAATATTGCTGATGGAACCTCCGGTGCAGCCGGCAGTGCTGGAAGAACGACGCGGTGATATAGAGTTCCGCGTGGTTAACAACGACGGGTCCAGAGAGAGCTTCATCATCCTCACAGGTCTCAAGTGTATATTCCAGAAGCAGTTGCCGAAGATGCCGAAAGACTATATTGCGCGACTGGTATACGATAGGACCCATTTATCCATGGCTATTGTTAAACACCCATTGGAGGTAGTTGGGTACGCAGCCGCTCCGCTTCCTAGAGTTATCGGGGGACCCCCCACTGATTGTGTGCAGAGGGATTACATATCGGCCCTTCAAAGGGCGAAGGTTTGCAGAGATTGTGTTTTGCGCCATATCTTCCGACCAACAAGTCAAAGGTTATGGTGCTCACTTAATGTCTCACCTGAAGGTAATCGTTTCCCCTTAATCTTTCATGCTAATCAAGACTAAGCATGACCGGGCAGGACTACGTGAAAGCTACTTCTGAGGTGATGCATTTCCTAACATACGCCGATAATTATGCCATCGGATACTTCAAGAAGCAAGGTTTCACAAAAGAGATCAGCTTGGACAAGTCAATTTGGATGGGTTATATCAAGGATTACGAAGGCGGCACCATCATGCAGTGCACCATGATCCCAAAAATCCGGTATCTCGAATCTGGTCGCATGCTTTTAAAGCAAAAGGAGGCTGTTCACGCCAAAATCCGGGCCTTTAGCAAGTCCCATATTATCCACGCTCCACCCAAGGAGTGGAGAAACGGGGTCTGCGAGATTGACCCTCTCAGCATTCCTGCCATAAAAGAGTCTGGATGGTCTCCTGATATGGATGAGCTGGCCCGCCAGCCACGACATGGCCCTAATTACAATCAACTTTTACATCTACTCAACGATATGCAGAATCACAGCGCAGCTTGGCCCTTCGCACAGCCGGTGAATCGGGACGAAGTCCCCGACTACTATGAAGTGATCAAGGAGCCGATGGATCTGTCAACCATGGAAGAGAAACATGAAAAGGATCTGTACCCTGCTCCACAAGATTTCATTAAGGACGCTATGTTGATTTTCGATAACTGCCGGCGTTATAATAACGAGAATACACCTTATGCCAAGAGCGCGAACAAACTGGAAAAATTTATGTGGCAGCAGATAAAAAATATCCCAGAGTGGTCGGTAAGTGCTCTGCGATCGGCTTTGAACTGCTTTTCGGTTTTTTGGCATTTGCTGATCCTGCCTGTCCTCCTAGCATCTGGCCGAGGGTCATTGACCCAGTCTGGAGACTGCACTCAGCAGAATAACACAAGGGTTATTTTATGTTTTTGCAGTGAGTGCTGGTTTTGTGGTTTTAATGATTTTCACAGCGGGTGAGTTTGGAGTCCTGGAAGGGATTCTGGGGGGCGTTGGAACGGAAGGACTTCTTCTTCATTTTGCAATTGGTGGTATATTGGTGCATGCTATGAGTAACAATTGTAACCCACCCACATATTTACATGGATAACAATGTAATCTTGTCAAACCTCAAAGGCAATGCCACAGTTCCCGCACAGTTTCTCCTTTTCCCGTCAGCAGTATTTTCGGCGTCGGAATAACAATGTCGCGAATGTGTACAGTGATTAAACAAGTCGACGAATTGCGGCCCAGCGCCCAGCAACGACCCTCTCCGAATCTCCATCCCTTTCGAAGCCCCCGTTTCACTGCCGTCTCGCAACAGTTTGACCATTCTTTCGGGTCGTCTCTTTTTGAATATTAGCAAGAGTACTTCTTTCGATTAGTATTGTGACTAATCTGCTCTTTTTCCTTGATTATATCGCGGTTGACATGAGCGGTCGGAAGCGTACCTAACCCGTCACCGAGAGATTGGGGGCTGAATCCGACTTCTTGACCCGGTCTTTTACTTTTGCTGCATCCTAAATTGGAGCATACACGTTCTTTAGGATATAATCGTCTTCAGAATTACCCAGCGTCGTTTCACCACGATAAAATGGCGTCCTCGTCGTCAATCCAGGAAGAAGAACATCGCAACCGACTCCCTACGCTTCTTGAAGTCCTTAGTCGAAGAACGTTGGCCCCTGTTGACCTCTTCTCGTTTTACATTTACATGAGAGATCAACAATGTTCCGTGGATTATCTAGATTTTTGGTGAGTTTCTCATTTTCGCCCAAAATGTTGATGGAATTGGCGGACTGACCTTGTGTTAGGCTTGATGTATCTCAACATATGTCCCTATGTCGCCACTATGTCCGCGAACTGCGTCGCTCCGTGCTCCTTGAGACTCCTGAACCAGAAAAATTGGACTCTGAGTCGCCGGGTCTCGCACCCAACGGTGCTGGACCTTCGGGACCTGGTTACCCATTTGACGGTCTTGGCCATGATAACGATCAGAGATTGTCAGCGTTCCTGAGGTCCGAAGGACGACCATCTATGTACTCTGCTCGAAGCAGCATGGACTCCGGCCGGTCAGGGCGTCGATTTTCTTCTGTTGATCGACCGCGACGCGTGAGTGATATGTTCCCACAACAACATCACAATAATTCGAACGGCTCACCGGGACACACGGTCGCACGATCTGATATTCGGGCAAGCGCTGTGAGAATTCTGTATACATACCTCCTCCCGGGATCGGAACGGGAGGTTGTTCTTCCAGATACCATTGTTGGGGATATTGTGCACATGATTGAACAGGAGGGGAGAGATGACCCAGAGGTTTTTGATACTGCAAAAGACTATGTCTTTCAAGCAATGGAAAGAGATGCTTTCCCTGGGTTCTTACAGGCGAAAGCGCTAGGAAATCTTGTGCCACCAAGCATCCTAGCCCGGCTTGTCCTCGCCTTGACAAGCTTGGGGGGAGGGTTTTGGGGTGCATTTTATGTTGTGCTGACGGATCAGCCACGACACGTACGATGCTGGGTATAAACAACACTCCTTAACTATTTTTCTTCGGAAATACATGTTGCTAATTGTGCATGTCCCAGGTAATTCTACCTTTCATCGTGGGGGCCTATTTCCTGGCATCCTATCAATACAGGATGGATCCAATCCTTGCATTTATCGGCTTCAGCGAATATACATTTATGAATTGGACATCAGTTCGCGAACCATACATTCGCTCATTGCTCCTCAAAAGAGCTTTTGTGTCTCTTGCATTCGCCACCTTCATTGCTGTCGCACTGTGCGTTCTGTTCATTTTTGTCCCTGGGACAAGGCTTTAGCCTGTGGACTTCCCATGATGCCTGATAAATTCCCTTTCAGCATATCCCCTCAATATTCCTATTGATTTTCTTTGACAGCTGCAAAATGGAGGTAACCAGGATTCGGGTGCTGCTAGCATTGGTGTATGGTGTTCTTATATTGCTTGAGGTTTTGTTCTGTCTCGTGATTCCTGCTTTACGATATTTCTATGGCCTTAATCCCCTTTCATTTCAATTTTACACACCCAAGATACCCCCCTTTAAGAGTGCTTTCCCTTTGGCTCTCTTAAACATGTTTATTACTTTGAGGGACAGTTCTGGGCGTGTTCAGCAAGCCTTGTAGACGCCAACGTGGCTACACTAAGTACAGTACAATAGCAATAATGTTGCATGAACGCTCATGTTTTTGTATTGAACCTCATTTGTCTCGGTCTAATAACTGTGTTTGATTAAGCGTTAGAAAGGCCTTCTCATCACAGCGTATAGCCAATGCAGCTCATTAGTTATCCTATGGTCTACCTTGGACCCCCGACGTTCTCTTCACATTCCTCATTAAAGGCCCTGAATCATCGCCATCGATGCCCTCATCAACATCCATCTCCGAACCCACCCTACCAGGAGGACCGTTCCGCTGCCCAAAATCGCTTGCTGCGTTAAAGCGCTTGTTCCCGCCGCCAAATCCAAACTTGCGTCCACCTTTACCGGATCCGTCTTTCGACGGACGAAAAGATCGTTTTGAGCCAGCACCACCGACGTCATTGCCCCCAGCACTCCCGTCGTCGTCGCCCTCCCAGCCATTGAGACTGCGCTCAACACGGTGGGCATGGATTTGGGCCTGTACATGTCTTCTTTCCGCATCGGCGAGTATCTTGGCGATCTCAGCTTCAATTCCGCCAATGACATCTTGACAACGGCCCTGCCATTCGGTGAGGATTGATATCATTGTGTTTACGGTTTGAGGGCGAACGTCGCGAAGGGGGGCGATGGAGTTGACTTTGATGATCGGTGGGGAGGTGGTTGGGGAGAGGCGGGCGGATATCAGGGATAAATAGATGGCTTCTCTAACAAGGGTTTCAAGTTCGGCAGGCGTGGAAAGGGAGAGGGATTCCATGACTATTGAGTAAGTGAGGGGATTGTGTGTCTCTGCGAGGGTGAGGAGCGAAAGAAGACGAAGTTTCTGAATTTGTGCCGTGTTTAGAGTGGGTAGGTTGGGAGTTGCTGTAGGTAATGATCAGCTCGTGTTTAAGCCAACTGCGGGAGGTCTTTCAGGCGAAAGAACTCACATTTGTATTCCTGCCATGTTCCCCAAGCAAATATCTCTAGCAGCGTCAGGGAGGATCGATATTTTTCGGGCGTTTCAGGAGACCTAAGTGATTGTATAGCGGGAGTATCCAAGAGCTCTGCGAAGATGAAGGTGCTCGGGGCGGATGTGGCATTGGTGATGAGGGTTGCCAAAAAGAGGGGTGAAGGTGATTGGTTGGAGGTCGCAATATGAATGAATGGCTGGATAGCTTCAAGAGCCCTGTTGTGTATTTGCTCCATGTCTGCAAACCGGGGTGGCCGAGATACTCCCCGCCCCAGCTGGTGGTGATAGACTTGATAGTGATGTTTGGGTGAATACGGGTACGAGAGGGAGCAATCAACTGTCGAGCTTGTTAGCAATAGAAAAGATCCAAGGCTATCGCCAAAGAGGCAACGGAACGGCACCCACTAGGCCTCTACCCGACCGGAGCCCTGAACGTGCTGCTGTCTTCCTGTAAGCACTGTTGATAGCACCATTCGCTCCGCGACGATGACGATGATCTGTTGGTGTTTGCTGACCTTGCATCACGCCTTAGTTACCTAGTTATATAAGCGGATCGGCACGCTATCCCGCACCTACACTAACGTCTTTTCCCTCCGCATCGGAGTACCTGCGGCGATGCGCCGGACGAATCGGACGGCCTCGCTGTTATTTTTGTCAGCTTTCCGCCTCTTCCACGAACCGCAAAACGGCACGCTGGTGTTGAAACAGCTGTTTTGACAGAGTTTTATCCGGTTGCAGGTTGCGCCGCCGAATCAGCATTGCCTCCCGGGGTTTCAGCTGAGCGTTGGCTACTTAACCCTGCAGAGGGAAGAGTTGAAAGAGTTAACGTCACATTGACCGCACGATCCCTCCACCAATTCTCGGCCGCTTCGGTTTACTATAACACTTTCTCTAATAACCCCTCCCATTCTTTTCTTCTTCAGGAGCTGGCCTTCTTTTTTCGCTCGTTGCGATGTGCGAGATCTTATCAACCCTATAATTTCTCCGAAGGCTGTCATCCCCGTCCCTCCCTAGGAGCCTCAAACCGAGAATACCAACTCAGAGAACCGGCATTAGTTTTGAGAAAACCAGTACGAACTGGGGGCACCTCTCTTATTCATCCTTGCGCGCATATCTATCCAGGCGCTATTGATGTTATGAGTTTGCTTTTGCCGAATGACAACAATGGGATCACGCTCTCGCTCTACCCTCCTTCCGGTTCATCCGACTAGTCCACCGCTCTCAAAACCCCCGTCGAACGTTGCGATGGCTGTCACAACACTGAAAGTTGACGGTATGACGTGCAGCGCCTGCACGTCCGCTCTCGAGTCTGCGTTTAAAGATGTTGACGGCGCAAAGAAAGTTTCTGTCAGTCTTGTGATAGGGAGAGCGGTGGTAGAACACGATTCAGCAGTCTTGCCTCCAGAGAGAGTGAAAGAGATAATCGAAGATCGCGGTTTCGATGCAGAGGTTTTGACAACGGAGTACTCGAAAGCCGTTGACGATAACCTAGATATGCCCTCGAATACTTCTATTTCTGGAGTCACAGCTTCGACCACGACTCTCACCGTTAAGGGGATGACATGTAGCTCGTGCACATCCGCTATTGAATCTGGGTTAACAGGTGTTAGTGGTATTTTTGAAGTCACTGTTTCGCTACTTTCGGAACGGGCTGTTGTCAGGCATGATGCCGCCCAAATCACACCCCAACAGATCGCAGAAATTATTGAGGACCGTGGATTTGAGGCCACTGTTGCGAACCTGGAAAGCCCTAGTGCTACCATTGGTATTAGCACGACAAGTAACGAGCCCTCCTCAAAGGATCAATCGGCACAGATAAATACTACAATCGCGATCGAAGGGATGACATGCGGAGCATGTACATCGGCCGTTGAAAACGCTTTGAAAGACCAGCCAGGCTTACTTAGTTTCAACATCAGCCTTTTGGCCGAGCGCGGGGTTGTGCTCCACGAACCGTCGGTTCTTCCCGCGTCAAAAGTTGTTGAGCTTATCGAAGACGCCGGTTTCGATGCACGGGTTCTGTCATCGGAGGTGAACTCGTCATTTTTGAATCGTACTTCCGCCTCTCTCAATTTCAGCATTTATGGTCTGACCGATGCAGCCTCGGCTACATCTCTGGAAACTCGGCTTCGTAACACAACGGGAGTACTAGCTGCGGATGTGAAGCTATCGAATTCTCGCGCGACAATCGCCTACCAGCCGTCTAGAATCGGCATCAGAGCTTTGGTGGAAATAGTCGAGAGCGGTGGCTATAACGCCTTGCTCGCTGAATCGGAAGACAACGACGCTCAGCTGGAATCACTCGCAAAAACGAAAGAAATTCAGGAATGGCGCAAAGCTTTTTGGGTATCATTCTCATTTGCGGTCCCGGTAATGCTAATCAGCATGTTAATACCAATGTATCTTCCAGCTCTTGATTTTGGAAGATTCGAAATCATCCATGGGTTATTTTTGGGCGACATCGTCTGTCTACTCTTGACTATACCCGTCCAATTCGGCGTGGGCATGCGTTTTTACCGATCGTCATTCAAAGCTTTGAAGCATCGCTCTCCTACTATGGATGTCCTGGTGATGCTGAGCACGAGTCTAGCGTTCTCATTCAGCATCTTGGCCATGTTGGTCTCTATGACTTGTATGCCGCACTCCCGGCCAAACGTCGTGTTTGAGACCAGTACGATGCTTATCACTTTTATCACATTGGGTCGTTGGCTGGAAAACCGAGCCAAAGGGCAGACTTCTCGCGCATTATCCCGGTTAATGTCTCTCACCCCATCCATGGCTACTATTTATGACGATCCCATCGCTGCCGAGAAAGCGGCTGAGCCATCCCATGCTGTGGGTGATGCGGCTGAAGAGAAAAATACAATCTCGGTCTCTGTGAAAAATACGAATATGAAATCCATTCCCACCGAGCTGATCCAAGTTGGTGATGTTGTTTGTCTTCGTCCGGGCGACAAGATTGCGGCAGACGGCATTGTTATTCGCGGCGAGAGCTATGTCGATGAGAGCATGGTTACCGGCGAGGCCAACCCGATCCGCAAGATACGAGGAAGTCAAGTTATAGCAGGTACCGTCAACGGCACTGGATGGGTTGATTTCCGCGTTGTTAGGGCTGGTAAAGATACACAGCTAAGCCAAATCGTCAACCTCGTGCAAAATGCACAGACAAGCCGAGCCCCAATTCAGCGTATGGCCGATATAGTCGCTGGATATTTCGTTCCCACTATCTTAACTCTTGGGTTGGTTACCTTTTTTGGATGGATGATTCTCAGTCACATTCTGCCCAAGCCACCCGAGATATTCCTTCGGGAAAGTAGTGGTGGAACTGTAATGGTTTGCCTTAAACTGTGTATATCTGTGATAGTGTTCGCATGTCCGTGCGCTCTCGGACTTAGCACACCTACTGCTGTCATGGTTGGAACGGGTGTCGGAGCCGAACACGGCATCCTCGTCAAAGGTGGTGCAGCACTAGAAGCAGCAACGAAAATACAACACGTCGTGTTTGACAAAACCGGTACATTGACAACAGGCAAAACAACAGTTGCTGATGTGAAAGTTGAACCGCTTTGGGCATCCAATGAGTGGCGTCGGCGTCTGTGGTGGTTGCTTGTCGGACTTACAGAGATGACCAGTGAACATCCTATTGGCAAAACCATCGTGTCTGCCGCCAAATCCGAAAACGGAATCTCGAACGATGATCCTCTGGACGGTTCGGTGGTTGAGTTTCAGGCCACTGTTGGGAAGGGAGTATCAGCCATCGTCGAGTCGGCGTCTGGCGTAGAACGAACCAAATATCGCGTCATTGTTGGAAATGCAGTGTTTCTTCGGTCAAAGGATATCCGAGTACCCGCTTCAGCCGATCCAGACAGCCAGGACCCCACGCCCGCTAAGTCCGGGGTGCATAGTTCCCAGTACGATGTATTGAATGGGACAACTCGGGTACATATCGCCATCGACAATCAATACGCAGGCACAATTTCGCTTCAGGATTCTCTAAAACTTACGGCGAAGGCGACGGTTGCAGCGCTTCATCGAATGGGGCTTACAACATCGCTGGTCACTGGAGACACTTACTCTACCGCTGTGGCCGTGGCCAATGCTGTCGGCATTCCCACAGAGTCGATCCACGCCTCAGTCACCCCACCCGAAAAACAGGCAATCATTGCGGAGCTCCAAACCGTGTCAGGAATTTCCGTCGCCATGGTTGGCGACGGAATCAACGATTCTCCCGCCTTAGCAACGGCTTCCATCGGTATTGCACTCTCCTCCGGCACAGACGTCGCCATGGAAGCCGCCGATGTTGTTATTATGAGACCCGATGATCTGCTCTCCGTGCCCGCGAGTCTATGTCTTGCCAAATCAATCTTCACACGGATAAAGCTCAATCTCATCTGGGCCTGTATGTACAATGCCATTGGGCTTCCTTTCGCAATGGGAATATTCCTCCCATTTGGAGGAATATCTTTACATCCTATGGCTGCTGGTGCTGCAATGGCAGCTTCCAGCGTGAGCGTTGTTGTGAGTAGCTTGCTTCTAAAGCTATGGAAACGACCACAATGGCTGGATGTAGACAGGCTGGAGAGGGAGGTTGAATTGGGCAAGATCGGCGCGACGGGAGGCGGCCGTCATGGAGTTGGTGACTGGTGGCGGAAGAGTCCGTTTGCATCCCGTGAGACTGGAATATTAACACAGAGTATGGGGTGGATTGCGCGAACGACTGCGAGTATGATGAGCCGAAAGAAAATACGAACCGAAGAAGAGGGCTACGTGCCTCTGCAAAGCGTGGAGCCGATTAATTAGATGGCTGTTTCCCGCTCTCTTTTCTTTTAACTGTGTTTCTTGCAATTTTTTGGGGCATTTTGTATCTATTACGGTTTGAATGAAGTAATATATACCCGCCATACATTTATGTCTTTTTGCCATGCATTTTTTTCCAACGCTAAATAATCACTGTAGAACACTGAAAGTCATCAGATTTGAGCAATTCTACATAATGATGTTCTAGTTTCTTCTTGAAATGTGTATAACAGGACGGCAGTCTTGTTGACTTATACGGAGTAGATTAAAATGTATATAAGAGCTTTGGTTTAAATTTTCTCTGGTACTTTGTCCGTCTACATGGTTACATCTTCGTTCTCTTTACCGGAAATTCGCCCATGTGCACCTCGAAGGGGATATCAAGCCCAATCCAATTATCAAAATAGCAAGAAACCAGGTATCAAAATCATAGCGCACAACAGCGCCGTATAATATCCGAAACAACATAAAAAGAAAATCCAACCGTCGAGTTGTTAATAAATCTTGCAGATTTCAGGTATTGCAAGGAGTTGACGAAAGAACCGGGGCCACCCCAGCCAAAGTACTGGCCTCCGGCTAAGCGTAAGAAACCTTCCCCTTGCCCGCAGCCTTCTTCGGCGGCGGTGGAAAGTACATCATCGGCTGTGCCGGCTTAGCAGCTTCCAACGTTGTCACGGATGAACTCGTGGTATCACCGCGCAACGGAAGGTCATTTGCACCTCCCAGCTGATTGAAAGCCATTGTGCGTGGAGTGATTGGCTGTAGGCCATTTTCGCCTTGGTAAAAGTTTGGATAGCACGGCGATTTGAGGGACTTGAGTTCCGCGAGGGTTTCTAGCTTCTCTCGTTTTTCGCGCTGTCTTTCTCGGGTTTCTTCCGTTGGAAGGCACGATATTACCGCAAGGACGAATTGAGCAAGGAAAATAACGCTGCGAATGTATTAGACCGGAAAACCAACTAGCGCAAGAAGAAAAAAAGAAAAAAAGAAAAAAAAAAAAGGCCTTGTAAGTGGCGGTTAGGGGAGAGTTCACATCAAGATAATAGTGCAAGCAAATCCAGACTTTGCCTGTTTGCAATATCCGATGTTATTCCGATGTGATGCGACGTTGCAGTTCTTGGTGATATACCACGGAGGACCGGACTGAAGATGCTCTGGGTCGCTCGTGTCTTTCCCACCCTGCCATGCTGCGGATACACAGTAGAGCACTATCAAAATAGTATGGACGAGAACGGATAGTGGTGGATAGAAGACGTGTAGAACAAACATTGGTGTTTTGACTAGCAGGAAAAACATGCTTAATACCGATATCACAAGATTGAAACTGGTAATACTATGGAAGAGAGGTTAGGATCGTTCGTAGAGTATTCATAGGAACAGGGGACAGAAGGAGCTGAAGCTGAAGAAAAGCGCTCATACAACTGGGTCCAGGGCCGAGGAACTGTATACGGCTCATAGTTCGCATATCTGTAAACCAATTCATCCGGGGAACTATTGAAGCCGTTATCAGCGCCATCTTGCCAGAGTTTTGTCCGATATAGATTTGGAGACGCGATTCCGAACAGAGCCAGGACTGCCACGGTGAACGGCAGCTCAACAGCGATCAGGATCTTGAATGCGAGCGGAGAAATATATTTTCGCGGCAAATACCACATTATCTTCCCCATGACGGGCGAAAGGGCGAGTTCGCTGAGGAATCGACAGCTACGCTGACGAGAGCCCAGACGAACCAGATTCGGTTGCGAACTGTCAGCGTTGGTGGAAGTCTTCACGCCAGGCCAGCTGGCTAGGAAATGAGATTCCTGGGCGGGTTGCCAGCCGTTAAAAGGACATGCGATACGATAGCAAATCAAGAGTTAACTTCAGACTCCTCCTGCTTGATGGGGGCAACGAAATGTCATGGCTTGACAGATATCCGTAAGCGCGCAGGTCGGAGGAGGTCTCCTCACGGCCGGGATGGCTGCTTCTCTTGGTTGGTTCAAGCATCATCGCCGCACTCGCTGGGCTTGTGGGACTGGGGAGCGGTTCTGCGAGCAAGGGTTGAGGTGATGCACAGATTCCCGCCAACCAATAAACAGCAGGAAACAGGGGCTGTCGCTGCATGTTCATCACACACTAAACCAAGCGACTGCAGCGAAAGCATCTCACTCGCTGTTCAAGGGCGAAGCCCGGCGGCAACCATCTTAGCACGACCCATCCAATAACCCACTGGTTAACCAGTCGATCCGCAGTCAAAAGGTTGTGGTCATCATGCCATTTGCCGAACCTTCCATGTGTTCATCATCACCAGAAATTGAGGCAGATGGAAAAGTGTCTTTGAATCATTGATGAAGAATGCAGGACTCTTCCAGCACCACCCAGATGCCCAATCTCCAGTTCAATTTCAGTGCTTTGCAAAAGTGTGTGTGCCTCGAATAATCAAGAGATGATTTGGAATATCCCAAAATGCTACGTCCGTATGAGGCACAAAGTAGCGCAGGAGACAGGCTGCTTTACTGACCTTAAGTTCACACGCAAATATTTTTCCCTCTTTGTCGAATTGTATGTAGCATGATCACAAATTATTTGGTAGTCAAGCCCAAAGCTTGCCTTTGCGTCAACGGCCTCGGAAACATTGACCGATGAATACCCCATACTCGTAATGTGTTAGTGTTACTGTATAAGTTTGTTAAGATGGGGGTTTAAACCGGTTGAAAAGCTTGGATTTTGGTATAAAAATATAGCGAGTACACTTTCGACTTGGCTATTTATCCATAGTTCGGAATCCTTCTCTCTCAAAGGGCTGTAACTTCGGGGATGGGAGAGCAACTGACACAGCCCAAGCCATTCAATCCCTCTGCACAATTTTGGTGATGATAGATTTCCCATTTTTTCATATTCTTTTCTGCGAATCTCCCTACTTTCCAATTCTTCCAATGGCCTGCAAGTCCCATTCCACCCTGCTGCTAGGTTTGGAACAAGTTAATACTATTCCATGGGGGCCACAAATCCCAGCCTGCTTTGTCTAGACAATCCCATGGCCAGCTAAGATCTTCTGAGTATTTCACCAATGGCTCAAGGATAATACAAATATCACTCGGACTGTCGGCCATGTGAGTCCGAGAGTGACAGCCTCCTATGGAATCACACACATAAAATTATATACATTCATCTGACTCTGAGAGCCAAGTTTCAGCGAACAGACCATATCTGAAGCAGCCATTTTGATCTGGTACCCCTCCACTTATAGTAACTGTGCCTTAATTTGCAATATCAGGTACGCTGACTCTTTATGCAAAAGCTGAAGATGCTTAACTGACCATCTTAGGCCGTCTCTAAGATATCCAGCTTCAATGTACGAAGACTGGCCTGCTTGCATGAGAAAGGAAAGACGTGGTCTACTGTCCCAGAATGAGATAAATAGCAAAAGGCCCAAGTGGACTTTCAAGAATGCTTTGGGGTATTAACTGACAGATGTGATAATTGAAACGTGGCCGTCATCTTCCTTTCAGCTTGGTCTTCAAGACCTATTATCTGATTCTTCTTAATGCTTTCTACTCATATCTCCACCAAAAATAAAGGGACTCCAACCGCGGATCATGCAGCCAGATTATTAAACACCGGTTACCACATTTCCCCATACTACAGCTGTTTTGCATCTACCCTTGTTTAAGATATAGCAGAGATTTTCAATGGCTAACTAATGCATAAAATAGTTGGTGGCTCGTACCCCTAATCTTCAAGGCTCTCCGCTGGTTGGTGTTAACTACACCACCCTCCTCCGTCAGAAACCAATGCCAATGCACTCCGACAATCTCCCTATAGTCCGGGATCATGTGAAGTCCATTTTGATATAAATAGCCAAAGATATCATCAACGCCATGTGGGCTTGAGCAGGGGTTGGTCATTCTATGTGGAGCAGCACATGCCCGTTGGGTTTCTATGCAACCTGATCTGCTTTGTTAGGTCATTGTCAAATTCCCAACCAAATTCAGTACGATGTAGGAAGGGCACCGCTGTTCAGGCTTGATGAGCAGTTAGTTTTCTTCTTATAGAGCGGCACCGCAATCAAGCGGCAAATGTGCTCAGTCAGAGCATGTGAAGCAGAACAGGATACATAAATCCCCTTCGAGGCCACAAGCTGCAAGTGTTTTCAGAGATCCAAAAGCCCCAGAAATATATCAATCGATTCCTCCTAGACTCTCCCTTTTCTAATTTTACCTTATCCTTTCTTATAACCCCAAACTCACCCCCACTCTCCTCCTCTCGCTTCCATAATCTTAAGAGAAATGATTTACCTCAATGCTGCATTCGTGCGCACCGCAGTCATAATCGCCCTTCTTGTCTGCTTGGTTCAGGCTGTTCCGGCTCCACACGCTGAATTAACACTCCACGACGGCACTGAGATTCCAGATGGGAAAGAGTTCATCAAATGCATGAAGCATAAGTCCCCCGGCTTTCCGGACGAAGATGCCACGGATAATGCAGTTATCAAAGCATGCGTGGGTGAAGAGCGGCCGAAGCGACATGCTGATAGAGCCTCGGTCCCTCTTCGCGACGACAAAAACCCGCAAACACATTGGGTCGAGTCCAACTTCATGAAGTGCATGAAGAAGAAACATCCCAATTTTCCGAAGGAGAAAGTCACAAATGCGAGTTCTATTTTTGAATGCGAGGGTATGGAGCATGGGAAACGAAGTGTCGACCGTGGCCTAATCTCCCGCAGTCTCAGTATCGATATCCTTGGAAAATCCCTTACGTTCAAAGCCGAGTGTGGCGAGGAAGAGATTCCAAAAAATTTCAAGGAAGCTGGACCGTTCCGTTCTGAAGCCGGGAAGTGGTGTGATAAGATGAAAAAGGATGTGCTCGATAAAGGTGCAACCACACTCAGCGAGACCTTATCTGATGCCGTCACCAAAGAGGCTTCTTGGTTTTACCGGAATAAGAAAGTTGTGCTCACATTGGCACTTGCTATTTCACCACAGGGCGAGGCACTCCTCCAAGATAAGGAGGGAGCGGATGAGGCCTATGACAAATGGTGTAAATTTGCTTTTGAACAGTTTGGCACCAAAGGCAAAGGATGCACTAAGGAACTTGGTTATTATAAGGACAAAATCCCATTCCTCTGGATCCCGATAGGGAGTGCCACCACCACAACAGTAACCGACGGATTCATGAACTTTATGGAGAAACAAACAATGATTGGAAGCCTAGCAGTTGATTGGTCACGGCCTTAAAAGATATAGCTAAGATGCTCAATCCTTTTTCTTCAAATATCCTTTGAAAGGACTTTGTTTATGATGTGAAGTCAAATTGCTTTTCCTTTGGGAATTTGGTTGCCTCCCTAACACAGTTTGGAAAGGAGAAACAAAAAGGCTTTTTGTGATCTTGATGCTGCAATTTTGGACCTATTGTTAGCTGCTGTCTTCTGTTAACTTGTCTCCACCTGTATATCACCTCCATCCACTCTGTATGTATCCTTGATTGGAATATGTCCTGCTATCCTGAGTTCCGCAGAGCTACTCCGTGCGGAGTACGCTGTTCCACAGAGGTTTTCCGGGTTTCTCCCTGCAGATTGGGCGACCAAAGTCTCTGCTCTGTACGGAGTACAAAGCAACAGATCATGAAACCGGCTAGGAGACGCCACTCGCTCTTCAGCAACGGGAACAAAGTAAGTTGAGGAGGTCATGCCACCATTTATAGGATGATCGCAGGGGACCCTACGCCGCACGGAAGAGAGCAGGATGCTCCCGGATGTTGGGTGGAGGTATTTTTTGTCCCATTAGCACTCATCGCCGAAAGGTGTTTGACGTGTTTGCCTGGTTTGCATCCGTTTATCGTGTCTGCGCCAATCTAACCTTTCTAGGATTAGCGTGTAGATTTCGGTTAGCTTCGCTCAACCTACGAGAGTCGACGCGACACGACGCGACGCCAAACCCCACAAAACGCCGTTAAACTCCAAGCTCAACAACAAAGCTCCAACCTCGGTTCACCAGCTTGTCTTGCTTGTCCTAGTTATCTATCATTTCTGTTGCTGGACGCCCCACTTGTGCTTATTTCTGCCTCTTCGCGTTCCGATGGGTACCCGAAGCCTGATCTGCGTCTGGTACAAGGGCCGCTTCGTCATCGCCCAGTATACCCAGTTCGATGGCTATCCCGAAGGTCAGGGAGCTGATATCCTACGGTTCATATCTGTCAAGGGGAACATCGAGCGGCTCAAAGCTGGACTCGAACATGTCAAAGCCATCAGCGACCAAGAGCTCAATGAAATCCATCGAAAAGTTGATGAGGGCCTCAGAGCCAGAAAAAATGCCGGAGTTACCACCTCCTCCATGAACATGATGATGATGACGGGGGGTTCAGGAATCGACAGCCTCTACCCTTCTCTTTCCCGCCTTGCTGGTGCTGGTATCTTGGAAATTGCTGCCCAAGCCACTGCCGACAAGCCCGTCCCGGTTTCTCTGGATTTGGAATTCGCCAATGACTCCCTGTTCTGCGAGTGGGCTTATTGCATTGATCTTGATACAGCCGTTTTTGAGGTGTTTGGAGGCGGCTCTTTAAAGGCAAATTCCGGCAGCAAGCGATTCGAGGATGTCGGGGGAGCAAATGATCCGGTTCCTACTCTGATTAGGAGTTTCTCGCTTGACAATTTGCCCGAGAACCCGGACGCGTTTATCGAGCTTTTAGGAGATGTGTATGACTCTGGGGATGAACCGCAGGAAGAGGAAGAGGAAAGGGACCTAGCGAAAACTGTTGATGAAGATGCCGCCCAAGACGATACAGTCATCAATCCGGCCGGATAACTGCGCAAAACATATGACCCCCACCGTCTTCTCCTGTTTGCACCATGTATTCACCACCTACTCGTAGGGCAATGCCATGGTCTGAAGGCCCGTGTATCCATGATCATTTCAAACTGCTTTGCTACTCACAGCGCTTGCTGTTAAAACTAGTGCGAAGAGGCGGGGTAATGTGGGTGCTATTCCTCTTCTTTGCGTTGGTAAACCATTCCATACCCTCTGGCATGTCGCCTACTATATGTACCCGGATGTTCTAGGGGTCGCTAATTCGTTTGTGAAATGATTGCTTTCGCCGTTGCTCGGCCATCCTACATAAATAGGCGTAGATTCTACATAGGTACCCTACATCCTAAGCCTGGGTGTTACTACCAGCCTCAAGAAATACACTCCCTTGCGGGTATTCACGCCTCAAATTGATTTTGACGATGCGGCCGAGATAAGTCTCACCCCAGTTACTTCGTATAGAGCGATTAGTCAAACTCCCTTTGGTACTCTGACTGTGTAGACACAAGATCGGTTGTGTGGTCTTCTCTATGTTTATCTCTATGTGAACTCCCGTCAATCATCATAAAAAGTCCTATTATCCCTAATGCTGTCAGGCCGCTACCACTGGCTCGTGAGCTGTTGCCATTTCCCCCAATCACTCACGAAGGCACTAGGTTGCATGCACATCAGGGGCAGTAGGCAATCCATCCCTATGATGTCTACCCATACATCCGCAGGTCCACCGAACAAGTCCGGTGTTCCTCACGAAATCCGTACATCAGCGGAGCCCCGCCAAAACGCGTTATACCCGGTGCGGCTGTCACATATCGAGCTCGTTAATCCAACCATTCGACTTCTCAGATTCACCGTTCCACCGGAAAATATCGATAATTCAAACAATGTGAGAGCACCCGACATGTCCAAGCCTACAAATAGAATTCTCAACTTTTGACGTGGTGCTTGCACCTCTGTCAAGACCTGTACACGCAACTAATTCGAATACTTTAGCATGGCTCTATCCCTTCAATCCCATCGAAATTGTTTACTTTCCTTCCCGGCCAGTGGCTAGACGTGCATATCCCTACGCTTCGTGATGCTGGAGGCTTCACGATAACATCTACTCCGCGGGAGGCAAGCCCCGAATCCTCGAGCGAGCCGTATATCGAGCTCGCTGTGCAAGCCTCCCCGTCCAACCCCGCAGCGGCATGGCTGTGGCGGCCTGAAAACGAGGTTCTTGGCGCTGAGGTGCAAGTAAGAGTGGGCGGGTCATTCATCTGGCCGCCTCCCACGGCGGAGAGCGGGATTCCGCTCGCGGAGATTCGCAAAATTATCTTTGTGGCAGGCGGAGTGGGTATCAAGTATGTGTCTCTTATTTTTCCCTATGTAAATCTTCCTTGCACATGCAAGAGTCATGCTATCGCTACGCCCTATTCCTTCTAAGGCGCAAGATCTTTCTGCGCCACATTTGGTTTTGACCATTGGCATGCTCAAAGGTGATAGATCTAACAAATCACTCAAGCCCTCTCATGTCCATGATCTCGCACATCCATAATACCCGCTCGGGCCTACACCCGTCCACAGAGGTTCACCTTCTCTATGCTACCAGAATCCCTTCAGCATCAACGCTTTCGTCAAACTCAGGCACATCAAAGGCTCAGAATCTGCTCAACCAGATCCTCTTCCTTCCACGTCTCAGAGAGATAGTTCATGTAGAGCAAAAGCAACAACAGGAGCAGAAAACAGGCGTTTGTTTCCAACCCCTTGATGTGAGATTGTATCTCACAAACCTTTCTTCCCACAGAGGCACCAGTGCCGGCGAATTAGAGGCCGAGTTGCGTGGTGACATATCAGTTTATAATCGCCGCATCATAGCGGCTGATTTGCAGGATCTTATTGGTAGCAATAGAGTTGAGCGTGCGAAAACTATATGCAACGTATGCGGGCCGCCACGAATGACGGATGAGTTCGTCGAGGTTCTAAAAGAGATCGTAGGAGACAGAAGAGTGTTCTATGAGAAGTGGTGGTGATAGAACGGTAATAGGGGTTTTATGGGATGTACTGGTCTGAAAATACAAGAAGGGAACGTATCGCGTAGATGGGATGTTAAGACTTCAATATCTTAGGGAGGCTTTTCAAAATTAGAAATGGTACTAAATGGAAATCATGTTCATTAAATGAACAACATCGTGTATAGTACACTATCAATGAATCAAAGAAGGGTTATGTTGGTGATAGAGCACCGGCTCATATATAAAAAGAAAGCGAATCAAACTCCGTATATATACTCCGTACACTGGCAAAACTAACCAATAATGAATTAGGAGCCATACAACCAACGAGGGTATAAGACAGTGGACATTATCCGAGACGGCTACTTACACCAATAAACCAACGCCTCGCCTCTAGCCGTACATACATTACACAGTAGAAGTTGTATTCAAATAGCTTGAGGAGGGACCACTTTCCCACCATCGACAAGCATCATCTCATCCACTCTTTCCTCAGTATTTCCAGATTCGAGGCGTTTATAAGATACAATTCGAGCTCTATTCATGTCAATGTCAAAAAGTCGAACTCGACGGATATATCCACCGTATCCGCCATATCCACCGAAACCAGAACCGCCGGCGTAGCACATCCACAACGCTGGCAGGTCCTTTGCATTCTTTTCAAGCATGCAATAGTCGTTTGCATGGTCACTGGAACAAGGAAGTCAGTAATCCAGGGCAGAAAAAGAATCAGTATGGGATAATTGAAATCAACTCACTGTCCACATGATACAAGAACAACATTCTCCTCTATCAAAGCGTCTTTGAACCCAGAATTAAACCTCGGCGCCGTCGGAGCCTCAAGCCAATTTCCATGATAAGAGCCTTTGACGTTTCTGTACTCAGGAAGCGGAATATGAATAAATGCCAAATTCATATGAATGTGGGTGTATGCCTGGTGGTCCTTTTTGAGACTTTGCGCAGTATTCTTGAACCAGCTTATCTGACTTGGCTTTAACCAATCGTAACCGGGATACTGCCGTTCATCAGGGGAATATTTATGGGTGTCAAGCATGTAAAGACTCAGCGCAGAATGGGATGAACTGTGGCCGAGAATCTCAACGACATAGTTGCCAACGCCGTCCACATCGACAGGACCGGGCTTGGAGAGAGAATAAGGAAGATTCTGCATGAGGGTCATAAGAGCGGTTCTATCAAGGTTCCCCTCATCATCATGATTCCCAAAGATGGCTGCATAGGGAATCTTGCGTTTTATGAAGAGGTCGGCAAACTTGTAGGTTGCAGTCTGAGCGTCGGGAGCAGTGTCACCATTGATCTGATCGCCACTCAACACCACCAAGTCTGGCTTCTCCTCATCAAGCAGCTTACCCACAAATTCAAGGGTTCGGGGATCAGCTTCGCATTTCTCTCCATCACGAAGCTCGGGAACAGGGTCCCGACAAACGCCAAACCCTGTGGCCAGGTGTAAATCCGACACTTGCATGATTTTAAATTTACCATCTTTCCGTATCCTCGGGACGGGCATATCGATGTTTGCACTTGCCCCTCTTCTGACAGTTAAACGCGGCTCGGTATGCGTATCCAAGAGCAGGGGGGTATCCTTTATTTCCCAGTTCGGGCGTGGGTCCACGGCGTCAGCGCCAAAGAGCACATCGACCGCCGTAATCAGCTTCGAATCGCTGGTGTGGTGCGACGATTTCAGAAGCCAGATTCCCCCCGGCCTGGGTTCCCATTTCTTATCAACTCCAGCTCCGGGATCAAGTCGACCCATTTTCAAATCCACAACGATCTTATCACCCGGCAGCAGCTCCTCCTCCTTCTTCCTCTGGACATGTAGATACGCTTTGGACGTCCATCCGGTATTCAAGTAAAGATCCTTTTCCACGCGATACCAAATATTCGGGTCCAATCTGCAGGTTGAAAATAGATTAAGCGTGGAGCAGGTAGCTATCGTGATATCCGTGATAACGAGGCCTTGGTGATGGATAGGTAAATACTGTTGTAAGCGGGAAGGTATAACGGAGACATGGCTATCGAGGATGAGAATGAAAAGTAAGACTACCACGACAAGCGCTCCGAGATTTGAAATCGTTCGTAACTGGACCCGATAGGTGTTAATTTTTTTTTTTTTTTTTTTTTTTTTTTTTAGAAGATAAAAGGCGACGAATAACACATACGATTCTGCGGTTCATCCTGGCCACACAATTCCGTCTTGGGAGTACAACCAAAGCAGCAACCCCAAGGCTATCTCTTGCTTGTGTTACGGAAGAATGGGAGACTCAACGCCGCAGCTCTGCACATTGTGCAAGCAGTCTTCATGAGGTGGGGAAATGGATGGAAGCATAAAAAGTACAGTCAAAAAGGGAAACTTAACAACAAAAAGCCCGCTCTGAATAATTATAGCGAACCCGTGACAGCCTCACGGTAAACGCTACTTGCAAACACCCCGTCGTCGGGTACAGTTGGCAGTTGTTCATCTGAGCTGCGGATTAAAGTTGAGCGAGCTGGCCAGACTCAGCGGAAATACTATCCGCCGATACGCTGGACGAAAGAACCTTCTTTGAAGCACGGTGAGCTTTCTCACCCCCAAGGAGAGCTTCTTTGAACAAAGCATTGGTTGGCTGCGGAGCTCAGTCGCTATTGTTGGACTCTCTGTACCCTCCTATATTCCCGTCGCTCCGGTCTATTGTTTAATTCCAGGAATTCGCGATCGTATATCCACGTCATTGAATGTCTAAATTCCTCTCTAATCTGCGCCGTTTTCTAACACGGTCAAAAATACCAAGCTCATATGGAGGGTCGATAGATACGAATTTCTCGAAGTTCCAAGAAGGCGATGTAGTGATAATCAATGGGAGGAATCCATTATTGACTAAGCCCCTTGGGCGGAACAAGCAGACGGGGGTCAGTCGCGGAGTTATCCAGCACAATGATATCATTGGTAGAAGACCTCGAGATCTTGTGAAGGCACAAAAAGGTATCTAGGATTGTCCCAAGTGCATGGCGTATCGCTTGGCTCACCGTTTGTTTTTTGATTCACCCAGGACCTTCTTATCGAATTACCTTCCCTACGCTCGATGAATATGCCACCCTGAGCCCACGACTAGTGACTCCAGTATGTGACACTGTTGCGTTTCCAGAAGTTTTGGAATGAGAAAAGCGGAGCGCATTAAACTAATTTGCGATCAGTAGGTTTATCCTGCAGATGCCAATCTTATCGTGTCTCTTTTAGACATTCATACATCCGTGCCTTCGGACCAACGCGAACCAGACCAACCGGTAGAAATTTTGGAAGCGGGAACTGGTCATGGATCGCTGACGCTCCATCTTTCCCGTGCAATAAATGGTGCCAATACCTGTCCGCCCCCAATTCCCGCCCATTCTCAGCTGAAAACTATCCCGGAAAACTCCAGTGGGGAAGAAACAAAAAGTTCAAAAAGGGAAGGACAACAAATATCAGACGAAAGCTCCTTGAACCAAGAAGCATGGGACTCTTGGCGCTCTGGACGCCGAGCTATCATACACACGGTAGAAATCTCTGCGAAGCATTCGGCCCATGCTGAAAAGATTATTCGTGCCTTTAGACGCGGAATGTATGCCGGGAACATCGATTTCTACGTTGCCAGTGTAGAAAACTGGATCGAAGAACAGACTCGACGTCGCAGCAGATCGCTATTTTCAGGAACGTTGGAACCATTCCTTTCATATGCCATCCTTGATATGCCGTCGGCACACCTACGCATACCCCATGTTTCACCAATCCTCAAAGTGGACGGTGTTTTGGCCGTGTTCATGCCGAATGTGACACAAATAGGCGACTGTGTGAAGATAATCAATGATAAACGACTACCGTTGGTTTTGGAAAAGGCCGTGGAGCTCGGTACTGGTATCAGCAGCGGAAGGCTATGGGATATTAGGATGGCAGTACGACGGTCCCGTCCAGTCAAGACCAAAGAAGCGGAACAACCAACAGGAGGCGAAAACGGAGAGGAGTCGTCTGGAGAAGTATCTGAAAGTAAACCCCAAGATGTTTATACTAGCGCGCTGGCTGGAGAACCACAGGCGGGTGACCCAGTCCTAGTTTGCAGGCCGAAAGTTGGAGAACGTATTGTTGGAGGAGGTTTTGTAGGATTATGGAGAAGAATCAACGAGCAGTAGAAGGAAAAATTAGATACCAGCTAGCCCAATCCCGCTATCTCGTCGGCTGAAGGTGCGCGGGGAGGCTGCTCTCACAATTTTGCCCTCGAACCAGGGCGTTCTTCATCTGACCTTGAATCTGCTTGGGTAACATTATCGCTACGCGCCAGGACCCACTCGGCTACATCTTTGACGAGCGCTTCCTTTATTCCCTCGGGTTCAGCATGTAGTTTGTGGTAAGCACCTTCATATGCCTTGAAAGTCTTATCGGGGACAGCGACAGCCTCCGCGAAATGTTTAGTAGCTTCAAACTCGTTTATTTGGTCGGCAGTTCCGTGACCAACCCAAAGTGGTGGAGACTTTGAATGCGCTTTTTGCAGTATATCTTTCGGCAGATGTTGGAGCTGATCCAACCAGGCGGCTCGGTCCAGCATTCCTGCAATCCCTTCCAGGGTGCCCGTATCGTGGCAGAGAGGATCTTGCTTCCATTCTTCGCAAACTCGTGGATCACGGCACATTAGAGATGGATCGAGGGGCTTGTAAAGCTGGTGGCTGGGCCTCAATTTTGCAACTAGTCTTCCCAATGCCACCGTAAGTTTGTAAGGGCGGCTGCTTGGGTGTAAGCCCACGAGCGGGGAATATGCTAAGACTCCCCGGATCCACGGAGGAAAGGAAGTAGAATTCAGCATGTAGTAAAGGACCTCTCCACCACCCATACTATGTCCCATCAGGAAAATATGCGGCGCCTTCAAATCCACTGGAGCTTCGGCATTCCCTTGTCCTTGCAACGAGTGATACACGCTTGATAAAACAGAGTGGATATCCGCGATGACGAGTGTAGTATCGCCCGTGAGACCCCGAGATGCTGCATCTGGTACAGAGCGCCCCCAACCCCTGCAACCTAATGTTAGGAGAGGTTCATTTCATTCACAATCTCTCTGAGACATTTGAATACATTCGAATGCCATAGAGGCGTACTCACCGCTGGTCAAATGCTCGCACTTCAATCCCATGTTTGGCTAAGCCAGGAAAAAAGTCATAGTACGCATTGCCTATAGAGCCATGTCTAAGCATCATAAACCTAACCGGCCCAAGTTCAATGGAGCATACAGTGGTCACTGAAGCCGTGCAGAAAGACAATGACCGCCTTGGGAGGAGCATCAGGCTGGACAATTGCCCCACTAGTCAGCCTTGGTCCTTGCAGCATAGGAGATTAAAGCAGGTAGTGAATCATGGGTCAAAGGGATCTCAAATTCCATGTGAATGTAATCATTCCAAATGCCTAGCTATGGGGTTGAGTCACTCACCTTCCATGTTTTGGTGTACACTTTCAACCCGTCCGGGAGAGTGTGCCAGCCTTCTTCAGTTTTGGTTGCCATTGTCATAGTTGACTTAACCCGTTAAAAGGATATTGAGATAGAGGGGCTCGCTGGGAATAAGTAAAAAGGACTGGATGATAGTTGGTGTGGATGTGGGTTGAAGGTCATCGGGAAGTCGGGCCTTGGAAGCCATTCACATGCTCGTAGAGTATAACTTAACCAATGTGAGACGCCCGCCAGGCTCTTGAATGTATGTCTTGTATTTCTAATATTTTGCAAGTGCACCCAAATTTTTATAGCAATTGTCCCTCGAGCCTAGAGAATGCATCTATGAGCCTTCGCGCAAAAGCTGCTAGCCATTATAAGGAGCAGTTATAGTACAGTACATTACTCCCATGCCCAGGATGAGCCAATGATTAAACCATTTGCAATGACCGATACCTTTGTTCTATATACAAAATCGCATCGGTATGCAGATGGTTTGTGAACGAACAACTCCGTCGTGTATGCAAAAATCTCCGAATGTCAACGCCTGACTCCGACTCTTGTGCGCTTTGACTACGCGGTGACCAGCCCACATCAATTTTCCAGACCTTCTTTATCTGTAGTTCGCTTTCGCTTTGGCTTCATCTTTTCTCTTCGTAATCTTTCTTGCCTTTCCCTCTCTTGTATCTCCAATCCAGTCTTGGTAATCTCATGCTCTATATCCAAGTTCTGCCGACGGATGAGCAGACTTACACACAATCCGATCGCTGCCATCGAAGTGTAAAATATCCACATCACTCTCAGGCTCTGATTATATGCATTCAATACTGGTATTTTCTCCTTGTTTGGAAGAGTTTTCACAAAATCCGTCGAAGCGCTACCAGAACGACCCTGTAGCATGTCCGCAGTCTCAGGAGATAAAATGGAGCCCAAGCTTCTGATATTAGCTCTCGTTTGATTCTGGAAAATCACTCCTCCCAATACGACGGAAACGCTATTTGCCATATTTCGAACAAAGCCGGCAGTCGCAGTTGCGGTGGCGCTGTCGGTAGGTCTCAGATGACTTTGCAGTGCGATCAGTGGTGCTTGGAAGTTTGGGCCAACGCCAATCCCAGCAACAAGCTGATACGTAATAATACGAGCCCAGGACGTGTGCGCTGGTAGATCGATGTAGAGACCAACACCGAGTACTAGTGTTGCCATACCAGCCCATATGGGTGGAAGAAAGAGGCCAGTTTTCCTGATTAGGTATCCGCTGATGGCAGCGACCAAGGCGACAGAAATGACAAAGGGAAAGAGATAGATGCCGGACTGTAGAGGAGTCGCTCCAAGAACGACCTGAAAATAGAGGGGAAGGAAATAAGACCCTCCAGTATAGACAAATCCTTGGGCGAAAATCATCCCGTATGCTGCAACCGTAGAGCGAGAAGAAAATAGCCATAAAGGTATGATCGGATAATATGCGAGCTTCCATTGGATGAGCAAGAAGAGGCCAAGGGTGCCAATGCCGAAAGCTATCAAGCATACGACGGGAACGGAGGCCCATGGGAGCCAAACTCCTCCATATTCAAGTCCAAGGAGAAACATGACGGTGCCTCCGACAATGGTCAATGAGCCTAACCAGTCTATAGCTCTAAGCCCAGCAAACAACGGTGTCTTTGGAGTGTGGACCTCAAAAAAGAAAAATATAATAACAAAGGCGATGCCGTCGACAGGAACTATTTTCAGTTAGTGGTGGCCGGTGTTATTATCGATTCGAGTTTACCGTACGATTAATATAGAAACACCACCGCCAAGTGACAAATTGTGTCATAATTCCACCAACCACCGGTCCAACGGCTCCTGCAACGGCCCATACCATCCCAATTATACCAAAATATACGCCGCGGGACCTATTCGACATGTCAGGACATGAATATCGGAGATAGTACCAGGAAGTCGTACCGCATGCTGAATAAATCGCCGATACTGATGTTAACCAACGCAAGAAGGCCGCCACCTCCAACGCCCTGGACGCATCGCCCCCCTATCAGCATTCTGATGTTAATGCTGATGGCGCAGAGAAGTGAACCAATTAGGAAAACCACGTTCGCCGCCAATAGAACTGGCTTTCTTCCGAAAATATCGCTGACCTTTCCCCAGATCGGCGTTGCCGCTAAATAGGCTGTCAGCAAAGTACAATTGGTTGATGTGCTCGGCTCCGTTTCAACGTACAGGCAGCAGCAAGCAAGTATGCCGAGCCAACCCACGTATAATTTGCCTCAGACGTGCGAAATGCCCTAGATATTGTGGGTAGGATAGTGGTAATAATCGTCTGACAGATCCTTTTATCAATGGCTCGTCCACCAGCTGTAATTCATAGAGTCTTCGAGTCAATCTCACCATATCAAGGGCAGCTAGGAAAGTGGCAAGCTGAATGCTTGTTAGCCTCTATGTATTAGACGATGGCTGCAATGGAAAGATACTCACGCAAAGAGCTGTCATTATAACAGCAATCTTGCCCTTAGCCATCTTATTCTCCTCAGATGTATTTTGGCAATCATCCGGGAATAGCTCCGCCGGGCCTTTGAAAGTGGTGATTACCGACAAAGACGCATCGCTGGCCGTGTCAGTGGTCGCTCGTGATTCTTTCTTCCTCTCCACAACGTCATTGACGTGACAAATTCCAATGTCTCCTTCTTCAGACGTTTCAGCTTTCTGTTCACAATGCGCATCTGACTTGCGCCACACGAAAACTGCCATAGCCAATTCCAGGGGAAGAAACTATTCAGCATGGCAGATGCTCAAAACGGACTTTATCTGATTCAGGGATGCGCCGAATCCGCCGAGAAAAAAAGATAAAAAAGATAAATAAAAAAAAGAACAGAATACAAGTTAAAAAAAACAAAAAGGCAGAGTTATATTATACCATATAACTAACAAGGCTAAGAAGAAACAAATCAAATGAAACATAACAAGAGGAAATTACGAGCACGCTATGTTGATCGCGGGCTATCGGTGGGAATGCAAGGTCATAGAATTAGGCAGCCCAGAGGATATTCGCGTCATCCCAGCCATAGTACTCCGTATACCTCATAGCGCACCGTAAGGCTCGAGATGCCGACCCTCATTGGCGAAATGATTGTTGACACGCTTTCAATAGCAGAACGGGACTCGAATCGCAAAGTTCGCTGAAAGGGCTGGTTCGGAAAGCCGTTGGAGGTGTACCAGCGGAATACACGGAGCCAGGAGCCCAACCAAGAGCAAGAATCAATAGCATATTCTGAAGATACGATAATGGGTTAATTGGGCGGTTTCCGACGAGATATCTCGTCCATTGGGACGTGCGCTCTGTCCTTCAAGTCACCTGTGATACCCTTGCTACTCATTCTGGCTTCGAGATATGCACAGTACGAGAAAAATTTTTCGTAGCTGACTTGAAATCCGCCGCGGAACGGGGTAGCTTTACGCGAAGGTGCAGAAAGCCGCTATCAACAACAATAATGCTACCGTGGATCACGAACAGCCAGGGTGCAAAGTTCTGCAGGCGAAAGCAGCGGTCGAATGCCAAGAAATGACCATTCCATTTTAGGTTAGCGTGAGAATTTCTTGGTTATGCTTAAAACTTGTGCTCCACGCGAAATCGCGCCCCACACGTGGATCGACGAGGATGGATGCATCAACACACAGGACACCGGGACGCCAGTCCGGACGAGAATGCCGTTGGTCCGAGCCACAAGCATAGGGAGTGCCTGATAGTGCCCCAAGCAGATATGCCGTTGACTCTTCCGTGCTCTTCTCGTTTTGCTACTCCGTGACTAGCCGTCAGCCTGATATGGCCAGAGCCTCGAAACACGGTGTCTCTCCTCATCATCCTTTGTCAAACCGATAAAAGCCCTTCTGAATTTCTTAACATTTTCCACCGCAACATCGTAATCTCGGAGGTGGAACATGCCATCAGCGGATAACATTCCCTCATCTCGAAGGACTTTGAGCATTTGACCCACGCTGTCCATATTCTCTTCCTCTTTACGATGCAATTCGAGTTCCTGTTCCGAGAGGCTCACGGGGCGCTATATATTAGTGTCGAGACAGATTTTACTCCAGCGCTCCGCAATGGCGATCATTACCTGACGAAGGGATAAGAGGCCTTTGCTCTCCCATGTTCCGATCAACAGCTAGGCTGGTTTGCGTGTCATTAGTATATCTCGCTGTGCAAGCACTGACCAATGAAGGAGCCTGTTTGCATATCTGAGCCTGGTAGTATTTGTGCATAATTTAGCCTTTGTTGCCTTGTTGACTCTTTCGTTCTCTTTATCATCGAGATCTTGAAATTTTCAGGGCGACAAGCGACCACCCATCTTTTTCGAACATAACCATCATATCGAAACACTGTGGGGACATCCGTATGGAAAAACAGCAGAGCAACGGTAACACCTTGCCAATCAGCAATCCGAGTGATTTGATGTGTTTCAGGGTTGACGAAGACATTATCAAAGTAGAGATCTAGATACGAGAGGACGTTACCGCTACTTTCGGTGTCTGTGAGAGCCAGAAACTTGACCGCATCCAGATACTGCGATAGCAGAGAGAGTGCTTCCTCGGGATTTTTAGTTTCGGTGAGTGACCGGTAATAGCTCATTCACGGTGATGCATGAGTCTTTATCCATGCTACTTCATTTGTCCCACTGGTGGTCAAATACTCGTGCACGTTTCTACCTGCTACCATTAGTGATATGCGCTTTCGCTGTGAAGAGAACAAGCGCACAGAACCTCGACCAATATCCATGGCCTGTCGCCTACTTCCCCAAAGATCTGCTGTCACGAGTCGGCCCATTGCAGATTGGTCGAGGAGTCGAGGGTTAGCAGCTGAATCGATTATGACGCCTCCCTCCATCCTAGGAGAAGGCGAAAGGTCTTTCATAAAATATAGGCATCCATGACTAGCAAAATTGATCGAAGCGAGGACATTTTCGATGTCCTCGACCTGCCAAACTATCTAAATCCGTAATTCCCACGGCCACTGCTGCCACACACTCTCAAGGCAGTCAAACCTCTCCCAGTTAGTTGGGAAAAATTGATCAAAAGCTGTCACCCGCGGCTTTCGTAGCCTCATGCATATACTCCGTAATAATACGGACCCTGAAGATCAAAACGTTTAAACCCCATTCGTTGACAAAAAGTAAATAAAGCTAATTTCTCGACGGCACCAAACCCAGCAAACGAAACTACATCAAAGAGTTAGGGAAAACCTCTCATTGCTCCTCAGATCCAGCCCCGGCAACTTAACCATAACACCGCTCAGCAGCCCTTGCAGCGAGAGAGACTACGGTAAATGAAAGAACAGGATAGAAATCAGGGGTAAGGAGTCCACATAACGCAATAAGAGAAGAATACCACGCCATCGAGGAAGTTTCCAAGAACACACCCGAGTGACAAGATGCGTGCAATACAGTGTAACAACATCAAAAAAGAAAACAGAAAGAGCAATAGGAAAAATGCAATAAACTATGAGGTGGGAGAAAATAGCAAACCAAATCCCAAGCAGGACCCCATACGTAAAGATTCCGAAATAAGACGCGGGGTCATCAGCCCGTCGGCAGCTACTAATAAAATCTAGGAAGCTCATCACATCGTCTTCTCCCGTTGTGGTCCGAAGTCTGCCTCGACGGGTTTATTCTTCTTGCTTTTCACTGAGAATTCCGCCATGAGTGCCAGGTGGTCGCTGGGGAAATGATAGTTCGGAAATCCGGGGACTCTCTTCAGATATTCCTTGTCGACTTCGCCAAGTAAGGCAGTTACTTGGAGAGTATTGGAAGAGTACCAGATATAATCGATCACATCTGTAAATCCGGGAGTGTAATTGGTGAAGCTCAGCTCCCCAATTGTCGAGTATGCCGACTTCAACGTGAATGGATGAGACATTCCCATGCGACTCAGGTTTCCGTATAACCGCTGTTCAAGATCCGGGTGCTCCTCAGCCATACGGCCGTGAGCCAGAAGATTATAAACGGCTGATCCTGGGCAAGAGTTGAAGTCACCACAAACAAGGATAGGAATTTGGGAAGCACTGGAATATTCTACCGAAGGAGCAGGTTCCACGGGCGTTGATGTCCCTTGACTTTCTTTTCCGTCTTCAGGCTCAGAGAATCTAAATGCCGTTTTATCGGTGCATGGAGGGATCTTCACGTATTTCTCTGCCAGCTGAGTTACCTCTTCCATCATAATGGCAACTTGAATTAGCTTAACGTCTTTATAAGCCGGATCCCAGTAAATGTGGGCGTTGACAACAATCAGGCGCTCCCCTGTAAGCCTATTCTCCAGGAAGACAATGACGGCGATATTGTCCTTCTGCCATAATCGGTTGTAAATATCGTCCTGTCCTTTTGCATCTGGTCTCCGGACGGCGGTCTGTCCAAAATGGATCATATTCTTTTCAAGAAGAATGTATTTGCTGCCCTTGAAGAATGTTGCACAACCGTCAACCAGCTTAGCCTCCTCTTCTGGCATACCTTGAGCTCGCCCCTTGGGCCAATATACACCCTTATAATCATTGTATGCAAGCTGCTCGCGGAAAAAACCATGATAGCTGCCCTGGTCGATCTCTTGCAAGCATACGATATCGGCATCATGCCCTCTAATCTCGTTCAGCAAGAGATCGCGTCGAAATTCCCATGCCAATGCTCGTGATGGCGCATATCCGTATTGTTGGTTTGTGGCATATCTATCGCACAGGGTGTTGTACGTTAGAGCAGTGAATTTATTGTCATTGCCTCCATTAGCAGAATTCTTGCCAGTCTCATCGAGAATAAGCCAATCACGGTTCGAAGGAGGTAAATGAACTATTCTACAATTAGCTACAATACAGATTTTCGATAGTCTGCGAAGAAAATCTACTTACCGGGCATTTCCTCTTTGAGATATTTGATGAGCGACTTTGTGCCTTCTTGCATAATACGGGACTTCAGGACATCCGCTAGTGGATTGCCTTCAATTCCGAGGGTGTCCAGCTGGTAAAGATAACCCAACTCAAACGGAAGAGTCTGTAGGCTGTTGTCGAAAAGAAGGAGCTTCTTGAGGTTCGTGAGCATACCAATTTCCTCCGGGATTTCCGTCAACTCATTGCTGGAAATGTCCAAATGCGTTAGATTCTTCAATTCCCCAATGCTTGAGGGGAGGGACTTCAATTTGTTATGGTTCAGATAGAGCTTGTCGAGAAAGCTATAGTGAAAAAGGCCATTTGACAGTGCACGAAGGCCTTGTCCACCGAAGTCAAGAGCAACCCAATCTTGCCGGCGATGATCTTTCACTGCTGTGGCCCGATTCCGCTCTTCTGTGCCGTTCTCGTTGGGATCAGCTTGGTTGGATGATAATTGAAGGCCCTTAGTTTGCTGTGCAACTGCTCGCGCATAGTAGTGCGGTGAACTCGCTTGTCTTGACTCGGCCGCGAGCTGCAGCTGCTGCTGCCAATGTTCATTCATCGGCTCTTCAATCTCGTCCTCAACATTGGACGTTGTGCCATTTTGCAGGTGGGCCGGGGTGAAGTGCTGGGCGGCGTTGGACAATGCTCCACCGGAGAAATTGTGCTGGTGAGCTAAGTTCTGAGTTGATTGAGAATGAGGATGATGGGGTTGTTGTGCGTGATGCGGGTGGTGAGTAGGGTGTTGGAACTTCGGCATCGGCATTCCAAACCGTTGATGGGACTGCCCATTCATCATGACGGGCTGACCCTGGTGGCCCTGGGAGTACATCGTGTACGAATTGTGACTAGGAGATTGATTTAGGGGAGGAGAGCGCGAAGGAGAAGGAGTATCGGTATTGTTGAACTTTAGTCTCCCAGTCGGAGAGCTTGTTCCGTTTCGAATGAGGTGTCGTTGGTGAGCGGGGTGATGATTGTGCTGCTGAGTTTGAAAGTAAAACTGCCCGGCCCCAGGCTGCTGGAACCGGTAGGTACCATCTGCCATTTAACGAGGCAGATGAGACCGGGGGTGTATTTCGGGGAGGGTCAAGCGGGAGATCTTGAGAAAGCGTTGGGGGGTCGAGTCGGTGGTTGGCGGTAGAGGAGCTAACAGACGGACTTGGTCTCTTCGTTTCTTCAACATCAGGTCCTGCAGAGGAACCTTTTCCTGAGGGGACGTGCAGCCAGGCCTGATTAACGCACGTAGCGAAATTGTTCTATTCAAGCCAACACTGTATTCACCAAATCTGTTTTCATTAACCAGCCAGAGAGGGGGATCGTTGTCGGGGAGTAGCGCCAAAGGTGACAAGGGAGCGTCAGCTATGAAGCAATGAGTCTTTGTTCTCGAGGGAGATTGCGTGAATGGCGGGTGATGGGGTGATACCACGTTGCAAAGAAGTAAACTATTGACGTTCAGATGGGGAGAAGCTGTTCATTGATCAACTGGGTCCCTTTGACTGCCCTCAACCGGTCAGGAAGCAGTTTGCAATCCGGGCGGGAGAACCTTGAATATCACGTGATGTTGGGGTCCAAATCGAGCAGCGAGGGTCATGTGATATTCCAGATTCGGGGCGCCCAGAGAGCCGCGTCGCCGTCAGGTCAACACAGGGCGTCGTCGTCTGGTTTTCTCGTCTTCTCTTGTTATACCTTGAGATGACTGCATCCTCTCGCGTTACGATTTTTGAGTAACCCACCACTTGTTGGTGCTGCTGCCACAAGCTTTTTTGATGACGCTCAGGGTTCCGGTTTGGCGCTGCGCCCATTCAGTCTGCTTCAACATTTCTTCTTCGACGCGGCGAACCCTTGCCGCCTGGCCACTTTTACAAAAAGGGTTTTGGGCCGTCTAGAGATCGAAACACTACTGATGATTGACCCAAGCACTCTCACAGGGTTAACTTATGATTCCTAGAATCTGGTCGGCTCAGTTGTGGTGAGGCCCCTGACTCCGTGGGCAGGAGTAACTGCTGGGTCTATGTGTTCTGTCGGCTTCTTAGGCTCCTCTTTCACCCCTGAGATACCTCCATCGAGGCAAGGTTTAGCCGAATTAACAAAGCGCACTATGTACTGTATGCATTGGCGACAACCACGCAGCCATCATATTTCGATTGAGCCTTCTTTTTGGTCAGACGTTATTTTGCGCCCGGCTAACACTGCTGGCGTTGAGGAGGCTGGCTCAGTCTTGAGGAGGAGCGATACGAGATTGGCATTGGCCAGCCAAGTCTGGTTCGAATCGGCGATTTTTAATCCGGGGAATCACTTCACATGGATGGAGTTGAGTGGTTGCTGGCCAAGCTCTTCTAGCCAGCAGGGTTATCTCCATACCTGAAACGCAACACCACCAGGATGGGAAAATTATTTCTCTTCGGGACTATCCCACGCGTTTTCAAAAGAAAATGTCCTTGATATCATACAAGAGCACGCCCTGGGCGGAGGATAATAATTGGAAGATGCTTCCCACGTAATATTGGAGCCGCTGGGCGTCACTTTAGATGCGACCAATCGCTGCTCCTGAAGCCCGAGAGCCAACGCCGTTCCATTGGCGTGAAATGCAGGGGCAAAAGGCACCAGAAGCTTGAGTTGCAGATGAAAAGTTTTCCAGAATGCCTCTGAACACCCAATTGCCGGCTTTCTGGAGAAAAGCCGACCACACCTAAAGTAACTTCTTCACTCTTTTGTGTAACTCGATCTTCGGCAACGAACCTTTTTGCCTTCGTGCCACTTCAGTCCCGAAAGGTGGGAGGCGTCAAAACGCGGGGGTTCAGCTCATCCTATCATAGGCGTCCGTGTGCACAGTAAGCTGGAACATTTAGCAAGAAGCTCTCGACAAGAACTATGTATGCTGAGCCAGCGCCACGAGGCCATTTGACGGCTACTCATGGCGCCCAGAGATCTCCGGAAAGCCTAGACGACTCGAGAAGATAATGATACGGGTTGGTTTCACGCTTGTAATTGCCCCGCAGTATTAGACTCTCCTGAAGGCCAGCCAGCCTGCTCGAGGACATCGCTTTTAAAACAACCTCGACCCTTCGTAAGATGTGATCTTCATGCTGGCCGTCAGCTCCTATCAACACATTATCCTGATCATATAATTTGTGTACTTTAGCATATTTCGACTCCCTCATAACCAGTTTCCGTTCTGCCTTGTCTTCGCAGCACCATCGCGCCCCTGACCTAACTACGAGGTAGCTATCGAAAACAGGGGACTGGACGGGATAGATCCTAGAAGCATCCCTATTCTTTCATGGAAGTGGAGTTCAGAACCAATTTTTATTATTAAACGACTCAAGAAAATAGGTCAAGAGAACTAGGTACGGAAGACTCCGCAAAAGACCACTCCGCCCGGAAAAAGGTGATCCTACGAAAATCCTTACGAATGACAAGAATATGGCTGGACCCGCCGGATTATCTTACCTCTACATCCCTCCAACGTCTTTCGCGAGCGACTCCAAACAACATGAATACTATAACCTCTCCAGTATGACCATTGCTTCCTCATCCTCCACCTCCTCGTCCTCTACAGACTACACAACTTATCCCTTGATCAGTCACAATGGTCGAACGTATCTCCGGGACCCAGACAATCCGTATCCACTCCCTTGCGACCTTGCGGAAATACATCGCCAATCGCTGCGATCGCTAATGCTGATGCACGTCTTTGGCGCGCCGTTTTGTTCTCCTCACTTTAACGAGGATCCTCCGAAACGGGTACTCGAGATCGCATGTGGATCTGCATTGTGGTCGAACGCCTGTCACGAGTATTTTGCGAAAAGGGGACATTCGAATATTTCCTTCACGGGAATTGATATAATAAACATCGCGCCGGATTTACAGAAGCAAAGTGTAAATTGGCAATTTAAGCGCCACGATCTACGAAAACCCAAGCTGCCTTTTCCAGATGGATATTTTGATTTTGTTTTTATCAAGGACGCAGGCGTCGCTCCCACCGGTCCAGATCTGCAGGCTGTTCCACTCGCAGAACCACTTCGGGTTTTGAGACCGGGAGGTGTCCTCGAAGTATGGGAGTCAGATTTCATATTCAGGTCACTGCTTCCTGATCCCCCCGCAGCGCCTGGTTTGTCTGAGCGGGACCAAGAACAGGCCGATGCGACAGGCACATATACCATCTTCCCCGCTACGCCGTTTGCGGATGCCCAAAACCCCTATTTGCGCGACTATAACTCCTGGGCAGAAAAAGCATTTGAACTACGCAAACTTACGCCCATGCCGTGCGCCACGATCAATTTGTCCTTCACTTCTGAGTCGGAGTCTTTCCAGAGTGTCGATAGCCGTAGGATCGCTATACCTCTCGGTGAGGTGAAATGGGAACACACGTCAAACGGAGGAACGACTCCACGGAAGCATTTAACGGAAGACCAATTGACCTTGCGTCACACCGCACTATTAAATGTTGTCCAGATGATTGAGAGTATGGAGCCTATACTGATGGAAGCAAGCGAAAAAGGCAAAGCTGAATGGGATCGGTGGTGGGCGGGTATGACGCAGGATCTGTTGCAGAAAGATGGAGTCGCGAGCGGAGAGTGTTTGGAAGTCGGCGCTTGGTGGGGACAGAAGCGATGATTGAACAGCCCTGCACTAAAGTTTTAAGACATGAACATTTGCCTGCCGCTCCGCAATTCCCCCCATATTCACGATCATCAAATTTTATATACCACTTTTCCTACTGCTTCCGTGGGCGTCGACGGCTGATTTCGGATTTTTAGGAGTTGGTATAATGGTTTTTAAGATAACGATAGCGTCTCAGGTAATATCTGTGGTATATTGCTTTTAGCAAGGCGTTTCATCTGGCTGCTGGTCGCTGGTCGCGAAACGGGGGTTGAGAATAACAAGAAAATGGGAATGCAGGATAATTAGGCAGTGTGATCAATTGCTGAGGCACTCTTCTGTGTAGCTTATGAGGTTCGATTCGTGTAAATATATCAAGGTACTCGAGGCAACTTGATACTTTGCCAAACATATATTTCGTTTCGGACGAAAGAAGAAAAGGGGAGAAAGTCAAGAGTAGTGAATTGGAGGCTGTTACTCACAATGCTTCGATCTCTGGTGGCCATATTCCCGGAATTGTCAGACCATTGCGAAAATAACCCGTGAAAGATTATTACAAATACGCAGAGGGTATAATCTAATTTTGGCACACCTTTCTTCACGAACTCCGCTCTCTGTATCCCACTTCGAATTTGGTCCTCGTCCTTCAAATGGGCCTGACTCGAGAACGCACGGTGAAGTCGATCGCGGAAGAACTGATAGCCAAGTGGGTAGTTGCGGCCTAGATATAAGAGTTCTATGGTCCAAAGGGAGTGTTAGAACCACTCTTATAACACTTGGGCGTGGATGGTATGGGGACATTCTGCGAGGAACGACTTACCTTTGTAGATCCGGATGACCCGGTAGCGAAGAGTCTTGTCCATTTTCACAAGTGTGTTTACCTAGTCTAGCATGGCTTATTTTCAGAGGTGGATGGATAATTGAGGCGGACGAAAGAAAGATGACGGCATATGTTCGGGTGTCCTGGTGGTCGAGAATGCTGGCTGAGTCGAAATAGTTTGCCGCAAATGGGCTTGGCGGCAGGGTTCCTTTCGAGGAATGAAGCTTTGCTCGCTCTGAATCTCCTCCCCTGCAATTAACGCCTTCCCCCAAGCATATCTGTTAACTACCCCAGAGAGCCTAGGATGTATTGAGCTTGGTCTTTCGAGTTGCGGAATTGGCGTCTCGCCCTTTCGGTCGTGCAAGCCGAAACCGTCGGCAGCGAGATGACGACATGGTCACGTGACCGACCCCGTACGCCGAGGGCCGATGAGTTGCGCCTTTCAACAGCCACCGGCGAGGGCTTTATCTACTTTGGCGGATGCCAGGAGCCATTGTTCTTCCCCAGGCCCAATTGAAGGAGCAGCGGGTCAAGGGAAGATGGTTTCCAGCTACATGACGCGAAGTCGATTTATTCGTTTAAGACTATGCCTTCTACCACGTACCTATTCCACCCGATCTATTTCCACAACGAGCTGCCTGAGCTCTGGCCAAGCAGCGCAACCGTCACCCCGTTCTAGTGCCTCGACTTCTCCCGAGAGTTATAAACTTGACTCGAAATGGCTTTCTGCAACGAAGAAGCGGCTGGGGAAGTGCTTGCAGTTCGGGCTGCAACCTGAGCAAGTACGTGCTGCAGGTGACATTTTGAAAGAGGTAACCCGAGATTGGCGGGAGCTTGTTGCAGGCAGCGAAGGCTTTCTCACTGGGGAGGATAGGCGAGGGTTATTCCGGCATAACGTTGTCTGGGGAGAGATGGTATAGATATTACCCGCTATACCTTGTAGTTTCGGTTGTGATATTGCTGACTTGGCTCAATTGATGGTGGGCGCATGGTAGGATGTCATGGTAAGTTCCCAATCCCCCCCCTTCAAAGGGAAGCTCGACCCCGTGTTGAGGTTGCGAATTCGCTCCTCTAGCGCTTATTGTTCAATTCTTGAAGCTAACCGTTTTGATAAAGGGTAGGTTTGCTGCTTTCCAGTCTTCGTCCATAACACTATTCGCAAGCCTCTCGCCCTAATACCGCAGCTTCTCTCCGTTTGCAGGGCATGTGAACAATGTGATGTACGTTCGATACGCAGAAACGGCCCGAGTCAATTGGACGCGCAATTTCGCTACCTACCATGATCCCGCACACAAGAAGCAGTGGCTGGAGTTGATCGGATCCACGGGTATTGGGTTGATTCTCAAGAGTATCAAAATTGATTACAAATTTGTCAGTAGCCCCATTCTTGGAGACGTTCCTTCCAAGGCCTTGCTGCGTGTATCGGCTAACGGTTGACTATATTGCAGCCGATGACATACCCTGATAAAATTTGCGTATATCATAAGCTAGTCCACGCACCGCCGTCGCCTAGTTCGCCGAATCCTAACGCTTACCCCGGTTTGATTTTTGACGTACTCATCCTCTCCGAAGCAAAACAGCGGGCGGCGGCACGGTGCCACGAAGATGTTGTCCTTTACGACTATAGAGTTGGGCGCAAGGTTTCTGAGCTCCCTAATTATATGATAGATCAGTTCAGACACACCTGGGAGCTTCAGCAGGAAGCGAAGAGGGTCAATAGACACAAGATTCAGGAAATTGAGATGAAGCTAAGAACTCTAGAAAAGGCAAGTCGGGATCGAGCATAGATGCCACTGAGGATGTGGGCTCTGCGGCAGGGAAATAGACTGCACGCTCTCTGCTCTCGGCTTCTAGTCAGAGCCTCGACTGGTCGGGATTCGGTGAACTGACCCGGGAACACCACAATGGGAAATTTCTATGGCGTTCCTAAATTATATAGTTAGAGCACAATTAAGTTTATTCCCATGTGCGACTTCAACACGGAGTTACCCCCGAGCATTTTTCTCCCCGGCAACAGGGATGGATAGGGCGGTGTTGAGCTCAGAGTTCGAGTACTGGACAATGGATGGCTTGCAGAATTTGTTCCTGGTAAACGGGCATGTGACCGCAATTCCCCAGGTTCCGATATTCTCCCCGCTGCCATGGCCCCCAGGAAATTACATCCCTGTTCGCTGTTTGCTTTCAAACCCGGGTTCAACACAAGAGTGTCAAGCATTTCTCTGGCAGAAACCAACGGCCGTGCGGAGCTACCGCCAACAAGCTCCTTTTGATGCCTCACGCGGAATTACAACATCAATACAGCTAACAGACCCTGGAAAATAGAAACACGCCGCCCGTAACTTATTTGGATTGGGCCCATCAAGATGAATTTTACCGTCTTGGCGGTGTGAAGTGCAAGGAATTGATCGACCGGCAAACCTTCCCTCGAGCTTCAGAGCGGGGACGGACCAGGTCTCGGTTTTCGCGCCCTTCTGTGTGAAAATCTTGGACATCTGGCTGAGAGGCTGCAAAGTAAGAGGGAGGTTCTTCTGTGCCGGACTGAAGACGGCGGAAGCCACGCCCTGGTCGAGTGACCCTGGGAGTCTTGTTGCCCGATGTTCCAGGATGTTCAACGTTCCTCATGCAGGAATGCAGGCATCAAGAAAAGGGATCAAGTTAAAGTTTTCTGCAGCATTCACGATTTCATCAAACCGAGACTTGGTCCAGGCGTCGTCGTGGCAGAACAAGCAATTTTTTTGGAGAGCTGTCACGTGGAAGCGCCGACCCGGAACCTTCCAAAATACGCAGTACACAGTAAGTTACCGTAATTTCTATACCAAACGTCAAGCTCTGTGTTCCGTTTTACCCGCATTTCGTCACCGAACACTGTGCCGCTCATCGATCATGCCTGGAGATGAATATGGGGGGCTCTGTACGGAGTACTTATGGGTGTGTTGAGCGAGCCCACGTATGTATGTAGTTGGTTCTGCCCTTCGAGACTCGAGTTCTCACGGAAGATCTGTGACCGTTTGCAGCAAGTCATGACGTGATAGGTTCACGTTAACAATCGCTTTGAATCCCTGTCCTCTGAACAACGCACTCTCCACTTCCTGGACAGACCGCCAATATGCATGAATGCCCCGCGTTTCCTCCGAGCTTATCGATTGAGCATATATTGAGATGGCTTGAGGGGCAGTGGTCTTTATGACTCGAACGCTATGAGCGCACTGTGTCGGAGTGCTGGGGGAGAAGGCGATCAAGGCAGCATCTAGTCCCTCTGTAGTTATTCGTGCAGGAGTAACAACGGGAGGTCACCGAGTACAACATTCATCGGGATACGCCCAAGTCTCGACATACGCACATACATATGTATTGTCCGGTTGTCCTACTCGCCGTCCGAGAGACCTGCTGTGCTTCCACCCGTTGGCGCCCAATGGAGCCTGACCTTGTGGTAGTTATGTTAAACCCGATTGATTGAATGGTTGGAGTAAGTCTGATTAACGGACACAGTTTGCTGCTCCCTTAGGGTTTGCCCATGGACCGGTTCCGTGTGTATCCTTACTTTCAAGGATATCGTAGCAATGCGCATCTTCCGTCCCTAAAATGGGCCAAACAATCCCTGAATAGGCATAAGGCCGATGAACAGACTGTATGTTTCTAGAAATTTCACAGCCTGCGTTCAATTCCTTCTCATGGTATCTGCACGGAGTGCACCGTATTCCATGGCCAAATTTTGGTCAGCCTCTCCCAACAAACCATTTCACAATTTATCCCCCCTGCTTACCGTCCGGTACAGAATTCAGGAGAGACTTATCTGATGTATGGAAACATGCTTAGTATGGAGTGCGCTCCGAACAGAGGACAGACACACTCTGATAGGCGCATTGTACGGAGGAGGAATTGAGGAGCCGCAAGGATCTGCAGAAGATCTCGTATTGATATGCGTTCACTTGACACCCTCAATTTGTGTCAAGTCTCCAGGAGATGTCGCTCCCCGAAGGCTACCCACTGCAATTCGGGCATTTGCATACGGAGTACGGAGTACATACTTTTGGACTCGCTAGCTGGAGACCCTTTGGGCAGAGCGGATCCATAGAGCTCCATGCCGCATGGGCTAGGGGGAAATGCGATGGCCGGAAGTGTGTTCCGTATCGTTATGTCACACCAGAACAGTCGGTGTATATTACAGAGAGTATACTCCGTAACTCCGTACGGAGTACTGACTTCGGTACGGCACTTTACACCAGGGCTGACGTTTGCCGTCTGCCACGGCGGCTGCTTACCTAAGGTCACTCTGAAACTTCGATTGAAAGTCTGAAGTTGGTGAGAAAAAGCAACGATTGACAACATCAGCCCTGACACCGACAACCCATGGCCTAGCTGTTCTTTGCCTGGGTCTGGCGACGCAGTATCATTATTTTCCCCCTCCCCTTTACTTTCACCTCCATCTGTACATTCCAACCGCCTCCTTCGAGCTCCGCACTCTCCTCCCCCCAGTCGTCCATTCCTTGGCCATCGGCTGCCAAGTGGATTTGGACGTTGAAAACCGGCTCTCTTGTCCATGACACGACCAGGAGGAGCGGCAAGGAAGAATCACCACGGTAACCGCCACGAGAATAGCCATGCCTTCTCCGGGAAAAAGGTTGCAAAACAGAAGTCGAATGGCCATCTGAATGGAACACCAAACGGCCAGCACCGATCGGACTTGCCTGCCCTCACTCCTCGCAACACCTCCGGACCGCAGCAGCAACCAGCATTGCCCTCGACCGCGAGTAACAAGCCGAATGGGGACGTGGAGGGACAGAGAATGGAGTCCAATGGGCAGGTTCAGGTCAACGGGCACGGGAAGGGCGAGCAGGTCCTGCCCAACGGTCACGCGTATTCGTCGAACGGCGCGATGTCAGACACCAGAGTTGAAGACCAGGCGTCTCGCCGGTTGGAGAAAACAATCGGCTCGACGTCGAACGTCAAAAAGCCATACGCAGGTAAATCCGTCAATCCGTTTCACCTCGCCTCCACAATCCTCAAAGCTTGCCCGATGGCCGATACGATCGCGATTCTCATCTTCCTCCTTCAACTCCCGCCTATCGTGCTTACCTTGGTCCAATTTCTCTACGCGTCGATGACTTTCATGCTGCCAGCGGGCGTATCGACCGGTCCACTCACGTCGAATTTCGATATCTTCCAAGGCCCTGCCGGTACACCTTCTCTCGGAACAATGATCGCGATGGATGCGTTTTGTCTACTGGTCTGGGGCCTCTTTATGTGGAACTGGGCTCGGAATTTCGCCATCGACCTCGCCCATGTTCAAGTCGCCATTGCTCTGGGTGCCGGGAGTTCAGGGAATACGGGGGGTGTCAACGCATTTTGTGTTACTATCCTTTTGGTGGTGCATTTGCTTCGCAGCGAAGGCATACAAGATTTTGTTTTCGGACATCTCATCTCGGCAAACATTATGTCAAGCGATACCTTGGAAAAGTATTCAAATTTGATCCCAACCGAATTTAGACGAATGGAGACTCCCTCGCCTCCGAGCTGGGTGAGAAGTCTCCTCGCTGTTCATATCCTGGCCCAAGCAGGAACAGCCATGGCGAGACGGTCTATGGCTAAAAATCGGTCGCAACCTCGAGCCAAAACCGGAAAACGACAAGACGCTGAGAACTCTGCTGGCAGCAACGTTGATTCTTCTGTTCTTGAGTCCGGTACCCCGCTACCTTCAGTTGTTGGTTCGGATGTTTTATCTATACCTGGTTCCATATCAAAGGAGGGTCGAGATCGGGTTTCAAGTGCGAAAAAAAGAAGGCGTCAAGCGAATGAAGCGAGACGAATACAGCCGTTTTGGGCCGCGTTAGCAAGCACAAAATTGACCGTAACTCGTGAGTATGACCGATCGAGGCATGGAAGTTGGTACTCGCCGAGTTTCCCTGTGACCGAAGACGATCTCGACAGGACACCACCAGGAACCGGTTTGATTTGGATTACTCATGTTGATAGCTGTTCGATTAAATTTGCGGCAAGCGATTTTACTGTTGAGGAAGATCCTATGATAGGTGGAACGTATGATGGTAGTGTCTCTGATGCCGAATCACATCCGTTCTATGTTTGCGTTAATGGAGCCCACTGGGCACCGGTCAGCCTCTCGAGAATAGCAGATAATTCTGATGAACCTTCATTAGTTCATTGGAGAGGGGAAATAGCTGGATTGGCACCTGATTGCGCGTATACATGCAGCTTCATCCGCTATGATACCGATGAGGAGATCTGCGTTATGAGTGTGAAAACGCCCGTTACTTCAGACACAGATCAAGGTAGGTTCATTTCTACATTTGTTCCATACGGAAACCTGACATTTGACACAGCTTCCACCACCCCATCTATCTCTCCCTCTCCTCGCCAGTCTTTGCGACCATCATCTCCGACGACCACCATAAAGAATTCAATTGTTAATGCTGAGGCTAAGCTGAATGAGCGACGGGCTAAGCTGAAAAGATCAAGGAATGACCACAAACTTCAGGTATCCAAGATCAGAAAAGACCTCGACAATTTTACCCATCGCCTCAACAGTGGTGGAGATGAAAGCAGGCAAAAGCAACGTTCCCTACAATTGGAACGCAATATCCGTCAAACAGAGGAGGCAACGGCGGTCCTTGAACTTCAACTGGTCAACCTCGAGAAAATACCAGAGGAAGAGCTGCAGGATTGGAAAGCACGCAAAAGTGCCTTTGAGCTAGAGACTGAAAGGCTGAACTCCTTGAAAGAGGAATTGCATGTCGCAAAGTCTACCATGGGGAGTAAAGTGTCTTCGGCTGAAACGGAGCTAGCCAACATTATACAAAAACGGGAGCGCCTTCAAAATCGCCGGAACCGGCTTTCTGAGCAATATGAACGTATTACAAATGCTAACAAACAGGGTTTGAATGAGCGTGAACGTCGTGCTGCCGAGCAGTTAGCCAAAGAGCAAGAAGTTGCGAGAATCGAAGAAGGCTTTCAGGAACAGCTAACAAATATCACTCGTTCTCTTGAAGAGTATCAAGTGCGCACCACCCAGCTCTGGCAACAAGCCACAGCGATTGAACAAGCCTACCAGCAACAGCTCTATTTGAATTCTGGCCCACTTACTCCCGAAGGCGAGCTACCTGGGACACAGCGACCACTGATGGACATGAACGCTAGTAACAATTCAATGAGTACGATGGCTTCTGGGAGCAAATCGAACTTTGGAATGGCCTTTCCGATGCATTCCTCTGCTGAAAGATCAAGCCTCGCACATCGGTCATCAATGTCTCCAATCATACAGACATCGTTGCCGGGGGTATTTTCGGAGCCTCACTACTACCCATCGTCTCCTCTTGCCAACAAGCCTTCAGTCTTAGCGTCAGAGCAGGGTCGTTACCGCGATCGCTCCATGTCAAATCCCTCCGCCTCCCTATCACAGGTGGAATACAGCACTTCAATGTTTGCAGGCGACGGTGCTGATCCTGATGTTAGCCGAAGCAGTGGTAGTGCGAGCGGAAGTAGTAGTACTGGTAGTCCTCATCCTGCTCTGGGAAAGTCTGTCTGGAGCTGATGTGGATGGCAAAAGGAAAAGTAGTCTATTAGGTCTTTCAAGGCTCTGGCAAATATCCTTGCTTCTGTTCAGACCCTCTGTTCCTTTTCTGCAAATAGCTAGCTATGCAAATCAAACTGTAAATCGCTTGCCGCAAATCTAAATTTCGTATCACATGAGCCAATATCCCGCCTTGGGTTTGCTCGTCAAGTATTCCATCCTCCGTGCTTCGTACAGGGCGATCATTCTTACGAAGGTTACCTTAACATCATGGGTGATAGTGCCGGGTTTTCAAAGCAAAATGATGAATATGTTGTAGCGGATTTTGGAAAATAGATTGAAGAAAACATTTGTATGTTTTAATATTTATTTAATACAGCGATTGAAACGCAATAGTCTATCGTACATACGTGATCAAGGTGTCAAACCATGCGAGGAGCCTTCACCCAGGCTATTTGGGGGTTTAGGTCTAGAAAATAGTAACTTTTCCGGGTATTCTATGATCAAGTTTCGGCGAGCTGGACCGGCCAGATAGCCCCTGACGGCGGGAAGTGAGGCTTGAGAGGGAATGAACACGGAGCCCAATCCTTGGGTCATGATTTCGTGACTGAGCGGTTCACTTTTGAGAGAGGATTTATAGTTTTGCCCATTTTCCAAAACCGAGTATCTGCGTAGGTAAGACATAGCTCGTCCGCCGAGTGTGTAGTATCCGGCTCCTGCATCTGGTTCTGCGGCTCGTCGCCATACAGCTTCACAACGGTCCCCAAAACAATCACATGATCTCCAACTTGTGCGCTTGAGGGATAGTATTTACATTCGAGTATGAACGGAAAATCAGGCCTCACATCACTCCTAGGAAAACTCGAATTATCTAGTTTTCCCTGGTGAATAACGAGTCGTGGCGGTTCTCCTTGGTCAATGGCTGGAAGTCGATCTAACGGAGCAGGTGAAGTAAACCGAAATGTATGCTTCTTATCTTCTAACAAAACATTCTCATGACCCCTTGAAAACTCCCTTGCAAGGTTTGCGGTGGCTGCGTTCGAGGATAAGAGATGTACGAGAAATCGTTTCGACAAGCGGATCGCATCGTATGTTTCGGAGGGGACTTTCACGTTGAAAGAGACGACTGGTTCTGGGTATAGCGTCACAGTATTAAAAGATGATACTGTCATGCCACGAAACGCGGATTCAGCGCGCGAATTTGGGTGGGTAGATGTTATAATTGCGACTGGGTGGGGAACCAGGCGCATGAGTTTGCGAACCTGGGTCTGAATATCCGTGTCAGTGACGGCGGGGGAGTATGGTTCTGTAGATATGTCGTCTTCTGGGGCCTCAGTATTCTGCTTGGAGATGTTTCTCTGAGGAACATATTGTGCTTCCCGACTCTGCGCCGGTGCGAGGATTCTCGTGAACTTCTCGACTTCTTTGGGTAGTGAGGCTATACCCGGAGGTAGGACCGGGCGAACAACATCGGTGATGCTTGCGACATGCTTCGACACAATGGTCCTTAGCATACGCCCAGAATACCGTCGCAACTGAAGTTGTGGAGGGAGAGCCGTGGTTTCGGACACCTGGGAGTTCCGGGCTTGGAAGAGCAGTGTAGAAATCCTCAGAGACCAAGCTAGTCTCGAGGGGCGAACCAAGGGCATCTTCCTGCAAAATTAATCTTAGACATTAACGTCTGATACTCATTCATCTTTCAGGCTAATCTTTCCAACATTTATTAAACAACATCGCCATTGCGCATCTGACGTTGAGTGAGTAAACAGTTTCTTCTGGGACGGGCTGCCGGCGAAGTTGGAAAATCCTGCTTATCTAATCTTCGATATCAAACTTTCAGTCTCAACCCTCTGCATGCTTCCTTCACTCCAATTCTCACCGAGTACCAAATCAATTCATCTAAAAGCGGTGGAAAAGCGAAAGACAGCCGTCGATTCTAAACTGTTCAAACCATCCTATCGTCGAGATGTCAATGCACCTCCCCCTCCAACGAATCGGCACCACGAAACTCTCTTCGACCACAACCACGTACATCTGCTCACAATGCAGACACGCAACGCTCCTCCGGCGCCCTAAACGGCCCTACACGTTCACCCAGCTCATAACTCTTTCCGACGGGAGCACATATACCCACCGCACCACCTCTCCACAAGCAGTTTACCGTTCCACACGCGACACACGCAATGCGCCGCTCTGGAACCCGTCCAGCGAAAAACTACTCAATATCGAAGAAGACGAGGCCGGCCGGCTCAGAGCGTTCAGAAATAGGTTCGGAAGAGGGTGGGATGCGGCCAATACAGTTTCTTCGGATGCAGCGGCTGCCGGCGAGAAGCTCCAGCCTGGGAAGGATGCAGCAGAGAACGCCGCTATGGAAGAGATGGAAGATGAAGATGATAATCTGTTGGATTTGATTAGTTCGTTTGGGCAGGAGGATGCACAATCCAGGCCTACGAAAAAGTGACGAGACGCTTGATTGGGTTTGAGTCGGTCGGTCTATACTCATTTGCGAGAATGAGGACGGAGACGCGAAAAGCTTATTTTGTTCTTCGGCGAACGGTTGGATTGTACGAATATGGAGCCGGGATTTTATGTGATGCTGCTTGCTGCCTTTTTCATAATAGATTCGATGGAGCTTTTCTACGAGCATACTCGAAAATATCATTTTTACCTGTACAAATAGAAAACACATTTGAGGACCCTATAGAATACTATCTGAATTCAGTAGGATATTATTATCCCGTTGAGTGAAAGATGAAGTGATGCGCCAACAAATAGACCCTCCGAGCACCGTACCCAGAAGCATGAGCAAGGTATCAGGTGCATCATGATGAAAATAATCTGCTGATTTGCTCGACCAAGATAGGATATCATACAACTAGAATTTACGCCTCTTCTTGAGCTGAGGTTGGCTCTGTGCTCTGTGAAACAGATCCACTCTCAGTTCGTTCATGCTGGGGCTGAGATGTTGGCGTCTGAGCTGGGTTATAAAATGGATTAGTCTCGTCATCTGCATCAAGTTGCAAAAAGAATGTCTCCCATAACTCGATCAACTATGCACTTAGTCAGTCGCGGCCCTAGATGACCGTATAAGAATAGAAGAAGGCAGATAAGTTTCCATACCTCTTTTTGTGCTTCAACAGCGCTCTCCAAAAATGTCTCAACGCCAGACTTGAAGTCTTCTACTTTCTCCCTTTCAAACCGTTCCAACTCATTTCGCATTAATTTTCCCATATCCTCAAATAATAACCTCGCTTGATGTACTTTTCTCTCGGCTTCAACCACGTCCGCGTTCGCTTGGTTCAATCTGTCCTGCTGAGATTTCCCTTGACGGAGCAGCTTGTCCTGTGCATTTCTCCTTTTCTGCAGGTCCGATTCAGCAGAGTGCCAACTCTGAAACGATTTCTGTCGTTGATTAAAGGCCGTCTTTACACTGCCTATGAGCCGGATGTATTCATCAATTGTAATTCCTAATGTTAGAACATCTTGCTGGGCTTGACGTTCGTGGAGTTCTCTTATTCGAAGTTGGACTTCGGAAAGTCGTTCTAACGGGCCCGAAAGAGCTGGGGACAATTCAACACCGGCAAGGGAGTGTAGAGACACTGCAAAATCACTGGCCGCCTCTGCAAGCCCTTTGCGCTGTTGCACGACCGTATCTACCGCTTTCATTAAGCCCTTTAGTTGATTTTCAAGAGCCTCAAGGTATATTTTTCTGTCGTGGAACCACTACCTACAGAGTCAGTAAACACTATCAAATCAACGTGGAGTGACTCACGTCATCATGTTCTATGAACTTGCTTCCTCCACCGACTGATAGACCGAAAGAACTAAACATTCCCTTGCTTTGGCCCAGATCTGGCTCCCGATTCTCCTTATTTTTCACGTCCAGGTTGAATGTGTCGCTTTCCAAAAAGATCTTCAGATCGGCGTCATGTTGAAGTACTGGGTGTGCGGCAATTTTATTCAACATACGCTCCAACGCGGCCCTTCGGGATTCGACAAAATTGGATTCAAACCGACCAACTGCCTGTTTCTCTGGAGGTGGCGGAACGACAATTCCGGGATTGTTGTTATGCAAGGAGTTATATAGCCACAGAAAATCACGGTATCGCCTTGTAACTGTAAATTCAGGCCGTACATATGCTTTCGAGGTTGTCTAAATGGGGCGTGTGAGCTTCCCGCCACAATGTGATGGAAAGTGAACAGACCTTTGTTCTGACTTGATAGACAATGTGACTGCTCGTGAGATCTCCGACTTTATGAGGATCACCAACTGTGATATAAAATGATGGCTTTGCAGCTTGTTCAACGGTCATGCTCGACTGGATTTGCTTTTTTGGCGCATCGTCGCTGCTAGATGTTGGTTGAACAGGCGGCGGGGGTCTCATCCTAGGTCGCGTTTCGCTTTCATCCTCCAAATCCACTGATTCCATAAGTCCAGCAATACTAGACGATTGGGATGTGGATGAGGTAGGACGGGCATTGCGGGCGGGAAATGGCTCTTTCTGTGGCGGGACAGGACCCTGTTCCGAGATTGGAGGAAACGACTTGTCGCCTAGCGGGCCGAGGGGGTCACTCGAACCGTCGACAGCTTCAAGTCTGGTCACTTGAGGGCCAAACTTCCTTGGGGTCCGGATTCCTCTTCCAGGCGGAGATCGAGGACTTGTGAGCGCCACTTCCGAGGGGGCGTCATTCTGTTTGCCTGCTTGCCGGAGTCAATCGGAGAACACTGGCGCGGGAAGATTAGGCCATAGCATACCAGATCCATCGTTGTTAGGCGACTTGGATTGCGAAGGAACATCTACAAGGAGAGCAGTCAGATACTAGTTCAAATGATACCGGCGGCGAGCGTCCCGGATGCCTGACGTACCGCCCCACGGCGAATCACCTCCCTCCAAATCCATCCTGAAAGGGGGCAAATGTGAAACGGGAATGTGCCTGTTAATTTACAGAGAAGCTTCAGCAGCGACAATAAAGCTTAAATAAGTACCGAGACGCGCTGCCAGCTGAATGGTATTGGAAATATGACCTGTGATACAGAGGAGAGGGAGTGCCTGCGGAGGTCTGGGTTATGTAACCAGGTAGTGTTTGGCTCGTGCGCGATATTGACGGCTGTGACCGCCTTTTACAAAGCTACTTTTTTGCCAGCACAAAACACATATGAAGCAGGCTGCCTCAAAACCTCTACAAGAATGGAATTTTGGTTGATTTCCAAATTTTCAGATGCAGATTACTATGATAATTGATACTGTTAATGTTGGTATCAAGTTATTTTGGAACACAGCTTCTCAAACATTAGTGGTATTTTGTCAGCAAGCCCAAAAAGTCGTTGCAGTTTCAGGATTATCCCCCTTGATCATTGAATCCATGGGATACCAAGTTTATGCATTTCAACAGCTAGCTGGAAAAGATAGTCCAAGCTCTCGCACTGGGTCTTTGCCTTTGCGGGAGTATCTCCCCATACATATCTGTTCAATCTGGTTAGCTCCTTTCCCTCTGAGTTCATGGATTGACCACATACATTCCGTGTCGACGAACAAGCACCGCATATGTATCTGGATATTCATCCATAGCTTGCTCCAAGCTCTCAGTCAAGTCCTCCTCAAAAGCCGTGTTTTCAATGATCGGTATCCGAAGGGTGTCAAAATAGCCCAGCATTCCTTTGCCTTTGCCCTTGGGAATTCCCTTGATCTGTTCAATGTTGTTGATCTCGAAACAGCCATTTTTGCCCTTCTCCCTTTCCACTAAAAGTGTCACCAGGACAGCCCACTGTGAGTGCGTGTGGATGGAGCAACCTGCGCCCCTGTCGAACGCGGCCAAAAATAGTGGAGTGCAGGCCGAAGGCTTCAACTCCCGTGGCTTGCGAATATACTGTCGTGCAGACGGAGGATATTTCGGGGTGGGATATGAGAGGACGAAGATATCTTCAGATTTGATCATTTCCTTTTGGACTCCGGAGGGAGCTATAAAGATATGGTCACCCCGCCTTATGGAGGTCTAGTTATCAGAGCAGCGCTTAGATCAGCTTTCGAACTCATGGCAGGCGTTCTCGTTCATGCCAAATACTCACACCACCTCCCGTCCCGGTGACCCATCCTAACGTGTAGAACTTCTTGCAAAGCTCCGGGATCAGATTTGCAGGGTGCTCTGGATCTGAAGACTTAACAAGCTGGTCATTGTTTTCTGCCGTCATTTTGTCAAGTTTCGTAGCCCCGCCTGTCCTCAATGAGCAGAAACAGCGGGCTAGAAGTAGTGCCCTGCCCCAATGGAAGAGGAATCAGGTCCAATTCGCAATTAAATACCGGCTCGCGGTTCAGATCCAGCAAGGCCAGGGAGATATCCGCCAAAGCATAACTTCTCAGGCCAGCATTCAAACGAAGAACCCCTCCAAGTGCAAAATTCCGGCGGATTCGATCGCGCAGCTCAGCGGCCAATCAGCGTCCGGTGCTGCTGCACTGGCAACCGGCGAGCCTTTCCGGATGCGGCATAGCGCTGTGTCAGGCCTGTAATTACCGGGTCACAAAACTGTAAGTGTGGTAAAGCGTTGAGGCTCTGCGTCACAAAGCAGGACTCGACATCAAAGAAGATCATCAACAGGCCACCGGACGAAGGACATTTAGGTGATGAAACTGGCATTCTGTGTGGTGGCATCTGGAGCTGGAGATCAACAATTGAAATCACACTTGCTCAAAACAGGGCAGGGCCTGTGTACCCGGCCATAGGATTATGGATTTTCTCATCCACTTCTGCCTGGTCCATACGGGGAGCCGGTTGGGTCGTGTTTCCCTTGAGATGCACATTCAAAACAGATAAAAGAAGCCATCATGTCTTTACTTAGCTACACTATTGGGCGCACATCTTATTTTTGTTCTCTGATGCGTAAAGTATTATCACAAGAAGATGGATATGCCCACACCGGTACTCAGTCTCTACCATGTCTTGCCGGAGTTGCACCTCCGGCCCATCCTCCTCTTAAAGCGGACAAGAGCGACGCGAGTTGATCTTGTCGGCCGCCAGGTGTGGAAGGCAGAGGGAAGTGCACCTCAGCCCTTCCCCCGGAACCGCCGCCCACGAGTAATGTTTGAATATAGATAGATTGATATTTCCCCCTCTTTCACGGTAGTATTCGTCCTGTTCAACAATTTTGCCCTGACATATTGCATTAAATAGTGCCATGAGTGATCCTCAAGAAAAGCTCTCGTGAGCAGCAGTCTCGATCTCTAAAATACTCTCTGAGAATGGAATCAAACATGGTATTTTTGGAGGCTGGGGAGTCAACGCACTCAGCGGCAATCGAGCTACCAAGGATATTGATTTGATGGTGGCAATTTGAAAGGATGACCTTTTGCCGCTGATGGCAAGACAAGAGGGTCGGACCAGAATCCCGAACATGCGAGAAGACTACGCCCCTTTCTTCTGAGATGATCACTTAAAGAAACCTCTTCTTGTTGAGATATTCATAGGTAACCATCGCCATCTCGGGAATTGGAGCACTTTGGTAATGGCTCTAGGGTCGACAACACCCCCAGTAAACACTGAAAATGCAAATCAAGGGATGCAAGCTATTGATACTCAAACTGTACTGATGAATGGCAATCACGTTCAGCTTCTTGATGTAGTCTCAATTTTCAAGGGCAAGCTCCACGCCGCGGCAGATCGACATAAAGTGTCGGATGTTGCAGATCTGGAGCATCTTATAAATTTGTATGGGCAAAGTCTTCGACCACACGCCGGCAAATTCAGCCTTAGGGATGTTAGCAAAGTGGTGAGGAGGTATCCTCAGCTCGCTGGGCTATTTTCTCGAATTCAAATTGAATGTGTCCCAGGCGCAGGGGATACAATCCGATGAGGGAACCTGGATAAGCCCGCCTTCTTATAATGCCCAAATTGGCATCATTGAGCAACCTAAACCTGGAGTAAGGTTCTTATTGTTCACGTAGATGATTACACTTTAGCAGTCTTTGTGATAACAAAATCCTGCCCAGATTGAGGGAACCAGTAGTTGAAAAATCTCGGTGCTCGACTACCTCGGGAGTCATATCCTAGCTGGTTGCTGCTTATAATCATACCATGCTGTCGGAATTTTGTATTCCAATGTGTATGCCCAAAGATCCAGTGGTGAATTATCTTGGAACCTCGCCAAGATTTGACTTGGGACTCGAGCAGATCCGAGCAAAATGCAGATCCCCAAGGATTTGATTTATGTTTGGGGTCAACAGTTTTCGTGGCACTTGGGGCGTGATGCGTGACAATGATCAAGTCACGCCTATCTTCTTCAAGAGAAATATTATGAATCTCCTGTTGCAACCACTGTACATCTTGAAGATGTTCAGTATTATGGTTCTCAACTGTCCAGTCATTGATTCTGCTGAGATCAGCCACCTTCATCCTAACCCACAGCTGGTATTCCTTTGGAATATAGGACCACAAGGTGCAGCCTATGATTGTCACTCTTCTGTTGATGTCAACTCGGCTCTGATTCAGAACAGAGAGTTTGCCAAGCAGCTGCGGCTCAACTTCAAGTGCGTTTGCAGCTTTGAGACCATCTTCTCGAGAGATCCCGTAGAACTCATGGTTGCCAAGGACCAGGAAAACACGGTCAAATTGAGCGCATTGCGAAGCTAGGAATGCCACATATACCCCGCATAGTTATGTAGGCATCCAATGTCTCCAGCAAGAACCAAATAAGGTGCCGCCCTTGGGATGATGAAAGTTTCGTAGCGCTGGCCAACTTCCAAATGGAGATCAGACATATATTGAAAAGCAACCGGATGGGAGATGGCTCTACAGAAAATTGCTGATCTGAGGTACACCATCCTTGTCCCACGGCATACTCATTTGATTCAAGGTATCTCTGAGCTGACCCTTGCAGGAGAGTTGCAAGGCGGGGCACAGGGATAGCTGCAAGAGCGTTCAAGTCTATTGAATAATCAAACTGCCCGGCTGAACCTGATCCGGCCTGCAGAATACGCCTCGATCTGAACAATATTGTCTTGAAGCGGGTCGAGGTGGTAAAATGTATCTGGGAACACTATCACCCCGAGGTTGCGCCCTTCAATGAAGGCCTGGAACCGGGGATAAAGCTTTTTGTAGTCTGTATAGAGGTTGCGATGAGCTTCTTCCGGCCACGGAAACCGTCGAAAGATGTCGGTATATGAAGCAATCTGGGATGCTGCAGCGGAAAGGTTGTGTTCGGGAACACAAATTTCAAGGAACTTTCTGCCATCAGTATCCAGCGTGTATAGCTCTCAGGAGTTGACATACATTGAGGACACGGGGAACATTGTTGTAGTTCAATGCAGCTTCATTAACAATGCAAAAGGGGATGTTTCTGGGTGCAAACGCGGCTTTTATTGGCATCAATGACTTGGATCTCCATAGTGAGCTGTGTCAGAGAACTAAATATTTCGCTCGCTTCTATCGACAACCAGAGATGTTTATATAGAATGCATGGAGTACTCTGTATCCTCCGTAAGGGAAGATCGTGGTTTGTCTCCAAAAGTAAGACCGCTAGTGTTACTAGTGCGGGACTAGTGCGGGACTAGCTCGGATTAGTGTGATCGTGGAGATAAGACCCTGGCCCGGCGAGGGAAAGAGGCCACCTTTCACAGCGCGCCGATTGACCAAGCTGCTGCCCGCCGCCATCGACTTATATTTCACTCCCACCGCTTCCTTTCACCACCGCGCTCCCACTTCGTCTCTGCTCTCTTCTTGAGCTCGAAGCACACATCTATTCTCCTCTCTCTCATTGTGCTTGCACCCCAATCCGGTGTCCTCTCCGAGGATCTACATTCACAATGCGTCTCAACGCCCGCACCGCCTCGCTGATCCTCTCCTACATAGCTCTGCTTGGCCAAGTCCATGCTGAGAGCGAGGCCACAAAGGAAGAGCCAACTGCCACTTCTATCAGTAGGCCAACATTCACGGTAAGCACTTGCTCGGCACCGCAGCTTGGAGCTCCGTTGAGGATTCTGACGCCTCCCCATGCAGCCTACCACATTGAAAGCTCCCTTCTTGGAACAATTCACAGACGATTGGCAAACACGATGGACCCCTTCCCACGCGAAGAAAGAGGACTCTAAATCGGAAGAGGAGTGGGCATACGTCGGAGAATGGGCCGTCGAAGAACCAACCGTCTTCAAGGGCATTGATGGCGACAAGGGATTGGTGGTGAAGAATGCTGCCGCTCACCATGCCATCTCCGCCAAGTTCCCTCAAAAAATTGATAACAAGGGCAAGACTCTTGTCGTTCAGTACGAGGTCAAGCTTCAGAGTAAGTTGTTGATGCCAGAATAGCATTTGGGCTGGAGGTCACGGACTGACGCGCACATCGGAATAGACTCCTTGGTTTGCGGTGGCGCGTATATGAAGCTACTCCAGGACAACAAGAAGCTTCATGCTGAAGAGTTCTCTAATGCTTCTCCTTATGTTATCATGTTTGGACCTGACAAGTGCGGAGCCACTAACAAGGTATGTTTTCTTGCTGTTGACTATGTTCCTCCACAAGCAGGACAACTGCTGACACCACTATAGGTTCATTTTATCTTCAAGCACAAGAACCCAAAGACCGGTGAATATGAAGAGAAGCATCTTAACAATGCTCCGACTGCTCGCATTTCCAAACTCTCCACCCTCTACACCCTTATCGTCAAGCCAGACCAGACATTCCAAATTCAAATCAATGGTGAGGCTGTCAAGAATGGGACTCTCCTTGAAGACTTCCAGCCTCCTGTCAACCCTCCAAAGGAGATTGATGATCCAAACGACAAAAAGCCGGCCGATTGGGTCGATGAGGCCAAGATCCCAGATCCAGAGGCCAAGAAACCGGAGGACTGGGATGAAGACGCTCCTTTTGAAATTGTTGATACCGAGGCTAAGAAACCTGATGACTGGCTGGACGATGAGCCAAGCTCGATCCCCGATCCAGAGGCTCAAAAGCCCGAGGACTGGGATGACGAAGAAGATGGTGACTGGGTCGCTCCAACCGTTCCAAATCCCAAGTGCGAGGAAGCCTCTGGCTGTGGAAAGTGGGAGCCTCCCATGAAGAGAAACCCTGATTATAAGGGCAAATGGACTGCACCTTTGATCGACAACCCAGCGTACAAGGGCCCATGGTCTCCCCGCAAAATCGCCAATCCGGACTTCTTCGAGGATAAGAAGCCCGCTAACTTTGAGCCAATGGGTGCTGTAAGTTAATCCCGTTTTTCTAATATCACACACACACACACACACACACAGAGAGAGAGAGAGTGGCTGACGAACCTGGTACTAGATTGGCTTCGAAATCTGGACCATGCAAAATGATATCCTCTTTGACAACATTTACATTGGTCACTCCATCGAAGACGCGAAGAAGCTTAAGGCCGAAACATTCGATATCAAGCACCCCATCGAGGTTGCCGAGGAAGAAGCCGCTAAGCCCAAGGATGAACCCTCTACTGATTCTGGTCTCAACTTCAAGGATGACCCAGTCAAATACATCCGCAGCAAAGTCGATCAATTCATCCTCATGGCAAAAGATAATCCAGTTGAGGCTGTCAAGGCCGTTCCTGAAGTTGCCGGTGGTTTGGCCGCTCTCCTCATCACGTTGATCCTCGTTGTCTTCGGCGCTATTGGTCTTAGCAGCCCTGCACCCGCTCCGGCTAAGAAGGACGCTGGAAAGGGAAAAGAGAAGGCCAAGGAAAAGGCTGCGGAAGCTGTGAGTACCGGAGCTGAAAACGTTAAGGCCGGTGCCACGAAACGATCAAAGTCTAGTGAGTGAATCAAGCGCGAAAAGGCGACGCTGCGCGTTCATATATAGCAGCGGATTTGAAAATACTTCCCGGGAAAAAAAGTGCATGGCTGGCCTCATCTTGGGGAACAACTTTACGTAGGTATTATACGATCGAGGATGGAAGTATGGCGCATGTGCCAATTGGTATTATAATCGAGAAAGGCTTTTCCTTTGCATGGTTCGTGGGGAGGTCTTAGCTCGGGCCATTTGACAAATTGCCTTATGGGAACTTGTATGACTATCATGGAGTCGAAATTACGGTGCAGAGTAATAGTTTTAACCTTTTTTTTTTTCTCTTATTTTTTGCTTCAATCTGATAGCGATTTTCCCATTTCTCTCGAAGCGTACCCCTGGAGGTTGGAATTTGTATGTCCTTTACAGACTATTACAAGTTGCCGTTTCGGCCTTGCGACCTTGCTTTGGTGTCTTCTGTATTAAATACATTCATAATTTCTAATATAAACCAGACAGCACCTACAGAGTATAGAGTACGTTACTTTTCTCTAAGATCAGGAGGAGGTCTACGTGATTTTGGTTGGATAGAGGCAAACTTGTATGTTGATCTTTTTTTCTTTATCAATGCCCCTTGTCAAGTAGGGCGGGGAGGGGGATTGGGGTTAAACCATGACCTAGGTGACTGGGTAAGACGGGCATTAAGAGACAACTGAATCTCTGGTACTCTGTAATTGATGATATTTTAATTTTTAAAAGTCCCCATTTTTTCTTCAAATAGAAAGACATGCAGTAAGTACGGAGTATGTATTGTACATACAGTGGTGGGGTTCACTCAACTTAAAGAGGTATTCCAAAATTTCATGGGCGCGCTTGTCTAGGGCACAAAAAGCACTGGCATACTGAAACATCATCAAAGCACAAAAAAAAAACTCCACTTAAAAAAAAAAGAGTAAAAAACGAGAAAAAACCATCAAATTAGACCCATCACTAGCTAAAGCATTGCCAGCTTATTGGTGTGTCGGCATAACCACGCTTGCTTTTGTGTTAATTGCATCCTCACTTCTCCACAAGCTGGTCACAGTCTTAAGCTGGGTGTAGAAGTTCAATCCGGGCTTTCCGTAGAAGGTGTTGGCACCGCCACCGGCGATACTCTTCTTGTTTCCGGTGAAAGAGAACATTGGGAGAGGAACTGGGATTGGACTGTAAGGGGAAAAAAAAGGCAGCGTCGTTAGCCTGAGGATTGCATTTTTCAAAACTCTGGGAATGGATGGTGACTTACACATTGATTCCGAGCTGGCCGGCCTCAAGCTCGTGCTGGAAGCGGGTGGCAGTGGGACCCGAGCGGGTGAAGACAGCAGCACCATTTCCATACTCGTTGGCATTGATGAGAGCAATAGCCTCGTCAACGGTGTCGACCTCAAGGCAGACGAGAACGGGGCCAAAGATCTCTTCGCGGTAGCATGTCATGTGTGGCTTGACGCCGGTGATGATGGTTGGGCCGACCTAAAAGACAATAACTATTAGCCAATCTGGGGAAATCCACGCGAAAACAGAGGATCGAGGAACGTTGCAGTAGGATAATACATACCCAATTGCCATTGGGATACTTGGCAGGCTTGTAGCCGCGTCCATCGAGCAGGATCTTAGCGCCTTCCTTCTCGGCACTGGCGATGATTTCTTCAATGCGCTGCTTGCTCGCAGGGGTGATGACTGGGCCGAGATCGGCACCCTCCTCGAATCCACCGTTCACATTGAGGGCCTTAGCGCGCTCAGCAATCTCTGGCAGCCATTCCTTGGTTTCTCCGACCATGACGAGAGTAGAGAGGGCCATGCAGCGCTGGCCGGCAGCACCGAACGCAGCCCCAACGATGGCGTTGAGAGCATGGTTCTTGTTGCAGTCGGGAAGCACGGCGGCATGGTTCTTAGCACCCAAGTTAGCCTGGACACGCTTTCCGTTGGCGGAACCGCGGGTGTAGATGTATTCTCCAGCGCGGTTGCTGCCGACGAAGCTGATGGCCTTGATGGCGGGCTCATCAAGGATGAAGTCGACGGCCTTGGCAGCACCGTGGATGACGTTGATGACACCATCGGGGAAGCCAGCCTCCTTGGCTAACTCGACGAGGATCATTGCAGCACCGGGATCACGCTCAGAGGGCTTCAAGATCAGGGTGTTTCCGGTCATGGTGGCAATTGGAATGCACCAGAGAGGAATCATAGCAGGGAAGTCTGCGACGAACAAGGTTAGATGCGATGTCCGATCTCGTACATATACAAAACGGCGTAGAGAGGGGGCCTGTCACTTACTGAAGGGGCAGATGGCAGCCACAACACCCAATGGCTCACGGTAAGTTCTCGTTTCCATATCCTTGGCGACCTCGAGCAGCTCGCCGGTCATCTGCGTTGTGATTCCACAGGCAGTCTCCGCGACCTGCAGTCCACGAAGAACGTCACCTTTGGCATCAGCGAAGGTCTTGCCCTGCTCCAAAGTGATGCTGGCGGCCAAGCGGTCCCAGTTGGCGCGGATCAAGTTGACATATTTGAACATGATCTGCTGTCTGGCCATGATGCTGGTGGTTCTCCAGGCGGGGAAAGCCTTCTGGGCGCTCTCGACGGCGGCCTTCATCTCCTCGCTCGTGCTCTGGGGAACACGGGTGACGAGATTGTTGGTGGCGGGATCGTGTAGATCGATCCATTGGGTGGCTTTTGATGGGACAAACTTGTTGTCGATGAAATTGCAGGTGTCGATCGGGGAGGCGATCCTCTCGTGGGTGGTGGGATACTCAGTGGCCGTAGAGGCAGCAGAGGTAGTGGCGGCCGGCATCAGCTGCTGAGCCGTGGCATGTAGTCTGCGAGCGGCAGCCATTGGTCTGAGAGCTTGAGAAGAAGAGGTGGTGCGAGATGAGAGGTAAGAAAGAGAGCTGCGGGGAGAGCTAAGAGTGCGAGAAGAGAGGGTGGGGATGGTGCGGGAGACGGCTCGACGCGCGGCCATGGTGATGCAGAGTGGCAGCAAAAGGAAGCACAGGAGCACAACAGCAAGCTGAGATGGAAGATGAGGAGATTGCTACCTGATAGCTTGCAGGCGATGAGGAGAAGAGAGGGGAGAGAGAGAGAAGTCTGCAGCAGGCGAAAATAAAGCCAGCTGTTGCTCCAGGCGATGCTTCTCTTATCGTGCGCAGGGCAGCTGGCCGTCTAGTGGCGGGTTCGCGTTCTTCCTCGGATAAGCGGTTTGAGGCGGCTTAGCTGAGCAATCAGAGCGCGGCTTGGCGTCTGCCGCTCGGCCGGTTCGCGCTGTGGGGAAGCCCTTGGGGAATCGATGCTTTCCCCGCTCTTCCCCCTGCCCGGCCGCTGTCGGCGACTTTCCCCCCTTTCTGCCGGCGAGAGTGCAGCAGTTAGAGGGCCTGTTGGGAGGCCGTCGGTCCGGGCACAGGTTCTCCAGCCAGCTTGAAGTGTGCTTTTTTCGGCGTGAAGGAATATTATTCTTATCTCGACCACGGAGGTCCCTCCATTTTTTTTATTTTTTATTTTTTTTTTCCCCTCTATTCTCCAGATACACCTCCCAACCTTCCACGACAGACAGGCCGATGCCTTATCGTGAGCGGGAGATGATCAGACAAGAGCTACAGAGTACAATGGGGCGATAGAACCTCCAGCTATATACGGAGTACACTGCTGTTTCTCTCTCCAATGGCATCAAAAGGGCGATGCCTACAGCAGAAATTCGGTTGGGGCTGATTTTTGAAAAACCTCCATGGTGGCGATCGTCAAATGGAGTCCCCATCGGAGTCCCTGTGGTGTCGGGAACGGGCCACCGAAGCTGCGAAAAACGGAACTCATAATGGGTGGTGGTTGCGCAACTGGACGTGCTGCTTGAACTCACTCTTTGGATGCGTTCGTCGCAAATGAAATGATCATCCACCAACAGTGTGAGCTATTAACAACATATTAGCAACTATTGCGTGTATGAACAGCCGGGCCCGCCCAAGTGGACAGCTAGCGAAATGTTGGCCAAAGAGCATTGTGATGCCTTTCCGCTCTTTCTGCTGCACAATCTCGAATCACACGGCACTGGCTGGGAGAAGACATAAGATATTAAAATAATGACTCAAGTCTGTAGTCGTTGACAATTGTATATTTTATTGAAACTGCCCAAGCCACTGGAGAGTATGTGAACAAGCAAAGAAAAGTTGTTTATATTGTTTATACTCTAAAAGAAAATATGTCTTTCATCAGACAGCTAACCGAAAAAAGAAAAACCGGTACCAGTTCCTCTATCGCCTAGTATATGCGGCGCATTGGGGTAGATGCAGAAGATGTAATCCAAGAGGATAGTTAGCTTAAAACAAAATTCCCACATGGAAAAGTGGGGAAGGGCATTTGTCGCCGGCGGGGATATTTCCGGTGGAAGAAACCCAATTTGAATCATGTAAGGGACGATCCAAAAAATCCAGGTAGTTATATAAAGGAAGGGCCTGCTTATGCCTCGCGGCCAAGGAAGTCGTAGACCAATCTGGCCTTGATGACCTTGCCCTTCTTCTCAGCCACGACGCGGCGAGTATATTTTCTCACGCCGTTGATGTTTTCGAAACCCCAAATCTGTCATTAGAAGGAATACCAGGTTAGAAGAACGACAGGCTCAAAAGTGCAATCTTGGGGAAAAAAAAAAAAAAAAAAAGGATTGTGTTGCGGCAGCCTACCTGCTCTGCGGTCCAGCCATCGTTCACGCTCTCCACCCAGCTGTGCACCCAGTAGTCCTCTCCCTCACCGGCCACGAATCCTTCAGTCGCGGATCCATCCGCCAGGATCTCTCCACTCAAGAACCGGGCGACGGCCTCTTGATCCTTTTCGTTTCCAGCCTTTGTCTGCACTTCGACGGCTGGGCGAATCTTGCCGTCTGCGCCGGCAGCACCTCGCACGAAGCGGGACCGGCCCTTGACGGTGCCGAAGATGTGGTCGGAGTGTTCGTTCTCGTCCCAGTTGAGGGTGCGGTGCTCGGTGGTGCCGGAAATGCCACCGGTGAGAGTCTGGGCGATATCGATGTGGACAGTACCGTCATCGTCCTTGTACTCCTTGACATGAAGGGTAATGGTCGCGATACCGATGGCCTTGCGGGTCAACCAGGAGATCCCTTGCTGTGGAAATAGTGTTAGGTATTTTTTTAATTCCTTCTTATTTTTGTGCTGTTTTTGTTTCCGGATTTCCAAGGGTTTTGCACCTGGGTGGAAGGGCAGGCTTACGAGTGATAGAATTGGATCAGCATCATTTGAGACGGTTTTGTCCTGGGAGCCGTTAGAAATCCCGAAGAAAGAGCTGGTTGCAACGGCTGGGTATATAAAAGGAACTAGCAAGCCAATCAACCAGAATACAGCCATGGGCCTACCATGCAAAAGCGACCATTGAGGTCCTGGATGGTGATTTCAGCGGGAGCGGCCATTTTCAGTATCTTTTTGGTGGGGTGGGAACTACGTAAGAGGGTGAACGCTGGAGGGGTATGTGAATATCGAGGACACGACAGGAAACAAACACTCTATTAAGTCTGACGGTGAGAGGAGAGAGGGAAAACGGAGAGAATAACTGGAAAGGAGACACGGTTGATGGATGTCGCCCTTTTAATATACACGATTCCCAAAACGCGATGGACGAAGCTGTGGGGTTGGTCCTTGAGATCAACGTGAGCCTCGGAGTGACCGTTGGCGATGCCTGCAATCATGTGGGTGAATTTATTTATGCTGCAAAACGGCGCCAAGATGCAGCCCACCACAAGCACATGCTTTTTGATTTGGGACCACGGCGACCATCGTCGGATGGATACATCGAGCTATCTTTCGCTGGCCTTTTTGGTTGGTAGTGCGCAAATTTTCATCGTCAGGAGGCGGCCAGGGATCCATGGAACAAGGCTGCAAGAGGATCAATGGCTTCTGGGTCCAACAACGAGGAAGAACCGTTCGGTTCCTGAGCGATGTCTCGCTATCAAAACTTGTAGAAGATTTATCTCCCCGGAATCAGAGGAGGGCTCGGCAGGTGGCTTAGCTGTCTTTAAGATCAATTGGCGAGTTCCAGACTGTTGATGTAGCTTTGTATGTACGTCTTCGACCAGCCTTCAGTCCGGGAATTGACTTTCACTGCCCTCTTCCTTGATGTTTGACGATAGCATGTCTGTAGAGCAATCTTGATGCCAGATGGTGCTATCTGCTAGGTGGGCTTTCAAAAGTAAAAGTTCTTAGATTCCAAACTCTCGTCGGATGGACGGGTTGTTGCAGGCGAAGGTACAGCCAGGGCCAGGGTCAAGACCACTGTGGCCGACTTCACAACGTAGATTCTTGAATGGTCGGTGGCTCTCACTTTAGCTTAGCACCCTTATCTGGCGGAGTCTGCTGGATTGGGCAAAGCTGCCTTGTTGTTCGAGACAATACGGGCCTTGGCCTCCGCATTTAATCTCCAATAGACGCCGTATCTGGCTATTCTGGTATCCATCCTCACGCGATCCATCAACTGCCGCAGTGTGCTTTGAAGCCCTACGAAGTCCCTCGCCAGCTAACTCGCTCGCTCCCTCACTCTTCCTGTCAGAACGGTACAAATTACGGCCATCCACTAGCCTAATTTACAAGTCACACCTAGTTGATTACGGTAAATGACTTGTATCACTTGCTGACTAATGCATGTTTACTCCCACGTGAGGGTTGCGGCGAGTCCGCTTTCGAATGACGGGCGATAGAAACGAGCGCAGCCAGTGCATCGCTGAGAGTTCGTAAAACAGGACAGTTAGCGATGGCCTTTAACAAGAAGTATGCCGGTCTTCCTGACCTTGTGAGACTGCCTTTGTTGGATCCCATTTGAGAGGAGAAGACTGACGTGCACCACTCCCCAAGGACCTCGCGCCGGACATCTATGAAACCCCCGAGCTCACCGATGCTTCCACGCTCCCCGTGAGATATATTCCTCTCTAAAAAGGAAGATTTCACAACGTTCATAAACTGACAAATAATTGTCTCTAGACTGCTACCGTTCGATCATCCTCACCTTTCCAGGAAGAGACATCTACCCCAGGAATTGACCGGCAACGCTTGCAACCCGATCATGCCCGCTCACAATTCGAGCCCGTGAAGGTGGATGCAAGAGATGTAGATTTCTCAGATAGTGTTGCATCTAAGAGGAAATCATATCGGACTATTAAACGCTCAAGGCGGACACGGGATGATGGAACAGAAATCTTGGCAGATATTAGCGACGATGAAGAGGAATCATTGGAGGGGAAACTGGCAAGATTACGCAGAGAAGCAGAGGAATTGAAGGATGAGCTTTCCAACCGGAAGACACAACGGAGTGAACAAACGGACGAATCGGAGATTCAAGTTACAGAAGACGGCATTCTGGAACTGACCCGGTCTCTGGATAAACTATACGCATCCTCCAAGGGGGAACAGCAAACGTCATTCTCCTCAGAGGCGGCATTGATGAGGAGACTGTCTACCACAATCCAGTTTCCCGGACCTGAAAGTCAACTAAAAGAGGCTGAATCCTCCGTCTCTCAACCGGCCAGAATACCCTCCACACTTTTGTCAAACGCCGCATCTTTCGACGCTAGACTCCGACTACTCGAGGCCGCCCTCGGACTATCCCAAACGCCCGTCCCATTATCCCCCGACGATCCATCTGAATCTGACCTTCAGCCAATTCTGCCGACCCTAACCCATCTCTCCTCCCAGCTCTCCACCCTCACGAGCACTTTAACCGGATCTCCATCCAACGGCCCTGCAGCCATCCCCACCACCCTCACAACGCCTCACCTCGAAGCCCTAACCACTCGAATCCGCAAACTCACCGCCGATGCCGAAGCGCTCACTGCAGCCCGCCGACGCGCTACAGAGGCCGCCCGCGCCGTCCTAGCGGCACGCATCGCGGCAGCAACGACCGACGAACCGCCCGAAGTGCCCGCTGCAGCTGCACAGGCCACCCCGACCGAAACAGAGGCTGCGGCCAGTGAGCAGGCAGCGAAGATACAAGCTCTTTATACCACTTTGCCGACAATAACATCGCTGCATCCACTACTACCCAGTGTTCTAGAGAGATTGCGCTCGTTGCGGGCGATTCATGCTGGTGCGGCACAGGCTAGTGAGGATTTGGACACCTTGGAGCAGAGTCAGGTGGAAATGAGGAAGGAGATTGAGCAGTGGAGAGAAGGGTTAAAGGCTATGGAAGAGAGGGTGAAAGAAAGCGAAGCGGCGATGAAAAGCAATGTGGAAGTTATGAGCCCGTGGATTAGAGACCTGGAGAGGAGGTTGGACGTTATGGGAAAATAGTCCTAGTCAGAACTCTTACTTTCTCCATTACCAGATCGGAGGACATATAGCTTCAATTTTTTTTTTTGACTTGTTAAATAGCTACCTTTGCGCATGTTAATACCCCTTTCTGCGGTTTAATACATCCAAATGATGATATGCAATTGTTTAAATCGAGTTTTACGCCTCAATGCCTAAAATACACCGGAATCTATATATAGATATATATCGACCAAGTCCAAACCCGCTACTATCGCTACCAGGCTCTACATACTTGAATATCTAACCTGCTTCATGATCTTAATTTTTGGCACCATCTTAATTTCCGCCCACCACCCACGCGTAAGATGGCCTCTTGCATTCCGCTGAATCCACTCCCATACACTCACACCAGCATCTCCAAATACCTTCTTCAGAATTACCATCTCTACCCGCCCCAATCTTTCCCCTTGTCCAGGCTTCAATAATCTAATCCCACCAAACCCTTTAACCTCTTCCAAAACCACCCATTTCCCTCTGCCCTTAATTTGACCGGGGTCCTCAACCAATGCATAATCCAGTCTATCCCAAAAGATAGCGGATCCCTTCACGCTTTCATCTTCCGTCTTATCGTACTTCCAGCGCGTCGCTCCAGAACGCAGTGTCGGGGCATTTCCATCCGGTGAACCGGGGAGGACGAGCAATGGACTTTTGGGTGGTGGTTTTTCGAGGAAGTGAGTTACCCCCGTTTGACACGCTAGTGTGTCAAGATGCACTGCTATCACTGGCTTCGAGCCGTGGGCTTGGTCGTGCAGCTTGTTAAGTGCGAGAGCGCCTGGATAGTTGGCCATGGAGACGGGGAGGAGGATAAATGTGGAAATCGAAAAGGCAGCGAGAGTGGAAAGAATGAGAGAGATAGAACCAAAACGGTAGAGCAGAGATTTGGTACGGTGAGTCCAGATATATGATGCTCCGAGAGCGGCTGCCGTGGTAAGGGGCGGAATGGTGTATATGATAAATCGCCATTCTTTGTGGGGCTGGAGGCTGTACAGGGCGATGTATGCAAGGGATGGTGTGAGGAGTGAGAGGGCAGCACGCTGCCTGGCTGGAACGATACATGATAGGGGAATTGAGATAAGGTAGGTTAAGGGGTTGAGAAGCAACCGAGGAATGGCGCTGGTAAAGTAGAAATGCCATGGATGGACTCCCCAGTCAGATGCCTTCCCGGAGACCACGTTATATAAGAACGCTGAGAGTTCGGGCCAGAGAGGAAATTTTTGCCAGAAGAAGGAATCAATGGGAATCGAAACGAGCAATGCAATTAAAGCGCCAGATAAACCAGCGGGAATAATTTCATAGCGGATGCTTATGTTTCCTTGCAACCAGTGATAAATAGTGATGGTGCTCAAAAGCAAGGCTATCTCTGAGCGGAAAACGATACCCGCTACAGTAAGGAGATAGAGACAAAGCCGATACCTTCTGCTAGAGCTCCCAGGAGTTGCATCCGTATCAGGAAGAAGGAACCGCAAAGCCAGAGTAGCTGCGTAAGGCCGCTGTTAACCCCATGCAAAGGCAATATGATCGGATAGAAAGAGCTCACTGATGCCAAATGCAAACATATTCGGAAGAGTCCGAGATGCATAGTATATCACATGAAATTGACTGGCTTGGAAAAAGATGTACCACATGCCAGTTTCTTTGCCGAAGGCTTTTTTGACTGCCCGGGCGTAAGATACCAACGAAAGGGCGTTGAATGTACCCAGGATTGCTCTCACTTTGTCAAATCAGCAACAGTTCCTTGAACAGAATCGCAAAGATGTATTCCCAGTGAATATTAGGGTCTCACACCTAGGATTTGAATCTGGAGCCCGGCCCTTAACCATATCAACGGTCGCGCAACTCCAGCGAGTAGTAGAGCTCCCACGAACGTCCGCGGTACAGCACCCGGGAATGTGAAGTGATCATAGTTTTCGCGGAACTCGTTAGCGATATTCTTTGATGGAATTCCATATCTTAGAATGTCGTGGGCAGCCTGGATGTTGAATGACTCCTCCACCTTGGTGTATGGTGATAGGACGAGGTGGAGGTAGATGAGGAAGGGGATAGAGACGAGCAGCAGGAGCTCTGCGGCAGTGTCAGCGCAAGTTATCAGAAGAAAGCATTTATACATTCTACTCACCAATGAGCCTAACCATTATTCATGTCTTGCTGCCCATTCGCGGGACACCCTTCGTTGCGGTCGTTTGATCGGAGCTCTACTCCGGGCGTTGTTCTCTCGTGGCCAGGACAAGCTCTCCACTCTCCAGCAGCTCACCTCCTCCGTCTTCCACTCTGTCCTATCCCCGGCCTAACCACGACCAGCGCAAATCCACACCCATAATTCACCAAGAGCGCCAAAGCTCGATTTACGTTTCCAAATGTATTTTCGATAGATTTGCGCATACAGATCAAGAAAAACCAAAATGTTCTTCTTCGTATTTGGCAAGCTTCTTTACGGTATTGTTCAACAGCTCCGGGCCATACGCCAACTATTCCCACACGCAGAGCTAACCAAATATCCCTCTCTAGTCGTCGTCCTAATTATCAACGCTATCGCCGTCCTCTCCGAAGACCGGTTCCTTGCCAGAAGTATATCAACTCCATCCCTTGTTTCTCCTTAGCCGTCTTCCACCTTTGCGCTCCGCTTCCAGCAGCCCACTCGCAAAATCCATATAACTGCAGAACAAGAAACTGACAGATTTCTCTTCGCAACCCATAGTCGGCTGGGGTCGTACTCAATCCGACCCAGGCTTCGGCGCCACGCACGATGACTCCAGCATCAAAGCCAAGTCCGTGAATCTGATCGCCAGTGTTCGAACGGTTATGAGAAGTACGTGTCACCGTCTTTTGCCAATCTATTGCTTTCGCTGTTTTATCGTCCATGCGTTACACACCTCCGTGTAGCCCTTCTACGAGGAAGGAGGTAACACGTGGAAGAGATATCTTAAAAAGCATTCAGAGCTAACTCGTTTTCAACCGCATCAGTTCCCCTGATCGCTATTAACACCGTGATAATTCTATACGAGATTATATTGGGGTAAAAGAGAACCTTTCTCTTTTATTTTCCCGGGATGATTTATTTGGGCCACAACTCTTCAATACCATAGAATATGAACTGGGTTCTTTTCTCTTCTTTTATCTTTTTCGCAGTTGTTTCAGCTTTTGGCATGAAAGCTGCCTTGGGCGTTAATGTCAAGCTTGTCTATGGGGCATTACATGACGGCGTTGATTCCATGGTGGCATTGACATTATGTATAGATAACAACTCTTGATGTATGGGAGCACCGGGCTTTGAATGCCGGAAGGGGGTGTGCACAGAGGGGTGGAATATATCAGAAACAAGAACTTGGTAACCAAAGTGGGATCTCTCCAGACAGTCTAACAACATGTTGTTGCTGCACACAAAGGCTTCTAAGTTCTTCTTGTAACTGATGCAATTATATTTAATTATCATAGAATGCATCAGACATGCCTCATCCTCATTTAGCCAAGACAAAAGCTACACCCAAAGAGTGCGCCACATATCCAAAGCTATATTACCACCTAGCCTCAGTATAGGGTAAACAGCTGCAAATATATTCAAAGAAGTAGAAGAAGAAAAGAAGAAATAGCTCGAGCTTAAAAGGAGAATTTTGATAGAAACCAAGATCAAAAAAAAAAAAAAAAAAGAAAAGAAAAGGCTCGAGACAGCGATGTAATTAAGATTATACACCAGGCATTTTCCCGATCCAAACCCATGTCAGGGGGTTAGAGAATATCGCCAGAAGAAGCGCATACAGACATGCATCGACAAAGGGGTTGGACAGGCCCAAGAGTCGGCACAATGAAAATAGGAGACAAATAGAGGCTGTATTCACATCATACACAATTCATGCGCTCCTAGATGCTCTTTTTCCACATTAATTTTTTGTTTTCCTTCCGATAAACAAATAGGAGATAAATCGGGTAGCCCAGCAGTCAATACATTGCAAGAATATAAAATTGAAGAAAATGGAAGAGGTGTTTTCCATATGCACACCGGGACTCCGAATTAAACACACCAAGGAAAAAGCAAATAGCCATCGCGATTCCTCTTGTTCTTCTTTTTGCCAGAAGAAGAGTGAGAAACTCAGGCTGAGAAAAAAAACATAAAGTGGATCTATATACAAGTCACAAACCCAGTAGCGGAGGTGTAAGCATGAACAAGTGAGTTAGTAAGGTTCTAACAGATTTATTTCTCGCCCACATGAAGGAAAATGATAAGAAATGATGGCCATGGCAGTCGAAAGGGGAAAAAAAAAAAAAAAAAAAAAAAAAAAAAAAAAAAAAAAAAAAAAAAAAAAGAAAAAAGGAAAAAAACAGCAAATGTATAATTTAGAATACATTGAAGGATCTTTTTCGTATATTGAAACGCGTCTTTTTCGGGGTAGCCGGCGTCTGAGGCGTTTCCCGAGAGTCTGGCGTGTCGCTTGTTGGGATAGGCGGCAAAGCCTCAACATGAGAGGCCAGAGGTTGTTGTTCCTGGAGGGACACAGCGGTAGCATTTGCAGAGTCGGCCTTGTCATCGTCGGTCGACTCATTGGATGGAGGCACTCGTGATGACACGTCGGTGGCCGATTCTGGCAAGCTATTGGGAGGGGGCAGTGGCGGAAGATCCGGGACGTCGTTCTCCTTTGCCCTAAGAAAAAGCTTTGACTGGCTCGCACTCCTGTTTCTGAGCTTAATTTTGTTAAGGCCAAAGAATCCGCTCTCCTTGTCGCCTTTAACGCCGTTACGGCGATCCTCTTCGGCCTTTGTGATTTTACTTTCCTCCATTGCAGCTTTGATATAGGCCTGTTCCCGCTTCTCGTCTTGCTTTCTCTGAAATTCTTGTCGTTTAGCCTTTTGTTTATCAAGTTTCGCTTGCTCCTTTTCTGCTGCCTTTCGATCTCTTTCCTCCTTCACTTGTTCTTTGTCATTTTTTGTCCGCTGCCGTTTTATATGTAAGTCCACCTTGGGAATGAGAGATGAAAGAGAGGGTCTTGATAGCCCATTAGATGGGGGCGAAGAGCTCGGCTCTTCAGAGCTGCGGGGTAGTTGCGAGGGAGCAGTGGGCGTCGGCTTGATAGGTGAGAGATGGGCGCTATCCAGGGTTGGTACTGCATCCGTAGCAGTCTGACTTCGGTCAAGCTTCATGGGACGAACGGGATGACCGTTCGGTTTCACCAACGGAGCAACACCATCTTTTGTTTCCGGAGTATCTCGAGCACTAGCTGCGTTCTCCTTTGCTAATTCCTGCTGCATCGCTTCGTCGGTCGTTTCTTGATAGAAAAGTATGTACGCAGAAGTTAGGGTAGGACGATCTCCAAAGAAATTTTGAACGAAACTCTTGTCGACAGGCTCTACCATCTCGTCGTCGAAGAGAAGCCAGCCTCTATCCTCGGTTTTAATAATAGCAACATAATGTCCGTGGTATGGCCCACCGCCGATATGGACCACTACGGCATAGAGTTCGTAGAGACGATCTGGGTCCTCGGCATCATCGGTGGTGTTGAACAAACGTAGATAATAAGGATAAGTCACCCTATGAAATAGCTTTTGCAGTCGGTCTAGATCTTCAGAATATTTAAACCTCTTAAGATGGAGTGCTAAAATTTTGGGCAAGCGTTTAATCTTCATTCTTCTCTCCGCCTCTTGTAGGCCGCCACAGTTGTCGCAGTGGAACTTATTGCGTTCACAAAGGACTTCCTCTTCGGAAAATTTTCGTAGACATGCAGTCACCGAGGAGTGCTCTTCGAGATCGACTGATAAATCCAAAAACACTTCGTCTCGTTGCGAAACCGTTTCGCACGTGAGGCATTGAGTTTCTGAGGTTAGCGTACCTTCAAACAACTGATGGACCCATCGAGTGTTTCGCGATGATTTTACGCCATTGGATGGGAGAGTTGAAACAGAGCCGTCGGTGGCCGTTTCTTCGGATGTTCCCTCGGATGTTTCCTCGCTGTTATCCGATTGCTCGTCGGCATCCGACAGCAGGACGGCGTCGTCCTCAACATTGGATACAACTTGGTTGAGCAGCAAGTTAAGGAATTCGTGGGCATCCTGGTGCATGGTCGTTCTGAACATTTCATGTTCTCGCCGCAGGATCTCCAGAAAATGATAAGGACGAATCACGCCGACTCGTTCGGGGCTGGCAATGACGGCTTCAAACAGATCCTTTAGAGAGGTGAAAAGTGACTCTTTCATCCCATAACTCGCAGAATTGTCCGTCGTCTCCAGCAATGGCAACGTGTGTAAAGCCACCTTCTTCTTGTATTCCGCTGAATTCTTGTCCTCGGGCTTCTGTACTTGGAGAGGCGAATTACTAGGCTTTCCAGGGGTAGTAGGCGGTGGTTTTGGCTTAAGGAGCTCGTCAAGGGGGACGCTTGGGTCGGGATACCGTAGATTATTTCTAAGAGCATTCTGAAGGACGTCTGGGGGTGAGCGTCGAGGGTAATTGATGACGGACTCTCGAAAAGGAACGGAATAATAAAGACATTGGAGGATAGAATTACAGTAGCTAATGAGATAGGGGGTCAGTGACTGAATTGGATTAGCAAGCCCGGGAGTAAAGACAGGGGACAAACCAAGTGTTGCCGAATTGCGCCTGCCCACCGTTAGCACCGTCGACCTCTGGCAGCGGAAGCGATGGAAGTCTTACGTTCTCCATGCCAAAAAACTTATCGCTCCCATCATCCCGCACGGGCCCGGCGTCCAGCAGCATTTTCTGCAGAGGCGTTAAAGGAGGAGGCACAGGATCCCTTTTGGCGGGTGCTGAAGACTGGGAGCCATTCCCGGACGCCTAGTGCGTGCGTTAGAATCGGATATGCAGTCAACACAAAGGGTGAGTGTAATTCTAGACGATTGGGCAAGAGGTGTGTAACACCTCTCTGCACAGGGATCAAAAGGGAAGATGAATCAGGTAACTCACAGAGTTGCCTCGGAATTTTCCCAGCAGGATAGCCATTTTGAATCAGCGGAATACTCTCCAATCACTCAAATCACGGGTCGCCGCGCTGCGGCGGACCTCGACCCGCCTGTCAAGGCAGCAACGGAGAGGGCTGTTTTTTATATATGGCTCGAATATGAAGACGCAGGCCTTTAGGCGGTGCTCGAGGTTAGGTAGCAGTCAGGAAAGTGAGACGATCGTGAAGGAGCCAGCGAAAGCGGAATAAACGGGCGTCGAGAGGCACTGTCGGGGCTGATACGGGACGGGTTACAGGTGATAACGAAGTGCTTATCGCGCAACCGCAAGTTCGACTCCACTGGCCACGGAGGGAAGATCAAATCGTGCCTTGGAGTTTCGTCGCACAGGTCAGGGAGTAATAGGCTGGCGGAATGGGTGTTAAGAAAACGGCGGAGGGAGATTGTCGCCAAGGTGGAGAGATCGAGGGAAAAAGGGAGCGTGCACGGCTAAAGCAGGCAAGGATGGAGGAGTAGGAATCTGGCGAGGGTCGCAACCCAGCGTCGCGCTTTTTTCGTAACGGGGGCCAGTATGGAGATTCAGTTCGGGATCTTTTTTGGTTGGAGGGATGTTTGTCTTTTAGGTTAATTTTTAGTGGCAGATTGGAACTCCCCCAAGTAAGTTACCTACTCTGGAGTTACTCTGTGCTTGGATGGCGGTTCAGACGGTACCAGGCCGAGATGCGATGAGAAAAAAGGTTCCGGCGGGATAATTGTCCTGAATCAGGCGGAGAGCCACGGCTAGATCTACGGCCGCAAAGGTTTAGGACAACGCGATAATATGATGGCGTTTTCTTTTCTTTTCCTTTTTTTTTTCAAGTTATTTCGAGAGCATAGCATGCAAGCATCCTCCCTGGCTGGGTCACTCTAGTTACTAGTTAGCAGTTACGGGATTTACGGATGCTTGGGGATTTGGTAGATGGTTTAACTACTCCATGGTTACAACATAATATTCACGGAATGTCGCTGTCGTGTTTTTGTTGGATCAAGCGTCGCTCTTCTCCCTGAATGGCGCAGCATCAGCCAAGAACGGGAATGTAGCTCATTGGGCGTCGAGCATCCCTAAAAAAGCAATTCATTTCTCGGCAGCGATGGAAGCCGGGAGAAGGCCTTGAGACATCGTGTTTGGAGTTCAAGGACCTTCTCCCGTCCGCCGCACTGAACCCGGCCCTCTCAGGCGCACTCGCGCTAAGGGCTTAGATAATTCGGTACGGAGTAACTAACTAATCGGGGCTACTTACGCCTAGCGAGAAACCGGGCGCCGGGGCTTTGTGGGTTCCTTGGTGAAGGCAACGCCGCTCGTAGGTTCTGGCCTCAACCACGTAAGGGCGATGGAGGGACAAACCTGAGGATCTTGAAAGACAAGAGGGCTTTCCTCTTACCTTCAGCATCTTAAGCACTACAGGATCCAGGTCAGGTGGCTTCCTCCGATTTCGTGTTGCCGGTTGCACCGATACTCTCTTGAGGGCATGGGAGGGAGTTAACTAATTCATTTTCCCGTGATTAAATAAGTAAGCGGCTTTAAGTCCATTAACTAGCGAGAGTGCACTTAACGGAGTATCCTGTACATCTGGTTGTTGACCGCCCCATCCACAGAAAATCGCCGGCTCTCCCCACACCCTCCTTGGCCACGCGACAACCCAGCAGTTCACCTGGCCGGATTTCCTTGTCACACTTACATATTGAGCTGGGCGGTAGCATGCTAGCCAAGGGGGTTGGACGAAATTGCAATGAGTGTGACACTGTGTTGAGCACACTCCTTGCGGATAGGCCGGGATAGCCCTCCCACGGGCCAGTGCGTCCTCATCGACAGTTGCCGTCAAGTTAATAGCTACCCTTTCCGATATGAACGGTTAAATCAACAAGCTCGACAGCCACAGTCCCGCTTGTTACCGTGGAAGCCAAATGTAGAGAAGCCCTAGGAGCCGTCTTCGGTTTATCCGTTCCATCTGTCTGCCTCCGAAAAACGAAACACTCGAGAGAGAGCAGGTGTCATAGATACAGAAGGAGGAAAAAGTATCCTGTAGACAAGCTTTCAGGCCACGCTTATTTTATCTCTTACTCCGGAAAAGCACGGATACTGCTTAAGTTCCCAACATAATCAGGCCCTTCTGGAGTTATAGTGCAGTAGTTAAGAAACGTCCCATAATTGTACCTGCTAAGCAATGACGATGCCATGGGTATGACAGCCTGCTTAAGCTCTACAGATTCGCGGGGATAAACCTTAGAAGCATCTTAGCATGGTGCCTTGTTAAAGACTTCCTAGGACGGAGAATTGTTCCCCGCATTAACCAGCCCGATAATGGAGGGGAGTATATAATGCATACGGAGTATCCGTATGGAGGACATATAAAGTAATATACCTAGAGTGCCATATTTGACTCGTTCGGCTTCGAATGGGTCGGACGTTGGCCGCGAGCATGTACAACTGCGTATGTACATGACATTTTCGGCATCCACATTAAACACCAGATATGCTGCGTCGCACGGGAGGCGCGGGAAATATGAGGCCGCCTCGCTTCGTTTGGTTGAACCCGGCTAGTCCCAGATGCGTCCCGGCTAAACATACTGCGCATCCCAACAACGGTGCTCTCGGGTGAAAGCTGACGGGCATCACCAAAAATATGGAGCATCCATCGGCTTTGCTGGGACCAGAATGGAGCCAGCCGTCAAGCCCCACACTCGCTGAGGTTTCCCCACCCCTGCTTTCAAACCCTGTGCTGTGGCTTGGGATTGGGACGATTGCCTCTGGAGACAGATACGGCCGCCCCCATAGTTAGTTATGCAGCCTAGCGCCCCTCGCCGCTTTTCCAGCCTATTACCAGCCCTTGCACATTCGCAAGATCATCTGTATTTTTCGCCCTTCACCTCCATCACTCCAACCACTCACCTGGCCTCACCTGGCCTCACCTGGCCTCACCTGAGCTCTTTCTGATGTCCTATGTCCTATCTCCTACATCCAGCTCCCCAGGTCTTTTGCCCCGAATAATTCTTCTTCGACAAGTCTACTTTACATCCGGCCGTTTGCCGCTCCAGGTGCGGTGCGGTGCAGCAGCACACAGTTCACACCACTTCCACTCCCGTTAGCGGCCCTTTTGTGCCATGTGTCCTGAGGCTTCCTCACTTTGCCCTCTGGCTCTCGCCAAGGTTCTTGGTTGAAACCGGACTCTTGCCTTAATCTTTGTTTAGTTAACCATGTGTTCTCAAGCTTCTATATTTATCGGACTTGCCCTTCAATTTGGGTTCTCCCTCGCATGAAGCAAATCAGCATAGCATCAAGGTGTTCTCGTGTGTTTGAAGTTGATCCTCAGTGGCTTGTGTGAGCAATTTTCCATAGTCTTTCCTTGTATGGGGAAACCCCACGCTTGTTTCTCATGATTCTCTTTGAAGGGCCATTTAACTATCCCCTCGTCCGTCCCTGTTGTGCAAATTAGCGTGGTTTCATTAGCCTATGGTTCTTCAACGAGCGATACTGCTGGTAGGGTTGCGGGGGACATAGCAAGGACAGAATCTGCCCTGGTACATGGGAGTCCACCTGCACCACTGGAGGAAAGGATAGCTGAGAGATTTGTCACTTCAATGACAGCAAACCCTGAAGCAGCCCAACAGCTGAGCAGCAGTGGACGTTCTGCGCGGGATAAAATGGGGGAACGGCCATGAGAGCAACAGAAAATCATACAGGATCATGTTTATTGTTCATCCACTCACCTTTCTAGTATGGTCTACCGCTCTTTTCACTAGTAAAAACACCAACAAGCTCTTGGAGATACTGTGTATGGTTATCCAGCTTTGACTGTACGAATGAAGTCATTCCTGGTGTCCAGAATGGGGATACTCCTGCGCAGAGTACATTGCCAGACACCTCATCGAACTGTGCTTGAAGATGCCTCCGGAAGAGGTTGAACAGACCCTTCGGGGACTGCAGAGCATTCAAATACCAATATCGACCGTCTTCTAGAGCCGTCCTCATGGTTGCCCCCCGGGAGTAGAAATTCCCATCCTGATGTAGCACTGTACTCCTCTCTTCTTGCTCGAATATCTCCACAAACTTGCTGTATTGAGCCTTGAAACGAGTATACTCATCCCCGTGCAGACGATCAACTGTCTTTCCAGTTAACCAAAACGGCGGCAGAAGGGCATCCAACGGGAGAGAACATGCCCATTCAAGATCAATGACATATTTGATGTTCCAGTCCTTGTCCACCAGGATGTTGCTATCATGCATGTCGGTTAACTGCATGATGAAGGGACCATCACGAAGGTGCCGATTGGTGAATTGATGGAGCAGTGCCCTCATAAGCACAAGGTCAGTCGCCTGTCCACGTGCATCGATCTCGGATGTTGTAGCGTTTCCCTGGTACCGCAGACGGTTATCATGACCAGCAAGCAAATCAAGATAGAAACTATCAGCACTCGTGTAGGTCCTGCTCCGTGGAATATCACTCGGAATTGACCAGTTCTCTAACTGGTGAAGATGGCAGAGCATGGGGCGATTGGTCAGAGTGATCTGACCCCTCTTATCAATGGTCCAGGAGCCGATTCGAGGTTGTGAGACTCTAGCCATGGAAATCATAATTTGTGACATGCCTCGATAAAAGTTCTCGACCTGCATAACCGTGTGTGGCTTGGAGAATTTGGTAGACAGCATTTGCAGATCATCATTCTCAATCCAATCCATCAAAAGATAGCCATGATCCAGGATCTCTCTTCTTTTGCATGGAACATATCCACTAGCATGAGAACCCGAGCCGTAGTACAAACGACGGGCGAAGCTCCAGATGAAAGACTTGATCCTCTGCCAGAATGGAACAGATCTGGGTTCACTGAACTATACTGTCGCTATCAGTCAATGGTATCCTTGATAGAATGGAGGAGCATATTTAGACTGACAGTAAGGCCACCAGGTAGTCCAAACCCTCGTAGTGCTGGGATTGGCACATCCGGGCAGTTTTCACCAATCCAGATATATGTTGCAGCCTCAGACCGCACCTTCTCCTCAACGTTCCCTGGGAATGGTTCCTCACCAAGCTTATATGGTAGAGGCACGCGAAATCCTAACTTGGATGGTAGCGGTCTTCCAGCATCATCGGATCGAGCACTGTCGATGCATATGGGAATGCACATGTTAAAGGTTCCATGTGGTCATACAAGTTCTGTTCCATTGAACAGTTCCGGCACTCGTACCGAGCTAGGATCTGTCAACCCACAATGGAAGGCTACTAGCTGCTGGATCTCCTCCCGTCGGCGGTAAAATTGACCATAGAATTTGCTTCTTTTCTGGGCGTATTGTAGCACCACCCGCATGTCCTCCTCCTCTGCTTGTGCGGCCGAGAGTGTGATGAGTTGATTAAGAAGGGCTTTTCTTGGCTTGGTTGTGTTTGAGCTGGCAGGTTTGTCGCAGTGAGTTGCCTCACCGGTATGGAAATCGGGTGTATCCATTATGGTTACAGTGTCTACTGATAGACGAGGAAGCGATTGGTATTCGTAGCGGAGGGACGCATTAATACCTTATGCCTAAGTATTCAGCCGACTAACCGTGGTTAAGGGAAGCGACAGAAAGGTGAATCACAGCAGGGATTTGCTGGTAGTTAGTTACCCACCACTGAATCGATCATCTGTCCCAGATACGTGGAACAAACAGGGGGTATGCCTGTCGAAAATTAGCATCACCGCCACATTGATCGACGGGCAACAGCTGTTGGCATCACCTGCACAGTTATCTACACACTCTTCGTTCATAATCCACATGATATGTGTATATCACAAGCTGGAAAAAAAAAAAAAAAAAAGGCTTGAGTGGTAACAAGCATGGCTACAGAGTACAGGGTACCTCCTGTTTAGTTATGCATTCTTTTTGAAATCCATCTATATTTTGGTTCGCAAGCCACTTTTTGGTACCCATCTGAAATGCTCTTTAATGCTTTGCTTCAGGTCCAAGGGTCGTTCTATGGAATAAAGCTGAACTTTTAGATTGTTATTACTATGAGCTGGCTTGACAAACACAAATTTCCCTATTTGCAAAATTTCGCAGAGAATTCTCTGTGGGAACTAAATCCTCAAGGCATGCCTTTTGCTTGAGCTTCTATGAAGCAGGAGTTGTTCTTATTTGTGCCATTTTTCTTCCAAAGTGATGCATCGAAAATTAACAAGCAAATAAAATTGATTTGCTATGGACTGCCCTATCATGAAAGCATCCTTGATCCGAATGAAAAGGCAATCATGATAGCGAACTGGATACCGCTATATTTATTCAAACCCCATCCCTAACTGCTATACATTTCTTTCATACTCTCCGGCCCAGTCACAGCCCAATAACCATACAGTGAACTGGACTTTCAATATATAGGTGGCGATCATGTTGCAAACAATTTACTATACTGGCTGGGAGGGCTTTGTCCATGCCCGCAGTTGTCACTGCGATCCCAAGCGATGGAGGCATCACCTCATTTGTTAACTATATAATTGCCTCCTGCTCCCTCCCAAATACCATACAATCTTCTATCACCCGCGTCCAGCAAGTCGCAAACAACCACTCGAATCAACATCTAAATACGAAAAACAATCGAAGGGAGGCCAAAATTCGCCCTGCAACGTAACTGCTTCACAGACCGGTTCCAAAAAAACGTGGGCCTGATTGCTCCATAGTATATATACCAGCAGACATCGCCATATACAGCTTTCTCAGCAGCCATGTCAAGCTTTCCACGTCGCCCAGCACCAGTCGCACCAGGACATCGGCGATCCCGTGGTGGTGATATCGAAATGGCACCGATCAACCTGGGCGGCCCATCGAGAGGTGAAGTGGGCTACCGAGCCGCACGCTTTGGAACACAAGGCAGAGACGATGAGTGGGTATGGCTCGGAAACAGTTCTGCGTGCATAGGAATGATTGTCTTAGTCGTGGTTGTGGTCGTGGCGGTCGTTCTTGGAGCCCTGATGGGGACGGGCAAGATCAAATCAGGAGGGAAAGAGTGGTAGTGCACCGGCCACGAAGGTCATGATTCATGGACTATGAGGAGCAGTTCAAAATAGGTGAGCTTTGATGCATCCAGTATTGGAGGCTTTTGACGCAATAATTGCTCTACGGCCGTGTGGCTCAATTCTTATATATATACACGTCGCGGTCGCTGGTGGAAAGCGGTGTCGTAGATAGACAACAATCTATTCGGGTTCATTTTCCCTGGACAGGTAAAAGAACAAACCATGGCTGGGTGGCTATATTCTGTCCACATTTGCAAGGATTGGTATCTTATATTTTGGATTGTTGCTGTGTTTTATAGCTTTTTCAGTGGTGATAAAATAGCTGAGGATTCACCGAGTTGGCAGGCCCTTCAATGGACACCGGATCATCTATTCTTCCGAGAAAAATGCTGGTGACTCAAAGAGTAGGTTCATACATTGAGGGTAGTAATAGAAAGGTAGCTGTAAGAGAGTGAATTCGCGATTTTCCCTTTTTCACCTCTCTCAACAAATGCTTTTTGGATGAAGGCCCTGATCTCGAGACTTCCGTGGCCTCGAGGAACCACACCGGTGCCCAATCCGTTGCGAAATTTTATCCCCGCAGCCACCACGACCACTCCGGCCGCCTCGCTCGCGTCTGTCCCTCCCTCCAACCACCCCACTTTCCGACCTCGCAACCAATTTCTTTCGCCGTCCTACCACACCAAAAGCGCCGACGACAAAATGCCGAAAGATAAAGTGACATTCAACCTCAAGACCCCCAAGGGCACGAAGGACTGGGCTGGTCCTGATGCCCTCCTCCGCGACCGCATTTTCTCTACCATCACCAACGTCTTCAAGCGTCACGGCGGCACCGCGCTGGACACCCCCGTCTTCGAGCTGCGCGAGATACTGGCGGGCAAGTATGGCGAGGACTCGAAGTTGATCTATGACCTACAGGATCAGGGCGGGGAGCTGTGCTCTCTTCGGTACGATCTGACGGTTCCCTTCGCGCGATGGCTGGCGATGAATCCGGACGTGCGCAGTATAAAACGATACCATATCGCCAAGGTGTATCGGCGTGACCAACCCGCGATGACCAAGGGCCGTATGAGAGAGTTTTATCAGTGCGATTTTGACATTGCAGGCGCGAATTTTGATGCTATGGTTCCTGATGCGGAGATTTTGCGGATCATATCGGAGGTGTTCGAGGACTTGGGATGGAAAGGGAACTACCTGATTAAGATCAATCATCGCAAGATTCTTGACGGAGTGTTCGAGGTTTGTGGCGTGCCGAAAGAGAAGATAAGGACTATCTCCAGCGCGGTGGACAAATTGGATAAGCTCCCCTGGGCCGATGTGCGCAAGGAAATGGTTGATGAGAAGGGACTGGATCCGGCAGTGGCTGACAAGATTGAGACATATGTTGTTAGAAAAGGAGGCAGAGAGCTACTAGACTCGTTGAAGTCTGACGAAATGCTCGTGGGGAATTCGTCTGCGAAGACTGGGCTAGAGGAGATGGGGCTACTCATGGATTATCTCCAAGCCTTTAACATTTTGGACAAGATATCATTCGATATGAGTCTGGCACGAGGGCTGGATTATTATACTGGTGTCATTTATGAAGTTGTCACAGAAGGATCTGCTCCTGCTACCACATCTTCGGCGCCAGAAGCGCAAAAAATACAACGCTCAGGGAAAAGAGAAAAGACCAAGGTAGATGCTGACGAAGATCGATCGAATGATCCATCTGTAGGCGTTGGTAGCGTTGCAGCAGGAGGTCGTTACGACGAGTTAGTCGGCATGTTCTCGAGCAAGGCTCAAATACCCTGTGTTGGCATTTCATTCGGTGTTGACCGAATATTCTCCATCACAAAGGCTCGTATGGAGCGTGAAAAGAGTGAGGCTCTCAGAAGCAGTGAGGTGGACGTTTACGTTATGGCTTTCGGAGGAAAAGGATTCACTGGCTTGTTAAAGGAGAGAATGGATATTTGCAGGATGCTATGGGACGCTGGCATTAAGGTAAGAAGATCATTAAGAAAACCCTTTTCTTACTTTGGACATACTTTGGCTTACCAGATTTTCTACAGGCCGAGTTCTCCTACAAAGTCAAGCCAAAGCTTCCTCAACAATTCAAAGCTGCTGAATCTGGCAGCGTTCCCTTCGCTGTCATTCTTGGCGAAGACGAGCTTGCAGCTGGCGAGGGCCGAATCAAAGAGATGGGTCTGCCGGAGGGCCATCCGGAGAAAGATGGCGTACTTGTTAAAATAGCGGCGCTTCCGACGGAAGTCAAGACCAGGCTCGAAAGAAGGAACGCCAAAGTGAATGGGGATATTAATGAAGAGGCTGTAGTGAAGCAGGTGGAAGGTTTGGAAGTTTCATGAAAAGGGAATGCTGCAAAACAATGCATCTCTTTGAACTATCTGGGCATCTAGCGTTTATTGTCCGGGAGATGTTGGAGCAGGAACACATTACAAGTGGGTTTATTTTTATATTTTTATTTTTTTTTTAAGGATAGACTTACGGATAATCCGTGGCTTCAATTCTAATGTTTCGGGGCTTTCGTCATGGTCCACAGAGGGAAGTTTATGCTTTAAAACTGATATGCAATCCTTGGAGTATAGACTAGAGCAAGATAGCGGTGCTATTGCACTTTTGATCCAATGCTCTCTGATCGGCCAGCGATCACTCTAAGACCAGAAAAGACTTCCAATCACAGCAACTCTGTTGTAGTGCTTCTGTCCCAGTAGTAGGTATCAGAATCAAGGTTGATGATGTATTCAATCACTTAAGACAATCTATGAACACGTTGATGAATGAAGCATGTTCATGCCCAACAATACGGCCGTAGATACAGCGTAAGAAATTTTTTTGATTTTGCAATGTTTGTGCCAAATAGGCTAGGTAATATAATACATATATCGAAGAAGATACATGGAATGTACATACTAACCACACACATACAAGCGTACCTCAGGCGCCAGATGCCAGTTTCATCAAGAAGTCCTTCACGAGAGGTATTCGGTTCACCGTATCCAGGCCGAATCCCCTGGCCCACGCCACGGGTCCGTTCCCAGGAACATTATACAGCTTATGAAGAAAATCGCACCCAGCGCCGATCTTCGCATTGGGAATCCATCGGTCTGCAGCATACCGCTCCAGACTTAGCAGGTCACCGATATCCATGCCGTGTTGCATGGAATATTCAATCGTGCTATGCAGAGAAGCAACATCGGCAATGCCTAGGTTCAGCCCCAGTCCACCGAGAGGATGAATAACGTGTGCAGCGTCTCCGACGAGGGCGATTCGTGGTGAGATATATGTGGATGCGTGGCGGTGTCGGAGTGGGAATGAAGCGATGGTTCGCGGATGAACACCACCCACCATAGGAGGAGCAAAAGATGCAGTTGGGGTGTGGTTTAGGCGCCAGGATAGTTCTTCGCCGTGTTGATTTGATGTATCTGACGATGAGGACTTAAGTGTGAGCATGTATTTCAAGTCCGTCATCGACAGCCGGAACGCAGCGTTCACCATTGACGTGAACGCCTCTGGAGTGAGAGATTTTAGGTATGCCGCATTTTGAATCGTGGTTGACCAGACCAGCGTAGCGAAGTCACCAGGAAGCGGGAGCAGAGCAATTGGACCACCAATACCGGGGAGAAATCGCTGATAGGCTGTAACTGGTCTTGGAGCAGAAGAATCGGAAGCGGATAGCTCCAGAGTAGCCACAACACCGTGCCGATTGTAGTCCCAACCATCCGTAGATATACCGGCGAACGATCGAACAGGGCTATTAATACCGTCCGCCCCAACCAACAACCGTGCAGCAATCTTCGGCAGCTCAGCCTGTTTCTCATTCGCGGAAGTTGGCGAGAGCGAAAGCACCGGCCACGCGGACAGATCAGGGCCATCTGCATGATCCACCCCGTTCTCAATCGAAGCAACAGTCGTCGATGAAAAGATAGACAAGCCCTCCCCACCCAGCGACTCAATCCGCGAAAGTAAACCCCTAACCAAGTTTGCATTTTCCGTCATCGTCGCAATCGTCTGAGAAGCACCGCCCGGAAGCAAATTCGACGACCAATCGAACGAGATCCGCGACCCGGTCACTCCGTCCCACACCTCCATCTCCTGGTACGGCTGTACGCGGGAGGTGTCGACATGCTCCCACGCTCCGATATTCTGAAGAAAGGACACCGACGAAGGCGTCAAACTACTCACGCGGTTGGAGAACTGACCAGAACCGAGCTTCCAATCTTTTGCTTTGCTGACATCTTGGCTTTCGACGAGTGCGACTTTGAGCTTCGAGGTGAGAGGGGAGCATCCTGGTTGTTTTTAAGTTATTCGGTTAGCTATATACATATCCCAACACGATTTAATAGGAAAAGCAATTGGACGGCATCATGCGGTCTTACTCAAAGCTGCTAAGAGGGCGAGCCCGGCCGGCCCGCCTCCAACGCAGACGATGTCATAGATTTCCGGGACTTGGGGTGTAGTAGAAGTAGAGGCAAACCTCTTCTTCTGGAGAAGGCCTCGTCGACAGGACGAGCAAACATACGAAGAGAGGTTTGGACGTAGAAGCAGCCTCATGGTGGAGTTGGTGCGTAGTAGATTGAAGTGAATGTTGGTTTGTCCAGAAGCTTTTCCATTTAACTATCAAACCACTCCACTTTCAGGCGGGCCGGAGCTCAGGTTTGAAAAGCATACCAATGGAGCCAACGTTGTGGCCGTCGGGCAATTCATCAGAACGAAACAGATAGTGATATCCAAAGGGCCATTCATAGTAGCATTTAAATTTCAAGAAATTTATTGTCATTATCATCCTCATTGCAGATGACTACCAGTCAGAACAGAGAAACAAGCTGCCCATGCGCAGAAATAAACTCCACAGCTCAATTTGTGAATCATACAAAATAATAAGCGACTCCATTATCATCTTCAGCTACATCAAGCTCATGACACTTCGTTCATCGGTCTTCGGCTTTCCTCGCCATTATCCTCGCCATCTTCCATCTCGACAATGAACCTTTCCCAAGTCGCAAGCACTCCTTGATAAAACTCTACATGCTGCTGTGCCATCGCGCCCAGAGTATCCCGGAACTCGATGGCTTTGATGCGCTCGAAATCAGCGATCTCTCGAACAACTTCCTCGTCAAACATCTCAGATGTCGTTTTCGAGCTTTCAACTTCACGAGTCAACTCATCGATGCGAAGCTCTAACTTGCGTACACGTTCTCGACGGGATTGCTCATGGTCGACACCTCTCATGTCTTCCATCTTTGAACGGATGAAGGAGGCGGGATTGCTTGTCAGGGGATTGGTCGCATAATATGATGAGGGGTTATTAGCCAAGTTATCACGGTCTGACACAGCCTTGTTGCGATAGTCAACGAGGGCTTCGAAATCAAGTTGTTTTTGTTCTCGGGTCTTAAGCAGCGTCTTCAATGAGATAATATATGCTTCCATGTCGCGAAGGCTTCCAAGATAATTCTGATCGGTATGGTCCTTCAAGGACTTGATTCCTCGTGCGGTCTCTTCGATGGAGGCAGCGAATATTTGCAACGGAACTTCAATATCGGGTTCTAACGGTACAAGCTTGCGGAACTGCATCGCAAGCTCACTGTAATCGACTTCTAAATCACTCTCCCGTCTAGCCACTCTAGCAACCACCTTTTCAACATGGTTTAAATCTTCATCGAGCTTGTCCGCTTTCTCTTTAACTTCGATGAATCTCTTATCGGGCTTATGAACTTTGGTGAATGCATTGACAAACGTGTCTGCGAAATTATCAAAGATTCCCGTGGGCCCACCGTCCGATCCACTGGTAGAAGCTCGCGATGGCCGCATCCTCATGTGCGCATTCCAGTCTGGCGATTCAAGGAAGACGACGAAAACAGGTGCGCGGCGGAGGACGGGGTGTAATGTAAGTCTTTTGATAAAGCGATGCAGGGACCAAGCTCGCCGATGCGTAAAATCGGGACCAAATCTATCCCCGCGAACATATTCCATCTTGTGTTTGTCTGGCAGAGGAGGTACAGCACATGCTGGATATTCCCGGTAGAGTGTCTTGTAGAGGTAGTAGAAGTCTGTGAAGCGTCGGCGGACGGTGAAATCAGGTTGTTGGAAGGATTTAAAATCGGTCTACTCCAAAAGGTCGTCACAGATAGATAGTGTTAGAAACTTTGCACTCATCTACTGGGAAAACGGAGGTTCAGAGGCATGGGGAGGACTAACATGGGTAGTAATGAGGTAGGAGATAAAAGCGTCTTTTGTGCCATCATTCTCTTTTAATGGCGAGCTCACTGTGCAATCTAGGATTCCATCAAGGCCTGCGAGTTCTTCAATACCTTCATGTGCGAGTTGAGGCTGCTCGTCGGCCGCCGAGCTCATCCGCCGCTTGCCGTTGACATCATGGGTAGATGGTTCGGTGTCTTCGGTATCAGTGTGTATGGCCGCAGGTCCGGAAGCTTCACTCTCTGTGTCATTCCTCCATGACACAGCATCGAAATCATTATGATCCATTGCACAATTGTTGACTCTCCTGCTCTCCCCTCTGTGACAAAGCAGCCGCAGAAGCAATCTATGGAGGATGCGGGCAACTTGCAATAAGACTTGGCGGTCACAACTTGTGAAGAATCAACCAAGAGCAGCTCAGTATAGCAAAGGCCTCAGGCAGAAACAACAGTTCTCAGAATGGATTCTCTTCATCGGGCGGTAATATGGCAATCCCAAGAGAAAATGAGAGTAGGTGAGGCGCCAGGGCAAGCTGTCAAGGTTGATGACCTAATGCGGGAATTCACGTGGTGTCGGTCGGAGTGCGTCACTTTGGCTGAAAAAAAACCCCCACAGAAGCAATTCATCCCAGGGATTACAGAGACCAAGGTAAACATTTTCCAGCAATCTATTATGTCCCATCTCCTTGAACACTTTGACCTTGATGAGAATATAATTGCTATGTTCTCTATTGGACCTAAGTTTCTGGCTATGAATTCCCCGTGTGGATAACTGCAGACACAATTTTTAAGGCCTTATTTGCCGCCCACGCAGCCAGAAAGTTGGGGGACCAGGTAGCAGAGTATATGTTCAGGTTTTATCCCATGTTCTCCGTGCCACGCCTAGGTTCGATGAGCTGCCTTGTACCTGATGAACGACACACTGCAGAAAGCTGAGTTGTGGCCATAGACAGTGTGTGAATGAGCAATAGAACTTTGCTTTTTTGCTTCTGCTGTCCTTCCAACGTTTTTGCTTGGTGCTACCAGGTAGAGGGGGCTACCGATATATCGATTTACCGCGAAGCCGCATCGAAAAGAGATTGATTAAAAGGTATTAAATATTGCGCTCATAAAACATCAATTCCCCTAAATACCCCGTCCTGTCCATCATCATTCCTCCAAAATGACGCTTTCCGCGAATCGACAAACAGTTATCGTGACGTTGCGGGAGATAATAAAAGTAAAAGTGGGTACTCCGTACTCCGTAGTCGAAACTGAATTCGTCAAATACTCCGTACTGCTGGAGTAAGGCTAAATATCCTTTTCCGACTTTTCTCCTTTTTTTTTTACCTTTTCAAAAAATTGAACTCCAACATTCAAATGAAACCGATGGAGAAACAAAACAAGACCGCTCCAATCGGCAGGACACAATGCAAAAAAAAAAAAAAAAAAAGCGAGAACCAATCAAGCAAGCTGCAGCTTCACGTCCGGACTGGCCACCCTGACCTTCAGGCAGATTACATCGCGGCCCAGCCTGGTCCTCAGCAGGGCGAGTGTTGCGGCTAGATTATCTCTGTCCAACGACGAGCTGGGCGGGAATGTCAGGCCGGTGCCAGAGCTCCGATCCCATTCAACGTACAGACCGTCGAAGGCATATCCGTCGGCAATTTCGGGTGCTCTGGTGTAGACCTCCTTTTGGATCTGGTTGAGGAGGCTGGGATATGTAGCGTTTGAGTCGAGGAGGATTGGTGTTGAGCTGAGGGCATTGATGCGGAGCATGATGGGGATTGGTTGGTTGGAGGGTTCGACGGAGCGTTCTATTCTGGCCATTTTGGGTATGGTGTTTGTTGGTGTATACGGAGGTGTTTGCGGGGAGATGTGCGAGGAGGATTGGTGGAGAGATTTGTTGTTGCTGTCTCTTGCCACGGATAATCGAGGATTATGGAGGACTGTTATATTGGAATAGGTAGGTAGAAAAGTGCGGTCAAACTATGAGCTGGATTCAAAGGGATGAGAGTGACTGCGGTTTTGTTTGTATGTGCATATGTATATGTACAACGTTAGCGAGAAATGATGCTTGTGATTTCAAACACGTCGACGGCCGATCCCACCGCCTCTATATATACACTTTCGACAGCTTGCCGTCCAGATCGAGTACAGAGTCAACAAACCCAAAAAGCGAGTGAGAGACGCAGAGGACCCGCCGCAGAAGCAGTCCCATGATCCCATCGTTCAATGCCGGCCAACTCTGTCGCAATTCCTCCTACGTAACAGCAACCCCGGGCTCAACCCCACCGTGGACCCGCCGCCAGAAAGGAAAAAAAATCGACCCAGCGGTTTCACAATAATCCAGCACCGTCATTTGCCCAGTCACCCCGAGTCCAGTTGGAACGGGCTCCCTTGGCAAGTTACTGCAGAACCGATGCATGTTAGTTAAACCGAGTTTGGATATTGTTTGCTGCCATAGTTTAGGGGAGGGACCTTCCAGAAGTCAATCTCAATCATCATCAGGCCACAAGCAGCGAACTTTCCTCCAGCCTTCGACCGTTACTCTTCAATTTCCCCTCAGCTCAGCTCATATTCGACCAAGTGCATTTACGGACGACATCTTTTCCTCCCATGACAATCATAAGCACGCATATATGTACAATATATGTATAGATCATCTTCCGTCCTGCTTGAAGAATCTAAAACCATCCTTCATCCCCTACCGCCTGTTATGCTTATGCGGCAAATCGAGCATGACTCACTCAGTTACTAACTCGGCATAGAGCTTCTCATCGCGATGTCCAGCATTTTCTACGGAGTACTCCACTATTGAATGGTTTTACCCGGTATTCGACAAAGTCTTAAAGAGGCAAAATCTCATACCTTAATATCGGTTTAGTTCAAAGCCTTGTGCCATAGCAATGATGTTTGCACCTTTGGCGCTGTATATTGTCTGCTTCTCTATTTCTTAGGCCACGAAGAAATGTCAAATTATGCTGACCGTGCTCCGCATTCAGGGTCAGTTAGGAAATACATCGCTGATCGTCAAGTTGCCGAGCTGCAACTGCTCTGGTGGAAATACTGCTGCTATGGCACGTAGCCTGATATACCCAAGCATCGCTGATTATTGCACCTTGTTTTATTATTATTATTATCATTATTATAATATTTTCTTGTTTTGTATGGTAAAGGTTTAAGCACTCGACCTGCTGCTCAGAGTGATTTATACCGGGTTACCTCAATGCTCTGTGCACTATGCTTAGGCCTTAATAGGGTGGGTGGGCTGCGGACTGGGATTGAGGGTCAGGGCTAGGGAGGTTAAGTGCTCTGGGGAGAAGAGTGGTTAAGGGTGATGGGCGGTGGCTGGGGTGGGCCAATTTCTTTGCTGCAAACTCAGGGCTTAGGCTACGGCTCTTCCAGACAAAACAGGGCGTAATGGTCTGCCATACCAGCGCAGTGGCAGACAAATACATATACAGATGCTGAGATTTCAAACCCAGGGCGTAAGTACTAGCCTATGTAAGAATTTGGTTTCCACATTCCCCATCATCATCATCATCATCATCCTCTGGACTGGACTTTGGACTCAGTATACCCCGTACCCCATACTCCGTACTTTATTTTTTTTATGGGCCGTTTCTTCTGCACCTTCGTTGAATCCTCACGTGTGCTGCCGTAAATAGCATCACCTGCGCTTACCCTCGGTCGAGTGGCGGGGCCACAGTTCACCGGGAGGCGCAAACGATGTGGCGCGAACGGCCTGGATTCGCCCAGGGCATGCTGCTGGACCAGTGAGAGACGAGCTTGAGGTCGCACAAGGAGCGGTGGAAGAACATGCTGCCGACATCCGGGTGTCCAGGCGGTGGGGGGGCAAAGGAGGGTTTTGCCCACCTGATTTGCCACGCGGTCATGTGCGAGGGGCTGCCAACTTTCGAAGCCTTGGAAGAGGCGTGCCTGGGAGTCAGGCAGTCTGGGATTCCAGGACTCTCAGGTGGCCGCTTGTCTGGCCACCGTCTGGCCCACGTCGGCGGGAGAGTAGGCCAGTCATGTGCTTGTTGAGCGTTGAGGGAGCCGTTTTCCCCCTTTCTTTGAGCTATTTTTTTTTTTTTTCTAGCTGCGAGTGTAGCTACGGACGAAGTATGTAGTGCATGTATGTCTATGGAGCACAGCACAAATTGCATGGAGTGGTCTATGTAGTTATTGAATCAAACACCCAGCAAACTTGCACTGCTTTCTTGCACGCCCAAGTGAAAAAATAAAAAAAAAAGATCTATACAGTGGAACTATTAATATTCTCGCAAGAGGACGTGTGGTTGGAAGAGACACTATTCAAACCAACAAGCGGTACCAAAGGAGGGAAAAAAAAAAAAGGAAAATCTCGCAGACAGAAAGCTACATGGAACAAAAAGACAGCAAAAGTGGTATCCTAACGCCGAATCGCGAACGCGCACCTTATTCTCCACCTCCCCTCGGCTTCTCACTCCACTTGGGAGCATCATCGTCGTGCTCTCGTCCCCTTGCAGCGTCATCCCCATTGCCATCGTCATCTTCTCCATCATCGTCGTCGTAGTATGGCTTCTCGCCATCCTCACTATCGCTGAAAATCTCCTCGTCGCTCTCCCCAGCGAATGCATCGTACAATTCCCCTCCACGACGCCGTCTCTGCGGCTGCTTCTTGCCCATCGGCACTCCGGCCCCTGCTCCGTTCAGAGGATATCCTTCTTCATCCTCAGCTACCATCTCAAATTCGTAGTCGTCATGAGGATTGTTCCGGCGACGCTTCTGTCGCTGGATAAGGAAGTAGACTCCCAGCGTAACGCAGAAGATGAAAATCAGAGCGATGGAGCCGTAGATCCAGATTTGCGTCCGTTTCGAGACGCCAAACGTGGGGAACGGCGACGGTAGGAAATTGTCGGCATGCGCGGAGCTGCTCGGTGTGGCAGCCGCTGCTCCTGGGCTGGACGAAGCTGTGCCTGTTGGCGACAGCGCGGTTGTTGGGCTGCTAGGCTTAGCGTTGATGGGCCGGTCGATGTGATTGGTCGGTTTCTCCGTCGCTGTGGGTTTGGTTGTCCCGGTGGCAGATAGAGTGGTCGTCTCGATCTGTGACGCAGGCTCGCTGGTGTCGTGCTCGTGGTCATGGACATCCGGCAAGGGATGAAGCTCCTGGATCTTGCCGTCAATGGCTTCGCCCCACAGTGAGAGCTGCCAGTCGAGGAATCGTCCAGAATATTCGTTGACTTCGGTATCTTTGACAATGACTGTCCATTTTCCTTTGCCGGTTTCACCCCTACAAGAGATATCATATCAGCGTCGACTCAATTTCGCATGTCCCGGAAAAGGTCTTCGAGCTTACCAGTGAGCAACAGACATGAATGTCCAGTCGACATATCCTTTCTTTTCAAAATCTCCGCTCCTTGTCGTGCTGAGGTAACTGATGACACCACTTGGGCTCTTGAGCTCGACGCTCAAGTCGCCGCGACGCGTGTGATTGACATTCATAGTCACCGTCACATGTTCAACACGCTCCAGGTTGTTCTTTTTCAACAACTCCTCTGTAATCTCAAACGAGCTCGCCAGTCCCTTGGAGCCTTGAGGAATGTCATGGTGGACCTTTAGCCAGGGAGAGTGCAACCAAGCCTGCGGCTTGACCAGTTCCCAATTCTTTGCTAATTGGACCAGGGAATATGCGTCAACCTTTCCATATCCGAAATCGTGACTAAACTTTTTCCCAATTGCAGTGGTCTGCCACCCAGGTTCTTCGAGGTTGACGGGGATTGCGGTTTCGACAATTAGATACTGGATATCTCTCCAGGTAAGGTCCGGGCGCACGTCGAGAGCGAGAGCTACAACTCCGACCACAAGAGGTCCGGCAGCCGAGGTACCACCGTGTCTATTGGAGCACGTGTCCAATCCGACATCCGTCGTGGAAATGGCATCGGTGCCACCGCTGCTATACGTCACGACCAACTGGGCGGAACAGGACTCCGAGTAGTAAGGGTGTTTGTCTTCGCGGTCGATTGCTCCCACAGTTATACTGTAGATACTGTTGGTGTACCCGTCGAAGTTGCAGTTATCACCGCTGGCAGCACCGTTTCCTGCAGCGAACACGAATATTGATCCCTTACCGCCTCGTCCCTGCTGGATTCCATGGACCATCGCGCGACGAATGAGAAGACCAGGGGCATCCATGGTCGCACCGTTATCCACCGGTCCCCAGGAGCAGGAATAAATCTGGTTCTTTTGAAATCCATAGTTGATAGCCGCTGCTTCATCCTCATCCGTGACGGGCTTCGACAAGATCCGGATGCCCGCCACTTTTCCGTTATACGCTACGCCAACACCGCAAATATCGTTCTTCACGGCAGCAACTTCTCCAGCGCAGCGAGTGCCATGCTTGTCATCGACGAGGCGCGGCCTTGGCTCTTTTCCTTTATCGTTAAAATCATACGAGCCTTCTGCAAAGTAGTTATCCTTGAGATCGTGGCTGTACATGTCCAAGCCGTCGTCCACGATCGCGGTCACCGTTCCATTTCCGGTGATCCCTTCAAGCCACAGGCCCGTCACGTTTAAATCATGGCCAGGCTGCTCGGTGTTAAACAAGTGCCACTGGTCGACGAAGATCGGATCGCTGATCGATAGCTTGTCCGCGAGCTCTCGCTGTCTCGCTATCGCCGAGATTTCGCCCTGAGATTGCGGAAAACGCTTATATCTCTGCTTAGACGACGGCGGAGGAGGAGGAGGAGGAGGAGGAGGAGGAGGAGGAGGAGGAGGAGGTATGCGTTTGTGTAGCCGCTGTCTCGGTATCAGCTTCTCCGAGTAGAGGATGCCATTTAATTCATCGTCATCTTGACTTTTGTCTAGCTGTGTCCCTTCTAGTTCTAAGTATCTTCTTCTTCTTCTCCTTCGCTGTAAATCATCCAGTAAACTGTCTAGGTCCCCACCCTGGCCTTTCGGGAAAGAGAAAGTATGGTGGTCTTGTAACTCTCCTATGCGCCCTTCATGCCTGGCGCCTAGCAGCTGAGCAACTCGATTCGGGGATAACGAGGGACGGAGGTGGAGGGCAACGTAATCTCGAGCATCGTAATCGCGAGTGTAAAGACTGGCGGAGGAAAGGGAATAGAACACGGAAGCGAACGCAAAGACGCTTATTAACCTCATTGTTCAAAAGGAAATAGAATTTATGAGCGTTTAGCGACCACGTCGGTCGCTATCGACGTCGAGCAGGCCACCGGTTATTTGAAACGGAAGAGGTCACGCAAGTCCGGCTTGCCATGAACGAGAAAGACGAGGTGTTCGAGAGGCGATAAGGAGAGAAAAAGACAAAAAAGAAAATTTCCAATGACAAATGGCTTTCTTATTCGGCGCTTCTTGAAATCGAAAAGGTTTTTTTCTCCGGAATGTTAAATCTATTCGCCAACGGAGGCCAGGAACCAAATGTCCCGTGGAGAAGCCCGCGTGGTGGCAACGGGCAAACGTAAACTATTTTCAGTCGTGCAACGGTTTGCGAGGACCTTGCAAACTTGCAAGCTGTCCAAAGGGAAAAACGCAACACAAGACAACGTCGTCAATCAGCAACACATTAACAACAGAGAGCAACAATGTGAGCGTCGCATCTGCTGGGAAAGAAGCCACGAAGCGAGAAATCAATATTAACCTGATAAAAGCATTGGACTTCCTGCTCTCCTTAATTGCTTTGCCTGGGGATTCAAAACCGAGGGGGTTTTCTTAACATGTGGCTTTGAACAGGTGTGACCTTCACAGGACTGGTTATGGAGCAAGACTTTCGCCAAGCTCAGTTGAGGGACGAAATTTGGAGTACTGGTGACTGGAAGGATGCCGGCTGATGGTGTCTGCGCTAGGATATTTGCTTCCTTCGCGGATCAACCCATGCAGAATGGCGCAGTTAGGGTTCCGTTTCAATGTTTTATCGGCTTTCCTGCGAGCGCCAAAGACGCCCCCAGAAGCTGGCACTCGTGGACTACAGCGACATACGTGATTGAGCCTACGTATGTACTCCACACGTACATTTAAAAAAGAGTCTTCCGTTCGAGAAACGCAGTTGTGATGGCTTGCGTGGCTGAGATTCTCGACCATCTCGGAGCGGCCGGCTGAAGTTGCAAATGGTCAGCCTTTTAGGTTTTTGTCCGGGGTCAGAGTTTCTTTTGCTAAGGAAGGCCAATGTTAGAGTCGAAGTCGCTTGCGCATTCATCATCGGTTTCACATTGGAGACTGTCTGAGACCTTGTGGGAGTGTATTAAGAGGACACTGGTACTCCGTAGGTGCTGAAGCAACGAGGCGCCCTCAGCATTGCTCTTCGGAACCCCAGGCGTGCACATGCCAAACAAGCGTGGTTTGCTACTAAAGGGACGGGCCGTACAGGATGACGACTCTAGATATTAATGCTTGAAGGATCAAGTGCCGGATAACTCTACGGATAACTCTACGGGTATCAAGGGGTTTAGGGATGACAAACTCCGATCATACAAGCGGGTGAAGGTCTAGAAAAATATTAAATCGTCGAACTCAGCCACAGTTGATCCTGTCTACCACAAAACTCGACACACATCCGCCGGTTTTGGCTCACCCAAGCAATAGGACAAGCACAAACTGAGAGGGAGACAAGCTTTATTCTGCTCCGAGAACCGTTTGGGGCGATCAAGCTGCATCGGGAGGCACCTGTCTGGGGATGTCAATAGAGTCGAGCAGAGGAAACAGCCAGAGTTTCAACTCTTCGAGGGAGCATGACAACACCCGAAGCAGGGTATCAACCAGTGTCGTGAAGCCGTCCGGGGGAGTTAACTTTCTGTCTACTACGGAAGGGCGACGCCTCCCTTTTCTTTATCCCAGCGGTCGAGCAATAGCGATGAGTTTGACGAGGAGCAAGAATGGATCGACGTTTGTAGAGAGACGGCCCGGACCAGTCAACTATCACCGCACCACGCGAAAGCTTCCTATATCAGCTTCTCGAGTACTCCTCCGTAGCGGACTGTCATTTCTGCGGCACGTTGGAGAAACGGCCTTGGGTGACCACTGCTTCAGGGGAATTAATTCCTCCTAAGCTACTCCGTAGTTCCGAGTAACAAAGGGTCCTGGTATCTCAGAACCAGTGCCCAGTAAGCTTTTAAGGGGTGAAGATGCATTTTGGAAATATAGGACGTCATCTGGGAGCTGCCAGGGCGTGCCGTGCGGAGGGCTGCGAAGGTTTGGGTTGCGGGAAGTTGATCAAACCATGGGCCACAGTAGTTAAACCCTATCTTATATTTATTAAATTTTGGATGCTTGTGCTGGCAACGGTTTCTGCAAGCCCTCGCTCTTTGCGCTTCGGAAGAGAGCAGCAACCGTTTCGTAAAGATGCCAGCGGTGAAGACGGAGAACGAAAGTGATGGGATTGGGCACGATGCCGTGCAATTGGCTTTCGCGTGCCCAGCCACCCAACAAAGGGCACATGCACCTCGCCGTCAGCACCTCGACGGTCTGGAGTAAAGACAAACTTTTCTGCAGAACAGGTCATGCTTGAACTCCTGGTGCTTGAAGTCCTCAGGCACTGCCCTTTCTCTCTGAAAAGCGTCCCCTGGAGTGGTCGCTGAAGTTGCTCCCATACAAAGAACCTCTTATCGCTGCGAAAATCCTTATCGGGCGCGGTGACGCAAAGGCCCAATCGGAGCCAGACGACACACAGCTCGATCAACCGCTGCGACTTTCACTTGTCTCCGTGCACACCGCGCATGCAGTTGCTGGCTACTATCAGAATGTAAGGTAAATTTGCTGCATTCATCTTGACTCGTCCAGTGATCCTCTCTGACGGATCGATCTTGGGCTCAGCCACCTCCCATCCAGCGGGATTGATTCCAGCACGGAGTCCTGTTCGACAATCTACCAAAGGCAGCCGACGCTCACCCATTTCTTGAAACTTCACCGACACACGAAGTGGCTATACACATACACTATCTGACAGCCCTTGATATACCCGATTGACATTCTGTGAGAAAGCACAACGATGTCGTCGGCCCAGCGACGAGCAACAACTACGCGATCCAGATCCGCTTCGAACACGCAGATCCCTGCGAACGGGAAATTTTACACCAAATCTACCGAACCGCCATTCGATTCAGAGTATGACGACCAATGCGCCCTGCCATCGACTCATGAAGCTCCTATTATACGTGGAAACTCATTTCGGCGTTCACATGGCCCAGAACAGTCAACCCGTGTTGGAGTAGTTAGGTCTTTCGCGGAGCGTGCGAGGAATCTCCCACCTGAGCGCAGGCTTCCAGAGCCGCCTCGTTCAAGTCCAACGGAGCCTGTTCACGGTACTACGTCGATAGGGACTTCCCCCGCAAATCCAAATTCTAGATCGTCGTCGGTCCAAAATACAGCGAGCAGTATATACCAATCTCCTCCCGCTCCACGTTCTATACCGCAATCACAGCCTAGCGAACCGCCTTCCCCTGTGGCCCAATCAAACCCAGACGCCGTTCCAAAGAAAGATGATAAACGACGGCGTGATCGCGACTGGGCGCCCGCCCGATCTCCCTTGCAGAAATTGGAGGTCACATTGAAGGATATCAGCAAGGAAGAAAAACGCGCGAGGGTGGAAGAAGCGGAGATGCTGCTGAGAGAGGCCAAAGCCGGGCGTCAGAATCGTCGCATTAGCCAGGACGTGCGTCCGAGTCCGAGACTGAAGGAGAATAGCCAGACTACAGATACTATGTCCCAGCAGCCGTCGACCCTCGAGGAAGCTGGGCTGACAAGAAGTCTAAGCACTAAACAACGAGAACGGCTACAGCAAAGTGCTGTGATAGAATCAACGAAACCCTCACCTGGTCGGTTTTCAACTGATCGTGAAGGATTCGATTATCAGCCACTGGAATCAGAAGGATTGAGGGAACCTATGGCGTCCGAGATGGTTGATCAAGTGCGTGCTAGGCCGGATCAAGATCCTGAATTTTCCCTCGATGGAGGAGCATATCAATTCATGGCTGCGGCCAACGAGGACGAGTCGGCTCCACAGCAGAGAGTAGCACAACCGTCTGTAAATCAGTTCAAAAACCGGGGTTACCTTGAGGACAGACGCTCATGGCAGCATCCACATGCAAATCCTTCTTCATTTACACCGGCCGCGCCTGTACAGAGGAGCAACAGCCGAAAACTTCAAAAGCCTATTCTTCGGGAACTTAGAGAACAGCCTGCGACAGAATATCCTGCCAATACAAACCTAGCTTTCAACGCTAGTAGAACGAAATCGTACGATGAAGCTCTGGCGCTAAGCTCGCCGGACCCCAAAGACCAGGCTTCACACATCAATAAGCCCGTGGATGGGCTACGGGCGACTAACGATGATTCAGTGGGCCAAGGGTATGCCAATGCCAGCAATGAGGCCCAATCGGACGACCTGGACTCCATAACAGGACTGAAAAAGAGTGAAAATAAACAGAAGCGAGTTTCTGTTACGTTTGCTGTTCCTCCTCCGACTCCGCCGCCGCTTGATGAATGGAGAAACGCAACAGTGGGCTTTTTGCTAGGGGATGACTTCAAACTTCAAAGCCTTGACGGAAAGGCCTGGTGGGAAGGAAGGGGGGACTCAGGGAGACGCAAGAGAAATCAATCTGTATCCCAGAATATACCCCGGCCTTCTCCCAAAATAAAGAGTGAGTTCAGCACTTTAATCAAAATATTTGCAACCTATAATTCTTTATCCTATATGAACTAAATTCCTTTGAATTGTATAGAAAACACTCCGTTTGAACCACCTCTATACCTAAAGTGCGGACCGCTACTTCGATTCACCGGTATAAAACGGGAGCGAATTGACGGTCGTACCGGGCCCGTTGAGAGAGAAATTTGGAGAGGAAGCATCATGATTGCTACCAAGGACTCTGCGTCTTCATATGATATTCCGCCAACGCTTCGCATTTTTTCTCAGCCTCGAGATTTGTTACCTCCACCACCCACCGAAATTCGCCCTGAACACGGGGAGCTTGCGCCAGAATACGTTGATCCGATTGCAGGGCTCACAAAGCTCTCGAGAAACGGAAAGCTACTCTATGTCAAACCTGTGGACCACGTCGAAGAGGCAAAGGACCTCTGTTTTGTTGAAAATGAAGACGGCCTTTTTGAAGAGTCACCCAGCCCCTTGGACTACAGCACCAGCAACCGGGTCGGTAAATCGCCTGATGCGAGAGTCGGAGACCTAGACGGGGAATCCGTTGGAAGATACAAAGAGATCCCTGGATTCCGACTTTACGCCGACTCAGCAAGAGACGTGACTTTCTGGCGGTTCAACATTCAGATCGAGCTCGGAAGCAAACAAGAGCACATCGCCTACCGTATCAACCAAGGTTCTGCTCAGGGTTTTTGGGTTCCAGCGAAAGGGCAGATGATGAACATCATGTTCCACAGCGGCAATTGCTTCGGGGCGTCCGTTGACACTGATAAATTTAGCGGACCCGATCCGTTATGGCGGGATGCTCTCAACGTCCACCAGACACGGCCATTCCACGTCATGATCGGCGGTGGATCTCAGATATACAATGATGCTGTAGCCTTCGAGACCGAACACTTTCAAAACTGGCTGGATATAAAAGTCAAATATGAAAAATACCAGCACCCGTTCAATCTAGATATCAAGGCCGAACTCGAGGAGTTTTATTTGGACAACTACCTGCGATGGTTTTCTCAGGGTCTGTTTAGCATGGCAAGTGCCCAGATACCGATGGTTAACATGTGGGACGATCATGATATAATTAGCGGATTCGGATCTTATTCGGATGAACTTATGACCTCACCAGTATTTTCGGGATTGGGAAATATTGCGTTCAAGTATTACATGCTTTTCCAGCACCAGAGCGTTCCGGAAGAGACGCAGTTGAACGAACCAAGTTGGATAATGGGTCCCGCTCCGGGTCCCTTTATTGAACAGAAAAGTCGAAGTATTTTTGTACACTTGGGTAGGCGGGCGGCACTTTTGGCGGTAGACTGCCGAACTGAACGGACCGTAAGACCGTCTCCCTTGCTGATCTGTTTTGGTCATTGCTAACAAATTTTCAGCGATACGATATCTTGAGCGACGACACGTATGATTTGATTTGGAATCGCTGTCACGAAGAGATCATAAAGGGAGAAACGAAGCATCTTCTCGTGCTCATTTCAATTCCCGTCGCCTATCCAAGAATGGTACGTGTAAGCTCCGTGCACTCTGAATAAGCGGCCTAACGCGGCCTTAGGCATGGCTTGAAAACGTAACGAGCAAGGTCATGGATCCTGTCCGATCGCTGAGCAAAGTTGGATTGTTCGGGAGCTCAGAGACTAAAGTCGGGAGCGGTGCAGAACACTTGGATGACCATTGGACCGCAAAATTGCATAAGCTTGAACGGAGGTGGTTGATCGAGGACCTTCAAGAACTCGCGGCAGAGAAATCCGTCCGAATTACCATTCTGGGGTATGAACATGGCATTTTTCATCTTCCTTTCTTTTCTCATTTTTCTTTTCGGAAACAAAACCTGACTGTTTTGGACACAGAGGCGACGCGAATTTGGCGGCAATGGGCCAGTTCTACACGGACCCGAAGCTAGAGATTCCGAAGGATCAGGATTACAGATATATGCCAAACGTGGTCTCTTCACCGATTGTCAATGCACCCCTGCCACAAATGATGAGTGACGCACTTAATCGGCGAAACAAGGTTCATGCCGTGGATACGAAAACAATGGAGGACATGAGACCGATATTCACCCACGACGTTGACGGCAAGCCCAGAAATAATAAGCGTCTCCTGCCAAGAAGGAACTGGTGTTGCATCCGGGAATACGCTCCAGGTATGTCGTGGCAATAACTGTCAGGCGAAGTGAAAGGAGGGTTTTGACGTAGAACTACAAAAATCGATACTAATTACTGCCTTTCATACATAGGTTCAACGCCAATTGACACACCTTCAGAGCCAAGCACCCCGGAACCCCCCAGGGTGGGGAACCTTGCTAGATCGTTGTCACTTAGTCGCGGGGAGGGCCGAGGTTTGGGGAGGTCGTTTTCTCTCTCTCGCCGGTTTTCAGCTCGCGGACCGCCACCATCGAGATATGAACCAGCGGAATACACTCAGCGCAGCATGAGCTACGATGACTCGCAACCCTTGGAGGCGCGAGATAGCCCATCACAGCAGGGACAGGCTCATCCTTCCCAGCAAGCCGACGGAAGAGAACCCGAGCCCGGGGATTTCATCCGACGACGTACTGATTTAAGCGCAAAGCAGATCAAGCAAGCACTCAAACGAGGAAATGACACGCATCATTTCATTAACCTTGAGGGTGGATTGGATATCACGTTGAACTGCGAAGTAAGTCCGAGTGATCCTGCTGGCATCACGACGCCGTACAGGGTCCTCGTACCTGCATTATCATTTAACGGCGAGTTTGAGCCTAGCATCCCTCTCCAGAAGAGACGGTGGTGGATGCTCAGACGAAAGAAGCCAGAAACAACGCAACACGAGGATAACAGCGATGGAGAGTACGATGATCACACCAACCAGGGTGCCGAGAGGCCATATACCCCGCCGGCGCAGGAGAAACAGGGTCAATTCTCATCCCCTGAAGGCGTGGGACAGGGATACGGTGGCGTGGAAGCGTACCGGCCGAAGAAAAAAAGGTTTGGAATCTTCTGAAACTCCGCTGAGAATCAACCAGCGAGGTTCTACAGTTTTGTTTTAAAATCTTTTCTTGTGAGGCTGGACCGCCGGAATTGACCTCTCTTTTTCTCTCTTTTCTTTTCTTTTTTTTTTTTCCCCTCTTGCGTTCCCTTTCTGTTGAATGTGATGATCCAGTGTCACAATTTCAAATCCCAGTAATTAATAGTTGCTCTGTGTGCATGTATGTACGAGTATACCCCTGGACAGCGAAGTCGGTTTTGCATTGGCGCCGTGATAGAGTTTTGTCAGGGAAATGATTCAATTGTGGAGACGATCTTCGCCATCGATCGACGGCATCACCGCCCAGGCTCAAGCTACTGTAGCATCTGCATCGAACAGTGCCATCCCCATCGCCTCACGAAACGTCAAATTTGCTTTACGGAGCCCAGCTGCGGTAATCTCTTGCCTGGTGAATTTGTAAGCTTCAAGTCCCAGCCCAACCCTGGAGCATCGCCAGAACAATCCAGACCCTACCCTCGCTTTCGCATATAAAACCAAATTCTCTCACATAAACCTTTTTTGCTTCCTCGTCCCCGCCAACACCTTCAAGCTGTTTTCCTCAATCTTCCGCCGCCGCGTCTTCTCCCCCGTCCGCTCTAGCGTCGGGCTCTCTGTTGCTGCTGCGGCCACATTGCAACACCGAACAACACCGTCAGGACCGGCAAGTATATCGCTGCAGCCCTCGGCGCCCGTGAGCGTCAAGGCAAATCTCCAGAGCAGAATGGCGCACTCCAAAGTCATCAGTGAGTACCTATGCCCCTCCAACCAACCCTGCGTTTTCGCGGTTCGCTACTGTCCCCCTCTTCGGTATAGATCTGAGCGCTGATTGCTTGTTCCCGCGACAGTCATCGGCTCCGGCCCCGCCGCCCACACGGCCGCTATCTACCTCTCGCGCGCAGAGCTCAAGCCTGTCATGTACGAGGGCATGCTTGCCAACGGCACCGCTGCAGGTGGCCAACTGACCACCACCACCGACGTCGAGAACTTCCCCGGTTTTCCCGCCGGTGTCGGAGGCACCGAGCTCATGACCAAGATGCGCGAGCAGTCGATTCGCTTCGGAACAGAGATCATCACAGAGACTATTTCGCGTGTGGACCTCTCTAGCCGCCCGTTTAAGCTGTGGAAAGAATGGTCCGATGGACCCGATGATGCTCCCGCACATACCGCGGATGCTTTGATCATTGCCACTGGTGCTAATGCGCGTCGGTTGGATTTGCCCGGTGAAGACAAGTACTGGCAGAACGGAATCAGCGCGTGTGCTGTGTGCGACGGTGCGGTGCCAATTTTCCGAAACAAGCCACTGTTTGTGATCGGTGGAGGAGATTCTGCCGCTGAAGAGGCGATGTTCTTGACAAAATACGGCAGCAGCGTGACTGTGCTTGTACGCCGGGACAAATTACGAGCTAGCAAGACCATGGCTACCAGATTACTGAATCATCCAAAGGTTGAAGTGAAGTTCAACACCGTGGCCGTTGAAGTCCAGGGCGAGCCGCAGCCAAGGGGCTTGATGACCCATTTGAAGATCAAGAACGTGGTCACTGGTAATGAGGAGGTTGTTCCTGCTAATGGACTCTTCTACGCTGTTGGACACGAGCCTGCCACCGGATTGATAAAGGGCCAGGTTGAGACCGATTCAGACGGCTATATTGCCACCAAGCCAGGAACTAGTTACACAAGTGTCGAGGGTGTCTTTGCAGCGGGAGATGTACAAGATAAGAGATATAGACAAGCTATCACCAGTGCAGGTGAGTATCCTTTTGATTACCCACAGGAGGCTGGGTGCAACTTACTTACATAACCCTTTTATCTACAGGGTCTGGTTGTATCGCTGCGCTCGAGGCCGAGAAGTATATCGCTGAATTAGGTGACGTCGAACAACCAGCAAATACGATACAACAATCTGCGACACAGGCAGAGAAGGAACTCGAAGAGAACCCCCCTGCTTCATTGGAGTATAAATCCAACCCCTTGCTGTAGATTTTACCGTGTCATTTTCGAATCCATTAACAACATAGAATTTCTTTCTTTGTCAATTTAAGATGAAGGAGACTTTAAGACTTACCCTGCCATGGTTGTTTTTTTGTTAGAGATCTGGGGCATCCTTAGCTTTGCGTTGGTTCAAGTAGATATTTTGTTTTTAGATGGATTCTACAATAGATGGTAGCAAGTCCTTGCAGTACATATTACATATTGCCCTTTTACTCTCCTTTCGGGCCTTGATACCGGATGACGGGGTGCAAGATCAATTTTTCCTTTCCGTTGTGATGAGCTTTGATGCGCCTATCCGTCTGGAGGGAATATTTAGAGCTGCTACGGATATTTGTAGTCTCTGCACACTTGTGAGTAATTAGCATTAAAGGCGCAGTTCCTCAACTACTCATATTTCGTTGCTGGACTGCAGGACAGCGTGCATTATATCCCCGCGCCCTCGACGATCTGGGAATCGCCAGCTTCCTTTTTGCTTTGCTTTGACTGGATAAAATCAGACTAAATTAGCCCCAGATTTGGGGCCGGTTGGATATGAGCATGAACCAGCAAACGGTAAAAGGACGCAAGTTGCTCATATCTCCAGGAGTGCAAAAGATGAACAAGAAGGGGTGGATAAAATGGCTCTCGCATTGGATTGCTTCACGGCATGCAAGGGGATAGGGAAATATCACTGAGGAAGGTGTTATTTCATGTCAAGATGTATGTAAAGGCCTGAGGTGAATTTATATCTGTATGCAGTCACCTTTCAGGGGCACATCCACGTTCGCTGTGGATATAAAGGAACGGCAATCTAGGACATATCATAGAGGACCCAACGCCCATATCTTCAAAAGACCAGTGTTCCCTTATCAACAGATATCAACAGACACAGCGAAAAGGGTGTGCAAGGCTATATATATTGTCAACAGGATACTAAACCAGTACTAGCGCCATCTGTAGCCAAATCACGGGATATGCCGCGAGGGCTTCCTGATATGGGAACACAACCCTCTCGCACAAACATCTTACATCCTAGAAAGATAAATGCCCCCAGGTCCTCTTGTTCTTTTGCTCTTCGTCTGCTTTCTCTATTGCTGTGCTTCACGGACCTGGTTGTGCATCCATCATCATTCTTCTTCAGGCACTCATACTTGAAAGCATCCGTTTAGAACAAAAAGTCCAAAACAAAAATGGATGCTTTTCCCCGACGCGTTTCTCATGCTGTTGTTGACCTGACAGCTAATCAACCTCCTGGGGCACCATCAAACCAAATGCTGGTAGAGAATCAGGCTGCTTCGGCGGGACAGGACGTAAACCGCATGCCAGCACGTTTTCTTAGTTGGGTGCGAATCATCATCAGCATCACATGTGCTCCTGAGCACCCCGGCGTCAACGGTGGCAACGGGCGTGAATTCAACTTCTTCGATTATATCCCGCGTGATATGATCGGGCGCAGACTCGAGTCCTCCAACATCCGCTGGGAACCCGCGGGTCGCTATTTTGCAGGAATCCGTGACAGATACCACAACGTCGTCTTGAACTCGCAGGTCTGGGATTGCCAGTTCTGCGGTGAGATCTCAAAGCACCTTTACATGTCGGGCATGCCACGTCTCATGGACATGCGTAAGTGGCTTGTCTATGCGATTCCGATTTGTCGTACTCTTGGGCCGTGCGACCGAAAAGCCGTTATGTTGGTCGACCAAATTTTTAGAGAGCGATTCCCAAGGGTTGCTATTCCTGATGGTCCTTGCTGTGAAGTGTGTGGATTCATCCACAATCTTAAGCAGTGTACTCGATGCAAGATGATCCAGTAAGTCAAGTCCCTTGCGTTGGCCCCTTGGAGTCTTCTGAATATAAAAGCTGACAAAAGGGGTTATTTGTTAAGGTACTGTTCGATTGAATGCCAGGCCCACCACTGGCCAATTCATAAGAAAGACTGCAGAAATGCTGAGCGTGAGATACTTGGTATCAGGGAAGGACAGAACTGAAGAGGCGGTAAGGCCACACAGCACCACCCTCAACATTCCCCCTTGACCAATTGCTAATGCTGATGCCAGAACCCCAGAAAACAAGGAAGGATATCAAGCATTGGAATGTAGGAAAAGGCCTTCGGGCAAATTCTTATCTTGATTGGGGATGCTTTTGAAAAGTTTTTGTATGTACTTCAACCAGGGGAGTTTATTCTCTCAATTGAATAAAAAGTTGTGATCTTTTTCCAGGTGCCTTGATCAACCAATGTCTAAGGAGGGATATCCTTTCCTTTTTGCCTTCAGGCCAGGCAAAGAAGATGTCTGAGTTGGAAGCCTTCAAAATTCATGGCAATTGCTCTTGTCATGTAGCACAAGCAAGGTACTGCATTCTCCTGAGTGCTTTTTTCCTATTTGGATGTGAAGCTGAAAGCTGAGGCTGAAGTGGTTGGTGGCAGTGAAGGTTTGTGCCAAGCAGTCTGACTGACTAACTAGGCCGCATGTGGCTAGCCAACAAATTCAGCTCTCTCTCTCTCTCTCCAGCTTCCAACCCGCTTCCGTCCGCCAGAAGCAGCAAAGAAGCACCTAGAAGTTTGTCTCGGGTTTGAGCTGGCACCTGGGGCCGAAACAGAGCATTACCTTAAGTGTGGAGTAAAGTCCGACAATTATCAATCTGGCTGCATACAGAGTGGTTAACGTCACATCCATTATTCAGACCCAAACTATCCTGTATGTGTCATGCGGTTGCTCATCATTCAGCTTGTCCTCAAACGGTGACGCCGGACATTGAGAAGCATTTAAAGCCATGGGCCTTTCCAGGAAGGTTTGGATCAGACACGCAACAGGTGTTTGGTATTGCAAGTTGTGTTGATGCTTTGTTATTGGATTCCCAGTTTATCTCTCCCTGGTTTTACATGATATAGGCTCTACTCCGTACGTATGGCGGAACAATCCTTACATCCTTCCCATGACATTGTCCGAAGCGGGTCTTGTCTCTGCGGCCATGTTAAATACCAGCTCACTGGCGAGCCAAGCAATGCCTCACTCTGCCACTGTCTCAACTGCAAGAAAACTAGCGGTTCAGCATTCTGGTGCACAGGGTGGTTTTCCAAGAAGGTGAGCACAACAAGGAGAGATCTAGCCCGCAGAGCTTCAACCATGAAGACAGGTTGCTCCGTTTGCAAAGTCACCGAGGCAGAACAAACTAATGGCGCCAACATTGTACATTATGCCTCTAATTGCTAACAGTATTCTTCCAACAGCAAATGACCCTCACAGCTTCCTCGCCCTCCGACCTTAAAACATACGAAGATAGGGATACAGAGTCCGGAAGTCCGCTGTGGCGCAAATTCTGCTCCAACTGCGGTTCTACACTATTCGTTGAGTCACCGAGGGCAGACGATGTCATTGTAGTGGCACTTGGCTCGTTGGATAAGGATCAGAAACCCTGGAACACAACAATCGAGGTATATGCGAAAGACGATTATGGCTGGGTGCCGCAGAAAGAAGGCGTCAAGGTTTTCCAAGGAAAGATGGAAAGGATTTGACCCAGAGAGGAGGGAGGTCAGAGTCGGAAGACCAAACTTCCACCTTGTATAGATATATTCAGAATTAATTTTAGCAAGTTCAAATGAGCCGCTGAAGCTTGTGTTACTTCAATTTCCATATCTAATTTATTGTGATGTTTAACAAGTTTAGAGGAGTAATTCTTCGAAGCTACCATCATATATAGTAGTTTCTAACTTTGTATGCGCTTTCAGCCGCCAAGCTCAAGCTCTACCTGCTCGCCGGCTAATTAGTGCAGAGATGAAGTGAGTCTTGCGAAGTACTCCGTACCGAGTACATAATTGAACTATGAACAGAAATGAATAGAAATTCGATGTCAGGACTCATGATTTTTCCTCATATGGCAAGTAGCCCACGAGCCAGCAGGAGAAAATTCAATATCAATATAGAAGAGTCGAAGGTTCCAACATCGAGTGAACTCTTCCACAGAGAAAAGAGGCCAAATATGGGAAAGGATATAACAGAGCAACCTCTATGAAACATCATCCCTGCCCTGAAAACGCAGCCGACCAGCAAAGCCCAATGCACCCACATCTGTAGCACCAGTCAACCGAAAAGAAGGATAATCGCTAAAGCTAGTCCACCAATGCAAGCCGTCCACAACCATGCAAATATCACAATAACACGAAAAACTTGAATTTTTTTTTTGGGGGGGAGGAACTTGAATAACATCTTAGTCGATCCTAGTTTAATTTATATGTCCTCACCTTGGCATTGGCAACCTTCTGGCTATCCATCTCTTTCACGAACTTACTATACGGGTTTGCTGCGCACCATCGATCTTTGATCTCAGCGGAGTGTCTCTCCCATACCGTAATTCGTTCTTTCCATTTGGACATCTTCTCGTTGTTGATCTTACGGTTGATCTCGATTTGGTCGAGGTACCGCCGCCTTACCTCCTCTGATGCCTCACGCCACATCTGCCCAAGTGCTTGCCGGACTTCATCACGGGGAGTTTTGGCGGCGGGATTGCCTGTGCTGCGACGACGGACCTCATCGCATCGAGCTTTGCAGACGAACCAATAGTCTTTTTGAAATAGCAAGAACGGATTTATCGGTTCTTTCCGTGGTTGCTTCTCTGGATCGCCCAGTTCTGCTTGAATGGCCCGGGATATAGCTCTACGATATTCTTCAACGAACGCCATTTCATAGACAGGCCTGCCCTGGCCAGATGGCGTAGCTGCCGGTCGCTCTGTAGAGTTTGGATGGTCCACCGGGCTTGATTGGGGTCCCTTTCGTTTCTTTGGATTTATCATTGTTTGCTCCGGAGCGGCCGCTGGAGGCGTGACAGGAGTAAGGGTTGACGGTGTTTTGGTTTTTGATACTACAAGGGGCGTGGGCACTTTAATTGGTCCGATTACCGATTCGAGGACCTCCTTCGCCACACGGAGTCCGGATAGATAAGCACCGTGTACAGTAGCAGGGTGAGTGCCGCATGTCGCTTCGCCAGCAAAATATAAGTTTCCGATAGATCTAGCCATCAGATCATAATCTCCAGGTAAGGATTCTGCAGCGACATAAGAATAACTGCCACGAGAAAACCTATCTTGGCCCCACCGTGTGATGATGGTCTCCAAGGGGTCGGGTACTGCGGTACCCTTGAAAATATTTCGAAGTTGAGATGTGACCTCGTGCAAAATCTCAGAGTCAGGGAGAGCTTCTGCATGATGGGCTGAATCGCCTGCCATCAGAGCTATGAGCATAGGCAACCCGCTGGTCTTCATGCAGTTCCAAAATAAATAGAATCTGCCCCGACTGGAAGCGTAATCGGCTTGGGACAAGCTTTCGGGAACCGCCGGCTCCCGTAAAAGTCCAATCATATCCCTTTCCACATCCCAGAATGGCTTCTCGAACACAAGTATGACCTTGTTCATAGTCCCGAAGCCCAGGCGATCAATAGCACCAGTCTTCCATGCCGGCAGAGGAGGCGAAAATGTGATGGACTTACTTTTCAACACGCCCAAAGGAGCTGTAAGCACGACCTTGTCGGCAGTTATAACTTCTCCGTCGTCAAGGTAGATACGCGCTTTGCCATTGGGGGAACCATTGACTTTGTACGAGATCTTTGTGACCACTTTGTTGGGGCGAACATCGAGCTTCGAGGGATGTGACCATAAGCCCCGTGGGACTTGTTGGTATCCTCCAATAACCTGCGCGTGTTCACCTTCAAATTCGTTACCCATATCTTGATCCCACCCAGCTAGACTGAGCTTCCCGAGGTTTGCAGCGTTGGCATATTCTAGATTTGCATAGTGCCAGTTTAGCAATCTCATGTCTTTTGGAGTTAACGGCAGCCATTTGTGGCACTGGCGGATTGCTTCGTCCATAACCGCACCTAGCGTTTGTGTCTTTGTGGCCCCAGCAACTTCGTCCAACAGGAGTGTATCCGCATTCGAAGCACCTTCACGTAAGTTCCATCCCATGGCTTGACATGTTAGAGCAGCAGGCATACCATTGGCGGGTTCCACATGGGATATTTGTGGGGCCACCACCGGTTCAGAAATCACAGTAGGTCCAATCTCTGCTGCTCTGTGCCCAACCCCCCGTCGGAGTCGTTTAGCTGGTAACAGCAAATCTACAGTCCCTGACGCAGCAGCATCCTCGTATTGTCTGATCGTGATGCCATCATCCAGAAGGCAATCTCGCGCAGAATGCATTAGCTCTCGGTCTCCTTCAGCGGTCTTGTTTATAACCGCTTTATGGCGATAAATTCCGCAGCGGTTGAGAATATCGTTATATAACTTCTCAACCAATGAATCATGAACCTCATCTACCGGGGAGCCATCGGTATCGTAGATCGTTGAAATATCTCGTAGAAGGTGACAATGAAGTGCCAGCTGCGCGCGAATGATGGGGTCCAAAGGGTTACCGTTTTCAAACCCGACAATAATTTGGGCGCCCATTTCCGCTGTCGGCCGTAAATTAGGTACTAATGTGCCCGGTTTTAAAGATTGTAGAGGATGAGAGTATATACGGCCGCCAATGCGTTTTCTACCTTCTAGTACGATAACTTTCGCGGGCGCCGTGTCGCCATCGTAGTGTTGAAATAGGCTCTCTAGCTGTCTAGCACACCCCAGTCCGGCCATCCCTGCACCAATGACGACTATTGTCGGTCCCTCCCTCCTGCGTCTTCGTTTGGTGGGACACGGATTTTTCGAGATGCTAACACATCCAAAGTTGATATAGCCATTGCGCACAAGCCAGTCGTAAGCAACCGAAGCAAGGTTCATCCATCGCCGGTCCTTTGCACAGCCAAGGGCCTCTTCTTCGGTAACCTTGAGCATGGGATTTCGTGTCCACAGTCGAAGAATGCCATTTCGGATGTTGAGATACGTAGTCACATGAAGGTGGCATAACGGATCTTGCAATATCTCTTGTTCGTCTTTATGGAGCGCATACGGGTTGAGTCGAGAGGCGTAGGCTGCAGCGATGCACTGTTCAGCATAGAGTGTTGGAGCCATCCGCGTGGGTATGGATGACCTCGGACGGGCTTCAGTGTGAGAGGAAAGCGGAGGTTGTTGTTGCTTTTTACGAGAGGACGGCGGAGCAGAGACAGGGGCTGAAGCAGGTGGAGTGGTTAATGTTTGGTTTAATTGAGCACTAGGAGTAATCGACTTTTCTGTAGAGAATGGCGATATCAAAGACGCCGAAGTCGTAGAACCATTTGGAGTGTCGTGGCTTTCACTAAACCGTCCCAGCTCTTTACAGAGCTCACTCGAACCTTGAGAACTATCGTCCTCGGGATATGATGTCGAGAGCGGAAACATGTCTGTGAGCTGGTTGGAGCCGACTTCGTTCTTCCTATCATCGCCGTAAAAACCGTCATTCGAAGTTAAAATACCCATTTTCCCATCTTCTGACTCGGAAGTTGCTGTTTTTGTCAAAGCAACCGGAGCTGGCAAGTCACGACTTCCGGACACGCCACCGTCCACCTCGATACTTGACTTGGTCTTCGTCGGCGGAATCTCGGACTCCACGCTCTTGACTGTCTCCGAAGAGCTCTCAGCATTGATCGATGCGCTTCCGTCCATAGTGACTATGGTGAGGTAGCGAGATTCCAACGGGTATGAATCTTAGCATGTCCAACCCACCCGTCAGAGGCAAGGTCGCTGGCGACTAATTGTCAAAGATCCTTCGCCCTGTCGAGCTTGTCTTTGATGTCAATTGCAATATCAAAGCACGATAAATCCTGCCATTTTTATAGACAGGGGGGGGTCCAATTCGGCGACTACCAGTGATCTAGTGGAGATGTAGAACCACGGAGTGTGGACAGACGTTCGATATGTTGGAAGTAGGTGATTTCTCGTAATAACTGGACAGAAAAGTCAGAACTGCACTATCCTTAAGATTATGGATATTGTAAATTGTATCTATGTTGCATCTTACATGGAGGAATGGGGGTTGTGGAGTTCACACATGCGCTTACACAGTCTTCGGTGGGCAACGTCCACACATGAATGGGAAAACAGCTTGTTAAGTGAATAGTACGAAGTTTCGACTCTGGGGTTCAGCAACTCTTCAGACAATCACATTCAATGACATCGAGCGGGATGATAGAAATCCACCGGCCGCTGTGGGAGTACATCATCCACCTGTGAAGGATGTAACTTCGAGGTGTCTTCCCCCCGTCGCCGCCTGACTCGGCACCCCGTCGCCCGGCGTACATTTCAGACTGACGTCGTTCTCTCAACGTCAACCCTCGATTGCAACAAAACTGAGACTTTCTAGCGATACATCGGAGGGGCACGGGATGCTCTGAAGCGTTGAATCACACCAAGGCCGTGTTTATAGGCTTCTGGAAGACGATTTGGAACATATCAGTTGTTCCAGACGGGGCTGACAGGCCGACGGCCCACGTCTTCATACCCATCGTGGGATGGCAAAGCCACGCCCGAGATAACCCCATGCACAACTCCAGTTTCCAGGACAAGACATCTCCAACAACTTTACGAGGTGCTGACTTACAAACAGTTCAAGGGTTCTCCAAGCCCTCGTTACCAATCTCCCCGGCGGTGGTATTGCTAACAATTGTGAGATAAATACATTCTGGCCTCACCGTTTTTAGACATTAAGATCCTCATCGCGATGCTGCACTCTTACGCGCTTCGCTGCACCGCCATGGCGAAATTCGTTCAATGTGTTATGAAAAGAGCTACATGAGGCGATAATTCGAACATATGTGCGACTCTTCCCCGACGATGCTCCTATTGCCGGTGTGTACTCCGTATCATGGACAACATTTCCAATCTGGTTGCCCATGATTCTAGCCTGGATATTCGGTTAGTTCTAGAGCGTAACTCACCCACTTTTGTTTTTCTTTGCCCTTACGCGGCTAATATCTTACAAAACAGAAACCATAATTGAAAGTATTTTCGTAGAACCCTCCTGGATTCCGTTTCACGCTGCGATATTTTTACAGTCAGCAGCAACACCTCAAGAGCCAAAAGTGAACTGATTGGCAGATATGACCCAGACATGTATCCTATGTGTACTCCATGGTATTCGGGGTGTTCTGGCTGAAGAATGCCATACAAGTTGCGACCAGGCTCTTGGACACCACAAGTCGAGATACTTGACCTTTTGTCAAGGCCCCGCTAGGTAGTAATTAGTATCCGAGCCAGGGGGTCAAATAATGCCAGACCCGTTGTTAACCAAGCCACCAGCCGAAGTATTTATGTATTCTAAACCACTCCATAGAAGCAATTCTATACGCCGATATATAGCCGAAGCCAAAGCACAGCCATACATGCATCATATATGCCGATGTAAACTATACGTTTCCTGGGCCCCGTCATACCCATCCCCGGCCCCAAAAACGTCGGAATCATTGTCTGTAAATTCGTCGCGGTAAGCGGTCGTATCTATTGCTGTGTTATCATTGTCTATGTCATCAGTTATACCGTTGCCAAAGCCCAATCCCTCTTCTTCGTCGCGTCCGAACTCGTCAGGATTGTCGACGAAGGAGCCGGGTGCAGGAAGTTGTGAAGAGTCGGTAGTTGCCTGAGCAGCAATGGCTCGTTCCTCGGCTTCCAGTTCGGCGGCACGGGCGAGGGTGCTAAATAAACGTTGTCAGGCGAGGTATGCCTCGGTGGGGAATAGTGTAGCCCTGACGTACCGTTTGTATATGTACCATCCTGTAAATATGCCAACACAAACACCAACGACGATGCTAATAATATTAACCGCCTTTGTGCCAGCACTCATCTCTTCCCCACTCTGTGCAAGAATTCGTAGCCGACTTCCGATGAATGCGGACACCAAAAGTTTTGGTGTTATGATGGCCGTGGCTAGTCCATACATGAGCGGGTGCACAGTTGGGAAAGTCGAAATGGCTCCATTGCATATCGAGTAAGGCAATGGGCATAAACGTATCATGCAAAGAAGTTTGAGCCCATCATACTTCAACGTCAATGCAAGAGCTGCAAAGCGCTTGTCATGCTGCACCAGGCGGTGTACGAACTTGGAAAGGACTGTCCGGGATAGCATAAAGGAGCATGTCGACCCAACAACAGTTCCAGCAGCATATATCGCCCAACTTGAGAAAAAAGTATGTCAGTGTCGTATTCAAAACATCACAGAGGCGTAGTAGCACAACGTACCCTTTCCAGACACCGAAGATGAATCCAGACACTGTTCCAACGGCCGACCAGCCGATTAGAGGTGGAAATGACACTATAAAGGTGCAGAGCCAAACTATAAAATATACCAGCGCAGACTTCTCAAAATCCGCCGCTACCGGTTCCAACCAGATGAAAATATGTCCCGAGAGTATCATGAAGCCGACCCCAAGTGCACTTAGTAGCAGCGAGGCGATCACCGCCGCAATCTTTTGCCATATCGTCAACGTGATCCATATTTTGGATATCCTACCCCAAGTTCTCTCTATACGGTTGATAACTCTGTCGCGGGTGCTAATGGAGGCCGAGAGGGAAAAGGAAGGTGAGGCCCGTCTTCCACGGCTTAGACTAGCGCGTGGCCGGCTCCATGGTGGGTGCGCTGACCCTGAACTGGGGGAGTTGGGGTGATCTCGGATTAGAGGCGATGTCGGGAGAAGTCCATCTGAAGATATATTGCTGTTGGTTGTCATTGCAAAGTGATCCGGTGGATGCTGGGGTGTTGTGCTTGGGGCGGGATTCTGTGATCGTATAGCTCTGTCTCTTGCTCTTTTTAGGATATCGATGTCCGGATAGATTGAGTGTAGCTGAGGCAGTTAATATTGTTTTTTTTCCCCCCTTTCATAAACCAGATGTCTGCCTGAGAATCACACGTTGTCTCGATGGTTTCCACGATTCGGTGCCCGTGGGCCCGTCGTTAGAATTGGCGGAAGGTGTAAAAGAGCCCGATGCTCCAGATTCATCAGCAAGCCCAGAAAAGGGAATCCTCCGGAAGTAATTAAACAGTCTGGGAGGAGTGTTCCTTTTACTGTTATTTGAATGCAGTGATTGACGTCCAGTTCAGGTCTATGTCTATTTTTGGATCCTGATGTCGATGCCTTGCTGACTACGCCGTAGTTCGACCGGGCTCGTCTCAGCTGCGAGCCTAGGCGGGGCCAAGGCTGCACCATTCAGCTCTGGCCAAGGAGCGCTCACCATGCCAAAGTTGTCGAGTTCAGATCGCGCATCTTCGAATTATTCCCTGGAAGCACCGAGACCTTGGATTTGTTGGCAGAGGTACAAAGCCCCGTATCAGCCGATAGATAGAAAACATGATGAATAGGCTGGTATTCACTCTTCTGGTGGTGGTGTTAATTAAATTAGGGTTGAAGAACCACCTGTCACGCCGTTTTGGCTTGTCGTCATTGTAATCATGACAGATAGAATACAAATATTACACCACTTGTCTCACTGGGTACTCAGCGATCTAACGATACTGTTACCGCCCCGGACCACCCACCCAGGAGACAACAGCCATCTTCACCCCCCAGACCGATCGACTCTTCAGCTTCACATTGCTGAAGATGCTGCAGATGGTGTCAGGCAACTGGTAGCATCACTGTTTGGCCTGTTTCCTCCTCATATTCTTGCTAACTCCCATACTTTTTTGTCACTCCTTTTTACTGTGTTTTGTAATCACCATGTAAGTTGAAGCTGGTTATACTTCGGTCATCTTCACGGAACCTTTAATTCACCCTTATCTCATTCACTCCTTCTAGTTCTCCTTCGGTGCTGCGGGTTCATATTTCATCATGCGCAACAGCTGTTCATCACAATCAATAGCCAGCTGTCTTCATTAGCCACCTCCTTCCAGTCAGTCTAATAATTGCACTCGTGCCACAATCATGGTTTCAGAGGAGGTCTTCGAATCATGCCTGCCCATCCTCAACAACGCCGAGGTCGACGAAGAAGAGAAGGTCGAAAAAGTGGAAGAGTTCCTCCGCGACAAGGCTGCATTGACGGGGTCAATTCTGGAAAATGCTGTTCTGGACGTTTTATGGCGCCATCGGAACTCTCTGAAGGGCGAGGCCTCCCCTCCCCCGCTTCGTCATACTGTCATCCGCCGCTCCTCTCCAGCGCCGTGGCAGATAACCCGTTCGTCCACTCCTCTTTCGTCTCCCTCCAATAGCCCCGCGGTTCCTTCAGGGTTTCCGGTTCCTCGTGGCGGCTTTCCTCGTGCGCCCAGGTCATTGACTGCCTCCCCCTTTACCTCGCCGCGCCCGTCACCCCGCTTGGCTTTTGCGCAGCCGATCCCTCACAGTCCGAACCTTAACGCCTACGAGTTTGCCGAGCGCACTTCTATACCGGAATATGGCGATCTCGGGAGTGATAATGTCGATTGGCTAGTGAACGACGATGCCAGGAGCACCGCATCGTCCACTGTTTTGAGCGGTGCGGCCCCAGAGTGGATTGCGCCCGCTGACATGAGCCCCTACGATATCTTAAGATCGGTTCTGGGTGACCGGAGGTCCAACGACGAGATCGAGGCGGCCCTGGCGGCCAATGGATATGACCTTGGAGCGACGATAGCCGCCCTGACGGAACAAGACGCACACGGTAACACTACAGCAAACAATGAAGGTAGAATTTTAGTCGGTAAATCTATGGCTGTGGAACAGACGCGGCCGTTGACCCCGTCGGGCCAGGCTCGAAGTCCGGTTGTCTGCAAGTACTGGTTATCTACTGGTCAATGCCTTCGAGCAGATTGTCGATTTAGTCATGACTTGACCAACCATATTTGCAAGTAAGTGAAAATCGATCGGTACTTTCAAAACTAAATACCTAACAAGCCTCTAGATACTGGCTGATGGGAAACTGTCTTGCGGGAGACGTTTGTCCTTTCTCTCACGACCCATCCGCCTTGGTAGGGAATCTCAATATAAGTGATAGCAGCGCCGGATATGGCAGCCCATCCACCCAGCCACAGCAAATGTTCTATCCTCAAGATAACTATGAGGCCTTTCCAGCCTTACAGCCCGCGATGGCCGACCAATGGTCGACGTTTTATCCCCAAAAGCATTCCACCCAGTTCGTGTACGGCGTGAATCAACATCACCGCGGAAATTCTCCCTCAAACATCAGAAATAGGAATATGCTTCTTAATCAATCGTCACGCCCACATTCTAGGCCTACAAGTCGACACCAGCAACGCGACTCTGGCGGTTCTGCTTTATCAGTCGATGACCCCGAGGCCTTTCCCACTCTCTCCTCCCTTAACCCTAAGGCATCTGGGAAAAAGCACCACGGCAAGCGAGGCGGTCATAACCACAATCGCGAAACTAGCGGAAATAAGGAAGGTTCTTCAAGCTCGCTAACGGACGCAGTTCGAATGTCTCCATCCTCGAACCAACGCAAAGGAACTCCCAAGATTGCGAAGCCAGTCAATACCGGCCGCGAGAACAGCGCAGCTGCCCAATCCATTCCGACACCAAAGCATTTACCATGGCTCGAATCCGGTCCTCGCGCAAACCCCCAGTATCTCAAGTGTCGCACAGACGCGATTACTCATGGTAACGTTAGAAACAAGTTTCTCCAAAGGTAGGTCTAAACGAATGTTTTGCCGTCGTTCAATGCCAATTAGTCTTCCGCTTCTAATACGATTACAGTGCCGCCCAAGCTTGGAATCGTAACGATGCGCGGGCTGCGAAAGCCCTCTCACTTCGTGGCCAAGCTGAGAATGAGGCAATGAGACGTTGTTACCGTGAGGCTGCTCGCCACCTTTATGAGGGCCGTAGCAAGAATTCAGATAGTAACACCGATGACGAAATCTATGTCGATCTACATGGCCTTCATCCAGGCGAGGCAATCGAGTACCTGGAGAGTATTCTTAAAGAAAACGCAAAACTGGATCGTAAGCTGCTATACGCCATCACGGGCACTGGCCATCACAGCAGAAATGGCAAGGACAAAATTGGTAAAGCTGTCAAAAACTGGTTGAACGATTGGGAATACGTCTACTGTGAATTCAATGTACCCAGCGAGCGAGGTGGATACGTCGGCGGCGTTCTAGGCATTGATCCAACAAGTAGTGAGAAGAGTGGGCATATTACAAAGACCAATGGAAAAAGTGTCCCGGAAGAAGATAAGAATACAGCCCAGGATGATGAAGCTGACAATAAAGCCGGGAACTCGACACCAACACTTACGATGGGCAAGATACAGCTTTTGAAGCGAGACGATTCCGGGAAGAAGTAGCTGTTAACAAGGCTATGGAACTCGACAATATGTGCCATAGCCCCGCGTGGCTAGAGAGGTGTCTTTGCCTCAGTTTGATTACCGCCACTTGCCATGACCTTTTGGGCCTTGAAGCAATAGACGAAAACCGGCCATTGGGCTATTGTGATGCTCGGGCTTGGTTCGTCTCCAGTTTCCATGGTCTTTTATAGCCTAGACGTGGTAGAATTTGGGATTTACGGACTGCTTCGAATAGGGTCGAGGCTGGTAATGATCGAGTTACCATACGGGTGTCACGTCCCTCATGACGGGCTATATTTGATCTATGGCTGGAAGGCTCTTTTAGGTTTTCAGTTCAGTTGATAGGATGTTTGGAGCTATAATGCTCAGAATACATATTTGGTTATGGTTTATAGCTAGAAAGAATGAATTATACATACATTACCCTTTTGCATCTATGTTAGCTAATGCAACATGTAAAGCCTTGTGAAGCCCTCGATTGTTTTGGAGTTAAATCATCTGGGGGGAACAAAACTGTGCGCATCCATATCTCTAAGCATTCTGGCTTGCCGTGTACTGGTACATATTGGTTAGTAAATAACCCCGAGTGACAGGGCTCTGGGTACAAGCACCCAGGGCGAGTGATTGACAGCATTTAAGGGACCAAAGATCTAATCTACTCAGGCTCTTGGTCATGCCACTCTCTAATCAGATCCTTAACATTCATACCACATTGTTCGGCTTTCCTCACAATCGCTTTGGCCTTCCCCACCACAGGAGCATCGATCATTTTCCCATCCAGAGTCCAGGCTCCCCTGCCTTGCCGTGCGGCCTTCTCATCTGCAATAGATACTCGAACCGCCCACACAAGCTCCTTCGGCTCGGGACTAAATACCGCTTGCACAGGCGCGACCTGTGAGGGATGAATACATTGCTTCCCGTTAAATCCAAGCCTCTTACCGTCCTGGGCTTCTTGCTTGAGGATGGAGGATGCCTCCGAATCAGTATCAGGGTTCCGGGCATAAGTTGTGCAAACTAGATCAATCACGGACGGAATATTATGCGCACGGGCGGCAGTTACTATGGCGGACCGCGCGTATAGGAATTCTGTGAGGGATGGTGTTCGGGTTATGCTTAGGTCAAGGGCGAAGTCTTCAGCGGCAAAGATGAGGCCTGATAGCAGAGGCGTTGCGGTGCAAATTTCAGAAAGATTGGTTATTGATTTTGCGCTTTCAATTAAAGCGAGAATGGAGATCGGTTGGCGCGGGGAAGAGGACGTGGCGAATGACTTGGTGGTGGATATGCTGTGCTTTACCATGTCGTGGACAAAACGAAGGTCGGAAGCAGAGTCGACTTTCGGCACCACGATTGTGGTGAGATATGGAGAGTCCAGCTATAACACATTCGTTATGATTAAGCCTTGGGTTTCCATGCGCAACAGAAGATCCAAACCGCTCACGTCCAGTGTCTTTGGGAGTTGCGTACCATCGAGGTTAGGTCTTTCTCTGCCAAACCACTTCCAACTGAGTTGATTCGGACTGCTGTTTCGTGGATTGAATGGGGCTTTGGATGGTCAAGCGTACGTCTAACCAGTTCACGAGCTTCATCTTTATGAGAAATAGTTACACTGTCCTCAAGGTCGAATGCGGCACAATCAACGGTCATAGTTGCGGCTCGATCCAGCATGCGTTTGCTTGAACCGGGCACTTTTCACTCTTGAGTCAGTTCATTTAAATTCCATTTCCACCATAATTGTGGGAAACTGCGGAATCCGATGCGGCGTACCATAGAGGAGTGCGCGGCGGAGGGTGTTGGTTACAGCCATAGGTGCTAATTATGCTCCTCTACTGAACAGATTCAAAATTGTAGTCAATTTCAAACACTTAGTAGATAAGTAAATCCTTAAAAGAAGGAATTGGCATGGAGCAGAACCTGTGAAGCACAACGGCACCATTCGACAGAAAACAAGCTTGCGCAACGCCCGCTCCGCTCGGCATCGGCGTTGCTTCCGCGGCACGACCACGGAGCGGAGCATCGTTTCTCCCTCCGCCAAAGCTTGGCGCGTCCTCTCGAGGTAGCTGACGTTGGATTACTTGGCCGCTCGAACAACCGTCCAACTCTGGCGTTTCGCGAGAGCTTTCCAGAGAGATAACCAGGCTTGATCTTGGCCATGGATCAACAGCGAACTGGCGACCTCAACTGGCGCCTCAGTGCGCACCCCATCACCCTCTTGTTCTTCCTAGGTTTTAGAATAGGTGTGTTCATTGTTGCGTTGAAAGCCAGAACCACATCCACCCCGAGAAGATTGCGATTAATTTAGCTCTTGAAGCGTAAAGACATGCTAATTTTTGTCCTGCTCACCAGGGAGTCTGTTGATGTACCTATTTGGCGTCCTCTTCATCAGTGACTTGTGTGTCTCTTCTACAATCAGCTCCAGTCCCCGCAGCCATGCATCATTGCTAACACACAGGTCTACTAGTGTTCTCGTCTTCATACTCACCCTCCTGCTCCTTTCAGCCGATTTCTATTACCTCAAAAATATTGCTGGTCGCCGGCTAGTTGGCCTTCGATGGTGGAACGAAGTAAATACCTCAACCGGTGATTCCAACTGGGTCTTTGAGAGCTCCGACCCGAATACCCGCACCATCAATGCTACAGATAAGCGATTTTTCTGGCTTAGTCTGTACGCAACCCCAGCATTGTGGATTGGGCTGGCGATCCTGGCAATCATCAGGCTTCAAAGCGTAATCTGGCTGAGCTTAGTTGGTGAGTTGAACCGTGCAACACTTCCATAATATTCCGTTCAGTCATGTTCAGATCTAATCTATCACTAGGCATTGCACTTATTTTAACTGTTACGAATACCTTGGCGTTTTCTCGATGTGATCGCTTCAGTCAAGCTTCAACGTTCGCGAGTAGTGCTTTATCTGGCGGCATTACGAGCAATCTTACGCGTGGTGTGTTTGGAAGGTTATTCAGATAGTTCCCAGGAAATATTGTCAAGCCTGCCGAAGCATCGGAGCTTAGATGAGACAAACAAAACAGGCCGGATAGTGCGGTGAACCTTTCTCTGTGCAAACGATATAGTCATTTCCCTTCTATGACTTTACTTTCCCAGGCTGTTTTTCATCGGTCCGGCGAGGCGTCTGGAGTTTATAGCAAAGTTTACTGCGACTTTTAACCTGGATATCTTTCTGGGGAACTATACGGATTAATGTACTTTTACTTGTTTGAAGCTCATTGATATTGTTTCAAGTGACCAAGCAGGAACCTACGATCCGTCCTGATTGACAGCTGATATTTCACAGTTTGGCACGTTGGGCTTCTGCCATGAATTTTATCTCCTGTCTCACGGCCAAATCCCTCAGGATCTCCTCGCTTCCACCGCCCACGACGAATACTCTTACGTCACGGCTAATCGCCTCGATTCTCGCTCCTTTGCCTGCCTTGTTATACCCTGCACCACCCAGGATCTGCTGGGCCTCGCGGCAGACCTTCTCCAGACAGCGGGTACTCATTACTTTCAGGAGGGCCGTCATACCTCCAACGTCGATCTCCCTACCGGTTTTGGCGTTTAGCTGGATGGTGTAGGCTAGCTGCTCCAAAAACGCTTGACATGGTTCAATAAGTTGGCCGAATTTGCTGAATTTAGCCCGGATGATCTGATTGTAAATGAGCGGTTTGCCGAATGTTTCCCGAGTGATCGCGTAATTGTAAGCATCTTCGACGCAAACGCGGGAGAGACGGATGCAGGAGCTCGCCATCCCGAGACGTTCAGGGTTAAAGTCTACGTCCCATCAGCTTTGAATATAAAGATGTTAGTGCAAGGCTGGATGTAAGGGTCGCGTACTTGACATGATGTATTTAAAGCCTTGGTTTTCCTTTCCAATAAGATTCTCTGCAGGCACTTCCACGTCATCGAATTCAAGGAAAGTTGAGCCACTGGCGTTCACTCCAGAGTTGTACATTCTTCGTCGAGTGACACCTTTGGATTTCAGTGGTATAATGAGTAGAGAAATGCCATTACGGCCTGGTCCTCCGGTCCTAACGGCTGCCGTGCAATAGTCGGCAAAAATGGCGTTGGTGATCCATTTCTTTGCTCCATTGACGATATACTTGTTGCCGACTCGTTTGGCCGTGGTTTTGATCCCAGAGACGTCGGACCCGGCTGTGGTTCCAAATTAGTGTGAAAAGATAATTAAAGACACTCGGAGACGCAGATACGTACCGTCTGGTTCAGTGATTCCTAGGCAAAAGCGGATCTCCCCTCGAGCAACCTTTGGTAGATACTCGAGCCTCTGTTGCTCAGTTCCGAAATTCATGATTGGAGGGCAGCCTATGCCGTTCCCGCCATTCATGCCCCAAAGCACGCCAGAAAACCCGACTCTATATTTCAAGTCAATTTAAACAAAAGCGTTTGCTGGTATAAAAAGATAACGGTGGATACATACCTCGCCAACTCGTCATTGACCACAAGATTGTGAAAGACGTCCCATTTTTCTGGATCGATGCCAGCGGGCATGGTCATCCCTCCCATGTATTCCCGTTTTGTGGGCTTGATTATAGCGAAACCATTGTCCACATATTTTTGAACAGCCTGAATTTCAGAAGGTAAGTTAGAAGGTTGCAATTTTTCATCAGCGATATGTGTAGTTCCATCCCAGTTCCTCCTGTCCGCTCGCTTGTAGGTTTAAACACGTACTTCAGGAGGAACTTGGCCACTTCGCTCCCACTCCTCAGCATACGGCATCAGATCATTCTCCACATATTCGCGCACGAATTGACGGAGTTTCCTATGGGACTCATCGTAGTATGGCGATGAGTCGCGATAGTACCATAGAGGTTCAGCAAATGGGGCTAGGGCAGGCATAGTGTTCAAGGGTAGAGCAGCAATTAGTGTTCTTCTAACAATGAAATAGAGATCTTGATAGCTCAAATCAATAGCTGGGAACCCCAATACAAATATCAAACTCGTCAATCAATGGGTATCTTAATCCTAATGATGGAATGTAAACACGTTATGTGGTATCCACGGTTAATGCCGTGTAACCGTTGTCTCATGGAATACTCCGTCAGGTTCCCACGGTATCTTAGGGCTGCAAGCGTTGGATAGCAAATACTTGGAAATGAGCCGAGTACCGATGTTGCAATTTGCAGCCTGCGAGCTACTTAAGTTCTCTGGGGATGATATTCTCCGCATCAACCCCTGGACCTCGGCTGGCAAAGTTAAATTATTTTGCGCCAGCCAAAAAAGTCTTGGGGCCTTGGGTTTCCCTGTCTTTCACTGTCCTTCTTGTGAAATATTGAAGAAGCTCGTCAAATGGAGATATCCTTGACGCATCGACGGAGTACAGTTACTTAAGAATGTAGTCTACATGTAGCTTGGGTGTCATTCACGATCGGCTTAAAGCTTTGAAGGAAGCCAATTCGGAGCTCTTCTCTCCTTAAAGGCTAGCATCCCTTCATTAGCATTTTCTCCAGCGAACAACGCGCTGCCATATCTCTCCACGGTCAAGCGTGCAGCTTGTTCGACACTGCTGGTCTCCCATGCCTGTCTTATACCTGCCCGACTCACGATAACGCTATCAGGACTCATACTTGCAATCAATTTTGCTACCTTGACAGTTTCAGTGATTAATTCTTCAATTGGCACAACCTTCTGAACCAAACCCCAATCCAGAGCTTCCTGGGCTGTTAATTTATGTGCGGTTAACGCTAGCCACATGGCTCTCTGTAACGTAAAATTCCGACATAGTCGTGGAAATGCTCCCTCGAGAGCTGCAGTTCCGCGAAGGACGTCGGGTAGTCGAAAATCCGCGTTAGAGGATGCAATGACGATGTCACTGTTGAGAATAATTTCAAATCCACCTCCGTGAGCATGACCATTGCAAGCGGCGATAATTGGCTTCTTGCCCACGCGCCGGGTCATCCCCGCAAAGCCGTTGGGAGGATATAAGTTTTGACCCGGGATACTTAGATCGCCTTGCTCGAAGCCAGATTGGCGCTCTAATCACCTAAGTCAGTTTAGTGTTAAAAAACCCGAGTGGATTGCTCGGTCGCACCCTTGAGATCCATTCCGGCACAAAAGGCCTTTTTGCCAGCACCCGTAATAATGGCAACACGTCTATAGAAGCCATCAGCATACCAGTCGAAACTTACGAGCATTAAAAATCTGTATGTGATGAACCCTTACAATTGCGGTTCTTCATCAAACCACTTCCAGACACGGTCCATCTCCCATACCCCGTCAACTGGGAGGGAGTTCATCTGTTTCTCCAGGTTCATTGTGACCAGAAGTACATGGGGGGCCGGAAAGTCCAGAAGGACGAACCTCACAAGGGGAGGAGGAGTATCGGTAGGATAGCCCATCGCTAACTAGTGACCTCTTGGGTTCTGTGCTTTGGATGCGAGGAAGAGTGGGCTTTGCAACAGGTCAGCCCAGTGTTCAAGCTGCTTGTTTGCACAGTGCAGCAAGTGGAGGAGCCCAAGCTCCAGGGAGGTTACTTAACTAGTTAGTTATGTAAGCTGTGTCCCCCAAACTTGTGTCCTGACGTCTGGGGGCCATAGGGAGCAACGTGTTGAAGCACCAGCACAAGTACCACCTGATCCACAAGCTGCTTGAAGGGTATAAGCGTGGGAGACAGCAAGGTTCAGGCACCAGTTGGGGGCGAATGCTGGAACCGGCTATTGAGGATTGTTAAACTCACTCGAAACTCAGTTGGTTGTGATTGGGCGTTCTGAACCTGGAATTTATTATTTGGATCAATCGATTGGACGGAAACACGAAGTTAACCAACGCCCTGGTGATTACTTCAGATGATTCATGATTCCTAGCTCCTCTGTACAGAGTAGGCAACACAATAAATTAACATCATACAAGAGAGCACATCACTCCCTTGTTAGCCATGCCCAGTCAGACTTAACTCCATACAGTTTTGAACACACGGTCTTTGAGCATCGAACACCAAGACTCGACAATCGTACAGAAGTTTAGGCTTGACCCGAAATACAAAAATGGAACCTCAATCAACACCACCTCCACTCCTGCTTTCAGGCAAGAAAGTTGCTGTGGTAGGTGCTGGAATCTCATGTCTTGCCTTTGTCAAGTCGCTGCAGAAACAGTGGCCTCAGGGCCAGCCATTCCCCGAAATTATCATATACGAGCGAGACGCTCAGGATGCCGTGGGGCGTGAGGGCTATTCCATTTCTATTCGTGGTGATGCGCTATCTGGCGGAATGCAAGCTTTGGAGAAAATGGGCCTTTTGGACCATGCGCTAAACGCCTCGCTTACGGGATCGCAGCGGCCTGAAGAGCGTGGGTCTTTTGGTGTATGGGATCCGGATTGGAATCGGCTCCTCGAAGTTGGCAGGCCAAAGTCTGACGCCAATCAAGTTGAGCTAGGAATGCGAATCGCGAGGGACTCTTTGCGCCGCGTCCTGCTGGATAGTGTGCTTGAAAGCAATAGCACAGATATCCGTTGGTCAACGCAGTGCGTCAAAGTCGAGAAAGTTGATGGAAAAGTCCAACTTCATCTGAATGACGGCAAAACAGATGTATGTGACTTGGTCATTGCCTGCGATGGAGCGAATAGCAAGATTCGAGAATGTCTTAGACCAGATGATAAACTCTCCTATGCTGGTGCAGTCATGATCATTGGCACGGCCAGATTTCCTGAAGGACAGGTTCCTCCACCGGTAAATAGAGACTGGGGGCTAGTCCTTGGTGGGAAGAACGGTGTGGGCTTATTCGTGTCTCCGATTGACTCGTCGAGCGCGGTTTGGAGCCTGAGCTATATGGCTCCAGAACCACGAGAAAGGATAAATCCTCCCATGCCGAAGGAACAACTAGACAACCTAATCCAGGAGGTGCTAGATCGAGGAACCTCATTCACAGAGCCATTCCAAACCCTGGTACGAGCTACCGACCCATCAACCCTCCGACTTTTCAACGCAATGGATAAACAACCATTCCAGCACTCGCATTGTACGGACGTGCCTGTGATATTCATAGGCGATAGCAACCATGCCATGAGTCCCTTTGCAGGAAACGGCGCGAATATGGCATTGCTTGACGGCTGGGATCTTGCAGAGCAGCTCTGTCGAGCTCAATCGCTAGAATCAGCGCTCGAAGCGTATGACAAATCTAGCATTGGTCGTTCCCAAAACGCCATCGCGGGGTCCCGATGGGCTATATCTATGGGTCATGCAACAGGTTTCAGGCTATTCGGCTATGGCATCGCATTGAAACTTGCCTCATTGATAATGGCACTTAGAGGGTGAATAGGCAGGAGCGGGATGGTGGAGCTATATCGGCGCTGTTTGGAGTCAGTGGGATCCATGCTTGTTGTCGCTTTTCTTTTTTTTTTTTTTTTTTTTCTACCTTTTTTTCTTCTTTTGATTCTAAGGATGAATATTCGGTTATGATTTGCCGACTGCGCGGCCGCAGTCCCTGATCGTTAGGTTCGTCTCCTCTCTGTATATACGACTTTAACCCCAATAGGCGCCCAGGCATTAGGTAGTGCTATTGACACATGCTCTCTTTTCTTGGGAAGATCCCCTTGGCATTAAAGTGCATTTAGGACTCTGGACAAGCGGATTGCGCCATCATCCTGCGAGCAATATAAATCCTGGATGGTAACCTAGAAAGATGTGTCGTGAAAGATGCATAGATCCAGCAATTCATAGTTCAAAATTCCGCATTTTCATGCAAGAAGCCGCGGTATAGGGGGAACAAGGCATGCAAGGGCTTCAACAATCATCATAGATTCCCTTAATAGAGTGAATATACAGGACAAACAGTGAGAAGCAATCACCGTATTGAGACGAAAGAACCAAACTAAATAAAAGACGAAAAATACACAACATTGCCAAATGTGGTAAAGTGGGAGAGGAGACCTGCAGCGTTTACTTCAGCTCTTTTGTCACCATAAATCCTTCTTTCTTTCTTCCTCACTCCTCCTCGTCTCAACTTTCTCATCTTCCAGATATTGACATTTACAGCCACAAACAGCTTTCTGGGAGGAGCAATTAGTTCTGCTCAGGGCACTGGTCTTGGAGGCACTCCAAGTAAGTATATATTCTGACCTTTTTTGCCTGAAATTTCAACCTTGAAAGCTTGAGAAGGCCCTCTTGGGCCGTGGCATCACCTCTGGTTTTTTGACCCCACTGAAGGCCAGACATGCCGACCAATGTTGTTTCAAACTCTGACATCTGCTCACATTCCGTCTGAACTAGGAGCAGTGGCATATCTTTGAATCTGAGAACTTGCTAAGACACGTGAACAAACATCCATCAACATGTCTGGAAATTGGAACAACACTAGTAAGTCTCGAATTTCATTTCTGGTTCTTTCAAATAAATGGAATCCCACAATTTCCTTCAATTTCTCTCTTCAGCAACGGTGCTGGGAGGGCATCAATCCCAAATATATAAGTTTCCTTGGAAAGAAGTAAAAATATTTACTGATATAAACATATGCCGCAGCCGATAACTGGAACGGCGGTGGTGCCGACGGCAATTGGAACGAAGGTGGCTTTGGTGACGACACTGGATACCGCGAAGAAATCCCCGGCAGTGTTGGGGAGGGCGGAAAGACCAACAATAATGATGCCTGTCACAAGTAAGTCGGGTATTCATGCCCGAATTGAGTCTCATCTAACGTTTTCTATTAAAGCTGTGGACAGCCCGGGCATTTTTCACGCGAGTGTCCCGAGCCTCGCAAAGCGTCTGGTGCTTGTTTCAACTGTGGTGAAGAAGGGTAAGCTGGTGCAACTATTAGGACCATCAGTTCTCTAATTGAAGAATAGCCACAACAAGGCGGAATGCCCAAACCCGCGCGTTTTCAAGGGAACTTGCCGCATTTGCCAGGCGGAAGGGCATCCGGCTTTCGAATGTCCGGACAAGGCCCCAGACGTTTGCAAAAACTGCAAAGGCGAAGGTATGCATCCCACTTGAAAGGGGAAAACCACGACTAACGTAGTCATTTCTCGCTGAAAAAGGCCACAAAACAAAGGATTGTACCGAAAACCGCAAGTTTGATCAGCATGACATTCCAGACAAAATGCCTGAGGAAGCTTGGGCAATCCTTAAGAAGGCGAGCGATGAAAGAGACTTGGAAGATTTCCGTGAAGTAAGGATCGTTTCCCGAACATCCACAGGGCTCAAGCTAACATTGTTGCAAGGCCCTTAAGATCTATTCCAAGGCTGTTCCGTTGGCAACATTTGACGAAATTGAGAAAAGGTTTCGCGCAGACAACTTCAAGATCTACCTTATTGGGCTGGTAGGCCCTTGAGAATTCCTTCACCTTCATTTCTAGACTGACACTTCTTCAAGGAAAGGGAAATTGGGGACACCCTCATTTCGGTGAATCTTCAAGGCAAATTAAATTGCAAATACGTTGTCGGGTTTTATTTTAGCGAAAAGCCCCATCGTGCGAATCTCAAGTCGCGCTGGCCACGTTCCCCAGAGGAGAATATCAAGCGCCTTGCCGATGCCGGCTTTCCCATGGATCGCCAAGTCCCCAAGTGTGACAATTGTGGAGGTATGTCTGCTTTTGGAAGAAATTAAGAGAGAGAATCAGCAGTCCTAAATATCCTGCAACAGAAATAGGTCATACCCGCCGTGGTTGCAAGCAGGAACCTGCTACAGTTGAAAGAGTTGAGGTCAAGTGTGTCATTTGCAAAGAAATAGGCCATCGAGCTCGCGACTGTATCCAGCCCAGGATTGACAAATCTGGCTGTCGGAACTGCGGGTGAGACCGTGATATCTTGCAGTATTATCGCACGCGACTAACAATAGAAAGGAACCCTGACCATCACGCCAAGCAATGTCCTGAGCCACGCTCCGCTGAGGGCGTAGAATGTAAGAAATGCCAGCAAGGTACGTATTCTCCGCTTCAAACGTTTAAAGGTCTGCTAAAAGTGCAATACGTATGCAGTCGGCCACTTCGCCAAAGATTGCCCTGAGAAAGGTGTCAACAGCAGAGCTTGTCGCAATTGCGGGCAAGTATACCCAAAAGTGACTCCTTCAGAACGATATGGCTGACATGCCGTATAGAGAAGAGGGTCATATGTCCAAGGAATGTGACAAGCCTCGAAACATGGATAACGTTACTTGTCGTAACTGCGAGAAGAGTGAGATCTATCTCAAGAAACGAGGCGCTGCTGTATTCTCAAACTAACACCTCTATCAGCCGGCCACATGAGTCGCGACTGCCCCGAGGAGAAGGACTGGTCCAAGGTCCAGTGTACCAATTGCAAGGAGAGTAAGTATTGAAAAGCGACCCGGATACATTTTGGCTTGTGAAACTAACACTCTCCAGTGGGCCACACGTTCAGACGCTGTAACAAACCAGCTGAAGGTGCTGACAGTGACAATGCAGATAGCTATGGTGGATTCTATGGAGCAGGCTATGGCAGCAAGAATCACCACGATCAAACACGTGGCCGGAAGGAAACCACAGCTCAATCCGCAGGAAACTGGTATGAAAGCCCAACCGACGGCGGCGCTGGTTGGTAAATATGCAATTCCCATTTTGGCTGGACCTTGCAAAAACACCAGCTTTCCATGGCGTGTTAAGTATCTTCCGGATCTGAAAAACGCTCTGAGCTATGGAGACGCATTCTGGATCTTTTTTTTGGCAAGGGAAGGACAAAAGGAACTTCAAATGGACTCTTACTCTGGGATATCTCTTGTTAACTGATCGCATCTGAAAACTCAAAGAAACAAAAAAAAAAAAAAAAAAAAAAAAAAAAAAAGGAAAAAAAGAGATGCGAAAAAGGAAGAAGATAAACCTTTTATGGCGAATCCTACACCCAGATAGTTAATCAATACAATGATAGGTCTAAGTAACGGCCTTAATACGTAATACGGCTATTTGCTGCTAAAGTGCTCGATAACCTTGCGAACTGGTCCCCGTCTCCCAGTCACCCGGCAGACGGGGGAGGTGGCCCAATAAGGATTCCTGTCCGGAGTACTCCGTAGGGAGCAGGCAACCAAAAAAGCCTCTCGACCAAATGACTTCCCCTGGTCAGGCCATCCGGACGCGGTGAGATCGAAGTGGAAACATTTTCACGTCGAAGATGGCATCACATCGACTAAGATCGCTCGCGGAAGATCGATCCGAGTTGCTCTGGAAAACCCATCGGATAACGCAATTCCGAGCCACAAAAAAAAAAAAAAAAAAATGAAAAAAATGAAAAGAAAGAAAGGCAGACGTCACAGAGTGCTTTGCCAGAAGTGGTTTAAACGTGTGTGTCTTGGCACACGGAATTCCCAATTCGGGCATTCCCGGATGACTTGATGCGGTTTAAGCTTTGGCTCCGCGGGTCAGGGCGGAAATCTTAAATCCGCCGCAGAAGACACGGCTCCGCGCCGCGATGACGACGGAACGAGCTCTTGCAGGGGCATTCGAGGTGCGAATCTCTGTTTGCGTTTCTGCAGATGCGCTGGAAGAGCTAAGCTAGCTGGGCGAGGACAGAGTTACAACGAGTTTGAATCACAAAAGCTGCAGATCCCTCAAGTGCAATGCTCTCTCGTTCGCCAGCGCCGACGCATATTCTGTACATCCGTCTTATATGCGCTGCACCCAAACGATGATCGATGTTTGTGGACCCATACTCTGGCTCCGCCATTTGGAGCCTGCCTCCACTAGTAAGTTACATGTGCTTGCCGACTGCGGAGCATGGATTCGACTTCTCGCGCCCATTTTCGATTTCTCGTAGCTGCCTCTCGCAGCCACTTCCCCTCATAGTGAGCGACAAATGAGAGCAGAGTTTAGCTTTATATGAAATTTCCTAACGGCGTTGTCCGACCCACTCGCCGCCATTTTTCAGGAACAAGATTGCCAGAAAATTTTCATGTCTCGGCATTGCCCCGAGGGGAAAAGCTGAGTGACGATCATCGGCAGGAGGGGAATGCACACCAAGTGCTCCACGGTCTCAAACGCCATCCCGACAGCGCTACGGAGCATACGCGCCGAACCAACTTTCCTAGCCCACTACTCCCCACTCCGTAGGCGGTTATGGTGGGCGAATGATCCACAGGGACCACAACATTCTAGAAGATCAGTTCACCACCTTGAAAGACAGACCGCCCTAAATATCCAACATGTGCTCGCGGTACATCCAAGACAGGCGAGATTTCACATGCATGGCTCTCCCCGGATGACACTAGCCACGATTCTCCATATTTAATCTCCATAGAATAACTTTCTTCCTCCCATCATTTCGCTAGGTTGGAAGATGGGGTCTAAAGGATACAGGAATCGTGGAGTCAAAAAACAGCATACCGGCGGCTGGTGTGGAGATTGCATGGGTATGTAATAGGATGAGCCAGACACCGAGACGCCAAACTCGTGGGTGCGGGTACCTATGCTGTCATCTTTTGAAGAAAGGATGGGAGAGAGACTCAAAAATTCTGGGGGAAGATGGGATGGTGATAAAACCCTCCACAGCTCCAGCTTTTCGCATCGTTTCTTTTTTGTCAGTTTTGTGTTACGTACCTCTCCAGCTGGCTGACTGCTACGGTGGTACTATTGAGTGACTCGCCAGCTCTGGAAGCCAGTCCTACTCTGTCATTTCTATTTTTCATGTATTTTGCTACCGAGGAGCATTGACTGTTTCTGCGAAAAAAAATCAACGTCCCATGCTTGTACCATGGCCGGAGCACCTTACTTTGGGTTTCGTGGAACGAAACTCAACGTCGCGATCGGTGTGATTGCTGGCTTGGACTTTTTGTATGTCATGTCAATAATTCAGTCAACAATGCTAACTAGCTAATTTCGAGAAACAGGCTCTTTGGTTATGATCAGTATGACCTATCTATTCCCGGATAACCGGGTCTCATGTTGATAATATGATTTTAGAGGTGTTATGGGAGGTCTGTTGACTCTTCCGTCGTTCGCGCAGACTTTCCCCGAGATTGATACAACAAGGGAGGGTCAAGTTGGACTTTCGCCTAGCGAGAAGAACCATAGAGCAACAATCCAAGGTGATTATATCTGGTTTTGTCATGCTAGCGTTGCTGATGTTGTCTAATGCATCGCCGCAGGTATTTCCATCGCGTCTTACAATGTGGGATGTTTCTTGGGAGCCATTGCCTGTATTTGGGTTGGAGATTTGCTCGGACGACGCAAGACGATATTCCTCGGTTCCGCTATTATGGTTGTTGGTGCTGCGCTGCAATGCTCCGCCTTCCAACTCTCTCATCTCATCGTTGGTCGTATCATCACGGGTCTTGGAAACGGGTTGAATACGTCCACCGTCCCAACGTGGCAATCGGAATGCTCGAAATCCCACCGCCGTGGCCAGTTGGTCATGGTAGAAGGTGCCCTGATTACGGGTGGAATTTGTCTCAGTTATTGGCTAGACTTTGGTTTTTCTTTCCTTGAGCCAAGCACCGTGTCATGGAGATTCCCTATCGCTTTCCAGATCGTATTCGCTTTGATTATCATGGCATCGGTCCTGGGATTACCGGAATCGCCTCGGTGGTTGATTCTCAAGGGCAAAGAAGACGAAGCACTTCGCGTTTTAGGGGCTCTAAGCGACCTTCCGACCGATGACCCGTTCATCCATAGCGAGTTCAGTGCGATCAAGGATACTGTTCTCGAAATGGCAAAAGGTGGATTCAAAGACCTCTTCCTTTGTAACAAAGACCGCCACTTGCACCGTGTCGTGCTCGCCTACGTTAACCAGATGTTCCAGCAAATCTCTGGTATCAATCTAATCACATACTATGCGGCTGCTATCTACGAAGGCAGCATTGGTCTTAGCGGATTCTTGTCACGTATTTTGGCAGCTTGCAATGGAACGGAATATTTCATTGCCTCTTGGATCCCGGTCTTCATAGTGGAAAGAGTCGGTCGACGTGGACTCATGCTTTTTGGTGCTGTTGGCATGTCCCTCTCTATGGTCGTTCTGGCTCTCTCTACCAGCTTTGAGGGACAGACAAAACCCGGTATAGTTGCAGCTGTTTTCCTGTTTGTTTTCAACACTTTCTTCGCTATTGGCTGGCTGGGAATGACATGGCTGTATCCTGCCGAAATCGTAAGTTTGACCAATTTTCCCGTTCTTCTTTTTTCCCAGGAAGTCGACTTAAACTGACGTTTGTCCTCAGGTACCTCTCCGTATTCGTGCTCCTGCCAATGCCCTTGCCACATCAGCCAACTGGGCATTCAACTTTATGGTTGTCATGATTACACCAGTCTCGTTCAGTTCCATCAAATATAAGACCTATATTATCTTTGCTGTCATGTAAGCCGATACTGCCCTCGCTAACAAACCTCAGGAAAGTATGCCGTACTAATATGTCCCGCTATAGTAATGCATTCATCGTGCCGGTAGTCTACTTCTTCTATCCCGAAACCGCATATCGCTCTCTGGAAGAGATGGATACTATTTTCCGCAACACAGACTCTATTTTCTCAGTCGTTCGTGTTGCCAGAGAGACACCTCGTCGCTTTGGCAAGAATGGTGAGCTCCTCATCAACTACGATGAGACAGACGAACATCGCGCTCGCAATGCGAGTGTTGTTGGTGAGAAACCTCATCCAACAGTGTATAACAAGGACCACGCAAACCCCGATTATCATATGGAGAACGGAAGTCCTAGCTCCTAAGCTGTTTAATCCCTGTCTGTGACTTGATATGTTGCCGTTTTCTCATTTCCGGTCTGCTGTGCCCGGAAAAAAAAAAAAAAAAATCTCTCAATATCTGCATGAAGGGAAAGGTGATTCTGCATATTAGATCTATGAGGTTATGACGATAGAGGTCCTTGAGTCTATGATATCTGTTGACTGAATCTTTAAATAAGGAGACAGGAGAAAATTTTCATGATACCCAAGCTAGAATTGTATGTACCGTCAGCGCCTGGGGGTGAGAAGACAGCAACCTCAGGTGATATTTGCATTGAATGAAATAATACTTCGTACGGGAGTACTAGAAACAAGTTTTGTCTGCAGGTCTACTCCGTAGGTCGCTGAATAAACAGACAACCTCTTCAACCGGCCCACCAATCATTGGCATCAATCAACAAGGTCATTCATTACGTCACTGCGCCGGCAAAGCAGGATAACATCTACGACCCTTATGCTAGCCTTGTGATTCTGTCTAATCCACCTTTCAGATCAAAGCACCCTGAATCTCTATTAAATTGAATCATTATGGTGCGAACGCGTGCTCAGGAACGTGCAGAGGCCAGTTCTGCTCAGAAGCAAGTCAAGGCAGAGGAGCACGTGCCACCGAAGGAGCTTGTAGCAGAAAAAAAGCACATGCAAAAGCCGAAAAAGAGAACTAAGAAGCATGAAATTCCAGAGGCAGAGAGTATGTGTGGGGGTGTTACAATCTACTAAACCCCTTAGTTAGTTGTATTGAGGGGCATATGAGATCTCTGATCAAAAATGCTGATTTTACTCAGGGCGACTAGAGGCCACAAAGCCGCTCTCAGAAGCCGCACGCAAGGACATCCAACAACTCTTGACGGAGCAAGGGAGCTTTCCTCTCCAAGAAATCGGATTTAGCTTTCCCCTTAGTTCGAGCTCGGCAACAGTGCTAGCACTCCTCTTCGAAGCCCTGCTCAAGGCGGCGCCAATTTCGCACAAGACAGCGGACGAGACGCTCAAGGAACTACTCAAACATGGGTATGAAGATATCAATGTATTGAAAAATAGTTCTTGGGACGAGCGGAGCGATGTGTTGATCGAAGGGGGTTATCGCCATTACTATAAGAAAACGTCATCGGAGCTAGGCGAATTGGCGGAATGGGCGATGGATAAGTACAGTACGTAACTTTCCCTGCTACGCCTGTTAATCTTGCTGTAAAGAGATGAATGGCCAACGCATGATGCGATTTGCTCATTTACTCCTTTTTTATTGGCCACGCATAGATGGAGATTTGAATAATCTCTACAAACAAACTGCCGGCTCTCGCGCGGAAATCAGGACTGCTATCAAGCATATTAAAGGCATCGGTGATGTCGCTGTTGATATTTTCCTGTCCTCGATTCAGTCCTTCTGGCCGGAAGTGGCACCGTTTATTGCCGAAAGAAGCTTGGTGACGGCGGATCATATTGGGATCGGGAAGGATGTAGAAGCCATTTATGAAGCTGTGGGAAGGGATCCGAAACAAATGTGTATGTTAGCGAGGGCATTAACGAAAATAAGGCTGGAGAAGGAAGAAGCAGGGTATACAGTGCATGAAAGTGGGAAGTAGAGAAAAGGAGTTAGTCAGGGCTCGGGGCGATTGAAGTTCCAACGTGTCTCAGGATTCCGAATGTTGGCGTTCGTTGGTTTGTAGGTCACAGAAACGTCCACTTTCAGGTCTTTTTGTACGGATGGATGGCAGTGCAGTCCAGATGTATGTCCAGCAGCAATCGTCGAAGGCTGAAGGCATCGCACTTCTGAGCAAGCAGACTGCCTTTGGAGGCACGTGACCATACGTCAACCACCACGCTAGCTGCAATTAGTCATCGCATCAGAGCTCCCCAGCCAGGTTGACGACGATCCCTCGGCCAGGCAGCTGAATTTGAAGACTTCGTTCTGCTTCTTTGTTGTCAAATTCTTATCTGCAGCATTGAATCATTCTCCTTAACTAAGCTCTTCTTTTGGAACTTCATGTGTTGATAGTATGTGTGACCGCGTTGAGTGCCTGTTTTATCATTGCCAGGAGGCGCTACCAAAGCTCTGATCGCTGACCAGCCACCCTTTTTACCAGACTTAATCCCGACCGCTCACATCGTTTCAAATACCTTTACCAGTTAAACTTCAAGTGTCAATTGCGCGCGGCTATCCGAAGGGAGCTCTGAAAACTGACGAAACGAAAAGTAAACAATAACTTCACCCACTGTCATCGGAATCGGAATTTACCAATTCTTTGGATATAAAACGTCGGACATATAAAACAAGATGGACTACTCAAATATTTTGTATGTGGAACTACCATCTTCGGCGGACTACTCCGTATACCTAGACGAATGGCCTAGGAGGTTCATTTCGCTGGGAAGACAATGTTTAAAGGCATTTATGCTGATAAACTGCGTTCTAGTCGCTTGGTCAACTTGGCCATTGGTGTTATTATGGTGCTCGGCGGGATTTCGCAATTCTTCGCTGATCCCAAATTGTAAGTGTTGCAGACTGCTGGGGTTCCGGGGTACTATAACTGGAGACCTCCTCGGTTCACTGAGTGCTCCGCTAACACAGATGCCATAGCCGGAATATAATCATCGGCATTTACGTTATTCTATTCGGGTTAGGTATGCGGATTAACCCTGCAGTACAAACATTCATGGCAAATGCTAACTCCGATCACAGCCACCGGTGCCCTCGAACTCGTCCCGAATGTCCCAACGCAGATCACTAGACACACCTCCTTCATGTTCTCGTTTATCGGAAGAGGAATCTGTAAGTCTTCAACTTCAAAAACGGGGTGGGCACTGGAGTATTTTCTTACTGGAGTGTCTAGTCTACATCTTTGTTGGCTGCATTATCCTAGAGCACCACGTTTTGCGCATCATCGCTGGCTCGATCGTTGGAATTGTGGGCGTGGCCTATGTGGCGCTTGAGTACATCCCCTCAATTGAACCTCCTCAGAACATGCGAGAGGCAGAACCTGCATGGGGTGCGGAGCAGATCTAAACCCATAATAATCTGTTAACACCACGATTCTCCCCCGGCTACTGGTTCAATGGCATTCGACGGCCGTGAAATTAGCGAACCCCAGCATGGGTCGCCTTTATCATGCATGTTTTGAAGGTGGCAATGAACCTTTGCACGATCCGATTACCGACGAGGTGGGCTTGGACTGGGAGGTCACGTCCTTCACATGCCCCGTTGCACTCCTCCATTTGTGGCAACACAAATGATACTTTGGCCTTCATGCCCTCTTTTCTTTTAATTAGCCTTTAAGATAAGCTGATAACGTCCATCTTCGGCTGATGAATGCTATCTTTTCCACACTGTACTTTAAAAACGATTTCAAAATATACTTATTTGTTGTGTCCACGCGCGCCTCGTCCTCAGTGTTGTGCCAGCCCCGGAACCCACGCACAGTTACTGACTAAAGGGGCCCGCAGCCCTGCATCCCCCCAGTAGGAACGTAGCCAGTGCTGCTGACACGGCTGACCAGGAGGAGCTGGCGAATGAGAAAAGCCACAATGCTAATCTCTCATCTTGACCCATATTTTCTAGCCTGATAAGGTTTAGCACCCTGGAGGCGGATTGACGTCGACGGCGAAAGTCTATTTTTCATCAGACCGAAACTTATCAGATTGCGCCCTCGCCATTCAGCCGCGTCGCCGCGCCAATCCAGAAGACGGTGAGGTTGAAGCAACTGGGACGACGAGATCTTTGCAAGAGAATCCAGCTCTTTCCAAAAGCCATACGCGTTAAATAGAGAGAGGGTTAATGTCCCATTTTCCGGCTATTACAGTTGCGCGATAATCCAGCGGTGGGAAAAGCCCAAGAGATAAGATAATCGACAATGGAGATCCATATCTGATCCCTTGACCACATCGAATAATTTGCTCAACAGCGATTCGTTCACATTGCGCAGGACAAAGCCGTGCTGGGGAAACTGGGACGGGATTTGGATGTTGTCAGAAAGTAAATGATTATTTAACCCTGCTGTGCTACCATAAGCATACTTCATCAGATATTATTTCGCCTTGGCCTGCCCGTCTGTCAGGCCACTCCCATATCTGATCGTCAGCCAGATCACAAGAGCTCCTCACCCAACCTATCTTCACCAACTACAACCACTTTTTCCGCGAATAAGAAGTTTTGTCGAATTCCTTCCGGGTTACAGCTCGGTTCGGTTGGGCTTTTCTTGGAAGCAATAACTTGAAGTCTCACGTCCTGCATTGCATTGCTCCGTACGAAGTACGTCGCGGCTCGTTACGCCTCCGAACATAAACTCCTCCTTTTGTCACAACTCCATCCTCGCTCTTCCAAAAATTTGTCCTCCTTCTTTGATTCATCCAAACTTGATGCATTCTGCCTAACCGTTGTCGCAGCATCCTTAGTCCTTTTGCGTTGGGAATTTCCGTCCTCGTCCTGCAGCTGGCTTATCTCCGGAGGCCACCGCCGCAACAGCTCTAGCCTATCTCATCCATCGCAACTCGGTGCTACAACAACTTTTACCTCAACCTCACCATCACATCAGATAACTTAAGCGCGTTACCCTTCCTATTCTCTGCCGTCTGCTGCGTTGTGCGCATTCATACCTCGAGCATTCCATCGTGAACATCGTATACGGTTGCCTGGCGAAGATCTGATTACGATCATCCTCGTGTGAAGCCATCGAAGATAATTCGGCCCCCGGAATCGGATTATTCGAGACCTTCCTATTACATCTCATTTGTCCCGGTCGAATATCATCCTATCGGCCTCCTATCCAGCTAAAAGACACGCTTGGGCGCCGAATAAATTTGAGAAACGATCGTACCACCTTAGACAACTCAGTTTGTCATCGACAGTTGACCCGGGAGGGAAGATTTTGCAGACTATAGTGGTTGTTTCTGTCAGGCCGACCCGTGGTTTTCGACGTATCTATGGATATCGTTAGGGGTGTTCCGCCGTCAACAAACAGCATGATGCGCCACCCATCCGCTGAAGATCTTGATGCCGCGCATCAACTTGTATCTTCTGCCCGTGGAGCAAGGGATCAGGCTGCGGATCCTAGCTCTTCAGGGGCTGGAGTAAGATCAGATGGCGGCGAGATGCTGAATCTATCTGATACCGAAAACCCCCAGAATAGGGCAAGTCCTGGAAGAGAGAATCAGATGCCGATGGAATCAAACGACGAAAATCGGCCCAATGCATCACGCCAGTCGCCAAAGTCCCGTGGCAAAGAACAGGTTTTCCTCGGCCATTCGTGCGTGTACGTGGCTAAGTCCCTAGTCCATGATTTGCTGTGTAGCCTTTCCTTCCACTAACAAAGCCTGATATAGCAACTGCGGAACGAAAAGAACTCCTCTTTGGCGCAGAGCGCCCAACGGTTCTACAATATGCAATGCCTGTGGCCTATATCTGAAAGCCAGAAATGCTGATCGCCCCACGAATCGCAATCGTTCATCTGCCATGACTGGACCAAGTACACAGCAAAATATCAACGCACGGACCAGCATATCTCCCAGCGCCACTGGCGGTTGTTCCGGTCGCCAGTCGAATGCAACGAACGATGAATCGGCTTCAGTTGGGACATGTCCGGGTGGTGGCAGTTGCAACGGAACGGGTGGTGCTGTTGGTTGTGATGGCTGTCCAGCATATAATAACCGTGTTTATAAATCGTCTTCCCGACCTGCCCCCGTGAGACACGCTGCAGGAGTTTCTCCTCAAGCCATAAATCAGCCTAGAAATATGAGCCACGAAACGAACGATCTGTTAGATGTCCCTAATCAAGATGGAGGACTACCAACTGCATGCCAAAACTGCGGTACTACAGTAACTCCATTGTGGAGGCGAGATGATCAGGGTCATCCTATTTGCAATGCTTGCGGTATGTCTAGGTTTCCTTACTTTTCAATGAAATTTATGGCTAACGTCGAAATTCGGTTGTTGAAGGGCTCTACTTCAGGTTGCATGGCTGCGCTCGACCGGTAGCCATGAAGAAATCAATTATTAAAAGAAGAAAACGCGTTGTTCCAGCCCTGAGGGATAGGTCTCCCACAGCAGGTTCTTCCAACGATTCTTCAGTCTCCCCCGAGTTGCCACCCGCTTCCCTCGCCTCACACCAACTCGATACCCGGAGATACTCGCATGGAGAACAAACCAGCCCCTTCATCGTGAATGCCAATGGGCAGCTATCTCCTCACATGCAAACAACATACCCGTCAAATCACTCCGCTCCTCCGGCCATCGACTTCACCGGATACAACTCGAAATCGACTTCTCTTCCCCACCATGGACCACCACCAGGGGGTCTATTCAACGGTGATCGAGTCGTCCCAAGCGAGCATTTAACTTCAAGTGCGACTCCAAAAAAGCGTTCGCATGAAGAAGCAAATGCATCAGATACACAGGCCAACGCTCTTCCCAACAACTCCGACATCCCAGCATCTGCTCACCTCCCCCCAATCAACCCCTCAGCCGCGTCTTCCCTTTCTCATCCTGGCCGCTTAAGCTCAATTTCTTCCTTGCTTAACCACGCAGAAAAGACTTACGAAGGTTCATCTATTGACCCATCTCTCAATTCCAACGGCTCCAGATCACAGGCGCATCCCTCTCCGTCGTTTTCCCCTTCACATGCACCTGCCTCATTGTCCCCTTCTGGGTCCGGTTGTACTGGTTCACTTCAGCCATCAGCCGCCGTTGTTGGACCTACAGCTCTTTCGGACGAAATGCTCAAAGCGGAACGAAGAGCTCAATTACAGCGAGAAGCCGAGAACATGCGTGAAGCTCTCCGTGCCAAAGAAAGGGAGCTTGCTGCCTTGGAGCCGTGATTCGTTCAGCACGGTCGTTCGGTGCTTGTTTGGGAGTTTGTGATATTACTTGCTTCAAATTGTTTGCCCGGATTGTCCTTATATGTATCGGTTTTAGGGAAAGGGATGGATAGCGGGATGCCATGATGCATTGGCTTGAATTTTTCAATCATAATCTGTTTTTCTTTACGGTGTTCTCTTTTTATTTCCCCCCTTTTCCTTTTCAAGCTGCAAAGTAGTCTGGTTGTAATCCCTTTGGTCTGCGAGTTGCAGAAGAGTCTCAGTCCTTTAACCTTCTCATTGAGTGGCTTAATCATTCAAAAAATCCATCCTTAATCTGGATTTGATGTTAATTTGTATCCTGATTATCATAAATTAAAAAGCTTCCAATCTGCGTGGGATACAGGATATGGCACTCAAGATCAAGATCCAGTCATGATAAGATTAGATTAACTAGACAAGCTGCCGTTTGTGGCTGAGCTGTCAGCGGGGCGAACAACAAGACTCCCGCATCCACACGCTGGTACAACGAAGCTACTCTTCCATCAGAAGAACTTCTGTTGATGGATGAGCTACAAAAGGGGGACAAAAGATAAGTATGGTTTGTTTCTTGTATTTAAAGTGTAAGTTAGTTATCAATTCATCATTTGTGTCTATTCTCCACCGACCCGAGCTCTGTTGTCAAAATGCATTCGTGCCAGACCAGACAATAAAACAACAAGGCCATGATTAGAGAACAAACATATGTAGTGGTGCTCTCAGTCGCAAATAACAAACCGCAGCGCAATTTCTAACTCTCCCAGAAGTACCCCAAGTTGAACCATTTCCCCAAAAGATGTGCCCCGGAAGACATCACGGAAACTTTTGAAGTGTCCCACCCCTGGGCCAACCAGATTGCCTTCGATTTGGCCCGCACATCAGGTCAGCAGATAAGGAAGCATTTTTGGCCAACGACAAATGTGCTACCAAACTGCAGAAGCTTGAGCATGCTGGAAGGCATGCGAGGTGCCCTCTTGCGAAAATCGGTCTGAACCGGCGCGTCGAGCGAGAGATGAAAGGATGGGAAGACAAATACTGTGCAGAGGTTGAACTCCAAGAGATTTCTAAATATCCTCCTTAGCAAACGTGTCTCCGGATCCAAGGCAACCGAAGATGCCATTAACCTTGATATTCAGGAGATTCCGATGATAGATTCTCCTAGGGCGCTGACAGATATTCGTGCACAATCTCCGTCGGCAAATTCTCCCGCACAGTTAGCTTCTTTCACACGGGCAAGCGAACCTAGATATGCCCGCTTCTCCGCCCAGGCCCAGCCACATTCGGGGGGACCCCACAGCCCCCGATCTAAGCCTGCGTTACTTCACCAGCCAGGAGCAGATCGTCCACAGCCCCCCCACAAAAAAGTGTCTGCCGCCATGAAAGCACATTTGTGAGGTCGGATGTTGACATAGGAAGGGAAATTTTGGCGTTGCCATCTCGCAGAGAGAGCATAGGTCGCGGTGCTTGTATCCAAAGGAACGAACTAAGGGGCGGAGATATATCCGCACTGACACTAAAGGAGAGAATTCTGCCGATCGTCCATAACCTCCCACAGAGCAGGCCCTGTTTTTGCAGGGCGAGAAGAAAGTACGTCGCCGCCTTTGTGCTTTCAACCAATGACAAACCGTGGGCCAACGGATATCCCGCCCACAGTAATGGAAGATTCGCGGAGTCCATGTGCACGATAGCACGGCAGTCCCACGTCCATGGTCAAAAAGATGTGGATTTTTCCGATGCCCGGACCTAGGCACCGCTGCCGAATAATGAAAGCAACAGGGATGCAACAAGCCGAGAAAATAATCCCTCCAGTCAAACTGTTTAGGAGGCGTGAAAACCCGCTGCGGCAGAGAGCATTCCTGCGCAGCAAGACGATAAGAATAGGGACCCACACTGACAAGCCATGCACCGCTTAGGATCGATGACACGAATGGGAACAGGATGGGTTCGCATGGCATTCGGAGCGCCCGAGATCACGCTCTCGGCCAGGACGTGAAATATCCGTTTCACAAGGAACCCCGCAAAACACAGTGAACTTCCAGCTTCGCCAGGACGCGAAGCTATCCGAAGGGCAGCCGAAACAGACCGCACGATGTGCTGAACGGGAAAAGAACCGCGAGAGTATCCCTTTCGGAGAACCTCCCGAAAAGCGCAAGGTAGCAGCGAAAAACTCACACTTGAAATTGCGTGCCCATGAGGCCCTGGGCACCATCGGTAGCAACAAGCCCAAAACGAACCTATCGCGTCTGAAAAGTCGTTGACGATGCGCCGAATAGTCATATGCATATCCGCAAGTAACGGCAAGAGACATAAGTGGGGACAGCCAAGCTCCTGGAACTCGAGACACAGCCGGTAAAGCTCCGGCCGGTTGTCGCCAGGGTGAAAGAATCCAAGAGAATTCATATACCTTTCCGCTCATCATGGACAGACAGACAGACCCAGCACTAATATCTTGAAGATGATCTAGATCAACAAACATCCGCGGCAAAGGTAAGCCTCGAGCTTATGCTCTGGAGGATATGAACTCGAGAAAATCATGTATATTCTCCAGATCGAAAGCAAAATCCAAGGTCTCCAGCCGAATCACGGTACATGTATGTACAAGGAGAAGAGTAGATCAAGGCGCTGTTATTCAAGAAGTTTAGGTAGACGTATTTCCCAGAGCAGAAGAAACTGTGTCTCAGGCCCCAACCAACGTCCCCCACATGTTCGCTGTGGTATAGTCCAGGAAGCAATCCACACCGAAAGCTAGACCAGAAACTTCAAGGTAGGTCAAATACCTTGGCCCTGGAATTGTGAAACAGAAGCTGTGTCGCGAAAGTCGAGTGATGTCCCCCAGGCCTTGTTCGCTGTGGTATAGTCCAGGAAGCAATCCACACCGAAAGCTAGATCAGAAACTTCAAGGTAGGCCAGATACCTTAGACAGAAATTATGATGGCGCTTCATTCAGTTCCATGCAAACTCATTCGCTGAATATCTCAGATTTCCAACGTTTCTGGAACAGGGCTCGCGCTTCAATTCGCTGGTGGGGTCAACAACGGGTTAAACCACTCCAACGGTGTGGGCTGAGACTTGGGTCAACAACTGTGCACGCTTCGAGTATGAAGGGAAAAAAAGGATCGCTGATCCCTCTCCATGCTCGAAAACGGGATCTTAGGACAAGGCGACTAGCATGTCCGATTGACAAAGGGTGGACGTCCACTTCTATTCACTGATTGCCCGAGTTCTTGTAAGGTCTAGGTTCAGTCACCACCACTCCCTAGAACCGCGGAAGCCGGACCACAATGCAACAGCTTCCCAGCACCCGGCAGTAATTCGGCAAATGTTGCCATCCTGGTGGCATATAGCGACGGGCTATGCTGCATTCTTGTTGACACAAAATGTCTCAAGTCGTCGAGGCATGATACATGGTTCTAAGCCATCCATAGTTATCTCTTCCGCCCATCATCCGTTGATGATGATAATACATATCATATTCGCCGTTCACACGTGTCAGGACTGTTGCGGTTGCCCCCCTCGATAGGGTAAAACCAAGCGTCACCATTAGAATGCCATGGTGGGAACGCAGACCGGACAGAGACAGATGCGGTGCACCACCGCTGTTTAGCTTTGACCGATTCTCCGGAGCCTGAATCCTCCTGGTAGAAACACCCTCCGTAGGTTCGCAATAGGTCGCTGCTATAGAACCAGCATCCAAGGCCTCTAAGGCACTAAGGACTCCAAGACGGATCTGGCGCTCGGAGCTTGGGCGGATTATCTATGGTCACGCCTGGAAACTTGAGGTCGGTGAGCCCACCATAGGATCCGTTGGGACAAGGCTAAAACCACACAGCCCAGAAGGATCAGAGGCGAGTGTAACTGAAAACCCCAACAGCAAGACCGTACAGTTTCCTCCATGGGGAGAATCGTCTTAAAGTAAGGAGCCCTCTCTCCCCACATCGTCACCAAACTTCAAAGTATTCGGACAAGATGAACATGAAAGATGGATTTTTGCTAGGAAATATATCGAGAAGCAAGCTTCCGTTCTCCCCCAATGCAGAACAGATCCATCAAAGTGTCCGTTTACCCTTCCATCATGACGCAACCACTGAGCGGCGAGCGCTGGGAAGGACGTGGAAACCTCCGCCGCATCCATTTAGTTGCGTCCATGTGCCTGCTCGACTCCGAAACATATTCATGCCTCGTAGGGCAGAAAAGTGTTGCCATCCAACCGTTTACTGGCAGCCACGGCTCGGCCAGGTACATTATCGGATCCGCTGGATCATAACACGGCACACGGTCGTCCCAACCGTACTTATCTTGCAACCAAGCCCCCTCTGCCGTGTAAAATTGGAAGACACGCCCCGTAATAGCCCTTAGCAAATCATGGCCCCGATAGCGAGCGAGATCGCCCCACTCGCCATCGTACAGGACTGGGTCGACAAATTTCATCGCCTGCCTGAGGATTGTTCCCACTCTCGATGTGCTATTCAGCCAAGGTTTTGGAGGGGTGAGGATGACGAATAGCGATACTTCAGGAGGAGTAAAGCTGCGTTCTGAGATCGGTTCCCCGAGCCAGTTGAAATGGTGCACGTGAGGTCGGTTGTCCATCCACCACCCTTGCCATGATTTTTCGAAATGGGCGATCGAAAGCAAGTCTTGCAGGCATTCATGATCGATCAGGCAATGCGTAAATGGAAAGTTACCATCTGCGTCTGCACAACGCGGCCCCTCTTGCGAGTCATTTGATTCCGTCTCGATATCATAGCGTTTCGTTGTTTCAACAATCAACGGCTCCGATCGAATAATATCAGCCTGAGGTAGCACGGAGCTTCCAGGATCCGATTTAGTTGTCGTGGAACGTGTAACGCTCTCCAAGCAAGACTCCTCTAAAGTCGCATTGCCTGCACTTTTCATGGATTGGCCAGGCGTTTCTTCAGACGAACGGTCTTTGTTTCCGGTGATTTCGCGGCCATTACACGGGATGTGGCCTGGATTGTCCGTCCGCAACACTTCATCGTCGCAATCGCTCCAATCAAAAGGTTCCGGTTTAAGAAGCTTTGACAACTCAGCGTCTTCTGTAAGGTTTCCTGGGTAGGCATCATGCGGGGCTGTCGCATTCTTATCAAGAGGGCGAACGGCAAAGAGACCGAGATCATATTGGCTTTCGTCACGTCCGAAGTCGTCGGTTTTTTTCTTAAAGTACTCGATATCAAAAAGTATATCGACATCGGAGCGACTACATTTAACTTTGGATTCGTAATCGGAAGATGGAACTCTTGGCATTTCTAGCGAGGAGTTCGAAGGTTGAAGGGCACGTCGAACCATGTAGACCGAGTCTCCCAGTCGCTCCGCACAAAAGTCATAGATGCTTGAGGTTGGTTCTCTTGATGGAACAACAAACGTGGCGTTGCAGAGCATGAGCCGTCCGCTATAATCCCAAAGCATAGCCTCGATGGTATAAGCGGGACCCGGATTTTCAGGCGTAATAGCACAATGATAGAGCTGGCTTCCGCGCCCACACTGCCTTAATCTTGTCGGGTAGTCCATTGAGCAAAAAGGGCCAGGAGGAAGATACCGGGGAGAGGAATTGACATGGTTCTCCAGTACTTGAAGGATGAACTGCTCCCAACGGAGGAAGCTGCTGGTTGGCATAATTCGGTGCGGGAATGTCGAGGTTTAAGTAGCTTTAAGCGCGAGTCGAGGCAACAAAGGGAGGATCGAGAGAGGAAAACCGGATGAGTGGAAACGAATATGCCAACTCACAAAGAGACACTCGTTCAAGTCTGCAATAGGCTTTTGGATGTCTAAGAGAAAGTAGCCCGAGAGCGGACCTTACCTCCTTGTTGAGTTGCGCTGGATGAAATGGAGACAATGAAATAGTCCTATAAAGAGTCCAGGCTGAAGATAAAAAGGCTGGCTTTGCTTGTGGTCGACAGACAAATATAGGGAGGTGGAAGATTTGAAAGCAAAGGCCCCATTGTCGTATCGCCCGACAACGGCTCTTTATGCTGCCGATTTGAGAGTCTTCACGCCGGATTCAGTGACAAACATTCCTTGAAACTTGACAGGAGCAGTCACAGGGCAGCTGCATTAAGCTAAAATACCAGAATTTGATTGTTTTCATTCATAGTATTCATTGCCAGAACATGTGCAATCACTTTTAGCATAAGGAGGGAATGTATGACTCCCCAAGTCGGTGAATGGCCTGGAAGTAGTGATACACACACACGCCAACAAGGCGTGAGGCGAGCATCAATCCATCCCGCATCACCATTCACATGGGATATGGCGGGATATGGAGTCCTTTGGACATCGCAAACATTGTTAACAGCAGGGGCAAGCCTTGGTCAGATATGAAAGGCTGGTGAGAGGGCAAGCAAACAAAAAGACATAGGAGATGTTGAAGTGGGGGTGAAACAAGCCTGAGTGAATCAAACAAGAAAAGAGAGTCCGCGCTACAAGCATTTCCAAACACAAGGCAAAGTCGCATTCTCGTTGCTATTCATTTCCTGAGCGCAACCCTTCATGATGCTGGGTTGGGGACTAAAAAGCCAGCATGAGTGGTATGTTCTGGTAGTGACAGGAATCCGGCCGAAAACAAATGGCAAATGAACCAAAAACATCACACATTCTTTTGAGCTAGCTGCAACGATGGCTTTCTGTAGCCAGCATACGAATGATCATCGCTTCAGTGTTGCTTTGGCTGCTCGTGTCTGGGCAGCACTCTCCATGGGCCTTTGCAATTCAAGCCTGAGTAGTATGAGCTTAGAAGTAAGGAATATATAGGTTAAGTTCTGAGAAACAATTCTTTTGCTTAAAACTAAAAAATATTGACTTTGCGTTGGAGTGATTTGCTTGATATGCATGGGGGTTGTGAAAGAGAACAGCGAGACAGCGCAGCGTCGGCGGTGGTTAAGATCGGCACTCGGAGTTAACGCCGGGGGTAACTAAAGCCTCCAGCGCGGGGAAAAGCTAACTAGTTAACTCAGATAGCAAAGCTGATGAGGCCCCAGTCTCTCCCCATCCCGCCCGCAAGTGACGAGCCCCGGCATCCTCCCGCCCTGCAACCTTCAAGGACCTGATTCCCCTTCCTGCCATCGCCCGCCGCAGCGTACCATCAATCGCTCGTCCTTATGCACCATTTCCGTCCCTGCATTCAAACTCTCCGGACTTTCACGCGTCATCCAATTATCTCCCGAAAGCCGACCCATTTTCCAGAGTTACGACCGGTACTACATTACAAGGACCGTCCAATCATCCAGCAGACGTACGCCAGAAGCACAATGGCTACAGCCATGGGAAAGCGCCTTGAGGGCAAGACAATCCTAGTGACGGGCGCTTCGTCCGGAATTGGGAAAAGCACCGCGTTGGAATTCGCCCGTACATCGCCCAAGAATCTGAAGCTGATCGTCACCGCGCGAAGGGTCGATTCGTTGAAACAGCTTGCCCAAGACATTAAGGCCGAAGTTGGCGAAGGTGTACAAGTTTTGCCGTATCAATTGGATGTGAGCAAGCCCGAGGAGATCGAGAGATTCGTAGACTCGTTGCCTGCTGAGTTCCGCGATATTGATGTGTTGGTGAACAATGCGTGAGTTCGAAATGCCCCGGATTCCTCAATCGTCAATTTATCCGTTCCGGTATGCTTATGGATGAAATAGAGGCCTTGTCAGAGGTGTTGCGAAAGCTCCCGAGATCGACACTGAGGATATCAAGATAATGTTCGACACGAACGTTACCGGATTGATAAACATGACTCAGGCCATATTACCAATTTTCAAGGAGCGTCCCAATGGCGGTCGAGGAGATATCATCAACATCGGAAGTATTGCTGGCCGAGAAGCGTATCCCGGAGGCAGCATTTATTGCGCAACAAAGGCTGCGGTCCGCAGTTTCACGGATGCTCTTCGGAAGGAGCTCATAGCAACAAGAATCAGAGTTATCGAGATTGACCCTGGCCAGGTGGAGACTGTAAGTATATACATATACGGAATCCATGGGTATGTGTTATTTTGGTAACTAAACAAACATCTCTAGGAATTCTCTGTCGTTCGATTCTACGGTGACAAATCTAAGGCTGATGCCGTTTATGCGTAAGTTCATTCATTCCTTGCTTTTTTCACCCCAGCCGTCTCTTCTATGGCTAATCTTGTGCTGGGCAGTGGATGCGACCCCCTCACGCCAGATGACATCGCCGAGGTTGTCGTCTTCACCGCTGGGCGGCCGGAGAATGTGGTCATTGCGGACACACTCATCTACCCACAACACCAGGTATGTTTGACCAGTGAAGCAGAGCCCGCCTTAGCGAACACACGCGTGGAAGATAGTTAAACTCACCCTGCAAATGATAGGGCTCCCCAACCGCCTTGCACCGCCGCTCATAGAAGATAAAACATTTCCGAGCACGCCTAGTCCTTGCCCCTCCCTTGTATATGGTCTGAGGAGCGGGCTTGTTGTTTGAACCACCCGAAACACATAGAAAGGAAGGCCATCCATGATGCAAATAGGTCTAGAATCCTTAGACTCCAGTAGAACAAGAAGACAGCCTTTTTCTTTTTCCTTCCTTTCTTATCCATTATTCCTTGCCAGCTTTTAGCTGTCCACCGCGGCGGGGGAATGGAAACACAAACTCCAACATCTTCTAGCACGTAGTCTCAATCTCCCCGTATTTTCCCTGGCGTACGTCCATAAGCCCTCCGCATCGAGCGTGATATCATCCAGGGTTTCCCACTGGGCACGGACTGACGCTTTCCGTCACCGTCATCAACGGCAAGCGGCCAACCGGGGGTGGAAAGCGGCCATGGCGCGACGTCACCGGAAAATCAGACATTCCCCGCATACTAGCTCGCGGCCCAAGCAACATGGCACATGCATGACTAGCAGTTAGTGAGTTTGTTAGTTGCAGTCGAGACTGTGAGACACAGTGCCAGGGACCCAGAGACATTCGTCAGGGTTGTTTCAGGATGGAACTTGGGTTGAATCCTGACAAGACGGCCCGAAAAAGAGGGGCGAGGGGAGTAAGAAAGAAGGGAAGGCAGAGCGCAGAAACGCCCCAAAGGTTGGCGCAATTTAACTGCAAAATGAATGGAGACATGTTGGGATCAGGTGACTATCTTCGTATGCAGTGTAGGTCGATTTGAGATTTCCAGAAATTCGAGCATGGGGGAATCGCTGCCATATTTAGGAGAACGGTCGTTGTCAAGCGATATTTATACTGGGAACGGGATTCACTCCACAAACAGTAAGCTAGGTTTAGGTGGTGTTGGCTTGAATCGCTCTTAACAAAGTACTCTATATCCCGTACCTCCGGGGTATACGGCACTCGCTGTAAGGCTGATCTTAATTCAGCGACAGATGAAGCGCTTAATTAGGTGATTTGCAAAGTTATACAGTGTACTCCGTACTTCATATGTATGCCTGCATTTCTGTGGCGATCGTCTTTCTTGACAGAATCTTCCCCGAAACCGGGGTCCCTGGTTGGTGATACCCCCCATCTGATTGCGCTCAAGCAACGGGTATCGATGGCTATCCAGCGTCCAGCATACAGGTTTAGACGTCAGGGTGTACCTTCATATTCCGTACATCTCTGAGCATCCGGCGCGTACTACATCTGCTCAGTCGGAGGGTCAGTTTGTAGAATTTGTTGATAGAGTATGGAGTAGTACTCCCTCCATCACAAGGCCAGACCGGAAAATATTGTCATGCGAGCGACAGGTGCTGTTTTCGTGCTGACTTGAAGATATTCCTGCCCGAAGACGCCGAGTCAAATTCTGTTTTCCTTCCGCCCCGGGGGGCATCCTCTCACGACAGAAACCTTGTCAGGGGGGTTACTTCAGCGGGAATTTTCAGGAAAATCTGCATCAGAACAGGCATGGATCGGTAATGATCCCAGCACGGTCGCTGCAAGATTCAGGGCTGGAATATCCTTTTGCTTCTTGCGATCCCTTTGGCTTCGGGAAATCTCCAGAGTGAGCAAGTGAACTTTCAGCCCGAAAAACGGGGGTGGTACATTGCTCTTGGGATTGATGCTGAGTGGTTCAGCGCTCAAATCGCATGCTTCCCCTCATGGATGGAGGTTGCATGTTCCAATTGAATCGCGCGAAGCAGACAGCGACCGTTAGCGAGGCACGAGGTCTTGCCCATCAAAGGGGTTCATCTTAACCTAATTGCGCCAATATCACCTCGGAAAATAGAGATGTACGTCAATTTCAACAAGTGACCATGGAGTCGAGATAACTTACGGAGGACATATTGTCCATACTTCCTCATTGGATGGAGGTAATGTGGTGAGCCGGCGACGCATCCAACCGCATCGTCCGTCGAACCCATCGGACGGAGCGAATCACAACCTCTCCAACGCCAAAAGGATGCACCTTTAAAAATAGCTCCAGAATCAAGCCTTCCGGATCCATGATTATATCGCCCACTAATATTGAAAAAAAGAGACACAATGATTGCACATGCATCTGGGCAAGAGAGCCGAAACCTCATTTTGACAGCCACACAACGACGTGTGTGGATGGCTGGGGGAAACTTGAGCATTCGATTGGATCTGATGAGTACCAAAAAAAAAAGGGGGTGCGATAAGAATGATAGTCCCGAAGCAACTTTCTCCCAGCCTCTTGTAACCATGTTGGAACCGGAAAAAAAGGGTTAAGTTGTGTTGAATTGAAGTGTTCTCTTAACCGACTCTAGGGTTTAGGCGGAGAAAATATAAAACTCCTACCAGATTTCGGCTCAGCAGGCCTCGAGACCTCAAGAGCCGAAAGGGATGCAAAAGCTCCTGGCCTGGCGGCTAACTAGCAGCGTGTGGAGCGAACAAGGTCACTCTGGCTGCCCCCGCCCCTATCCCCTTCTGCTACAATGCCCAACAGCGCTCCATCCCGGATGCAGTAATAATCGCCGCCCTCCATTACGCTTAGCACTGCCAAAGATATGAATTATTGTCGTAGAGTCCGCTGGGGAGCGATTCAAACTCGAACGGCAGGCGAAACTACAGTACAGATCGATCCGGCTTGAAATCCCCTCTGCCGTCCCCGCCTCCAGATCTCCCCTCGTTTGAGCAAGTAAGCCGAGAACGTAAAATTGGAAATGGTGTGTCGACAGACAGTTAGGAAATCTCGGGCGTTGGAGAGGCGTGTCGGAGGATTGTAGATCAAGAGAAAAGAAGGAAGAGAGACAGAGAGGTTTTTTAAACAAGATCGCCTCTTTCTTCCACCAGAGTCCCAATTTTCCAACCCCTGACCCTGTCCGAGCGTGGGTTTCTAGCGCCATACAGATGTAGGTTGGAGGTAGTTTTGGGTGGTGAAGTGGACGGGGGCCAAGCCGTCACTCTCGACTCGCTTTCTCGCTCCCCCCAACCTGCTCGCTCACTATCACCTCTTCCCGACCCCATCCAACAACCCTCTAGAGCTTGCCTGAGCGCAACAATTGACATTCTCTTGTGTCATAACCTGACTGCTGGTTGTCTCGGCAGCTGAACTGTTCGCTCCGGTCTCCTTTTTCACTCTCTTCACCGAACTGCACGCCTGTCACGCGCCGAGAGAAAGCATATCATGTCTTCAACCTCAAAGGTGAGCCACGCACCGACATGTGATGCGTCACCATGGCCCTCTTTGTGCAATCTCAATGAAAGGGCCATCGATCTAATCCTACAATACCACCTTTAGTTTCTCCGTGAATACAAGCTGGTGGTGGTTGGTGGAGGAGGTGTTGGCAAATCATGCTTGACCATCCAGCTAATCCAGAGCCACTTCATTGACGAATATGACCCGACAATTGAAGGCAAGTCGCTCCTCGAATATATCATGTGTCCTGCGGCAGATACTGATGTTGCTCACCTGCGACTACAGACTCATACCGCAAGCAATGTGTCATTGATGATGAGGTCGCGTTATTAGACGTCCTCGATACCGCGGGCCAAGAGGAGTATTCAGCAATGAGAGAACAGTACATGCGAACCGGCGAAGGGTTCCTGCTGGTCTACTCGATTACCTCCAGGCAGTCATTTGAAGAAATAATGACCTACCAGCAACAAATACTTCGCGTCAAGGACAAGGACTATTTCCCTATGATTGTCGTCGGCAACAAGTGTGATCTAGAAAAGGAGCGCATTGTTTCCAAACAAGGTAGGGATTATCTGCCCAACGTGCGATAGATCAGGTGGCTAGCAGAGGATCTCTCTATTTCGCACAAATCTTTCTTTTGCTCTCGCTAACACCATCGCCGCAAAAACAATAGAGGGCGAAGCACTGGCGCGCGAATTCGGATGCAAGTTCATCGAGACCTCCGCAAAATCCCGTACCAACGTTGAAGATGCCTTCTATGATATCGTTCGCGAAATCCGACGCTACAACAAGGAAATGTCATCATACTCCTCTGGAGGTGGTGGCTACGGCTCCCGATCTCCAGAAGGCAAAATGGAAGTAGACGATCGCGGTGAGAGCAGCGGTTGCTGTGGAAAATGCGTTATCATGTAAATGAAAATTCACAGGCGAAGAAAAAAAAAGGAATAAAAAGAAGAGAAGAGAAGAGAAGTTTCAACCGCGGAACTGCTTTCACGACGATAGAAACATGACCGGAGCCGGCCCTTGCGATTCTTTTTCAAATGAACGAGGATGTCATGACTGAGATTCACGCTTTTAAGGTCCTTGCAGTACGTGCAGTCGCCCTCAAACCGCTCTCTGCACTAGCTGGAATTCTGTGATGCTTTGGTGCCGAGACTACCTGCAACCGGTCGAAGGACTTTTCTTTCCACTCAATACTTTGCTACGTCTGTTTTGTTTTTCTTTTTTCCCCTTCAGGCTATTCGATTTTCATTTGTGATACCTGGCTACAATTCCCTGGATTTGTGGAACCTTCATACTCAGAGATATCGTTCGCTGGTCTGTGCTTATTTTTCCAAGGATCTCCTTCTATTCTACATATTAACAACTCCTTTTAATCTCATGTCCTACCCCCTTTCCCCTCTCAATGTGCCCGTTTCTTCTGCCCTTTTTATTTTCTCTTTTTATTTCTTCCAATTCCTGCATTTACTCCCTTTTTCGCTGTGAGTATTATTCCCCTTTTATATCCGACTTGTCCTTTCCTTCCACACACACTCACGATCATTTTAATCAGTTGATTTATTTTCGCCGGGATCTTATATCTCGTTTTTGAAGCCTCGCTGCAACTTCTGGGCTGGCAGGGTTCTTGACGTATGTGGGATATTCCTCTACCGGCTGCCATGCCTTCTGGTAAAGCACATTTACTTGTCTCTCTACTATTTTACTCATTATGTGAAAATACTGTGCACGGAATCGAGTTGGAAAAAACGGTCCCAATGTAAAATGTACTTCTTGCAGCGATTCTAACTCTATTAGTTCTTGTCCATTTTGCGTCTCAAATGTCTCTTTGCCTCCGCTTGGTTTCCTTCGCCTGTGATTTGTGCTGAGGGCTTTTTGTGTTCGAATGGAATTGATCGTGAACTACGGAGGATCTCCCTGCGTTTCAGCAGCAGCCTACAACCCCCCCAGTTCCAACCCAGCAAACCCGTCTAGAACTAGATAATTCCATCTAACCTTGTTTTCCTGTCGAGTATTCCCATCTCAGTTTGGTCAGGATCAAGCACCTTGCATCGCTTCCGGCCGGCTCAGGTCCATCAGGCCCCGTAATTTCCAATCCGGGACAATCCTCCTATAACCAGATCGGAGACATATTCTGTCCATTTCGTGTCACAGGTTAGGCGCATCTAGTATATGGGGTCACTTGTCCAGTGCAGCAACCGGAGCTTGCAACTTCCATGGAAGCCTGCCTACCCCCACACGGACGAGTGACGAGGGGGCCATTTTATATTTCTTGTGACAGTCGAGCGGAGGGATTACTAGGCAGTCTGATTTGACTTCCCTGCTAGTAAACAGCCATCCTCGTACCAACCTGATATCATTTTAGTGCATTAGATACTAAAGATCGATCGCTCAGTATTGACCCTCTATATATAAATATGCATACAGAATCCACGACCTTATACCTATTTTTGCTCTTCCGGCTCATCAACTGGATCATCCTCGTCCTCCCTGGACACCCTCCGTCCCTGCACGTTTTTCTCAACCTCATCCACCAAACTCTCCATATACTCCAAATCCGTGCCGACCAACGTCACCGTATTCCTCTTCTTCCCCCACCTCGGGTAACTGCCTACTTTAATCCCTCTAGGCTCCACTCTAGCAGCCAAGTCGGTCAAATACGGCGCAATCGTGCTCTCGTACAGCGGTGTAGCGAACATGAGCCGGTGAATTCCTTTTCCCTCGGGGTCAATGAGTTTTGGTAGAAGGATGGGCCTTAGACGGGTGAGCAATCTCTCAAATAGAGACGGGACACCCGGGAGGATGTAGATGTTGCCATTGACCACGGACACGGGGACCCAGAGCTCGTCGTCGACAAAGAGGGCTTGTTCAGATATAGGCCGGGTCTCGTCGGTGGGAAGGTGGACCATGCGTAGTCGCGCAGTTAGAGCGGGGGACGGGGTGTCCCAATCGAAGTCTGGCTTGGCCTGTTGTGGTTTTGACAAGCGTCTCATGCGGTTGAAGGCTTCTTCATGAAATTTGAGGTTAAGATTGAATGCTTTGGCTATGGACTGGTAGGTGATGTCGTCGTGCCTTTGAGTTGCATAGATTGCCATCATCAGCATCGAACGATATACGGAGAACTAAGAATGGGTGGTTTAATGTACGTTGGTCCGATTCCTCCACTTGTCACGACAAGGTCATATCTGTTGCTCATCCGCCTCACGGCTTCGATGATCTCATCTTCGTCGTCGGCAATGACCTCAACGCGCTTCAGCTGCACGCCAATGGAGAAGCAGTACTTTGCGAAAAGGGAGGAATTGGTATCAACGGTCTAAAATCATTTCACGTTTGCTCTCCCGACACAAGATGTGCGAGAGGCGTCATTAATGGAAGTCCGTCAGCCAACGGTCACGGCTTTTTCTGGGAATGGCCACCATAAACACGGATGCTAGAGGGCCTGCCTACCTTGCCGCCGAGAACCTCGTCTCCGATAATCAAGCACGCCGCCGTCCCGATTGCCCGCTTGCTGTTCTCCAGCGCGGTCCGTTCGGATGATGTCATTGTGCGCAAGGTGGAAATCGGGCTCAGGATGGGAGCAGGGGGACAAATTGGAGATATAGAGAATGGCCGAGAGAGATGTCTTGTCAACTGAGCGATGCGACTAAACATCGGGTTTTGCGTGGGGAATAAAGGAATGTAACCGGCAACGGTGCAGAGATATAGCCGGTAGATCGCTTTGTTGAAAAACAAAAAAATATATCGGGAGGGGCAGACAGGTTGAGCCGACCGGAGATGACTTCACCCCCCACACCTCCTGCGCGCCTGGACTGCCTTTATCAGAGAGACCGTTCATCAGGTCAACGACAGACAGTCTTTCAGCACTTCCGAGGGCTCACCAATATTCAACTGCAAAACATAGTAGATAGGAACTACATACTGCACTCGAGTCCCGTTCCAACAGCACTATGGTGGGGAACTTGCGTCCCGCTCCCTCATCGATCTCACGATGGAAGCTAACAGGTCGCGACCAATATCAACAGTCTGACACAAGGCTCTACACTTTCTCCCCCGAGACCCGGGAGAAGCTGCGCAAATTTCGCCTAGGTACATCGAGAGCGAAGGATCCACAGGCCATTATTTGTACTTAACCTCCCCCTCCTATCCGTCAAATCTCCTTCCACTTCTTTCCAATGAAAATGATGACCCGCCAACACGCTTCCACCTCTGTCCGCTTCACCCGCGACAGACATGATAGATTCGAAAAGCCAAGAGATCCGACCCGTCGATGACCAGGTATATTCCAACATGGAGGATGTAGCGGACGAGCTGCCGGACTCTTCGCCGCGGTTTATCCTGCTCAGTTACCCCCTCACATTGGTATGAGCAAAGTGAAATAACGAGGATTTCTTATCTATTTTTGTTCTTCCCCCTAACCCTCATTTCTTTTTTGGTGATTATATAGCTAATGCCTGCGCCGAATACAACAGCCATCCGGACGTCTCTCTGTTCCCTACGTGCTCATCTATTACCTGCCCGAAAACTGCAACCCTGCTTCGCGCATGAGCTACGCCGGAGCAGTGGAACTAATGAGGAATACGGCAGAGGTTAATAAGGTTATCGAAGTCGAAGGGGAGTCTGAAGTGGCAGACATTAAGGAGAAACTTCTCGGAGAAGCATAGGGTATGGTACATATATTGAAAGGATCAGACTTGTTCAGGAGCTCGATTGAGGGTCATCCGAAAGGATAACATACGGCGTTTGGGAGGATTCCATTTTGCAGGTATTTAATATTCAATGAAAGAGGGATAGTTAGATCGTTAGTTCAGCTCTGTTGCAGAACGCCACATCTCTCAAAATAACATCACTCTGGTTTGATGTGAGGGCAGATATACAAGGATATCGGATGGGCCACGGCTAAGACTTGCTCTAAACCGTTTCAGAGCCCGATGTTGAGTGCAGTAAACCCAGCAACAGTAGGAAGTTGGGATGCTGAGGCTTGCCGGACCGCTTCAAGACACCCGTAGGACATCCGTAAGGTATCTTTTCGCAAGCCAAGACACCACGATGCCGGAATGAGCTCATGGCACCTCATTTCAATGAGCCCTTCAAGCTGGACAAAGCTTTCGCCACCGGATTTTGATAATCAAAGCCCGTAATATTATTCTCTGCAGACCCCGAGGAAAGGAGAAAAAAGAAAAAAAAAAGAAAGTACGGAGTAACAGAAGCAGAAGTAAGCCCGTGTCATTAGTTCAAGGCTCATTTGAAATAGCTGGATCGTCCTGAGTCAGGTCTTATTTCAGAGGCGAGCATGCAGCATATCCTCGGCAGAAACCGAGGCCAGAAAAGGATCAGAAGCTCAGTACGTGCAAAACCATCGATCCTAACGATCATCCTAGACCGAGTGTGGATAAGGATATTCCATTCGAAGGAATAAAATGCTTTGGACCCATGGCGGAAGGATGAACAACTTCATCCGGAGCGTTTGTAAATCAACAACAAATTGGTCCCGACATAGAAGAAGGGCTGAAAGGTCCAGGTTATATGATCGGTGTTATGGCCATACAGAATACTTCCCTGCTTGCAAGTGGATTTGAATCCGAGTGGAAGAGCCGTTCTTCCTTCGGGTATATTCCTATCTCTGGAATCGCTTACATCAAGCGAGTTGCGGATGGCAGAGCTGCAAGATAAGCGAACCCTTCCGCGTGTCTCCATAGATCCCTTTTGATCCGCCATTAAGAAGTGGTGCATCGGTGACAGGATAGAAATTTTTCAACACAAAAGGGCACGGGCAAAGCTCCGGACCAAATAACGGGCTCGGGGACAGAAGAGACGGCGGCAGTGTCAGATTTATCATCATATCTTGATGGATGCCGGAAAGCACCGGTGATCAAATTCCTGGCCACGCGAGAAACTAAATTAAAAAAAAATAAAATAAAAATGGTCCGTTGCACAAGCCACACGAGGATCGGTGGGCTGGTTGTCCTCAGGAAGGCCATGATACTGAAAATACGAAATCATCCAGAGGGAATCGAAACACGGAGGATTCCAAGGGGATTTAAACTTCAAAACAGTCTCGATCAAGCGTCCTTTCACAACGTTGCAAGAGCCGAACCAGGCGGTCTCCCGAGAGGGCTGAGTTTGGTCAAGTTCCTCAAGAGGCATTCTCGATACATGAGTCCCCGATCCATGACATCTCGCCGCCCCAGCGCTCAGGGGTTGAAAGTCCGCCTTTGATAATGGCCTTCTAGAAGGAGACAAGCGTGTCTTGGCCAATCATCTTAGCTCCAGCTCGATTTTTTTTTTTAAATTTTTTTTTTCCCCCCCTTGGCCATCAGTCCGGCCAACCACATCGCTTGCTTGCCCTTGTGATTGGGTATGGCGGCTTCGTATCCACGCGAATTTCGCTTGCGACAATCTCGGCTGCTGGATAATCACTCCGAGTTTATTTCCACGCGATCCTTTTTTCGCAAGCGTGCGGCGACGCGGGCGATTTTTGGGCCGGTCTTTCAAGCGGATTTACCGCTTCCCGGGCATCCAGGCGACAGTTGCCGCACCATGGCAATCGTCTCCCCAGCTTGCAGCCCATTCAGCATTCCACGTCGACGATTCTGCTCGCAAACTGACTGTAGACAAATCTAAAACTGAGATGGTGCTAGGAAGAGCGGTGACGGGGAGGACATCAAACAAGGTGATCGCTGCTTTGTGAAAAGCGGGCCACGAAGTGGGCTCGTGGAGAACTTTTAACTGAGTTAGTGGTAAGTTTCGGGAGCGCACTGTGCGAAATTTCTGGTTGTCGGATCACTTTTTCTGCTTCCCGCTGGCCTGGTTCTGATGGACCAAGTTTGTTCCGTAGGTCCCACCCACTCAGCAACCCTTCAGCGGGCTCGGCCGTGAGTGTCAATCAGCATCGCCAGTCGAGGGACAGGGAAGAGCCGGACCGCTGCTGATTCAGGCCTCCATTGTTTCGGCTCAATTTTGGGTCAAAGGTCTCTGCATCCAGAGGGACGAATTGGAGATGCGTACGGGCTGCGTCGAGACGTTTGATTTGCCACTTCCCAAACGCAGGCGTTTTGTCAACGGATCCGGCTCCGTAATCCTCGGGTGTTGGCCATTGGGTGCAGGTGCTTCGAAAAAGCCCTACCGTGGAGCATCACGCTTCAGATCAAGCCCGTTGCTTTTTTATACTCATGTTGTCGTTGTTGTTGTTGCTTTTTTTTTAAAAAATTTTTGTTCTTGACACTGACGACATTTGTGGAACGTGTCTCAGCAGGTGGGCCAGAGATTTCTGCTGTCGGGGCTCCAGGATCCTGGGTCAACGGCCAACCGTGGTGGCGGAAATCCCCAACGACAGAGGCCTGGCTCTCATACGGAGGAGTTACCAGACTTTGTATGTCTGGCTCGGTTGGAAATGCAGACAGCTGCGAAAGGCTGCATCCGTGGTTCAAAGGCCGAGTTGGTTGAAAAGGGACAGCTCACCAGGCGAACCACGGACGCCGCTGACAGCCCTCAATTTTTCTTTCTTTTTTCTTTTTATTTTTTTCCCAATCTTTTTCGTAGAATTTTTCCCACAATATCGTTTCAAGACGTATTAATACCGAAAGATATAAAGTGATACCACTGTCATAACCGAAATCGCATGACGTGGTATTTTATCCATTGGCTGTGATTTCAACCTGAGTCATGAATATTTCACTCCAGTTTCACAGTCCTTTTTATTTTTCTTTTTATCTTTTTTTGTTCTTCTGGAAATCGTCACGCTTCGCTGGAATCCGGGGAAATCCATGTCCTCGGGTGCGATCTACTGCTGACAGCTATGGACTTGACTCCGATTTCTCTCTCCTTTGGACTTACGAGACATAGAGGAACACGATGATTTCGCAGATAGAGACTGAGAGAGTGAGAGGTCGTTGCCCGAGACGGGTGTCTGGGTCGACTAATGCAGAGCGAAAAGGGAACGGTAGCAGGTGGTTGGCGGCATCCTTAAGGTGCAACAGGCTCACCAGTTCGCGGGCAGTCCGTCTTTTTGGTGTTTTTTTTTAAAGTTCGCCCATCACGCACGCCAGAAAACGTGTACTCCGTGGGTACATCCATACATTCATACGTACACACGTTACATACAAACATCGGTTTGGCAGCCAGCAAGAGTCGTTGGGATCCAATGGCCGGGGAAGGGCGGGCCTCGCTAAGGGCAGCGGGCAGAGAGGGCAGGGCAACAAGCAGCAGCAGCAGCAGCAGGGCGGGTTAAAACGCAGCTGTAACGGAGCCGTATGACAGGCCCGCAGCCGGCGTGGAAGCTCTCGTCCCTTCCCGCATCCCCGGCCCAGGCGGCGGGCTGTGACTGGCCCACGCCGGCCCACCGCGCACCGCCGGGTCTCCAAGCCCCGCCCGCCGCCTGTTTCCCCCCGCGAATGAGATCGCCGCGTCTGCGCTGGGCCGTATTGTCTGCGTATTGCGAAACCGATTCGGCCCTAGCTGCCTTTTTCTCCTCTTTTTTCGCTTTTCTCTCTTCTCCATCTGCTTTCGCTCTCTCCTCTCTCTCTGCGTCTTCGTCTCTTTGTCTCTCTCTCTCTCTGTGTGTGTGCGTGCGTGTGGCTCTTCGTCGCTGCATTGTGCGTGTTGTTCTCGCCGCTCCCTGTCGACCTCCTCCGTCCGCCGCATCCCGACTTGCGAGATGGACCTCGTGCATTAACTGGATATCTACCCGCCGCATATATAGCATATATTACGAACGCGATCCCGATCGTTCTGCTTGAACCCCCCCCTCCTCCCCCCAAATCCTACCCTGGGCGGTTGCGAGTCTGGCTGTGGACGTGGACCAATCACCCCCGGACTCCCAGTTTCACGAAATTTTTGGCCTGCACGACCTGCGAGTCCCGACAAAACGCACTCTGCGGGAGTGTCACAGCGTCGATACATAACCAAAAAAGACAAAGAAAATAATAATAATAAATTAAAAACGAAAGAAGCTGCCCTCTTCCCCATATTTTCTAGACGGGAAGAGAGCTGTGTGTCCGGGATTTCGATTTCGTCCTGCTACCCTATCCCAACACCACGGAATCGGGCTTCCGCACATCTCTCGACCGCGACGGGCAGTTCTACCACGCACACTCACTTCATTGGCCGCCCCTCATCTGCACATCGCTTTTGTCAGACAGAAAATAACGCAGGGGTCTTCCCTCAAACTGGCTCGACCGAATCCGTCTGTCGGTGCGCAACTCGAACTGGCTCTGTCCACCCTCGTCCTGCATCTTACCGGCACATCGGAATAGGGAGGATAAATACTACCTGCGTCTGTTCGTCAAAAGATGTCGGAATCTGCAACTTCTGCCAAACCGGCAGGCTCCAAGGAGGACGGCATCTCCAAATACATGAAACGCATGAAGACCGTTCTCAAAGGTGGCACTCGTTCGAACAGGAATTCTATCTCCAGCTTTGCCGATATCACCGGTGATTCAAGCAAGGCAAAGGCGTCTACCTCTTCCCCTACGTAAGTAGTTTTGCAATGTTCTCGGATCTGCACATCGAATGATAGGGAATTGACAAGGCTGACGTTCTCTACTATGAGCAGTGCCAAAGCGTCTGCGACTGTCACCACCGTAACCAAGAAGACGGAACCGATGAGTGCTCAGGAGAAGACCAACAGGTGGAGCTCCATGCGGGAGGAGAAAGCTCGTGCCCTCTTCGCCAAGTACGGGTTGACCCTGGAGCCTGGCGAATGGGTAACTCCACGATCCGCGAAGGAGAATGTCGACCGGGTCGAGAAGCCAATCCGTATGAGGGTCCGACGGAATTGCCACCGTTGTCTAACCACGTTCGGTCCCGAGAAGGTCTGCGTCGGCTGCAGTCACATTCGCTGCAAGAAGTGTTTCCGCTACCCTCCGGCCAAGTCAAAGGAGGAATGTGAGGCAAAGGGCAAGGCTCGGGAGGTGGAGAAGATCGAAGAGATCCAACCCAAGGAGAAGAAGTTCGTCTTGACGATTCCATCTCGGACCGGTGGTCAAGACCTTGTTCGCAAACCTATCATGCAACGCGTCCGGAGAACCTGCCACATGTGCTCTACGCTTTTCATCGGAAGTGCGACCGAATGTCAAAACTGCCACCACATCCGCTGCAAGAAATGTCCCCGTGATCCGTACGTGTGCCCCTTTTTCTTTTTTTTTTTTTTTTTTTTTTTTTTATGGAGGATTATATCCTAACTGACTGGTCTGCTACAGAGCCAAGAAACACAAGTATCCCGATGGCTATCCAGGTGATGCCGAACCACCGTATGAACCGCCGGAACGAGTATGGCGAAAGCCTAGGCGCAGAGTACGATGGACCTGTCATTCCTGCTCGGCTGTGTTCCCAAGCGGCGAGAAAATCTGTCCTCAATGTGAACATGGGCGTTGTCAGGACTGTACTCGCGATCCGTACGTATTTTCCACCCGTTATTACGAGGCGAATCTCAGCTAACTTCTCTTTTCTCTAAAGTCCTAAAAAGATCAAGCCTGAGCCTGATCCGGAACTCCTGAGGCGTGTGGAAGAGAGATTAGCGGCACTTGATGTATCCTAGTAGCACTGCTGATTTCCCATCTCATGTCTGGCTTATGATGATTACCCCTTTTTTGGTTTTGATTGTCCCTGTTCCCTTAATACTGTTTGATCCCCTCACCCCTTCACCCCCCCCAACAATCCCCCCAAGCACCACACTTCCCTCGCTCCACGAATTTTGATGATCTAACGGCTCTGAGTGCGTTCTTCGTTTCTACTCCCTCACTCAATATCATTTTGGGTGAGCGTTACCGCCAAAAAAAAAAAAAAAAAAAGAAAACCATTCATTCCGGCTGTCTACCTGGTAAACACGACGAATACCATGTTGCGCCCCATCCGACTCGACGCCTTGTTTCTAGAGCAAAACACCCTCCATCATCCCGGCCTGTTCCCCTTTTTTGCCCCCCTCCCCCTCTCTCATTTTCTTTTTTTTTCTCTTTTTATAATCTCTTCCTACTCCATTTATATGCATACAGATACCAAAGATTTGCAGCTTGGTTTTTGGAGTTTTGATCAGATGAATTCAATCCTTACAAATAAATCAGGGAGAAACAGAGCAGAACGGAGGCGGGGGAAAAACAAAAATGAGACCTCAGACCCGTCCCACTTCCCTTTAACTTCTTCTACCTATGGTCATTCGACCTCTATGTGATCATCAAAAAAACGGCAGTATTACCTATGTCATTAGATGGAAACAGACAAGCAAAGCGGCGAGACCCTGAATTGTTCCATTTTTCGTTCCTTCGGAAAGCCCTGCAGAATGGTCCGATGTTCCATTATCGTTCGACGCGCAAAGGCTGGATCCCTGCCGATTGCCTCTGCACTCGCCGCTTGCCCCGTCCATCCTTCATACTACCACCCTGGATAGACTTCCGTGCATTATGTAGGCACATATGCGTCCACGTGTAACAAACTCCTCTGCTCTTCGATTTTGGTGTATCGGAAGTGTAGAGAAGAAGTACCGGAGAAACCACGCCAGCTACTCATGCCTAAGTATGCACATCCCTCCAACTGACTCAAGACAAAAAAAATCCCTGGCGGCATCCCTTCCCCCGGTAGCCCTGGTCTGTGTTCTCGACCCAGACATCCATACATCCTCCCGTACTACGGAGGACTATACGGAGTATATGAGATGATCAATTATGAAGCGTAGCCATTCAAAACGGCGGGCAATCCTTTTGACTTCGACATAAATTGGGGCTGGATGGGCTCCTGATTGCACGGATTTCATGAGAGAGGGGCCTTTTCCCTGCTCTGACCCTTGACAGGTTGTCCTGAGAAATGCGACTTTGTGTGCACAAAGCAGCAGGGGAGGGAGGTGTGAGTGGGGGGCGAAAGCGGGTTTTTTTGTAATGATTTTTACTTTTTTCTTGTTTTCCGTTTTGCTTTTTCAAATTTTTGTTTCTTTTTTGCCTTTCCGGAAGTCCAGGGTCTATAAGCTTACTGCTAGGTGTGAAATCATATTGAACACTCCGTTCTTTGATGTTGATTTGCGCCCGAAAGTTTCTTAATGTCTTGGAAGATGATTTCAGAGCGGGCGATGTAGTCATTAACCTTCTCCCATGGGGGGGAGACAGGAGATGACGACCTTTCTGGTCTCTTTTTTGCTTCTGGCTGATAAACGCGCAGCTCTCAGTCTTGTCGAAGCTGCCCATGCCACGTTCAAAACTGCTGGGGGTTCATGTTCGTGGGAATCCAATCGGACGAACTGGACCGAAGCATGGCCGCTGTCCGGGATTGGGCGGGTCGTGCGATTCCTTTTTCTTTCTTTTTTTTTTTTTTTTTTTTTTTTTTTTTTTTTTTTTTTTTTTAACAATTCTGTGATCTGAGGAATCGATGCCAGTTGTGTTTTCAATTGGTAGTAAAAAAAAAAAAAAAGAAAAAAAAAAAATCCATGCACAAAGCTCTCCCTATCTGGACATGGTATACATAGCGATACATACATATGACTATCATCCTAGGTTCTTCAAGCTCATATGGACACAAGGTCAGGGCAGAAGAAGCAGCAGAACATATCATGCCACTTTGTGGATCATCAAAAGAGAAGGACGTTGCTCCATGCTTCAAGACAGGGGGTATGTATGTATCGCAATCTGCGTCCGAAGCAACCCCCTCCCCCCATTGTAATTCCACCTTCCTGAGCCGTGAAGCGAAGGCTTGAGAACCCTTGGTCCACGTTGAAATGAGACAAGTCGACCGACATTTGGGGGTTTCTCGCTTGGAGCTTGGATGATTCCAAACCGTGCCGGACGGATTTGCCCCTTTGGGGAGTGCTGGCTGGGCGATGAAATGAGAAGAAAAGGAGGCGCAATTGACCGCCTGTTCTCCAGGGAAATTTTAAGCTTTCTATTGTTTGTTATAGGCGTACTCCGTAGACATGCATGCATATCCCGTATGCATGTACTCCGAAGGGTCTGGCGGTTAAGGGTGAAGACCTGGCTAGGTGCTCCCGTCCCCGCGCGCTTCTCGAGCAATGTGGACTCAAAGTGGTTTTTCCGTTCAAGATGTACGCATGTACGGAGTACCTGGCCCCATTGTCACCCGGGGTTTGAAGCAGTTCCATCAGAGTACGGGCTTGGAGCTCGTTGAGCCCCCCTCTCTACGATGAGAACACGAAGGCTTCTTCACTCCTCCTGCTAATCCTCTGGTTGAGTGAGCGACGGCGTAGACATGTGCGCAAGGAACGACAAGTTAATGGACAAAGGGAGAAAAAACACCTCCCCCGTGAGCGCACCGCTCCTCTACACTGGTTAGCTCGCTTCGCCTAATGCAATTTGTTTTCTTCCGCGACGCCGTGTCATGTATGTACAGTAACTACGTATGCCTGCACCATGCACCCTCAAAGGCGCCCCCCGTTGGACGAGTCAGCCCGACACAGAACACCACGAAAACTGCCACATCCCAGAGATTAAAGCAACCCGCAGCTCGAACAAGCTTTGAAGAATTGCGCCCCCACCTCCTGGGGGAGCACGGCAGTCGTGAGTGAATGGAGGCTTAAGGCCGGGAGCCGTGCGCGGCAAAAGGGACGAAACGTGAGAACCCTGAATATTCCCTGAATTTACTCCGTGCTCGGAGTTCACCACGGAATACAAACGGCGCCATGTTTAGAATTGGACAAGGGCGGGAAGCGCCTGGATCTGTACCTTGGAGTATTCTCTCAGGGCTCCTGCATTCATCGCACGCAGCCAGTTCCATGCCTATACTCCGTCTACGCACAGTGTCCAGTAAATTCTGAAGCTTGCTCAGGAGCCAGGGACTCCGAAGATCATCGCCAAATTCCGGGGGGACTCCGTGCGCCGTGCGAAACGGGTGCATTGCAAAGCAGTGCTCAACAGAGAGTCGATCGACGAGCGAGACCAAGAAACATAGCTGCGATTGACCCATCGTTTATTTTCATCGTCGGAGTCCATAGCGCTAAAAACTACATCTTTTGAAAATTGAAGATCTCCCGTCATTAACGAAATCACTGAAATTGGTCAAGCACAACGTGCACGATCTTTTACTTCACTACTGCGTACTCCGTAGCAACGTAACGTACCGCAGGGGGGGTGTCACAACGCCCCCCAACTCCGAAAATCATTCCGGCTGTGTCAATCTCTCTAAGCGCTGAGAGCCTCGGCAATGTCAAAGTCCCGCTCCATGGATCACCCGCTGTCCGTGGAGTGCAGATAACTGGACGAGCTTGTGGGGCCGAAACCTAAATGAGAGATCGCGCTTCGGGGTCGTTCTCGAAAGCCCGACAAACAAAACCGGCTTTTCTCGATCAGCCTTATGGAGAGGAACCTTGATATCACTTTTCCTCTGCAACAGTGTGAGCTCTACATTTCCAAGGCCATGTCTCTGGTTTCTTCGTCTCACAACGCCGTTTGAAGTGAGTTGTATGAACGCGCGGACTGCGCATAGATGTCACAGATATACGACAGATCCTGCTTTTCATGTGTCGCACCTTTCTAGATATAGATAGCATTACCGATAATTAAGGCACGGTAACTCAGCCATGGATCCCGCACATGCATGGCCTGCTAGTTCAAGAAGTCCCCTCTGCATCAAGCTCCGAGATTCACCCGAAGGGTGACTAGTTGTTGCAATCCACCTCCCAGGCATGGCCAGAGGAAGGTGCAAAAGAAGAAAAGAAAATTTCTTGTGACACCGATCAGCTGTTAGAACGCCATTAACCCAAAGATGCTGGGATCTCAAATCCTGAGATGCGGGAGCTGGGAAGAGCTTGATTTCTTCTGATAGATTTATCAAGTGACAAAGCCATTTCAATTCAGAGTAACACATGTATCAGACCTTTTGCCAACTGCAAGCAAACAATATCCCACGGTCGCCCCGGGGGGGAGGGTACTCATTGGTCGCGAACGTGCTGAATGCTCTATATTCTTTAAGTGATTGTGATAATGCCTTCAAAGCCCCAAGCCGCTGGATCTACGCAAGCAGGATGACAGCTTGAGAAATGATGAGGACTTGGATGCAAATCTAACATGAAGGCAGGTACCACTGCATCCTCAAAAGTTCATAAGTGTATCTTTCAGATGGTCCAATCATATGTAAGGCGAATGGAAAAATAAATCAATTTAGAAAATTTCGCTTAAAAAAAAAAAAAAAAAAAAAAAAGAGGGAGAGGGAAGTCGCTCTCCAACCAAAAATGCTGTCTGGGGGGCTGGGTTTTGCAAGAGGATACACTCCGTATCCCGGGTTGACTCCCTTGTTGCTGTCATCACGATGTACCGTCCCTGCACTTCCCGAGAGCCTGGTTGGTGCAAATGGTGGCCCATCAGCCAGTTTGTTCCTGCGGGCAAAAAGACACATATCAAATCCCAAGAACTGTTCTTTTGAGAGACGAATTTATTGCACCTAGAATTGGCGAGGAAAAAACAGGTGGTTGGGGAAAATGCCGTGACGCTTCACCCACGCCCCGTCTCTCCAAAACCTCGAACATCCACATCCTGGATTCCCAGGACAAACAGTGTTTGGAAAACAGTCCCGAGGTGGTGGTAGCTAATCGGATCGTTGCGCGGGCTGGCCAAGTCCTTCGCGCTGGGAAGAAGCGGGGATGGGCGCTGTAACGGGAGGGGGCGGGATTTGGTTGCAGGCTTGTCCTGCATGATTTTAGCCCCAGACCAGCCCCCAGGCCTGACACCGACCTCGAGCATTTGGGAGAAGTTTGGTGTTTAGCTGAAAACCTGGGTGCTGGGAACGCCTGTGCGGCAAGGATGCCTCTTGTTTGCCCTGTGCCACCGCTTGTGCGTCACTGGCGTTTTCCAATGATGAGAAGAAAATGTCCTCTTCAGTAACATTCGGGATTTGGTGTGAAGATGGTGGCAAACCTGGCCCTGTCCTCTGCGCAGGACGTGATGCCGCGTGCTGCACGGTGAGACTCGATGGGATGCAGCTGTCCGGAAGCAGAAGACCGCCAAGAACCCCAGGGCTCCGCTCATTTTGCATGAACAATAAAATAAATAAAAAAAAAAAAAAAAAAAAAAAAAAAAAGAAAAAGAAAAGAAAACTTACGGAGTAAACAGGAAAATATTAATACGACGTGGTGAAATGTCCTTACGTGTTTTGTATGTATGTTATGTATGTAACCAGAATACACGTTCGCAGTACCAGCACGGTACCGTCCAGCGGAAGCGTCTTTCGCAGCTCGCAAATCTCGCCTTCGACAGGTCCAGGTTTACCTCTTCCAACCACGCACTTGATATCGATATATTTATGTACAGAGTATATCTACGGAGTACATCAATCTTCAAGATGCAACCCGGTTTCAAAGTATCTCCGTGGAGGATGTCCTCTTTATGTTCTAGCTTTTGTGACTGTCCAGAGGTGATATTCCGGCCCTCCCCAATTCCCAGATCGGTTCCAGAGATAGAAAACTACTCCGTGCTTCAGTCCAATGTTGTCCAGTCTCTCTGGTGACTGGTCTTACTTCATGTCTGGAGCAGAGTTTTTTTCTTTTCTTTCCTTTTTTTTTTTTTTTTTTTTTTTGAGAGTCCCTTCGAGTTTTCCGTTTCACACTGGTGATAATTGTAACTAACCCTGCTGCCACAGATCGATTGATGCGTAGCTGATATGAAGCGGTGAGCTATTTATCCAACTGTTCTTGATGTGAAGCCGATATGTCTATCTGTCATGCCTGAGCGAGTGATCTTGACCTGGAGAGTGCGACCTGCTTCTTCTAAACGAGACCGGGAAAGCCGAAACAAAGTCGAAACAAACTTCGAAACAAACTCTCATAAATTGGCGTCTCTCACAATCCGTGGTCTCGCAGGGGATATTCTGTGAATCATTCTGTGCCCAGAAAACAGAATATGGTCCGACAGTCGATGAAGTTGTATGTATGCAAGAGACGGGGATGTTACTGCTTGCAACCGTACGATCTTCTGCCTCTCAACAATGCATCCAGTCCTCTCTCCCACACGTTGGTGGTCACTTCTCCCCTACCACGACGTTTCTAATATTGCGCTGGTGTTTGAGGTAGGATCCTATCTTCAAGCCACCAGTTTCTGTGCATCCAATCCCACCAGCCACGCCATGGTCATATCGGGAATATACCTGGATGGTCTCCATCTGTCGAAGTTGGAGTCCCAATAATGAATCACCATGTTGCACGGTTGCAAGTATGACATGGGTCGCAGCCGGCTATCCAATGATCTGGAGTCTGGATTTGTTCTCGCACGAGTTGCGTGAGAACCTTCATCTTTAGCCGCAGTGGCTGGTTCTGAAGATTGGTTCAAAATTTTTTTTTTCCTCACCAGCGCGGCCTCCTCTGTCTCTTGGGGTTTTATTAACGAGGATTGGGCCGCCGACATAGTTAACTCAATTTGATGCCTCCGCAGCGGTCTGACAATTCAAATGACTCAATAATAAATTACCGATGCAAAGCGACATTGGAGGGTCGATCAGGCACGTTTTACGATAGCAGGCGCCCTGGACGCACCCAAATTGCGTATTCAAAACGCCCCCCTTAGGTCGCCGAAACCAGGGTACAAAGTAGAAGCCATTTCACCCATGCCCTTCGTACATGGGCTCCGGTTCAGCCAAGACCCAATTAGGGACAATCACTGTTCTTGGGCTAACAAGGCTGAGATGTGAGAATGGACAGCACAGAGTATCCGGCGTACAAGAGTCGACGTGGTGAGGACCAGATAAGGGGGAGCAGGCGCTGCGAATGAGCTGCTGGATGCAGGAACACGAGCAGACGACGTACGTGGACAGCGGCTGCTGAGGATATCGATAGAAGAATCCGGGGTACCATGTACCCTGGCCGTCCACCTTTCAATCTGCAAACCTTTCACCCAAGCGAATACTACCCAAAATAGATCTACACGCGGAGAACCCGGCTCGAACGCACCTGGTTGGCTGGAACGCTCCACTAATCTCTTGTTGGGGATTAGCGCCGTGTAGCCTGACCAGGTTCTTCCCGGCCCAGAGTCTCCGAAACCGAAAAGCGTGCATGCCGAGTATATCCGGTGTGCTAGTTATTGTCTTCAAATCTGCAAATCTGAGGATTTCCCGGGTCGACGCACTCTCAAAAGGTTTCACCTCTCTCTGCCTGGTGATATCTAGCGGACAGGGCCCTGGCATGGTCAATCGCAGAACACGCGCTGCTAGTTACTCCAGGCATCAGCTCTAAATCTTCAGCTAACTATTTCATAGTCAATAGCTACGGAGTACATGATTTGAATATCATGGCTTTTGACAGCTTTATGCAATTCAGCCCTATTTTAGCTCGACGAGTAGCTAATGAAGTTTATCGACAAACATCTACTGCTCCTCCGTACCTGCGATGTAGTCTATTAAATTCCATGCAAAGAGGCTCGGTTTTAAGCGAAGATGAAGCATATGTATACCTACTTGACATTTTCGTCGCTGGAAGAGTTTCAGAGTCTGTTTGGACGTTCCAATCTGCTAATTTCCTTCGTAGCGAGTTGAAGAATGCTTGAGCCGCCTATCTTAAGGGCGATGAAACAGGATCTAACCTTCAATCTGAACCTTGTGCGCGACTAGTTGTCGATCCTATGAAATGCGATACTCGAAATCTCGTTCACGGTTCCTCGCTGACCAGGTTGCAGGGCAAGGAACCCGAAAGGTTAGCTCTCCTTACTATGCCCTGCGCCAATGACAGCGCTCTGCGACAAACCAGATTTAAGCCGTGTGGCTTGTGTGACCTTGGACGGCAGAACGATGCACCCATCAGCTCCCTGGTTACGGAGTACGGAGTACAGGGCAAGGTATCAAAACTCTGAAATTGCGGCCTGGTCTATGTGGCAGTGTCCTCGGCCTCGTACCTCTTCAAGAAACCTATAAATCAGGAAGAGGTGGACCGGCGTGCACCCAGTCTCTCCACTCGCCCTCGAAATCCTTCTTGTTTGCTTGGATTTATCCCTCAAATCCTCTCAATCATACACAATTAAAGAATTGAAGCCTCGGCTGCCAAGATCGACGCAACATGACCAAGGCTATTCACCTTCTCTCCCTCGCTCTCGCCAGCGGTGCTGCCACCGCCAGGACGATTAAGGTCAAGGTCGCCAACGGTGGCTTGAACTTCGACCCAGACGTCATCCGTGCGGAACCTGGAGACGAAGTCGCCTTCTACTTCACCAGAGGCTCTCATGATGTTACTCTGGGAGAATTCGACAACGCTTGCCAGCCAGCGGACAACGCATTCTGGTCTGGCACCATCAACCTCCCGGAGGGTACTCAAGGCTCTGCCGTCTTCACGATTCCCATCGAGGACACAGACCCCAAATGGATCTACTGCAGTTACCGGAGACACTGCCAGAATGGAATGGTTGGAGTGATTAACCCACCGTGAGTTTCCCTGATCGCCGTCAGTTCTAATTCGACTTCTCTGTTACTCAAAATTCTTTTCCTTTTGCTCGTTGTCATTGTCCATCTCGGATTCGTCAACGCTTTGCTAAATCTTGTAAATGATATAGCTCCGAGGGCGACCAAAACATCGATGCCTTCAAGAGCAGAGCTGCTGAGGCTCCAGCCAGCCACCGACCAACAAGCATCAATGGTGGTACATTGAACGTGATGGGTGACGTTGATATTCCCGGCCATGATGAGGACGACGAGTCCCCGGCCCCATCTGGCACTGGCGATGACTCAATCCGTATGGAGTCCCGTCCCCTATCCGATAATTCTGCTTTTTCTCTTAACACTTCATCTTTGCAGCAACCGCCACCCTGATTCCCCCAAGCACCACCGACGGTCCTCCCCAGACTACGGGTAGCGATTCTCCCGCCCCTACTTTCACTGGCGCTGCTGCTCCAGCCCAAGGAAACGGCGCTCTGAGCGCACTCATGGCCGGTTTGGCTGTTGGAGCTGCTTGGTTTGGATTGATTTAAATATGATTCAGAGTAACAAATTGTCTTAACATGTGACTTTGGTATAATACCTTTTTTGTTTAACTCCTTGCTTTTCTTGTAAGAGACATAATTGAGGATACTCTTTTTCCTTCTTGGTTACCCCGGGATATATACTGCTTTGAGCTGTATGTATAGATATTGGGCGTGTTTGCGACCAATACAACAAAGTTATCTTGATATATACTCCGTGTATATCTATATTTTTAGGCCTTCAGCCGTTGGCTTTTCGATGTTTCTGGCCCTCTTTGCTGACCGTAATTGGCATGCCTGGCCGGAATACTGCAAATATATTGCTCCGCATGATTTCAGGGTTTACGGGATTGTATTCTCGGGAATCTCTGGGGTTAACTATTAATTACATAGTTGCTTGGTCAAGATTTTCATGAGCTGGTTTGTCGTGGTGTCTTTTCTTCGTGACCATTTAACTAGATAAGCTGGGGCCGCCTTGCCACGAGGGAGGAGAATCCTACGGTGGGTACAGTGTAGATCTGGTTGAACATGAGATGAACTGGCAAGACGTACTCCGTATTACTGATGGTATCCTAGTGAATTTTCCACAGGCACATGTGAAGCTCGACTCATACCAGGCAGCTCTCGCAAGACCGGAGTCTTCCGCACGATTCCTAGCAGACAAAGAGAATCCCGTTGTTTCATCCTATTCCACTCGAACCTTGCCACCTTGCCACCCAGCCAAAAGGTTTTCCATGAAACGGCAACCTCCAGCGCATGACTCGTTTTGTCATCTCATCGACATTCAAGTTTACCGAATCTGGTAAACTGGTGTTGCAACACAACAATAGACGACAATACCAAACCCACCCCCCAAAACTAATACGCAATATGGTTGAATACCTGTTTATGGTTATTCTATCCTTCTCGTTAACTACGTCGTCCAATATGCCATTGAGTCCCATTGGGGTGGGGAGAGGAGGCTTTGGCTGATTTTGAAAATGTTCCTCCCCCAAGGAGAACTTTTCCTGGATGGAGAGAGCGAGCGTCTTTCTTTTCTTCCTTGAGAGCGTACTATTTCTTTTGCTAGCGAAGATATCGCATTCGGGTACTCTGTTCTAAGCAATTTGCATCCTTATCTTTCAGCATCTTGCTCCGTTTCTGGAAAAAAGTCGTCAGAGAGTTGAGACTGGAGCTCGACTCCTGCGCCGTTTCGAGCGAAGTTGGAGAGATTGTCAAAGCCTGCAGGCAGGATTGAAGAGCATATAAGCGCAGTAGTTAAGAATTAGGAGAAGATATCTCTAGAGTGGAAAGTTGACCTTGTGAGTAGCTAATCTGATGCTTGGTTATTTATATAAGGAGAAGTTAACATCTTTATAGGACACTCTAACGAAGTCTAATCGATAGTCGAGAATTGGCATCTTGAAAAAGAATTAAAAAATGGCGTTCAATTTTGGAATGTCTAACAATTCCACCGTTGCCGAGCAGCAGCGTGTCGAGCATGGGCCTTTCGTTATCCCTTTTCCGAGGGGAAAAACTAGAGAAGAGAGCCCATTTGGTCTCCAATTGTCCGGCAACCATCGCATGGACAATGAACGAGTTCAGATCCGTATTGCAGCTCTTCAGCATGGAATGAACGTCTTAGTTGAGAACGGTGGCAGCATCCTTACACCACGGCATCCGGGTACAAAGTCACGAAAGATCCTCGAAATTTCGGATGACCTGGATTCCATCTATGCTCGTTTCTATGCGGATAAAGTATTCACGACCAAAGACCGTCCTTCGGGATACGTCGCTGCACACTGGAATGATCCCGCCAAGATTCAGGAAAGAATCCCGCGGAAGCAAGAAAGTCTGATGAAAGCGCTCTTCACGATCGCCATGTACGAGGCCAGCTTTCAACGGGCAAGATTTGGTTTTGAGACCTTTCGTCGTCCAGCAAAACTCCGGGATGATAATACAATTGTTTCTGACTATTTGACAGAGCTGGTCAGCATGGAGCATGACGAGGCACATGGGCCACTTCCGGGCTTCGTCTTTGACTATGAAAGCAGCGGCGGCCATCCATCTATCGACATAGGCCCTGCTCATGACCACAAACTCTTTCGTGCCCTATGGCCTAGACTTCGTGCCATTGCAGCAGAAGACAAGGAAATTATCGCTATGCCGCTTCAAGATTATGGCGAAAAAATGGTGATCAGAGGGGTCGTCGACAATGTCATTGAAACAGTACAGTCCGGGAAACGGCCCGACTTTCGAAGACTGGCGAGGGAGTACTATCTCTACAGGAATTTTGTCAAGCGGAGCTCGCGCGAAGATAACGTTATTATCTCACAGACCAACACGGAGAATCCACGGCCACATCGACGCTGGGCGGAGTCGGGGATATGCAAGCGGTCGTTGTACGAGCACTCGTATAGGGTATGGAAAAGACAGCGGGCGTTCAAACTTATGCGGCAATCGCGGGACAAATTGCAAGAGGGGCTATTCTCATGGGACATCGAAGACTTAGTTGAATTTTTCATAGAGCCACGTCGGTCATTGTACGAGGACATGGTCCGGGACGAATCTGTGATTCGCACCGACTTTAAAAGGGCTTGCCGGGAAGTTTGTGGCGAGGACGACCGGTGGTTTCAATCAATGTTGAACGGAGACCCCAGCTCTGGACTGAGGTTGAAGAAGTATGAATACCCCAGTGGAATTCATTGCCCTCCGCTTGAGCCAGTTGATACACAAGAGTTGGATGTAAGGCTTACCGATGAGCAAGCTTTTGCCTTGATTGATAGTATGTGAACCCTAACGACCTGTGAGAAACAAAGATATTTCTCGGACTTGGTAGGGTGTCTTGGGTGGGAGACTAGCTTTCAGATTCGGTAGATGATTCTAGAGAGTTTGCGGGCTAAGGGAGTAGGAGGATGTCCGACGGATCAGGAGCCATAAAATGGGGGGCCCCGGAAGGGGGGAAGAAAAAGGGAACATTGAGACAAGGAAGGTCTGAAAAATCTTTCTTGAATTTATGTATTTATTCCATGTAGTTAGACAGAACTACACGGACAAAAACCAAGAGCTAGAAAGATTTCCGGTGCAGAAGATCAAAAATGGAAATAAATCTACGCATCAAGTCGTTGACTCTGCAGTTCAGTTCCCCTACTCTTCTCGTAGTCAATCTGCTTGTGCAAGTCGACTCGATTGCCTAGCCCTCGTCGGATGATCCAATCCTTACTTTTGATATCCTCTTCCACTACTCCCTTTGGAAGAGGCGGAATCCGGGGACTGCCCTCTAGTCGTTTCAAAGGCACATCTTCCTCTGGGCGAGAGAAATAGACGAGGCTGTAGCGAGTAATATCCGCTTGAGCGCCAGGCGGAGACATAACTCGGTGTATATTGGATCTTAACAATCCATTGGTGAACTTAACCATGGCATCGCCCAGGTTGATAATGGCGTGTCCAGGAAGTGGCCGAACGTAGCACCACTCTGAATCCTTTCCCGGTGGAAGAATCTGCAAGCCACCAACACGGTTGAAGAGAATAGTCACGCTGCCGAAATCAGTATGTTGCCCTAGCGCCACCCGGCGATCATCTACTGGCTGTGGTGGTGCCTTGATGAAGCGCACCTGATCGCCAGTAGCATGGCCTAGACGGTGCATGTTTGCCAGTGTTGATGCTGGGAGCTGCAGATGCTCATTTAGGAGGTTGAGGATAAGAGTGATGGTGGAATGAGCACTGGTCATGAAAGATTTGAGCAACGGGCGGGACTCGTGGAGTAGCTCAGGGGCAGGCCAGTGGTCGGCGACGTCAAGAATGTCGTCCTTTGAGACCTACGTTTGATATATTTTAGCATCGCTGCGCAAAATATTCTTACCTCCTTATCGCGGTTTATGACAATGGGCTAGGACGAACATTATAGAACTCATTGCGGTCACGATTCCCGTCCCTGTCGACGACATTCGAGCCAGTAGCTTTGTAACCAAAATACGAATTCTTTTTGCCGAAATCGTATTTCTTCTTCTCCTCAAGGTCTAGCTCAAAGAGGCGCTCGCCGACGCCAAACAGCTCATCTGCCTGGGCAAGGATCGCATCTCCTTGCGTGGTGCCGCGGAAATCGAGGTAGAAGAATCCCAGGTCCTCACATGCAGTGCAGAACCTCTTTACTTCATCATTGTCATGATTTAGAAGCTTTTCGAGAGAGAGACGAAACAGAGGGGCAGTGACGATGTCATCTGGGAATGGAGGGATATCAGGGAAGTTTTCGAGGGAGGGCATGGTGGCTTTCTTGTCTCTGTGGTTGAGAATACCGGTGTACCGATGTTTGTTCCTGAAGAATGCTCCAGATCATTTGGGAAAACATGATGGACACGGGTCTCGACGGCTTTATATTCGAATATAGTTGAATCTGGGAGGAGAATCTACCAAACGCGGGGAAATGTGAAGATGCCGAGGGGATTTGGCAGATTGAAGTCCGTCTCGAGAACACGGGATGGCTTGCGTTGAGCTTAAAGTCTTAGCGCGCTTTGACGGCTTGAAGTCATCGCGAGAAAATCAGGACGGTCGTCTCGAATCTGCTGGCAACCTATTCCACGCTCTTGATCCTGAAAAATATTCGACCTTAGAAGCAAGACCAAGTTACATACATCAGCATGGGGACGCCACGGTCATCTTCCAACCAAGTCCAATCTCACGCCGCTCACCGGCTTCTCTCCCGCGCCCATTCCCCAGACACAGCGGAGCAGCTATTCGCCGAGAAGGTGAAAACCAAACCCCTTTATCTGCGACCTACCTCGCCTACTCCAGCGGATAACCGGGAACGGAGACGTCTACATCGTCTACGGAAGAAAGGGTACTTTCTACGCAGGCAGAAACCCAAACCGCTTACGGCGCGAGAGAAGAGAGCTCTCGGTGTCCATGATTTACCAAAAGAAGAAATCAAATACGACATCTTTAAAAAATTGAATGACTTATGGGTGGAATACATGTGGGAGATTCTGGATTTGAAGAAACCCACGAATAAAGGCGCGAATACGGGACAGATTATCACTGCTTTGGCACACGGCGCCAAGCTAGCAAGTGCGGATTTTCATGGTGCAGAGCTTCGAGTCGTTAGGAGCCGCTGCGTTAGTCGGGTAGGCGTCAGAGGCATCGTGGTTCGGGATTCGAAATTCGCGTTTGTGCTTGTCACGGAAAAAAATGAAATGAAGAGTAAGTTTTTCTACACCGCTATCTGCATTCTATGGGGATTGCAATGATACTGATAGTCTGCATTTATAGCAATACCAAAGGAGCATACGGTCTTCAGGTTCAAAATTCCAGTACCTACCGGACCGTTTGTAGAGGATGAACAATCTCAGGCACCCGAGACTCTAAAAGATTTAGTATTCGAGCTTCATGGAAGTCAGTTCGAGAATCGCCCTGCGGACCGAGCAAATAAGAAGTTCAAATGGAAGAACCTCAATTATCTATGAAAGACCTTTCTGAAAAAATTTGGGTTGATAATGCATTGTGGCGACCTGCCCCGGGAATTGATTGGTCTATATTACGTCTCCTGTTGGGTTCCACTATGGGCATCGTGTTTAGCATCATGAAGCCACCCTTTCCCTATGAATAGGAGATTCTCCCCCTCGAGTTTCTGGTCATCCCACAACAACTTCGCAGGCATCCTTGGTTGATGTGGGATGTAGTTTTTCGGTGGTGAGCATAACACACCACGTGGAGGATCAAGCTTCGAACCTCTGCCTATCCAAGCAATAATGTCGTCGCACAGGCACCTGTCTTCTCTTGAGAGAGTTTTGGATGTTCAGCACCCTTCTCGCTGACTCCACAGCAATTTGATTCTGCGAGGAGTCTCCTTGATATATTCATCAAGGACTATGGCCTCGAACGAGCAACAGAAAGGGGTTACAAGCCTGCAAAATTGATACACGCCATGCTTGACTATATCTCTTCAAAAGACTCATTCTTAACTCTTTTCTTCACATTCCTGCATGAGAATTTGGCTTGTGTTACATCTAACATTACATTGGCTTTATCATACTTTGAGGATTTCAGTTCTTGGGAGCTGACTGTGCAAAGCATTGTGATGGGTGCTCTTGAAGAGTTTGCAGACTACATGGTTATTCAGTTCTTTCTTCCATGTGTGTTCATGATGTCTTCTACCTGCAATCACTTTCTAACTCAAGCAATTCAGTTAGAGTCTCATCTGTCAAGACACCACAATCAACACCCATCTCATTATCCACAATACAAGCATCAACCCCCACTGGCACAAAACAGTGCATATCTGTCTTGAGACACAACTGCCTTGTCTGTGATCAACATCAATGTGTTGTGACTTGGGAAATTTGATATAATGGAAGCTAGAAGGCATCTTGTGAGGGACAAAATTGTACAGATGATGACAGAAAGCTTCTTGAAACAGAGCAATATAATAACTTCCAGTATCTGGAAGTCACTCATATACTGTCTCATTGCCTAACAAAGGTTGCTTCTGGGGATAAAGATTTGGTATGCATAAACCCTGCCACATCTAGGGCTTCACTAACTGGTCTTAAGATCAAGTCAAAGAAGAATGTACTCTGGATTCTGGACATGTTCAACTCTGGCATCATCTACCTCATTCATGGCCCAAAGATCAACAGCCCATTGAATGCTCTCACACTAATGCTTGATAACCACCAGCTCTTTGGCAAATTCCAGATATATTTTGAGCCTACAGGCAGAGCCTATGAATATAGGATTCATTCTACTGAGGGCAGTTTTTTAAGCAACGCTTTCTTTCCTGTCACTCACACCCTGTCACTCAGTCTCAACCATATGATTGACCTGCCTTCTCCTCAGTTTCTCAGCATTCATCATGCCATCTCACTTATCCTTAAACTCAGTGGCGCTGCTAAATATATAGAGCAGACTCTTTGAGACTTGGAACAGGTGACAGCGGAAGCAGATGGGTCAACCATTTGGGCGATATAAATGAGATTACGATTGATGGCTGGATAAACCGGTTAGCTGTATTCTAGTTAGATCAAGTCATCTTTTTCTTTTCTTTTTTTTGACTGTCGTCCGACCCGCGAATGATAAACTGAGACTAAGGTTATACGGCGTTCTCTACTGAAGAGTAGGAAAAATGCGAGCTGCCACTGATTGCTTTTAGAAGCTCATCCCGCTTCTTATCATCGCGAATCATCGCGAACTCCTGAGTGACTGTAGATTTCATCTTCTATATCCTCCAGCGATTGGACGCCCTATTAGCATATGACTCGAAACATGTGTACAGAAATGTTCTTATCCTACAAATATGGATCTGTTTTCAAACCCCAACCTCCAAAGACATAGCTAGTTCGTAAGAGGTCAATGTAATTAATTAATGGTGAGTGTCTATCTTGACAGGTAAGAGTTCAAGCAGGAATTTATGCAAGATGGAGTGAAACACTCTTCCTGGATATTGCATAAGTTGGCCCAGGTCGTAAATCTACTGTACATTGTGGGGAGCCCGGACCGGAAAGGGGGGGTTGGATCACCAAGCCAACGGAATTCTTTACATTCCAGCCCATTCCAAACTAAACGTCCTCACAGTCCTTTCATCGGTTCCTTTTCCTTGCTCATCGGACGGAATTTCTCCGCCGATAAGATATCCCTTCTTTACACCGGTTCCTAGACGACCTCCAACAACCAAGTCCATTAAATTTATCTCCTCATCCCACTCAGAGGCGGAAACTAGGAAATGGGAGTGGAATCGAAGCGGATCACCCGGGTAAGCCATGTACTGGCAACCAAAACGGAGACCGGGAGACAAGAAATATCCTTTGGAATGCAAATGGGCGTATAAAGGATATGATGAAGGGACCTTTGGCAGAGAATTCCCACCTAAGGGTGGAGGTTTGGGAAAGAGAGCGAGAGAGTCAGCAGGAGTGACACCAAATACGGCTCCTGAAGTAACGGCTGAACTGGATTGGATGGGGTCATTAGTACGGTCGTCTACAGAACTAAAAAGCAGGTCTTCTGACTGTCCCTGTCCATCTTGCGACGCTTTTGCTGCATCTGAGGTCTGAGATTTCGATTTTTTGGATTGCTTCAGTGCTTTTTCTTTTAGATGTTCTTTTTTGCTTGATTGGACTAAAGCTGCTCGCCGTCCGTGTTGCTCCAAGCTCTCAAGATGACGTCGCCGATCTTCATCAGCCAGAGTCTTCATTCCTTGATTGTGCACTTGTGCATCATCCACAATATAAGCAATCTTTTTCTCAACCAAGAGCCTAGCCTCTTCCGGCATAAGCTCTAATGGTAAACCCAGGAAGATATTCTGCTGCGGAATCTGAGGCAGAGTCCCAATGAGAACGCCGCAAATATTGTGTTCTCGGCGTAGATAGGTGACTGCATCAGTTGAGAAGAGAAAATAATGGCCCGATATGAAGGAAATGGGAATCGGGAGCACTGGTGTGTTGACCATGACGGGCACTATTGGGGTCTAGGGCTGGTTAATGCTACCTAGAAGTAACTGATTAGCATCAGTGATTAGGGCGTCGGGCAGAAACAGCAGGCAATGAATGCAACAAAATCATATAAAAGAGATACGTTTCTCAATCACGTAGGTCCCTAAGGACTTCAGGGGATTGACAGATTATGTATTTGGAATAATCATTGTACTGAAACAATTGTAAAGAAGGGTATGATCTTACCACTAATAAGACATCTGCGCCCGACAGGCTTATCATGTTGGGGCCCCTGATGGGAGTCTTTGGACTATCGTCGGAGTGATGAGATGGGAGTTGACAGAGCGCGCTGTTTGTGTGGGAATTTTTTTTGGCCCACATATGGACTTAACACGTGACCAGGCCCATCCCCGCCAAGACCAGAAACGCTCTTAACCAACGTAGAGGTAATTATGTGACCGCTTCGCAGAGTGCTGCGAGAGGAGAATCACAGATCCCTTCCCTCACAAGCGAAAATGGCTATCCTGTGGCTTTTACTGTGTTCCTTTTTCTTACTCGGCGGTATGAAATTGAGTTATTGGCTTCCTGCGCCGTGTCATCCATTACTAACGCCATGACAGCAATTGGCATCTTCACCGTTTCCTTGCGGACTCTCTTCGGAATCCGAATCACGAACTCTCGTGGCGGGTCTCAAACCGGGGTGTATGATCGTAACTATCTACGAACAATGACAAATAGCGGCGCCGCCCTATCTGAGCAGATTGAACTGGAAGAATTGACTCGTGAGGCGGAGGACTATGAAGATGACCATGTGCGATAGATTTGGTAGGGGACCGAAATAGAATTCAGAATTCGAGGTCTGCTTTGCTTTTCCCGGATGAAGGAGCGCCTTGCTGTGCTTCATTATCCCCGTCTACGGGGGGTAGTGAAAACGGCTTGATTGTGAACTTCCTTCTGCTGAAAGTAAAGGCCCAATCCTCACCCATGTTCTTGTCACCTCCGCCGCCTCGTTCGTGGAAGACCGGTAGCCGGTGGATTTTTAGCATCCCCTGTGGAGGCTCTTCCTGCGCAGTGGCGGCACCCGACGTGGTAGATGGATTTGAATGCGCCGAATGGGGGAAGGGAGCGAGCTCGATGACGCCATCGGTTAGAAGTTCGATCCAACGCACAAGGCCGGATGACCGTGGATAAAGAGAAAGTGGCAGAGTTATCATCACCGTCATGCGATTAGAGTGTGTGGATAACAGCGCCCGAATTGAATGTAGGAACTGTAGGACACATTCTGGCTTACTAGCTTGGGGCGGATAGAGAGCGGGAGAAAGGAGTGACGGGATGATTACTCTGTGGATTGTATGTGGGGGAGAACTCGATATCGCTTGAGATAGCCTTTGACCAACTGATGCAAGCGGGGAGCTTTGGAGAGTTGGAGGGGAGAGCGGTATAAAATTTACGGACGACATTCCGGGATGCGTTAGGCGTTTTGTCAGGTCGAACGCGTGGCAAAATACTGCAGGTACGGCTTGGGGTGCAGCCGAAGGATCGCTTTTGTCTGCAACGGCAGTGGGTGCTGTGTGTAACGCATTAGATTATGTAGGTCGTCAAGTTTGCACGGATTCTTCTATAAACGTACCTCTCGACGGAGTTATCCCTGCGCCGAAATCCCCCAACTTTTCATATCTCCATGCAATTTTCATCTTTTCACCTTTTTCTCTGGGCTTTTCATCTGCGGCCTCTGCTGCCCCAACCAGACCAGGAAGGGTTGCTGCCCATTGCGGATCAAACCCCACCACATGGAGTTGATGCTCTTGAACTATCCCTTCCGCCGCATAATACCTCAACAATGCGCCAGCGAAATCCGTAGTACCGCTCTCTTCAACTAGCAGAGAGGACCCGAGGGCGAGTCCGGCGTGTCCTGCAAGCAAGTTGTCCAAGGTGGGGGTGCCAGTAGAGGTGGTTTGTCGACCATCCACAGGCGACGGGCGGAGGCCAAGAACCGGATGTTGAGCTACATCTTTCGTGGGACCATGGGGACCAGCCGTGCGCTGTGTTCCGGTCGAAAGCCCTATGTTCCGCTTGCGGAATGACATGGCTATATTTGTGAGAATTGGTCTGGACGGAGCTATTAGAGAATGCGGGAGCCGCACATAGCTGCTGACAATGTGTTCAAGCCACATTTGTGGCGCAGGAAGCTACTAATCCATTTCTGATGATAACTCACGCCGTTTTAGTGACTATCACCGGTGCTTCTTAGTTAAGTTAAGGCAGCACTAAGAATTCTACTCGCAGAAGCTTTCGACCCCGAAATCCTTTCTCGGCTTGTATGAACTCACCGTTTGAAGGGTCCTTTTTGATAAAGCAAGTTACATCCCCCCACTCACTATACTCTGGTGTTCAATCCACCTGTTTTAATAGAAGCAATAACGAAAAGAAGCTTCCATTCCGCCTGAGCCTCCCCGCCGTACCCTCTACCGCAGACATGTCTGACCCGATCCTCTTCGAAGACACCTTCACTATCACGTCAATTAACGCTCAAAAATACGATCGCGTCTCTCGTATCAGCTGTACGTCCACAGATCAGCTAACCACCTTCACTCTTGACGTAAACTCTGAGCTCTATCGTTGCGCGCCTGGTGAATCTCTTTCACTCGCTCTCGCATCCACATTAGCGCTAGACGGTAAAGATGAAGGTGCCGGAGGGCGAGCTGTTTGGAGAGACGTAGGTATGGGCGAGACAACATTGGCAAATGACTATGACTACGTGTGCTATGGGAAAGTCTATCGATTTGAAGACAGTAGCACGGCGGGGAACATGTGAGCATTCCCCATTTGGCCTGATTATTGCATACAGGCTGGTAGATCGAGTGTTCAAGGTTATGAAACCAAAAGCTAATATGTTCTCGGTGAACCAGGGCTGTCTTTGTTTCATTTGGCGGATTACTTCTGTATCTGGATGGACCATACAAGAAGCTCAACCCGTTGAGAATCGACTACGTTTACCTCTTGATAAAGAAATAAGCTCGAACAGCTTTGACCTTTTAAACCCGATAATACCACGGTCAGGTTAATGCGGTAGTACGGGATAATACGGAACAACAAACGAAATAAAAAGCTTAAGAGGAAATACTCTCGGATTTGCATTTAGCGCCGGCGTTCTATCTGGTTAGGTTCTAAAGTCTTTAAGGAATCACTGTGTTTGTCTAAATAAATAAAAACAGGGATGTTATCCAAGAGACGCGTCAAAGGGTGGGGACCTCATGACGGCGATGGATCCTGGCTTGTATCTCCAGATAATCCTTCTCATTCTCCTGTGTTATGATGTTATGCCTGATGAAGAAGTCTATAAGCACAACAGAGCAGTTGGGCTTGAATTCCCCATTGGCCAATGCAGCCTTCACTTCGTCAACAGTCCACAGGTAAAAGCCTTCCACTTCGGTATCGCACGGCTTTGGAACGACGCTCGAATCGACTTCCAAATCATAGACGTATTCACATTCCGGTTGGAGAAGCCCCGTTTCACCGCCCGCGCGCGCATCTCGTATATATGTATATGTAACGCATCCAACAGCTTTTGTATTGGCCCTGACTAGATCTTCGGGCAAGGAAGCTTCTTCTATGGCCTCGCGGACCAAACTTTCGAATGGTTGTTCGCCAGTGCTGATCCCCCCGCCAACGGTGTTATCCAACATTCCGGGATACGTTTGCTTTGTCTTTGATCTTCGAGCAACCCAAATTCTAATACCATTCTCGTCGTTCACATAGACCGTCATATGCACTCCATAAGTCAGGATTCCAAAAAGATTGCTGCCGGAGCGCTCAATGCTGCCTAGCAATTTCTTGCCCGGCCCATAAATGGGGTATAACTCATTGCGCCAGCCTCGGAGGACCTGAAAAGTGTCTTCTTTGACGGCAGCGGCTAATGTGCGAGCAAGAAGGTCGGTCCGTTGTTCCGCAGCGGCATCATGGAGAGCCAGGAGTGTCACTGTGCGCGTCTCGCGGTTTATTTCCCAGAGATCCTTTGGCCAAGGGAACTTGTCAACTACAAAATTGGGGATATACCCCAGTCCCGCACTGCAGCCAGAGATTTTGAATGTGTGATAGTTGGTTATATATTGCTCGTAAAATACAGGGTCATCGTGGTAATAGGGGAACCTGCGTCCCGTGTGTCAACAGTTGCTTCTATCCTCCAAATCCAAAGAGGACATCACATACCTATCACACTCGTTGACCAGGTCAAGGTAGGACTTGCTCATATCTGAATCCCCTCACTTAATTCTAGTCGACAGCTGCTGGCCTCGGAGCTCGGATTCCGCCTTCACTTCTTCCCTTCATGGCTCGCCAAACCCCCCCCCTTCCCCCTTTTCTGTTTCGCTGGTTCGTTTTGCGGGGACCTCGCTAATCAGCACCGACTCCTCCGTAATCTTGATTACTAACCGAAATTCACATTTCTCACGTGACTTACAAGGTTCGGGCGGAATTCGCTGGGGCCGGCCAAGTCAACAACAGCTGCCCAGTTCCTCCGAGCTCCATTTGTTTCCACGCAATCGCACAGAGCCTGCGGTTTTTCGACTATAGCTTATAGGATCGTGCTTTTATATTGGATCTAACCCTTTGCACCGCAAAGTAATGGATGCTCAATCGACACAACGCTAATCTAACAGCGTACTAACCCCGCATTCTACAGGTTGCCCGCCGCCCCCGAGCCGCTGGAAAGTTCAAGAACACACGAAAGCTCCTTCAACCCAGCTCAAGGGCTGACTGACTAGCAGCCTAGCCCAAGATGTTTTCCGTTGTCTTACCTAGCCGGCCGTGCCTCACGAATCCCACCCCCATCCAAGCAGATCCTAGTTCCCCCGCGACAAATTTCGTATTTACCTTCCCCGCATGGCCCAAGTTCTCGCACATTGTCGTCTTTCTTCTCCCCGGCATCACACTTCCCGCCGACGCTGCAGCAGCTGTATATATCCAATTCTCCACAGGAGCGAATCCAAACCCCAATCCGCAGGATTTCCGCTTTCTCGGCGCAATTGCCAACGAAAAACCCTCTGCGATATTCAAAGTCAATGACCCCGTTCGCCAACGCACGGAAGCCGAAGAGGAAGATGAAATGCTTGACGCGGGATCTCCACCATCACCCAATATCAATATGACCGTTACCCTAGGCATATCCATTGAACCTGCACAGGCCGTGGCTTCCAAACTAGCTACATTGAAGGCTCAATCGGCATCTACGGAGCTTGTCAGGAGGGGTGATATGTTTCAGAGACCGAATATATCAACGAAGCTGCTTGCTCAAAGGATAATTGGGAACGCGTTCAATTTCCTTTCAAGCTTTGCGACGTCAGACGGGCGGGAAGAGATGGTGCCGTTGAAGAGCTTCAGGGACTGGTGGTCGAAATTTGAGAGGAGAATAGAGTCCGATCCGGGCTTTTTGGAAAGAGAAGGGAGTGTGTGAAAAGAGATATCCCTTTGGTACTAGAAATGATGGGAGCAAAAAGTCGTTTTACAAGAAATCTTGGAGATACCGTGGTAGAATAAAAGATTGGAGTGGAGTCATGAGGCAGAACACGACCATGTGATACTACACGGCCCTGTCTGCAGCTTTAGCGAAACCTATCTGTTGATCGCGATTTGGTCGAGGTACCACTGCTGCTGATGTTGCCGCAGCCATATGCTCTCAGTGGAGATGCTCCAGGAAAGAAAAATTTGTGTCTGCATATTATAGAGATGTTGTACTCTATCGTTTCAAGAATCATGTCTGTAAACTAAATTATGTATATAAAAACCCCCCAGGAGCCAATAAGGTCTATTCACGGCATCTGTTTGGGACTCTATCCCGCTGTATCATCCATTGATTCTCAAAGTTGAGCTTTCAGTCTTCGAGCAGGAACTTAAGAAAAGACTTCCCAACGGCGAGGCCATCGTTCTCTTTTGCGACCGAGTCCATACCTTCTTCATAAATGCCTGGCGGGAACGCACCCATATATTTCCGGGTATGGAGTAGTTCTATCACGATCTCTTCGGTAAATTCAGGATGACCTTGGACTGTGATGAACTTGCGCGGAGAGTACATTCCTTGCACTTCACATCGAGGTGAGGATCCAAGTGGGATAACGTCCGGTGGATAGTGATGCACTATATCGCGGTGCATTTGCTGGAGGCGCTGCACATTTCGGCAAATATATTAGAACCCCACCTCTCTTTCACAACTAGTCCAACAGGACATCGGAGACATACCAATTTCTCTAGGCCAAGTAGTTTCTTTCCTTGCTCTGTGAGGTCGACATCATGGACAGCCACCTCCCATCCGGCGTCATTAGGGCCGACCTTGGCACCTAGAGCCCGTCCAAGGATCTGGTGTCCGAAGCACACGCCGATCAAGCGGACACGGTCTTGAGCAGCTATTTTCTTTGTAAATTCGACAAGTTTGAGGATCCAGGGCGTATCATCATATGAATTATATCCTGTAATAACGAACAAAGGGTAAGTGATACACGGATATATATATGTATATGTACCGGGGCGATGGGGAATGGACATACTTGCGCCGGTGATCAGTACCGCATCGATATCCTCTAATTTCGGGTATGTATCACTCTTGTTCACAATATCCCATTTCGAGATCTGCAGATCAGAATCGGGGTTGATTTTGTAGGGTACGTCCAGAGCTGTCGCCGAGGCACGTAACAAGGCTTCAAATACACCACCGTAGCCACCATATTTGGCCTTGGTGTTGGTCAAGGGCTCGTCGCATTCGAGCACGGCAATCCGAAGTGGTACTCTCATGGCTGCTTCGCAAGGACGTTGCAGTTGGATATGGCGTCTGCAACAGTATGTAGGTCTCGGTCAAGGGGGCAGTCGATGGCAACGAGGATGTGTAGCAGAGAGAGGGGCGCTCTTGAACGTGCTTTTCATGATAGAAGCGTAGACAAGGTATGGAGTCAGAGCGATTCTGCCGAGTCACAGTGTCGGGCGTTGGGAAGAAAGGTTCATCTCCACCACATCCCTTGTTTCCTATTGCCTGGCGACGTGCGGCGGTGGGCGGCAGAGCAACCGGCCGATTGGCCCGGGATGCTTGATTGGCCGAGACCGCCCGCTATGCCATTTTGAGCCATCGGGACCGGCAGCTCACCGCCCTGGCGACCGGCAAACGGGGCGGCAGAATGACTAATGCCGATCCACATGACCCCGGATTTTGCTCGCAATCACCGCCCTTATCGCGCCAAGCCCAACTTAAATCGCACGCTGGTTGAACGCGGCTCGCCGCGACTAGTCGTCATGGACGGGTTCAGGACTCAATTCATGACAATTGGGTGAATCGGGGAGCCGCCAATCATTTTTCGCTGTGTACGGCAAGCGCGGGCTTCACTGTCCTATTTTCGATGCAGGTATGGTTTCCAGGTATTCGTACCATTACAATATCACAGATTGCCGCCCCGGCCATTCCACAAATGTACGCTGAGGCTGACTTCGATAGTTAATTCCTCAGGTGATACGGAGTATATCCTGCCACATGGTGACGGGAATTGACCTTAATTTCGCTACTCCTGGGTATATGAACTGGCACAAGAGTGGCCTATAGAGAAGCGTTCTGGAAGGCGGGTGATCGCATTGTGGACGGAGTACTCCGTACAGAGTAGGGTGGGACATTATCACGTTTGATTGCTGCAGCCGGCCGTCATGTCTTCGCCTCGGAGAGTCACTGAGTCGACGCCGTTACTTCACAATGGCACTGCCAGTGTTCCGGATATCCCTGACGATATCGACGAGGAGTCCTTGGACCGGGACCTCGCCAACGTTCAGTCAGTTCCCCACGGCGGTGAAACTGAGCCTGGATTCCCTCCCGTACCTCCTAGAGATGGAGCTTCTGAGGCTGCCAAACAAACAACGCCCAAGGGATCGCACCATTTCATCAATGTCAGCCCTGCCCAATTCTGGGTTATCTTCACCGGTATTCTATTTTCGTATATAATCGCATTCTTCGATTCCACTCTGATGGGCTCCATACACCCTGTGGTTACGTCATATTTTAATTCCTCGAATTCGGCCTCATGGTTATCGACGGGGTTCCTCTTAACATGCACAGCTTTCCAGCCCCTCTTCGGCCGGGTCTCCGATACTTTCGGTCGACGACCGGTTTATCTATTCGCGATCTTCGTGTTCTTCATCACAACGGCTTGGTGCGCGCTAGCTCAAAGTATCGGAAGCTTTATAGCCGCAAGAGTTTGCTGTGGTCTGGGAGCCGGGGCTGTTGCCTCCCTTGGGATGATAATGAGCTCTGATCTGATCTACGTTGAATATAGAGGAATATATCAGTCGTATATCAATCTTGCGTATGGAACGGGCTCATCCCTTGGCCTGGCTTTCGGTGGACTCTTGGCAGACAAACTTGGCTGGAGAGCGGCGTTTGGCATCCAACTGCCCTTCATTTTTATCTATCTAGTAGCGGCGTACTTCACTACCCCCCAATCCCTCGGACCACAATTAGCATATCAAGAAGGCTTTTCTTTAATGCAGGCCATCAAGTCAATCGATCTAAAGGGGTCGTTTCTGTTGGTTACCGGTGTGACTGCTTTGATGCTTGGCATCAACCTGGGAGGAAATGTCTTATCTTGGGATCATCCACTGGTTATATGCTCTTTGGCAGCATTTGGTGCGATTGTTGCTCTTTTTATCAAGGTTGAGCGCGAGGCAAAGCGGCCCGTGATGCCGTTGCCTTTGCTCTCCAGTTTCCCGCGTGCGAACTTGATCCTCGGCAACTTTTGCGCAAATATCACGATTAACACGGTCCTATTTAACGCTCCTCTGTACTTCCAGGCGGTAAAATTGGAGTCGCCCACTAACGCAGGTTTTCGCCTCGTCGGAGCGTCACTCATGCTCATGATAAGCAGCGTATTTACTGGACTCCTCATGACAAAGACTCGCCGACTAAAACCTCCTCTTATTCTTGGAAGCATATGTCTAATCTACGGCACGTGCTCTATGAGCATGCTACGTAGAGATGCGCCAGGCTGGATAGGGATGCTATCGGTTAGTCCAGCGTCCTTTGGACAGGGCTTTGCATTCCCCGCGACAATGTTATCCGTACTGGCTGTCAGCGAGCAGGGGGAACAGGCAGTGGTTACAACGACGCTTGGTTTGTTCCGCAACCTAGGGTCAGTTATGGGGGTGGCTATAAGCAGTTGGGTCCTTCAGAACTCGCTTCGTGTGTACCTCAACCTCTCAGTTACGGGGGACGATAAGGCAGAGATTATTCAACGAGTCCGAAGATCTGTTGCCGCTATATCTGAGCTGGATCCAATCCATCAGTATCAAGGCAAGTAGCCAAAAACTTTGAATACGTGAGAGGAAGTGCTAATAACACATTCTCTACTATAGTTATTGAGGCGTACGAACGTGCTTTGCGTATCACTTTCCTCTCAAGCATCGTTTCTTCAGCATTGGTCTTTCTTTTAGTTGCGCCCGTCAGGCTGCCTCGTTTACGCCGAAGGTAGCAGCCGGGTTCTCATCGACTCCTTTTCACTTCCGGGTATTCTTTGTTGAGACAGACGGTTTCTATGTACAATTTGGGAGGGGCATACACGACCGGAGGGTATATTCTTCACATTAGGTGCAGGCTTTCATGCATAACCTTCCTCTGGATAGATTATTGATTCATATTTTCGGGCTTCGATTGTTGTCAGTGGACCCGCCAAAAGAGGAGGCATCCGTCTCAAAATGTCCGGATGAAACACAAAATTAATGTAGACTAAACTTATTCAGGGACAGCCGTATCAAAATAATAGCAATAGTGTCTTCATCGGGCTTGATCGATGCTCTTTCAAAACAAGTCAATCGTATTGCCAATTCATGTTCCTTGACCCCCAGGGTTTCCTCGAGCACCCCGGCTGTCAGCCGGCCAAACAGACAGACCTGAATGTTCCACCCCAAGCACCTTGGAGGGTACAGACTCCCTACCCCATAACCAGCCCCTCCATTGAAAGCCCTAACGGTTCCGGGGACCTCTGTTAATCTGTGATATTTAATTCCGATCAGCATCCGTTGAGTCTTGCTCAGAACCAGAGCCACCCCTTTTCGGCATCCCGTTCACGATCGTCTGTCTTGGTGCCACGAACCAATCCATCGGGACGAACACCTCGCCAGATCGAGACGTGATTGACATCGAAAGCTTTTCCTCCAACCCTCCGTGGTAAGCAAGATATATATTCACGCCTTTAGTCCCCGTCATTATCCCATCGGTTGAGCCTGCGCTCCTTGTGTCAGCCCTTCCCTGTTCCTGGTGCTCCACGGCTCCTTGTTTAGCGCGCATCTTCTAAATGGAATATCTTTGTGCAGCTCACCGTCATTCCGAGAACCACCTGCCTTCGACGCGCGCGATCGAATTTCAACAACGCCGAGATTCATTTGCAAACCGTCCCGTATAGATCCCTACAGACTGCGGACAGTCCCCGGCGCGATATTTAACAGATCCCTGCAAGCGAACAACAACAATCCTACATAGACCCTCACTCGCCGAATCTGCCCTTTCTTGCTCTCACTTGGCATATCCCATGGTACCCAAAAGCGCGCTACGTGTTACGTCACGGGGTAAAAGCATCGGGCAGTGAATACTGCGATAGATGTGGAGGTGAAAGGGGAACTCTTTTCATGACATCGGGCGCAAAGTTGCGCTTCGAGGGAATAGTTTCGCCTGCTGCCTCGAATCCTGGGCTATAATTTTATGGACAACAGTATATTACGCGATATCAATGTCATCAACCGTTGGCGGACACCTGCTCCCGCAGAATGACTTCGATATTCCTTTAAATCTCGCCGCTTCACCTTCTGTATCAGCGATACCTGACTATTCTGGAAATGGAGGAGCATATCAGATAGCAGCGAAGCTGGATTCGAATCCATCACAGAACGCTACTGTGAAGCAACAAAGTGCCGTTGGCAGCACTGTTGCTGGAGCCGCCGCCGCGGGGCGGGGCGCTGGGCCAGCAACACGGCCGGATGCACCCAAATCTAAGCGTGTCAGGACCGGTTGTCTAACATGCAGAGAGCGGCATCTCAAATGCGATGAAACTCTTCCTCGTTGCCAGAACTGCCAGAAGTCGGATAGACTGTGCAAGCGTGGAGTTCGTCTAAATTTCATCGACACTCAGGTTGCCGCACCCCCATATGCCGTGCCCTCCAGCCATGATTGGCAGGTAAACTTCCATGATGAATCTCGCGAGATAGCATCGGAGTACCTAGGCGGCTACGAGAGGTATCCTTCATTAAAAAAGGAGACCCCGAGTCGGCGAGCTGGCCCCGTGTATGCCTATCGTGAGACACAAGCAATGGCAACGCCACACCCAGGACCGACAAGTGCGTCATTACTGACTCCATTTGCGGAGCATCCGCAGCCAGACATTACAGCGGAGCCAATATTCCATGGCACGCCTCAAGCACCGGCCCCAGATTCTGCATATACGGAACACGCGATGGCTCGTTCTCCTTTTGATGCCCCAAAACATCCCTTGGCTCCAGCGAATGAACTTCGACCCTACTTGAATACCGCAGAGGAGGTATTACTTATGCAGGTGTACGTGGAGGAAGTAGGACTTTGGATGGATTCCATGGATCCTGGAAAACACGTATGTGAGCTCTCTTCGTGAACAAGGGTTTTGTCATTCGACTGACTAGAATAGTTTACCCAAATTCTTCCTTTCCACGCACTTGGGGAACCAATGCTCTTAAATGCTCTCCTGGCTTGCGGTGCACGACATTTATTTCTAGTCAATCCTTCATTCGGTGAAGAGAAGGCGCTATATTATTACAACATTTCGACTAGAGATCTCTTAACCTGTTTACAAGATCCGAATCGTGATACGGTGCTGTGTGCAACCACAGCAGTGGTCCTTAATGTTTATGAAGTTATGTGTGAAAAGGCCATGCAGAGAATGAATCATATCGCTGGTGCTCGTGCGTTGATCAAGGAATGCCGCTGGAATGCCAAAACAACTGGTATTGGCGGCGCATGTTTCTGGTTGAATGTTGGCATGGAACTGCTGAGTTGCCTCCACTTCAACTGGAAAATGGCCTGGGATCCGGATACATGGGATATCGATATGAACATGAGCCTGAATCAAGGGAGCATCGCGGGCGATGAGGAGTTTTGGACCCATCGAATGTTATATATATGTGCGAAAATCGCAAATTATCGAGCCACCATGGCGTACCAAGGGCTTGATCGAAGTTCCCATGATCCCAGGTTAAACCAGCGTTGTGAGGAGTGGAACGCGCTGCGAGCTTGGTGTGATGAGTGGGCAAGATGTGCCCCGAGATCTATGATGCCGCTGGGTTATTTACATCCATGGGAAACAAACTCGAAGTCATCATTCCCCGAAGTTTGGTGGGTACTTGATCGATACTTGTCGAGTCTTTCTTCTGAAAGCATTATGTGCTGATAATAGTTTAGGCTCATCAAACGCTCCGCTGTTGTTGGCCGCCTATTCTACCATACTGCTTGTTGCCTCTTGGCAAAAGTGCATCCTACGGAGTCAGAATATTCAGATGAGATGCTGTCCATGCAGCATAGTCATGCGCATGATATTTGTGGCATTGTAGCACATGTGAAAGACAGGTGAGCTGATATTTACTGTCTATCCATAGCTGTGGATTCTGACTACTGTTTAGGGGTGTTGCCAGCGTCTCAATTCGATGCCTAGCTATTGCAGCGGAATGTGTTGTTGGAAGAGAGGCTCAAGAGGAAGTGATTGCCATTTTGGATAAAATCATCAAGGAGACAGGATGGCAAGTTGGCTTTCTACAGCATGAACTTATCGAGAAATGGGGTTGGAATAGCGCCACCTCACATATGTCGCCGCATCAAAGTCAGCATCCGCAGATGGCAGCAGCTGGGCCTTCTACAGACCTCGGGTCCTCTTTGCTGAATTCCGCATTGCCAAGCGCGCCTCCATCAAGACCCAGGATGCCACAGGGCATCGTCAACCCACTTATGGCAACCGCAGACTTTTCGTTCGACAACCACCCGTATCAAAATCATTACGTTGCTCCGCATAATAATCATTTGAACAACTACCACTATGGTTCCTACTGAGAGTGATTCGGGGAAAGTAAGGTACCCCCCAAAGGCTTCATTCACAGCGCGAAGGCTCGATTGAGGACGAATCTTCTGTTGTGCCTCCTTGTCATGCATTTTGAGCGGCCTGATAAACGGATCTTAATGTATATACAGTCTTGCTAATAGCCCGCTCATCCTTGTTGCTGCGCATACGCGTTCAGGATCATTTTTCCGCTTGCAGATACGCTTGGCTCTTTTCCATGATATTGCCTGTGTATATACCACAACTGCAGTTTGATCGAAGCCTACTCATATTTTAGGTTTCTTTGGTCTAGCTCGCATATTTTGGTCAATATGCATGCTAGAATTATTTTGTGTCGTACTGTTTATTGTTTCCGGGGAGCATTCTAATATAATAACATACGTAAAGTGGTGACATGCATGGACATCAACCTGCCTTGAGTGATCAACTGATTGAATGCTACATTAAAATAAGCATTCCATACGGAGTACTCCGTACTTCGTTGCATATCCGGGAGCGCGGAGAACAATTGCAGATAGTTAGTTAACTAGTTAGTTACTTCAAAAATGGCTCTTAAGTAAGCAGCCAAGCAACCGCAACTCGTTCACTCTGGTATTGTATTCCATAGCCCGTAGTTGCTCCACAGCGAGGTCTTTGTTTTCCTCGTTCACATCGACGGCCCTGCCGTTGTCTCTTCAAGATGGCTTCTTCAGATTTACAGTCTACGATGCATCCTCCGGCGACCCCGGTGTATGTTCTTCGTGGCCATGCAGCCCCCGTTCATGCCCTGCACTTCTACAACCAAAATACAAGGCTTGTTTCTGGCGACGCGGACGGATGGGCTATCGTCTGGAATATGACTACCAAGCGACCCGTTGCAACCTGGAAGGCCCATGAGGGGTCCATTTTAAATGTCAAAGGGGTCAAATTTGCCGCCGATGGCGGTCATTTATGTGATGCGAATGAGCAAGCTGCTAGTGACTCGTCGGAGATGAGGGTGTTTACGTATGGTTCTCCAGCCAAGTTTTACATCTGGTTATTATTAATGAATTCTGAATAGCCATGGGAGAGACAATGCTCTCCGTGTATGGAGGTTAAACACAAAAGAGGAAGAGCTTCTCGATAAAAGATTGCCTATCGAAGAAAATTCTACCCCTAAAAATATGAAGGAGCCTTGGTTGATCTATTCGATCACGGTGAACGCATTGAATTTCTGTGGCTTTTCTATTTGCTTCAAGCCTTCTTTGAGCTATGAGCCAAATCTCGAGGGTTCCTGTTTGGAGCAAGTCAGCTCTGTGGACGCTTTGCCTGGGAGCTGCATGCCCAAGGTGTCCTCTGAAATGTTCATTGCTGTACCCAACGCCATGAATACCGGCGGAATTGATATCTTTCATCTACCTTCACAGAAGCGGATATGCATAATATACGCAGACAAGTCGGTTAACACGGGTATGGTGATGGCGCTGGAGATATTCTTTTCCTCGGCTGGTGACTTATACGTGGTATCCGGGTACGAAGATGGCCAAGCTATGGTTCATATGCAACGAGGGCCTATTGTCATAGAAGACATGGATGATGCGTCAACATGGAATTGGGAAAGAATATATCTGCACCGTGCACATCAACAACCCATTCTCTCGCTAGACGTCTCTCCGATGCATAAAAGCCATTTCTTCACGTCTTCAGCGGATGCGATGATTGTGAGGCACCCGCTTCCTCTGAGAAGCGATGATGTGAAATCTGGGGACCAGGTGCCATTAAGAATCGTGAATACCAAACACGCAGGCCAACAGGGACTGAAAATACGGTCTGATGAAAAAATACTCGTTACTAGTGGATGGGATGGTCGTGCGCGAGTTTACTCGTGCAAAAGTATAAAGGAATTAGCCGTGTTGAAATGGCATCGAGAAGGTTGCTACGCCATTGCGCTTGCTGAAATTGAAGCCGACGAGCCGACCACTCACCTACCAACGGAACCAGCCGAAGAAAAGCCGGAGAGCTCTACTTTAATCCAAAGAAACCAGCCGCGGTCCCTTATAGCTATCAATCAACAACGCAGTCGAAAAGCACAGCTTACACATTGGATTGCCGTGGGCTCAAAAGACGGAAAAATATCATTATGGGATATCTATTGAGCAGACCCTACAAAGCAACTCCATCCAACAATATCACTTTTCAGAAGTCGGATCAAGCAATATTAAACTCGCTCGCTCCGGCCATGTGTTCCTTTAGTTTCTGCTGCATCTTTTTCCTCGCTTCAGCAGCATCCGTAGTTGAGGAGCTGTCCTCCCTTGCTGACATCTTTCTCTTCTCGCCCGAAGCAAGTTTACGATCCGCCTTGAAGGACTTTTTCGTGTCCTCATTACCTGGCCGTAAGCCCGGAACATTGATTTTGGCTGGCCTGTCGCGTAGCGCAAAACTCTTCGCTAAGTGACCCAAGTGTAAGTCTTTGATATTGAACATGTGCCGTTCAGCAGCGATATGCGTCGCATACGCCCGGATATGAGACTGATAAGCGCGTCTGGCCATTTCCAAAATGGTTGAATCCTCGAGAGCCCAGCGCTCAATATCAAGCTGCCAGTCGGTAGCTTTATCTTCCCAACCTTTGCTAATGGCTTCACTGTTCCCACCAAAGCCTCGTTTAAGGATTTCGTTCACTTCGTTTCTCGTCACAGAATTGCTACTACCTTCGCGATAGCTGCCTTTCAATATGTCAACGTACCCTTCCTCATTGCCAGGGAGGAGGAAAATCAGTGCTCGACCATCGCGGCCTAATCGTGCCGTACGACCGATACGGTGAAGATGATCATCCGAGCAAAATGCCGGATCATACTCGATAACGAAATCAACATTCGGTAAGTCGAGACCACGGGCTGCGACATCTGTACAGATGAGAACGGATGCGTCTTTTTGCTTTGCGAAAGCTGAAAGGGTTGCTGTTCGAACGTGTTGTGGAAGCGAGCCGTGGAGTTTATGTAGTATAACATTATTCGAAGGATTAGAGAATGCAGACGCCGTAGCAATGCTACCATGAACATTTGAAGAACTGGGCGCATTTTCATCATCAGCATCGGGTAATTCTTCACTACTTTCACGTCGAGTGAAAACCTCGAAATGAAAATCCACAGAGTCTGCGCAAGAAACGAAAATAATCGCTTTCATGACTGATCCTTTGCGTGCAAATGTCCGCTTCAACAGGGCCGTAAGTGTCACTAATCGAAGCTTCGCCGCCACAACTGCGTACGACTGCTTCAGTTGTGCAGGCGCAGAGAATTCGGGCTGCTTTGAGCCGTCTTTCTGCTCATCATCTTCATCAGCAGGATCTGCCTTTATATGGATTGCCTCTTTCAAACTAATCTCTCCCAAACGTTGCACATTCATCTTCAGCGTGGCCGAGCATAAAATCGTCGTCCTCTTGGCCGGGAGGTCTGGAATCTTGGACGGTCTCCGCCTTTCATCCAGCTTCTTAATAATTCCCTGGATCTCTTCTTCAAACCCCAAATCCATGAGCCTATCGCCTTCATCAAGCACAAGCCATCGCACATTGCTAACATCAAGAACCTTTGTATTCTCCAGATGATCCGCCAATCGGCCGGGCGTAGCAACCAGAATATTCAATCCCTTCCGTAACCGTGCTTTTTCAGATTTCTTCTTTTCTCCTCCAATAACAGTTCCCGCCACGATCCAGTGTGCACACCGAAGTAATCCATCCAAGACTACGGAGATCTGCTTGCACAGTTCTCTCGTTGGAGCCAGCACTATGGCGAATAGCCCCGAATCTCTGTGGACAGTATTTCCCTCGCTATCCTTCTTTCCCTTGTTATGGCTCGATATCCTCATCAGCCGTTCAACGATCGGCAAAAGGTACGCTAACGTCTTTCCAGAACCAGTCTGCGCTTGTACGAACGCATCGCATTCTTCCTTGAGTAGCTGCGTTATCGAACTTTTCTGGATAGCCGTCGGGGTTTTTAAATTAAGTTTTGTTAGCAGATGTGTCGCTAAACTTGGGGATAGCCCAAGGGACGTAAACGTGTCGATTCCATCGACGAGAGGCGCATTCGAAGGCTTCGCTGGCTCAGTGGTATCTTCATCGTGCGTCGCGCCATCCGTGCTCGCGACCGTCTTCGCGGTAGGATTATACGTAAACAGCGAAGAAATAACTTGTCTATCGCCATATGACTTGCGATCAGTCTGTTCGTCGTTTCCCACCCCACCGCCTCCAGCACTCGACTTGGTCGTGGGTTTGAAATCTCCACCATCGATCCTCTGTCTCTTCGCCGGTCGCTGGCCCGTAGGAACATTGATTTTATTAGGATTCTGCGGATTATTGCTGTTGACAGCTCCTGTCTCTGCGCTGTGTCGAGATTTATTCTGTCGCTTGACGGCGATTTTTTTCGCGACCAGACGATCCTTCCATGTCCCGCCTTTGAAGCGCTGCTGGGGCTTGATGACGCTGTCGTCTAGGCTGAAGTTGAGAAGCATGCCATCTTCGGCCATGGTGATAACCAAGGTCGTCTGTGCCCTCTTTGAACTGCTTCACCACCACTAATATCGAGATATCCGTCGCCTGGTCGTTGATAAAATTGATACTGAGATATTCGGAAGAAAATATAACTTGAGCTTTGAGAATAGCTGATTGGCCAATTTTTGTCGGAATACGATTGGTTTACATATATTTAAGCTTGTTTCAATGGACGCGATCCATTGGCTGCTTAAATGGAGCGCCAAGCCAGTGACATGTTACTGCATATGTACTCCTACTCCGTACTGTATATAGGATCTTGCTTGTCATAATCAACGTGTATGTACAGTGTCTTCCGTTGTAAAGTATATAATTCAATCGTAAATGTCCTTTATATGTGGCGAGGGTATATTGGAGTTGATCTCAACAGAGAATTAGAATCCAAAAGATTCACCAAACCACTGAACAAGTCAAGGCTTCGGCGGAAGAATTATGTTATCAATTAGCCTCACTGGAACAGTGCCTTCACCCAGTCCGCAGTCCTCCCCGGGTTGCGGATCTTCGAGAGGGTACATTTTAATTGCGCCACTCAACACCGCTCCCTTCGAGCTATCGACCGCATCCAGCTCTTCGAGCGATTCGGGGTGCGCAAGGGAAATGTAGTCCACTTCAAATCTTGCTCGTTGAAACGGTTGAAGGTTTTCCTGTTCCTTGGAAATAGCATCTGAAATCCTGCGCGCAGCTCTGAGAATATCTTCCCTAGAGTGTTTACCGGAAGAATACGCTCTCTCAGCCTGTCGCAAGGCGGCCGAAAGGACGAGGCCAACCTTTCGTCGTCGGGAGCCCAGGTAGACATTCCGGGAGCTAAGGGCAAGCCCATCGGGTTCACGAACAGTGGGCCCAATCTTCACTTCCGTGTTCACGTAGAGGTCTTTAACCATGCGCCTGATCACCACCGTTTGCTGCACATCTTTCTGGCCAAAGTAAACGCGTTCCGGCGTGACTATGTTGAACAGTTTCATACAAACGGTTGCGACTCCACGGAAGAACACGGGACGGGATGCTCCTTCGAGCAAACTGGCCAGAGGCGTAATGGTAACAAACGATCCGTTTCCGTTTATTTCAGACGTTGGCGGAAGGGTTGGGTACATGACTTTCGTCGTTGGCGCGAAAACGGCACTAATACGTCCCGGAGGAGCTGCAGATTGGTCTTTGGCTCCAGCGAGGGAAAGTTCGCGGTCCAACTCCTGGAGCCTTTGGATATCCTCTGCCCACGTCCGCGGATAGCTTTCCAGGTCTTCATTGACTCCAAACTGTGTGGGGTTGACATAAATACTAACGACGACATCTGTATTCTCTCTAGCCGCTTGTCGGATTAGGGAAAGGTGCCCTTCGTGCAGGGCGCCCATCGTAGGAACCAATCCGACTGTTTTCTTCGAAAGGAGGAGGTTTCTCCGGTATTCGCGGAGGGGTAGGACATCCCGGAAGATTTCGAAACCTGGAGAACCAGCATTTGTCCCGCTGGAGAGCCTATAAGGGAGGGCTTGATGCAGCAAGTTAGCGCTATATCACTGAGACAGTCGATCAAGACCTTACATGAGAACGATCTCACCCAACGGGACATGGCTTTGAAATATCCAACAAACAGACGCGAACTGTAGACCCTGTGGAAACAATTGCGAATTTCCCAATCATTGGAAATAAGAGCGGGTATATTATACAGCACAGGGGATAATACGCAGATATAAACAAGAGGTCTGAGTCTACATCTTGAGTCAATTGGAAGTGCTTTTTTTCAACAAGCGAGGCTGATTGTGATGGTGTCTGCTGCGTTGCCGTCATCCTTGGGCGGAACTCCCGAGCAGGCACCATCCCGTACTAGGACTAGCGTGTTATTCAGTGAACTAAGCATAGATCACAACCCAACGATGTCACCTTCGAAGATTTCATGCGATGGAATACAAACCTGATGCTTTGTACGCTGTAGATGAAGTGATGGCGCGAATATGGGGTTTGCTTCCAGCTTCGACAGCAGACATGGGCTGTCCGGACCCAGGGATGGCCGATTCAGCTGGCTTCATGATACGGAGCAATGCGAGGGAAATACCCCATACCAAGCTTTTAGTTACCCCTCCATCCAACTCCAGAGGTAGGCCAAACCAGTAGGAAGTTGTCGCCGCATGCCTGTATTCCGTGTTTTAATCCTCGAAACTAGTAGAGATACGGAGAACCCTCCATGCACATCCAATGTAGCCCTGAAAGGGGCCTCTCTAGCCAAATCGGCCGGCTGTCGGAATTGCGCTGAGTGGACCCGCGACCGGGGAGTACTGCCGAGGTTGGAAACCTTATCGGAGATGGAGGATCTTAATTCCTGCGCTTGTTGGGACAAACGGTGATCTGGTGAATTGGTCACTCCGTTTCGTGTTGGCATATTCTTCTTGGGTTGGATGCAAAGCTGTGAGAGATTTGTCGTCGGGGAACCGGGATTATGGACTGTCACAGCGAGCCCTTCACACAGACGCTGATTCCCCTATTGCTTTGCCAATAACCGCAACCCACACCCTACATTTACGCATATAGTTAACGCTCTCCTTAAATCGCAATGCCTTCCACAAAGCCAGCGGAGAACCCAACCAGCTTCGCGCCCGATCTCGAGATCGTCGGAGATAAAGTCCGAATCCAGCCTACCGGCTTCACTGCCGGCGCCAAGGTCGAAGATGGCGGTATCACAGAACGGCGTCTAGTACAGCAAATGGGCCGCTTTCGACAGAACCCATTCGAGTTTCTACGAGAGATCAGCTTGTTTGTGTCTGGTACAGGATGGCGCGCATATGATGATTTTGTTGGCCAGCCAATTTTCTATTCTGGCTTTACGGAGAAGGTAAAATCTGAAGTTCTGCACCACCCGTTGCTTCAGGGAAAAATTGCCGAGCTGGCTGAGCTGAGGACAAAAGTGGAAGAGAAAGATGGGCTGCTGAACGGGCCATCCAATAACAACGGCGACAAAAGCCTACGTCGGAAAAATGAGATTATAGCCAATTTGCGCGAGGTGGTGGATACTATGATTGATAATATGATTTGCAAGATGGAGAGTAAGACCTTCATCCGAGGCGCTTACTATCTCTGTACCCAGCTCCTCACAAGAGCTTATCACCAAGGTAAGACCTTCATGGATTTTTCTCGGTTCAGCTACTTTTGCGTTTATACTTGATACTTAGCTATAGATTTGCAGGAATCCATGTTTCTAGCGAAGAAGTCCTCCGTCTAAGAGCAGTGGCCAAAGAAGCAGCAGAGAAAAAGAAATCTATCATCTTCCTTCCTTGCCATAAATCTCATGTCGACTATGTCTCGCTCCAGATTATTTGCTACCGCCTTGGAATTGCGCTCCCCGTTGTTGTGGCAGGAGACAACCTCAACATTCCTCTTCTAGGACCATTTCTGCAGCACGCCGGTATGTTGGAGGATAGAACCTCTGTGAATAATACAATTGCATAACTGCTAACCGCCAATAGGTGCAATGTGGATTCGACGCAGTTTTGGAAACGATCCCTTATATCATACTCTGGTTCAAGCTTATGTCGATACCCTTCTCAGCAATGGCTACAATTTTGAATGCTTTGTAGAAGGTGGCCGGTCAAGAACAGGAAAGCTCTTGCCACCAAAATACGGTATTTTGAGCTTTTTATTGGACAGTGTCTCTTCAGGTCGAGTAGACGACGCCATAATATGCCCGGTCAGCACGCAGTACGACAAAGTCATAGAAACAGAGTGAGAAGCCTGTCAGGGATGGGTTAGTTTTGCGGACACATGGAGTACTGACATTTAATCAGGTCCTATATCAGCGAGCTTCTTGGCCAGCCAAAGCAAAAAGAAAACTTGAAGGACTTCTTGTCCTCGTCATCGGTATTGTCCCTGAAGTTGGGGCGCGTTGACGTCCGTTTCCACGAGCCTTGGAGCTTAAAACAATTCATAACGGAACAATTGACGAGGCTCAACAAGAACCCCAGCAGTATCAGTCTTGTTGATCCTGCCGAAAGAGGGCGCATTCTCAGAACGCTTGGATATCGAGTTCTTTCACAAATCAATGATGTTTCAGTAATCATGCCTACAGCCTTAGTTGGTACCGTCCTTTTAACTCTCCGAGGCCGTGGGGTTGGAAAAGCTGAGCTAGTTCGCCGTGTTGACTGGCTTTGTGAGCGTGTGAGAGCCAAAGGCGGACGAGTCGCGCATTTTTATCGAGCTGCAACCGAACATGTGGTGGATCGTGCTCTTGAGGACCTAGGTCCAAAACTAGTTGGTGAAGTAGGCGGACTTGCGGAGCCCACCTTTTACGCTGTGGACAGGTTTCAGCTCTCGTTTTACCGCAACATGACGATACATCTCTTCATCACCGAAGCTTTGGTCTCTGCTGCGATGTATACGCGTGTGAAGCAAGGTGGCGGACCAGCAAACCAACGAATTTCATACGATGAATTGCTCTCTCAGGTTTCATTTTTATCACAGGTTTCTATCACCAGGCCCGTCCTTCGCTATATCTTGTGCTAATCCGTTTCTTAGATCTTTCGTGGTGAATTTATATTTCCTCCAGAAGGATTGACTACAAATCTTGAGAAGACTCTCCACGGCTTGGAACGTGATAACGTGATTAAAGTGACCCGTAATTCGACAAATGTTCCCACGGTGATTGAATTAAGCGACCAAGAACGGCAGTGCGGACGGGAGAACTATGACTTTTACTGCTTCCTCGTCTGGCCCTTTATCGAAGCCTGCTGGCTTGGAGCAGTCTCCCTTCTAGGACTCACGCCACCATTATCCAACCCACAGACCTTCTGGGTCGATCTAAAGAAAGCACAAGACAATGCTCAGCTGGTAAGTAATGCGTATACGCCACATCTCTTGCAGTGGTTTTGGGCATTATTGACCGCTTCGCGACATAGCTGGGCAAAACGCTTTATCACCAAGGAGATCTATCGTACTTCGAAGCCGTGAACAAAGAGACACTCAAGAACGCTTATCAGAGATTCGAAGAGGAGGGGATCATAATTGTCGCCAGAAGCAAGGAGTCCGGTACCGCTGCAACCCTGCGGATTGCCCCCAATTGGATGCCGGAAAGGGACCCTGAAACTGGGAAACTACTACCTCGCGGAAGGCTTTGGGATTTTACAGATTTGATCGCCCAGTCGCGGCGCGAAGGGTATGTCGAACTTTGATCCCCAACTTGCTAGACGCCAAATCTTACCTACCATTCCCCCTTTAGGAAAAACAGACGAGACGGGGCGACCGTCTCTTCCCGTGTCTTGACCATGAGCGATGCAGTAGGACAAGTATTATTCCGGAAAGCAGAGCTTCCAAGCTCAGGGACTCCAGAAGATGACGTGAAGTTATCCACAACCAAGATGAGACGGAAAGCAATCGAGACACCATCAAAACTGTGAGTGAGAAGAGTCATTTGCTCTTATGCTCTGATGTATTTACTATTTATACCCCCCAATTTTTTTCCAGCTATAGAGCCTGTGATCCTAGATGGCTTTTTGTAATATATCTATGCATTGGGCCATTTCCTACCGGCAAGAAATAAATCTATTTCTTTTTATACTATTAACTAAAAATATAGTTACTGTATTTTTTATTATTATTTCCTATCTCTTTAGAGACTCTGAGTAAGATACTATTTTAAATTTTAAGAATATTCTTAAACTTCTTGCTTTAGAATCTTAAAAAAGAGACATATCACCTTTGAAAATTTTGTTCTTCAACTACCTGATCCAGGCTTTCTCATGTGCATATATATGTTGCCATTCTTTAAAAAATGTCTTAGCAGCATCATTTGCGCTTAACCACCTGCTGAGATGCGAAGCACACAATGGGCCATGCGCCTTGCTTGAAGCGATCTTCTATCTTTGCCCTCTATTTCCTTTTCATTCAAAGGAGCCTTTCCATTCTTTCTTTAAACAACTTGTGCTCATCCTTTCCAGAGTAAACTAGAGCAAAGGCACACCTTCACTCCAAGCCTCAAGCAAAGTTCCTTAAATCACCTGCATTCCATCTTTTTACGCTTCCCTTACATCATTTGCCTTTGATGCTCACTCCCCCCTATGTTTTGCCCTTATCTCTACTTCAATTGTGCCCTTATGCTTCTGGCTCTAGCCTCGATACTTGTTCATCTGTCAATCCGCCAGGAAACCCCTTACACGCGCCTTTGCTCGCATCCTCCAAGGGTATCAGACTCAAGCCCGAGGCCCGCTTCGAATCTTCGTTGCCTCAACGACTGGAAACGTCCGAATTCGTATTCGATCTAAATGGGCACTCGAGGAGTGCCCATCTCTGCCAGCCCTCTGGCTGCACTTACATACATCAGGCCAACCCGAGGTAGCCCCGGAATTCTGGGTATTGCAGACTTCGGTTTGGAAGTCATACAAAATCCAGTCTGCGCATTTATTGGCGAAGATGGAGAGCCGGTTCTCCTCCAGCGATTTCCCATCGTCAAGTTCAAGAATCCTCTCAAGCTGGTTTACCCGCAAGACGGCCACTTGTTTGTGCACTGCACTCTCCACCTCCCGGACGGCACGGGTCCCCTCACTGACCATATGAGCGGAACGACAATCGTACCGTTCCAGCGGCTCAAAGGCCTAGATGACGTCCGCGATAGCTATTTCATCTTCTCAAACCTGTCCTTCAATGTTCCAGGAAGATACAAGCTCAAGTACACCCTTCTCGAGGTCGCTGAAGGGCGCGTTTCCCACTTTGCGGAAGAGGAATCGGCTGTTTTCCCGGTCTATGGCCAAAATACCGCACGTATTCTACCGCTTCCAACACCGCTTCAGCTTAAACTCGTTGAAGACGATGAGTATAGAACCTTCTTTCCCCATAACGACACCGAGGAGGCATATACATCACCACCTGGACTCTATAGGGCCAACTCCGTGGTGCTACTTGATGCCCCAATCGCCCATATCCTCAATGGCTGGAAGATCATCCCGCGCGTGGAACGATTCGATGTGCACGGTAACCGACAAGTGTGGGTAGCTTTAGAGCCAGGGACGGAACAGAATATTGAGGCCATGAGGAATCCTTGACGGGAATGGACCAGGTCGAGTTGAATGCTAACCGATTGTAGGAGGGCATAGGTTAGGAGCATCAAGGAATCTTTCTTGCGGATAGGATCCTCCTTAGAACTTGGAGATAGGCGTGCGATCTTAAATAGTTCTTTATCTTTCACTCTGATAGAGGCGTTGATACCACTAATTCAAGGTCGAATGATCCAATGCATACATTGTCACAGAGTAATAAGGTATAAAGGTCATCCATCCTTCGCGGAATCTCGCATCTGGCCCATGGCTCCAGGCCCAAGGAGCCGACTCAAGAATGGCAGTCTTGCCGGGCAGAAAAAGGAACCATATCCGCCGTGGAACTCGCTCCCTGCATCATGGCGTTATGGCAGCGGGGTATCTTCCGGCAATTGCAGCGAATTTTTGGCTGCACGCCACACGGCCTGCGGCCCTTCCCGCTGAGACAATGCGCAGGATCCTGCCTGGCCTCGACGCCCGCCTGCCCGCTGGCCCGCTGGCTGGCCGATCGTCTGTCGATGTCGCAGTTCGATGACGCTGGAGGGTTGCACCGTGTGACTAAGCGAATGTCTCAGATCGCTGCGGGCGTCGCGAATCAAATACGAGCTCGATACCGGCCACCGTAACGCCCAGCCCGAACCCCCTGGTAACTACCCGTTTTAGTCTCTGCACGGGCCCCAAATAGCAGCCGTCTATTGGCCAGAACTGCTAATCTCTCCGCGGCGAGCCAGTCAGCGTGCCCGGTACACGTAATCCATTACGCCCAGCAAAACGTACTGTGTGTAAGATGCTTGCTTTGCTCGTTCCAAGCCTCGCGATAACGCTGCGCCTGGCTTGCCCTTTTTTTTTTTTTGTCGTCATCATCGTCTCCTTTCTCCGTCAATTGTATTATATCAGTCTATAATTTTTTGTTTCTTTTTTCTTCTGCGATATAGGTTTTCCTCTTGCTTCTCTCATTCTCGCCGCTCGTTTCCTGCAGAACGTGTTGTCCGTTGCCGTCCGAAGTATAGCTTCTTCGCTCTCCGGGGGCCAAAGACTACGCAAGTTGTGAATAAGTGGTTCATGAACTGGCTTTGTGGTCTCGCGGGGGGTCTGTCATGCATTTAAGGCGTTACTAGTCTACCGATGGGGAAATGTAAGTCCTGCAGCTGATGATCTTTCGACAGTGGCAGTGTGCTAATAGAACTTTTTCTGCTCTTAACAGGGAGCTATGCCGTGATCCTGGACGCTGGCTCGTCCGTACGTCTTGCCCACTTTTGTTTGACTGGAGCATCGGAATATTTCTTGAACAATGGAGGGGTGGCCTAACATATAGCTGCAGGGGACTCGTGCACATATTTATCGCTGGCAGGATCCCGTCGTGACGCGTCCAAGCGCGAAATTCAAGAACATCGATCAGCTGCCCGATATCAGCACTCGCAATACTTGGACGAAAAAGATTAAGCCTGGTACGGGTGTAGCCACTTCAACGCACAAGCTCCTGGTGTACTGACCAGCACAGGCGTTTCATCGTTCGCCCAGAATCCGGAGCGCCTCGGTCCTGAACACTTGAAACCTCTGTTTGACCATGTGCGCAACGTTATTCCCTCTGATGCCATCCAACGGACACCCGTGTTTCTCCTCGCGACAGCTGGTATGAGATTGTTATCCAAGCGGGAACAAAGACATATCCTCACGAGTATCTGTTCTTACATACGCGAGAATACAAGCCTGTCTTTACCGGATTGTAGTGCCCATGTAAAGGTTATCGATGGGAAAACAGAGGGTCTATATGGGTGGATTGCGACGAATTACCTGTTGGGCGGTTTCGACGAACCGGAAAAGCACAGTCATGGAAAGAATCACCACACCTACGGGTTTTTGGACATGGGTGGTGCATCGGCACAGCTTGCCTTTGCCCCAAATGCTACCGAAGCACGGAAACACGCAAACGACTTAACGTTATTACGTCTGAGGACAATCTCCGGACAGCCTAAGGAGTACAAAGTCTTCGTAACGTCGTGGCTTGGATTTGGCGTTCGAGAAGCAAGACATCGTTACGTTCAGGATCTGCTGGAGGTCACCGCTTCCAGCGGTCGAGAACGCCCTGATCCTTGTCTTCCTGAGAAGCTTATTGCAACTATTGATGGTACCATTCTTCCAGATCGCTCCCTGGTCCCGGGACAGGATCCTTATCTTATTGGAACTGGGAAATTTGATGAATGTTTACAACGAACGATACCACTACTAGCCAAGGACGTGCCCTGTGATGATCAACCGTGTTTGCTCAATGGAGTCCACGTTCCGGCTATCGATTTCGACGTCAACCACTTTGTCGGAATCAGCGAGTATTGGCACACAACGCACGAAATATTCGAAATGGCGCACAAAGACAAAGCATATGACTTCAATACCTACCAAACGCGTGTGAAGGAATTCTGCAGCACGAGTTGGACCGAGATAAAAATGGGAGTTTCTGCCAAAAAATGGGGCAAAAAGGTCAACGAAGAAAAAGCGTACGAAGTTTGCTTTAAAGCTGCATGGATAATAAACATTCTTCATGATGGTATTGGCATCCCGCGAGTAGGGATTGAGAACACGCAAGGCTCAGCAAGCAATGGGACCAAGGAGGTTTTGAAGCATGGAAAGCAAAAGGGATATCTGGATCCTTTCCAAGCTATCAATAGTATTGACTCCACAGAAGTCAGCTGGACCCTCGGCAAGGCCGTACTTTATGCTTCGTCACAGATGCCCCCTGCTGAGGATGCCCTGCCGGTTGGCTTTGGCAGTAACGTGCCCGGCATTCCCGATGATTTCCAGTATCCTGCATCGCCACATGTCCCCATACTCACGCCACAGCCGCCTCAAGGCTCTCAAACAAACGCAACTAGCGAGCACTGGCACGATTCTCTCTTCGACGGCGACTCTCCTCGCCGAATTCCGGGAATTCTTCTTTTTATGTTAATTGTTTTAATTGCTCTTTTCTTCCTATGTGGTCGCGAGCGCAGATCGCGTATTTATCGAAAACTGGGCTTATCAAGGGGTCGCGGAAGTCCATACAAACGAAGAGGCTTGTTTGGTGGGAAGATCCCATTTCTTCGACGAGCTGGAACTTCGGGATATGAACGTGTTCTCGAAGAAGGAGCTCGTGATTTCGAACTTGGTGGAGCAGACACGGATGAATCTGACCATTCTCCCACATCTGCGCTCCACCCGTCGAAATCTGCCCCGAGCTGGGGAAATTCTCAACACCATCATCATTCCATGCAGAAATACGCCCTTGATAATGCTTCCACTCACAGTATAGGGTCTGCGTTGGAGATGGGTGCCATCCACAGTCATGTTGATCGAACGGGTTTAGTTATTCGGACCGAGAGTCGAGATCGACTATCCCCCCTTACTCTTGGCCCAACTCTGAATGGACGGAAATCGAGAACGTCGAGTCCCGTGAGGCATAAAAGCCCTCTACTGAATATATAACAGCTCATTTCCTAATGGATGGTGTTGATCAAGGTGGAAAAGGCGTTGCCAGGAGTGAGGAGATCCTCCATCGTATTATCTGTATTATGTTGGCGTTCGGGCAACTGGGTTGAGGTGGGCTATTATCCCAATGGCCGGCATTGTGGATTAATTGGACCAAAAAAAGGGAGGGACCGTCATCAATCAACCTGCATTCATCACTTGTAAAAGTCGATATATTCTGCTTTCATCCGACTCCCAAGGCATGATTAAGAGTCAACCTTTACTATAGGTGCATTACATACCCTGTACATATGTATAATTCTGCTTAAAAATATCCACTGTACTTGCGTTTCCATCGTATTTTACAACCCGCATGTGCTCACTATGGAAGATATGAGATACAACGGACTTGATCTATTTTCGTTCGCCATCTGAGCGCATATCAAAAGGTCGCCTTGCATATTATTCCGTAATTGAAGTCCTCGCTCAGTACAGCACCTAGCCAAGAGGACAATTCACAAGAGCCGGAACTCCGCCAGCATCTTTTGGGGAAAGAAAAAAAGGTACCCTCAACAAACCCACGGTAAAGAAGCATTCTAGGGGAAAAACCTTCTGCAAATTACATCGTCATTTCCACATCCTCATCGTCCATCGCTCCCTTGGGTATCCGTCCTTCGTTTAATTCCCTCTCCAGCCTCGCGATCTCCTGCAAACTCTTTGCCTCGCGGATCATCTTCTCTACCCTCTTGCGCTCCTTTTCTGTCAACTTGACGCGTACTGGCTTCTCGCTAACTTGAGACGGGGAATAGCCACGTTCCGTGCCCGTCGTGATGGCTGCGGAGACATCGAATGTGCGTGATTTTATGCCCATGATCTTAGAGGCAAGAGAGGATGGCTGGCTCTGCGAGCCAAATAGTTCAGCGGCTTTGGCGCGTTCGGCGTCTTTGACTTTTTGGTAGTCGAGGAAACGGACGGAGGGAAGGAGCCAGATAACCCAGTACCGGTAGTGCTTTATTTGTCCTCAGTAATTAATATGAAAGAAATCAGGACCGAGAAAGAGGAGCATTCCCAGAAAGACGCATGTTGCTTACCTCTTTTCTAGTCACGGGGTTTTCCAGAACAGTCAAATGCGTCAATCTTGTTAAATTCTTTAATGGATCTAGATCTGCTAATTCTCCTATATTATTCGCAGTAAGGACAAGAGTCGTGAGGTTCGGTATGGACTGCGCGATTGAAGGCTGAATATGCGAGACTCGATTTCGCGCTAGGAGTAACGTTCGTAGGCGGGGAGAATATGGAAAATTTGAAATGGAAGATATATCATTGTCCGTAAAATCAATTGCATCTTGTTCCTATCCGCGAAAACAATCGGTAAAAGAAAATGAGTCAGCCCATGTATTTCCGACTGCTCTGATGGACATAGGAAGAGGCATCGTACCCGCGCAACACCTAGATTCTCAATAACAGGAATCTTATGGCCTAAAATCCACTCCCAAGAAAAACCATGGTATCAACGGTGCTCATTTCTCAAAGCGTAGTATCTGTCCTTTTCAGACTTTGCCATACGCACCTCGGAGGTCGAGCTCTCGCTCTTTCAAAGGATTGAGATAGGAAAGGGAGTTTTGAATCAACTCCGCAGTGAGACGCATTGTCGTTTGATTTTCAAGTAAATACCGCTTATAAACTAAAGATTACCCGATATGATTAAAGGTATCATTAATGCGGGAGTAGCTGGAGGCTTCTCAATGGTTTACGAAATAATATCAAGCTACGAGAGCCAACGATCTGATAGCCCGCCTTAAACTGAAATCACGTGAACTAGCTCCTTGGCGCCTCCCGGAACCGCCTTTACAAATATCGGCCTTCGAATCAACGATCACTGAATCTTCCATTTCATCGTTCTTTGACTACCTTTAAATGTACACATACAATTGCATTATCATACAACTCAGCCCGAGAAACAGCTATTCCAGCCTGGAATACCAATGAAAATAGGTGCTAACGGAGATTTCCTCTGCATAAAAGTCTTCTGCAGTCCATGTCGGCACGCCGCACGCCCGGCGCCGCCTCGATGGATCGGTGGCGTTGGGAGGGCGGTGACATCCGCTCCCAAGTTCTCTTTGCGCTTCAGTTTCTGGAACCAATGGCTCAGTGCGCATGGTGCGGTGGGCCCTGGGCTGGTAGCGGGAGTGGAAGTCCCTGGCAGATCCCTCCCACCTGGATGTCAAGAATTCCCGTAATTTGGATTCGTAAGTCTTCGAATAGTTCACGATCAGGGATATGGACCGTGAATTCAAATCCTTCAAGACTAATCCTCAACTCATCCTCCGTATCCGCGGTATCATAATAAGAAGACAGCTTTTTGCGGCCAGCCCAAAGGGAGCGTGAAGATCTGTTTTGAAAGACAGGTTTGCCATTTAAAGGATCGAAATTAAGAGAAAAGCGATGGTCAGTTGAGGGAAGAATGATGTCACTGTCACTACGTGCCCCAAAAACAAAGCCCTTGACGACGTTTTTGGGAAGGCAATCGAGGCTGAGGCGGAGAACAACATATGTGCGGCCAAATTCATCGAGGCCCGATACTAGGCCGTTGGCATTGGCTGGGTGTGTTATGGCTTCATGTGCTCTGGCACTTTCCGCGGTGAGGAACATGATAGTGTCGGAGAGAAGAGGGCTAGACATGTTGAGAACGAGGATCAGTAGATAGAGAATATTAGACTCCTATATATCAAGAATGTCGCTCAGGTATTGAAGCAGCGGAATACTTCAAAATAGAGGTTATAAAGAATGTATAATGCGTAATTGCAATGTCAGTGTTTAAAAGGAAACTCATTCGAAGCAATTTCAGCGGCTTATATATCCAGTGGTGCAATATTGGCCGCCAGATGCGATACGCGCCATGAGACCCATTCCAAAATATCAACCAACACGCCACGCGTTATATAGCCTGGAAAGTTGACATAGGCAGGAATATGTGCCGCAAAAACGATGTGGTCAGCCTAAGCCACAGCGTTGACCTATCCACCATAATCGACCGGGGCAATCGATTTCATTAGAGCCACCTGTGTAAGTGGAATTGGCCAAACTGTAAATGTAAAGAACAAAGCATCATACCAAAAGGAAACATAGTGGCACTTGAAAAGAAATTTTGCCCAAGTTAATTTCTTATCAGTCTGTGCCGCTGTGCATAGGAGGGAGCAAAGGCAAGAGCATGTCACGTATAGTCCACGGTAATCCAATCAACAATATTATAAATGCTTAAATGCCATATGGAGAGTAAAATGCGTTGGCAATAAACTCTGTGCGAGAGGTTGCCTAGAAGACTTTCAAGGCTGATTACCCCGGCTCAGTCGCAATAGTGGCTATTTAACGAATATACACCACGTTGGCGCGGGAAACACTCTCTTTCCCGGAAATTATAACCGGACCATTTGAAACATAGGTTGATGGATGCAAAGTTCTTGCACTAGAAAACATGAACATGCAACCCGACCTGATTTCAGAAAAGAGGCAGGCGAAAAACAGACTCACGTGGGGACAACACAGCCCATAAAGGCGAAGAATGGTTCTTCACAGGGCACTGAGAATTCGGGTCAAAAAAATCGATTCTCTGTAGTTCTTTTTGCGTGCCCCTGTCGTTGTTTTCGCGGTAGGGTTTATTTTGTCAATCTGGCGGCTAATCGGAACACTTGTCTGCCACCACATCAAATCCACCCGAAACAGGGGCCTTAGTCACATCAACTTTGCACCAGCCACTGGTTTCTTTGGACATTCAACGAATGATGCCTATCTGACTCGATCTATAGTCGCAACACGGCCACATCGCCTTGTCAAACTGGTGTACCTTGACCTTCCCCAGGCTGCGAAGTCGACAATCGTCTTCAACGCCTGAAACTCGTCACTTTTTTCGGAATGATACCGAGTAGTTGCCTGAATAGTTGCCTGAATAGTTGCCTGAATAGTGGCTGTGGCGGAACAATTTCTAATAGCGCACTCATGATGCCATTCAAGTTGCCGTAAACGAAGAAAATATCCTGGTAAAACTTCAGTGGCATACACAGTAGGCACCCTTTGAGACAGTTCATATGATAAAAATTCTGGTAACGGTTGGATAATATGTGCTAGCGATAATCCTAGAACATAGCTCATGATGTAGCCAATCCCAATGGAGAAGAGACTGGAGCTCAAGGCATATTGGTGATGAGTTTGAGGCGTCACGGACAAGTCACGGACGGGTTGGTGCACCAAAGTGATAATTTAGAGATAAACTGCATCTCCGAAGCGCCTGAACAGAGAGCCCGAAGTTGACTTGCTGCTCTGACCTGTCCGGCTTTTGCGATGATAATGGGAGAGAGTAACTCCATTCCCCAGGTGTGAGGTCGTAGCAGGAAGATTTGAGGTTGAAATAGGCTCGGGCGACGGGGCCTTGGCGCAGGTTGTGGGGGTTCCTCGGGATGATCTCGTTAAGATGAAAAACAACTTCAACGGCAGAAGGCCGATCGGAGTGCTCATGTATCATTCACTTTCTTCACCCGTCAGTGCTTGCCACAGAGTGCATAATGTTTTGTTTCACTTTTACTCTACAATGACCCTAGAAAGTAAAGAACCTCTGCCGCGTCCGGCACCCTGGCGTCCCTTATTCCAGGCAAATTGCCCCAAAGGGATGCCGGCTGAATTCTCCTTGTCCACCGTTCATCTCGATCCCCTCACAAGGAAGGCATATCCACGGGTGCGGACGTGCATGTTTCGCAACTTTTGGGCAGACATGTTCCTTCACAGCTGCGCAATGGATGAGATGAAGAAGTGCCATAAGACTACCTCTTCCAAGGCTATAACGCAGCCTAATGACAGCTTTGCTACCGGAGCTGCCATTGATTACGAGAATGATGGCATTGAAGGACATGACAAGGACCCCTGCAATTTTGGCCGCAACCTAGATAAGGTTGTCAATGATGCGGTATTTGAGAGTGACATGTTCACATTCACCACCGACGTGAGGATGACCAAAGTCGGCGACCTCATGGACCCCAATGGTGGGCCCGGAGGATACGTTGAGGGCGTTTTCTGGTTTAAACAGTCTTCAACCCAATGGAGGGTGAAGGGCCAGGCGTTCATTATCGGTGGGAGCCAAGAGGATGAAACCGAGAAAATGGCTCGGGAGGAGATCAAGCGCGGTATGCGACTTCGCGAAGGCTACTCAGATGAAAGAGCGTCAAGCTGGAGTTGGGAAAAGGAGATTACGGCCCAGTTTGCGAATTTGAGCCCTTTGATGAGAGGTAGGTATCCGTCTAGAAACAATGCCCATTGCAGCTGTCTTCTTCCGCGTCCGGAATTTTGTCCAGTCTGGGAGCTGTCAGTGTTTATTATTGCATTGTACTTCCTTCAGTTATACTTGTACATCTCTGTGACTCTGAATTCTTTTGGCCGGAAGTCACCCCGCTCATCGCTGTACTCTATACCGGCGCTTTGTTCCCAAACATGGATGATTCCCAGTGTTCTGTGACAACTAGAGGAAAAAGAAACTTAATGACATATGAGCAAAAGGTACTTTCAAGAACCCGCCGCCAGGAACCCCCAAGGCCAATAATGTACAAAACCCGGATCTTAAGCAGGGCCAGAGGGTGTACGACCTTTACGACCCAGTAGCAAGAAGTAATTTCCGCGTCGTCGTCATTCGTCCGGAGGAAGTCGAGATGGTTGATCTCTCTAACCCTGAAGCTGCAAAAAGGACGAGGTGGTTATTGCTGAGCAGGGGCAATGGCCAGGGAATGGAGTGGAAAATGGAAGAGTTATGGCCATGAGGGGGTGTTTTTAGGGAGTCTATAAATGTAACGTGAGGCAAAGCATATCCCTCCCTAAGATCTTGCTACTGGCGGTTTTGATGATGGGATATCAATGTGTTTATCCATGGGGAGAGTTATCCCTGGCGCCATTGTATAATGATAGAGCTATGCATAAGCAACTTCCCATCATTTCTGGCATTGTGATCTCTGTAACAGCGTATTGTTAGTACTGATAGGGAGGGAAAAAAAAAAATTCAGGCGCCGGAAAGTTCCTCTTTTCAATGTGTTCCTCCTGCACATAGCAACAGCCATTCACGCACAGAGGATTACCTGCCGCGTAAACAAACCTCCCCAGGAACACTTGAACTGAAAAATCCGCTCTGCTCTCTTTTTCCAAAATCACTTCCCTCCTTCCAGCTCACTTTCTTCTTTACAACCCACCATCTCTTCAAGCGAAAGGTCTTAAACTCACCATCTCCTTGCTCCAGAGCTTCTCATCAGCCCTTTATCAGGCATTCAATTGACTGCCCTGAGAAAGAAGTTGTCGAGCTTCCATTCCTCAAGAGGATATCTCATTGCTGTCACAGCCACTTCTCTCTTCCTCCGTTTCCTTCTTCAATTTCTTTGACAAGCCCATTGTGCTTTGTCTCAAGCTCACTGCTTGACATCCGCCTTCTTGCATTCTCATTCCCCGTTCAGGTAAGCTTTGCAAGCTCTGCATTTCGCTTTCTGCAGAAAATATTCTTTGACTGAGGTTAATCCTGGGAGGTGAGACAGCACGAAACGCCTTTCACTCGTTGTTGACGAGGGCTTGTGGTACTTTCGTACCTCCTTTTTACCGCGTCTCTTCGCAGTTTTTCTGCTGCTGTTTTTCGTCAAGATCGTCAGTCTTTGCCGCAAGGTAGACTCCCCCCCCCCCCCCCGCGGCTTCATTTTTTCCCTTTATACCTGTTCCCTTTAAATAAAAGAGAAGAAAAAGAATAAAAGCCAAACAATGTGGGATTACAGTGACTCCGAAGCCGACGAGATGGTCAGTCGCTGCTCGTACTGCGGCAAATTCTGCTCCCGTGCAAAAATCAACGCGGCCAGCGGTCTTTGCTTGCCATGCAAAGCCAAGCTCCACCCTACTAGGCCTAAGCCAGAGGGTGATGCGCGGCAAGCAAAGGCCGACAAAATGGCCATCGATGAGGAAGACGACGACGCCGCCGCCTCCGACAGTGGGGAGTCGGTGGGCTCCAAGGCGGAAGGCAAGGAGGAGGTGCCCCTGGAGCTTGACTCCCGCTCGCAAGGGCTTGGTGAGTCGAGTGATTCAGAGGAGCCAAACCTCTGCGCCCGATGCTGGACGAGACCACCGACGAAAGTTCTTTATAACTCTCCCACCTGTGAAGAGTGCTACCAGGTGGCAAAGGAGATGAAGGTAAACAAGATGGATCCCCTTGACCCCATTTAAAACATAGAAGCTAACACCTTTCCAAAGGAGGGATCCCGCGGAACGAAGGTATGCCAAATTTCACAGGGGAGAAAATTTTCTTTTCCTTCAGGAAGAAAATCAAAGAGAGCCCTCAATGCTAACATAACAGCAGCGGCGATTCCAGCCACCGACACCTCTCGAGCCGGGCAAGAAACTGACGCGAGTCTGCGACTCGTGTCGACAGAAGCGGAAGAGGTGTCAGCACCGTCGCGTCGTAGACGCTGACGACCGTAAGTACACTCCGGAACATGGTTCCATTGGACATCAGCTTCAGATTATATAGAGACTAACGTGTCATGTCTCCAGCTGCTGTGGCTGACCGCCGACGCAAGCGGGTCCGGGTAGAGGCACCCATCCCAGAGGACGCAGAGTCGGAGGACCCGTCCTCAAGTTCGGAGGCCAACAAGCCGGGTATGTTAATATATTCAGCATTGGTTTTTGTTTTAGAAAAGAGAAAAAAAAAAAAAAAAAAAAAAAAAAAAAAAACTTTCCAAGGCCCATACTAATCAATACTGAATAGCCACCGTCTCCAAGACCTCCACTAAGGAGGCTGCGACCGAGCACTGCGGCTCTGCGGAGCAGAGCATGCAGTGGGCAATCAGACAGTCAGTCGAGACTGTCTACCGCAGGGAGATGGAGCGGTTGGTGGAGGTTGCTGAAGCCAAGATGGCAGAGGCGACTGCGGCCTACGACGCCGTCACACGGCATATGAACGGATGGCTCTACGAGCAATCGAAGGGCAAGCTGAGCGGTTCATAAGCCAGACAATCGAAAAACGGCGGATGCGGTGCCCACCTATCAAGTTAAGTCCGAGGAAGCACGAGCGCCGATATCCCAGATTGCCCAGGGAGCTTATGCGAACTGGATGCAATCTTTGGTGATTTGGCCTCTGCTGCCTCTTAATATTTCCTCCCCTATTTCCCCCCCCCCTTTTCTGGTCACGGAACGAGGTCCCTCCGCAGCTGAGTTTAGGGTCTGCACGGGTTGGGTCTGTTGGTCGGAGGTGTACTCCGGTGCACACTCCCCCCGGCCCAATAACAACAGGCTTGTTTAAGAGGCTCGCGGGGGGACGAGTGTTGTTCAGTGCGGTTGGGATTGTTTTCAGAGCCCCCAGATGACTGTTGTTTGGCGACGTTCAGGGACGGTCTTGGGCTGGTTTTTGGCCGGTTTCGATGTTTTTTTGGTTTTTTTTTTTTTTTTTTTAAACTGGTTTGGCGGCTTTTCAGGTTGGTTTTATTTGTCAGTACTCGGTACGGTGCCAGGACAGGTATCAGCGGCTCGGAGAAGGATCGACTGCACGGAGGAAACAAAGTATGATTGGCTGTGGCGGCTGTACTGGCCTTGTTTTACAGACGGGGGGAGTGGTCAACAAAGGGCGGAATTCTTGTTCGTTTTACGAGTTACCAGGTAAATCAGGAGGGTGGCATTTTGATGCATTGGGAAATCGCTGGATCCTTGCTCTAATTTATTACATGCTTATTACTACATATGTCCAAGGTCATGACCATTAATCGCTCGGTGCTTGTCTCAATCCCATTTCTCCACGCTTGTGCATGTGCTTCTGGGCTTCACCGCTTGGTCGTGCAGGATATGCCTGCAGAGAGCTCCCTTCGATGTTGTATCCCGACTGTAAGCTTGCCTCCTCCCCCCTCCCACGGCGCCCAGTGACAAGTCTCAACACGGTGAAGAAGGGCTTAGCAGTAGCAGCAGCGCTGGACGAGCAGCGCGGCGCCGGCAAGCTCGTGACAGGACGGGCTGTAATACCGTACGCGAAACGGCTGCGTAACGGCGTGTAACTTTTCGCTGCACGCTATCGGGGAAGGCATTTTAGCGCACCACGTGACGCAGCCTGGGTAACTTTCCGTTCGTATTTGTTCAAGTGGGCCAATCCGCCCGCTACGTTTCCTGCGTCTCGTCCGCCTTCTAAATGTTCTCTCCCGTCCGTCAATTGCCATCTCGACCCTTGCTTGCCTCTCGGGCTCAGGCAGACAGACATATCATCTCCTCAGCAGAACAAAGACCCTCCTCTTCTACTCTCCTCTCCTCTTCCTCCCCCCCACAAGTTTCGTTGCTCTCTCTCTCTCGAATGGAAATGCTCGCTTCACATCTATAGCTTTTTTTTCGAGTTTTGTCTTGGAATTGTTTTTGTCCCCATTTGATTAGTCCCTCTTAACTCTTAACTACTACCTGCTCTCCACACCACTCCGAAACTCAACCCTCCCCACCAACCAACTCGCCTCCCAACGGCCAAAAAATTGATGACTTAACGAGACACACGACACAAAATCAGAATACCGCCGCCTGTTGGGCAAGAGATACCCTTGTGTGGAACCCAGCCGTGATGAGTTCCCACAGCGCGGAGTCGCTCAATTGCTTTTCCTTGCTCTCGGACAAGATTCCCTCCTGGATCTCTCGAGTCTCCGAGCTCGCCGTCCACACCGCCGCAAAGCAGGAAGAATTCAAGTGCGACTACATCAAGTACTCAGTCACGGAGAAACGGCCGCGAAGACGGAAAGGCAGCTCCCTCCACACCCACAGGCCCGAGGATGAAGAAGAGTCGGGGTGCAAAGCCCGCGTGCCGTCCGATCCACACGATCCGTGCTTGGAGCCCCTTACCCGTATGAAGATATTAAAGCAGTCCGGCGGAGATGTTAATAATAATATTAATCGGAAGCGCCGCACGGGCGAAGACGCCAGCGGCCCCTCTGATCAAGAAACGGAGCGGGCGATCAGACCTCGCCATCAGTTCCTCATCCACTACGATTGTCATTCCCAGGCGGTCCTGGAGAAACTAGTACGCGAGATCGGTGGGGCGAGAAATCAAATACGGAAAAGCAGGATGAGCTACATGATGAAGTCCGGGTTTGGGCGGAAATCGGTGCAACCAGGCTTCTCGTCCGATGACGGAATGAAGCCCATTTTCAGAAGCACCAGGAGCTTTAACAAATCCGCAGGAAAGGAGTCACCGTTCGATGTTGCCGATATTCACTTGGAGTCTGCGCAGGCCTTGTGTGAGACGGCTGCGCACCAGTTCCTACGGAACGGCGATTGTTCGTTCGAGTTGAGTAGAACTAAAGAGAAACTCGACCTGGCTCTTGACGTGGCAAAGGTCGAGGTCGAGCGATCGTCGGAGGCGGTCAAGATTGAAGAAGCAGAGGCGGAGGCGGAAGCAATGGCCAAGGAGGGAGAAAATCAACGCGAAGCCGAACTGCTGCCAGCAGAGCAAAAGATTGAAAAGGACGGAAAGGGCGCGGATGGACCACCGACTGCTATAGAGGTTGATGATGCATCCGATAATTCTTCTATATCCATCGACATTACGGCATTCCGATCATCCAGGTTGAGAAGATGATTGAAGATAAAAATATCGTTTGGCATATTCTGAAAGTTTTACGGCCGGCAGAGTTTTTGATATATAAAAAACTTTCTTGATATCCCCGGATACATTTGCTCAGGCTTTTTTTTTTTTTTTTTTTTTTTACTTTTTCTTTTTTTTTGGCATATTGACCCATTCTCGCTCATTTCTTCACCCCGAAACTTTCGTTCCTTTTTATTTTGTTTGTTCCTTCATGTTGGCATATACAAACAGGGAGTGTCGGATCTTTCAACCGCACTTGGTCTCCTGCTGATGATAGCGTTGACTAAATTTTGGGCTTGCATGGCGTTCATGATATGATATTTTGGTCTAGCGACTTCCTGCTCATAATACAGTCTCTGTTGTGATTGCTATATTTATCCTGGGCTTTTGATTCCTGAGTACGGAGTATTCGCACCCAGTTTCATAATAAGAGACCGGTGAATCTACCACCTGAAAGGACCTCTTTTAGAGTTTACAATCTCATCCGGGCCTTATTTCACAGGCTTTGTATGAGACAATGGAAAACATGCGCATCTCATTTACATTTGTTTGGGACGATGAAGTGTCCGACAGGGCTTGGAGTGGATACAGTGTCAGACAAGGCACATTTTTTGCCCTCGCACAACAAAAATTGAGCCAACCACCCCCGCTCTACCCCCCTGGTCTTTTTAGTCTCAACGCTCAATGGACAGATATTGTTCACAACCGAAAAAGGAAAATGCAAGGGGGGAGCAGAGCTGGTCTTCGATGATCTAAGATTGACAATTTTTTGATCGCGAAAGATTTCTTCATCCATGTTTCACCTTTGCTGAAAGACGAGTGAGAATTGGGGTGTTCAACAGATCTTCTCGTAACCCTCCCCCTGGGAAGCAATCCAAAAGAAGCACGATGCCTGGAAGGGGGGAAAAAAAGAAAACAGTGAGACCATACGGAGTGCATACACTTTGATTTCCGCCAGCCACCCAAGAGAGCGAGACACGGCAAGCGCACATGGCGGGAATGTCTCCTAACCTCGTCCAAAGCACGAGCCACGCTATGAACAATGTGATTCGTGTGAGTTCATTGAAGTCCAAGAGTCCTTATTACGAAAGTATGTACTCCGTATGAATACTTCCCAACAACTTCCTCGAGCGTGCCCTTTTTTTTACCTTCGTTGCGAAGCTCACAAGAATTTCGCCTTGTTAGGGTAATTTGGAACACTTCCTTGGAAATACCACGATTATCCAAGATCTTATTTTATTTTATTTTTCTTTGCTGAGTTGTTGCTCTTTGTTGCTGTTCTTCCCCCCCTGACGTAACAAGGACAATGCTTGTTTTGGAACGGAATTTGAGAAACTCCCCTCGTTCCCAATCGCTTTTTTTATCCCCATTTGTTCGATTGCTATCAAGCATCCCGCGGCACGGTCGCTTGTTTTCGAATTGCACCTGTCAGAATTTTTTTTTTTTTTTTTTTTTTTTTTCTCTCGCGGCGTTTCTAGGCTAGATCAGATCAGATCCCCCAAGGACTCAAAAAGGAGGGTAACCCTGCCTTCTTTTAATATATTTTGATGATAAGTCGAATTTGCTGAGAAAATTCATGGAAGGATTTATACGACAGGAGGCAGGGGAAGCGAGAGTGAGGGCCTCCCCCTGATCTTCTCATCAATGTCGGCTTACCCGGAAAGCTGGATACCGCCGTGGGACGGAAACTCTTGTTCTCGCCTTTCGACGGCTAGGTTCTGAAATGGTGGACGATACCAAAATTATCACAGAGTACTCCGTACATTCGGTGACAAATCGAGATGTTTATCACGCTGAGTCGTTGCACCATTGCGCCGAAGATACTTTGTATACAACGAAAGTGAGAATACTTGAAATGGTAAGCCGGGGACGGTTGTGTGGACTCGCGACCGTTTTGCCGATCCTGTCCCCGCCTAGGCGCAGATCGGCTGATAATTACAGAGAGAACGCTCTCCAGGAGGGTACAAGACAATTTTTGACCTCCCAATTCGCAGTCGTTCGGAGAACATTCATATGTGAGTTATGTTAAGATTGGCGATTCATGACACCGGTTTTACAAGCGGGTTTACGGTTGCGAGCAGGGCCCGGGATGTGGGCCAAGACGGTGGAGAGGCAACCCCGGTCCACTTAGCGCACCCGTCGCGGAATCCGCTCCCCGCCTGCGGCTTATACCGTTTCTGGGCAAGGGTCAACGGAGCGCCAAGACACGGAAAGACGGGGCTGTACGGAGCACGGAGTATCATTACATACACACCTCGTACTAGCAGGTAGTATGGATGTCCTGCTGCTGCGAGAGGGACAACCTGTGTGGGATCGCACGCAGCAGGCAGCGGTAATTTCAATTTCGGTTTCAAGTTCGACGCCCGCGAACTGGTGGCCTTGTCCACATGTTGTACATGTCGCCCGGATCCTTCCGAGGAGCTTCGCAGAAAAAGCAAAGAAGAGAATGGGTAAAAATAAAAAAAAATTAAAAATTAAAAATTAAGAGAAAAAACGAAAAAAAAAAGAAAAATAAATGAAAACCAAATTTGAGATGCGACTCATCAAGTCGATATGGGTCATCAGATCTTCTCCCCTTTGGATGTCCAGGAGTACCTTTACGGGGTAAATATTGCAGTTTGCTCCCTGGGGTGGGCATAACGTGTGCGAATGAGAAAGCCCAGCTGCTCAGGCTCGCGGGGGAGTTGAAACTTGAGAGCGTTTTACGGAGTCCTCCGTCCGGACAACGGAGAAATGGGGCCGGCCAGAGGATGCGATGTCGTGCAGGATCTGGAGCAATCAAAATTCGGGAGAGGAATGGGGACGAACAAGGCCAGGCCCTCTTTGGCCTCAAGATTTTGATTCGGATGCCAACTGATGATCTGCAGCCAACGAAAAGGCTTTTCGACTTCGGCCTTCTCTGTCATTCTGTGGAGGCGGTTTTGGTCCACTCACTACTATGATCGGTTGGCGGGGGGCCCGATGGAGGCTGCCCTTGATTGGCACTGAGGCACCAGTCGGCTGTCATGTGACTCCTGAGCACTGTCCCATCTTTTGCGAGGAAAAGAGAGAGGTAACATTGTGTGATCGGGTCAATCTTCCTTTCTTTCTTTCTTTTTTGTTTCAAAATTAGATCGGGAGCTGTTTGTATCTTGGGAAATCAGGCAATCTGGGACTTGGGGCTTAAGGCGAGATCGAACTCTTTCTTGACCTCCTGAACCTGGTTCCCAGACTTTAATAGTTCATGGCAGATCATCTAGCCATTGGGCGGATGGGCGTGGTCCGGGAGGGATGCCACAGGAGCTTTGACGATGCGAGTCGCCATGCTTCTCTCGATGTTGTCTCTTGAGTCAACGAAGAGGCTCGGGCGCCCGATTGGCCGCAGGTGCATGATCTTGGAAAATTGTCTGCCCAGCGGCATCTTATTGACTCTGAAATCCTCTTCGGAGGCGCCAAGCTTTCTAGAAGGAAGATCCGAACGCCGTCCGGTTGAATGCATGGCGTGCTTCTTCTCGGCTACTCGAAATTCTCCCAAGGGCCGTGTGGGCTGTTCTTTTTCCTCGGAAGACCGTCTCCTACATCCGCTGCATCGTGACTGCGGACTTCATCGACATGATACATACTTGGCTGAAGGCTCCCCCCTTCTCCCCCGCCACCTGCTGACGAGGAGTGACCTGTGTGCGAAGCGTGTTTAGAGCACGCCTCGTTGGGCTTTTTGGGAGAAATTAGGTTGGCATTAAGCATTGGGCCGGTGGAATTTGAATTTGCCCACGCCCACTCAAGATTCAGCGCGAGACAGATCACTTTTGCGGGGAAAAAGACACTTCCGCCTTTAGACGGTCTGGCCGCCGGCGCCCGGGCTTTCTGCAACGTGACTGGGTGCTATATTACTGAACTGTATTGTAATCAAACGTGTACGTATGGTGGTTGTGTAATTAATACACCATACAGCTTAAATACATAGTACGTACATCGATACAGGGTACATGACAACCCGCCTTCTCGCCCCCTGGAGCAGCGACCTGCGCCAGCTCTGCCAACTTCAGCTTCTGCAATCTCAGCTGCAGAGGGCTGGATGCAAGACGGCTGTAAGGGTCATCTGCCCATCGTCTTGCTCTCCGACGCTTCCTCCTCCGCCAGAAAGCGAATTTTCCCGCGATGAATTCGATGACGCCAGATGCAACCGCCAAGCGACGAGCACTGCAGATATTCACATCCATCCAGACCTCGCAAGCTCCAGATCCAGGTAGCTCACAGCTCTCCCCTCCCTACCGCGACAAAGGAGCTCCGCAACCATTCATTCTTTCAACGGAGAGCCAAGTCCGCAGCTGGTTCCATGGGCTCGAGAAAAAGCTGAATATGAGAGCTCAAGCCAATGGTAGCTCTCAGCAACCTTTTTGGCCGGACTGGGAATAGTTCCCGCTACACCGGTTATCGAAGCTCCTTTCATCAGTGGCGTCAGCTTTGAAAATGGATAACGTCAAGCTGTTGAAGATTTTGTCGTTTCCGGATACAATTGTCAACTGAGTCATTTTCTGCCCCTTGAATCGCTACCTGTGCGAAGTATTGCCTCCTGTCCGCGTACGGAGGAGGACATTGTGTTTCTGGCATAAACTTTTTCGGTATCTATACAGCCAACATCGGCACTTCCGTGCATCAGCATATGGCTTGTATAGTTTGGACTATTTACTTACGATGTAAAAGTACCCTATATGCGATGGCGATGGCAGACTTGTGCTAGTAGACAAGGAGTTACAGCCTTGAAATGCCAAACTCCGAATTTTGAATCTGCATTTCTCTTATGGACCTTTGGAGTACGCCTTCCCGAGAATTAAGCAAATGCATTTTGGTCTGCCATTATCCAGTTGTGTTTTCACCTGGTGGTCATCATGGCTGACGTTAGGGATCTAATTGTCTTCCAGCCTCGTTATATGCGTGTTCAAAAACCAATTCCGCTACGGAGTTCCTGTTTCATTTTTATTCTATATTCTCGTCCCGATGAAGCTCGTGATTCCAGCTTTGGGATCACCACATCCTCACTGTTCATTTGGTACAATCCTGTTAAAGGAATATGTTTTTCTTCAATGGCTGATAGAGTTACCCAGCCATTAGTTACCATTGATCCAATGGATGCTTCTTGCACTTCCAAGATAGTACGCTCTTTCGCATTGTGGCAGAAACTGTTCTCTTCTGGCCTTGCTCTTATTTCGCAAGCACGTTGCTCGGTTGTAGGCTACTCTTCTGTTCAAGTCTGAATATCATGGCCGTCCATCCTTGGTGGATGCTGCCTCTCATATCACCAATCTGCAGTACACTACAAGAAAGCAGAGCACGGAATTTTGGTGAAAAGCACTATTATCAAGTCATTGATAGTCAACATTTTGCTTCTATCTAAGCAGCACCTATATCTGAAATGCCATGTAATGTCTTCCGTCCCAACTGCAGAAAGCTTTTTTTGCTCCAACGCTCCTTACACACCTTCTCGCCGCATCCAATTCCTGTGCGTGCAGTTTCTCTCTCGGCTTTGCTATCTACATCTAGTATCCTAGACTTTCTACCCTCTCCTGACACATTCACAGCATTCTTGATGCCGACAGCATAAGAGCAGCTAGCCCTGATAGGGCATATCTGCCCAGGCGTCCCGCTCTTTTCCCGCCGGACGCCTTCCTCGTGGTCGGGGTGACTCGGTTGGTCGCTGGGCTGTTGGGTTCTTCGACTTGCGGAAGAGTCTGTCCTTCAGGGTCATTCATGTCCTGGTCCTGTTCAGGTTCATCTTCCTCCCGAGCAATCTCCAACAACTCATCCATGTTGTAGCATTCAAGATGTAACCTCACATCAAGATCACAGTCCATCCTCCTTCCCTTGGTATTCCCATTTACAATGAGCCAAGATGCTGGGAACAGCCACTTCCACCGTTGGCTCGACGAAGCTACTAGCAGCCCAAGCAACATGGACATCGGTGCCCTCGAGTATGAAGATAATGACGATACCAAGTCTGATTCGAGCTACAACTTCGACCAGAGCTCTGGATATGATGGTGATGATGACCACCACAGCACCTTCACTTTGACACATCCTGCCCGCCGAGTCCATGCGTGGAATTTTTGGTTGCCCCGCATAAGTAGTCATTTCATTTTCTTCCCCTTGGTAGGTCAAGTACGACCTCCGGCCAAAGGGAAGGCGATGTTGACGTTAATCACGCGTCAACAGGCCCGAGGGGCTGCTCTGATCGACCCTGTAGAATCTGAACTTGCCCAAGATATTGAGGAACAAGTAAGAGGTTCATCCGCTGTTGTTGTGCCGCAAATTGCCTCTTTGCTAACCCATATGCTTCGATAAGTAGGTCCAGCGCGCAATGACAGAAAGAGCAAATCCAGTGAACAATGCCAACTAGGACTTTGACGTCTTTGAGGTGCGCTGCCATGAAGCCTTGATCGTCTTTGCCTCCTGACTGACCTGTGCGATGTCAGGATCCCGATATTAGTAGCTCTCAATGTGAGAATGCCACTAAATATATCACAAAGGAAAATGAGCATGACGATCAATACCAGCCAGAAAACAACCACCCAGCAAACAGCTATGTTGCTGGCAAACACGGAGCCATCGCTCTTTTCCAATTTCCTCACCCACAAGGAGCCAACCAAGATACTGCGACAAACTCGCCAGGCGATAAGGGAGAAGGCCCAGGATCTCCTCTCCCCACCCGTTACCAAATAGCGTCAATCCTATCTATTCCCCATACAGCAACAAGCTTATCCTTTATCTTCTGTAGTTCAACGTTAGGTTGACCACAATATGGTGTCTTTGCCTGTCAAATCCAATGTAATCAGAGAGGATGTCAAGCCATGCATTAAAGTCAAGCTCATCAATGCATATGGATAAATAAGCATCATCATTAAGATTGCTGTTACAGAGATCTGTCAGGCTGCACAAGCTCATATTACTGTTCTGATTGACAGCAAAGATGCTTGCGCTCCACATCCATGGTAACCTTGCGCGCATCATGGAAATCAGCTTTGAAGTTCGCATGTGAAACATGTTGCTAGTCTTTGGATCGTTCGACATATCGATAAAGTGAGCAACTAGGTCATTAACAACGTCAGTAACCCTATGTAAGGTATTCATCAATTCCGCCTGTAGGCCATAGCGACGATTGCTTTCCTGAGCATCAACGTATTCCAATGCCGTTAACCTCGATGGCCATTTCTTCAACAATCTGACGTTATGAAGTCATCCTTAACGAGGCTTCAACTTCCCCTAACCTCGCGGAGACAGCGATGGAGACGGAGCTGTCCATAACCGGTGCCCTATGAACCACGTACGAATCCCCCTACCGGTCCTCTGTGGCATGGACGGTTCCACCCCGCGATCGCCCCAACTCCTCAAGGCCATTCACCATTTATCAGGATCGCAGCCTTCCACTAGCTCTAGTCCGCACAGGCCAATCTTTTCTGGGACTCACCAGCAAGTGATACAAGGAGAACGCCCCCTTCGACTTCGCTGATACCTCGATGTCTGACCCTTTTACGGTAAAAGACAACACGGTCACCGAAGCGGAGAACATAGTCATTCTCACCGCCAACAACACCCAAGCCTGGCGGGAACATGGCAATTCGAGCTCCCTTACTCGCACGGAGAGCGATGCATAACGACAGCAACAGCAAAGCGCAGGCGAAGAATAGAGAGCTTCGGGATGAGGACACGCTCGTATGGAGTCTTGGCTTTAAGGACGGACGCTTTCTTTTTAGCCTCCATGGCTTTCTCCCCCTTTATTTTGGGTTCTGCTCGGCGCTATGGCTCGGTAAGATGGAGTCTCTACGGAGTACTCCGTAGGCGGTCTGGTCTCTTGCGGAGATGGCGGGGACCTTTTTTTTTTTTAATGCCCTTTACTTTGCTTTAAATGAAAGCTTGATACCCTTGTTTTTGCTCCCGGCGCTTGGGATTATTATGGGACTCCATATTGCCCCTTTCTGCCCCTTAGTTAGAATAGATTCTTCTTCAAGGAATTGATCGAATTGAGATGCTTACCTTGCATTTCGCCTGGCTCTCACTCCATACCAACCAGGTCAACCCATTTCATGTTGAAAGTTGGATGGCCAGTAGTTGGTAGAGAGATTCTTTAAATACTGAGCGGAAAAGTGAGGCGAGGACGGATAGCGATCCCGTGATATCCAAGAAACGAAAGAGGCGAGCCTCACATTCATTATTACTTATTAAACCTCATAAATATTAACTTGACAGTACGTGAATTTTGCAGTCACAGTGTTTGTTTCTCTCTCGAGAAAAAAAAATTGGGGGTATCAGTGAACCAAAACCTGACATCCAAACACCATCTTCACAAAAAGGCCTCTGAGAGAATCAATCCTGGAGTGATATGTACATGCCGCCCACTCCCTTTTCCTTTTGCCTCATATTTATGAGAATTCCCGAAATTTAAGAACATTAACAGATAGAAATCCCGAGAAAAGCGTTCACTTTGGGTTTAGTAGTAAATTTTCTCTTTGTAGATTGGTGGGACACCTTTCTCTTCATTCCATGAAATCTTACCATTGTCATCAATGAAGGCATCTTCATCAGTGATTGGGATAACCCTCGATGAATGCGCCACTTCTTGTTTGCTGATGCCACCAGCATCCCGGGGAATCCAGAGTAGCGGTGGTGTCGACCCAATGGATGGATGGTAATAAGCATTTTTCTCAATTTCAGGTGGGTAAGTCGTATCGGCGAAATCGTGAGGAACCAGTTTACGCAGGGTCTGATAGTTGGCATATATTTGGGGCTGGAAAAACTTGACGATGGGGTTGACCTTCGGCATCGGTGGTTCGGCGGTGCCGTTCGACATTCCCTTTTCGGCGTCGCTTGGACCGGCTTCTTGATGACTAGGCTGAGGAGATAGAGGTCCGTCGTCCTCGGTTTCCAAGTTCTTCGGCAGATAGTTTAGCAAAGGCGTCACGGCCTGGATCAACGAATAGTGATATATGACTGTGAAGACACCAAAGATGATCATCAGGATCATTGGACCCAAGGCACGACGATCGGATGCAGTTCCAATAGCAAATAGACCAATGAGACAAACGATCAAGAGATAGCAACCAACGGTCGTATGTTGCAGTGCTCGAGGATAGACCATGCCTTTGGTATCGATGTTGGCGTTCGTCACATAAAGCATGTTGTATCTGTACGCGAGGTAGAAGAGGTACAGCCCGATAGTAGCGAAGCCCATCACCAGAGGTGCGATAGCGGAATACGTAATAGCTACAAATCGGTTAGCAAATATAGAACAGTAATGCGCCGTCAATAATTCCATACCAATAACGCAAAGGTTAGTAAGTACAGGGAACACGGTTCCCCAGCCCATACCAGCCAGGGTCGACCATCTCTTGTACATCTTTCGGGGGGTATTATCCAAGAGTGTTCCCAGGATCTTCGAGATAACAAGGCCTGCGATTTGCAAGAGAGCACCAGAACTGAATGTCAAGCCCTGCAGGATAAAATACGCAATGTAAAAATTAGAAGCCTTAGGAATGTTCTCGGCGAGCAAGGAAGCAGCTTCCTGTGGCTTTTGAATAATTTTAGTCACAGCACTGGATGCCGCTGAGGCAATGGTTGTGACCAAGAAGACCTGGACAACTTGGAAACCGAAATAGAAATTTTGGGTTCGCAACTCGACGGCTGCGGCGGTTGGCACGCCTCCGAGTCTTGCTAGGACTAAGAAAGGTCAGTTCACGATTCAATATGTCAGAGGGATAAGGCGATCACTTACGTCGGAGTACAATAGGCAGTAGAGCCATGAGAACAGCCAAAAGAATGGAAGGGAGAAGCGCTGTGATAACACCGAGAATTACCGGAGGGCAGTCCTTGATAAAGGCAAGGAACGGCACTTTGTTAGTGAGAAAGTTGATGTTGGAGATAGCACCGACGACGGCAACAGGAATTGCCCAGAAAATAATCAATGCGACAACAGCGGCGATAGTAGCAGCATTTCGAATGATAAGCTCCCACCATTTGATGCGCAAGTTTGACCAGATAATGTCCTCAGGGTTCAAACCAATGTAGCGTGGGGCCATGTGCAGCGGCTGATGATGCGCCACTATTAACGCAGATTAACATTGATTTCATGCGCGGCAAATGCAGAGGAATAAAAAGTAAAAAGGAGGGACATACGCATTTGATATGCAGCCTGTGCGTCATTTTGCGTGTAAAACTCAACGAAAACTGAGGAGATATGTTCGGCTTCACCGGCACGAAGCTTCTCCTGAAGAGATTCAATTTCAGGATTGAGACGCTCAATCTCTCCGCGAGCCCAATTGATGGTGTCAACCTTCTTGCCAATGATCGGCTTGAGTCTGTGAGTGGGTCTTTCAGAAGGCTTTATCCATTTAGCTGCAACTGAGCCCGATTCTCCGTCTGTTTCATCAGATCCAAAGGCGAGATTGGTTTGCTGTCCTTCTTCGTCGCTTTGTTGCCCTTTTGTGGCCTTAACGCGGGCAGCGGTTGCAAGTTTGATTAGTTTAGTCTCAGCACCCTCGAGCTTGAAGGCAGCGCCGTCGCGCTCTTCAACCTTTTCCAGAAGTTGGTCGATGTTCGGAACAAGCCAAACGTTCTTGACCTTGTCCTCTCCGTACATCTTCCTGATTCGGGCCTCGTCAAGATATTCATCGGGCACAGCCGTGAAAAGAACAGTCTTAGAAGAGATACGCCCAGAATAGAGAGGAGAGAAGAAGTAAGCTTGGCGTAGATTGATGAAGTAAATGTTTTCGCGGGTAACCATGAAGAAAACGAAAGCTATAAGGTTTGTCAGCTTATCGATCATCTCCACTACTTGGACCGGCATGACTTTTGTAAAACATACAAATGAAAATCCAGGCGATGAATGTATGGGCGTAGTATCGGCTTAGATTGCCCGTGACATTGCCAAAGGACAAAATATCCAACTGCACCTTCCCACCTCCGCCAGTTGCATTGACGGGGAAGAGGACGGGCCAGGTGATGAAGCAGCCAACAAGGCAGATGGTGGTGGCAATCTTTAGGTAGCGCAGAAGCAGATAAGCATCCATTGAGTGATGGCGGAGCACATAGGTATCTGGCAGCTTCAGCATGGACAGGATCCAGCCGAAAAAGCCAGGTTCGGGAGCGGGAGTGCGTTCCTGCTCACGCAGAGCGCCAATGTAGGTTCTGGGAGCATACTGCCTCCGTTCGCTGCGGCGCAGGATTACGAAGAGCAGGAGCATCGCACCTGAGATGACGAGGGTCGGAAGCAGGGTGGAGACAAGACCCGATGCCGAATTGGAGGCGTTCTGGGGGTCTTCATCGTCCTAGGCATTGGAACGAGATACGGTCAGCAAGAGTTCTGTACTCCGTATGGAGTACATGAACAGGAAGACAAAAAGGGGTATTCATGAGAGGCAATGAACATACCGCCCGTTTGGCGAACTGGACAAAGGTGTCCATGGTTGCTCAACAGCCAGCACACGCCTGTCAAAGAGAAAAAAGAAAAAAGTGATAGGGCCCTGATATAGGGTAAACAAGGAGGAGTTGGCCTCCTGTTACGAGCAAAATCACGGGCAGCAGAGAAAGGAAAAGAGAAAAGGAAACAAGAGAGGGAGTGACTGGGCAACAATAAAAAAGAGAAGCAAACGAGGGACAAGAAGACAAGCGCAGCGCCGCGTGCGAGGAGGTGATTGAAAGGAGCAAAAGGCCGGGCGATCGATATTAAGCGTGGTGTGTTGCGCTGGTGCCAGTCGCTGGCTCATGGGAAGCTTCCCCGCCAAGCAAGCCACGGATCCAGGTCCCGCCACACCTGCTTAGTAAGACAAGCCATGTCTGTTTTCGGCAGCGGGTGGGGCCATGTGGCTTGGCTGCGACATGCTGATTGACCGGATCATTGTTCTTCCGTCGATGCGATCCCCACCGCGAAATCACGGGGTCTGAGATCCGCGTCCCTATTGGCCGATCTTGCGGAGATTTGCTGGCTGGCTGAAGGAACCTTAATTCGATCGCCAAATTTCCTCGCATCACGTCGTGCCCTGATTTCTTGCTCTTGGGCGATCCTCGCACGCCGCCCACACGCAGCTCACGCAGGGCCCCAGTAGGGAGTGTTTGCTACGCAGCTTTCATATGTATATTCACCACATCGACCTCGACAGTACGGAGTACTCCGTAGAAGAATACGTAACCATCCCCCGCAAGGGCTCCGTCCGGAGTACCCCTGACACTGGGAAATGCACGCTTTGACAACGAACCAGGGAATGACAATTCAACATTCGTTGCTCCAATCCAGTTCTTTGCCACATCCTCCACCCATGCAAGCAGGGACCTTCACTCGTTCGTTAGCGTGGCCGCTAAAAGGCTATGTATGGGCTCGCAGCGATCAACCAGGCGCGCGGGGAAGTAGACACCGCTTCCATCCATATTCGTCACCGCTATGATAGAAGTTACCTGCTAAGTAATGAAGAGACTTGGCCTGGATTTCCTTTGGCCCCCTTGGGAAAATCAATCAAAAATCCTGAGAGTGTGAATTTGTGATTTCAATGGACACCTAGAAGTTTGTGCGTTTGAGCAATGCTGTCATGTTGATATTGACGTTGATATCTCATTGGAAATGCTTGATATAAACTTCAATTATCAATTTAAACAACAAAGTGCGAGCGTTCCGGATTCTCTCATAGGCCATTGGCCCTTTCTATAATCCATGGCCCCTGATAATCGGTATATAATCTCCAGGACCAAGCAATAATCAAACTAGTTAGGTGAAACACATGCCCCTCAAACATTCAATCTCAAGGCATATCGTCAACATTTTATCAAGGTTGTTGAATCAGCTTTTCCTTTTCACCAGTGACACCTGATGCCTTGGCTATGCTCTCCAAATAAGCTCTTCAACAGTAACGCATTGAAGAATGAACATAATACCCGTCAGGAGCAAGAGAGCATGTGACGAACCCAGGGCCTGTGGCCGAGTGGTACTGCAATCTACCAAGCCAACGCCTGAAGAACCCCCAATAAACGAGAGCAGAAGGTTCACGAAACCCGGGTTCCCGCGCGGCGAAAGGACGTACCACTGGGTTTGGGCTCACCGGGAACCTTTTTGCCATTCCAGTCTACCTTGTTAGTTTTGATTGGTTGTGCTTCTACCTTTTGTTGAAAAAGTTTCTACAGAATCTAGAGATTTCGCCATTGTTTTTATTTTGTCTCCATCACCTCTCCCTGGTGTTGGTTTTATGATCTTATTATGTCGAAAGCTGGAGGAAATTGATATCGGCCAGTCATCCAATTACCATATAGGGTTAAGGGAATGTTACAACAATAATTTCACGCCTTCCCGGGAAATGCCTATATGATACCAGGCATGTCTACAATAACCTCTTTTTCTCTTTCTTTAGCGTTGCACTCATGCGTCTATGGCTCGTTATAGAAAACCATAGCGATATTAGGTGACGATAAGCCTTGCCCGGTTGCTGGACAGGCCACGCTCTTTCTCGCTCTATACCGCGCTATTAAGCTTGGATACGGGCCTTCTAGGACAATAACCGGACGTATGGCTTTATGGAATTAATGACATTTCTGCCTATATGGTTGACTGTACGCGGATGTTTATGATATGGAAGGTAATCCAGTTCACACATCTACGAGGTATGTATCCGCAGTACATACAGAGGAGATTTCTATACTGCAATCAAAAAGGCTATTCAGATTCACTAAGAACGCTGGAGAAAATGAAAATGAAGCCAAAAGAAAAGAAATCAACAAATACTCAAGCATTAGGAGGAAAATTACTCTGTCGCAATGCTACATTATAGTTGCGCCTCGAGACCGAAAGGAACATCGAGTTTCCACATAGCAGGAGACAGGCGGACGCGACTCGAAATATAACTATGCATGAGGCTCACTCGTGGCAGTCGACAACCAACTGCGAATTGACATGCTGCCATAGGGCTACTTCAAATTTATCCAGGGATATCTCAAGATCCGGCGGCCTCAGCATCAAAAATCGGAGTAAAAGTTCACTGAACTGATACTTCAGCTGCGCCGGCAGCCTTTGAACGATTCCCATTATGTCCCCCACAACCCAGGCACGCCGCGGGTCTTTCAAGTCCACGTTTGAAGGATCCTCAAGAAGCATCCATAAAAGCGACTCTGTAGATGCCCAGCGGTCGAGATTGTGCTGGCTAATCTTCAGCAACAGTTCCTCAAGAAAGAGGTTACACTTGTGCGGCGAGAGACGATAGTCAAGTATGGACGAGGTGATATATATCAGTGACGCGACACGACAGAGATCGTGCACTGCGCCGCAATTGACGACCCATTTTCGTTCTTCCTTCGGCACAGGACTCGGATGCGGCCCCGAGGAGAGTAGCAGATGAAGAGGCGTGGAGAACTGGAATGCGGTCCTTCTGAGAGGGGCCTGGTAAATAAAGTGATAATCTTGGGCCGCAGATTGCGCAATGCGTAGAAAGGATGATAACTGAGAAGCTTCTACAGCGTCCCGGACCACGCCGCACGGAGACATGGTATAACGCACATAATGAACAAATACGTTTTGGAAAGGATAATCTGCCGCACGAGGCCTTAACCGCACCATCGCTTGATTCATATGTTCCGCGGCCCTTTCTTTGCTCCCGTATCTCTCCTCTTGGAGCGATAACGCAGCAAAGGCCATGACGATATTCTCGTCATACGGGTCGCTTGCGGCTTGGATATATCGCAGAAGAGAGCGTTCTGCCGTTGACGTATATTGGATAGACTGGGGCGTCTCTTTTAATCCCGAAGCGTGAGCTCGAAATCTGGCACAGTAAGTAAGAATTGTCACATAAAAGGTCATCGGACTGAGCATCGCTTGTCGAAAAGCAGCGATTTTCATGTGGTTGTTTTGGCCAGACCAGTACGCAAGTTTCGTCGTCCAGCAATCTGCCAGCTGTTGAGACTCATCCGTGAGCTCCATGGGTAGAGTACCAAAGGGATCCAATCTTGACGTTCTCAAGCTTATTTGGTTGCAAAGCGAGCAATACGTCTGATTAAGGGCTGGATATATCTCTGTCGCAGGTTCTTTATTCGTGCTAGACATGTCGTCATTCTACTATATCGCCTTAGCAGTTGACACCCTAACCCGGAGGTTTTTATATTGGAATCACTTGAGACATACCAGGACGGGGGCAATTCGGCTCAAAGAAACTACATTCGAGTCTGCAGCGACCTGCGATGTCTCACTTCTCCTCCAAGGCAGGCTTCGAGGTCGACCAACTCCTTGCCCGTTCACGGCCTGAGAAAGTAATCTTCTCTGCTCCCTCTTTTTCTCTTGAATGTGATGTTTCATCACATGTGCACGTTTCCCTTTGCTAGACGATTTAGCGTCGACAAAGAAAAAAGTGCGTTGGGAAGGCAGAGAAGAAATTCTCTCGTGTGGCAGCGCCGCATCCGACACTGGCCGAGCGGGAGCTATCCGCCGCTTCGCCCATGAAGGGCCTTCTCCTGCTCCTGCGATGGTACTGTCAGCTGTAGCTCGAAGGGTGCGGTTCGCTGAAAATGAACTGATTACCTGACATGGTGGTAAGGATCTACTCGGAAAGAGGATGGACAAGGGGAGAGAAATAGCTACGGTGAGATTATAATCCTGATCTTTCTTCGATGAACGATCAGATCGAAGCTATAAATATAGTATAGATATCAACGTCTTTGTGAACTGTCGAGCCATGTGTCAAGCAGTCTCGGGATTTGCTGAAAAATTTTATCGTTTGCGAGAAATCCCGAGTCGATGGAAAGGATGTATCGAAGGCAGGGTCAAGAGTATGATGACTCTGCGGAGAACTAATGCTTTCAGCAGGCTCTCGCATGCAGAGTTAAAAGTCCGATTGACCCGCTTCACTCCAACAGCATACTTCAATATTACCAGAGCTTTCGATGTGAATCTCGGTTTGCGATCTTGGCGAACCTCAGGTGTCCCATTATAAGATCGCACATCGAAAGGTCCTATGCCCAAGAACAGACAAGTACATACAAACGGACGTAATGAACCTTGGGATTTGCCGTCGTGAGTTTCAAGGAGGATGGGCGGAATGCAGCCTGTTGACGAATGCCAGATCCGATCGTGAGAATCCCTGCTTCAGCCAACCAATTGCCAAATCAAGCAATCGAACGAACGGCTGGAGCTCTTCTGATTGGATCTCGAGAGCTTAAACGAGCATGCAATTGTGTCCGTGCAGTTGGCGTGCTGCGCTCAGTCCAAAGCTGGCGCGTTGCTCGTTGTCAGTGGGACGGGTGGTAGCCACTCGTCACCACAAGCGGTATTCGCAGTCTTTTCTTTTTCTCGGTGTCTCGACTGGAACCGCTTTGAGCAAACTCGTTCACCAACTAACACCGAAGTGGCGTGGTAATGGGAAGCCGATTGAGTGGGATTGGTGACTCCGCTCCAACTGCGCGTGGTGATCTCTTGTTCAGTATCCCTGCCATCCCGTCCGATCGAGACCATGAGGCTGGGGGGAATTTTTCCAATATGTTTTGGAGATCTTGAAGGCCTTTATTCATGGAGTTATTCAAAATATTCCTTCTTGTCGCCGCCGTTCCGCCTGTGTGTTTGAGCTGGTTCACTCATACTTTACCTTTTTTTTTTTTTTTTTTTTTTTTGAAATTGTCAGGGTTCAACTTTGAAGCTCAAACAAAGTTTCACTCTGCTGCTGTTTTGATTGCTATGGTCATTTCTCGGGTCTGTTTTGGGGTGCATTTTCCTAAAATTTGGATCAGCATGCGCCCTGTCTGTGTACTTATCTCATGCACAACCAAACTTGCTGCCATGGCGTTCTGCATGATTGCTCTCGCCAATGATACCTAGCTGCACGCGGGTCAGCTGTTAATTAAAACATAACTTCGGTTTCTTCAGAACCTCTTCTACATACTATTAATACTAATTCACCCCTTCTAGCCTGACTACGACTGGTATTTTGCCTATCTTCCTGGTATGTATGACCATCATCAAGCACTGCTAGAAACTGCTCCTTGATTCAGCCAAAATATTGCCCCGCCTAGTCCAAACAACCCAGCTTGCATTCAACGCGGTTTTGATCTCAAGGTGGAACTGCGAGGTGGAGGACTAGACTCGAGAGGTTCGCCGAGATCAACATGGGTCACGTGAGTAGGGTGCTAGTTGGATTAGTTATCCAACAGCTTTGATATTACGCTGACTGCTCCGTGCTCCGTGTCCTGGCTGCTGAAAACCCATACCTGTTAGTTAGTTATCGGTGTTGATCTTGGTGGTAAGTCCTTCCCTTGTCGTCGGCTAACCAAAATGATGCTTTGCCAGCAACAAGAAGGCAGCAGACTCGTCACAGTGCTACATTCACACAAGAGTCCACAATGGATCTCAGCGAGTTGAAGGATGACCTTTATGACCTATACCGCAATAGATCATCCTACTGGGTGCGAGACATCCCATATTTCAAGAGTTCTTGCTCAAAGATCCTATGGAAACTCGGCCCGGTCTTTACAGAGCGCGAGACTTATGGGGATGATGATATCTATAAGACCTATATAACAGAGACATGTGGTACATGTGTTGCAACTCAGGTTGAAGGGCCCAGTCCAGGAGTTCAGGGCATTGCAAAGATCAGACTGCAGTATGTTTCTTTCTTACCTTTCTACAGCTGACTATTTCTTCTAACTTTAGCATGTGTACCTAGGATTCCTGATGATCCTGAAAACCCTTCATCAACCAAACCTCAACGCAGCAGCTCTCGTCTTGCATTTGAATATTATAACCATCGTACACTCACAGAACTTGGTTGCACCTGTATCCCAAAGCTGCTAGACTATACACTTTTCACTCAAAAGAAGGGTGATCCTCTTCCTGGTGGCTTCCTTTTCATTCTTGTGATGGAAAGATTGCCAGGGCGCAACTTGGTTAATTTTGCTGATTTGCCCATGTCCGAGCGGGATCAGGTCCGGTTAGCATTTGCCAAGTCAATCCGGTATACCTTCCTGGTCTTGTGCTGAAGTGATTCCGGGTTAACAAAGACCGTCATACTGCCAGCGAGTTCTACGCCTTCAGGTTCATGCATAATGACCCTGATCGTCGCAATCTGATGTGGGACCCTGAGAATAAAAAATGGTACGTGAAATAACTAGACATTGCCATCCATGCTGTTCTTTCTATCATTGCTTATCTTCCGTGTATCCTGCAGCTACATAATAGACCTCGAAGACGCGTATCAAATCAATGACGATGAGGAGCCCACCAAGTTCATGCCTGAGATTCATTATCGCGAGTGGGGGATTGCTGGGCCCGAAATCAACTGCCACATGTATGGCTTGGATCCAATGGTCCCGCATGATCGCAAGTTCATTAAGGACCCAGACGACAAGACACTCGAGAGGATGGCCGCCGATTCAGCAGGCAACCAGCTTGTGTTTGGAAAATAAACTATTCTTCTTCAATATACGCTTTCGGTATGGTATGGATGAGACCCAACCCGAGTGGTTCTAGAGCCAGCAGAGTCTCTTTGGCCACCACTGGAATTCTGAGGCCTATGGGTTGCTTGCTTTACTATTCTCATTCTTGGGGGCTAGGCTAAACTCCAATCTAAAAGCCTCTCGGAGCCTGCTGTCATAGTTCTTCTTATCTTCCATTTTCCTGATCGCGACGCAGAGGAGGGTCCTGCTTTGCTCCTTGTACCTGAACAGCCTATTCAGAGTGAGTATCTTCTGACTTGCACCTACTATTGGCCATGAATTCCGGGTATTGGGCGGTAGCCGGTAGCCTGGCCTGTAATAACTATGGCACTGATTTAAGCTTACTTATTTAAGCGTAGTTGTGGAGTTATTTCAAAACTTTTTATGGGTACTCTGTACGGAGTAGTGTGAGGTTGTTCCAGTCATCTGCTACCTCAGGTCGTTTATTGCCCGCGGATATCTTTTCGACGGGTCTACCCCTGGTCACTACCTCCGGTATACTTTAGAGATAAGAGAGCGCAGTTCTAAGTCTATGGCCTTTTTCCTACACCTTATTGCAAGCTATCATCAGCAGTTGACTCCCCTTTGGATTCAGATAAAAATATCGAAAGGTCCTGTCACGCCTTGTCTAAATATGCTACAGAAAAGTCCTTTTGCAAACTTTGGCAAAAGGGGAAAGGGGAAAAAACAAGGGAAATACAGTCCTGTGGCGTCAGGCCACGGAGGTGTTTGATTAACCATGGAGCTGTAAATACTAAAGCACCCAAACAGCTTCTTTTTATTTTTTATCAACGTTCCATTTTAAGCTTCTCTGTTCCCTCCTCATAGTTACATCGCGGTTAACATCTTAATTTTTCTTCGCCACCATGTGGTTGCTGTGCTTTTTGGTCTTTTCAAACCTGCTGGCCCATGTTGCTTGCACTTTACCTTCTGCCGGCCCAGGCTAGTTCTTTCAATGGCGGGCAATCTTAATCGTATGGCCTCTGGATGGAATCTTTACGTAGTAAGTACAAAATAAACTCATTGTGATTAAGGGCGCATATCTCATCGCACTGTACTGTAGCTGGAGCACAGATACTGCATGGCCTGTCAATGGTTCCCAATCGTTGATGCTGAATTGCTCGAACGTTTTCTGACTCCGATTCTGAGTACGCGCCGCTTCTTTTGACGATAACGCAGCACTTGAAAAGGCCAGCAGAGCGTGTATACACAGCCAATAGTCTGTTAAAAGCACATCAAGCGCAGAGAATGCCGAAGAGCGAAGCAATTCTGGAATAAGATATTGGTTTATAACGACATAACCCCAAAGGACACTGGAAATATGCTCGAAGGGAAGACAGAGCCATTCAAATCCCATATTCTTATTGGGAAGGCTGGTGGGCTATAGATTAGGCCTAATAATTTGTTACGCCATTCCATAGTATGAATCATCTTTCGAGTCGTCGACTGCCGAAATTTACCCTAGTATTTTGGTCTTCGAAAAGTTCCGAGCTATATGCATAACATGAACCTGAAAGTTCAATAACCGGTCTCGAATTCTCGCTTCGCCTCTCATCCTCGAAGGCTGGTCCTGACTCTCGCTTCCGATACGAAACACGACCCAAACGAGGCTCATTGTGCCTCACTGTTATGCTCGAATGAAGTGCCTAAGCCACCTGAGGTGAAATAGTGAAGCTATATCTCCGATTGAGATCTCGAAGACGAATTTAGTCGCTACATTTGAGAATGGAATCACTTCATAGCAAGGCTTGGGTAGTTCGCTCTACGTGATCCATCCTGTTGCGCCACGTAGTATCTTTTCAATAGGAGGTGAGCAACCTCAAGTAAAGTTTGATAAACTAGGGCTTGTTAACCAAACCATTGATTTCGCACTTTTCAAGGTAAACCTGTATACAGTATAATACATGATGTTGAGACAGCCTTGTCCAGGAATTGGATAGCGTTGTATGATGCGTATATACGGAGTACATATATATTATCTATCTTCCCTCCATTCCAAGACCCAATATATATTTAAGACCTGGACACTACCACATCTCTAGTCACAAAGCCAGCGCGCCAGCAACTGCTATAAGGCCTGCGAGTTTCAAACTAGCTTTGTTCATAACCGCAGCGTCAGTAAACGTGGCAGCAGGCGGATTGGCCGATGACCCAGAGGAGGATCCCGAATTATCTGGGTTTGGAGACGCCGTCGATCCGGTCGCAGTAGCCGTAGCAGAAGAAGAACCCGAAGAAGCAGATGTGGTAACAGAAGCTGGCAATGAGAGAGATGCTCCATAGGCATCGCAGAGCTGAACAGCAACCTTAGTAGCAGCTGTAAAAGAATTTCGCGTCAGTGAGCAGCCTCTATAACTCAATGGAATTGTACGAGACATACCAGCAAAGTCCTCTGGGCTGCAAACTTTTGGAATCTTCTCCAGTAAGCCAGAAACAAAGTCTTTGTCAGTGCAGATGCACTTCACATCAGTCAGGCCGCACTTCGAGGAAGAAATAGCTTCTAGGACGGGTGATTGCTGTCAACCAGAATAAAAGTTAGCAATTAGTGATGGGCAACGCCTATTACAAGCTCAGGGAAGACGAGAATAGAGGGCAGAAAGAGGCCAAGTGGGATTTCATACCGCGCACTGAGGCATGGAGGTAATATCCTGAGCAAATGCCGACAAGGCAAACAGAAAGTTAGCAAACATAGCGCCTAATTTCATCTTGATAGAAAGGTGTTATTAATGAATCTATGGGGAAAATAGACAAATATTTTCCAGAGGTAGAATCCGCCACTTGGATCAAATGTGCTTCTCGATATAGCCAACGCAGCGCTAAGGAAAAGGGAAATGACCGCTGGATATATACCGGGGAACTTTCCTCGTTGTCTCGGAAAAATTGGGTTTCAAGCAAGGAGAAAGGAAACACGGAACCGAACGGCCTTCTCCGCCCACGAGAGCCAAGAATTTCCCATGCCCGGTTCTGGCGCCAGAGCCATGCCCTCGGCTGTCATTTTTGAACGTCATTTTTCAACGTCATTTTCCCTTTTTCCAAACAGGGAATTACGGCTTCTTATCGGACAGAATATTTCCCTCACATGGTTTCTCTTCGATTTCGTCTAACTGTGCAAGTTTAACAGGCGAATAATCGGATGCAAGCGGCACTTCCGATTGTGTGGACTGTCGAAGTCCGAAGAACGGTAGTATTAAAGTTATCTGATCGCGGGTCCGTCACATGGCCTCTCGCGTTCTCCCTCGCTGATTGACAGGAGTTTGTCGGGTTTTGATCGACCTAGCCCAATAAGGAATAGTGGCTCCAGGCCGCCGACCACCAGGGTTGATTCGACCAACCGCATTGGCTAGGTCGGATCAGATAATTTTAACCGAGCTATCCCGCGCATTGGATCAGATAAGATAATTATCCGGGACTGCTTGTTTTCCAGTTGGATGGCCGGCAACGAGGTCCCTCCCATCGGACGATGCGTGGGGGTTCCGGCTCAGGTTCAAGACAATAGTTCCAGTATCCATGGCGAGAAAAAATTTTGGCCTTCTGCTCTTCAAGAATCTAGCTGGCTCGGCCGATGATCGGTGTCCCACTGGCTCTTGTATGATATGAAAGAAAAATCATTTCAACCTCTTGAATTTTATCTCCCTGCATTACTTTTCATCGTCCTTCGTCGAGAGAGTGTCTTCAATATCTTGCTTTCAATTGATTGAAGCCTATTGATCATTGAGGATGAGGAGCCCCTTCGGCGGAAGTAACAGAGCAGCTGAAGCTGGCACAGAGAAATACCAACCAGACATCGAAGCTTCCGACCGTGAGAATGATAATAGTGACGGCATCAGAAGTCCCACTGAAGCGGAGGATGTCTCGAAGGAGGTTCAAGATGGTGTGCGTAACATGGAGGCTGCCACATCAGTGTGGACAAAGTGGCATCTAATTGCAGCATATGTGAAGTGAGTGTTTATCTGCGAGAACCGCAAAGATAAGGACGAATCGTGAAAGATCAAAGCTCCTAACACTTCAATTAGCATTTGGCTCATCTATTTCGTCACCTCGATGCAAGAAGTCGTTTTACGCTCCCTGAACCCCTATGTGACCAGCTCCTTTTCACTCCATTCATTGACGGCGGCGACTACCGTCATGTCGAGCATCATCGGAGGGCTGAGTAAAATCCCTCTAGCCAAAATATTGGACACATGGGGCAGACCCCAAGGGTTGGCTCTCACTCTCTTCATTTGGGTTATCGGGTACATCATGATGGCAGCATGCAAAAACGTCCAGACGTATGCTGCTGCGCAAGTCTTTTCCGCCGTGGGGTGAGTTCATCATCATGAGCCCTTTGGCAAACGGTCGCTCATTCTTCGTGCTAGATCTCAGGGAGTCAGCTATTGTATGACCGTTTTTATCGCCGACACCTCCTCCCTGAAGAACCGTTCGCTGATGCTCGCGTTCGCTACCTCACCCTACGTTGCAACCACCTGGGTCGGCGGGCCGATATCCAAAAGTATTATCGAGGTGGCCGGCTGGCGCTGGGGCTTCGGTATATTCAGCATCGTGGTTCCCGTGGTTGTCTCGCCTCTGTGCCTCATTTTCCTTTTGAATCACCGTAAAGCAAAGAAGGCTGGGATAGTATCCACCCCAGGCTCCGGTCGGAAATTGAACCTCCAAAATATCAAGAAATACGCCATTGACGTCGATCTTGTTGGAGTCATTATCTTGGCTAGCGGTATGGCGCTGTTCCTCTTGCCATTTAGTCTCTGGTCTTTTCAGGCAGAGAAGTGGAAGGCCCCCATGATTATTTGCATGATCATTTTTGGCGGCCTTCTGCTGATATTTTTCACAATTTATGAAAAATATCTCGCCAGGGTGACATTTATCCCCTTTAACCTTCTTATGGACCGTACTGTTTTCTTCGCAGCCGTCTATTTCTTCTTTGTCTTCTTCTGTGGTGCGGTCTGGGGCGGGTATTTCTTCTCGATGTTGCAGGTGGTGTGGGAGCTGGACATCACCAATGCAACTTATGTTAGCAACATTTATCGTGTGGGCTCTTGTCTGTGGGCACTGGTGGTCGGTGTCCTAATCCGCTGGACCGGTAGATTTAAATGGCTTGCGGTCTATTTCGCGGTGCCTTTGATGATGCTTGGCGTCGGCCTCATGATTCACTTCCGCCAGCCAGGCGTAAACATCGGATACATCGTCATGACGCAGATCTTCGTTGCCTTCGCCGGCGGTACGTGCGTCATCACAGGCGAGATGGCCATGATGGCGCCCTCAGACCACCAACACATTGCCGTCATAATCGCGATCCTCAACTTATTCTCGAGCATCGGCGGTGCCGTGGGAGGAACCGTGTCCACAGCTATCTGGACCAGTCAGTTCCCGGCCGCACTCCACAAACATCTTCCCCCGGGAACAGATGTAAGCCGCATTTATGCCTCGATTATCACACAGCTGTCATATAAGCCTGGAACGGCCATCCGAGACGGAATTAGTAGAGCATATGGTGATGCTCAACGCTACATGCTCATCACGAGCGTGTGTCTTCTTGCAGGTGCCTTGATCTGCGCTGCAGCCTGGAGAGACATTAAACTCAAGGATATAAAACAGGTAAAGGGAAGAGTGGTGTAAAGGAGAGTTGGGATGACCAGAGTAACAACGAAAGAAAAGACTCCAACGTGGATTCCACGATTCGCTTCGGACTGTGGTGTGAGTCTGGAGTTCGTTTGAGATTAACACCAAGATCGGCGCGTGAACTTACTGATGGTCAGGTTGCGACAGGAACCAAGAGGATGTAAATCTCAACATTTAAACCTGATAGCAGACAATGAAGTTTTAAATACCTAGACATACCATCGAAGCTAATTATATAAATCTCAACTCTTAAGACAAATCGAGTCCCAAGCTCTTGGTGCAGCATAGATGCTGGTTGGTTCTTCTTTTCAAGGTTGGAACGCGCTGAAGCCCTAGTAACTAACCAACCATGAAATCTGAATACATGAAATTTCGCACAGAACCGGGATCTGATGAATGCGACCTTGTGATATGCACACAAGTAATGTTCACAGCTGTACGGAGGAAAATGTACGGATAAATTTTCAAATGAAGTGTATGCAGTACTACAGGGCATTTTTAAATCTTCCGTCCATGTGGTTGACAGAGAGATTGAGAACATATACAATCAAGTGTTCCACAGATCAATATTGGGTATAACTAGGTACGTACATATCTGGGATAAAATTACAGAACCTGACAAAATAAGTGCTCAAGAAGAGAATCACAAATGGCTGTGAAAAAAATATCACTGTTAGCAGCGATAGGGCGACCAGCGGAGAATGAAGAGTAAGAGAATCTAGGCTCATATGGAACACAAATTGGGCCAGCGGTCCTAACAGACACAACAATGGCTACCTGGAGAGCGCCAACAGGCAAGAATGTAGGAAAATTTTGGGAAAGACAATGGGTGTGGAAATATGAAATTTGGGGGGGAAGGGAAACCTCAACCGGGGCTCGACCGTACACCTAATCTCGATGTATATGGAGGGAATATCCTATAAAAACGGAAGAAAAGAAAGCTGATTGAGACCAACGTCTTCTAGAGACACTCAAGCTTCGACCGATTTCGCGAAAACGCCGATGGAAACACACAATACCACACATTCGTGAAGACATGACGACATTGAACCAAGAGAAAGAGATAGGAGGACATCACATTACTGGCTGTCCATGCTCGATCTCGTCTGGGGATCTCCTTCGATCGTCTTTCTCCAGTGTTCGGGTAGACAAACGCAGACAAGCTAGAAACGGCGTTAGTAAAGGTGTACTTAGATAATTTTTCGAAGTTAGCTTACCGGAAAGGCCTTAATTTCACCAGTGGGAGCCGGGGATGACCCCCGTCTATCAGTACCGTTAGAAACACCACTGTCGCGCTGTGCTTTGTGTTTGCCATCATAGTCTTCGACAGTTTCATTAAGACGAATACCGGTAGCCCATCCATCGTCCCAGATGCCGACGACTTTAAGCATATCGCCTCGTTCGAGCTCGAATTCATCAGCTGCACGAGGTTGATAAGCCCACAGCACGGCTACCTTGTCGTTGGGGTGAATGTCATCTTGCGAGTAATAGTCTCTGAAATAAGGAAGCTGTTCCGATTGGCCGCTAGCGACGCCCTCTGGAGATGAGAATTGTGCGCCGCTCCCAGATTTTGGAGACGTTGTATCACCGTCACCAGCGAGAGCAGATGCGCTGGATAATGAACCGTTTCTTCTACCAGTAACCGGAGGTCGTCTTCTGGTGCCACTGGCGGGGCTAGCAAAAGCTTCGGAATCCGATGAATCGTATTTCATGGCAGCGGTGCCACGTGGAGAATCGTCGTTGTTTTGTAAAGCAGACATTCGGGCAACGCGCCCTCCTGGTAGAACGTCAAAGCCATGGCCCTGAGCCATGTTTCCAGGGGCATATTGCATCGAACTCGTCCCCTTTCGTGGAGGTGATGGTTGGTTGAATATACTGCTGTTCCGGTCACGTCTCCGGCGGAGGAATATGAACAAAAATACCGCCAATGCACCCAACAAGGCAATACCGGCTACAGATCCAACGACAATACCTGCAATTGTTCCACCAGAGAGTCCGGTGCCAGCACCCGCGCTAGCTGACGGGTTAGAACTTGAAGTGGACGACGGGAAGAGTGGAGGTAAAGAGGGCACTGTCGGCAGTTCTAGGCCACGGCATCGATTTGTAGCGTCTGCAGCAACACAACATGAATCGGTTGCATTCGGTGAGCTTTCCGCACAGAACCCGCAAAGTCCAAGCAAATTGGGGCCGTAGCCACATTCAGCCGGTTCGTTTTCGCTCCCAGAGATACATTTTCCGGTCAGAGAGTCTGCGGGATTTGCGCATATGGTAAAATCAGAGCGGATTTGGTCCATAAAGTTCGACTTTGGGGTGCCACATAAATCTGGGTTGACCGCAACTAGTTCTTCGCTCGTAGCCGATAATGCCTGCCATAGATTAGCCAGTGTTTATCCCAAATTGAGCATGCGAAGGACGAACACATGTGTCAGCACAAAGCGGTCGCGAATCGTCCGGTGAAACATTGCAAATCTCCCTTGAGCTTTGAACTATTCCGTTGCAAATGACACTAGTGGTATATCGGGCATAGAGAGAACTCGTGTTTGTAAGCTTGACGTTGGAACAGCCCAGAAGGTCTTGATATCTGTGCAGAGGAGTCACAGAGTCAGTCTTCGAAAAAAAGAGTTTCGCCAAGTCTTCAAGAACATACTTTCGCTTGACATAGTCATGATGCACGTAATTCTGCAGCTCTTTGTCGAAGTCTTTGACAGAGGAAACGAATTCGAGGAAGGGACTGTGAAAATTTTCAGCACGTTAGCTACGACTGCGCGTCGTTCAGAGGGAGCGAGCGAGAGAGAGAGAGAGAGAGAGAGAGAGAGAGAGAGAGAGGCGCAAGGCGTACAATTGATCCACAATGTCCTGTCTGGTAGAGACGGAGGCACTGGCGAATGCAGGGCATGTTGTTGAGTCTTTGAGCGAAATGCAGTTCTCTGCCATGGTCCGAGCTCGAGGTGCAGAAGGCCCTCAAGGGCGTGAAGAAAAAAAAGAAAAAGAAGACGGTGCGAAGCCTTTCCCTTTCTCGAAACGTAGTCGGGTAGGTGACAAGCTGAGTTAAATTGTGACGCAGGTCTTCATTAGAAGTTGGATGGCGGATCCTTCAGTTTACCATTATCCTTTATTATTGGGTGTTGTTTGCTTTGTTGTGACTGTAAGGTTCTGTGCCCCTGACAGATCGCGAAACCGAAGTTGGTCGAATAAAGAAAACGAGAGACAAAAGTGATGGGAATGCAAAATAAGGCGAAGACACACCAGGATTAAGAAGAAAAGTAAGAGGAGTCAATCCGAACGAGTGGATGCCTGACGAGAACAGGCTGGACAAGGGCGACGAGGAGAAGGTGTCGGGGAGACGAAGAAACCGCAAGTCGAGCAGGGGAGAGAGAGAGGAGGAGACGAGAGGCGTGCGACGGGCGAGCAACAGCAGGAGGGAGGCGGTGATTCATCAAAATAGATTACCGTAGGAATTTACCCTGTATCGTGCCGTAACCTGCCATTCCGTGTGGGGATTGTCCTTTTCCGCCCTACGATACTAACCACCACTGCTAGCCTGGCAGTGGCTTTTGGACGAATCCTCGGGAGAGAGGTTAAAAAAAAAAAAGGAAAAAGAAAAGAAAAAAAAAGGGATCTTTCTGCTGCAAGACTTTCTCCGGACGCCTTGACGTTTCATCTGGTCTCTCCATGTTTACATTCTCCATACTTTTCTGAGTATGGAACCGCTAAGATTATCACCCAGCGTTGAACCACGGATGCTGCAGACGCAGGTGACACGCCGAGGTCCCCTGAAATTAGTTAGTGGGCGCCTGTCACTGGCCACGACGTTGCGTGCTTGGCGCAAAACGGGTGCAAATCACATCGACAACCCCGATTTCGATGTGGTTTGCAAGCTTCTCCATCGCATCAGATCTCGGGCATCCGGTACATCCATTCCGCAATGGGTTGCCCAAAACTACGAGGCAAAAAAGAGGAAGAGTCGACACCCAATGCTTTGGTGTTTCCGTTCCATCCATAGTGTTCCACTGAGCAATGCCCATCATCCCCCCCAAAGGAGAAACTTACCCAGTCAACTAAAATTGTTAACAGGTTGTCGGTTACACCTTAGATGATTCACAGACTGTCCTGAGTGATAGACACCTGGGAAAACAGATTTCACTATCACTGTTACATCAACTCTCTTCTGTTCCTCTTTCCCTGACATGTGTATAACAAGGGCTGTGACTAACTTAGCAGACCAACAAGCTAGCATTCCACATGTTCTTCGCAAGCATTCATTTGAGAGAGCATATGTGTGTGCATTGGGACCTTTCATGAATCAGAGTACAAGTCCCGCATCACTGTGACCTTGCCGATGTGTTTAATGGCCTTAAAAGAAACTCCCATCAATGAGTTGCTTATGGGCCTTTAAAAAAAGGGAAAAGAAAATCTCAATCTAACGGCCCCTGTTGCTTGCTTCGGTTGAAGATTGAAATCGGTATGTTGTTAACGAATTTCCTGATCGGAGGAAGAGCCGTGCGCGGGGCAGAGCTGCGCTGCGCTTTCGACATGATATCCTCGCGCTATAAGCCTCTTGGCGATGGCGAACCCAAAGCCATCAACTGCTCGCCGTCAACGCAAAGCAGCTTTCAAGTCTGTCATATCCAAGGATGGAGAACCGCTAACTTGTCCGGATGGGGTTAGCGGGGAGCGTATCCCACGTGATGCTGACGAAGCCACTGTTCCCCGCCAACCCGCGTCGCACCAAGCCAACGTCATGATCGATCCGGCCAAATGTTCCTCGCTCAGCCCTAAGGCTACCGTGAATCGAATCGACGAGCAGAGACAACAGCATCATGTCCCGATACCACCAGCATTGAGTACCGCATATATATTGGCCTGACAATTTTCACAAATTAAGATTCTTCATTGCATCACCATGTGCTCCCCCGACCTGTTCCTCGGGCTCCTTGCTGTCTTGTTTCCCCCAGTTGCAGGTGAGACACCGCGCTGTTTTGACTTCTCGCAACATCCAAGGCGTTTTATCCATATGTTCCTTCAAATACAGCATCTAACGCCTATAATAGTATGGATTAAAGTCGGAATATGCTCCGCCGATTCTATCATCAATATCGCTCTGTGCTGCCTAGGATACGTGCCAGGTCTCCTGCATGCATGGTACATAATTCTCAAATACCCAGAGCCCTATGACGAGTATCCAGACGGCTATCAGCCCATCGTTGGATCTGGCACGCATCACGACCCTGAGAATGGGAGCGTTACATATTACTATGTCGCCCATCAGCACCTGGACAACAACCGTTCCCCTCACAACCACATCTCACCCCAACGGTCTTACGGAGCAACTCAAGAGAGCGCGCCCGGAGTACCACCTCCATCTACCAAACCAGCGCCACCAGTGCCTCCACAACATCCTTCTCAGCAAAATGAACCTGCCCGCGGAGAAAGCTCTGGGCAAGGCAGCAGTTCCAGACCACATGATGAATCAAGGCCCCCTCCAACCTATGCTGAAGCTGTGAAGGGGGATTACAAGATCCAATCTTGAGCTGCTTTTTTTTTATCATCTTTGATACTGTTCAGACAGCGAAACTGAATGGTGCTCATGGATTGCATCGATATCCATAAAGCGGTTTGTGGCGTTCCCCGGCCCACTCTGATGGTGCTAAAGCAGTCATAATCGTCCTGCACGATCTAGCTTTCAGCGTTTCTCTCTTGCCTTAGTAAAGCTATAGTTAGCGATTCTGTCATGGTGTTTATCTTGGCGCAATCCCTGGCTTTATTCTTCTGCCTTGTGTTAGGCCTCAAGACTGTGTAATAATTACTGTCATTTCCGCTGTTCTTATGGTGGGGTTTGGCTGGTTATTCCTTGGAATTAAAGTGATACTGCGAGCGTATATGTATACCTATCTGCAATTGAGTTCTTCTCGCATCAAGGATTTGATCTCTGCACGCAGTTAGACTGCGAATGGAGATTCGTCCCAAGCAAGGAAGATGGCTCTGGGCCCGCCGCGCCACGGCATAGCAAACGCGATTTATCGACGTAAAATATAAAGTCAAACATACCCGGTAAAAAGACGAGCAAGATATTGAGCTTATCCCACGGACTGAAAAGTTCATTGCGGTGGAGCCTCAACTCCATTTGTGCGGAGCACCTGTTGGGCGGTGGACGGAGCAAGCTGGCCGTTGCAAAAAGTATTCCCGTAACAAAAGACGCCCGCACATCAACAACACACAACCCCAACACCCACACATGAAGCTGTCTTCATGACGGCCACCTCTGCCCAAATCCAGTCATGCATACTCTCCCGCTCCTATTCAGACACTCTCTCCGGACAGGAGCCGGTTTCGCGAAATCAACATCGCCCAATCATGTTTCGACCACATCGTTTGTGGTAAAGCTTGCTCCTCCTCGGCAGCGGTCACGGCTCGGATACGTTGATGCTTCGATATGCCTACGTTGCCAATTCCGTGCTCAAACGAGATTTTACTCTGTGCAAGGGGATGGAGGAGGCTCTGGAAAGGAGAATAAAGAGGGTGGCAGTCTAGAGGGCGGAAACCCGACGAGTTCGACCGACGCGAAGCGGGACCAAACTTCCTCTCCGGATAGCAGCTCTGCGTTGAAATCGTCGGATAAAAGCCAAGCAGAGGAGTCTAAAGATGGCCCAGAATCAAGAAAAGAAGACAGCGAAGCCGAAACAGGAGGAAGTCTGCCCTCTCATTGGGAAAGTCGTCGGTCGCATCTCTCGAAACAATTCTCCCAATTGATGGACAATCTACAGTCAAATATTTTCATTGCTAATAGACACTTGAACGACTTGACTGGCTATTCTGCAATTGAGGCTTTAAAGAAGAATATAGTAGCACAAGGTACGTTGTTCGTTTGGTTTCATTGCTCCTCAACGTTTTCTTTTCTTTCTTTCGCCTCTAACTACAGCTGAATAACACTGACAACCAATTATCTGACAGAGGAACATGTCCGACAAACGCGCACCCGAGTTCGAGAAGCCAAGGATGCATACTCAGCCGCAATAAACCGTCGCTCTGCTTCTCAACGTGAAGTAAACGAACTTCTCCAACGCAAACACGCTTGGACCCCAACTGACCTCGAACGATTCACATCACTATATCGCTCTGACCACGCCAACGAGAGGGCTGAAACAGAAGCCCAGGATGCTCTCATGGCTGCTGAGCGTGAAGCAGAAGAAGCAGCTGGCCTGTTGAGCAAGAGCATACTTTCCCGGTACCACGAAGAGCAGATTTGGTCTGATAAGATTCGACGGATGAGCACATGGGGAACTTGGGGCCTTATGGGAGTCAATGTGTTGCTGTTTTTGATCTTTCAAGTCGCTGTCGAGCCGTGGAGGAGAAAGAGGCTGGTCAAGGGTTTCGAAGAGAAAGTTATGGAGGCCATAGAGAAAGAGAACGGAGCTCAAAAGGAGCACGCGGAATTGGAGGGCAAACCGGCCGTCGAGGTCACTCCCCCAGCCGTTCAAACCCAGCGGCTCACCGAAGAGCTAGCGTCCGAGGATCAGGGCGAAAATATACCCACTTTCACATCCGCAGCACCGTCCGATTTGTCTTCCCAAGAAATGCAGCCCGGATTACCCATACAACCTGAGATCGAGCCTGAACCTGAACCTGAACCTGAACCCGAACCGATCGTCGAACCTCCTCTTACCACGATCCTACCACCAGAGGCCTCTTTATCCCCCGATTCCTGGCAACAAACATTCCGGGATCTATTCAGCGAGCGACGCGTAACTCTTTCCCAACGAGACCTGACGACAGTTGCCCTAGAAAGCGCAGCCGCCGGCGCGGCTGTCATGGGTGTGCTGATTGCCATTTTTAGGCCGCGGTAAAATAAAGAAAAGAAATCTACTATATGTATCAATATGTACATGATGCTGAAAACAGAGCTGGTTGACGGGCAAATGGGAGGGAAAGAGGAGAGATATATCCATCGATATGTAAGTTTTGTATAGAAAAAAATAGCGTGTGATTAGATTTGTATATAGACATGTTTTTTTCCTTGGTTACTGACGATGTAATTACTTGATATTGAGCGGCGTTTGCACTGGATTGTATTCTAGCTACGGAGTACAGAGTAGATGTGCATTTTTCATAGGTTCCTCTACGTTCGAATTACTCCCCATTATACGGAGTACTTAAAAGGTTATCCAAAAGAAGTTTGTGAACGCGGAGACTTCAGCAGGAGTCGTGGGAAGAGTTCTCTTTTCTTCTTGATCACCTATGAGTCTTAGCGTCTATTATCGCATTTTACCAGAAAGAAAGGAAAGAGGGAGTTGTGTATATTTTCTGGTGGTACAAAAGGAAATAATATCAAGACCTGTAGAGCGCGAGGGGAACAAAATACATATATGAACAGAGTCAGGTTTCTCTAAAAAAGGAAAAAACCCAAGGTAATCTTGTGGGAGGCGATGTCAAAGTCTCCCGCTTTTTCTCTATACGAAATCCAAAGATGATAATTCCTTCTTTCCACTATCAACTCCCTTTAACCGACCGCGGAATTAGTTCTACAGGTATAAGACGAATAAGCCCCTCCCTGCGTATCCCGCACTCTCCGCTCCCGTAGCCGTCGCTCCTCTCACTTGATGTTCAAGAGGCTTAACCGATGACAAGGGTGTCTTCCGATGGGAAGTCGTATTGAGGAACCTCGAGGTTAAGTGGCGCGGGACCTTTTCTGATACGGCCGGAGATATCGTAGTGGGAACCGTGGCATGGGCAGAACCAACCGCCGAATTCACCGGCTTCACCGATGGGCACACAACCAAGATGGGTGCAGACACCTATACAAAAACAATTGAGCGTGGATTCATTTGCGAAGAAGTTGGAATCAAGTGGGCAGGGCAGGGACAGATTTCACATACCCAACATAACGAGCCACTCCGGTTTCTTCACACGATCCGAATCTGGCTGAGGGTCTCGAAGGCTTTCCCAGTTTGTGCTCTCAGCTTCAGCGATTTCGCTGGCGGTTCGGTGACGGATGAAAACTGGCTTTCCTCGCCATTTGATGATAACCTGTTAAACCAACCAAATGACAGCGACATCGGTCAGAATCGCCCAATTTGATATGAATCATAATCGGAAGGGAAAGACGTACGTTTTTGCCCTCGGGAATGGACGCGAGAGAGATTTCGACCTTAGCTTGAGCGAGAACGTCGGCAGAGGCGGACATATTAACGAGGAAGTCTGAAAGAGCGCAATTGATCAGTATCTGGAATGGAATGCGCCCTGTTTCCCGACTATCCGTTGATTCCCTGAAAAACAACGACGCCAAGATCCATATAAAAGAGGCGATAAAGAGGCCCAAAATCGACGTCAAACATCCGGGATAAACGTACCCTGCACAGTAGCCTTTGCTCCGACGGCACTGACTAAACCCATACTTCCAGCGACGAAATACGAGAAGACTTTGTTCGTTGTGGCATTGCGAGGGCTGGCGTATTTCTTGAAGCTGGGGATCTTCAGGGACGAAGCACTCTCCTTGCTGCGACCAAAGGGACTGTCGAAGGACGAGGTCGGCGCGGCTTCCGCTGTAGATTTGGCTCGGAGCTGCTGGGAGGAGGCCGTCACGGAAAGTGTGCGTGGGAGAGCAAGGTTTTGCCGGGCGCAGGCCCGGACGAGCGACGAGGCAGAGGAAGCGGCGAGAGGAGGCATGGCGGATGAAACGATGGCCAAAGGAAGAGGGGAGAAGAGGAACACAATTGAGCAGGAACCCAAACGGCGTGTGGGGGTGGACTGACGGTGTCTGAGCGAGAGAGAATTGCGAGGTTGAAATGTTGATGTTGCGAATTCGTGAAAGTCCGGAATCCCGGGCACGCTGATTGGCTGGCCGCCTTCTCCACCAAGAAACAGCCGGCTTCACGCGCTTCGAAGAGAGCAGAGAACTACGGAATCCTAAGAGACGGTGCGAGATGCTGCGAGATGCACTTCGAACTCTGTCAGGGCTGATGACGGGCCTACAGGGGGACGTCTCTGGGGGGTCTACGGTTGGGCAAGACTGTCAGTGGCTTCGAACCACACACATCAATCGATTCACCTGACTGTTTTTGTGTAGAACCCAGCCTTAAAAACTGCAATGTAGGTATGATAGCATGCTCCAAACTCCTCATCTCCGAACCTGCAAACAATCGCCCATCTATTATGCGCGTTAAACCTATCGTTATCCGCCAGAATGCTGCCTCGATTTTGGAATGGCAGAGGTGTCGCTGCCGCGGAAACGGCCCGGCCCTTAGCGAATTCCGGGTACAAGCAAACCCAGCCGTGATGAAATCCTCAACCGCTCATGTTGACATCCTTATCGACGGGTTCCTCATCCGCAGGCTCCTCATTTACAAGTGCGCTGCGTGTCCGTGAAGAGTGTATGACCATTGGCGGGCGAGGCGAAGACTGTGCTCCGTTCGCGTCCAGGTTCACCATCGACTCCTCGCGAGACGTCACCGATTCGCCACTCGCAGCCAATCCTTTCCTATTCAATGTACGCTGACCTTTGGGTCTCTCGGACTCTTTAGCTGCCTCCCGCGCTCTCTTTTCCTTGAATTGTTTGTACGTCGTAGTTTTCGGGATGACGTCGGAGAGGAACTCCAGATTATCGATTCGAGAAACGGCAGTTGCTGCGAGGGGAGGGAAAAAAAAGCATAGTAGATTAGCATAAAGAGCTCTGTTTGGAATTCCAACACGGTGTCGACCCCCAGGGGTAAGGAAAGCCATACCAAGGTCCTTATACTGTATAGTTTTCCGTGGCTTTCGTTCGGACTTCACGACGTTATAGCTCTGTTCTGCAAGGTAACGGATAAACATCTCCTGTAAGCGGAGTGTCCCAATCAGCAAACCCAACTCAAGGCTCCATCTCGCTCAACAAAAAGGCAGCTTGGATATACCGTAGCGACCGCGATTAGAAAGGCTGCATTGTTAGAACATTGTGCAATATCTTCATCAAGGTGGATGATCTTCTTGATCCTGGTCACTATTTATTGTCGCACAGGTTGTCAGCCTTAAAAATTCCATACCCAAGCGAACTGTGATGGAATCAAGCAAGCAAGCAAGCATACAGGGCAGGGCAGTTCGCCCACTCGCCTCCTTGCGTGGAGGGATCGCGGCGGTGTTGTAAGGCATTTAGGACGCGTTTCGTTATGGACTTAGCCCATGGACGGCGTGAGCTCAGTTTTCTAGTTGTAAATGAAGCGAACTTGTAAGTGGCAATCTAGCTAGGATATTGGACGGCGTTGCGAAGGCTGGCAAAAAGTAACTGGGAAATCTGGAGAGCTGAGAAGGTTAAGTTTCGACATCTCGATGATTGGCCGCGAACCTCTCCGTCTTCGCCGATGGACAGCATGGCTTACTCCGCAGGCAACCGGTATATCTTTGACAGCTTCTTACGACTTTGACCCGGCGCAGGCCTCGATTACGGTACTTCTATAACAATTTATCGTCTGCAGCCGTCAAGCCGCGCTAAATACCAACGGTTGCGCATTACCCAACCACCCCGACGGCGTTCCTCCACCAGAAGCGGCTGGGCAGGGCGACCCCAAATATCACCGACGCGAGCTTGACACGGTGACAATCGATATCCAAGAACCAAATAATGTGAGCTGCCGCCGCAGGATGGTAAAGTGAATGCACATTCCGTCGGTGTGATGAACCCCAACATATCCTCCCATTCCGCTCCACGCCGCCGCCCCTCCTCCCATTCAATCCCCGCCAAGCGTCACTCAGGCCTTTCTTTCCTCTCAACGGTCGAGCATGAACCCAATACACCTATCACGCCTGTCACGCCTGTGGCGGGAGAACCTCATTCGCAGAATCCTACGATAACCGAAGAAATCAGCGAGATCAAGAGATATGAGGACTTTACGACAATCGATTGGGTGCAGGATGCGGTACATGAACAGGCCCGACGGCGCGCGCGGAGGAAACAAGGAGCTCGATTTTGGGACAAAGAGGGTGCGTTTGGCTGGAGGCGGAAAGTTAGCGAAGCTTATGATGCCGGTCAGGCCTGGCTGGTTGTGACTATTGTCGGAGCGGCCATTGGCTTGAATGCCGGATTCCTGAATATTGTGACGGAATGGTTGGCGGATGTCAAGCTGGGATACTGCACTACGGCATTCTATTTGAATGAAGCATTCTGCTGCTGGGAGGCAGAGAATGGAAGTATGTGTGATTAAGTGGACCTTTTGCCGCGACTCCATCTAACTGAGACTATTTGCAGAGTGTCCGGAATGGAAAAGATGGAGCACGCTACCGCCTATAAATTACGTTGTTTACTTCGTCTTTGCTGTAAGGTCTCTTTGACTCTTTGCATGGCTGTCATCCTTATGTGCTCTTAGGTCTTGTTTGCCTCCTCCGGCGCAGTTTTGGTCGACGCGATTGCCCCTTACGCCGCCGGTTCCGGAATATCAGAAATCAAGGTTATCATTGCAGGATTTATCATGAAAGGATTTCTTGGGGTGAGAACATTGTTGATCAAATCCATTGGTCTGCCTTTGGCTATCGCCGCTGGCCTTTCAGTTGGAAAAGAAGGACCTAGCGTCCACATCGCCGTATGCACAGGAAACGTGATTTCTCGGTGGTTCAGCAAGTATAAGAGGCATGCGGCTAAGACCCGGGAAATCCTAACGGCTACGTCTGCAGCCGGTGTAGCAGTCGCCTTTGGAAGCCCCATAGGCGGCGTTCTATTTTCATTGGAGGTATGATGCGCGCCTTCCTGTGGTGTGGAGAAGTCATTCTTATGATCATAGGAAATGGCATCTCATTTTCCCCTGAAGACGCTGTGGAGGAGTTATTTTTGCGCCTTAGTGGCAACCGGTGTTCTGGCGGTACGTACCATCGCCGAGCCAGCCTTCCAACGCGGATATCTTTGATGCTAACTTACTTCCAGGCCATGAACCCGTTCAGAACAGGTCAATTGGTTATGTTCCAAGTTAAATATGAGAGGACTTGGCACTTCTTTGAACTTATTTTCTTTGTGATACTCGGCGTTTTTGGAGGATTGTACGGTGCATTTGTTATGAAGTGGAATCTACGGGCGCAGGCGTTCAGGAAGAAGCATCTCTCGCGCCATCCAATTATCGAGGCCACAGTGCTGGCTGGTCTGACGGCTCTTGTTTGCTATCCTAACATGTTCATGAGAATCACGATGACTGAAATGATGGAAATACTATTCCGTGAATGTGAAGGAAAACATGATTATAATGGGATCTGCCAGTGAGGACGCTCTTTACTCAAGATATTCCGATATTATTTCTAAGACTGACATTCTTAGGGCTACCCGTCGGTGGTCGATGGTGTTCTCACTCTTTATGGCAACGGTATTACGGGTTCTTTTTGTGATCATATCATATGGATGCAAGGTTCCAGCGGGCATTTTCGTACCATCGATGGCAATCGGGGCGTCATTTGGGCGAATGGTCGGAATACTCGTCCAAGCCCTACAAGAATCGTTCCCACACTCAAAATTCTTCGCCGCGTGCGAGCCAGATGTCCCGTGCATAACCCCGGGAACGTATGCGTTCCTGGGTGCCGGCGCAGCGTTGAGTGGTATTATGCACTTAACAATTTCTGTTACGGTCATCATGTTTGAATTGACGGGCGCCTTGACTTATATTCTTCCTACCATGGTAAGCTTGCCGTTGAACACAATAATGTACGATCCGTACTAAAACACATGACTAGATTGTTGTTGGAGTGACGAAGGCCGTCAGCGATCGTTTTGGGAGAGGTGGCATTGCAGATCGTATGATTTGGTTTAACGGGTTTCCTTTCCTCGACAGCAAAGAGGAACACATCTTTAATGTTCCAGTTTCTCATGCCATGACCAATAAACCCGTTGTCCTACCTGCAACTGATTTCCCCGTCAGAAAAGCAGAGAGGCTACTCGAAAACAACAAGTTCCAAGGCTTCCCCATCGTGGAAGACCTGACATCGCGTACGTTGGTGGGATTTATCGGTCGCACAGAATTTCAGTACGCCATCAATCGAGCTAAAAGAGAAGATCGTCTCTTCTCGCCAGAGGCGAAATGTCGATTCGTCCCTCAACCCAGCTCATTTCAAACCACGTCCTCCACGTCTTTATCGACATCTAACCTGTCGCAATCTTCGGGTCGATACTTTGATTCTTCCATAGCCACACCTTCCTCCTCTCGGCCTGTTGAGGAGCATCTACCACCTCAAACGTTTGACGACATAGCTACACCCTCCGGAGTCCGCTCGATCGATTTCAGTTCATACGTTGACGTTGCGCCAATAACCGTGCATCCGCGTCTTGCCCTCGAAACCGTGATGGAAATATTTAAAAAGATGGGTCCGCGTATGATCCTCGTTGAACATCGTGGTCGATTATCCGGACTCGTCACGGTGAAGGATTGTTTGAAGTACCAGTTTAAAGTGGAACATCAGGAGCTTGCGGATGCAAATGCGACAAGTAGCGATCGACTTGCCGCAAATGGGGGGAAGGAGGAGGGGCTCGTGGAGCAAAAGGTGTGGGAAATTATCCAATGGGTCGTTGGGAAGGTTGCGTCTTGGAGGAGACGTGGTGGACGTTCAGAAAGGTTTGAGGATGGGAGTAGGAGACCGAGAGACAATTCATTCGATATTATCGATGGAACGGAAGATGTCGATACATTCGATGGGATTGTTGAATTGGAGGAATAGGAGGATGGAAGGTGAAGAAAGTAGTTTTGGAGAAGGATGTGACGATAATTTTGATGTTGATAGAGAATAGATCCAATAAGTCTATCAAGACACCTTGTCTTACAGGGTATGTCATGTATCTACTGTACATTTCTTTGCTCTTTGGTTCGAATAGATAAGATTTCATACGGGATTGAATCTCACTCTCGTCGCGAGGAGTCCTCGTCTCGGAACTCGATCAAATCATCCGAACTGCCACCCCTACGTCCTCCCAATTCGTCCTCAACCGCATTGCCATCTTTTGGCGTTCCCTTTTCATCCCTCAGTCCGACAATGATACATCCCGTCGCCATGATGGTTGCACCAAGCCACCACAACGGCGCCACTCGTTCCCGGAAAACTACCATACCCAGAATGGCGGTGACGAGGAAGTTAGCTGTGGTATTTGTGATGGTGACCTGTGTTGAGGAGCTGGCGGCAGTCAAGGCGCGAGTGAAGAGAGCCCACATTGTTATATTTGAAAGAATATTCAGGGCGAAGAAGAACTGAAGCATAGGTGTTAGAGAGGTCATCCAATAGGAATATCAAGCAGAGATGGCTCTGGGAATTCCAGGTATATGTCGACGAAAGGCAGATGGGATATTGCATACAGCTCGGACAATATACTCTACAGCAATATCCATTGATGCTGAGAAAGACAGAAAGCGTGATATTCCCTGTGATATGTCGGTTGTGAGCTGGGTAGTTGTCCTTGTCGCAGCGTTAGCGGCATTGAAAACTTCAGGTGAGAGGATATCTGACATTCCTAGTTCTCTATTTACGAATGTCTGATTTTTGGTGTATGGATAATAGATTACACTTACAACTTTGCGAAGACCCCATTTAGAGCAGCAAAAGTTCCGCTGGAAAGGGCGAGCACTAGCCACTTTTGCGACATGGCGGCCATGCTTTTCTCATCTGATTTCGCCGGCTGGGACTCCTTTTCCCTCGTTGGAGGATAATTCTTCTGGCCTGTGCTTCCGAGGGACGGTCACACACGGGAAAACTACAGTTAGCAGTGTATCCCTGTTTGGTGATTTTGTCACTGCCTCACGACGCGTTTTTGGTAGTAAGAGAAGGTATCTCATAGCCCAGGGCACATGGAGATGGATGAATTGAGCATTGCTTAAAACAACATACCAGTTCCGCACCCTGAACCGGTTTTCTCCTGAGCTGCTTGCTGCTCACAATTCAACGTGTGCCTTTGACGTTGCCGCACCATGCTGGTTTCATTGTCCGTCTGCGCGACAGATTATGCGTGCGTCACAACGACTGGACTTGGCTCGCTCAGCGCCGCCGTCAGCCCGACCCGGTCTTGGCACCCGGAGTTCCGCACGCCAAGACTTTTAAGTCGCCAGCGAGCGAGTTCGGGGCTCAGCGCAACTTCCGGGTCAACGTCAAAAAAAAAAAAAACACCGCCGGAGCAACGCGATATGCGACTGGAATTATTTCGAGAAACAACGTTGAAGCTATAATATATATATATGAGAGGTCGTCTAAAATCGTACTTTTTCGATGTCGTACTCCGAAGGAGCAGATGTCGCGTAGCCAAGTCTATCATCTTCATCCTCATCGTCGTCATGACCGCCATCACTACGGCGACAGTCTCTGAATTCGCCATCTAAACGTCTTTTCGTCACCTTCTCCCAGATGCTCGTTCTCCCCGTGCACCCTCACGTACCGAAAGCGGTCATGCAGTCGACTTTTCCTCCCCTGCCAGAACTCCACTGACTCAGGCACAAGCCTGACCCCTCCCCAGAACGGCGGGAGAGGAATCTCTTCGGTATCCGCAAACCTCTTCTCCATCTCTTTCACCCGATTCTCCAGCACAGAGCGTCCATCATCCTCTTCTCCCGATTGAGAATTAATATCCTTAAGGCGGCTAGCAGCCCCAGGAACAGCATCCACACCCTCCATATCCCTCGGCTCCGTCGACCACAACACTTTACTCTGCTGACTCGCCCACGCCCCAATCTGGCTCCCTCTCTCCCTAACCCGCCAATACGTCTCGCTCTCCTCGCGGCTCAACATTTCAATCAGCCCTTCAACCCTAACCTGCCTCTCCACACTGGGCCAATTAAACGTCAACGCCGCCCATCGATTGCCCTCCAGCTTTCCCTGCCCATCGTCAGGAATCACACTCCCTTCCTCCCCTACTTCTTCTTCTTCTTCCCTACCATTAACATCGATCCCCGTCTCCGTACCAAACACCTGCCCTCCCTTTCCCGCCCGACTGCCCCAGTTACTATACACAACCCACCCCCGCTCATCAAGCTCTTTCAGGTATACAATCCTAGCACTCACACGGCCCGAAGGCATACTCGCAGTAGCCAGCGTGCACGTCTCCGGTGCGGAGGATGGCGCTAATCTAGCATCCCGGAACCAGGTGTGGAACTGATGTAGCGGATTGGTAGGATGGATCTGGGAGAAAGTCAGGGGTGGGTTGGTGAGGAATTGATGGGCGCGGGCGGCGCGGGAGACGACGGCGGCATTGGTGGATGGAGTTGAGGCTCCGGAGCGGGTGGGATCGTCGATGACCGGTAGGTGAGGCGGTAAGGGAGAGGCAGAATGATATTTTGCGGTTTGGGGGTCGATTGTGCTGCGTGGTGTTGCGGTGGTGATGGTGGGGGCCGCGGGGGAGGAGAGGGGCGCTTGGATGTCGCCGGGTGCAACTAGGGATGGGTTGGTCAATTGGGGCTTTGAAGCAGCGATTTATTTATAGGAGGATATTAGGCAAGAGTTGAAAAAATGACATACAGATCAACCTCTTTGGGTGGTGGTGCGGGTGTGTTTCGTGGTGGTCATGGCCGGCATGCTCCCCCGCGGACGGAGGGCTATCGCGAGTCATAGCTTTGGTGCTTTTTCGTAGAAGAAGAGACAATTGAGAGACCAGGCGCCAAGTCCTTTTGCGAATGGAAGATGGAGGAGATATCATTCACTAATTCTATGGCACCATGAAGAACAATGATCTGTCAAATTTCACTGAAAGAAAAGCAGGTCGAGCGTGTCGTCGTAACGCCGATGGAGGCGGGTGGCTCAGATATTCGAAGGTGCCGAAGCGCAACCCAAACGGCCGATGGTACGCGGGAACCACCGTCGCTTCGGCGATCCTCGGCAGGCAAAATACCATAGAATTTCGAGACGCCTCCAAAGAGAGTGTTATGGGCGTGGAGATGACACAAAGGCAAAATGGCCTGATACCTGCGTTGGTTTTGTTTTCCGGCCTTCCACGAAGTCTTTTTTCAGCGGTTCCGAAAATCAGCCCATGGAACGGAGTACTATTACATTTTTATCAACAAACAGAATTGACAATTGCCTACAGGGGACCCCATGATTCACACATATTTCCATGTCATATTTTCTTCTTCTTCCTATATCCAGCGTAGCAAGGACAGCATATCTATCGCCGCCTTGCCACAATTATATAGCCTTCCAAGATCCAGGATACATGAACGTCATAACAAAAAAAGGTAATACATCATGAGCCCATTCGTACCTCGATCCAGAAGAGAGTAGAGATGTGTCTATAGAATAGCAAAAAAAAGAAAAAGCCAAAGTCCTCAAGCCATGTTGGAAATTTGAACCCAGTCCGCCGAATAACATAGGAGAAAATAATAAAACCAAAAAAAGTAAGATATCTTCATCCAAGTTAACGCCATCCGCTATGGATTATGTACCGAATGCTGCAAAAAACAATCTTAAAATTTTTTTTAGACAAAGAAAAAGAAAAGAAGAAAAATGCACGTATATCTCTCACTGGAAAGGAAATGAAAAGAAGCTGTGGGTTGAATCAAAAATGAACCCGGATATCTTTTTCGAAAGAAAAAAAATATATAAAATCTTTATCCTTCCTTTCTTTTTTTCTTAAAAAAAAAGGTAGGTCAAAAACACGATTTGAAAGTGTCTATGCGAAATCTGGAGGGTATATCGAATCAAACCACAGTGACGCATTCCAGTAGAGACCGAAAAAACACCAGTAGAGCCAGTTCCAATCATGCACCGACGGGTGTAGGTGGGTTGCCGCCGCTGACGAGCTCGACCACTTTACTGGCGACAGCAGATGGATATCCGCGGGAGAGCATCTCCTGAACAACAGCAGACGCACTCTGGCGGTCTTCGGCAGCTAAGAATGCCCGAGTCATCGCTTCGTAGGTGCTGGGTTCGCGCTTCTGTATACCGATACTCTCGTACACGGACTTGGCGTTGTTGACGTTACCCTCGGTGGCCCAGCCGTGAATCAGAGTGTTGGCGATGTACGGTGTCATTTCAACACCCGCCTTCGTCATACTCTCGAGAAGGGCGGGGGTATCGGTGACCTTGTGGTTGGCGACCATGGCTTCGAAGAGGGCCTGGTAGAGACATGCCTGTGGCCTGACGGCACGGCTGGATAGCGCGGAGTCGAAAACTTTGCGGGCACCTTCCATGTCATGCAATACGCATCCCTTGGCGTGAACCAAAGACGCGAAGTGCACACCTTCGGGTTGCTGGCCAGTGGACCGGATGGTCTCAAGGACACCCTCTGCAGCCTCCATATTAACAGGCTCCAATGAAGCATAGGCATCGATGAGAAGTTTGTACGTATGCATCGTTGGTTCGATGTTCTTTGACTTCATCCGTTCGTAGTAAGCCAGGACCTTCGATCGATCACGCTTTGTATTGAGGAAGTATTGGATGAGCGAATTATAAGGCGCCGGTCGCGGCTTGTAGTTCGGCATCGACTCCATCTCGTCGAACATCTCCTCAGCAAAACGTTCATCGCTGACCCTGCAGAGTGCGTTGACTATCGTGCCATACGTGACACTTGTCGGACGGACACCATTGGCGCGCATCTCCGCAAAGTAGAGAAGGCAGTCATCGATGCGACGAGCCTTACCGAGTTTCCCGATCAACGCGTTGTACAAAAACGACGTGGGTTCAACTCCCTCAGACATGGCCCGGTGGAAGATTTTTACGGCTTCCGTTGCCTCGTCGAATGTTTTCGTCGACTCCTTCAAGGTGGTGATGTAGAGACCAAAAGTGTTCGCCGAAGGTGCGGCGCCCATGTTCAATAGTTCTTGGTGGTATTTGGCAGCAAGACCGCGTTCTCCAGCAGTTAGGCTGGCTGCGACCATCGCATCGAGGATGGAGGTCCAGCCGTACTTGACCGCACCGTACTGTGGAATTAGAGGAACATCATGTCTAGCCATTCCCAAAATCTCGTGGACAAGATTCATACGTCCGCACTTGGCAGCAGCGGTGATGAGCTTGGCATAGGTGATATATCGAGGATGTCTGCCAATACGACGCATATTTCTGAACTTGATCATTGCAGTGTTGAGATGATCTTCCGGTCGTCCACGGGTGTTCTCAAGCTCTTCGGCAATCATGGAAGAACCACGGAAATCAGTTGAATGAGCATAGGGATCAAATGAATCCTCAGGGTGAGTGGGCTTCACGGCAGGGGAGACCTTTTGGGTGGGTGAATACCGCGGCGACACAAATGTCGGTTTAGCGGAGCCCTGTGTGAAATGCTGCCATTTGCGCAACAGCTCTGGACGACCAACGCTGACCTTCGAGACGCCTTGGTCTAAGAGCTGCTTCGTGTGGTGATTGAACGGCAGCCCAGTGGACATGGCCAGCTCAAGCATGTGGGCGAAACGGGCAGGATGCGCCGCGTCAAAAAGCGGGGATCCATTGATGAGCATGCCTGCCTGGACCTGAAGAGCGAGGTTGAGATCATGGACGCTGAGCTGGGAGATCTCCATGGGGCCGAGGCTGGCGATGGCGTGCTCTGCAACCGGCGATACCAGCCCACCATTCTCGACCATAGCCCAGATCAGAGTCATGGCGGCATGAGCTGAAAGAACAGGCGACGATTGCATGAGGACGCGACCGAAGAGGTCAATGGCCTCATCGATTTCTTCACGGAGTTGGCCTTGTTTATTGGGAGAGGCATTCCTAATCTTGGCGAACATGTTGCGGGCTTGGGAGAGGCCTTCATCAGTTTGACCACTCCGAAGAAGTGCAACGGCATACATGGCCGTCGGCTGAATGAGATCCGCGTTGACGTGATCATTGGAAGCTAATATAGCCCACTGGGATTTGGCCGAGACAAGATCTCCCTGTCGGATATGCATGGCCATCATGGCAACGACAGGGGTTTCGCTGCTGCTGCCGCTGCCGGGTTTCTCAGCAGACAAAAGATCGTACGCTTCGGAAGCAACGGCAGACTCCCCCGCATCCGCTGCGCTCTCGCAGATTTTCAAAACGGCGGATCGTAGAGATTCTCCACCAAGACGGTTCTGAGCAGTCTTGAGGGCCTCAACGAAATTGCCGGCCTTGATGGAGTGCTGAACCATGCCGTCCTTCACGACCACATCTTCTACAACCTTGAGTCTCTGCTCCCGGTTCTCGACTCCGTCAAAGGAGGTTCTGATCTTGTCGAAAAATCGAAGAGCGCCATCGGTTTTACCGCAGTTCATGTAAGCTTTGACCACAGCGGCATAAACTTCGCCGTCTTTTCTGTCGACAACACCGAAGACTCCGCTGTCATCCGCGATGGCCAAGGTCCTGTATTCGTTGTAACATTCAACGGCGCTCTTCAGATCGCCGCCTGCAGCAAAGGCGTCGATCATCGGGGGAAACATAGCAGCATGTGGAGCAACCTTGTTTTTCTCCATGTGGGCGAAAATCTGTATCATCTTGTCAACCTCGCCCTTCATCGCACACGCGGTCAGGAGACTGCGGTAGATGTCGAGCGAAAAGACGATGCCGTGGTGGCGCGAAGTGGCCAGCGTAAACAGTTTCAGAGCGATGGAGAGAGAATGATCCTCAGTCAAGAGTTCATGCTCCACCTCGCTTGATCGGAAGAGGGACTTTCCAGGTTCGTCCATGCCTCCGTAGCGAATTCGCGCTTGTTCGAGATTTTGGACCATGTGCTGGCAGTCCAGGGCACGGGTAGATAGAAGACGGACCAGTGTCTGGTACGTCTGTTCGTTTGGCATCACATTCCGACGGATCATGTCGGAGTAGATGTCGAGGGCCTTGGGAACGGCGTGGTAGACGTCGGAATGCAGGTGAATGGCTGCCTGCAGGAGAGCGTTATATGCCCCGATACTCGGGACCACGCCATCTTTCAGCAGCTTCTCGAAAGCGATGGGGACTTGGGAGAAGGATCTGGCAGCGGCGAGTTCGACGATTCGGTTAGACTCCTCGTTCGTGGCCTGTGTGGATCTCAAGGCTCGGACCGGGGTCCTTGGGGTTCTTGGAGCCTTGGGCGAAGGGGCAACATCCTCGACCGAAGTTACGGGGGTGATCTCGGCGCTGGTAGCCTCCTTGGATTCGAGGAGCTCAGCAGAATCAACCACGGAAGCCGAGTCGGTCAATTCCGCTGCTTCCTGGATCTGTTGGATCTCGCGAGCAACGGCCTCGTCGACCCTGGCGCTGACGTCCTTGTCGACGGGGGCGCTTTCGACGCTTCTCACGCTTCGACCGTCATTCAGACTGGAGTGGGACAAGGAAGCGCTATCCTGTTCGTCCGCCGACTCCCTCTCGGGCTTGCTCTCCTCTTCCTTGGATTCCTTGGCACCAGCCTTCCAGCCGATTCTCCGGGTAAACTGGTACTGTTTCCAGTCCCCGTCTTCGCCGGTCTGCTGCGCCAGCTGCCATGCTGCAAAGTAGGCCGCTAGGCCGGAATCAGCGGAGGCGTAGTTGGAGGCTGCATGGCCGGCCTTTGCGCCGGCGCTCGAGGAGGAGCCGGAGGCATTCTGGAAAGCACTCTGGAGCTGGGCAGTGCGAGTGAACTTTCCGGGAACGGAGGTGATCTGGTTTAAGGAGGTGGCGGAGGATGCATAGGAGGACTGAGAGGCCGCAACTACGGATTGAGCGTAGCCATGGGCGAAGGTCTTGGAGAAGGTTTGACGCGCGAGGTGGGTAAATGGCTTAAAAACCATTTATCTAATTGGATTCCTCTCCAGATTGAAGAGGAGATTCTACAATGCACACACATACGCGGGCGGCGGTCAGCTCATGGTACTGGACTGTGGTAGCAAGAGAAAATGTGCTTTGGGTTTGGGGGGGGGGGTTTTCTCACATCTGCACTCGGGGAGTTCTGAAATCGCAGGTTCATCTGACGACCCTTAGCCGTCAATGAACGCGCACACAATGGCTAAGAAAGGTTTGTAGGGGGTGGGATTAAGGGGAAAAAAGAGGGCTTGAGACAGCGCTGGCTCTGTCTGGCGGTCGAGTGGTGGACGGTTGGATAGTTTTTGATCTGTTTCGTGATTGATCCGAGTAACACTGCGAAAGAGGGAGAGAGGCACAACCTCTCGAACAACTCTCCTTTTTAAATTCTCCCTGAAGAAAATCAAGAGAGGAGAGTTCTGTGTTTGAGGAGCGAGATGTCACTTCAAAGAAAGTCGTCTTGGTCTAGTGGAGAGAAAGAAGGAAAAAGAAGAAGAAGAAGAAGAAGTCAAGAGATAAAAATTATAAAAAAAATATGAAATCAATTAATAGCTGCAACAATGAAAATCGGCCGTCGAGCTGCGGCGCTCCGAATCGACTTCGAGCGAAAATTTCCAGCCCGCGCGAAACCCGTTACGGCCGCCATACCGCATTCGGGGAATAGCAGCCCGCTGATTGGCCCGCTGCACCCAAGCCACCGGGGGCCTCCCGTATTGAAACGCAGCCTCGTGACTGGCTGTGCCTTTCCGCCGCCCGCCGTTCAGCTTTTCACTTTTTTTTCTGCTCGTTATTTTTTTTTTTAATACTCCGTACTTTTTCGTTTTATTGCTTTTTTTTCGCGATCGTACGATCTGCTGCTGGCTCCAGGTGCAGTTCTCTTTGTCGCTCTGCAGGACCCCCAACCACCACCAGCACCACCACCCCTTCCTGCACGCTCGTTATGCTCCTCGATGCCAATCGAAATAAAGCATTGTCTGTATGCAGTACACAGTACATCGTACACATGTAGCTCTCCTGCACTCTCGCTGTCCCAGGGGGAAAGGGGGGTTTCAGGGGAGGGCCCTTGCTGCTGCGTGGTGATGGGCCAGTTCCGGGGGAAGCTCGGGCTCCATCGGCGGGTTGAGGAGGCGGCTTGGCCCAATCCCGGGGGCGTGACTCACTGCCGATTCCGAGAAATTATCGGCCCCGGAACGCTCTCCCGGCGCAGAAACAGCCCCAATACGAGCCACCAAGGTTTTCTACTCCATTCCTGCAATTACACAACCCCGTTCATCAGCGTCATGATTTAGTAAGAGCTTTTGTCGAATTTCGTCGTCGTAGCATCCAGAGCGGAAAGAATCGCGTGTGAAAATCTCCCGAGCGTTGACGCGTCGACTGAGGAGTATCAGGCCACACACACAGCGATCCAGACTGCCCAGGAGAACTGCTTCGAACCCGGGCAAGCGTCAGAAAACAGGGAGACTTGACTGGCTTCACATGTCAACATCGAGATCCTTTTTTTCTTTTCCTTTTCTTTTTTTTTTTAACCTCACACTGAATGGACCACACTACACTGATGCTCCGTACATAATGGCTGTGAGGTCACTCGCCCAGAAGTTACCCCGGAAATGGGAGCAAGACGTCATCGTGCTCCGACAGCTGGTCGCCGACTCCGCCGTGGTGGAGCTTCTTCTGGAAGCCCCATCGAATCGCCGACTTCAAAGTAGTAATCCAGACCAGAACAGAACGTGTAGGATTCAGCAACAGCCGAGTACTCCGTAGGGCTTTTCACATTCTTCTTCTGCTGATTCTGTGCTATTATTACATTCGCCAAAATACCATTGGACTGCCCTCTCAAGCTGCTTAAAAAAAAAGTAAAATCCAAGGAGATGGACAAAAAAAATCATGGTCCCCTGTATCAGTGAGATCCCTTCTCTCCCGTTTTTTCCAAACTTTTATGGAGGACTCCGTAGACCAACCAGCATTCACCTTTTGGATCGACATAAAAAAATAAAAATAAAATGAAATAAGACTGTGAAACGTCGTCACAGCCTTGTTTTTCTTTTCTTTTCTTTTTTTTCCTTTTTTTATCAATCTAATACCAAGCAATTCACCTAATTGCATCATCCTATATGAAAACATCCAAATCTCTCCAAATTAAAAAAGTTTCCTCCAACCTTCAATGCCTAAAAGCACCGTTCCGCGGGCTGGACACACTCGTACTCCTCATCACAGCATCAATGGACCCCGCAACCTGCGGTGTTTCCGCCGAAGCCTGCGCTGCTGCCAAAGCCACCGGCTGAGGCAGATGTAGATTCCTCGCGACCACGCTCGCCGGCAGCTCTAGCGACGGGATCGACGAATCCACCGTCGCCGGCGTGGTCGGACTGAGCTTCACCGACGACAGGGATGCCGGGCCGGCAGTAGTAGCAGTCTTGCCCTTGGCCATGGCCATCTCCGCAAAGAACGCCTCGAGCTGCTCTGCGTCGGAGCAGAAGGCGCGCATGCTGTCTTTGATCTGGTCCGTTACGCGGTACGAGTTCTGGGAGGCGTCGCTTGCCGAGATGTACGGTGGGGAGGCGGAGGGGATGCTGCTGTCTGTGCCGGGGGTGGGGCGAGCCACAGGTGACAGGAGGGGCGAGCGGCGGTCGAGCGGGTCGAATGTCGCTGCACGTGGGCGCGGGAAATATTCCGAGGAACGGTCGAACTTGTTCGAGTCCTTGAGGCTGACGGGGTTGTGACTGTTGTGAAATCGGTTTGCGAGGAGGAGGAAATGCCCTTCGTCCGTGATCTGGGCCAGCACCGCTCCGGTGCGGTGCACGTACTGAGGGAATTGATAGTCGGGCTTCCCCCAGCTATAGCACACGTCTACGTTCGCCGGGAACGCACTCTTGGCCTCAAAGTCCAGCACGAAATCAAACTTCTTCAGGATGGCCTTCTGGTAAAAATGGTGATCCGGCACAGCTTGAGAAGTAAAAGACGTTGCGGTGAGATACGTCGATACAGGCGTCGGCGGTGGGTCGACCTTCAACTTGATAGGATACGGTCGCCTGAACACTTGTCTTTCCACGATGGAAGATGCTTCAGATATCGGCAGCTCGACCAGCTTCAGTCCATACTTCTCCGCGGTTCCAACCCAGGACATGATGGCGTCCTCCACAAGCTTGGGCGTGGCATTCATCCAGCTCAGTTCAATGTGAAAACAATTCTCCGGATTATGAATCCTATCATAGTGGAGATCAATCACTTCAGGCCTATCCGACCGTTTGCGCGGATCGACATCGTATTTCAAGGATTTTGCCAGAGAAATGGAAGGCTTGGGCCGACTGGGTTTCGAAGATCCTGGGATGTCAAGTTTGCTCCCTGTCTCATCGATACTTTTTTCTGCTCTGGCGCGGATGCTTGACGCTGAGTCTTTCATGGCCTCACCCATCGGCGTATTTGGGTTTGATTTGTCCACCTTGCGTGGCTGAAACCACCCGCCTCTCGACTCTGGGCGAACCACTCTGTATTCGTCCGCGATCTGGTAGAAGTAATTGCCATCCCTAAAATTGTGCCTCCGCTGAACGTGATGGAACAATCCATGCGTCATCAGGTCATTTCCAAACTCAACAGCTTCCTCTCGAGTATCGATATCACGGAAATTTTGCAGTAGCCATGTTGTGAATTCCATGCCAACGAAGCAGTTGTAGTGAAGGCGCCAATGCCATCTCCTGTCCATCATCCTTACTCCCTTTTCACCCTGTATCTTTTGTGCCAAGAAGGCGAGGGTGATGTTGTATCTCTGGAGCAACTCCGAATCAGGTAGCAGCTGGGCAGGAGCATTGTCCAGTCCAGGGTCTTCCAGCAATAGCCTGTCAAGCTCGGCAGCAACCACCACCGAGGGATCACTCGTTTGATAAATGATGTTGAGTGGGTTCTGATCTTTGCTTTTACGTGCGGCACTCTGAAATTGTCTTTCCTCTGGGGGTATATACCTGTGGCGTTGCCACATCTGAGTCAATTTATAAATTCCAAGTAGGTGGATTTCCTCTTCATTATCTTCGTGGAATGAAGAGATATGCCGTCTTGCAGCTAAGGGTACCTGAACCGGTATCAAAACAAATCTTGTTCGCCAAAACCGGAGCTGCCTGATGGAGTTGGTGATATGGTCTCTATGGCCAGCGAGAAACGCGTCCGCAGAGTTCCAGTTGTACTCTTCCGGTGGAGCCCCCAAGGATATGGTGTTCTTGCAGTACTGAGCACTCAAAATGGTTTTAACAGCAGGGCTGTAGCTTATTGAAGCATCATTCAGCTCGTCAGTTGGGAAACCATTCAACGGTCTGCGAGTAAACTTTGTAACTTCAATCTCCCCTTCAACGCACACAAGTCTGTGGATCACATTTCCTCTCGCCATAAAAACCGTTGTGCCATCCTTAGACAGTGCGTTGGTGTCAAAAATATTCGAATAGCCCGTCGATTGCTCCTCGACCTTCTTACCTACTACTATCTGAAACCCGTGCGACAACCTCAAAGAAATCATATCACGCAAGAGCATTTCTCTCGTCTTCGGCACCTCAGCGTCAGCCTCGTCGTTTTGATAAACTCGATAGGGAGTTTGGAGAAAGTTTGATGTTAATTCGGATTCTGTGGGTAGCTCTTCAGCCGTTATTGGCAACGATGCAGGCGACTTCAGGCTCTTCCACTTCACAGAAGTCGTTTTTGGAATTCTCGGATATACATGCTGCCAGCGTCCGTACCAACTTGAGCGTGAGGGCGCCAGCTTCGGTGGGTTCCAGGGGTTGATGGGGCTTACCCACGGAGAGAGTGCATCCGTCGCCGAGACAGTAGGAGGGGAGGTGGGATCACCACTGCTCAGTAGATCCAGCCTTCGCCCCGTTCTCTTTACAGGAAAAGCTCCCTGGCTGTCGTGATGCTGCAATAGATCATGACGGGGCTCCGTCCCTTGGGTGGAGAAGGACCCTTCTAGAGGCAGGGGCTCTACGCTACCATCCTCCCCAGTCCTTCGGATGGCTCTGATCAAAATCGGTTTGGATGGCGTCATTGCTTCGACGTTACTTGGTGCGTCAGCTTCAGACCGTTCGGGCTTAGGAGTAGCTGCGCCCGAATTAAGAGGAGAATTCTGCCTGGGAGTGACTGTATTTGATGCTTCTGATGCAGGGTCTTCCGGTGTCCTTCCACCCGAGGTTGGGAGAGCCTGGGCATGTTCAGTTTTGACTTCAGTGCTTGCGTGCGCCCTAGGAGGAGCAGAACCAAGTCCCCGCAGGGCAAAGCTGATAGACCGAGAGATTCGTGGAATAGGCAGCTTCGGTTTCGGCTTCATGATTGATTTCATATTTGTTTGGGTGGGCGGTTGAGTGATCCGTCGGGGTGTAACGAGTGACTCCTCCTCTATTCTTTCGTATCTTAATTGTAAGTGAGGTTGACCAAAAGGAGATAGGTGGCGATTATCAGGCTGCCCTAGATCCATACTTGATCTTAGTTTTGGCGTTTCGTGCTGGGAAGGCCTGCTGGTTTCGGTCTCGGCAGCTTGCTTTGCCTTGGAGCGCCTACGAGGTCGCTTTTGTTTGGGATGCAGATGGAAAATCGACTGATCGTAAGAGTCCATCCATTCCACCAAGTTGGTCCGTTCTTTTGCATCAGGCGGCAGCATACTCTTCTTTGAGTCCTTTATATTATACATAAAGGATTTTGGCCGAAAGCCGTCACCTGCTTGGGACCTGTATGATGAATCTGGTGATGGGCTATTCCCAATGGATGCAGCGAGGGAAGCCAAGGTACCGGGGCGTTTTTGAGTGCGGGATGAGGTCGAAGACATATGAGGGATGGATATGTTTGACTGCTCGCTCTCCATTACCCCCATCATTTGTATTTCGTACATCCGCACTTTTGGCACGAACAGCTGCGAATTTTTCGCAATGGTCGCTATCACAGGGGACATTGTAGTTTTTTTCTTAGCGGCTGCCCGGCTAGCACGGTCTAGTTTAGGATCCCAGTACGAGATATCGACCCAATGTGGAATACCATATCCCCATTCCTCTTCTTGGGGAGAACTGCCGATACCCTGCAGCGCCTGGTCAGATAATGCGGTGCCTGGTCTATCAAGAGGGGACATGTGAGCTGTCGAGAAGGTCGCTGACATTCGACGATGTTCATAAGGAGCAAGGCGCGACGAAATGGAGCTCCCCGGTCGACAAGAGGTATCACGAGGTAGTTTGTATTTGAAAAGAGGTACGGAATGGAGTGGCATAGGGCTGAGACAAATGAGATCTATGCCGATGGCCCGACTGGTAAGGACATCGGAGGTCAGGGATAGGATTTTGAAAGGGACCTCAAACACGCCCGTTCCAGGTGTTATAATGACGATTGAGGTTCCTGTTCTTACCAGGTCACGGCCGATATGCTCGAAAGCAAGGTAAGACGAAGCAACGTGAATTGCCTCCAGGATGTTACCCCGTAGAGCTGAGGTTGGCCGCCCAGCAATCTTAGGAGGATGTGATTCTGTGAATCTCGGGATATCTTCCGCTGCTATTGGAGTATCAGGAAAATAGGGTGGTGGGATTGAGACATCTCGTAGGAATGTGCGAAATTCCTTCTTGAGAGAGTCTAATATAGTAGTCCACTGTCCACTCGGCATATCGTTGACGACGACACGATAGAAATCCTGGGTTTTCGGCGCCGAACCATCTGGACCGCGGTTTAAAAAGCTGCTATTGAGGGTGGCGGGTCCCGACGTCGGAGTTGCAAAGTCATACTGTACTCTGGTAAAGAGCACGATCGTCACCAAATGATGAGCATCAATATTTGCCCATCGCTTAAAAAGCTCGGGCATCAGGCTGTTGATGACACGACTGAACAAAATATCACCAGTGCCCTCCGAGTCGAAGTCCCACATCTCCTTGGACATTTGGATGAAGAGAACGAACCGAGCTGATTCGCTTCGAAATATGGGGATAGTATTAGGCGAGAAGTAAGCGGATAGGGTCTTGTTGCCACTGATATAAACCGATTTCACTGTGGCCTTAATGCTTCCCATGAAGAGGATCTTCTGACCTTTATATATTGGACGGTCAACAAGTTCCGACATTGTCAATCTCCACATATCGGAGCGAAGCAGGAACTGGTCACGAAATATGAGTTCCACATGGGACGCTGAACACTGCGCTCGCTTCCTAACAGTGAGGTGGATTTGAGATCGATTCTTGAAGCCAAAGGCATTCGCGACGTGATTTGCAACTGATACTTGGAGATTGGGATGCTTGGCTCTAACCTCCGGGGGAAACGGCTTGACGATAAACAGGAACTTTCCAGGTGTTTTCCGGCTCCGAAGCTTGGCATCACCGCCGAATGTAGATCTCGAGGCACTACCTCCGGCCCCAATGGGCCACCGAGGCGATGTGAAGCTGCCTTCATCTTGAAGATACCTGCTGCCGGCTTCAGGCTTCAGCTGCGATCCTAGGTGATCTCCTTGCGCGACCGAGACTTCTACCAAATACCCCACGTTCAACCCAAAATCAGGTAGCGCCTGAAGGTTGCAGAGGACTTCTTCCCGGGAGAAGGTTTCATCATGGACCCATAGCGTGCATGACCGTTTGCTCGGGCTCTTGGGTGAATATTGAGGGGAATCAGGTCTAGCAGAATCAACTTTCGAATCCTGCAAACTAGCAATGGTTGCCCGCATGGAGCGTGCTTCAGCGCTAGCCGGTTGGAACTGCTTGCGCTGCGGGCCTTTGATGCCTCCAGACTGAAGCATTGCCGAGGTAGATGTTCAAAGATGCAACATATCCAACAGGTGTCACTGAAACATGTTCCTCATCAACCTCACATTGCTGCGAAAAATAGCTCTCCTGGAGAGTAAGATGGTGAGCAAGCTGGCCGTCAAGGTGGTTGAAGTGAGTTTATGATGCTCAGCATGCGACGAAAGGGGAGCTCAGGCAATATCACGTGATGTTACAAACAAGACAAATGAATTTGTGAACCTTGTTATATAAGCACAGTGCAGTTGTGGCTTGTGTTAAGAGTGTTCAAGCCACAGCCACAGCCCCCCGGCCAATTGTGGCTTGTGGCGGCTCCGATTAGTGGCTTGCCATGTCATGAGGAGTCGAGATCGAGAGCATTCCAGCAGATGATCCATCTTCTACAGAATTAATTGTTCGTAAATTGACTGGCAACTCATCTTCTTTTTGATTTGGAGAATAACTATGCCCAGTGCTGCAAATAGAACACTGGGCTAAGGTATTTCTTCCTTCATCAAACGCAAACGGTAAATGGCTGAGCGGCTGCCAAGTACATTTCTGGTGGCTGAAGCCCTGGCGCCAAGATGCCACACGAGCTGGTCAAGCCTTCACCAAGAGAAGCTTGATGCTTGAGTCTGCTTGTGAAACTTTGATGTCTCCAACTGTCCGACGTGTCTGTGCTTGACATGTATCTGCTGGGCACCGATTCGACCGCTTCTTTCGCTACTTCAACAGGCCAATCCTAATGCGTGAGGGCAATGTGCTGTCACACTATTCCCACCCTACACAAAAGGGGTGGGACCCATGACCGCAGAACAACCAATGCGGTGGGGTTCCGGTTAGCGTAAATCAACGACGAAGGGACAGATATACAGATACCCCTGTCCTTTGCTCAAACAAGGAGCAGCTTTTGATGAATCTACCTGGGGGAGGTGAACTATCAGTGGCCGCGACACAGCCCTGGCTTCAAACAAGCTAATTAAACCAGTCGTATTTTCCCGATGTCATCACAGCCCGAAGCCACACCAGCACCCTGGAGCTTTTGATTCAGAATTTCAAAACAGGCTCTCGCATCCATTGCCTGAACGACTATATTGTGTGCTTGTTTTCACTCTCTCGGATAATGATCATAACCAGTCCATTATCTGATCACTTTTTGTTTTACTCTTTCTTCATTTAGCCTACTGTTAACAATTAGAGATCAGAGATCCTCATTGTCTTGGTTTTCCCTCCAGGTTCAATTTCGGCAGAAGAAAAGCTGACAAGAAGATGCGTGAGTGTTCGCCCACAGTGACGAATTCTCGGTTATTGGCTAAAGTATGCCCCAGATATATACCGCCGACGAGCCAGGAATCTCGCCTGGTACGACGAAGATGGTGAACCGCCTACTCGAAATCCCTTCAAGAAATTCAGAACCCGGTCACATACACGTAGAACGACCACCGTGGCGGCGAGACCGGAATTCGATGCTATATCAATGGAAGAACATCGCAAGGGAGAGGCTATGGCCGGTGGCATCCAACGAGCTGAGGGCACAGATTCTATGCCCTTGCCTTCATCTGTTGGGACAGATGGAGCCTTTGGGTTGCCCCCTGTCGGAGAATCGGTTAATAGCCTCGTTCCCCTAAGGCGGCCGGAAATAGACGCCGCTTCCTTGAGCGATCAGTCTATCAGACGGAGAACCACTCCGAAGCACGCGGAGAATGCCAATCTCGACGACGCGATAATTGAGGACCCGGAGGCGCTTGGTGGTAAGGAAGACAAACAGAAGTACACATTTGTTGGTCAACTGAGAGCCACTTTGTTCAACTCTTGGATTAATGTCTTGTTACTGGCTGTGCCGGTGGGAAGTATGGCTTGCTCAACAATCAGCAAGATGTTTGGAAGCATGGGTTAACCCAGAATAGTCATCCTACATTATATCCACGTTGACCCAATCGCAGTATTTGTGGTCAATTTTGTTGCAATCATGTATGATTCGAATATCCGGGCCAAGGACGCTCCCATTGCTAACAGCAATTTAGACCACTTGCCGCACTGTTAGGTTATGGAACAGAGGAAATCGCCATGAGGTATAATTTTTTTTTTTTTTTTTTGGGCTGTCGCAAACATAAACTAATGCTAATTCTGTCAAAGGACTGGCGAGACCGTCGGCGGCCTTCTCAATGCCACCTTCGGGTAAGTAGAAGCAGAAATGCTCAGTCTATTACGGTTCTTTCTAATCGCCTGCAGAAACGCCGTGGAGTTAATTGTGTCAATCCTGGCGCTGTTCAAAAATGAGATCGTTATCGTGAAAACCTCTCTCATTGGGAGTATGTTATCCAATCTACTCTTGGTGATGGGTATGTCATTCTTTCTCGGAGGAATCAATCGCATTGAGCAGAATTTCAATATGACGGTCGCCCAAACTGCTGCCAGTTTGCTTGCTCTCGCGGTTGGGAGTCTGATCATTCCAACTGCATTTCATACATGGTCCGAAGGTATGAGCCTTGATGGTTGCTAATACGAGTTTGTTTGCTAATAAGCTATTTACAGCTGGTGAAACTGGAATCGCACCCTTGTCGAGAGGTAGGACCATCCGTTATCACAGAGAAGCTTTATTGAAGACCCAGCTAAAATGATCTAGGAACAAGCATCATCCTGCTATTTGTGTACGGCTGCTACCTTTTCTTTCAGCTAAAATCCCACACGGAGATGTACAACAAGCCCAGCGAAAAGGTTGAGAAACGGAGAGGGAAAGTTGAGAGTGGAGATGCCATCAAGGGAATCGCCCAGATAGGAGCTGGCATTTCAGCGAGTATGGGCGGGCACAATGCGCAGAGCGTACCGATTCAAGTTCCAGATGATGAAGACCAAGAAGAACCAGAACTCCATTTCTTCGTCGCCCTATTTACGCTCGCTGCGTCCACAGCGTTGGTAGGAGTCTGCGCTGAAGCGTTGGTACGTACGAATATTTTGTACTACAGAAGAAGACAAAGTATTTACTTTTTTTGTGAAACAGGTCTCTTCCATAGATGTAATAACGACTCGCGGGCATATCTCCGAAACATTTGTTGGACTGATTCTCCTACCTATCGTGGGCAACGCCGCAGAACATGCCACTGCTATTACCGTTGCCATGAAGGATAAAATGGACTTGTCTATTGGTGTTGCCGTCGGATCGAGTATGCAGATTGCGCTGTTGGTTCTTCCACTGATTGTTGTGATCGGATGGATTGCAGGTACGTTTTTCGCCTTATATATCTCATTTTCAAAAGCTAATTCTGCTCTGCAGGCAAGGATGATATGGTGACTTCTTCATATTACGGGCGACATAGTTTTAGCAAACTAACCAACGTGTTTAGTCATTGTATTTCGATGGATTCCAGATTGCCGTCCTGTTCGTCGCTGTCCTTCTGGTATGATGATCTACCTTTTCTCGGTTTCGCCATCAATAAGCTGATCAGATGTTTCAACAGGTAAACTACCTCATTCAAGATGGCAAGTCTCACTGGTTGGAAGGAATGCTACTAATGACATTATATCTTATTATTTCTGTGGCTGCATGGTAAGCTGTTCTCCTAGCGCCAACCTTTCGATCAAACCAAACTGAGTTCTTCATAGGTTTTACCCTGCAAAGTCCGAACGAACCGGATCCGGTGCTTCCTGATTTTCTTTATGTTCATTTGTCGAATCTCCTTGATCTAGTTATGACAGTTTCAGCATTTTTTTAACTCTGTAGATGTATAAATATCTACCTTTCATGTGAAGATACCCGCCTTTATAACAGTGTCTGTGTATATCATGCATTTTCATTCTTGAACTGGCAGCATCTCAAGTGTCGCATCCGTATGGATCAAATCAATGGCTCCAAAAGAGGGCGCTGACTATGTCATTTCCGCAACCTCAAACACACGTTTCCGGCAAAAGATTATGGAGAGGATCGAGATGCGTATGAGATAATTTCAGTGTATCAAAATTCGAAAAACATTAGGGCACATAACAGGTAGCTAGCACCTTCATTCAGCAAAGAGCAATCGCTTCACATGCCAGTAACTTCAGTCGGGAATTGTGACTGCTCGAGCCAGTCAGGCTAAGGGCAGTAGAATATTTAGGTATGAACACCAGATGAGAGCAATGCGGTTCAGGAGGACAGCTTGGGGTTCCCATCCTCGCTGTTGACCAGGACTCCTCCGACTACACCTATTTCTGTTGGCTGAATGTCTCTGCACTGAAGCGGATCTCTCTTTCCGTCCTTCTATCCCTCCTGATAGCATGATCAAGATCATGTGCACGTCAAAATTCCTTGTAGATCTGATTGCACCGTTACTGCCAGCAATTGGCCCTAGTCTTCTCCGGGATCTCAATGCTTTTTTCAACATACTCTGCCACTATGCCAAGCTGCTGCCATTCTGTTCCTCAGACCAGAAGTCACCCTTCAAGTCTTCCAATCTCTGAGTTTTGATTCCTTCTCCGTTATAATCAGGAAGACTAGCGATACTTGGATATTCAAATGAAAAAATTGATATTGGCAAATGAGTGAGCTCTTTGTGGAAGATATAGGTATGTAAAAAACATAAGATGAAGAGGGTCAGATATTTGTGTGAAATCTGGGGAGCCTGACTAGTTACATTGCTTAGTTAACTAGCAGAGCAAAAGAAAGGGGGCTAAGTTGGAGAAAATGCCGATCGTAACAAGAAGTTCTCTAAGTCCTGTCAACTGATGGAACCTTCATGATTACTGTTCTTGTTCTTTTCCGGCTGGCTATCTTGCTGCTAGTTTATCTTCTAACCTTGCTTGTTGAACCAGCTTCAATCTTCAAGAATTTGTTGGATTTTTGTATTTACATAGAGATTTCTGCCTAGAAGATGATGTTGAGATGCTAGTCTACATGAAGTTAGTCTTCAGCTCAGATCTTCTTTGATCCAATGCAGAGGTTTTTGCTCTCAGCTTGGTTTGGGACTTCTTACAATCAAGCAACTGAGAGAGAGCACTTGAATGGTATAAGTTCTTGTTCAAGCTTCCGCGCATACTTAGTTAAGTAACTAGTTAACTAATAGGCTAGCTAGTCTTTTGAAACGCCAGTCTGTGAAGCATCTTTCAACACGGTTACTCCACAAAGACCTCACTTGTTTGAAGCACATGTTATTGTTGAGAAACTACTCTGCACCAAAGATTGAAATTCACTATAGACTGAAGATCTGAACTCAACTACTAACAGGCCATACAACCAGGAATGATGGGACTGGCCACTGCCCTCCTTCATAGCATCAGATCTGGGGTAAAACATTTCATCTTATCAGTGAGCGAAGGGCTTTTTCTAAGGTCATATCTCAGATAAGAGCCTTTCCAATACTCGCGGACCATGCGCCATGAATGGAAACCGAGCTCGACAGTGGGTTGGTCATTCGAGATTCCATCTATCCCTAGCTGTCTCTGCGGAAAAGTCAACGTTGAAAGGGCGACAAAAAATTTCGTGTTAACCTATGATGGGGATTAGCACCAATTACATTGAACCCCAGCAAAATAAATCGGACGCCCTTATACCCACATTTGCTTCGTGTCGGGGGCATCCATGACCACGACCGGACTGATTATCGCAGCCGCTACGGTTTATACACGTCAGTTATATGAGTCAAAAGATCCAAACAGAAACAGGACGGGACTCACTTGACATTTAGCAGCTACCCTCCCAGTGGTGGTTGCGGCCGCAGTCACACTTGCCACCACAGTCATTGTCACAGCCGACGCCAAAACCAGGGCCGGTCCAGCAGTTGATACCCTGACTCTTCATGGCATTGATGAATTTGACGCGTGCATTGGCACAGGAGCAGGTGTATCCGACCCATCTCTCATTACAGTCCGAGTTATGCCAGCAGGTGGTCTCGGCCAGAACTTGCAAAGGAACGACGGTCGCCAGGAGAGAAACGATTGCAAGGAGCTTCATGATGGCTGGTTTTCAGATTTAGAAGGAAAAAAAAAAATATGGATAAGGGGCTCTTTGAAAGTGACCTTGTGAGAATGTCTTGATGGTATCGATAGCGATGTTGAGTTTGAACAGAGAGATATCATGAAGGATTCTTCGCTGTATTTATACCCTGCTTTGCGGTTTAGAGAAGTGGTCCGGAATTCCAAATTTGGATTTGGAATTCTCTGTCTTCCTCTCCGCGCTGAAGCTCAACAAATTCATTGGTGTCAGACACGAGTATACGAAGTAGAAACCTGGTCATCATTACTCCATATTGAATAGCGACCTTGCCAATCTGATCAGAGTCCTGTTTAGCGCTTTGCAAGCTCAGCTGAAATTGACCGTATCCTGGAGGGGATATGCATCCCGATTCTGTTCAATCTCAGCTGATGATTGGGTATAAAAACAATTCTTACGCATTGGCCACAGCCCTTGTCGCTGCGCATTGGCACCAGTATCGGCCTCTCTTTGTCCATATTCTCTCCGTTTTTCCATCCAGGATGTCCTTGTTCTCCTGTACCTTTCTCGCATCCGGTCATGAGTCAGGCTTTGTGGTCCAAACTCCTCAATCCACCAGCCTGATGTGACTTCTCCTTCACTGCCACAGTTTCTTTCATCGTCGGGGCGGATCCAGAAGCCTAGACCATTCGTCTGTGCTTCGATATTTGGTAGATGCCTGCTGCAGAGCTGCCATGTCTTCAGCCAATGTGGTGGCTCGGGAATTTCTTGAATGTTACGCAATTTTAAGTACAAGATCTGCGGTTCTCTTTTCTTGGGAGGCCAATCACAGTACTCAAATTCTTTGCATGTTTACTGATCAAATTCTCGGCGTACCCCGGTTGAGCCGCACATTTTCTGGAATATTGTTTCGGGTTGATGCTGTCTGCCTTGAATTGCTTTCGATTTCGCGATCTGTACGAGCCTGCGAGGCCCAAAGGCAGGGGTGAACGCCCGTCATGTCCAATGATCCTTTCTCCAGGACGCGTTATATCGTGCTTTGCCCAGAGCATTGACTGGGGACTATGTGGGCGGGACTGTCAGTTTGCGCAGTCCGAAGCAGTGAACATCCTGGAGCGAGGCCACAACAACCTAAGTGGATCGCATGAATCTTACGGTTGCATCGAGCGAGGAGGACTTCGATCTCAATCACACCACCGATGCAAAGTAGAGTTGAGAGGGCCGCTGGCTGCAAGATAGAAGCTCTTATGTCCCAACCAGTATAATCGCGATGGGTGCTATACCCGCTTGTGGGGTGTATATCGACCTGAAAGTAGAGATGTGCGTTTGGAGCGCCGATTTTGATATGGGCTCATGTGGCCTGGTGCCTCTCCAAAGGCAGGGAGGGCATCTGGGGAGGCTCATGAGACTGATAGGACCAGGATGCTGTCCAGCAACTTGAGAAGCCACCTGCGTAACTAACTGTGTAATGTAACTCACAGGCTAACTTGCCACATGATACATTGTGCGCTGGGAAGTGGAGAGCGGGTGAACTAGCTAGCTGTCGATCAGCGAAGGTTCCATGCTGAAGGTACTCCTTCCAAGCTCCAAGTCAACAAGAACTGCACATGAGAGCCATGATATATAACCCTTCTCTAGCTCTCAAGCAAACAGGTCTTTTTATGGAGAATCGACCTGCGTTCCCTGTTTTTTGTTTTGTTGTCTCGACATAGCATGTTTGACGGGAGAAAACACCACCACGGGCGATGTTTGTTTCAAACTCGATGCGCCCCCAAATGTAACTCTCACCTAGTCATGTCCGACGGAGGGGGTGAGCACTAATTAAGCTGCATCGGCTTAACGCAGCACTCGGTATCACAGCCACCACTCCCGTGCAGAAAAGTGGCTCATGCCGCGGACCTCAGCAAGCTCGCGTGTGTGATTTTTCAAAGGGCCAAGGGGGTTTGCGTGTGCGCATGTCTTTTTGATTTATGTATTTGATTTTCATTTCTTTTTTGCCCCGAGGTGGAGACGCTAGGCTCTGAAGCTTTCATATGAAAACGTGAGGCCGGAGTTGAGAGTTCGACGACCCGTGAATGTCGATGTTTGTTTGTTGATATCTCCGTTTGCGAGCTGACGATGACGATGCCTAGGAATCTGAGAAAACGGGAGAAGTTAGAACGAAGGCATCGGAGATAGGACGCATCCATTTCTAGGATAAAAATTAAAACCTTCCATCAATTGGTTGATTAAAACACTCGCAGAAAAAAAAAGACACGAACTGAAAGAAGTATTATAAGCATACACGAATCCTCGGATAATTAAAGCCGCAGGCATAGAAGAGAAAAAGGAAGTGGGAAAAAGGGCTCTCAAGAAAACTCGAAAACAATTCGATCTGGAATACATCAAACAAGCAAATACTAATAATAATAATGATGATGATGATGATGATAAGCGTAATGCCCGTTTCCCATGTCCCGTTACCGTTCCTTTCCATTCCCTCCCAGCCAATTCCCATCCCATTAACCCCGTCCATCCTCAAAACAAAACAGAGCGGGAAGCAACACAAGGGACCAAACAGAAAATCTTATATCCCAGCTCCCAGATGCGTATGTGTATGTAGCATAGAACAATGTAACATGATGCGACCTTTTTCGTCGTCGGGGTAAAACGTACGCCCACACATCCCTTAGCCCCCATCCCACCTTGATGTAGAACCCATAGCATAATGAAACAGATTCCCGCAGAACACCAGATACCAAAAAAGAAAAGAAAAGTACAAATACATAAAGGTAACCCAGCCACGACCTCAATAGCACACATGCAGGAATTAAAAACAGATGAGCAAGAGCTCGGCAGATACGCACAGGAAGAACGAGGAGGGTGTGTGTGAGAGCCTTTTAATGCCCGTACCCATCCCAGATCGTCGCCAACCATCCGCCCTGCACTCCAACGTGCGGCGTAGCACTGCTTGTTGCCCACTTCTCTAAGCCTTCACCTTCCACAAATGCAATCACGTCGTCTCCGCCTAGGCTGCTCGTCCACACGGTGCTCGTTCCGGGGTCGGGAGGTACTGGAGACATTATGCGCGACGCTGCACCGTCAAGGAGGCGTGGTGGAGTAAGACGTGGGTGATGCTGGTGGAGCTGCAAGGGAAGATGAGGAGGAGGCGGCGGTGGTTGTGTGGTGGCGAGGGGAGGCATGGGGAAGTTTTGCTGTGCGGCCGCATTCAGAGCAGGAAGGGATTGCGAGTATGGAGGAGGCGGAGGTTGACGGGCGGTGGGCCAGGGCTGGAGTGGTTGGAGACGGTTATTTGCAGACGGAAGATAAGATGGTGAAGAGGAGTATACTGTCGAAGAGGAGAGCGATTGTGGAGTGCTGGAGGGTGGCGGTGCTAGGTTATGCTGATGGATAGATGGGAGACTGTATGAAGGTGGTGCAGGGGGTCCTGGGAGATTTGCCCATCGATCGCTTTCGATCGGGCGAAGGATGGTGGAATCGAGTCTTTCTGTCTCTCGGTTTGACTCGTGAGCGGCACTGTTGACAGGAACCCAGGTCTCTCGTCGCGTGGTGCTGTCGCCGTTGGCCTCTGCTGCATCACCAGATTCGCTCCTGACATGATTGCTTCCAGCATCACTGCCATTAGTATGGTCGGTCCCATTGACATGAGGCGCGACCGGCTCGTCGCTGAGGCCATTCGAGTCGGGAGTCTGATCCTCTGCAACGCCCATATCTGTGAAGATCTTCTCCAAGAGCTTCAATTCATCAGGATTACCACCAAAGGGCAGCTCTCCACTCGGTGTCAAACTTTCCCGGCTCCGCACCGTACGCTTGTAGTCTCGCCTGGCTTTGACAAAGAACGTATGCAGCCTGTTGATAGTGCGGAACCAGCCAACGGCCATTGGAAGTCGCGACCTCATACTCCCAAGGATCTCAACGGCCCTGCGGATCTCCGCTTGTCCCTGGCCGCCCAGACCAGGCATGACATCGGTCGAGCTAGGTTTCGAGCAGATGTAACCTTCCTGGTCCATATGGTTAAAGTGAGCCGCGTAAACGCCCATGGAAGCAGCATTGTAGACGGCAAATCCAACCAGGGGAGTCTCCATCAAAACGCCGCGCTCATAACAGGTCTTGACAAGCTCGATCATATGTCGAGAGGCTCGAAAGACCTCCCGAGTGATGTCTCTCCGGAAGCCCTCGGCGGGGAACGAAGGCTCGTCCATCGGTCCCTGCGGATCCATGCCGCGCAGAGGCAAAAACGGTACATAGGACCGATGTAGCACAATGACCGACAGAAAGTAAATGATATGCATAAGCGAATACGGCGCCAGCGTGTTCTTGTACATGATGTGGGTATCGGTGTTTCGTGCGCTGTACTGCAGGTTTCGCGGCAGGCCCTCTTGGAACTCGATCAGGAGTTCTTTCAGCCGATTAAACTGCGAATCGGGATGCCACGGAGGGTACTGGTCAATTCTGTGGAAAATAACGCCTTTTAGCTGGTTACACAGAAACGGAAAAGAATATTAAAATAAAAATAAAAATAAAAATAAAAATAAAAAGTGAAAAATAAAAAAAAATTAAAAAAAATTAAAAAAAAAAAAAAGGAGGGGGAAGAAGGGGGCAACAGTGTGCTAACTGACCTTCGTCCACCGGCACACGACCATTTCGCAATACTTCCCCAAACACGAATGATGCGTATTAGTCTGCTCAGAACACATTCTTCAGCGCCGACTTCCCAGCGATCAATTCCATTCTCAACTCCGTCGCTGCGATGACTGGCGTTCGACCACTGCTTCGGGTCGCTCAGGATCGATCCGTTAGCTCGGAGCTTCAGATCGTCGGATAATCCCACGTTCTGACGCAGGCCCGGCATCACTCGGGGCTCGAAGCTCTGCGATCGGCGATTACCAGCATTCTCACCCAGGCGCGACGTTCGCACGCGCTCACCGAACGCAAACGCATTGTCGCTCGGGAGCTGGATGCCGACATCTCGCACCTTGACCATCCTCGGGCGAAACTTGCCACCGCTGAGACACCGGTCCATGACAAAGCAGCTCCAGAACGTGCGTCGCCTGGTCTCCTGCTCGATGATGTCGTCTGAATTCTGATCCTTCTGGTCGAGGTTCGAGTGGAGGGAGCTGCGACGCGAGAAGCGGTCGTTTTCGGTTTCGAAGGAGAGTCCCATTGCCTGGGCTAGTCGGATCGCCATCCCGACGTAGATCCATGCGTTTGTGCCGCGGCACATGCCCCATTCGTGCAGACCTAGCATCAGGAAGGCCTGGACGCGATGGATGTCTGCGGATGCGAGGTCGCCTCCGTCGCCTGCGACCAAGCGGGCGCGTAGGGCGTTGGCGTAGGATTCGGAAGCTACGAGAGGGTTTGATGGGTGGGCGGTAGATGAGGGTGAATGGTGTTGAATCAACTGCGGATGAAAACGGGCAGTCAGAGTCAACACTCCCAGAAGGACCAAAGGCGACAGCTCCGCTCGAGGTGCTGGACTCTGCGACTGTCGGCTGGCCGTATCAGTTTGCGCGGGATTGGTGGAAAACTGCCGAATCTGAGAGAGGAACGTAGTGGGGTGTAAGAACGGCAGGGTCGCAGAGAAATGAAGCTGGAACAGATCGAACAGGCTCTCCCAGACTTTGACAGTGAGAAGGGTAGGGTCGAGGACGGCCTGGTGGCTGTTCGTCCCCCTGTGAGCGTCTCTTGCACCGGAGGCTGCCGAATGTGCCGTCTTTCTCGGGCGCTGCCGCTTTGGGCTCTCCCAGTCGCCGTTCCGCTCCTCTCCATCAGCCATTGCGGCAAGGTCTCGCTTGGCAGCAGCGGCGCTGGCGGTGCCGATTGCAGGTGTGGGATAGACGCACTCTCTGCCCGAGGACTCGCAGGCGCGGCAGGTGGTGTCGATACCCGCATTGACGCATTTGATCTTGCTCCGCCTGCAGCGGGAGCAAGCAATGCTCGAGCGCATCTTCAATGCGGGCTGATCCTTTTTCTTCTCCACGGTGATGGATTTAACAGACCTTTTCCGGGTCAGGATGGGGTTCTAACAATCAAAAAGGAGAAGAAAAGAAAAGGAGGAGAGAAAGGGAAAAGAAGGTCGAATTAAGAGGCCAGGAATAGGATCTATATCAGCGCGTCTTGCTCCTGATCCTCCTCGTCTTCTGCTTCTTCTTCGACTTTCCGCCTCTGCTTCGGATTAAGTATGAAATTCCTCCAGGTTACGCCACGGCAGGCATTTCTTTTTCGCTTTTATTGCGAAGGAATAGGGCTTTTTTTTCCTTTCTTTCGGGTCCGGGTGGTACTCTCCGTCGAGATCGCCCTCTCTCTGGTAATAGCTGGTCGTTGAACGGTTTTCGTTCGGTCGACTCCGAGACGCCGTTTGCTTGTCGTTCCCCTTTTTTTTTTTTTTTTTTTTTTTTTTTCGTTTCCTTTTTGTCTTCTCTTGTTCGAGCTCACTTCACGACTCTGCCTGTGTAACAAAGAGAGGAAAAGGGAAAAGAAGGGAAAAAAAAAAAAAAAAAACAAAACAAAAACAAAACAGGCGCGGGGAATAAGATGAGATCTTTCTTCTTTCTCGGGACCGTAGCGTTGTAACGGGAGGTGGCAGGGCGAAAGATGTATTATAAAGGGGAGAGTAGGTATTCGGCAAGGAAAAAGCGGGAGACTCGGGGCGGAGAGAGACAAACCAAAAAAAAGAAAAGACAAGAAAAGCAAAGACAAAAAAAAAAAAAAAGGATGGTTAATTATGGCAAGATCAGCAGGATGCGCGCGGACGGACAGTAGAAAAAGTCGCGCAGGCCGTGAGGAATTGCCGAAGCAGTGCTGTTTAGAGCTTCAACAAGGGATCCGGAGATGCTGCAACAAAGGGAGGCCCATTCCACGCCGGGTGTTATTCCTTTTTTCCTTTTTTTTTTTTCTTTTTTCTTTTCTTTCTTTGCTGTTTGCTTTTGTATGTTTGCTTTTGTTCTTTTCTTGTCTTTCTCACTCTTGCTCCGCGTATGCAGGATCTCACCAGAACAGGTGAAGTATGTATGGAAGTTGTGAGAAAGAGAGGAGATGGGAGGAGGGTTGGGGGAAAAGAATAAGGGCAGCAGAAGGGTGAGAAGATGAAGAAGATGAGCACAACAAAGGCGGGAGAGGCCAGCGAGGGACAGAAAGGCCGGGAAGATGCGAGAGAGAAGTGTGCGCACACAGGGGGAGGTTCCCGTCTGCGCGTGAGTCTCGACTGGATAGATATGGGCTGTTCCCCTAACCAACTAATGCTCCGGAGTCGCTGGGCCTTGCTGACCAGCCGTGCACATGGCGTGTTCGGGGGCCTCGGGATCAACTGGCGGGCGAAAACTAAAGCAAGCCGGTTGGGATCGAGCTTGGTTGCGGGCGGGCGCTATTATCGTCGAGATCGAGGATGTTCGCCGGTTTTATGTTTTTCTTTTTTTTTTTTTTATCTCTTCTTTTATTCGTGTGATTGATTCTCTCTTTCTTTTATTTTATTTTATTTATTTTATTTTCCTTATGTATTCTTTCTTTTCTCTCCAGGACGATGACCCAATGAAGACCCCCCTTGACGACAAGGAGCTGACCGGGTTCGGAGGATTTGCAGGGTCGTATTTGGAACTATCGAATTTATTATTATTTCTCTCTCTGTCTCTCTCTCTCTTGTCTCTTGCTTCGTCTGGCATGTATGGATGTATGTATGTACAACGGACGTATGGGGGGAAGGGAGGGGGGGAAGAGAGAGACCGGAGAATGCCTGCACACGGTTTGAAATAAAAAAGGATCAGAGGGAACCGGCCGGCCAGCCAGCGAGAGAGGGAGAGTGAGTGGATAGACACAAGCTCGCGAACCCCAGCCCAACTCCGGACGGGTAATTATGGCCTGGAGTTCGGTACCCGCGTCAGGCCAGGGTGGGGAGAAAGCAGCCCGCAGCAAGACTCGTTGGGGCGTTTTTTTTTCCTTTCCCACCCAGGCCGAGAAGCAGGACGAGAACGGCGCACGGGAAAAGAGGGTTTCGGCGGAAGCGGCTTGTGCAAACTGGCTCGATTGGCTGGACCTCTCTCTCTCTCCCTCTCTCTCTCTCTTACGATTATTTTTTAAGATTTTTCTATTTTCTTGGGTTCACTATCTCAACTAAAAAACTACGGAGAACCGAGGGACAAAGGAGCGGTTCTGTCGGCCTTGGGGTACCGACGGGTCTTCCCATCATGATTTGTTTCGCCTGTGCTTGTACGGATGGGCCGTCTACCCGTCTTATTGGTGATTGATGACCGCGAGACATACACACATACACACACACACACACACACACACACACACACACACAGACACAGAGAGAGAGAGAGGGGGAGAAGAAAGAGACAGACAAGAGAGGGAGAGCAGAGCTTGCATCTGGTCGGGGACAGGTCGGGGACATGGAGCGGCCGGCTGTGGGGCGAAAAAAAAAAAAAAAAAGAAAACCGAACCCGAAGAGAGACCAAATGGCGCTGTCTGCTCTCCGGCCAATTCGCATGCCGGGGCGGAGAACCAAACCCTCTGTTGAGGATAATCAATGGGCCCTGTCCTGTGGTCCCTCGCTCAGGGGATAATGGGCCGCGCATGTACGGAGTATGGAGTATGGAGTATGTATGGATGTACGTATACGTAGGAGTCAGCAGTTAGTTTTTTTTTGCCTTTTCTTTCTTTTTTTTTTCTTTTTGGTCTGGCATTGATTAAAACCAGCTACTGTACGGAGGATTTGCCGAGAGAAGCAATTCAGCCCGCTAATGAGCAGATCAAACACGACCACAGGGTTCTCTTCACACAGACGGAGTGAAAAAGCAAATAAAAAGAAAATAATCTAAAGAAAAAAAAAAGAAAAAAAAAAGAAAAAAAAGAAAAAAAGTCTATGGATGCTCGGAGGAATCGGTGAAGAGAGCACTCGATCCCGTGTCTCTTGATCTCGATCGGGCTTCCGTGCGGCGCTGCCACCGTTGCTTGAGCTGCGATGGATGCTCCCAAGGTTATTCAGGAAAAGCAAATACAATTTAAATAAAAATAAAAATAAAAAGAAATAACATGTGTAGTTACTAATGTAAAATGAAGAACAGGACCAGCATCACAAAAAAGAAAAAGAAAAGAAAAGAAAAGAAAAGAAAAAAGAGCAAGCCAATGATCGAGTCGAGTGTGCAGGAAGATCAAATCGGAACGCATTGAAATAAATGCAATCCAGCGATGACGAATTTGTCCTGAAAATCACTTCCTTCGCCATTCTCCCCAGCCGTTCCGGGAGGGCGAGCCTACATAGCACAGAAAGGCAAAAGGAAAAAAAGGGTGCGCTAACTAACAGGTCCAAAGAAAAAGAAAAAAAGAAAAAAGCCAAAACCCAGCGCACTGCCGAGATAGCGCTTCTGATTTACCGTGAACCAAGCAGCGTCGAACCCGAGCAGACCGACGCGGGGAAAAAGAAACGAGAGGCGATCTTCCAATAGTCCAACCGTCGATCTGCCTGGCTGCAAAGTCGCACAGTTGCCGATGGCGAAGACATCCTCGCATCCCATGCAGGCCAGGCTTCATGTCGCTGCTACAATGTATCTCCTTTCACTTCTCTTGTCGTCGCACTGAAGAAATTAATTCTCCGGAGCCTTCTTCTTCTTGTAATTTAATTTTATAATTTTAGAATTAGTATTTTGATAAATCGGCATGAATCTGGTGATGGGTGATCGTACGACTCGTCGAGGAGTCGCCGCGCCGTCTCCTGAATCATGGCATCGCGCTGAGCGTCGTCTTCCGTGGCGAGTCCGTCGTCCATTCGCTCTCCTCCTCCTCCTCTTCGCCGCGAAATATTCCCGTAGCGCTCCGTCGCCAAGCCGGAACCCCTTGTCAGCACCTTTTGTCGAGTGTCCTTTTTTTTTAAAAAAAAATATAAAAAAAAAAAAAAGGCCCAACTACGGAGTACTTGTTACCCGGCCTGACCGCGCTTCGGACATTAAACCACTCCAAGCCAGCCAGCCTGCCTGGTCCGTCCAACGATATAACTGGCCTTCTTTCTTTTTAAGCTCTCGGTAAAATACTATGCCAGGCGACGAGAGTATGTAGCACAATCCCAGTCCTTATCATGTTGTTATGTACTCCGTTAACTACTCCGTACATACATACTCTACCCTCTCTCGGGACCGCAATCATCTTGTCGTGGCGCTCTCTCTCTCTCCCCCGCCCTCCCGATCGGCTGGCCAGTTTCGCAACCGGGTTGGACGATCTTGGGAGCTGGCTGATTTGCAGCACATCACCTCCGCCCTCTAACCAAACAAAGCCCACCCCCCGCCCGCCGCCGTAATACTATCAGGTTTGCTTTCAGTTGTCTTCAGGGATTCTGCCCAGAAGGATTACGAACACCCAGAACGCTCCCCAGCTAAACCATTACGTAGTAGAAAACGGGAGAATGATAGTCATTCCAGTCCGGCCTGCTCTTTGTGAGGGTGGAAATTAAACAGTAAAATAAATAAAATAGAATAAAAAAAAAAGATTGACGACGATGACGACAACGACCAATATTCCCATTATTTAAATGCTGGCATTGTTATATGAATGGTGTTTCACTGTTAGTACATAGACCCAGCTCCGGTTCTCAGGACAAGACGGATCTGATCACCACCGTGCTTTGCCGCTTCGAACGTCTCTGCTTTCTCGGGTCGGGTTTGAACGCGAGTAGCCGAAGGAGCAGATTCGTAATTCAATTGTTGTTAAATATATCGAGCTGCAAAGCACCTGGATCGTCAAAGAAACGGAACAAGCTCATGCCGGCCATTCTTCCCACTCCGGTATAATGTCGTCTCAGCTCCGACATTTGCTCCATGCAGGTCCTATTCTCACTCACTTTCTCTCCTTTTTATCCCCGGCTTTAAAGAACGCCGTCGGTGGGGACCCTTTTCCTTATCGTCCCCTTCGTTATGGTGCAGGGTTCCCCCCCGTCGGTCCACCCTCGCTAACCACGGAGCACCGATAAACGTAACTACTAAAACGTACGTGTTGTGTCTTGAGTTCGTGAGCTGTAAAGAGACTCAAGGTTCACAACCGATCGGAACTGCTTGTGGGAAGCATTTCCGATCGGAGGCCCCCGGCTAGCGGTTGAATGGGACCGCCGCAAAAAAACCTGGTACCAACTAACCGAAAAAAACCCAAAATAAACCCAAGAGGGGCCGGAAGGGGGGGAAGAAAAAAAAGAGAGAGAGAGAGAGCTTGCACGTTTTCGTTTCCTGCGATTTTCCTCTGATTTGCTTATCCGACCGTCGGCGTCTAAGGAGTGCACCGAGGAGGATTTCCTGGATCTTTTTGAGTTAATTTCCCATTTTTTTTTTCTCGTTTTATGATTATTTTTATGCTTTAACGAGCCTGTGCTGGGCCGGGCCGATATGGTTCAACGGCTTTTCTTTCTATCGCACGCCAAAGCTTCCCGCTGCAGAGAGAATGAATCTAAGGACAGATTGGAAAATAAGAAGTGCAGGGGGGGATGTGTGTGTGTTTTGGAGCTCTATCTTCCTGTCTCTCTCTCTCTCTTTTCCAAGCTTCGCTTCGACTCTGCTGCCAAGGTTACTTGGGGCCGAGTGCATGAGGTTTCTCACTGCTCCTTGGGGTCCAGGATTGAAAAGAAGGCGGCCTGCCAGTCGATAGAACGAATAAGAATTGAATGCGAGAAGCCAAAAAAAAAAAAAAACAGAAGAACAATTCAAGAGCTCAGAAGACAAATGCTTTCTGGCCTTCTCCCCCTTGTCATGTTGGCTCAGTGTGTGCTAAGAACAGGGTTTTCTGAGGACTTGTTGCTTAAAAATTGCTACCTTGCTTCTTGACATACGAACCAAGAAGGCCTTTTCTTTTCTTTTTTTTTTTTTTTGTTTTTTTTTTTGCTTTTTCGCCTAAATCGGGGACTTCGGATCTCTTCGCAACGCCCCGTTTGTCTGGTTGGTCTGGGAGACCTTGATAAATTGGTTTTATTGCCTGTCTCGAGGCCGTCTCTCCCCCCTCCGTTCACGAGAGATATGGGCTTGTCTTGTCGTTTATCGCGTTTTGATCTCAACTGGCATACGGGGCTCAATGGCCTGTTCCCGTCTATTCGTCAGGATTGCTAGCAATACTTTCGTTTGGCCAGCGACCCATGGTTTGATGGCAACCAGACTGCTCTTTTTTTTCTTTCATTTTATGCTTTTTTTTTTTTTTTATTTTATTTATTTATTTATTTTTCTTTCCTGCGTATTCATGCATGGCCATGGCTGGGCAAACTTTTGCTTTCTTGGTATTCTTTTCCTGCTAAACTCCCCCCCTCCCATCACCTGCGACTCCTACATGGGTCATGACCTTCTGATCCTTGCGAACCACGCGATAGTTGGATGCGAGAGACCTGGGAAAGTTAACTGCTGTTACTGATTCTCGGGTCCGCTTCGCTCTTCGCCTTCGCGGTCCGCTTCTTCCAAGCATCTGTGTATCCTATACATTGGTGAACACGCGTTGTCTAGCGAAGACGAAAGAAAGAAAGAAAGAAAGAAAGAGAGCGAACCGGCGCCCAGACCGCAGAACTCCCATGTATAAATTATAAATAGCATTTTATTTACTTATCCAACCAGTCTTGACCGCGGGGATGATGCACCGGGTTTCGGGGCCGCCAAAACCAGCTCAAGCACATACTAAAATATATTTTTGCAATACGATGCGACGTTCGATTCTCGGCTTGATAACCAGCTTCGCTGTCGTCTTTTTCAAGTCTAAACAGCCGGCCCGATTTCGCCAGAAGCGAGCCGAGATGAAGAGGTTAACGAACTAACTGACTACGGCGTAGTTCCATGCCCTACATTTCTCTTCCCTGTTCATAGCAAGGTATAAAATCCCACACATGGCCGCCGTCCTCCCTCTTTTTTGTTATGGCGATACGACGAGAGAGATTGATTGCGTCGGGACGCGAGAGAAAGAGAAACACGATTTAAAAAAAAAAAAAACAAAAAAAGGAAAATTTCATTCTCGACGGGCGCTACGCGGGAAAAGGACATGTAACCTCGCAGCTGAACCGGTGTGTCGAATCCAAGGGAACCATCACCATCAGTAATGCTATCACCCAAACATAACACGCCATAACCAACAACAAACTACTGCGCGGGATCTTGGTCCTCTTCCCTACTTTTTCCAAGCTTGACCATACTTAGCTAAGGATACCGACGTATGGAATATCCCATGTATATTCCTATGTGTGTTAGTATCCGGTACCTTTATTACTTTAACCACCTTCTTTATCATGACAAATCACCCGTTCCAACTCGATGGGCAAAGCCAGACAAGCCTTAACCCCAGAATGTTTGTCCCTAGTTAGGCGTACACCGCAAGATCAACGAAACGCTTGTTGCATTTCCCTTGCTTCTTAGCTCCAAATGATCGGGGATGTTCAGTGTCTTATTGGACTAAGCACTACGTATATTAATATTGTTTTTCAGATCCAACAGCGAGAGGTTGACTTAAGAGTTGGTCGGGGTTTCTTTTACGACTTGGATTGTCCCTCGACCCTCCCTTCCGGTTGTTGGGTTTCCGCCCCCCCGGGGGGGAGTGGAATTGAAGATGACGGATTTTCTTGCGCTATCATGAACGGATGCTACATAGGCACAAAAAAACCGGTAGTCGGCCAGGACGACATGATGGGACACGAGAACTCGGAGACAAATTCGGTTTTTTTTTTTTTTTTTGGAACAAGCATATCTACACACCCGTCTGCGTAAGAATGTAACGACACACTCTCGCATCGTTTTGCTTTTTCTGTTGGCCGTTGGCGTGGCGCCGTGCGGCGAAGTTGATCATTGATCCGTCACGATCGATCTCGTCTCCCAAACTAGTCAGCCAATTAGCTCCATATGTATGTAACCACGTCACCACTCTATAGCCCAGAGAAGTTGGGAATACACGAGGAAAGTCACTAAGGGCTAGGTATGAGGGTCTCCTCGACTCCATCTCGCTTGGAAATCAACTGCAGTTCTCAAGAGATCAATCACGACGGTGATGCATGCATGATTAGAACCGATTCCCGATGCAAGCGCGGTGAAATTTCGGGATGCACTGCAAAGTGAAGGTTACAAGGTAGGCGTATATGTGTACGTAGCCGCGTCAAATTCCACAACGCAAATGCCAATCCTACCCAGCTCCCGACCCTACGATGCGCGTACGGAGCTCAGCGTTGTGTGTGAACCGTGTGTATGGGAGAACCGCAAGAGCTCCCGCGAGTATGAAACTTCGCCGCCCATCCTGGTCGCTTCGTGCTTTTTTGCCAGTACCCTGCCTCCAGGTTTGGGGTTAAATCCGTGGATTCAGCCAAGCTGAACAGCGGCTGGGAAAAATAGATACTCCGTTCTCGGGGCCGTTAATTGTCCCGCCCCTGCTCGAACTACCAGCTTCGCATCAGAAACCTGTCTGGATACCCCATACAATCATTGACCAGTCTTCCCGGCTAAGGCATCGGCAAAGACTCCACGGTTTGCCGTGGCGCACTGCATTACTCCCCTTTCTTTCAATTTTCTCCTCTTGTCGACGGATACCGGCCAGGCACCGACCGGGTCTAAACGACAATTCCGGTCCGAACAAAGAAGAGAAGTGTTACTCAAGAAGCCAAGCGTTGACAGCCAAGTCGTTTAGTTTGGTCCAAAGGGCAAGGGTGTCATATCCTCCGCGTGTTCCCTGCTTCTGAACCCCGGCCCTAGGCCGGGGTTTATTGTCCAATCCCGTTGCAAGGTTATCTGTTATGAGGGCTGCAAGTGAACAGGGGCATTCTTCTATGCCGGGTAATTACGACCAGGTTGGCTGGCGTTCTGGATATTCGTCTTTCGGATTGATCGAAGACCCCATTAACTTCGTTGGAGGGGTGTTTGTGGCTGAAGTGGAAACCGCATAATAAGCCATTGAAAGGGCTGCGCCGGGGTCCACTAGAACGAAGAACTCGGGTATGAAACAGAGGGGCGAGTGCGCATATTGAAGATCTGACCAGGTTATCAAGGCAGTTGCTGTTTCCCGTTAAAGTGCTTCCACCCATGCGGCAGAGCCCGAGAGAAAAGATCTTTGACTAGGTGCATGCGTAATTGCTCAAAGTAACATGAAATATAAAACATTACATGCACCTGCATGCATTTGTCCCTGTAGCTACGGGGTATTGGAACGGGCCGGCCTCACAGCAAGCCTTGTTCTCGAAAGTCGCCAGACGTTCCGTGCTCATGGTGTGGGAAGACTCACGATCTAGAGTGCAACGCATAACTGATATCTTATTCCTCGTTAACAAGGAGCGCAGCAAGGGACTGGGGCGGGAGAAAGGTCGGGAGGACAGGTGGCGCTCGATGGACTTACATTTTCCCTTTCCTAAGTAACTTATTGCGAGACGCGGTTATACGTCTAAGGTGTTCCTTTCCTTTGGGCACTGCTCTGGTCTCAATCCAGCGTGTTGGATTGATTTGGGAGAGTGGAACGCAGATGCGACATTGAAACCATATTCAGGTAATCCTAAAAGACCTCCACAGCCCCAAATTAGGGAATAATAGACGTGGATAGGAGGTAAAGCATTAATTCTCAAGTTGAGAATTTGTCCAAAGCATTGCAATGACTTGATTTGGGCCGAAAGTGAACGTTGGCAGCCGAATTCCAGTGACACCCCAGGGCTTATCCACGAATATCATTTCGCATCATGTGCCAGCCTGATACTGTCTATTGGAACCCCATTCACATCCTGCAGCTCGACGAAAATTAGACGGTTGCCACCTGTTAGAATCCGGTTGGCTTTTACCTGGTATCAATTCCCAACTACGGAAAGGAAACTGTCGGCGGGGACCTGACGGCTCCTGGGAAGTGAAAGGCACTTGCGATAAACACTGGGGAAAGGGGCGGGGGAAGGGAAGTACGCTCGGATCGCCCGAGGCTGCACGTCACTGACTTGGGCAATTCTAAAACCAGGAAGCCCATACGGAGTACTGGGCCTATTTTGAATGCTGCCCTCTTAATAGCGTCTATGAAACAAAAAAGCACAGAGCCAGAGTCTAATGTTCTGGTCATTGCTAGGAGGGTTTCTTCAAGCTTCTGGATTTGTAGATCATGGTGTTGCAGGTGAAATCGAAATGATCAGCAATGCATATTGCCATTGAAGAAAATGATATGCTTTCACCGACGAATATGAGCCAGTACGGAGTACACTGTACTCCTTGCGCTACCATGGCTTGGGTATCATCGTCGATTTCACTCCACTGTTCAGGGGAACATCGAGTCCAGACACTTTGAAATCAGATACTAGAACAACCTTAACTGTCTGAAGGAGCAAAAGAATTAAAGTTCAATTGCGATTCACGCCAATTGGCCTGTAGTCAACTACTCAACGGACAAGTCGGGCGTTGTCCGTGTATTCGCGGAGGGCAGATGCTGAAGGATTCCGAAAAAGACCATCGATGACTTGACACACCTCAACAAGCAGGTCATCGGCACACTTGCCATGAAGAAAAATTCTCGAGACCCCTCACAGTGACATCGACCGGAGAGATATCGTCTCCGCGCTGGTGATGTTGACCAGACTTACAAGTTGAAAGACGTCAGGCACCCGAAATGCTGATGTAAGAAATACCAAACCTATCACGTGATTTAACCTTGGCGAGCAAAATTTCCTCTGCAGCACATCCAGCAAGACACAGCTTCAAGCATCTCGAATCTTTCCATCCGCTCTCCAACCCGGCCATAGCTCTGCTCATTGCGACGCATCCTTCAAGGATTATCTCAACATGGCGAATGAACAATCAGCAGGTATGGCCCTTTTCCTTTTTCCCAAGCCGTTCCTCGCCCGAACTCTATCAGGGACTTCTTGATAGCTCTCGATAGCAATTTTGACTAACGTCTGCGATGCGATTCCGCATATTTGCAAGTACACAGCTTGGCCTATCGCCGATGAAGCTCTGTCCACTGAACTCCTCGATCTTGTCCAGCAAGCATCTCACTATCGTCAGTTGAAGAAGGGAGCTAACGAAGGTATGCCTTTCAGACTCTTTAATTATTTCCCCCCGGCCGGTTGCAACCGACTCAGAAATACATTAATTTTTGGAAGCAAGCTAACGGATATAAAAATAGCCACCAAGACTCTCAACCGCGGAACATCGGAGTTGATCATTCTGGCTGCTGATACCTCCCCGCTTGCTATCCTCCTCCATCTTCCCCTACTTTGCGAAGATAAGAATACCCCCTATGTCTATGTCCCTAGCAAAGGTACGATATGCTCTGCTCCCTTGGACGAGCCCGGTTTCTCTGACTTTACTTGTGATTTTAGTCGCTTTGGGCCGAGCATGCGGTGTAAGCCGTGCCGTTATCGCCGCCAGCATCACCAGCAACGAAGCTAGCGATCTGTCGGCGCAGATTCGGAATATCAAGCAGAAGGTTGAGAGATTGATGATTTAAAATGTTGTGTGCAATAGTAAAATGATGGCGTGTAGCGAGAGAACTTTGGATTTGTGGATGTTGTCATTCCCACACGTCATGCTATCCGTTTGTTCTGGCAGCTAAGATAACTTGGGGGAATGGAGTTTTCTTGATACGCTCAGGGGAATTTGCTGGCGTTATACTAGGATATATGGACGGGATTATGGTTTTCGAAGAGAAATTTACGGCACTGCCTTAAGTAAAATGAAATTTCGTGGAATAACATTTAAATAGTCCACATTCATGCAACCATCCAGGCCCACCTAATGCCATGTATGATATGCCACGCTATGATCGATATGTCCTCGCCAACGCACTAAAACTATACCAACCCTGCTAAGCAGGAATATGGAGAAACGGGGACCCAAACTAAACACCCAGGCTAGAAACAAGCGTGGGAGAATGCGCTGCAGAGCGAAACGTCCCGAAAATTAACGTTTAAAAATATTCACAGTGACGGGCGAATCGTATGTAGAAACCGACGATATGAGAAAAAAGAAAGCTAAAAGGCCGCCAGATCTGTCACATAGATTTCAAAGTAAAAGCTTTCCAGTGACGATTCAGCTAGATTGCGGAAACGCCGAATAATGACCGACGAGGCAATAACGTTGCACGCGGGCGAGAATGCTACTGACAGGAGAAGGCATGCTCACTTATCAACATTGATAATTAAAAAATTTAAAGTAAAATTGGTCGACTTGAAATGGATCGCAAGAGGGCTCCCAGCAGGGCATATGTGAATAATTAAGTAAAGGCGTGGTGAACATGATCTGGGAAAGGGGAAAGAAAAACGACCAAGTTATAACCGGGTATCAAATGGTAAAACCTCAAAAAAAATAAAGGGAAAAATGTCCAGAGTCTGCTAGGTGTGAAAGAGGGAACGTAGGTGTTGCCGAAGGAAAGCTGGAGTAGCGACGAGGAAGATCAGATTGCCGGAGTGGGGACGAGAGGTCGATATCAACACGTTTCTTCAATATCCATCAACCATCTACGGATGCCCTCTCTCAAAGTGTTATCAGCAATGGTGCCGATCCCCTTTCTAGCCGTTCGAGAAGAGCCTTTAATATCCGCGTTATCAAGCTTTGTGCTCGACTCTTCTCGGCGATACTCGGCAGCCACACTCCGTACGACTTCCTCTAGGGCGCCAAGAACCATTCTACGACATTCATTCCGGGGAACCTCGAAAGTGGGAACCTCGCTTGTATTGCTCGCGTCGTGAGTCTGTCTGTCACCCAGCTGACTTGGACCGGGTCTTCCTCTGCGGCCACGATTAGGAGACGCAGTTCTAGAATGATTGGCAGAAGGGGGACCGGATTGTGCCAACACACGCTCGACAGCGTCGACAAGGGTGCCGTCAAGGTCCATCACAGGCTCTTCAATGAACTCTTCTTCGATAAAACGCGTTTCAATAGGGCTTGACATGCCCGGATCTGATGCAGAAGAGGGTGCAGAAAACGAGGTCTTGCGTCCAGACGACGTGATCGTAGGACTAAGGGGGCCCGAGCCAGACTTTGTGCTAGATATCTTTCGACGTAATCTAAGCCGCTTCACAGTTGATGAAGTGGTGTCTGCAATTAACGTTGAACAGATATCTACCCACTTTTCGGAACAGCCCGAAGCATTAAGGACTGTAGTCATTGTAGCAAGAAGGTGAGTTGGTGTTGGTTCTGCAGACATGGAACGTCTGACATCGGCTTCTAATGTCGGATACGGTCGTACTGCTTGAAGAACAAAGTCCTCGTGATAACGACTAAGCCAACCCGCAACGTTGAGATTAAGCCTTTCATAATCCCTTTGAGTAGTTGGGCAAGGATAATTGTCGGTCTGAAACGAGGCCCCGCCATCAATACTGGTGATTGAGGTGCGAGTTTTACGCGGGGAGGCCATAGTCGAATCATTTGAGGAAGAAAGAGATAGAAAACCAGGTAAAGGTACCTCAACATCCACAACGCCATCACTTGCCTCTACGCACAGCTTCACTGGAGATGCAGGCGTCTCATCGCAAATATCTTGCTCTTCCGGAGACAGTTCCGTGGTGACTTCTGTTGAATCCGTGTGGGGAATAGACGTTCCAGGCAAATCTGAATTATCGCCTGATCCGATATTTCCAGAAGAGTCATTGTCAGTTTCTCCCGCCATCTTTACCAGAGTTGAAACGGGGGAATTGGCGGTTTGAGAAGGTGAGATCGAGGAATCCGTCTCGTCTCGCCGAAGAGATGGAGGAGCATCAGTTTTAGCCGTTGATGACGTTTCCCGAGAACTCCAAAAATTGGAGAGCAAACTTCCCCATCTACTAGGGGTGGGATAATCACTGCCGGTAGAACCAGCATTTGAGCTTTCGCTCCGTCGGAGAGTTTGCATTAAATTAGCGGATGCTGCGCTGACGTTCTCAGACTGCCCGGCAGTGGTACCCCTTTGTCGGGGCCCACGTTGAGAGGCAAAGTGCGGTACGGGTGTAGCTGTACCAGGTACAGCAGGAGCAGCAATGGCCGTGCTGCTTTTCCGCATACTCATGCTATTAGCAGGAATCGGAAGGCTAGCGGTTTTAACAGACCGAACATCAGAGTCTCGGCGAATTTGACGAGCTGAGATACTCATAAATTCGAGGTCGTCGGCGAGGGCATTGGTTGTTTCATTCGATGAAACACTTGCGGATCTCTTAAAATTCTCCTGTTCGTCGACAAAATTACGAGTTCTAGCTCGCCTATTAAGTGTTCGACGAAGCGATTCTCGTCGGAAAAACTGGGGATTGGGGGGGCTCTGAGAAGTTTGGCGCAGGGAAGCAGAAGTGCTTGGGCGTAGAGGTGACGATAAAGTATCTGGCCGTTGTTGAGCTGGCAAAAATGCAGAAAGAACGAATATCAATCGCCTTGCCGTCATTTTACAAGGCGATATGATAACGGTTCTATTTGGAATGCTGAGTTCGCTATCTTGCTGCGCTCTTTGGTGCAAGATATGGCGTCGTTTGTGCCATTCAGGTCCAAGTGAACCAAGCCAATCGGTATGGTTCCCGAGGAATGCTGTAATTAAGACTAGGAAGAAAAAATTATGCTCTTTCTCACTTAGAAATTTAGCGATCCATCGGGCTTCATCCCTCCAAACACCCCATCGACTTTGCCCTGTCACAACACGTGGGATTTTGAGAGCTAAAGAGACTCGGTGAATCGCGCGTAAAGTTTCCTGCTGGAGAGCTACGTTACCCGCAAGGCTATTGGGAGGCAAGTGGATCATAGTTTGATTCGTCCGCTGCATATTTGGTGGCTGTTTAATGGGCTTGGGCCGCTGAATTGTGAGTAGGTCGGCCTCTTTGAGAAGCGAAAGGATCTCTTTGCTCGCCACCTTCTCAAGATGTGAAAGCATGCGAGTGATGATGTCCCAATAGTCAACAAGCGTATCAATTCTTTCATCTAGATTTGAAGCCGCAGATAAGTATGTTGAACCATCTTCAGAAGCAAAATGCCATCGTTTGTCAGAATCTAGAGACGTTGATATCAACCCTGGAGGCTTCAGGGTATCTTGCCCACAGGGGCTGTATTGCCGTCCATGGTTTCGAATAGCCACTGGAAGTTGCACGGCGATGGCAACGGCATACATTGGGGTTTTCTTCTCTTTTATCTTTCGTTTCTTGTAATGAGCCGAATCATTATAAGAGAATAGCTTAGCAAACGACGAAAGTTGAGGCTCGGGAGGTTCGGCAGTCAGGCCCTGCGCCTCGGGAAGATTGACGCTAAACATCCGGGTGACCAGTACAGTTATCTTTGTTGCGGATGAAGAACCCTGGTCTGCGACGCTAAGCTCACGAGATAGGCCTTTGGGCTTCGATGGGGAACTAAAGGTCTCCGCTCGTTGGTGATGTGGTCGGCGCTGAACTGAACGGTTTCCGATTTCGTATGGAGATTCTCCACCAGCAGGGACTATGTGCATTTTGGTAGATGACGCACGATAACTAAAGGCGCTGCTTCCAAATATACAGTTCAAGAGGCCGGAGTCACCGCTATCACCAGAAAGGCGGTTCTGGTGGTAATCCTCGCCGGTTGTGGTGGAGAAAGTAGATCTTCGGTTCCGGGCACGCAGAAACACGCTCATATTACCAACATCACGGGTTCTCGAGTCAGTGAAGGGTGGGTTTGGGATTAGATCTGGAATGGACGACTGTGAACCATGTACCGCATGTCTTCGTCCGTTTTGCGATGAGCTCGAAGTCCGAGAATGTCTCCCACGAGGCGTTTCTGCGAGCGGCGATCCCTGAGAAGATCGGGACGGTGTTTCTGCTCCTAAAAGGTTCAAAGTATCAAGCAGAACGCAGGGTTCGTCACGATCTCCCATTGCATTTTGAGCAATAATGATCCGAAAATCCTTCGTCTCATCTAGGTCCAAACCACCTTTATCATCAAAACTGCTGGCAGCAGCGGCATTTGGAGAGAGGGCGCTGATCTGGAGTGGGTATGTATGAGTTCGCGAGCGTTGGAGGACACTGACATCGGGGAACAGGAGACCGGAAGTGTGCTCTTCTTCTGTAACAGATTCAAGCTGGGTAGGATTACGCGGAGAATGAGGATTAGAGTTGAAAGCCGAAGCTGCCGTGTTTAAGAGCCTGCCCAGCATTTTACTAGCTCTGCAGGAACAGCAGTAACAGTGCTAGTAGAGCTGAATGGTATAAAGACAGGGGTTCCTAATAATGGATAAACAGAGCAAACCCATTGTCTATGGACATGGAAGGATGCATCATTCAGCTTCACTCAAGGAGCCCGTCTGTGTGCAAGAATGTTAATATGGCGTCACAGCAATCGCATACAAACACACATCGCCTCGTGACAGTATCACCATGTTAATCACAATAATAGTAGATGGGGGTTAGAAAGAGGTGAGAAATGCTTAAAGACGAGGATAGAGGATAATCGCAACCTCCAGCGACAAATATCCAGAGGACACTTGAATTGGAGAGATGCAGTGCAGTGGTGGAGCGGAGGGATGGTTGAGGATGATCGTGCCCGGCATGTTTCTCGGCCAAGAGGCGGTGAGCAGCAGGCGCAAGCCTCATCATTATGTAATGCACCTTAACCTCGGCTCATAATCACGTGAGTTTGATCCTGAGTGGACGGGTCTTGGCCTAAATAGAGTTTTGCCTGGATCACATGCTATTCTCAGCCCTATTCTTAATAACTAACTTCATCCCTTTGTTTAGTTAACCATGGCATCCTCTACTCCGTACTTCTCAGCAGAAAGTGACAACGCTTTCCAGAGGCCTGTCTCACCTAGCCATCACTTCCATTGATGCTTTACTCCCAGGGATTATCAGAGGCACCCTCACTGCTCTAATACAGCCGCTGAATTTCAGGCGCAGCTGTTGTCTTTTCTGCACAACCTGTTAACCATTGATTGTAGTTCTGCAAGTCAGCGCTTCGCAAAGTGTGCTGGTTTTTCCTCTCCAAATTGAAGGCATATATTGCTTTCAAGACAATTTTAAAGCTTGGAGCTCCTTTTCTTTCTTCAAGCCCTCACTTCCTTTCTACCTTGCAAACATCGATTTTGTTTCTTTTTCCATTTCACTTTGCACCTTGATCACAGTTGATATCTGCTCATTCTATACCTGTGATCAAGGTTGCCTTTTGCTGATTCCTTTAATATCCTATAGAGATCTTCTGCTCAGCTGGTTGCTTGCTTGACAGCGATCAGATTGATAGCACCCTTCTTCCCTAGTCGTGTTATCTTTGCTCAACTTTTGCTTCGTCATTGTCGCCTAGCGTCAGATTTTCTCTATTTATAAACAGCTTGCTCTTTCAATTTTGATATCCAGGGGCATTCCAATTTCCTCTTCACCCATTCACCTCATCAATTTCAAGTTCCTTTTTTGTGTTGCAGAAGTCCGATCCATTTGCGTTTATGGGCAAAAATTCGACCTCCATGATGGAACAGCAACCGGATCCCTCACATATAGAATTGGAACCTGAAACCGAGGCATCTACTTTGGAAGAAGCTCTTATGCTCCCAGAAGTTGGGAATACGGAGCAAGGCCTCGCTTTGCAGCTGAACAATGATGCTGAAGCTAACACTGCTATTTACGATAACCATGGAATACAGGAGACTATTGCACAAACTCATTCACAGCCTCAGGAGAGGATGAGTGCTATGGGCAAGGCTTCATCTACGGTTGAGGCGACTGGGGACGCTGCGGCTGGGACGGAGCAGCTGATTTCCACGACTGAGCATGACTCCCTCAATTTTACTTTTGACGATGAATACTACGATGATCTCTCAGAGAGAAATGAAGCGTACGTGATACCTTCATGTGTGGCAATTATCCTCTGACACGTCAACAGATTTGAGAAAATAAAATCAGAGTTTGAAGCTAAAAAAAACCCTAGCCTACTGGAGAAGGTGCAATTTCAGAAGGCCCAGAATGAGGAGCTTAAACGGCTGAAGAGGCTCAAGAGCCAGAAAGAAAAGCGTGAAGAAGAACCGGGTTATGCGCCCTCAGATGCTGGCCCTCCGTTGGGTTCCTTTTCCGCTAGCGAACTAAGCTTAGGCAACACCAAGTATCAGCTCTTTTGCTCAGATGATGATAAAGGAACCGCAACTAAGTCCACTGCGGGACGCGCAAAAAGCGAGGCAAAGCAACGGGGCAAAGGAAAGCAGATAACGGCCGGAAACAAGATCGACGCCAAGGTTAAGAGACAAACTGCGGCTTCCGGGTTTGAAGCCTTTCGACAGAGTCTTGTTAAAAGGGTGTGTCTTTCTTCATATTGCTGATAATCCGCTGCGGATAGCAGTATTATTGACCGTTTTTAGAAAACTAGCGGCAAAGGCGTCCATAAAGGGAAATCGTCCCGTCAAAATAAGCACGGCAAACAGCAACCTAAGAAATCGAGACAAAACCGAAAGGGGGAGGTCGTCGACATGAATTTGCATGGTTTGTTTTCATCAGGTATTGTCAAAGCTGCAAAGGCAAATGCGGCTAAACCAGGGATTCCCTCATTTTCTGCGAAGGCAAAGGATAAAGCAATGAAGGAGCTTATTGCCAATATCCCACAAGCGGATCCAAAAGTCGTTAGCACTGATAGAAATGCTATTATGTCTGCTATTATCAAATTTACAAGGAAACCCAAGGCAGACGGAAATGGCAGCTGGCTTCATTCAGATATGAAGACAAGTTTATTTCATTACCAGGTGAGTGAATCTGTGTGTGGTTTCATGTGTTCAGAATGCTAATCCGTTTTAAGCTTTTGGGAGTAGCCTTCATGGTAATTCTCTCATTTCCCTATCAAATCTTGAGGGCTGAACAAAGCTAATATGCATGCAGCGAGATCGTGAGAATTCCCCAGTGGCTCCTTTTGGTGGTTTCCTGTGTGATGAGATGGGGTTTGGGAAAACAATACAAGCAATTGGTACGAACACACTTTTGCTGTGTGAGACTAACCACTAACCTGCACAAGCCAATATGGTGGATGGCAGACCAGGCCCAGACGATAACGCAAAAACCACATTGATTGTTGTTCCGCCACATTTAGTAAACCACTGGTAACCTTCTCAATCTACATAGTCAGCTTAAATAACCTGCAAATTAACTCTGGCAGGATGAGTCAACTACACGAGCATTGCAAGCCTAACGTTTTGGGCGGTGTTGTCCAACATCACGCGACAACAAAGCTTCCTGATGATGTCTTCACTTATTGCCTTGATAAGATTGGTGTTATGCAAGTATCTATGATTTCTTTTTGATATCTCGCCAAGCTGACAACTATAGTGTCACCACGTACTCTGAAGTCCGCAAGTCGTATCCCGAGCTTGAGTTTCCCCGGAATAAAGCCAAAGAAAGTGGAAATCAAGCTACATGGCGTAAATTATTTTATGAAACTTGCGGTGTGCTCCACCGAACTAACTTCCATCGAATAATTTTGGACGGTGAGAGTTCGGTTTCCAAGTCTGCCTCTTAGTTATACTCACTTAAGGCGCAACATAGAGGCACACGAAATTAAGAATCATGCATCGAAAACAAGTTTGGCTGTGCGCATGCTCTCAGGGCGATTCCGATGGATTATTACCGGGACCCCTGTCCACAAGTAATTACTCCTGGAGGCTATTTTTCTTATCTACTCTAAATACAGATGCGTTGTGGCTTTTAAGCGCTAATAAATGCACAGCAATGTTCTAGAATTTTTTCCCTACTTCGAGTTTCTCAAAATTCCCCAGACTGGGAATTTTGAAAGGTTTTGCAAAAATTATTGCCCGGTAACGACAATATCTCCCAGCGCTTTTATCTAGCTAACCATGAAGTTCCAAGAATGGCCAAGTTAATCACGCCCGGCTTTCCAATCTCTTGCGAGGTTATATGTTGCGTCGAACCCACGAACAGACTCTTTTCGGCCTTCCCGTTCTGAAGCTTCCCGATATAGATGAAAGTACGATCACCGTACAATTCAGCCGCGTGGAGAAATTTCTGTACCGGGAAATCATCAAGTTTATGATGAGCTCCTACATCCGTAAGTATATGTAACCACAACAGCTATATGCAATTTCGAACCCTAATTACCTTAGTCGGTGATGATGATCAGTTTTGTTTGTCTCAAACCCACAATGGAAAATGGCCGCTGCTTCTCAAGCTTCGCATGTTCACAAGCCATTTGCTCCTGTCTCAGAAAGTGCTGCAAGATATATTAACAGACAACGTGATGAAAGAGCTACGCTCGTATGTTGGAGACGATGCCCAGGCCGATGATCTCAAGATTATCCATCTCTTTGATAATCTTCTCTCGAAACAGCCTCTACCAACTCTTGATGACGTGTTGGGAGCTAAAAATGCGGTAGCAAACCCGAGGACTTTATCGCAGGAGGATATCCTCGACAGATATAGAACTCTGCTGAATAGTGCAGATTGTAGCGCTGACGTGAAGAAATGTGCACGATGCAAGTCATCACCGTACATTGCCTACATCGCATCTTGCATGCATATTTATTGCCATGCTTGTATTACCATCGTCTCGAGAGATAGAAACAGAGTCAAGTGCTCATGCAGTTTAGAAGTTCATGAGTTCACATTCTGTGATGCAATTCCGGCCCTCTATCACAGCATTATGGAAGGCGAAGATCCATGCGACGATCAGTCTTCTACTAACAGGGCTGGAAGCAAAGAGAAACCCGAGGAAATGGGCAGCAAGAACTGGACTAGCCTTGCTGGACATCTGATGCCTAGCGCCAAATTGACATCTGTTCGATCTTGTGTCGCTGCCTGGCTCGCAAATGATCCTGAGACAAAGGTCACTATTTTCACCCAGTTCCTTGGAATGGTGGAAATTCTCAGCTCCATGTGTGTCGTTGAAGGCTGGGGGCATACAACGGTATAAATCTCATATATCCCCTTCCAAAATTTTATGAGTGCTGGGCTGACAACCACCCGCAAGCTTACTGGAAATGTGCCGCCTTCAGAGAGACACAGGGAAATTGAGGAGTTCCGCACTGATCCCTCAATCCGTGTACTGATATCTTCTCTCAAAGCGGGAGGAACAGGCTTGAGCCTGACAATGGCAGAGAAATGCATACTGATTGATTTGTGGTGGAACGAAGCGATGGAGCAGCAGGTACGAAGTTACTAAGACAGCCCTACATTAGCTTGTAATCCCGCCTACTAATTACATTCTTCCTACAAGGCTTTTTGCCGCCTATTTAGATATGGACAGAAGAAGGAAGTGGAAATAGTTCGGATCACAGTCAAAAACAGTATTGATGACCGAATCCAGCTCATCCAAAATGCAAAATCGAGCAATATTGAGAAGACGATGGGCCTGGACGCGCTCGCATTTAGGTGGGATCTAGTCGTGCACAAAATCCCTGTGCCTAGAGCTGCTTTGCTGACAGGTAGTCTTCCAGGGACTCACTTGAAGATATTTTGAAAATCTTTGGAGTGGTCGAGGATGATGATGCGGAGGATGGATTCGCTTTTATATCGGACGACGAAGCCTGATGATAGAGGCTATTTGGTCTGCATGTGTATGGGCACAAAGCACCCTTAACTTCCCTTTGACGTTATGCCGCTTTCATACCCTTCATGCCCCTTTGATATACCCCGTCATAATTCCCTATGATTGGGCTGGTTGCTATGGATTCTTAGAGCGTTTGTTTTGTTGCCTGGCGTTTGAATTGGCTTGGATGGAGTTTAATGGAGCTTAGCAAGAAAATAATGCAATGGAAGTGTGAGAGTCATTAAAAGCTCCTGGCCAAAATTATATCACATCTCCTCCACGGCGCAGTTGGGATGCAAAACATAGACAACTCGATCTTGGGTGTTGTCCTGCATGCTATTGCTTGCATCCACAAGGCCTTCTCCCCGAATTTGCATGAGGATATTATCCTAAATACAGAGACGCAAGTTAGACATGTTCACCAATGCAAATCGTTAAGAACATTTGGGGTTTCGCATACCTTCACCATCCGTTTGAGCACCTTCGTCGCCAATGATCTCTCTCTCTCAACATCGTCTTCACTATTCAATTCCGATTCAATTTGCTCCAAATACCAGAGTTTCAGATCCTCTTCCTCCACACCTTCGCCTATATTTGCTTCATCTTCGTTTATCCGTCGGACCAAGAGGTTGAGAATCTTCATGTACTTATCGTACGTAATTTTAGTTTTCTGGGATTGTTGCTGTTGCGCAGCGGAATCGGCATTCATTACATCTTCTGTAGTGCCCATTGCGGTATCTCCTTCATGATCACGCTGTTCATTATCGCCATCAAACATCTCATGGTCTTGATTTCCAGTTGTCACTTCACCGTCGACTTCAATATCATCTTTCTCAACAGTAACTATGCTCTGTCGAAGAAGATTGTAAGCCTCTAGGACGAAATGAGGCACTACTTCTTCGACACAGTTTGCTTTGGCCACCGCTTCCGACAATCGGATCAAACTTTCCAGTTGACGCACAGTAATACGGTAGCTGCTTCTTCCAATGCCTCCTTGCGCATCGTCATTGCGAAGCTCCATATACTTCTCCACCACTAATTCTTTAGCTTCGGGTGTGAACACCGGTCTGAACGTACGGGCGAACCTAATGTATCGTTGCAACATTTCAGTTGGGATCTCAGGTTCCACTGCTTCGTCACGGTTCATATGAACGTTAACGATGTGTTCAGCCAAGTTTCTATCCACGGCTTCATTAGGGTCATCACGAATAACGAAAAAGAGATCGAATCGACTCATAATAGGAGCGCTGAAGTTGAGGTTGGCACGGAGGGTGGCTTTGGGGTTATATCTGCCACCGACTGGATTCGCGGCAGCAAGAATACTTGCTCGGGCATTGAGAGTGGTATGAATACCCGCTTTTGCAATGGAAATCGTCTGTTGTTCCATGGCTTCGTGGATTGCGACTTGGTCGCTAATATCCATCTTATCGAACTCATCAATGGCACAGATGCCTCCACCATTCTAGATATAGTTATTAGTACGTCACCAGAAGTTTTAGGATTAAAGGATTGAACACATACCGCAAGCATCAAGGCACCTGCTTCGATAGTGAATTCACCGGTTTCCGGGTCTTTTACCACGGAAGCAGTTAAACCAGCAGCAGAAGACGCCTTTCCGCTGGTGTAGACCGCTCGAGGATGCAGAGAACATATATATCTAAGCCAAACATTTAGCAAACGGGACTTAGAAACCCAATTCAGTGGCCTTGTACTCACTTTAAGAACTGACTCTTACTTGTCGACGGGTCGCCCACGATACAAATATTTATATCACCACGAAGCTGCATACCTTCTTCAACTGTTTTCTTCGTAACACCGCCAACCAATTGTAAGAGTAAACCTTTCTTAATTGATCGGTGACCATAAATCATAGGTGCAATGGAATCCACTAGTTTCGAATATATGTATTTCGTATGAACGAGCTCTTTCAGCTCCTCGACCTCCTTAGGGGTAAATGTTTGGAGCAGTCGTTCTTGGGCCATATCTTCAACTTCTTCGGGCAGGTCGACCTGATTTAACGAAGCAAGGATATTTTGAGAGTGCCCAGTAAGACTTTGACTTGTGGGCTGACCTGGAGTAGTCAAGTCAGGAGTCACCATGCACGCTAGAAATGCCAGCCGGTATGTAAGGTCTCGAACTCCAAGTGATTTAAGACCCGTAACTCCACTTCCGCCAACATCACCACCACGCGTATTGCCATAGTCCCTTGATGCTTCTGGGCGAATTCCAGGCAATCCCAGTTGATTGACATCAGGAATAACAATGAGTGTACCAGTGAAAATGCATCTTTCTCCTGCCTTTGCTCGATCCACCATTTCTCCGCGTAAAATCACATCCATAGTACGCGGCATACTTCCAGTAGGAATCTCGTGGGAAGACTCTTGCAATTTGACCTTTTGCCAATCAATAAATGTGCTTCGGCGAATATCTAGGCGCCAGCCAACGCGATTACCACATGTGGGGTTCGGGCAAAGTGCAGGTTCCGTATATTTGAAGCTTTGTTCAATATCTGGACATGGTGTATTGCAACTTTCACAAATAAATGTCCCCATCGCAAGCTCTGGCCGAACTTCCGACGTTCTTGTGACTGTGCCGGATATTGAAAGCAACTTTCCAATCTGTGCAGTCCGCAGTTGACGTAACCTTGAGACAAGAGGAAGGTTATAAAAGGCCAAAGAAAAGACCTTGTCTGTTTGCTGATATCTAGTTTTCTCCGAGAGGGGGTCAGGTTCGCTGCTGTCTACAGCCATGGCGGATGTGCTCGCTTGTGATGAGTGGCTCCCAAGTTGTCGATGTTCTCTAAAATATTGAGGTTCATATTTCGCGATTAAGTTGTGCAAAGCTTTCGTCAAATAAGGATGGAATCGGTAATATTGATTAGCGATGGCGTCAGCCAGGACTTGGTTCGGTAAAGACGTCAAATGGGTGAAATCGACATAGAGAGTGGACAGCTGAAGCTTCGCCATTCCATGTATCTGAGAAACGTAGTATTTATCACTTAGCATTTCAGACGAGGGAGGAGCACCAGAAGACATAGGATCCTCCATATGTGTCTCCAACAGCTCCTCGAAAGCCTGTTGAACCTTCTCTCCGGCAACATCGCGGAATGTGGGCGGGCCCCTACCATACATGGGATGTCGGGGTCGGCGGGGAATGGAACCCCCCGGGCCAACAACTTGATCGTCTGCAAACTCAGGAGCTTCACTCATCTGTGCATTGCTTTCTGATGGGAGATTGGGGCGTGAACTCGGAGGAGCATCTGATTGCGGTACGATTCCCCTTCTTGCGCCTTGGGGAGGGCCAGATTCTGACTGCAGAATGGTATCAAGGAGACTCGACATGGCGACGGTGGGAGCACAGATGGATAATGACAAGGATCAAGGCACGATTCAGAAAGGAACGACAAACACGCTTAGCAAGGAAAGATTCAATCCCATCCCGACGCCGTCGTGTGTTGCCCAGAGAGAAGCTGATAACCCGAAAACTTCACGTGAGGATAAGAGACGCGACGCGTACCCTCGGAACATTAATATGCCGAGCCCGACGCGTAAAGTGGTTTTATCACGTGGTTAATTCTACTTTTTGCTTTTTAACTTTCGCGACGAAGAAACAACCTTCTTTAACCCTCGGATCGCTTGATGCAAGGTCGCAACACAGTTGACCCGGGTTGCATCAAATCCATTACTCACCATCTATGTCTTACCGCACTTGGCCGATTTGCTTGTATGTATGTACAAGTACTACGGGGTACAGCGCCCGCCATACCCAAGCTAGATCAGACGCCCTCCCAATCTGGCCAACTGAACATTAAGATAAGATTGCCATTCAAGTATTGTGCATTTGTACTCCGTACACAGGATAGGAAAGGCTGCGCGAGCCTTTTGACCGCATCCTTAATCATATTAGTCATCTCAAAGGAACGGCTTGAAAAGCGCAGCGCGAAACAGGACTGGAATTCAAACAACCATATTACAACAGGGGATCCGTAGAAGGATTCCTCAAAACCATACATGAACTTGTTAGCAAGTCATGCATTCGCTCAGCTCAATTTAAGTGCTGAAAGCTTGAAAATTTCAAAACCGACTGTCTGCTATTACTGTTTGTTGACCTGCTAAAGGTTTGACCTTCATGGATTCACAAATGCCAAAATTCAGTGATACGAAGTACGGAGTAGCGGCGATAAAATACGTAAATTTTAGGTTTGCGACGCGGGCGCCAGAAGTTATGTACGGAGTAGACTGTCAAACATTCAGCCTCGAAGCCACACGGTGTTTGCCGATTCGGACGTCTAAAACGGTCTAACTAATATCATTTCAGCTTCTTGAGCTCGAGCTGCAAGAGAAGCTATGGATTCAGCGTCTCTTTGAAAACTGTGATCCGGTCCGCTGATCTCTCACCTCTTCCTCTCCCCTGCCCCTCTTTTCCCCTTAATTCAAGCGCAGACCAAGAATAGCGTCAACATACCAACAATATATCGCCTCATTCCCACGTGTAAGTATCCCTTTCCAACAGCCATTCAGATAATTGCAATACCATTGCAAACTGAAACTCACGGCGTCCAGTATCCTGTTTCGAGCATAGACGCATCGCACAAATTCCCCCGGCACCGCTACGCCCTCCCGCTGGCACCTCTTCGTAAACGGCTTCTAACACACTCGAATGTCAATAAGACAAGTTAGGTGGGATACAAGAGCAGAAATTTGACGCGATGCCGCATGAACCACCCGTAGAAACGGCCGTCTCGGCGCCTGGAAAGGTGCTTCTGACAGGGGGATACTTGGTGCTGGATCGCAACTATACCGGCACTGTATTAGCTCTGAATGCAAGGATCCATGTTATTGTACAACAGTTGCCGATGGGGAAAGGGGGAAGAAGAACATCTGCCAGCGCAGGTGAATCGCCAAAGGGAGGGTTAAATGTCCACGCCGATGGCGATACACCCATAGATGGCATGGAAGGGGACGTAGCCAAAGGGAAAGAACATGAGGAGCAGTCGGAAGAAATGATTATTGTGAAGTCGCCGCAGTTCATTGATGCAGTATGGGAATATCGGATCCAGAGAGTCGAGAGCGGCGGAGGAGTCAAAGTTCAGCAAGTCAATGACGGGTAAGCATTTGCGTTATTACCGAGACGGCTCACCGGTTTAGCGCAATTATTGATGTGTGTAGTCCCCAAAACCCCTTCGTCGAGACCTCTTTGAATTACGCTTTGACATATGTGAGCTATGTCGCTGCGTCGAAACATTTCGGTTCCCTATCCGTTACCATCCTTGCGGATAACGATTACTATTCGGAAACTGCAACATCTTCCATACCAAACAGGGGAGGTCGCTTCGTGAATTTTGGAGTGAAACTGCAGGAAGCACACAAAACGGGTCTAGGCTCCTCGGCTGCTCTTGTCACGGCTCTGGTGTCTGCTATTGTTATCCACCGTACCGTGCAACCCGAAGAACTCCCCTCAGTCCGGGATAAACTACATAACCTGGCTCAAGCTGCTCACTGTGCCGCCCAAGGTAAAGTAGGCTCTGGATTTGACATTGCGGCAGCCGTGTACGGATCTTGTCTTTACCGTCGTTTCTCACCATCTGTTCTCAGCGACCTGGGCGAGGTTGGCTCCCCGCAGTTTGAACAGCGCCTATTTACAGTTGTTGAAGACCTCAATACCGAAAAGCCTTGGGACACAGAGTGTGTAGACTTTGGATTTAAACTGCCAAGGGGGCTCCAAATGATCCTTTGCGACGTCGACTGCGGTTCGCAGACCCCCGGCATGGTTAAAAAGGTGCTGGAGTGGCGGGAACAGAACCGCGGGGACGCAGAGCTGCTCTGGACGGGGCTACAGCGGAACAATGAAAAGCTTCGCCTCGAGCTCAAGCGATTGGCACAAAACCGCAATGTAGTCCAGAATTATGATGAGCTCAGCAACTTGATCACTCGCACTAGGATGTGGATCAAGTCCATGACGAAGGAATGCGGGGTTCCCATTGAACCTGAGGTGCAGACAGAATTATTGAATGCCTTTTCGAAAATTGACGGGGTCATTGGTGGCGTTGTTCCCGGCGCGGGCGGATATGATGCACTCATGCTTCTGGTAAAGGATGATCCTGCCGTCATGGATGCAATCCACGACCTGGCAGATGGCTGGAAAAGCTCAGTGCAAGATGATTTTGGTGGGAAAATTGGCAAAGTACGATTGCTCGGTGTTGGCTACGGATCTGAGGGTTTGAAAAATGAGCTGGCGGTGCGTTATAGTGGTTGGATATGATGTGAGGAGTGTGCAAGGTTGTTGCATCCACTGTTTGGGAGAAAAACGTAACACTAAATGCTGCCTGTAGAGTAGTGAATTCACATAGTCCAGCGAGATACCCCAAGCTTCTACTTTTGCGAGAGATTTATTCGTCCTGTTGTCCCATTGCGGAGCATCCAGAAAGATAAACAAATCAGATGTTGAAAGCTAGTATATCTATCAATGTTAAAGGCACGGACATGTGTCTAGTATAAGATGATTACTTTGACATCAATGCTTCGACTGTCAAGCTATAGGCCCCTGTATTACCACAATCTGCTCATTTCGGCTTGTGTCTCCCATTAGACCAGCGGTTTGCCCTTGATTTGGGTGTCCTCAAAGAACTGAGCATTTAGCAATTATTTTAAGCTGCATGATATGTTGTCAAAACACAGCCCTAGGGCCAGTAGATCACAGCCGGACATACAGAGTAGAGTGTATTTAGGTGATTGATGCTATAGATTTAGCTGAAAGCTTCACCAACGGGGCCTTGAGCCAGCTAGTGGCATCGACTTTGGGAGCATACTGTACGATGCAGACTCGGAGAAGGGTTGAGGTTAAGCTCGTGCACGGTCCATGCCAAGCACTCCACTGGGTACATAAGCTGGCTCCACAAGTTGCCGAGCGGATGAGACTGCTTCTGACCCCTTGGTTGCTCAGTATTTACTGTTGAACTCCAGTCAAGATTGTGATCAGTCTCTTGTTCTAAGGACAACCACCTTACACATGCTTCATTGTCAACCACAAGCATGGTTTGGGGGGTGAGTAACATATGAGAAATGGCGTTTGCAATAAAGCAGATCCCGCCATCATCACCTCTCGCGGTCCGCTTGGGTACCTTGCCCAGTTGATATTGTTATGGCTTTCAACTGGAATTGGGTAGAATTCCTGTGAGTCTGTCAGGATCATTTCTATTGAGCTCTGCATGTAATAAAGCCACAGCCTGGGCTGTTCTCTCCCAGACTGGCCAAAGTCGACAGGTCCAAATCGGATATTGAATGAAAAATAACCTTCACCCGAATAGGACACAGGCGGTCCGAACAAAAGGATTTAGATAGATTTAGAGCAAACAGAATAGCAGAGGTAAAGTCAGTCTCAGATTAAATGACCTGGATCTTGGTTAGATATGGTCTGAACTAAAGCCTAAAGTGGCCATCCAGACATAATGGCTCATGCTAAAGAACATGAGAAGGAAACTGTTAAAACTGACAATCTGATCAGTTTAAGCCATGCTAAAGTCAGGATGTAGCCACATGGTGTGTTAGTTACCAGAAGGTTTTCTTTGTCTGACAAAGAATGCATTGCTCAGTAGGGATCTGCAATGCTGCATTCAACAGGAGTGTGCAGAGTAATCAAAGGGTTTAAGGAAGGATGCAGTTAAGGGTGGCTGCTAAGTTGACAAGGTAGTTCTGTCAGCAGGCGAGATTGAGGATGGACATATCCACGCCTGCCTGATAATATGATATTCCCTATGGATAATTATCAAATGGAGCAGAACAAGCTCCAGAAAACTGTCATGGAGATTGTCACTCTCTTTGCAAATGGAGAGTGCTGCTCAGAAATTAAATGCGAAGCCTGAAAGAATGACGACAGCTACTTCACACGGATAGGAGAGGGGAACATCCGTTTGAAGCATGATGACAAGAAGGTAGCATCATGGGTTGGACAAAATGCAGGCCCGTACCATGAAGATGAGAGGTGATGCAATGATGAAATGCAGCCAGATCCCTTTAGAAACTCCCTGTAGCTCCTCACTGGGACTCGGATTCGGATGAGTTGGCCTTCAAACCTTTTGCGGATCGATGGCGGCTTTTGGCGCCCAGCAGCTCCTGCATTCATGGGTGCTTGGCGTTCTTGGTGTAACTGTCTGTGTCGCCCAGGAGAGGCCTTCGGATCAGACCAGGGGTTAATGAATGAGGGGTAGATGGGTATCGTACATACACTCCTGTCTTCGATGGCTTGAAGGCTCTGGGGACTGTAGTCAATCGGTGGAGTTGGGCTGCCAGAGAACGTGAAGCGGCGACGATGGCAGCAGGCAGGCGAGTCGTGGTGCGCTCGACAGAGGTGGAGGCTTGGGCGTGGCTGAGAGCCCAGCGATGGCCGCTCGGCGCGCGTCCCTACCCCAGACAGCCAACTCCAAGGGGAAACCGGCTCGCTGCAAGGGTGAACCGCTCCTCCGCCATCGTCACGACCACTCGGAAGTTCCACTGTACAGGAGTAGCAGCCAGCTATCTCATGTCCAACACCTCTTTGCCTGTTCTTTTTGTGGCTGCTGTTCTTTATCTGTTAGTAAACATTTAACTCTGTTGCGGTCTCACAGGCCAAACGGGCACCTATTATATTTTATGAAACCGGCTAGGAACTTGGAACAATGGCACCAAACACCGCTGAGGAGCCAGACCTTGGTTCCAGCCATGAATCAAATTGCCCAACCACACAGCCAGAATCTGGAAATACAGCTTCTTCACAACCACTGGTGTCTTCTTCGCCTATAGATGAAGCCCAGACTGTCCCCTCAACAAATCAACTGGATGTACGAAGCGAGACAGAGCCATTAACACCACCATCCTCGACTCCTCCGCCAGCAGAGCACTCCGGCATCCCGCCTCCCTTGTCCGCCTCCAACTCGGAGAGCCTAGCCATCGTCACCATGTCTCCGACCTCGACCTCGCCCTCGGAGCAGCCCCAACAGACTTCAGATACTCCTCAACAACCGCAGACCTTCTCGCCAGAGGCCCAGCTGAACTCCGAGTCTTCAGAACCAAAGCCGCTGAGCCCTGCGATAGGCCCTTCGTCAGATCTCCCCAGCCCATCCCCTAAAGAATCCGAAGATGCTGGCATTCCATTGGTGATCACTCTGCTCCTGACGACTGGCGCCAGACATCCGTTTAAAATTGATGGGAGATATTTGCGCAAACGTGAAGTCAACGTTCCCGATAATGACCCGTTCGCCATGAGTGTTTATACCCTGAAGGAATTGATATGGAGGGAGTGGAGATCAGGTAAGGACTCGCTTTATGGCTTCACCACGAGATTACAGTGATTGACATCGCTTGTTCTGCAGAATGGGAGCCTCGACCATCTTCTCCAAGTTTAATTCGCCTAATATCCTTTGGCAAACTCCTTGACGACAAGGCGCCCTTATCGGGTGAGTGACTCCTCTCATGCTCTCATGGCAGCGTTCTCTCCATTTCGCATTTTTGCTAATACTTGAATTACGTGATAGATTCTAAATTCAATCGAGATGCTCCCAATGTTGTCCATATGACCGTGAAGCCCCAGGATATCGTCGACGAGGAAGATGCCAAAGCTCCCAAGGGCCATTATCACCGTGACCGCGAGGATGGCGACCGAAGCCCTTCGTGTCGCTGCATCATTTTGTGAAGCCGAGCCTACTGAAAAGGCCTATGGAAGTGCGCGGAGATGGTGTCTTCATGGCGGCTCCGCGTCTGGCTTGCCCTTTTACCAATTCATCCTGGATTGCATATGTTTCCGTACTCCACAAATGGTCTGCACGGATGCGAGACTACGCCAGGTGCCATTCACTTTTTTATCCTTACACACACAAGCCATTTTCACTCACATCATCGTAATCTCCTATACCTGTCTTCGATTGTCCGCGTTTCCCTAATGCATAGCGAGTCTTTCTCACTCGCCTCCCCGACCAACAATATCTGTACAGAACGGAAGTCTGGCCATTTTTACTGGCAACGGGTCTGCTGGTGCTCATTGGTTCAAATCTCATGGTGTTTTCCCCGCTTTTCTGCGTTTCGAGGCTCTGGTTGGTATGGTTCCCAACGGAGTACAGGGCCTTACATCCACGATACCTTAACGATCCTTCTGGTTCAGCATTGTTAAGCTGCCCTTTGATGGCAAATTATTTTGTTTGCCACAGCATTACTCCCTTTTTTTTTATTTTTACTTTTATTTTTACTTTTATTTTTATTTTTTTCCAGTTTCTTATTTTATATCATCCCCACCCGTCAGCCCGTTGCCATTGCACATGAGCATGTTAGGATCCATTGCATTTTCTCCTTTTTCGCCAATGTTTCCTCTTGCATGACCCCATTCTTGTTAACTATAGAGGCGAATTTATGACATGAAGATACCATACAACTGTGGTTCCCGCAATCGGACTAAATATGTAAGCCGGAACGGCTGTAGTTGCACTCTCCCAAAATTGGGCAAGCTGAACTTAACATACTGTTACGGCATGAAGAGGCAGTTGCATGGCATCCTGCGCGTGAGAAAAAGAGTGTTCTTTAAGGTTGATAAAAAACAGCATTATATGCTCCCCCAGAAACTGTACTGTAGTGGATTATGGAGGCGGCTGATTGTTTAGAATGGATTCATAGCATAGGGAAATAGGTATGGAATAAATAAGGAATGTAGCAATGCAATTTGTGTTTAGAGCACTAGATAATTCTGTAAATATTATCAGTTAAAAGCAGAATTCGCATGACCAGGGTTCAGCGTCTGAATGCAACGCCGAACGGTTGGACACAATTCGAGAGCTGGACAATAGATACTAGTGAATCTTGGGTACGGCAAAGCATTCTTCACTGTAGGTTGAATCCTCGAGAATTAAGGAGACGGGTTCAAGAATCTCAACGTATTTAGTTATGTATTTCTAATTATACATAACGCTACATGAATCCTTCATCTAAAACGCATCGAAGACGCTGCATAGCAAGAAACCCAGGTCCGAGGACAGTAAAACAAGAGACAACTAGCAGTCATTATCACCATTTCATCTTTAGTCGTTGTTCCATCTCATCATGAAAGTTGGGGGGTTCGCGGAGATCATCGGCTGCCAAAAAAGGAGAAGAAATCAGCAAAGTTTCCCCAAGAGAGTTCCTTTCGATAGCATATAAACTAGAGACACGCAGGACCACTGCCCTGACAGTAGAGCCACTCAACATACCATGGAATACATCTTCCCACGTAACCTCTGTCTCCCTTCCTCCGAGAGCCAGGATATCCTCATGTATACTACTTTCATTGCTTCTGCCCAAGGCTGCAGGTTTCCACTGTCCCTCTTGCACAATCTTCATCTCCATACCCCGTCGCACCGGCTCGGCAATGCCGTATATCCGTCGAAGAGACTCCATCTTTAGCGCATTTTGCGTCTGGCGCCACTGGAGTAACCGCGCCTCGAGTGGATGTGTTGAGGAAGGGGCTTGGAGGCCAGATGTAGGAACTGGGGCGGTGAGGGACGCGCGAAGTGTGTCTGGGACACCGGGAGCTGATGGAGCACCGTTGTGCAGGTGAGGAGTGGCGCCGTGCTTTGTGGTGTTGGATGTTTGAGTGGCGTGTTTAGCGGGAGGCACGATTCGGAGAGACTGTGAATGGGTTAGTCTTCTTATAGGAATCAATAAGGCGAGCTGGTGACAGAAGGATCCCCAGGTGAGACATACCATCGTTGCAGGGTCGTGGTTAAGGGTGATAAGTGGATTGGGTGGAAAGGAAGTGAGCGAACTATTCGAGTATAGAGGGGAAATTTTCTGCCCAGCAAACAATCAATTATGTTGGTATCTTCACCAGAGAACCGTAAGAATGAACGCCCTGCACTCGCCGTCGTCGTGGTCGAGCTTCAAGGCAATCAGCCACACGTCAAGCTCCTTCGGCCGACCAAACCAACCAACTACGCAATTTGGTTTTCGGAAATCACGTGGTATAGAATTTCCAGCGATTTGAAGCATTTGCATATCGTCGCCGATGAGCTGCGCGCGATAACTTCGCAATCAGCAGCTCTCCTCCTCTCCTCTTCCGCCAACAACCGTCATCATGCCCACTACTCCTTCCACATTTACGATCCGCCTCCTGCGGCACCTCGTCCACCGCCAATTCCCCTCCATTGCCTCAAAACCCGTCCACCCTGCTCTCCAACTCCGCGCCTGCAAGAGTAGCTCTCCACTGGCCACGCTGCTCCACCAAAAAACCCAGATCGCACACTTCTCCAGCACATCCCGCCCACAGGCAACATACAATCAAGTCCGACGCGGATGTCGCAAGGAGCAACAAGCGCGCAAGCCGCGCTCCCCGGCCCTTGTCAACCGCCCGGAAATGAAAGGCGTGTGTCTCAAAACGGGTATCACGAAACCCAAGAAGCCCAATTCCGGAGAACGAAAGATTGCAAGAATTAGATTGAGCAGTGGTAGAGTGGTGACTGCATATATTCCCGGCGAAGGTACCTTTTCCCTGAATCCTTTACATGTTCCCTTTCATAGGTGAGAGAGAAAGCCGGCGCTAACACTGCAATTTCCTTCGACGTTTAGGACATAATATCCAACAGCATAGCGTGGTTTTAGTTCGGGGGGGGAGAGCACAAGATTGCCCTGGTGTGAGATATCATGTTGTCCGTGGAGCTTTAGATCTTGTATGTGAAATTTCCCTCGCCTCTACTGACCTCCAAGTGTCCAATTACTGACCATTTGAAATAGAGCGGTGTTGGTGGCCGCATAACCAGCAGATCAAAATATGGAACGAAGAAGCCGAAGTCTGGCTAGTTGGCGGGTTTCGAATTTTAGGATTTATATACATCAGTCATTCCAATTTTGCGCAACACACACCAATCCCTAGGGGCTAGAGTGTTCCATTTATTTCTTTTATAACATGTATTATCAGCAGATACGTATTCACCTAACTCCTAGAACCCCACAAGGATCCTCCAGATTCAAGTATGCATCATACATGCCGAGAAATTCCCTCGTCCCAAGTTCGTTATCTGTACAGGATATTTATAGGAAATGGCACAAGCTAAAAAGAAGAGAAAAACAAAGACACACCAGAACGAAAACAAGAACGAATCCAAACGCGCTGTAAATGGGTCAAGAAAACAGGAGGGGCTATCCAATTGGTACAAACCAGTATTCAGAACTTACAGACTCCTAGCCTGTGCAAGACAGATAGAGGGCCAGTTCGGAGTAGTGGAAATCGGGAGATGATACCCAACACGAAAGCGATGAAGATGAGAACACCGACGACAATTTTAGGCCAGATTGGGGTTGCTAGTCAGGTCTCATTCTCATAACCTTCGGGTTTTTGCAACTTGAGGAGGTCGAAAAACCGAGTAGTGCCTGTAACAACACAATTAGCATTCAGACCGTGTGAGAGATTGAAATTTTAGAGTTAGACATACATGAGTGACCTTTCCAGTCAAAATTATCCCCAGGGTTGCAAGCACACTTCCACTCCGTTCTTCTCTGCTCGCCAGTCGGACAGTGTGTGAAGGGGACGTGATAATAGCCGATTTGATCGAAGAAATGAACTTCTTCCTTTTTGAGCAGAATAGATGCTGCAATGGAATGTACTGGTGCATCGCCCCATCTTTCGTAGAAAAAACCCCCATCCTTGTCAAGGACATCGAAATAATCCAGATATGCCTTCGAGCGTAGCCAGTTCAAATCACCGATCTCGAAATTCGACCACTGGAAGTTGTCAGCCAATTCATACACTCGATCTTTAGGACGAAGAATTAGCACATACGAAATGGCACATGTTGTATGTTTTACCTCCATCCTCGGACACGAATTCCAGGTTATTACCCTGAACGATATGTTCAGGGTGTTTCTCCATAAACTTTTTAACACTGTCCCAAAGAGTTGCAACCGTTTCTCTGTATTCGTGGAGACTCAAAACGAAACTGTACTTCTTTTTGTTATCCTTCATGAATTTGAATGCATCGAAATCAATGTCGCAGAAGTATTTGACACTGGGCTCAACACGCCAGTAGTAATCGTAATTGAGCATGAGTTCATGTCTGAAAAAGAAGCCCGATTCGTAACGGCACATGTGTCTGTAGCTGATGGAGCCACCGTAAATAACTTTCTTCTCCTCCATCTCTTTACGAGCTTCAGCAGCTTTGTTTTGATCAATCCACTCTGGGAAAGACCAATGCTCCTCTGGAATTTTGCCATAGTAAGCTTTCCCAGATACCAAAGCGGAGGTGACGGTCTTGAAGTTTTCGCTAAAGTCCCCATCATTCAAGAAAACCCAGTCGTAGTGGTAGTTCCTGTTAAAGCGATCTTCGACTTGTCGAATAGATTTCACCATTTCCCAAAGATCCGAGTCTCTCACCAAAGACACGAAAGTTGCGCTGACACGGTCTGATTTTCCAGATTCTCTGTCAGACTTGGGGCCAGAAGTAGTGTTTCCAGTGGGAGGGAGTGCTGCTTCTGTCGGTTGGGACAACGAAACCGTTTGCATTTTTGTAACGCCACCAGCAGTGGTGGCTTGCGGGCCGACGTTTCCAGGCTGTGTTGGGGGGCTCTCATTTTGTTTCGGATTCGTTTTAGTGAGAGCAGCAGGAATACTAGGCCTAGGTAGGGAAGATGAGGCAATGAAGTGGAGGATTGCAATGCCCTGTAAAGCAATTAGCAATGTGTTGTCGGGAATACGTTAGTTTTGATAGAATAATTGCTCACCAGCACTGCAAAGAGTATGTAGCGTATGTACTTCCCGGACATCATGATTACTTCGCCAGCACAAATGAAAGATAAGAAAACTGATATCAAGCACAAAATATGCAAAGGCAGCCAGTGGAATAAACAAAAAATCTCTCCGCTTAAGGGAGTCTTTATTAATGCGTCAGTGTTGGAGGCGGTTGGTAAACGGGTGAATGAACGACAAAGCAATGTGGCATATGGGGGTAATGTCAACGAGATCACATAAATGCGATGTATTTCATATCACCTTGAGGCCCCCGGACCCGAGAGCAAAACGAAAGCACGCCGGAAGAGGTTGCTGGCTAGCTAAAACATCCGAAGAACACTTGTGATGAAACTTCGATGCCAAATGGTCGAATTGCATGTAAGCAACATCGCCCACCGGCTTGACAAAGGGGCCAAGAACTAAGGCACTGAGTTACCTCCTTTGTACGCGATACTGCGTAATTTTCGCCGCCAGATGGACAGGAAAGGTGTATCGAGTCGTACGGCGGCTGTAACAGCACTTCAGGTCTTTATTTCCCACCGTATCCCACTCGCATAATCGTCAGATTATATAAGCAGCTGGGGAGTGGGCTTGGCAGGCAGTCTTCTTTAGGAAAGAGTTTGTTATGCAGCCGGTTATTATCATTATACATTCGAACTTGCAGCATCGCATTCACCTTCATCTCCCCCCTCCGCACTCCTTTCTCACCCTCGGTTCGCACACCGCAGCTGTCATGTCGTTCTTTGGCTTTGATACCACGCTTCCTAACGATCGTCCTCCCGCACGGGAGTCGAGGGGTATTTTTGAGGCCCCTGATCCTTTCTCCGAAGTTGCTCGTGCCACAGCGCATGGATTCACCGATGGCGATGACGCGTGCGGTTTCTGTTTCTTTTTTTTAGTGTTTAAACGCTATACATTTGAATGCTGACCTTATTTTAGAATTGACTTTGAGGACACCTACGACGGGTTGGGAGACCGGCTCGACGATGCCCAAGATGCCTTTAACGAAGACACTTTCGGAGAGGCGGCGGGGAATGAGGATAAACCTGTGGGGAAAGACTTTGACTTCTTCGGCCAAACGGCTCAGATGACCAACATTTTGGGTGAAGAGCAAGTGCTTTACAACCTGAAGCACCAAAACGAACAACCCCAACCCTCCGTTTCGCCCGATGCAGCCCCGAAACCGAAAAGGACAGGCTATGAGCCATACCAGGACCCCGGGTATATCCCTGAGATCCAAGCGAAATCCAGTGTCTGGGGAACAGGAATTACACAAAAAGTAAAGACAGAACAGCCAAAACCGGCTGCTCCATCCAAAAAGATGATGAGCTTGGAAGAAGTTGAAGCACAGATGCGCGCGCAATCACAACGACCGCAGCATGCAACCGAAGCTACTGCTCCTCCGCCGTCTCAGCAGTTCCCCGCGACCATCCCGCAAGGAGCACTTTCTAATCTAAGATTCCCCGAACAGCCCTTCCCCCAGCCCGACACATTCCCTCAACTTCAACAAAAAGATTTTCCTCCGTTAAACCAACACCAGCAGTACCCACCGCCGCAAGGTTTTCAGCGCCAGCCTCCACGGCCTTTCCCTGAACAGAAACCAAGGCAGAATATGTCAATCCAAGCCCTACAGCATCAGAATCGTATGCCAAGCATTCCTCAGAGACACTCTGGGCTACAAATTCAAGGTCATTATCCACACGCCGCGCCATCGGCAACTACAGGGCCGCAGCTACCTTCAATCGCCGCAATGCACCCACAGTTCGCGCAGCTTTCCGAAGAACATCGCAGGGCACTTTTGGCAGAGGATGCGAAACGTGCCAAGCGAAATCATAAAATTCACCTTCTCTCGAAAGGAAATGGCTTGATGACCCCGCAAGATAAAAACTTTATTACCCGGATACAGCTACAGCAGCTAGTGTCGGCAACAGGAAATACGGGAGAGACAGATACCGATTCCCTACTGTCAGAAGACTTTTATTATCAAGTGTATAGCCAAATTCGCGGTGCACCCCGACAGCACCCAAGACAGCCTCTCGGTCATTTTGCCCAGACCTATCTTTTCCAAACCGGTAGCCGCTCGGGGGGCCATATGGGCCGAAGGCAGTATCAGAACGCTGACAATCACATGCAACGCATGCAGCAGCAAGTTCAGCGTGCTGTTGAAGCTGCGAAACTGCGCCCAAAAAACAAGCAACTGATAATTGAAGGTAGTTTAGGGAAAATTTCATTCAGCAATGCCAAAACCCCAAGGACACTCCTCAATATCAAACGCCCCGATAGCGCGGATGGTCATAAGCCAGCCAATGTCAAGAAAGGAGCTCAAACCGGGCTTAGTCCGAGTGACCGCAAGTCTATCTTAAATAACATCGAAAATGCATACGATACATTGATGAGAATGGAGGATCACGAACGAAAAATGCCTCCACCACCCGACGCTGAAGATGCAGAAGCTGTGCAGAAGCATCTTGAATGGAGACAGAAGATGGATGCTCTCAATCGAAAGTTATGGACTGATATGAAAGTCCACGAACCTATATTCCCCGGTTCTACAACGACCCATCCTTTTATTGCGTTCCTGTCTTATCCTAAGGGCAAAAAGGCGATCCCTCGAATATTCCGCCATATAGACCAGGAGCAACGAGTCACCATTCTCACTATGATAATCGTTCATTTAGATTCGCTAGACGTCGTCCAGCGAGCACAGTTACAGCCCGGGGAAACCCAGCCCCCTGGACCTGTCCGCGAGGAGATTGATTTGTTTTCGCAAGCCGTTATGCCGAGTCTATTGGGTTACGTCACCGAAGCTCCTCTCAAATTCATCATTGGGCTTGTCGGTCTCGTCATCTTCCGGACGAACGTCCAGGCGGTATCTAAGACACGGATAGGCCTCGGCATCTTGACTATGCTGTTAAGTCGTGCGGAGTTGGTAAAGGAAGCTGGCGCAGTGGACGATGAGGAATGGAAACAATGGACAGATCTTTATAATCAGCTGTTTGACCGGCTAGAACCGATTCTCGGCAGCATTTTCCCAGGAACTATTAATAGCGGAGATGATATGTATGTGTGGCAGTTTCTCGCCGCTGTTGGCATTGGAGCAAGCCCAGAGCAACAGCAACGGTTGGTTATTGCGGTCAAGTAAGTTTTCTTTCTCCATTATACCCACAAATATGCTTTGGAGAAGGAATGCGGATCTAACATCCCCCTCTTGTCAGGGACCGAGTTATGGAGACAGTCGCTCAGAGCAAAACACTACCAGCGGACATGGCCAGTCAACGACTTGGTAATGTTAACTTGTTCATGCGCGCTCTTGGACTTGATGTGGAACTTCTAGGATGAGACTTTTCCATCACTTTATCTCCACTATGTATACTGTGAAGTGTTGAAATGTTGCAATCTATTATTTCCTCATTGCATTGGTGATCTGATATATAAAATGCAGCCAACGTGACGATGATCAAAATACATGTTTATGGAATTGAAACTAGGGAATTGATTTGCTTTGTGTTTCTTAATATCTTAATTTTTTTTTTTTCCTGCCCTGCATAGCGTGTTCAAGCGTACCCTGTTTTATTGTGTTTTCATTTTCTCACAAAATGTTGCTAGTTATCATATTTTCAGGGGGCCAGGGGGGCAAGTTGGTATCATACGAGTCGGATTTGCAGATTTTTATCTAACCTGGGAAGAAGATAACTACATACCTTCCAGTGCAATAAGTGTAAATTGCATTGCCTTGGATAATCTCATGTGCACCCTCAACCTGCTCCTTATTCTCCCTTTATTATTATCCCCTTTTTTAAGTCTTCGCCAAACTTCCCAGTTTTCTCGGTTGTGCCCGACGGTTCGGTTCGGAAGCGGAAAAGCAACGTCCCAGTGGCAACTTCAGGTGGACGTCAGGAGCCAAACTTCAAAACACAACCGGAGCAGCACTTCACATCCTCGCGATCGATTGCACGGCTTCGGTTGTTGGGTTTTAGTTGAATAGGGCATTGAGTCTTTGCATCTTGCAACTTCGCAACACTTACTAGCAGCTGACTTCCTTTCTCCTTCTCTCCCGCTATGGTATTTTCATTTCTGTGCTGATCGCAATCACCCAGCGATTGCGTTACTCTTTCTACCACTTCCAGTATATACTTGATCACAGTTTAACATCCCTGGTGGCCGGATACTGAATCCGGATTCCTCGATGCAAAGAGCAATTGGTGAATGAACAGTTCATGCGCCTGTTGCTTTCCTCTTAATTCGACGTATTCAAGTGAATGCTGGATTCTATTATTGTCTAATACTTTTTCTGTTCTTTACTACCTGCTTTCGCATATGAAGTTGCTCATACTTGGAGCCACTGGGAAAGTGGGAGCGTGGACAGCTCGAAAGGCCATTGAGCACGGCCACGATGTGACGCTACATGTTAGAGATCAACACCGTGTTCCCGAAGATATTAGAAACTCTCACAAAGTGAAGGTATCCCACACTATAAACCGCACTCCTTGGGTTACTATATATAGCGCTCTCGCGTGCTAATAGCAATGATGAAGATCATTGAAGGCAGTCTGTCCAATGAAGAGACCCTTTCCGAAGCAATCGAAGACCAAGATGCAATTTTGTCATCGCTTGGTCCGAATGGGCCATTTTGTCCTAGGAATGAACTAGCAAACGGTTACCGCCTGATTCTCAAATTGATGAGGAGGCACAATGTGCGCCGTATTCTTGCCATGGGCACAATCAGCTGCTACGATGAGCGCGATTCCTTTGCATTGTCTCGGCTCCTTGCGTATAGCGTGATTTTCGTGGTGGCACGAAGGGCACAGCTGGAAATCTTTGGGATCGAAAAAGTCTTCAAGGAGGAAGGTCAGGGGTTGGACTGGACACTGTACAGAGTGCCAGTGCTGGGGAGTTCTTCGGAAGATGGCGGGATGGCAGAGGCGGGCTGGGTGGGAGATGGAAAGTGGAATGTCTTTCTCCAGAGAAGAGATTGGGCGAACTGGATGGTACAGGAAGCCGAAAGACATCAACCCATGTGGGTGAGCGAGATGCCGGCCCTGTACACACCCCGAAGGTGACTTCTATGTATTAGTTTATCACAACCCCCCAGATTTAGCTACACGAATGCACGTCCACCCGAGTGAAGTTCTCGAGAAAGCCAGCCCGGTGCAATTTCTCCTGGAAGTGCGGAGCTTTTGCGGGGGTAGGCTAGCCAACCTAGTTAAAAGGTGGTAAGCTAAATCAGCCCTATGCAAAGAAGGCCGCCTGGGATCTCGGAAGAGATGCATCCGAGCGATGCTTGATGTGCCTGTAACCTTGGGCCGCTCTGGTGAAAGCATCGGATTGTTGGTTCCCATAGCTGTACGGAGGGACGGGAAGTTAATAGTTAAATTTTGCAGCGATGAAGTCAAACTAGCTGGCTCCCAACCAAGTACCATGTCGATCTTTATCCGCACAATGACGCGTTGTCATAACTGGTGACCCGAGACCAAATTCCCACAACCCCGACTCTCTCTTCTTCCACCGTATCCTTAAAATCTTCACGCGCGTTCGTTATCCTCCTTGTTTAGTATTTTCGCAGATCTCCAGATCGCAGCGCTGGTTTAGCGGACGGTCTTACACTTTTACCCCAAACTCCATTTCTCCAGTCTCTGCCCCACCTTATTGGCACGAAGCTGAACCAGCAAGCCCCAGCGTACAGCGTATCCGAGGCCGTTCTCAGCTGCAGGACCAGTCAAGGTCGCAATCATGGCGAAGGGCAATGTTCTTGTTACCGGGTACGTCCAAGCTGGCTCTGGCGCTGCTCCCACTGTCGTCCGTTGCGCCAGCCCGTGCAATTGCGGGGTAGTAAGCCGCTAACGTCACTTTGCTTTCCTGTTCGCATTATTATTAGTGGGATGGGCTATATAGGGTCCTTCACGTCTCTCGCGCTTCTTGAGGCAGGATATAGTGTCGTAATTGCCGACAGTCTATATAATTCTTCAGACGAGGTGCTCAATCGTATTGAACTGATCTGTGGCAAACGCCCCGGTTTCTTCAAGTTAGACGTCACCGACGAAGCTGCTTTTGACAGGCTATTTGATGAGAATCCTAGCATTGACAGCGTGATTCATTTTGCTGCTCTAAAGGTGATTATAGATGTATTCTATGACGTTGATCTTCCCCGGTCCTAACTTGAGTACAGGCAGTGGGAGAATCCGTCGAGAGGCCTTTAGATTACTACAATACTAATGTCTACGGAACACTGTGCCTATTACGCTCAATGGTCCGTCATAATGTGACGAATATCGTCTTCTCGAGTTCTGCAACCGTCTACGGTGACGCGACACGTTTCGAGAATATGATTCCCATACCTGAAGAGTGCCCCTTGGGTCCAACTAATCCTTATGGAAATACAAAGGTTATCGCTGAGACTGCGATTACAGATGTTATCAGCTCGCAGCGCACCAATGCGATTAAGGCTGGAAATGCAGAAGATGCTGAAAAGTGGAACGCGGCTCTGCTGCGCTATTTTAACCCTGCAGGTGCTCACCCGAGCGCAATCATGGGCGAGGATCCACAGGGCGTGCCGTACAACCTGCTTCCACTGCTTGCACAAGTAGCTACGGGGAAACGAGAAAAGCTCCTTGTGTTTGGAGATGGTAAGTCGCCAGAAGCAATTGTAACGTGGGAGTATACAGCCAGCGATTCTGACGACGAAAATACCAGATTACGCTTCTCATGACGGCACCGCTATCCGTGACTACATTCATATCCTTGATCTTGCAAATGGCCACCTGGAAGCCCTCAACTATCTCCGCGACAACCGTCCCGGCGTCCGCGCTTGGAACCTGGGCACCGGCAAAGGCAGCACCGTCTTCGACATTATCAAGGCTTTTAGCAAAGCTGTTGGCCGCGACTTGCCATATGAGGTCGTTGCCCGTCGCGATGGTGATGTTCTGGATCTAACCGGGAACCCGTCTCGTGCGAATCGTGAATTGGGATGGAAGGCCACACGAACTCTCGAGCAAGCCTGCGAAGACCTTTGGCGGTGGACAAAGAACAATCCCCAGGGATATCGACAGTCACCACCAGAGGAATTTCTCGCCAAGCTAAAACAAAATTAAGGGGCCGGCATTTGAATTTATTGTGATATACAGTTTCAAGGGAAGGGTAAATATAACGGCGAATAATAAGCAAAAGCAATCGATTTGGGTTGGTACTGGGGGGAAATAATGCTCTTTTGTTCTCTCCGGAAGTATAGTTCGTCCGGTGATGTTCTCGTTCTATATTGATTGATTATAGATTGCCGTGTTTGTAGGGAGATAGTGCAATCGATATGTATGTTTGTACCGACAAAATAGAATAGGTCTTCTATTCTGTCTTGTGGATTAAGATGCAATTATTTTCTTTCCTCCTTACCGTCTAGGTTATCTTGCTGACTCAAGAAAGTCCCCGATTCCGACGCCATCAAGGCTAGTGAATGGATATCGGCAGCACGAAACACGTAAATAATAAAATCACCCCATTGCCAGATTTTTCATCCCTCCTTTTTACCTCTGACAGGCTTCTGTTTCTTCTTCGCCTCCTCTTGCTTTTCCCCCTTCTCGATCGCTCTCCGAAGGGCACTCGCTTTCTCAGTTTTTTCAATCTGCTCTTGACTAAACTTCCATAACTTCTCGGCAATTTTATCATCCATCACCTCTTTTCTCAGAACTTCCCGCTGCTTACATTCCTTTATCAACCTGCCTCCTTGAATACCCACTATTCGCCTTTGTCTGTCTTCGTCCGTCTCGCCCACCGCGCTCAGCCCAGCTTCCATCGCTGCTAGAAGAAAGCTTTGTGCTCCCTGTTGGGGTGATTTGAGAATAAGCCACCATATTGGCCATGTAAGAAGGTAGAATAATAGCCCCAGGAGAGATCCGCCGGTGAGCCAGCGCCTCGTTCCCGGCGTTCTCGAAAATCCCGGGTCCACCACGAGCACGCGCGAATTGGTAGGACGGGCCGCTTGCTTTTTGGTCCGATTGGAGTTGTCGTAGTTGGCCAGATGAGCTTGGTATGACCGCGCGAATATCAAGAGGGCGAGTTTAGATGTAGCATACATGCTGCTGCTGGATTTAGACCCGCTCCTTATTGTTCCTTTGACGCTTGACTTTGCTTTGGATGTGCTTGAACCCTGCGTTGCTTCCGATGTTCTGGCTTCCAGCGTTTCAAAGTCCAACTCCGCCCTGATGTAACTCGAACAGGTCGCAAATATGACTCTTACATCCCGATCTGGCGGCTGAGCGCGCAGTGCAGGGCTTAATATACTTAGTAAATGAAAATTGGCTAGGTAGTTCACCTGCCACTCTCTGTTTAGTCTATCGGACGTATTTTGCAACTCCGGAGAGCACGGTGGAGTTAAGGTGTTTCCGCATAGAATAACCATATCTAGCCGTCGTGGGGGTGTATTATCTATCCACTTCGTAGCGAAGCGCCGGACGGAATGAAGGGAGGAAAGATCAACTTGTTCGGCGTATACGAGCGAGTTGTTGGTGCTGTTGCGGACGTCCTCGATATAGTCCACAACGAAAGGGTCACTGGGCGAATGTTGCGTAAGGATAATTATTTGGGCACCGCGAGAAGCAAGTTCATGAACAATCGATGCTCCCACGCCTGAAGTGCCGCCCTGGGGAGAAGTGTCAACGAGTGGGCCGACTGCAGAAGAGCGCGCGAAAATAGGCACGTACCGTAATCATAATTACTTTAGAATGCATAGTACGCTCGGACTGGTTTATAGCACCGCCAAAGTATCGTTTGAGCAGCGCAATGGCGGCAATCCCTGATGCCGTTTTGGCAATGGGATATGCGTAGGGGATGGACGAGAGGCCATTGCTGAAGGTGTGTGAGATGATCGGGAGAGGCATGGTACGTATTTCCCCAAATCCGGAGCACCAATCTGCCAAGCTCTTTCAAGAAGCTCCTATAGTTATCCTCGTATCTTTCGTCGTTCGCCAGGGAGTGGATGGAGTCGACCTGCAGTGCTTCGTGGTTCAGGAACTTCAAGGAGCCCCAGCATGACGTCGCGGGAAATGAGCTGGCGTCCGCTCGCCACTCCGAAAAAGAGCTCCATGCTTCACGCTCCATTTATCACTATAGTGCTCAAGGAGACAACATTGCACAATGCCCTATGACGATGAAGATTATTTCCTCCCCTTGGAGGATCAGCGCGTCTTCGGTGCTGGAATCAAAAGAAAGCGAGTGCCATTCGTCCCATCCAGCGAAACGCGCCTCGCCACGACAGATGGCCATCCACTCTCCGCACCCGCAACTACATCTTCCACGCCAGGCCCCGAAGCCGCTGTCTCAGAGCCAACACCACCTTCAATAGGTGATAAGTACCTCTCCATAGTCCTATCTAAGTCCGCAAACCCCTCCCCGTCCCCCGCCTCAACCTCCGCGACCACCATCGACGCCGCCAAGCAAGCAGATTCTTCGCCCGAAGAGAGACTCCAAGAAGACACTGCACTTGTAACATGCGACATTTGCAACCTGCCTCTATCACAACCGCCTCCCAGCTCCTCAGATGCGCAATACCCGCCTCATCCACATGAATCCTCCCTCGTCCATCAGGCCAGCCTTCCACACTCCCATCCACCCTCCGCTGTTGACCGTACGCGCCGTGGATACAAATACCTCGCTTCCTACGGCTGGAACCCGGACTCTCGAACTGGTCTGGGCCCAACAGGTGGCGGTATCCGGGTGCCAATTCTCCCACAGGTGAAGCATGATACGGCGGGCCTGGGTTTGGACGTCAAGAGAATGAGCGATGCGGAGAAGAAGGAGAGGGAGAGGCAGAGAGCGGCTGCGAAATTGAATGCGAAGCAGGTCCGGAACAGAGAAGAGGAAGGGAAGAAGAAAGCAGAGAGACTAAGAGAGATGTTCTATGGATCAGAGGACCTGGAGAAGTACTTAGGTAGAGGTTGACGAGCCTTTGTCATCTTGCTTCTTTGTCGTTTATGATACCCCATTTGGTTTATTTGGAGATGCATAGGTTAACTTGACCAGTCTACTTTGAGCAAAAAGGTGGCATGCTGTTGAGCATAGCAACCCCAAGAATTGATAATCAATTCCAGATGGGTACTGGAATTCGCTGTCTCTATCATATAAATGCAATGCAACTTAGGAAATTTGGTCTAACCCCTGATAATAGGCTGGCAAGAGAAAACCCATCCCAGTGCGCCATACTACTCTGTTGCAAAAAAAAAAAAAAAAAAAAAAAAAAAAAAAAGAAGGAAATGACTGCTTTCAAAATGCATCAGAAGTAAAAGAGCCATAAAGTGACAAAATAAACGCCATACAGACTTTCAAGGCTGCTAAAAGGGGGTAGTGTAACATATGCCTAACATCATAGGTCATAATAATCAAAGCTCTATTTGAAGAAACGTTTCTTCTTCTCTTTATCCTTCTTGTCCTTGTCCTTTTTGCTAAGCTTCTGTTCGCTTTTTGACAACATGGGTTGTGGTCGGGGCGGAGCAGATTCACCTAGGGATTTTACTCTTCGCGGGTCGTCCTGGGAACTCATTGTCATAGCAGCAAGGCCAGAAGTGGGAGGTGCTAGAGACTTCGACGCTGTCAGTGGCTGCGGCTGCGGCTGCACCTGTGGTTTGGGCGACGGCTCTCTCTCAAATAGATGTCGAGGGGCCTGAGGTTTCGGTTGGTCGGCGGGGAGGTTAAGCCGTCGCTTGTCAACACTTAGATCGCCAACTTGGCGTAGGAAGAGGCCAGGAGTAAGCATGTGTGATGTGACGAGGTATATATCTTTGTTGTGATTCTGGGATAGTTCGTAGCAGGAGCGAGCTTCGGAGTACGTGGCTCCACCAGCCATGAAAACAATGATTTTTTGACGAGGTTCCGCCGCTGAAGGACGGATTCGAGCCCAGGTAGGTTTTGCGCTCCTAAGAGAAGCTTGAGAAACGTTATCTTGACTTATGACATCGTCCCCATCCGCGTGAGGGCGGGTTGATGGAAACACTGAAGTATCCAAAGTGCCCCGTATTTGTTCTTGTAACATCAACTTCAAGTTAGGTTCGAATCTTGATAAGCTCGTGTCATCTTCGTTAATCTGAGCAGGCGGCTTTCGGGCAAATAGTGGCTGATTGGGTGGCTTAGTATCGCTGAGTGGTTTTTCAACCCGTGCCCCTAATAAATCAAAATTGTAGATGACTTCCCCATCCTGGGGTGGCAGCTGTGAGTGAGCGAGTAGCTTTTTGATATCACCGCCGAGAAGGCCGCCTCGATATAAGAGGTAAAGGACTATTAGTCGTAACCGATCGGGAGGCCGAACACGCTCGTCATCCAGAAGGCGAACAAGTTGGTCGGCAAGATTTTTAGGCTTTCGGTAATCTTCGTCTAACCCAGTACCAAGTGACTGTAGCATGTTAGGTGGAGTCGCGAAGTAAATTGGCGCCGGCGATCATACCTGTTCAACAGACGCAAGCTCCGGTAGGTTGCGGTCCTGAAATAGTTGCATGCACTCTTCGGCCATGTTAAGGTGCAGCGTATATGAATTCTTCCCTTCTTGAAACTTTGACAGTCCGGCCAACATGTCTCTGATGGTGTTCACATTTGCAGACGAATCACTATTGAACTGTAATTAGCAACGACCAGTACAGAAATAGAGCGAAGAGCATGACATACTTGTCAGCAAACTGAGGGTTTTTCGCTCTGAATTGGTTGAAATCATCCACTAGCTTCCCGAGGAGGTCTTTCATGTGCAAATGCCGACTCTCTACCCAGATACTATCATTTTCTGAGATCTCCAATTCCTTGGTTTCCTGATTTGGCTCTCCGGCATTAATGGTTGTTTCATAAGTAACCTTTTCTCCTTCTTTGATTGGAAGGAGATCATGAGCCATGGCCTGATACGTGAATTCGTGGACTAGCGGAGCGACAAGATCCAAGGTTCGGTCAACTATATAAAGCAGACCCCGTTGTCTCGACGCTGTTGGAAAGTCTTCGCGCGATTTGGCGTAAGCATCCAGCTCATCCTGGACAAAACGTGCTAGGTGGGAGCATAGAACACTAGCTTCGTGTGTCGGCGCCTTGGGCCGGTAGTATCGAATTACGGGATATTCGCCAAGTGATACGCATACGGAAACGATCTATCTTTATTAGTGAAAATCTAAGGAATGTGTCCATTTGTAAACGCACCCTTTGGGCGAGATCCTCAAGGTGACCTCGGACGAGATTGTTGCATGCCGGATGGAAGAGGGTGGGAAAGCTCCAAGGATCGCGGAAAATTACAAGATGCGATTCTCTAGGAAAGTAGTTAATGTTGACGATACGGAAATCAGCGATCAGGTCGCGTGCCATGCTCAAGCCGTTGATTCTGCTTCGTAATTGGGGATCAAGCCCTGTCGAGTATGTCAGGAGAATGTTTCAGGGGGTTTGACCACGGAGGACTCACTAGCAGTCCAGACTAGAAAGGCTCTCCTATATCGCCGACGTTGCAAGTCCGCTATAAGACAGTCTACGATGTGCGGCAATGGTGAGAGAAAATAAACCGCATCCGTCTCTTGGTTCATAGGGCGCCGGTGCTCGATCTGCTCAATATCTTGAGATGGTGTCAGCTCCGATCTCCACCGAACAACAACACTCGTCAACCAATGTGACTTACTTGTAACGTTGGCGTTGAGGATGTCATCTTCTTTAACGGCATTATCTATTAACTTTTTGCTCAATGCATCAACGACGAGCACTTTCCACTTGAAACCAATCAGCAGCTGTTCAAATGTAGGGCGGGGAGGCACGAGAGCTAACTTCTCGCTCAGCGGTATATCGAACAGTGTCCAGGATAACTAGGCGTCGAATTAGCTATATCCAGTGCATTCTTAGAAAAGGGGTACACGATACTTTTCCGCTGGACCTCAATCAAGGAGGAGTCCATCTTGGCAGGGAATCGGTCATGAGAATGAGAACCGCAGTTACGAGGCGCTGGAGGCTCGACAGGATCGGTAAGGGATGGAGCGGGCTGCTTTTGGTTGAAGGCAGGTAGAGCGATATATAGAACAGCAGTTTGCACCCGTGACAGAAGTGACGCCGGCGACGGTGCCCTGAATCGCTTCACCTCGCGCCGTCGGCACAGCCCGCGAGATTACGGTCTCGCTCTGTGACATAACGCAACCTCCCGCCCGCCAGCCAGCCGGCCCGCGCTAGGCTCGGAGGGGACTAGCCCCGGCGGCTGGTGCGATTATATCAGCAGGTAGCGGGAACAACTTTTCTTCCGCCACCGGACAGGGTTATCGTTGATCCGCAATACTATATTCGACCTGAGTCGCCTTTTGAGAATTCCAACTCGGAGCTTCGTCCAACATCTTCTATGTGAAGACTGGAAATTTCTCTCTTGGGCTTCTTTTACTGTATATTGTGCTTGCGAGGCGTTCGTGGTATACATGTTCTCATTGAAAACATTCCAATTCCTTCTGCGCTCAAACTGAGAGCACTCAATGCGACGAGACCGTCCGCCTTCCATCTCAATCTTGAATCAGCGCCGAATCCACCCACACCATGCTCATGCAACCGTGGAGAGGGTCACAGACACCGTGCCTGATTTGTCTCTTTCGACAGTGTGTCGTCCCGCGACAGTTCACCCGCTCCCTTAGTACCAGCAGGCCCTTGGAAAGGGGAAAACCCAAGTCTAGCAAGTCTAAACTTGCTTGGAAACAGACGGTAGGAATAATTTATAAACTTTGCCGCTTATACATTTTGTGGTTCTAACTATTTGCTCCAGAGTCTTCGGCTTCCCCCAGAGCAGAAGAAGAGAAATGCCAGAAATAATGCTGTTCGAAGAGATCAGTTCGCAGTCGTGCTAGAGAGGATATTACAGGATTTAGAACGAAAAGTGAAGTCTAACGAGGGCAAAAGTACTTGGAAGGAGTTTCAAGACGTGGTGACGGCCGCCTGCACGCAGTCAGGGAACCAATCGCCCAATCTTGCTTTGAGTCAAAGATTACACGAGGCCTTTATAAGGGTTGGAGAAGCCAAGCTGGCCTCGGTTTTGGAAGAAGAGTATCGGAATTATGAATACGATATCAAGTTCTCTTCACGCATTAAAGAACAGAAGGCTCTGGCCGACTACAGGTTCCCGGCGGAATGGTACCCAGCGGCCCGGGCTCTCCAGCGCACGATACATCTTCATGTTGGGCCTACAAACTCGGGAAAGACATATCACGCCTTGAAAAGACTAGAAGAAGCAAAAAGCGGGTTTTATGCTGGACCATTGCGACTTCTCGCTCATGAAGTCTATTCTCGGTTTAATGCAAAGGGCATCTCTTGCGGTCTTATAACGGGCGACGAAGTAAAAGTTCCCGAAGGCACTCCTCCAACCCTCTATAGTAACACAGTTGAAATGGCCCCGTTGGGACTAGAGGTCGATGTCGCTGTTATTGACGAAATTCAAATGATTGGTGATCGTCAACGAGGTTGGGCGTGGACCAGAGCGCTGTTGGGCGCTCCAGCGAAGGAAATCCATCTCTGTGGGGAAGAACGAGTAGTGCCTTTGATCCGAGAACTTGCTGCTTTGACGGGAGATAAGCTGGAAATCCATAATTATAAGCGCTTGAACCCATTGATCCCGATGACGAAGAGCCTAAAAGGGAATCTTCAAAAGCTTCAGAAAGGAGACTGTGTTGTGGCATTTTCTCGCTTGGGTATCCATGCCCTCAAGCAAGAAATTGAAAAGGCAACTGGGCGAAGAGCCGCCATAGTTTATGGGGGTTTACCTGCGGAAATTCGGTCGCAGCAGGCGGACTTGTTCAATAACCCTGATAATGACTATGATTTCCTGGTCGCTAGTGATGCGATCGGTATGGGCCTTAATCTGTAAGTTGCTCTTTTAACCTTCCATCTTTGGGCTTTCATTGCTAAACTGGTATCGATAGAAGCTGTAAGCGAATCATTTTTGAATCGGTCATCAAGAGAAGTCCAGTTGGTCTGGAACGATTATCAGTATCTCAGGTCAAACAGATTGGTGGCAGGGCCGGTCGTTATCGAAGTGTAGCCGATGCCATGGACAAAAGCAAACCGTCAAAGCGCTCTGAGGAAGATCAAAATGTCGGATTTGTGACATGCCTTGAGGATGTCGATCTTCCGCATATCCAGAAGTGCCTGCGCGCGGAGGCAGAGCCAATCAACGCAGCGGGTATTCTTCCTCAAGATTCTATGATAACTGCCTTTACGGATCATTTCCCTTCAGATACGCCGTTTAGATACCTCTTGCAGCGATTGTGGAATGTTTCTCAGACGCATCCACGCTTCTTTATGTGTGATTTACACAGTTCTGACGTACAAGAAATCCTGGATGACGTTCCCGGACTCAGTGTTACGGATAAACTCGTCTTTCTATCCGCTCCCACTTCGACGGCAGATCCGACAAGTGCCTTAACCCTCAAGGCATTCGCAACCTGTGTTGCACAACACAAGAGCGGAGCGCTCCTCGACATTCCGGAATTGCACCTTGAGATCCTGGATGTCCCTGTATCTGGCAATAAGAATTACTTACGATCCTTGGAATCACTTCACCGTTCGCTTGTCCTCTACCTTTGGTTAAGCTTCAGAATAGGTGGCATATTCACTGATAGGACTCTTGCTACCCATGTCAAGGAGCTTGTGGAAATGAAGATGGACAGGGCTTTGACCGAATTCTCCGCCAATTCCAAGTTAACCAAGTCCGCTATACTTAGGAAACAGGCCGCATTATTAAAGAAGGGCCTGCTCGAAGAAGCGGAAGAAATACAGGAAGTTGATTTTGATCCTTCCCACGATGTTGAAATTCAACCCCAAAAAGTAGGAGTGGCTGCTTGAACGCCATCTCCGGGCTGTTCTGTAAGCTATGGTGGCTTACGCGGTTTGAACCTTTGGCCCAAATGGATCAGACCTCGGGATTCTAGTAACGCAAATTAATTGAAACCGGCCGGTCACATTCCCCCGGCTGGTATCGCCGGATGACGCCAGTGAAGGACGCAGCAAGCTTCATTATTTCTGGAGGGTTAGAAATTTTATATACCTGATCTTGAGCGTCCCCTTAATGGGAAACTGGCTGGTCCGATCGGACCGGCTTCTCGCGCATGTGGTCCCTCTAGGCTCGCTTAGAGCTCAAAAGTATCGAAGTTGATCACGAAACATACATGGGCACCACCCAGCAATACCATGACCCGAAAGCGATCCCCAGAGTGGGTAGTGGGCTGGTATGTACACTTCCGTCGTCGCAGATAATCGCGTCCTGTGCGGAGAGAAGCATATAGATTTTCTTTTATATATGTATTTATAGACACAAATGCACCTCCTTTCCAAACTCAAGTTTTGTATAATTTTGTGACTCTGTCCTCCGCATTCCTTGCTCTGTCGTTATCACAATCGCCCTTGTATTTTCCGTCCATTCTAGTCTCCCACATACGTAAACTTCTGAGCGGCCAGCAGAGTGCTGTAACTACTCCGTAGTTAACTAGTTAACTAGTTAGCTGGGTGGCAGGTTGCGGCGGGTTACTACCCAGGCGCCCCATGTAACCTGGTTAGACAGGGGGTTAGTCAGCAAGACCGCAAAAATAACCAGGTTTTCTGAGGGGTTGGCATTGTACAGTTATCTTGGCAGTTGCATACTAGCTGGTACAGAGGGTGGTGCTGAGTCAGCCATTTAAACCAGTGAGAGTTCTTTATTACAGAGGTCTTTCAGACAGCACTGTACAGCTGGAACAGCAGTATCAGGATGCACCCACCAGACAACCAATCAACCATCTGTGATAGCTCAGGTCAGCAGCTGGGGATCTCAGAGAAGATCCTGTAGAGCAGGCAAATATAGGTTCTGTAGATAGCTAGATGCCTACATAGTATAATTATACTATTCTCTATTCTATACAGGACAGAGTGTGTGTATAGCAGTGCTGCTCAGCACCAGCATCTGATGCAGCTGTAATGCTGTCCTGATGCTCAGTTTGTTTATATACATTATACTGATACACTGTATGACAGATAGTATCAGAATCAGTAAATAGTAGATTAAGCATCATCTTGACAACAGATTTTCTTTTTCTTTCTTTCTTCTCTTCTCTTCTCTTCTCTCCTCTTCTCTCTTTTTTTTACTCTAAGTCTGTTCATCAGAGTCTTTATTATCATTATTGCTTTGCTTCTCTCATGAGTCTTTCTGTAGATTATGCATCAGCTATCATTCATCAATCATATAATAGTAAGCTGACTGACTTACAGAATAATTTCATAATTTCATGTTACTATAATATTCTCCACTGCTAAGATCTCTGCTTGCCTCTTTCCTCTCTTCTCCCCACAAATCTGAGAAAGAAAATGTCTGTACAGCTCTGTATATTGGTGGAATATGAGAAGAAGACATTGACTTGTTGATATAGAGTGCTTGTTCAATGGACCTCCTTTTATTCTGACCAGATGGAGCAGAATCTTGCTGAAGCTGCTGCCCAGGCCCAAACTAATAATCAACCACTCTGTCTCTTTATTAAACAGAATCAGCTGGTTCTGTATATTTACTTCTTTCAGTTACAGTAACTGCTTGCTCAATCAGAAAGAAATGTGAAGTTTGTTCTCAGACAAATCTTCTTCTACCAGATTAACATGCACCATCAGTCATATGTTAATGCAATTCTGATCCAGTCATGTGAGAGAACTTTGCACTAGAGCAGTATCTGCAACAGATGCACAGAGATGGAGCCCATAGCTCTATTCTTATTATGCTATCATGTATACAGTCACTTTAGAGATGCATGCAGGAACTGCAAATGGTCAGACTATATATCTTACTGCTCTCTGCATGGCAGGCCAGAATCTGCAGTAAGATATAATAACAGAGGACCAAGTTCATACAGAGCTGCTGGCCACTCACATACATTAGATAGCAGAACTAGTCTGAAACTGTCTTCTGTCCACTCAATTCTTCTTCTTGAGAGTGGAACAGCAAATAATTCCATTCATGTTGAAACTAATTCTCTTCTATTTCACTCTGGAGATTCACCATCAGTCTTTCTGTATAAGATTAAGAAGTCTGAGAAGCCAGAGAATGACTCTCAGAGCAATTCTATTATCTTAAACTAGATATGCATGAACTTTCTTTTCTGACTTATCTGCTTTCTTTCTTTTCTTTGAAATTTTTCTCAACTGCTCTTGCCTAGTTATACAGGCCCTGTATACAGCATCTGAACATGATTTGCACTTCTATACAGTATTCAGAACCAGTAGCTCTAAGAAGTAAAGCTAAGCAAACTATTATTATGTATTCAGCATCTCTTCTTCTTTATCTTCCTATTATACAACAGGCTGTGCTGGATATGATGGACAGGGTTTGCCATAATAAGAATCAGAGCAGTTTCTTTTTTACTTACAGTATTCTGGATAGTCTGTTCAAACTGAGCTTCTCATACTATCATACAAGCTCTAGTTTCTCTACAGCAGCACTGCTACTGGCACTTCTCTGTCTCTGTCTGTTAATATAATTAATAATCATCTTTCTTCTGCTGTAGAACATTCTCTCTATGCCACCTGGCTGCTATTTTACTTTATACAAGACATCTAGATTCTGTACTGAAGAGCCACTCTTCAGATCAACTGTTCATTCCTGCCATAAATCTGAAACTATAATAATTGTACAAGAAAGCTGGTATGTGACTGGAACAGAAACACTAGCAGAGGCTGAAGCTATCTCTAATAAATAGACTGAAGCTTGTGCTTCTCTGAATGCTATAGAATCACTATCTCTCTCTTTATCTTTATCTTCAAAGACAGCAGCTGCTGTCATCATTCTTTAATCAGCAGGAAATACTTATATAAGAAAAGAAACCTGTCCACTGATCAGTACTTCTAACTGATTATTAATTTTTTGCAGTTCTGTTTCCAGAGCAGTATATAAATAACTACAGGCCATATCTAGATTCTGCTGTATAATGTGCAGCTGATCTGTCATTATAAGTACTGTCTGCTGCAGCTGCATTTTATACAGCTTCTCTTTATAAATGTTGGCTACTCAGACTGCCTCTGCAAACTGATAATAGTTCTCTCTCATGAATACAGAGCTGGTCCACAGAGAATAGCTGAAAAAGAGAGACTGAAGAATGACAGAGTCCTGCAGAAGAACTGTATAGAGATGATAAAGCAGATATAGAAACTCTTGAGCAGCTAGATCATTTCTATTCAGTTGTATAGCAGAAGATCCTCTGAGCTGATCTCAAGAATTACTCTGATCTGAAAATCTTCTCAGCTCTGGCTTCTGGAGACAGGAGTTGAAGTTCTGAATATTATATAACTTAAATTACTGCATCCAGTTATTAATTCAGGGCCAGACAGCATGCTCCAGTAACTCAAGCACAGGCATTCTGACCCACAGCAGATAGAAGTTCCCAGATGTGCAGGAGTTAAAGTCAGTTATAGTCTGTATAAACTTTCTGAAAATATTAGTCAGATAGTACTGGCTGAAAGCATTACTGTTTCATCTTCTAGCATGGCAGATCTGACTCTTACTGACTTCAATCTGCTTTGCATGTCTGGCTCCAGCAGCTTATCCAGCATGGGTCTTCTTCAGGCTAGAAAGTCCTGTTCCACTGTAGATGTATCAAATCTAGTCCAGCTGAATCTCATACAACAGAGGCTTTCTCACATCATCTCTCTTGATCAGGTGCAGCTGGTACCAGTCCTGGCAGTTGTGAAACTGGAGTGATAGCTCTTGTACAATATTTCATTAGTAGAAGAGATAAAAGACTGTCTGTGCCATGATGCAGAGCAAGAGATTGCAATAGCACATCACTGTAGCATACTCAATCTGGTCCATCTGGTTAGTCTTGCCATTTTCTATGATTAAAATTATGGGGAAGCAAGAGGTTGAGTCTTTATTTGTCAGCTCCAGAGTGAAGAGATCAGCCAGCTGTGCCATACAGTGAGATTTACTGTAGAGAAGCATGCTGTAGCTTATTAGAAAGTTCACTGCAGTATAAAGATGTGGCTCTACTGACTGGTCTTTTTTGAACTCTGACCAGCTCTGCCAGCAGTACTCAATCAGCTATATAATATTCTTCTTATGATATTCATTCAGCAGGGTTCCTGCACCACAATTTACAAACTCTGTCTTCTTGTGTTCATGCTCCTATCTTGAATGGGTTTCAAGCAGGGCCCAGACAGCCTAGCCAACTGGATGGAGGTGAGGATTTGTACAACAGCTCCATTAATAGCTTCAGAGATTGACAATTACAGTCTTGTAGGCCTTGATGAATGATTGGCCCAGAATTTACACAACAGACTCTCCATTCTGTGAGGATCATACATGTGGATCAGCGTGACAATGAATCTATAGGAGAAATTGTATGTAGAAAAGAGTACATGAGGTAAAAGATCTGGTATTGACAGCTATGTACAACTTCTAGACAAGATTACCACTGGCTTCCAACAAGAGATTTGTGCAGTGGTGGTCTTTTATGTGTGCTTATGAGCACATGACTTAGTGTCTCACAAGAACACATGTACTCTCAACAGCTTGCAAGCCCAGGTTCTGAGCTCTTGCAGGTGTTGTTTGTTCATGTAAGAGATTCATAAGCAAATTCTTACAGATTTTCTTCTCTTGTAAGTCTTGGTCTCTCAAGGCAGCTGTCTCATTAAAAATCTTCATGAGTAGAAAAATAAAACCTCTTGAGAAAAATAAAAATTTCCTCATAAGAAAAAGAGTACAGCCTCACTAGAGATATAATATCAACACAACTCTAATAACACAACACAACATAACAACACAACAGAGCTCAATAACACAATAATATGTAGAGAGTCTCTATTGTTCTCACTAGCTTCATGTTACTATTAGATAATAAGCACTAGCTTAAGAGAGAGCTTTCTCTTGCTTTCTCTTTCTCTTCTTTTCTTCTCTTCTTTCTCTAGTCTATATTATCATTATCAAGATAAGTGAACCCTTCAAGCACTGCTTCACATGGGAGGCAGGCTTGTGGGAGATCTCTAATAATCAGAAGAATCAAAAATGGCTTTATCCAGATGTTCTGTGTGCTTAACCTTACAGCTATAAGTTAGTGAGTTCACTCTTGATTGTGTCTTTACTTTACATGGTTATGAAGTTTTGTCTTCACATGAAGTTTAGTTTGCAGAGAAGTTAATGCTTGCTAAAAGTTTCTGCAGATTTACAGTCTTCTTTCTCTCTCTCTCACAAGTTATTGCTACTCTTCTCTCTCAGAAGGACCTCCACCCTCCCCTTTATAGAAGAAGTTGGATCTTTAATGAGTAGTCTTGAGAACTTGAAAAGAGTTTGTAACTGATAATTCTAGAGTGTTGTTACTTCTCTCTCTCTCTCTTCTTCATCAGTTGTTACTGCTCTCTCTCTGTCAGCTCAAGCTGTAAGTGCTTCTCACAAGCTGACATTTGATTTACATGCTGATGGAGTTAGAGTTCTGCTGCTCTGCCTTCCCTCTCTGTAATTATTGTGCTGGCCCTGGCTGAAAATGTGAGTATTCTCTATTACATTTCAGTTTGTGGCTAACTCTCTCTAGATTGTTGTTGCTGTTCTTCCTGCTCCAGCAGAATTTGTGGATGCTGTAGTTCTATAGAGTGCCTGGAATTGTTCAGCACTCTCTCTGTAAGACTGACAATGGTGGTTCCAGATCATCTTCACCCAAATGCTGCCAGCCACTACTTTTACTGATGCTTTGTGGATTAATCTGGTGATTCTTCCAGGTCTTCTACCCCATACTGGGGCACAAGCTTTGTCTGTCTGTGAAAGAGCATGATGTTGTGAGCCTATTCAAAGGCCTGTACTTATTGCTGGTTTGAATAATTTAAACTAGTTGGCTATCTATATCCAGCTCTGTAAAAGTATTCTTGTGATTTGAGCTGGAGTCCAGCCACCATCAGAACAAGAGTGCTCTGCCTGCAAGAGAGCTTAGCAAGACTATAGTAATATAGTCTTTGCAGAGTGCATCTCTGCAGGCTTGAGTCAAAAATATAATAACTGCCTATACTGTGGGCATCTTGCTTGCTCTTTCCAGCAGTAAAATTATAGATAGTTGTTACAGATCTTTACAGAAGAAAGCTAGAGGCTCTTATATAGTTCTTAGCTTAGTTTTTTCTTCTTTTGAGGTCAATTTGATTCAGTTCAGATTATATCTTTTCTCTCTCTAACTCATTTTCTAGCTCTACTACCTTCATCCATCTCTTTCATAAACCAGGCTTGTCCAGGTTTCTACTATAAAATTATTGGAGTAGCTTTCTCAGTGAACAGACATTGCTTGCAGGCACTCATGTCTTGTTCTTCTTGTCATCATAATCTTTCCAATGTACTCTGTACTACAGCTTGTGACTCTCTCTTTTTGAGTTAATTATCTTGCAGACCTGATACTTCTTTTCATTCTTGTCTGCCTCACAAACTTTGTAATAAGATGAGCTATTAATTTCTTCATGGGTCTTGTGCTTACAGAGCAGAAATACATGAAAAATGTCATGAGTTTGCAGACCTGGAGGCAGCTCCAGTCTGTAGACTTGTGAGCCTATCTTCTTCATAATTCTACAAGACCCATGTCTCAACAAATCTAATTTTTTGTTAGGCTGCACAGTCTTGATATTGTGAAGATCAAGCCACATCTTGTCTCCCATCTGAAAAGTCTTCATGATGTGCTTCTGGTCATAATACTTCTTCTGATAGACTTGTGCCTTCACAAGCAATTTCTTAGTCTTCTTGCAGAGCAATCTCATTGTCTCTGCCTGATTCTTTAAATTCTTGCACACATAGCTATACTTCTCAAGATTCAACAGATCTGTTTACAGATTCAACTTATATATCAGCTGAAAAGATAATTTCTGTATGAAGGCCTGCTGTAAGTTATTGTATGTGAACTCTGTCATTGGCAATCACATCATTCAGTCATCTTGATTATAACTGACATAGCTTTACAGATACTGCTCTAGCACACTATTCAGTCTCTTAGTTTGACTGTCAGTTTGTGAGTAGAATGCTGTACTTATTGCTCTTGTGATCTTCAAGATGTAAGTCAAATCACCTCAAAATTCACTTGTGAACAGAGATTCTTGATCTGTTACTATACTTACAGGTAATTCATGTAATCTCACTATCTTGCAAACAAAAAGATGAGCTAATTTCTCTAATATCAGCTTCTTTGTTGTAGAGATAAAGTGAGTCATCTTTGTAAGTCAGTTCACTACAACCAGAATACAGTCAAACTGCACCTTCTCAAAATTCAGGCTCACAGAAAGATCTGTAATAACATTCATGCTAATAGATCTCCAAGAGCAATTTAAAATAGGTAAGAGTGATAGTTCTTCTTAAGATTTCCTGTAAACCCTTCTTGAGTTCTGGCAGATCTTACAGACTTTGCAATACTTCTTCACCAGTTCTCTTATTCTTGGCCAAAAGTATTTGTGAGCTATAAGCTTGTATATTCTTGCTGTAGCAAAATATTCTGCAAGAGGTAGATCATGATGATGCCTGATCAGCTCTATTTACAAGGCCTCATTCTGAGAAATATATATGTGATCATTTCTATAGAGAATGTCCTTCTCCTCTTTTCATGTTGTAAATTTCTTCATGCCCATCTTAATGCCTTTATGGACCTTGACTGTATAGTTATCACTTTGCAGTAGATTTGGCAATGATGTCAACAGATTGAAGCTGCCCTTCTCATAAGAATTATTCTCATAAATCAGATCTTTGGCCTTCTGAATCTGTATTGTAATCTTCTTCACTTTGCACATGCCTTTCAAGACAATCTTTGTGAGTAGTTTCTTGGTTGCAATCTGAAGCTTTACAGAGATGAGTTACACATTCTCATCTTCTCTCTCTTCTCTCTGATTGAGAGAAACTTAGACTGTCAGTTCCAACTTTTCTGTAATCTCTTGCTCCTTTGTGAGCATCACTTTCAGTTGATTTGCAGTCTCACAACTCTCTGTATCATCTAGACCAGTCTTCTTGGCATAATCAGATCTTTGTGAGAGTCCATCTGCTGGATTCTTGATTCCTTTCATATAGTCAACTGTAAACCAAAAGACTGTCAGTCTTTGTGTCCAGCAGACCTGTCTTTGCAAGAGGTCTTGAGCAGTCTGGAAATAATGCAAGCTATCATGATCTGTGAGAACTTGAACTGATGTTTGCAAGTCTTTCAACCAGCAGCATTAATATCTAAATAACTTCACAATCACAAGCAGTTCTTGATCATGAATATCATAGTTCATCTCTGCAGGTTGCATCTTCTGTAAATAAAACCCAACTGAAACCCAAATGCCATCCTTTGCCAGCTGTAATAGAATATTATATATCATGAAGCCAGATGCATCTGTTTTCAGTCTGGTCTTCTGTTCCATATCAAAATAGTGAAGCATAACAGCTTCCATGAATGCTCTTTTTAGATCTATAAAGGCTTCACAACCTTTCTCAGTTATGAAAGTGTTAGCCTCTCTTCTCATCTCTCTTCACATGTGTCTGCTTAGCTTTGCTTCTTCTCTCTTTAGGAGAGCAGTCAGACTGCAGGCTATCTTAGAGAATCTTGGGATGAAGTATCTGTAAAAGTTTGTGAATTCTAAAAAGACCTGGATCTCTTTCTTACTGGTTGGCTCTGGCCAGTCAAGAATAGTGTCCATACAGCTCTTCTCCATAAGAACACTCTCTGGTGTTATGACATACCCAAGGTAGTCAATCTCACAAGTATTGAACTTGCACTTCACCAGCTTGCAATAAAAACCTGCATTCTTGAGTGCCTTAAGTATCAATTTCACATGCTCCTCATGGTCTTTCTTGTGAGTCAAGTACATGACCACATCATCAAGATAGGCCACTGCAAACACATCCAGATATTTGCTAAGTGCCTTCATAATATATGATTGGAAGACTGCTGGTGCATTTGTAAGTCCAAAAGACACTATCAAGTACTTAAATAGCTTCTATGGAGTCTGAAATGCAGTCTTCCACTCATCCTCTTCACAAATCCTCAATCTATGGTAGACATTCTTGACATTCAACTGAGTGAATATTGCAGCTTCTGTGAGCTTATACAACACATCTTCAATCAGTGGTAGAGAATATCTATTCTTGACTGTTTTTGAATTCAGATTATGATAGTTCACACACATTCTTAGTCTGCTGTTCTTCTTGAATATGAACAGAATGAGTGCTCCTGTAGATAATCTAGAAGAGTGGATGAACCCATGAGTTAACATACTGCTCAGATATTCACAAAGAGCCTCTTGTTCAGCTTGCAAAAGTCTGTATGTTCTTCCAAATCCTGACTGCTTCCCTGGCTTAAGATCTATAGCCAAATCATCTTTGTGGTGTAGTGGCAGCTCCCAAGCCCTCTTGTTGCTAAACACTTCCACAAGTTTGTGGTAGGCTTCTGGTATCTGGAGATCTAGATCCACTGTCATCACCTGTTCTGATTTGTGGAGAGTCATCATGTAGATGGGCTTCTCTCTCTCCACTAGCTTCAAGAGGTTAACTGGTTTAACCTTCACAAGCAGATCACAACACACAGTTTGGAACTCTAGCCTTAGTTCTCTGAAATACATCTTGAGATTGTATTGCTGCAGCCAGCTCAAATCCACTAGTGTAGTGGGGATTCCAGTACCATATTAGGACAAAGGTTGTTCTGGTCCGAGGCGCAAAACCCCCCCAGCTACTATCTCTGAGCTATATAAACCACCCATAGCCCCTGCATCTTGCTCAATACCTTTGCGCACCTTTGTACTTTTCCACACACTCATTCTTTATTGCTAGTTTGGTTATTAGTTAGAGAATATGAAGATCTCTTGTTCATAAAGCTTGCTACTGTTTCTTATTAGAGCTGCCTGTGTTAGTACAGGCTCTTTAGTACTATTATTTCTTATGAGCTTAGGTGTCTGTTAAGGCATGCTTCTCTGTTCTTACTACTCAGCCATTACCATCCTTACTATGTTGTGATTTTTCATCCTTCTTGTGCTCTCACCATCTTAACCAACTCACCTACTTTGATGAGGCATTCCATCATATCCTGCTTCATTTGGTGACCAAGCTGAGACCTGAAGATGATGATGTAGTGATTTGGTGGCTGCCAAGAAAGAAAAACAAATTCTGAGACACATGAAGCAATACACTATTTCAAGGTAAGATCTTATGGACTAGGAATACAGTACTAATCAGGTTTTTGTTTAGGAACAAGGTTAGGGAGCTTAGATTTGAATGGCTCTTATCTAAAGCTTGCCTGATAAATAGGTTTTTTTTGGAAAGATATTGAATCATTGAGAAACAACAGAACATACTGTGTGACATGACTAAAGATCAAGAAATCAAGAAATCAGGATCAGAATCAACTATGGTTGAAGGTACTACAGGATCATACATGACTATGTCACAAGGTGAGAACAGGAGAATTGTGGTTCACTCCCACATTTCTATACCTTCCTCTGGCATGGCAAATGCACCTTGATTTGATGGCAGAGATGCTACCTTGTTTATTGAAAGGTTTTATCAAATGTGCAAGGATCATGGGGTAATTGACTCTAAGAACATTATCAAACAGTTAGCTAGGTACTGTGTTACATGGATTGGAGAATGGATGAAGACCTTAGAAGGCTACAAGAAAGATAATTGGGAAGTATTCTCTAAAGAGATTATTCATGAATTTTGTGATCAGGACATTACTTACAAGATTCACCATCAGAATTATCTTCAAGCAATTACAAAGAAACCATGTGCTTGGGATAGTAATATTTGTGCCTATGTTCAAGAATACACTACTATCACCAGTACAGTACAAGCCAATGGAAGGCTTGATGAATTCACTAAGATGTCTTGGTTTTTTCAGAGGCTGTCTGAGAAGCTCTGGAATAAGATTATTGACAAGGCAAAGCTCAATCTTTCAGACAATATGTCATCTATTGATTTTAGGAAGGTTGTTCAAGTAACCATGGATTTAATCAACCAGTATGAAGGGAATAAGAAGATCTTTGAAGAAGATGAAATGAAGCAGAAGGAAATGGAAAAGCTTGGTGAGTGATATTAATTAGCTAACAAACCCCCTATAGTTAAGACTCCAAAGAAAACAGCTAGTTCTGTGAAGACTGAAGAATCTGAATTGAAATTCAAAGCCAAGAGCTCTGAGAGCACCAATATTGAAGCTGCAATTGAAAAGATGATCAATAAGTTTACAAATTTGGCATTAGCCATGAGAGTACAGTCAAATCAGATACAAGAGAATTCCAATCAGTACTATATGCTGCAGAGGGAAGGGCCTCTGAAACCCATACCAAATTATACAACAAATGTGACTACTAATTCTGCAACAGTACAAGAGAACACCCAACCACAATTAGTTAATCCTTATGTGGCTTGAAATGGTTCACTAATGACAAGCTATTGTTCTAGTGGCTGAGGAGGAGCTCAAACTGGAGAAATTTTGACATGTTTCTCATGCTTTTACTGTGGAAAACCTGGATACTGTCAATCTCAGTGTTATGAATACCAATCCAATGTGAATAACAGGTTCTGTTATATTGATGATGAAGGGAACTTGTGCATGAGTTCCCCTGGTCAAAACTATCAAGTTGTCACTCCTAAACCTGGAATACCAAACATGTATATTGTACAGTCTATAAGAGAGGATGAATGGGCAATTCCAGAGTTAACAAGCTCTAAAAAGAAAACCAATCAGCAAGAAGAGACACCTCCAGCAAATTCAACCAGTATGAAGGTCCAAGCAGAACAACTTGCATATCTAATGTCTGATGGAGAATCTGATTCAGATAAGGAATATGAACCACTGGAAGAAAGAACATCAGTTAATATTGGAACTGTTGGAGAAGCTAAGAACAGTCAAAAAGCTAAGATTGCAACACCCCATACTCAGCATACTGGACAATTTATTACCTACCAGGATAATCAAGCTAGTGTTAATGATAATATCATGGAAGACATTGAACCAATCAATCAGAAGAAGCCTGAAATTCAGAACAAGACTGTGGAGAAATAAAGATCAAGATATTCTGCAACAGATCATTTATTCTCTCAGATCCACAATTCAACAGATGCCAATAAATTAATGAGTTGAATTCTCAATGGGAAGGTTGAAGTGTCAGTCAAGAAGCTTATAGATGTATCACCAAAGCTTCATCAAGTGTTCTTTGGATCAGGTTGGAATAACAGTACTAGCAAAAGTCATGCAAAGGTTGGAGTCTCCAAACTGGTTCAGCCTGAGCTAAAGATCAATTCCAGTTGACTTACATTAAAGCCCATGGTACCAAAATCCAAAAGAGCATATGGAATGTATTTATTATATGCACCAGTCACTATAAACTAACAAGAATTAATGGTGTTGATTGATACTGGTTCAGAAATCAATTTGTTGTCTCAGAAGTACACTGAAATGTTAAATCTGCTGATGGAAAATAAGCTGTGAGTAACTATGGTTGTTCAAACAGGAGAAGTTGCTTCTTTTTATGTGTTTTGTGATGAAGTGCCTGTTCAGATTGGAGACATTATTACCTATACCCCTTTTCTTATATTTGAGGGAGGGGATCAGCAACTTATTCTTGAAAGACCTTGACAATTTACTGTCTGTTGGGAATGCAACACCTCAGATGATAGAGAAGTGAACTGTAAAATTTATAATGAGAAATGAACATGTTGTCTAGTTTTTGAAGACTTTAAGCCAAGCTTGAGCAACATGAGGTATGCAACTGATAAATCAAACAGCAATCATTTAAATGATTCAATGGATATTTAATCAGGCAGGTGCCTGTGGATACAAGGCCTGATGAGAATAAAGAAAATGCAACAAAGACAATGGGTATAAGAATTAATGATAAGAAGATTGAAGATCAGGAGGTTGAAAAGAATAGAGAAGTCAGAAGCATTGACAGCAGTACCAGTGTTGATGGCTACAGCAATAAGAAGAAACATAGTTCCAGCAATGGTGAATCCAAAAGCACACTAAGCCTAATTGGATTAACCAGCATGCTGGTGAATCAAATGAATCAATCAGAGGACAAGAATAATTTTGCATCAGAAGTTCAGATTTTCTGTCCTCTGCTTCCCAATCCAGACAGTGTTACAGCTCACTGTGAACATTACACACATGATATTAATTCCAGCTTAATTCAAAAACCTATTCCATGAAGTGCTCAATCAATTTATGCATCTCTGAATAAAAATCATGATTTTGTCATGAAGAAATCACATCAAGTTGACATTTTCAATAGTGGCTGGAACATCAGGCTGCCTTCTTCAGAAGTCTGGAGAGTGTGCACTGCTTATAAGCAGAAAGCTGATAAGATAAGATCATTAGCACCTGGAAAATCTGATGGAAGCAAACCAGAAGGTCTAGATAATTGAGTGGATGTTTGTTTCAATAAGTATTACCCTGAGAAGAAATGTGTTGTGTTTAATTATAAATTTGATGACCACATTAGGCCTAGAATTACATCTTTTCCTGTTGGAGAACAGCTAACAAATGAGAGAATTGAGAAGCTCAAAATTGGATTTGAACTAACAAGTCAGGAGAAGGAATTTTTCATATCAGTTCTTTATAAACATGAAGAGGTGTTGGTGTGGTCATTCAAAGACCTATATGGTGTTTATTCTGAATGCTTGCCTCCACAGGTTATTAAGACAGAGTCTCATAAAGCTTGGCAGACTAAGACTTACTGAATTTCTTGTGCTCTACATGATAAGCTAATTAAAATCATTCAGGACAGGTTAGAAGCTAAAACATTGGAGTCTTGCCATGGTTCATATACCAACCCCTATTTTCTGGTTGCAAAGAAACAGAAAGGCAAATATCATTTAGTCAACACAGCACATATGTACAATAAAGTTACTATTTGAGATGCTTTTATTTCTTCTAATGTTAACAAATATACTGAAGACTTCAGCAGACTTGTTATGGCTAGTCTATATGACTTGTTCTCTGAATATGATAATTTTCCATTAGCTGAAGAGAGCAGGGATATGACAGCCATTGCAACCCCTATTGGGCTCTTTCACCATATAACTTTAGTCCAAGGGGCAACAAATTTGCCAGCTCAAGCCCAATGTGGGATAATGAAGATTATATGAGAAGTTTTTCCAGAGATTGCTTGAGCCTTTATAGATGATCTTGGGGTAAAGAGATTGTGTATCAAAGATGAAACTGAAGTTCTTCCAGGAATAAGAAGATTTGTTTATGACCATCTGCAGAATCTGGACTATGTTCTATGGCTTGTCAAAATCTCTGAAGCTAGAATCTCTGATGTCAAATCTCAATTCTGCATGTCTGGAGTTAACATTGTTGGATGGATCTGCAACTATGACAGACAACAATCTGAGAAAACTAAGATGGCTAAAATTGCAAATTGGCCTACTCCTACAAGCATTACAGAATTATGAGGATTTCTAGAGCTTGCTGGATATTTCTGAATACTCATAGAGCATTACAGTTGAATAACTAAACCTTTACATTATCTGCTTCAACAAAATGTTATATGGTCATGGACTGAAGAGCAAAATGATGTCTTTATGCTTTTAAAGGAAAAGTTATGTTCATTCCCTATCATTCTTCCAATCAATTATGGACAAGATCCTTTGCTTATCACTGTGGCTGTTGATGCCAGTGAATTAGAATGGGGAGAATGCATTATTCAGGAGCAACAAGGGGCTTGACATCCCACACAATACAAATCCAGAGTATGAAATGATTCAGAGAAAACATATGATGCTGGCAAACAAGAATGCAGAGCTGTTTTGAAAGTCTTCAAGAAATTCCAACACCATATCTATAAAGTACCCTTTACCTTGGAAATCAATGCAAAAACTCTTGTCACCCAACTTAATAGGACTGCTACAGATGTTCCAGAAGCTTTGGTTACTAATTGAATAGCTTGAATACACCTCTTTGACTTTACTGTTAAACATGTTCCTGGGACAAAACACACAGCTGCTGACAGACTGTCTCACCAAGAACTAGATACTGGAGAACAATCTGAATCTGAAGAAGATGAAGATCTGTTTGCCTTTATGAACCCTATAAGAGTTTTAGCTGGCCAAGCTCTCAATAATGAAGACCTTAGAATACTGGACTCCACATATTCAGAAGAATCAGAGAAAATTGCACAATACCTAACCACCCTATCAAAACCATTGGGCATGGAAGGAAAAGAGTACACAAGATTCCAAAAGAAAGCAATTAAATATGTGGTGGAGGCCAATCAACTATTTAGACAAGCAGAATCTGGTGTACCTCTAAGACATGTCATGGACAACAAAGAACAATGCAAACAAATTTTACACATGATGCATGACAAATTTGGCCATAAAGAGTGAGAGGGAACATACTCTATCTTACAAGCTTGATACTGGTGGTCAGAGATGTATAAAGATGTGTCTGCTTATGTGAAGCACTGTTCTCAATGTCAACAAAAAGATTTGCAAAGATTAAGTGAAGAGCTTCATTCTACCTGGGCTTCTATCTGTTGGGAAAAAGTTGGGGTAGATATCAAACACATGCCTTCCTGTTGAGGACAAAATTATTTGGTTGTTGCAAGATGTGACTTCACTGGATGAGTGGAAGCTAGAGCATTGAAGAAGGCAACAGCTGAAGCTGTAGCCAAATTTCTTTATGAGAATATCATCTGTTGATGGGGCCTGCCTGCCAAATTTGTTATGGATGGAGGACCAGAGAATAAGAATGTTGTGGAGACCTTACTGAAGAAATTCAACATCAAACACATTGTTATTTCACTCTATAATCCTCCTGCAAATGGTATGGTGGAAGTTGGTCATAAGTCTTTGGCTGATGGATTAGCTAAAGCCACCAATGGTACTGGAAGAGATTAGATTAAACATCTTCCTGCAATTCTGATGACAGATTGAATGACAACTAAGGCTAGTACTGGTATCTTCTCTTATAGATTGCTAATGGGCCAGGAGGCAGTTCTTCCAGTTGAACTTGAGATTCCCACTTGGCAAACAATTCTATAATAAAATGTCCAAACAACTGAAGACCTTCTTCTGATGTGTGCATGCCAAATTGAACAATGAGATGAGAATATTCTGAAAGCAGCACATCATCAGCTCCAAATGCACACTAAGAATAAGAAATACTTTGATGATATCCATAATATTTGGACCAATCCTCTTCAATCTGGAGACCTTGTCTTGCTTCACAATATTAAAGAAGAACAAAATATGTCTAGGAACAACACTCTGCACTTTTGATGACTAGAACCCTATAGAGTTAAGTCTGCCAATCAAGAACTAGGTTTCTATCATCTTGAAGAGTTAGACAGCACTGAAATCAAAGAATCTATTGCAGGAAGCAGATTAAAGAAGTACCTTATGAGATCTGGAATGGAGCAGCTTAGTGATAGTCTAGCAGATTCAGATAAAGAGATGGAGAATGTTTCTCAAAAATATGCCACAAGAAGCCAGTCTAATATTCTCTCTAGCAGTTTCTCAGATGTTAGCTCCTTGGATAGGGGGGATGATCAAGGTCAGAGTGAGAGCAAAAATGAAAATGACCAAGAAGAAATGGAGCAAACACAATTATCAACTATTATACCAGATGACTGGAGCTTTGCTGTTGTTATATCTCCACAAGATGTTTAATTTGTTGTGTTTTGTTTGCAAAAGTGAAGTTTTTGCTTGCTCTTTTGGAAGATTTCTTTTATTTGCCTGCAAAGTGAAGTTTTTGCTTGCTCTTTTGGGAGGTTTCTTTTATTTGCCTGCAAAGTGAAGTTTTTGCTTGCTGATTTGAGAAGTTTCTCTTTCTTTGTTATTTGCAGAAGCCTTCACTTTTTCTGAATTTTTCAGAAGATATTTAAAGACTGATTTTTCTTTTCTGAAGCTTCTACTGTTTTTTATATTCAAGCTTGATTCTTTTCACAGATTCAACATTTTTAACACTTCTTCTTGTCTTCTATTTTGTTATTCTGACATTTGCAATTCTTTTTGGATTACTGATATCCTTCAAAATGGCTGGACAAAGCAACTTGCCTCCTCTAGCCCCTGCACCTGAAAATCAAGGCCTGGTCATTACCAGAGACAGTGGAGTCAACCTGAATGGCCATTTCTTTAATAATCTAACAGCAGCTATGGAATACATCAATAACCAAGCTCTGCACCATCACTACAGCCTACAGATCAAGCTAATGAACACACTGATGTGAGTGACTGACATGGTTACTAACTTAGTGGCCCATTTCTATTAATATGTTGAAAGATCCAGAGCTTGGCAACACATTACACATGCTAATTTCAAAGCCAATTTCCATGATGCTCAAAAGATTATCCTGAATGTTGAACAACATCACATTGATATGCAAAAGATCAAGGATAGACTTGTTGCTACATGGGGTATTGACAGAATTGATGCCATATGGTTAAAAGTGGAGAGCCTGTAGACAGCACAAAAGCTTCACCATAATCTAAATGTCTACAAGAATTGGGATAAGTTCACCAATAATATTAACAGCATAGTGCTCCAAAGACTAGATACTACAGAGGCTGGACATTACCAGAGCTTAGCTATATTGCCAGGCAATTATACTACAGTCAACAAAGAAGTTGACTGTGTATGCAAACTTTCTTCAAGAGATGCTCTATGCTAACAGGACCTTACCATTGGCAACTACAGTCTTCTACAGCCATTGGCTCTTCCACAGTCATCTAGCTCCCAACATTCAATTCAAAATATCACTAGGAGCCCTCCCACTGCAAGCAGCCCCTGAGGTCTACTGGAAGGACTGCAGTCTTCAAGATCACCAAGAGATATTCCAATGAGTGGAATGTCTATGCCACATAACCACAACATGTTGGGAGCCTCTATACATAGCACAATGTCAATTAGATTGTGTGGATTTGAAACTGGCCAATCACAGCTGCCATTTGGATTCACCAGCACACTGGCCAATCCATCCAGCTAATCAGAAGCTCCAAAGTGCTGCAGTGAAAGAATTGCAGCCATATCAGCACACCAAACCCTCCAAGGCTTAGGCAATAATAATGAGTCCATTATTTCTCCTAAAAGTGATGAAGAGATACCTCAACACAAGCATAAAGAATCTGTCATGACAGTACACTCTGGTACTTGCTGTTGCCATGGATTTGAACAGCAACTTCTGCAAAAGATAAAGAGTATTAAAATGTGTTCAGAATTAGAGCTTATTCACATTCTGGAGCAATTAGAAAAGGCATTTAGCAATAAGAAAGCTGATATCTACCTATACTATAACCATGCAAAACTAATAGCTTCAAAACTCAGGTTGCAGACTTGCACACTTAATAGGGAGGAGCTTCTCAATCATTTGGCTCACATTCATAGAAATCATCACAATATTGGCTCAGTCAAGATTAATGACAGCATCTACCTCTGGTTCCATTTGGCAAATAGACCAGCTAGAGCTGAAGATGCTTTAGACATTTACAAATTCAAACATCAGCCAATTATCTCTCTGGTTGCAAACATGAGAACATTCAACTTTAACCAATACACACAGATTACTGGAGTTAACAAGTTCACCACCAGCAATCTTCAGAAGAAATGGGAGACTACTGAATCTGTCATTATTTTTCAGCTAATGCACTGGTGGAACAATAGGTTACAAGACACCATCACTACAGTACTCACTTGAGTCAATGGTGAATACAATATGTACTACCATCATCAGCAAATGATGGGAGGTCACAACAATTACAGATGGTTGAGAACAATGTACTACAGTATCAGCCAACAACTCATGTGCCAGGACCCTGTATACTATCTATGGTACATGCTGACAAGATCCAACCATGCTTGAAAATTAATCTTCTATCCATATTACACCAAGTATGCTAAGCCAGGGGATAAAACTGGATTTCACCATATTAATATCAACATTCCAGATGCTATTACTACTGGAAGGGGTGTTAACATGATACAAGGATTCTTGATCTTAACAGCAGAAGAGCCCAGCAACTGCACAGAAATCTTGTCAGGAATGTATAACTATCTAGAGAATTGGTGGAGACTAGTTGAAGAATGAGGCTTATCCACCAATAGCTATGTTCACCATATTAAGAATACAATGTATATCAAAGACAACAAAAGAAAATTTGGTATTAGATGGATCAACATCATTTGCAAATCTGGTGATGTCCAAATTACAAGCCCTCTGCTGCCCCATGGAGCTTACAGTCCATGCAAAAAGGTCCAGCATACTATGCTACCCTGGTATGTGGCAATTCAGAAGGACCATGAACATCTTGAAGTCAATGAAGCTGGTACCTGGTTACAGCTCTCCACTGCACATAGAGATCTAGTTTCAGGGCCATCATCATCTTTCAGCTATTCAAACTGTTACACATTAGTTCCATATTGATTCTCTACTGCTATTTAATTGCAAGGCTTAGGAGCTATATCAGATGCCTTGATAGGCCAAATTAGGTGGGACAACTCTATGGTGATTGAGAAGCTTGATATCCTCTTTGGACCAGAAGAGAAGAAGGCTCAGAACTTCATTAATAACTGGCATCTAAAGGCCACATGAATTGCTTTGGATGCTATTGTCAAGACATACCAAATTGAAAAGAAAGCTTTTAGTAACAAATCCTATTGGCATTGTGTGCACAACAACATTGATCCAGCATCAGTTCAGCCTTCCCCTCCTCCTGAGAACTTGGTGGAAGAAGAGAATCATGGTAATCACTATTAGAGATTGCTGCTGTCACTCTCTTTATTCTTATTTTCTATCTCTTTTCTTACCAGATTGTTACTAATTCTTAGCCTCTTATTTTCTTTACTAAATTGTCTTTGTTTTGTTTCATATGTTGCCTGTTGTCAGAGGATGCTAACAGTAAAAGCCAGAAGGAAATGTAGTGGGGATTCCAGTACCATATTAGAACAAAGATTGTTCCAGTCCAAGGCACAAAACCTCCCCAGCTACTATCTCTAAGCTATATAAACCACCCATAGCCTCTGCATCTCACTCAATATCTTCACACATCTTTGTACTTTTCCACACACTCATTCTTTATTGCTAGTTTGGTTATTAGTTAGAGAATATGAAGATCTCTTGTTCATGAAGCTTGCCACTGTTCCTTATTAGAGCTGCCTGTATTAGTACAGGCTCTTTAGTACTATTATTCCTTATGAGCTTAGGCATCTGTTAAGGCATGCTTCTCTGTTCTTACTACTTGGCCATTACCATCCTTACTATGTTGTGATTTTTCATTCTTCTTGTGCTCTCACCATCTCAACCAACTTGCCTACTTTGACAAGGCATTCCATTATACCCTGCTTCACTAGCATCTCATCTTTTATGTTTGTGACCATCACTTGTTCATGGAACAACTGCCAGTTTTCCTGAGAGTCACAGGCTTCAAAGAATATATTCACAATCCCTTCCACAAGAATGACATTCTCATAATCTATAGCAGTTTCAATCTCTATAGGCATCTTGTGCACCTCTAGCACTAGCTTTGTGGCCAATTGCCAGCTAATCACTAGAGATTGATAACCAGAGTCTATTAGTGCTGACCAGGTGATACTTCTGTCAGTTGGGCTTCACACACCTAGAACAATGGGGGAGAGAGCAAGAAGACTTTTCTTGGACAACTTCATTATATTAATTCTATTTACTTGCAGCTCCCCAATTTTCTATTTGCTACTCTTCTTCTTGAGACAGTCTTTTGTGAGGTGCCTCTTTTGACTACACTCAAAGCACTTCTCTTCTTTTCTTAAAGCTTTGTGATTCTTGGTAAGATCTTTCTCCATCTTCTGAGCAGGTCTCTGGAATTGATTTCTCTTATCTGTTTGTGGCCTTGAGTCATCAGTCTTTATATCTCTGCAAGCACTTCTAACTGAATTAGTAGACTTTGTGTGCAAGGCATTCTTTTCAAGAGCTGCTGTCACACTTGGTTGAAGTTGGATAGTCAGTGCTACTATCTCATTAATATCATCTGGTATTTCCAGCTGTTCATTCAGTTTAGCTTGCATGGGCTCATTCAAGTTCCCTATATATAGGTTCTTCTTCATTTTTTCAAAGCTTTCAAATTCTTCACCAATTTCTGTTGCAAGCTCTAGAAATCATTAATGATAGACTTGATCAGTTTCATTCAAACTCTTGTGAAGATTGAAGATTGCTCATCAAGAGTTTCACATGTAGTTTGCTGGATCTTCTAGTCTTGTGTGTAGAAATTTCTTGAGACTATTCCAGTTATTCTTCAATAGATTGTTTTTGTGATAAATCTTCCAGAGATCTTTTTCAATGTAATCAAGTTCTGTGAGAGCATACATGAGGGTTTTCTCATCATTCAATTTGCTTGTGTCGCAAGTGGATTCAATGCTGGAGATGAACCACTAATATTTTGTATAGGAGCCAGTCTGATAGAGCTTTGTGTGTTGTGGTGATCTCAAGACTGACAGACACTTTGCAGGTGTTGGGTTGAAGATGGCCATATCAAGAGATTCACTTTGTGAGTGCTTTTGAGTGGCCTGAAGAGTATTCAACTTTTCTTGCCATTTTGCCATTCTCTTTAGTAGTTTGGTTTTCTTGTGAAGTTGTTGAATTTCATCTCTTGATGCTAAGATAGACTCTCTCTCTGAAGTCACAATGCTAGTTTTGGTTTCATTCATGATTAAGAGAGCTGAGGTGGTTTCAAGGTTTGTCATCTCCTTGCAAACTTGGGTTTGTTCTTCAGGTAGGTTTTCTGCTGGTGTTCCAGGTTTGCAAGCTTCAGGAGGTTGGCTTCTTCATGTTAATACTATTGTCAGATGTCACCAAAGAAGAGTGGCAAAATGTGAGAATCATACATGTGGATCAGCATGATAATGAATCTATAGGAGGAATTGTATGTAGAAAAGAGTACACAAGATAAAAGATCTGGTATTGACAGCTATATATGACTTCTAGACAAGATTGCCACTGGCTCTCAACAAGAGGTTCATGCAGTGGCAGCCTTTTATGTGTGCTTGCGAGCACATGACTTAGTGCCTCACAAGAACACATGTACTCCCAACAGCTCACAAGCCTAGGCCCTGGGCCCTCACAGGTGTTGTTCATCCATGTAAGAGGTTCGCGGGCAAATCCTTACACATTCTCATTTGTACAGTCACAGGAATGGCAGAATCTTTTGGCTGAACAATCAACCATACATTCAGACAGGAACCAGAGCAGCTTCTGCTCTGTCACCAGCTCTTCATTCTGAATAGGCTGGTATTTGGGACTGGGACAGGATCCCATTTCCCATTGAACCTGGTCCCCATCCTGAATTTAGAAACAGCTGGGATCTCAAATATGAAATCTCAGTCCCATGTCCCATTCCACTCAAGAGCTTGAGATTCTGTTCCCATCCCTATTCCAGAAATTATTTCCTGGTCCCATCCTCAAATAGAAAATTATGTCCCATATTCCATTCCAGCAGAAATGGTAGACTTCCATTTCCCATTCCAGCCAGATTCATAGTGGGACTGGAATGGGACCAGGATTCCTGGTCCCATTGTGTCAAATTTATAGGGAAGAGTCAAACTAATCAAATTTTGTGTGGACTGTTATCAAATTTTGTTACTTTTTTAATGAAGGTGGAACCCATAGAAAAATCAATTTGATTATCAAAAGAAACAAAGTATTAAAACTAACTAATAGCTGAAGCTAGCAAACAAACAGAAACTGTCTAAATGACAAGTTAATCATTATTATTATTATCTTCATCATTATCATTGTTTTTCTTCTTCTTCTTCTTCTTCTCCTTCTTCTTCTCCTTTTGCTTCTCCAGAACTGGCTTTGTGAACCAGACAGGGGCTCTAATATCTGTTATTTGACAGACAGAGACCCTGATGGTGCCAGGGGAAGGCAGAAAGATGGCAGTGGTAGTTGATGAGGTGGAGACAGCATGCAGGTGGCAGGTGGTGGCAGCAGAGGCAGAGCAATCAGATACATCAATTGGACTGAAATAGTTCAATCTGATTTTAGCACTGATGTCAAGAATGAGCTTTATATCATCAGTATTGACTGTAATGTGCTTACAGTATGCCATTACCATAACAGAGCCTATATTACTTAGTATAATTGTTAATGCCATTACTAAGAGTAACTTATACTCAAACAGAGCACACAAGATTACTTCAGCTGTCTTCTGAAGTGACTCAATAATAGTATATTACCAGCAATATTCATGTTCTTGATGACAGAACAAAGTAATTTCCTGAACTAATTACTGGAACAGGGTTACTGGCAAGATTAGCTCAGTAGAGCTCTGAAAGTGGCAGATTTTCTTGATGGCATCTATTTTTATCAATTAGCATCAAGACTGTTACCAAAAATTGTTACTTTTTGATATATGAGTGCCAGCCTTCCAATTTTGAATGGAGAGATAGGAGCAGAGATTCTTCTGGTCAAAGTTAGCCAGATTAACATCTTTATTGACTTTATGTCAATTGCTCTTCTTCAGAGCCCATTCTTTTAATACAGTCTTGTGCTGCTTCTTTCCAGCTGTGTGAAATGAACATGCACAGGGAAAACTAACATCTTGTCAGTAAATAATGTACACCAGAGCAGTATTCTGCAAGCACTCATCTCTTAATGTGATCCATTTTGTTGCAGTATATGTTTGTTGTATATATGAATGTTGAAGTGCAGTAAATAAAAAGATGATGGGGAAAAGAAAGAGAGAAAGAAGAAATTGTCAATATTAGCTCTGAAGAGAAAAAAGAAGAAGAGGAAGAGAAAGAGAAGAGAAAAGAGACTGACCTGATGTTATTATTCTGTAGCTAGTATAGCAACAATGTGTTGATCTTGTCTATAGTAACATGCCTGTAGAATGTAAACAATGTGTATAGTAACCATTCTACAGTACTTGGTTAATACACTCTATAATCTCATTATTCTGTAGCCAGTATAGCAACAACATGTTAAGCTTGCCTATAGCAACATGCCTGTAGAATATAAACAATGTGTATAGTAATTATTCTATACAAGTACTTGATTAATATACTCTATAATCTTATTATTCTGTAGCCAGCAATTCAACTCATCACATACAATCATGAAGATGGGGCCAAAACAATATTCAATAAGAGAGAAGATCTGTATGGCACAGAAGCACCATCAGATCTTGAAAGATCATCAAAAAGATATATTCAAGGCAGAAGAGGTGGATTGCAAGATACACCATAATATACTAAAGAAGATTCAAGCAAAATATAAGTGGTATGCATTCTCAGTAGTTTGTGTTGAATTATATTGACATCCATTACAGACAGAATAGCAGTAAGAAGAATTGCAAGACAATTGAAGATAAAGCTATTAAAGAGTTGATGGTCAAGTGATTTGTCAAGAGCAAGTTAAAGAAGTATTATAAGCATCAGCTCATGGTCTCTCAGCAAAAGAAGAGAGAGGAAGAGAAGAAGCATCACTAAGAAGAGGCCACAGAGACTGAGAATAAAGCTTGGCAGAAAAAGAAGATAGAATTTAAAAGTAATAAAATTTGGTAACAGTTCTGACATATTTAGATCAAAACAAGCCAGGTGCAGCATCCTATTGCTGTATGTAGAGAGGCCTGATTCTGCCAAATGATAGTCAGGCTTGAGGCCAAGATCATGGCCCATGGTCATGATTATCTTGCTGCAGTTAGTGTATTAAGAGAGAGGGTTGAGAAGAAGATAAGAGGATTTCTGAACTAATTACAGAATCTGAGTGAAGACAACAACAGTTCACCTGCCTCAGAGAAGATAAAGAAAGATGATTTTGAGGTTGTAGTATTCTCTGATGAGAATGATGAGAAGAACAATGAGACAGAGGATGATTGGATTATTAATATCTAGAGAAGAAAGTTAGATTTTTAGTTCTTTTTTCATATTAATTTGAGAATGGGGTGCTATTAAATTGGCAAAATGTTTTATTTTCCTGAAGAAGAATGTTCTATTTTGTAGAAGAAGAAGATTTTATAGTTGATTGCTGTACTTACAGAATAAAATGAGACTAACTATCTAGAGATTATCAAATTTTGTGTGGGCTCTGACCACATTTTATTACTTTTTTGACTAAGACAGAACTTAGAGAAAAATCAATTTAATTGTGAAAAAAAAAAAAAAAAAAAGAAAAATCTAATAGCTGAAGCCAGTAAACAAGCAAAATCTACAGAGATTTCTTCAGAATTGATTATAGTTTAATATGGAAAAAAATAATTTGTATTGTGAAAGAAGCTGTATTATAAGTTGTTTGTTACTTGATAATTGACTACTGAAGCTGCTTAGTTGATTAATAATAAGAAGCATGGTGACCCCAACTGGAAGGCAAAGCAACACCATTCTGATTTTTGGTTAAAATTTGATCAGGTGGCAGAGCATTCTAAGAGCACTTCAGAAGTGATTTGCAAGCATTGCCAAATCTTTCTCAGTCATTCAAGCTTTTCTCAAAACAGTACAAGTGGTCTGAAGAAGCATTTAACAAGCAAAGATTATATAAAAACTGGTGACAGACAGGATAACACTCTGGTTAACATGATAATAGATTATGAATTCTAATTTTCCAAATGTAATAAATTTTAGTAATGGTTCTGGTGTCTTAGCAATAGTTTCCAAAGCATTCTCAAACAGATTCAGATCTGCCTGTTCCTGAATGCAATCAAGATAATTTTCTCCAGCAGCTTGTGCAAATATTAATATTCTTGAATCTCTCATTTCATACTATTGAGAATCCAGCATTCCACATATTAATAATCATGCTTAACCCTGCAATGGCTTTACAGATACCCACATGAGAAATATTATATCAGATTATAAATGATATGTACAATCAGCTATTTTAAAATCTTCTCTTTAATCATGATCCAACAATCAAGATATCTCTGGCAGTAAATAATTGAACAAGTCTCAATAACCTTGCCTTTATAGTAATTAATGATTATTACATTACAAAGGATTGGAAGTACTGTAAGCATTTACTGGATTTTGAAAGTTTAGAGAGTGCTTATACTGGCAAGAATATGACAGAGATTCTTCAATAATCACTAGCAGCATGAAGACTTGAGAGCAATCTTCTTGCAATTACAAGTAATAATGTATCAAATAATAGTACCATACAAGCACATCTTACACATCAGTTAAGGCCAGCATTGCAGCAGTTGAACAAGACAACTGATTGAAATACAGAGAGTGAAACAATATTCTGTCTTGCTTATGTGATTTAACTTGTGGTTCAAGAGCTGGTTTGCAATCTCAAGATTCAGCCAGACAATAATGCTCTATCCACTATCTTTAATAAGAGCTCAATTACTGATGATCTAGCATCAACAGACACATTTACAAATACTCTTAGAAAGATAATGAAATTTGGTAATGGTCTTGATATACTTGAGTTGATTTACTAATTTTTGCTTGACAATAGATTTGTCTTGTTGTCAATGCAACTAATATCTTCCCCCAACTTACTGCACATTTCCAAGAATATCAACAAAAGAATCAGCACAAGATGATCCAAGATGTTCACACAAGATGGAATTCCATCTATAAGATGTGTATTCATGTCTTGTTGCTTTGACAAGCTGTGAACTTATGAATCCAGAACTCATCACCAAAATACCAAAGACTTTACTTATTGGATCATGACTGGAAGCAGCTAGAGTATATAATTGAACTGTTGCAGCCATTCAGTTGATTTACCAAGATACTGTCCAAAACAACAGGCCCAACAATTCATCTGATATAGACAACATACAATCATCTTTTCCAGTATTTAGAAAGAGAGAAGGACAAGATCCAACAGTTGATAACAAGAGAGAACATTCAAAAAGCTATCAAAGCTGCTAACTTAAAATTTCAGAAATACTATAGTGATACTGAGCATCTAAAGAGTGAGCTGCTAGCTGTAGCTGCTGTTCTCCATCTATCATGCCACATGAGAGCATATGATTCAGAGGATTAGACCAGTAATGAGCATGAAATATACCAACAATATATTTTGAGATTTTACAAAAAGTATTATGAGAAATATGAACAGCCAAGAGAAGTAATACTTGATGTGAATGATGTATGTTTGTTATAAGTATTATTCTGATTTCTTCTCTGCTAACTTCTCTAGAATATTAAGCAAATGATTTTTGAGAGACTTTATTAAAGACAAGCAAATTTCCAAAATGAAATGAAGCAATATTTAAATAACAAGAATTTGATATCACCTCAAGCTTCAATTCTGGAACAGTGGAGAATGCTAGAGCCTGATTTTTCAACTGTTGCTCAGATGGCAAGAGATATTCTGGCTATATCTTTAACAGAGGTTGGGGTAGAACAGATTTTCAATATTGCTCAGAATACATGTTATTATTGATGATTGCAGCTCCATGCATCTACAATCAAGAAGATCATGCTGCTTAAACATGAAGATAAGATGTATATGCTGGATAAAGCACTCATATTACATGAGAAGTTAGTCAAGAAAGTCATTCAAGATAATCAAGATGATCAAGATACTCCAGAGATTATACAGGAAGAGATTGCAAGCCTGCTAAATCCACTACTTAATTCAGATGAGAAACAGGAAATATATCAATGTTATCAATAGATAGACTCAAGTAGCTAATAGCTTGTGATATAATTCAATTATGCAAAGAGCATTACCAAATTTCAGTACTTTTCCAAAGTTGAATAAATTAATAAAATTATGTTAGGACTGTTATCAAATTTTGTTACTTTTTGACAACATAAATGGAACTGGAGTTTCTGATCCCATTCTACACTTTACTGGTTCCATTCTATATATAATATTGAAATCCTGGTTCTATCTTATTTTGTCATGTCAGGTCCCGGGCCCATTCTACTAGCTAGATTTTGATCCTGGTCTCAATTCCATCCCAATTTCAGTTCCTATGGAACTGTCCCAATATGCTGTTAAACAACCTGGTCCCATTCCATTAAGCTGAGCTTCAATCTGATCCCATCCTTGGAACAGGAATTGGGACAGGAATCTGGGACCAGGACAGGAAATCCCAGAACTGGATACCACTCTAATCCTGAAAGCCCTTTGTCCAGCAGAAATGCTAGCAAGTAGAAGCCAGAGAGTGTCAGCCAGACCAATGCAGATGCCTTGTATGGTATGAGAACAGGACAGAAGAGAGCAAGAATCAACAAGAGAATGCATATAATACAGATATCTACCCTTCACTTCTCCTGATGTAACTCATACTGCATCCAGGTCTTCTTTGGCTGGGCATCCAGGGCACTATCAAGTGCATGCCATACACATGCCTCCATCTCCACCATCAGAACAGACTGGCTGTTCAGAGTTGGAGTAGCCATACTGTCTAATGTTGCAGAGAGTATATCAATTAATGTAGATTCATCAGAAGCAGAAGCTCCTGTACAATACAGAATGGATTGAGATGAAGCTGAATTGGTGATCTTGATCATGCTGTACTGATTATATAATATACCTTCCACCCTCCCTGGTCCAAACAGGTTATTTGGCGGCTTGGCAGTAACCAGGCAGCAACCTGGATGATCACCCACACTAAACCCCCCCCATCTAACCACTAGTTAACATAATTTCCAAGCAAGCTGATTACCCAAGTAAACCAATCACCAAAACCACTGTATCCCAACTAGAGTGGTATCTGGTTCCAGGATTTCCTGTCCTAGTTCCAGATTCCCATCCCAATTCCCATCCTGAGAATGGGATCAGGTTGAAGCTCAGCTTAATGGGATGAGATCAGGTTGTTTAACAGCATATTGGGACAGTTCTGTGGGAACTGGAATTGGAATGGGATTGGGACTGGAATCAAAATCTAGCTAGTAGAACAGGCCCAGAACCTGACATGACAAAATGAAATAGGACTGGAATTTCAATATTGTATATGGGACAGAACCAGTAAAGTGTAGAATGGGATCAGAAACTCCAGTCCCATTTGTATTATCAAAAAGTAATGAAATTTGGTAACAGTTCTAACATAATTTTATTAATTTATTCAACTTTGGAAAAGTACTGAAATTTGATAATGCTCTTTGTATAATTGAATTATATTGCAAGTTATTAGCTACTTGAGTCTATCTATTGATAACATTAACATATTTTCTGTTCCTCATCTGAATTAAGTAGTGAATTTAGCAGGCTTGCAATCTCTTTCTGTACAATCTCTGAGGTATCTTGATTATCTTGATTGTCTTGAATGACTTTCTTGGTTAACTTCTCATGCAATATAAGTGCTTTATTCAGCATATGCATCTTATCTTCATGTTTAAGCAGTATAATCTTCTTGATTGTAGATGCATGAAGCTGCAATCATCAATAATAATATGTATTTCAAGCAACATTAAAAACCTGTTCTACTTCAATTTCTGTTAAAGATATAGCCAGAATGTTTCTTGTCATCTGAGCAACAGTTGGAAAATCAGGCTCTAGCATTCTCTACTGTTCCAGAATTAGAGCTCAAGATGATATCAAATTCTCATTATTTAAATATTACTCCATTTCATTTTGGAAATTTGCTTGTCTTTAATGGGGTCTCTTAAAAATCATTTACTTAATATTCTAGAGAAGTTAGCAGAGAAGAAATCAGAATAATACTTATAACAAATATACATCATTCACATCAAGTATTACTTCTCTTGACTGTTCATATTTCTCATAATACTTTTTGTAAAACCTCAAAATATATTGTTGGTATGTTTTACACTCATCACTGGTCCAATTCTCTGAATCATATACTCTCATGCAGCATAATGGATGAAGGGCAGCAGCTACAGCTAGCAGCTCACTCTTTAAATACTCAGTATCACTATAGTATTTCTGGAATTTCAAGTTGACAGCTTTGATAGCTTCTTGAATGTTCTCTCTTGTTGTTAACTATTGGATCTTGTTCTTCTCTCTTTCTAAATGCTGGAAAAGATGATTGTATGTTGCCCATACCAGATAAATTATTGGGTCTGTTGTTTTGAACAGTATCTTGGTAAATTGACTGAATGACTGTAACAGTCCAATCATATACTCTAGCTGCTTCCAGTTATGATCTAATAAGTGAAGTCTTTGGTATTTTGATGATAAGTTCTGGATTCATGAGTTCACAGCTTGTTGAAGCAACAAGATACAAATACACATCTTATAGATAGAATTCCATCTTGTGCAAACATCTTGAATCATCTTGCACTGGTTCTCTTGTTAATATTCTCAGAAATGTGCAGTAAGTTAAGAGAAGATATTGGTTGCATTGGCAACAAGATGAATCTATTGTCAAGCAAAGATTAGTAAATCAACTCAAGTATATCAAGACTATTATTAAATTTCATTATCTTTCTAAGAGTATTTACAAATGTGTCTGTTGATGCTAGATCATTAGTAATTGAGCTCTTATTAAAGATAGTGAATAGAGTATTATTGTCTGGCTGAATCTTGAGATTGCAAACCAGCTCTTGAACCACAAGTTAAATTATATAAGCAAGATAGAGTATTGTTTCACTTTCTGCATCTCAATTAGTTGTCTTGTTCAACTGCTGCAATGCTGGCCTCAACTGATGTATAAGATGTGCTCACATGGTACTATTATTTGATGTATTGTTACTTGTAATTGCAAGAAGATTACTCTCAAGTCTTTATGCTGCTAGTGATTGTTAGAGAATCTCTGTCATATTCTTGTCAGTATAAGCACTCTCTAAACTTTCAAAATTCAGTAAATGCTCATGATACTTTTAATTCTTTGTAATATAATAACCATTAATTGCCATAAAGACAAGATTATTGGGACTTGTTCAATTATTTACTGCCAGAGATATCTTGGTTGTTGGATTATGATTAAAGAGAAGATTTCAGAATAGCTGATTGTACATATTATTCATGATCTGATATAATATTTCTCATGTGAATATCTGTAAAGCCATTACAGAGTTAAGCATGATTATTAATATGCAGAATGCTGGATTCTCAATAGTACAAAATGAGAGATTCAAGAATATTAATGTTTGCACAAGCTGCTGAAGAAAATTGTCTTGATTACATTCAGAAACAGGCAGATCTGAATCTGTTCAAGAACACTTTAGAAACTGTTGCTAAGACACTAGAACTGTTACTAAAATTCATTACATTTGAGAAATTAGAATCCATAATCTATCATCATGTTAATCAGAGTGTTATTCTGTCCATTATTAGTTTTTGTACAATCTTTGCTTATTAAATGCTTCTTCAGATTACTTGTACTGTTTTGAGAAAAGCTTGAATAGCTGAGAAAGATTTGGCAATGCTTGCAAATTACTTCTGGAGTACTCTTAGAATGCTCTGCCATCTGATCAAATTTTGACCAAAAATCAGAATGATATTGCTTTGCCTTCTAGTTAAGATCACCACACTTCTTATTATTAATTAACTGAGCAGCTTCAGTAGTCAACCATCAAGTAACAAACAACTTATAATGCAGCTTCTTCCACAATATAAATTGTTTTTTTCCATGTTAAACTATAGTTAATTCTGAAGAAACCTCTGTAGATTTTGCTTGTTTGCTGACTTCAGTCATTAGATTTTTCTTTTTTTTTTTTTTTTTTTCACAATCAAATTGATTTTTCTCTAAGTTCTGTCTTAGTCAAAAAAGTAACAAAATATAGTCAGAGCTCACATAAAATTTGATAATCTCTAGATAGTTAGCCTCATTTTACTTTGTAAGTACAGTAACTAACTATAAAATCTTCTTCTTCTACAAAATGGAACATTCTTCTTCAGGAAAATAAAACATTTTGCCAATTTAATGGCACCCCATTCTCAAATTAATATGAAAAAAGAACTAAAAACCTAACTTTCTCTCCTAGATATTAATAATTCAATCATCCTCCATCTTATTATTCTCCTCATCATTCTTATCAGAGAATATCACAATCTCAAAATCATCTTTCTTCATCTTCTCTGAAGCAGATGAGCTGTTGTTGTCTTCACTCAGACCCTGTAATTGGCCCAGGAATCTTCTTATCTTCTTCTCAACTCTCTCTCTTGATATACTGACTGCAGCAAGACAATCATAATCATGAGCCATAATCTTGATCTCAAGCCTGGCTATTATTTAGCAGAATCAGGTCTCCCTACATGCAGCAATAGAATGCTGCACCTGGCTTGTTTTAATCTAAATATATTAGAACTGTTACCAAATTTCATTACTTTTAGATTCTATCTTCTTTTTCTACTGAGCTTCATTCTCAGTCTCTGTAGTCTCTTCTTGACAATGCTTCTTCTCTTTCTCCCTCTTCTTTTGCTGAGAGACCATAAGCTGGTGCTTATGATACTTCTTTGACTTGCTCTTGGCAAATCACTTGATCATCAACTCTTTAATGGCTTTATCTTCAATTATCTTGCAATTCTTCTCACTGCTATTCTGCCTGCAATGGATGTCAATATGATTTAACATAAACTACTAAGAGTGCATATCACTCATGTTTTGCTCAGATTCTCTTTAGCATGTTATGATATGCCTTGCAATCCATCTCTTCTGTCTTGAATATATCTTTTTGATAATCTTTCAAGATCTGGCAGTGCTTCCATGCCACACAGGTCTTCTCTTTTATTGAATATTGTTTTGGCTTCATCTTCATAATTGTATGTGATGAGTTGAATTGCTGGCTACAGAATAATGAGATTATAGAGTATATTAATCAAGTACTTGCATAGAATAATTACTATATATATTGTTTACATTCTACAGGCACATTGCTATGGGCAAGCTCAACATATTATTGCTATGCTGACTACAGAATAATGGAATTATAGAGTGTATTAATCAAGTACTGTAGAATGGTTACTATATATATTGTTTACATTCTACAGACATATTGCTATGGGCAAGATCAACATGTTGTTACTATGCTGGCTACAGAATAATAATATCAGATCAGTCTCTCTTCTCTTCTCTTTCTCTTTCTCTTTTTCTTCTTTTTCTTCAGAACTAATATTAATGATTCTTTCCCTTCTCTCTTCTTTCTCCTCCACCATCTTTTTATTTACTGTACTTTGACATCCACACATACAACAAACATATACTGTAACAAAATGGGTTGTGTTAAGAGATGAGTGCTTGCAGAATACTGCTCTGGCACACATTGTTTACTGACAAGATGTTAGTTTTCTCTGTGCATGTTCATTTCATACAGCTGGAGAGAAGTGGCACAAGACTGTATTGAAAGAATGAGCTCTGAAGAAGAGTAATTAGCATAAAGCTAATAAAGATGTTGATCTGGCCAACTTTAACCAGGAGAATTTCCACCTCCACTCCCCTGTTCAAAATTGAAAGGCCAGCACTTATATGTCAAAAAGTAATGATTTTTGGTAATGATCTTGATGCTAATTGGTGAAAATAGATATCATCAAGAAAATCTGCCACTTTCAGAGCTCTATCAAGCTAATCTTGCTGGTGGCCCCATTTCAGTAATTGATTCAGGAAATTACTTTGTTCTGTCACCAAGAACATAAATATTACTAGCAACATACTGCTATTAAGTTACTTCAGAAGGCAGCTGAAGCAATTTTATATGCTCTGTTTGAGTATAAGTTACTCTTAGTAATAGCACCAATAATTATACTGAGTAATATAGGCTCTGTTATGGCAATGGTGCACTGTAAGTGTGTTACAGTTAATACTAATGATATAAAGCTTGTTCTTGGCATCAGTACTAAAATCAGATTGAACTATTTCAGTCTAATTGATGCATCTGATTATCCTGCTCCTGCTGCTATCATCTGCCATTTGTATGCTGTTTCTGTTCTGCTAACTACTACTGCCATCTTTCTGCCTCCCTCTGGTGCTGTCAGAGTCTCTGCCTGTCAAATAATAAATATTAGAGCCTCTGTCTGGTTCACAAAGCCAGTTCTGAAGAAGCAGAAGGAGAAGAAGAAGGAGAAGAAGAAGAGAGAGAAGAAAAATGATGATGATGATAAAGATAATAATGATAATGATTAACTTGTCATTTAGACAGTTTCTGTTTGTTTGCTGGCTTCAGTTATTAGTTAGTTTTAATACTTTGTTTCTTTTGACAATCAAATTGATTTTTCTATGGGTTCCACCTTCATCAAAAAAGTAACAAAATTTGGTAATGGTCCACACAAAATTTGATCAGTTTGACTCTTCTCTATAAATTTGACATGATGGGACCAGGAATCCTGGTCCCATTCTGGTCCCACTATAGACCCAGCCAGGATAGGAAATGGGAGTCTACCATCTCTGCTGGAATGGAATGTGGGACATAATTTTCTATTTGAGAATGGGACTGGGAAATAATTTCTGGAATAGGGATGGGAACAGGACCTCAAGCTCTTGAGTGGAATGGGACATGGGACTGAGATTTCATATTTGGGATCCCAGCTGTTTCTAAATTTGGGACAGGAACCAGATTCAATGGGAAATGGGATCCTGTCCTGGTCCCAAATACCAGCCTAATCCCAACTAGTTAGTTTTGAATTCAAATTATCTCAACACAACAACACTCAATTAAATTCAATTAAATTACACTTGATTGAGAACATCTTAATCTTGTATGCCCAAGAGTGCCACAATTGCTACAGCATTGTGGAGCTTGTCAGCATGGAGCAGGCTCAGATGGTGGAGAATTGCAGAATTGAATAACTGCTGGTTCAACAGGTGCTGCAGGCTCTGTAGATACTGTAGATGAATCTAGAAGACTTTCAACCTCTTCTCTAGTTAAACCTTCTACTTCTTGTTGAATTCAGCATCTAGATCTCTTGTATTTTTGCTTCTCTATCTCATTTGTGTTGAATATATCCTGGTATTACTTCTTCATAATTGTGGCACTGATCATTCTGTATTCACAGGCCTTGATAATTTGGTCAAAACCTTCCACAAAGCCTTGAGGCTGACCCTCCACTAAGCCCTTGATCTTATTCACCTGCCAGTGTAATTGCCAAGAATTACTAGATGTTTGAAGCACCCAGAACATGGTTGAATTGCTAGAGCTGCATGGGGGGATAGAAGTCTGTAGTTGAATATCTAGCTGCTGGAGGACATAGTCAGATTGAAAGAGCACTATTCCAGCTGCCTTGAAGCCATTTTGAATAGTCTGAGGTTTGAAGACTGCAGTGCATGCTGTAGGGTAAGCATCTAGAAAATCTGTCTTCTGAATGACATTAAATCCAAGCTACATTCACTACTGAACTAGATCTCCATATGCTTGCTTTAAAACTAAGAAAACACTCACATCTAGTGGCTGCAGAAGATGAAAGGAATGAGATGGCATACAAAGACATATTATAGCATTATTCTTGCAAATTTAATCAAATTCCAGGGTAAGATAACTGCTGTGCCTGTCCAAGATAAGAAGAATAGAACTACCAACTCTGTATAGATTTGCCACAGGAATAAAGACCTGTTGAAGCCATTTAAGACCTATTTCATCAGTAGTCCAGCCATTTGAACTAGTATCTAGCCTCCAGCCTTCTGGAAGGCCTTCAAACCACCCTTCCAACAAGTTCTGATCTTTGAAAATGATGTAGGAGGATAGAGTTCATCCTGAAGCATTCACTGCTTCAATCACAGTCACCCACTCACAATTGTCAGGCTGTAGAAGCTTTGCTCTGCCATAGCACTCACTACTAGTAATAATCTTAGTAGTGGTGCAGAGTCCCATAGCAAAGCCAGTCTCATCAAAGTTGTATATATTCTCTGGCAGAATCCCATGCTCAGCAATTGTATCCCCCAAGATCTTAAACCAATCCTTTATAACCTGCTGATCTTCACACTTAGCACAGTCATGATTATAGCATCTGGAATAGCAGCTTTGGAGCTCCAGATGGCATGCCACTAGATTTGACACCCAGTTCTTGCCAACATATAGGGAGGGGTTGGTGGAGGTAGTGGAATCCCATATAGTAAGAAGATAATTAGCTGTATCTTCAACCAATGCAGGCCAGAGGAGAATTCCTCATTTAGCTTGGTCCAGCACCCATTCAACTAGCCTATCTTCTTCAGCAGGAGATAATTTGTGTGAATTTGCACATAAATTCACCCGTGGAGCTCATCCTTTTAGCCAGTCATAGAGTGTAGTGTAGAGAATATTATAGACCCTAGCAGCTTCACAAATAGAGGTAATTTCTTGATTTTTAATAGATTTTATCACAAGTTCAAGTCTTCCCTCTCTCTCAATTGAATTCGAAGAATTTTTATTGCAAATTGGTGGCATAATTGTGCATTGAAGTGGAAGAGTTCTTTAATTGAGTGGAATTTTGAAATGGTGATCGGTTCGCTTGGGTGATCGGCTCGCTTGGGAATTACGTTAGTTAAGTTACGTAACTAAGCTTAGGTAAGCATTCCGGAATCCGCCACAACAATGTTCCGTTCGCCTTGAGAGAGCCGCGAGGCGAGAGGACCCGACAAGACCGGCGACGGCCTCCTACAGCTCGCTTGGTTAACTCGTGGAGCGACAATGGACGACCTTCAGTCGCTGGAGCTTCTGTCTCTGGTTTCCAGAGTGACAACCGAGCTCCAAAACCATTTAGGAATCAACGACAAGACCCTCGCCGAGTTCGTAATCGACCAGCATCTAAAATGTGGCGGATCATTCAAGGAGTTCAAGGGCTCACTCGAGGGCATGGGGGCGGAATTCCCGCAGAGCTTGATGGAGAGTATCGATCGCTTGGTGCTGGCCATGCACCCGAAGTACAAGCCGAAGCAGAATGCGACGGACAAACACTCCTCCGAGCGGGAAAACGGCAACGGTGCGAAGATAAATGATATTGAGATGAAGGCAAAGGTGTTTAAAGGGTTGGCGATGCCGGATAAGGCACCCCAATGGGAAGATGATGATTATACGAAGCCAGGAGAAATTTTGAGAAACGATGCCGGTGCAGACGTCCTAGACGATACCTTTGCGATGCTTGAAGGTCTGGCCGCGAAAGCCAGGGGCAAAGGGGATGGAGCTAAGAGTAGGAAGCGGAGCAGGAGCCCAAGTAGTGATGACTATGATCGAGGAACGCGGCGCCGAGAAAAGTACCGTTCCAGATCTAGATCACGCAGCGGTGAACGGCGCTACAGGAGAGACGAAGATTTGGCCCACGAACGGTCAGGGACAAAGTATGGAGGAAGGAATGACAGATACAGAGACGACTATAAGGATCGAAGAGGCCGGAGAGGCCGTGATGATGATGACTATTTCCGCAGACCTCCTACACCCGAACTTGACGAACGGCCGATCCTTTACAAGGTGTACGATGGACGAGTTACCGGTATAAAGGATTTTGGGGCCTTTGTCAATCTACAGGGTGTTAGAGGGAAGGTCGATGGACTTGTTCATGTTTCTGCAATGCAAGATGGTGCTAGGGTCAATCATCCGTCTGATCTGGTGTCGCGAGCACAGCCCGTCAAAGTCAAAGTCGTGTCTATACAAGGGCCCCGTATCGGCTTGTCTATGAAAGAAGTCGATCAAGTGACAGGGAGAGATCTTGTTCCTCAGAGACGTATCGCCTCCGGTGCAAATATGGAAAGACTCGATGGAACTGGAGCTGATGATCGCTATGGTAATTTAAGCTCTAACGTACATGTAATAGAGGATGATGACGACGGGAAGCCGCTGAGGAATAAAAAGCGCTTAAACTCGCCTGAAAGATGGGAGATTAAGCAACTCATTGCTTCTGGTGCCGTTTCGGCTGCAGATTATCCCGATATTGACGAAGAATATCACGCCACACTTAGGGGAGAAGGTGATTTTGAAGAAGAGGAGGATGTGGACATTGAAGTTAAGGATGAAGAACCGCCATTTTTAGCTGGACAAACCAAGCAATCGCTGGAGTTATCACCTATCCGTGTTGTCAGGGCACCTGATGGCTCGCTGAACCGAGCTGCAATGGCTGGGACAAACCTTGCAAAAGAAAGACGGGAACTTCGCCAACAGGAGGCACAGGATAAGGCTGCAGAACAAGCCTCCCACGTTGATTTAAATGCACAATGGCAAGACCCCATGATTGCGCCGGACCAAAGAAAATTTGCCTCCGAGTTGCGGACCGCACAGAAAACGGATGCAATTCCCGAATGGAAACGAGTTACCCAAAGTAAAGACGTTTCTTACGGAAAGAGAACGAACTTGACAATCAAACAGCAAAGAGAGAGTCTTCCAGTTTTCAAGTTCCGCAAACAACTGCTAGAGGCCGTCCACAAGAATCAGCTCTTGATTGTGGTCGGTGATACTGGCTCAGGAAAAACTACTCAAGTCACCCAATATCTTGCCGAAGCTGGGTTTGCAAATGATGGTATGATCGGATGTACGCAGCCTCGTCGAGTCGCTGCCGTTTCTGTTGCGAAACGTGTTGCGGAAGAGGTTGGTTGCCGACTGGGCCAGGAAGTTGGATACACTATTCGCTTTGAGGATTGCTCGAGCCCAGATACTAAGATCAAATATATGACAGACGGCATCCTTCAGAGAGAGATTCTTTTGGATCCGGACTTGAAAAAGTACTCCGTTATCATGCTTGACGAAGCACACGAGAGAACAATTGCTACAGATGTTCTTTTTGGGCTTCTGAAAAAGACTATTAAACGAAGACCGGATTTAAAGCTAATCGTTACATCCGCAACCCTCGATGCTGAGAAGTTCTCTGAATATTTCAACGGGTGCCCCATTTTTACAATACCAGGCCGGACGTTTCCTGTTGAGATCATGTATTCTCGCGAACCGGAAACAGATTATCTGGATGCTGCACTTGTCACAGTGATGCAAATTCACCTCACGGAGCCAGAAGGCGACATTTTACTCTTTCTAACTGGTCAGGAAGAAATTGACACGAGCTGCGAAATTTTGTACGAGAGAATGAAATCTCTTGGCCCAAATGTCCCGGAATTAATTATTCTTCCCGTCTATTCTGCTCTTCCCAGCGAGATGCAGAGTAGGATCTTCGATCCAGCACCTCCAGGAAGCAGGAAAGTGGTTATTGCGACGAATATCGCCGAAACATCCATTACTATAGACCACATTTACTATGTTATTGACCCTGGTTTTGTGAAGCAGAACGCTTATGATCCAAAATTAGGCATGGACTCACTTGTCGTGACTCCAATCTCTCAGGCACAGGCCAAGCAACGAGCAGGTCGTGCTGGAAGAACTGGCCCTGGTAAATGTTTTCGTCTATACACGGAGGCTGCATTCCAGTCCGAAATGTTACCAACTTCCATCCCCGAAATTCAACGCCAAAACCTATCTCATACTATCCTGATGCTAAAAGCTATGGGAATTAATGATTTACTTCACTTCGACTTCATGGACCCGCCGCCAACAAATACTATGCTTACAGCTCTTGAAGAACTATACGCCCTTTCGGCCCTTGATGACGAAGGCCTTTTGACCCGACTTGGCAGGAAAATGGCAGACTTCCCCATGGAACCAGCTCTCGCAAAAGTTCTCATCGCATCAGTCGATATGGGTTGCTCCGACGAGGTTCTAAGTATCGTAGCTATGCTTTCCGTCCAGAATGTTTTCTATCGTCCCAAAGAAAAGCAGCAACAGGCCGACCAAAAAAAGTCCAAATTCCACGATCCGCATGGCGATCACCTTACTCTTCTCAATGTCTATAACGCCTGGAAAAATTCCCGGTACAGTAACCCTTGGTGCTTTGAAAACTTCATTCAAGCTCGGCAAATGCGGCGTGCACAGGACGTTCGCCAGCAACTAGTTAGTATCATGGAGAGATACCATCATAAGATTGTATCGTGCGGAAGGAACACGATCAAAGTTCGCAAAGCGTTATGTTCGGGATTCTTCAGGAATTCCGCGCGCAAGGATCCGCAAGAGGGCTACAAGACTCTGATCGAAGGAACGCCGGTATACATGCATCCCAGCTCGTCGTTGTTTGGGAAGGCAGCGGAACACGTTATTTTCCATACACTGGTGCTGACAACGAAAGAATACATGCATTGTACAACTGCGATTGAGCCGAAGGTAGGCACAGATTTCCTATTTCACTCTAAAAGCGGATGTTACTAACATTTTTATTCGCAGTGGCTCGTCGAAGCAGCACCGACGTTCTTCAAAGTCGCTCCAACTGACCGCCTATCTAAACGGAAGAAGGCAGAACGTATCCAGCCACTCCATAACCGTTTTGCTGGCGAGGATGACTGGCGATTATCTGCTCAAAGACGACAGGGAAGAGGTGGTGGTGGTGGCACTTGGGGTTAACCATGCTTCACGTTACATGACCTGGCTGGCAACCCTGGTTGCCCTTGATGCATAGAGCGGAGTTTTTGGAAGTATTCTACACACGGGTTCAATTTGAGCTTATTTTGTATGATATATGGAGTCGCACTACCTACTTCACATATATCAGTTTTCTATCAACCGTGTAATCCATAGTTTACCATCACTCTCAGTCCCAACTGGCAAGAATATGCTTTAATCGATCCCAGAATCATCAACAATGGTTCAACTGCATTTCTCAGTGAATATACCCCGAAGTGTCTAGTCTGCAATAACCTATGTACATTACATAGCTCATGTACGTAAGGCGAGATATCATCATGTACCAAAAAACATTGACAAAACAACAAACAGTACAGAAAGCAGAGAAATAGAAGAAAGAATATAAAAAATGCATCTTATCCCACCCGTTGCAGAATACAAGACACGGAACAAACCTGAAACCATCATCCCAAGGGGCATCAATCGCCAAGTATGAGAGGCGAGCAAGAAAGCATGGAGGGAGTAGCAGGTGTAAAGCAAAGGACATGCTATACAACAACATAGCTGAGAAGCTAAAAGGATATTCAAGTCGTAACAGAAACAGAAATATCAGATCACGGGCCAATTCCAATAACCTTCCAGACGCCCCGTCCCAAAACAGTAAAAAATAACAAAAAAGATGAACTCCGGTTGGTACAAACATAGGCTTATTGCAGATAGACAAATAGGGTATATTGAGTCAACCAAGCTGGCAGTTTCCGAATGTGATGAGATACGTTGGTCAAAGAGCAAGATTGGGCACACCATCTTGGTCTATGACTACGTATCTGGTGTTATGTTTCCTAGCGGTAAGGACCTGCTGGACCCATCATTCCTGCGCCACTACGGGCGCCAACATTTCCGTCTCCTGGGTTGCCACCATGCTGCGTAAACATCTCAAGCAACTGGCGCGACGATGGCTGATGAGGACCTTGCTGTGGACCTGCTCCATAATGGCCAGGGTGTCCATGGGATAAGTTCATCATCGCCTCTACGGAATGTGGCATGAGTGGAAAGCCTGATGGTGGAGGAGCGTTCATGTTCAAATAACCTGGAGGAGGCATTATCCCAGGCGGCGGGGCGAAACCAGTCGGGCCGTTTGCACTAGCTCCCCGCTGAAATTGTGGGCGTTCCGCCGATGGCGTCATCCCTGCTGGTAAAGGCATTGGATGTGCAGGAGAGAAGTTTGCATTTATATTCCGCGTTTGTGGAGCGGGAAGGCCCGGAGGCAGCATCATTTGGTTTGATTGCTGTGGAATCTGCTGGTTTGGCCAGTTATTGGGATTAACGTGCTCAAGGCCAGGAGGTCGCTGGATATTCATGGGTTGCTGCGGTGGGCCTTGAGGGCGGAGCCCAGGCGGGTTGCTGGGAGTGTGATTTCCGCTTGTAGCCCCAGGATAGGGCATTTCGTCAAAATATCCAGTTGGTCCGCCAGTAGGTCGCCGACGAAGCTGATTCCGTGGATCATTTGCGTTAGACTGGCGGAAATTTGCAATTGCTGGATCGTCTATGTAGACCGGATTTTTCTGGACTTGCACACCCTGGTTTCCAGCCAGCAAGTCGATTAAACCCCGTCCTGCAGGGCCTTGCGAAGAAGGGGGATTTTGGCCGGTTGGTGTTTGTGTGGATAGCTTTGACTGTTGCATAAGACGCAGCAAGAATTCGGTATCGCGGCCATGAGCGTTATTCTCCTTAGGAGCTTTCTGCGCAAGTAGATTCTCCAATCCTGGCGGTGCCTTGTCTCGTGGGGCCTGATCTTGGAAATTCATATATTCCTGGCGATTGAACGTCTCTCGTAGAGGATATGTGGCCGGTGGCGGTGCCTTTGCAAAGTCAGACTGAGGAATTTGCATGAGCGGTGGACGGGGTTGGTTTGGTTCCTCAACTTGAGGGGTGGCATTTCTCGATTTATTACCCCCAAGCATTTGAAGAATACGTTGAAACCCTTCCTGGTCTGCATCCGTAGAAGCTGGTCGTGGTGTACCTGACTGCGGGGGTTCAGCCTCTTTGGCTTCATTCTGAGTGTTAAAAAATCCAGCGAATCTCGAAGATTTTACCGGCTTAGGAGTTTCTTTCTTGCTTTCGGGTGCTAAATTCTCAAGTGGAGAATCCTGCGTGGCTTTGTGCCCTCCAAAAAGTCCGAAAAAGTTGTCCAGGCCAGCGTCAGTTTGAAAGGATGGGTCAAGGCTGCTAAACATCTCGCCATCGACTCGCTTGGTTTCGACTGTCTTTGGCTCTTGCTTAGGAGGTTCGGGCTCAACCTCTTTCTTCGTATCACCAGAAACCTGAGCAGCGCCGGCCTTCATCCTCTCTTTCCATCGCTGGAAATCCTCCTGAGTGTGTGCCTCTTTGGTGTCAGAACGAGCGGTGGAATCCATCCATTCAGGGTCCTGTTCTTGCTTAACGGGCCGATTCCAATCGCGGTCTGGGCCATGTAAACCTCGGCGCCATTCGCGGTTCCGAATCGGTGTTTTATCTTCCTCCGGCTCGCCTGTATCCTGTGACTCACCATCACGGTGCCAGAATTGATCATGTCTCTGTCTAGCAGGCGTATCACGACGACCAGGGAATCTTCCCTGGTCCCTATCCCGATTCACACGTTCGCCTCCGTCTTGCTGGTCGCGATGCTCTTTTGAGTCTCTACCATCCCAGCGATCTCCATCGCCACTTCGTCTAGGTCTTCTGTCACGATCTTCTTCCAGTCCAAAATTTCGTCGTGGTCTACTATTCCAATCTTCTCGATCATCTCGGTTCATCCGACGGCCATTAGTAAGGTTGGTTCGGTTATCTCTTCTATCCGGATCTTTATCCCTGTCTCCATATTCTCTGTCCTTGAAGAATTTGTCACGGAAACCTCCAAAACGGTCTTGTTTCGTATCATCGTGGTCGTTGTTCTTGAAAGATCTGTCGGTAGCATCAATTGATTTTCCAAAGCCCCTGGTGGCAGAGGCAAATGAAGTTTTGGGGGGACCAAGGACGAGATCTTCTGAAGGAAATCAGTCAGTACACAACAAGCCTGGTTGTCTCAGAAAACTATATGGAGTATCACCTGAATTAGAGGTGCGTGAGATATGGCGCGACTCAAAAAAACTCGGGCGCCGCTGATTATTGGCCGACTCCAATTGATTTGTTGGATCTCGGGGGTTTTTCTTCTGAGCGGTGGGGTCTGGGATAGGGCTATTGGAGCAACAATATCTCCAGTTAGCGATTAGACCTACAATAGAAAAGACCCAAAAATCGTGAACCTACCCCATCCATTCTTCTATAGGTGGTAAATTATCCGGCTTGATCACTAAAGGGGATTCGCGAAGGCGTAAAAGCTCCTCGGGCTGGTATCGAATGATAGCCATGGGCTCGTGTGGTACGTGGGTACTGTCTAATTGGGCCTCATGGCACAATCAAGCTGAAAGGGAATGTAATCACGCGACAGTAGGCTTCGGATATTCAACTAGGATTCGATGAGAGTAGAGGATTTGCTTTGGTAGAAGTGGAGTGCAAGAATGAGGTTGGGAAGATGGGCGGTTGGGAGGAGTTGCGGGAGCAAGGATGGCCAGCGGCGGCGGCAGCACTATTCCTGGGCAGCAAGAGCGGGTGTATTCGAGCTTCGATAGTTAGAGTTGGAGCACAGAGTTCAAAGTGAGGGAAAATTGAGGTATCTTTTGCTTTCTAACTGTTTGTTAACCGGGGAGGCGATAAGGTGTCATTGGGCAAGGGAGCATTGGGGGGATGTGAAGGGAAACTGATGGAGGCGATTTTAGAATTTTTCTGGGCCACCAAAACCCGCCATCCACCACCAGGAGATCGCCGCAACAACCGCATTTTGGCTACGCACACTACCAGAGAAACAGCCACAGTGACAGGGCCAGGCAGAGGGAAGACAATGGAGGAAGCCCGCAACAATGTGCGAGACATAGTTATTGAGTTGTGAGTAAGATATGTCATCCTGTGGTTCGAATGGATGCTCATGATACTGCTTTGGATACACTACATTTTTACATTTTTCTCCAGAAAAGATGTGTCGGCTCTAACTAGTATAAAACATGAAGCTTCTATCCCGATATCTGAGCTATTGTCTTTGGCAAAGCTAAGCCACTCCAGCGATCAATCCACTCATGATCACAGCCATCGTAGAGCTCTCTTGCAAGCGCCTGCAAGATCTGTCTTTGGGAGACACTTGCCGGAGTTTGACTTTGGATCCAGCTGATCGCCGCAGCGCGAGTTAACAGAGTGGTATTACCGCCAACCTCGCAGGCGCGAAAGACCAAATGTAGTATCTTCTTCCGTAAGCTTTCCGAGAGGTTCGGTGAACTGTATAGGGAAAGCAGACGTTCGAAAACACTAGCACGGCGGTAGATATCCAAGTCCTATGGCCACTATCAACATCCTCGATTCCTTACAGGGTTCTATTACTACTCACCTTCTTTGATCTAAGACCGTTAACAAACAGGTCCAACAGCCAACTAACTTCCTCGTAATGACTGTCGTCGTATTCCGATTCGTGCAAAAGGATCTTATCAATCCAGTAAGACGGGACTTTTGCAATTTCCCAGAGAGGTCCCTTGTTTAAGAACGTATTTGCCTTGCCATAAAGCTTGTGCAACGGGTCCATTAGTGCTTCCAGTAATCGGGCACCAAGCTCGCCAGCAATATAGGGCAACGTGTTTTCGACTCCGTTCTCTTTAGCAGTCTCCAGCAACTCTCCCATTAGAACGTACATCGTCTGACGTTCCGAATAAGTAGATTCCTAGAACGAATATTAATATCATTATAGCAGGCTCTCGTTTTATACTCACTTGAAGCCTGGCCATAAACCGCGAAATAGCAATAATGGCCTGTCGTCGAATCTCCTCATGCTCCGAACAGAGGCATAATATCAACTCCCCAACATAGCCTTGATCCAGTGCCAATTCTAGATCATCTTTCTCCCAGCGATGAAGTCCGGGGTGTGATTCGTCTTCGACAGGACATTTGCCAAATATATCCGGAAGTGATACTTGGATCTTTTCACTGGTTGAAACTTGCGGCGTAATACTCCTAGTCGTTCTTTTCTCATGCTTATCTGAAGACATTTTCTCTCGACTTTTGAGAGCCTTTTTCAGCAGCGATCGGCTTTTCTTTGTCTCAGTTGCTTCCATCATGGCATCCCGGAGTCTGGCCAATGCATTCTCCTCTTCGCCTGCGTTCTTCAGTGACCCAAGAAGCTGGGCAATCCAGCCTGCAACTGCCACTTCACTATCCCTATTCCCAGCTTTGACCACGAACGACCACTGTTCATTAACCGTAGTAGCAAGTAAACTAAGTTTCTGCGAACCGCTTCCCAATAGAGACTGTCCCTGGTCCAGATAAAGTACTGGCTTTTTGACAAGTCTCGTAACACAATTATCAATGAAATCAAGTTGGGCCTTGAAATCCTCTGGAGCCGAGACCGTTAGCCCTTGAGTTAAGGCGCTAAAAGACTCTCTATCTGCTAAGACCGAATTGTGAACCAATATATCTTGAAGAAGAGGCTTAATTTCTTCAAGGGGAGAGTTGTCCGGTGCACTTGCAACTACTTTCAAAACGGATGTAAATGCGGAAAATTCCAAGGACCCTAGGACGAAGTTAGTATGAAGTTACCTTGGAAAAAGAGTATGTTGTGGAGACATACCGGGCTTCTGCCACCAACGCATCGTCGGGGATTCTTGGGCAATGATTAAAAGGCTCTGTAATTGACTAAACAGCAGTTGCTTATCATAACCAGAGAGCTCAGAGTTGTCCAACTGCTTCAGGACATCGACCAACGTTAGAGATACGTCGAACTTTTCCTTCAAGGCGATCGCCGGGATGACTTGATAAAACATTGACAGCAGCTCTAGCACTGCATCCTGTTGCTGTATATTGTCTTTTGGGGTCTGTCGAAACGCAGCAATCGCGTCTTTCATTGCAGGACATCTTCTACAAAACTCCGCCACTAGTTTGGCAGCTGCATCACTCCATAGATCCTGGCCAACATCCCTTGAGCATTCAAACAACTTCAACACCGCCTGAAGCTTTCGCAATGCAAGCGTTGTGATTCTAATGGCAAATAAGGTAACCACGTCGGCGTTCTGATTTATACACCGCGTCAATATTTTTTGCGTAAGCGGTCGAGGTATTATACTTTCGATGACAATAGAGATGGGAGGCGGTATCACCGGCGGTGACACCCCTTTCCACCCGCATTGCGCTGGTACCGGTAGCTGGACGGACGAAAACAGGAATGCGGACTCTCCAAGCCAGCTGGGGGTGGGTTTGGGGTCCGATGTGAACATGGTTCGTTTGGAGAAAAACTCATAGACGAGTTCGGGTGCTGCTCTGAATATCTTCAAAAGCAGTTCCATCTGTAAAGTGTCGGATTCTGGTCGAAGAAATTGGACCAAAGAAGAGAGATTTCCGTTCCGAACGGGTACTGACTCTTTATATTTGTCGAAATAAACTGGCGAATCAAGGCCAAGAGAAATACATCCAGTATCTTCCGGCGGGAGCACATTTGGAGTACTCCCGAACGGATACCATCCGGTTTCTGGCAGCAAGACTCCCTTTTCCTGGGACGTACAAATGGACAACATAAACTTGTGAATTTCATCGGAGACAGATTCGTTCTTGATGGTGGGTTCAGTGGAGTCTTTTTCGTATCCATATAGTGTGACCAACCTTTCCAAATTGCTGCGATTGAGGAAACGGCTCTTGGAATTGCGTGGAAGTTCAGCATCGCTTACAATATGCTTGTCGATAGTCTTAATAATATCAATAACAATGTCGCGTGCATCTTTGCGAATCTCTTCCAGGAAGGCTTTGATAAGTTTTCCCTGGCTGACGAGCTCCTCCTTGGCGCTTGCGCCTTGAAACTTGAAGTTTGCCAGGAGGTAACGTTGCGCTATGCGTCGAAGAGAGGGTTTCCGATGGTCTTCTGGCTCCTCCTCAATATTCGATTTACGGCCACTGAGAAATATATCGAGGCGTTTAAACGTGATATATCGGCTTGCATAGACAACCCTGGCGATAGCGCCTCCATCAAAGCTCACGACCTCCGTAAGTAGTCGTAAACACGGCGAGATCAAATGCTCCTTGGATTTACTCGCGGTAAGCCCTCGATTGAACAATTTTAGTTGGTCTTTTTGCAATAAAAACTTGCACAGCGCCAGCCCAAAATCCCTAAAACTGAGCTGTCCAGAGACGGTTTTCAAGAAAAGGGCAAGTACGGAGGGTATCAAAGACAGGAGAGACTCCTCGTTATTACTCTCTGCAAAGGCCCATGTTTGTAAAAGGTCAAGAAAGCAGGCCGCTGGCTTGCCCTCGGCATCCTTTACAACTTGCGAGTCGCAATAACTTTTGAGGATCTGCAGCTTTTTTGCTTTGGCTTTTTCATCTTCTTCACTGCCAATTGAAGTAAGAAAGTCCTTAAAAGTCCGGATACCTATACCCGTATTAGCTTTTGATTAATGGGGTGCGAAATTTCTGTTGAGCGGTAGCTACGCACCTTGCTTCACTTCTTGCGAGACGCTCTGTTGGAATACAAGAAGACTTCGAAGTTGATGGGACGAAGCTATCGCGACGGGCTGCGTGATTCCACTGGAAGATTCATTGAAAATTTTTCTCCTTTTCGCTTGAGGCTCGATCTCATGTGAATCGGCCATTTTCCCCGCGAACGATTGATTTTGCAATTTCGGCGGAATTTTTGATGCTTTGAGCATGGGAGTTCGAGGCAAAAATTGGATGCGCGATCTGATTGGTTGAGCGCTTTGCCTTCGACGCATCACAGTCCATTTGAAGTCAAATCCAACAGGGACCCGAGACACAGATTCTTGATGATTTTGATTCTTATTCAAATTTGGCTGGGTTGGAACCTTTGTTCTATCCGATCACAAAATTGGATATGTATTACCTGTTCATCTGGTTTCGCAAAAATACTAAATGCATCATGGATTTATTTTGCGTGCATGACTTTCTGAGCTACAGAAGGTAGCACAGTTAGTACTGGGAGTTTTATAACTACAGAGCTCCAAGTTAACAGTAACTGATAGTCAACAGATATTCCATTCGGAGTATTAGCACAGTAGGTATCATAAATATTATCACTGAAATTCAGACCATTTTAGCTTTTGCTTTGACTTGTTCAACAAGTTTGCTCAGATCTTCTGTTTCAGGCATCCTGTCCGGGCCCGCAGTCTTGCCCCTTTTCTTCTTCTTTATTGGCTCTACAGCATCTCCGTCAGGCTCATCATGGGCCAGATGCCGTCGGCGTTTCCGGCCTTCTTCCAACAATGCCTTCATGCCATCAGTCTGCCTGAAACGAGGGTTGGTAGGATCAATAGCGTATTCATGACTCTCGTAAATACGCTGGAACCTTGGATCTTTAACGTCAACCTTGAAATCGTCAACTGGCATCGTGGCTTCGTCTTTCTTTCCTTTCCTATGCTTGCCTGCTTTCTTCGCGCGTTTTTGAGCTTTCTCAATTTCATTCATGTCGAAATGCTTTATTGTGGAGGTTTTGTCGTCCATCATCAAAAGTTCTAGCTCCGCACGTTGAGCGGCTGAAGCAGCTCCATCAGCTTCACGCTGCTGCCGTTGTTTCCGTTTCTCTTCCTTCCTCTTTGCAGCCACTTTGGCCGAATCTAACTCAGGGGCAGTGAAGAATGGGTCGTCAAACCCGAGATCTTCTTCCTCCTTGGATTCCGCTGTAGGCTTGTCAGCGTCAATCTCAGGAACTGTCCCCGACTTAGCAGCTTTTAGCTTGGCCTTTCGTCGCTGTTTTCTCTCCCTTTCTTTCCTGATGTATTTCTCTCTCGTAGTCTCTTCCTTTTCAGGCTCATTTTCAAAGACAGAGTCTCGAGCTGGAGCCGCCGTTAATCCAGCAGCAAACGTGACTTCCATATCGCCAACAGGCCCCTTTTCCTTTGCCTTGCTTGGCGCATCATTACTCAGTCCGAGTAAGGCCCGGATTCTGGCCCGTTCGGCCTCCTTTTTACTTAGTTTCGTGCTGGCACCAGCGGCCTCGGTGCTATCGACTACTTCAACGTGTTCCTCCTCACTATCAGAGCTGTCGCTACCCAAATAAGCCTTCAAGTCATTTTCATCAATTTCCTTTTTGCCTCCTTTAAATGCTCTCGCTTGTGCGTCTTTTCTCGCTTTGTCATCTGTGTCCCACGTAAGCTTTACTTTGCTGTGCTGTAGGGCGTCTGTTACAAATTCGTTGGGCTTGTAACCGTCTGGTATTCTGTTGCATTCATCCCTTGGAACATCTTCGGCAAAATCTGTGGATTCGGGCACAAATCTTAGGTCAAAAAAATTCGCGCTGCTCATATACTCTGTGCCGTCGACTGTGTCGTAAATATGCTTCGCAGCATCCTTCGACGAGCATGTTAGGACGGCGTAAAAGTACCGAAGTCTTTCCAGCTGATACTTCCGCAGTTGTGTAGAATCAAAATCTTGCCCTTCGTCTTCTTTCAAAATGGCCTGTTTGATTTTCTCTTCCTCCTCTTCATCGTCGCCTGCTTCCACATCGCTATCCACCTCGGCATCCCTTTTCGCGAATACCTCCTTCGGTGGGCCTTCCATCTCCTCTCTTTCCATCCTCTCTTTCCCAAATTCACTCGGATAAACGGCCACATTCAGAATCTTCCCGCCAGTGGGGAGGAAACTCGAGAACACTGCCATCAGATCTTCCGCACGGATATGATCCCAATCCAAATTCACCACCGCAATCCTGTCCGTGATCTCTCCCAATGGAATATCCCCTGTTTGGCTATCAAGTTGTCCCGACTCCGCCGCCTCGTCTTGCAACTCCGCCTCACTCTCCTCATCGCTCGAGCTCTCTTCTGAAGACGACGATTCCGAAAACCCTCCATCTCTGGCAGGGTCATAGTCCTCCTTTTCAACTCGAAGCAGCTCCTTCTGAACTTCCTCGTCATCATCCGCACTAATCTGTCCTTCGACGTCGTCCTTATCCAATCTGTAGAATTTTTCCAACTGCTTCTTCGTATCATCCCGGCGTAATTTCCTCCCATAACGATCAACTGCTGCATTTCTTGAAAAGTCTTTATCATGGAACATATGCGCGAAGCGCTTGTCGATTTTTACACGTGTATGTTTCTTGCTCGGAAGTCGATATCGAGGATCCGACTGGATATTGGCGAAACGAGGATCGGCTAAAATCAGCGGACCGTTGTTAGTAAATCCCTATAGAATATTAACCCGCAGGTATGTGGAACAACGTACTGATGACATCTTTATCAGCTTTATCGTTAGAACTCGTTTTGCGCCTCTTGGGCGACTTTTTCATTGCACTGGACTCCGGCATTGTGGGAGTCGCTTAGGGATTTAGTTCAAAATTATCAAACTTTGGAAATAATAATTTGATGTTCATAAAAGTATGTAGCTATGTAAAAAACGCCCTTCGAGTGAACTGGATATTCGATCGAATGTTGGCATCTACGCCTGCGGTTTTCTTTCTCGAAGCCGCTCTGTACAAATTCTGCTGGACATACAGATGGTCCGTGCGCTTATCGCCGTGCTTATCTCCACCCACCATCAGATAAGTCTGGGCGAGGAGGACAAGGAGGATAAGGACGTTAATGCACATTATGCGCGGTATGTATGTAGCTACGGCAATGCGAAAAAAGAAATGATTCTCTAAAAGGTGAATATGGCTTCCTCTATTTAGTAAAACACAGTTGACCGTACGGAATGTCGAAACCAGTCTGCCAAATCGTGGGCGTGTCCACCTTGCTCTAAGTCTAGTTCCTCCTACTCCTCTCTCGCCACGCTCAACAAGTAACATAGGACTCAAGACGACTGGCAGTCAATTTGGCAGAACCGGCCATAAAGCGGCACTATCGTGGTCCTTCTTGTGAAATGAGAGCGGAACAGCCAAATACGGAGTCGTCCCAGCAAAAGACTGCCGTCTTAAAACGGTTACACGTTTTGAGCCAGAACAGGGTATTGGAAATCCGTTATCTAACCCAGATTTTGCAACAAAAAGCAAGACTTAACCATTTAGTGGGACAGCCGACGTTGGTAATTCGGCCTCGTTTCGGGGTTGTGGCGCTGCGCGGCTCCGGTTATAATGCGATGGATATGTTTGACAACCATATCTAGAGCTATTAACTCCGTTATAGTAGCACAATGCGGGGACTCCTCATACCAATAGCTGTTTTGTTCTCTATTCCTCGGGGGACAATTATGTCTTCGTTGACATCAGTTAAGGCTCTAATCACGGCATCTGGCTCGTCTGGTACCTGAAATCTGCCTCTGGGGCTCCACAAACCGGTTGTACGACGGTTTAACAAACTTGAACCACTGTTTAAGTACGCTTTCAAGTGTCCGGCCCCTTTCTCGAACGTCTCGCGCAACTATTAAATTGCGTATCAATCAGTTACCATGTTCGGCCATGAAGGTGACCTGTCTGGCTGCTCACTCCTTCTCCCAAGGCAGACATCCATATCCGCTTCCACAAAGATCTGGCGCGCAACCAAAAAGGTCAGAATCTGCTATTAAAGCGTGGCAAAGGGCGCCACGTGCCTTAATATCCAACATATCCACTATTCTTGGGTCTGTAAAGGCTAGAATTCCTTCCAAAATAAGCACCCGGGGTGGGTAAAGGGAGACTGTTGCTTCCTCTCGCTGGTGCTTTGTGAAAGAGTAAATGGGGATTTCGACTTTGAGACTTTTGTCGCTGTCAGTAGCAGCTCGACTTGGCTAGACGAGGAGCCGGTTATATCAATACCCTTGCTTCAAATTTTGAAGAGTCTGTACCAAGACGTCAAAATCGATGGCATCGGGAGAGTCGAAATCGTATTCATCCTGGTGGGCGATAGCGTTCTGCTCGGGGGTAAGGCTTTTGTAGAAGTGGTCCTTTTGCCGTCCTTTCTCGTCAGGGAATCTCATGGAGAAAGGGACGACGGTTTAGGGCAAGAGATCATCTACCATGACCAGTATGACCGCTCCGGGAAGATTCAGGGACTTGATGATTTCCGCAGCGACGGACGACTTTCCAGATCCTGAGCTCCCGGCAATGCCTATGATGCTCATGTCCTCCCATGGTCGAGAGCACCGCGATTTTGTCTCTGCCATCCTTGAATACAGTATCCAAGAAGAACTATCCGCCGGGTACCTACGAGATGTATGTGACTAAGGAGTACCATACATCCGTGAGTTTGGCACGGCCGGAATAGTCCAAGATGATAAGTTCGCTAGGCCAGCTTCATAGTTACCGTGTGCTTGAGGGGAAAGGACGGAACTATATATACGATATGCTCAGACGAGCATCGATACTTCTCAAACATGCGGAGTAGAGTGAACGACCAGAGCTTGCGGGACAGCAAACCAGCCACCCAGTTTAGGCCTGGGCGGCGGTCATGTGAGTGTGCCCCGGATCACATGATGTGACCAAGCCCCAGGCAAACGGCGCTAGCCGAAAGCGTGAATTTCAACTTCCACCCGACTTCTCTTCTTCCTCTCTTTCTCCTCTTTTTTCTCTTCGACAAATCCTGCTTCTTGTCCTTATGGCATCCCACCCACCGCTGCCAACAGGATATATCTTACAACACGGCCTTTCTTTTCATTCCCCTTAGACTTTTAAGAATGGCTTCTACTAACATTGTACGTGTCCGCGCCTGCGTGCCGGCCAATGACTCTTACAGGTTGCTAATCGGTCATCCCGCAGATGTCTCCAACACCTTCCACCACCACGCCTACCTGGCACCGGTTCGAAAGGAAGGTGGAGGAGGTGAAGTCATCCAAAAGGTGAGTGTGCTTCCCTCCTAATCCATTCTTTTCTTGCCACACATGATGTATGCAATTCAATCAAATGGGAATCTCTCTGAACAAATCATTGAGGAGAACCTTTAATATCTCGTATTTTCTGAACTCTATTCTCAAGTTTATAGCTTTCACTTAGTTCGTTTTGAACGACCTTTACTGATGGTTCGTGGCAGTGATATCAATTTCCTGATTATGGACTATCTCGTTACAAATGGATATCCCTTAGCGGCAAAGAAATTTGCGGTCGAGGCCAATATCCAACCTCAAGCAGACATAGAATCTATGCAGGAGCGAGTAGATATTCGGAATGCTATCTATTCCGGGGACATACAGTCGGCAATCGAGAAGATCAATGAACTTAACCCTCAGGTATGTCACATTCGCTTACATTTGCCCATCCTTTATTGCAATGATTAAATCAGTTTCATGCACCACTCATATACCTTCATGGTGTTGATGAAAAAAACTCATCTTCAGTCCTCAGTATGACTTGCACTACTTTTGATCCACGTGATTTTGAATTCTTCGATTCCCGTATGCCTGTATTAACCCTTCGGTTAGATTTTAGACTGTAATTCTTCGCTTCACTTCGCACTCCTTCAGTTGCAACTGATCGAGCTGATACGGACTTGTACATCGACTCCTAATGGTGACATCTCCCTCGCACTTGACTTCGCAACATCGCAACTAGCCCCGCGGGCCCCGACCAATCCTCAATTTCTTGAGGACCTAGAGAAGACATTGTCCCTACTAATTTTCCCAGCTGAAAGTCTCTCTCCATCATTGGCTGCATTGCTGGATCCAGAGCTACGAAAAACAATTGCAAATCGTGTTAATGAAGCTATCTTGCACAATCAAGGTGCCAAACGTGAAGCTAGGCTTCGAAACTTGGTGAAACTACGAGCCTGGGCAGAACAAAAGGCCCGCCAAATGAAAAAGGATGTTCCCGATAAACTTGATATCGGACTCGACGGAGATACCCGGAAAGCCAATAATGCTTCAGATGCTTCTCAGCATAATGGAGATGATGTCGTCATGCAAGAACAGGCGGATGTGGACCCTATGATTTCATGATTGAACATATGATACCCCATTCATTCGCATTGTAAAGGGTGCATTGCACTGCTGTTGATCTTTTTAATGATCATTAGGGTACTTGGTTGTCTTATTAGCGAGGTGTTTGGGAGCTTGTCTTTTCCCGGTACCGGATGGGAAGCATTGGCTTAACCTGAGTTGGGATGTCTTCAAATTGCCTTGAGCTCTGGATTTGCTGACTCACACTTATTTATATTACTGAATTATGTAGCTACTTCAATCTGAATTTTGACCTAAAATATTATTGAAGTCACATTGTGTAGAAACCTCAGGCCTGAGACTGGAAAAGAGCGAAACAGTCAAAAGTAGGCAACAAACAAAAGATTCAAATCAGGGTATATTTAGAAATTCATCATATCTCTTCCAAACATCGCCCTCTTTGCCCAATCCATTGACAACATCACTCTCGTCCTCAAACTCACGCTTTGAGCAAAATAAATACTGCGCCATAAATACACCGCCAGCAGTCCACCTCCCCAACTCAACCCGTTAATATCAAACACAGCCGCATTGCCGATGTACGCCAGACTCCCAAGATGCTTGTATTCAAACGCCCGGTACACGGATTCATCCAGGGTCGCATAATCAGTCTCATTGGCCTTGAGGTCTGGTGAAACAGAAGCCATCTTATTGAATTTTCGACCCAGGTACTGACCCTGCTGATTTGCTCGCTGGGCTGTAGCGGGAAGGGAAGTGAGCTTCGTGTCTATTTGTGAGAGGAGTTCGTGAAGTTCGTCGAAGTCGAGGGTGCCACTTCGGTCCTTGTCGTACTGCTCGAATAATCGGTCCAGTCTTCTGAGGTGATTGGAAGCCTGTGGGAACCGCTTCTTCACACGTGAGGCTACATCACGCCATTCTTTGAAGGTAAGGTGGACTTTCTCCGGGTCCCTGCCTTTCTCCCAGGCAACGGTGCGCAAGAAGCTTACTAGGTGATCTGCTACTTTGTTCTGGACGGTTGAGCAGTCTCCGATGGCATACACATCACCTGCGGGAGCACCAAGGAGTCGGAGGTGAGTGTCAGTTTCGAGAGCGTGACGGTTATTCTGGCCTTTGAGCTTCTTGGAAATCTTCTGACAAAATTCGGTTTGGGCTTGAAAGGAAGATCAGCGAAAAAGGCTAGATAAAGCATGAAGAAGAGACTCTTACAAACTCCGGTTGACCATAAACAGAATCCCATGGGGATCTCTTTTGTGACTGGTTTGCCGTTTTCCATTTGGGTAAAAAGGATCCTATCGGGCCGCACCTCTTTCACTCTTGAATTTGTCAGAACCTCCACTTGGTCATGGGCAAATCGTCGCTGAGGTTGGTGTTAGTCGAATTTTTTCACAGAAACGGCACCTAGACAAGTCACATTCTCATACCTCTGCATAGAGTGAAACAGTTTCATCATAGGTGTTTAGGATATGGCTCCTGCTCTGGATTAGATGCACGGAGATCTCGTTTCTCAATATTTTGGGAAACGACCGGAACAAATCTTCGTTCAGCATATCAAACAACTCTGCGGCAAATTCAACACCGGTTGGACCGCCGCCGCAAATCACAAAAGACAGAAGTCGTTTCCTTTCCGCATCACTGGTAGTCGGCAAGCAGGCCAATTCCAGATTGTGGAGAATCTTGTTTTTTATTTGCCGCGCATCGTCTATCGATTTCAAAAAGTTGCAATGTTCAAGTCCTTTCACTCCGTGCGGATTTGTAGTGGAACCTTGATGAAAGCATCAGACCACGGAGAAAAAAGAGAGAGAGAGAGAGAGAAAATCGGGCTCTTACCAACTCCTATAACCAGTTTGTCATAGGGAAGATAGAAATTTTGCCTTACGCCATTGCAGTCCACTTGCGACACTTCCACAAGCTTCTCCCCAAAATCCAAGTCAACTGCTTCTGCCCGCAGAAAATGACCTCGAACACGCTGTACAATTAAACGAATAGGTTCAACCAAAGATCGAAGCCCCAGTGTACCGACAGTAGCCGATGGCAACATCGGAGTGAAAAGAAAGTAGTTAGTCGGAGATACCACCGTGACATGGTAATCTCCAGGATTCAACGACTTCAATAGAGCAACACTGCCCCACCCAGTCCCCAAAATAACAAGCTTGGGTTTATCCTTTTGAGCTTCTTTATCATCTGAATCACTGTCATCAATCAAAACATCCGCAATAGGCAGACTCTTCGGCCCGCCCCGTCTCGGGTTCAATGCCATTTCCGAAACCGGAATATCCTCAACGACTGGTTCGTTGGCGTACGTAGAGGCATCATAGATGAAAAATGCAACAACAAGACCGGCGCTGAATAGCGCGAACATGCCACTAAATGCGAAAACACTGAATATAATTTTCCTAGCTCTACCACGCGGCTTTATATCTCCTTTTGTCGACGAAGGTCCGGTTGACGCATGGCGTGCTGGCGCGAAAGGGGTAAGGCTTGCTGGGGAACATCGCACCCCGCGGGGCCGCGGAACAAGATTAGATGGACGGGGAATATATAACGAAAGATTTGAAGTACCGATCAAAGGATTGGACAGTGGTGACACGCCATTGACTCGAGTAGAATGACAAGCTCTTGTCACGCTTGTTATTTGAGGTCGGCCAAGTCGGCCTCTCAGCGGCGGAGCGAGCATGATACTCGAGCAGGAAACATGGATTGCCAAAAGAGGGAGAGCAAGACAAGACGAAAAGATTGACTCCTTCAGCTAACCCATTGACCTGATGAGATGAAGAGAGCTGGAGCTCCCTGCCGCGCGACTCCGTGAGGTCATTCCCAACCTCTCGACCGCCTCGTCGCCGTAAATGCCCGACGATGTCATAATGGAGCAAGATGTCACGTGGATTCAGGGGTGGTGGCTGCCCCGTTGGTGGCGTCCCAGCACAAGCTCTGCCAAGTCACATCGACGATCGGCTTGGCATCTCTCGGCAGATCCGCGGTCACTTCAGGGGAAGCGTGTCACCGGGTTGTTGGATAGAGCAATACGTTGCCCAAAGGTATAGAAGTATGATACAGATCTATATTGTTGCCACATAAATATGCTTGCTATAAAATATGCCAAAAGATTGCCCCAAAACACATACGAGAGCATAAGAGCCATTTCAAATGTTTCATGTCAAGGATCGAAAGCCCATCCGTCCTCCTAAAGTAGACTGCCATATCCTCACGCCATCAGGCCATCCATATTCGCAAGAAATATAATTAATTGTCCCAATCTCCATATTGCCGGTTTATGTTCAACGCCATGTATGCTTCGTTACTAGTCAAAGTCACCATCTTGTTCTGAATCAGTGCTGCCTCTCTTTTTCGTGTTTTTGGGTCGACCCTTTTGTCTCGGCCGCTTCGGCGCATTGCCGCTTGAAACTGAACTTCTGCGCTTGCTTGGTCTGGAACCATTGGTAGCACCCAACATTGCGCTCATGTTGCCAAAGTCTGCTGCAGAGTCATTGCCATCCCGGTCATCATCAGCGGCAACTCTCAATTCGTCGTCAATCGACATCAAAGTCGCAAACTCTCGACAGACCCTTGTCATTCCCTCGGTATTTTCCAGAGAAGCCATCGTCTTCGATATCGCATCCCACAATCGATCACCCCCGATGCCTTGCACTTTCGTTAGGCTCTTATTTAGATCTTTTGCACTTGCTTTACTTTCTTTCGGCATTGAATGGAAGCCAACGCCATAAAGACGGCGAAGGTATGTCCGAGTCTCCCAGAGCATCGATAAGGTTGCTGCTGCGGTGGCTAGCTGCTTCAATGAGTTGGGGTCCACTGAATGTGGTGCTTGATCTGCCGCAGCCCCGTCTACTTGCATTTGTTCGTTTGGGCAATCAATTTTCACGGGAAATATATCTGTTTCGATAGCATGAGCCACAGTGGTGCCAGTTGACGCAACGATGCGTTCCATGCATGCAACAGTGGCAAGGAGCTCTCCTATCTGTGCGTACTCGAAGTAGGCCAGATTTTGGCATACAAACCTTGCTAGCAACATATGTTCCGGTGGACTCCCGGCTACGTCAAGTGCGCGGGGCTGAAAATCAACCTTCGAACAGAGATTCGTCAAAAACTTCTTTTGATATTTGCTGTTACTTATCTTAATGATCTCGAATAGGGCTGCCAGTTTAGCTGAGAATGGGCGCGTCGAAGCTCCGGTCGGGTCGCCGACCACATCTCGCTGGTAGTAGAAAGCATCTTGAACGGCCCGCATATACTCTCGGTCGAACATTGACTCATGTTGCTGGTGAAGCATCTTATGCGTTTCAAAAGCGACGTTGGCAATGCTGGCATTGGTGGAGGTTTCTAAAGCAACAAGAACCCCAGCACACTCCTTCGGATGGATGAGACCCTGCCGATTTATACTAGCGATCAATTCGATTGCAGTTAAGGCATGGGAATCTTCTTTTGATAGAGCCGCATGAAGCATTTGCTGTAAGAAGTGTTGAGCAATCAATGCTGCTGCGCCGTCGTTTTCGCTAGCCTTCAAAGAACCGCCAAGACGCGTAGAACCCTCGCTCTCACCGTTGGTATCTTTAGTTTGGATTAACTTCTCCGATTTTCCCTCGTGAATAGAGAAAAATGCCAAAAACCCTTTCAAGACAATGTTTTGCAAATCTGGGCTGTCTTCTTCGAACACAGAGGTGAATGCAATCTTCGCTGGTTCCCGGCTATACTGGGCCGGCCATGTTTCACAAATGGCTCCCAAACTCTCGAGCGCCATGACCCTTAATTCGTGAGGATATTTAGACGACGCGAACGGCGATATAAAGTCGACCATTAAACCAGACACCGACGTTGCCTTCATGTGAGGAAACGACTGTGAGAAAAAGGCCAGGAATGACTCCAAATCACAATGTTTTCCGACACAGCCGGCAATCCGTATATAGCTCCTGACTCGTCCGAGTACATCGGCGCTGGTAGAGGGATCTACTTTGGCACTTACGGCTTGGTTGATACCCTTTAGAACAGAAATCGTAAGTTTCACCAAGCGTTCAGTGTTTTGTAGAACACCGTTGATCGTCCAAAGACATGCCATTACTTCATTAAGCTCTGTCCTCGCCAACTTCGACACGCTCTTGAAAAGGTCATTCTGGATGTCTTTAAGTAAAGTGTTATGAGACGTCGATAAATATGGTAAGACGCATCGGTAAATGACAACGACAGATCGGAATAACATGAGATCGTCAGCATTTGAGAGATGGCCAATATAGGGGTGAAGAGTTTCGAGCTGATCAGGGGTGAACAGCTTGGCATTCGCCCTCGCGAAGACAGTAATGGATTGTAGCAGTGACTGTAGCGTTCGTTTGTCTGTCTTGTCCGAATCGTGTATGATACGATCGAACATGGCAGCAACCACAGCCTTGCAGACATTAAAATTCAACGAGGCGGATTTTGCTTCAGCGGAAAGTTCATCCTTCACAAAAGCTTCGAACGTTGCTATGACACCCTCGTTCCTTCGCACCGACCCAACAATAAGATTCATCAGGTTTTTCAACGAAACTTTCGATTGTGGAGTGCCTTGCGTTGATTCGGTGAAAGACGAATGCAATGGCGAAAACCAAATCTCCTCTAGAGCTTGACTCGCTTGAACAGCCACGCTGCTTTCGTAATCGGTTACTCTTAGCAGTAACTGCTCGATGATGGTGAGCTTTAGTTCTTGATTAGACGTCTGAATATAGACATCTTTCATCAACCCAATAGCACGCTTTCTAACGCCAACAGTTGGGTCAGATGAACAAGCTAAAATTGCACGGCAACAATTCTCCTCAAGGCCTGGTTTCAGGAACATGCATTTCGCAATTAGACTTAGAGCGGAGTCGCGAACCATAGGCGATGAGTCGGTTGCACATCTGAGAATCAAGGATATCACCGATCCGTCCCGGTCAAGCAGGCTAGGATCTCGTTCAAGCATGTGGATGACGCTCTTTAAACTTCTACTTCTCACTTTAGCCTGATCGCTCGTTATTGAATTGAGAAGCACTTTGACAATTGTGTCGAATCCTTTGCAGAAACCACTACTCAGGACTATGATAAGATAGGCAAACCGAGCTTGCTGAGTCGAGATACGGTCAAACGCGCTAACACAGGGCAAGTCAGAAAGTGAAATATGTCTCGCAAGGGCCCTTACATACCTATTAGATTCGAGCCATTTTGGGTTGGAAAGTATATGACTCAAGGCTTTGGCTAGTTTACCAGCCCCTTGCGGATTTTTCGTTGAACCGCCCTGAGCTGAATCCTCATACCCGCTGCAAACCAGTTTTGCCCACTGCGCTATGAGGTAACCTCGGGCACTAGAAAGTTGCCAGCTACCAAGGTCCCCCTCCTCCAGATATTCAAGAGTCATTCGATAAGGCCCATCTAAAGATACTATGTCCTGGATGTGGAGAGCGCGATTCGAATAATCATGGAATAAATTGCGGAGATGATCTGTTAGGTCAGTGTGTCCATCTTCAAGGGTATTGCTCAAGTGCTGTGCTGTGGAGGTCAGGTCAGAGATTGCAGAACCCATCCATCCAAGTAACTCAAGGGACATATTTTTTGCATTCGCTGAACTTTTGTCGTGGTCCGCGATGGTAATCATCTGCGATGCGAGAACCCTTAGGATTAACTCCGCGCCAGGCCAGTCAGTGGAGCCTAGCACACTTATCAGGTCTTCGGTGAAAATATCTAAGAGATTTCGATAAGGCTGATCTCCTGACTTTGTGGATGTCATCGCCCGCTGAACGATGAATTTCGTCACGTATTGTGCACTATGGATAGCGTTGTCATACAGTAGCTCAACCTGGTTAGAGAGCTGTTTTATTGGTGATGTCTTCCTCTCACTTCCATTATTAGAGTCCTCTTCATCCTCCTCATCTGATTCATCGAGCGAGTTTGTTGCCTTTTGCAAAGAGCCTTTCGCCACTGTTAACCGCGACGAAGTTTGTTGAAGGGCAGTCGTCTGGACAAGCTGGATCACCAATGCAGAAAGGAGCTGAATACTTTTTCCATCAATGAGTTTGAATTGCCTCGCGCTTTGCCTGTTTGACGGCAGTTTTTCTAGGGACACCAAAATCTCATCGAGTATAAAAGGACGTTGCTCGGGATACTTTGCAAAGATTTTTGCGAGTACATCCATAGCAGCACGCCTTGAAGCCTCGTACTTCTGAACTCCTATGGCGGACTCTTTATCGTTGGGGGCATTTTCCACGAATATGAGCCTTGCGGCAAGAAATTCTATCGCAGTAATAGGCCCTTCTGCGAGGTCGACATTTGAAAGAAACACGGCAAGTCGCGATAATACTCTCTTCGTTTGGTGTATTACGTTCGATATGACTTGCTTCTGTGCAGAAAAGACATGGAAATGCGTGGAATCCTTGCCACTGGATCTGCATTCAACAACAGGAATGATACAATGATCAAAAACCTGGCCCAGCGCTGTCGGAATAGCGTGAATTAAGTCTTCAGGGCATAGATCCTTCGTACTTTGATTTCCTGGCATCGTCTGAAGTAGTGTTATTATTGCTAGCAGTGCGTTCTGCACATCTTCCAACTGTGTAATCCACCTTTCTATATCAGTATCTGATGGTGGACTTTCTAACTTGAAATCTGCGGACTGAACTGCCATAATAGGTGCTTCGCAAAGCCTTTGAATGTGTTTTATGTATTCAGTCGGAATATCGCCGAGACGCCGATAATCTGACACCTTTTGAAGCGCTTTGGAGAGTACTTCGTGAGTTTCGGATGACATTATTGGACCAAGATCCCCAATGGTATTTGGGAATTTAAAGAACTTGCCGCCCGCCTGGGCGTCTAGAGGTGCATCTGGAAGCAGCTGCTCTTCTGCCTCGAATATTTCATGCAGGAGACTTTGGAGTTTAACCAAGGCGGTATCTGATAGTTCCTTTTGGTCTCTGAGGGGCAAAGGGTCCTGTTTCTCCTCATTATTAGAGTCCAGTTTCCTGCGCTTAGCCGATCCCTCACCCGAGACATATTTAAAGTCCTCTATGTTAGACGATGGAGCTAAACCAGGGATTATAACCATGGGTTTCATCAGTTTCTCCAACTGCTGGCGCATTTGGTCTTCTTTATTGGCAGAATATGGCGGTTTCGACGACGAGAGAGGAGTGGGAAGCGTGTTTGAGGATTGGTGATGTTTTTCGGAGTTTGTAGTAGTCGGAGTTGAATCTATAAAATTCAAAGATGAGAAATATGCCTTCAAAGTGCAAAAAAATTTGTGATAACTCACAGTGAAAAGTTGCATCCGTGGAATCCAATATCAACTTTGCAAAGGGACCTAATTGACTGCGGCTCAAAGATTCACCATTCTTCTGAGGAGAAGAGTCGGAACGAAGGGAGGGAGGAACCTTGAAGTTGCTAGACCAATTGTTAACAGAATAATTAACAAAATGACAAGATGTGCGACGCACAAATCTGTTAGGTTGTCCTGCCTCAAGAGCTGTTGTAGGTACTCGCGAGCAGTTTCAAGACGAGTCGACTCTCCCAATCCAGAGCTGGCTTGTGTCTCGTTGTCTAGACTATCAGTGATCCTTCCAGCGACCTGACTATCGTAAGGGCGGGGCCATCCTGAAAGAGAAGGTTGGCCAACATCCGGGCGCATTATTGAGTCTGAGCAAGTAAGTAAAAGCTTCACCAGCGTAGGAAAAAGAGCATCCACGAGATTCTCATACCAAGTCCAAACACCGGGGCGCTGGTCATAGGAGAGTATTGTAATGCTTCATCCACAGAGAGCGGGCGGGGAAGCCGCTGGGATGCACGAGAGCTTGTGCCATTGCCCTGGATGACCACTGCCAGCCCCGGCTGGCGTTGTTGCTGCATGACGGCAGAATTCACAGGCGCCGTGTACTATCAAGGAGTGAAAAAGGAAAGGCGGACAATATTATCGTAGGCATGACTCTCTGGATATCAAAGAGATGCATGCCGCTCTCATAATTGTGGTTTGATGGTTGCCAGCTTCATGGTTGGCGGTTATTTCATGTCAAGTATGGATGTCCGCAGGTAGCTCGGCCAGGCACGCTCACTAGTCTGATGGTTTTACGTGATCTACCTTGACACCTTTTTTTTGCCGCATTTTGGCGCAGTCGATCCACCACATTGATTTCACCGCCTAGTTTTGCATGAACAGTTTTTTTGAAGCTTAGATAGGGGAGTCTTTTCTGCTCTGACATTCTCACCACTAACCATTTCTTTTTATCAATATGTCTGCAATTGGGTCATTGATTTTCTGTGTTGATTGTGGCAATCTCCTCAATGAATCCACTGGAGATGAAAATACAATTCTTGTTTGCGACATATGTGGAACGAAAAATCGAGGTAGGGCCTCACTTTCCTCTCACTTGTGCCTTTGATAGCTGGTATGATCCCGACTTTGTTCAATCACCAACTGATCTCTTGGATATTCATTAGACATTGCCTCCAAAACTATCATTTCAGAATCTAAACCAGAGGCATTCCCTTCTGCACTTAGGTCCAAAAGATCTGCCGTCCGAACATTGACTGCGGAAGACAAGAAAAAAGATGCTGTCATCGCACATACCTGTGACCAGTGTGGGCGTCCAGAAATGACATTTTACACATTGCAACTTCGTAGTGCTGATGAGGGAACTACTGTCTTTTACTCATGCGAGTGCGGGTATAAGTAAGTTTCATTTGGCATGCTTATCCTATATTCACAAAAGAAATCCTTCAAGGTGCTAACAGTTATTTCCATTACAGATTCAGTACAAACAATTGAAATCTCAGCTCTATATACACAATGTCAGGCGATACTAGGTAATAGGATTGGAACGACAGCCTAGCAGTGCAAACTTTGACTGATCTATGCCGCAACCGGTTGCTCCAAGATGTACTCTTGCTCTCCACTTTTCTCATATTCCGCCATATCGAGCGCAACAATAATACTGTCCCTCACCACTGTCTCCGGATCATTGACGAAGCGTTTTAACGTTTCTTCCACTCCATCCTCAGCACCCAGACTCCCAAGCGCCTCAGCAGCCTCATGGCGGACCATGCCGACTTCATTCTTATCGCTCAACGTAGCTACAAGACTGGGGATACTGGCGGGGTGAGAAAGTTGGCCGAACACAAACGCGATTTCGTGTCTGAAGAGCGCGGAACGATCCTTGAAACCTTCGGCCAGTGCTTCGATCGCCGGAACTGCTGTGGGCAGATCCGGGGGGGAGCACATGTCCCGCAAGGCAAACATAGCCCGATATCTTTTAAAAAGTGGGAGACTTGCGTCGAGGAGAATCTGTTTAAGTTCGGGAATGGATTGTTCGGCAGAGGAGAGTGGAAGAGGAGGTGCAGGGTCGATGGATGTAAAATCACTGGAGTGGAGTTAGAAGATGAAATTAAATTCTTCAAGGTCCCATTTACCTTTGCTTTAATTTTTCGGATTTACTGTCTTTGGACGTTTCCCATAGTATTCTATCGACTGCGATATCACACGTTTCTCGGACTACTTCCTCCTCCGATTCATCATCTCTGAGGCGCTGGAGAATAGCCAAGCTCCCAGCATCCCCTAGCGCGCCCAGAGCTTCTGCTGCTTCATGCCGGCACATTGCATCTTCCTGTGTATCCTCTAGAACCTTGCGGAGATGTGGGACGGTGTCCAGGTTTCTAGTTTGTCCAAGGCAGTATGCAAGCTCATGCTTGAGCAACGCCGATGGCGAGGAAAACGCAGCAGCGATTGCTTCGATAGCTGGAAGAGTCTCCTCCGTGGGAGGTTTCGATGAAGCGAGATGTTTCAGTGAAAATAGGGCGCGGAAGCGTTGTGCTAGTGGGGATGACTCGGAAGTGAGCACTTTTCGCAAATATTGAACAGAATCTTTAGAGTTGCCATTATTATCGGCATTGTCAGCAATAGTTGATGCCATATTTGATCCGAGTGAAAGAAAAGTAATGAATGTCTCGGTGTGTTGGAAAAAGATTGCGCCCCGGAGTTCGCAGGATCAAGAGGGGCATTTTTTGGCGATAAAAAAAAAGAGGAGCGGATCTGATAAGACACGATGACTTTAGTTATGTCTTGGCATTTGGTATGGGAGTGGCGGAACGGCGGAGCACGCTGATCCGCTGGGCAAAAGTAACATTGGATAAGTTAGTCGAAGGAAAAGAATATATTCTTTACGAATAGAATGAATATACTGATTGAGGTAGGAACTTGACATAAAATATTTGCCTCGGCATCACGAGGATACCCCGTTTTGAGAATCTGAAGGGACGCAAACGAGGCGTGTTAGATTTGTAGATAAAAAAGCGAGATAAGCCAGAGTAATGCCACTGTAGAGGGCGATAACGGCGATTCAGGGGGAAAACGTGTGGAAACGGTAAAATTGTACATAGACATGGCGCGCAATTGCTATCTAACATCTTATTTGGTTCTGATGTGCTTGAGCTTCTTAGGCACATGCAAAAAGTTATTCGCATATGCCTTAGGGTGGAAAGCTCGCTCATTCGGTTCTTGGACATAATATTCATACCCTTGTTTTTCGGCGAAACGAATTGCGTCTTCCTTCGATTTGAAGTTTATGTGGGTTCCCTGCATCGCGTCTGCAGATGATTGCCACCCCATCAATGGATTCTCCCACCGATGACCCTTTGACAGGACATCCCAGTCCATTCTCCAGTGATGATCATGCCAGGTGCCAGATTGCGTAGCGGGTTTGGCGGGCCGATAGATCCTACTTTGTGTTAGAACGTGCGCAGAAGGGAAGGTAAGAGTTTCCATACCTAACAGTTCGAGCCTGAAGGTCCGTAGGAGCACCTGATAGCACAGCAGCGGCAACAATATCACCGGGCTCACTGCCATCCATCACACGTTTGGGAACGGGGGAAAATAAACTAATTTGTCGGCTTAGCTGTCAGAGGTAGAGCTCAGTCTCGGGGGGTTTCTTACGAGGTAGCTTGGTCAACGGTTGCGTTATAATCAGGTTGGTGACGGGCCATAGCTTCTGAAGGAGACTCCCTCCGGATCATGGAGCCACCTCTGGACACGTCCGTCGGGGCGTCCTCAGGGCTGGTCTTGGGGGCCTTCTCATCAAGCTGGCGAGGTGCGGAAGAACTGACAAAGCGGGCATTGACCGGATATGCCAGCCTCGCAGCCCGCGCGCAGCCCGCATTGATATTTATTCTCCCCGGCCGTAACAAGGACATTTTTGACAATTGTGTCAATGCGAAGAACAAGAGAAGAGTATTCAAGCAGATGGCACATCCAATTGTGATGTTCCGGAACGCTCTGGAGATGACGATCCAAATGTGGTTAGCGCGAAAATGCCTCCACGCATCTTTGTTCCGATAAACGCCCAGTTCAACACTGAATGCCAGTCGACCGACCTCTGAAGAAGACATCATTTTGGTTCAATTGTCGCAGCGTTGCCAGGTATGCCACATCCCAGTTTGACACAATCTTTGTCCGATGTTAACAGCTTGAAATTTTGTTAGGTTTTTCACAATGAGTTACATCGTTCGCCGAGGGATTTCCACCCTCATCCCCCCCAAGGTAAAGAGAGCCACTCATTGCAAGCCGAAAACCCAGGATTGCTAATTGTCAAGTAGATTGCATCTCCCTCCGTACGTCCCCGCACTCAGTTCCCTTTGCCGACCGTCGTGTAACTTAATACTGGCGTGGAGGCCGCACCATCTTGCCTTTTCTCACTAACGTTCATCGAAGGCAATCGGTGCTGCAAAAGATGCCGCCCGTATGGAGCGTGTAGGCAATTTCTACGCAAAACTTCCTCGAGGACCGGCTCCTGCAGTGAAACCGTCTGGTTTCTTTGAGCGCTACCAGGCTAAGCATTTTGGCAAGAAGCCCACCGCAAAACGTACGTTAAACACCTCTGGCCATAATCTGAGTGCTATCTTTCCCGTCCTGGATATGAATATGAGGCTAACTAATCATTCCAATAGCCCTTATACACATCATTGTGGGAATGACACTTTTGGGCTACAGCATTCAATACATTACACATCTTCGTATGTTCTCCCTTCTTCTACCGGTCGCTCGCATTCTTGCTAAGCAGTTTTCTAGGTCACCACAAAAACAATGCCCACTAAGCTTGGCACGCCGAGCATTCTAGATGAATGGTGGAAATGTGTACATATATTATAGAAATGAATCAGTTTTGAGGTGTCATTGCGCAGTAACAAGTACATACCAGGACCGGAAGTCTAGGCTCTGGTGTAGTCAGACCTGACTTATGATCTCCAAAATGAAACCAAGAGAAAGGAAAAAACTAAAATAAAAGATAAGAAAGTAAAATTCAGTTAGTTGCTCACTGTCAGGGAACATCCGTTAACTCAGAATTCAACTTGATTGTTTGGGCTGAGCAAGCGCCTGTGACTGGCTACAATATCAGGTGAGCCTGGCAACAAGTGGTGATGGATTTGCCGCTAGCCGAATCGAGACATGATAGCTTGGCCACACGTCTGCTCCTTCAACCAACCTTAACTCTCTCATCTTTCTCTTCTCTGCGACTCTCTTTAACACACCGGACAGACTTACCGGGCTGTTGAGAACAGTTTTACCTCCGTTATATACTTTGGCAGCTCCTTTATTGCTGACCTTAGTTGTCTGGCCACTCTAACTTCCAGCTCCTGCACTCGCAACGGCCTCAGTTTAAGGCCGATTGGACTCATCTAGGTGCTCCATCGTGGCGGGATTCAGTTGCTAATCAGAAGTACGTCCCAGTCTCACATGTTATCGTGCTCCCGATCGTAATCTTGAGTCTTTCTTCGAATCTACATGTTCGATAGTTTGGGCACACCTTTCTCAGACTAACCAGCTCATCTTTCCAGCCATAGAACATTGTTATGGCAGAGCAGAGTAGCCACGATGTGGTAAACCAAACCCGGTCGGGCGGCGACCTATCGCCTTCCGACGTTCCTGCGAGCAAACCCGACAAATTCACGACCGGAGGGGATGGGGTGGATGTTCAAACTCTTGATAGCAAGCATCAGAGACGGCAAGATATAACTACGGCATCGCAGGACAAGCCGGATGGGAAAAGTATGCAGAGTACTCACCACCCCGACGAGCGCATTCCACCAGCATATGATACTGTGAGTCCTTTCGAACTCTTGTGTGGATAATCGCGATGATGTCACTGACTACGGCCCCAGAACACGCTCTCGATAGGCATAACCACACAAGATGACTTAGCGACAAGTACGAAAAAATTAGAAGCGAATGGCATCGAGTCTCCCATAGGGGATTACGGGACATCTCTCAATCACCTTGGGGATGGAAGCGGAGGTTCCGATACAGACGCCAGTCGAAGTGACATACGATCATCATCGAAAGATAGTACCCAACACTCCCGTACAAGCTCTGTTAAACGACCCGCATCTTTCAAGCCGGTATCCTTTGCAAAATTCTCTATATCGAAATCACCAAATATGGCCGCGGCATCTAAATATACTGCTGAGCAAGGTAAGCCCTTCCTGGCCCTTCTAGCTGCTTCCGAAATTCGAAGCTATCTGGCTAAAACATCCGCAGCTCCCTTTTCCGCCTCAAATACTTCGTCTGCGCCTGCCCAGCAGACATCAAGACCCCGTCTAGTTGCCAAGTCAACAAGTAGCATGCGCGACTCAACGCCGCGGGCTCTAGCTGGCAGTGGGAGGAGTGGATCCGGCGCACCCGATCCCAACCAGGTGTGGAATAAAAACCGACGTAAGATGTCAAACACCTTTGTTATACTGCAATAATGGGATTAATTAGAGACAATCTAGCCGTCCAGCCGCCCCCTACGAAGCACCTTACGGACGAAGAGCTAAAGCAGCAGTATGGCATTCATATGACTTCCCGCATTCAGGCCGATGGCGATGGCAAGGAAGCCAAGTGGGCCGATATTGATGATGACGAGGACGACTGGGCTCCAGAAACGATAGAATGGAATGATGGCACTAAGATTAATTTGACCCAAACCGAAACCAACCCTACCCCAACTCAGACGAAAGGCGAAACCCAAGACACAACCCAACAGACAACACTACCAGACAAGAAACTCATAGGACGTGGGGATGCCAAAGTTCTAGCTTCGAAACCACCTAACTCTCTTGGTCCGAACGCGACGATACTTAAACTTGGAGCGAACGCAGACAAGCAACAAGCCAGATCGGGCAGCGATTCAACCAAGGGAACCAATGACAAAGATAGCGCTATCCCCAAAGGTCTAGTGCCTCCGGCTAAGTCTCCTTGGGCTCCCTTGCCTCCCATTGACAAAGTCCCCGTTACCGTCAACCCCCCAACCCAACCACACCGGCATTCCCGTTTCTTCCATGGCGAACGCAGTGGTGTAGAGCCCACACCACCTCTGCCGGTCGCAGCTAAGGAGATTGCAGCCGATGATTTCAACCGGTCTTGGAGAGATACCCAATCAGCCGCGCCTCGGGAACTCTATAACTCTCAGTCTGGACGATATGAACCTGTATCAGAAATGCGCCGAGGGCAGTACAGGAACGAAGCTCACTTCCGTCCCTCATCTTTGCTTCAGAGGCCAAATCATAATGAGCAGTCTGGACCCGCAGAGCCTTCACCTGCTTTCCAGACAAACCGATCTAGTACCTCGCAAGAGAATACTTCGTGGAGTCGCCGTCGTGCATCATCTAACGTTAGCGGAGGAAGTGGAGTTATGGGCCGACGATTGTCCATGAGCAAGCCAGACCTCAGTCATAAACCCCACGATCTTCCTCAACCACGCCGAGGGTCACAACAAAATGAGCGATCTACATCTCCTCGCAGGCAATATCAGAAGGGTTCGTATATTGCAAGGGGGGCTTCTCCGTCGCGTCCACCAGTCCAGGGCATGCCAAATCATGCTTCCTCATCTCATTATACTCCGCCGGCCTCTCATGGTGGCATTGTCCATCCACTTGCGACAGATTCTCCCCTTTCGCAGATGCCTCCTATGGAAGATCCTATCGCAATGCAACAGCGCATCATGCGTGAGAAGCGAGAGATGGCAAGGCAGCGCAGACTAGAAGAGGAAGCCAAAGAAGAGGCCGCAAAACAAGAGCGGATCAGATTGAAGCTTGAAGCTATGGGCCCACCTCCATCGGAAAAGAAAGACTCTACGTCTGCGTTAGAATCTGCCAAACAAACCACTGTAGCTCCATCGCCACCAAAACCTCCACTTCCCGAGCCGAGCGGGGAGCCCAAACAGTATGGAATGATGAAGGTTCATCCTCCTGAGCCAGTGAAGAAATTGGTTCCATCAGGTGAGAGGCCTGATGTCAAGACAGGCATTACCGGTCCTCAAAGCCACCAGATATCATCTCCCCGAGAATCCAAGTTTGAAGCAGCTAGAACCTCCATGCCCCCTTCCATCAATGGTGTTCATTCGTCGACTGAAATGTCGGCGGTTCAGATGCCAGAGTCCCAGCAAGACGCATCCGGTGACCGAAATTTAACATGGAAAGGGCCGATGCCAGCAACTAGTTCTTATTCGTCATGGTCTGGTACGAAAATTGGTGCTCACCCCTCTGTTGGGAGCCTGTGGGGACCGCCAAATAACGATAAAGCGTTGGGCAACGGCACCTTTGATAAAAACCTCGCTGGATTCCCCTCAAGGGACATCTCGTCTCATGGTCCCCTTATGCTGTCCGATCAACCTCCCATCGGCCCGCCGCAGCACAGTGCGGAAAGAATCAATGCTTCCGAACGTACTAATCAACATTTACATGGAGTTCCGAAGAGCATAGCTGATAATGGTTCTTCATTGTCTCCTTTGCCCTCCCCAGAACAGCGCCCCGGCCGTTTAGCTGGTGCTGACAGCCTGAAACCGATTTCTCGCCCTGGGCCTATTGCGCCTCCTAATACATATTCCCAGGGCCAAAGATGGCAACAAAACCAATTTCCTCGACGTTCCGAAGAAACTGCTCCTTGGAATAATTTCCATCTAGCCGCGAGAAAAGCCGAGCTAGAAGAAAACGAGCGATTCCACCGGGAGCTCCAGGCTCGGCGCGAGGAAGAAGCCAGATCCGGAGTCAAGCCGGCATTACAGGTCACATTCGATGAAACTTGGCGACAAGTAAAAACCGATGAGGCTGGTCAGCGTAACGTCGTCTCAGTCAATAAGACAACCGAAAAGTCAGCACCTCTTTCCCCTCTACCCGGTCTCGAACCCATTGATGGCCTACCCTTCTCAGATCCGAACGCCAAGGTTGGGACAACCGCCCGGGGTTCCCGTTTCTTTCCCCATGGATCCGACCAAACCAAACGACCTTCGGATCGAGATAATGTTGAGCCTCGTAGCCCCTCTCCACCGCCTCCTGAGGAGGTATCAAGCCATCCCGCATTTACTACTGACTCTCCACGACCACTGGTGCATTTACCGGCTCCGAAACCACGAGTGAGGCTTCCACCGCGCAGTTCACCTCCTCCAGCTGCTCCTCCTGCAACATTTGCCTCCATGGTTGCCTCTGGTCCACCTCCTCCTCGTGGTTCTCAACCGATCGCTAGCACTGCAACTTGGCAAGATCGTTTCAATGGATTATTTGGCAAAAAGACCTCACAGCCTCCGCATGCGAAAAGGACTGTTCTCGCTGTTGCATCGGCAACGAAAGAGCCGCTTGAAGTTCTGCCGGACACCTTATCGGCGTCTGTATCGCTGCCTCAATTTGACGATGTTGAATCAACTCGGGACGCGGGTAAAGTAGCATCAAAGGAAGTAGAAGACGAGGAGGCTATCTTTGAGGATCGCGAGGCCGGATCTCTGCCGGTTGTAAAAGTCCCACATATGGCACCCAAAGCAGCTTGGCAGCCAGCATTGCCTCCTTCCCATCAACGCCTCCGTTCACGGTTCCAAAGACCTGTCCAAGTTCAGAGTATTGAGCCTTACATTTTTAGTTCACCCGACCGGAACAACCCTGGTGGTGTCACTATCATTATTCACTTGCCAGGGACTGAAATCTTAAAGACTCTCACAATGCCCGGCAAGGGTGGTGTCAGCGGCGGAAACAATCAGACACGCCATCGTTCACATAATTTCAAACATCGCAGAGGTGCGAAATCGCGAGAAGGTTCTGGGCCAAGTTCTGGGCCGTACCATACATCTCAACCTCCAAAAAAGATGTCATCTCCCACCTCTGGACCCTCGCGATCGCATTCTGGGCATGGAAATTGGGCATCCCGAGTGGCTGGTACTGCAGTTTGAAGAGCGTATCCCCCAGCTGGAATTATTCGATCCTAAATCTAAGTTTATCACACTGACTTGGTTAATGTCTTCTCCATATCTAATGAAGAGCAGCAAGTCTTTCGCGGGAAATCGTTGGCCACGGTCTCATGGTTTGGCGCTTTAACTGATTCTCGTATACCTTCTTTCTTTTCCCCTCGCGCCCTGTATCCTTATGTCTTACCAATTGTCTCCGAACATGCAATCCTTCCAACAGTCGCTATGTATTCACTCTTGAACTCGGCACAATTGTGTTAAGTTTCTACGAGTTTTACAGCTGGTGATTACTCCATGCTTTCCATATCAAACCTCCTATTACCAACTGTAATCATTATCCGTTCCAAGTTATTCTGCATTGTGTGGGCGTTATTGTGCTCACCGCCAGCTGGGCGGCTTCCTGACGACAAAGCTGACGCTGGGGTCTGTGATATTATCAACAACTTCCTGCTATCAGTTGCACAATTGCGTTCTACGTGGATGTCTTGTAATGCCAGTCACCTTTTGGGACTCCAATGGGATTGATGGATTGATTGATATCAGAAGGCCCTTGGTTTTATTTTGCTGTCATGAAGAAATGAATGCAATTGCTCCAGTGTATTAGCTGCTTGATAGTTGAAATCATTTATAATTACTGCATATTCCTTGCCAATTGATGGGCTTCGACAGTGATTGGAAAATGTCGCAATTTTGGAATAACTATTATTGGAGGTCCATAATTTGAAAGACTAATATGTTACAGCGCTTGAGAAGAAGAATCCAAAAAGACCAAAAGGTATGATGTTGGGTATTAAAGGAGCTTAGCGCCAGCGCAATGCATATTTCAAAGGACATCCATCGACATCCATCGCTATAAGAAAATGACGCAGAGTAAAAAACAGGATCATAGAGAAGAAAACTCGTAACGAATATCGTAGATTCATCAAAGTCGGGGAATTCTACCAATTCCACGTCCGGCTTGAGGCAGTGAAAACTGGTGGTTTCCACTGAAGACGCGAGGAATCGATTTTTCGGGATCCCTTGGCCTGTTCTTTTGCTAAACGCTTGTTACGTTGCTCGATGATTGCATCGGTGAGGACAATTATCCAGTTTCCTTTCTGCGTAGAGTATCAGCATAAGATCTGGGTTGTGAGAGATCGGTTTGCGAATGTATGGTAGCACTTACATTGTATTTGAGGAGGTTTAGTACCACCAAGGTCTCATGAACATCCTTCTCTGTCATGCCACTTAAACTTGCCAATTCACTCTCGCTAATGGCATCCCGACCGGGTTCCAGGAGAAGTTCAACCAGCGTTTCTCTCCAGTATTGCCGGTAGCCGAGTAGGCCCAGGTCACTCAGTGGTTTCTCAGGAGAGCCTAATTTGCCTTCCCGTTTGCTAAGCTCGTAACTAAATGCAATGAGCAGTCGACCGTATCCACGACGCTGATACTGTGGAAGCGTAAGGATACATGCCACATTGTAGCCCTCGGCTGATTCTTTCTCCTTGGAGAAATATCCGACGAGGTGGCAGCCCTGGGCATCGCGTGTAGTCATGCAGTAGAAAAGAAAAGGATCAACATCATAGTAGAGGGTCTTGTGGTCCAGGAATAACTTGCTCAGCAAGCACAAGTTTCGACACCATGTTCGCTGTCGACGGCCATCCACTTCAAAAAAAGATACATAATCATCCCGATAAATCTCGTTGCCTGGTGGATGGACGAGAGTACATTTAGATCGGTGTCTTTCAAAAGCACGTTGATCATCGAAATAACTGAGACAGAATTCATCGATGTAGACCATGTCCGCGTCGCTGAAGGAAGTCGGATACGGTGAAAAGTACCACGGCTCTATTTCATATTTTCCCATCTGGATTCGATTCAGGTTTCGCACACGATGGATTTCCGTGGGGTTCTGTGTCATGCTCCCACCCGTCCTCAGCTTCTCGATTTCCTCTTGCCGAACAGCTTCCTCGGCGGCTTTTTCTGCCTCTTCCCTGATTGCTGCCTTCGCTTCAGCTTCGGCAACATCAACCATCTCCACATCTTCAGAGTCCACCTCCAGTTGAGGAGTACCTCCAGCAGAGACGCCTTCGCTGGGCAGCTGGGGAATACTTATCGGAGTACCATCTTCACCGTTTTCCTTGCCACTACTGGCCTTGGACAGCTTGGATTGTTTACTGATATTGAGGTTCTTTCCTGCTAAAAGATCTGGAGTTGAAGATACATCTCGACTTGCTTGTCTTGCCCGCTTCAGTGAATTCTTGGGCTGAGCTTTTGTTGCGGCGGCGCCGCTAACTTTCTTCTTCTCTGGTTTCTCGGGCAGAGGCCATTCTACTTCTTTCGTTAAGTCAATCCGCGATGCAGGGATCCATTCTGCAACTCATAGTCAGTGATAAAGATTGCACAAGCAGCCAGCTTCGAGATATATGTATTCTATACGAACCGTCAAGACGCTTGTTGAAGTCGACATAATGTACGCTGTCGTCATGGTCAGTATCTCGCAGAAGATCAACAGGGCAGCGGAGTACATACTAGAAGGCGGGCCCATCTTTCCGCTGTCTCATGGACAGGATCTCTGCTTTCCGATAGTCGCCATCCTGGCAAAACCAACCAGTTAGCGCCAGCGAGCCCAGTAGATGTCACGTGAAGCGGTGCTGGGCTGACGGTCAACCGCAGCGAAAAGATTCTCCTCACCTTTTCGACAAACGCCTTAACACCGATCCTGGGCCAAGAGAATCAGTAAAGGACGATGATAATTCCAGGTAACCAGCAAGTCCCTATTTGAGGAGGGGGGAGAGAAGTTACCTTAGCGTATTCAAGGTGGCGAGGCTCCTTTCAACAGGATCTGGCGTGCTGGGTGCCTCTTGCGAGGGATCTCTGACGCCCATGATATTTGTCAGGCTGATTTCTACGTAAAACCAACAAAATCTGAGATGGAAGATGCTGTTAAAGTGGATTTTGTGATGGATTTTTTTTGGCTCTTCTGTGGATGGAACTTCGTGAGGACTTTTTTGATTTTCCTTTGCGTGCTGCTGGTTGGCGGTTGGGTTTTTGACTTCTCATTGCCACTCACCAACTGAGACGGCATCATCCGCTGGATTGTACCATTGCTTCACCACTTGCCGCGCGGAATCACAAAAAAAGGCTCGTTAGGTACCAAACAATAGTATTTCTGATTATAGTCACTCCTAGAATACATTTTGCTACCTGCTGAGAGTAAGCACGCCCAATTGCATATGTATAATCATGGTTGCATCCCGAATACTCTGTTGTTATACACGCCTATAGTTAATGCCACCCATTAATACTGCCAGCTTCAAGAGAATCCAACTCCTCCTTGCGCTGCCTGTATACCTCTTGAGCTTCGCGCTCCCGTCTGGAAACAAAAGTGACTTCCTCACGAAGGCTCTCCACCCGCCCCCGAACAGCGGACTCCTCTGCAATCTGCAGCGTCCTGAATGAATCTAGATCAAACTTAGCCTTCTGCAGCGCCTCATTTGCTTCCAAGATCTTATTTCTCAATGTCTTCGCCCTGGCCTGATATCCACCGTAGTGCAGCGCAACTTTTTTCTCTAATTTATTACCCTGTTCAGCAGTTTCTATCAAGGCATTCTGCACCCTGTCAAATGCCGCAGTCATATCCTTTTCCTGTTTCGCAAAGTCGTCCTCATCCGTGTAGATTGAAAGTCCCGGAAGCGCGGATGGGCACTCGTGTAGAGACGCCCACGAACTGTCAAAGTTATTCTGCCACTGCTGCAACACTTCCGATGATACCTCGGCAGCAATGTCCTCTCTAGCTTTGGCCAAAAGGTCGTTACTAAAGAGCTGACGCTTAGGTGCTTTGCCCTCAATATGCATACCCTGCAATGGGAACTTGTGTGCATCGTGCGCAATAATGATCGCCATCTCCCGTGCAACCATTTGCTTTACTGGATCTTCAACTTCTTCAACTTGTTTCATCAAGGCTGCGATGTCTAGTGTCCGTGGTCGAGGAAGGCCACGTTGATAAACTTGCGTCTGGCGCTTGAATTTCTCCTTCGCCGCTTCTTCAGCGGCGGCTTTATTCCTCTTGTCCCGCTCAGCGGCATCCTCTTCACTAAGAGTATCCGTCATGATCGGTTCTGGTTGCTCTGACGGCAATTCTTCAAGTTCCCATTCCGTCTCCTTCGGTTTAGGAAGTGAACCAAGTTGCTGGCGGAGTTGCCTCCGTATAAAGTTTTCCTGGATCTTCATCTCTTTTGGAGTACTCGCCACAGGGAGACCAGTGTCTTTATTAATCATGAAATTATCCCGGGGCGTGCGTAAGGGAGTGGCCCCCGGACCTGCCTGCAGAGGAGTACCTCCGATAGTACCAGCGCCACCCTGACGGAAAGGAGTTGCCATGGGATTTGGCGTGACCATCTGGTGCTTTCGTGGTGCAATGCCTTCAAATCCAGTGGAACCGCCGCCTTCAAGAAGAGGTGCGTTCTCTCCACCGAGGAGAGATGACTGTGTCTCAGTCAGAGCCTTAATGTTTCGGATCTCATTTGCTATTCGATCTTCCTCGGGAGGAGCCCTTGGTGTTCGAATCGGGGTACCACCAATAATACTCGAATAATTGGCGATAAGACCTCGTGTCCCTTCATTATCATCATCTCCGGCCATTCGACTGGCCCTCTCCCCGGCCATACCCATTTTCACAATCTCCTCTAGCTCGCCCTCGCTAACCTGAGGTGAAGGGAGGACTAGCGCCCGGCGCTTGCTGCTTTGTTCTGCTTCCCGGATACGCTGCATCTGACCGGCTTTTGCAGCCGCTGCAAAAGCAGCAGACGATCCAGTTTTGTCGTTCTTCTGCCGTTTTTTGTCTTGTTCTTCGTCTTGGTCTCCTTTTCTCTTATTCGCTAGCTGCTGTTTTCTTGGGTCGAACATCTCCCTTTGTCGTTCATTTCGTGCCTGCTCCTCAGTGGTATTGTAAAAACCAGGTGCGGGCTTTTTCTCGAACGGAATGTCTGCGTTATAATCCATCTGCCCCTTTTTCGTCGTAACAACCTTGATATTGATTCCGGCATTTTTAAGTTCTCGTCGCTTCTGTAGAACGGCCAAACGTCGTGATTCTTCCAACTGTCGCTCTCTAGCTTTGCGTTTCGCTTTCTTGCCTTGAGTGTTGGCAAGGCGGGCACGAGCCTCGCTAAGCATTTCCTTTTCATCTTCATCAAGGTCGATGGTGTCGGGTCGAGCCGGCTTGGATTCCGGATCAGGATCTAGTTCTCCTGGTCTACATATCCAGTCAGCGCCATTGGCAGGGCGTAATACGGGGAAATGATTGGATTGCAACGTACCGTAGTCTTCTAACATCATCGGCGCTGGGAGCTGCAGTTTCGCCGCCAGCAGGGCCACCCAAACCTAGCTCATCAGATTCTCTAGCCTCCGCTTCGTCCAAGAGTTTCTGATATCTCTCCAGACATTGCGTAGCAGTTCTTCCGACAATGGGCGCTATCGTTCTCCATTGGGTGGGCATCAATTTTGCCAGATGAAGTAATTTCTCATCTTCCTCCTTCGACCACTCGACTTTGCGAATAGCGGGGTCCAGCCATTCCGACCAACGAGCTTTGCACTGCTTCGGCGTCTTGCGCGCAAGAAGTGACGATACTCGAGCCCACTGGTTCAATCCATACTTGGAGACCGCGACTTTGACGATCTCATCCTCGATGTTAGTCCTATGGCACCAAGGAATGTCAGTAAACCGTACAGGCCACGCAGCAGTCAACAGCAAGGGACGAGCACACATACCAAACGCCTCCCTTGACGACAGGCATCTTGATGGCTTTCGACGTATGTCGGGGAGAGCTGTATGGCTTGATGAGGTCGATTTGGGCATCGCGTGAAGGGAGATGGGAAGCTGGCGTGTGTTTTATCTTCTGGGTGTCTTGGCAGCAATCGCCACGCACCACTCACAGCCTTCGCCCAAGTCAACTAGTGAACAAAAAATTGCGGGTGATGATACGGAGTACTCCGTACAGAATACCGAACTGAAAAAAAAAAAAAGAAAGAAAAGAAAGAAAGAAAGGAAAAAGAAAAGGAGCTGCAGCACAACTGAGCAGGGCAGCAAGACGGTGGATTAAATAACAAACATGGCGACCAATATTGAAGCGCCACACCAATACAATCAACCCTCGAGAAAGGGTAAAAAGGCTTGGAGGAAGAATGTGGACGTGTCGGAGGTCCAGGAGGGGCTTCGACTGCTTCGGGAGGAAGAAATTCAAGGGTAGGTCGCTCTGAGCGTCGCTGGAAGTTGTCTATGGATTGCAGCTGATCCTAAGCCTTTTTATAGCGGTGTTCTCGCAGAAAAGCCTTCAGGGGACCTATTCACAATCGATAAGCTCGGGTCAAACGAGATAGCAAAAAGGCCTCCGAAAGCATCAAGACCGCTAAAAGCCGATGAGATTCTAGGCCTACGCTCTGCTATCAATGCTGTCGATAGCCGGAAACGCCCAAATCCCAAAGTCACGGATGGAATAGTCGAACCTAAAAGCAAGCGAACGAGAAGGGACTGGGTGACCAAGGAAGAATGGCTACGACTCAAAAAGGTCGCCGCAGAGGCAAACGTGCTAAATCAAGATGTCCAACAAGGTGCTTCCTACGACCCGTGGGAAGACAACCCAAGCGCACCTACACCCGAGGACAATCTCGATTTCATCCCAAAAACAAAGCCGAAAGTTGCGCCTGCAACACTAAAGCGCCCACCGATCTCACTCGCAGCTAACGGCAAACCAATACCTTCTGTGAAAACACCCGATGCCGGAATAAGCTACAACCCCACCTTCGAAGATTGGGACAAGCTCTTGACAGAAGAAGGGAACAAGGAGGTAGAAGCGGAAAAGCAACGCTTACAAGAAGAAAAAGCGGAGCAAGAGAGACAGACGCGAATTGAAGCAGCCAAAAACGAAAACGACGAGGCTAAATCTGACGATGAGAGTGCGTGGGAGGGATTCGAAAGCGAGTATGAGGCCCCTGAGGGGTTGAAGAAAAAGCGACCTGAGAGGAAAACGAAGGCCCAAAGAAATAAGATAAAACGGAGGAAAGAGGCAGAAAGAAAGGCAAAGTGGGAAGCGAAGATGAAGAAGAGAGAAGAGCAAGCGTCTCAAATCAAAGCTATTTTGAACGCTGTGAAAGAGAATGAGGAAGCCCGGAAGTTGAAAGAGAAGGAAGCTGAGTCCTCAGAAGAAGGGGATGACCGGGTTTTGCGGAAGAGGTCATTTGGCGGTAAACATCTGTAAGTTGCTCTAGGCCAGTTTTATGTCCTTCGTATCATGCTAATCGCACTCGCAGAGTTCCTGAAAAACCCCTTGAAATAGTGCTTCCCGATGAACTACAGGATTCTCTTCGGCTTCTGAAGCCAGAAGGAAATCTGCTAGGTGATCGCTTTCGGAATTTGCTTGTACAAGGAAAACTCGAAACCCGGAAACCGGTCTCCCAGCCCAAAAAGGCAAAGAGAACGTACACCGAAAAATGGTCTCACAAAGACTTCAAAATCTAGTGCTGGGCGCTACGGAAGCTTGAGTGCAATGATCTCTAGGTCGCTAAATAATTTAGTCAATGAATTCCCAATTTGTTTATTCTCTGTTGGAGTCTAAGGTAGCCCGTAACTTGCCGATATCGATGTAGAAATCCATCTGACGTTCAACGCGACTAGCCTAGGAGTCCTCCATCACCTCCTCAATTTTTCGGACTTACAAAATTCCGTCGAAGACAAGGTTTGCACCGTTTGCATCTGCGGAAAACGCATTTCGCAAACCTCCCTCCGCAGAAGAGGAATATGACACACCCGCTGGAAGTGCTGCAGGAGCAGACCGACCATGGAATTGTGACAGATATGCGAAAATGGATCTAAAAGATCTATCTAGCAACTGGAAGAAGCTCCAGTCGACCCTGAAGAAAAGCAGCACCTCAACGGTCTCGAAACGCAGCGCCAGCGAACAAGTCCGGCAGAATGGAGTGAAGCGGAGAAGGCAGTCATCTTCCCGACATACACACACAAATACCAGTATAGAAAAGCGGGAGCGGGTGTTTAAGAAGCGAAAGATGTCCAGTGTTACTGCGGAAGTCGCTGATGCCGTGGAGAAGCTTGCAGTCGACGGAGATGCGAAGACCAAGGAACCTACAATACAGTTGACAGGGAACGACATTGGCCGTGAGCGTATTAATGAAGGGCTGTCAGCTACGTAAGCCCCTCAGTCCCTTTATCACAGCAGCCTGACTTCGACATCCGTGATGCTAACCATCAGCAGTGCTGAAGCAGGAAAATACATAGCCATCGACTGCGAAATGGTGGGGGTCGGGCCAGATCCAGACCGCGAATCCGCGCTTGCACGTGTGAGCATAGTCAATTTCGCTGGAGATCAAGTCTATGATTCCTTCGTCCGAACCAAAGAGGAGGTAACAGATTGGCGCTCGAAAGTTAGCGGAATCACACCGGAGAGCATGGAGCACGCTAGAAGTTTTGAAGAAGTACAGAAAGATGTCGCGAGTTTACTGGATGGTCGTATTTTGATAGGCCACGCCGTGAAAAATGACCTAAACGCCCTGCTTCTGAGCCACCCAAAACATGATATCCGTGATACAAGTTTACATCCTCCGTACCGAAAAATCGCCGGGGGTGCTAAACCGCGACTGAAGATATTGGCGGCTGAATTGTTGGGGCTTCAAATACAAGGGGCAGCTCACTCAAGTGTTGAAGATGCTAGGGCAACAATGCTGCTGTTTCAGAGGGATAAGGAATCGTTTGAGAGGGAGAACGCGAAGAGATGGCCTGTCCGTGTGCGGAAGGATGCTGATAAGGATGGGGCTGGTAGCCCGAAAACGAAGAAGAAACCAAAGAAGAAGCGAAAGAAACGGTGATCGGCATTTACAAATCTCAAACCCTCCTCTTTGCAAGTGCATCTACGGAGTATCGAGCGAGAAAACGCGATACAGTCCGATTGCACATCGCGCCCGTAGGCTAGACCGATTACATAATAAATTCACTTTAGCCAGCGCACGCGTCCAACGCGTCGCGAACCGACGAACATAAATCAGACAGACAATTTCCAGTTAATAGATCTCATTTAAACTAATACCATCCGAGAGTGCTCCGTACATTCATCAAATAGAAGGACACTGATGCTCATGATATGTCTTTTGTAAAAACTCGTCTCTTAGCTTCTAAACCTCCCTGCAAAAAAACGCACCACGCGAGAAATATCCAAGCGAGTAACCCTAGTTTCTCTAAACAAAACCAGCATCAGGACCGTTAAAGAAGCGGACAATAAGCCCTTGCGAGTATCAGACCAAAAGGATGTTTGTCCTAAGACCATCAGGCGAATCCAAAACTCCTCTCCCTGCCGCCCAGCCAAATATCCTCCCCTGCAAAATCCATCACGACGGTCCTACGGAGGTCTCTCAAAGGCATTGGAGCCCAATAACGGATGCAGACAATCCAGGTAGGCACTTTCTATTATTCTCTGAGAGGCCTTTGTGTGGCCCTTGTCCTTGTGAATACGTGTCTATGACCATATAAGTCGGGCATATAATACTTTGGAAGACGGGCTCTATAGGACAAAAGTCTGCGCCCCTGACGATAAAAACAAGCCTGGGCGAATGATGTCGGCTAAATCACTATTCTCCCAGAACTAGCAACTACATATTTTCGTGGTCGGAAACTTCGCGGCCGGCGAATTGCACTTCCAGAAGGGTATCATGGTATGTCGATAGCTCCGGGCTTGCTTTGGAAGCACAGACGGGCATGGCCCCATCAAGTATTAACACTAGAAATCCAGGAGTCGTCGCCTCTCCAACAGAAATGACTCTAAAGCAACCTAAGAAAGATACCTCGCGCGGCTCGTCGAGACCTGACAACCCCGAATGCAACAGAAACACCAATAATGACAGCGATAACGATGGTAACGATGTTGACGAAGATGATGATGATGTTCAACCTTCTCCAACAATTCTTGAAGCCCAGGGAACATTTTCGAATCTTATTGTCTGGGATCATGACAAAGTACCCTCTACGGATGATGTTTTCGTGAAGGGGATAGGCGAGTGGATACGGTTTGCTGAAGCGGTACGTCGTTTTACTCAATCTCAAGTGATCCTTTCCAATGATCTTATGCCTAACGATTAATCACTCCGCTTCCTTTACGATTTGTAGATGCATTCGGATATGAATCCAATAGATTCGGAGAAAACATCCTAAAACACGAGATGAGCGTATAACCCGTGGACTAGGAATGATACCCTATTTCAATCTAGGATAATAATCAACTCCAGTGTCTATATAAATACAACGACATTATAATTTAAGTTTAGGATATATATATTAATCCTGACGGAAAGAGCGGGTCAATTCATTGGCCATAGCGTCTTGGTCGCCCTAGACCAAGACATTCAGCCATGCGGAAGAAGATATCAACGGAATTATAGACGCCTGTTTTCATAGGTACCGGTCAGCAAATCTTGGAGGAAAATAAACACAATACTCCAGGGGGCAGAATGGACAATATACCTCCAAATTTCTCCTGGCACGGTCCCATCGCGAAGACTGGCACGTCAGTCAAGGAATGAACGCCCTGACCATCGGCCACAGGCAAAGTTCCATTGGTAACGAAACCAGAAACAGCATCTTTATAGTTCACATAATAATCATCCGAACCCTTCGGGAGCTCAATGGCAGGTACTCTTGGACCATCCTTATGGACCTGGAAGTTTTCCCGACGGTCTGGATTGGCAGTGACGCCTTGATAGAGGGTGTATCGCGGATCCCACTGGGCGGGGAAATGTACGCCCTCGGTGTAGTGGAGAGACGCATCGCTCTGCTCAGTATACTGCGACAATCCAGAGTTGAAGTATGTTCCAACGGCGTTGCGTTTCTCGCGATCGGTTTCCTTCTCATTCAGGTATTTGGTGTCAACAGAACCCATGACATCAAAGCCATGCCCATGGTCAGCAGTGACGATGATAAGAGTGTCGTCAAGTTCGCCGAGGGCACGGAGTTTATTGACAGTCGCCTTGATGGTGTCGTCGAGTTCGAGGAGTTCTCCAAGGGCGCGATCGTAGTCCAGAGCATGCATCTGTTTATCAATACTGGCGGCTTCGGACATGAGGAACCAGCCCTTCTTGCCTTTGCGTGAGCGGTTATGCAGGATATCGATTGCCTTAAGAGTCATTTCCTTCAATCCGGGCTGGTCAGTGGCATCCTTGTCAGAGCCATCAGGATGATTATGTTGATTGAGCAGATTGTTCCTGTACACATTCCGATCGAGCCATTTCGCCATGACACCAACCGAGAACACACCTAGAGCCTTAGTGTTGTTAGGAGCTTGGGCAAGGGAAGTAGCGTTCCAGCTGACGCTGTATCCACGCTCTTTAAAGAGCTTGTAGTAATCCTGGCCTTTGTATGAACTCTTTCCAGACAGGAAATTTTCGGCACCACCACCAAAGAGAACATCAGGCCCATCCCATTCTGTCCAAGAGTAATTGGTTAACCCTTGGTAGTAAGAGTCAATCACATGTTCGTATTGGCCTCGATCGCGAGTATGAGCAGCCAGTGCCGCAGGTGTAGCATCGGCTAAAGAGCCAAGCTTAGCAAAATACCTTCACTATCCGGGAAAAGATATGACTTACATAAATGTGCAGTGGACACGATACCGACACCAGCGTCAGGATATATTCTATGGAAGATTTCCGCAATAGTCTCGACCTTTGGATCATCAAACGGATCTTTCGACGAATCAACATAGACACCCAGCGCATTCACCGTGGTCTTATGGCCGGTGTACAGAGCTGTGGCAGAATTGGCGGAGTCCGTGATGAAGGAGTCCATGGAGTGAGTCATCTGGTGGCCCAGCACTGGGAATTTATCCATCTGCATTGTTGTCTGATACTTTCCATTCACGGAGCGGTGGGCAATCAGGCGTGCAGCGGTGATCATGTTCGTGGTCATTCCATCGCCAATGAACAGGACCACATTCTTGGCCCTCCTGAATATGGACAGATCTTTCACTGTCCAAGTAGCAGTGGTCTTCATGCCATTGTAGTAGGTTAAAGTAGCTTCGTATTCTCCAGGTTGGTACAAGGCAACTCTACGATACACTTTCGAGGCAACGCGAACTAGCGAGGGCTTCTTTGCATCTTTGGCGAAAAGATCTACGGGGCACAATGTGAGCAGGGGGTTCGTCCACAGAAAAGTCACAGCAAATTGACCTTCAAAATGACTTACCTTCGTACCAGGAGAAGTTCCAGGTCTCTAGCTCTGGTTCCTTGACCTTGAAAAAATCTGTAGCCTTTTTGGGTTTGCTTCCGCGACGTTTGCGGGCGACGGTGAAGGTGAAGTTCGGGTCAGGTTCCCCAGCACGCGCCTCGGAGCCGTTGACAGGGGAGTGGACCTCCAGTCGAATATCGAAATACTGCCCGGGGAGGAATTCGGCCCTATCACAAATCCATCAGACATCAGCAGCTCTTTTAGAGGAGACAGGCGGTGGACATTCGTACTGGTCCGGTGGGAAGATGCAACCCAGGCCAGGACAGCCACCCAGACGTTGGAATGTCTGAGTTAGGCCGGATGCGGAGAAAAGGGCAATACCCGCAACCAACGAAAGCTTCATGGTTACGACGACAGCAGCAGAGCCGACCTGCTCGCGAGTCAAGGAGACGGGATGCCTCTTTTGAAATATGAAGACGAGGATAGACTCAGGTGGCAGGAATTCAGCTCTCTTTAAAACTGTTTCGTATCTGACTATTCGCGGGAGTGCAACCAATGCCGGGTATCCATGGATCCTGACCGAGATCGTGTCCAGGCGGGACCGTTCGCGCAGACGCCATACAGGTGATTGTGTACATACGAAAGGCCGCGAGCCAAAAAAGAAGATTCCCTCCACATTGTTCTCCAGAGCCCAAAATGGCCAATGATCGCCCTTGCGAAGGCCATGCTCCAACGGCACGTGGAAGATTGGCAGCAGGCAGCCCCAGCTTGGTGAGCAGATGGCCAGCCGGCGACAGAAGCGGTTCTGCCGTCGGATCTCTCTCAAGAGTTTCCTGCCGGGCTCTGGAAACCGACAGATTGGGGCGTGTTCATGTGCCCGTTGGTTCTCTCCATTGCACAAGGATGCACCAGTGACCAGCTTTGTGTCAATTACCGAGCTGTATTCGAATTGTATTTGTATTTGAATTGGGAGAACTCAAAATACTTTGGCTGGGCACAAATCACATGAAACGAGCTGGTATTATTGGTTGACTACCCCATTACTCAGCTCGCGCTGATCAGATTTAGTGCGGTACCTGGACTTTTTTTTGTTAACTGACCAATCACAATTCATAGTTTCACATGGCCGGTGTTGATCCGGATAGCTCGAATAAGCTTATTCTGTACCTGGTACGGACTACACTCACCCAAAACCGGACGTCACCCCTTGTAATCCGTAAGGATGTGTGTATATACATAGGCGTGTGGAAAGGAGATCACCCCCTGGATAATTTTCCATTTGGCGAAATCGTCTGCAAGGAATGGAAATGCGGCGTGGGGTGATTCCTGGTACACAGCCATCCCTGGAAATGGCCGGCGAGAATTGCAATGCCACCATGCCCAGTAGCCGACACGCAGAGAGACACGTGCTGGTGGCTTCTGGTCGACGAAGAACCTTATTCGAGGGCTCACTTTTTTCCTTTCTGTTGGTTAAGGAACTCCTCTGTGGGCGGGCCGAACTCGACCTCCATTTTAGGCTTCCCCACTCTCCTTGGCGGCGCCGTGCTCTTCGATGAATCGGCTTGGGTTATCAGAGCATGTATCCACGGCCGGCCATTAAAAAAATTCGCCCCCCGGGGAACCACGGAGGACTTCTGCCTCAGAGGGCATATTTGCCATGGATGAATGGTAGTTCGGAGGTTTCGGTTGAAATTAAACCTGCGGAGAAGCAAATTCATCAATGTGAACGCGATTGACCCTAAGGAGAGCCATAAATTCAAAAGCATCGAAGGCGCGGAAGCACTACTTTCTCTTCGTCTCTCTTTTTTTTTTTTTTTCCTTTTTTTTTTTTTTTTTTTCTTACTCAGCGACACGGAGCTCCACCATTGGACATGTAATCATGTTGACTTTCATCAAACATATCCAAGCGATTCTTCTGCGTTGAACGTATTTGTAATTGCAAGCAGCCAGGGAAAACGCTTTGTGTAGTTTCACCCTGCAGCAGATGATAGATATCCGCTGGTTGCCCATAGGTAACTAACTAACTAGTTAGTTAGTCAGCACCCCAGCCAAGGCTTTCCGTCACTTCGAGACGCTGGGTAGCAGGTCAAGAAGACCGTTTAGGGACAGAAGGAAAAATGTCAGGCAAATCTGAGGCTGAAAGCTTGGTTCCAAGGTTCAGGATCGAAAGACTCCTCAATCAAGGTTAGCAAAAAGAGGCGCTGCACGTCTGTGCAATGTCTTTTAGAGACGCGGGATGGTGCACCAAACTACCAGCAGAAGGCCCCGCGACGTCTCCTCCCGTAGCTACATGATAAAATGGCACGCTGACCATGAATCTGATATCCAACAGACCAAAATGACCGCCGGATTTCAATTTTAGGCTCTATTGATGACCAGCCTGGCGTCCTGATCATCGAGAGAGCAGCTTTCGTTGCAGATATCGGCTCCCTCAAGGCGTTCCATGCGGCATTGGGCAATGTCACAAACCTGGGCGCGAACGACATTTACCGCTGGTATATGGCCTCTTCAGGCCAAAACCACGTCAATCCACCAGACCTCAAGCTTAACCTGATATGGCCTTGTACCGAGCAACACGTTCTAAAATACTCTGCCCAGAACGTTCGGATGGTCACGGAGACCCCGGAAATATATCAAAAATATGTTAGGCCCTATATGCAGGAGAAACGGGGCAACGGTCGCCTGAACTGGGTCTTCAACATCATTGAAGGACGCAAGGAGCAGGAAGATGTGCTTCACCGGGAATCCGATCCTGAAGAGGGATTCCTACTTTTACCCGATCTTAACTGGGACAGGAAGACTATTGGCACATTACGCTTGCTGGCTCTAGTAGAGAGGAGAGATATCTGGAGCATGAGAGACTTGAGAAAATCTCATGTCGTTTGGTTGAAGCAAATGCGCCAGAAGCTTCTCGAGGCAGTTGTTAAAGTGTACCCTGAGCTTGACACCGATCAGCTCAAGCTTTACATTCATTGTAAGTGGCGCGATGCCTATCCTCTTCAGCTTACTGGCCGAAGGCTACTTCTCCTTAGATTCTTAATCTAACCTTGCGAGCCTCGTATAGACCACCCGACTTACTATCACTTACACATTCATGTTGTGAATGTCATGCTTGAAGCCGGAACCACCCAGTCGACAGGGAAGGCTTTTGGGTTAGAAAACCTGATTTCTCAATTAGATGCAATGGCAGGAGATGCAGACGCAAGCATGGCAGACGTGCCCGTCTCTTTTTTCCTTGGAGAATCGAGCGAGCTATGGACGAGCATCTTTGGGCCTTTGAAGCGAGGCGAAACGCCGAGTTCTGGGCATTGACACCGCATCGCCTCTAATACCACCAGTCTTTAAGTGATTCAAGTGAACTCTTTGTTTTATAGAGATACCATTTCATAGAATGAGAAACAATTGCACTCGACGTTAGTGGGCGAGTATGCCTGGAGCGGCCTTGGATGCGGGGACGAGTGTGCTGAGTTTGCACTATGACGCATGCTCCCCGCGATAAATAAATTCTCATCAAAGTGCTGCCTCCGGGAGCTGTCAGAACATCAACAACAAGCCGAAGAAACCCTAGAGAAAGGTCTAGCGTGGCAGATAATCTATAGAATCTTTGATTGTTATTCCTACAAAAATGGCAGACAATCCAGACTCTACCAAAGCATTCGTACCCCTCGGTAAAGTCCTCCACAACTCGTCCCGCGCCCATATCACATCTGCCCTTCAGGAGGAACAAGACCAAATCCGACGGAAACACCTTGCTAATCCTTAAAAAAATAACACCAGAAAACAACCCGGAGGTGATGTCCCACCTCGTCCACCAACTCGGTCTCTCCCCCGCTCTCGGTTTCGCCGACGTTTTTAGCATCGACGACCCAGAGCTTATCGCTTTCGTCCCCCGTCCCTCCCACGCGCTACTCCTCGTCTTCCCCATCTCTCCCGCCTATGAATCCGCGCGCATAGCCGAAGACTCCTCCAAATCCGAATATACTGGCTCGGGCCCCAACGAACCCGTGACGTGGTTCAAACAAACTATCCGCAACGCATGCGGTCTCATCGGCCTCCTGCACGCAGTCTCCAACGGCGAACCGCGAAAAAACGTCACTCAGGGATCTGATCTTGAAACGCTCCTGCGCGATGCAGAGCCGTTGGATCCGATCAAGAGGGCAGATTTGTTGTATGAGAGCTCTGCGTTGGAGAGTGCGCATGCGGATGCTGCGAAGAGGGGGGATACGGAGGCCCCCCAGGCGGATGCGAATGTGGATTTACACTTTGTGTGTTTTGTAAAAGGTGATGATGGTCGATTGTGGGAGTTGGATGGGCGGAGAAAAGGTCCGTTGGATAGGGGAATGTTACAGGAGGGAGAGGACATGTTGAGTGAGAAGGCCTTGAAAGCTGGGGTGAGAAAGTTTTTGGAGTCGGAGGCGGCTGGTGGTGCGGGTGATTTGAGGTTCAGTCTTGTCAGTCTGGGACCGGCATTTGACTAATTGTGTGCTTTGCAAATACTATGGTTTTGATTAACCACCCTGGTCCTATTTGGCTATGGAAATGATGCGGATAGCTATGTATTATCAAAAGGATTAGTTATACCACGTACTATTACGGGGATTTTCTCGATTGAAACGATGTTTCAGGAAACCTATGGGTATCTAGCATCCTATCATCCACACCACCAACGCCGAAAACATTGTTCCATTCTAAACAGGCTCAGTGGCTCCGGCATTCGTCCACCACCCATCCCAATTGAATCGCAGCACCTCATCACCACAGGACCACCAACCCGCCGTAAGATTTCTAGCAAAGACCTCGAGAGCATTGTACTCTTTCATATATCTTTGCTCACCATCCGCATCCCGCGAAGTGAAGAAAAGTTGCTCTACCATTTCCTTGAGATTCGGTTTCCGAGAGTGAACATCTGGCACAGCGGCGATGACTCTCCGTCTCAGTATATGATTCAGTTTCCCATCACTACTGGGCAGGCGTTGCCTCCCTAGAACCAACACCTCGTACGGCAGTCTCCACAGCGCACGAACAGGCGAAACTGGGTAACCACTGGTCGTCGTCTTGATCCAAACCCATTCCTCAAAGGGTTGCAGCTGGGCTGCCTTGAGCGCTTGACGAGCAGCAGAGCGAGATTTATGGTTATTTGTCGTCCAGATCGCGGCAATCCCTCCCGAGGGGTCGAGTTGGGCTTTTAAAATCCGGTTTATCAGCCTTTGAAGAACAGAGAATGTTGGTATTGTCTCGTAGTGAGCCGAACGGCTAACAGAGCGGTTGGGCCAAGGAGGGTCCATGATGACGAAGTCAAATTTTCTGTCCGATGGAAGGAATGAAAGAAGGCTGGGAAAGGAGACTGGTTGAGTTGACATGTGTGTAAGACAAAAAGCTGCCTTTGGTGGGATTGTGAACGTTATCAAACCTGCCGGTTCGACAGTCGACTTCCCCTGGCCCCGCAGGTTGGTGGCGCTGGATGTCTGCTGTGCATTTCGAATGCGTAAAAGCGCAGGAGCAGAAGATGTATTCTTCACGGTCATGCTCCGAATAGAGTTCAAGGTGGGAATTATATTCAAGCCAGGCGATAATATTAACGGGGGTACATCCTCAGAGAATGAGGCATCTTCCCGGGTGCTCTGACGTCCATCACTCAAACTAAACCCCTTTAACGCATACAATTTGCCCAAGTTTGGCTCTCCAACTTGACGATCTTGGTCCTGTTTCTTCCCAGAAATGTCCTGCAGGTAGCCAGGCCGCATCGCTCGCGGGAGGCACCATCCTTGAGTGTCATGATTAGCACGTAGTTCCCGTAACGCGTCATTAACGAGGTCCGCCAATTTGTTACGATATTCCAGTTCAACAGCCGGAATGCGCTCCATCACTCTGAGCATTGCTTTCGTGCCCTTTGGTTCAGTTGAAGGGCTCGAATAAGGATGTTCCAATGGTGGACAAGAGAAAATTGACGGCGTGCCTATCTCCTTTGAATCATCTCCAGTGTACCTGGATTCTTGCTGGGCCAGACTAATAGAAGCCGGAATGTCTATTAGATATACAGTGTGATCCTCGTTACAATAGAGGATGGCTGAAGGGCTCCCGCCCTTTGCAGGTAAAGAGCATGCCATTTTCACCAGATGGCAATGTAGGAAGATTGGAATTGATCAAACTCAAGCTTTCATTCATATCGATATTGCTATATCCACTAAAGCGTAGAGCCGATAACGATGATTTTGTTCTCACATCATATTCTTACATCCGACATCATGGAGCTAGATGTGTGATGCAAACAATACAAACAACTAGTTGGTGCAAATAGGTGCAAACATAGCCAAATCGAGACTACTCAGTTGCATATAACCCATAATTATCTCCCCCCTTATTGAATTCAGATGAACTTGGTATTGATACTCCCAGCCTTTCATTCAGTTTCAAAAAGATACAAAGTAACTGCGCACTATCAACCCTTGAATATAAAACAAACCATAATCAGCATATGACATGAAACAACAAAGTCCCTACCATACCCTAAGTAGTACGACGCCATAAGCGAAAAGTATGCAATCAAATAGACAATAATATAATTTATCCGGTTTTTTCTTTAAATGCAAACTGCCCTTGATGGACTGATTTGAGGGAGGGGGTAAAAAAAGGAAAATAGCATAGGTAAGAGGGATCACAAAGCAAACACATACACATGCATACATACATACATTTGACAAGAACAAAAGATGAATAAAACAGAAGCAGAAATGAAAGGAAAGTGGAGGGAAGCAGATATGAGATTCACACAAATTTGAAATCTTCAAATAGTTTAGAGAGGCCTGATTGCTTTTTGACCAAAAGTAGAAACACACCAGGTCAAACAAGTGAAGAGAATGAGGTCCAAAAAAGCAAGGTAGCGTTAAGGATGGTTCCGTGCCCGCCGGTGGCAGAAGTAAAACTGAATTAAAGAAAAGTCCAGGTATGTGCTGCATGACATGTGTGTTCTAATGGTCCTGGGTTTGTTTACTTGCTGGATGACCTGCAAGTTATGCACGACCATGTGCTAGCACATATGGCTTGTATGCAATATCCCACGCTTTCAAAACTCCAGGTGGTGTCAAGAATCCCCTGTAGGATAAAGGAAGCATCAGGAGGAAGTAAACAAGTTCATAAAACAAGGTGAAGAAGAAAAAGAATATGGCTGGTTTAGATACTTTTTGTTCTGTTTAGAGCCCTTCGCTTTCATTCCCTTCCTCCCTTTCAGTGATAAAAAAAAGGCAAAGGAATTGTGACCACCTTAAGAAGGGGGGAAAATAGGAAGCAGATCTCAGACAAATAGACACCGGTCGAATATTCCAAATAGAGGACTATGCTTTATCTCTATATGTCAATTAGTCAATGATCTCAGCCGATTACAAGACAAAAGATAAACTTACCCGTCCTCGGCGGCCACCGGGAGCAGACCCCTGCGAAGGCTGGGGCTGCTGATAGAAAGGTTGTGGGTAGCCATACAGCTGGCCAGCACCCATAACCGGAGTTGTGATAGGGCTGAATTGCGAAGGTGCAGCAAATGCAGGCTGCTGCATCATCGGATTGGTGCTAAGCTGCGCCGGTGGTCCGGGAATCGGAGAACTGTGGGTTTGCATGGTACGGAATGCATCTATCGAAGGAGCGTTTGTTGGATAACCACCAAAACCGTTCGTTGGCATTCCCGAGTAGAATGCTCCCTGTGGAGACATTCCACGGGATTGAGCAGCCAGGAAATTTTGGTATTGCACTTGTGGGTTAAGAGAGTTGACAGGGTCGGCACTAAAACCGGGGGCATTCATGGCATTGAAGTTACCAAGTGGAACCTGAGTGTTTATTCCACCGAGCGAGTAGGGATCGAAGGGAAGAAGGTTGTGGTCTGATGAAACGGATCGGGCCATGTTGGATGGAGAGTTGAAAGATTGAGGAGGTATATTGGGCGGGAACTGTCCGCTGTATTGCCTTTCGGGCTGAGGTGGAACATTTGCGGCGGGCTGCCTGGGAGGCTGTCTTCCTTGGTTCTTTTCTTGGCCATTTCCGTGATCCCTACCGTGATGAGTATCCCGCGATGGTCCATTTCGTGAAGAAAGTCCAACTTCGTCCATCAGGCGCTTATATCCTTGGCTTGGCGAAGTTTTTAGCTTCGTGAGGACTTTCGCCACGGTTTTTACCACTTCAGCACGCATGCTCTCTTCGAAGAAAGGTGTGGTGAGAACCTTAAATATCAATGTCGCACCGGATACCTGGTCCTTGAGGATGTTCTCTAGAGTTTCATCTCCTGAGCTGAAGAATAATGCTTTCAGGATAATCTCTCTCGCTTCTGGCTCATTCCTTTGGTTCACAATTTTCAATACAGTCAGATAGGCTACCTTGTGCGTACAGAGGTGCACCAAGTGTGGAACGAGTCGAGGAGCGAGCACAGTGCGGCGATGAGGGAAATTGCAAGTATCCAGGAACCATGTCAACAGCAGAGCCCCATTGGCATTAGTTGCCAACTGGACGCTATGAAGAGCGATGGCAGACGCAAGCATTCGTTGCTGGTCCTTCGTGGCATGGTGGCTTTCTAGACACGCTCTCATCGCTCTTGCGCCGAATCTTCCCTGTGCAATTTCCCACATCCGACTAAGCATCGTCTCAAAAATGAAGTCATTGTAGGGCGGCCCGAAGCGAAGACAGCATTGCAGGACATAATTTCCGTACTGGTCAAGGAATAGTGGAACAGTGTATGGTCGTAGGCTTTCGACGATCATTTGTTTTTGGGTGTGAGTCTTCGCTACATCTATAATCTTCTGTGCAGCCCAGGTGCCGTTCTTATGTACGCCGATTTCTGCAAGATGAGGGGCGATCGGAACGAGCATCTCTTCCTTGGTGGCTTCAGAACAGAACTCAAACAGCTTCTGCACCACAGTATTACCCAAGTAATCTGAGGATAGTTCTGCGATTTCAGGAAGCATGGCTTTAGCGGTCTCCTCAATCTCTTGGACACTGCATGCTCCATTGTCGATGCGTTTTCGGATGTCTCTGAGTTTGGGAGCATCGAAAGTTCGAGTTTGGCTCGGCTCGGGGATTGGAGCAATCTCGTCATTGAAAGACTGATAGCTGATTGCTCTCTGGATATTCTGGCTGATATGCATGCATTCGTTCTCTGACGCACCGAATTCTGTTACAATTTGGGCCATCTCTGGAAGCAATTTGGATAGCTCGGGGATCTTCGGAGAATCGACACGGCCTTCTTCCTTGCCAGAGCCTGCTGCACCGTCACCTTGCTGGCCGGAAGCATTTGGATCTGGTGTTGGAGACGACTGAGAATCGCTGTGACCAGGAGTCTCAGAAGCTGGTGTCACCGGGACCTTTGCATAACCAATACGGACAGGGCCGGCACCGGGAAAGATTTCCTTGCCATTCAAAAGCGACTTGGCTTGGATCGCGCTCTCTACGCGCTCGAAGTTGACGAATCCACAATTTTTGTGGGTCAGCACTCTAGTCGACTCAATTTTGCCATACATGCTGAAAATAGCATCTAAAGATGTAACAGTTGTCGAGACGGGTATGCTCCCAATCCAAAGCGCCCGGGTTGGTCCTTCCAGATTGTTTTCTTCGGCCACTTCCTGGCCGGGTCGCATTGTCCCAAGGCCTCCTAGTTGCATCATCTGGACGGCTTCCTGCAACTCGTCATATTCCCCTGCTTCAGCAATTCGTAAATCCGCGGCGCTAATACTGTTGTCTAGTCTGGAAGGAGTCGCAAGGTAGTTACGGATCGCCGATCGCTGAGGTGGGGTGTCTAGCACACCGGCGGTACGAGCGCGTGGCCGGCTTGCCGACGCCTGGTTTGCAAATGCTTGAACAGCGAGGTTATGCTGATGAATCTGAGCCTGAGTTGCAGCCAACTGAGCTGCTGTGGCTGCAGCTGAAGGGGTCAAGGTTCCAGATGGTATACCCGAATAGTGAGCCCCAAACTCTTCTTCATCTTCGGCATACTTTTCCTTTGCATTGACCGAGTATGAGCGGAACCTGTTCGTACCCCTGTTCAGCATCGTTAGCTCAGCAAGCAGCGGAGGCAAAGAGGGGGCTTGGTGTTGTTGTTGTTGCTGGTGCTGCTGTTGCTGCTGGTGCTGCTGTTGTTGCTGCATCATGATATCAGCAGGACGCGCCAGGGTCGCCCTTGTCTGTTGTGGAGTTTCTGCGAGGCCAAGATAATCTAAAGTTTTCACGTCAGCGTCGGCTAAGCCGTCTCGCGAAAAGGAAGACTGCGATGGAGACGTGGGTCCTTCCGAGGAGCGGATGCTGGTCAGAGTAGTAGCGCGGTCACGGCCCGAAGCCCAGTTGGTCGAGAAGAGAGACGGGCCAAAGGGGTTACTGTTTCCAAGGACGGTCGTGCGCTGTGGCATAGACCCTGCTCGAAGTCGAGATAGAAGGACTCCGCTTCCCGGAGCCGAAGTTCTTGGGGTTTCTAGGCCAGGAGGACGAAAGGGACTGGTCGATGGGGTAGGTCTAGAGGTTTTGGAATTTATGGACGACTGGACGTTGACGCCGTTGAGAGGCCCGACTGGAGAGAATCGAGAGGGAACCGTGTCAGCCCGTGTGCGTCGCGCTGGGCTCTGGATGTTCGTCTCTGGCAGTGGGATTAAATCTGGAAATTCATCCTGACCGGGGGACTCGGGGATGTTTTCTCGCAAAGGTGTTGAGTTTCCGCTGGTTGGAGGACCCCAGATATTCGGAGTCACCCCTTCTTGAGCTTGGATCTCTCTTGCCCTGAACCAGAAAAGGCAGAAAAGAAGCGAGGCACATACGTCAGCGACGAGAATTATACTTTTGGCGGTAATCAAAGGGGGGAAAAAAAAGAAAAAAAAGAAAAAACAGAAAAAAAAAAAAAAATGCTTACCGCTTGGAGTAGATGCGAGCGCTGAGTTCGTGGGAAGGGGAGCCAGCCGTCCTTCTCGCACTTCCGATTGATCCACCTGCGCTGACTAGGCCATTTGATCCTCCAAATGCGGATTTCATCGAGCCTGGCGCCTGTAGTTCGCTGGGAGACGAGCTTCCGGTCGATGTTCCCGAACGTGGCTGGCCCGTCGGGAGGTAGCTAAGATTAAGATGGCTGTCCGGTCTTGAGGAGGGTGCCATTATAGATTAAAAGATATTCTTTCCTTTTTTTTTCCTTTATTTTCGTTCGTCCGTTAAATCTATGGCTTCTCTCTGAGAAGAAAGAAATGGGTTCAGAGACGGGAAAGATGACGAAGACGGATGCGCCCAAAGGTAACTGACAACACCATTAGGTCAATAAAAAGCTTTCCGGGCCCTCCTGCAGTGTATAGAGATTAGACGAAGGGCTCAGATCGTGGCTTTGAATGGAGAGATCGCACGTTGAAAGAGGGTTGAAAGATGATTACCGGTGTCGATGTTGGCCGTAGGATCGAGTTGGAAGGCGGATTTGGGCCGTTGGGACAAGGCTTGAGCTTCAGACGCCGTGACTAGCTTCGGGGGATCCGTGGGACCAAAGTTTGTCGCAACCAGAGAACAACGGTCGGACAGCCTAGCCCGGCGAGCAATGGGTGAGCGAGACCGTCACTAAATGCACTACGGCACGCAACAGGATGAGAAGACAGGGAAAATAGCCATGCAGCCAACAAAAGGGGGGCAAAAGGAGGAAGAAGAAGAAGAAGAAGAAGAAGAATGCGATGGCACGGGTGGGCGTTCGTGGGGGCGGCAGGACGGGGTGTGGCTGGTCTGAAGCTTACAGGAGAAAACGGTCGGAGCCCCTTTCAGAAGAAGAGAATCCGAGAATTAAAAAGATCTATCGTAAGGAGAGTCGCCGAGTAAGGCACGCAGGTCCAGGCGAAGAAATGAAGAGACGATTACCAGCGTGTCATCGAGAGACGGAGATGCGTGAGGTTAAAGGCAATCGGGGTCTGGCGGCTCAAACTCGGAGAGCAGCGTGTGGTTTTTGAGGTGGGAAAATATGGGACGAATAAAAACTCACTGTGCGGGAGAGAGAATAGAAGGATAAGATGAAGAATAAAAAAAAGGAAGAATAAAAAGAGAAAAGAAAAAAAAAAAAAAAAAAAAAAAGAGAGAGAGAGAGAGAGAGAGAGAGAAGCAGAAGAGAAGATGAAGAGAGGAACAGATTAGTGGAGGAGTCCTTTTCTCTTGGTTCTGTTTGCGAGTTCAGGACAGTCCGTCGGAGGTGGAGGAGGAGAGGAGAGGAGAGAGGAGAGAGGGAAAATTGGGACGAGACGGTCTGGCGATGAAGTTCAAAGAAACACGGATTGAGTTCACCAACTCACTGGCTCTTCTCGTGTCCTGTCTCTCTACTCTCGCACACTGTCTCCCCAGATCTCTTAACACGATTAGTTATTATTATTACCATTCGAGTCTCTGCTGGTTCTGGGGCACAAGAGTCCTTTTTTTGAAACTTTCTTATTATCAGCAAGCTAGTTTATTAAAAGGCCGGGATTCAAGCCCCCAGTTGCAGAGTCGCTTTTCTGCGTCCTGAAACATCCACCACCAGACCTCATCCTTTGATAAAAGGGACGCTCTCTCCGCGCTAGTTAACTGCCAATCCGCTCACTAACCCAGCGAACTATTAGTCTCCCTGCCATCAGGGGGTCGGCTCTGTCTGCCCTGACCGAATCACGACGGGCGGCCAGAGCTGAAGGTTCCTGGACTAACAAATTCCAAAAATAAGCACTACACATTTCCATCTCAAGGTTCCCTTTCTTCTAGAAAAAGAACAACGATCTGCTTTGCCGCTCTGGACTCTCCTCGTATTTGCCCTGGACTGCGATCTGTCAAAACAGCATATCCGGTTAACCCAAAGGGAAAACACGCTGCATGTTCTTCCTCCCCCCCTCCTCCCCTGTCCACTGAATTTCGGCCCTCGACCCGCCCGAGATTTTTTTCACACTGACAAGAACGAAACTAGTTTGATTCCAGCAAACTTGGCTTCGGCTTCTCGACTCGAGAGCGCCCTTTTCTTTCCCGACAAGCCGTCTCGAATCCTGAGCATGAAAGAGTGAGCGGTAATCAGCACCGCCAGAGGAGCTCGAAAGCCATCCACAGAAAGCCAAAAAAGAAAAAAAAAAGAAAAAGAGAAGGGCTGGGCGGCGCTGGAATGCCGAGATTGCGCAATGCTGATACACTAGCCCAGGACTCCAAGTCAATGGTCTGACAGGGCCTCTTTTCTTTCGACTTCGATGGCGTTTCATTCTCCACAGGTAGGATACCGGCGCACTGCAGTGGTTGGATGCCTGGGTGAAATTGGCATACCAGACGATGCATCTTCAGTCTGAAAGAGTCGGACGCCTTGCTCATCTGCTTTGCTGTCGAAGGGCGGTGAGAGACCCGTTTCAAAAATCGCTTTTGTCTATGCGGGAGGGAACTCTGGCCTCGCTATCATAGTTAACCTGTTAATGTCCACCTCGGATCTCTTCATGCGACGGATGATCGACTGCCTAGGACAAACAGGCCCAAGCAGGGCGATCACGTAGTAGTCAAACCAGCCCGGTACGGAGTAGATCGTAGCACTCACATCATCGCGCACAGCGGCCGCGAGTTGGCCCGTTTTCCCGTTGTGACTCAGACCCTAGCGATAAGAGGCGGCCCTTGCTTATCGCCCAGTCCAGTCATAGGGGGTGAATGGCGGGGTTGAACCCAAAATTCAAAATACCAAAAAAAAATAAAAAACATAAAAAATAAAAAAAAAGTTCATTGACACGATCAACGATCACACAAGCACTTCCTCCAACCCGTGCCTGGCGAATCGTGGAAAGTCTCAATTGAGCCGTTCAGAGCAAAAGACAAGAATATCTCAACGATATGGCGCCGTCAGCGCCCAACACTATCTACATCGACGAGGACGTAGGCAGGGACGATGAATCCGCCGCCGGCACCGACCTCTCCCCTTACAAGACCCTCGTCTACGCCTTTCTCCAGCACCCGCCATCCACCGAGGACATCCAGTATCTCACCCGGAAATCCGAGACGGGCCCCGTCGGCGAAGATGGCGACCCGTCCGTCCGCCTTGAGTGGAAGCCAGCCACCAAGTCCGCGCTGAAGAAAGCCACCAACCTGTTCGAGGCAAGGAAGAAGAAAGCCGCCAAGGAGCACGAATTGGCTCTTCGACAGAAGGAGGAGGCGGAAAAGAGGCAGCTGGTGCTCGAAGCTGCGAAGAAGGTGGTCATAAAAGAGGATGCTTCCCTGCCGAAGCCCGTGAGGATTAGACTCTATGAGAAAGACCCCGCGAAGGTGAAGCTGCGGGACGGTGACACGCCGGGCACAAGGGTTCGTGTGCTGGGGAGAGTTCATCGTCTGCGATCGCAGAAGGATGTTATATTCGTGACGCTGTCTGATGGATATGGCTTCTTACAATGTGTCTTTACCGGCGATCTCGTCAAGACATACGATGCGATGACCCTTACCCTCGAAACCTCCATTGCCGTCCACGGAGAGATGTGTGCTGTTCCGCCAAAGCAGCACGCTCCCGATAATCGGGAACTCCATGCGGATTTCTTCACGGTCATCGGTCGTGCCGCTGGCGATAAGGAGGCCATCACGACCCGTGTGGCTCCCGACGCCGACCCCCAGACCCTCTACGACAACAGACACCTGGTCCTCCGTGGCGAGATCGCCTCCTCCGTCATGAAAGTCCGTGCCGCCGTTATTCGTGCCTTCCGCTCAGCCTTCGAAGAGCAGCGCATGCTCGAAGTGACACCGCCGGCCATGGTCCAAACCCAGGTCGAAGGCGGCTCCACGCTCTTCTCGTTCGACTACTACGGCGAACCCGCCTATCTGACCCAATCCTCGCAGCTCTACCTCGAAACCTGCCTCCCCTCCCTCGGCGACGTATTCTGCATCTGCCCTTCCTTCCGTGCCGAAAAGTCCCTCACCCGCCGCCATCTCTCTGAATACACCCACATTGAAGCCGAGCTGGACTTCATCACCTTCGACGACCTCCTCGACCACCTCGAAGTCATCATCTGCCGGGTCCTCGACCTCGTGCTCGCCGACCCACAGATCGCCGGGTACATCAAGAGTCTCAACCCAGACTTCAAGCCGCCCAGCCGGCCCTTCAAACGCATGAAGTACGCCGAGGCCATCGACTGGTTGCGCGAGCACAACATCCCTAACGAAGAAGGCAACCCACACACGTTTGGCGACGACATCGCCGAAGCGGCCGAGCGCAAGATGACCGACACCATGAACCAGACGATCTTCCTGACCCATTTCCCCGTGGAAATCAAAGCGTTCTACATGAGGAAGGACCCGGAGGACCTACGCGTGACGGAGAGTGTGGATGTGCTGATGCCGGGCGTGGGAGAGATTGTAGGAGGAAGTATGAGAATGGAGGACTGGGATGAGTTGATGGGGGCGTATGCTAGCCGAGGGATGGATCCAACCCCGTATTACTGGTACACGGATCAGAGGAAGTAAGTTCCCTCCATTATCTGCTCTCTTCTTCCCCTTTCGACGATATCGTTCTGTCCTGTATACTAATTCTCTTCTCTTTTTTTTTACCTTTGCTTCTAGGTATGGCACATCTCCACATGGTGGATACGGACTTGGAGTGGAACGGTTCCTGGCCTGGATGTGCGGACGATACACCGTCAGAGAATGCTGCCTCTACCCCCGTTTCACCGGAAGATGCACCCCATGAACATCGAAATCCCTTTATTAAATATTCTCCGTCCTTTAGAATCAGAAAGAAAGAATACAATCTGAACTTACATGGCTTCAAAAATACCAAACTCACTTCGCCAAATATTCCTTCTGGTAGATTGTTGAATGTCTTTTAAGTCTATTGGTTAGAGGAATGTTACAATTCCCAACAAGGTATCACTGATGGGGAGGGGCAGCAAGTAGATGCCTATCTCCCGATAATATCTATTATCCCTTTTTTCACTTCATTTAGATTTTTTTTTTTTTTTTTTTTTTTTTTTTGTTTTGTTTTGTGTTTCTCCTTCTCTCTCTCTCTCTCTCTCTCTCTCTCTCTCTCTCTCTCTCACACCCGGGGGGTTTCCCAGAAAGAAATGAACAATCCGTCCCGCACCTTGGGCACTCCGAATTCCAGGCCCAAGATCAAGGCATCAAGCGGACTTGCCATGGTAGATACCGGACTGCACCCCATTTTCCATGCCCCTCCGCATCGCGGACATCGAGCACTTCAACTCCAGCGATCCACTGACCGTCTCCGTCGCGGTGGAAGTGCTCAGAGACGGTGGAGACGAAGCATACTCTTTGGAGGACTGCTTCTCGTCGCCGTCGTCGCCAAACTCGCTGTTCACAGCCGTAAGGGTCGGGGAGGGGCCGGCGTTGATGACGATGTCGGGGGACGAAACGATTCTTTCTTTGTTCTCTTCGACCGGGTTGATGCCGCTGTGGCCGGCGGACTCGGGGTGTGGTTGCGGCGCCGGGCTACGCCGGAACTGGAGGAGGAAGCGGTATGCGGCGGTTGACTCGATGGTGCGTCTGGGACGGGGCGGGAGGAAGGTGGGCTTTTCGAGCTTTGGTTTTTCGTCCAGGTATGTTACTGGCTTGTCGCCCACGATGAGCTTCGGCGTCTCAAAGTATGGAAAGGAGAAAGGCTCTCGCGTCTGGGCCATCGCTCTCATTGCTTGCGGTGGTGGTGGTGGTGTTGGTGGTGTTGGTGGTGTTGGTGGTGTCTTTGCGGTTGTTGTTATCGTTGCTGCTGCGGAGGATGATCTCCGGCGAGGAGGGGTTAATTTGGGGTATGTAAATGACGACAGAGTTTGGAGTGAAAGTGAAATTGGCTTCAGAGAGTCTGTATTCCGGCACCTACAGAGGATGTACTGTAAGCCATGGTTTCCGGGCAGCTGGGTAAGTTGGGTGTGTGGCCTAGAGACATGGTATAAAAATAGCCCGGGACAGCATACATACCTGGTGCTGCAGTAGAGGATTGAATTGTTTGGAACGGTGATCTGATGCTCGCACGTGGCGCTAACAGGAGAGAGAGAAAATCATGTTTGTCAGCCCTCTGGCAGGTATAAACAAAACACTCTGCAGCGTTGCAAGGAACTGAAACAGGAAAGGGCGTGCAGATTTAAAAAGTAGGGCAGGTACTCCGTAGTAAATAAACATATAAAGTTGTGGAAGGGGCGAATTGCCTTTTTTTTTTTGGGAGGCAACTGCGAAGGGGCTGTACACAGGCTGTACATACCAAAACTGGATAAAGCTGGCTGCCATTTCCTCCCAGGTTCTTCGGCTCTCTCCTTCTCCTTCCCTCCCGGCTACCCAGGTAGGTAGGTACCCTCACAAGGTAACTTTTTTACAGTGGCTCTTGCTCTTCTGGCTGCTCTCAGACTCCGGCCAGCAGGTATACACTCGGCAATATCCGCTCCCCGCAACAAATAGCCCGAAGGGGAATCATAGCAACATCGCGGTCAACCGGGAAAGGAAAAAAAAAAAGGAAAAGAAAAGAAAGAAAAAAGCAAGAAAAAGAAAAAGAAAAAGGAAAAGGGGCAAAAAAACTAACAGAAAAGCAGCAACGACAGTAGTAGAAATGGAGTCAACAGCGAGAAAGAATCAAACTATGCGGCGGTGGCATCGAGCTCTTCTCAAGGTAACCCCGGCGAAGTTATTATCAGGTGCTGTGAGGAATACGTGGGATGGGCACGCGACCATTCGAGACCCCAGGAAACGTCAGTGAATATCTGTCGAACGGATAACTGTCGTTTGCCTTTTTAATTAAAGAGAGAGAAAATAAATATATATATTTATATAAAAAAAATATGAAAAAAAAGGCTCGGTCAACTATAGACGGGGTGAACAAGGCATGGTTGGCTTCTGGATCGACAGCGAGTTTTGGGTAATGATAAGATTATTCCTGCATGGAGATATTCCGAAGATGGAACCGCAATAACAAGTATAATAGCCTAGAGTATTATATATTTATATATATATAAATATATATAAATAAAATATGGGGTATGTATCCTCGAACGACTCTTTTTTCCTTGACGCAATGATGCTCCGAGAGGGAAATCTGTGTCATCACGTTCGGCGACAAGGACGAGGAAAGAGAGGATAGCGATCAATCTGATAGTCCTCGGCTGGAGCCCTCCCGATAGGCGTGAAAAAAGGGCGAAGAAATCGAAAGATAGAGAATTTGCGGGCGAATTCAGGAGCAATCTCTTTCCTATCTGTTCCCCATCGGAATGATAGCTTAAACTGTGACTCGAACATTAAAGAAAAAAGAGAAAAAAATCCAGCCAACCCTATCGGTCTGCCGAGGACGATGTTATCGCCATTTTTATGACCCGTTAGCTGCGATCCTCTGCGTTGACCGTCTTTTTCAACCTTATGCAGATGAGTGCGTATGTCAATCTTTATGCCTGCTCCCAGGATGTCCAACTTTGCAGGCGACTTGCTCGCTCGCCCGCCTCGTGTTTAGTTTGAACTTTCCGTCGTTAGCCGCAAGAGCAGCAGGACCAACCACGAACGGCCAATCTTCGCCCCACAGACTCCGCGTTTGCAGCTCCATCGAGTTACTCCGAGGCGGCGAGGCACTGGAACGGGTGCCGCACGACGGGCTTCCGCAACGAGACACATGCCTACTGGTAAACAGGAGTATGCCTGTATATCCCATGGATGTACTCCGGAAAGTCTGTATGTACATGCACTTCGGCCGCCTGTCATCTGAGTAAGGACTAACCACCTCGAGACGGTGTGCAAGAAGGCATGTAGCGGCCTCGAAGTTTCTTTGACAACCGATTGGCCCGAAGTTTCACCTAGACCAAAAAAAAAAAAAAAAAAAAAAAAAAAAAAGAAGAGCTACGCAGCCATGGAACAAGCATCATGGAGAGCAACCTGTTGCTGCTTCATACTACCCCCAGGTATTCCCAGCAAGCTGCATGCAAAGGTGAGCCTCTATTGACGGCGGAATCCGGGAGTGCGTGCTAGTAGAACTTTTTACACTCCCCCACCTCCACCTCTACCTCTACCTCTCAGCATCAACATCCTCAGGTTCAACGCTGTTTGACCGCCAGACTCGACTCGATATGCCAAGTGAAGAGAGTCCACCCGCTCACGTCACAGCTTGCTGGAGTTCTCGTCGCCTGGGAAGGGTTTCACCTGGGTTTGGGCCGGATGGTAACAAACAGCCTGAAACAAGGGCCACTAGCATGAAGCCAATTCAAAACAAGCAAACGAGCAAGCAGCAGCCCTCATCCCTGGGGGATAAAGAACAGTGCACGGCCGTGTTATGTAACTTCATATGAAGGTGAAGGCTCATGTTGGTGTTGGTGGTCAAACAGTTCCTGCGCCGCGGTCTGTATTGCTATCCAAACCCCCCCTTCCCTCCAAAATATTTTGGTTTTGGGTTATACTTTGTGTCATGGGCATTTTTCATTAAATCATTATTCATACATTGTCTGAAATGGGAATCTTGTAACCATTATTAAGGCGCATCCTATATATGCAGAATATTTGGCAAACAGGAACCATCAACCACTCGCGCCCGAACCTGCTTGGGACTCAGTAGGAGTAGCAGCAGCCGTAGTAGCGGTAGGGGATGACTTGACGGTGATACCCTCTCCGCTGACGGGTGGCGGCGGCCCCAGAATCTCCTGTGGCGGCGGCACGTTTGGAGCCAAGAAACGCTCTGGCACGCCCCGTGCGCCCCCTCCAAGTTCGCCCACAAAGCATCCCAGGAAGCCACTCCAGGCGTATCGACCCCCAAGGACCTGACGGATTTCTCGGTACGCCTGGGTGTTCGCGTAGCCTATGCCCGTTTGAGGATCGCGGTACCGGGCCGGCCGGCCTGTCACGGGACAATATTCTTGCGCAGGTTCTGCGTTTTTTTCGTTAGTAAGATTCTCTCTTCTTTTTCTTCTTTTTCTTTTTCTTTTTCCTTTTTTTTTTTTTTTTTTTTTTTTTGGGGGGGGGGAAGGTTGGGTTCTGATAAAAACAGGAAGACAAAAGGTTGCAAGGAGGGTGACTAACTTTGTAGTTTCTGTGGCTTTCGTGGGTTGAAAAGGATACTGTATTGACTTCGTGCCTGGGGTGTGGTGGCATCGAAGTCTTCTAGAATAATGCAATTACGCGACGAAATTTCGATTTTGGGCGCTACTTGAGTGGGTGGTGTTTCATTCACGCCAGCCTGTACAGTGGATGTTGAATCGGTGCCGTGATTCTCGGTAGAAACATTTGAAGGTGGTGATAATGGTGGTGGAAGTGGTTGCACGGGTCCTGAAGGTTGTTCTAGCGACGCCGCATCCTGGGTTGATGGTGGTTTTGCGGCCCCTGTTGGAATTACTGACGGAGTTGGCTGCTCAGAAGAAGCCTGATGGTTTATGGCACCTTTCGTCGGGGTATCTTGCTCTTTAGGCTCTGGAGCCGGTGCTGCTCCCTCGGATAACCGTGCGGTGGTCGTAGGGCCTGGAGTGGACTGTGTTGGATCTCCCTCGTCCGCTACTACCTTTGCTGATTGCGCGGTTGACGATTGATCAGCCGGCACAGAAAGTGTCTCATCAGTCATAGATGCGTAGAGGTGGATGCCATCCAAAAGCACCGAACCCTCACCTGGAGGTTCTTTCGGCTCGTCCTTAGGGTCTTTCGGCGCATCTTCATTCGCTGGTGGATGGACCGTTTTTGCTGAGTTTGCTATTTCAGATTGAGCTTTTTCTGTTTTGAGGTCGGGTTCTTGTTGCCTCGATGGCTTGGATTGGCCAGCCTTGGGTGGTCCTTGATGCGTTACATCGTTGCTTTTCCTTTTTCGACCCGCTTCCTTCTCAGCAGCTTGGGTATACGATCTGACGCCCACTTGAGCTAGCTTATCGTCTATCCACTTTGCTATTCCACTCCACCATGTTACCACCGGACCCTCCAGACGACGATTCTGCAGGGCCTCCAGCCTTGCCCGTTGTTCCTCGCTCCGCTTCTTCTCCATTTCCTCCCATCGATTCAAGCTCTTGCTGTTTATACGTTCGGTCTTTTCGGCCTCCGCTAGTCTTTCTTCCTGCGTCATCTGTTTGGCCTTCTTGCTCTCCTTGCGCCTGGCAGCTTCTTCCATAGTAGCTATTAGTCGTATGCGCCTTTGCTCGCTATCCTTCAACCGAGCGTGGGTGAGCTCTTTATTTCGTACGGTTTGCATACGCGAGGAGGACCGAGTCGGCCCATCTTCCGGCGTGGGCAGCCAAGATATTCTCTCGGATTTCTTCCTCTGTCGCGGGGCAGGAGTCGTGAGCGAACGAGAGGGCAGGTTGGGGTCTATTTTAACCTTCTTGCGTAATGCCGTTAGCCGCAGCGATTCCTGCGCCTTTCGCTTCTTGGCCAATCGTTCCGCTTTGGCTTGCTTCTCGAGCTCCCTTTCTCCTTCGAGTTCATCTTCCTTTGCATCGGGGCCCTGGTCCTCTTCATCGGAAGAGGAATCCAGATCCATATCTTCCGCATAGTCCGCGACCACTCCGTCATCTTCGCCTTCTTCTTCCTGCTCGCCGAACGTGAATTCTTCATCCTCCTCGTCCTCCGCAAAAAGTAGTGCTAGGTCATCGTCGGCCTCTGCATCGAGCAAACTGCTCATATGCTGTCCCGCCGTGCTCCGCCTTGCTCGTGCAGTAGCAAGATACTCGATAGGCTCGCCATCGGAGCTTGTGGCGTCGTTCGTTTCCGGAGAGTCAGCCATGGAGTGCTTGTCTGAAGGAATCAGTGCAATCTCAATTACGTGTGTGTGTGTGTGTGTGTGAGAGAGCGTGAGGGGTGGTTAAAACTAAGGGGCGCAACAAAGCGCAGCTCAGGAGAAGTCCATATAAAAAAGGTAGCAGCTCATTTTCCGAATCCTGTTGGTTGGGGGATTCGACTTGCAGACGGCGCCGTGGTGAAATCGTGATGGCTGAAAGGGAGCGCCGTAACTGCAACCTCTGGCGTTGCTTGCTTGGCACGAGAGGCATGTGTGGCTAGTGAACACGCACCGCCACACGCCACGTGCCGGGTGGCTTTCGCTGGGTCTTCGACGTTGCGCAGAGATCAGATGAAACGGTGACTGCAGAAGCAAGACTCAGATTGAAACCCCAGAGCGTGCAGCCTCGAAACAGATGGTTTACGACGGAATACTCCGTATTGGGTTCTCGAGATTCTTCTTCGGATGTGCTGGCCGCCATGTGTGGAAGACGACTCACAACTGGCTAGCTAATGAAATGCGCCAAGTCGCCAGTGTAAAAAGCTCTTCCCTGTCAACGTAGTACGGCGCAGTAAGTTACAGATAATGTTGGTAAATTTGGACGACCAGGCTGAAATAGTGGATGTGTGTGTTTTCTGCAGGAGTTCCCCACGCGAGACTAGTTAAGTGAAAATAGTTCTTACACAGAGGTCATGTGTCCGGCTTTCTTGGGGCAGACAAGGATCGCTCTCGGGGCTCTTTTGCGCATCGTTCGTCGATGAAAGGCGGGAACCGCATCCGGGTACCTGCTGATCATGGACTGAAGGGTATCACTGCAGAGAGGCCGACTGCAGGTCCACAGGCATGTTCCCCTCGACGCCTGGGCGAGCGGATGTTCGCTCATTTCCAGGTCTCATCCGCTTCATCTTCGTTCTCTCGATTGGGAAATTCTGAGGATTTTCGCCTGGAGGTCTTACATAACTATTAACGACGATCGACACCGGCGGTACATGGCTCTAGATGCGTGATCAAAACGGTCTCGTACCGAACAGGTTTCTTGCAGGTTTTCTTGGAGCAACCATCCATTTAAGGTTTAGAGGCTAAGCGCGGAACAGCCTAGCGTGCTGGATTCGACCCCTTACTTTACCTGATACGGACTAGCAGCTATCGAAATTACCCAAAATTAACCAAGAGACCGCCGAGGCCGGCCAATGGGAGCGTAAGCCAGCCTTTTTTTCTCTGACTCCTGACCCATTTGTGCGGGTGAGAAACGTTACCTGGGGTCTGTATTTTATGTCACCGTCCACGCAGCTCCCAGGCGGACAGCACACAATGAGGCGCTACGGAGGAAGAAGGCCTTCTGAGGGTGGGATGAGGGCCGCTGAGCAGGTAGTCAAACATGTTTGTAGGAGGCGAATGTCAAAGGCGCTCGGGAATGCGGCTGTGTTGTTTTGGCTTCCGCAGCTGCGGTGCGTCGAGGGGGCGTATGTATGCATGTATTGTGGTTACAGGGTCTGAAGTTACATACGCCCACACTCCGTACATGCACAGCAGGCCCGGTAATTAATTACTTCTCCATACCTCTTGGGTTTTTTGCTCCCTTTAACTCCCTTTTCGATCGTCCTCCTCTGCTCTTTTTTTCCTTCTTCCTCTCTCGCTTTCTCTCTCTCTCTCTCTCTCTCTCTCTCTTTCTTTCACTCTCTCCCATTATTACTTCCTCCAGGCTGTTGTTAATTAATTATTAGTATTAGTTGTTGCTTGCGGCATCCCTTCGCCTTTCTCCTTTTCCACCCTCGTTTCAATCTATTTACTTTTCTTTCTTTCTCCTTCTTCCCTCCTTTTCCTAATCCACTCATTTAATTCAATTCCTGCCCTCCTCTCCGCCCTGTAATACCATATCACACCTTGCTGCCCTCAGTTCTCCTCTCTCGCCCTCATCCGTCGTCCCCCCTGACTGGAATCACCTCGACACCCGTTTGTCCTGCCCCGCCGCGTTGCATAAGACGTTTCAACGACACTCTTTTGTGCTCGGACCCGTCCTCTCGTCGCCTGTCGCCTATCAAAGAATAGCTCCAGGGCGCGCCTTGTCTAGAAGCCTGCTAGAAAACAGCTCTCGTGCACATTTATAGGAAGCAGGTATATAATCCCGCAGAAATAAGTGATTCCTTGCGCAATTGCTCTTCTCCTTATCGGAATTACCACACCCGTGACTGTCAGCCTAGGTCAGCACCGGAAAAATCCCCTCTCTGAGAATGACTGAAGGCCCAAGAATCACAGCTGTTTCTGGTGTACCATGAAGTACACTGTCTGTCTCGTTTCCTGTTCCATGTACCCGTTTCTAACACCTTTTTGGCTTCCGTAGTCCCATCAGTCTGCTTTTTGGCACAGAACCCGTGTTGAAACCCGCCCTCCGTTGAACTGGTCCGGTCTCAGCTACCGGGCTCAAGTTGACGTTCAAGACGGCGGTTCTCTCCCCGATTCAGGGCAGTCCTGTCCTTTCCCGGCATTGGCTCGCAATGCAAACGTCGGACGTCGCACACGCGCCCAATTCTATCGTGGGAAATCGCTTAATGCAGCCAGTTTCCAAACTACCCAACCCAGGCCCAGATTCTACCGGTTTTTCCCACGGTGCGTACGCCGGTAATTTGTCGTTCGCCGACCGGAACTCCCGTCGGGCCAACATTCCCGCCATCAATACAAGCACGACCGGGCAAACCTCGGGTGATATCACCAGTGCCAACAACGCCTTCGATATGAATTTTGCCCCGTTACTTCCATCACAGCTGCTTCTGGGGAGCCCTTTCCAGACAGGCACCCCGTCTTTTGCATCTCCCCAGTTCCAGACTTTCCAAGGATACCCCCAGGCCAACGGCAACTCCCATGGACAGACCTCTCAGAATCAACTCAATAGCCCTACTCAGGCCCAGCATAACCCTCTGTCTCCGCAGTTGTACCAAAATCTAGTTTCGCCTGATGGAATGGGACCCTCTCCATTGCTAGGAGGACCGCAATCACCTGTCGGGGGCTTCCCTGGGTTCGCAAATGCCTTCGGGACCGCGAATCCGTCGCTTCAGCCTGGCATTCTGTCCGGTACAAGCCGTACTGTCTACCTTGGAAACCTTCCAGCGGAGACAACCGCAGAGGAGATTCTGGGCCATGTTCGAAGTGGCCAAATTGAGTCAGTTCGACTCTTGCCAGATAAGAACTGCGCGTTCATTTCTTTCTTGGATAGCAGCTCGGCGACTCATTTCCACTCGGACGCGATCTTGAAAAAGCTCTCGATTAAGGGCAATGATATCAAAATTGGATGGGGCAAACCTTCCCAAGTCCCTACCTCCGTGGCACTTGCAGTTCAGCAATCAGGAGCGTCGAGAAACGTTTATCTGGGGAATCTCTCTGAGGATGTCACCGAAGAAGAGCTCCGTGAGGAACTTGGCAAATTCGGTCCCATTGATACCGTGAAGATTGTTCGTGAGAAATCGATCGGCTTCGTTCATTTCCTTTCTATCAGCAATGCTATTAAGGCTGTGAACCAGCTACCTCAGGAGCCGAACTGGCAGCCTCCAAAGCGCGTTTACTACGGCAAGGATCGATGTGCCTATGTTTCGAAGACCCAGCAACAGAATGCCGCTCAGTACCTAGGAATTGCCCCTGGTTATGCACATATGTTGAACTCTGCAGATAGAGACCTGATTTCGAATGCTCTCGCTCAGCAATCAGTTGCAGCAGCAGCAGTTGCAACTGCTGCAGGTGGAGTGAACAATCTCGGAAACCGAACCGTGTATCTCGGGAATATCCACCCTGAGACAACAATCGAAGAGATTTGTAATGTTGTTCGTGGAGGCTTGCTGCATCATATCAGATATATTCCCGACAAGCACATTTGCTTCGTGACGTTTATTGATCCAACATCTGCCGCTTCGTTTTATGCGCTGAGCAACTTGCAGGGTCTGATGATCCATAACAGACGCCTCAAGATTGGGTGGGGAAAGCATTCTGGTGCTTTGCCGCCGGCGATTGCACTCGCTGTCAGCGGAGGCGCTTCTCGAAATGTTTACATTGGAAACCTGGATGAATCTTGGACTGAAGATCGCTTGCGGCAGGACTTCTCGGCTTATGGGGAGATTGAACTTGTGAATGCTCTCAGAGAGAAGAGTTGTGCATTTGTCAACTTCACCAACATTGCGAATGCCATCAAGGCGATTGAAGGCATGCGCGGCCGTGAGGAATACAAGCGGTTCAAGATCAATTTCGGCAAGGATCGATGTGGCAACCCTCCTCGCCAACTCAACAATGGCCAACCAGCACGGACAGATGGAAACAACTCGCTTCTTAATGGAGGCCTTCAGAGTTCTCTTAATCAAGGTGGACAACAATCGAGCCCCACCGGACCTGCACTATCTCCTGCTCCCGGTTCGACTGGCTCACAAGGAGCAAATGGGCAGCAAACCCGACATCCATTGCAGGCAATTCCAACCCCGTCTTCCATCCTAAACACCGGCGCCAATAACCCGCTGACGATGTACCTTAACCATGTGTCTCAGCAGCAAGCTCAGGAGCAGGAGAACCGATTGAACGGTTCAATGGGCTTTGGCTCCCTCCAACAGCAGCAGCAACAGCCGTCACATCAACAGCAAGGCTTCGCCCACCAGCAAGCCGGTTTATACAATGGCACCGGGGCCAGTGACAATAGTAGTTCCGTGGAGAGTTCCCTTCATCAACAAAAGCCGTCCAACCACGGGCTATTGAACGGTTCGGGTGCGACCAGCTCTGGGCATCATGCTTCCAGCGGTGCCACGTTGAGCGTTCCACGTGCCCAACACTCACGGGCCGTCAGCCTTCCATCTTTCTCACAAGAGCCGTTTGGACAAAGTCACAACCTATCGAGTCGCTCCGGAATGGCCCATCAACCACAGGGCAGCTTCTCTGGTTTTGGCGGGTTAGGCGGTCTAAATCATAACGGATTCGGACTCTCCATTTCTAATGAGAATTCGCTTCCAGGATGGGCCGAAGAAGAAATTAGAGCAAAATAATTTATGACGTATTGTATTATTTAGCGGCTTTGATTTTCTTTCTCATTTTACTTCTCCGGCTTTCTACCCCTTTGCACCACTTTTATATGTGCTTCCCCCTGTTGTCCCGTTTCCCCCCCGTTCCCCTTTTTGTATTAGTTATAATCATCGTACGTGTTTTGGAAACTTGCCTTTCCCCCCTTTTTTCTCATCTTTGCCATTTAATTCGCACTATCTGGGAACATATTATATATATTTTTTAATTTGTCTTGCTAACCCATTTAGTCCTCGGCGGGTGCAATCGTTCTGGACCGGTCGTTATCTGACATGAAGATAGAACACAAAGATGCAAATATCCTGGATTATATGGCAATATGTCCTTCCGCATTTCTTGCCGCCGTTCATCCTTTTTTTTTTTTTTTTTTTTGATCTTCTATCTACACCGCTTTTGGCTTGATTTTCATTTCTTTTCATTTCATTTTTTTTTTTTTTTAAATTATTATTATCGCTTCTTGATTTAGTGTTCTCATCTTATTGACAATTCCCTTTTTTTTTTTTTTATGTGATGCCATTTTTGACACTATTTTAATAATCTGCTTGCCAAAATCTCTTTCTAAAGCCGTGTTTTCATTGCGCAATAGTCTTTTGGAAAAGAAACAATATGGTCCGATGACAATGGTGCATATTGGGAGGAGGGTTTGTGAGTGACTCGGGTGGTCGAGGAGAAAGGGAGCCTGGTTACATAGACGCAAATACCCATATTAATATAACAAACCCTATTCTCGCTACAGTATCACTATTTTTTGCCATTCCAGACCATTTTCAGACTCTCGTAGAACACGATATATGATATATATACTCCGTACAGAGTATATAGTTCCGTCTTTTGGCTCCAGCTGGTCGATATAGTCACGTGGTCACCTAGCTCGTAAAGCCGCCAGCCGAAGATAATCCAAAGCAAACCGTTGTGGCGGCAACAGCACCTCTCGAGACTAGGACAGTCAGCGAGACTCCTTTGGTGTTAAACCATTCTTCACACACCTGCAGACGTCGAGGGTTACCGTAGTCACTCTTAAAGACGCAAAGTCATTCGCTTTTGTCTGACCTGATGGCGTTGCCCCCGGAGCAGATTCGCATCAAGCGCCGCAGGGAAGAAGAGCCTGTGGAGACTCTGTGTATGTGTGAATATCCCTTGCTTTCGTTTATATTCTGCGCCCCCGAGTTCTATACCAGTATTTCCTGATGTGTGTGTCCGATGGGAACGGGTTCTTGTTTGTTCCTGGGTTCGCCCTTGTTTTCTTTCGTTGGAATTGTGTATAGGAGGTATAACACATGCATTGTTGACCATGGAAATTATGCATAGCTTTACAGGAGTACCCTTCAATTTTTTTTTTTTTTTTTTTTTTTTTTTTTTTTTTTTTTTCATTCCTCCTCTTGCTTCCTATTGCCAGCTCTACTGAAGAGTTCGTATTTTCTGGGTATGGTTAAGGACTAATCGTTTCATCTGTGATGGCCCCCGTCCTTGTTTACAGATATTCAATCTCAGACACGCGAGACAAAGAGACGTTTTACGGACTTTGTGTTTCAACGCGTTGTCCTAAATCAAGATGGAGTTTATGTCCGTGACATGTCAGGCCATGCTGGCGCCCAAGAGGCAATTAAAAGCACTGCGGATTCTGATAGCATGAGAGCTGCTATCAATGGCCCGAGTGTGCCGGTCGTTAGGACCGGGGAGGAGTTGCGCAAGGTGGCTGAGGCTGCGAAACAGAAAGCTAGCACGAGAGGGATGGCTGTTCCCGTAAAGCCACATGCACGGTCAACTTCGATGAAGCTTCCGCCACGGCCATTGCCGTCGACGGTGACAAAATCTTCAGTGAATTCTACGGTGCGCAAGTTTCACATAGCAGCGCCGGTGGCAGATGACCTTGTGCTTCATAAGGTTGGAGGGGGAGTGCAGAAAAAGAAAGGGCCAAGACATGCTGTGGTCGTGGAACAAAAAGGCGATATTGTTAGGGGGCTAAGCGAACTCGCAGCACAGATCGGCGACATCGGATCTACTACCGATATCAAGGCAGAAGACGTAAAAAGAGAAGTTGAAATGGTAGACGCCCAATCACCTACGATTAGTCCAAGAAAACGTCGCGTCGTTAATGAGGCTGAAAGGAGGTGGAAAGAGAAAGCCAATGCACATCGTTATACTGATCGTGAGACTTATGATCGGAAAGGGAAAACTGGCACTTCGATTAAAGACGACCCAGCTACCTGGGATTATGACTCTGCTCAGCTTGCAGAGGAGCTGGAACACGCCACTCTGGAGCTGGCCTTTGGAGAGCCTATCAAACCCGCTGCGACTCCCGAACAATCTAAGCTTTATCTGCCCGCAACCAAGCCCGTTCTCAAGTATCGACCACGTGTCCCTAAGCAACAGCAAAACAAGCGCGATGGTCGTGGACATGGATTAGGTCAATTTGATGGAGTAGACGAGTCTGGCGAAACCTCCTTGACCATTAATGAACCTTCTACCTTCGGAATCGGACTAGAGGATATATCCTCCATGAAAAACGCCCTCGAAGAACATGTGATTCGAGCCAAAAACGAGAAAGATGATGAGTCTGATTATGTATATGACATTTTCATTCGACGCTCTCTTCAAGAGCTCGCTGATGACCCAAAATTTGCCCAATTCCAAAACGGCGATTGGTATGTAGGATATGAAAACGTGCCGGCAGACATTGGTGTCGTCGTTATTTCAGACAAAGATGTGCATTACTGGGACGCGGTTGCTGAAGACGATGAAGAAGATAAAGATTGGAATACGGAGGATGAAGATTCGAATGGTGAGCTTCGTAATATTACTTAGGCTATAACTTGTTGTCAAGTACTGATTTTCCTCTCAATCTACAGCCGAAGATAACCCCGCGAACGAATATCCCGACGAAGACCTCGACCTTGAAGATGAATTCGACGATGTGAACGCAGCGTATAACAAATATCGCAATTATGGATCCGATTATGAGCAATTCGACATAAATGATGAGGTTAATGAATATGGGTTCAAACCGACGTCATATACTAGTTCCGGGGAGGCTTCGTCGGACGATGAGGAGAGACTTGCATGGAGAGAGTGAGAATTTGTATGGAAGTCGGTGGCAAAAAGTACGGTTTAGTGTCGGTGGATCTGGTTATAGGGGCTTTGAGGTTTTATATATCTTGGCTTTGAGCTCTAATATTTTTTACCAAGCAACAGGCTTAGCGTTATGGGTGGAGCATTATTCTACATGGGGATCACGGTTGCTGCCTTAACCGAAAAACAAATGATAATGTCAACAAGAAGTCGGAACTTTTAAGAGACTCATATTCCTTTGTATTTTCAAGGTGCGTTTTAAGGTGCCATGGTGGAATTGAGACTGCTCGTTGCTTCCGGAGCCCGTTATGGTTATTAGCTGGCAAGTAGTTACAAATTTACGGGGTACGGAGTACTTCGGCGGTAAACTAGAGCGGAGCGGAATTCCTCCCCGCTCATCACGTGATTCAATATAGAGACCTATGGATGCGAAACGATAGAGTGTTCGAAGGCTGGCATATTTTGTAGCAGCCTAAATACATGCAGGATACTCCGTACACGGAGTAGGTTAAAGCATAATGCCTCAATTCTTTCCTACCACATCAATTTACCATATATCCATTTCTCTTTTTCCGAGAATTAAAGCACTAATTCCACTTGGAAGCCTTTTGTTCTTCGATTACCTTCGCGACAGCCGGTCTATTTTTCATATTTTCCATCCACCGATGCACGTTCGGAGCCTCTTTTTCAATATCCACCCCTGTCAGAGATGGTACCAACATCTGCCAGGGAAAAAAGGCAAGGTCTGCGAAGGTGTATTTGTCGCCAACCAAAAACTGCTTGTTTTCAAGCCACTTGTCCAACACGACGGTCACTCGTCTCACCTCGTTCGCATAGCGTTCGACCGCGCTCGGCAATTGCTCAGAATGGTAATTCTTGAACCAGAACCACTGTCCGTAGTAGGGACCCTGGCCGGACATTTGGAAATGGAGCCATTGCTGGGTTAGGTGGTACTCTTTGGTGCCGACAGGGAAACTCAGTTTGTGTTCGGTGTCGTATTCGGTGATGAGGTAGTTGACGATGGCGCCAGATTCCCAAATGGTAAAATCATCCTTGTTGGGGTCCACAAGGGCTGGGAGACGACCATTGGGGTTCAAAGCAGTGAAGGCCTCGCCTTTGATATCTTCACGGGCCACTTGGACGACTTCGTAAGGGAGAGAGAGTTCCGAGAGAACGGTGGCAACTTTGAAAGGGTTGGGGCCCAGGAGAGTGCCATAAATTTTGAATGGTTTGAGCGACATATTTCTTGTGAGCTATTTGGTTTGTGCCAACTTTTGGGCTGAGTACTTGTGATTTGAAGTGGGAAAGCCGAACGATTGATTGAACAATGTTTGTGTAGTGATTGATGAGTTATTGCAAGATCCGGCAGGACCAGCGGCGACTCTTATAACTTCAATGCTGGTTCTCAATGATGCCAGTTTTCATCCCTGGCAAGTTGCCATGCGGCTCTGAGAAGGAAGAGGATACGGCATTGACTCGAGAGACGACAGATCGGAACCCGCGGGATTCGCGTTCACATCTCGATCCCGGAAAGTGATTTGGAGGACTTTGTAACGCATTTCTAAGCAATGTTGGCTTAGAAATTCAATGGCTTCTTCAACACTTCCCAACCCCTACTCCGCTCCGCCATAGGGAGCCCAGCGCCAAGCGAATGGTCCGAATAGTGGTCCGCACTCATACCATCGTCAGTTCCTGTTGGCGAGTAACAAGCTGAGCGGGAATTTAAAACACTTAGAGTTCCGGGATGCGGCTTAGCAATGAGCCGAGCGCGAGGCTCTGTGACTAATTGCACTTCTTCCCCGCGGAGACGAAAGATGGTGCCTGATATGATAATGACACAGTGTCAACTTCGTCCAGGCGCGCCATTGTTTTTGTTTTCAGCTCAGCCCACCGATGGAATGATTGTTTTGATGGAGATGCACTCGCTCTCGTACGCGGCTTGAGGCCAAGCTGACCCGTGTTCCCTCAAGAGCCAGGAGCAAGTGAAGCAGACGACCGTCATCGGCTGCCGAATGTTGCATTCAGTGGACCACCAAATGTTCACCTGCATGAGCCACGGAAGAGAATAACTTTTCCCACTGACCACGTTATCTAAAGGCGGTACGCCCCAAATGGCCTTTTGCGATAGCTGTTGGGATATCCAGACAGATTCCGTTCAACAGTCTGGGAGTGGACGTAGACTGTTGTCTCACCACCCTCATCGTCATTGCCCTGCTCTCCATGTTCAGCCGCAGATACCGCTGCACGAATCCGTGGGAGTAATCGATACATGATGTAGAGAACAACGGTCTACCCGGCCATCATCGTTACACTCGGCATGGTCCCATCCGATCATCGAGGCAGATCTCTCCATATGTCACAGTACATTGCCTCAGGGCTGGCTGTCGCTGCATCTACCTGTTGGATCTCCAACAATCTAATTCAGGATGGTCTCATGATTGATGTCATAGAGACACGTTGCAGGTGCGGCTGGTTGGGGCCGAGCTTTTATCCCCTGAGTGTCCATAGCCACATTGTAAGAAGCGCCTTCATCGAAAGCTCCTTGGCGTTAACTGCCAGATCCGAGAATATACTCTCTCGTTTCCCAAGCACGGCTCCCAACGCAGGACTCGCTTCTAAATCCTTGGATCCTGCTTCATACACGCACATGCGGACCCCTGTCCTTGTGCGCTATGTCTCTAGAACCCCCTGTGAACGTTCAATCACAGTCTAGCGGTCCAACGCAAAGCTTCGCTTAATTCATATAGATGGAGAATCTTCCCGCGGATATCCAACACATATAAAGAGGCAGATGGGTTCAAATGATGGGGAATCCAATATCACTCTGAGGCATGAGTTTCCGTGGATCGATACTAGGCTGCCAGTCGTGTACCCTCCACGACTGTGATGTGTGACATCATTCACAACCGCAGTTACCATTTGAGATCCTCAGCATCCTCGCCGGTACTTAGCGGAGACTACCGTAGTAGGCCGTGGAATATCCAGTTGAAACAGCCAATGTATGGTTTGGGGATTCCCAATGAGCGAAAAGGTATTTTCACCAAAAGAAAGTTGCAAGCCGAGGGGTAAGTTAGGAATAGGCATATGCCCAGATAGCCTTGTTCGTGAACAGCATTCTTCAACAGGGGCTTTCCATACTGTGAACTATATCGTCACATGCTTGGAAACTCCTTTGGAAGTGGCTTGTATGTCGAGGAGCCAGGCTATCGTCTTCATCGGAAGCAACATGCTTCAAACCCCCCTGAGCTAGGCAACTTGTAGGGTCTGAAACTGAGTATGTAGTTAAGGCAGGAGACCACGCGCAGCGCCATTCTAATAGCAAAATTCATGTGGGGAGTGTACTTGCCCGTCTTTTTTTTTTAAAAAAAAGGGGAACTTTCTGCCCAGAAAGACTCCGCGATTAAAGGGGTAAAATCTATATCAGAAGAGATATTTCATCCAGGACAAGGTGGGCAGATAATAAGAAAGCAAAGCCTCGCGGCACTAGCATTATGATCACTGATAGGGGAATGCCAAACCAGACAAGAGTAAAACACCACGCCGAAAAGCGAACGGCGATAAATAGCAGCCAGCCTCCCAGCTATAGTCCCAAAAAAACGCCAAAGTAGTAGATAGCCGCCCTTTAATAACATATCCCACTCACTGTCCCGATATCCACAGAGACCTTTGATTGCATCATTGGTATAAATTTGCAAGGGCTTCCAGATACCCTGGACGAAGGTTCTAACACATTCAATGTAAGAAAGGGAGAAGGAGTCGAGATTCCTGTGGGTAGGCCAGCACCCACGCCCGAAAGAAGTGGACAGAAGATCGAAAGAAACGAAAACCCATGGGATAGAGCGCTGCAAAATTCAGACAGATGGGGCCGATTATTCGGGTGCGAAAATTTGAAGTCGTCAAAGTTAATATTTGCATGAAATCCATGCAGGAACATAAACTGCGTCAGAAGCAAATGTTAGCAAGTTGGTTTCTTTGTTTCTTTGCCTTTTCGGTTGCGCTCAAAGGAAAGTTGGGTCGATAATGGGCCAGCGATTTGTAAAAGGGGAACAATACCGTCATTCAACGCAATTCTCAAGTGACTTACCAACAATAGGGATGCTGCAGCAGGCCGTTCATTCGTAACCTCATAATTATCGACAAGCTCGATAAACGCTATAGAACAGAAGAAAATAGACCGCCTTCCTTACTCAAAGGGCCCGTTCATTCGTGCCCTGGGGGAGGGGGTTCTTTCATCCAAGGAAACCAAACACGGCACCATCGAATAACCCCATACGCGGGGGAGTCATCATTGGGTCCATGCTTAGTACCGCCACCGTCTCCATTTCTTATTCTTCGCTGCTCTCGTAGCGTAGGGCATTTCTTCTCCTTGATAAACCGATAGTATTTGCACTGAATTCCCTGAAATCCGTTCCTTTGCCGGTTAGGAAACTGGGCATTAAAGCTTTCCCGGACTTGTTTCCATTCCTGATTCAAATCGACACGGTGATACCAGATAAAATACATCTCTTCTTCTTCGTATTTTGGCCGCGGTGGACGACGCCGCTCGACGATTGTAGAGGAGCCACTTGACACAGAAGGAAATCGGTCCCTTCGGTACGGTGATGGTGAAGAACTGGCAGATCCAGAGCGTTGGACCGATCTGTCGGGGCGGGTGTCTATGGGAGACAGGTTACTTTTGGGGTATGGTATTGATTTAAACGGAGGGAGCTGAAGTGGTGGAGGACTGCTAGTAGTTTGTGGATAGCGATCGGGATGGTGGTGGTGGTGATGATGATGGTAATGGTGATATGTTCCCTGCCATGACCCGGACAAATGTCTCGGAAAGGGTTCGCCATCGGTGTTCGGGTTCAACAGGTTGTCGATTTTAATCCTCGACGAACCAAACTCCCCCGGTGTCTGAAGAGCGGGCACATCGTGTCTGCTGGACGGCATATTTCCTGAGGCGTCAAGTGAAGCCTAAACACACAACTTTCACAGCACAATGCACTTGGAATCCTTCACGAACTGACGATGTTGAATAGAGGTTTTGCGTGACTGTCGCGGGTTCAAGAATGACGGATCGCGGAAGAAAAAGTTTTCTAAGGCTTTGCCAAAGAATCACTCTCGTGATAGTATCAAAATTTCGACGAAATCTATCGGAGACTGCGATAACAAAAACAAAATTCAAAACATCAATCTGTCAAGTTGAACGAGGCTCCAATTCGAAGCAATCTACCCAGCATTAAGAGCGATTGGGCAGCAAAAACGGATCGCAAAGTCGCAGAACCGAGTCCGACTCTGAGTATAAAAAGACGGTTATCGGGAGCACAGAGATTCACGTTCGTCAGGACGACCCATCCAACCGGGATCCACTGGATGCTGTGAAATCTAAGGTAGGAGGGATGATTTGATCAAGCTTTTGCAACTCAACCACGGATTCTAGCTGGACACAATCGTAAGACAGAGCTCTGTAGGCTTTATAGGGCGAAATCGTTGCCTTAAGAATATTTAGAGTCAGTCAAATATATCTCCAACTTCGAGCGAACAACTGTATGGGCTAGGAAATGCAAAAGCAAGAAAAAATTAAAAAAATAAAAATAAAAATAAAAAAAAATCAACGAGGTGCGCGCATAGGCTGTTCTTGTATCATTTGCATTATATGCACATATATGGAGTTAGGACAGCGTCCCAGCTGTCTGGAAAATCAGAATAATAGCACTGCAGGAAACCAGAAGGGTACAATAAGTATCCATGAATACACAGAGGCTCTCCGTAAAGAAAACCACGCAGCCAAATTGGGGCTACATCTTTTGCCGGGGAAGGGGACAGGGGATCAAGGGAGCTAGTATTACCGAAAGTCGATTCTGGATAGGATGCCCCCAGTAGTTATTGATTTAGTAGGGATAAGCAAAGTAGGGGCCAACCAGGACCAGGACAGGGGGAATTGAAAAAGAAGATGTCGCATAGGGCAGGCGTCAGATATCGATGAAGAGCAGGAAACCGGAGAGCGGATGAGCGAGACAAGGGAAATCGGATAAGGATTATGATGTTCCGGTAAGATAGAGTTACCTTTCTTCCCACGCATAGCAGACGCCGAACCCCAGCCGCATATGCATCGAATCATATATATCCGAGATGGCACGGCAAGCGAAGTTTCGTAACCATCGCCCGGTAATCTGGTACCGACAAGTTCAAAGGAGCAAACTCAGGGACGGCTGGAAAAGGAAGTAGAAAGAAACCAAAAATGTGCATGGCATTGTGGGAGCAAATGTAAAAGACAAATCACAATTAAAAAAGCAAAAGGAACTAAAATTCTCCGCGGATGCTCCGTCGAAGGAACGGTTTCTGCAGGAGGATATATATAAAATCATCATATATATCGACAGGTGTCGCATGAGGCTTTTTTTTGGGGCGCATCAGCGCATTCTTCCCACGCCGTTCATTCTCCCCTCTTATCCTCGGGGCAGCGCTTTTCTCACAGCTGCATACATGTTCTGCAGCGTTTCTGGGGATCTGACAAGTAACAAGCCAGAGAAGAGACCCAGTGGTCCAGCCCCAAATTCTGACAAATGGATCCTGTTGGCTAAAAAAGCCGCGGGCCTAAAAAAGGCATGATTATGCTTCCCAAATTCCTTTTCACTGGTTGGAGCTAATCGGTTAGTGAGTGACAAAAAGACCCAGAAACAGGGGTAACATTCCAACCCAACCTGGCCATTATTCTTTCATCGAGAATGAGCGATTTTACACTGGAAACAGAAAGAAAAAACAAAAAACAAGTTCCTTCAACAAGTGATGGTGACCCGCATCATCATCCTTGGGAGGACGCGTTTGAGAAACTTAATTGGGTTCATTAACTACCAGATCCTCTTGAGTGGTCGAGTGTTGCCTGTGGTTGAGACTTGAGGTTTGGGCGTAGGCTCGCCTTCTTTCGGCCTGATCCGAAATCGTACTAATACACGTAAAACCATGGGGCGGTAGAAAAATAATCAGGCAGAGGAGAGGTTTATTGTGATGACTCCGTATGCAGTAAACACAACAGAGAATGAAGTAACTAACTGGTGTATTATTTTTTGACGGCGAGATGGTGCGTGTGGATTTAGCCAGGCTATTGCTGGATAAACTGGTGTTTGTTCTCCGGGCAAATCAGAAATCGCGCCGCAGCCGCTTTACCTGTTGGGCCAACCTGATTGCTGCTGACTGTGGATGGAGCACGAGGATGAAGTTCCGTCAAGGGTTGTTTGCTAAGAAGTGGAACTTGAAGAAATCGCTGTTCGTAGGGATTGGAGGGGAAATTTGGAATGGCGTTCGATTAGGGTTAAATAGCTTTGCTTAGTCATGCATGGGAACGGCTGGTGCGAGTGCGGATAAGAACCGGTTCGTGGCCAAAGGTCAGTGCACAAAGAGCGGACAAGCGGGCGGCTGGGATGTGATCTCTGAAGATGAAAAGTGTGAGCGGGCCCCCCTCCCCTAAAGACCGCGTAACAGCCGGGTTGGGCAAATCTCCGTTCCCTATTGCCGCGCCGGGCCTCGATGTATTTGTTACTGTGTGTACACATGCCCTGCGCACCGTACGGGGTTCTCCATCGGTAGAGAGTCTCCTGACGCGTGCCTCACAGGGATTCCAATGGCCAGTTAACTCAAACCTCACCCTCGAAGGTAGATTTGGCAACGCAGGTATGGAGTTGATGGCAACTCAATATCAAAGCCCCATTGCAAACGTCATATGATTAAAGCGTCAGGGTTTCCGCCAAGTCGAGGCACAGCATCTCAACGTGAGTACGACCTCTTGGACACATGTGTTCTAAGAGATGTACGGAGTAGTCCATACCGTATGTAATTACATTTCTGTATGCATGTGCCTCCATACGGAGTACATATGTATACGGAGTACATACATATTCATACAGTGTCTCCGTACTCCGTAAAGAGTGGACATACCGAGTACATACAAGCGGAACGGAGGTCTCAATGGGCTATTTTTAATTTTGCGTCGCATTTGTAAAATGGTGCCAAGTCTGAACATCGCTAGCTGGCGATTGGCTAGTTTGGCAATTACTCACCGAATTTCATGCTTTGTGATTTGTGCGGCGAGTTCTGGGTTGGAAAAGGATCCCTATCCCTGAGGAATGACGAGCACTCACTCTTCAAAAGCCGGAAAGAGTCGAACATTGCATCTACAGTCCGTGAAGAGTTGAAACCGGATGGAGAAGGAGTACATAATGTAAGAGCACCTCATAAATATATGAATGGACTCATGCAAAAATGGCTTCCTTCAGCTCAAGCTCAGCGCAAGTCAAGGCTTTTCTATCCAGGACTGCAAAAATGAGTGGGTTATCCGTCTCGAAAAACTGGTTGATGAGGGCTGTGCCGCCAGGAAATCGCAACGAGGACCCGTACCTTTGGGTCGGACGCCTCTGGAGTAGTAGTAGTAGTAGGAGTAGACGCGGAATGTGGCCGGCCCTGGTGGCCTGATGCAACCCACAATTTGCATTATGAGTGTACATATGCCATCGGAATCGAGAATTCTCATATCTCGAATGTCTCTACGGGGTACTCCGGTAACTGGTCAGATATAGGGGGAGCCCCCATGTAGACTTGCACGCAGGCCTTCCCTTTCACCCATGTTTAGTCTTAATTTTAGGACTTCCTGTCTTGAACTCCGGAGGCGTCCATTGTTATGCGACCTCCACCTCAGGAATATCGCTTTCCATGCTCTCTGATCAAGTTGCATATCACCGATCCATCCTCTTGTCCGCGTAACCCTTGCAGGCTTCAGACTGTGGGTTTGTTCCGACCCCACAGCCCGATGCGGCTTGTGGAGACCAGATAAGGGAGTTCAAATGCGTAAATTTGCCTAGGCCAGAGCCCCTCAACGCTGAGAGCATCGCGCTTTGTAGGTCTGTTGCCCAGTTAGTACATATTTACTTGCCCTCACCACCGATTATTTTCGACTGCAACAGAAGGGTTAGGCCGAATGGAGTATTATTATGTAAAAATGAAAGTTGCAAGGAATCATTGGGCTAAGCGGTTTTTTGATAGGCACGGAGTACTCGGTATGTGGTGCGAGGATAGGCGACCGTTGGGTCTTTTTCAGGTAGTCTGTTGCGGTGACTTAGGAGATGGTGGCCCCCACGGCGACAATGATGGTGGGCCTTGGTCACAAGCGATGTATATACGTGCGTACAGAGTAGGGTGTTGGACTTCATTCCATACATATCGTGTGCACTGCGTATGGGGTAGATCTTGTCAGTTTCATGGGCTCCTCTGCATGCGGACAGATCGCGTCAGCCCTTTAAGGGCCCCTGAGGCTTGTTGAAAGTTCCTTTGTTCCAGGTATCGTTATGTCAAGCGAGCAAACTACGAAACGTATGTTACTAGTTACGCCTTACCTCGATTAATAATTAAATATAACTAGTTATGTCTCCTGGAGGAGCTAACCACGGATTGGTAATCTGGAACTGGAAATGCTGACCAGATAAGTTCGAGAAGCGCGACTGGGAGTCGGCTGTCGTTTGCTGCCTATCAGCCAACAGAATGAAAATTCAATCGCAGTGCTTCGAGAATGCAATTACGACGGGTAGATAGAAGAGAGACCCAACAGTTTGGGAACAAGGTAGCATTCAGAACGGAGAGAAGAACGGGCTCATTGCTAATCGAACTATTTGATACAACCTAGGACTGCCGGGGTCAGGAGCGATGAAGGATTCCCTTACCTCTTTGCCCAACCCTGATATGCGAAGACCCGAATTGCCATGGCCACTTTGCGCAAGGGAATGATGTCACCGGGAGGGTGACCTTTTGTCATACAATCAGAATGTACGACCATGGAAGAGCCTGCAGAGACATATTTAGCACGTTAAAAAAAAAAAAAAAAAGAAAAAAAGAAAAAAGTTTGGCTTTTCCATCACGTCACACTTACCGCAGGAGAGCAAAGAAAAGAAAAAGAAGAAAGTCTTCATGGATGTGGACCACTTAAAGCGATACGGAGTACATTGTGGCAAAAGCGAAGGATCCCTGTCGAGACGATTACCTGAAACCAGTTGGATTTCCTTGAAGAACCGCGAGCTTCAAATCAGATCAAAAGTTATGTGTTGGAAAGGCACGGGTTTGCAGGCTGCAAGAAATTACAGGGAAGATGCAAGGTGAGTTAACTTCTAAATGCTGCTGAATGCATCGGAAATATCGGCGATCTGGAAGAAGGGGCTGGTAAGGAAATGCGCGGGCCAGGCCTACCCGTGGCCGCGAGAAGATTGCGCTGTGGACGGAAATTGAACTAGTTAAACAAGTGTCAGCAGGGAAGAGGGGATAGTTTAATGAACGCGAATTAACTTAAAAAAAAAAAAAAAAAGGCAGCCGAGAGGATTTGCGGGCTGGGCTCGTCGGACGAAAAAGAGGAATGGCCAGGGATGGTGGGACTGGAGGCAGAAACACTGCCAGCAATGATCTCTTTCACGCAGTGCAACCCGGTTTCAGCATCTGTGCTCCGATATCCATATGAAAACCGCCCGCGAGGCAGAGGAAGCGCCTCGCCCCCTCGCTACGTTGAGCCGCTGGAGAAGACACGTCGAAGAGCCAACGTGAGGGGAGGTGCAAAGACGGGCTGTGATAGGCCGGATATTCCCTGCAGATAGCTCGTGCCGCTTGCTGGGGCGAACCGTGGTGCCGGGACCGTCGGGCCAGTCAAGATGGCCGCTACGCCAACCCCAAGTGGATACACGGCGAAGGTTACGTTGCGCTGTTTCAAAGGCGCGCCGGGGGGCTTGAGGAGAGAGAGCAACGACGCTAGGGGAGCAACTTAGGTTGAGGGCCCGTCTGCCGCGCGACTAGTAGCCTGAAGAAACCCTTGAGCTTTCTCGTTGGTGGTGGTGGGGGGGGGGGGGGGGGGGGGCTGCTCCTGTGGCTCGTGAAGCGAGATGGCCGGAGAAATCAGAGACGGAATCGAAGTCCGCTAGAAGAAAGTGATATTCGCTATCTAAAGTTTCCAGATGGCTTGCGGTCGATCGTTGCGATGCACCGTGGAAATATCGCTTCACCTTCGATCGCTGCCATATGACCTGCTCGAGATGCCTGTCAACGGCTGTCGAGACCGGGAGTGCTCCTGGGCACTCTGACTGGTGCGCGTCGTCGTGCGGCGCACGTACGCAGGTAACTTTACAGAAAGCATACCCATGCCGTATTGTATAGCTAAGATGTCCTGTACTCCGTACATACATACGGTTACCGCCCTCAGTCATGAACGTTACCTGGCGAGAATTCTGGCTTGTGACACAATGTGCAAAATCCTGGGGAGCCCGCAGCGCAGAATGGTCATGTGACTTTTCCCGGGGCCTTTCATTGGCAGATCAACGCTCCCTGGGCGGCTGTTGCCCCATTCAGATTTCTCTCTTTGTTTACCTGCATAAGCTAGGTTGCCTTCTTCCTGTTGCTGGTCGTCGAACGGCAAGGCCGCCGACGAATTCGGTGCAGTGCATCTGTACGGCGTATTTCTGGCTTGGCAGGGTCTGTCTGTAAGTTACAGACACCATGTCCCAAAAACAAACGCGTGCAGCCTCTGTAAGAAATGTGGTAATGACATACGGAGTACTATTGTCATCACCGCCGTTGTGATCATCTCATCCGCGGCTGAAACAAGCGACGGCTGAGGGTCACGTATCATCCTGCCATTGATGCTGCGCCGCAAATATGTCTTGTCTTGCATTTCATGACTCGCGGAAGAGGAAGATGCCGCGAGAAGGAAAACAAGTGAGAGAGGCACTCCTTCTGCTGAGCACGCTGCACTCGCCGTCTGAGCACTGACCAGCGATCATCCGGTCTCCGAGTCTCCTCCATGCACTCTTCGCCTCGAGCATCAATCATCTCCTCCGGAGCTGACACACCAAGACACCTAGTCTGCGGCTGTCCCCGAAACCTAACCCAATAGGCCAAGGGTGTGCATTCCGTCACGCTTCTCCTCTCCGTTTGACTCCCACCCACCCTTTCAGTGCCTCTCAATACGTGGCCGTTTATCGACAAGGGCCAAGCAATTCAAGGGTGGATGCCGCACCGGGGAGTCCATGCAAATCGAATTTAGATGGCACATCCACAGCGCCATACAGCCCCTGCCTTTTGCCCTGCCAAGTCTGTTTGCCGTCGTGAGTGAAGAATGTCAACGCGCCTGTCGTCCAATCCCCGCTATCTCAGCCCCAGCAAGCGCTCTTCCTTTTCCAGAACGCATCTCTCCACTCTGACTCGTTCGTCAGGACTGGCGGTCGAGATGCGTCTCGTATCTTAGCTCCGCATGCAGATCAAGGATTTGTCAAATACATGCACTTATATATGTGCTTCATGCAGCTTCCGTGGAAAAACTAGTCATCTACTCGCTGGTTCTGGACCCTGATGGAGTGGATCAAAAATTTGCGATTCACGTCTCCCGTGAAGGAAGCGATCCATCCAAAATGCTAATCTTTCTTCTCCAGTTCGCCCCGTTAGGTCCCGCTCGGACTACGGAAGTCTCATGGGGATACCCGGACCGTTCGAACTCGCTGATATAACGTAGACTTTCTTTATTGGCCGATTTCTTCCATCTCTTTTCCTTGTCCAAGAATTTTCCCTGATCCTGTTTGCCGCTTCTTTTCTCCCTCATCGCGCCGCAAATTCCGCAGACTTTCCTATGCTCCTGTTTCCTTGTGAACAGACAAGGAATATTCCTTTTTCCTCGCTCGCTAGTCGATCTACCATTTCCTCCGTATCGTGCATGGAATCGAAAAGTCCATGGTTATCGAGCGGCGACGCATTCCTCACTTGTCTGTGTCATGTGTCCTCACTCCATCAAATCCACTGGATCACAGTCTTCCATGCCAGACGCACCAGTCCCTGTGCTCCTGCAAGGAGGCCTTACCATATACTCCGTACCTCCTCCTCCCCCCCATTGTTCCCTATTTTCGGAGAGATCGTAAATCGTTTCGGCAACTCATTCCACTCAAGTCATCCTTTTCAAGGTCAAAACTTGGCGAGCTCTTAGGATTCGTCCGGATCTCATGCCTCTCCTGAACATGCGGGTCTCTTCAGATTTATGCAAGAGCCTCAAGGACTAAATTGCTCCACCGTTGATGTTGGACTCCGTGTCGTTCGAAAACGAGTGTTCACCTTCCAGGATCTTATGAGCTCTTCGCCTCCTCTGTGAAATCTATTTCTCGGTATAGGTTCGCCCCCAATGATCTGACCACCGTTCATCCAGGGATTATGACTGGTATCTCGACTAGTCGACGTGCAACGATGTATCCTGTCCCACCTCGGGCGTTCTGAGTTGCACAACGAGGAGTTAGTAAGTGGCCGAGCCGTCAAATCTATTCCCATTGGATCAACCGAGCGCGCATCCATCAGGTTGGAGTGTCGACAAGCTATCTCACTCGTGCTATTCCTCTCTCGATCCTTACCTAGTATGGTACTTAATTATATACATTAGAAAAAGAAATCCCGGCTGATTTCCGGAGGAAATGAGTGGTGTGTTTTTAATGGAATATCATACGGAGTGTCCTTCCCGCTTTCTATGTGGCTTTTTCCCCCCCTTGAAGTTGGATTCCGACCGAGTGGGTTAAATTGATATGTCAAAGAACCTGACCAACGGCATCAACTTGCTGAAATATCGGGCTCCATGTCCAGCCGCGCTCTCAACGGAACCAGGGCGTCTGATTACCAAATTATTACCAAGGCAAATTCGGTTGAAACCTGAGCTCAAAATGTGACCCCGTAGTTAGTAGGTCTTCCAAATGGTCAAGGGGGCTATAATAAAGCAATGATGGCGAGTTGAACATACCTAACTGCGTGATGAGACTGGGCCCGGGAAAGTTGGAAAACCTGCAGGGCAAGGATAAACCAAGCTCGAAGGTCTCCAGAGGTATCCAACCAAAGTACGGAGCAGGTGGTAAAGAGTTTAGAGCCGAGGCGTTTCGTGGCTGGGCGAATCTTGCGAAGAACGATGACCGGGTTTATCAGGAATCGACGCCATCGCCGTCGGAATATTACCTGGTGGCACTCCTTGCTCGGGCTGCTGAAACGTTACCCTCCTGCTGGGATGGCCCCCATATGTATGTACAGTATATGTGCTCTATGTACGTGCGGAGGGGCAGCATGACCAGGTAGAAAAATCAGAGACAACGCACAGGTGCAGTTAGAGCCAGTGAGAGGTTAGGAAGTTCAAGGCGACCATCTCTCCCGACAATTTGTACATCCCAGTCGAACTCGGCGACGGGCGCTTCGAGCAAGTCGCGTTGGTTTATGGCAGAATGATGATACGTATGTACGTACATACTAAACGGCTAGAAGAAACATACTACTGACCCTTGGTTGTTAATGTTGGGAAGAGACTAGTCGATCAGCTGTAACGCCCGATAAGTGGAAAGATGGAAAAACGAAGGGGGCGTTGTGTGGAAAAGGGATGCGTGATTTGATATTGGGCGACGCCCGGGCAAAGTGTTGGTTGCCCCCCTCATGCACCCCTCATCCCCTACTATTGCGGCGGGAGGCAAAGGTCATCTGGAGAAATTCAGATCTTAAAGAACAGAGATAATAATAATTAATTCATGTGAAGCTAATAACAACAGCCAGCAAATGTTTTAAGGAGAAAACAGAAAAATCAAAGCTTGCAAATTCTATGATATTTCCTCCAACCAATTTGCCAATTCCAGATGCCAGCCAGTTCAAACACCATTGTCTCTTTATCGCCTGTCCACAAAGCAAATCATCCTCAAAATAGCAATTTGTTTTCCTGGTCCCAGATCGACAATTTAGATAACCTTATGAATACTGAAAGGGAGATGAAATCGTTGAAAACATGACAACCGTCCTTCATAATTGAGACTTATCATCGATCGTCCATTGCCGAGCGAGCCCTCAAGAGCCCAGCTCTCAAGCAAGTCGAGAGAACAGCCTTAGTCCCAGTGGATTCCTCTTGCGAGTTCGCAACTAAAATTTTTCAAACGGCGTCGAGAAGTTAGCCTAGGAAAGCGAGAAGATAACAGGATGTATCGTCAGGAAGGAAACCTTGGTGAGGGACTCACGGGTCAACACCAAACTGCACATTTGCTTGCTGCCAGTCATCCTGGCGGATTAGATAGGAGCGCAGGCGGACAGCATTTTCAATAGAGGAGAGACGGAATGTGACGGCTCGAACTCTCTACATGTCCCATTAGCAAGTGCCTTTGAAGAGACGCACCAAGGGCTGGATATCAAGACGAATGAGGGTAAAACCACTAGAAAACAACCAAATATAACTCACGCTTGAAGCATCAAACACATCAATGACCTTTTCCAATTTGAAATTCAGTCTCTCGGGGAGATCCGCCAGCTCCTTCATGTTCAGAGCCAAATCGGCACCGACAGCACGTACGACACGCGTAGCCCCCAGGCGCAAGGATTCTCTAAGGCGGGAGCTAACAATGTCCACCTCCTTATGCCAGTCCACAAAAATTATAGCCTTGCGGCCACTCACGTTGACCTCGATTCCATTCGGATACTTGTCGTAGTACCTCTGGCAAGCTGCAGGATCACAGAAAAGAACATGTGCAGACTTTGACTGCGGGAAATATCTTACGGATTCGATACGACCGCCATGAATGAGTGAAAAGACCTTGCTTGGGGATGCGAAGGATTCTGGGATTGGAGACAGGATAACGCGTCGAAGCTCAACACCTAGGTGAACAAGTCATATTAGAACAGTAACTATTGATTGATAGCCTTTTTGAAACGTAGATTCTTACGTGGTCTTGATCTTGGTGACGGAGTTGCCCCACTGCTGGAGAAGCTAAGGTGTTCACGGTCTTCTTTACCTGTCGTCGGACCTTTCGAAGACGTAACGGGGGCTGGGGAGTTAGTTGAGGTGAGGAGCGTTTTTTTAACTGAAGTTGGGCTTTGGCTTGCAACATCAGATTTATGCTCTGGAGACTTTTGAAGCTGAACCTCCAAAGGAGCTTCTGGTTTACTTGCAGAAACCACTGAAAACCCGTCAGGACATGCCATCGAAGAGACATAGTCGGGAAGACACTTACTATTTCCAACGGATTCAGATGCGCCTTTGGCAGCTTGGGTGGAGCGACCTCGAACTGCAGCCATGAAGGCCGATGTGTTGTTGAGATTGGTAACATTCGTAGACACCACTTTCTTCACAGTCTGTTCATCCTTACTGACGGCTGGGGTTTTGTTCACAGGCTTGCTTTCCTTTCGAACGGGAGTTTTCCCTGTAGGGATGATGGCCCATCGGCTGGCCTCAAGGCCGGGGCGCGGGGAGTCTTTGCTAAGTTCGTCGAATGCGTCAAAAAGAACCTGAGCCACATGTGCCGCGTCCTTCTCTGTTGCCTTTGACTCCGGGGTGTCCAGAATCGGAGCAACTGTGTGTGCTGGAGCCATGATCTTCGCGCTCTTAGCGGGCAGTTTGTTGTTCGCATGGGAGGGGGTATCGTTTGATGGAGAAGGAGAGCTCTTGGAAAAAACTTTCTTCTTGCTTCTGCCACGCGAGCGACTCTTCTTGCGTTGCCTGTTTTTGGTTCGATCTTTTTCGTCTGCGGAGGGAGAAGAGGACTCCGATGCACCGGGAGCCCAACGACTCGCTTCCAGGCCTCGTGATCCTCCAGTCTTCCCAACCTCGTCGAAGGCTTCGAAGAGGATACGCCCGACCTTGGACGCCTCAGATTCCCTGTCCTTCTTCGCGCCAGGGTAGATCTTGTCAAGCTCTTCCTCTGTCAAGGAAGAGGAAGACTTGCTGCTCTGCGGTGTGGCAGATGCAGGCGAAGTGGTCGGCACTTGGGCCCCTGGGGCTCTTCCGGGGCTTGCTGCACCCTTTGCCCTTTTGGCCTGGGAGGCCTCTCCATGCTTCCGCGAAGCCGGGCTAACGGACTTCTTCGGTCCAACGACCGCTTCAATCCCTTTCGTTGGTTCAGTCTCAATCTCTTGCGGCGCGGACCGTGCGGTCTGAAGATTGTTATTAGCATTGGTGGTCTTTCGGAACAGCAGGATAAACATGAGACTCAGACGACAAGCATAGAACCAACCTTCTTCTTTTTCTTTTTGGGAGATGCCCTCTGCCGCTGAGGGGATTTGGAGGACCCCTGGCTCTCAGGAGAAGAGTTCACGACTGCCTTCCCCTTCTTATTGGGAGGAGTCCGTGGCTGGTCTCCATTCTGTGAACGAGATGGAGAAGGAGAGGTAGCACACGAGGGGGAAGGGGTTTTCTTTGCCTGCGCCATGATGAAATGGGGGGGTAACTGAGCCTTAATTGTTTACGGACGATCAAACTGGTGCGCCAACAAGAATGCACTCAAGGTGAACAGCGATAATGGAAAAGTGATAATGGATTTGGTTCAAGGGAACTGAAGAACAAGGTGAGTCATAAATCAAAATATGTGGATGAGGAGAATGAGAAAGGAAAGGAGATGTGAGCGAAAGGAAGAAGAGATTTAAGTATCCTTGCAACAGCTGTGACTAGCCTTACAAAAAGCGAGCAGCTGAAATGGGTTCTAGAGTGACTGGAACCAAGAGAGAAAAAAAATTTTTTTTTGTTCAAATAGGCACCAAGAGTAGAAAAGACTCACTTATCATGGAGATATCCGTGCAGTCAACACCAGATGGTGGCTGGGCGTGAAACAATGAATTCACGCCGTTTTTGTTCGATAGGCTGTACTGGCTATCATGAAGAGGAGATGACACAAGTTTACAATTGTGAATGTTGTGAATGTATGCCGGAAGCATCTGGAATGTAGGATCTGAACAGCAAGTGTATTGTATAACCTCAAGTATGTGTATCACACACACCCGGCGCAGTCTATATCACTTTCAAATAGCAGACATTGAAATATATATATATCAAGAAGACAAAAAAAATTGGCCATATATCAAAAGAATATGCCCCTGAACAAGCTCCAGTCACTGGCCCCACCTCTTCCGCAGAGGTAGGAGCCCTCAAGGAAACGTCAAAAGGTGCTGTGATGGTATCACCGTACGTAGACAGCCAGACTCCATAGAAACCCAGGACGCCAAAACTTCTAGCCAGAGAATCCCGGTGTTATTAAAACAGAAAAATCGTAAGAATCATTTTACTCGGGTGGAACTGGGAGCATCTCCCAGTTCTTGTGGCCCTTTTTTGGGTTGGGTATCATCACCTGCAAAGCACGGCGTCCACAGAATCCGCCAGTGCCTGCAACTCGAGTCACTGTCTCGTAAGATCCCTTCTCAGGGGACCAAACGGTCTGTTCAACTCGTTGGCCTGCTCGCTCTTCTCGTCGCGGGTTGTACCACGGCATGCCAACGAGGTGGTTCAGGATGTTATGAGGCAGCGAATAAAGCCGTTCGAATCTCCTCGTGAGACCAAGCCAGGAGAGTGTGGATGTATCATAAGCCACTCGAATGTAAGGGTTCATATAAATTCCCGTGTCAATAGGTTCTTTGGATTTGTGAGGTGGAATCTGAATATCAGCATTGATCAGACAGCATTCCGACGCATCCCAGTATTGGTCTGGCTCCGCTCTGAAGCGAGCGGGGTGAAATGCTCGTGGCGTAAGCGACTGGTGGTGCCGCCTATCGCCGTGTGAGGTCTCTAGCGATGCCGAGGCCTGGAAAAGAGAGGCGTCAAAGGCAACTATACCACCCCAACAGCTTCTGACTCGGACAGCATCGCGCTGGTGTAGAACGTCGTGCCGACTCTGGCCTTCTCCAGCGTCTGAGAACCAAGGATAGAAGGGAATGCCGGTCGAGTATCCTTCGAGATCTCGGGCGGCAAATGTGTCATAAAACTTAAAGGCGTTGATAAAGTCCACAGCGCACGCAGCGCGATACTGCGACTTCCCGTCCTTGTCTACGTTAGTCGCGAAAAGTAGTTGAACGGCATCTATGGGGTCGAAAAAGACATCATTGATGTATAACAGCTTGTCGAATCTCTCTCGATCGGGGTCGTCGAGGGGTTGAAGGGCACGGTTGCGCACTTCGGAGAGAAAGGCGATCCGCTTTAGGCGTTCCGAGCCGCCTGGCAGCGTTACACGCGGTATATTCTTGAGGTCCAGGTGCGGTTCGTACACCATCGATCGGTTGCACGGAACCTTCTGCTCAAGATCCTGGAGGGCGGCCGCTGATACATCACCAGAATCATTTTCAAAAACACTCAAGTAGGTGTTATCCGGCCCCAGAAGCTCGATCAGATCAAGGACGTTCCTGCCCCATTGTCCGCGAGCAAGGCTACCATCCCGATCATATATGCTCGCCGCTATGAAAACCTTTTCGTTGCGTGGATTGCCCCTGCCGGGCTCGTTCGAGTCTCGAATTGCCTGCCGAAGAGCATCGTAATGGGCCGGTCTGTGTGTGTAGGAAGGACTGATGATCGCGGTGAGCAGGACGAGAACAGCTACGATGCCGCTGAGAATATAGGCGACGAAGAACAGGCGACGACACGCGCTGGGGCGATACGAGCAAGACGGCCTTGTGGAGCCCTTCCAGGCAGGTCGACTTGAGCGATTCCGGAGGAGAAAGCGGCGAGGGGGACGGATGGCGGGAGGAAGAGATGCCCAGAGGCGCTGGAGGAGAGACAGACTCTGTTTGGGATAGCTCGGGCTGGCTAGGGCGCGGGATTCGGGGTCCGCCTCGTCGAGGTCGAAGCTGTCCCGCGAATCGAAGGACGAGCGAGAGACCAGCTCGTACTCATCTGGATGAAGTAGTCTCGGAGGCATCACAGCGCGGAGGGAGTTCCGGGATCCTCTGCCAAGCCTGGAGGAAAGGGGACGCTGAGCATCTTCCTGAGCAGCAGCCCTGTTGTGTGTGTGTGGAGGAATTTTCTGGAGGGTGTCGTTTCTCTGACGCGTTGACAACAAGCTTTGTTGGGGGGCGGTTCGTCTTCCAAGGGCTTCTCGGAGGCGCGGAGACGCCCGGCCGGGGTCGCCTACGATTGGCGGGGGGCTCTGCCTGAGCTTTTCGTCACAACGGGAAACCCTGCAGCGTGACCACGCGAAAAGAGTCACCCCGTATGTCGCCGTGACCTTTCGGTATCTCCCTCGTTCTTCAGAGTTCCCTTACCCCTGGCGGTCTGTACAAGACTTGTCTGGTCGCTATCCTTCGCCGGCCGCTGAGGACTCCTTCGCCCGGTGCCCGCGGGTTCCGCCGGTGGCTGAAACGGTGAGCAACGATGAGTAAACATGATTGCGGGCCCGGCGCTGTGATTGGCCAGCCAAGCGGCGTCACGAGCGCTTTCCGTGTTCAGCAACGCTAACCGTTTTGCCTTCCGATGCCGCTTTAGATCACCACGGCCGGAACAACGTATATGCGACCTACAGTATGTACAATTCACCTGGAGCGCGCGCCAAGTCGCCGCTTAGAGGAGAGACAAACTAAAAGCGGCGTGTGGACTGCTCCTTCGCGGAATCCGACTTGTCTTGGCGATGCCAAGCGGCTCGAGGTTGCTGCTATTATCCAAGTCCGCAACCGAGCCGGTAGCGATCTTGCAAACGGTCAAACCCGCATCCATCGCCATCCATCCATGGCCCCAAGGCCTGCTGGTCGGGACTACGCACGAAAAGGCCGTGACGATGATCAAAAGTTTCTGCCTAACCCCCAGTTTCCTTAGAGATACCCCCCGGGGCTTGCCTCCTCCTGGCATGTATAAGAATGATTCTTCTTCATTCAATCTTCAATCGACTTTTTTTTTTTTATGTAGTTAGTTTCTTGGGTGTAGTTTAGATCATCCGCCTTTCACCTGAAAGGGGCTGTGTGCAGTTCTTGTTTATTTATTTATTTATTTTATTTTATTTTATTTGTTTATTTTTTTTTTAATTATTTTATTCGGGTGTCTTTGTATTGTCCTTTTCTAGACCCAATATAGGCCTACCTCCCGAATCTCGAAAGTTTCCCTTCAACTGTCGCCTTCTGGTGATGAGCTCCGTCGAGCCAGCACATCCAGCATCTGTGGATGTGGAGAAAATTTCAGACCATGGAGAGAAGCAAATGACCGAAGTCGCCCCAAAGACCGTCGATGCAAAGGACGATGCGGTAATCGACGTGGAAAAGACCGGAGAGGAGAAGGACAAAGACGAAACCTCGGGCGGGTTCGGTGCTTACTTGGTAAATTTTCATGCAATGCACGACCTTTCAATGTATCTAGCTAAAGATAAAGTGCTGTAGAAACTCTGGAAATGGTGTGCTCCAGTCGATGTTGTTCTTCGGATCTGTGGGTTTTTCGCCGCGATCGCGTCGGGAACCGTATGTCAAAGCTTCCCAGGCGCAATGCGAAGAAGAGCTTCATAAACCCTCTGACCTGGCGGAATCTAGGCTCTTCCCTTAATGACCATTGTTTTTGGCGCATTCGTCGATGAATTCAATGATTACGGGAGAGGGGTTTCAACCCCCGAGCAACTCAGGAAAGCAATCGCAAAAAATGCGTTTGTAACCCCTCGCCGTCTCAACCCTTTTTAATGATCTTTCTGGCTAACGTTGCTGCCAGCTTGTATCTTGTCTATCTTTTCATTGGAAAGCTTGCCGTATGTTTACTCCCCACGTCGTTTTGTCTTCAGGCTGAGTTTGTCTTTAATAAAACGGTTCTAGACGGTGTACATCCACACCACTTGCTTCACAATCACCGCCGTTCGTGGTGTGCGCCGTCTCCGCTTGGAGTATATCAAAGCGATCCTCAGGCAGGATATGGCGTACTTCGACACGTACACCCCAGGGTCCGTCGCCACTCGCATATCCAACAATGCGAATCTCATTCAGAATGGTCTATCGGAAAAAGTGGGAACCGCAGTTCAAGGTTTCGCCATGCTCATCGCCGCGTTCGTCGTAGCGTTCACCAGAAGCTGGAGACTTACGTTGCCGGTTGCTACCTCCATTCCTACTGCCGTTACCCTCGTTGGAATCACGGTTGTGCTAGACACGAAAATAGAAGCAAAAGTCTTGGATATTTATTCAAAGGCAGGTGGCCTCGTCGAAGAGACTCTGAGCAGTATCCGGGTCGTCGTCGCCTTTGGTGCTGGAGGTAAACTGCGGAAGAAATATGACGAGCATCTGGACTCAGCGAAGAAGTTTGGGGTGAAAAAGGGCCCCATATTGGGTGTCCAATACAGCTCTGAATTCTTCATCATGTACTGCGCCTATTCACTTGCCTTTTGGTATGGTGTTAAACTCGTCACGAAGGGGCAGATCGGATCGGGCGGAGAAATTCTCACGTATGTCCGACCCCCACGCACAAGGAGCGCTCTTCATCTCTAACTTCTTGAATAGCGTTATCTTTGCCGTCGCCCTTGGCACCTCCGCTCTCACTATGATTTCTCCTACCATAGGCGATTTCACGAAAGCTGGAGCAGCCGCCAATGATGTTCTCGATATGATCGCCAGAACCCCTGGTATCGATTCCATGAGCACTGAAGGGTTAAAACCGGAAGAAGTCAAGGGGGAAATTCAACTGTCAGGAGTGTCTTTTTTTTATCCTGCAAGACCCACCATTCAAGTTTTGAACAAGGTCACCCTCAATATCCCTGCCCGGAAAGTCACAGCACTGGTCGGGGCTAGCGGTAGTGGGAAAAGCACGATCGTCGGGCTCTTGGAACGTTGGTATGATCCTGCTGAGGGCTCAGTTCAGCTTGATGGACAGGAGATAAAGGATTTGAACGTGAGATGGTTGAGGAGCCAGATTGGGTTGGTCCAGCAGGTAAAAGGCGCAATTTAACGAAAACCACTTCAAATCATATACCTGCTAGCTAACGCGTGCTAGGAACCGATTCTTTTCAACGACACCATCTATAACAATATCGTGCACGGTCTTCATGGGACAGAAATGGACGGTTATGATGAAGAGAGGAAAAGGGAACTGGTCCGGGAAGCGTGCATTGAGGCAAATGCAGACGAATTTATCCAGACCTTTCCCAAGGGCTACGACACCGTGGTTGGTGAGCGGGGGAGCCTTTTGAGTGGAGGTCAGAGGCAAAGAGTTGCCATTGCTCGCAGTATCATTTCCAATCCTCAAATCCTTCTCCTTGACGAAGCCACCTCTGCGCTCGATCCCCGAGCCGAAGCCGTCGTTCAGGCCGCGCTGGATAGAGTCTCACGGACGCGTACCACCGTGTTGATAGCACATAAGCTCTCAACGGTTAAAAAAGCAGACAACATTGTCGTTCTGAATAAAGGTCAGGTTGTCGAGCAAGGGACTCATGATGAGCTTCTGGAAGCGCATGGCGCATATTGGAACCTCGTCAATGCTCAAAGCCTTTCCACAGTGGCCGACGAAAGTTCCTCGGAGACTGAAAACGACTCGCAAGATGTACAACCAGGCGAGCTAGAAAAGGTCGCGACGACAAAATCGGTTCGCAGCAATCTCCCCACCGAGGAAGTACCAGAAGAAGTCGATGTCTCTCGTAAAATGTCCCTTTTCCGATGCTTGGCCAAAATCTTCTACGAGCAGCGCCGTCACTGGGTCTATTTTCTGTTCGGCGGAGTTGCGTCTGTCTGCGGAGGCGGTGCTTTCCCGGCACAAGCTGTTCTCTTTTCAAAAATCGTGACAATTTTCCAGCTGCCAGAGGACGAGCTCGCTGACCGGGTGAGCTTTTGGGCTCTGATGTTTTTCGTCCTTGCGCTGGGGGTGTTGTTTTCGTACGGCTCCGTTGGTTTCTTCTTGACTGTTGCGGCCTTCCGCGTATCGCGGTTCTATCGCAGTGAATACTTTGGTGCCATGTTATCGCAGGATATCGCTTTCTTCGATAATCCGGATAATTCATCCGGAAGCCTGACTGCAAGATTGTCGACGGACCCGCAGGCTCTGCAGGACTTGATTTCCTCAAATATCGGATTGATCTTGATTGTCATTGTGAATCTCGTCTCTTGCACAATTCTTGCCCTCGTCACTCAATGGAAATTGGCCCTTGTTGCTCTCTTCGGATGTCTCCCGGCGCTTTTTATGGCTGGGTTTACCCGTATGCGTATGGAAATGAAGAGTCAGGATAAGAACGCAAAACTGTATCTCGAGAGTGCGCGGTTTGCGTCCGAAGCGGTTGGGGCCATCCGCACCGTTTCATCCTTGACGCTAGAATCGAAGGTCTATGACAGCTATGCGGAGCGTTTGAAGGGCCCTGTTTCGAGATCCTACAAGCATACTATGATTAGTATGATATTTTTCGGTCTTTCCGAAAGTATTGACTTGGCAGCGATGGCGCTCGCTTTTTGGTATGGTGGGCGGCTCCTGACATTCAACGAGTACGATGCCGAGACGTTCTTCGTCGTGTTTGTAGCCGTGATTTTTGGTGGGCAAGCAGCGGGTTTTCTGTTTGGGTTCACCTTGAGTAGGTTATTCCCTGTGCTGCTGGGCTCAGGGGGAATTCTCTTCGCTAACACGTGCTATTAGATACGACAAAGGCGCACTCAGCTGCAAATCATATTTTGCACCTCCGACAACAAGTTGCTCCGATTAACGGCTCGAAGGGAGAACCTCTCCCGGGCGGTGAGAAAGACGTTGCGATTGAATTTAAAAACGTCTCATTCCATTACCCAAGCCGACCAGATCATCCGGTACTCCGAAAGATCAACTTCAAGATCTATCGTGGGCAAAACGTCGGTCTCGTGGGCGCTTCGGGATGCGGTAAAACCACCATCATCGCGTTGCTGGAACGATTCTACGATATCTCCTCCGGTGAAATTCTCATAAACGGAAAATCGATTTCTGCAATCGACGTCAACGAATATCGAGAGAGCGCGAGCTTGGTCTCTCAGGAGACGACGCTCTACCAGGGTTCTATCCGAGAAAACGTCACACTTGGAATCCACTCGACAACAGTCTCAGACGACGACATTGTCAAGGCCTGTAAGGATGCGAACATTCATGACTTCATCCAATCTCTGCCTGAAGGCTATAACACGGAATCAGGCTCGCGTGGTCTCACTTTCAGCGGAGGTCAAAGACAGCGCCTTGCTGTTGCACGGGCGCTTCTGCGAAATCCTGACTTCTTGTTCTTGGACGAGGCTACCAGTGCGTTGGACACTGAGAGCGAACGGGTCGTCCAAGCTGCATTGGAAACTGCAAAAAAGGGAAGGACGACTATTGCCGTTGCTCATCGTCTTAGCACTGTACAAGACTGTGACGCGATATTTGTGCTGGACGCCGGTAGAATTGTGGAACGAGGAACTCATCAAGAACTCTTGCGGCAAAAGGGGCGGTATTACGAGATGTGTCAAGCTCAGAGTCTTGACAGGGATGCATGAGTTCCAACGAGGACAGCTGAAAAGTTGCGGGAGTCCGCAGTTTATATAAATAATAGTGTGCTTTCTTAATCTGTATTAATACAATAATTTGGACGTAATGCTCTTGGTATTCGAAACTCCACTCTCTCTTCCTCTACGTTGTCCCCGATGCATCGTCTTCCAGGTAGTTTTAAGTTCACCAAACTGATATCCTATATTTTGTCACGGCTAAAAGGGTTCCTATTCAGAGAGTTCCGGAGATAAAATTCATCTTATCAATCGATCCCTGAGGAATGGCAGGGCAAAATTTGACATATGGGCACTATCTTCCGACCATGGGCCAGCAAGTTTGACCTTAAGGACAATGCAGAAGCAGTTAGAAGATACCGCCGGCTCGCCAGGGTTTACATTCCCGTCCCAATGCCAAGTTGTCACCGGATATACACTCCGATTTACGAAGATGGGATAACGCCGCCCGCTTATAACGTTCAAAGGGGTATCTCTTACCATTGGAGCTGGGTTTCCATTATCGCGTGCGTTGGGGTTACACTTGAGCATCGTTTTGTGGCAACGAAGTTCGGTTCAACTTGAGAGAACCAATAGCTGAAAGAGTCGGATTTCGAGTTCTTCGGGAACTCGGACTCTCGGGAATACAACCTTGCTAGTTGCTGGTTGCTGTCCGCATGTACGTGTCTAGAAAGTTGCCGGCTGAACTTGGTCATCACTCCACACTTGTTCTATTGATTATTCCACGCCAACCTGAATCAATGCGTTTATCAAACAACTCATCAATCATTTAAAGACACTGCAATATACCAGTTATCATAGTTTTGTGGCTCATCGTCACAGCGCCATGTCCAGTCTCAATCTCCGGAGTGAAAACACCTCCCAGCAACCCCCCACCGAAGCCGATCTCAAGAACGGCTTCACCCTGAAAGCCGCCCCAGGCACTGACCTCTGGTCCAAACCACCCTCGACAGTCCGGTCAAATGCACCCACGATCACCAGGGCGATAGCATTGAGCCGCTTCCAGAGAGCCCGTGTTCACGTCAGTGCTGACTGGTCCACGCTCTACGACCAGGGCGGACTGGTCTTGATGATGGAGCACAAGGCCCGAAAATGGATCAAGACGGGGATTGAGTTCGTCAGTGGGAGGCCGTACGTGAGTACGGTAGCGAAGGATAACTGGGCTGACTGGAGCCTTGCGCCGATATCGGATGGCGGAGGCGGGGTGACGATTGAAATGGTGAGGCAGAAGGGTGCGTTGTGGGTTTACGTGGTTGAGAAGAGGGAAGGGGAGGAGATCATGGTACCGGTGAGAGAGATTACATGGGCTTTCGCTGAGGAAGAGGATGTCAAGGCTTTGGCTGGAGTGTATGCGTGCCGACCAGCGAAAGAAGGCGGGGAGTTAGACGTGGTATTTCGGGACTTTGAGCTTGAATGTACATAACCAAAGTGACCACATCTCGCAAGCCGTACACACAGTTTAGTTAACTAAGTTAGTAAATCCCGCGCGAGCTACGGAGTACTATGCTAGTTAAATGTTTAAATGTACGTAGGTTTTCGGGTTGAGGGCGACCTTTCTGCGCCATGTTGAAACGATACGAGGCAACTGATTAAGCAAATATGTACGGAGTACTCCGTGCAGGGTTCGGGTGACTCGCAGCGGCGACTCGCCGTCGGACGCCGCAGCTGATCGGATCACCAGGCATTATCAGATCCGAGCTTGGCCGAAGTTTCGCCCAGGGAGGTTTAGAGCTGGTCACGGGGAAACGCGCGAGATGCCATACCGTAAGTAGCCTAGCGGGCCTCGTTTCACCCAATCATACTGTAGCTGCGAGCCCACGCTGGGTTGGCGAGCGTTTGGGTGGCCTAACCAGTCAGTTTAATCTTATCATATCAGATCATCTCGCCAAGCAGCCGTGGCCTCCACCCGGCCGTTTCCGCCCCCTCCATCACCCGTTCGATTCATGACTGCGTCTGCTGGCTCTGCCTGCGGTCGTCCTGGTGGTCTGTTCTCCGCATCTACGATAAGCTGGGCTTTTATTAAACCAATTTAATGCCAGCGAGGGTTGGCAGGGTTTGGATCGCCTTATTTCTCCTTTCGACCCTTTGAGTCCAGCTCCCTTCACCCGCGGATATCCCATTGGCTAACTTTTTCCATGAACACGATCAATCAACGGACATTCACGACTTTTTTTGGGATTTGCTTTTTTTTTTTTTTTTTTAAGGGGCACTTAAGGCACTAGCGGGGCTATATTTTAGTTCTTCTTATTTATTTTCCTTGTCTTGCGTTCGACAGAGTACGTGTCACGAAGCATTTTTAACCCAACGGGCGTCTCTCTCTCTCATCCGATTCCTGCGGATCGGCAAAACTTTGTGGACCGGCAGCCACCAGCCGTCTCGCAGACCTTCAGCGGCCCGTTGGCTGGCTGTACTTTTTGGCGCACAATCGGAGGCGTTTACAGTTCCAGACATACTCTGCCTTGCTCGTGTGCGGCGTGATTCTCAGTGTTTTCCAAAGCCCGGCTGCTACCGATCGAACGTCCTGCTGGGAAACGGAATATTCTATATTGTTGATGAACCTCTGTCGCCCTATCCCGGCTATAACGTGGCCTTTGACGATTGATAGTCACACCAAATAAGGGGTCTTGGGTTGCTGGGAGTCATGAGTCGTCCCAGGGGGCCTTCGAGCCCTCCAACATATGGGGCATTCGAGTCCGACGAGAGAACTGAGGGAAATAACGAAAGTGAAGGCCTGCTTTTTGTGGAACCGAGGGAACTTGGTGAGAATGATCCTATATTTGAAGAGATTATTAGCTCGTCGACGTCCATCAGTACGGACGTCCAGGATGGTGTCCGGAAAATCGAGGCTATTAGCAGAACGTGGACGCAGAAATCATTGATAATAGCATATCTTGGGTGAGACTTTCTTTTTTTCGAGGATTTTTCTACGGCCTGTCCATGGTGGTTTTGTGGGTGTGTGTCATGGGCTAATGGGTTTTAGAATTTTTTTGATGGCATTCTCTACCTCGCTCGAGGGGCAGACGGTGATGTCTTTATCACCTTATGCAACAAGTTCCTTTAGCAAACATTCTTTAATATCTACGGTCTTGGTTGTTCAAAATGTAACTAATGGTAAGCCGGACGAGTTTCTTTCCACTTTCCTTTGAGTACCTGTCCCTAACACTTTTTCAATAGCTGTCATAAAGCCGCCCATGGCGAAGATCGCGGATGTATTTGGTCGGTTTGAAGCGTTTTGTATCGGTGTTTTTATTTATGTCCTCGGTTACATCCAAATGGCCGCCTCGAAGAATGTGCAGACCTATGCCTCGGCGCAGATATTTTACTCTGCTGGTTCAACAGGCTTGCAAATACTGCAACAGGTGTTTATCGCCGATAGCAGCGATCTACTCAACCGAGCACTATTTGCCAACCTTCCCGATTTACCTTTCCTCATTACTGTGTGGGTCGGGCCAATGGTAGCTTCAGCTATACTCCAGAATTTGACCTGGCGCTGGGGCTATGGAATGTGGGTGGTTATTTTGCCCTTGGCCTTCCTGCCTTTGGCCTTGACCTTGTGGCTCAATCAGAGAAAAGCACAGAAGCTGCAGCTACTGCAGCCCAAGCCTTGGAAAGGCAAAGGTCTAAGGAGTTTGCTCCGGAGTACTTGGTACGAGTTGGATCTGTTTGGCTTGATATTGCTGTCAGCTGCGCTCATCCTCATTCTGGTACCATTGACGCTGGCGTCGAATGCAAAAGATACGTGGCAAAACGGAAGTATCATCGCGATGATTGTGGTAGGGTGCATTTGCCTAGTTGCTCTTCCTTTCTGGGAGACGTCGAAAAGGCTAGCACCGCACCCGCTGCTCTCCCTAAAACTTCTCAAGCAGAGAACGGCCCTGGCAGGCTGCGCATTCGCATTCTTCTACTTTAGTAAGGACGATAACCCACCCCTTCTCATCCAGGATGCCCCCCTTTTACTGACATTCGATAAGTGGCGTTCTACTTATCCATCCAACCGTATCTTTATTCCTATCTCCAAGTCGTACAAGGCCAATCTGTCGTCACCGCTGGCCGCGTGACACAGACCTTTTCATTCACATCCACCATTGCTGCCGTGGTAGTCTCATTCTTCATTAAATATACTGGGAGATACCGCTCCTTTGTCACGGGTGGCTGTTTCGTCTACATTGGGGGGCTGATCTTAATGCTCCTGTCCCACAAAGAAGGTAGCAGTGTCCTCAAAACACTTGTTATCCAGACCATTGTTGGCCTCGGAGGTGGACTAGTGAATGTTCCTGTACAGCTGGGTGTTCAGGCATCAGCAAGTCATCAGGAAGTTGCAGCTGCCACAGCAATGTTCCTAACAGCACTTGAGATGGGGGGTGCTGTCGGCTCGGCGATTTCAGGCGCGGTGTGGACAAGCTCTGTCCCGAAACGGTTACGGAACTACCTACCTCCAGAAAGCCGGGAGCAGGCGGATGAGATCTTTGGAAAGTTGACCGAGGCACTCTCGTATCCCTTAGGATCCCCAACACGGATCGCTATTAATAGGGCATATGAAGAAACAATGGGGACGCTGCTGACGATTGCGGTTTGTGTAACCATTCCGCTGATACCATTGAGCTTGTTGATGAAGGATTACCACCTAGACACAGTACGTATTGTCGTGTATACCAAGCTGATGTATGTTTATTTCTCACTTGTGCTAACCTAGACGTGATAGATGGCTCAAAAAGTCAAAGGGAAAGTCATCGGCCACGGTGATGTGGAAGATGATTTTATAGCCAGAACCAGTTCTCGATCATCCAGGTCGAACTCTCGACCTTAGAGATATAAACTACCCTCTCTTTTCTCATTCGACCCCTCAGCATCGTTCTCCGCAAGGCCCCAACAGGTGCAAACGAACGTATTGCACAAGCCATGGACCTGGATCTTTCAAAGGAGCAAACATTTTCCTTCCGAGATTCATATAGAAACGAACTTTGTTTTAGCATATACCGACAGCTTTTTTATGTCCCTCGTTTTCTGCATATGATGGCGAGATACCCTTCATGCATATTTCGATCTTTCCGTTTTACCACCACCAGCATAGGATATGGCTGAAGTTTCTCATTTCCGCTATAAGATTTTTCTGGGAAATAGACAAATGTCTTACTTCGGGATCCCAGTGTTATTCCCTGCCTTTCCCTCGCCTTTTGACCCTTTTGTAGATCATATGTATCTGTACATACACAACATTTAACAGGCTTTGGGCAACATGCCCCCTTGGGTCTCAATTGAAGGGGATGCTTTGGAAAAATGAACAATTATATTTGACCTAGCCAATTGGAGTGAAGATGCCTATCGTCCGCTACACGTTGACCTAACACATTGTTATACAGCACCACAGAAGTTAATGATTGATTCGAGGACCAGAAAATCGCGACAGGACTATCTAAATCTTGAGAAACCGAATGGGCAATGTTATTCTGAACGGGAAATAGGCCTTTCTCTTCTCTTCTGGAAGCAGAGCCCCATCCTTATCAACAAAGACCTCATCCAACGCCGTCTGGTACGTGCTATACACTCTAGCTGTAATCAGGCGCAGCTCCGCCCATGCAACGCTATTCGAGGAAGAAAGGAGTTAGATAAATAAAGAATTCAGGGCATTTCCAATCTCAATCTCGATTCGATTTGGATATAATTTTCTGAGTTGGATGATATCGAAAACTTACTTTTTCCCCGAACACATTCTCGCTCCGGAGCCGAACGGCCAGAACATCCGCTGCATCTCTCGATATTTTGGAGACGTGATTGGAATGTTCCAACGTTCTGGATTCCATCTTTCTGGTTCCTGAAAAGCGCCTGGGTCGCGATGAAGACAATAACCTTGGGAGTGTATCGTTGTCTGTTTGATATGCTATTAGATCGGGTGGAGTATGGACTTGTTTGACGAAAATTTCCACATACCCCAGCTGGGATTTTTGTTCCCAAAACCACAACGTTCTGACCTTGCTTCACTGTTCGAGGCAAGCCAAATGGAAGAGGAAGATGGAGTCGAAGCACTTCACGTAGTACACAATCCAGGTATGGCAGTCTTTGGACGAGCGAAGGATCAGGATATTTCCCTGGTAAGATTCCAGCATCATGGAGCTCATGCCGGAGTTTATCTTGGTATATCCTGTTTTCAGGAGCGGAGAGTTCCCACATCAATGCGGCGAGCAAATCGCCAGGAGCGAAGTATCCTTGTTGAAAAATCAATTCCTGGGAATTAACACTGGGACTAGCCATGGCCCATCACTTACCAGCAATGAAATGGTCAAGACAGTCACTTGCGATGAAGTTTTTACCTGGAAGGACACGTGATGGGCCGTTCTTTTTGAGGGTGGACGTGAGATGCTGAAGGTGAGTGATCGAGGGTTCCTTTGTCTCTGAATTGGCGGAGAGAACTGCTTCGACCCGTTTCATCCCAAAAGTTCCTATTTCATCTGGTCCAAAAAGCCTTTGAAATAGCGTGGAAATGCCTGTCAAATCGTTAATATGGTCACTTATGGTTTCAAGCAGGAAAGAATGTGCTAACGTGGAAACCACCCCAGAAACGTTACAAACGGTTGGCATAATATATCCGCAGTGGTAATCAGCAGTCCTTTATAAATCTTCCTCGATTCCTCGTTTGTCAACATATTAGGATGGTCCTTTTCCCCGTAGATGTGGTGAATGATGATATCGGCCACCAACCACCTCAGCCAGGAAGAAACATCAACGGTCCTGCAGGGCGCGGCAACAGCCCTCTCCTCTATTATCCGCATAAATTGTTCTATATATATCTTAAACCCAGCTTGAAAAGCCGGAGCGGCAACCGCAGGTCCAGTATACAAACCAACGACCATCTTTCTGCGGACGGCATGGAGATCCGCATCCAGCGTTGTTACGACGTTTTCTGAAGCATAATTTTGAAAAGCGAGCAAAGATTCACCAGCGTCAAGTCCTCGTGGACCCGAGTAGATCTGCGGCAGGGCATCAGCATGACAGAAGGAAACTTCACGAGGGCCCAGCTGCACGGTTGGGCCATATTTTCGATGCAATAAGAGAATTTCGTGCTTGTCATTTCCTGCGTCCAATTTATTAACCCGAGTGCATAAAGGTCCTCATTTCTGGTTACCTTTCCACTGCTTCCACCGCATCCACCATCGAGTGAACTTGGCGATTCTGGGCCCAGGAAATGGAGAAGTCACCACGCGAAAAATACCCCGACATATATCAAGAGCAACCCAGATACCAAGGCCGAGCGCAAGAAGCTGCCATTTGGGGAGGGAAAGGGCTGTGAACAGCGTCACAAATGCCATACTGAAGGGCGGGTATAGGAGTCTCCACGGGTCGTAGATTCAACACGAAAAGCGAAGTGCGAGAACACCTCATCTACGGAGTAGATTTTAAGCGTCGAAGGACTGAAGCTTTCTCCTCAAGCTTCAACGGCCGCGAACGTCTCATGGACAGGCCGGCCCGTGTGGGTGCCAAATGCTTGCCCCAGAGCTGCAAGGATTTGGGAACTTCATCCAGTAGAAAGTCAGCAACCAGGGATCCGTGGACACCAACGAATAGCGAGCGATTCAAGTCTGCTGTTGATGCAGGTGGCATGGCCGAGCCTCGCTTCTCCTCTCCCACGATAGAATAGCTTTCTCATATTGAAAGTCTTCAAGTCCGTATGTACTTCGCTGGGAGGTCGTTCCAAAACGTCTCCAAACCTTTTTCTGAAGAAATGGCTCGAATTGGTTATTTAACAAGATGGCCATGCCACTTCCTTCTGCTCCCATCATCATCTCACCCAAACTCTCCTTCGATCTCAGCTCGTGTGGCTTTCAATTGTTTCTGACGGAACACGAAGCACGGCTTGGCTGCAAACGGCATTTAGCCTGGTCCGCGGGAACTAACCGCATCGGGGTATTTTCTGGAGAAACCTTTTCTGGAGTCATCCACTTCCATCCCCATCTCCAGGCAGTGAACCTTGGACCACAGTGATAGCCAGGCTGTGTCCAGCACGTCACCTATCTACGAGACACGTTCAGCTACCTGCGATCTTAATACCTGAAGCGGGTAATACATGGAGGACCCCGTGTACAAGGCCAGAAGATGCCAACCTTCATAACAGGGCCGCTTCGCCCTGAAATGACTCCTTTCTGGCCACGATGGACTTGCAGCGAGATCAAATATCTCCCTTGAATTATCGGTCTCATTGCTGAATACGCTGCTCCAAATTTCTCTCTAGTTTCCCTAGTTTTTCTCTTTGCTTATCCACCATGGATCCAGGGCGAGTCTTCTATATAACGAAATCGCAGCCGGCATCGGGTGTGGTATATACCATTCTCGACTCCGACTCAACCACACGTCTTTATACGGTAGAAACGTCACAAAAAGCGAAGCCACATATGACACTTATTCGACACCGTTGTCCGTACCAACAGATGGCTGCTCCAGCATGTCACTACCCATCTCCATCTCCACCCTGCGCACATCCGCCAGTTCAAGTCCCTTTCGGCGGATCCAACAGCGGCACAGTTGTTAGTACTGTTTCGTTCCACGGTCTTTCCTCCAAGATTGGCATTTCCTTATACTCCGGTCCCCAGCCAATGGAAATGACAATGAAGCGCTCTGATCTGCTTGCTGGTGGACGCAAATTTGACTCACCGCTGGGAAGGATGCAATGGAAAGGAGGCGATAGTATCTTCACGAGCAGCCAGAAGCTAGTAGATCAGCACAAACGCGTGATCGCTCGATATGAGAAGCGGTCCTCCCTACTTTCGCGTCAGATGGATCAGTTTATATTGCTGGTTCAGGACGCCAATGTGATCGCAAATTTGGATATGGTTATTGTTACGGGTCTGGCAACAATTGAGTATACCCGAAGGTCCGATAAAGAGTGGGACGAAGTGTTGGAAGAGGTTGCAGAGACCGTTTTTGACGTTTAGGCCCTGTTTCTGAGGAGCGGCTCATAAGCCAGCCGTGTTGGCTGTGTAGGTTGATACTCAGTGGCATATTAGCGTCTTTTCTTTACCTTAGCGATAAATTTCACTGTAGATTTTACAGGAATTCTAAAGTCTCGAACAAAACGTGAGATATGCCACGATACCACTCATGTTTTAAGCCCAGCCTTCCCGGAATATCGCGACGAGCCTGATGATCCAACTCAGCTTAATATTCCTTCTGCCTAGAGCCTTACGAGCGAGGCTTGGTGAAGTCATTCTTTTGCTAGTAAATCATCCACCTTCGCCACCAATGAAGTTATCTTCTCCTCCTTACAACTGTCTCTGGTCGCATGCCGGGAATTCAATCACAGGATGAAATAGACCCAGGTTTTGATATTTGTCGATGTAGGAATAGCATGTATACCCTTCTGCCGTATGCTATCCTGCAACGATGCGTGGCTCATACTGTGTGTGACAATTGGGCCGCAACATCGAAGAACCGGATGGTTCTGTGCTCAGTTCTTCGCTGGGCATTGGCCAAGTCGTGCGCAGTTTGGTATTGTTTTCAAAGCGACACAATGGCCCGTTGGTGTGTTGCGCAATTAAATTCGGGATCCAAACAGCTGGGTTGGTATTTGTTTTCTTGGACGCAGAGGAGGAGCTTGAAATATTCATGTAGTCAAATATTGAAGGGGGTTTTTGAAGAGCTTCTTGGGTGAACTGGATTCTGAGAAGGATGCCAGAGTTAGCTTTGCTTCTCGCATTAAATCAACTGCGCTAGCGATGCTGGAATGTTTTTGAGAATATATATGGGTTATGATAGTTGATAGTCGCTTCTCGTATTGTGTCGATGGCAGGATGCGACGTCACACAATGCATCGCAACTCCGCAGCTGAGATGGGTTGTTGAATCCCGTGCGTTAGTTTCTCAATGGCATTCTTTCTTCCAGAAGGCACATAAGCCTTCCGCCCAAGCTGAGAGGTGTACGGAGTGATTGAATAGCATTAACTAAGTATATGTATGCGTGCTTACATACATCATGTACAGGTTGCAGCACAGAATTCCTGTGTGTGCGCGGGGAAATGGGTCTGGCTCAGAACGGTCGCTTGTTATTTGGTATCTTCCTCTTTGCTGAAAGGGGACGTCTATCCTGGAAATGGAGGAGTTAACCCGTCCCATATAACTAGTCAGCAGCGGCTATTTAGGGAGTTCAATAGTCGGTTTTGGGACTTTGGACGGAGGATACTCCGTAGACACTGGTGCTAAGCATGGATCTCCTTGTCTAACCTCTGAACCCCAATGAATTAGGGGGTGGAGGAGATCCTGCGGAGTTACTTGGCTGTGTTATAAGCTCGGCTTACGCTGCTCTTCTGCTCATGAGACAACACGTTGCTGGCGGGTTTGTTGGCAGCAGTGAGGCTGTCGTTCGTGGATTGAGCTCGGCTCAGAAGGGAAGCAAGCAAGACAGTAACTAGCCTCGGATTTTTCTTTTTTTTCCTTTTCTTTTTGGGGATCCGGCGACTGTCACTGTTTGAAGAGAAAAGGGATCATGATCCACTCTTAACTAGTCGAAAAGAAGGTGAAGCTGTTCGCTGGTCTTCGTTTCAGCCTAGAATACATTTGGGATAGAGGCATGGTTGCCGATCATCGTGATCGGGGTGATACCTCGCAATACCTTCTGCAAGGCGCTGGCCGAGCTTTTGGTGCTTGTAGCTTCAGGGTCGTCGAACCAAGCGAATGGCTAAAAACCGTTACATCTCCAGCGTCCGTGGACTAGACTAGAGCCGAAGTTAGATAAAGATTTCTGCAGGCCAGTCTTCTTCAGACAGATCAGAAACTGCGCGGGTGAAATACGGCAGCGAGAAGGGCGCAAGGGACGTCACAGCGGATAGAAAAGGCACTGGCAATTCTCGTATCATTGTGTGCAGAGCAAAGTAGAACATCTCCATTGCCGCCCGTATTTCATCGCTGCTTGCTCTCAAGATCTTTGCTTGGTGGCATCCGGGGCGATTTGAGGTGTCGACTTCCCCCCCTTTTGGCATCGCTGCCCATTTGCTCAACAACCACCTCCATTCTTTGAAACGTCAATCCTCCAACCCCGTCATCAATCACTTCTCCAGCCACCACTGTGAGCGTCGCCTTGTCCAATCGGTTTTGTCCAATACCTGCTTCTCTTTCAGCAGACAAGCCTCGCAAGGGTCTTCCCAAGTCCTTGTGGGCGCGTTCTGCAGCGCAATCCGTCTCGTCGTCGCCCTTCCGTCCTCTCCTTCACCTCCACCATCCAAGTGAGTCTGCACACCACCCAGGGTCAATCTTGTTTTGTTTCTTTTCGATCCCAACTTCTCTCTTCAGCTTGGCCTTGGAGCTCAGGAATCAGAGAAGCAGCACGGCCTGTTGTGTGGGCTATTGGTTAACAGTTGTAGCTCAGCGTTCTAGGTCTCTCTCACTCTCACTTTTATCCTCCTCCGGTTCTGCCTTACTCACTCAATTCACCCTCACTTTTTCGCTGTGTCACCGTTAGCAACTGAGGTTTGCCCTGACGGAACTTTCCCTCACAAACTCCCCGCTATTTCTTGCCCTCCTCTCCTCGCCTGCTCCCTTCCTCTCCTCTCTTCACCCGTTCGTCTTCGCCTCTTGAGCTCCAACATCCTCTCGATTCATTACTGCATCCTGACATACTCCCTACCCCTGAAACATCTGTGCCTCAGCACATAAGTAACCGCAGTTTTTCAACTGTTGTGTTAGCAAGCTTCGAAAATGGTTGTTGCTACTATCAAGTAAGTGTGCTTTGCTCGGCAAGATGAATACATCGTGCTACCCCGATGTCATAAGATAAATCTGTGTTCAGGTGCACCGAACTAACCATGCTTCGGGAACATAATAGATGTGTTGTCGTTGGGGACGGAGCTGTCGGAAAGACGTGTCTGTTGATCTCATATACTACAAACAAGTTTCCTTCTGAATATGTTCCCACTGTTTTCGATAATTATGCAGTGACTGTGATGTGAGTTGCGCGTCTTTTGTTTATACATATCCTTTCTCCTTAGACTCCAAAGGTCCTTTGTGTTTTTGAAGCCAGATTCTTGTCCCTCTACCTCTTCTGGAGATCATGCAAGAGTTTTTAAAAAAGCTAGCTGACACAGCGCCAACCTACTGCTACAGGATTGGAGACGAACCGTATACTCTCGGCCTTTTCGATACTGCGGGCCAGGAGGATTATGATCGTCTTCGTCCGCTCTCCTATCCCCAAACCGATGTCTTCCTCGTTTGTTTCTCCGTGACTTCTCCTGCGTCATTCGAGAACGTCCGCGAGAAATGGTTTCCGGAAGTCCGTCATCACTGTCCCGGGGTCCCTTGCTTGATTGTTGGTACCCAAACCGACTTACGCGATGACCCTGCTGTTCGTGAGAAACTCTCAAAACAGAAGATGGCTCCCGTTCGCAAAGAAGACGGAGAGCGCATGGCAAGGGAACTTGGAGCGGTCAAATACGTCGAATGCTCTGCACTCACTCAGTACAAGCTCAAGGACGTCTTCGATGAGGTGAGCTACATGCTATTCGCGCGTCAGATGTTGTGTACTGATCAGTTTTCAACTAGGCCATCGTTGCTGCCCTTGAGCCCCCAAGCACCCGCAAGAAGTCTCGCGTTTGCAAGATTCTGTAAAGCTCTTTTTACATTTTTTTTCAACGGCGTTGAGGCAAAGTCTAGTCGTCCTCCCAATTATCCTTCCAGATACTTCTAGATTAGCTTATCCGCTGTTTATTGCGCCGTCGAGCATGCCCTCTTAATCTGGATTGAACTGGACAAACGCGTTTTGTTATGTCTGCAAACAAGATGACAATATGATGATGGCATTATGAGGGGTTTCAGGAAGGCGTGTGAAATGGCGAATCATTGAAGGGATGGAATTGTGTCTTTGTTTTTTACCCTTGTCATAGTCATCTCTGTACTCCTGTGTCCACATGTCTGTTTTACTTTGAGTGTTGTGCTGAATCAGGCAGATCACAGGTCTTTAAGACAGATTGATGAATCCTATTTTATTTTAATTGATTCCCACCTTGTTTCTTGCGTCTTAACCTAATGCTTGGATTTGATGGTTGAGGAGACTTATGTACATGGGGGAAATCCAGAAGACACATTGCAAATACATTCCTTCTCCCTTGTATAGTTTTATTTAAACTCCATATTTATCTTGGTTCCTATGCCTGTCTGTTAAAGTTACGCTATAATTTCAAGCCCTTCATCACTCTGCTGCTGTGGAAACATAAAGTGCTGCTCTTTATCTCTGACAGTTGTTTGGACTTCTAGTCAGCCATTACCTCTGTCTAAATGTTAGCACAGTCATCTCGGGAAGTGCTTCCCATAAAGATATTTATTGGCTATTTTTTGTCGAGTTTGGGTAACTATAATTTAATGTTAACAATTGATACATGTAGATTCTTATTTGAAATCAATTATGCTGATATGGCTAAAGCTACAACAATTCCACTTCCAAAACTTATATCACAGCTCGTCGCGAGATTTCTGACTCTTCTTGCCATACCACCCACCGGCTTCTTCTTTAAGTTCCAACTTTACCATGCTGGCCAGTAACTCATAGACCATTTGAGCCGCTGCGAGAGCTGTTCCTTCTCCATGTCCGTCGTAAGTGGGTGATACTTCCACGATGTCTGCTCCAACAAGGTTCAGCTTCTCAATCCCGCGGAGGATTCTAATCAATTCTCGCGTCGTCCAACCCCCCGGTTCGGGCGTCCCTGTCCCTGGCGCGATGCTGGGGTCGAGGACGTCAATATCGAGGCTCAAATATACAGGCTCGTCGGGCAAGAGACCGACACGAGAGATGATTGCGTCAATCACCCCCTTTACGCCGATATCATCAATGTCGTCAGCGTGAATTCGCATGAAGCCTTGTTCCGGACCCTGATTGGTGTAGTCGCCATCGTCAGTACCCGTCAGACGAGTTCGGAGTCCCGCGTGCACGGAACTAGTATTGGAAATAAGCCCTTCAAGACTAGCAGTGTAAAAAAAACTGCCGTGAGTGAAGCGGGATTGCTCAGAAGTCCACACCTCCGAGTACCGGAGTGTATTCCATGTGTCGAGGTGGGCGTCGAAATGCACCACCGTAATCGGCTTGTTATAAATCTTGTACAAGGCGCGAAGCGCTGGAAGCGCGATGCTGTGATCACCTCCTAAGGTGATGAGTTTGGGTTTGCCATTCTTTGGCGTTGGTCGGCTACCAAGCTCGAGGAAGGCTTCGTACATTTGCGATTCGGCAATAGCGTTGTCGAATGGAACGACGGGGATGTCACCACAGTCCAGGATTCGGGCCCAGCTGAGATAGGGGTTTATCCCTGCGCGGGTGTTGTATGCCAATCCCGGCACTTGGCGACTGCTGGCAGCGCGAATGGCCCGAGGGCCAAATCGCGCACCGGGTCTGTATGTGACCGCTGTGTCAAATGGCGCTCCGATGATTGCAATGTCATAGAGTTCGTCTGGCTCCAGAAGGCATTTAACATGTTTGAGGTGCGCAAAGGTGGAAATGCCCGAGAACGCCCACTGTAAGTTTATATCTGTCAATGCATCGCGGCTCACTGCAGCAAAATAAATTTTTCCAAGGCATATAAGTTATGAACGCAGGCTATATGCGAGAAGTCCATGGAAACAAGCCATGAGGGATAGCTTACTTCCTGCCCCCATTTCTTGAGCAGGTCCTTTTCATTAATTGGCGCCTGCTCGCCATGCTGGTGGTCCTGATGGCCAGCGACGGGCTTCCAACAGATTAATAGCCCCAGGAGGAGTCCCTGCCAGTATGAAAAACGCATCATCCTCGTCGGTTGCCTCCTTCTCAACCTCTTTTTATTCATCAAGCTGAGCCAAAATAGAAAAGCGTAGAGGCTGGGGCGAGGAGGCCTTTTGAAAGAGCGGAACTCAAGCTTTTGAAGTCGCACCCATCGCGGTTAATTTCAAATTTGCCCAGTGACTATTTTTCCCGAGGGAAGACAAAACCCTCCGAACATGAGTCACGGATCAGCATTTTCGCTCCTCGTGAACGCGTTTGGGGCGACCGAGCGGTGATCACAGTATTGAGCTGGAGATTGCATTGAGCCGATGCGAAAACGGACAATCCAAATTTCCGAGAACGACTGAGAACCTTAGGTAGCGCATAGAGCTGTCTTGTAAAATGACGACAGGATCTCGACGTCCAGCAGTTTTTAACAGCACTGGGGCAATTAGGATTCATTTTTTGAGACATCGCCGGGTGTTACCATACTGAATTGCCCGAGCTTCTCACTGTCCCCATGGGCCAAGGTTGAGTAATGCGCCGAGTGGTAGTTACGGGGCTGGGCGCCGTCACTCCCTTGGGAACTGGTATGGGAGTATTGCAATTCATCGTCATGGCGCGTGTTGATTAACTTATAAAAACATTAGGTATCCGTCACACATGGGGGCGTCTCGTGGAGGGCCACTGTGGTATTGTATCTGTGAAACATAGACATCCCGGATTTACAGAAGTACCATGTCAGATTGCGGCCGTTGTGCCGCAGGGCCCCAAGGAGCTTGGCGGCTGGAGAGCATCTGAATGGGTGACTCGCGATGTAGGTTTCTCTGTGTCTGAGGAGCTGTAAGCATTGTTGCTTGGCGCCGTTGATGCTAAGAAGATCTGATATTGACAGAGATTGATGGTAGGAAGAAAGAAAAACCGCTCTGTTTGCACAATACGCATTAGCAGCAACAGAGGAAGCGCTCAATGATGCAGGGTGGAAACCCGGGACCCAGGAAGCAATGGAAATGACGGTAGGTCCACCATACCTTCATTTCGAAATCCTCAATTTACGCTATAGATTGCTGATATATGGGATAGGGTGTATGCTTGGGATCTGGAATAGGGAATTTCGAAGAAATTTATAACTCATCCGTTGCCTATGATAACGGGCTACGTGATAAAAAGGTACCTCGTCCACTCGCAATCTTTGAGCCGGTGGAGGTAGAGCTTTTCTCATATCATGGATTATAGGGATACAGAAAGATCTCGCCGTTGTTTGTTCCCAAGTTACTAATTAACTTGGGCGCTGGACATATTTCAATGAAATATGGCTTCATGGTATTGACTATACTCTTTTATTTTAGAAATGGATTCTAAATCTCTAAGGATAGGGACCGAATCATGCAGCAACGACCGCATGTACTACCGGTGCCCATTCCATCGGAGATGCTGCTCGTTTCATTGCACATGGTGATGCCGATGTAATGGTTGCGGGTGGAGCCGAATCCTGCATCCACCCACTTGCAATCGGAGGATTCGCACGGTGCCGGAGTCTTGCTACGGATTTTAACGATCAGCCTAAAAAATCCTCTCGTCCGTTTGATAGAGATCGCCAAGGATTTGTTGTCGGTGAAGGTGCCGCTGTCGTGATCCTGGAGGTACCATCGACCGATTTTCGCAGTGAGCAAGAGGCCTGCTTTTACTAACGCATATCTCGGACTTTATATAGGAATTAGAACACGCCACATCCCGTGGAGCACGTATTTATGCGGAATTAAAGGGTTACGGCTGCTCGGCGGACGCATACCACATGACAGCGCCCAAGGAGAACGGTAAAGGTGCTTTACTGGCCATGCAACGTGCATTGAAAAATGCCGCATTACCGCCGAGCAAGGTTGACTACATTAACGCGCATGGTACTTCCACTGTCATCGGAGATGCTGCGGAAAACGCCGCTATTAAGACGCTCCTTCTTGGCTCTGAAGGAAAAGAAAGGCCTTCGGATATCAACATCAGTAGCACAAAGGGTGCCATAGGACATTTGCTGGGAGGAGCTGGTGCTATAGAAGCAGTCTTCTCCGTCCTAACAATCTACGAGGTAAGGCATCACTATCCTATGACCCTAAACTCCGAGATGTCGTTGCTCAAAAAGGTCATAGGGAATACTTCCACCAACCATCAACCTTGAAAACACAACAGAGGAGTTTGACTGCAATTACGTGCCGAATGTGGCACAGGGTAGAGAAGTGGATGTCGTCCTGACAAACAGTTTTGGGTTTGGAGGGACGAATAGTAGTCTATGCTTCGCGAGATATCGCCAGTAGTTGCACGATTCTCGCGACCAAATTGGTCCCTGTCGTAGCCCGTAGTTTAAAAAAAAAAAAGGAAAAAAAAATTTATCACGTGATATTAAAGTCCGGGCGTGGATTTTCAATCTCCAAAAGTTCCTCTCGGCGAACGAGCGCTTTCGACTTGAACTCTCAGGCTTAAATCAATTATTGGCCTTTTCTTTTTTTTGTTATATAAGAAAAATGGCGTGCTCAAAACGAGTGGGCGTTCTTGGGGGTGGCCAGCTGGGGAGAATGTTGATGGAGTCGGCCAATCGACTCAACATCCAAATGAATATTTTAGACGCGGACAAAGCCCCCGCGAAGCAAATCAGTGCTCATGATGATCACATAACTGGCTCTTTTATGAACCGCGAATCTGTACGCAGACTCGCGGCGAATAGCGATGTCTTGACAGCCGAAATCGAGCATGTTGATACGCATGCTCTGGAGGAGGTTGAGTCTTTGGTTGATGTGCAGCCCAGCTGGAAGAGCATCAGAATTATTCAGGATAAATTTGCGCAGAAGCAGCACTTGGCGAAGTTTGGAATTCCGCAGGCGGAGTATCGTGAGCTGAAGGACGGTACAGCTGAGGAACTGAGTGCGATTGGACAGGAGCTTGGGTTTCCTTTGATGTTGAAGTCGAAGACTGGGGCGTACGATGGTAGAGGTGAGGATGCGATGCTATTGTATCTCTTTGTTATCTATTGGGAATTCAATCTGAAGATGTATTTTAGGCAATTATGCGGTAAAGACCGAAGAAGATATACCGGCGGCGCTGGAAGCGCTAAAGGGCCGACCTCTTTATGCAGAGAAATGGGCGAAATTCGTAATGGTATGTAATGTTCTCCCAGCTGGGTGCAGTTCGATTCTTATTTCCGACAAATAGGAATTGGCAGTTATGGTAGTCAAAACCAAGGACAGCGTCTTGTCCTATCCTACTGTTGAGACGGTCCAAGAGAACTCGATATGCAAACTAGTCTATGCTCCTGCAAGAAATGTTTCAGACGAGATCAACAAAAAGGCACAGAAGCTGGCCAGAGATGCAGTCGCTGCCTTTGATGGCAAGGGAGTCTTTGGAGTCGAAATGTTTCTCCTAGAAGATAACTCTATCCTGCTCTGCGAGCTTGCCAGCCGCATCCACAATTCTGGACATTACACTATCGAAGCATGCCCACTGTCACAATTTGATACCCATTTGCGCGCCATTTTAGATCTTCCGATCCCCCCTAAAAGTCTCCAACTGCGTCAACCTGCAATTATGTTGAATATCTTAGGCGGATCTACGCCGGATGCTCACCTTGAGGATGCTGAGTACGCATTGTCTATCCCAAATGCAAGCGTCCACCTGTATGGAAAGGGCCCAGGCAGGCTGGGACGCAAGATGGGGCATGTCACAGTTACCGCTCCTACAATGCGTGAAGCCGAGGAGTTGATGCAGCCTCTTATTGATCGGACAGGTGGCATGGGAGTTGAGGCCAAGGTTGCAAGCAATCCTCGGCCAACAATCGGAGTTGTAATGGGTTCAGATAGCGATTTAAAGACCCTGGTTCCTGGTCTGAGACTCCTGGAAGAATATTTTGGCGTCAAGCCAGAGGTAGATATAACTTCTGCCCACCGGACTCCTGATTATATGGCCGAGTACGCTTCTACAGCGGCATCGCGCGGTATCAAGGTCATAATCGCTGCTGCCGGTGGAGCTGCACATCTGCCTGGAATGGCGGCGGCACATACGTCGCTTCCAGTTATTGGCGTGCCAGTGAAAGGAAGCGCCCTTGATGGGGTTGATAGTCTATATAGTATTGTGCAAATGCCTCGAGGTTCGTAAACCCCAATTGTTCGCATAGAGGGAACCCCTTTACTTACATGTTTCTTCTTAAATATAGGTGTCCCGGTTGCAACTGTGGGAATCAACAACAGTGTGAATGCGGCCTTGCTGGCTGTTCGCATACTAGGATGTTACGATGAAACCTTACGACAGAAGGTGGCAGAATACGCAAAAGCCGCAAAAGATGAGAATCTGGACGTAAAAGGAGTTAAGATGCGGGAAATAGGATGGGAAAAGTACTTTGAGCAAATGCAAACAAAATAACGCCCTTAGATTATGATATTTAGCATTTTTACGCAATCATGACGCCAAAATATAATGGAAGATTTTACGCGACCCAAGACAATATACCCGATCTGCCGAGCATGTTGTTCATCACTCTCGCAAGTTTTAATCCTATTCGATCTCGAAAAATGTAGTTCAAAATCGATGTTGTAACTCGTGGATTAGTGTTCCTGTTCAGATAGTTACAGAGTAGGCCCGATAGGAGTGATTCTGTAAATATTCATGTATGAGACTGCCTTAGTCGGACAACTATACCTTGAGAGCTGGTCCACCAGCAAATACTGCAACTGTAATGACTAGAGCATAAATTCAACCTCAGGCGCATTTGTGAGCTTCTTGTTAGCATTGATTATTTTCTCAATGCCAGTGAAAAAACCAGTCCCATAAGTCGAACCACCAAAGTAGAGGCCCCCAAATTGTCCAAATCTGTCAAACAAAAATGAACCCGAGTCACCACTAGTACCGAAGACCTCATTGAATTAACGGTTGGGTACTGCGCGGTACACCTTTGATACCGTCTCTTTTATCTATTGACGACTTCTTCTTTGGGCTTATATCCTTTTAGAAGTACTGACAGGCCATGGTTAATCAGTGGTGTTCCTCGTTGATATGCTCCTTCGATGCTGTCACCATGATGCATGCTTATTTGATGCGCCAGTCTAAACGCCGAGCGTAGTGGCTACCGGTTCAGTACGGACGCAAAGTAGGGAATTGGCAGGATTCGGTGGTTAGAATAGGCTGTTCACCGGTGAAAATTTCTCAGTAACCTTATCTTTGGTGATATGTGTGTATGTAACTATAATATGTGATACATGATACATTCTCGTAGGCATATGCCTCGCTCGATGAGAGAAAGGAATGGAAGAAGAATATAGACGACGAGAGTGGTCTTCTGATAGTGCTCGTGTAACCTGGGAGCATGTCCTAGGCTAGCAATTGAGGTTTGTAGTGAAAGGAGTCGAGCTCAGTCGAGCGTCGCTGCTAGATTCGCTTTTTCGCTTGTGATTCGAGAGCCAAATTGAGGTTTTGTAGATCCTGGTGATGAATTTATCAGCAAGGATAAGCTGGGGCTTACTGAATTGGGAAATCTGGCATAGTGAACTCGCAGTGGAAGATCGTATAAAAAGTGTCATGATCTGTGGCATGGGACAGCATACTCTGTCTGCTCTTCCAGAGGACGTAAACATCGCCGATCGCCTTGGATGACTGACTAAGCTCAATGACTAAGCAAAACAGTCTCGCCAGTATGTCCAGTACTCCGTACATACTTCGCGCAGCATACGGAATAGTGGTAAAGCCGGAGAAGCATTTATGCTTAGTCATCCTTGTTGCGGCACGCGCCAAGAACCGCTGTGGTCATCTCGTCAAATCTTTGAACACGAGATGTCTGCCAGTATCAGGCTCTGGCTCCGGGATTCTCATCAAGATGGCGTCAAATGGCGGCACAGTGAGAGGTGAGTTGTTTCTCATCACCCATATCGCCCGACCGTGCGGTTTCTGCTTCCGCTCGGCCTGGCCTCTTCCATTCCATGTTCGCCGAGCGAGCAAAAGGCTAACACCATGCCCCACTGTTCCTCGGGTCGACAGCCTCATCGGTGGCATCGAGCTCAGGAGCCAGTTTCGTTGATGCCTCCGGATACAAATTCAGCGAAAATGATCAAAGGCCTACGAAGATCAAATTTAAAAAGGCTGTTGCTAAAGCTGTGAAAGGTGTGTTTTCCCCTCCTGAAATGCCCATGATTACCCAGGATCATGACGCATTTCCAGTGCCTGTTTCAACTAGGAGAACTGACCATTGGGCGGGTTTTAACCTTATAGGAACTAGGGATCCCGAACCTTCCAACGCAGAGTCCGGGGGTTCCTCCCCTATTCTCCCTGTCATGGATGAGAAGACAATGGCGTCGTTTCCGACGGGTAAGCCGCGAGAAACGCAGCTGGAGACAGTCATATGCAAGCATTGCAAAAGACCAGTTTTGAAGCAGACTGCTGCCGAACACATCCGCGGTTGTTTGCGAGCAAAGCAGGAAAAGGCACGGAAGAAGAAGGAGGCAAGGGATGCGAACCGGGCCAAAGAGAAGGCCGATAAAGAAGGAAACGAAGACGACGGCGAGGGTGCCATGAAGGGACAAAAGAGCGCCAAGAAAAGCGCTGGAGACGATGGCCCGAAGAAAGGAAAGAAGCGAAAGGTTGACGATGACGATAAGGAGCCTAAGAAGAAAAAGAAGAAAGATGAGCCAAAGCCAAAGGTGCCTAAGCCAAAAGGCCCGGTTGACGTAGAGAAACAATGCGGCGTCGTATTGCCGAATGGAGGCCAATGTGCACGATCATTAACTTGCAAAAGCCATTCTATGGGTGCAAAGAGAGCTGTCCCAGGCCGCTCTCTACCATACGATATGTTACTACAAGCGTACCAGAAAAAAAATCAAGCACGGCAGCAAAGTAAGTTGCAATTCATTGTCTTTGTCGGGCTCGAAATAATACGTGATGTTTACTCTATAATAGAGGCTGCCATCGATGCGAATGCTCCGGTCCACGATGACCTGGATGGAAATGGACCCATCGATTCGGATGAAGAGAAGGATGCCGTGATGGCTGGGCTTGCACGATCACGGCCTCAGCCGTTGGTGACACATCCGCTCATTCCGACAAGGAAGAAGTATCATCTTGTCCGGATGAAGGAGATGCTTTCCCAGGTGCTGGGAAGTGGCAGTCTCTTCTCCCCAGTCGAGAGTAGCTTTCAGGGCAGAGGTCTCTTTCAGCCCGAGCTAACATCTCTTACTTCTCCTACCTTTGGCAATGCTGTGGATGGGCCTGCGCAGCCGTCAGACTCTTCAAAGAAACCTTCACTTCCCCAGCAACCTTCTCAGAACCGAATGAGCCAAGCAACTGTGGCCTCGAAAAAGGTCATGGCCACCGGTACATCGTGAGCGGCGTTTGAACTGTAGTCTTCATGCATCAATTTTGTTTTTCTTCCATTCTCGCGTGGGAATTGGCAACATTTGGGAGGTTTCTTTGGTGGATAAGGCGTTTGGACGGGGTAGGGTGAATGTTCCTGTACGATATAACGAGATACCCTTTAATTTAATCTGATGACTGTAAATTGCGATATCTTACAAGTTAAAATTCATCGTGTGCAGCATGACAGTGCTTCATTTGCTTGAAGATTGATAAAAGCGAGCGGCGCCATGTGCTTAAGAATTGCGGCCTGAGGCACTAAAATACACAATCCAGGACCACGTTTATCACCTCTCCTTGACTTGGAATCGAAAGCCACCCTAATTCCACAGCAACGAGTTCTCGATCAAAGTTAATAGCTTGCGGATTCCTTTATTCCATTTCACTTCGACTACTCTCTGGCTTCGCTACACGCTTCGTAACCCATTGTGTCGAACCTTTTCTGGCCGGAACCGGAGACCTGAGCGGTCGCTATTCTCCTGCGCTCGACCCTCGCGAATCTAATAAGAAGCACGGCGAGTTTGCATCTGTGCAATCAACTCGAGAGAAATTTTGCGGGGTCCTGCGAAAAGCCACCATGGCCAACACGGTCCCCGACCTCGACTCGGTGGGCATAAAGGCAGAACCCGAGCTTGCAGACCAATTCCGTCGTGAAGTCGCACACCTCCTCGGCCGTTCCTCTCTTAATTTCCCCGGCGCACAACCCGTCAGTTTCTCGTCGCGGCACCTCCTAGAGCTACAAAAACAAGACTACTATGTCTGCGAGAAGACGGACGGCATACGGTGTCTTATGTACTTTGCGCGAGGAGACCCGGATTCAGACACGCCCGAAATACACTACTTGATCGATCGGAAGAACGACTATCGTTACGTTCCGGGCTTACACTTTCCTATGCCGGACGATGAGTCGTTTCAGAGCTTTCATGTGGATACAATTGTGGATGGGGAGTTGGTGAATGATATATACGAGGACGGGACGGAGCAGCTGAAGTTCTACGTCTTTGATTGTTTGGTGCTGGATGGCACGAGTTTGATGCATCGCACGCTGGATAAGAGACTGGCATATTTTAAGGAGAAGGTATTGAAGCCGTACAATGCAATGTATAAGAAGTTTCCGGAGGAAAGGCAGCACCGGGCGTTTGCCGTTGAGGACAAGTCGACACAGTTCAGCTATGGCATTGAGATGATGTTCCGGGACATTATACCAAAAGTCAAGAAGATTCACGGAAACGATGGGCTGATATTTACGTGTCGAGGCACTCCATATAAGATTGGAACGGACGAGCATATTTTAAAGTGGAAGCCTCCGGAGGAAAACAGCATTGATTTTCGCATGCGACTGGAATTTCCGATGGTAGAACCGGACTCTGAAGATGAATCCGCAGGGGTAACGGAAGCATATCCGGATTACGATGCTATCCCGATATGTCATCTCTTCGTCTTCTACAGACAAAACGATTACCGTCATTTCGGCCTCATGCACCTTGAAGAGTCCGAATGGGACGAACTCAAAGCTCTACAGAAACCTCTCGACGATACGATTGTCGAGTGCTACCGTGACGAGCATGGCCGCTGGCGTTTCCTCCGATTCCGCGAAGATAAAACTGATGCGAATCATATCTCTACTGTGGAGAAGGTCCTTGAGAGTATCGAGGACCGGGTGACGGAGGAAGATTTGATTCGAGTGGCGCCGGCAATCAAAACTGCGTGGAAAAAGCGACAGGCCGATGAAGAGGCGGCCAGGAGGAAACCAAACGGCGTTCCTCATCCAAGTGTCAATGGAGTGAAGAGGAAGTATGAGGAATAAATCATCATGCCTTAGTTTTTGCATGACCTTTTCTCTGTATCGCCTAGGCTCCACACAAGAAAATCATAATATTAACCAGTGGTTAGGTCTCATTGGCATCACTTCCCAGAACTCGCTCGAGTCCTTGCCTTCTCATGTCCCACTTTTTCTCTAACCTTTTCTATGCCTTTTGACCTTCACCGTGTACATTATTGCTGAACTTGCCTTGGTGTATGTGCGCTATTGAGCATTCTATTTCGGCTTCCTCTGGTGTTGTTTTTTGTTCATATATCAGGACACTTTTAGCTTTACTAGCTCTGCATGGAGGGTAGTTTCAGTGGGTAGTTGTCCTAAGAGGCCCTTTTCCCCTTTTTGCCTCTGGTACTTGATGGAGAGGGAATAGTTTTACCCATGATGAATATTTTGTGCTGCTGTTCTATTTTAACTGGCGTTATAGGGGATGGTTTCCACATACTTCTTCAGAGACGGGAGCGGAGTGTCTAACCAACTCCCAAAATATACACGTGTAGCCACATTCATCATCGCCGCAAACCATATTCATCTGTATTCCTGGAATAATGTGTGAACCCAACATTCCATCCAATCATACAATAGCCCCGGCGAGGATATCCAACATTTAAAACAGAAGATTGTCAGGGAGAACGAGCGCAACCTAGTACTCCCAGTCATCGTCCACTCCCTTGCCCTTGTCCTCTTTTGTCACACTCTCTTGCTTTCGATACATCTCCGCTACCATCCTAGTCGTGCTCGCCTGGTCTGGCTTTTTATCATCTCTTGCTTTGATATACCTTGGAAACCGTAGCGAGACCCCCTTTCCATCCGCACCCGCCATCCCCATCACTTCGTCACTCGCACACCTATATCGGGGACTGATGGTTAAGTCCGCCGCCTTGACCTCCCATACTAGGCGAGGTTCGAACCAGACATCTGGCTGGTCCTTGGGGACGGAAGAATGCGAGTAGAACGGTTTTGGTTGGGATATGGCGAGGGGACTGAGAGATTTGTGAAGTTCGTCCAATAGGGCATCAGAGAAGCCTGTACCGATATTGCATATTGTCTCGTAATTTTCAGTGCTAGGGTTGTACGCAGCGAGGAGAAAAGCTCCGTAGACCGAAGTACGTTTACCCTTGCCAAAGTAGGCGCCGATGACAACAAGGTCGAGCGAGTCGCCAATACCAGCAAGATAGTCCTTTTTGACCTACCATACGGTTAGTCGACAAATATTCCTTGCTACCTTATGAAGACGAATTTACCTTGAGCCAATTGCGACTCCGCTTACTAGGTTCATAGCCACTTTCTTCGGTATCTAGCATCTTTACCATCAAACCTTCGCAAGAAGACTTCACACTCTCGTCTAAGAGAGTTTGGATCTCTTCCACATTACTCGTGTTTCCATATTGTGCGAAAGCAAACTCCCCTTCGGTTGGGACAAATGTTTCATGCAAAAGAGCACGCCGTTCCCGGAATGTCATTTTCACAGTAGGCTAAAAGAAGCATACATTAACACTCATATCAGCACACACTACGGGGTAGTAAGGAATCGCTTACAGCTCCATTCAAGAACAGGATATCGAACGCGAATATGCAAACGCGGACTTTTATGTCTTCGGCTTTCACGTCCTTTCTCTTGCGTGTCATGAGTTGCTGGAATGGCAAGACCTTCTTGTTCTCGAGATCCCATGCGACAGTCTCGCAGTCCAGGACAAAGCTCTTGGTTCCTGGCTGGACCCACGATTCCAGCTTATCAAGAACATCTGGATACTTCTTAGATAGATCCTCGGAGTTACGGGAAAATATAGCACAAAGACCTTTGCCATCCTTTTGTAAGGTTCCAGCTGTGGCAGTATAATCCTTGATTGCATCTTGTGACACGTAGTGAATCTGAGCTCTTTCACCGTCGTATTTGTATTCGCAGGTAAAGTCTTTTCCTTCAAAGCGGTCGAGGACTTCAGAAATGGATTTTGTGGGTTTTGCTAACATGGGCTTTAATGGAACCCCCGGCTGCAGCTTGCAATTCTCCTGAAGGTTAAATATTCCATGCTCTAGCATGGCGGGGATAATCACTTCATAAGATGGTAATTCGCTGAAAACAATCCATGTCAGAGAATGTAAACGGCTTTCGGAAGCAATGCTGCTTACCTATATACTTGCTTAAGAATAGCTTCTCCTTTTGCTAGCTGTTCAGCGCTGGGTGTCTTGTTGCCCTTTGACAAAGTTTCATGCGCTACCATGGCATGAGCTAGAGCCACGAGGACGGTTTTATCAGCAAGACCTAGCCGCAGCTTGCCCTCTAAAAATCGGACAATATACTTGGCCTCACTCGGACCGCCTTTATTTTTTGTGATGTCAATCCCTTTTGAGCCCTTTCCAGCCGTAGCGGAATCAGCTGAAGAAAGGAGCTTTTTAATACCTCCAACTTTCTTCTCCTGGGATCCGTGTCCTTGCATCTTAGCAATTGCCAAGAGACTCTCATGGACTCCTCGCACGGTCAATGGTTTTGGTTTGAACATAGTGGGCTGATTTGATCGACTCTTGGCCGCGACAAGGCCCAGATCCCCGATCTCATGCTGGTCAGCTTTGATGACGGCAAGACTACGCCCGGTGGATTCGCCGATGGCTTTCATGATCAAGGACTCGCCGATTCCGAGCTCGATACCGGCGTAATCCGCAGCTAGCTTATTGATCATAAGCTGGACTGTTGGAAGTAAATCCTCAGGAGTCAATCGTAAGACTTGACGAAGAAATAGAGAGCAATGGGCTAGAATAGCCAATCTTTTGGTGGTCATTTCAACGAGGGAAAATGTAGTGCACAAGGCGGCATAGGGAACAGGGTCACCAGCTTTCCAATCTGGATATGGATCATTTGCGCTGCTTTTCAAGGTTGCCTGAACCTTCTGTCTTTGTTTTGATGCGGTGTTTTTCTTCTTTTCCTCTTTTTCAGGTTTGATATCCAGCTCCTCTGAGCTACTTTCTGACAATAGATCGTCCTGGTCAGATTCTGAGGACTCTGCATTTCCGACTGCTGATTCATTATTCTCCAGTTGCTTGTTGGGTGTGCTGGTAGCGCCTTTATCATTGGTTTTACCCCTTGGCGAGGCCTTTGTGTTTTTTCTTCCAGCGGCAGGCTTCGATGTAGAGCTCTCTGTTTTCGGTTTCGTTGGCCCTCTTCGCCTTTTGGTGACAGGTTCGCTCTCATTTCCATCACTCTCTTCAACCACTGAATCCTTCTGTCGCTTAAGCTTTCTTGCGCTTGGCGACGCGCTTTCACTCCTCGCACTCTCGGATTTAATTTCTTCATCTGAATCTACTCTGGGAGCCCCAGGAGAAGCTGGCCTTGAACAAACGGTTCCGTTTTTCGTTGGCGTTACGGGACCAGTCTTAGTAGGAATATCGCGACTTGAATCTTCCATATCAACATCATCGTCTTCATTATCTTGGAGATCTTTGGCCGGTTTTGTCTCAGATTTCGCGCTTCCAGCTTCAGATGAAAAAGAGAGTGTAGACTGGGTTTTTGCTTCGGGGAGCGAGGCTGCGTTTCCGCCAAAGAACTTCCTATAACACAAACATAGTATTACATTAGTATAGGTAATCAATAAAAATCGTTCCATAAGGTATAGATCCAATATCAAATGCGTCTCCACGGAAAATTGGACTTGACCATCAACTCCAAAAAAAAAAAATAGAAGAAAATAAAATAAAATAAAATACCCTAAAGTAGTCTGCTTTCTCCCGCTCTTCTGCGCCATATTTGTTGTGATCAAGCTATATCCCCTGCGTTGGATAACAAAGTATGAGGATACTGAGCAAGAGAACCGGATCGACGTGGGTTGTCTGTAAATTAAGGGCGCTAAGGTTGTCTTGCTCCGCGTCAGACAAAAACGCGACAACCGCATTGGTTTGTGGGGAGATACTCTATGAAAAAGAGTCGAAAATAAAATTATGCGACGTTGTGCATTGTTCTGTGTTGCGCAGATTGGAGGATTTCTCGGGACCGACTCGAAAAATCAAGGATGGCGCGTTGAGATCAATAATCACAGACAGTAAACTGAGTCGCCGGCCGGTGTCGACACAAGGAATCTCCAGTTGTTCGCTCAGCTCAATTGCGATCAATCAATTTATACTGGCGTCCAAGGGATTCTGCAGGCCCTGAAGATTGCGACAGGCAGCCGGGGTTGAAGGCAGCAGCCACGCGCCGTCGTCGGAACCCGCGTCTCTGCGGCTCTTCGTCGCGTTCCGGCCAATTACGTCACGTGGCAGTACGAATTTTCGGAGTTCGGTGGAACTTTAACCCTTTAATGAACTCTAACATGGACTGAATATCAAGTCAAGAGCCCAAATAAGGTCGTCAATTGACGGCGATAGACAGCGGAGTGCTTTCGAGATCATTCTTGTTTCCTGGTTGCAATCACTTTGATTCAATCCTGACCATTATTCTTCTCTTTCTTTGATAAGCAGCTTGTTCATCTTTTCATGATCATCCAAAAATTCATTCCCTATGGCGTTCGCTCCACTCACTTCACGTGTCGCATTGCTGCTTTGGTCAAGCCATACAGGGTCCCCCGAGTGACTAGATTTAAGCCGTATACATACATTCAGCGCCGAGGAATAGTGCTGAGCGGGGAGCGGCATATTCTCAACTCATCTTCGAAACAGATCCGTCATCTTCTCGATCGGAAGAAGCATACTAAGTGGGGATTTGTCATATACCGCTGCACCTACGAGGATGATGCGGCGTGGGAAACCTTGCTATCAATTCTGAAGGAACGTACTCATGGCCACCTGAAGAGGGAAGATTCCCTTGATTTGGAAGATAAATTGGAATGGACCGTTATTGAGGACAAAGAGAAACTAGATGGCGCCAATGTTGGCACAGTGGGAGACATGTTTTTGAACTGGGTTGAGAGTGAAGAGGCCAAACACGAGCAACTGATGCATGCAGGCGAACCTGAGATGCAGCCAGGAAGCATGCTGGGAATCACGCCCAGATATCTGTGTTGCGTGCACGTGGGTGCAGAAAGTCTCAACAGCGTGGTTAACCTGGCCCCGCGTCCACCGGAGCCGGATCTTTGGCACACTGCGTATGTAAATATGATCCATGCTCCGTCGTGGATCCAAAGAACGGAGGTTTGCGACTATGAAGGAGGCAAGAACGACACTGAAGGCTGGACAAAAATATCCGCTGATTTATTGATCCCACACGCCTATGCATGTTTGCAATCACTGGATGGCTGGTATGCTGTATGGGCGAGGCCGCCTTTGGTCTCGACACTTCCATCTTATCATTCAAGAACGATTAGGACCGTTCGCGACACTGTTGACGGAGTAGGCAGTATATCTTTTTAAACTGTACACCACAGGCCTTGTCCACTGTGCTTGCTATTCACTTGGATTTGAGGGGAATAGAATGTATAATTAGGGGGTTACTTCACCTAGGCTCCTCGACTAGAGTTCCGTGTTCCATGAGCATGTTGGGTGTCCATATTCCAAAAGTTTCCTGGGTGAATATTCCAGGGACATATCCTTACTGGGTGATTGCATTTTTTTGAACGAGTAAGGGTTGCTAAAAGGATTTGTCTTGCGAGATCTACTTGTATTTTGCATCTAATTTAATATGTCCTGCTGGAATAGTTAATTGTATTTTCTCCTCTGATTTTTATTTTAAATTTTATTTTATTTTACCTATTTATTTATTTATTTATTTTTTTAAATTTTCCTTAATAATAAGAAAACATAAATAAAAAGAAAGTGATGGACTATCTGAAATTACTGCATATTCTCTCTTAAACCTGACCCGTATTGAATGTTTCAGTAAAAGACAACCTGTTTTCCTCGGTTGGATATGGAATCTAGAAAGACTTTGGCATATGCGGCCCACACAACTGGCGATATGGCAGTGTTCAACTAGAGCAAGGCGGCGAAGAGAGGAGCGACAACAGCATACACGTGTGCACGGGCATTGATAGCATTGCCAGCGAAGGGAGGTGCAATGGTTTGTCCGCCGGTGGGGTAAGTAGGCTCATTTTGGTCTATCCCGGTCACGCCGGAGGCTGGTGGTTGGTATACTTTAATTGTAGAAGTAGGTTTTTCTGGTTCAGCGTTCGAAGAAGCTAAGACCGGGGACGTCTCGACGGGAAGAGTAAAGGTGGGCTCGCCAGATTCAACATTGGAAGTAGTAGATGAAGCTGAGTTTGGTCCGCTGGGAATTGAACCTTTAATCACGGTAGGCAGAACAATGCTTGAAGTAGGGGTGTTGATGGGAATGATTGACGTAGGTGTTGCAATTGGTGCAGCAGATCCAGTTCCGGCAGAGGATGTGTTTTTCGGCGGTTCGATGCCAATTGTGGGCGGAATACAACCAACGGGAATTTCTTTGCCTGTTGGTGGTTGCGACGATTCGGTAGTGGCTCTGTTTGGAGCGGAATAGTTTTGGCGGGGAGCAAAGGTAACAGTTGGACCGATAACAGTAAACGAGCTGTCGGTAGGAAACGGACACTTTGGATAATTGGGACGAGTGCCACTTGGACAAGGGTTATCGATGTCACTGGTGGAAATGGAACGAGGGAACTGATGGCCAGTAGACGACAGGAGTGAGATCTCGGACGCAGGGGGCAACGGGGCACCTAAGGTAAGATTTCAGTTTCTATGTAACAGCCAAGAGTTGACAAAATATTGCCGACATACCAGCCTGCTCACAGTACTCTCTACCCACTTTGCGCATAAGGTCGGTTTCGCCAGCACTGCATTTGGAGGTAGCGCAGCTTTCGATTTCGTTTTGGTACGCAGTGCTGCGACAGAGGCACTTGGCATCAGTAGGGCCACAGCCAAACTCTCCTGCTCTGCTTAAGGCAGACCAAATGCAGCTTCTCTAGAAGGGAAATTTGTCAGTATTTGGTACAGATTTGAGATAGCGATCTGGAGCATTGATAAAACAACACAAAACTTACAGGGCATGCTGGAAGATTGAGAATGGGCTCAATATCCTGGGCCAGCATAGTGGCAGTGAAGAATGTTGCCGAGACCACAGCAGAAAGCTTCATGTTTGAAGGAAGTGAATCTAAACCTAGTGATTGTTGATTGCTGAGTGGAGCAAGTGGGCTATTCAGAGAACCGAATGAGTGTGGTAGTCAGACTGACAGCACTATGTGAAGTGAGGAGCTGTTAAGAGGAGGTCGCGCACAAGGGAAAAACAATGAAGGGTAGAAGAGAAGAAGAAAAGGAGGCGAGAGAGAGAGGCAACGGGAATGGTTTTATATGGGGCCTCCCGCCGTGCAGCACGTGAACAACAGTGGTTTCCTTTTCAGGAACTCCCAAACATCACTTGATGAGCTTTTCGCTTGCTGCAATAGGAAAGGAGGGTGAGCCAGCAAGCAGCCTGATGCTTCCCAAAGTAGCGAGATAACGCTGTCCCTTGTTGATCTTCCCGCCAGAACTGGAAATCACAGCTGGATTTTTGACCAAAAGTGGGAAGAAGCCATACAGAGCAGGACATAGCGGGGGGACTGCTCTTTCCAGATAGCATCCTTATATTCTCCTCTGGGAAGTTGGTGGGTGTGTAATCCCGAAAAGGACGCGCTTAACGTAGGGCATCTCGAGAGACAGTGAAATCCCTGTTATAGGCTGCGTGGAGAAATTGAGATACACACGGCTTACTCAGACCTGGCACAGTTCCAATTCCATTCGGAGGCGAGTCATAGAGATAGCGGGAATATTCCTAGTATGCCTACAAAAGAATACCGACAGAAGGTGGGGTTTACGCCTCGCTCATGCATACGAAATGTCCAAGGCAGTCGGCGGCCTATCGAGCATGGCTCATCTGGTAGATAAGATTGGGATCTTCATCTTGAGAGAGATACATCTTGGAGACAGGGCCCAAGGTGTTGATAAAGAAAGACAGGACATAAGAACCATGTCTTCTAGGGCTCCTTTTCAAGAGCCGAAAGCACCCGTCTCAGACTCGGAACCAAAGGAGGGCCACACAAATAACTTGGGTATCACAGTGTTGGTCTCAAATGGATAAAGGGCAGCATCCGACTGATATTAACTATCTCACGCTGGCGGGAACTGGAAACAAGACATAAGCTGAGCCAAGTTCCTGCTTGCTTCTCTTGAACAGCTCAGGAGTGAATTTCGCTGTGTCAACTGCTGGAGGAGACCAGTTGAAGTGATGTCGAGGTGGGCAACCAATCAGGCGCTCGGATTGACTGCTTTCGTCGACGAGCGTGCTCAGCCACTCATCCCGTGGTAGCTAACCAAAGGCGGTCTAGCGTCCGAATGCGGCTCAAGTGTGGCTTGAGCGCTGAGAGCCACCCAAGCCAAGCAATGCGTGACGATATCAGCCGGTGATGATATGTAATATTTAGCAGAAGAAGAAAACAGATAATGAACAAGCAATGAAATTGCTAGGTCCCTCAGCCTGGTTGTATGGAAGACCTCCTGAGGTTATATCTTGTCTATTGATTGGCCCCCAAGATGGATAGTGCGCGACACGAAGCTTTCCAAAAGGTTGTGTGCTCATGGAACATATCTCCTCTGGGTTTGCGAAAATTTACTAACTGCCTCTGAAGCTTCGTCCCCCCTGTGTTGAGCTCAGTTCTGTTTCTCTAAGGTTTAGGGGCAACCTTGCACGTCCCGGAGATGTTCTCAAGGCTTTAGAAGAGGTCCACAGAGTCTTAACACAAGCGGCCAACAAAGACTGGCTAGACGAAAAGCTTGCCGAATATGCATTTTTTCCACTCTCTCAAATCTTTAATCAGACTCAACGGCTCTCTGTTAGATGTGTTGAATTGGCTGTAAAGTCTCTGCAGCTTCTAATCGAGAAAGGATGGCGCCAAAAGCTGTCAGCTCCGATGGGAAAGCAGTTGATGATCCTAATGACTATCTTGGCTGGAGGGGTACCGGCCCAGAATCAAGCTCAATCATCAACTAGGCCCCAGTCCGAAGAATTGACTGTGGCGGCATATGACTGTATAGGGGCCCTCTGCGGCGTGCTTCAGGGAGGAGCTGCCACGTCCACGATATTCAACGAGGTCGGCACGGCCACGATAGTCGATCAGGCTATTTATGTCTTGCTCGAAGGAATTCTGGAAGGTCCCTCGGATGCCGTGCAAATGTCTGCTGCAAATGCGCTACAATTGCTTCAGTCTCGCATCACAGATCGAGTTGTCCTCGCCAGTCTCTTACCTAGAACAGTCTCGACACTGACCAAGGCTTTGCGACCCACGACCCAGACTCGTCGGTCCTTCAAGTTGCTTAGCTGCTGTTTGAATATCTTAATTGTCATTTTGGATTCTGTTCTAAATGATGGGGCTATTTCATCTGCCCAGACTTCAGGGAAGAAGCCTGCGAAGCAGAGTGAGTCTAACGGGATGGCTCTCGATGATTCATGGCTCAAAGCTACAGCTTCACAGGTCAAATTGGCACTGGCCAATATAATACCCCTCAGAACTCATGAGAAATTGCCTGTTCGTCGGTCTCTACTGGAGCTGTGCCTTATGGTTATTGAAAGATGTCCAACTTCTCTCTCAGATGCGCTTCCGATGATGGTCGAAACCGTTATAGCGCTCGCCGAACCCGAAGACGGAGGTGACGCGTATAATTCTCTAAAGCAGCTGGTGCTTTCTTCCGAATCCGTTACAAACAACCTGAAATCAAGCTTGCATACGTGGATCATTGCACTACCCAGGGTCATGCAGTCAAACGATGACCTTGTTAAACAACGGGCTATCAGACATATCTCCGTCGCGTTCCAGGCGGCGACAGAAACCGACACAAATTCGGAAATCCTAGATGAAACGATGGCAACTACTTTATGCGAGAGTGTTGCTGCGGCTATTCAGTCATCTTCGAAAAGCCCGCAACAATTACCTTCTACTTCAAATCCGAGTCTTGAACTTGCCTTAGGAGCTGCCGCCAAGTCTCAATTATTTCCACCCGTTCTCGTTGACCATAGAAGCCAGAAAGGCACGCTTTCGGAGCTAAATTGTATGATAAAAAGACTCAGCCATATGGACACGTCGCTCTCCTTGACGAGATCAATGATGGATAGACTTTACAGTTCGTCTGACGTCTCAGCAGTGGCGCCATTCTGGCTCACATTGTCGCTTTTGAGAAATAGAGCAGCAAATACCGTGTCTTTGAGTGATATGCTAAACCTGGATGCTCCAACTTTATCAAGTTCGCAGGCAGGCCTAATTGAGGAGCTTTACTCCATCTCTTTACCGATTCTTGTCGAGCTTCCCACTGCCAACCCAGAAGAATGGCGCATTCCGGCGCTTGCATTAGAAGCTGTGGCTCTCCAGGCGCAGCAACTCGGCGAGTCTTTTCGACCTGAGCTAATTGATATATTATACCCGGTACTTCAATTAATGGGCTCAAGCAATCCTAGCCTACAAAATCATGCCATGACATGTCTTAACATAATGGCAGATGCATGCGAATACTCCGACACAAGCACGATGCTTGTCGACAATGTCGATTATCTGATCAACTCAGTTGGAATGAAGTTTAATACTTTCGACATTTCACACCAGGCACCGCAAGTTTTACTTATGATGATCAGGCTTTGCGGTGCACGCTTGATACCTTATTTGGATGATTTGATTGGCTCAATATTCTCTATTCTTGACGCTTTTCACGGCTACCCTAAGCTGGTCGAGCTTCTTTTTGAAGTGCTGGGGACAATTGTCGATGAAAGTGCCAAATCGCCGGATAGTCTTCGTATTACGAGTAGCACACAAACGGAACTGAGAACACATGGGAAACACCCGCACAAAATCCGGACAGTTTCCGATGTGGCATCTGAAATTAAGAGACTCCGAGAAAGACGTGCTGAACACGACTCCCATGAAGCTCAGGAGCTCGAGGCTATTGAATCTCATCCCACGCGTCCCTGGAAAAGAAGCCGCTACAGCGAACATGCAGGTGAAGAAAACGAAGCTGTCGATGACCAGCCGCCTAAGCCCGAGGATGACAGTAAGACTCTTAGCAAACCTCATAACCTCCTCCTGAGTATTTTAAAATCCATCCCGCCACATCTTTCGTCGCCATCTCCGCACTTGCGACGTTCCCTTTTAAGTATTCTGTCTCGTGCTATGGCTGTCCTTGCGCCTGATGAGAATAGCTTTCTACCCCTGATAAACGATATCTGGCCCTCCGTCTGTGTCCGGATCAGTTTACCGCCTATCCTGGCCTCCGATACTTCTACATCTTTGGCAACTCCGAATCCACGGACCTCAGGCGGCACTAATGAAATGAACCTCCAAGAACAAACTTATGTCATTGTCGCCTCTTGCAAGACTGTCGCTGCGATGTGTGAGGGGGCGGGAGATTTTATGTCATCCCGAATAGAACACGAATTTCCAAAATGGAAACAAATATATCTCAGGTGTTGGGAGCGGGTTAAGCACGACGCCGAGCTGGCCTTTGAAAGATACCAGCAACGTCAGCGGCTCCTAAACCAGTCTCAGGCACCGGAGCTCGATGCCACGAAAACAATCTCCCAAATGGGGCATCTAAGCATAACGGAAACACATTCTTCCAACCAGTCAACATCCCTTTCAGCACCTAAACCTACAACCGGTTCCGCACAATCACTCCCTCCTCCACCACTCCCGCATTTCACCAGCAAATCTTTCACCCCGCACCACAACATCTGGAGCGCTCTATCCTCCCTCTTCACCACCATTCTCTCGCACACCCGTTTACCACTAGACATTGGCGATGAAATCTGCCAGTGCCTGGGTACATGGATCTCCTTCTTTTACCCTAACTACTACTTCACGCATTCCTGGCAGGACCTGAGTCGACCCTCTCCTGCGGACAAGACGCAAGTGACGGATAGCTCGTCGAGCGAAGTCGACATCGACGCGACTATTCGAGCGATGGATACCTGGAACGCAGACCTGGCTTGGTTCATATTTGTACGTGGGCGGGCTAAGAATGTGAATGGTGGCAAGGAAGCGGATTTTGATGTGGCGAGGAGGAAGATGGAGGCTAAATTGGTGAAGATACTCGACTCTTCACCTCGCGGGAGCAGAGAGGTTAGCCAGCTGCGATTCGCTGAGGTGGCGTTTTAAGGCATCAGTTAATGGGAATTTGTTTGATAATGATCCACCATTCTATGTGTTGGGGTATCAAAGAAAGCGAGTATCTCTTGATTCCTGGCACAAAGGAATTAACAAGACCTTGGCCTTCATGTCAACAATCAGGCTTAAAGTAGGTTCTGGAATGAAGTAGTTGATACAAGCAAATAAAGGAAAACTCGTAAGGAGACCAGTGGTTTTCATAGAAGCGGAGATATTTCAATTTAGTCCTATGTAAAGATATTCTTGAATCCAACAAAGCATATGTAACCACTAATGAGTGAACAATAACACGTTGGCATATTAATGCAAAAAGAACCAACAACTACCCCGAAGTAACAGGCATGATCAACAAAAAGAAGCGCAGAGCGGTCGGTCAAGCGGCGGTAGCAAGGTCGTGGGAAAGGAGACATCCGGTACATGCTACATCACGCTTACTCTTCGTCGCTTTCATCCTCGCTTTCAGCAGTCTCAAGCCATTCCAGGAACTTCTCTGCGGCCTTACGGACCTTCTTGCTGGTAGGCAGGTCGACATATTTCTTGCTGGCTTTGGATCCCCAGTTCTTGAGAATGTCCTCGGATACAAGATCTTCCTGGTAGTAACCAAGGAGGATGGCTGAGATTTGTGGAATGAGCTCGGGGCGCTCTTTTCCAACGAAACGTTCAGTGCCACCAAGGAAAGCTTTCATGTGGCGCTCGGATGTGATCATCTAGGGTTTGAATTAGTAACAATGAGTGGGCATAAGGTTGGGTGGGTTGGAGGTATACCTTCTTGAGCATTCCAGCTCGAGACGGGATCTGCTTGACAATTTTTTCGTCAAAGATTGTCTGAGCCAGGACTGCGAGGGTTTTGTGCTTTGACTCAATGCCGAGTTCCTTGGCCTTCATGTAGATGTCGACATCGCTGACACCAGAAACTCCTTTCTCGGATTGTTCGGCCTCGCTGACAATCCAGCTGCCGAGCTGATCATAAGCACTGGCAGCGCCATTTTCGCCCTCGCCTTCATCCTCATCGTCAAAAACGAGCGAGCGCTTAAGATCGTCCGGAAGCTCTTTTGCACGTGCCTTGACAGCTTCCTCAGAGACATCAACAGCCCACTCATCGTCATCGATCTCGTTGTCTTGTTCAATTTCCTTGGCTTCAGCATTGATTCGACGGGTAAACTCGTCATCACTATGGGCTTCCGCCGCCACGTCACCATTTTCGTCCCCTTCAGAAGGGCTGTCTCCCGGACTGCCGTTTGTCTCTCCATTTTCTCCATTCTCTCCGTTGTCAGCTTTTTCCTTGTTCCTTTCGCGTCGGGTTTTCTTCGTTGACTTGTCTTTCTTTCCCTTTCTTGGCTGGTTCTTCAGAACGAATGAACTGAGTTTGAGGCGGCTATCGACCTCGGAGCGTTCACCACAGGCTTTGCAATCCAAGAGGATACGTGGGTCCTTGATTACAACATTGGTTTCAGGGTTCTTGCATTTCTTGCACAGGACAAACTTGGAAATGAATCCGTCTAGGTAATCTTGAAGTTTGCCGGCATCGTGAGCGCCGTTAATGATCCAACGATCATCAGTTGGTTTTGGATTAGCCTGTGCACCAAGTTCGAAACCGAAGTACTTGATCAAATCTAGTGAGTGTTAGAATTGCTACAATAGTATTCCAATATCACATGTCGAAGGGGTGACCTACATGCAGGAGGACGGCCAAGCGCCTGGGCAACGGAATTGAGATTGACAACGACGGTCTTGATACCGTTTCCTTTGCCTTCGATTTTAGCCTGGAGGCGCTCCATTTTATAACGATAGAAGGGATCGGAAACATCCTGCACGACAATTACGTTGTCAGTAAAGGTATCGAGATCGAAAGGGGCAAGGACACAAGGGGCCTTACCCGACGGATATTGACGGTAGCCATGGTGAATGAGTGGGGGATAGATAAGTCTTAAAAAGCTATTGGCTGCGGACGCAAGGAGCAAGGAACGCGGAGAGAATGAAAGCTGCGGTTGCTACTACAAGACATGCGTAGTGAAGCTTGCAGATGGTCTGAGATGTGGGAGACGATATAATTTCCCTTTCTGATGAGAAGAGGGTTCACGGGCGACGTGGAAAGCAGATCTCAACCACAGGATCTGGAATGGTAACTACAAGGTTTTCGCACAGGGCGAAAAGGTTGCAGCTTGAGCGGCAGGTGGTGTTCAAAAGCGTTGACGTAGGGCGAATACATAGACAGTCGCTCGAATATGCTCGGCGGCTCTGGGAGTTGAAGGAAGCCAGACGGTTTCGCTGCGAGGGTTTGGTGGGCTGGAACTGAACCCGGAATGGCAAAAAGGTGATGGCTTCCGGACGGGAGACCAAAATCAATTAAATGCGGTCGCTTTGCGGGATAAATTCAATCGAAACAAGGGCCTTGTTCGATGGGGATTTCGATGGAATTGGGGACCAAGAGCGGTTTGATGGGAGGAGGGAAAAAGAGAAAATAGCGAATGTCGTCGAACTCGTCGTGTAAACTATTTTTAATACGGCGGGCGTGACCAGGGCTAACGGTATCGAAACGAATGGAAGAAATTTTCAATCTTCGGAAGAAATTAAATCCGAAGTCAAAAAATTCTCACGTGGATGACACGTGGCTACTATGTCGGAGATACTTCGGAGATGAGATCAGGTCTTATCTAATCAGGCCAAGCCGGCCCGAAAAGCCGAGAACTCGACAGTGCGGGAGGGGCGACTTTGACGACGTTGAGGTGTGTCGCTGAGATTCTGCTTGGATACACGCTCCGTACTTGGTCTGACCCTGTGCAATTGGATGGACTCTCTGCGCCCATCTCTGCTAATTTTCTCCTTATCTTCCCATATTCTTTTATACACACAGCTTCATCAGAGGTCTTAGTTCCTCGGAAACTGCGTGTTTCTTCTCAGGTTCGTGCGTCCAGTGATGTTTCCTTAAACCTATTTATTGCCTTGCAGCAGGGAGAAGTTGGATCCTATATGTTCAATTTTATCTTTTCTGGCGGAATTGAATTGTACCTTTTCTGACTCTTCCTGAGAGTTGCATTAACAGTGGCTCTCGGCTTTGCTGCCGAAACGCTTTGAGTGCCCACTACAAAGGGTAGCTTGTATAAAATAGTCTTCAGTTGTCGTGTATATAATATATCTAAACACTTATCCAGGTATGTGCAATTGCTAGCCTGGTTTGATAGCTGTGGAACCTCTTCCCTGTATGCTCTATGGTCAAGGCGCGTTTTTTTTCCCCATGAGCATGTGCACCTGGTTGGTTGATGTCGTGAGATTTGCTGACTCGTCAGCTCTATTTTCTATCTAGTGGTCTTTCAGAATTTTTCTTAGCTGGTGTTACTTGACTGGTGTTACTTTTACTTCTTCCCCCCCTTTCCACCAAACTAGGCCACTTTCATATCTCTAAGACCTTCCTTACTGGAGCTCATTAACACCAGAAAGGATGCCCATCGATCTCTCCTTGTATCTTGTCACTGATTCTACCCCAAATATTTTGGGTGATAGGGATCTATGCACTGTTGTGGAGCAGGCAATCCAAGGCGGTAAGAAATGCAATGAACAAGGTTTTGCTTCTCAAGGGAGAGCACTCACGTTTCACCTTTGGAGATAGGTGTAACAATTGTGCAATATAGAGACAAACATGCTGATACAGGTGTGCTCATTGAGACTGCCTCGAGGCTACACACCATAACTAAAGCCCACGGTGTCCCTCTGGTAATCAATGATCGAGTTGATGTGGCGCTGGCTGTGGGTGCCGAGGGAGTCCATCTCGGGCAGGATGACATGGGTATGGCCCCCAACGCCTCACAACATTATACGATACTTATGCATTTCGCAGATATTGAAACAGCGCGTAAGCTGCTCCCAAAGAATTGCTTCATAGGTGCGACTGTATCCTCTGTTGAGGAGGCAAGGATTGCTGTCGAAAAACGGGCCAACTATCTTGGCATTGGGACCGTATTTGCAACCCCGACGTGCGTCTCTTGATATTGGTGTCTTATGTCGCATCAACGCTGATCATTCTAGTAAAACCAACACCAAATCAATCATTGGGACTGCTGGTGTTAGGCAGATTTTAGACTTTCTTGCGACTCTTCCGCAGAAAGTCGGTACTGTTGCCATCGGTGGCATCAACCTAAGCAATACGCAGAGGGTCATTTATCAATCTGCAGCAGCCACGAAGGGCTTGGATGGCGTCGCCATTGTCAGTGCCATCGTGGCAGCTGAAGATCCTTACAAAGCCGCTGCTCTTCTTGCACGGGCCATCACCAAAAGCCCTTCCTTCGCAACTATCCCGCCAGACCCTCGCGAAGACGAATTTTCCTATCTACTAAACAACGCCATCAGCGTGGCGCACAAAGTTGCAGTCCGCATGCCTTTGGTCCATAGCATGATCAACTATGTAGTCGCAAACTTTGCGGCTAACGTGTCATTGCAGATGTAAGATATGATAGCTTTTTCCACACGTCCCTAGCCTCTCCTCGAATACTAGGTGTTCTAACATCCTTAGTGGTGCTTCTCCAATTATGTCACCCTACGGGCCCGAGGCCACCGATCTGTCGAAAGCTGGCGGCTCCTTGCTAATCAATATGGGCACCCTCAATGCCGATAGTCTCAACAACTATATCCAGGCAGTGCAGGCGTACAACCAACGTGGCAGTCCCGTAGTCTTTGACCCAGTTGGAGGCGGTGCCACCGAGGTCCGACAAAACGCGATTAGGACGCTCATGGCGGGAGGATATTTCGATCTCATCAAGGGTAACGAAAGCGAGATCAAGGTGATATACGGGCAGTCTTCTGCCCGACAGATCGGCGTTGATAGTGGGCCAAGTACCCTTAGTTTACAAGAGAAAGTCACAATGGTCAGGGACCTTGCTACCAGAGAGAGTAAGTCGCGAATTCCCCTTACTCCGCTGTATAATCCCAGGCTTGTTCTAGACCATGTATTGGTCGCTCTACGCTCGATCCTACGTTCCACACCTTCGTGCTTACTCCTCCTTGAATGATCCCTGGTAAAGGGCCATGGGCCGGTCCCAGATGGTGCTAATGAATAATTCACAGGAAACATCGTTCTCATGACGGGGCCTGTTGACTTCCTAAGCGACGGCATACGCACAGTTGCAATTAAGAATGGCCACCGTTATCTCGGCCAAATCACCGGCGTAAGCGCCCACCCATATCCCCTTTCCCCTCAAAACTCTACGCAATCTAACATATTCTAGACGGGCTGTGTCATTGGTCTGGTTGCAGCGGCCTTCCTTGCCGTAGAGCGCACTGACAAGTTGCTCGCGGTTCTCGCTGGTGTCCTCATGTTCGAAATAGCGGCAGAAAATGCTGCTCTGAAGGAATACGTTCGCGGCCCTGGTACCTTTATGCCCGCATTTCTCGATGAATTATATGCTCTCCGTGAAGATACGAAGGCTAGTCCAGAAAATAACTGGATTAAACAGCGCGCACAGATCACAATGTTTACTGCTGAATCCGATGGCGCTGCGTCTTCAACTTGAACGAAGCACAGTGGCATCAAGCCTTGCCGTTTTTGGCCCTGTGGATTCATGTGGTCTGGCTGTAAGGCTAGAAGTTGATATGAATCAGAACACACTTAAAAAAAAAAAAGAAAAGAAAAGAAAAAAGAAAAAGAAAATAGAAATTTTAAAAATAGCAAATCTATAACATGGTCCCTAGACGAGCGTCAATGACTTGCCCAAAACGTCCAGAAAGGATAGATGTTATCAGCTTATATAAAATACGTAATAATTCTGCCTCCTAGCATCCGAATAGCCGTCGAAGTCCACTGTAGCCGAAAATTCTTTAAATCTTTGCGCAAAAGGCCCCCAGTGCCTTTTTCGTGTCCTCACCAGTCTCTTTTACCAGCCCACTGACCTCCTTGAATCCTTGGACCTTCGCATCCGCCATAACCTCAAACAAAATACTCTCACTCGTCGTCACAATTGCCCCAGCATCTCTCAGTCGCGCCATCGCCACATTCCTCTCCTCAGCATTGCAGCTGCTCACAGCATCCCAAACCAAATACACCCTATGGCCTAGCGCCAATAGATCCAAGGCTGTCTGCGTGACGCAAACGTGCGACTCGATTCCAATCAGGATGACATCGAGAGGCTCCTGGTTACCTCCTGTGGCAGCGGTATTGGGCAGCAGAGCCTTGATCTCCGGAATCACCATCGAAAATAAGGTCTTGTCGAAATCGGCGCGGAGATTGGGGTTGGAAGGGTCGAGGTAGGGTGCGAATTCGGACACTGTGTTGCCCAGACGGGCGCGGTTCTGGGTGGTTACGTAGATGGGGATGCCAAGTGGTTTGCAGGCTCGGAGGATTTTGAGGGAGGTAGATACCCTGGAGTTGCGGTGAGCTGATTAGGTTTGGATTCCGTCTTGGTTGGATTTGGCTTGGTACGGCGGCAGGGTTGGACATGAAGGGGGAACAAATGGGCACCCACATCTTCGGGAACTCATAGATAATTGGCCTGAAACGTTCCTGGATATCGCAGACACTGTAATTTAACATTTTTCGTCAGATGGTCATCTAAGCGGGCGTACGGATCCCTCGGGATATATCGAATAGCGCAGTTGGCACTAGGTGGATAATACATACAACAGAGCCGGATTCTCTGCAAAACCCAGGTTAGCACCAGTTTTTGAAACATCTTCATGGCAAAGGGATGTGTTTTTCTTCGATTGACAGCACTAAATGAGAGAAAGGAAGCACTGACTGATCCGGGTATTCTTTGAAGTTGCCATTGCTTTATGTGCAATTGAATTCAATCGCCTAATCTGAACTTGGCTTCTGCTGGTGGTAGAGAACAACGAGGATGCTGGAGCCAAAGGTATTCTTCCAAGTAGCATATTACAGCCAAAATAATAACAAAGCAAGATTTAAGTGTTGTCTGGATAGGATGCAAACGCCGACGGCGAAGTTGTGCTTTATATCCGGTGTGCAACCTCCGAGCCAAACAGCCTAGGCATGAAGAGACTTGGAGAAAGCGGGGAAACGGCAGAGCGTGGTGTGGGGAAGCGGAAAGGGGTTGTTTGCTCTGTTTGCAACGGTTGCCCACGCCATCATGATCAAACATGACACGCTGGAAAACAGCAAAGGAAAAAAAAAAAAAAAAAAAAAAAAAAAAAAAAAAATCCTGTGCCGGGAAAATCTTGCATATTTCTATTTCATTTAGTTATCAATTCATTAGGCCTTGTTGGTTCTTGTTCATCAGGCTTGACAGTATGAAAACTAGCTACAGCATAATGGTTCCATCACATGATACCGTGCACTCTCTGGCATCTTTCAGCGAGAGGTGAAGCATTCATACGCCAGCAAACAAACACGTCCTTCAGCCACAAAAAAGCATCAAAATTCATGAGCAATCGCAGAATACTTCCAAATGAACAGCCATCTCAGGCGCATTCAAGTTCAATCAGGGCAGGGACAATGTGGCTCTGAGCTCAGAGCAAGGGCGGTCATTTAAACCTTTCTCTGCTCTGGTTGCTCTTGCGATGTTGTGATGATGACGATGCCACCAATTGATCAGTCAGAACCACTGGCAGCCGGCTTTCCCTGGCCGGAATTGAGCCAGCCAAACGCAGAGGCACCACCAACGGGATTCGAACTGCGAGCTCTATTCCACGGGTTTTCAGGCCTTAAATCGCCATTCGCAGCCTTGCTACCGCCATCTAGAGAACCGCTGGACGATGGTTCTCCACCGGACGACCCAGTGCCACCAGAAACTTGGCGTGATGATGAAAGTGGTTTAGATGGTTTCAGCACCTTCATATTCCGTGTTCGGACATTCCGCTGATAGGTAGCCAAATAGGGACTTGGCTCGCTTTTGTTGACCGGCTGATCACGTCTCCAAGGTCCCCAGACGCCGGTGCCTTCAGCCTTTGAAGACTTTTCCGGAGCTTTCTCATCCGCGGTAGATTTCGTGTGCACTTCATCGGGACCATGGTCGTCCTGATTATCCGCAAAATGAGCAGAGCGCCTTGATTGGGAAATAATGGAGTCAGTCGATGTTCGAAGCGGCAGATTGAACTGGCTCGGCTTGCTTGTCATCCCTGTATCACCATTTTCGTAGCCGACGGCGTGGTTGCCACCTCCATCACCATTAGTTTCGCAAACAGGTGAAAGATGCGATTGCGGGACGGTTGATAAAGTTTTAAACACCTCCTGGCTTTCAGGACGGACGAGCGGCACAGAAATCCTATTTCGTTCATCGTCTACAATAAGCAGTTTGTCTCGAGAGAACAAGATGTCCGCATTATGGAGGCGCAAAACATCGCTGCCGATGAAAATTTGGATAGTCTTGTCATCGTCTGGGCGTGCCTCACGAACCATGAACTGGACTGTAATGGCCGGGAGGTGTGGAGCAGGGCTTCCAGCGCGGGAGGACGACTGGCAAATACTCGCCTCTGGGAAATATACAGGCAGCTTGATACACCGCGCACCATCTTTATCTGCGATGTCCCCTTCGAGCGCCAGTTTCTGGATCATACGCTGACTGATTGCAGAAGAGTGCGATCCACTACAAATCGCAGCATATAGCAAGGAGTCGTTCGAGAAGTGGGTCGTAAGCCAGCATCGGATAATGCAAGGAACGGGGCCCAATATGAAAAGTCCAGGAGGCGGGGTCATGGTTGTTCCTGTTGTGGACCCATCCGCTCGAGCATTATCATAGCCTAGGCTGAATGTGCGATGCGACTGTCCAGAGGAACTCTTATTGCCGTCTGACCGATGGGAAAGCGAGCGCTCGGTAAGTGGGTGACCTCCCAATCCACTTCCGGTTCTCATGGGAGCAAGTTCGGAAGCGGATCGGTTGGCGTGGTTATAATACCCGTGCATGGAGCTTTCGTCGAACCGCACACTATTCGCTCTTGAAGCACCTCGCCTCGTGTCCTCCTCGTTTTCTAGGATCAGATTGTTCGCCGGGTTATGCTGATGCCCTTGGTCGAATCCTTTGAACGGCTCGGATGGTGAGTTATATGTGGATTCTGCCAGAGAAGCATCCGCAGTTAGAAAGGTTTTTATGTTGACCGTGGCTAGGGCCAACTTACCTTGAACCGGGGGATTGCTAACAGTAGAAGGAAAAGGAGAAAATGGGCCCCAAAGACTTTTCATGCGGGCATCATCGTCCCTGCGGCGCTCTAATTTTGCGATCCGTTCTCCGTGCTCTAGCTGGGTGGCGTAGAGATCCTTGATTTCCTCGTGGACGCGCCAGATATCTTCTCTCGACGCGAAAGGATACTGCGCATCCATAACCAGCTTGTTGGCACACCAAGAAGGACTTTCGAGGACAAGAGGCTTATCTATGAGAAAGATTGCACTGCCTCAAGCATCCGGGATGCCCCCCCTCAAACGCGACAGCTGCGAAAAGACCAGAAGAGCTAGTAGCTGTATCCGTAGACCTGGTAATAACCAGGTACTAGACGTCTTTTCCACTCCTTGCCAGTCTCACAGCTTCGCACCGAGTTTCGCGAGATGGCCTGAAGGCCCCCGCCCACCCAGGCTGAATCTGGATTTATAAACAACCCGTTGCTCCCCACCTCGCAAGATCAGATGTACCATGTAAATTCAGGCTTGTAACGTCGGGGAAGGGGGCTAATTTAGATCGAAATAAAGATAAATCCTCTTCTAGCCAGAGACAGGATGATAGCGACCGAGTGACTTTGTTAGTCGTGTTCTGGTTTGCCGAGACGGATGAAGTGATGGAAAAAAGGCTGAGGTAGACTGTAGATATAGGACCGAAAGAGGAGGGGTGAAACTTGTCTCAGTATGGAGGTAGCCTGGGAGCAGAATAAGCCTTATTTTAAGAGCAGGCTGAGCTGTCAGGAAGGATGATGCTGTTCTTTTGTGACGAAGAAAATGGCCGTGTGGTTGAGGGTAGCTTTCTTTGACAGGATGGCTTGAAAGGGATAGGTTGAAAGCGTGGAGATGGGCTGGGTCGCTAAAATTTCACCAGGTTGATCCAGAGAGATGATAAAGAGCTTGTTAAGGGTGAGAACTTTAACACAGAGTGTTTCATCCAACTCTGGCGTGAAAGCAGACTGTGGATGTGGTGTGGTGGCGGATTTAGTTACTGAGAGAGCTTGAAAAGGTGATGAAAGAAGGGAAGTCGGCGGCGGAAGTTGAAGGAGGAACTTAGTAGCCTGGAGGTGTTTCTGCCTCTTGAGAATTTGTTGATGGGAATGATGATGATGATGAAGATGATGATGATGATGTTATTTTCTGGCAACCTCTCTCCCTCCAGATTGGCTAAATAAAGATGGCACAAATCCAACCTTGAGATCGATCGGAAGATGGAGAATTGAGCCTGGTTGGGCTTAGCGCATGCGTGGGTTTTGGCTTTGTGGGCTTGGCTTCCAGAACAACCCGCTCGATGTCGTGCAACCTCTCGGAGAAATTCTTTTTTCCTCCCTAGGGCGCTTCCTGGCCCGTCCTGACCGAAGCCAGTGACAGAGCGTGGGCTACCGGAGAGGCAGCGGGCTTGGATCTAGCTTATCTATGCAAGGACACGGTTTTGGCTCAATTATCACTGCCTCTCTATGGCAGCTTGGGGTCACTTTGGATGAAAACGGGCGTTTATCTTCGCTGCTGCGCGACATGAAAGGCGTGACAGATTGCCTAGCTATTATTACGCGGCATCAACAATTAACCCCCGGAGCGGCTCCTTGAGCTATATAACTATTACAAGCCCTTTATATCAAGTAGCATCATAACTACGGGGTCCTTAATTCATGCAATAGTATGCCACTAAGAGGTCATGGGAGAAAGTTCAGGTAAAAACCGTTCGCTAACTATCAACTCCAGGGGGCTTCGAGCCGCGGTGGGAAGAGGATCGGTAGCTTCTCTGGCGCTTCTTCTGGATACTCTTCCCGTATTACTTTCATGGTTTCAGCATACATGACTTTGTAGCCTTCCGAGGTGAAATGAAGCCCTACCGAGCATTTTAGCGGGTGTCCGGGTTAGGGGATGGGGCCAGGCTGTAGGTCATTTGGCGTAAACACAGGGTAGGGCTTTGCTTACCATCACACAACAACTCGGCAAGTTTCTTGTTGGGCGGCGCATCCTTCGACCCGGCCAATGGTTCGCCTTCGGTCCAACCAGCCTCTTTCATAAAGGCAGACCAGATATCTACCACGGGGGTATCCAACGATTTTCCTACTTCACGACAGGCATCCGCGTACAGTTTGGTGACTTGCGCCTTTCTCGTGAGGGTTGAATAACCACTTTCACGACCATAGGATTCAAGTTGATATTCGTTTACTGGTGGCGGCGTAAGCAAAAGGAGCTTGGTTTTCTGCGCATTCACCGCTTTATGAGTGATAATACCCCTCAAGCATTGCTGGTACTTTTCCAGTGGAACATGTTGGTCATAGGGGGGCAAAACTGCGTCGTTTGCGCCGAAGAAGATACTCTACGCGGTAAGGTCAGATATGCTCTGGCGCCGGAGAAATGCAACCATAAGAGGGCATGCAGATACCATAAGCCGGACTTTGTCTTTCTCAACTGGCGGGAAAAACTGGCCTAAGGCAGTCAAGCCCTGCGGGGATGTGTATCCGCTGGTTTTGTCAGAGTGGGAAAAGACGCTTTTGAGGTTTCCAGGTGGATTATGGGTACCTAAATCCACGGTTGATGACATCGAGGCGCCTTATATACACTGCATTTCAAGAGAGCATTTGAGTTCTCCATCTTCAAAGGCATTGCTTGGTTCAAAAGGGTATTGTCTTCGTAGCGATCCGTGAGGGGCGGCATACCATCTTGAAGAGCCGGCTGAAACGTAAAGCCTTTCTCCTGAGACGAGGCTCCCTGAGTGATGGAATCCCCGAAAATAATGAACTGATCGAAAGTGATGGACATTGGACACGGAGCAGCAGCGCCGACCAGAGAGCGGTCCGTGGACATTGTTCCTAACCGGGAAATTAACTTGAATATGGTGCGAGTTTCGACTCGAAGAAATTGTGGGGTGGAGAGCCAAACATTTATGTTCGCTCCGCCCGAGGCTTTACGGTCCTTTATGACGATCTATATGCCATTCAAGCAAAAATCCAGACCTCTGCTGCCCAGCACTCGAATCAATACTGAGCATGATAGTGCTTCCAAAAGGACCAGCAAACAGGATGATGCTGTTTGCCATCCGTGGAAAGAAAAGGATGATGTTTGTCGGGGCGATCCCGTGCCAAGAATACGGAAATCAGCACCGAAGATTACCGCTTAACACGGAACAGGCTAGTCGGGCATCCCTCATGACATCATCACCTCCAGGGCCATGTTGAAAAGCACGTCGCGGCGCCGGGGCGCGCTGCTGTGGCACGACGGCCCTGGACCAGATCACAATCTGATGGCTGATAGCTGGAGTGAGAGCAGGGAGATGCAATCGATGACTTTTCCAAAGTGTGTGAGGAGTAAACAGCCCTCAGAAGGCTCGCGGTCATAGGAAAAAAAGACCTACACCGGCGCCATGAAGCACGAGAAATGCTCCTTGGCAAAATTTTGGAACGAGGAGCTTATGCTCTCCGGAAACCAAAGTGCGCCAAGAGGAGTAAAATACAGTTAAGAGTTCAACACCTCCGTGCTCCGTCCGGGCCGAAGAGCTGAAGGAGATATAACACCCTTCGGCGCCGAAATATATCCTCTATCATGGTTGGCAGTGCCTAGACTGCTTGGATGGCTCGAAACATGAACCCTTCACAGAGTGCGTACCTTTAAATCTTTGATCCAGAATCTTGGTTATCCTTTTTCTTTTTCCTTTTTCCTTTCCTTTTTTTTTTTTTTTGTTTTTTCGGGAGGGGGTCCATTGACGGGGGTTATGGGTGGCACTTGATATGGTTGCAGCTAAGTTTCGCAAAGGCACCATTGGATGGTGTTTGTTGTTGTTTATTTGCCTCAACATTTAGTTTGTTAGAAGTGACCATTTAATTCATCCTCCACCCAACATGAATCTGCTGTTTGAACAGGTTCACCTGCTGTGCGACTGGAGTATCGGTGTTTGTTCTTCTTCAAGCTTGAAATTTGAACTGCATAATTAAGCACTTTGTGCAAGCCTGCTGCCTGGCTGGAAAGTAAACAAAGCAAAGACCTCCGAGGAAAAAGAATCAGTCAACGGAGATAGGCATGGCATTCCTATTGAATTATATAGATCATAGTCAAGCTGAGGTGGCAGCCGATACCAATAATCGGGACCCAAGGACATCACCGGTGGTGGCTGGCCGTCATTGTTCTTGTGGCGGCGGTGGTGGTGGTGGTGGTGGTAGGGGTTGGGCCTGTCGGTTCTGCGAATTGTCTCCACGCCAAGCAAAGTCGAGGGTCTCGGAAGCAAGGCACTGGCGTTGAGGCATCAGATGATATATTCACCGTCGCCAACCCCTGTTCGCCTCCTCACTGCAGCTTCTCCGTGAGCTGATTCTCCAGCATACTCGACTGTTGGCGTTGGACGGTTAGATGTCAATCAGAGTGAGTATGTCTCTTACCGTCCACACCCTCTTAATAGCACATTATATTCCCAAACCTGCCAACAGCTGTCCATTTGCAGGATATGCCTGCAGCTAACTTTGAAACCTCAAAGCTGACCCTCTTTATTGCACCTTGTGATCGTCATTTTCCCGGCAATCTTAGCTGGGCACGAGACACGCCTTAATGGGTCTTCTGTCCAGCCCCCGTTAGTCACAGTCGCTTCTCATCTGATATAAGCTTCAGCGCGTCGCAGCTTTCCCTAGAGTGCTAACTAATATTGACATAGGTGGCGTGCACCTGAAGAGGATCATGTTTAGGCTCTGAGTTTTGAAATGGCGCGTTCAACTTCTTCACCTTCGCGGTCGCTGGCCGAACGTCGGATAAACGACGATGTGGACGACGAATCCTCAGCCCTCCTACCCGTAACTTCCCCTCCGTCGCCATCGACCCTTCGACGTGGCCACGGCATTCAGTTCACCGGATTAGGTCGACCCTCGAGACGCTCACAGGACATGGGCGAGAGATCGAGCCTCCTAGGTGGCGATCATACACAACGCTCCTATACCACGATACCGTCTTCGACGCGGCCGGATGCTTTCTTCAGGCATAACAGTGCGGCTGGAAGTGTTCGGATGTCCAAAAATCATAGCCGTGCAAACTCTCAAGCTACAAAATTTGGCCCTAATGGTGCGGTTGAATGGTCCAACAGCCCTCTTTCACAGGAGGAGACCCGATTTTCAGACAATCGGGTTTGGTACGATCAGTTTACGTCCACTGACTGGGTCCATGATACCATCGCCGACGGAATACGTCTCCGCGAGCTGAGAAGCCGAAGGGATATCCGTGGTCGATTTTTGGCTTGGCTGGACGGTGCCCAAGGATGGATTCTTGTCGCTGTCATTGGTATCGTGACCGCTTGTTTTGCATACTTCGTGGATGTGACCGAAAGGGCTCTATATGACCTGAAGGAAGGCTTTTGCACAGACAACTGGTTCTCCAGTAAGCATCACTGCTGTCTTGGCGAAGATGACTGCTCATCTTGGAGTACGTGGGCCGATATATTCCGGCTTCCAAAAGCAGACAAGGCTTGGGTAGACTTTCTTGCCTTCGTCGCCTGGGCTGTTATTCTGGCTACTGCATCCTGCCTTCTTACTCTTCTCACCAAGACAGTTGTTCCATCTTCAATTTCGCTCTCCACACTTGACGAAGATTTGGCTGCAGGAGGAGCTGGTTCTTCAGAGTATGTTTTCAGCCGAAATGACGGCAAAGCTGGCTCAGATGCTAGCGTAACCGATTTTGAAGAATCTGCACCGCCAATGGTCTACTATTCCGCGGCAGGCAGTGGAGTTGCAGAGGTCAAAGTCATTCTTAGTGGCTTTGTTATTCATGGTTATCTTGGAATGAAAACATTAATCATAAAGACTCTAGCCCTGGTTCTTAGCGTTGCATCTGGTTTGAGTGTTGGCAAGGAAGGTCCTTATGTGCATATTGCCACTGCTATTGGCAATATTTGTTGTCGCATATTTTCAAAGTATCAGCATAATGACGGCAAACGGCGTGAAGTTTTGAGCGCGAGTGCCGCCAGCGGTGTTGGTGTTGCTTTTGGAGCTCCAATTGGAGGCGTTCTATTCAGTTTGGAGGAAGTTAGGTATGTGATCTTCAAAAGCATGAACATGTTCGAGTGTGCTAACTTGTTCTACTTCTAGCTATTATTTCCCTCCTAAGACCCTTTTTCGAACTTTTTTCTGCTGTATTGTAGGTTCAATTTAAACCAAGCTCCAGACACACATCATGGTCCTTAACGCTTACATGCTGCAGGTTGCCGCCCTCTCCCTAAAATTTTTAAACCCATACGGTACCGGAAAGATTGTATTGTTTCAAGTACACTACGTCTCAGACTGGGAAATATTTGAAGTTGCATTGTTTATGATTCTTGGTGCGCTTGGTGGAGCTGCCGGAGCGCTCTTTATCAAAGCATCAAAAATTTGGGCTCAGTCATTTCGAAAGATTCCAGCTATCAAGCGATGGCCAATGCTGGAAGTAATTCTAGTCGCGTTATTAACCGGTATTATGAGTTGGTGGAACCGATATACGAAATTGGCAGTATCTGAGCTCCTTTTCGAACTCGCAAGTCCCTGCGATTACGCCCAGGCAAGCAATACAGGGTTATGTCCGACGAAGGAAGAAATCCCACAAGTAATTCGCTACCTTATTATCGCCTTTGTTATCAAGGCCTTCCTTACGATTGTGACGTTTGGCATTAAGGTACCAGCTGGTATCTATGTACCGTCAATGGTTGTCGGAGGGATGATGGGCAGGATCGTGGGCCACATTGCCCAATATTTTGTTGTTCACTATCCGAATTTCTTCCTTTTTGGAAGCTGCCCAAGCTCTCGAGGCCCTCTAGCGTGCGTTAACCCTGGAGTATATGCCCTTATTGCAGCGGGTTCCACGATGTGCGGCGTGACTAGACTGTCTGTGACCCTAGTTGTGATTTTGTTTGAATTAACCGGTAGCCTTGATCACGTACTTCCGTTCTCTCTTGCGATTTTATGTGCGAAATGGACGGCGAACGCAATGGAGCCTCTGAGTATCTACGTAAGTCCAACGATTAAACAATGGCTTCCCAGATTCCCTAACCGCAAGTTTAGGACCTCCTAACGGACATGAACTCTTATCCCTACCTCGATAACAACCTAAATCCGATTACCGACGCCGAACTCGGTGAAATCGTGCCTTCTGTTCGAAAATCCCGTATTATTGATATTACCGAGTCTCCTCTCGTTCCTGCCTCGGAGCTTCGTACAAAACTTGATATCCTCCTCCGTGGTGGGGAGTTGGATAGTGGTCTTCCTATCCTACGTGATAGCATTCTTGTCGGGTTTATCCCTGCCCCCGAGCTTGAATTCGCGCTTGATAAACTAGAAACAGAAGATGCGATGTGCTTGATGTCAATGCACTCAACATGGGCTGGCTGGAGCAGTGTCGAAGAGCAGGAGGGACTCGAACCGACGGATTTTACGCCTTACATTGACCCGGTATGCCCCACTATTTTCTCCTATGTCGATGAACTCGATTTCTCTTGGTACAACAGCTAATCTCATTTTAGTCCCCTGTGGCACTGGATGTTCATTCCCCGATCAACCTTGTTCATCAATGCTTTGTGAAACTAGGCCTACGATACATGTGTGTACTCCGTGACGGAAAATATGCTGGCCTGGTTCACAAAAAATGGTTCGTGAAATTTATGAAAGAAACCCACAAGTCCGAAGAAGCATGAGCTGCTTGGTAGCCCTGTCAGAGGTAAAACGCGTGTTCGCAGAAAGAGAGCGAGCGAGTGCAAGTACCTGGCTTTGGATGTTCTTTTGTCAATAATATTTCCTGTTGATATGTTTTGGTCCGCACCAGAAGTCCTTGTTTTCCCTTTTGGTGTGGTTCTTTTCTAGAATGCTAAGCTGGATAGCTGGCGCCTTTGTCTGATATCCTTATGGGCACCTAGAGATTACTGTTATAGCTTCTCTGTTCATTCCTTTTTTTTTTTTCTTGGTTTACATACAGATACAGGGCGAGCATGGCAAGATAGTGGCCTTATAGATACCTTTACGACTTGGTCTGAGACTTTATCGGTCTTGTGAAGTAGATAAAATCTACTAGGAGTCATAACATTATATGTTAGCTCCATCTATGCTGAGTGTTGATATTTCACTTGACATTGTGAGAAATAAAAATTCACAAAACAGGGTCGCTGAGTTAGCATCTCATTTACAGGCAGCACCGCGAGGAAAAAGGGATGGGAGAAAAAAAAAGAAAGAAAGAAAGAAAGAGAACATCTCCTGATCCTAGTGTCCCGCAGTGGAAATTTGTTTAAAATGCTTGGAAAAAAAGGCTCCCCCAAATGATTGATGCATTGGAGGCGCCTCCCCTCACCATCAGGGGACAGAACCCTGTGGTCATATTTAGGATAGCTTTGTAATTGTGAGGCTGGAATAAAGCAGGCTGCGGAGCTATCCCTTGAGCATGCTGGTTGTGCGGAATGGCTCTTATAGGTGATACATTGCTCATTGAGTCATTGACCATTCCTTTTTAATAGAAAATACATTCTTTAATAGATGTAGAAATAAGTACATGCCTACTTTGTGAAAAGGAAAAGAGGGTATCAGAAGAGATAAACTGGAAGCCCGTTTATCCCACATGTGACCTGATAACATACTCTGTGTTTCCTTGAACTTATATATATAGTAGTGTGCGCATTGCTAGGGATCATAAAATATACACCTTGACGGTGAAAATATCAGTAATATACTCTGCATTGCAAACCATACCCTTTCCCAAGGGAGTTCCTGACGAGAGAGAGGCTGTGTTTCAGTCTTCAGTCAGCCTCAAAACTGTTCATATTGGTAAGTGCACAAACCGATCGATGCCTGGTTCATTTTCTCTATCAGATGAACATGGTATGAGAGAAGTAAGTAAAATAAAGCAAGAATAGGCAAGGATATATATAAGCGCTAGCTAAGTCATAAGAGCTGGCTTGTAAGGAGACTATATTGCCCCTAATGAGGGAAGGAAATATTGTTTGGCGCCAAGTGACTCAGTTTTCCGCCCGGTGTTAACTGTAACTCACTGATGCTCTGCCCAAAAGCTCATGGTAAAGTGCGTGCTGCGGTAGTTCACTCCATCCCAGCAATAAATGTTAGAGATATGTGAGAAGTAGATCAAGCACGCGTGTATTTGCCACTACCTACTCTCACCTTCGCTCATACCCGAGGAAGCGAAGAGCAATGTCTTGATCCCATACCCAGCCTTCTGGAACCGCTTCGCCAACCCACTCTGATACTTCGGCCGCAGAAGCCCGTCTCCACTCATCGTTTCCATCTAGGTTATCAATCGGAAAGAAAGTATCGCATTCAAAGCCATTGCTGGATCGTGACGGATCGTTTTTCTCGGCTTCCGAAGTAGGCCGACGGACATCTGTCATGACGATCCTCATTTTGCAACCTAGGCCAGTGGGATCTAGATTTAAAGAGGATGCGTATATCTCGGCGCCGCCAATCACAAGGACGTTCCCGAGACTTCTTCGTCGACCATTCTGGGAAAACGGGTTGAAGCTATCTCGTAGGGCGAGAAGAGCAGATCCGATACCATTAGACACAAGGACATCAGGGGTCTCCTTCTCCAATTCCTCGATTGAATCATTTTTCTCCATAGACGAACAGCTCTTGGACTCTGTCCTAAATTCATCTTTCTTCTCCTGCGCTTTTTCCCACTCTCTTTTTCTCGCAGCCTTCCACTCTGCTGCCGCCCGCTCGCATACCATTCCCGACTCGTCGCGCGTTATAATAACATTCAACCGTTTCGGAAGTGGTCGAAATCTGCTAGGGAGGGAATCATATGTTTTCCTTCCCATTATCACCGCATTTAGGGCGTTAGGGGTATGGAGCTGGGGTTGGGCTGCGGCAGGCGGGCGCGTCGTTATGCGTGCAAAAAAGCTCATGTCAGACTTTATGCGAGGCCATGGAAGTGTTCCACAATTCCCGATTCCAAGGCGAGAAATACTGGGGTTTGTATGGGAGGTGACTGGTGTTGTTGCGACGACAAGCGTAAGCGGCGGTAGTTTTGCGGAGTTCGCGAATGCTGAGGGGCAATGGGGAGACATGGTAAAGCCCGCGATGATGGCCTTGATGAAAGGAAAACGCTACTCGTCCGTCTACTGCTTAATCAAATCGTGTACTAAGAATTCAGGGGGCAGATTTACCTGTAAGCACCGAGTTGTACGCTTTGAGTTTGAAGTGTGTGGTGGGAAGACGCGTCTCGCGACCCAAACCCAGCTACGATGCTTGAGCTGAACATTGTCTCTTGTAACACGACTCCATGATGCCTTTTGAATATCAAATTAGTTATAGAATAGAAATTCTGGTATTTTACATCGCCTGAAAACCTGGGTATCTCGAGAAAGCTGTCTCCACCAACTCCGAATAAATATGCCGCCATTTGGAGCCGTTTCACAAAACAAGCCAGTCCCGAAACTTCCCAAAAAACGCCGAGTAATACCAATCCCTCCATGCTTGGCTAAATGCTTGAAAGTCACTGTGAAAGAAACTTCAGCAGCCGTTCATCAATGGCTTTCTTCACCATTTCCACATCCTTGTCTAGCTGCTCCCTCCTCCTTACATCCCTCTCATCTTCGCCCAACATATCCAATTTTCCGAAAAGCCATAGTTCTTTCATGGTTCTGGTCAAGGCCAAGATGTCCTCCACAGCGCGGACCTAGAATTGAAAGAAACGATTTAGCTCACAATCGAAGGAAGGCTATAAGGTAAAGCAAGGCAGGACGGGCTCGAGGGTACGGACAAGAGAAGTTGATTCCACGTCAAGCTGATATGTTTCTATGGCCGAGGCTGTATGGCTGGGATTATTCACCTAGAGACAAGTTAGCTCCACTGGGAAGGACTGTACGCGAAAGAAAGCCCCTGGACCGTACCGTGGCAGCAGCCATGATATTTTCGAATCGCTGGAGAAGTTGGGCGATGTCCGCGTTTATACGGTCTGTTAGGTTGGTGTTAATTAGCACATCGTATGCGCGGTATTCCATTGTAAAACACACTTTGGAATGCTTTGGATGTCGGCTGCTGCGGATCCATTTTGAGGCCAATTGAAGGGCTAGAGTATTCAGGACTCTGAGCCGTTTTTCCATTGTTCGGGATGATGTACTTCATTTGATGCACGCCCAATACACCCACGTGTTTGCATTGTTTGATCGCTATGACCGTTACTAATCAGGACCACATCCGGACTGGCATAGCCCCTTATAGAGGTCAAGGGGTTATTCTAATGCAAGTATGACATGAAGCTGGTATGACGCGGAATTCATTGTCTTTGGGATACTAAAATATTATATCCAGAATACAGCTTGTCGACCATAAAAGCTCATTTCCCCTTTCCTTCAATCCTGTCACTGATCTTGTCTACAATCACATCACCCACTTTGTGCAGGATCTTGCTTGTCATGGACTCTACACTTTCCACATGTCGATTAGCCAATGTTTAGTTTAACTGCTTAAGGGGAACATACCGTTCCTGTCATCGTCACGGTGCCCGCTCCCATAGCCTGACGAGCTGTACTTATTGTCACGGGTGTTAGACCCGTATGAATCATCTCTCTTGCTAGATCCATAGCTAGTATTCCCGGAATAGCCCGAGGAGCCATAGGTGTTGTTATCATCTTTTTTGCCGGAACCATAGCTGGTACTTCCTGAATATCCGGATGACCCATACGTATCATTATCGCGTTTGCTAGATCCGTAAGGATTATCATCCTTCTTGCCGGAGCCGTACCCAGATGACCCGTATGAAGAATCATTATCGCGTCTGCCGTAGGAATCGTTGTCATCTCTCTTGCTAGAGCTGTAGGAAGTGCTTCCCGAATATCCGGACGATCCGTGTGTATCATTGCCGCGTTTACTAGACCCATAGCCGGATGAACCATAGGAGTCCTTGTCATTGTCACGTTTGCTGGAACCATGTGTATCATCACTATCTTTCTTGCTAGACCCATAGCCAGATGAACCATAGGAGTCCTTGTCACGTTTGCTAGAACCATATGAATCATCACTATCTTTCTTGCTAGACCCATAGCCAGACGAGACGTAGGACGTGTCCTTGTCGCGATTATTAGACCCGTAGGAGCCGTTATCATGACGGTTCGAGGAGTACGTATTATCGCCACCAGTGCGGCCTGAAGATCCATATGTATCATTGTCGTGCTTCTTGTTAGAGCCGTAATTGTCGCTTCCAGAATATCCAGATGATCCATAGGACTTATTATTGTCACGTCGACCGGATCCATAGGAATCAGAGCCACCAGTTCGGCCAGACGATCCGTAGGTGTCATCATTTCTCGTTTTAGAACCATAGGAATTGTTCCCGCTGGTACGGCCAGAGGATCCGTACGTATCATTGTCATCACGCCGTGATGAGTCGTAGGAATCATCATCACGTTTGTTGCTAGATCCGTAGCTTCCGCTCATTCCAGCACGGCCGGAGTTTGAATATGAATTGTCGTCGTCGTCTCTCCTGCTGGACCCATAGGTACCATCTCCACGAGAGCCCTAGCCAGGTCAGACCCGTTGGGAACTCGCCAGCACTCTAAAACTTACCCCGTGGGAGCTTCCGCGGCCGGAAGACTGGACGCAGAGATATCGTATTAGAGATATAGATGAAATATTGCTTTGGGGAAGCTTAGCCGACTTACACCGTAGTCGTCATCACGACGGGAAGACTATCCATATATCATTAGTAGGGATCATAAAGCCTGTTCAAAAATACTCAATTGCACGGGGCTTGAGGAATCGTAAGCGAATATGAAGGGGTCTCACGGCATATGAACTGTCATTGCCTCCATAGCCGCTGGTGCTCCGACCCTAGAATATTGAGGTTAAAATGCGAAAATCGGAGCACGTGTATAGGGGATTGGATACATAGTTGCCCTTATCGTTGTAAGACATGATTTACAAAACAGCAAGAAATCAAGCTGGGTTAAGCGGTAGCCGGGAATTTAATTTAAAAAATGGGTTCCAATTGAGAAATGCAATCGAGATAGTATGACGGATCACTAGGGAAAGAGAATGAGGGAACAGAAGGGAAAGCACCCGCTTTTATGTCCCGTTCAGCATCGTGACGAAGCTGTTGAGACCTGATGAAATAGTGGGCGCCAATCCCCTCTGCTCCCGACACCACACGCATGCCCCCTGTATGACCGATCTATGGAATATTATGGCGCAGCTGAGCATCAACCCCCCATCTGGGCAAGAACGAAACCCAATTCCAAATATAACTAGGCAAATACTGGGACTATGTGGCCCATCGCCCTCTATGTATGTCTTGATTCACTGCACATCACAGTGCCAAAGGTTGTTCTGCGTCGGCAGCCAATGGATGACGTTGATTCTTCCGTCGTAACCCCGCAGTCAACCAAAGATTGCCCCGCTGAACATCCAGATCCAGATCGAAATGCATGAAACGTACTCCGTAAAGCTCCTCGCTAAACTAGAAAGGCCGGGGTCATTTTTTGGCCCACTTCGTCGAAAATGCAACGATTTTGCTGGAGTGATCCCGGCGGATACATGTGGCTGGTTCCACCCGAAAGCCACTAGTTTGGGGATATTCGCCACATTCATTCAGGGGATGGCTGCATTGGTGGCTGTGCGACGCCACATGAATTCGTCCACTATTTGCCCCAAGACAACCTATACACTAGAAATACAACATGCTTGCTTGGAGTTGCGAGTGTCGCAGGTCCATGGAGGTATTCAGGGAGTTGGAAGTACTTTGGGTGTGGCGATTTTATCTAACATATTTAGACTAGTTTTAGACGAGTCAGCACGCACGGAAATCGAGAATGAAGAGCGGTATCAGAACACACCATAAACCGTTTATGGAAGTCGGATCGTAGTAAATCCTAGAGCTTCATATTAGCTTTGTTAGTTCTAGAGGTGACGGGCCGGTACATACGTTAACAAACTCCTTTTGTCCTTTGTTTTCTGTGCCTCGCGCCTGATTCTTGAAAACGACATCATCATCCCAGCGCCTTTTCACATTGAAATCTTGGGGGTTTAGCAAGGGATTTCCCCTTGCAATATCGTATTCGCGCTGCTCCTGTTCTTTTGCCGCCTTTTCCTGTTCCTGTACCAGGTTAGGAGAAACATTCCAAAAGCATTCAGGGCTTAGCGGGGCAAACCTCTTTCTCCTTTTGCTCAGCCCTTTCTCGCTTGATCTTCTCCAACTCCCTCATTAACTCTGCTGTTTCATCCTCTTCATCATCACTGTCAAACTGTCAGGATAGACGACCCTGAACGGCTTCCGGGAATGACGAACCTATCCTCTTCACTGCTCTCGCTCTCATCGGCATCCGAGTCCGCATCAATATCCCGAGTCTCCTCTAATATCCTACGGCGTTTTGCTTCAAAATCTTCGGCTGCTATAGGATCTCCACTATCCGAGCCATTTTCTAGAAGGTGTTTTGGGGTCTGTGCGTCTATCGACGGAGCTGGGGCCTTGTTTTCTGGGATACCAGCCTTTTTCGCAAAATGGGCCGCTTCCGCCTTCAAAAGCTCTGCTCTAAGATCGCGAACTTCGGTATCCGCATCGCCGCCTTGTCCTGGTTTCCTGTGATCAGCGTCAGTAGGAATAGCTTCCAAACCCTTATTCACGGTCACTCACCGAACTTTCAGGTGAGTATGTGCCGGAAGGAGTCGTTGATGATAGGCGGGTCCTCGTAGTGCTTCTTTTCCCCGGGCCTGCCATAATGTAAGTGCCTTGAATCGCAAGAGCAGTGCCGCATATCTGGCTTACAGGGTCAAATGTTGGTCGATGTGCTGCCAAAGTGTTAGCGAGATTCGTGCCAAGGCTATCAAGGATTAAGTAGAAATACACACCTGTTGTCATTGTGAGTTCCTGGCTGAGTCGAGAACTGACACTGCATTAGATTAAGACAATGTCGCTATCCTGTTCAATACGTAGAGAAGTGCAGTTTGGTTTGCTTTCTTTTGACGCGGCTTGAGGTCACAGCTGCGCCGAGTTTCGGAATAAATATACTCCGTACTGGAACTAATCGCTCACGTGATTCGTATAGATTACCTCCTAGGTAGACGAAATTGCCCTTTAGGTAGCTTAGCATATGACAAGCATACGAGTCCTCATATATACAGAGTACGGAGTATACAGAGTATATATATATATATATCCTCCATCATGACCTCAGGAGCATGTCGGAAAAATTGGCGCCCGAGCCCTTTGTTCTGTACACTAGTCTCTTTGTAGTCTAGCTCATTACAGAACAGGTCCCGGAGCAGAATGAAAAACGGGTATTGGAAAAATTATGATCACCGCAATAACGTTTTCCCGTTGTTTCTCGTGACGGCCCTAGTAGGTAGTACTTGATGGTGATCTGCGTGTCTCCCGCTCTCCAGTCGCAAATGCGGGCGAGTGAGCTTTAACTGAACGATGGCCAGGGATACAGAGCTCTCGGCAAACGAACGCTCATTTATTCTTGAGGCCTTGCATAACAATGTGCGCCTTGACGGTCGAGCCTTGGATCAATTTCGTCCCCTCAACCTTACCTTTGGCGACGAGTATGGGCACGTGAAGGTCCAGCTCGGGAGGACGACGTGAGTGATTACTATCTCAATTAATTTGCCTGTTGGATGCCGACGTCTTTCAATATAGCTTGCATTGCTGATCCCTAGGTTTTGTATAGTGTAATTGTTCGCATATCCGCCGAAGTGACAGCACCCCGCCCCGAGCGAGACAGCGATGGCATTTTTACTGTGTCTATTGAACTGAATGATATGGCTCTCCCGGGATTCGAGACAGGGCGGTATAAATACCCGAGGGTTTTATTCCAACTTTCGATTGGATTTCGTTTGCTCTGGCAGCGTATTCTAACGGTAGCTTTTTTTCTCTTTTTAGACAATCGGACTTGGAGACGCAACTCTCCCGTACGCTAGACAAAATTGTGCGTCGATCGAATGCTCTGGACACAGAATCATTGTGCATAGCGAAGGGTCTAAGCTGCTGGAACGTCCGAGCGGATGTTCACATCGTTGACGCCGATGGCGGCTTGGTCGACATTTGCTGCCTTGCCATCATGGCTGGTCTTCTCCATTTCCGCATCCCTGAGTCGACCGTTAGTGATGGGAAGGTAACTGTTTATTCTCCCGAAGAGAAAGTGCCGGTGCCTCTTAATCTCACGAAGGTGCCATTATCCATAACCTTCAACCTGTATGATGAAGGCAAAATCACGCTCATGGATGCAACTTCAAGCGAGGAGGCTGTTAGCGAGGGTGCTGTCATTATCGCCTTGGACAAAACGGGCGAAATAGCCCTCTACACGAAAGCTGAAGGAACACCTGCAGACCCCCTAAACATGGTTGCTTGCTCCACGGCCGCTTTGGCGAAGGTCAGAGATCTGAACGCCCTTGTTCAAAAGAGGTTAGGGGAGGATTCGAAGAAGCGGGATCAAAAAGGACTGCGTGCTGAGTCGAGCGCAGCGAATGAGAGATGACCGGCTTGCCGGATCATCCAACTAAGATCGGGATACCATATTCACAGAGCGCGTAAAGCTTGGGCGACTTGCAATGCAGAATCGCCCCCCGCAGGGAGCATCGATAGAAGCTTTGATGCAGCTGAAAATAGGAGCAGGGGCTGGATAAAGGGTTGCTCTCCGAAGGGGAAGGCTTGCCGAGTCGACAGTTTGCTTCTACTATGCCCCATAGGCCACAGAGGGTCGCCAAGGCCGGAATGCCATCCACTTCCGCACTTAAATGTTTGCGGGAGGACGGGCTCAGCCTGAGAGAGATGAAGATGAGAGCGACAGGGTGGCTGAGCAGCGGTGGATTTGCAGTCTTACGTGTAACTCATCTCTAGGGGGGGGGAAAAAAAGAAGAAAAAGAAAACCAAAAAAGGTCCAACAAAAAAAAAAAAATATGAAACCCGCCAAATAAGGCCTGTCTGTGTGTAAATTTTTGTATTACGTATAGAGTAGAGCATACAGGAGAACTGTAATCCGATTCTCGCATCAAGATTATTTACGATATTCACCTTTGAGATGTTCGTTGAAGCACGGAGCGGGCGATGCCATCGTCGCCGCTGACAGACTGAACCGAAAGGGGTGGGCTGCGAGCTTGGAGCCAGTCAGCGTGGTTGGATTCAGCCAGCGTTTCAAGGGCGTGAGCATCAACCATCTTCCGAGCTGTGGCTGTATGGAACCGCATTCATCTGCAGAACACATCTCTTCAAACAGGCCGCTGAATTTCTTTATAACATCGGAGGCAGAAATATTCGTAACGATACCCACACTTGAGGATTTTACTCCGGCAACCGTTTTCGTGCGCAGTTTTCCCCCCGATAACCTGCCCAGACCCCAACGAAGCCGCACAACGCACGCCGCCGAGAAGGACAGTGACTGTCTAATTTCACGGATAGCAGGGCCCTACTCGCATCGATCCCCTTCTCTTCCCTTTTTACTCCTGCCTTCCATGCTGCGACATATTTCAACCATAACGGTATCGCGGTAATCCCGTTGCAACCCACGGAGATATGACCAGCGGTAGGCCACCCGGAGGCCATCCATCCGCTGCCGGCAACAATGATCTTCTCCAGCTCGATGACACTCCGGTATACGGTTCCGGACAGCGCGCTCCCGTGAATGATGACCATCTCCTTGAACGTTATGACATCGACGATTCTGATCTTCCGTCTCCACGCGCGTCAGTCTCTTACGATGAATTTGTTGGCGGCAGGCATCCGTCCACAAGGGCCGGTGCGTCGTCCAATGTCCCCCATCAAGATGGCCTACAGCCACCATCGGCGAGTAGCCAATTCTATGGCGGGGGCCCAGCTACTCGTACCTACTCCCAGACATCGGACCTGCACAACTATCAACGATATTCCGATATAGACGACTTTGACGATGAGAGAGGGTATTACCCCGAGGCCGACCTGGATGGAGACCACCTCCCGATCCGAGATGCACGGGCAAGAGATCGCAATAGTATCCTTACCTTGGGAGGAGGGCTTGTGGGGAGAGCGAAAACTATGCTTGGGATGGCGCCTAAATATTCTGAAATGGACCTGCCTTTGACTGAAGCCGGGGCGCGAGCAAGGGCAGATACGGTCGGAACAGAAGGTGAACCAAGACCAAAATCAAAGAGACGCAGCGCTGGCGATTTCAAATTCGGTTTCGGACGAAGAAAGCCAGATCCTGCGACGCTCGGACCCCGTGTCATCTACCTCAACAACTCCCCTGCAAACCAAGCCAACAAGTACGTAGACAATCACATCTCGACCGCCAAATACAATGTCTTTACATTTCTTCCGAAATTCCTCTTCGAACAATTTTCGAAATACGCCAACCTTTTCTTCTTGTTCACCGCTGCCCTCCAGCAGATACCCAACATTTCGCCGACCAATCGCTACACCACAATTGGCCCTCTCATAATTGTCCTTCTTGTTTCAGCTATTAAAGAACTGATAGAAGACTTTAAACGCAAAAATTCTGATAAATCTCTTAATTATTCGAAAACAAGAGTCCTTCGTGGGGCCGGCTTTGAAGAAACCAGATGGATTGATGTTTCCGTGGGCGACATCCTCAGAGTTGAATCGGAGGAGCCGTTCCCCGCAGATCTTGTACTTCTCGCAAGTTCGGAACCGGAAGGCCTGTGTTACATCGAGACGGCTAATCTAGATGGAGAAACAAACCTGAAAGTCAAGCAAGCAATACCTGAAACCTCTGACCTTGTCAGCCCAGGTCAACTTAGTAGACTGGCTGGTCGAGTGAAATCCGAACAACCCAATAGCAGCTTATATACCTACGAGGCCACATTAACCATGCATTCTGGTGGTGGAGAGAAAGAACTTCCACTTGCTCCCGATCAGTTGCTTCTTCGTGGAGCAACGCTACGCAATACTCCTTGGATCCACGGCGTGGTAGTGTTCACGGGTCATGAAACAAAGCTCATGCGCAATGCAACTGCAACCCCGATCAAAAGAACCGCTGTAGAGCGTATGGTAAATTTGCAGATTTTGATGCTTGTTGCCATCCTCATCGCTCTCAGTCTAATTAGTTCCATTGGAGATTTGATTGTTCGAATTACGGCTTCAAAAAACCTCTCTTACCTGGACTATGGAAACGTCAATGCTGCCGCCCAATTCTTCTCGGATATCTTTACCTACTGGGTTCTCTACTCCAACTTGGTACCTATCTCCCTCTTCGTCACGATAGAAATCGTGAAATACTGTCACGCCTTCTTGATCAACTCCGACCTCGATATCTACTACGACAAAACGGACACTCCTGCTACCTGCCGGACCTCTTCTCTCGTGGAAGAGTTGGGACAAATTGAGTATATTTTCTCAGATAAAACTGGCACTCTAACCTGCAATATGATGGAGTTCAAACAGTGTTCTATTAGTGGCATTCAATACGCAGAAGTGGTTCCCGAAGACCGGAGAGCAACCGATGACGATGATTCTGATACGGCTATGTACGATTTCAAGAGATTGAGACAGAATCTGGAATCGCACCAAACTCGAGATGCTATCAAACAATTTTTAACTCTACTTTCTACGTGCCACACAGTTATTCCTGAACGCAAAGATGAAAAACCAGGCGAAATCAAGTACCAGGCCGCGTCTCCCGATGAAGGAGCGTTGGTTGAAGGGGCAGTTCTGCTCGGTTATCAATTTACGAATAGAAAACCTCGGTCCGTGATAATCTCCGCCAATGGAGAGGAAGAAGAGTACGAATTGCTCGCCGTTTGTGAGTTTAACTCAACAAGAAAGCGTATGTCAACGATTTTCAGATGCCCCGACGGAAAAATTAGAATATACTGCAAAGGTGCCGACACAGTGATTCTCGAGCGGCTTCACTCAAACAACCCAATTGTGGATGTCACTCTTCAGCACTTGGAAGAATACGCATCGGAAGGGCTGCGAACATTGTGTCTTGCCATGAGAGAAATTCCTGAGGAAGAGTTCCAACAGTGGTGGCAGATCTTCGATAAAGCTGCCACGACCGTCAGTGGGAACAGAGCGGAAGAACTTGACAAAGCAGCTGAACTCATCGAGAAGGACTTTTATCTTCTTGGTGCCACCGCCATTGAGGATCGGCTGCAGGACGGTGTTCCGGACACGATCCACACACTTCAGCAGGCAGGGATCAAGATCTGGGTGTTGACTGGGGATCGACAGGAAACAGCTATTAACATTGGCATGAGCTGCAAGCTAATTTCAGAAGATATGACTTTATTGATCATTAATGAAGAGAATGCAGAAGGGACGCGCGAGAGTCTGTCAAAGAAACTGCAGGCAGTACAAAGTCAAACTGGCTCAGACATAGAAACTCTTGCACTTGTTATTGATGGGAAGTCGTTGACATTTGCTTTGGAAAGGGATATGGAGAAGCTTTTCTTGGACCTTGCTGTTCAGTGCAAGGCAGTTATTTGTTGGTATGTTCTGTTTTCACTGATTGATCAAGCACTTTCATATGTTAATACTCGTATAGTCGAGTGTCACCTTTGCAGAAGGCACTGGTTGTTAAGCTTGTCAAGCGACACCTCAAATCACTCCTCCTTGCAATTGGGGATGGCGCGAACGATGTCTCTATGATCCAAGCCGCCCACGTCGGTGTTGGAATAAGTGGTGTTGAAGGCCTTCAAGCAGCGCGAAGTGCTGACGTTTCAATCGCTCAATTTCGCTTCCTTCGGAAATTACTATTGGTTCACGGTGCATGGAGTTATCAACGGATTAGCAAAGTGATTCTCTACTCGTTCTATAAAAATATTGCGCTATACATGACACAGTTTTGGGTATGTATCAAGAGCATCTTTCTCGTTCCATACATCCTTCTAACTTCTTCCAGTATTCGTTCCAAAACTCTTTTTCTGGCCAAGTCATATACGAATCATGGACTCTTTCCTTTTATAATGTCTTTTTCACCGTCCTGCCACCTTTCGCGATGGGCATTTTCGACCAGTTCATTTCCGCAAGGCTGCTTGACCGATATCCACAACTCTACCATCTCGGACAGAAGGGCGTTTTCTTCAAGATGCACAGTTTCTTTTCTTGGGTTGGAAATGGTTTCTACCACTCTCTGATCGCCTATTTCCTTTCGCAAGCAATCTTCCTTTACGACCTGCCAACCAAAGATGGAACGGTTGCGGGGCATTGGGTTTGGGGTACAGCTTTGTATACCGCTGTTCTTGCCACTGTTCTCGGGAAAGCTGCCCTCGTTACCAACATCTGGACCAAATATACGGTGCTCGCCATCCCCGGATCTTTCCTCATCTGGATGGGATTCATACCTGCATACGCTTACGCTGCACCAAATATCGGCGCCGGATTCTCCACCGAGTACCGAGGTATAATTCCTCATCTGTTTCCCTTGCCTACGTTCTGGCTCATGGCAATCGTTCTGCCTGCGATCTGCCTTCTTCGTGACTTCGCCTGGAAATATGCAAAACGGATGTACTACCCGCAAAGCTATCATCATGTACAAGAGATCCAGAAGTACAACGTCCAAGACTACCGGCCACGCATGGAACAATTCCAGAAAGCGATCCGCAAGGTCAGGCAGGTCCAGCGAATGCGCAAGCAGCGTGGATATGCTTTCAGCCAGGCCGATGAAGGCGGGCAGATGAGAGTTGTTAATGCGTATGATACGACGAGAGGTCGAGGACAATATGGTGAGATGGCGAGTTCAAGACCAATGATTTAGGTTCATGTGCTTTGTGTCTTGTTCCTGGCTTAATACTTTGGGAATATATATGGTTTGTGTCACGGTTGTAGCAGGCGTTCTTGATCTGATGATTATTTTTCTAAACCTTTACTGCCTAAGCTTCTTGTGCTTTGTATTTATACCTTTTGATTTATTATTGTCATCGTTCTATATTGATTAGGATGGCATTTCCTTCTCTTCTCTAGGCGAGCATCTTGCCCAAGGAGTCCCTTAAGGCATGGTTGTGCTCCAGTAAATGCTCCTTTTGGTTGTTTATATGATTTGGTGTACTTTTTCTATCTTGACCGACTGTAAGATATATGGACTTATTTCTTTATGGCCGAATCCATACTTTAACCAACAATGAGTCAGCTTATACCGATGGACAACGCCGACTCTGGTTACGTTTGCACTGACCCTCGGGACGTTTAATTGTAGATGGATGTTATTTGATATCAGGAGTAATTTTCTTAAGAAACATATGTAAGATCCCCTATCTTTGGGGAAGGAATCGTTATCATAATAAACTATTTCACTTTTCAAGTCTCATGAGTTGTCATAAAAAGAGCTCTTGCATCGCAGATTTTGAAATATGGGAGGAAAGAAACCAGTTCTTCCTCCGATAGATGGATATTCGTTACCTCGTTCCTGAAATTCAATAACCATAATCATCGTGTACACCTTTCTTCCGGGGGCCTCCATCCTACCCCCAATCCTTCCATAACCAATCGCTCCCTCTCCTCCCAGGTTTCCCCCTTACTCTCCAAGTCGATCACACGTCCTCCACTACCCTCCCGTGCTCGAATGCCGCTTGAATCAAATTTCCAATTATAGGCTTTCTTGGCATATCGACGCAAATCTCTTTCGAATGTTGTGTCACCGGACCAGCCGAGCACTGCGCACCCAACACTCCGCCACGGCGAGATGATAATGTCAACGCGTCGATGGAGGTTTGGGTTCCTTTTTCTGGTAATAGCCGGCTCTTGTGACGGAGTTTCAGAAGTGCTTTTATCGCTGAGGTCGATTTTATCGTCCTGTTCGTCGGAGCTGGGTTGGGCTATTGTCTCATGCTCTTCTGACATCGACTCGGAAGCTGCTGATGAATCGAAGTGTGGATCCTGCCATACAACCAGGGCTTTATCAAGCGTGTCGAAATGGTGCTTCCCTCTTGCAGTTTCACCGCGGTACGGTAACGGTTGCTGATCGCGCTGGGTGTTGGTAAGATGTAATGCGAGGGTATGGGTGATCCAACCGTCTTCCTCGAGACTAGATACCACATCGTAAACAAGGTTGTGCGTGACACCTTCGTCGCGATGGCTGAGAATGATATCTACATCTCCACTCCGTTCTTTGCCTCTTCGGTAACCACCGACAATAATGCATTCGATGCCTTTCTCGTCAAAATCAGAACCTGGTCTCGCTCTGCGAGCATGCTCAAGCACAACACGCGAGATGGATTCGACTTCTGCTCGTGGGATACCCTCCATAAATTCATCGTAATATTTAACTCCGATCTGTTGAACCCGAGACAAACTATCCCAGCCATGTTCAACGACATCATCAAGGTCGCGCCAATTTCTGTGGTAGTAGAAATCCCGGGCTGACTTTGTACCGACTCCCCATATGTTGTAAAACATGTTCAAGGTGGAATACACAGGATCGGTATCAAGCTGGTTCGCTGCTTCCAGTATTCCATCAGGACTCTGCTTCCATTCTGCAAACCAATTTGCTATCCTTGTCTCACATCCGGGGATAGTCAGGACTTCTTCGGGTGTTTGAAGAGGGTAAGGATACGCAGCAATCGCCGCTATAGATGTACTGTAGGCTCGCACCCCAATCTCATCCAAAGTGAGCTCTCGGATTCTCTTGATCTTGAGAAGCTGATTGATGAATCCTTCGTTGGGTGGGTGGAGAGGGGCAGACCGAAGGCATGCATACAGCACATTGTCACGAACCCAATCTGGAGCGGGAGGGAGAGGAGTAGCTCCTTCATGTTCGGACGTTGATTTTCGGTATAGCTTCGGGCGTAGCTTCTGGCTTGGCCTGCTTCCATGGTTTAACCTTGCCCGTTGAGATTTCACGGACGGAACTTGGAGAGGCCGGGGGACTGTCGCTGCATCTGCCCTCGCTCGTTCGAGGATCCCTAGGGAATCTCCATCACTTTTTCGAGAAGGAGTTTGAGGCGTGGAATGGACGGTGTCACATTCCAAACCCAGTCCCAAAGGGGATGTGGTATAGCTAGTGGTATCGGGCCGCGGTTGCTTGCTTGCATAATAAACGGTATATGGTTTCATGGGCAAGGAGTGCCTCGCTGCCAGTGATTCACGTAGCCATTCCAGCCTCAACACCCGTATATCGTTGTCGTGAGGTGGAGATAGCGGAGGATCAATTGATGCTGGAGCCAAAGCAGCTGGAGTTGCCGGTGGCTTTAATACCTTTTTATGACTTTTCTTCGGAGTATCCAGTCTATCGGACCCTTCGAACTCAGACACTGAATCTAGATCAATAGTTTGAGGTTCTTTCACTGGTGAAACCGTGCCTGCAGGGCTATTAAGGCGACGCCTTTTCACCGGGGGGGTACAGGGAGTTTCAGCCGGATGAGAGATCTCCTCGGTCCATAGACCCCTTGCACGAAGTTCTAGGGCAGCGCGCTTTTTTTGAGAGAGCTTCCCAAGCACCAAGCCTGCCTCCCTAATGTCATAGGTCACAAGAGCACCACAGGCTGTCAGGGTCTCCTCCACTCCATGTAATTCTTCAAGGGTGAGATGCGTCGGCAAGACAAATATCGATGGACACGGTTTGAGATCAATTGTGACCGCCTCCAGAGAAGAGAGCCTAGGGATATCACGATTTGGACTTTTCATTTTGAGAGTTAAGGTGTATTATGATCACCCTCATTGCATGACGTGTGGGTGTCCAGTCGCACGAGATAATCCCGGCGTCTCGAATTTGGAGATCATAGGGAGTAGGTTACTCTCAGTCGCGACTCGAATGAGGCGGCTTATCGATGAAGGACAGAAGAAAAACCGAAAGTAAAATGAATTAAGACAACCCGAAAGCTATATACAAGTTGAAGGTCGATAAGAAAAAAGGGAAAGGGGAAGAAAGAGAGCAAGCAAAGGAGACCAGGCCTCTCCATACCTCCAACATCATCGCCGCCAGGGCCTGATGACGATGATCAGTAATCAGATAAGAGATAAGACTCGGCGCGGATAAATAAAAACCCATAGCAGAAATGGGGAGGATTTGTAAACCGTAGATCCACTAGTCCCGATACGTTTACGTCGGAATATACGTTTATCCGAATCCACGGTTGTTTGGAAGTTTAAAAATATATACGTTCCGAATTCGGAAACGTAGCTTCCGATCCTCAACGTAGAAATCGGGAAACGTTCAAACCCCTGATCAACGAATATATCTAGGAACGTTCGGGATACCTTTTCGGGTTTATAAATGTTTATAGTATAGAAACCATTATAGTATAGAAACCATTATAGTATAGAAACCATTATAGTATAGAAACCATTATAGTATAGAAACCATTATAGTATAGAAACCATTATAGTATAGTTACCCCAGCAGACACTGGAGAGATTTCAACTAATGCGCAATACTACATACATCAAACCGCCCGATCCACCTATAAAAAGGAAACGCTCCAAGTGCAGTTGAGAAAGGTAGTCGGCAGAGCAGAATCCAGTTCGAGCCTTTCGGAATCTTTGCTGACAGGTATTGTGTAAAGGCTTGGTTTGCGGATTGCAGGTAGGCCGATTATATGAATCTCATCCCGATTCACCTGCAAAATCGGCAAATCCAGTACCCTCTCGCGCCGAATTTCATGAGCAGAGAACATGGCAAAAAAAACCCTCCAGCAGCTGCCCTGGTTGTGGGTGAATATGCACCTTATTTGCCCGATCTTGGTGCCCGACGCACGAGTATACTCAACCAGATCATCGAGTTTCAATGTAGTGCGATGCGCATCTCCATTGAATGTAAAGGTCAGCTTTTGAAACAATCGGATTGGGGTCGAACCTCCGCCAAGCATATGTTGATATGCCCAATCACTGCTGTATGAAAGTCGGAGCTTTTGCAAAAAGGAATGCGTAATTGGTAGTTCGGAAAGCCGCGCGCTTTGTAAACCAAGCAATTCCATGACTTTGCGGCTAGCTGGTAGTCGGCAGTAGGCATTGATTAAGGTATGGAAGGGGGTGGTAGCATATGAATCATCGGCTTCGTCGGCATTCTCATCATCATCTTGTTGCTCATTGTGTTCCGATCGCACGAGGTCTTGCATGAGAATCGGACATTCGCGATGAAGTTGCTTCATCTGGCTGCTGATATAGGGTTCCGATTCCATAAGAGCCCCATCAAGAACCAAGGATATAGTGCGTTTGAAGCTCTCATGAATCAGTAAAACCTTTTCAACATCACGCTTGTTGGTTCGCTGCACAAATGCTTTGTATTCACGGTGTTTATCCTCCCCGATCAGTACATTGCAGTTATTTGGCACAGCATACTCCTTTGCCTGGTCGGCATAGTGCACCCCGATATGCATGTTTGGTCGGTGTTTCAAAGCATGTAACATCTTACCTGCTTTCGGGGCAATACTGACAGTGTTGATCGAAATGTCCTCCGTCGGGGGTGTCACAATCCGATTGAACACTGGTGAATTCTGCCGTGATCTCAGCATCCATACTGCCCGGCTAGCCGACCGTGGTGCCTCGGCAGCCATGACAGTAGCATCTATCACTTTCTGAAGCATAGTTCGGGCGTTGGCAACCACACTTTTAAGTTCATTGTACCCGACAGATGTCTGAGAAGTCAATAGTGAATTGCTTCTTGCAATAGCACCAAAGGTTTTAGCAAGCAACAAACACGGAATGTCGGGATCAATTGACTGTTCACCAAAGGAGTTATAGAGAGCCTGCTGAACAACAGTCTGAATCCAGTCAGGCTTTAGGGCAAAGCGGAGTATAATTGGGATCACAATTGAAGCTCGGGCGTGTTCCTGGATTTGGTAGGACTCCAGATGGGTAATTGGGGACTGCAGTCGGGCCCAGCGTCTCCGAAATGGAAACCTCTGTAGGGTTTGGCAGTATTCCTTCTGCCCCTCAGGTGTCAATATATGTGATATCAATAATGTATGCGCAATTTTGGACAGGCCCGAAAATTCACTATGACAGGGGTCAGAGGGGAAAAATGTCACCAGATTCAGTGCCGGGCAGATCTTCAAAACTGGGGGACTTTCCTTGGCCAATCCATGGGTCTTCCACAGTGCTTCTCGCTCGCGAACAGTCCGCTTCGCCTCAATTTCGGCCCGCAAATTGAGTAGCTGGTAATGGTATCGGCCGTGTTTCACCAAGTCGAAATTCATATTGAACCTCTCCGCATCGGAGACAGTACAGCTCCGACAGGAGACTGTTGCAGTAGGGCGTTTGATTCCAGCATTGTCATTTTGCTGCGGCATGTCACCAAGGTAAGCAATACAAGGAGCAATGACCCTGACAGTTCCTTCACCAGTTACCACAATGTCAAATCCTCTTTCAACTGCTTGTAAACCGGGAGCCAACGCCTCCACAACATCGGGAAAATTTGTAGCATGAGGCCCGAGAGCAATTGTATATACATTGTTTCGTCGTCTTCTTTCGGAATCATTAAGTCCTGCAGGGATCATATAGAAGCCAGTTATATTTCGGTACATGTTCCGATATAGACCGAATCCGTCAATGAACAGCAGGAAGGGAATGGATATAGTCCTCTTGATAGGGTCGCCTGGGCAGAGCATCTTGATCAGCATATCCCTCCCGTATGCCGCGATTTCCAGTTCACCCCGGAGCGGAGTGCTAAGTCGGAGCTCTTGTACAGATGATGTGTGGCGAATTGTATTCATCACTCGCCGTACAAAGAACCCATTTGTTTCTGAGGGTTTGTAGCTACCCGATCCGTCAAAGGTGTAGTCAAGATGGACATCCAGTCGGGCTAGAATGTTGTCTTCATGTATGATGTGAGTTTCCTGGTCTTCCAGTAAGAGCAGCTCGTTCGGGCAAAGCGGAGGTCTCAGCGAATGGATTCTTTTATCAAAGCTGCTGGCAGTAATAGTGTACTGGACAATAAGAACAATTTCACCGGGTTTTGTGCAGGCCAGTCTCCGGTCCCGACCCACAAATTGAATCCTTCCGATATGGATTTCTTGTTCATTCCAAGTGCACTTACATGCAGCATTGTTGCACCTGAAACGAACAAAATCGGAAGGAAAGACTGGTGTCCCGTCAGGATACCATGCAAAGTCACCCGACGAACATCTAATGGAGCTCCCCCAGCTCCATGATTGCCACAATTCGGTCGGGTTGTCAACTAGGTCGGCCATACCAATATGTATCTTCTTGCGAAATACAGGAGACCTTGCCAGTAATGACAAAAGAGCCACAGGATCCTGAAAGAATAAATTAGATGTAAGAGATGTCTGTATTAGTCGCTTCTCGGCAGGCGAAAGAGTTGGCATTTTCAATGGAACAGCCGGTATGGATGCCCGTCGGATGGGAAGCATAGGGAATTGAGCTCTGCATTTCTTCTTCAACGTGCTCAGCCCCAATGGTAGAGATCTCAGTGCACCGATGTCTTCGGGAATCTGTAAGACTTCCCGCAGTGCCTCGTAGTGTCGGCGAGATATTCCCGATTTTTCGCACCATAATCCTAAAGCGAGCGTGAAGTGGTCCAGCATTTCATCAGGCTCCGCACGCGCATGGACTAGGACCTCCGACGGGTCATTCATTGTAGTCGGGATGTAGGTCTCAGCTGGCTGGTCGCCCAATGAATCCTCTAGTTGTGAATGAAAATCGGAATCTCCATTGCCAACCGGGTGCACTGGATGTAACATAGTCTGTAACCAGGGTTCGGATTCGGGCTCTTCATACTGTTGTGATTCATTGTTATCAACTGATCCCATGGGTAGAGCTGCCACTGCTTCTTGTATAATCTCCTGCACCCTGATGTCTTCTGGTTCAGAATGAGTGTCGGATAGAGCGTCGGGCGGAGCATCAGAGGCATCTGAAAGACTTGCTGCATCCTGTACACAGTGATTAGAATGATGCAGGCTGACAGAGGATCCAAGGTCTTACACTCAACCCTGACTCCTCAGTTTGATTGTTCGGCTGAATGTCGGGTTCCACTGAAGGTAAAACGCGATTGCAATCTTGCGATTCCCGCAACAAATGGGCAGGCTGTCTGCGCCTTCGAAACTGTGAGGCTGGGAATGGCAAATGAAGTCGCCTTCTCCAAAACATATAATCCTCTATGCGCCTCAAGTACCTCGGACCTCGCATGTTTGCTTGAGGTTTATACGCCGGTTTCCGCAGTGGTTGAGTTTCAAGTTGCAGGAACAGTGAGGGTTGCTGCGGAATTGCTTTGGGACAAAGTATGTAGGAATTAGAAAGAAAATTGCTGTTCGATTGGGGAATCGGACGTATTATAGCAAAGTTGAATGTTAGAGCAGCCGCAAAATGTGCCAACTGTGCCGCAGACCAACTGTAATATCCCGATCACCTAGACCTGTAATTGGCCCTAAGGGATGCAAGGTCAGCGATGATCTGCATCCTCCTGGGTGATCGGCCTATTTCAAAGAAATCAATCACTTAGCGGCGTTGAATTTTAGAATGTAGGGGAATATGGATACAGATCTGAATAGCAACTTGGGCAGTCGAATGCGCTCCAAGTCAACTATATAATAGATAGCGAACCCCTCCGAAATTCAAGCATTCACTCTCATTCATTCTCAACGGCAATCCGATAGCCAAAATGTCGGAGACACAGAGCACGCCAGCGCCAAAAAGGACAGCTCGCACCTTCCCATGGGCCCAATCGCACAACATGCCAAAGGCTCAAGGGGCATCATTCAGTTCGAATACAAGTACCCGAACTGAAGCGTTCTCTGATCATACAGAGATTGAAAAGCGGGTTCGAGTGGTGGAGCACGAGATACGAAATCGGGTGCGATGGGCCTATATATCGACATTAAATACTGACCCGATTCCCGATACCATCCAGGAGGTGCTGAGCCTTGAGGACTGGGAAGCCGGGAACGACTCATATTTTTGTGAACTTTCCAGGCGCATGTCGGACCTCTGTAAAGGTTGGAAATGTAAGACCTTGAGTAGCTTGAAGGTCGGAACAACGTCCCTAAACTCCTAGTTATGGTATAAACTGACCTCATTTGCAGGATCATGTCAGGGAATGTATTGAACTCAGCTTGACTGAGAATCCCGATTTCGGACTCCATGAAATAACCGATCGACAAAAGCTGATCAGCTATTTTGCCCGATTGTTCAAGTGGGACCAATTCTGTGAAGTCTTTTACTGGGTCAAGCCGTGTGTCGATTTTGAGAAGTCAGCTCCACAAGGGAAATGGTATTTTGAACGTAAGTCAATGGTAAATCTTAATTGCCATGATTTCTGCTCTGACAGTTATGGCAATAGAGGTGTATGCAAATTTAGCAGCATACGTGAAGCTGTATCTTGATGACAACAGTCCGAAACGGGACGCATCCACCCCGTTGACCTACACCTGGGATTCTGTACTCAAGCTCTGGGACTGCTTGACACAGAAACCAGGACTGAGAGATGTCAATTCGGACGACTTCGCCCGACGGAAGGTCCGACCAAGGAAGCCAAAGGCTGTCCATGTTGAGACTTTGCCAGGAATTCTGGATGCGGTCCAGTTGACATCTAGTATGCCGCCCAGGGAACCCGATTCACGTCCGGCTCAGGCAGTGCAAGCTCCGCGGGAGCCAGAGAATGACGATTCAGACAAGGAGAATCGGAATCCTTTGCAGGACATCACGGAGGATTATTTTGAGACTGCGACAAATCGGCCTGCCTGTTCAAAGAGACCCGCGCCAGCCGCAACTGGTCGCATGCCCCGAAAGAGACGCAGATTCTAGTTGAATACATGAAAAGGTGCCTTCTCGGGTCAAAATTGGCTGTTAGTTTGTGCTTCAAAATAGATTTCGGGGTTTGATATCTAGACTTCAATGCAATGCTCTGTTATATCAATGCTTGCAAGAGCCGAATTTCGCTATATTCAATATATATCTCTTTATCGTTCACCGTAATCGGCCGTAGGAGCTCTAAGCAAAATGAGTTAGCACTTAGTAATGTATAAATAGACACGTCCCGATTAGGAAATCCAAAACAATCAAGCGGACACGCTAGATATAATAATCTCTTCCCACACAAAATCTCTCTCTTCTTCTCTTCTTTTCTTTCTTTCCTCCTCTTGAGCTCATTATATTTCTCGTCGCCCCTCTCCCCCTATTCCAATATCGAGGTAAGTGGTGGATTTCAGAATGAAATAAGGAACTGCAGCAAACTGAAGGACAATATATGCAGAAATAGCAAAAAATGGCTCCGCAAACGCGTAAATTGGCAGCAGCTCAGGACGAGCACTCCCCGATGTCCACAAAGAAGAAGCCAGGGCGAAAGCCCTCGGCTGTCAAAGAAGAGCCCGCTATGATGGGCGATACACTCTGTGGCCGCTGTTTGACGTTTGTGTATACGGCGCACATCGAAAAGCCTTGTTCCCGCAAGCAAGGAACCGCGAAGGCCTGCACCAATTGTGCAGGAGATAAAAAAGCCTGTGCTCCTGTCCCTTCAGAGCTGCAGAAGGAAGTGGCAGCATTGCTGTCTGACCATGACGATTTCCTCAGGCTTAAGAACGCGACGCTCCGAGAGGAATTGAAAGCCAGTATGGCGGAACAGGCCGCTGGTCTCAGTGAATTGCTTGCCAAAATGGCACCCCCGTCGGTCCGAACTGACGAATCCCCCCCTCCCCCCCCCTTCAACGCTGAAGTTGGTGCTGCCACTTTGGCAGCGTTGGAAAAGCTCGTGTCCATCCAAGCCGAACAAAAAGAGCTTGCGGAGCATACATTCCGCTCTGTCAAGGTAGGTTGAACTGATTGGATATCATACATTCAACTCATGCTAATGTAGTTATATATATAGAATATTGAAAGGACCTTGGCCGACATCCGCCAGGACTTAAAGTCCAATTGTTTACCTTCTGCGGTCAGTATACTTGATGCAATGTCGGGATGAATTGAACTGACTTTGATATTTGATGACAGAAAAAGCGAAAGGCAGAAGAAACCGTCTATGAATCAGCAGCCAAGATAGGCCGATTTGCTGCTGCCCTGCCCTCTGCTGCGTCCGCTCCTCCCCCCCCCTCCCCCACTCCGATCACGCCTTCTCCCTTCGTTCAGTCGCAGCCGAATATCTCTGCGTCGGGCCTGTCTCCAACTGGAGGCAGTGGAGCCGATTTGCTCGAAAGTACGATCAAGCGGCCCGAATGGGCTCGCCCTGACGATTCTTCTGCGCTGGTTTTACGCCCTGTCCCCGAACCAGAGACTCCAACCGGGGAGGCTCAAATTTAAAAAAAAAAAAAAAAAAAAAATTCATTACGATTCGGGTTGTGCGGGTGGTTTGTAATACTTAGTTAGTTCCTAGTAATTGAAAAGCTTCCGAATCGGGTTCAAAACCCTCAAGTTTAAAAATATATACGTTCCGAATTCTATACGTTTCGGACCCTTTATACGTGCATTGTAAATATATGGTTGATCTACGGTTTCAAGCTTGCGACCCGTGGTTCAACGGGTCGCGTCGGATAAACGTTTTCCGACGGTTGCCCGAAAAGCTCATTTTTCCGGTATGGACAGCAGCTTTGGTCACATGACCTTGTTGGTAACCCGTTAACTTAAGATACTTCGATTCCTTCCCTCCCCAACAAGGCCTTGAAGCAGTGGGTTGAGGCCCTTATATATGCAAAAGATTTTTATCTTCAGTCTCCGAGATCCCTTCTAAACAATACGGACACCTTGACTGGCCTGTCAACCGTACATCAAACCAGAAGCGCTACCGTCGTGAACACTGGCCAGAGCTTGAAACAGCATTATATATGTGGATTCAACAGGCAGAGACATCGATTACACTCTCTTTTGGAAGATTCTGTCAGTATATAAGGACCGCGAGATGCCTGCATTCAGCAATGGCTGGCTTAATGGATTTCAAAACCGACGATCGATTAAGAATCATATATACCATGGAGAGGCAGGAAGTGCTATTGATGCAGAGCAAGAGATGAAGAATATAGGAATGGTTCTTCAGCATTACAATGCCAGGGATATATTCAACTGTGATGAGACTGGACTCCTTTGGAAGATGGTTCCTGGTCGAGGACTCTCTACTCGCTCTCTTCCTGGCCGAAAGAAGGAAAAGGCACGGATTACTGCCCATTTATGCTGCAATTCTGATGGATCTGAGAGATTACCTATATGGTTTATTGGAAAGGCTCAACAACCGCATGCTTTCCGTGCCGCAGGCATCAATATTGAGAATCTCAATCTCAAATGGAGGCACAACAAGAGGGCCTGGATGACGGGCATTCTCATGGAGGAATGGCTAAGATGGTTTGATTCCAAAATGACTGGCCGTCAAGTAGTGCTTTTAATGGATAATTTCTCTGCTCATGGACTGGCAGTTGAAAATATCAATAAGAGCCTTTATCCCCTACAGAATACACTGATTATTTGGCTTCCACGAAATGCAACGAGCAAATATCAGCCACTAGATCAAGGGATTATATATTCTTGGAAGTGCCACTGGAAACGGCAGTGGATTACCTATATGCTTGAAGAATACAAGTCGAACCGTGATCCTCTTACTACAATGAACGTGTTGAAGGCCCTACGCTGGGGAATACAGGCTTGGGATATCGATATGGCGCCTGCCACTATTCAACACTGCTTCCAGAGAGCCTTGTTCAAGAAGACAGCTGTTCTGCCCAAAGATCTTTCAAGTATACAGATCTCCAATGATTTCCAACGGCTCTGCATGGTCTCTGGTATTCAAAACCCAATGAAAATTGAAAACTTCCTCAATCCCGCGGAGGAAGTAGTGGAGGACTCTTCTGAAGACCTCGAGCGCCAGATAATTGAGCAGCTGGAGCCAGAGGAGCCTGAGGATGAGGAAGAGACTATAAATATGGAAGCTGATCCGCAAATCAGCACCACCGAGGCCCTTGACATGGTGAAAAGGCTTCGCTTGTATGAAGAGCAGCAGGATAAGGGAGATACAGAGCTAATTCAACAGTTAAATCGTTATGAGAGAAGATTAGGGGTTCGGAGGCTTGAAAATCAGCAGCAGCAGGATATCAGAGCGTATTTTGTAGGCAGCGCTTAGCAAAATTCGACACGAAGTCAGTTCACAAACTGGTCAATGATCAGAACCCATACGTCCTTATCTTAACAGTGTTGAAACACCGAACTGAATGGGTATATTTGAGATTGGGTAATATTCATATTGGGACGATGATACTATGCCCTATGAACCTACTACTGCGAATCCAGCCACCAAAAATATGAAGCTAGCAAAGGCCTTTTTAGGGCATGCGGCGGCTTGCAGGGAAGAATAGAAACGCTCAACTGGCTTATTTTGGCGCTTGCACCCCTCAATTCCCAGGAGGGTTTTATATAAACCTTGGGCAGGTTCCGCATTTAACTTCCTTGTGGCTCGCTTGATCCAACAATACCCAGATCCATAGTTTTTTGCCAGTCATGTTTACTCCGTATTGGATGTATAAATATTGAATCTTTGGTCGACCCCTTTGCTATTCCTTTACCATCCCGCCCATATCAGCGAAACTCTTGGAATGGACACCCCACCATTCGGATCATCTTCGACAAGCTCCAACAGCGGTGTTTTCATCTTTGACCCTGCAACGCCGTCGCGGTCATCAGAACGTCGCCCAAAGTCCACCCTATCAGGCCTGTTTCACCAGAACTCTTCGGATCGGGAATCCACACGGCCTTCCTCGAGGCGCTCTAATGAATCATCAAACGTTAGCCTTAGTCCTGCTCGCCAAAACGATGCGAGTCAGACCACTACACTGGCACAGAGCATGTTTAGGTTAGACCCTAGGTCGCAAACCTCAGGAACAAGTTCTCAAAATGCCACATCGTGGGAGCCATCCCGGTTCGAACATACTGACTTCACATTTGCCTTGTCCCCTCGTAATGTTCCCCTTCCACCGAGTGTGTCTAGCAGGACACCGTCTGAACTATCCAGATCAACAGCGGCCCCTCGTAATGTCGCTCTTCCGGCGAGTGTGTCTAGCAGGACACCATCGGAACTATCCAGATCAGCAGCAGCCCCCTTTAGAGCGTTAAATGAAATTCATCCCAACTCAATGAGACAATCATCTTCATCGGCTTCAGCACGAACCAGCAGCCCGACGTCCGTCTCTGGCGGCATCACAATTTCCGAATTATTCAATCCTGCACCTCGCAATGCGGCATCTGGTTCCGCGCCCTCTATCCGAAGTTCTATTAGCCACATATCCGTAGTCGATGGCATTGCGCAAATGAATATCAATGGAGGATATAATTCATCCTCGAACCGGACGACACACCCTACTTTGCCTCGCGGAAGCCCACACGGGGACGATTTTCACCGGCCACAAACCGACTATCGATACCCTATCGAACAGGAGACTCTTCAAGAGAATCAGTCGTACTTCAACGCGGAATTTCAAACCAAGTTGAGAAATGGAACTGAGGTTGCTCAAATTATTGCAGAGCTTCTTCGCGAGTCAGGCATTGTGAATGAAGGTCTTAATAATGTTTGACCGGAAACGATATTGAGTACTATTCTGCCAAAGTACCCACGACTTTGTTACTGCAGTTCTAATGATTCCGTAGTCACTTAGCACTGTTTGTTAATGCGAGAAATTCTTCCGTTGCAGTTAGACTCAGGGAACGGTTCCCTGACGTGGAGTTTGAGGTCTTTTGCGTTGACATGGGTCATTATCAAAGGCCTTTCAATGAAAAGCAAGTTAAACTGAGCGGTATACCGACATTGAGACGATTCTGCCATTCTATTCCGGCAGCATCGTTATACGCGACCGGTTGCAATTTTCTGAACATTTCACTGCCATCTCTTGTTAACTCTCTAGAAGTGTGGTATGATTCTGGTACCCATGCGAGAAGCCAACTTGAACCTTTGTTGAATCGAGTTTCAATAAGGGATTTATTTGAGGTTTGTTATTTGGAGCCCCAGGGGCCAAGTTGATTTGACTAATTGAGCATAGAAACTCGACTCACTAAAGCAGAACTGGACGGATGAGCAGCATCATTTGGGTCAAGCCTCCCTAAGGACCTCTTACAGTGAGTCCACCTTGCGAATCTCAAGAAGATACATAATATGCCACTGACTTGTGAAGGACGAAATAGAGAAGCAATACAGGCTGCAGCCAACGCTGCTTGCGAGGAATGGGACAGTGTAAGTAATGGGCTATCCCTTGCCCGTCTGGCGCGGAATCCTTGCTAACTTCACACTTAGTGGCATCACGGTATTCAGGTCTCCCAGCAACATTCCTTGTAGTTCAAACTGATGGAAAGCGCAGGTTCCTACATTTCGTGGTGTAAGCATTATGGCACCAATTCTACTAGAACACAAAAGGATAGGTGCTGGAATACAGAACTCATTTCCGGTATGACAAGTAATACCGCGGTTGCATGGGAAACTTTGGATGAAAGGGCAAATAATAGTTTTGACAAGTGGTTTGACGTGCTAAGCTCTGCCCTTGACGGCCTTAAGGAAAATGCTCGAGGTTTGTTGGCTTCGATAAATTCAACAATAGATCATGTCAGTACTGACTATTGTCGTAATTCTATAGCTGCTAAGGCTACCGCGGTCCCTATTATCCAGCTTTATATATTGGAAATATGACATCGAGCGGATCATACAAGAGGCTCAACTCGCGTATATGAACTCGCTAAGGTATCATAACTCGTGGTTTAATTTCATGAGCACTCGGACTTCTAACAAAATCCCTTGACAACACTTAGGTCCCTGAAACGGGATGCTACTGGTGGCCATGCCATATCGCTTATTACTAAAAACATGACTCCTGCTTACCGGATTTGTGCACGAGATAGAGGTATTTTTCCTATCAATCCTCCACGTCTGAGCAAAATCTTGACTCTATTTTCCTGTTTTAGGATCTGGTGTACACGTTCGCTCGCAATGCCGTATCCATAATCAGGTTAAGAATACAGGCATATTCGACTCTATCGATCAGGAAGTTCAAAGATCACTGGAAGCGTTTGCCCAAAGGACGGCATCATCCTTATATGAACAAGTCAAGGGCGTTTTTGAAGCAATTGATAGTGCAATTGCTGCTGTGGATACGGCAGATGAAACATTAATAGAGACTCATCCTGCGTTTTTTTGAAAGCATGGGGCGGGTATTGCCTTGGGCCAAGGATTTTGTGACTCAACTTAAAGAACACAGAGAAGAAAGTGTGCTTTCCACCGACCAGGCATAATGTTCCACATCCAAGTAAATTGGAAAACTGGCCAAGGGGACGGTAACACATGTTTAGAGAATACAAAGTTAATCATTTGACAGGATATAAAAAGTTTCATGTGTATTCTTATCAGATCATTCAACTAGTCAATACCAATTGAGTTCACCTTCGTGTTCTTTTCGATGATATGTTCAGGAGGTTCATTCTCCAACTTGTATTTATCCTCTTCTATAGAACCATCCCTCGTCTGTTAATCATCCCTGGCTAGATCTGACTGGAAAATCCAATAAAGTGCTCCAGTATTCAGATGATGCTACTCATCATTTAAGCAACGAATTGATCCAGGTATTTCTTGTTCGAGTCTTGAGAATTGTCCGTTGTCAAGCAGGCAAAATGAAGTGTTCAACGAGTCATTTCACCTGAGTCCACGCGATATCTCGGAAGTATATCCATAGCACGGCCACGGATCCTCACTTATTATTTGGCTCGTGACTCTTTGTATTATATGACGGTGCCATCCTTGGTGATATCAGAACGGGTTTGGGATGGCGGGGTAGACCCACCTCCGCGTTCAACATCGTCGATAATCTCATCAGGGCCATCGTGGGTCGCGTATTTCCTAGCCGCCCACTGCCGCCAATTTGGATACACCAACACACTAATACCACCAATAATGATAAAGCATCCACAAATTGCACCACCTATAACATCATAATACTCCCCGGCAGTTTCCACGCCGTCCCAGAATCTCCCCTCTGGTTCTGCAGCATTGAGAATGAGTGTTAAAAGCTGGAGGACTCCGATTACTACGGCGACAACGACAGTCAAACACGTCAATACGATGGAGTAGTAAAGGAACGCGATCGGATCCCGGGGACTGCGGGAAATCGCTTGTGGCCCCGCAGTGGTTCCTGGAACGGGAGCTGAGGATGGGGAGGACGGAGAAGAGGAGGGAAGGAAGTGCGTTGCTGGTTGAATGTATAAAGACAGCATTAGGGCACCATCGATGGTGTCAATGAGACACATCCCAGCTAAAAAACTCAGTTAAGTGTGATCCCCAGCTAGCAAACTCCTTTTTGGGTGCAGGGGCAGGCTCACCTGTGAACAAGATAGGAAATATCAAAATGACCCAGATGCTCGTTCCTTTAGCTGCCTGGACTGAAGATATACCAAGCAACGCAATTTCGGAAGAGGTGTCGAAACCAAGACCGAAAAGAACTCCCAAAGGATACATCTTCCATGGGCTGATATCCATTTTGTTAGCAATTCGTCTCGGCAAAGAGGAATGATTCGATATACCGGTTAATTAACTTGAACATCGCCTTCAAAACTCTGAACAAGACCCCGCCTCCCTCAATTTTCCAAATCTCTTCCGCTCCTTGCTTGTTTTTTAGGGCCTTTTTTATCTGCTGGATTAATTTATACAGAATATAGGCATTCATGATTCCTAGAAGTATGAGGAATGCGGAGCTGACTGAGCTTCCAATGATCCCTCCAACCTTGCCATACGCATCAAATTTAGAGGACACGGCTGCTGCGGTGGCAGCTACGACAATAGAAGTTATTATAACGATCCTATACCATATCTTAGCCACTGATGGGACAATCGATGGACTTGCGATCAGCTTGATCGGGAAAGGGGCCAGTTTTGCTTACGTTGAATGGCCGAGAGAGAAAAAGGTTCCCACAGTTACTGCCCGTTGGCCTGTAGCTAAGAGCCGGCGGGTCATGAGATCAATGGCCTGGATTGGTATGATAGTTTCAGCGCAGTTGTCCCCCGAAATAGTTTCAGGGGATGGTTACCGGACGCCTATGCACGTACTGATATATGATCCGCGTCAAGAGCATGTCTTAGACCCAGGGTGTACGACAATACTGCTGTTGATACCAAAGATCTAGTGGTCGATTCACGGGATCCTCTTATCAGCCAAGCCAGGTGCTGAAATAGGGTGTGTGTTGAAGCCTTCATTTTGTGATATGCTAATCGTCTGTGAAATACTTACGGATTGAAATGCTAATTTGGTCTGTTAGCAAAATGATCTTTCAGCTAATGTTGGAAGATTTAGACATTTTGACCATGACAAGTCAAATCATCACTTAACCCGAAAGGCAGGCAGACTATGGAATCGCGGCGTCCTATATGTGCACGTACTATAATCTAAGATGAAGCAGAGGTTATATCTAGCTGGTGGAAGGAGTCAAACCCCCACCTACCAGATCAACATACCTCCTCCTTATGCATTTGTTTGTATGTATGTAAATACATACACGCATATAACCGATTGACGCCAGAATCCCTAGTTACCAATGCCATTCAAAAGTGGAGGAAAGGAAGTGAGAACGTACTAAAACAACACCTGCTGCGATCCAAACCAGGATATTCACAACCGCAATCAAAAGAATGATCCCAATGGCTGGCAGTGGGATTCTCCTCAGCACCGGGACCCGACTGTGTGATTTACCCATCTTTTTGAGGAAGCTGCTGAAAGCTTGAGGCGAATGCATCTCGTTGTGTGGATTGAGAGGTACAGAGAGATCTGCCATAGTGATTGAACCGCATGTAACTGTCTGATTTAAACTATGTGACCGACCTGGGTTGTTAGCTCCTTCCAGTGCTATCCCCCTTACAGCTTGCGAGAAACTATTCCAACTCTCTTAAGGGCATTCACACAACTGGGCGGAACCCAACTCTATATACCTGCCGCGATGGAACCCCACTACCCACGCATATGCAGCTTTTGAGTTCATTCGATGTTTCTCGGGAACCATGATCCCAGACTCCGGTCAATGACGCCCAAATCAACCAATCGGGCCTTCATCTAACTCGGCTGGACAACTGGATAAATATCTAGGTTTAGTTGTACTCTCGCAATTTATATAAGTTCAACGTCTGAATAACGCTGGTTTCGTGACCAAATTTTCTACTCCGAACTGCTCAGGAAGGGATAAATTACTTTTGTTGTGCTCCGCAGATACCATACTATAACGATCGGCCTATCAAGGGTGGTCGTTGTACCATGTCTATAGATTTTCAACTAATAGTGACATCTATTTTGCGACAGGCTCAAGTCCTCGATTAGTAGTAAGTAGCACCTCTCGCGTGATCACAAGGATCTTCCTTTAGATTCCTCAATCGCCTCGAACTAGCCAGGGATGCTCGATTTCGCCGCCAGTCTGCGCAGAACATTCCGAAGCTTTCGGTAAGCAGAACGACCAAGTCGACCAATAGCGAATGGTGGGGCTCGGCGGAAGGACGCGGCGCTCGGTCCCTGCACCAATCCATCCCGCAAGAGGGCTATTCCAACTTTCCACAAACTATTATTTGAGTGGAATGGGCTAGTTAATTTGAAAATATTGATATTTATTTTCTCCTTTCGTTGCGATTGGAACCCCTCATCTCTCTCCCACGCGGCCTATCGATCTTTGAGTCCCTGGTAACACACGGAGAACGGGCTTTTGGCAACCAAGTCATAAAAGATATTTGCTTTTGCTCTGGATTCGGTGGCCGTGGAGCAAAGAGGAGCGGAAAAAGATATGTCTCACAAATCATATTGCTCGAGCTGGGTACGGCCCATGCTCAATTCCGCTTGAACCAGATGAATGAGCGGGGTATATTGTGACGGAATTTCTCTAACGAGTCTGATCGGGTTACTGGTGCCAAGGTTGGCGGGGCACGGGCACTGAGTAAGAGCAGGCAAATATAAATAAGCGATTGCTTCATTCCTGCATCCTGGAACAACGAATTGGGTCGATTGGGCTGGTTGGCCACTGAGGGGCTCCAGCGAACGAGTATGAGCGGAGAGAGGACCACGTTCCATAAAAACTGTTGCTCGACGAGGCGGGGGTGCTCCGCGATATTCGGCGTCGAGACGTCTCCCCCGGCGATAAAAAATCGTCGGCTCGTGTGCAATCTCACAATAATCCGTCCAGGGCGCCATGAAAGCTAAGGGACTGCGGCGAGTATTTTGTGTTGGAATTATGCTTGGCGGAGAGATTAAGGGCCTTGGATGACGTCGTAGGATTAGTCTAATTAAGCTTATCTTGATATCAGACTCAAGGATGATAAGAGCCTCATGGCAGCATGTTGTGTAATCAGGTTCGGTAATATCACTCACGAAGTAGACTGGAGGCCGTGGGCACTAGTATAAAGGATCTATCTCGCATTACAAGGCATTACTAGCATTTTCTTTCGCTCAAACCTAAGGTCATCATCTCGCCTGGTATCCAGGGCTTGTCGTAAATTTGTTCCCTAAAGAATGAATACGCTGAATCCCGTCCATAATTATAAGGAACCAACGTGGATAAATGGAAAATGGGGCATAAAATATACAACAGGTCGTAAAGAAGCAGAGGGGCATCATGTACAGAACAAATTAAAAGTTCTTAAAACGTCGTATTTCTGGGTATTTCGCTGCGCAGATGGGTAGGTGGGAAGTTTCGGGATCAATAAAAAGGGGGTAAATCAAACTTTCTGTGTACGAAACGCCAACAAAGTATCGTTCTCATTATCATCGTCTTCTAACTGATTGGAAATGTCGTACTCTTCGTCCGGGCCTCGATATTCCTTTTCGGGAACGTTAGGGCGAGACTGGGCAGGGAACTGAAAATCCCCTTCCCAGTCCACATCTTGGGCACCTCTCCCGAGTAGAAACTGCCCAAAAACTAGAACAGCATTATAAACTTCTTTTCCGGTGGGAACAATGTTTTTTTTGGGCAACAAGAAGCCATAGCCTCCCTTGTCCCGAAGCTTAAGCTGATAGGCATATCGGACATGAAGATCATGGTAAAACCAGTCTAGGGCGCTTCCTCCAGCACTTTGCATGCTCCTCAGGGCGGCACCCCTGCGTTTTTTGTGAGAACTAACGGAGCTTTCGCAGGCGGAACTCACGTCGTAATGTTCATGGTCGGTAAGTCGAATGGCCTTTGCGATACCAATGGCCAATTCTTCGAGGTTCTCCAGCGTTGGGGGAATGTTGGTGCATGAGTAAGAATAGGGATAGAGTATTTGCTGAGAGTATGAGTGTAGATCAAGGAAGCCCACAAACGTAACATTGTGGTGATTGGTTTCGTTCAGCGCCCACTGTGCGATCACATTTGACTCTCTGCCACCAAATGGACCATCTCCTGCAAAATCCTCGGAGCAGGGGTTGCTTCTGCTGTCGCTACCGTCCCATTCATAGCCCCAGGTACGGTCGAGATCGACCCCCGGGCAAAACTGCAGATTGTTTTCTTGTCGATTTTTCCGCCAGAGCCGGTCCGTTTCCCAGGTATAGACATAGCCGTCGGGATTCATCGTCGGTATTAGCACCCAGTCGAACTCTTCGACTAGTTTGGTGATAGCCCGAGACTTGCCGTAGCCTGTGATGAGAGAATAGGCGACATAGTTTACAGTAGAAACGCCAATCCACTCTCTGGCATGTGAGCCACCAGTGATCACGATAGTCTTGCGGCGTTCAGTGGGAAGATCTGCATTTGCAGGGCGGACACCAATACAAAAGCCAACAATTTCGCGGCCTTCAAACGAGGTGCCCAGATTTACCAGTCGAACATGGGTGGAGAACATAGACGCCAGCAGACGCATCCAAGGTATGATAACGGAAAGCGGCTGGTAGTCTTGAAAGAATATATTCTGAGTCTCAGAAGATTGTTGGACTGAAGGCGAAAAAGCGTGGTGTGGGTTTGGGACGGAAGAGACAGGCTGAGGATAAGACTCGTAGACCGCTTGGGCCAGATCATGGATGATAGGGACATGAGCTGTTCTTAGGGAGCTGGGAAGTAATCCTAAGAGGGATGAAACCTGAACAGGTCATATTGTTGGTTAGGAAAACGATAGGCTTTCCGTGGAGAATCGGGAGGTAACTCACCACATCCTTTGCCAGTCTAATATCCACCCACTCGTTTGTCGATGCCCATATGTCGAGGAATAGGATATTCGACGCCTCTATGAGAGCCTGGACATCGTTTTGGGATCGGATAGTGAATCGGAGTACGACATCGTCGCCATAGCGCGCGCGGATTGAAGATGGCGCCCGTGGGATCGAAAGCGATGATGGGATCCTGGAGGGATTGTGCTGCCGGCTTGGTACTCGCCAAATAGACTCTATGATTGAATCACGCAGCCTGGTCCATAACCTGGGCGGAGACCGGCCTTGAGAATGAAGAACTGCGGAGTTCTGCTCAGCCGTGGAAGGGAGGAATTCGCTGGTGGAGGACGGGATGGCGGAGACAAAGAGGACAGACACTAGTGTAGCACCTGTGATCACTTGCAGTATATGCATTCTTCAAGCTTCTCTAGATATTCCTCATCATCAAAGCAAAACAAAGTTAATTATGACATGCAGTGAATTGCAGTGCAGTGGCCAGACCAAAAGTGGGTGCCTTGGGGAACATGCGACAAAAGCAAGTCGTTTAATATGGAGTAACCAACTCAAGAGCAAAGAGGTGGCGGTGATTCAGCGCCGACTTGGCCTGCTTGACCGTTAAGTTAGGCGAGGCTTGAATGAGTATCCCATCTTGATTGGCAGGGTGTAGTTACAGAATACTCCAGAGTTGGGACGTGAGACTCCTGCACATTCATGAAGCCTTTATTATTCCTTTTGAGTCTGTTGGCCATCAAATCATCATGCCTCGACCCTGGGATCCAACCCGTGCACTCCACCAGGCAAATTAACTCATAACTATCTTCCTGAGGCGCTTGCTTGGACTGATCGACACTGCACCATTCCCTAACCACTGTTCAGAGTTTGCGTCTCCCATTCGTATTTGATTGTAACTTGAAAAAAAAAAAGAAAAAGGAAAAAGAAAAAAAATAGCTTTTTGGATGGATCTTGGATGAAGAACTGCTAGATACAGTTAAACATATGTTTGTTTTTTGGGCTCGGAATTCAGAGTTGGGATGTCCCCTGGAACCCGCACCGATTCCATAGCCACCCGTTGCGCCGTTCCGCCGCTGCTTGACATGAGGACGGTGTGTTTGGTCTTTTGACATTCGGGCTGCATCCCAGGTTTATGCACCTGTGTCTGTAAATCGACTGGGTTTCGGATTATAGAACGTTGATGCCAGCAAGCACAATTCTCAGCCCTGCAGCCCGACCTTTTGACTTTCGACTGGCGACTTCTAGCGGGTCTCCCAAGTCCAGCCCATCTCGAGAGAAAGGAGGCCAATCAGACCCATTGCGGACTTGACAGTGTGAGACTGGAAGGCCGCCCGGCAACAATCACAGTCGCTTGTTGTGAACTTCTTGACAAAAGGGACCAATCTGCGAATCTCTGCTGTCGCGCCTGGAAGAGAGCTGCTTAGTCGTCAAGTTTCACGGTGGGATTGTTTGTTGGAATCCCACGGTGAGTTCACATCACCTCCACCTTTTCCACTCCTTCAGCTTCCCAAATCCTTTGTCTATCAACATCTGTGCATTCAACTGTTGTTCTGAGCATTGGCTGCTATTGTTAGTCTCTCTGGAGATGGTGGATACCTCTCTGCTCCTTTAAAGTGGAGTGTTTGCTGACTGCGCTTCTTCACATTTCTAGAATGCAATACAGCTATTCCGCCGCCGACTGGTCCTTCATTTTGATCTTGGGACACTGTCACTACTGATCGTACGCGTTTTGTTACCCTCCCTGCGGATTCGAATACCTTCCAAAACGTCGAATTGGCACATAACGAGTTTGCTGCAGCGATAAGTGGCCAGATTATGAACCATCGAATCTGAGCAAATGACAATGAGCATCGTCACCTGCGAGAGGTTTGCTACATAATGCCGTGGAAAGGATTGAAGATGAGTGGCGTTGGGCAGAAAGATGGTTCCCAAAAGCCACAGAGAACAGATCCAGGCCGACTGGATCATGCTTCCCGCACGGCTCATTCTCGAGACAAGATCGGTTCACGGGGATCTGAATCGTTAACGTTTGCCCAGAAAGTGCCTTCCACATCATTCGATAATGGAGGGCGAGATTCCACACGACTGGCGGATCGTCTCCTTCGAGCCCAGAATACCAAACGAAACAGATTCAGCCTGCTAAGATTCCGGCATGCTTCTGACCCCCAGCTGTCGGCATCCTACCAAGAAGCAGAGGCCCCGCCCATTCCACCGATTCCTGAAAGTGCCCAGCGTGAGTTGATTTGGTCCCCGAAATGTATCGGTGAGTTTCATGGCTAATGGCTTGTGACCAGCGCCGAAAATAATCACCACGTCCCCGACAACGGATGACCTAGATCAAGCCGCCAAACGCAAAAGCATCTTCAAAATGTCCCATCCAAAGGCGCCTCATGAAAAGATCAAGTCAGTAGATGTCAATTCCGCCATCCTGCCCAAAAATTCCAACCCTCAAATACCGGTATCTGCCACTGCTCCGGCAAGTGTCAGGGCCTCCCATATTAGCTTTGAAGAACCTCAAGGAAGGCTTTCAACGACTTCTTTACGTAGTGGCCCTCCTCGCTGGCAAGATGGGTCGCATCAAAGCTTGTTTCCTGCAGCAAGGTTCTCAGAATCGTCAAGGTCTGAGGCTAGTTCGGGAGACCATGGCGTTTACAATTCCGCATCTAGAACCGACGCCTCTTCGAGCACATCCTCGTTCCTCCGCCTTCTTAGGAAGAATCGACACAGCCTATTATTTCCTTCTCTTATGAAAAATCTCCCTGGGCAAACCTTCATGCACGATCAGCAGCCGCGCGCAATATCTTCCGCGGATCAAGATCGGGAACATCTTTCGCCCCTTCCTTCCCCTTCCCGCTCATCTGTCGGACGTGGGCCTGTTGAGCCGAATACCTTTTGCAATAACTCCACGACATCCGCCCATTCAAGGAGATCTTCAGTCTCAAACAGACCCAATTTTAGGGGAAGATCATCCACAATAGGCTCTCTTGCCGATATCCAGGATGATACTCGTCAGTTGTCTTCCGAACTTGTTCCATCTAGTGGCACATCAACGTTTACCGGCCCGCGAAAGAGCTTTAGTGACTTGTTTAACCCTTCAAGATCTCGACACAATATAGAGGGATATGCGGCTGGTGAAGTTCCAGGAACCCCTCAATCAATGCCATCTAAGCCAAATTCTTTCTCACTCGCAAGAGAAGTAGCTAGCTGTCCACCCCGAGAACCAGATGACACGCCCGCAACCTACCTTACGCGACTCGAAGGTGCGGTTCACCGTGCAGCTATTGCCACGATTCTCTCACAATCAGGAGACGATTTCTATAAGGCAACATTGAGGAAATATATTCGCGGTTTTGCATTCTTTGGCGATGCGATGGACATGTCAATTCGAAAATTGCTTATGGAGGCTGAACTGCCGAAGGAAACCCAGCAGATCGACCGCGTACTCCAAAGCTTTGCCGAGCGATATCACGAATGCAACCCTGGAATTTTTGCATCTCCTGGTAAGTCAATATTTGTCCCTTTTCCGGATTCGAGCTCCCGACTAATGCGTGTCATTTTAGATCAAGCTTATTTCATCGCGTTCTCGTTGCTGATCCTTCATACCGACGTCTTCAACAAAAACAACAAAAGGAAAATGCAGAAGCAGGATTACGTTCGTAACACAAGAGGCGAAGGCTTAGCGGAAGAGATCCTTCAATGCTTCTATGACAATATCTGCTACACCCCTTTTATCCACGTGGAGGATGAAGTTAATCTGGGTGTACGACGGCTGGCGCCCAAGGCACGAAGCCCATTATTCAAGACCGCGAGCACTGACCATCTATCAAGATCGTCCAGAGACCCCGTCGATCCCTATGCTTTGATCCTCGAAGGCAAACTTGGCAGTCTTAGACCGAATCTCAAGGATGTAATGGATTTGGAAGATGTGTACAGTGTTTCAGGAGCTGGCCCCTCGCCAAATATGAACGACCTTCACCGGGCCTTTTATAAGCCATGTGTCCTGCAGATAGTCTCGGAAAGATCCCGTCCGGATGCTTTTCTGACACAATCCTCCATCGCGAATCCCGCCGAATCACAACCTGGCCTTGTAGATATTCGGGTAGCCAAGGTTGGACTTTTGTGGAGGAAAGATCAGAAAAAGAAGAAAACCAGATCTCCGTGGCAGGAATGGGGGGCTGTTCTCACTGGTTCGCAGCTCTATTTTTTCAAGGACGTTCAGTGGGTCAAGTCATTGATCTCTCAATATGAATCGAGGCAAACTGGTGGGCGCCGCCACCCTGTGACTTTCAAACCTCCCGTCAGCGATTTTAAACCAGATTCGATCGTGTCTACTGCGAATGCTGTGGCACTGCTGGACGCCAGCTATAAACGGCATAAGCATGCGTTTTTATTTGTTCAACACGGAGGATTTGAGGAGGTCCTTTTAGCTAATAGCGATACCGACTTGAATGATTGGATAGCGACCATCAATTATGCGGCTGCTTTCAGAACAACGGCTGTTCGTATGAGGGGAATGATTGGAGCGAATTATGAAGGCCATTTGCCTCACAAATCCACTAGGGCAGACTCAGTAACGTCAGACACATCGGAGACTCCCACCATCTTAGACTCAGCTGCCGCCAATACCAGAAGAATGGACCCCTGCCTTGCAGAAGAGATCTTTGCTGCGCGTCGCGAACTCGTTTCTAGAAAGGTGCAAGAAGCGGACGAGAAACTCGCTGTAACTCAGAAACAACTGGACGATCTTTTGCAAAATGCTCGACACCTCCAAATTCTGACGCCTATTCACCCACGTGCCAGAGACAACGTTGTTTTGGCGGCTGGGCGAATTGCAGCTAATATCAAATGGGTTCGGTTAGACATTTGGCGGGCAAGATGTCACAGAGATGTGCTGGCGCTTGACTTAGCGGAAGAGGAGAAGCATTTACCATCTGTAAAGAAAGTTCCCAGCAGCTCCCCGGGCAGAAACGAGATATGCTCCTTTTCAAGCCGGGAACATCAAATATTGTCAGAATCAGCACCAAGCCTTGCCCCTACGTCTCCAAAAAGCAACCGATCTTCCAAGCGAGCTCGTTCTCGTTCCCCAACGCCGTCGAAGGAATTCAACCTACCCGATCAATTGATAGAGAGCATATCAACCACCGTTAAGAGACCAGGATTGCCAAATTCTCTTTCTTCGCCAGAAACAACGGCATCGCTAGGAAGGCCGTTAATTGATGGGAGTAAAGATGATGCCGCTCTTGATTCAATAAAATCATTTGGGGAAACTCTCCTACCACCTCAGGCCTCAACGACAAGCTCTATCAACAAATTGGAGTCGAACGGATCTGCAAAACAGTCGTTGGCGCAGAAAACCCCAACATCGAGTGTAATTGACACGGAAGAAGAGCGTCTCCTTCGGGAAGCCGGTATTCTATCCAATGAGCTATTTTTGCAAATGTCTGCATCCGCTGACGCAACAGATGAACCCAACACCGCAAATAACGATGGTCGGGTAGAACCAGCGCTTGGTGAAGGTCGAAGTAAGATTCGAAGGAGCCTACATCGCACGCTTCGTGATGGCCATTTTATTCCCCATCATCAGCGAAGCAAAAAGGGTAAAGATTCCGGTACAACCGTTTCTGCAGCGGACGACGGGAATGATGCTGCTGAAACAGAAACCTTAGCGCGTGGTGCTGGAAGCTTCACTGTTCACGGGAAAAAGGCCTCAGTTGTTACTTTTGGTTCAGAATGGGAAAACATGTCCCCTGAACAACGCCTCAAGCAACGCAGACCAACCCATACTGAAGACTCTCGCGCTTCCGAAATGCTGGGGCTTGATCTTGTCAGCTCTGAAAGTATGAGCGGCAGACAGGCTTACTCTCTAAGATCTGTCAGCACGACTACGGCCAAGAGTTTGCGGCAGCTGGACAGGGCTCAAGAGAAAGCTACCGGGCTCGGTTCTCCCGGGGAGTCTCTCCCAGAGACCAGTCCCCATCTCAACAATGAAAATTCTGTGACAATTGACGCAGATTCTGCTGTTATTATCGAAGAAGAAGAAGAGCCTCCCCATGAGTCGGTTGACGGAGTGCTTCGGTCCCTGACCGCTAAAGAGCAAACCTCGATAGATCAACCACCAGGAAAGAAGGATTTGACTCCCACAGAGCCTGAACCGAATATTGACGATTCTTCTCTCCTGTCGGATCGCATTGCCTCGGAATAGACCATTGAAGCATAGTATTGCTTTCATTATTTCTCCTTATCCCTTTCCTCTTCCAACCTTTCTCACGATGATTATGACTGCCTGATTCCCACCCACTGCTTTTGCTGTTATTCGCTGCCTTGAATTGCGTTGACCCCTCTCTCCGACTGCACCCAAACCTTTGTACAAGTCTTCTACCACCATTCTGTACTCATATTCAGTTTTTGCCTATGAAAAGCCTGGGTTAAACCTACACTGGCCCGCATATTACTTTATCATTGAGCCCTGTCCCTGGACTGCTTTTGCTATGGCCCTCCAATTTTCCTGTCATTGTGTGTGTTGTCAACCTTGAATTGCTGCACACCCCAATATTTCCCCGATCAGCTTGTTGAAACCAAAAATAGGTCTTGCAGGTTGTTTTTTCATCACATTGTAAACAATTGTAATAGCCATGAAAACCCATAAAGTCTCTTTAGTATCTTATCTGCAAGGCGAAAAGAAAAGTAAAAAAAAAGAAGAAGACATAGCTGTTGGGGCCCAATGTGAAGTGTGCACAGTGTCTTGATACGGCGTTTTCCATTCACAGCAGCTAAGCGAACCTTCCTGATACCCAAAAGGGCAATACGCTAGATTCACGTGAGCAAGAGCTGAATCAAAACAACAGAAAGCGCGAGTGAATATTTCGCTTTCGCGTCGCTTTAGTCTTCTGCCACTCTTTTCTCTATTCTTCCTACAGCTGAATCCCGGCTGCCCACCCTGCTCTGCCAGTTCGAATTGCTGGTTTTTGTAGGTAAGCATATCATAAAGCCGCTGCCTGGTATGAATCCAGAGATCCGACAAGATAAAAAGCCGTGACATAAGAAATGGCTGACAACAGGGGACCTCTTGATAAATACATATAGCTTCATACCCGGCGTCAGCATCTGCAACATGGGCCCTCCTGAGGAAAACTCCTCTCTAAATACTGCTACGCCGGAATCCCTAGACTCTACGCCACCCGCTCATGAGGCCGTGGCAGCTGATTCGCAGGAGTTGGCACAGCATCGGTGCTCGCAAGAGAAAGCGACCTTAAAGAACTCCCCCGGGGACGACGCCGCAGACTTTTCTTCAGAGATGATTCCGGAATCAGCGGACCAGGATTCATTAGGGATTGCCCCTTGCAATGCTAGAAGCGGCAAAGTCAAACATCAGACCCCAGAAGATGACGGACTGCCCGATTTCAACACTTTCCTGAAATGCGTAATTAAAGTTGTGAGTAGTGCAATATTCTATGAGACACTAAAGCCAGGCTTTATGCAGAAAAGAGGATCCTGGGATAAGATGCTGATGCCTATGCGCAGGGGAGTACTCCTTCGCCTTTTCTCCGCGAGAATGCCACTCCTCTTATCCGTCTGCTTGCCAGTCCGGGCATAGGGTGGACAGCTGCAGAATTCAAAAAGCAAGGAACAGGACTAGCCGCAATGATGGAGATGCCCCGTTGCCAGATCATTACTCATGAACCAGTCATGGTTGTGCAAGACACCCTAGAGTCCATGGGTGGTTCAATCAAAGACTATAACAAGATGCTGGCGGAGAAAATAAAGGAAGTCAATTGTCCTAACTTCACCCACTTTTTCTTCACGCTCAAGAAAGATTCGGAAGAGAAATGGGGGAAGTTCGGCGCATATTTCGAGAAAAATTGCATTCCATGCACTCTTCCTTCCGGTCAAAAGGTCCGAGTCCTCGGTCATTGGTCCTCAAAAATTAATCATTCTTGTGTCCCGAATGCCCAACAAACGCTTATTGAGGCGAACACCGAAGGGGTAAAATCGACGTTTTTGAATATACGTGCATGCAGAGAAATAAGCCGGGGTGAGGAAATTACTGTGGCATACGACGAGATCCATTTGGACACCACTGAAAGAAAGCAACACATGAAAGAGCATTTCGGGTTTGAATGTGCTTGCGAATACTGCGAGTCTCAAGACCGAGAACTTGACGCAGACTTTCTCCTTGTGAATGAACTGGCTCCTGTCGTGTTTTCCCCGGCTGTGGCTAAGGCCCAGCCAGCAAGAGCACTCAGAGCTGCGTCTCAGCTTCTGCAGAAGCTCTCTGGCCACAAGTTGTTTGATCGACGGTATTGTGAGGTCTTGGCACATTGCGCAAGAATATGTGCGTATCATTCAGATGCAGGGCGCGCTGCAATGTTCTTGAATGCAGCGCGCACGGGTTTCTATATGATCCAAGGATGTGACGGGCCAGATCTGTGGAAATTGGCGCAAGTTGAGGCAAACGTGGCAGAATTTGCGGACAGCAGTGATTCAAAAAGGGGTTTATCAACAAAAGATGAAGCAGAGAAGCTCATCATTACACAGAACATGGACGGGAATAAGATTGCATTCATGTTGGGAGCTGGCGATGACGAATACCTTCGGCTGTGCGATATCGAGAGACCAAAGAAGAACGCTAAAGATCCAGAGTCGCCGGGGCTATTAAAACAAAAAAAGAACACAAAGAAGGCAAACGAAACGGACGGCTTTCAAGAGCTTTTACAGGCCCTAGCTGTGGAGAAGAAAGAACACGATGAAACTCGGCTTCATCAGGACAATGGGAAGGGGAAAGGCAATGGCAATGGCAGAGGGAAGAAGGGCAGAAGATCCAAGGGAGGCAAAAGGTGAAAATACATCAACGTGAACTGGTACTTCAAGTTCTGGTGGTCGAATTTCAGGGACATGTGGCAGAATATGGTGAGCCGGACACCCGGAGAGCGACGCATTGATGGAATGATTGGGATTGACGATGGATGGTGGTGGTGATAAGTTGGCCAGGACGCGTCGTGATTGGCATTTAGTTAACTAGCTTGGGGCACCCTTTTGTTTAGTCAGCCACTCTGGTTTTGCGCATCCCAGCGACGGCCGGGGCGATCTCAACACATCATGTTAGCGAGACTCCGCGCGCGTCTCATCTTGAATATTATTAGTTATCTGTGCGGAACATTGTTATCCTCACATCCGGCCCTCCCCTGGCGGCATTTTTGATCACTAACATCCTTGCAATGGCACACTCTAAACGCAACACATCTCTTCCCCATTTCACCTCGTATGAAAGGTCTCTCCTCCGTTCCACTTGGGGATCCCAGAGTACAAGACTATCGCGTGAATCCTTCCTGCCCTTTTCCTCCTGTAGACTATGTCTTCTCCCCGCCCGCTCTCCGGTCGTTGCATGTGCCACTAACGGCGATATATTCTGTCGGGAATGCGCTGTGAACGACCTTTTAGCGCAAAGAAAAGAAATTAAGCGACTAGAGAAGGAGCGGGAGCTGGAGCAGCAAGAAAAAGAGGAAAATGATGAGAGACTGGCGCAGGAAGCGAGGGAGAGAGAGTTAAAGGAGTTTGAAATGATAAGCATGGGGTTGGAGGATCGGAAGAGGAAGTTTTCAAACCGAGAACAGGACCAAGACCGTACACGTGAGGGCGAGGGAAGTCCGAATAGCGGTGAAGAGCTGGCGAGGAAGAAGAGAAAGGGGTTTGAGCTGGATGAGATGGAGATGAAGAGGATTGCCAGGGAGGAGAGGGAAAGAATACGGAAGGAGATTCAACGGGAGAGGGCATGACACCTTTTCGCCGTCCCATCTATCTTCTACGTTCAATTCGGGCTAACGGCAATGTTTTCTTTAGAGCGAGTCTGCGAAGCCGCAGATGCCTTCTTTCTGGATCCCGTCGTTGACGCCATCTACTGAGAACGGTGCGAATGATGCCAAACCTGCGAAATTGAGCCCCATTTGTCCCGCTTCTACGCCTACAAACAAACATGGTTATTCCTTGAAATATCTAGTCTCGGTAAACTTCTCAGAAGTAAAAGATGACCAGTCAGGAGAAATGATAAGGGTTTGCCCGTCTTGTAAACGGGCTTTGAAAAACGGTGTCAAAGCGATGTGTAAGTTCCCACCCGCAGCAGAAAGAATACGATGAACAACACTGCTCACAAGTCCAGTAACGAAACCGTGTGGGCATGTAATCTGCAAACCCTGTGTAGAAAAATTTATGACGCCCCATAAAGATCCAGATCCTCACGCGCAGGACCCTGAAGAAACTGAGCGTCATGGACGGATGCTTTGCTATGTCTGTGAGACAGATATCACTGAGAGAAAGTCTAAAAAAGATGGTAAGAAGGACAAAGATAAGGAGAAGATACGACCCGGGTTGGTCGCAATATGTAGCGAGGGTACCGGCTTTGCGGGCGGAGGAGCGAATCTTGCGAAAAAGGCCGGGACAGCTTTTCAATGTTAATGATCATACTCTGTACGTCATTTGATCAAAAGACAATCACATCATGCTGCCTATATACCCATGAACATGCTGTATCATACACAAATAATCTAAGTCCAACCTCTTAATAATAAAAAAAAAGATTCCCCAGAACGGTGCGGAAAAAACTCGTTCATAAGATATGTCAAGGCGATGGCAATGCCTTTCTGTTAGTTGCCTTCGCGAACTCTCTCACCATGATCTCACACTTCACTTCCTGACATAACCTCTTCTTCCGGTCTGCAGCAAGCTTTGATGTGAACTCCAAGCCGCTGGCACGCTCTACAGCCTCCAAGGGAACTTCGAAATCGGACAGGTTCTTCTCATTTGGGATGCGCGCGTTTGGCATCACAAAGGCACCCAGGCTAACCTTCCCTCCTTCTTTTCCATCTTCCGCGAATATAACTTTATAAAAGTGTGTTGGAACGGCAACATTTGGTGGATTTCCGATAACTTCGTAGGTGACTTTCCACTTTCCATCGGTTGGATCCTTCTTCGGTAGATACAACGGGCCAGTGACGATACGCACAGAAGGGTATTTCTTCGTCAATCCTCGGCAAAATTCCTCGAAATGCGCCCAGTAGTCGCGGTTGAAGCCCTCCCCAACCTGCGGGCACATATTCGTCAGAGCAAATGTCGCGTCCATGGCATCCTGGCTCCATTTTGCATCTGCGGCGGGAACCTGGTGTCCACGATCGTACCCGGAGCGGAAGTAATCGCTCAACTTGGCGCGAAATGCGGCGGGGATGCTTTGGTCTTCGTAGAAGACGCTGTGTTTGCGGTCGGCGTTGTTGAGCTTGAGAGACTCGGGCGTGATGTGCTCGGCCACCCATGATGGGTTGCGTGTGCGGCGGTCATATGCGCTTGCCAGGGGGGCACTGTTTATGGTGTCGGCAATTGGACCGGGGAATCCGTACTGGAGGAGGCCGGTTGGATCAACGGGCGCTGGGAATCGGGTCGGTATCTGCGGAGTGGATGGATGTGGGATAACCGCAGGTTTCGGTGAGGGTACCGGAGGTTTGGCTGGTGACGGTAGAGCAGGCGATACCGGCGGCTGCTGACGGGAAGCCTTGGCTGAGTAGACAAGTGCAGTGACGCCAGCACCGGTGGCAGCACCCGCTGCGGCGATGATTGCGAATGTTGCTTTGGACATGGTTTGAGTCGAGCGCCCCGGCTAGTAATCCAAACAATGAATCCCGGATTGAACCACGGGCCGTGAAGCACAGTCAAGATCCTGGAAATGGCTTACTGTCTCTGGTTGCTGAGCTGACCTCCCTGTCTCTCAACACCAGCACGCAATCCCCCCCATGCAGCGAGACGACGAAAGATGATTTGTTTTTCCTGCGCGTTCGACGGCGGCGGTGCATTTTCAGCCAATCAGATGCCGGAAATTGGGACCAGAGCTCTGACCAATCATGGTCGATTAAGTAAGCACATCCGGAGATAAGATTGCGGCTTATCGCTGTGGGTACCTTGAGGGCACGCTAGTCCTCATCGGGAGCTGTGTCACCATGTGAACCACGTGACCATTAGTTACCGCGCGCCGGGTGATGTAATCCTTCGGGCTCCGTTGGTCAGCAGCAAAAAGCAGGCGAGTCTGCAGAACCTGAAGCTTGCGATGCGACGTTAGCCGTCTTCTCACGGCTGTCAGCTCCTCGCTCAGCAGAACGGTTTTGTTTCTGCCTATCATTCGAGTGAGACCCCTTAGGGAATAATTTGGTCTCAATTACCAGGCTTTGAAAGCCCACACAACCTGAAAAATCTACCTTTCGTCCTTTCTGAGTTCACGTCGTCTACACCGTTGACCGTTAACGACACTTGAAGCCGTCCCTCCAGCAGGATGGGGCTCGATAATGACACCCGGGGATGGGTTATGAGCTGTGTTAGTGGTGTCGGTATGTTTGATCGCCGCCTCTGTTTTTTCTTCCTGCATTCGCTAATAAAATGCAACTTTAGCCTGCGTACTGGGGTCAACCATCATATGCGTGGACATCGTTGCTCGAAATTGGTTTGGGAAGAGGAATTTTCAGATCTCGGATAGCGATGTATTTCTCTCATCATCTATGAGCTTGAGTGCAGGTGTTCTGGTGCGCATGTGTCAAACATGGGTAATGCTTGCAGCATGAGACTAATGAGACGCATAGTTATTCACTTCGCTCTTCAGCATGTTACCGACGTCAAAAGAGTACCTTATCCGCGCAGGCTATTCCTCCGGCATGGCTGCATTCATGTTAATAGGGCTGTTTCTCCTCGGGGTTATTGTGATCAAAATCGTGTCTGGCTGGATTCACAGCCATATACCTTCTCATGTGGTTGCCTGTGCCCACACTCATGAAGAAGATGGAAAGATTGACAACGTCCCTAGACCAGCAAATGGAACCTCTGTCATCCCTGACCAACCTGCCACAGAGCGTACGCCGCTGATAACAGCATCCGAGAACACAAGTTCGGCGACTACCCCTGCTCATCAGCCAGTGCCACATGCTGAACCTACAAAGCCCCATGCATCTTTTATCAGGTCTATCTTGTCGGGCCCAATTAGTGGCTTAGTTGGTGTTCGGAAAGCTGCATGCGACAATACTGGTCCGTGCTACGGTTTTTCTCAAGCTTGTGGCCAAGAGTGTATGACAATCACGCAACACAGGGATCAAGAGGCTGCTGGGGTTCCTGGCCGGCCTGACGCTCTCCGCTATCGCAGTTCCTCTGGGCCCCTACCCCCGGAGAACTCTCGAATGCCGGAAATAGTTGCCGAATCAGTCGCTATGCAGCCAGATGTTGACAAAGGCGTAGTCGACGAAGCACGTAGTATTCACTCATCTCATACAACCGATATGATGAGCGGCGAACCGCTTCAACATTCTCCCGGCCATGACGATGTTCTTCGAACTGACCAAGGAACCCCGGCTTTCGACTCCACGACAGCATATTCGCCTTTGCCCCCTCCTTCAAAAGAACATCATCACCATGTTCCCCAAAATGCCTTTTTATCCATTGGGCTGCAGACCTCACTTGCCATAGCATTACACAAACTTCCTGAAGGTTTTATCACCTATGCAACCAACCACACAAACCCTACACTCGGCTGGTCAGTTTTTATCGCGCTTTTTATTCACAACATTACTGAAGGATTTGCGATGGCATTGCCACTCTATCTCGCCCTAAAATCAAGATTAAAGGCCGTGGTTTGGTCTAGCCTCTTAGGTGGCGTAAGCCAGCCGGCTGGCGCTGGACTAGCTGCGCTGTGGGTTTGGGGCGCACGGAGAGCAAACGGACCCGTGCCAGGAGACATAGAAGACCCGAATGGTGCATCTTGGGCAGTCTATGGGGGTATGTTTGCCGCGACTGCCGGTGTAATGACGAACGTTTCTCTGCAATTATTTTCCGAGGGGTTGGTACTATCACACAATCCAAATTTGTGCATTGGGTTTGCGATTGCTGGAATGGGAATTCTCGGCCTTAGTTTTGCATTGACGGCTTGAAATCCTTGCCGATGATGTACGCCACCGGTGGCCTTTATCGTCTGGTGCTGGTCACTGGTTTCATGAAATACGCGGTGCCTGGGCGATTCATTGCGAACCTTGCTCATCTGATCCCAATTTTGCATATCCGTTTCGGTTTTGTTCTCTACACTTTTCCCCTCACGATATTATTATGATGATTATGATGACGAGCGACATATATCTATATATGGCCTTTAAAAAGCGTTTATTTCCTTGACAAGGATAAGTGGTTTTAGACTCTGATATCATTATGAAATGAAATAGATCCAAATCGCAAGTTGCCCCTAACTCCAACCCCCGCTCAAAAGCCAACTGAAATAGACTACAACAGGCGGACCCGACAATTCCTGCATTTGCCTATTTTCCTTTTTCTTGCTCCTTCTCTTTTTCTCTTTCCCTCTTTCGGGCGAGATACCGTTCCTTCGCACTCATTACATCGCTCGCCGTCTTCTTGCTCTTATTCTTCTCGGCCAGTTCCTTCAGTCGAGCCTCTTCTTCCTGCTTCTCCTTACGCATTCTCTCTTCTAATTGTGCGGCAATCATTTCTGTCTGGCGTTCGCGCTGCTGTGAGCGGGCAGATGCAGCAGCACTAAAACGATCAGATCGAATATCTCTTGCACGCGACTCCACTGCAAATGAAGCTGGAGTTGTCTTTGCCTTCGCTTTCGGAGCAACGTTCAACCCAGCGGAGAGAAGCTGACGTTTATCAACGACTTCTCCTTCGTCATTAACCACGATGTGTGCGCCACGAGCATTCAACTCCGCGGCAATCTGGGCAGCAGACTTTTCTTCCTGCTGCTCTTCATTTTCATCTTCTCTCCTTGCTTGCTTTTTGCTAGCTGCTTCCTCAGCAGCTTTAACCGCCTCCTCGTGTCTTCTTCCATCCCTTTCTAGCATGTCTTTATAGAACCCCATCATTCCCAGGCCCTTTTTCCTCCTTTCCTCCTCTTCTTTCTCTCTGGCGGCCTCCTCGGCTTCAATCCGTCTCACTTCTTCCTGCTGCGCTTTGTATGCTGCCGTCACAAACTTCTCTTTATCCGCATATTCATCACCCTCGGCGTCGCGCTCGCGAGTTAACAGCTTATCTCGAGCGCGAAGCTGGTCGCGCTTGCGCACTTCGGCACTACGTAGCAAAGACGTCATGTACTTAGGTCCGGAAGATGTAGTCGCGGAGGCTGAGATTTTCTTACGATTGGAATGGATGGAGTCGTAAATGTCGTCATAGTCGTAAATGCTAGGATCAATAGAGGCGGCCGTTTGGGAGTGCTTATTGCTGCTATGCAGGGCTGAGAGATTTGTATAGTCCTTCTGCTTGCCATCTGCGTTTCCAGAAAAGGCTTTCCTCGGGGGTGCGTTCTGTTGCTTTTTGGATGGCGGCTCTGGATCCGCAGAAGTAAGGCCACCTAGAGTAGTAATTTCTTCACCATTTGTGTCTTCTGTAGGTCCCGTATCGCTATCGGAATCCGAATCAAAGATGGTCTTTTTGCGTTTCTTGGATGTGGACGAGCCTGCGGAGGTGGCGGGCTGCGACTTCTTGGAGGCCAAATTAAGGCCATATGAAAGGGTTGGCGGTGCCATTATCTCCAGGGGATGGCTCAAATTATGGTGTGATAGGCTTCATCTATTTCTTGCTAGTCGACTTGAGTCCTCGGGAACCTCAAGGCAGTGACTGCTAAATGGGCAGACGTGCGCCCTTCGTAGGATGGATGGATCGGCGAGTCGCGAGCTTGCGGTAATATCACGTGACCCAACCCTGTGCGGGCCGCCGCCTTGATGAACGCGACGAAATGCGATCTAATGATGACGAGAAGTGCTGCTAGAAAACGCGGAGAGCTGGGAAGCATTTGAGCCTGCGCTACGGGATTCAAGCCAGCATGTCTTATTATTTCACTATTTTATCACCAAGCGACTCGCCGCTTTTCAGTCAAGCTTTCGGCACCTCCAAGGGTGGCGGAGATGGAGTCCCCAGGTTCCGATTCCCTGATACCTCAAGATATATGAACCAATTCATCGTGCACGCTAGTCTGGACATTGTGGAAGAAGTCCAGTGGACTAATGGAGCCATGTATGTTCCCGCTTGCTTCCCAAACCGACCCGACCACGGCGCTTAATCTCAGATAGGTACCTAAAGCATATCGATACCTACCCACCGGCATCAGCCTACGTTTCCGCTTTTATGACTGGCACCGGAGTGCGATTCCTCCTTCTCCATCAGCCTCTCCAACCTTCGCCTTCTTCAACGCTCGTCGCAAGCACACGTGCGTCATCCTCGTCTATAGCAAACAATCCCACGTCCCCGCAGACGGAGGAAGCGGTACGACAGTTTATGAATGAAGTGTATGAAAACTGGGTGAAGACAATTATGAATCCGTTTTATCGAAGGGGAATGGAAATCAAGAGCCCCGTATTTCGAAGTAAGGTGCTCGCGGCGGGGAAGAAGTGGTTATAGATTTCTGTCCATTCAGCGTGTTTCTCGTATAGAGCTTTGGTGTAAGGAGTCTTCTGGTGGTTATTTCTCATCCTGAACTCCGTTGGTACGGTAGAGGAGTTAAGACGGCTGGGATGTTGCTTTTATTTCTGAGATACAGGTCTGTTGATTTGGTTTCCTGGGCTTTTTACAGCATGGACCGGAAAGAATCTTTTTGTGTCCCATCGATACTTTGCAGATCGTGATACCCCAGTTCCCCACATCGAGAAAGAATTGAATTGCCAGAGCAATTGCATCTGATACGGCCATAATGTACGGAGTACACCTAGACAGTCCTAAATCGTTGTAAAATAATACCAGCGGAAACAAGTGATGCATAATTTACAAAGCAGAAAGCCCTCATCCAACCCAAAAGAAACAGCAAAATATAACTGGCTGCTTTGAACCATTGAATGCCTTCGTAATCTCGTATCAAAGAATTATCCCATTCCAAAGAGGTTGGATGGATGCTCTCTGTGTAATGGCGGCACGAGGAGCGAGAATTTCACGCTACCGCGGTCATTTGTGGAGCAAGCCTTTTGACAGTAGTGGTTCTGAAGTTTTCCACAGCGCGAACGATATCGTCCAGCTTGCCAGTGGCGCCAAAGACACCACCCTCTTTCTTGATCGATTCGCACACAGCTACATGGGAGCCTGGGTCGTGTGCCATAGTTCCATCCTCCAAAAGAAGACAGTCAAACCCACGATCACTAGCCTCTCTCATTGTGGTTGAGACGGCCACGTCCGTCATTAGGCCAGTAAGAATAAGATTCCTTATGCCTTTGTTTCGTAAAAGTAGTTCAAAATCGGTATGTGAAAAAGCCCCACGGCCAGGTTTATCTATCACTGGTTCGCCTAGAATAGGGTACAGCTCTGGAATGATATCATGCCCTGGTTCCCCGCGAATCAAAAACCTACCAAGAGGGCCATCTGCACCTATTCCAAGACCTGAGGGATTGTTACGAGACCGGAAGCTCTCTCGGGTTGAGAGGGTGGAGAGATCACTTCGATGACCTGTATATACTTAGTAACATGGATCAACGATAAATGGGGGGCTTGGAGAAGTATACCTTCACGTGTATGATAAACCGGAAATCCAGCATTTCGGAATGCATGCAAAAGCCGTTGTAATTTGGGAACAAGAATCTGGGCTCCACTGACATCATAACCCTGGAATTCCATATAACCTCCAGGCGAACAAACTAACAATGGGTAGAGAGGCGGAGATATCAGTACAGTTCTGGATGATGTGGGCTGATTTAGACCTACAATCTCGCTGCATATCAATGAGAACCAGGGCCGTTGTGAATGGAGTAAAGGTCGCATCGTGTGGCCAATCATAAGGAACCGAGCTGACTTGACCTTTCTTGACCCTGGTCTGAGGAGCTGGTCGGGGTTTCTCGGTCACCGGGCCGTGGTTGTGGGTTGGGTTCAAAACCGTGAGCGTCCATATTCCCGGATTTCCTGCAGCAACCATCATGAATGGACAGTCCATAAGGCGAGACGTTCTTTTCCGTTTTCGGGTCTCCTCAGTGAGGCCATTCCGGGGTCTGTATTGACCACCACGATCACATCGCAGCCACACCTTTGCCGTGCGGCCTGGCTTCTTCTCCGTTGGAGTGCTCGAGGACTTGACCACTACGTTGTATCCGTGCGCCTTTCCATGAGCTTGAACAGACGCTAACAAAGTAGCCCGGTCGGGATATGTACCTTCCGGTGGCGGAAGTAAGTCCATTGAGATGTCGGGGATGTCCTGGAGGTCGCTAGGAGCATCCAAGCTCAAGTCGGTTGTATCTGCCATGGCGCTGCTGCCGGCCATGCCGGGATCAACTGGAGGCTTCCACTGAGCCTTGTTAGCATGATGTGAATAAATTCCAAACAAGAGTGCTTGAGGCGGTGATTCAGGGTTGGATGGCACTAAGATGGAGTCGTGCGTGGCCATAGGAGAGCCGTGTTCAGACAAAGGGGAAGGGGGGACATCATGCAGAGCAAACGGGGACCCTAGAGGCTCCAAGTGTGGAGTGAAGCTGCGGCAACGCACTGCGGGTATCCAAAGCGTGGAAATAGAAGGCTTACCAGAGCGGGTTCAGCTGGCTTGGTAGGGGTTTGATGGTCGGATGCGGATGGACTGCTGTCACGACGATAGGCTGCTCGTAATGTGCACGTCACTTTTCCGCGCTCAACGTAGATGGGCATCAGGTGACCCGGCAACAGCAACTGCGCTAGCCGCATCCGGGCTAGCCTCGATGTCATGGATGTGTTGTTACATAATCACATGTGATTGGGTGCCGGCGGAGGACCCCAAACATCATGCCTGACCGACCCATGATGACGCTCGACCTCGAACTGCCCGACAACAAACAAACGATGGTCCCGCAATAGCCCAGCAGGATAGGTAAGTCAGCTTCACAGCGCCTTGTTACCCGTGGCAGGAGGGCCAAGCTAGATTTCGAGAGGAATCGCAGCGTGCTCGATGCCATCAGGGTAATTACGGGGCGCATCCTCCTCCTCCTCTCATCAGCTGTTTCATCTCCTATTTATCACAACTTGGGGTTCCTATCGCAACCGGCAAGTAGCGAGATATCGGAGTTAGCCGCCCAAAGCACCCGACAACCGGGTCAGCCCATCGTTTTAACGTTCATTCTTCACTCGTCATCGCTGAGCATTCGTTGCTCTCTTCAGCTCACTTCTGGCAAAGCGGCATCCCAGCGATCGCGATGCCTAACGCAACGCCCTCCTCACCACCAAACAATTTCACGTCTTCCGACGAAGCCATTGCCTACTACAAAGCTCAGTATGAACAGTTAGAACTGGAGTTGACCGAATTCCAAGCTTCCAGTCGAGAACTGGAGACCGAGCTTGAGAAAGATATCGAAGCGTCCGAGAAACGGGAAAGGAAGTTAAAGGAGAAGGTGGAAAGCTTAGGATACGAAGTGGAGGAATGGAAGGTTAGATCCACCGATCTCAAACCGACAGCATACTGTATTTTGCGTGAAGTGGCCGGGCCACATCGCCTTCCACCAGTCTACTGACGCTTTGACTACGACAGACAAAGTACAAGCAGGCCAAGTCGGAGGCAAACTCGGCGCAAAACACGCTCCAGAAAGAGATAACCACCCTCCGCGAATCGAATCGATCACTTCAACTGAAACTGCGTGATATCGAGGTTGCAAATGATGACTTCGAACGCCAGGCTCGTCATACCACATCTTCCCTCGAGGACCTTGAATCAAAGTACAACGTGGCGATAGAACGAGGAGTGCTTTTGGAAGAAGAGATTAAGAATGGAGAGCAGGAACGTGAATCGTTGCGCATTGAGAACCAACGCCTTCGTGATGAACTGTCCGATCTGAAAGTCGAAACTCACATCGTTCAGGAGAAGCTTCGCAAGGCGGAGGGCTTCAAGAGGAGGGGCAGGGATTTTTCAATCTCCTCAAGCATCTCCATTCTACATCCTCTCGAAGATGCAGAGCGCTCACCGACCGCGACCTCCACGTCCTCTCCTTCTATTGCAACCCCACCGGCAAAGTCCGTGTCCTCTGTAAATTCCGACGCCGTCACCCCGCCTTCGCCGCCTTGCTCCGAAAGGTCCAACGACGTGCGCAAGGTGCCGGCTACTCCAACGCTCTCTCGACCAAGGACGTCCATTTCGGAGCTGAAGTCGTTTCAGAAACCTTCTCCACAGTCACGACCCCCGCGACACTCCCGCGGGCCCCCAGTGCCTCTGACAAATAAACAGAACACGCCGACTTTATATTATCGGCGGTCGAGCACAAACCCTCCCTCATCTAATAATGCGATGCCTAAGTCTGGCTCGCTGTACCAGATACGTGGTCTCATCGGCAAGATGCAAAAACTAGAGGAAAGGGTCCATTCAGCCAGGTCAAGGCTGCCCGCACCCACTGGTACACCCCCAAAGGTATCTCCGAGGACGAGCACAATACTGGGTCAAACATATCTTCCTTCCACTGTCACAATGAGAAATGCAAGGAAGCGTGTGAGCAGCGGCCTTGCTGGCTCCCGGAACAGCGATGCTACACCATCTCGCGCCAGTCGGGGCTCATTTGGCCTGCCACAACCAACGCCATCTCGATCCCGTAATGCTGATAGCCGGCCGAGCAGTCGCACTAGCGCGTCTAGCCGCTATTCAGCCAGCCAGGGCTCTGGCCCTATCCCCTTTCGTCGGTCCGAAAGCCGCCAAAGCTTCACCAGACCGCCGATAACTTCGCAGACTCCCCCCACAGAATCAGACGGTAGACGGCCGAGGTCGTCGCTGAGCAACTACAACCCTTCAACCAACATGTCATACATAGACGAGGACGATGCGAACATCACGACCCCCACTCCCCGACCTAGCGGGGTCAACGGACGAGAGTTCCCACCAACAAGCATCCCTACGCCGGCCAGCCATAGAAAGAGGCAGAGCGGGGGATCAAGTGTGTCCGGTATATCTCATGGACGGCGTATCAGCTCGAGTTTAGACCGCCGAGAAGGTGAAATGCTACCACCGGAGCGGAGAAATGAAGCCAGTGCATTAGGAGAGACATACTAGCTTTTAGGGTTGTTTTTTTTGCTTTGTAACGTTCACGTTCGCTCTACAGTGTGCTTTATATCTTTTTTTTTTCTGTTTTTTCTTCTTTTTTTTGATTCTGGACCATTGCTCACGGCGCTATGATATTTTACGGCTGGCATATATCCTGATTATCCTCTTCCCCCCCCTTTTCCCCCCCCCCCTGCCCCCAGGGGCCACTAAATGCACCTCCGTAATATGTTGATATGAAGACCACCAATCCCTGCCCATTATCTAGGCCGTGATCTTCTGGATTATTGCAGACTGCTTTACTGGGAGTTTTAACAACGGAGTCCTTGTTCGCACTGGAGATCGGGAGGGCCTTTGTTTTTGTTTGCTTCCTTTTTTTTTTTTTTTTTTTTTTCCCTCCCTCCCTCATTCTGCTTTTGATAATCTCGCTCAAACCACCCGGACGAATCCTGGCAACCACCTAACATACATTACCTTCTTTGCCTGTGTTGCAGGTTTCTATTCCTTCGCTTCTTTCATTTGTACCAAAGCTTGAACCCTTGCCAGTGTGTACATCGCTGTTGTTTGCTTCTTATTCGCTCGTTTACACAATATTTTCATTTTGCATTAGTTAATACTTTTTTTTCGTTTTATTACCTCCTCGCCGTGAAGTAATACTACATACATACCTCCGAGCAGTCTTGATGGGAATTCAAAATGATGGATCTAGAGTGAAAGAAGAATGGTGCCGAAGATGAGGCGGCAATGTCCACGCCGGGAGGAACCCTTTCTGGCGCCTCAAACGGTCTGGAAGGTTCTCAGGGATCTAGCCTCCCGGGTTCCCATTTCAAGCTCGCGAGAATGAATAAATGTATCTTAGGTTTGATAGTAACTCAAAGATGGTGTGTGATCTTAATGAAGAAGGAGGGAAAAAAAAGAAAACAAAAAAATTAATTAATTAATTAATTAATTAAAAATAAAAGTGTGCCGCCTCCAGCAACCTTGAACCTATATATATATATATATATATAACACGTACATGAGTGTTCCGTAGCTAAGTTAAGCTTAAGTCGAGTGGCCTTTCGCTCCCCGAGAGTCGAATCCAGCAAAACTCCGAACAGTTCGAGAACCACCTGACCGCCCTGCGGCCCGGGAGAACCAAGCACCCTTGTCCCCCTGTCCCTTAGCATATTTTAATACTATGGACATTACGGAGTACGCCAACAAAGCCGGCCGCTCCCGCGAGCTTCCCTTCTTTTTTTTTTTTTTATTAACTAATTCTGATCTGTGGCGGTGAATGACTAAAACCGTGGCGCCGACTTCGAGGCTTGGTAGATTTTCGGCAGGCACGTCCGAACCTGGCGCTAGGCCGCATCGGGTTAAGGCTGAAATTCACTCAAAACGCGAAACTTCCGCAGCGAGGGGTTTTGTTGGGGGGGAAGGCGCCCCCACCCGCGCTGGCTTGGCGTCCGGTGGATCCGCTGAGCGACTTGCTGGGGCGGAAAGAAAGCGAATCAGAAAATTAAAGTAAAATAACCACCAAAAAAAAAAAAAGATTATTATGATAATGAGGCGGGAGTGCTCCGGACGGGAGGACGGCTTGCGAAATTCGTGTGGTTTATGGGCATGGACGGACTCCGTAATTTTTTTTTCTTAGGGGGGATCCTACCCCAACAAGGTTGGATAGGGCTGGAAATTTTTGGTGAAAAAGGGTTGGGTTGGAAGGCTTTGGCGAGGGGCTTTGACAAGACAAAAATGGCTCTGCCAGTCATGTCTCGATGTTGGTAGTGGGATGCGTTGATCAGCGACGATGATGATGATGCCGGTACGACGTCCTCCGGAGTGATTGACTCGGCAAGATTCCTACAGAGTACATACACACCGTGCAGAGTAGTTACATAGATGTTACCTGCTGGGGCTTGTGGTGAGGCCTGATCTCGCTGTAGAAGGACGGCCAGAGGAGTGGAGTGAAGACAGGAAGAGCAGAGCTGCCTTCCAATTAATGCTCTCTCCGCAGACCCTGCAGAGCCTGTTCGTTAATAATATATCCCCGGAGAGTCGCTGATTTCCAACAGCAAGGAGTTTGAGTTACTCCGAAGTCCTTGCTTGTCCCCAAGCTGCGCCAACATTAACATTTTGTTGAACCGTTGTGACCGGAGCTTGTAATGCCGTATCACCGTTACAGTACCGCTGAGAGCTCGCCGGGAGACGAATGACGTAAACTGTACAGCGAGCCAACGAGACGGGCCCATTTGCTTACGGGTTCGTTTTGCAAGGTATTGGCTTCGGTCATTCCGCCGACGTCTGGGTGTTAATTACAGGCCTTGCCAGGTACGGGGTACATTTTCTCCTGCGCTGAACCTTCCCCCAAAGAAGCTTCGCTTGCTGCCCTCGACTACCGATCACCAACTCTCTCCTCTCTCCGCTCTGTTCCTCTTCCCATCCTATCTCTCTCTTCTTTTTTTTTTTCTCTTTTTTGCTTCTTCGCATCAATCGCCCTCCTCCTCTAAGCATCATCCTCATCATCCCCCTTCTCCTCTTCTGCTTGTCACCCGTTCTTTTGCGGGAGGAAACTTTGGCCCATCTCTTCACTCCTCTCAAACTCGCCAATCTCATAATCCGTGTCTCCTTCATGACCACCACGACCGGCCGGGAATTGTGGTGCTGATTTGGTGGATAATTTTCTTTCGATCCGGCAGCCGTTTAGAAACAAAAATTCATTCTTCGATTCGAACTTTGGGACGCTTTGATACGCTGCTGATTGCGCTGTCGGGTTTCGGGGCATACTGGCGGTGTCTCTTTTATTCTCCTTTTAACACGATCACGATTTCCCAACCTGCGTCCGCGATATATTAATCACCATGCCTGAGATCACGAACGGTCATGGCAGCTCATATGCTGCAAAGCATAATATCCCATCACATTTCATCGGCGGTAACAGCTTAGAGGTAGCGCCACCGGGGGCTGTCAAGGACTTTGTTGCTCAGCACGATGGTCACTCCGTCATTACCTCAGTAAGTTGCACTTGTTGAAGCAAACTCTGGCCTTTTCTTGGATTGATGCGATTGGCACTCTCTGGCAAAAATACATATTTACACTTTTGAGTGCCATGGACCCTTCTCTCTAACTGCCCTCTGTGCTTTTCTAGGTCTTGATTGCAAACAACGGCATTGCTGCCGTCAAGGAGATCAGATCGGTCCGGAAATGGGCCTATGACACATTCGGTGATGAACGCGCAATTCAATTCACAGTGATGGCAACCCCGGAGGACCTTCAGGCGAATGCGGACTATATCCGCATGGCCGATAGATATGTGGAAGTATGCGGACACTTGAATCTACACACACGAAATGATGAGCCATGAACTTGGAAGGTTAACGGTAGTGAAATAGGTTCCCGGAGGTACCAATAACAACAACTTTGCTAATGTCGAGCTCATTGTCGATGTTGCGGAGAGAACAGGAGTTCATGCAGTCTGGGCCGGCTGGTAAGCTTGACCGATCACCAAAGCACGCAGCTCTAGATTCCTAATAGCCTTCTTTTTTTCTTTTCTTTTTTTTTTCTTGCAGGGGACATGCTTCGGAAAATCCAAAACTGCCAGAATCGTTAGCCGCCTCTCCTAAGAAGATTATCTTCATTGGCCCGCCAGGATCAGCCATGAGATCCCTTGGTGACAAGATCTCTTCTACCATCGTTGCACAACATGCCGGAGTCCCGTGCATTCCATGGTCCGGTTCGGGAGTTGACGAGGTTACGATTGACGACAATGGCATTGTTACCGTCGAAGATGACATCTACGATCGAGGATGCACACATTCTCCTCAGGAAGGCTTAGAAAAAGCCAGAGCTATCGGCTTTCCAGTGATGGTTAAAGCGTCCGAAGGTGGCGGCGGAAAAGGTATTCGCAAAGTGGAAAGGGAGGAGGATTTCGTCAATCTCTACAACGCCGCTGCCAGTGAAATTCCCGGTTCGCCCATTTTTATCATGAAACTTGCTGGGAATGCCAGGCATCTAGAGGTCCAATTGCTGGCCGATCAGTATGGAAATAATATTTCCCTTTTCGGAAGAGACTGCTCCGTCCAGCGCCGTCACCAAAAGATCATCGAAGAGGCACCTGTCACGATTGCGAAATCTTCTACTTTCCAGGCGATGGAACGCGCCGCCGTGAGACTCGGCAAACTCGTCGGATATGTCTCGACTGGTACTGTGGAATACTTGTATTCCCATGCCGATGACAAGTTCTACTTCCTAGAGCTAAACCCTCGTCTCCAAGTCGAACATCCAACCACTGAGATGGTCACTGGTGTTAATTTGCCAGCTGCTCAGCTTCAAATTGCCATGGGTATTCCCTTACACCGTATCAGAGATATTCGCCTTCTCTATGGTGTCGATGTCAATACCAGTTCCGAGATCGATTTTGATTTCTCGAATGAGGAAAGTCTCAAGGCTCAGCGGCGTCCTCAGCCAAAGGGACACACAACGGCCTGTCGTATTACTTCTGAGGATCCTGGCGAAGGCTTTAAGCCGTCCAGTGGTACGATGCACGAGCTCAACTTCCGAAGCAGCTCTAACGTATGGGGTTATTTTTCCGTTGGAACTTCTGGTGGAATTCATAACTTCTCTGATTCCCAATTCGGCCACATTTTTGCCTATGGAGAAAATCGATCCGCGTCAAGGAAACATATGGTTATGGCCTTGAAGGAACTGAGCATTCGTGGTGACTTTAGAACGACCGTCGAGTATTTAATCAAACTCCTGGAAACGCCTGCCTTTGAAGATAACACAATTACTACTGGCTGGCTTGATGAACTTATCACTAAGAAGCTAACAGCTGAGCGCCCGGACTCCGTGATTGCTGTTATTTGTGGAGCTGTGACCAAAGCCCATGTCGCGAGTGAAGCCTGCATTGCAGAGTACAAAAAGGGTCTCGAAAAGGGTCAAGTTCCTTCGAAAGATGTCCTAAAGACTGTATTCACGATCGATTTTATCTACGAAGACGTCCGATACAAGTTTACCGCAACTAGAGCAAGCTTAGACAGCTATCATCTATTTATCAACGGATCAAAATGCTTGGTTGGCGTCCGTGCTCTTGCCGACGGGGGTTTGCTTGTTTTGTTGAATGGGCGAAGTCACAACGTGTACTGGAAAGACGAAGCTGCTGCTACACGCTTAAGTGTCGATGGCAAAACTTGTCTCCTGGAACAAGAAAATGATCCCACACAGCTTAGAACCCCCAGCCCAGGTAAGCTGGTGCATTATACGGTAGAAAATGGGGCGCATGTCAAATCCGGTGAAGTCTTTGCTGGAATCGAGGTTATGAAGTTGTACATGCCCTTGGTTGCGCAAGAAGATGGCGTTGTCCAATTCATCAAACAGCCTGGTGCTACCTTGCAGGCTGGTGATATTCTCGGAATCCTCACATTGGATGATCCATCCAAGGTGAAACATGCACAGCCATTCCTCGGGCAGATGCCAGATATGGGTCTTCCTCAAGTCGTAGGCAGCAAACCTCCGCAGAGATTCCGGCTTCTTCACAATATCTTGCAAGACATCCTTCTCGGCTTCGATAACCAGGTGATCATGTCTGGTACGCTTGCAGAGTTGGTCGAGGTGCTGAGAGACCCGGATTTGCCATATGGTGAATGGAACGCGCATGTTTCCGCTCTTCATTCCCGGATGCCGCAAAAACTTGACGCGCAGCTTACTCAGGTTATCGAAAAGTCCAAGGCCCGAAAGGCCGACTTCCCTGCTGCCCAGTTGATGAAGACCTTCACTCGCTTCTTGGATGAAAACGTGGCTCCTGCCGATGTTGAGATCCTCAAGGCTACGCTTGCTCCTCTGGTTCAAGTAATCCAGGACTACACTGAAGGCTTGAGAGCTCATGAGTACAATGTGATCGCTGCCCTGTTGGAGCAATATTGGAATGTGGAACACCTCTTCGCCCAGAGAAACATCCGTGATGAAGACGCGATCCTGAAGCTTCGAGATGAACACAAGGATGACATTATGAATGTAATTCAAACCGTTATCTCCCACACCAAAGTTGGCGGAAAGAATAACTTGGTATTGGCAATTCTTGAGACATACCGGCCAAACAAACCGACTACGCCAAATGTTGGGAAATATTTGAAACCGATATTGAAAAAATTGGCGGAACTTGAATCAAGGCCTTGTTCCAAGGTTGCACTCAAAGCACGCGAACTTCTCATTCAATGTGCTCTACCGTCGTTGGAAGAGCGTATGGCTCAGATGGAGCACATCCTACGATCTTCCGTCGTTCAGTCGAAGTACGGAGAAACAGGATGGGACCACAGGGAACCAGATCTCGATGTCCTTAAGGAAGTTGTCGACTCAAAGTATACCGTTTTTGATGTCCTTCCTCTGTTCTTTGGCCACCAGGACCAGTGGGTATCGTTGGCTGCTTTGGAGGTCTACGTTCGTCGGGCTTACCGAGCTTACGACCTCCAAGGCGTTCAATATCATAATGACCAGGAGATTCCATTCTTCATTTCTTGGGATTTCGTTCTGCGAAAGGTACCTCAGGCAGAGTTCGGGATGAATACCGCACTTTCAAACCCCTCTGTTCCGAGCACCCCAACGACAGAAAACAATCCGTTTAAGAAAATCAGTTCCATAAGCGATATGTCGTATTTGGTCAATAAGGGTGCAAATGAGCCGGTGCGAAAAGGTGTGCTCATTCCTGCCCAGTACTTCGATGAGATCGAAGAGGTACTCTCTCGAGCTCTAGAGGTATTCCCTCGTGCCGACCGTGTCCAGAGGCCGGGCTCCAACAACGCCCTCGAGCTAGCTGCCAAGAGAAAACCTCAGCCACGCCCCGAAAATGACGAACTGGTTGGAGTTTGTAACATCGCTATTCGCGACATGGAAGGACTAGACGACAAGGAAGTTGCTGCCCGTCTCAGCAAGATTGTGTCTGACTTCAAGGATGATCTGCAGTCTCGTTGCGTCCGCAGAATAACATTCGTCTGTGGGCATGGCGACGGGACCTACCCCGGATACTTCACCTTCAGGGGCCCTGCATACGACGAAGATGAAAGCATTCGCCACAGCGAACCTGCATTGGCTTTCCAGCTAGAACTCGGCCGACTGTCCAAATTCAACATCAGTCCTGTGTTTACCGAAAACAGGAATATCCATGTTTATGAAGCAATCGGTAAAGGACCTGCCAAAGAGGCCACCGCTGACAAGCGTTACTTCACCCGTGCTGTCGTACGACCAGGCCGTTTACGCGATGATATCCCCACTGCTGAATACCTGATCTCCGAAGCCGATAACCTCATGAACGACATTTTGGATGCCCTGGAGATCATTGGGAACAATAACTCCGACTTGAACCACATTTTCATTAACTTCACCCCTGTCTTCCAACTGCAGCCATCGGATGTGGAACAAGCTCTTGCAGGTTTCTTGGAGCGCTTCGGCCGGCGACTTTGGCGCCTGCGCGTAACCGGAGCAGAAATTCGAATTCTCTGTACTGACCCTACCACTGGCATGGCATATCCTCTCCGTGTAGTGATTACGAATACATCCGGCTATATCATCCAAGTTGAGATGTACGTGGAAAGAAAATCGGAGAAGGGAGAGTGGGTGTTTCACAGCATTGGTGGTACCACCAAGGTTGGATCTATGCACCTTCGGCCGGTCACGACGCCATACCCCACAAAAGAGTGGCTTCAGCCTAAACGTTACAAAGCTCATCTGATGGGAACGCAATACGTCTATGATTTCCCAGAACTGTTCAGACAAGCTTTCCAGAATGCCTGGATCGACGCTATAGCCAGCCAGCCCAGCCTTGCTGAAAAACGACCTCCCCAGGGTGGTTGTATTGATTACAGTGAGCTTGTCCTCGACGATTCTGATAACTTGGTTGAAGTGTCACGAGAGCCCGGAACCAATACCCATGGTATGGTTGGGTGGATCGTCACAGCCAGAACTCCGGAATATCCTCATGGCAGGCGCTTCATCGTTGTTGCCAACGATATCACCTATCAAATTGGCTCGTTCGGACCATTGGAAGATAAATTCTTCCACAAATGTACTGAACTCGCTAGGAAATTAGGTGTTCCGCGAATTTACCTGTCTGCCAACTCGGGTGCTCGTATCGGCATGGCGGAAGAATTGATGCCACTCTTCTCTGTTGCTTGGAACGATCCCAAGAAGCCGGAGGCTGGCTTCAAGTATCTCTACCTGACTCCAGAAGTTAAGAAGAAGCTGGATGAGCGAAAGTCGAAAGATGTCATCACCGAACTTGTCCATGAAGACGGTGAAGATAGATACAAGATTACAACTATCATCGGCGCCAAGGATGGGTTGGGTGTCGAGTGCCTGAGAGGTTCTGGTCTTATCGCCGGAGCTACATCGAGAGCCTACGAAGATATTTTCACGATCACTCTCGTGACTTGCCGCTCCGTTGGTATCGGTGCTTATCTCGTTCGTCTCGGTAACCGTGCTATCCAGGTTGAAGGACAACCCATTATTCTAACAGGTGCTCCTGCCATCAATAAACTTCTTGGTCGAGAAGTCTATACGTCCAATCTGCAACTTGGTGGGACGCAAATTATGTACAAGAATGGCGTTTCTCATATGACCGCCAACGACGATTTTGAAGGTGTCCAGAAGATTGTCCAGTGGATGTCCTTCATTCCTGATCGCAAGGGCTCGCCAATTCCAATTCGACCAAGCTCGGATCCATGGGATCGTGACATTACCTACTACCCACCTAAACAAACGTATGATGTGCGATGGCTCATTGGTGGTAAGGAGGACGAAGAAGGCTATCTCTCCGGTCTCTTCGACAAGGGCACGTTCCAAGAAACTCTCGGAGGCTGGGCTAGGACAGTGGTGGTCGGCCGTGCGAGACTTGGTGGAATTCCAATGGGTGTCATTGCTGTCGAAACTCGTTCCGTGGATAATATTACTCCGGCGGATCCTGCTAATCCGGATTCTATGGAAATGGTCACAACTGAAGCTGGCGGCGTGTGGTACCCCAACTCCGCTTTCAAGACTGCTCAAGCTTTGAAGGACTTTAACTTCGGTGAACAACTTCCAGTCATGATCCTGGCCAACTGGCGTGGTTTCTCTGGTGGCCAGCGCGACATGTACAACGAGGTCTTGAAATACGGTTCCTACATTGTCGATGCTCTTGTAAAGTATGAGCAGCCTATCTTCGTTTATATCCCACCATTTGGCGAACTTCGTGGTGGCTCATGGGTAAGTGCGATCGCCTTTTATGCTTGGGACAATGTGTTAACTGGTTTATTCAGGTCGTTATCGATCCTACCATCAACCCTGATCAAATGGAGATGTACGCCGATGAAGAATCGCGTGGTGGTGTCCTCGAACCTGAGGGTATCGTCGGCATCAAGTATCGTCGCGAGAAACAGCTAGAAACCATGGCTCGTCTCGACCCGATTTATGGAGAACTTAGGCGGTCGTTTCAGGACGCGTCACTGAGTGCCGAACAATTATCCGAAATCAAGAACAAGATGACTGAGCGTGAAAACCAACTCCTTCCGGTTTATCTTCAAATTGCTCTCCAGTTTGCCGATCTACACGATCGTGCCGGTCGCATGGAGGCGAAGGGAACCATCCGCAAACCGCTTCAGTGGAAGAACGCGCGACGATTTTTCTATTGGCGTCTCCGTCGCCGTCTCAGCGAGGAACTCATTCTCAAGCGTATGGCATCTGTCAGTGCTGAATCCCAAGTTGGAAGCCCAGAATCGTCGAGAAGCCCGTCTCCTACCTCCTCACCCGGGCCAGCGAAGCCAACTCTGCGTGAGAAGAATCTTCTCATGCTCAGGTCTTGGACTGGCTTACTAGACAAGGAATTCGAGGATGAGGACCGCAAGGTTGCTCTTTGGTACGAGGAGAACAAGAAGGTCTTATACGAGAAGGTTGAATCCATGAAGACCAATAGTGTTGCAATGCAGGTTGCACAGTTATTGATGGGCGACAAGGAGGGTGGTCTGAAGGGAGTGCAGCAGGTGTTGAGCATGCTGCCACTCGAGGAGAAAGAATCCGTTTTGAAATACTTGAGCAGCTCTTAATCATTAATGTCGCTTTTGTTTTTATTTTTTTGGGAATGGGGTTCCGGGATCTGCTGAGCATTCATGGTTGCTCGGTATTTTTATTTTTTATTTTTTATTTTTGATTGCTTTCACCTTGTTTAACACGTGGTTTGGCGGTTCGGATTGTTTGCTTCCATCTTGTCTATTTCTTTTTTTTCCGCAAGGTCTTTAAATTCTCACTTCTTATGTCTAGTATGTTTGAATATAGACTTGTTCTTTTTCCTGTATTAATTAAATGTTTGAATGTTGATAAATGAGGGAGAGAGAAGGCACATGAATTACAAATGACTCCTATATACTCCACATCAAAGTAGAATGTCAGCGGTTGGAAAATTCTAGATAGTGGAAGTTAACAGCATGGTAATTCACTATTTCGTTTATAAAAACAGTGCAATCATACATATCATTCAGCTAGTGCTTCCAAAAATAAGTATAAACAGCAGGAAACAAAGTTTCAATAGCATCGTCACAGGCATTATCATAAATCAAGCAAGTTGGTGTTCCATAGTTCGTGGATGGGATATCAAAGCATTGATACCTCTATACGTGGTTGCACCAGACACGGGAACATCTTTCATGGCAGAAGTAGCAGTAGAACTTGCCGCGTTCCTACCGCCGGGAGCAGTGGGTTGTCCGGAGGTCTGTCGAGCGAGTGAGGGCTCGTCGAGATGATCAAGATTCAGCCTCCGAAGATCTAGAGGTAGCTGGTCTTTAACCACACTCAGGCTATGTTTCGTCGTTGCAGCGGCGACATTGACATAAGGAGAAGTCGCAGCGGCCATGGCGCCGTGCCAGGCTAATTCTTCTTCGCTACCCGGAAGTGCCACGCTGTTTGCACCGAGCGTGCGTGCGATATCGTCGAGGAGGATTTCCATAGGTGCGATGTATGCCGTTCGACTCTTTTCGGACCATGCGAGCACGTGTCCGCATACTTGGCCGTTTTGGTTGAATACCCATGCACCAGAATCGCCGGGAACTGGAGGGAATGCGATACCATTAGCAAGTGATTAAAGGAAATTTTTTTTTTAGGAAAAGAAGGATAGCGAGGTTTGTTTACCTCCAAAATTGCCGTCAACGCAAAAGCTCAAAGAAAATGATTGACGGCCAGGCAATCTGACAAGTGTCATTGCCTTGGAAATACGCCCGCTCTGAAAGCCACTCGTCCTTCCACAGCACTGTACATACAAGCCACCCAACTCATCGAGTCTGGCTACTTTTGTGAGGTTTTGGAACTGATGCTGTGGAGGTTGATCGGCGCTGTTGGAAGGTCCAATATTTGCTGAATGTGGATGTGACGAAGACGACGCACTAGGCGTAAAGGGGACTACATTGGTAGCGTCCAAACGGTCAGAATCGATTTTAATAAGCGCCCAATCGACTTCATGCTTGATTCCATCCCGTGTTGTCCTCCGAAGTCCAGAGGAGGCATGGACATAACCCAGTGAGTGTGATGCAAGGTGCTCGTCGTCTCGATCCTCAGGATTAGGAAAGAAGCCGTCTTCCACGTCATCAAGGGCTGGTTGCGTGACTATAATCCGAGGCTCATCTTGAGGGTCGACCCCTTCAGTGTCTCCGATCGATGCTGTATCGTCATCAATATCGAAATCCCCGACGTCTTCTGCTTCGTCGCTTGAATAACCATCAGACAGCCAATAGTCATCATATGTTTCATCGATACTATGGGCAATAGATTGGTCATCAGCGCCCTCGCTGTCGGAAATTTCGAAGGGGTAGAGCGCTTGCGGTGGGACATCATCACACCAAGAGTAAGCAAAGTCTTGATCTTGCATCTCCGTATGCGGCGTATAATTGCCAGAAGACCGGGGAGGACAGCCATTATCTTCGTACTCTTCATCGTCGTCGCAAGGGCTATCAAGCATATGGTGGACGGTCATCCCGTAAGGCAGACCATCCACGAGAATCGCGCCGCCATACGAAACCGGTGGCAAATGTTCGTCCGAACGGAATGCCCCTATCGAGGCACCGCATATAGGTCTTTGTTGGTAATGCGGATTCAAATCCATAGGAGCCTTTTCTGCTGTCTTTGAGCTTTTAGCTTTCTTGCGACGTCTTCTAGGTACTTTTGATCGGTTTATATCCCCCCTGATGACAATCAAGTCCCAGTTTTCGCGATCATACTCAAAATACTTCTTGAGTGCGGCCTTAACTCTGCGAACGCTCGTGCAGGTGACGCAGATAGTTGTTTTGGCTGTTTCTGCGGATTCGCCAGCGATCATCAAGCTAACACTGCAGGGTTCATTCGAATCTTTTAGGATTTTCTGGAGTAACTTGCTCAGCTTTGGCATGAGTATCTTGTTCCAGGCCTGGAGATTATCATCGGGTATCTCAAGGTTTGACCATTTTTTAAGGGTTCGCTTTCGAACCCTTCTTTCAGTATTGTCGGAATTTATGTGTGAGCCAAATCGATCCGTTAAAGGTGCAGTATCATCCCCAATGTTAATTGGAACAACAGGTTCAACGGTGGGAATGCCCAAATCCTGTGGCTTAACTTCTTGGAATGATGAAGCGTCAAGATCAAGGCTCAATGGCGGCGGAAGAGACTCCTCGAGATCGGTGTCAGGAGGTGGTGCAACGATATCAAGGCTACAACATCGGAAGGTTACTTTCCCGACCGTATAAAGAAAATTCTTCGAGAAAGTATCCCACTCATTGGCCTTGCTCGGCTCGTTCCATGGGTAATGATACGTCTGAGGAATTCGGAGACTTAGGTCCTCCATAGGAGATGTCGAGAGATGGAAATTGGGTGCATCGAGACAGAGTTGGACCGTTTGCAGGTACGCTCCTCCGCATTTAGCCCCGAGCTTCTTTATGTACACATTTTCGATCCTTGACTTAAACATTGCGTTTGTGTACTTCATCTTCCATAGTCTGCTAATGGGAGTCCATAGACCAATCTCAAGTAGGACCAGTCCGAGGCTGTAAAGGTCGTACGCCCATGCGGATTGGTCGGTAATTATTCGTCGATCGTCTGGGTGCCGATACATGCTCGACGAAAGAGGTTCGGGAGGAGAATTCTTGTCTTCACTGTCAAATAAAGCTGGAGATGTTAAGTAAGGATGACGGAAGTCTGCGGGGAAGCTGTCCACAGCGCCTGTGTTAGACACTTCCACACCAGGAAATATCAAGATATTGTTGCTGTTGAGATTTCCATGGATGAGATTCTGACTTCGCATATGTAGAACGGCTAAAACGAGGCTATATGCTAATCGGAATCGTATTTCAAGATTTGGAACAAGAGTATCCTGGGGGTCGATACCGGAGAGTAAGAGTGCGACAAGAGGCTTGGGTTGTATTGGATAAGACGGCTGCCTTGGTAGGGAAGGAATGTCTGTTGGCATCTGATAGACAAATGCATAGCGAGAATGTGCCATGTCGACGAAGTAACCCAGGAACTTGAGCAATCCGAGGTGAGAGACCCTGGCATTTTCGACCAGTCGTTTCAGGGTTTGACTGAGGTGGTCCAATCTTTGCTTTTTCGGTAGAACTGGAGAGTTCTGCATTTCCATTAGTATCGGCGAAAATTCGACTAAGATCGGAACCGAAAGGGCATTCACGCCTTCGGCCAATGGAGCTGGTATAGCGGACGTGTGCAACTGCCCTGTTACTCGAGAATTTGCTGAAGCTGCAACAGGTTCATAAGGTGGCGGATTGGGAGCGTGGGTGGCTCCATCACTGGAAAGGTACAGGGCTTTGCGATTAATGTAATATTCTTTTGTGGAGGATAAGAAAGGTAGAAGTGCTTCATCAGCGAGGAAGGTGTGGTCATGAGCCGAGGTGTCGACATGAAGATTCAAAGAGCTCATAGCAAATCGCTCTGTGCTGCTAGAAAAGTGAGAGCCACCTTTGATGTCTCTTTTTGCTAGATGGCTGTGCTTCTCGGGATATATCTTAGAACCAAGAGAGACTGGATACAACAGTGGCCTTTTTGACGTTGACTTCTCGGGCCGAAGCGAATATGGAGAATGAGGGCTCTGCATCTGCGACTGTGTATTCGATGAGATGCTCATGGTCATATTCCTCCGTGATCGGGATAAGTCATAGAGGGTATCAATGTGCGAAGTCAGCTCGTCCAACAGCGCTTTTGATCTCGATATTTCATTATCTGTCCACGTTGTCTTGACCACGCCAGTCGTCAGCCCATCCGGAGAGGATTTCGGAATATCAGGTTGCTGCAGCCTCTCAGCCTCATTCAAAAGTCCCTGAATGGATGACATGATGCTGGCGACAACATCGCTGAAGCCAGCTTCGGCCAGCGCCTCATCAATGTCGTTGGGCTGCGCAGCGCTGGCATCGCTCCAATCAAGACCCCAGGCCAACAATCGGTCCTTTTGCGTCCGGAAACTTCGATTAAGGGATATCAGTTCCGGGTCGTCATTTGGCCTTGCGGCAGTAGAGACGCTTTCGCACGATGATTTGGTATCAGTATACAGCTTTGTAAGCCGTCTTTGGAAGAACGAACCACCCCGAAGAACCGACATCGTGAGATCAGCTCATCGAACCGAAATACTATCCTACAAATGACAGATGAAAGGCGCGAAAAGAATCTGGTCGTTTCCTGCCCTTGAAGAAGAAACGAAGAATCAAGGCTGCCTGGACCCTGTGCCACCGGAGATCGCGATCCCACCAACAAGCCACTGCGGCTGCCAGGGTGCCGGCCAATCAGAGACCACAGATATCCGTCAGCCTAGAAGGTGGGGCAACCCAATTGAGGTTTAGCCTAATTTCAGCACGTGTCACTAGCACCAGCCACAGGATCGCCGCTGAGCCACATGAGAAGCCACATGAAGCAAACAGAGCAAACAACGAAGAGCATCAACTCAACTCTTGCTCATCACCAGTGTCGGCGCGAAAGAAGGGAGAAAAGAAAAAAATTTGAATGCTAAAGTCTTCTGGTATATACATGCTATGATCTCTGAAATAAAGTAAGAAAGAAGCGTCTACGTATCATGCAGGGTTGATCATGCGCCTGGCAGCACCAACATCCCTCGCTCTCTTTTCCCCGAAATTATGCAATCGCTCGCCAATCAAATAAACATCGTCTCTAATGCTCATGCGCCAGACATTAATCTGGCGACGGAGAAGATGCGATCCCCAGCATAGAAGAACGAAGGAGAGAAATCCTGGGTATGAATATCGGTAGACTTGAGAGTGTACCAATGCGGAATCTGCTCTAAAGACCGTCCCATTCAATATGAACCCAATCAAAAGAGGAGTCAGTACTGCCACGAAAGTGACCAGAGCTGCGGGTATTATAAATGCCCTGGTGGCAAATTTGATGTCAGGATGGAGCCAGCCGTTTCGGATAACCGCCTTAAGAGCCATGGCAGGCCGTGATGTTTCGTTACGCAGAATCAGGCGTGCCATCATCCGCATATACAAAACACCAAGAGTCCAATCCTGAACAAAATGGATGATATGAGTTCCCTCGCGATTGAGATATGTATGGAGTGGAACGAGGAAATAAAGTTCCGTAATAATCGCAAACAAGGACGGGATCAGGAAGAGGAACGCTCCGAAAACGTATCCTAGGTGGAAGACATATGACATCGTTTTGAACGCTTTGCTGAGGAAATTCTTCGGTGAATAAAACAGCTGAATGGCCTGGTTGCGTAGAGGGATAGCCCAATGACGGCAATGATATAGGCCGTAGACAATTCCACCAACACAATATAGCCCAGCTGAAAAGGCATAGAGATCATTGATCGGAACATTTTCTGGAAACAGGATCGAGACCATTCTCCGCCCAATAACTAACGGTATAATCGTGACACACACACCCGTTGTAGCGGCGAACACCCATATCAAGAAAATGAAGGCAGTAATTCTAGTCCTGAATCTAGGAGGCACATAAACTCTCGTAAACATTTCGTTGGTCTTGCCATGCAAGCCATCATCGTGGTCGGGTTTACCATCGATCCGTTCGTTGTTCTCATTAACTTCGAGGAATACTTGCGTTCCTTTGGGTATTCGAACCTGGTCGGATGCTGGAGCGCGGACAAACTTGCCATCACGCACAAAATTCCTTTCATCTTGCACTTGCTTTGCCGTCGGCTCCTCGTTGTCGGTTGGCTGTGAAAAATACGCTCTCCCTTCCAATAACTTTTGCTTCCATGTCTTGCTAATATAATACCCTTCCTCATCCAGTTGTCTCTGCCCAAAAAGGAAGTCTGTTAATCTTAGAAGACGTGCGCATTTTTGGAACCACCATTCGTACATATTATGCAGGATATCCGACGGTTTGATGGACCGAATGGCAAGTGGCATAACGAGGTTATATAAAAGCAAATCCACTGGGAATTCGAGCACTGGTTCATTAGATGACCAATGTAATGGCAGTACTCCATTGAGAGCCGAAGACAACCCCCATACTACGCCACCCATGCAAATGATCACAAGCGCCCCATACACTAGGGCGCTAAACCCGATCTTTCGGAGCTGTGTTGACACGTTGCGCTCGAGGACATCGCGTACAGGGTGGAATGTCGGGTCATCAGGATCCCGAATGAAGTCTGAAAGTTCGTGTTAGGCAAGGCTACGAAAAGGGAGTTAACAGGGGATAGGTGAACTTACAGAGAACACCATTGCGCATGATCTTTCTGCACATAGACACGAAGAGCGCAAAGTGAAACATGTAGCAAGTGCCGATGAACCAATGTACGAACAGTGAAGTAAGCGGAGACTCTGTAGCAAATGCGAATCTTGTCCCAAATGTGGCATTTTCAAAGAGTGGCATGAGGGCGATGTCAAGCAGGATACCACAGTAAAGTGGAAACACGATCATTTCAATCCCAATAATCAGAATGACCTTCATGACTCCGCCAGCCTGGTGAAGGACTTCAGCCACGGCACCATTTACTCTTGGGCCGCGTTGTTCTCCAGAGAAATACGCCGAGAGGCGAAGATAGGATAAGCCAACAAGCGATGCGAAACAATAGCCGACGAAAATGGCAATGATCCTATCCTTGGTATCCCAGTAGGCTAGATCAGAGTCCATATTTGCGGGCAGGGCATAATTCACGGAAGTATTCAAGCTCGACAAATCTCCATACTTCAAGATGGAATAGACCACCCGTACAAAATCCTTCAACGTGCTTGTAACGAAAGTTAGAGTTTTCATGGAATTCACATGAGAAAGCCGTTGAAGCAGCGATTCACTGCTGTCTTGCCGAAGGATATGCAGAGGAGCATCGTAAGTCACCGTTTTAACAATGTGGAAGAGGAACTTATAGACAGCAGTAAGCCGAGCCTGATGTATTCGCAAAGCTTGATGGGCAAGGACGGAAAACATCGGAACATCGGAATCGCGGAAGGTGAAGAAAGTCGTCATTATCCGCCTCAGACGCTGGCCACTTCCATCAATTAAACTTAGCGAGGCGTGAGTAACAGCATTACTTGCTGAGAATTTCGCGAGGAGAGGGATAGCTTTCCCAATTTGTCCCAAGAGAGCCCTTATTAAGACATTTCCAACGTATACCAGATAGGCAAAACTTCCAATGACGGTGTCGACAGCAATATCGGCGATTATTGATAGGATTGCAAGAGGAATTCCGATGAACAACCGTATAGGGTTGGTTAGTAGGACTAGAGCGATTTTACCCCATAGGTACGGAAGCCAGATGCCCACGGTGACGGTAAACGAAATAAGGAGAGCGCTGAAAACCCCGTTTTGAAGAAGGCCGAAAATTGCACCATGCATTCCAATGAGCTCCATAACACCTTCCAGATCGTCGGCATCATCCACTGCATCGGCATCATTATCAAATCCTCCATTCGCCGGAGCCGCCGCACGGTTAGGGACTTCATTGTCAGGGGCTGCATTGGCATCCAGCATATGCTGGCCATGGCGGACAGGAACAAACGGCTGTTCTTGAGCTGGGTCCTCAACAATACGCTCGTCGTCGCCCCCTTCATCCTGTCGCCTTGGCTGAACAGGGATACCACCCCAAAACCATTCCACCACACGCTCTTTCAGATTCCTCGGAGCATGGACTGGAACAGCTGGCCTCTCTTGCCTCTGCAATTCCGTTGCCTGTACTGAACTAGTGTCTGGTGCTTGCATCGGGGTAGTGGGATCCGCAGTCGACGCCCCGCGGACTTCCGCGTCATCCGTTTCTAGAAGACGAAGAGAACGGGAATACTCGTCAATACTCGCCTGGATTTCGGGAAACTCAACGTTTGGTCGAAAATCGAAACGATTTGCGGGTAAATTGATATCATTATTTCCAAAAATTGGGGAAGGAATCAACGGTAGCCCCGTAGTTTCTCCGCCAACAGCCTCGGGTTCTGCGGATTGTACTGGAAATAAATTTTCGTTCTGAGCAGTGGCATAGTCGCCTAGAGATATGCCCGTAGAGCGTTCAATGGGTTGATTGGCGGACCCGGCGTCATCCTCGAACGGCCTCAGCTCGTTCCCTGTGTGCGACGTGGTAGCTGGGAAGGTAGGGAAATGAGGTTCTTCGCGTTGAATCTGACCTAAAGTATCAATCACAGGCCCTCCCAGGCTGAAATTGCGCCCGTTGTCTCTAGTATTTGAGCTTTGCTCGCCTGGCGATAGAGTTTCATTCAAACCTTCAACCCCAAAGCTCCATGAATGGTTAGCATAACGATTGAAATCCAGGCCCGGACCAGTCATAGAAGCTTCTCTGCCTGTTTGTTCGCTAGAAGAGCCAGGTTCTGATGTGAGGAACGAAGATGTGCTCGTATTGGCGATAAAGGGTCTGGGGGAAGCACTTCCTCCCACTGGCAGACTTTCTTCAGCATCAAATGGGATATCGGTCGTAGAGACTCTATCATCCGCTTCAACGTCAAAGCGGCCAGCTTGAATTGGTTCAATAACTGGCATCTCAATGGGTGCCAGTTCTTCCTCGTTTCTCTGCTCGGGTTCCGGTTCCACAACAGGGTTAATCCTATTGTCTCGAAGCAGCTGATCAGCGGCTTCCCGCTCGCCTTCAGCGAGATTTATGGCGGGTTGCTGTTGTATGACCCATTCCCGTATTAGAAATACGTGTATAAATAGGATCACCACGAGCAAGGTGATCAATTGGCCTTCCAAAGTATCGATTAATATATTGTTTATGGTTGGATATGGAGTTAAGCTATTCAAGAAATCAACATCAGACAGCCATGACGGCTGTCGCAAACGCCTCGTTGCCGATGTAGTTACGTTTCCGGGATCCATAGAGGTCGAGGCGGAAGTAGTAAGAACGACAGCATTGGCCAGGAGCCGTTTGGCGATGGAATATATCAAAGGTTCCCCTGCAGTGAAGTTCAATACCGATGACACGGGGAAAAAGAACTGTGGAATGGTTGATTGAAGACTGTGGGCGGTCGCCGGAGAAGTCGTGCTGAAAACATTTGTAACGGGTGACGTGCCCTGGGTAGCGAGGCTACTTAAAGTCTCACTGGCCGCAGCAGAGGTCGTAGAAGGAAGGCTCTCAGAAGTTGGCCAGCGTCCATCGGCAAGCCAGAAGAGTCCCCGCCAGACCGCCCTCATAGACCAAGGCAGCCAGCCAAGCCAGACAAAGGCCACGAGCAAAAAGCGCAACCAGGTGAGCAGCGAACGGAGACTATGCACCATCAATTCCTTCAGGAAAACTGGAGCGGGCAAATCCTGGGGCATATTTGGATCGTAAAGCTTGGTGAAGCGGAACGGGGTCTTGCAAAGCTCGCAGTATTTCTTTTGGGAATGGGAGAGCCACTCCATCAGGCAGCTCTGGTGGACAAACTTGATGCTGCCGCTGCATTTGCAGGGATAGAACAGCTCCTCTTCCTCCGAGCCCTCCCCTCGACATATTCGACAAGTATCTGCTTCATCTGGACCTCTCCCTTTCTTACCAGGATTTGCGGCAAACATCGTTCTGATGATCTCCGGTCGTGAAGTATGATTCAGACTGGAATTCGACCCAAAGGTTCAAGAATATGAGAGTTCAATCATTGACCGGCGCCTGGAATTACAGATCTGGTTGACGAAGGGAGGGAAGGAAAAGATGAAGTTGAAAACTGCTTAATGACTCTGGAGCCGGTTCTTGCCACATGATGCAGTGCCAGCGGGGATTCTGTTGGCCCGTTTTGGGTGGCGCGCGCCAAGCCTCATCTGGGGATAGTGATTGGTTAGTAATCGTGCTCACGGAGACGGGGCATTGATGATCCGCTGTTACACTTAACTATATTTAGACTAGTGCAGCTGAGCAAGCTCCTACGATGACTCCAGAGCATCCCTGCTGCTGGCTATTTTCTCCAGATCCTCGACACAATTCCTCCACACTCCAGCTCTAGTGGCTAAACTGCTCAGGAGCTATGTGCAAAGACTGCGTCATGCCCCGTTCAACCCACAGCCCATACCGATGGCCTTGGTGGAGGCCAGGGCGCATCCCGAGTGGTTCAGAATACGTGCCACTGACCACGTCTTGACTCTCGAAAGCTGTGTGGAGCGCCATTTCGTTATTATGCTCATAAAGTGGCAATGCTATCTCAAAACAACGATATGGAGATAAAGGCCTAGGTTCAATGGTCCGGAACTGCCCTGTCCTCGATTCTGCTTTACTCACAAGATAGCAATGCCGGTGGCTAGGCTGAAGAGCGAGTAAATGCAGCGGCCCATATACTCTACTTGCCTTCTTAGACTCCCGACATCCAGTATTGTACGGCCAAACCTCATGAACACGTTGCCCATCGTAAGTAAACATTCCTCAATGCCAGCGTTCATGGACGACAATGGGAAGAACTCAGTGAACGGGACAAGGGCGGCCATCTATTGGCTGAGAAAGTACAAATTGTGTCAGTTTTGACACGGCGAATGGTTGGAGAGTTGCTATTCTACCAGAGTCGGGTTCATAATTGGCGAAATAAAGCAACCGCATCACAGTACGCCGTGTACTCCGTAGTAAATGGATTGTTCTTGAAAAGTTGCCAAGCCCTCGGAATGCGGAGAAGCCATTTAGCCGAATCAAGGCACGAGACGCGTGATCACAAGCAAAATGACCTCACCGCGTGCGTTGTGGGCTCAAGCTCCAACCGAAAACTCAAGGCGATGAAACCCGGCATGCAACAGAACCATCGCATTCTCACCTTGCAGTACTGGTTTGTTTTGTGAATGGCGCGGGTGACTGGCTGGCCTCATCTTATTCTGAGGCCAATTTGTTCTTTGTAGATTTTTCGATACCACCGGTAAGCGAACGCTTTCTTCAGGCCTTCCCCTTAGTCCTCCCCATATCCCAGGCTTACTTGGAAACTTCACAGTCTGCACGTGTTTAATTATATATCGTCTTTTCCACTGGTATAATTTGCCGTGTCGTTTGTGGAGTGTCTGGCACGCTCCAGGTGCTGTCTTGAAAAGATGGCAGATTCAGAAAATGGTATTGTGACCAAGGGAGAGCAGCCAAGCAGCACGAGTCGACCGAGCCCTTCCCGTCAGTCAAAAAGGCGGGTTGGATTTGTAAGAAGAGCATTGAGTATTATCCTTCGGTAATCTCTTCTAGCCTTTCAAGCGAGCAGCTGGTTGAGCACGCTAACACTATGTCACGAATCAGGTTAGCGATATGGTACTCGTTCTTTACTGCATTTTTCAGTTGTCCGACGAACCCGGAGGAACTGGACGAGCATTCTCCACGAATATGCAAGCCATACTTGATTGTACGCTCGCAGTTGGAGCCCCACGTAGCTCCGTACTACAAAATTTATGGGGAACCATACGTTGAGGTTGTGCGGCCTTATGCGCACACTTTTCATGACCACATATACGCCCCGGTCGCGAGCGTGTCGTCAAGCGCATACTACACATACGGTTCTCCTCGTGTAGAGCAAGGCTTGCAGTTTGTTGAAGAGAAATGGGATATACTTGTTTCCCCGCAACTACGATCCTTCAAATCATCCGTCGCTGAGCTTTACAGTTCCGCGGTGGGGCCACAGGTTGGACATATCAAACAAATCATCGCGCCTCAATACGGAAATATATCAAGACAGCTGATCAAGTTTCGGGACGGCTACCTAGTGCCAACATATGTTCGAGCTAAACCTATCATTGACAGGCTTTCCACTTCGGTCCATAAAATCTTAATTGACACCGCGATTCCCTATAGTCGCAGAGTCTGGTCTAGCCTCGTTGTTTTGCTTAATGGCACGCTACGACCACGGTTGGCTAGCTTGTATTTCGAAAACGTCGAACCTCAGTTGCTCAGGATCGCAGCAAAACTCGCAAGCTACCGTGAAGGTGGGAAGTTGAAGCGTCTGCAGGAAGAAGAAAGGTTCGTGTTGTTGCCTGCTATATATTCACTTTTCAGAATTGTTTGGATTGAGGTCTCACACGTTCTTTAACAGCTTAGCTGAAACCTTGAGTTCCACCGCGAGCGCTCTCTCATCGAGCAAAACCGCCGAGGCATCCACTATTTGGGAAACAACAAGCACTACGACTGAGGCAGCAGTTTCATCTACGACATCTCTATCCCCAACACGAGCAAAGGCTCAGGAGCAGATTACCAGCGATTTAAGAGCATGGCAGGAGAAGTTTGCGCTCGCTGCTGATAAGGGCTGCGACGAGTTGGAAAAAGAGGTCCTAGAAATTGTAGATAATATGGGGAAAAGTGGTGCTGTGGATGCAGGTGAAAGGCTTGTCTCCGAGCTGGAAGCCTTATCACAACAGCAAGTGGAAAAACTCAAAACTGAGATCAATCATATTGTTCGCGCTTTACCCGAAGATGCGACCTCTAAAGAGGAGGAAGAAGCTCAGGAGACCATGTTACAGGTGGTTAGGGCGTCGGGACTTGCTATCAGGGAAAAAGCCCACTCATTAAGAATGTGGTTCGACGAATACGATAACGGACTCGTTCAACATGTGACAGCACTTGTTGGGTCTGCTCTCGAAATTCTTGATAACATTCGTGACCTAGGTCTTCAGGAAATCGGGATGAGATGGGCTTGGATGGATGGAGTAACCTATAAGGATTGGGCCAAATTCCACGCCCTCAAAAAGCAATTCACAGATTGGCAGAGTGAAGTGAGTGATGTTGGCATGAACCATGAAGCTTTCTTGGAAGCCAGAGCCACTGGCGATGACATCCTATCTCGAGGGATGGCTATTGCAAAATCGGCTGCTCAGGAGCTTCTCACCATTAAAGAGGTTGGAGTCTGGAAGATTCAATCTGGGGACAGCAGCGACAATTTTCAGACCGATATTATAGATCTCGCCAAAATCCGCGCCATGACAAGGTCTACGACAGCCACTGAGACTTCTTCTCTAGCAACTTCAACCGTAAGCGACGTTACCGGTGAAGAGTCATCCAGAGCAACGGAATCTCTAAGCCAGATTTCGCAGGCCAAGCGTATCGAGACGCAAAACCTAGATTCTACCCTACTCTCTGAAGCCAGCTCTCTATTATCTAGTGTTCTTGACCAGGTCGAAAATATCAGTGATTCCGCCGAGGTTGTAGCCTCGTCTAATTCCCCCAACAACCCCGAGGCTATACACGAACAAGTGAACAAAGCATACTCAAAATCAGCACAAGATGCAACGGCATCACTCGAGTCTCTGGTGGCAGAAGGGTTGGATGCTACATCAATGACTACCTCTCTGAAACCACAGCCGACCGCAAACATCGTCGAAGAAGCCGCGCAACCCGAATCGGCAGTCGTCGGCAGGGATGAACGTGATACACCAGCGGATCAGTACCCTGTCGATGACGATGTGGTTTTTGAAGATGATGGTGCCTCTCTTTCCATTACCGTGCCATCTAGATCGGTGCAAGGAACGGGCAATCCATCAGTAATCATCGATGTCGCGGATCAACAACCAATGGAAGCATCGGTCGTCGACGCGGACTCACTCCCAGAAATCAGCAGTGAGAAGACTTCCACGGAAAATACAAGGCATGGGGTAAACCCTCCAAGTGACCAAATACCTAGCTCATCGGTACCGCCACCTCAAAATCAACCTATGGAAGAAATCTTTCATGATATTGTCAATGAGTCATCCACAACACCTAGCTCTTCAAGTTATACAGGTTGATATACCCTCATCCTACCTTAACAAGCTTGCCCAATCGACTGCCAACGATGAGCGAAAAGGCGGAAAGAGCTTTTCAGTCCGGCATGTGGAGTCCTCGTGGCCTCTACGCCCGAATCATCGATGGAGTTTGCTCATCAAGGTTGAGAAACCCGGCTGAGACCAAAATGGAGGCCTGCCTTCCAAAATTCGTACAGCCACCAAAACGAAAGCGAAATTTCCACATCCAGTGGATCATTTAGTTATATACACTTTTGGATGAAAGGTCCAGCTGGCGGTCTTTATCTATCAGAGTTCGATTTAGCGGTGTTTTCTTTTTTCTTTTTGTGTCTTCAAGATTTATTTCGGATTGGAAGGCTAAAATATTGTTTGCATTGTGATGGTATGCGTTTACGTACATACACAATATCCAGATGCTGAGTGCAAACCACTTAATTGTCAAAACGGGATCAAACTTGTCTTCAAGAATACATGTCTATAGTGCGGAGTAGATACTGTAACTATATGATCAACCTCAGATCTCCGATACGGTTGCACACCGCCAGAGCTCGTGAGAGGTTTTCTAGCGGTACTTTACGCGTTGCCCCCTCTTTTCCAACTTTTTCTGCCTTTTACTCTCTGCCACTGGGACCGATTCATTGCCATCCATTCCCATGCCAGCAAATCCTTTCCTTACACCGATAAAGGTCGTATATGCCAACCACATAGAATACAATGGGACTACGATCCACAGCCACCATGCCCTGTCACTGAAAACGCACACAGCGCCCATACATCCCCACGTCCAGTAGAGAACGTCCCAAAGATACTCAGTTAGGCCGGAAGCATCGAGGTCTTCGCCAGGAGATCGGAGCGAGTTGTCACCAGGGCTGTATCGCGGACGGCCGAGGCGTTCAAAGTAGAATTCTATAAGGAGAGTAGGGAGTGTAAAGATAGCATAGGGAACGAGGGAACGCGGCCGGTTGAAGAGGAAGTGCAGGAGGAGGAATACGACGTGGAGACAGAGGGTGGTTAGGTGGGTTTTGCGGAGGAGAGAGATGTTCCTCGCAGCGAGGGTTTTGGCAGCTTTCTGGGAGCTTGTCAGAAAATCTTTCTATGAGGGGGTTTTCTGGGAGTTTCCGGACCTGGGCCATTGTCAATGAATGGTTTTGGACTCTCGGCTAAAGTCGATGCCCATTCTTTTTCGGGGGTTGGGGAGTTGGGTCAGGTTGGAGTAGCTCTGAAGGCTTATATAATTTCACATCGCGCAGAAGGCAACATTCATCCATCCTCACCAGCACGTCAAAATGACCTTGAAAGAGAAATTGCAAGGAGCATACGCTCACAGGTTGTCTACGGGCAGATATATGTAGGTTTTATTACAAACGTAAAAATTGGAGGAGATCTACGATTTGATTAAAACCTCGAATTGTTCAGAATACTCGATCTCTGGATTCAACCCGCACTTTAAAACCCCTGGCTTGGAGCTCTAGATGATGCCTGTAGGGATAGCACCCCGAAAGTTGTATCGGCGAGCGCGATTTTGGGACTGTCACTGACAACCATGACGATCTCATCTCCAACTAGCTCGTTGATGCCGACAAGGTGAGTACAATGTAATTCACCGGGAATAACTTCGAGTTCGTTCTGTGCCACCATCCTCCATCTGAATGCTTGCTTCTATAGAAACTAGCTGATAGTGGCTATTTTTGCTTGCGTGCTTTGATAATAAAAGGTACCTGAAGAAGCCGAGCTGGCTCTTGAACAAGTAGTGTGACTTTCCTGCGGGATTCGCACGACATTAGTTAACCGAGTTTGGCTCAGCAATATATCGGTTCGAAGCATGAGCCACGAGGCTTACACCCGAGCGTACATCTATCGATTACAGTCTTCGGAACACGGCTGAACTGACCGTGGGCGGATCTAGGTAACGGAGAATATGAAGTCGTCCTCCCCAGCTTAAGGCATTGTGCCGTAATCGCAAAGCATTAATCGACCACCCAAATGTGAAGACTCTTGATGGCCGTGCTCCGGTACATCACCTCCCCAGGGACCTGACCAGTCCCCACCCCGCAATGGGCAAACATATGTGAATAAAGATCTGAGGATCATTCGTATTAGACATTAACTGGGAGTAAATATATCGTAATTATTAACAAATGAAGTAATATCTGGAAAAAAAAAAAAAAAAAAGACTATAACACATCGGGCAGAAACTTAGATTTTTCCAAATGGGGATAGCAGAGATAGAGAGGTAGTACATCTATGCATCATTGTTTACTATCAGGGCAGTTAGAGACATCAGTATCTAACACATCCTGGCACCTTAACTATCATCAGATATTTCCATTGATGCCTTAAGAAAATGTATCATCTTCCTGAGATTCTCTCTGATATAACCCCCAGGTTATGTAGGACTGCGTCCCCAGAGAATCCCGGTAGACCCTGTCATATCCTTAGCCTAAATAGTTATATGGAGAAGGTGAGGAGGGCTTATTTGGTTCATGATCTTACATGGGCGGCGTAAAATCCCGTAATTACGGCTCCTGGTGCTGCTCTTACCTTCTGCACACGAGATATCGCCCGCGGCTTTTTCGTACCAGGACCAAAACGCGGCCAACGGGAAAAGTTATACGACCTACCACGGTTTGTGTAGATCTGCAAAAGATTTTAGAGGTAAACCCAGGAAGGTTAAAAAAAAAAGGGCGAGGGGGGGTGGGGTTTCGAAGAAGAAAAGAAACTTGCTCTAAGAGATTTCACCACTCCATGCCTGGAGATGCCGTGTACTACCTCGTCAGGATAATGGAATGTGTCGATGTCCACGCTCTCAATAAGCTCCCCATTCCGTCCATCAATATAAAAGCCCCTTTGCAATCCGAAGGTGTGATAGCCAAGTCGCCAACATTCGTAAGGAACATGTCCATCACGATGTAAAAAGTCGATACCCATTATACCGTGGTCGGCGTAAGACACCGAAATCCCAAACAACGAGCGAAGATAACAACCCCCAGGCCCACCAAACAAAGCGACGTGTAGGGGAGAATAACCAAAAGTTGGATCTCGCCCCACAAACGACTCATAGCTCAGATGATGATTTGGGCCAGGAATCCTGCGGTGCCACAACGCAGTTTCCCGTAAGTCGTCGCTAAAGGGCCGCGTGTTTGGCATTAGTGTATTTTTACCAACTGCTAGGCTAACCATTTTGTATCCCTAGGACGAAAGTAAGTAATGAGACTTGCGAGCACCAAATAGTAGCAATTTCCTTACGTCGAATCCCATAGCAAGAGCAGATATTGGCTCACCGGCTGCCAGCCGGCGAGTGACTGCTGCCTCTTCATCAGGCCTCCCTAACCAACCAGATTGGCAGTCGTTACCCATGATCATTTGTACTGCTTGGATTCCCCCAGGTCCGACAGCTACAGTAAAGCCTTCGAGAGAGGTGATCTCTGCAAAGACCTGCCTTGCTGATATGGGGTTCATGTAACCGATTTGAAGAGGTTGGCTTCCCTCTGATATAACTTGCATGCCCGTAACGTAGCTTTCCCTCCCATCATGAATAGTTGAGACACCGATTTTTGTAACATTGGGAGGCAGAGTAGCCCATCGCCTGTGAAAGCGGCGACAACCGTTGGAGAATTCTCGAAAGCTCTCCTCGATCATCTCCCCATGCACTTCTCTCCACTCCCAGTTCACATCACCTGGATCATCGTGGCACAACTTTGGGTCCTCGATCCATCTCAAATCCAATTTCTCTTGCAGCATCTGGTTTAGCGTCCAAACCCTTTTCCTGTTGGATAGGGCTAGCGAGAGCTTTGGGCCGTTGGTATGCCAATATAAGCTTTGCCAGTTAAGGCGACGTTTGATAGTACTGTCAAGGGCCTCAAATATGAATCCACGCTCGTTCCAAAATCTGATCTTCCAAAACCTGCGACTGGAGAATATCGGGCAGAAAGGTTTGGAAACAGAACGGAGACGAAGAAAGTCCGCTACCTCCAGGTAAGAGGCTATTTCTTCTAGTATCTCAAACGGGAGTTTCTTGAAGTAATTTTTCTCATGTGAGTCATTTGACAGGTCTGGCATTGTACTCGTAGGATTATTTGCTTTTCTTCCATGTTCTTTCCTGGCACATTTCGCTTTCCTGCTAGGTTGAAACCGAGGGAGGTGTAGAGGTTTGCTGAGTATGTGCTGAACGTCTGGTACGTTGTATGGATCATAAGGCACTTGATCCCATATTTGGTAATTATACTCCCTTCTGCCGTATTCATGGGACCACAGTAAACGATTGTGGTCATCAACGGGCACTGACTTACAAACTTCCAGAAGTCGCCTCAGTGGGATCGGGTCCTGATTGTAAACTTCTTTAAGGAGCCGCCAGCAGGAATCATGAAAAATAAAGCCCCGGGCACGATCCACATTTCGACAGGGCCGCCTCATCATAGAGACGCGGATGAAGAGCACGCCGCGGTCAGTCCATCTTGTGGTTTCGTCCAAAGGGACGAGCACTGTGCCTTGAAGATAGCCGTGGTCACGGCCAATTCCGGAAATTCGACACTCTTCGTCGACACAGTAGACTGTAGGGAGTTGGCTGGTTTCATGGCAAGGGAAAGCATCTTCGGTTCACTGACCTGCACGAAATTCATCCAACCATGTTTTGTCGAGGTGTCGTCTGAAGTCATTGAAGTAATCACCGCAAAGAATACAGTCATCCATGGTGAGATCGTTAGTTTCATAGGGGTTATTCTGTATCGTATCGCAGCGTATAGAGGCTATGAGAGAGACAACTCTATCCACGTAACCAGAAACTGCAAGAAAGAAAGAAGAGACGGAGATTCGCGAGTGGAGTTGGGAGATATTATGTAGACAGTAGTACCACTGAGAGCAAACTCTAAAACAACTTAAGCTTATTTTAGTGCTGTGCGTAACCTAAAGCCTGGAGGAAGTCATCAACACGTTTCGGGCTGCTAGCAACGCTGACAGGGACAAGTTGTATATGGCAGGTATGCTGAGGTTTGCTTTAGCAAGTACTAACAATTATGGATTCACTGGGACTGGGGTGGACTCCTGTATGCAGCGAATGATATAGATGTTGGATTCGTGGTAGGATACTTCCATTGTCGTCGAGAATCAAGGGAGCCTGGTTGAAAAGTATGTCCGGTTCATAGGAATGTATAATCCTCGAAGCTTGACAGAAATCGCGTAGGATGCCGGAGAATGCGCGGAAGATCTTCAGAAGTGGGCAAACTCAATGGAAACCACGTACGGGGAACAATTCCCGGGAGTCCGGAAGCTCATAACCTCACCTCCGGGATTGATGACTCGCCTAGTTAACTTCCTAATTAAGTTTTTTGCAGTCGTCCGCAAACATCTTCGTCACGGGTCATAACCGGATTACCGGGACGAGCTCATTAGCAATAGCTGGACTGGTCGGCCTGTTGAGTTTCTTGAAAACCAAGTAGGTGTATCATGCTCGTAGCAACCGTTATACTGTACGTATACTGAAGCTCCACTGGCAAAAATGCATGTAGGAGCTGGTACTGCGAAAGCTTGAGGGAAGACGAACCGTGGCGCGGCCAACTGGCAGCGAGCAGCCATTCCGGAGGCCCCGCACCAGGCATGTTGTTCTGAGGATGGCAGCCATGTTATTGGCGCATTCAAAGAGAATGCCCGCATCCGTCTGAATCCATTCGTGTCTTTATGTATGTATGCTGTGGAAATGGTGACGGACAAAGGGCCAAATGCCAAAAGACGAAAGCACAGATGGCTTTCTTCTCAGCCGTAAAGGGCTGGCATTCATTCAGCGGCGATTAACCATCAGGCTTCGCTGTGTATCCCTCTTGAAAGCATTCCCATAAGAAGTCCCCAAAGGACCAGGACGTATGAGCGAAATGCTCTGTGGAGCGTACCTAGTTTAGGTGTAGTAAGCTTTCAGCACTCCCGGGGGAAGACAGAAACAGACACATAGATAGGCACACAGACAGAGAGACAAGACATGCACAGAGAGAGATAAACATAGAGACACGCACGCAAAAGGGGAGATGGATATAGAGAGAGGACAGACTCGAGTTGCTTGCTGGTCAAGGACTTAGTTGCCCTCCACGACCAAGCCCCAAAGGCACCAGCCACACCACAACCACCAAACCAAAACATTCTGCTTGCCTGCGCTCTCTCTCTCTCTCTCTCGCCATCTCGCTCAAGGCTGCCTTGTCCGCTCTCTTGACCCAAGCATTATCCACAGTATTCAGATCTCACTGAGATACCTTTCATCAGTTCCATTCACTTCCGCTTGAGCAGCTGCGGTCATTGCTCATTGTTCAACCAATTATTTTCCTCGTCATGTCCTGCCACCCCCGAGTCTGGTCAGCTGCCAGGTGACGAACCGCGCGATAACTTCCGTGACAGATCTGACAGGTACCCACAACCTTCAAGATCTAGTTATCAGTTTCGTTTTCGATCTGATCTGCAGTGTTCTGGGACTTCCCTTTTTTTTTCCATGAGCAGCCCGTCCCGTGCACGGTTCCATTCAACAACCCCTCAACTGTGGACTGCGCTTTAACGCTGAAGCATCCGGCGCCCTCCTCGCCTCTCACGTCTCCTCGCTATCATCCCTAGCACCTTCTTACGGCTATCTACTCTCTCCTGCAGACCTTCCATTTACCTAGATATCGCCGTGCCTCCTAGACACCGCCGTCTCCTCCAACTTGCAACCATGCCCCCTTCAGCACCCCATATCTCCAACCAGCTACGGCAATTGGTCTACTATCACCTTGACAACAACCTTATTCGAAACGCCCTTTTTGTCGCTGGCCGCCTACATGCATTCGAACCGAGATCTTCGGAAGCGGCCTACTTACTATCCCTTTGTCACCTTCTAGCCGGCCAGTCAAAAGCAGCGTGGGAAGTCAGCAGGAATTCTGGCTCCAGAGGTACACATCTTGGATGCTCATACATATACGCCCAAGCATGCCTTGACCTTGGAAAGTATATCGAAGGAATCACAGCTTTGGAGCGCAGCAGGCCACACTGGATTTCAAGGAATAATTGGAGTGGGTCGCACATAAAGTCGTTTCCTTTTTAGAAAGAATTTCGTGGAAGAACTCTTTCCTTTGTATTTGTATAGCCAATGCTGACTATCATCGCAACTAGATAAACACAGTGAAAGTCGTCGCCAGCATCTACCCGACGCCGCCGCGGTTCAGTGTCTCCAGGGACGGCTGTGGAAAGCTCACAAAGATATACATAAGGCTGTAGATTGCTACGTCGAAGCCCTGAAATTAAATCCTTTTCTTTGGGACGCTTTTCTTGGCCTCTGCGAAGCAGGTGAGATGGCTCCCTGACCATATCGTTTAAGGATCGTGTTAATTTGATTCTTTCCGGCAGGAGCAAGCGTTCGAATTCCCAATATTTATAAAATGACGCCGGAGATGATAGCCGTTTTAACGGCTTCTCCATCAGCTGAGAATCTTGCGTCTTTTGATAAAGATTTACCAGCAACTGGTCCGCTGCAGGTACAGCCGCATTCGAATAACAACGTTGATCCGTTTATTTCTCTCAATCCTCGGGCGGAAACAACCGGAAGCTCTGCGCTGTGGGAAAAGTTGAACGGAAACTCCATGAATGTCATCTCAGGCAGCGAAGGCATGGAAACGCCTATTGCTCAAAGCGATTCTGACGACTTCCGAACCAATGGGGGTGGGGGAATGGGATCTGAATCTTTTGGGGAACCGCCACTTGCGCCGGCACGGAAGCAGCGGTCCATGCAGGTCCTGGGCCTCGACCTTGATCCACCTCCCAAGATGAAATCCACTGTCTCGAGAATGAAAACTCGCTCTCGTGCTGAAGCCGAAGAAGGGGTTTCTACTCGAGAAGCCCCGGTACCCCTCGTTTCCGAGCGTAAGAGAACAGTATCTGGACACATCGCACCGAGTTCATCTACGCAATTAACCGAGCCCGGGGCCCCGCAGCGAAGGAGTGTCCGATTATTCAACCAAATTCGCCCAAGTGCAAGTAAGATTTCTGCTTCGGCGAGTGGTCTCGGAACAAAGGAAGGCCGCGATATTAAAAAGGTCAAGTCCACCGGTGTAAAAACTCGAAGTGCTTCCGGTTCAACTACGACGAGAGTTGCTAGCGGTAGCCGTAAAGCGGTCACAGAGCCTATGGATATCGACAGGAAGGAAAGCGCCCATGGTAATCAGAGTAAGGCTTCGCCTCCCGACAAATCAAAAGAGATTGAGGCTATAGGCTGGATTCTAGAACTATTCTCGAAGCTTGCTACTGGTTTCAACATGTTGTCGAATTATCGATGCCAGGAAGCTATCCAAATTTTTAGTTCCTTACCTCAAAGCCAGAGAGAAACGCCGTGGGTCCTGTCACAACTTGGACGTGCATATTATGAGCAAGCGCAATACGGCGAAGCGGAGAAATACTTCATTCGAGTTCGGACCATTGCACCACACAGTTTGGAGGATATGGAGGTCTATTCAACGGTCCTCTGGCATCTCAAAAATGCCGTTGAACTAGCATACCTCGCGCATGAGCTCATGGAAGTTGATCGGCTATCGCCACAGGCATGGTGCGCGATAGGAAATTCGTTTTCTCTGGAAGGTGACCACGACCAAGCCCTGAAGTGTTTTCAGCGTGCCACGCAGGTTGACCCACGGTTTGCGTACGCCTTTACTTTGCAAGGACATGAGTATCTTTCCAATGAAGAGCACGACAAAGCGATGGATGCTTATCGGCATGCGATTGGCGCTGACAACAGGCATTATAATGCCTGGTATGGATTGGGCAAGGTCTATGAAAAGATGGGCAAATTCAAGTTTGCAGAGCAGCATTATCGAACGGCGTCGAACATCAATCCAACTAATGTCGTGCTAATCTGCTGTATTGGCCTAGTGTTGGAACGGATGGGAAACCAGAAGGGCGCGTTGCTGCAGTATGCTCGAGGCTGCACTCTGTCACCACAGGCGGTTGTTCCACGGTTGCGCAAGGCTCGGACTCTGTTGAAACTTCATGAAGTCAAACACGCTCACGCAGAATTAAAAATCTTGAAGGATATTGCACCCGATGAGCCTAATGTCCATTATCTTCTCGGCAAGTTCTACAAAATGATGCATGATAAAAGCAATGCGATTAAGCATTTCACAACTGCCTTGAACTTGGATCCAAAGGTATCCAGAAGCGTTGAAGTGTCTATGAAGAAGACTTTGAAACTAACCGTTGGCTTTAGGCCGCCCAGTTTATCAAAGATGCCATGGAGTCGTTGGATAGCCCCGATGATTTCGATGATGATATGAGCTAGGACTCATTCCTACAACCCAATCTAGTCCGTTCGATACCGTCGTTGCCCCATCCCCTCCGTTTCTTTCCTTTACACAAATCCGGCGACTTGCTTCCGATGGCGGATCGCGGCCGACGGCTATCACGGGGCTCGATTGTGCAAACAGCCATTTTTTGTCTATGCATTGGCGTTGGAAATAAGGTGACATTGAGCATGAGCATGTGGTTGGAGCCCTTGGGGACAGGCGTTGAAACTTTTTTTCGACAGCTTCTGGTGAGAGCTAGTTTCTGCAGCGTTTTCTCTTTTCATGAGCGTCGTGACCCTTCTATAGTATTTTATTTCATCATTTTGACCCGGTGCTTCCTCGACCTTTGCTCCGGAGGCGCTGGGGCTTTGGGTGTCCTGGATCCTAAAAGAATGTGCTGTATCTATCACTTGACTATACCCACTTATCATTAATTGAGCCGGGGTAAATCTCAAAGTCACCATGCAGGTGGTCTGCAAGAAATACACGGTGATGGTTTAGATCCTGTTTTGCAAGCTTCGGGGAAAATGCCCATGTGCCGAGGTGGTCGTCTTTGGACTGATCATGAGTTCTGGAGAGGTCAGATGGGCTGCAGGCCGAGATTGCAAGCAGGCTACAATTAACAAATATATTATCCTCGAAGTTGGACGGGCGTAGAATTATATTCGCCAACAAAGGTACCATGCCGTGAGAGAATGTAGGAAGGGGACAGAATCATATTTTTCCTTAATCGCTTCATGAGCCGTTCCGACGTCGTCTCTCAACATTTGGCACGCCACGGCTTGGGGAGGAAAATTCACCCCAAAATTTTTTTTTCGGGAACCCCCAAACCTCGCTCCGGCCACTCAACGGAGTAGTTTTCCCCTTTCCCAGCCTCGAGTCTCTCTCCTGGCGATTGGTTCACTCCGATCGCAGCTAAAAAAAAATTTTTTTTAAAAAAAAAAAAGAAAAAGAAAAAAGGATGTCCATTCTTTCATATGTCGTCTCCGGACTGACGTCCTACGTCGCTCTCACCGTCGGCCTCTTCGGCCTCTCCATCAAGGCCCCACGGGCCGGCTTCTTCGCTCGCTGCCTCGCCGCGTACGCCTCCTTACTCGTCTGCGCAACATACGGAGTCTTCGCATCGATAGTCCTCAGGGTAGCCGGCTATGGCCAGGTTTCGCAGTGGGCCGTGGCCCGCAGTTTCAAATGGGTGATGTGGTTGACCACAGGGACGTACTTTGACATTGTGGAAGGAAAGCAGCATCTGTCCACGCGGCCTGCTGTGTTTATCGGGAACCACCAGACGGAGTTGGATGTGTTGATGCTCGGCGCCGTGTTTCCTCCTTACTGCAGCGTGACGGCGAAGAAGTCCCTGAGGAACGTGCCCTTCTTAGGATGGTTCATGGCGCTCTCCGGAACGGTGTTTATCGATCGTGCGAATCGGCAGACGGCGCTGAAGGCGTTTGACGGTGCGGCGGAGCAGATGCGGAAGCAGAGGCAGAGCGTGTTCATCTTTCCGGAGGGAACGAGGAGTTATTCGTCGGAACCGTGCTTGTTGCCGTTTAAAAAGGGAGCTTTCCATCTGGCGGTGCAGGCAGGCGTCGATATCGTGCCGATTGTAGTGGAGAATTACTCGCATGTGTTGAATATCAAGAAGCTGAGGTTTGATGCTGGTGACATCAAGATCAAAGGTTGGTGCATTCGTCTCCAAGACTGCACTAGATTTGCCGAACTAACATGATCGAACTAGTGCTCCCGCCCATTAGCACTAAAAGCCTGACTACCGCTGATGTCGACGACCTCGCAGTGAAAACTAGAGAATCTATGCTCGAGACTCTTATGGAAATGCACAAGTCAAGGGAGGCACTAGCGAACGGAACAGCATTCAAACCCGCCCAGCCGCACGCCGGCCAGTCCAGCGCCGTCGAAATATAAATATTCGATATCTGCTATAGAAGTTTACCTTTTAATCGAACACGGCGGTGTTCTATCCGACTCGCACGGGGCAACGCGCCACGGCCAGTTACCTCGACCCCCTGCTTCTACACTATAGAAAGGACACGACGTGGACGACTCGATGACTCGCTTGATACCAAAATGGAGAGCTGAAGACAAGTGACGTGAATATAATAGACGACTTTCGCATGGCATCGGCGCTTTGGTTTTTTTTTTTTTTTTTTTTTTTTTGCTCTCTCTTCTCCCCTTCCCAACACCTGTGTTTAATACCATTATATGTTTTCATATCCCCTTTATGGTTCTAAATTTAGAGCACCACCTATCTCGTGAACGTCAGTCCAAAGTTTATCAGGACGTGGATGACCCGTTCTTAATCTCGGCTTGAAGGTTGCATGCATACGCATAGCTACATAATTTGGAGATAACATGCAGATGCCGGGTAATATGTATTTGTATGTACTTCACAGATAGATGTAGATTGAGTGATATCAATCTCAAAACTTCATACAATCCACCCATCCAATATAACCCGAAAACCCCTTCATTTGGGGCATTGGCATTTACCCAAAGCACACGGAGCAACGTCGGCGTCAATATCAATAGACCTAAAATCACCCCATGTGGCGAGACCAGTGCCAAGTCCCGGCCCTCTGGTCGCCGTCGCAACCACATACTCTTTCCCAAAAGAAACGGTCTCGATCCTCACATTTTCCACTTTTTGCCCATACATCCACACTTGCACATCCGTCCGAGGTGAGCCCCATGCCGGCCGTTCCCCGTCCATCGCCGGCTCCGGCGGATTGACGTTGACGAACTCTAATTGCCGCAGCCATGGTGCGAGCAGTGCTTCGCCAGTCATTTTTATGTATGCTTCTTTCAGCGCCCAGTAAGTGTAGAAGCGGCGCAGACGGTATTGAATCGATCCCTCAAGGCTAAGAGGCACAGCAGCTTGTGAATGTTGCGAAGTCGGGTTAGATTTCATGATCTCTATTTCTCGGGGGGAGAAGACTTCAGCGTAGATGTCTATGAAGGAGCATAGATCTACTTCAGTTGTTGGGATTGAACTTTTGCCGCGCCTGGCGCGTTCGTCTGTACACGTTATATCGATGCCGACTTGTGGTGTGGCAGGCGTTTCAGTGGGCGATGGTATGGATTGTGTATTCGTAGCGGAGGCAGCACTGGTTGGAGAGCCTCCGGGGATAATATAGCCGGCCAATGCTACAAGCGAAGCCTGATGGCTGACATTGAATTCCACATTGAGAATAGGTAGCTTGTTCTCACCGCCATCCGCGGAGGGTAATGGGATATAGCATGGTCTTTTGTGGGGTGCAGGAGTTCGACTGATAACTATCCTACTCCACGGGACGTGACATGTGCGATGAATGAAGAGATATTTAAGCAAGCATGATGCAAGGGACATGTGCCTATCCGCCAGATGATAGAACCTCTTCACCGCCTCCTGGTCATCCGGCTGGAGAGTGAAGAGTAGTGGAAGAGACGAGGTGCTGGCTGAGAGACCTCGCATGTCCATGTACCATCGTGTCAGTCCACGGGACAAGCATGGCTCTTTGGTTTCCTCCGCAGAGGATGCCATTCCTGTTCTCGCGGCCACGCGCCCTCGACTGCGAAACGAAAACGCATCCGCTATCACCGGTCGGTGGTTTGACAGCATCTTATCAGTTGATAGATAACCTTAAATTTAAGCCCCGCCTTTGGAACTAACTAGCTACCACGTGATAGAAATCTAATGTTACGGCCCGACATAAATCCGACAGCGGTTATTGGCGCAGCATCTTCTAAGTCCCGCGTCGAGAAAGCGCCGAGCACACCGTCGACTCACACACCAAGGGGATCATGCAATGACTATTACAGTTGGGGTTCTCGCCCTTCAAGGCGCTTTCATTGAACATCTGAAGTTGCTCCAGGAAGCCGCGAAGAGATTGGCAGCAAGTGTACCTCAATCATGGAATTTCGTTGAAGTTCGAACTCCGTCGCAGCTCGAGAGCTGTGATGCCCTGATTATCCCTGGTGGCGAGAGCACTGCCATTGCACTGGTAGCTGCGCGGTCAAACCTGCTAGAACCGCTGCGGGAATTTGTTAAGTACGTGGGAAGAACAAATCGTAACATCCAGCCTCTTCAATTGAAACTAATAGGCCGTTGGCAGAATTCGCCGAAAGCCAACGTGGGGAACCTGTGCTGGGTTGATCCTTTTGGCTGAGTCGGCAAATAGAACGAAGCAAGGTGGCCAGGAACTTATCGGAGGACTCGATGTACGTGTGAACAGAAACCATTTCGGTCGTCAAACGGAGAGTTTCCAGGCTAGCCTTGATTTGCCCTTCCTCTCTTCTCTGGATGATATCGAGCTGCCGCAACCGTTCCAGGGCGTATTTATTCGAGCACCAGTGGTGGAGAAGATCCTTACCTGCGGCGACTCTATACAAGCTGAAAAGCAGAGAAAGGACGGGACAGTAATTGCGCCGTCGCGCCATCCAGAGAGTGTTGTAGCGCAGGGAGCTATGAGCGACCATGTGGATGTGCTTGCAAAACTCCCTGGAAGAGCGGCCAGATTGGCGGACCGCGGTGTGGATGTCACGACTGACTCGGACGCTGGCGATATCGTGGCTGTTAGGCAGGGAAACGTGTTTGGTACAAGTTTTCACCCCGAGTTGACAGAAGATCCGCGAATCCATATGTGGTGGCTTCGGCAAGTGAAGAATGCTGTGGAACAGACTCGCATTATGGAGGCTCAAACCTAACACTGGTTTGTCGATAGAATCTTTAAACGGATATAGAATTTTTTTTTTTTTTTCCTGTACACTGTGTTTGGACATCAGATAGAATTTGGTTGAATTATGAATTGTAACCCGTATTTGTTTGTGTCTTACGCCGTTTTTGCGCCAGTAACCCTGGAAACCCACACAGCCTACCTGCCTCTTCCATATTGTTCTTCCTCCCGGCGTCTCTCTTCTGCGATTGCACGACCGTATCCCCCGCGGCCAGGGTCGTATTCGTCTCTGTATTCGTCTCTCACTTGGCCGCCAGACTTACCCCGACTGTTTGAAACTGTAAGCGCAATGATCTTCCAGGTCTCTGGTCGAAAGGGCATACCCATATTGTCTTCCTTCCTGAAATCCAGGGTCCAAATCAGTTCTGATTATTCTTTCATCCAACTTTGTGCCTCCAATGTATTTCATGCAGTCGAGGGCATCCTGATGCGTGTAATATTCAACAAAGCAGAAGCCGCATGGAGTTTTTGCGAATCGGTCAAGGCCCATCACTAGTCGCTTGATCTCGCCGCATCTGCTCACCAGGCATCAGTACCTCTTTCATCACTTTTGAAGTCGCAGGTCTGATCTTACTTGGCGAAAAGTTCGTGAATTTGTTCTTCAGTCGTGTAAAAGGATCTACAAGAATAGGAGGTCAGGCTTCTCCTTTCAGTGTAAACGCTTATCATGTATACGCACAAATTCCCAACGTAAAGAGTAGTGGCATCCTTTAAAGGGTCCTCGGCTTCAATCTTCTCGTCAGGCTCCTCCCGACCTTGACCCAGTTTTCGTCTCTTATTCTATCCGGCGGCAAGTTAGCAGTTGGCGCGAGAACGTATAGGGTCGCATTGAATACTTGCCTTTCCCAAATAATACGTGCTGGGTTTATCCAGCCTCTCGACAGTCGTCCTCATCTTTCTTTGCTCCATCGACAATGACGATTGAGGGGGCAACATTTGGATGTTTGTCTCTGCGTAAGTCAAAGCTGGTGTTTTCGTTCGTGAGAGCTCTTGGCTTGGCGCGTGTGGCCTCAACCCAAGCTTGAGCAGTTACGACGTGCTCCGCAGAAAAAGCAACCAACTTCAAGCTCCGAACGGGGGATTAACAACATGAAACGGCAGAGCCATATTTTCTTATTGTCATGATCTTGATATCAGCGAACCTGAATTAACTACAATTCTTTTCGCTTTGGACGAAATACCGACACTGACAATCCTTTCGCAATTTTCTAAGCCGGCCCACGATGCCGCGAGTAGTAGACTACGCGCCTGCCTGGCTGTCCAGGCCCTCCCCAGGCGCTACATTCTTCTCGAGCTCGAATTCGAACAAGTATGCCGAGAGAGATACCGAGTCGTACTTTGGACCGATCAAAATCTTAGCGCGGAGGGGCACTGAAGTATTCGCCGTGGTGGATAATCAGATTCGATGGGCAAATCTTTCCCTGCTAAAAGACCAGTGGCAGGAAAGAGTGAGGCAAAAGAGAAAAGAGACAGGCTTTGGATCTACGGATGGAGGAAGTTCGTTCTCTGGTTCTATAAGAATACCTAAAAATGGCGGCTTAAATGGAAAGGGAGCTGTGACAGACACGGGCGATGACGGGACGAGTTTCGCAGACAGCTCGTCGCACTACAGGGTGTGTTAGGCTTGTTCTGGAGTGTTAATAATTGTCCCTAACTTCCCTAGGTTCTTACTGCGCCGATATATGGACAAATACGACAACTCGTCATTTCACCGAATGGAGCTTTCCTCGCCATCCTTACGGCCCATACCATCCATGTTGCCATTTTACCAGACTCGTCTCACCTGTCAGGCCCGGATTTCTCCCCTCTACGGCTGAGGACATACCAGCTTGGCCCTGCCACGCATGTCATCCCTGAATCCCCAGTCATTTGCGCACTTTGGCACCCTTTGGGAGTGTATGATAGCTATGGAGGATGTATCATTACAGTCACTGCAGACTCCGCCGTCCGCGTTTGGGAGGTTGACCGGAGAGACCACTGGTCCTTTGATCGCCCTGCTCTTGCTATCGATTTGAAAAAGCTAGTTGATGGGACGTCTTCCGAAGAAGATTTCGCACCCTCAGGGTTTGGTCAGAACAAAGGATTTTCTGCCGACATATTTGACATGGAAGCCGCATCAGCATGTTTTGGTGGTCACGGGTACGATGACGAAAATGCGTGGGCACCAATGACACTGTGGATATCAATGAGACAGGGAGATGTCTATGCGCTTTGCCCTCTTCTACCGTCGAAGTGGCGCTCTCCGTCGCTGGCTATTCCATGCTTAACTGCATCAATAGTCCATAAATTGGCAGCTGCACAAGAGGATATGTCTAAGGATGATGATGAACGGAAAGCTGTTGAACAGCAGTATACATGGCTCCAAGATATCGACAGTCAAGACCCGATATCACTAGCAGATGAGTCCGGATTTTCGGAAATCCGATCTCGGCCAACAAAACCCAGCCCTATACCAAGGCTTCAAGGCCCATTTCAGTTCAGCATCGAGGAGGAGCCGGATGATCTTGATATAACGGATATCTTTGTGATCGCTGCTAAGTCGGAAACCGAAGACCTCTTAGCAGGTGAAGATGATGGAGATCTCCTTGGTGAGAATAAACAAGAGGGAATATCAGGGACCATTATTTGCCTCGCGACCGAAAAGGGCATGGTTCATATAGCTCTTGAAATGGATGGAATTGAGGGGCAATGGCTCCCGAGAAAGGGCCAGGGAACCTTCACCATGCCCGTGTCGGAAGCTTCAGAGCTCTTGCTGCTTGAGTCCTTAGAGACTGTAAGAGAAAAGTATTATCAGGCCAACTCTTGGCCTACATTCGCAGGAGATGCCGTATCAAGGTATAATTTCTTTGTGACTACTGCTAACAGTGTTACGTTTATCTCCCTGTCCTCTTGGGCGCAGCGAATTGAGCCAGAGTTACAATCCGAAGATACAACCGGATCATCCTTCCGCATCAATATTATCTGTGACGGTGTCATTGCTGAACGAGAACAGCTTATTCAACTTCCAGAGTCTAGAGATGACAGTCATGAGCACCTCACGAACAGCTCGGTGATGTACGATTTCGATTTAGGTTATATGCTACTCACCTATGCCCCGTCTCAGGTTTCTGCTTTGGTTCTGGAATCGGCAGCAACCGGAGATTTGGAAAGCGCCCAAGATCTCATCCCCGTTGAACCGGATATCAACATTCATCAGGCTTACATGGGTATCCCTCAACGTGCGCCGTACCAAGTCCCTTCGGTTCTTTACTCTATCACCCCGTTAGAGACGTTTATCAACGATCATGTACCCCATGGTCGCAGACATGCCTTGAAAGATCCCATTCGCTTGTCGCCATCAACTCTCGATGTCATAACCAGTGCTCATAGGATCCTCAGTGCATATACTCACGCTCTCGAAAAAGCCGCTTCAGATCTTTTCCGAAGATGCGAGCGATTGCAAGGAGAGATGCGCGATCAATTGTGCCAGCTGGTGGATATTGCAGAAAGAATAAATGATGTCTCTCGGGGAACTGTTCGGCGAGTCCAACGACCTGACATAGCTGGCCGCGAAGAAGCTCTTGATTCGAGGATGGCCGCCGTTCAGTCCAAGCAAAAAGAGTTAATCTTGCGATATAACTCTCTTCGGAGCAAACTATTGAGGGCTGGCGGTCGGCCAATAAGTGATAAAGAAAAGGGTTGGATTCGAGAGGTCGATACACTAACAGAATCACTCGGAGGAGCTGATGGCGATGAAAGAACCGAATTGCTTGAAAGACTCAAAACCGTATGAAGCCGCTATGTTGATGATATTATTCCGGCCCTTTTACTGATAGTGTTGGTTATAGGCGAAATCTTTGGCTAAGGAACTTGTATCTGAATCGAAACGGTCTTCCGATAATTCCAATGAAGCTACCCCCACCCGTATCGACGCGCGTTCAAGTCCATTGCATGTTCCGCCACGACTACAGAAGGCGAAAGTTGCAGATGCGATGAATATGGTTGAAAGAGAGTATGTTGCCCCAGCTCCTCCTGTCATTTATTGTGACTAATAGGGTGATACAATCTAGAGCTGCTGTCATTGACGCTATAACATCACGACTGGAACGGTTGAGCACCAGCATGCCCGAGCTCTGAGTCTTCTGTGCCCTAGAATTTCAAGTTTGTCCTCCTTACCGACATAACCACCTACTTATCCCTTTGATTGGTCAGTTGCATATGCGTGCCATTTGGACCTTGCACAGAGCCTGTCCCGCATCCGTATACCCTCTGATTGAGTGCGTTGGTGTCATGGATTACAGAATGGCCGCCTTCACGGCAAGTATAATGTCAAGACACCATGGGCCAGCTTTAAGTGAACAGGGCTGAGATTCCCTGCCTATATGTTCTGTGATGACACTCAGCATCTGTTCTTACTGAAAACACTACTGTATCTGTATCAATTGAACATAGGAAAAATTTTGCTTTGGCCTGGTATTCCACCACTTATTTTTAATCCAACATCACCATGGACAAACTTTGAATGCCTTCCATTATTCCTCTCCTAATTTCATTATTCTGTCACCTGGAATAGTCCACTGTTGCCAGATTCCAGCCTATTTCTAACGGCTTTTCTTCCAAGTATTGTTTTCAAGATCCCAATGTTGTAATAAACTCCAAAATTACCGCAAAAAGCCAAAGACCAGGGGTTGCACGCGCCCAACTCCAGCCATTTTCTCCTTTTCTAGACGACCTTTGAGGCGTTCAGATTTTTGTCCGCTCAGAGAAATTCGTCCTCCAAATCGGCCCGTTCCTCCACCAACGACGTCAACTCCTCCAGCACGATAGGCCAGTCGGGCACGACCAAATCATCCACCCTCGCCTCCCACTTCGTGACTTCTGCGAGGAACTTCCGCCACCAGTCCCAGCACATCTCTTTATCCATTACAGATATCGTGGAACGATGCAGCAGCAGCTCGCAGTGACGTTTGCACTCCTTCCAATACGCCAACGCACCCCTGAAGAAAGCGTCTCTTGTGGTCTGGTGACGCTCCTGATACGCCTTGTAGGCGCTCTCTTCGACGTGGAACTTCAAGGTAAAAGAAGGAATCTTAGCTGCGGGAGCGAGCGTTTGTCCGATCTCAAACCTGCGTGAGTACTCGATGCCATCTCTCCCCCAGGCCTGTAAACGGTTGATTGCGGAACAGTGTTCTTGAAAGCGGATGGCGTTATCCGTAGGACAGAGCAGATATAAACGGTTCTTGATGTTTTTGTGGAGTTTTCTGAACTGGTCGTGGGCCTTTTCCGCAGCGTGATAAGCTTGACTGAAAGCACAGCGGATCTCGAGGGGTATGACGAACGAAAGGTGCTGGGGGAGGGAGGATCCGCTGACGACAGGTGCTGAGGTCGAACCCAAGGGCGCAGTGTATACTTGATTGTGATGCATTTTTGTTGACGCTTGGAAATGAGGATGTATGCAAGGGAAGGAGAAAGGTTTGAGGGAATGTCTGCCCTTTCTCTCGCTTTTGCTTTACAGGAGGAAAGCAAGAGCCAAAGGAGCACGTTGTCGACGTGCGACAATCGTCAGGATTTACTGCGTCCTGAAATGTAGAACGTGTTTCAATACAAACACAAACAAGTAGAGGTAAACAATGATAGCACTTCGAGAATCACGAGGAAAACCCGCTTTGGTAACAGGGCCTAGCCTTGCTTTGTAGCTCACTAGAAAGTGATGTGCTAATAACCTCGAGAAGGGACAGAGCAGAAACCATTCTGCAGGAAAACACCTGCAGCATGCTAGTTCGCGGCAACATCCCATGGAATCACAAAGGAGCTAAAGGAATATGAGTCGACATTGGATTCAAGAACTAAAACTAAAAGAGAACTTTTATTATGAAAAAGACCGCAGAATACCTTCCGCCCGTTCATACTCCCAAGAAAGGAAATCCAGGCTGTATCCGATACCAGCTCACTCAGCGGGATCCTTGCGTTTTCAATAGTATGCTTAGGATCCTACCGTACCATTAACTTAGCATTCGAAAGAATCACGGGAAGTAGCAACACGCGAGGAACTTACCGCCAACTTCTCACGAATCAAAGACTACGCGGCATGTCTCTGAGCGTCTCTGCGCAAGAAGTCCAGCGCCGGATGATCATGCCATTCAGGGAAGCGATATTCGACAATTTGCTGTTGGAGCTCTGCATAATCGCGAAACTCTTTGGTGCAACCTTCAAGGGTGTCAGTCTGGAGGATGGTAGAGTAATAACGGAGCCAGATTTTCAACGATCCACAGATCGATTTATACGCTTGCATCTGGTAGTCTCTCAACATGTTATACGTCAGCCGCATCTCCTCCAGGTAGCGTTCCCAGTCTCTTTTCCCTTCTTGAGCAGGTTTCTTGAGGCATCCCGCATAGAACCGCAGTGATCGGTTGTGCTGCTGGCGTAGAAAGTCCCATCCAGTCAAACTGTGGACCCGAATGTACGCCATGGTGTTGACCATAGCTTTGGCTTGCGCATCAATGGCTTGGATGCTTGTGTGTGGTGGAATACCTGTCTGTGCCGGGCCCAATGGGGCGTTTGCTCGGATAAAGTTCCCAGTAAGTGGAACGCTTGTATGTTGGCCCGGCATTTCATTCGGATTGCCCTGGGCGGGAGTGGGGGCTTGAGGTATAAACCCAATATTTGGCTGGGAGGGGGGATCGATATTGGCAGCTGGAAGCTCCGCAATGGGGTTCGGATTTGCTTGGTACCCGGTATTATTGAAGCTCTCGAACATAGCGAGAAACTCTTGGTCGCTCATATTCAAAAAAGTTTCAGTGCCGAGATCTGGAATGGGTAAGTCATCCCGTTGCATATTATCACCGATCTGAGGCCCCGGAGACATCCCATTTCCACCCGAAACAAGAGGCGCAGAGAGCTCTCCACTATTTCCTGGTTGCATCTGGTTGCCGCTTGGGCTGTTCGCGACTCCAGCCATCTGAAGAAAATTGAGCCGAAGACCATAAACATGGCACGACGGAGGGAGAGAGGAATAACTTACAGGGAGGCTGTGGTTCTCTTCTTCAGCCATGGTCAAACCCCTCTTCAGAGTAGGTCTATGGTGTCCTAAGGGGGGATATTAAGACCACAGATTGAAGAGTAAACCAGGATTATGCCTAACAACAGATATTTCAATTTTTGTTTGTGGGATATAGAGATAAAGCAACAGCATGAAACAGGAGGGAAAACACAATGAATAGAGGGGGTTGGTTTCTGCGACGATTTTGATGCTAGCATAACGTTTTGAAAACACTGGATTTGGAATAGGCCGAAAGACATCGGACACTAGGGGCATATGAGGACCAAACAATGTTCTGAATTGGTATAGCATCCTAGATACATGTGAAGTAGACTCATTGATTCATTCAATCCTTATTGTTCCAGGTCAGTGGACTCTATTGTGCAGCAACAAATCCTTGATATACATACCTTTCAATAAGATGGACTCCAGACTGTGTTTCCACAATTCCACTGATCTGCCCCGGTTTGAGAGCAAATGATGCATCTTCGAATTCCTTTTGCATAACTCCACGGCCAAAGAATCCACTGTGTCATGGTAAGCATATATTACGGCAGAAGGACAATGCGTCACTGACAGGTCTCCCTTCTTCCGTGCGCTGCTGCAATCCGATTCAGTCATCGCAATGTTCCCGAGGGTCGCCTCTCCAGACATAATGCGCTGCAAATGGCCATTGAGAATTTCAATCGCCTCCTCCTTGGAACGCGTGATGTTCGCCTCTCTCCAGCTGGTCGGCCTGCGGCTGTCTCGGTGCTTAATGAGCAGATGGCTTGCCCTGATTTGGCCCTCTTTTTGGCTGGAGCCTGTGTAGCGATCTGGCGGGCCACTGTGATACGTGGCCATGTACACCTTCAGCTTCTCCGTGTCGGTATCAGCAGGAGGCTCCCAGCGCGATTCCTTAGTATGTGGGTTGAAGTAGTAGGGCAACTTCTTCGAATTGGAATGACGAACTTCCCATCCTGGAGGAAGCCCCGACTCTGCCTATGAACAGTCACCAATACAGTCCTTTTGATCGACCTAGGGAGCGGACTCCCGCAGGTAAATCATCAGGAACTCACCATGGTTTCTACTGTCAACAAACGGTAGGCAATTGTTGGCCAGCAATTGAGAGAAGGGAATGTTCAGCAACTATTTATGTAGTGACCGGCTTCTATTATCCTCAGCTGCGTGAATGGGGTATCTCTGCTGTGCTCCCTATCTCATTCACTGCTATCTCTATCTCTTCTCTAGGGCGAACGGGAGGGTGCTTGTGCTCCTGAGGATGGACAGGTGACCGTCAGTGAACGTTGGCTGCTCCAAAGGTGAGTAGGTAGGGCTGAGGGGACCGTGCACCGCGCTTGTCCGCATCCAGCCAAGCGGCTTCCCCCCCCCCCCCAAGCAATCCATCACGCTTCTAGTCTCTCACTCCTTCAGTCTCCAGGATCGCGTCAGAGTCCTACTAATACAGAGCACAGTTTGATTTCTCTTTTGACATCCTCTAGCTTCCTATAGCCCCCTCCACTGCATCTTCGCATCGGAACCCCACCAGCCACAATGTCCGCTTCTCCCTCGTCTACCACTGGTGGAGACCAGTCTCAAGGCGTCGACCAGATTCATTTCCGCTTCTGTCGCGAATGGTAAGAAATTCGTCCCTCGCTATATGGTCGCGCGCCATCCACTGACCTTTTTATCCTCTTAGCTCCAACCTTCTTTACCCCAAAGAAGATCGTGCCACGAATACATTGATGTTTTCCTGCCGCACTTGCCATGTCGGCGAACCCGCCACCTCTCACTGCGTTTACCAGAACAAACTCAACAGCCAAGTAGGCGACACAGCCGGTGTGACTCAGGATGTTGGATCTGATCCTACGGTTGGTATCCCTTTCTGCACTCATCTGCGGAGAGCAGATTGCCCATAAGCAGCCCGAACAATCTGCCAGCTCCACCTATCACATAAGCCTCCTCAACCAGACTTTCCTGCTTTTTGACCAAGAAGAGGACGGAGAAGAAGAAGAAGAATAATAATGATGATGATGATGATGATGATGATCCCACTTCAAACATGCCCCTATCACTATAAAAGGGCACTGTTGCTAATGATTACGCCTTTTCGATAGCTGCCGAGGTCAAATAGACTTTGCCCAAGCTGCGGAGAGAACGAGGCGGTGTTCTTTCAGTCACAACAACGGTCAGCGGAGACAGGAATGGTGAGATACCTTTGATAGCCCCAAACAGTTATGGTCTACGTGTCAGGTCATCTAATACGATCTCTTGGTCCATAGAAATTGTACTACGTTTGCTGTGCATGCGGAAAGGTGTTCACATGATGATTTTATCGATGACGCTCAAAGCGACAAGACGGACTTTTCTTTTTCGATCGACATATATTGGCGTTTTGGATAGGAGTTTTGGTTTTGAAATGGATGGGTATATAAATGGTCATGACGATGCTACATTCCCCGGACTAAAAATACATTGAAAAGAATTCTAATATCCCATAAATGTGCGCCGCGGTATTTTACACATGCATTGGTGCCAAAGATAATATTTTCGACCATTTTTTGTTCCGTAGTTCCGCTCCAACAACTCCTATGTCATGGTATTAGCAGCGTTGTGAAGTGTAATCGGCATGTGGAAGAGACCAGCTCACCGTTCAATCTCGTCCCGATCGGGTCCCCAGACTTGTTGATAAGGACGCATGCATTGTCATCAAACTTGATGCAACTACCATCCGGTCTTTGTATATTTTGCCTTGCTCTCACAACAACGGCGTGTCTGACATCTCCGCGACGGACTTTGTTTGCGATGGCCGTGCTGGCACCGCTGGCCTCCGATCCAAAGTTACGCTGCTTTTGCACTACGACGATGATCCGGTCACCTATCGCAAGGAAGAGGTTAGGTATCCGGTGGGTATTCCAGTCGATCAGATGTAGGACTAACCGATTGTCGCTGCTCCTTTCTTCTTCAGGACGGCGGCGCACTCGACAACGGCGGCACCGGAATTGTCGATACAGTTTAATAGCGTCTGTAAAGGGCATGTGAGTATGGGACCCACCGGAACATAGCATTGGAAGCACACGTTACTTGCCTTGATCTGTATACTCATCTTGATAGCATCATGCACTGCGGATAAACCTCGTGTTTGCAGCTCGCCGTCGTCAAATTCGGAGCTTTGCGAAGAGCGTCAATTGGAGGATCGAACAACGGACAATTACATTCGCCGTGTTCCGTGGCTGGCTGCTGACATAATGTTACGCCGAACTCAAAAGCGCTTCCCGTCTCCGTGTCGAGCAGCGCCCTTTTTCGCGCCCGTCGAGGTACAGGAGCAGAGCGCACCATTCTTGGGTTATTGGATGAGGACAACACCGCTGCTTGTTCGCATGCGTGCGCCCTCTACAATGATTGAGCTCTTCTGGAGCTTAATCGTCTTCCTTGATCTGTAACATCCTCTATTTGTGTTCGGCGCATGGTGTTTCTTCCCGCTTTAGCTTGCCTTCCCAGACCTCCTTTCCATATGTTTTTTCGAGCCTCTATAGAACTATAGTTGCCATTTACATGCTCAATTCATGGATAGATATTCATTGGCACTCTTTGCATTCCTTTTACCCTAATGGCACCTACTCCACCGCCAAAGCAGAAAGGAAAGTTGACCCTTGCTCAGCTTGCGGCTTACGATGACATTGTCACCGACGCGTTGGTCGATCGCGTGAGACTCTTGCCCCGTAACACAGTAATTCGCTCTGACAGCTGATTATGTAGGCGTTTTTCTGGACCAAGATTCGTAAGAACCGACCCAAATACTTTGCCGTTCGGGGGGTTGTGGAGGACGATGTCACCTCGATATTGCTGCACGACGTTATCGTCGCCAAAGACGTGATAAAGGCGGAAAAGTCATTGCTGAATCTCTCGGGCCTCAGAAAATATGTTGAGACGCTCAAATCTGACAAGGAGAAGGAATGGTTCCGTCGCCACCTTCGAAAATATATTGCAATTTACCTCCCCGACTGCCCTTTCGAAGTCACGACTACGAACCGCTACACCATCACTACCCATGAGGCTGCGCTGTCAGCCAGGAAATTTATACGCACTGGTGACACTATTAAGCATCTTTCGGGGACCCTCGTCGCAATTACCCCTGAGGAGGAAAAGACCCTCGACCTGACAAGGCGAGATTTCAGTATTGTCATGTCAAGTAGGAAAAAGACACCATCGCTTTTCCTTGGACCAGCGAGATTCTCGAATCATGACTGCAATCCCAACGCTCGGCTGGTTACAAAGGGCTCAGAAGGCATGGAAATCGTGGCCATTAGGGACATATCCATCGGCGAAGAGATTACTGTATCATACGGGGAAAATTACTTCGGGGTAGATAATTGCGAATGCCTCTGCCATACTTGCGAACTTTCCCTGAGCAATGGATGGTCCCCAGGTGGCCCGCCGGAACACGATAGTCGTGCCTCCACACCAGAAACAACTGAACACCAGGAGAAAAGTTCCTCAGGCTCCGAGAAGAGAAAAAGCCCTCCCGAATCTCCTTCACACCCGTCAGAAGATATGCCTTCAAAAAGGCCTAAGTTCGAAAACATATTAAATCTACGACTAGAAATTTCCCCTCCAAGCAGCCCTGACCCTATTGCTGAGCCTTTGATCACGGTTAACGGCGGCTTACGTGCGTTGAGAAGTCACTTCGCTTCGTTGGCCGGTAAATCTGACCTACGACACTTTCAGAAACCCCATTCGAATTTCATCTCAGCCTCGTCTTCGAGCGACCAAACTTCCTGCAGTTTATGTCCGGATGACGAGGCACCTACTTCCACGAGGTCAACATCAGCCACATCGATCAGCGATTCAAATGTGCAGGTAAAAACTGAACCTACAGTGGAGCAGCAACCCAGGGCCTCATCTGAAACCGCCCCCAAGACCATTTCGGGAGATCATGGTTTACACGTTCAAGACATTATCCGAGATAATGATGAATCGGACTTATCAGACCTCTCTGCATCGTGGGAAATCAATGACCGTGAAATGACAGCTGTCAAGCGAGAGCCTGTTAAGAAGAAGAAGAGGAAACGAAAAAGTAGCATTATCCCCACTATTGAACATGAAGCCCCAAAAGCGCGAACGCCGGGCGATTATACGAAAACTCCAAAGCTCCTTGCACAGCGGTATGACCGCTGGGTGGATTGCCAGACGTGTAATGCTTGGTTTGTCCAAGGAGACGCCTATCTCACTCGGAAAGAATGTCCACGATGCGAACGACATTCCAAGCTATATGGCTATCGTTGGCCTAAAACCGACAGGGAAGGTCGGAATGATACTGAGGAGCGTGTGATGGATCATCGCACTATCCACCGGTTCTTGAGGACGGAAGATGAAGCGCGTGTTCAGCGCCGAGGCCGTGGTGTCAGCCATGCAACCAGTCCGACGCCGGACGTTTCTGAGAACAAGACAGAAACGGATGCAAGCGAGTTCGGCGACGAAAGACGACTTACAAGGTCACTGAGGCGTGCGAGGAGTTCTTTACGTCTAGCAATATGATTGCAGTAAAATCCGCTGCTAGACTTCTACATAACCTGGTTCTTGACCATTGAATTACCCAATATTTTGCATCTTTTTGTGCATTTAGATTTTTGCAACTGCAAAAATCCTTTGGGGGAACATGGTGAATCGGCCTATTTTGTATGAATATATGGGACCTTTATTCGGAATTGAATGCTTTGTGCGACTTTGGGCTTAGGTCATATTCGTCGATGGCAATATAGAATCAGCCTTTGTTTCCAAGGTGCTGAGAGTTCCTGTCCTTCCTTGCCTTCTTACTCCCAAAAAACCACATGAGGCGGAGGCAGCCAATATACTATCCTACCATACTCATCGATTCCCACTTCATACCCAGCGGCCTGAAGCTGCTCACATGCAGACTGGTCAACATATCTCCGCCACCTATTATCCAACACATGGTCCACAAACCCCTGATCAAATTTTGGGGTGTAAGGCCAGTATCTGCCCTCTGGAAATTCTATCCTGACGCTGGCTTCGGAGAGTCCTTGTTTGCTCGCTCTTTGGAGAGCCTGCTCACGCAGGAAGCGCTGGCGGCGCGATTCCACCCAATCTCTGTTGGACCAGAATTCTGGAGGTGTGCGGCCGATGCGCTTGAGGGGTTTCGCGTGTGGTCTCACGGGGGAAGTGGAGATCGTCCCGGAACTTGGACCATCAGTGAGGAATGGCATTGTTTTCGGTCGTGGGACGGTCCAACAGGCCTTAGCGAGAAAGCGCAGTATTGGCAAGGAAGATTTGTATGTGTGAACACGTTGTGATTTTTTCTGGGCTTGATGAAGAAGGAATCAGGTATTTACTTGCTGATTTGTCCAAGCAGGATTTTTGTACTTCAGTCAAACTGTTGGCTCTAGGAACTATATCTACTTGTAAGTGGTTTGATGATTGTTTGCCTCTACAATTGACGCGCTGCGGCTGTCTACTTGTGTATAACACTTAATATGAACTTTTACAGTGCCTGAATTGTTTGCGGGCCTTGCTTTGACAAAGAGTATCCCCCCAAAAAAAAACAAAAAGCCGAAAAAAAAAAAAAAAAAGGAAGAAAGAAAGAAAAGAAAAAAACAAATAACAGCAACAGCTTACCCGGGCACAGAATGTGACCGAAGTATATGCCACCCATCCCACCTTTCACTGATCATTTCTCCCTAAAAGCCTTCATGCATCTTGTGTGCTACATTGGCTCTCTACGTGCAGCCCCGTGGAGCGGAGGTATCTGTGGAGGAGGATGGTCGACTCCAGGAGACCTTGACAGATTCTCTCCCACGTCCGGTCTCCTCATCGGTTGCCTGGCTCGGAGTCTCCATCCCTTCTCTCCAGGCGGCCACTCACTTTCTTCACTCTCGGGCGGCGCTTCATTTCTAAACGAGCAACCAAAGTAAGCAGGGAGCATACCGATGCTACACGATAGACTCACCGTTTTACTCTTTTCCCCTTCCGCCTGCGCCCTGAAGGCCCTGGTGAATGTGCTATATGATAAAATTCCCTTGCGGTATGAAAGCTGTCAGGATTGAGGTAACGCCCATGGCGACGCAAGGGGGAAGTATCCTCATTTTGATCATCAATGCACGGATGGGAGAAAGCCGTCTGGGCTGCAGGGACGAATCGATTCGGATTGCCTTGCGTTTCGATTAGTATCTCGACCGTCGACCGGCGTGCAAATTTGGTGTAACACTTACCATTACCGCCCATCAGACCAGCCCCGCCGCTGCCAATACCCATGGCAAAAGCGTTTGGATATGCTATATTGTCCCTCAGTGCCCCTGCAGCAACAGCAGGCTGATACATTTCTTGTATCATTTGTGCCGGTGCTGCCGCGGCCGCCGCCGCTGCAGGAGCAGGCGGAAATTGTTGTGGAAGCTGAGGCGCTTGCTGGGCTTGAAGATGACGAGGAACAACAGAGGGTTGTGCTGGCTCTGGCTCCTTTTCTTTCCTTCTGGCTTTCCTTTGCTCGGTTCGCGCTTTAGTATGCTCTGTCTCTGCCTTGAAGAAGTCAGCCACGGAAGTCACCAGGCTATCAAGGAGACTGTCGTCACGACGCCGTCTCCAGCTTCCGTTCTCCCTCAATCTGCGGCGACGCCGGTGTCTTGACCGATGTCTGCAGCTGTAGCAGCTACAGTGGCTCCTTGTAGACCCGCGATCATCATCCTGTGATAGTTCCGCTATGCAAGAGATTATATTTCCCATATTCTAACGGCGCAGGGAGTGGATATCGCCAATTTTTCTCTGGCCCAAGATGCACGCTGAGACCGTGTCAGATAGAAGGCACCGACGGGCTTTTAACAATCTTGTAGATGATTGCATTGTCCATCTTCATAAGTCGGATGAGGCGTGGGCAGTCGAGTTACGCTGCTTGCTCAATGACGTGTTTGCTCGGCGGAAGGATTGCCCCTGTTGCCCAAACGAAACGAATGCCATCAGGCGAGAATGGTAGCAAAAGGCTGCAAGCAAATTATTGAAAAATCAAATCATGCACTTAAGTGAGAAAGCTTGTCACACCTGGAATCCTAGATCTAGGGCAAACAAAAACCTTGCTTTTTTTTCCTCTTTGGAATAGACACTTGATCTCCGCCCCAGAGTATCCAAAGTGAAAGCATGCATTTTCTTCCGCTTAGCCTTAAAAATGTGGGTTAGGAAATATAAGTATTATGTATATCAAATTGTCATGTTCTTTTAAACCGCTTGACTCCGTTCCAACTTCTTCCCACCAGTAAACCCAATTTGTAGCCGCTAGATATCCAAGATCTATAAATACAGTCAATACCAGTGCTCCAAACACCAGGCATGCAGTTTTACATCCATCTATAGTAAATAGTAATACAGGACGAAGGGAATAACAGAATGTTAGTGATATATATGCATCGTAGATCGGTGGTGATTCGCCAGCTTATATCAAGGCCTGGCCCCGGTACATGGCCTCCCTGACTTCTCTGACCACGTCCTTTCGGTCTTTCTTGCCGACCAAAACAATACCGCGACCTCGCCTACCCATTCGGCCAAGGCGGCCGAGGCGGTGAATGAAGTCGATAGTCGAATGAGGGACATCGTAGAGGATGACCGTCTTAACAGCAACGGTGTCAATACCGCGAGAACCAAGATCGGTCACAACGAGGACCTTCGTGTTGGACAGGCGATTGGACCTCTCATTGCCTGGCCTGACGTTGACAAAGGGAACTGAATCATCGTCAGATCGATTCCCTTTCAACATTTTGTAATCTTCTGGTTGCGGCGGATTTTTTTCAGTTGTAAATTCGGCTAGGATTTGGGCCTGGCGCTTCTCCGAAGTGTCCCGGGTAAGGGAGACAGCGTTGATGCCCTTAGTTACCAAGAACTCGGCGACTTCGGCTGCGGTTTCTCGTTCGTTGACAAAGACAATTATGGATTTTGGCTCCTTTTGGCCGGTGACTTGGTAACCAACGTCGGCGTCGTAAGGGTTCCCCGACCTTCCAATGGACCAGATGGCGTCTGCGCAGGCCAAATGTCTCCTACCGCGATACGGTTCCTTGTCAATATCCACTACACCAAGCTGGACCCTTCGGGGGATCGCGTGAAGGTTAGGGGTTACGAGTCTTCGGATCTGTGGAAATCGTTCACGAAGGCGATTATCGAGGGAACGTGGAATGGTAGCGGAGCAGAGGATGAGCTGCTTAAGAGTCGGAGCTGTCCTGTCAATGATGGTGTTGGTCTTTGGAGAGAAGGATTTATCGAAAAGGGAGTCGGCCTCGTCCACGACGAGATGGGTGACGCGGCTGAAGATGTAGGGATTGGCTTCAGCAATCGAGGCCACGAGATAAGGGGTGGTAACGAGGATGTCGAGGCCGTTGGGATTGAAGAGGGTCTTTCTGATTTTCCGTGGAGTGTAATTGGAAGCGAGGAGCGCGGATCGATATTTTACGGTGTGGGCAAGCTGCTTTACGATCCGGCCAATCTGCTCAACGAGCTCGGACGTGGGGACGAGGATTATGGCTTTCGGTTTGACCACACTCTTCGGAGCATTTATGGGCTCTTCTTCTTCTCCAGGCGATTCCAACTCAAACAGGTTTTGGTTTTTCTCCTTCGCTTGTTCTTGTTCCTTCTCCAGTTCTTCCTTTGCCATTCGTTCTTCTTCCTCCTTATCCTTAGCCTCCGTACGTTTTATGGCATCCACGACCGGAAGCAGGTAAGCCAAAGTCTTCCCCGAGCCAGTCTCGGCAGCCAGGAGATACTGGTCGAATCGCGGCATGTCCTCCTGGCCTTCCTCGGGTTTGGGGGTAGCAGAGCCCTGTCTGAGAATCGCGGGTATGGCCAATCGTTGAATGGGCGTTGGCGTGACATATTCCAGACCGGGCAGGGCGCTGTCGTAGACGGACTGGCGGACGGAAGGCAGCAGATCGAATTGGTCGAAGCTGGTGATGTTCGAGATCTTGGACTTGATGGAGGTTCTACGACCGTACGACACGGACGAAAGGGCTGTCTGCATCTTCAGCGCTTTGAAGAGCTCCGGCTGCTTCTTCTCAGAGCCATCCTTGTCCTTTTTGAACGACGTTCTCTTGAGCTCGGCCTGGGATCGCGGTCGCTGGCGGTCTCGCAGGTTCGCACGGCGCTGGTTCATCCCGCCGAAGGGACCGTTCTGATGCCGGACCGACTTTCGCTTTTCGCCGTATTTCACAGTGGACTGGGCGACATTGGGCGAGAGGGTCATGCGAGAGGGTGTGCGACGTCGCGGTCGGGCGGAGGATGCGTGTCTGACTGCCTGCAACAGCGAAGACGCCGAAGACTGTGCAGGCAGCGAGGATACAGTCTTCAGCCGGCACTGGAGACAGACATGGGGAAGAAAGGCGGACATGCGCAGCCGGGAGAGGTGGGAGAATGAGGTCATGGTAGGCTGGCAGCACGCGGTCTGGAAACGGGCGTGTGCTGGGGAAGCTTTGCGGTTGGGTGGATGACGGCGACGATGCCTTGAAGATTTTCACGCCAAGGCTCCGGGGCAGCTCGAAAGTTGGCGGAGTTGCCGTGCCAACGAGCAGCACCCACACTGCAAGGATGCCAATGTCAACATTGACGGGCGATGATGGTGGCGGGCGGCGCTGGAAGAGCTGAGACATTCCCGCGAGACTCTGTGTTTATCAGACCTCGACTCCCGGCTCGAACAACAACAACAACAATAATAATAAGACAATAACACGAGGAATAAGAAGGAAAACAACCAGCACCACCACCGCGTCGCTCTCCTCTCCCCCCGATCCATCCCTCTTCTCTCCGCTCCTCTTCCTCCTCCTCCTCCTCCTCCTCCTCGTCGCCTCACTTCTCTCTTCTCGTCCTTCTCGTTATCCGCTTTCTTCCAATTTCTTTTTTTTCTTCCCCTCGTCTCCTATCGCTGCATTCAGTGTGACGCTACGTCAGTCATCTCTTCCATTTGTTGTCATTGTTTCCACTCCTTTCATTCACTCCCCCTGCCCGTGTCCACTTTCTTGCTTCTTCTTCTTCTTCTTCTTCGTTGCTCTGTCTTGGTCTTTCTTTCAGCCCAATCCTCGAAGCGTTCAGGTCGCGCAACGATCACTGCCCAATCCAATCATCGTTCTGGTGATTTGTGCATGCAATTGATCAGTAAAATCTCATATTGGTTTCAAAGTACGTTGGTGACGATGCCCTGTTTGCCCCTCCAACAACAACAACCCCCCTCCCCGGAGCAGGAGTTCTATCGTATTGGAACCAGCTAACATGTCTTAGCCTGAACATTGCCATTGTCTGACTTCTTTCAGCTGGTTCACACCATGGCCAGCGGTCAGCGCCCGCTCTCTGAGATTAGTCCCGTCGCACCGCGGCGAAACTCTCCTGGAACCAAGGTATGCTCAATTGATCAGTTGGACTTGGAAAATCTTCTGTAAGCTCACGCGTCCAAAGGGATTCGCGAGCGGGGACTCATCACCATTTGACTCTTCTCCCATGAACACGTCCACTTCTCCGCGACTGTTCTGGCAGGGTCGGGATCCCGCATCCCCATATCGCGTCAATTTTGAAAACAGAAGCCCATATGATGGGTCGTCTCCAGCGTCGTCGGCCAAAAGGTCGTCAATTGAAAATCTGAAAAAAGCTTCACGCGTGAAAAACAGTAGCATGTTCGCTCGCGAGCAGAAGGGGGAGTATGATCCCGCTCATGTTAAAGTACTCGAGCGTCCTTTGGCCAGTGGGCGGCCCTTGAGCCAGCAGCGTAACCACAACATTGCCACCAATACCGCTCCAACCGATGCAAGGCGCCAACTGCCTTCTCAGAGCGCTGCATGCAAGACCACCACCCTCACCACCACTACTCACGAGGCGGAGACGAACGCTTCCCAAGAAGCTGCAACTCCGCGCCCAGCGCAGCAAAGTAATAACCCGTCTACAAGCCAAGGGTCACCTTCAAGGCCACAGCCTCCGTCTCCTCCAAAATCTTCTCTGAATAAAAATGGACGCTATAGCGGCAGGTCGTTTGATCCTCACAGCGAAATATGGTCTGACGATGAATCAACCGCCATTGACAAGTCGTTTGGAGAGGGCCGTAGCTTTCATCGTCAGACCAAGAGTGTCACCTTCGACGCGGCGCCTCCCCAGATTAATGAATATGAGATGACTACTCCCGTTCCTTCGTCAATCGCATCGAGTTCACGCGAAGGGAGCTATGAATCAACAGAGAACGAGGAAAGTTTCGATGCTAGTTTTTCTCTCCACGACGATAGCTTCGATGCGAGTCTCGAAGATACCGACAAGACTCCCGTGATGCTGCCTGATCAATGGCGCTATGACAGCCCGGATGATACTAACGACGAGATGTCTCAAAATGAGTATGATCCATTCAGCCCAGACTTTGACACTCCAGACCCCGAGGCTCGTCCGCCGTCTTCTAGCGCTTCCAGTTCTTTCCGGTCTCAAATTGAGTCTATGGATTCTAACGGAGAATGTCGTCCACTTCCGCCTCTTCCTTTGGCCAATCTACAAAGGAGCCCGGATCACCATAGACGGCTCACTGCGACGTTGGAAAGAGCGAGCAGTGTCTCTCGGCCAGCACCTCTCCGCCCAGCTTCCTGCAGCAAAGATGACCTTAGCGGTCTGGGTACAGGCTCCCTGTCACTGGAAGATAGGCTTCGTTTGATGATGACCCAGGAACACGACCATCAAGCTTCCGAAGCCGAAACCCAGCGTGAGAGACGAATGCGGCGTGCACTGAACAAGGACAAAACCCCCGAAAGAACCGATGGAAAGCCGGATGATAGCATCGTCAGCGAGCTTAGCATGTCTTCCGAGCCATGCCCAACTCCGCGAATTTCCAGAGAATCTATCCTCCGCAATCTGAAGAGAGAAGAGAATTTCAGTGACGATGTTAGCGGAATCTCTTCAATCGGCGATTCCAGCCCACATCGTCCACTCCCCCTGGATCCTGATGTGCCTATTCCATCTCTTGAAAGCGATGATGTGGTTGAAGATCACGCTTCAGTCAAGGAGGAAGAACAGGACGAAATTGATCTTTACGATATTCCGGAATATGACCCGGAGCAAGACGGTGATGATAGCACACATGATGGGCATGACCAGGGCACGCATGGTGATTATGATGATGAGAGTCACTACTCGCGGACTTCAAAAGAGGACGATTCGCGTATCGAGCAATTTGAAGACGCTGAACGGCAATCCACTCCTGTTCCAATGCATATTACACAGGAAACCCCTGCTGATGACAGCCAACAGTGCTCACCATCTAGGTCACAAACTCCTGACGATGAACACCAGTTTGAGTTGGACCTGCTTTCTTACGTAGATAGGTCCACTCCTCCGATTGAAAACTCCGATGATGCCCCACCTCCTCTTGACATGGCAGCTATTCGCGACTCTCTTCACAGGCCGGAGACACCGGACCAAAACACTGAACAATCAGCCGAAGAGAATGACGGAGACAAAGATTGTCCTGGCACCCCGGAATCCGTCATCAGGCACCGTGTTTCGGAAGATGCGCCAGAAGAGCCTGCTGCAGTCATTCCGGGTCCTCTTGCCACAGTTAAAGCACCTGGCGCTGGCCTTAAGACCAGACCTTCACTGACTCCAGCAGACGCGGAATCTATGGCAGCAGTTCGGCGAAAAGTGAGCGGACAGGGACCAAGAATACCGTCGATCTCGGAGAATGCGACCGGCAATCGACCCAGCACGGCATCAGAACTGACGCTTGGTTCCGTAAAATCTGACCTTCCGGCATTTAATGGCATCCCAGGAGCCGGGAAACGACAGCCCTCGCTCGTGAAACTCGATATTCCTGTCGGCGATAGCGATGAAGGTTTGGGATTCGGACTTGACGAAGAATTTGATCGTGTCATTGAAGCTCAAAAGGTTGCGTTTGAACTCTCCCTCTCTCAGATCCCTCTCTATAAGGACTTCCAAAACTCCGGTCAACCCATGCCGCGTGCAGGCGCTGCGGAAGGACATGGCTCTTCCACCCTTGAGACACAAGTGGACAATAAAGCTGACAGAAAAATAACGAAACAGAGAGGTTATCTCATGAGACAAAACACGAAAGTGATCGTTGCGACCAGCCATGGCGATGAAGCGAACGCCAAATCCACAGCAGGTGCACCGCACGTAGGTAGTACACCACGAAAGGCAAGCCAGCAGACATGGACAACAGAGCCCTGGAATCCAAAGGCGCGGCGCCAGAGCATTAAACTTGCGGGCGCCACTAAGAAGAAAACGGAATCAGTTCCACCTTTGCCAGGTCAAGAGAGTGTTGTGAAAGATGGATTAGGCTCGGTTGATGAAACCGATGTCAACGGACAAGCAGACGATATGGAAGATGGAAAAGACAGAGGTCGTCTTTTCGTGAAAGTCGTCGGGGTTAAAGATCTAGATCTTCCTCTTCCTAGAGGTAAGTAGATTTCGTTGGTTTTGACGACTAATGAGCCGCATTTAACACCCATAGCAGGGGAACGATCATTTTTCTCATTGACACTCGACAATGGACTTCACTGTGTGACGACTTCGTGGCTCGAATTGGGAAAATCCGCGCCCATTGGCCAAGAGTTCGAACTGGTCGTGATGAATGAGCTGGAGTTCCAGTTGACCCTTCAGATCAAACCAGAACTACTTAAGCCCAAGCCAAAAGTTGTTCCACCTTCACCACCAAAAGCACAAAAGCCCCAGAAAACCTCCGCATTCAGTCGCGTCTTTGCAACCCCCAAGAAGCGTAGGGAAATGGAGCTGCGCCAGCAGATGGAAGCCCAGCAGCTCAAGCAGAAGGCCGAAGAGGAGATCCACTCCGCACCTGATCCCTGGGCTAAGGTTCGAAACTTGGTTGCCAGCGATGGTAGCTTTGCCCGCGCATATGTGTGTCTGGGCGATTATGAACAACATGCTTTTGGGCGGCCATTAACAGTGGACGTTGCATGTTTCAATGAATGGGCCGTCGATGAGGTCCCGGTTACCACCAGTAATTCTAAAAGCAAACGAAATACAATGGCCCCAGGGGTCCAACGGCGGCCCCCATACATGGTTGGAAATCTGGAACTTCAACTCCTATATGTGCCAAAACCTAAAGGCGCGACAGACGATGACATGCCAAAGAGCATGAATGCTTGTATCCGTGAGATGAGAGACGCTGATAACTCGGCGATGAGGAGTTGGGAGGGATTCCTGTCGCAACAGGGCGGAGATTGTCCGGTTTGTATTCCATCTCGCAACGCCCTGCAGCGTATTCTGACTTTTCTGACATGATTCCCCTTCATAGTACTGGCGTCGGCGCTACTTCAAACTCCAAGGCTCCAAGTTGACTGCGTATCATGAGACCACTCGGCAGCCACGGGCTACAATCAACCTCGCAAAAGCGTCCAAATTGATTGACGATCGCTCAATCTTGACTCAAAGGGAGACCTCCGCTAAAGGTGGCGGGCGACGCAAGTCTGCCTTTGCCGAAGAGGAAGAAGGTTATATGTTTGTCGAGGAGGGATTCCGCATTCGCTTCGGGAATGGTGAGGTTATTGACTTCTATGCCGATAGTCGAGTTGAAAAGGAAGGTTGGATGGGGGTCCTTGGAGAGACAGTCGGCAAAGGATATTCCGCAGGAAATGGCCAAGTCAAGGCGTGGACGGAACTCGTGTTGCGACGAGAACGAAGCGTGAAGCCCAAGCAGCCCCAGCGGGATATGCCTTCAAGCGAGCGGCCGATGAGTGCTCGCAATCCAATGCCCCCGGCTCCGCCAACTCCTGCCAAGGATACCGCTCACCCGCACTCGTCGCGACCTCCCATGGCACCTCCGCCGAAGCCTCGACATAAGCATCACCAATCCCAGCCTAACATTAGTTGGGATGATGCGAGAAGGCAGAAGGCCCGGTCGCTTATTTTCTAATCTTCCCGCGCATTTGTTCCACGTATCAATTTCGTGACTCTTCGTCTTCTCTCGCTGTATGAAACCTGGCCTTCTTTTTTCTTTCCAGTCATATCCATGTTACCCTGGCTCTCTTTGTGATTGTTTTTTCGAATTTTGCTTTGCGCTGTGCGCCATGCACCTAATGACTTGACCCCGATTACCCCGTACATGTCTGTTCCTTTTTTTTTTTTTTCCTTTGCATTCTTTTTCTTTTTTTCCCTATGGTATTCCCCTCTGTTCTGCGAAGTTGTTAGTTTTGACAATTTGTTACTCGAATCTTTCCGTCCCTTAGCCAAAGCATGTTTTGTGCTCGCCAGCCTGGATGAAAATCGGACTTTCGAATGTCGAGATGAATTTGAGACGAGATTAAGAAGATTAACTGACTGAACTTTGACTTAAGCTAGCAGTGTTTTTTATGGTTCGGATCTAAATCTCACCCAACGCTCCCCGGAGCTTTTTTGTTTTTTTTGAATTCCTCATTAATGCAGTGAACCTATCAATTGATCTATCCCTTTTGTTTGTAGTTGGCTTGTTTTCCTTCTGAATAAAGAAATAAAGAAAATTGGAATTTTTCCACCAGCGCGCAATATTATCGTATTTGGATGTGTGTATCTGCAAGCCGAACCAATAACTTCGCTGGGACTGGTAGGGTATGTTGGTGCTTGAGGTAGAGTTTCGGCACCATAGGTCAGGAGATGGAATGAGAAGAGATTTGCAACAAACATGCTATTCTGGGCTTAAGATCGATTGCAAGCATTTTAATTATATACATTTAATGATCATGAGAGGAAAGGAGACGACGAGAAAGTGTCATACCCTTCATCCTCCTTCTTCGCCGCCATTTACGACCTCATCCTCAGATTCGGATTCAACTTCAGCCAAAGCCTCCTTGTCTTTGCCAGTTTCCGTGGTGGAAGGCGTCGCACCCTCTGGCGCCGCTGGTATTCCGGAAGATGTCACATACAGAAAAGAGTCTTCGCGGAAGGTGTCGATATGATTGAAAAAGTTTCCAAACCTGCATACAAATTGATTAGATTGGTGATAGAAAGGAGCATGGGCTTGGGCCAGCCAAGAAAGGAGACAAACTCACGCATTGGTTTCCTCCTCCTCGCGAAAAATCCGTTGGTATATCTCTCTATTCTTGAACTCCTCTATTTCTTTTTCGTATTTGCCGAATTCGATCGGGTTTTTGTCTAGTTCGTTGGTCGCTTTCTTGTTGTACGTATCAAAGATAGGCCGCTCGAGAAGGAGACCAAGCCCAGGCGCCTTGGGAATGGGTATCTTCTGTGGTCCATAGCTCTGTGTTATTCGCTGCGGATCGGTGCCGCACCGCACGACCAGCGCCGCCATCGCAACCATTTTTCTAATTTGATGCATCATGAAACTCTGGCCGTGCACCTTGAGACTGAGCCATTCTGTGCCATCTATGATGATGGGATCTTTCGATATATTAAACGATTTGATGACCCTTCTGGCGGAGGCATCCCGAAATGTTTTTTGGATAGTGTAGTTGTGGAAATTTCGCGTGCCAATGTACAAGTCGAGCACTTCTTGGACGCGAGCTAGGCGAGCAGGATGAATCCGATAGGCTTTTTTCGCTTTGAAGTAGGCCGCCCGAACGGTTTTGATGACTTCATTGATCTTCTGATCCTCAGAGTCACTGTTTCCAGGAGTCAAATTTCCCCCTTCCTTTTCGTCTTTGACAGCATTGATGTCTGATGAACAGTCCAATTCCTCTTTTCCTTCGGCATTCTGAATACTCTGGCTGCGATCCTTAATACAGAGGGATTCCTGAACCTTTAATCGTGTAGATTCCGGGAGGGTACTCAGAATCGGCCTGATATATTCGTGATCGACATCTTCCCAGTAAGAGAGCACTTCTTCTTGTCGCTTTTTGTAGTCTCCAATGTCTCCTTCTTTCTCTGCCGCTTCTAGCAATTTCTTTGCTAGAAAGGTACTCGGGTGAGGGGGTAAAAAGCAATGGGTCGGTATTAGATATTCGTATATCCTTGAGTCGCAGAATTGGTAACAGCTGAACCCCTTGTTGGTCGGCTCGATACCCCATATCCGAATTTGCGGGCTGAGAATGTTGTTGACCTTATTTACCAGGTCGGGGTCTTCGATTATCAGCTTTAAAGAAATCACATTGCCTGCAGCATGCACGCCTTTATCCGTTCTTGCACATCGGACGAAAGATGACTTCTTCGGGTCCATCGCGTTGGCCTTGGAGATCGCGCCGGCAGCAACCAAAGCTGGAAATATTTCGCCTTCGATCGTCTTTTCTTTTGCGCTCCTACCAAGCAACCTCGTTAGAGGACATTATCCAATCAATCCTTAACCAGCCGATGACATTACATTTGCATTCCATGATAGCCAGTACCCGAGTATCCAAGCAGCACGGCAACCTTCCGCTTTGGTCGTCGCTTATCCGCCTCAATGTCTTCTTTCGAAAACTGGGTCGCGTATATCGGTATATCCTCTCCATCTTCAGCCTTTCGGCGCTTGGCGGCTTGCTCTTCGTTTCGCCGTCTCCTATCTAAAGGTTGGCGGCTGGATTAGTTAGCTGCAGAGACTCTGGAGACTGTTCGCGTGAGAGCGGTACCTCCAAGCCTTCCTTCCCAGATCCTTTCGTTTATTCCTGCGATCTTCTCCAGTCGTTGTTGAGTCAGATTGGGGCTTAGGGTTGTCTGATATCGAGGGAGACGGAGTGTCTGGAGCAGTGGTGGGAAGGGTGGACGGAGAGCCCTGCGTTGACTGGTCCTGGGAAGCCGGCACAGCGGGAACTGAAGTAGGCGCATCCATGGTGAAGCTGGGACTGCGCAGACGTTCATTTGCAGACCTTGACTTCTCGATTGTCACCGTCGTCTTGGTGGTCTGAACTCCCAGTCAAAAGTCATCCACCGAAATTTTGGCTGCGGCATACTGCTTAGTCAGCGATATCGGCGGTTGTGGAAGAGCCTCAACCGATTCGCCGTTCACGCAAGTTTCGATTCTTCCGTCAACGTCCGCGAAGGGTGGCTGCCAGTTCGTTGCATCATCACTGACTGGGCCCTAGAAACCGGCGAAACGGTCACTTTAACGTCTTCTCCCCCTCACTATCAGCTTACCGCTGCTAGGAGGGAGCGCCACCGTTCCCGCCATGCGAACAGCTTCTTCGAACGTATGACTACGTGCTTTGCCGACTTCGCGCCATCCTCACCCTGCCTGCTATAGCCACAGCTCACCGTGATAATGGATCTTGCAAGGAGTCTCATTCGGATCGTAGCTCGCGCGTTCTACGAGACCCGTCACATCCTGGTGATCGATGCTCTTTTCATACACTCAGTGTATGGGCCAATGCATTCTTGCAAAATGCTTCACTTGGTTCCCCAGCTAATGTGCCTCATAGCCTCCATGCGGAGGATCTAGCGCTCCTCCTAGGGATGCAGCAGAAGGATCTTCGGAAGCTCTGTGGCCGTTTACGCGAGGACCGCCTTATCGCAGTGTATGAGCGCAGCTGTTTGCATTTGGCTACTATGCTACGAGAGCTGACCTAATATCCGTCTTGACTAGCCACTCACGCCCTGAGCTCCGCGAGGGCCAAACGCGCCCCGTGAACCGCGAATACTATTATATCCCTCTTCATCCCGTCATTGATGCCATCAAATACCGCGTATCCCGCCTTACTTCGACAATAAAAACTCAATACACACCGAGCGCAGAGAGGAAGGAGTACATCTGTCTGCGGTGTCAAGCGGAATGGACCCAGCTCGAGGTTCTCAGCCACGTTGGCCTGGACGGATTTGAATGTCAACGATGTGGGTACTTGCTTTCGCGAGCGGATGAAGTCGAGGGTGGCGGCGCGGCTGATCGCACCGGACATGAAAAGAACAGCAAGCTTATGGCACAACTGGATCCCATGCTGAAACTCCTGAAACAGATTGACTCTGTCGAGGTGCCCCCAAATGATTTCGATACGGCCTGGGATCACAAGGTTGATGTGATTCGAAATCAATATACAAATCCATCCAGGCCTGGCGTGGTTGTATCGAAGCAATCTGCAGTGAGAGGGGTTTCCAAGACCGACGCATCGACTCTTGAGGTTTCGCTTACCTCGACTGCCGAAAAAAGTGCAGAAGAGCAGGCCAGAGAAGCAGCTAGGAAAGCAGCACTTGAAAAACAGAACGCTCTTCCTATTTGGCATACGCAGTCCACTGTCAGCACGGTTGTCCGACTTCCCCAGGTTAAAACAGAGCCTAATGGTGTGAGCATCAAGCCTGAGGTGGACATCAAGCCCGAAGTTAAGGAGGAGCAGAAACCAGATATCGACAGTCTAGACGACAGCGTTGCCGCATATTATGCGGAGATGGCACGCGAGAAGGAGAGAGAAGCCCAGGAGGATGTGAGCGAAGAGGAATCCGATGAGGAAGAAGACGAATTTGAAGATGTGGAGATCACACCGAGCGCTGTCGGTACGCCTGCAAACCAGGCCGATGCGACCAAAGCGCCATCCGTCAATGGCTCCTTGAAGAGAGAGTTAGAGTCAGACTCTGGAAGCAGTGCGCCTCAGACCAACGCGCCCACGCCTATCACGCCGGGCGACGAAGGGCCAGCGGCCAAAAAAATCAAGCTTGAACCAGAGGTTAAAAAGGAGGAATCCGACGAAGAAGAGGACGAATTCGAGGATGTTTAGAGGTGACTCGGCTTTTGTAATCCTGTGCGACAAATAAAATTTCCATTCCTGGCACGGCAATATGGGTGTTTTGCTTTTATTCCCGAGATTATTCCCGCCTTAGTTAGGGGGAAAGCCTGGCTGGCTTCTACTCTATTGTAGGTCAGCGTGCTGAATTGGTCGAAAAGTCAAATTTCGGAGTTTTCTTGCATCGCGATGAGCAGCAACGGGGGCTTAATGGTATGGAGGGGAGCTTTTAGGTATGTTGATTGAATTCATCTTCCATCGGTTTTCATTTCCCTAGTTTTCGTTTTCGAGAGTTTGTGGATTTGGGCTGGTTTATGGATGGCTACATAGATGCATTGAGACACCTCTTCTGGACTGGTAGGATTGGTATTTGTAAATTATCTAGACCAGATTATCGGGATAAATTTGACGTGTGCAAGAAGAAGGGTATGGCCACGGAGTGAACCGTCCGCTTTTCTTCTCATTTCTCCCCATGACGCCTCCAATGTCACCCACCATCCTAAGGTTTCGTATCAGCTTTTTTGCTTTTCCACCAGATGAGTCACGGATGCGCATGGTGTTGTACCATGAGGATCGGACGGTGTAAGTTTTTCGCCACAAAGACAGATCTCCCACACCGCTCTGGTCTTCGAAATTACGTGGTGTGTATGTTTCAAAGACCATTTATCCAATGCAGAAGTGATCAGGTGGTGATTGGGCGGAGAAAAAAGAAAGAAATTGACAAACGTAAAAAAGATAATTTTTTGATGTTGACAAGAGGGAGATTCGAACTCCCGCGGGTTTCCCCATTGCAATGCTAACCACCTGAGGTGGCTAAGCTTGGCAGCTTGAGTGCAACGCCTTAACCGCTCGGCCATCTTGCCTTGTTGTTGTACTGTTTCCAGATTACTCGCTAGAGATAGTACTATTTTTTGCCCTCCGCCTTTTTTTTTGTTCGCGCAACCATCGGACTTCCCGAGACTTCCATGCAACGTCCGTGGAATTATGCCGTGCAACTACTCCCGACTCAGAGGAAGAATTATTATTATTGTTTATTATTAGGGAGTCAGCCCGGAACAACTTCGCTCAGCTACCCAACGACTGTCAAACCCAGCCAAACAAAAAAGAAAGAAAAAAAAAAAAAAAAAAAAAAAAAAGGAAAAAAGGGAGCTGTTCTCTTTCGGCCATCACGTCTCCCTACTCCCAAAATGACGCACCTGACAGCCGGTTGGATCGCGTCATCCAAGCTATTGGCCGAGTTCTCTACTCCGTAGTGACATACATATTCTCCGCCCAGCACATGGAGCCAAATCTGCCTGAAGATTCTCCTCCCTTCCCTCGAATCAGCTTTCTTTCCTTCCCTTTCCTTTCTTATCCCCAAGCTAGTTTCGCGTCTTGCGAGATACGCGTGAGAAAAAAAAAATAAAATAAAATAAAATACAATACTAACATCATGGGACTGGATCCCAGCGAGGTGGAGATGCACAGCCTCCTCGGGTCGATCGATCGGGTTCGCGAGCATTCAAAAGGAGCGAAGACGAAAAGTATTTTCTCTCCAGGCTACGGAGGAGTTGGTTAAGTGGGAAAATCATGCTTTGGCGTTTCAGTTTCGTTCCCCGCTCACTTCACACGTCATGGGCATTTCGAGCCGATGAGCTGCGGGTTACCGATGGTTGGTTGGCAATGTCGACAGCTGGCCAGTGGCAAATGTAGATCCTTGGACAAAGCGGAATTTATGACGCTTTTTGCACGGTTGTCCGTCTACATATGTATATCGAGGAGCGAGTACCGTCCCTGACCTATGTCTCGAGCCTTGCGGGGTTCCCGTTGATAAGACGGTCAAGCGACCAAAATGAGCTCTTGGGGTGCCATTCCCGAATGAGTGCTATTGTTACGAGGCTTGTTTCAGGTGAGTGGGAAACCGATAAAGCCTGAATTATCACATGGATAGTAAGGTTCTCCGGGGAATTGAACATGGTGGGCGGATTTGGAATATCTGCACATCTGCACGCCGTCGCCCATACATACAGCACGGCATGATTGGTGCCATCGTGCCGGAAATTATTTAGTTCCTTATCGCAGCTAAACGTCTCTACGACCGATTGGAACCCTAGGGGAGCAGCGCAGACACGTAATTGATGCAAATGGAATCAGAATTACCGGGTACGGACAGGCTGGTTTCTTTTGCTTTTTTGTTTTTCCCCATTTTGGGATTGGAGTGCCCTGAATGACCCAAGGCACAGGGTGAGCTCTTCTTGGATAATCCCTGCCCGATCCATCGTGGTTGGGAGGTGGGCTTGAGTTACTCCCAACAGCGCGAAGTATCTCGATACTTTTGAATTGGACTAGACAAAGGAGGGCATGGCCTCCTAGGAGATGATTCCGCGGGTGGGCAAGGTCGCCAGGAAGAACACCCTAGTCCATGGAAACCGGTCATACACTGTAGTCACTCCTATTCTCTTGGAGCGTTCCTTGACGTGTGTTAGATGCGCGACTCAAGAAGCCTAGAGGATTGTTAGCAGCACCGACATGTGCTGAAGTATGGACGTTAGCTGTCCACTGCTTAGTTTTTGTTGCGGAGAACGCTCCCACTCATATCCATAATTCCTTGAAGGCAGGGCACTGGTCAGAGATGGTGGTTCATGCTCCGTGATAGAGATCATCATAAATCGGGCCCAAACTCCAAAGGGAAGGCGGAAGAGTAACCTTAAATAATTGCTTTTGATGCAAGAGCCTCGTGCCAACAAGGATTTTCTTAACGTTTGCCCTCGCTGGCGGGTCACGAAAATGATGGCTTGAAGGAAAAGAGCTCGTAGCGGCCCGGGTCAGCGTCATCAGAAGCTTCCAATGATCCTAGAGACTCTTGCACGACGTGTATCCCATATGTGGCACCCTGAATATAAGGCGGCAAATGGCCAGCTAAAAGGCACTGCGTGTACCGTACATCCGCAACGCACATACCAGCAGCTGGCCGCTGCTTAGAGATGGCGTTTTCAAATGGGATGATATTTTGTGTCGAATCATGTTATGGAAGGCTGAAATTCCAAGTGATGGAGCCCGCAGCCGGGCCTCAAGTTGGAGTGATTCGCTAGGAGGTTGGATACCTAGTTGCGACCCGTAGTTACGTCCCATATCTAGCGAAAGCGGAGATGGCTCCGCTACGGTTGGGATCTCTGTTGGAGTGACTATTAACCTGCGAGGCGGCGCAGAAACACTCCGTTGAGATTGGAACATCACCAGCCTAGTCACCTGCTGGGCTCCATCATCCCTGGAATATAAAAAAAAAAAAAAAAAAAAAAAAAAAAAAATTACAAAAGGAAGAAAGAAGTGAAAGAAAGAAGGAAAAAGAAAATCAGTATTAAATCACGGCGGGGGCCGGGATCCAGGCTGTCCAACAGCCACAGGCCGTCACCCGAGATGGATGCTGTCTGTGGAACAAGGGGCGGGGATGGATGCCACGGTGTCTTGGTCTGAGCGTCGGCATAACGTGGGAAAGACCAAAATAGGGCCGGCGGAAGATTGGTCTGCGACGGGAGTGGAGGGTTGGGAGGCCACAAGTGGGAGCTCTCTGCCTTTTTTTTTTTTTTTTTTTCTCCCTCTTCTTGCCGCGGTGAGGGATTTTGTTGATGGGGAAGAGAGGAACCATGGCGCTAGTGAAGTCAACCACCAACGGATGTGACAAGGTTAATTGCTGATGCGCCAATGCATGGCGTGAATCGCGAGTCAAGCTTTTCGGGGACAGAAAACCAAAAGGAACAGCCGCCAACGAAAAAAGTGGGAGTTTCCGAACCCCCGAACGCTGCTTGTCGTCCTGGATTCCTTTGATGCAGACAAGGGACTCCGTACCACCATGTGGTACTCGACAGAGCTGCCATTGGCGGCGCTGGGAGACTGCAGATACAGCCAGAAGCGCCGGCAGATGGGCTCATCTACAGAGCGGAACCAGATCGTCAGGGTCTGTACTCCGTACGGTGGACGGAGTACATATGTATGTAGGGATGTGCTGGATGTACGGTAGAGTATCATACCTTGGGGAGGGTGGGCATCCACGCCATCGTCCGCTTGCAAGGTGTGGCTGTAACAGCCCTAGCCTGCAGCTTCAAAGCTAGCCAGGGTGAGGTCGTCGTGAACCGCTCGAAACTTTCCCAGCAAACCTTCGAGCACTTGTAGCGACGCCCGGTATTTTTCGCGTCTTGGCGGGAAAACAAAAAAAAAAGAAAAGAAAAAAGAAAAAAGACTAAAAACAAAACCACGGGTTTCGTGCGCAGGGGACAGGGGGAGAGCGGCCAAGGAGAGTGGACGGACGCTTGTCACCAACGCAGCTGGTCAGGATAGCACCGCGAACAGGGACATACAGCCTCTGTAACCGATCGTATTTGAATGGCAAGACCTTGGAATGGCTCACAGAGCTGAAGCATATGATTATTTTTTATTTTTTATTTTTATTATTTTTTGAATTATTCGTCTCTTCCTCTTTATTTTAATCCCGTATTTCACGGCCTTGCCGTCCTGCTAAATACCTCGCCCCTCCTCGTTCCATTTTATTAATATTTTATATACTTTTTTTTCCCCCCTTGCCTCCCTCTCTTTTCCAGGCCGCACTGCTTTGCTTTGGAATTCATTTCTTCCCTCGCCATCTTCACTATGTCCGGCTTGGATCTCTGACATTTATTTCCACTGGAAAGTTGATCGTCGAGGTTTCTTTCATCTTTCTTTAGCCCTCACTCACCATATTAAAACCTCAACTCGGGTCCAGATCTCTCCGGTCTGAAGAGGCTGTATTGTGGGTGCGGTCGTCAAGATGTGGTACCCAACATTGCGTATGCCTCATCTCAACTTCATCCGGATACACTGTGAGTGCGCTACATGAAAGCCCCCCGTTTCACCCGGCTGCCTCCGGAGACAGGGTCCTGATTGGGAATCGCAAAAGCCAGATGTCTATATACTCGCGCTCAGCATCGTCGGCACCATCATCCTCTATCCGATCAAGAATATGAGGGGGATTGATGCCTTCTTCCAGGCCGTCAGTGGCTCCACCGTCACGGGCCTTAACACGTGCGTTTCTTCTTCTTCGTCTTCGTTTTGATGCGTTTTGATGATATTTTGATATTGCGGCTCCCGCTGCTGTGGCTGGTTTTTGCGCATGTGTGGCTCGTGGCCTGACATCATCATGTGTGGCAGCGTCGACCTCAAGGAGATGAGGCTCTACCAGCAGATCACTGTCTGGTTCCTCCCGATGCTGGGCAACATGTGCTTCGTCAACGTCGTCGTCGTCTACGTCCGTCTGCACTGGTTCGAGAAGAAGTTCAAGGACATCGGTACTCCTCCCCAACTTGTCCCAATTCCTTGTCCTTGCCTGGCCTTTCATGCATACTACATATATGCATATCTATAGATACTGATTGAAAGATAGTACAATTGTCACGGCTGCCGTCCTCAGAGCGTTCTCGTGCTCAACTGCTCTCGGTGAGCCCAAAAGCTCAGAGCAGCGACGACACAGCCTACCCGCACAACATCAGAGTCCTGCGTCCCGACCCTGCTCATGAGGAGGCCGATATGGTCAATCTACGGCAGAGGCCAGCTGCCAAGAGGGACGAGTCATCGGACTCTCCAACGGCAGAGGATCAGAGTCCGTCGTCCGAGAACAACAACGCTGAAAGACCGCCCGTACAGCCTGGCCACATCACCTTCTCCTCTGACACCTTCGATAAGCCGAACCGTGGGAAGGCACTCAGGATCCCTGGCCCACGGGAGTTTGAGAAGGGTAGCTACTGCAATATCCTTTCAAGTAACGCAATTTCAAACTAACCCGCTTTAACCAGGCTACAAGGTGCAGGAGGTTGATGATGAGGACGATGGTGGGTTTTATCATGTTCCTCCTCACAACCTGAGGCGAAAAATTATTAAACGCTGACCTGATCCCATTAGCTGATATGACAAAGAGCATCGATGATCCATTTGGTGCCGGCCCTTCTGACGCCTATCGAAAGCTCCCTGCCATGGAAAGACTGCTTTCTCATGCTGCTTCCTTTGAACATGCTGCCTCATCCGCTTTCATCATTGGAGGTTCCTCCAGAAGTAGATCGAGGTCCAGGTCCAGAGGCCCAATGAACAGGGTTTCGTCCAGAGGTGCCGCCACTCAAGCATTGCCGTATCTCTCTTATAACCCCACGGTAGGAAGAAATTCCAAATTTTTGGGGTTGACTGAGGATCAAAAGGAGGAGCTTGGCGGCATTGAATATCGCAGCTTGAGATTGCTGCTGAAAATTGCCGGCGGTGAGTACCACGGCCCTTGCCGCATGCGCTGGCAAATCCTCCATCCGTGTCACCATGCTAAATATTCTATCCCAGGTTACTATGTCATTGGGCACATCATTGGGGCCATAGGCCTCATTGCATGGATATGGAACTCCAATCCAAAATACCGGGATTACGTCCGTGGGGAGTGTGCAGTCAATCCTACCTGGTGGTAAGAAATTGCGTTCTACCTTCTCACCACCAATGGTCTCTAATCAAAACTTCAAGGGCGTTTTATTCGTCCATGACAACATTCAATAACCTCGGATTCACTCTCACTCCAGACTCCATGATCAGCTTTCGGGACTCTACTTTCCCAATGCTGTGGATGACCTTTTTGATCTATGTTGGGAATACTGCGTACCCATGCATGCTGCGGTTGATCATCTGGATAGCCTTCAAACTTACTCCCGAAGGTTCTTCGATTAAAGAACCGCTGAACTTTTTGCTGGACCATCCTAGACGTTGCTACACCGTCCTCTTCCCAAGCAAGGTGACTTGGTTGCTATTTGGCAGCTTGGTTTTGATCAATGGCTTCGACGTCATCTTGTTCTTAATCCTGGATCTCCATTACCCGGAGGTCACCGCAATTCAATCCGGATGGCATCGATTCTGTGCTGCACTGTTTCAAACTGCGTCTGCACGCACTACAGGAACCTCTAGCTTCGCCGTTGCAAATGTTCATCCTGCTGCTCAGTTCAGCTTGATGGGTAAGCGGCCCCATCACGTATTATTTCGAATGCAGGTTCTAACTAGTTTATCTCAGTAATGATGTACATTTCCGTATTTCCAATTGCTCTCAGTGTCAGAGGGTAAGCATAATCTCACTGCCTCTGGTTTACAGTAATATCGACTAACTAATAACTAACCCTTAGAACCAATACATACGAAGAATCATCCCTCGGCATATTCGATTCTACAGAAGAACTAGTGGAGATGAAGCGGACGTCTTATCTGGGTGTCCATATCAAAATGCAGCTGGCCTTCGACTTGTGGTATGTCTTCTTAGGTGTTTTTGTGCTCGCCATCGCCGAGGGCAGTAAAATAGCCGATCCGAATAATCCTGTGAGTGAAAATTTCCCTCATAACTCAACTCTGGAAGCTCAAGAGGACTAACAAACCCTTTTTGTTGAAAGGGATTCAATATGTTTTCCATCTTCTTCGAAGTAATTTCTGCCTAGTATGTGTTCATTCCCTTCCGGCCTCATGAACCCTAGCAATATCTAACAACTCACCCCAGCGGAAACGTCGGCCTCAGTCTTGGTCACCCAGACGTAAATACTGGGTTGACAGGAAAATTTGGCATCGTTGGCAAATTGGTAATATGCGCCATGATGATTCGTGGGAAGCATCGTGGCCTGCCATATGAAGTGGATCGTGCTGTAAGTTTTTTCGGCTTTCTGCGGGAGCTTGGGCGTCAAAATTTAAATCTAATTAATTCATAGATTATCCTGCCTGGCGAGAAACGCATCGTCGAGGAAGACGCGAGGATTGAAGCTATGAGCCATAATTTAAGCCGTCGACATACCAATTAATAACAAAAATACGCCTGGGCTTTTACTCTCGATAACCACACCTGACGCTCCAATGTCAACTACAGTCGACTTTTTAACGACCCCCCTTTTTCTCTGGGAGGATATTTGATGCAAAAGAAAGAAAAGAATCGAATAATGTATGACAAAGCTTTTAGACCTTGGAAAGGATGCTGTTATTTCATACTTCGTGATCATATTATGGGCGTTCTGGGGTAAGGGAAGACTAAAACCATTTTAGTCGGTAATCTGCAGCGAATATGTTCGGGACGCCATGTTAAGTTGAAGCACCAACGCAAGCAATGACAATAGATGAATGCATTCCAATCTTTAAATAGTTTCCACTCACCTAATATCCTTAGGGGTAAGAAAAGAAAAGAAAAGATCTAGCAGAGCAGACTGCTCGACAATGATACTAGATGACATCTCAAACTCCCTGAATGCCGGCGGCCTTATGCCCCAATCTCAATGCCATGTACGTATTGATATGTATCGGGGAAACCCAGCATTCCTTGTACTGTACAAAGAGTACTATACATTCTATCAAGAACTGTACTTTTGTACATACATGCACACCATATTAACATCAACATGTATGATAACATGTCGCAACTCTCCGCCTAACGTCCTGACCGAAAAATGAAAGGAAAAGGGTGAACAAAAGGGGAACATAATGAATCTTTGCGTGGCTGATTGATTGCTGGGAGAGTCGATTTCGACGCCCACATACACCTGCCTACAAAGTGACTATGAAAAAGTGCTGTCCCAACCACAAACAAATGGACACAGCATGTTGATCTCTCCAACAGGAAAAACACCACAGAGGTGGAGGAAAAAGTTAAATGACCAGGCCTCACCCTCCCAAACTCAAGGGCAAAGAAGAAAGCAAAGGTGAAGAAATTGATAGCTAATAGTCATGAAAGAATTCTGAAATGTCAAGTGCACAGTCGTTTTCAATTGATTTCCCACACCTGTAAAACCATATTGATGGAGAGAACGCTATTTCTGTAAGTAAAAGGCGCCCCAAGGTCCAGAAAATTCCGAGGCGGCAAATCTTCAATTGAAATATCTTTCTTCGGAGAATAGGAAACAAAAAAACGCCGTGCAAATGCTTTCATTGCGCTCCCTTCGTGTCATCGTAGGATCGGTAGACGAAAATGGACTCCCGCATCAAAGAATAATCATCATCCTGTAATAAATCCATTGCCAACTTTTTGTCCATATAAAACCCGGTTCTCCTTTGAAGCTTTCTATTCTGCTCCAGTAAAATGTCTATGAGCGAATCCTTTCAATATAAACGCCGGTGTCCGTTTTGTCAGGGAATCCCACGTTCTTGCGCTGTAATGAATCGAAGAGAGAAAAGGAATGCCAATGCCAATTTGTGTTCATGGTGAGCCGGCAAATCCAATGTCAGAGTCGCTTCCCATCATTGAATTATCCTCCCACGCATCTGAAGGGAAGTCAGATCCTGACAGAGAAGGGAACAACGCGCGTTAACCACTGGGCAGAGAAATCACTTAAAAAAAAAAAAAAATATCAATACGTACCAGATATAAACTCTTCGGGTACATCCACTGTCATCTGTCCAACTGATGCGAGGATGCCTATGTCAGGTTTGTTTAGCTAAACGACTTCAGTGTTTTCAAACGGAGAAAGATCTTACTCGATGCCTGCTGAAGAAATTCCAAGTCTTCCTCGTTCTCGTTCTCATCGAAGTACGTTTCCGTGCAATGATTGACCACAAGAGTGATAGCTTCGAGCAATCGAGCATTGATAGTCAGTGGAGACGATACTCCTCCAAGATACAAAGCCTGTAACTTCTCAAGACAAGCTTGTGCAAGTCCTCTACCAATTTTCTGGTAATACTGACGATGCGGTTCTGGCAACTCTTCGTCTTCCTTTGAAAATATGAGTTGTTGCAGGAACTCGTATGCACCAGTTCGAACCGCCTGATCCTCAAATAGGAGAAGGCAAGGACCCCATTCTGGAGTGCGTTCAAGCACAAGACACCAGAACCAGGCGTCATCCTGTCCGATCTTATTATTTTGTATTTCTAGAAGTCCTCGTAAGAACCCGATAAATTCCGCACCAGCATCATCAAGAGTCTCGACGCTTTTAATAGCGAAATCCACAAGCCCTAGAATTCTTTCGGCATCTGGCGCAAATTCACAGAACACCAGTGTTGCTTCAAGGAATGGCACGATGAGCGCTGAAGGTTCAGACGCTAGTCCTTCCTCTATAGCCTTGTAGACGCTGTCCAGGAGCACATTGGGAGAAGGCAACTCGACAAGAAGCCTGAGAATCTGCCTGGTCACGGCTGGGTTCGCCTGCTGCTCAATAATTTTCCTCACAATAGCCAATTCTTTGTGCCGCCCAAGAGGACAGATCAAGTCAGCTTCGTCTACTGACATAGAAAATTTTCCGTTTTGGTTTGTCCGTTGTTGCATCTCAGCTGATGGAGGAAGGCTCCAGTCAATATAATTGAAAAGGAGATAGAGCAACTCCATGAGCTTGAACAGTGAAAATTTTCGCCCTTTTTCGATCAGCCGAAAGTAGTTTGAATAGTGGCATTTCAGTTTCTTACTATCCTCTTTGTCCAGCCAGATTATCTCCAGGCACTTTAGCATGAATCCATGGTCCAGAATTACTTCAACCTCAAATTCACCAAACTTGGCAATGCTCAAGATGAGTTCAAAGTAGTCATCCCACGCTCGGTAATACAGGTGGATTCCACTCCACAGATGATGAAGGTTTGTTAGAATATTTTCGAGTAAGATTGTGTATTCCTGAGAGTAGCGCGTCGCCCTGACTGGTTCCAGAGTTGGGTCAGCTAACCGATCCTTCAGACGAGCCAGGGAGGATATTAGCAACGCGGAAAATCCGGCACGAATGACGGTATTTGGGCACTTTAGAAGGAGGTTTCGAATTCCAAACCGGCGATTCGCCGTCCATTCAAGAACCCAGAACGCGGCATAGGGATTTTCCTCGGTGGCTAGGTCGAGTTCGGCGAACAGCTGTTCCAAGGCTGGTGCCTCCTTTGTTCTCGACACAAGCTGATCCAATGCGTCTAGAGCAACGTAGACTGCCGCCTTTTGGAGTTTCGAATTTTTCGCGCCCCCTGAAAGGACAGCCTTTCTGCACAGCTGGACAAGGCCAAGTATGAAGCGAGTATGATTAGGATCTAGAAGACAGTAGGCCCGAAGGAATAATTCGTTCTCCATGGCGATATGATTGCCAAGCTCCAGAGGGAGAGGTATAGTAACTGGGGTGTCAGTCAAAGACAGCTTGTACTCGGACTGGGCAACCTCCATGCTGGATACGCGTTGGTAGAAAAGCATGTACGCGTTCCAAACTTTATTGAAGCGAACTGGGCCTAAGTTCGGTCCGTGATAGGGATCATTTATGCCTCCAAAGCACAGGTCTGGGATTTTGGAAGGATCAAATCTGCTGACGTCGGCATCATTGAACTCCACCCACGAGCCAAAATTGCGGCTTGGGCGTTCCTTGATGTAGGAATAATAGTGGCCAGACTCTGCTGTACCACTATGAACTAAAACACCAACGAGCTCGAAAATATCGGCTTCCACAGGTGCATCCGCATTGCTAAGATGTTCAACCTTGAACGGGGCCATATCAATGCGTTCCGGGAAATGAAACTCGTCATTGATTTTGCTTCTCATCATAGAGCTGACATCGAAATCAAACCTCTTCAGGTGAAAGATTAGATTGTCCGGAATATCTTTCAAACACGCCCTATCAACCGTTAGCTTGATTCGCCCCTTGAGCGCAAAAAACTGTACCTTTTAACAGCATCAACGTGTCGGTTACATGATGTGCATGAGTACTTGTTATCTGGCCACGTCGAGTCAGCTGGTTGAAACAAGCTTCAATACTGAGGAAACAAGATTTACCTCCTTGCATCATCTCTCCTTCCACGTAAGCCCGCAGACTATCTTCCAAGCCACTTTTACCCTTGATGTCGCACTGAATTGCAGAAAACGGCTCCACCCGTTCCGAGATGTGTTCACATTCCTTTGATTTGATCTGCTGGACTAGTTGACCACCATAGAAAGAGCGAAATGCTTTCTTGTCTTCCGTTGACTGGATCTGGCCTTCCCATCTGTCAAATAAAAGGTTATAGAACTCGTCGACGTCCATTTGAATAGTTATATCGATCATTTCATTTTCGAACGTCCGAATAGCTTCTACCGTAGGAAGCGTGTCTACACTTTTCTGCCATGTGTTTTGCATGTACGCGAAAAGCCTTTTCGTTTCTACTAAAAGTCTCTGGTTTGGATCTGTCTCCTCCGCTGGAACCTGCAGCATGAATTTGCGGAAGTCGATATTCATGAACAGTTGGGTAAATAGGGAGTTGAGGTAACAAGTGTTGGATAAATTCCTCAACCCGGCATATCCTTCGGGCGATCGGATTGTTTTGTAACGATCGAAGACCCAACTCGGATCATAGGTATAATCTACTGCCAAAGTAAGCACAGCCATAGTACCGGTGTTCGAATGTATATGTAGCTAACCTCGTGGGATTACATCTTCCAAAATCTCGAGCATCTGCTCACAGTTCGTTTCGTCTTCGCAAAGCAAAAGTAATACATTGTAAATCTCCTGGCGAGTTTCCGTGTGCATCACTGGTATAGCTGGCTCAATGACCTCGGTATCGATTTGCTCTGACAAATCAGGAAATAAATAGGTCGCGAAGAGCTGGTCCATGAGATCTCTAGTTCATAGTTAGTAGGGAATAATAGATTGGGATAGGCCTAACACAAGGCTACCTGGTGTCTGCTATGATGCTCTTTGGCTGCGAAAGCTCCATGCACTTTTTCAAGAGGTGTGCAAATCCTAAAACAATGCAGTCCATAGGTTCCCGCCCGACAAACTAGAACATATTAATCGTGAGCCAAAAAGGGGGGCATTGAAGGTCAACTCACCTCATGACTTCGATGGCAAAGAAGAACATTTCCCCACTGCTTCAGATAATCACCGAAAACTAAGTCCTCGGGTGACAAGCTTCCTACCGTCTGAAAAACAACCAAAGCGACCTCAAAGAATTGCTGACCAGTCCGAGGAAATTCGATACTCCGGGGAATCAACGAAGTGAGAGATTTCCACAGAGTCCCCACAATATCAATCCCGGTGGTTGTTTCTAGCTTTTCAGAGAGTCCTAGTTCCTTCGGAGAAGCCTTTGATGACTGCTTTTGCGAAGGTGACATGCCGCATAGGGCAAAAATGATCCCTGCAATGTCTTGGCGAACAGCAGGTCTGGGATCACGTAGCAGGAGAGTCAACACGATATCATCCATGTCGGTATTCTGTTTGAATATTTCCCAAACCCTTTTATCATGCATTGAAGCTTCTAATAGGGCAGCAAATGAATTTGATATCAATTTTTGAAGTGGAAATTCGGCGAGTGGGAGCTGAGAAGTGGTTTTTCCGAGAAACACAAATTTCAGAAGGCAGGTAACCAGTCCCGAAGGGTCATCAAAAAAGGGTTCGGAGTTGTCGGCGGTTGATTTTGCTAAGGGGAACTGTGTCAGCAGTAATGATCATCTACGAAACAGATGTCGTAGGAATACCTGTCAGTGCTGCTAATAAGCAGTCAACAAAATTACAAGCGAATGTCAGCTTCACTAGGCTGCTACCCAAAGATTCGGACATCTCAGGGTGGAGCAAAAAGGTAGCCAAATTTTTGATAGTGCGGCTAATGAATTCTTGGTCAGGATTGGCCTGGTTCGTGTGTTACTATATTTGCTTGTGTTTGTCAGGAAGGAGATATATCTTACTTCCAATGCTTCTTCCCTGACGCATACCATCAGGGAGCTGATAGAGTAGAGAAGCTTATACGGCCTGTCTAGAGGAAACATCTCAGATTCCGGAGTGTCCGCGGACCGCACGAACTCTCGAACTCGTTGCTGCGGCGGGAAAAGAATCAAAAAGTCAAATATCTAGTATTGTTGTTAGCCAGCCATCCACTTGAAAAGTAAGTGTTCAGGTCGTACTTCTTTCGATAATCTTTCATCCAGGTTCAAGAACTCATAGAGATCGTTGAAATGTTTCAGCACTTCTGAGTCAACTAGAGTCAAAGATTGCCTCCTGCCGCCAAACGAGCCTTCAAGTGCATCGAAATTTTTCCTAACAATAAGCAGTCCCGTCGATGGAAGTTTCAGGTCACGCAAAGTGCGATTACCGTTTCCTACTAGATCAAGGAATCGTCCGCCAGTAATCAAAGTAAACTTCGAGAATCCAGTTAGACGAGCGATGCGCTGCGATAATTCGGACAAGGTTGCAAGATCTCCGGTGCGAAGAGTACGGATCTGCGTTTGCGAGTTTCCATTGAATGCCTGATATGAAATTTGAATTATTTCTCCTTTCATCTCCTCATTCCTGAGCGGTAATATTGGTGGACTGCTTTGGGGGGGAGTATACTGGGGCCTGGTCCGTAAGCCGTGGAGCAGCTGCTTTAAGAAGAGTAGAGAACGACTGAACTTCAGCTCCTCCATCCGCGACTCATCTGAGGACGGAACAATCACCATAGCTTCATCTTCTCCACTAGCAGGTCCGTCGGTGAAAGTCTTGAGCTTGTTAGCAGCTTCTCTAAGCTGATCAACACAGCGATCAACCAGGGACACGTGTGTCACCTCCGCTGCCGATCTTGGGGCTTTGCGTATTAGCGGATGGTCGAGGTAAATCTCGATAGCAAAATTGATAGCTCTAATTCCAATATCAACCGATGGTGCGGTGAGAATGATATGCCAAATACGATCCATCCCAGGCACAGCTATGACTTCGTGCTCTTCAAGGACTGGGCCCTCGTGAAATCGAATGTCGTAACTGACGGCTTGTTCTGCAAAGGAGAGAATATCCGCGGTGAAGTCGTCTGGCAAAATGCGGGGAAGATATTCATTCATGCATCGTTCCAGGAACGGATTCTTTTTCCCACAGCGGGATGCACACCTCGATAATATGTCCCAGGCGAAGCTTCGATTTTGATCGCCGATTTTTTTTGAAGAGAAAAGGCTATCCCACAACTTATCAGCTAAATCTGCACTGACGGTTTCTGGCACTTTCTCCACAATTCGCTGAAGGAGTTGAATTCGAGGGGTCAAATCAGGGCTCAATTCCGGTTCACTGAAACCCGAAGGATCAGAATTAAGAGCATGGGCAAGCTCTTCAATAATCAAGCTGGTAAAATCAAATTCTAATGCTAGCCGACGAATGTCCTGGGTATCAAATGGCGAAATCAAAGCAACTAGAGCGTTTATGCTTCCGACAGTGAATTCATTCATCTCAGAAATATCCTGAATGCACTGTTCAAATAGCTCCATCTTGTCACGATCGTTAATTCCGTGTTCGATCAGAAGAAAGAGATGCCGACTGGCGAATCTCTGAAGGTGAGACTTTTGTTCCGGGGAAATTTCCTGAACAGAAGTAATCTCTCGAATCAAACGGACGCACAGTCGCAGGGGCACAACATCTACAGGCGTGTAGTCGGGAGTGTTCCTTCCCCTATCCCCATACCTCATTCTAAAGGTGCTCAAGAGTTGCTCGCAATAATCTATCATTCTTGCGTCAAATCGGTTCAAGGGTAATTCGATCAGTTTCGTGCATAAATAAAGGAGAGAGGAAGAGCCCTGGGAATGCATGCTAAATGTACGAGTTAACATCGACAGAACCTCGGAAACAGTGCGTGGATCATGGCTCTCGGTTACTGTTTTCCAAATGATGTCGGTGTCTTGGTCCGTGTACGTGCCGGTAACAAGAAGAAATCCCACAATATTCCCGCTTCGAGAAATCAGCTGAGGATGTGAATCAACCCCGACAATGTAGTCGACTATTTTATTGTCCTTGATAAAATTCACAAGATACCTTGTAATTGGATAATCAACTCCCGCTGGATTGCCATTGATATTGGTTTTCCAGACGTTGACAAGATCTTGTTGCATTGTATCTACCCCCAGGACACGTAACTCCATCCTTCCATCTGTGATGTACTTTTTGAGGACCTTGAACTTCCAGCCAAAATGGATAATCTGGGCGAAATCTCTAGGTGTGGTGCCCTCGGGGTATATAATTTCAAGATCCTGGGCGATCTGAATACCTAATTGGTGGTCAAACGCACAGATGTTAGAGTAGGTACAGCTGATTGCACGAAGGATGGTGTCACTGATGTCACCGGCAACCCATGCTGCTTTCTTGGAGATAAGTGCCTGGTACGTGACATCAATAGAACGAAAGAATTCGTAAGCCTGGCTAATGATCTCCACGAATGTCGATGGCTTGAACAATGCTTCATCCGCCACAAATTTTTTGGCTTCACATCCGGATTCAACAATGTTGTGGATGACGGATAGAGCATTGGCAAAATTGGGTGCCTGTATTGGCTGATGGGGAAGCACTTCCAATATTAACTTGGCAAACTCGGCGATGACCTGAAGTGTGTTCATCTCTGGCCGACAGATAGACTCATTTATTTGAGCCAGGAGGGTTGCAACCTCTAGACCGTACTCATTCTCCATTGTCTTGTAAAATGGAATGTGCTTGGCTTGAAGAATCCAACCTAGAGGGTTCCAGTATGTCCTCGAAAGCAAGTCCAAGCGACGGTTGGGCTCCGGTGTATAGCTTCGCAGGAGTATGTTGTCCAACTGTACGATGTGGAGGGCGAGTTCTGCATAGGAGACGCAGAACCCATGCAAACACTGCCATGGGCCGTCCCCTTCATCAGGGAGAAGTTCCGCCCTACCAAGGTGTTAACCCAAGGCAAATACTTAATTTCTGGAGGTAGTCTTACTCCCGTCGCACTAGACCTTCCACTACGGCTGGAATTTCCTCCCAGAAATCACGATCTTCGACAAACGTCTCGTAAGTTATCTGATCTAGGTTGTTGACGCATTGATCGAACCACTGCTTGACGGCTACGAAAAAGGGTGTAGCGCGCAGATGGCCTATGAATGGGGCACCGAATTCGGTTAGTAAGGGGTTCATAAACTGGGTGGCTGATCAGAAGCGAACCACTTACCCTTTTCAATGACGTTCCGGATGTCATCTATTACTTCTCGATTGTCAAAACTCTGTCGAACACGAGGAAATGATTCGATAGGAGAAAATTGTTCCTGAATTTGCACCACCTCTTCTACCATAGAAGGCGCCTGGAGAGCGTCCCCGAGTGATCTCCAGTTCGACGTGCTTGGGGACTGATCTATATCCTCCAGTTCGGCCACTTCGATTTTCACGCTTTGAGTCGGTGAAGGGGACGAAGTTATTGAGATCGCCTTGTTATTCTGGGTTGGTACGTCAGGAGAGGGATGGCGTTGTGGAGACGAAGGATCGTGACCTTGTGCTTCGGCGCTCGGGATTATTGAGAGCTCGTCAGACACCGTGCCTTGTGGGTTAGACAGGACAGGAGATTTCATGTTAATTGTCACCCTGCTGGCCGGGCGGTGAGGAGACGGGAACTCTGGCGTGGAAGGGCGCGAGGTGGGAGGAAGAGGAGCAGAAGGGTTCGAGTTGGATTGACTGGGCCGATCGTCATCCCCGCCAACGGGACTGTGGGTGGACATCGCCATGGATTCAAGTGAATCGTTCCCACTGTCAAGACGAGGTCGTTTCCGGGTAGAGCGCGGGTCTGAATCTTCCATGAGTTCGTTTGGAGACAACGGAGGGTCGACTTCTTTGGAGGCAGCAAGCTGTGAGCAGCTAGATACATCTAGCGGGCAAGCTACCATGGCATCTTCCACCCACGGTCGTTATCCAGCGTATCCAGAAAACGAAATGTTCCGAGGCCAAGGGACACGGGGCTTGGGGGCACGAGTGGAATCGGCCGTCAGAAGAACCGTCCGTCGCAGCAAATATCTGAAGGAGGGAAGTCGTGCCGAATGAGCAGCCTAACGCGTCATCCAGGCATCCGGAAAACAAGTGAGGTTATTGGAATGGTGGGGGTGAAAGAAGTCAACAAGGACCAGAGTTGGATTGAAGGCACTTGGGTTCCCACGGGAATCCAAATGCTGATCACGAACTCAGCACGCACAGAAGAGAAAACCAGACCGGAAAAGGGACAGACAGCAGGGGGGAGAGATCTTCAAGCTAATGTGAACATGAATGCAGCTTGACGGTGTCTGGGACTGGCATGTCTTGATGCTGTGCCGAGCCTTGTCACTTGAGAGGAACGGCAGCGAGCAGCAGCGGTGGTTGTTGGACGGTTGACCGACGAACAGGCTGCTATCCGTTTATCGGAGGAAGCACGCTGATTGGCTGAACCTCGTGGGAGCTTCCTGCTGCTCTGCTGCCTGGTTGGTCGGCGGGCAGCCAGTCAGCTGTAATATTTCGGCCCGTTACTGTACTGTAATTACGGTGATTGCAGCCTTTCTTTTTGACGCTGGCTCAGAGCTGTAATTATCAAGATGCAGATGGAGACATAGAGACATTGCTTTTAACTCCTCCATGGGGCCAGAACACTCCCGATATGACTGGCTGAAAACAAATCATGCTCAGCCCATGCAGCATTGCTGAGCAGCGCGCCCAGGCAGAGGTAAATAGTAAACGCTCTATCCACGCCATCGTCCCTACATAACTACCTGTGTGTACTCCGTACAATGCTTCCGCAACACGGAGCCAAACTGGACTGGCTGCCCCACAGTACTCTGTACAGAGTACAAAGTGCACCTGCCCTTTGATGTGAGAAGAGGGCATTTCTCCTGTATTGTGCCAGCACCCCATAGAACAGCAGTGTATGTATCTTTGTATTTTCAGTTCATATAAGGCCCAGCCAACTCTGTTGTCTCTGCTGTATTATGGAGCCGTCTTGGATCCTGGGTCCAGGACCCTGGGCACGGTTTTCCGACCCTTGCTGAAAGAGCTGGACGGGCAATCCTCCGACTCTGCCTTTCTTCATGCAAAACCTGCTCTTGGCATTTCCAGATGTGGGCAAATGTTTGCTCAAGACCCCAAGGATCTTGTTGAGTAGCTGATAGTTGTATGAGTGCCAGGAAATATTTACTTCACATGGACAAAGACGAGTAGTTAGACGAAGCTAATGGTGCTTGGAGGTCAATATACACAGTATGCATTCCAGGTTTCAAGGGACTGTTTGCGGGAACATGCACAAGTCTTGGGTGTTTAAAATCACAGCTGACTGATGTTCCATTATGGCCAGACTGAACACAGATAGACGATTTCTGACATTTTGAGGGATTTGTTTTTACTCCCATTTCACTGCCGTGGGCGGCCGTCGTACACGCGTGAGTATTTTTGTGGGGTTAACTGTCGGCCAATCATCGCCCGGAGATATTAATTTGCTTTCTGAGCTGCCAAATCCGTGCTGCGAAACTCTTCCCTCTCAGCCAACACCAAACAGCTTTTCAACTAGCAATTAGCGAAAATGGTTTCAACCTCTATGTACGGAGTAGCTAGCCCACTTTAAATGTATCCCATCTTTGCTCTATCCAGCTAATATCTTACAGACCAGATATACCCCAAAAGCACCAAGCAGTTATCTTAGACCTGCTTTGTCGGTATGGAACCGGGATGATGCGTGCCCATTCCCTATCATCCACATCATACACCCAGAAAAGACTTGCATTGAATCACTCCGCCAAATGAAAACGTGCTGTTCTGGACACAGCAAGGTGCGAACATCAGGGGCTGACTTGTCTCAGGTTGCTTACCCCTGTGGGTGAACATCGGCATGAAATTAACCCCTCACGGGGTCGCCGCTGGAAGAAGCGGAAGCGCAAGAGGAGCTCGTCCCTGGGAATCCAGACCAGGGCTTCTGTGACGCCCATCCCACCGGACATATCAAAGCACCTTACGGTGGGCTTCAATTCTACAGCTCGAGCCCTTGAAACAATGTGCAAAGTCCCATCTGCTGCTATAAACGAATCTCTTTCTGAAATGGCAACTGAGAAAATAGACCGCAAGCAAGCCGGAAAACCAAGCAAGCTTGTTGCTGTGTTTGTCTGCCGTTCCATTTTACCTGTCAGCCTCCTTGCCCCTTTGTCTTCTCTCGTTGCATCCGCATCCCAGACGCTACCCCCTGAGCAGAAAATTAGGCTGGTGTGCCTACCGAAAGGCTCAGAGACACAGTTGTCCGCAGCTGTGGGTGTTCCCAGAGTATGCATTGTTGGTGTCGCTCAATGCTCTTCTGCCTCAATTCTAGTAGAGTATGTTCGGCAAAATGTACCCGCAGTGGATTTTTCCGGCATGGTATGCGATATCTACTCCACTGCTGAAGAACATCAAAATTTTCTAACACATGTACAAGGTTGGTTCTTGATATATGATGCCCATCCTCAAGATACGACAGCACTATTCTTGGGCGTCCGCCATCGCGGTTTCTATACGGCGGAGAATTCTTGCAGGATTTCCAGCTGCAACGTGAAATGGCGGGATGTCCTATAGTTATGAGTATCGGAGCAGCATATCCGGACGGCGATGCTAAAAACAGGACATACCTTAGTAACAACACTGCCAGCCCCAATTGTCACCCCTTTTCCAATGGTGACTCCGGGCAAAATGACCACATTACCTCCGATCCAGCAATCTTCCCCGATATGGATTTCACTTCCTAGCTCTGGCCCTTTCGTTCCATTCCTGAGTGCCGGGTCCAGGGGGTGAGTTCCACTATAGAGGTTTACGCAGGGCCCTAACAGCGTTCTAGCCCCAATTGTTATCGGGCAGGTGTCGATGATCACGCAATTGAAGTTGACAAAGACACCCTTTCCAAGCTTCACGTTGTACCCATAATCCGTCCGAATGGGAGCCTCGACCCAAGGATCATCTTCGAAGAGCCGATCGTCAGCTACAGGATCTTCCGCCGGAGGTGGCATGGGGCGTTCATCTTGGACGATGCTACACTAGTCAGTATTTCTGATACCAGTCAGATCGAGACTCGGGGATAACGTAAACCATGATGGAAAACGAAGGGAAAAAAGAGAGAGATTGAGATAATAGGCTCTTATCGCATACAGAATGGTAGGATACTGCAAAGAACATATTAATAGCCTTTGGCTGTAAAACTACTCACTCTCTCCAAAGCTGCACCCGTCGTCGTCGAGATACATCGCCGGCATTGTTGAATCTATCACAAGCGCTTTTACATCGCGCCCTCTCCGCCTCTAGATCCGGGGTGAAAGCATGGTACAGCTCACCCCGGAGCATCTTGTCCTTTTCAGATAAGCCCTGTTTCTCAGCCATGACGAATCGACCCGCCTCTTCTGGACTTCCTCGCACTGGTTGCGACCTGGCGAGAGATTGCGGCTGCTTGCGATGCCGCTCAGCCTCACATCATCAATCCGGCTGACTAATTTCCCGTCCATGTGGGGTTCATCCCGCTAAGCCAAATTCGGCCGCCAAACCTTAAATTTGCTCGTCGCGGCACTGCGTTCAGACAGCTTCATTTTGTTGCCAGGAGACAACAATAGCATATTGTTCTCTAATTTATCCTTTCTTTGTGTCAAGCTATCATGCCAAAATTCTCTGAAATATTTGCCAGTGGGGAGCATTTGCCCCCTTTCTTTGTCTGAATGTAGACTACATGTTTATATCTGGTTTGCTGACAGCCTCACTGCTGTTCGTTCACTCTTGCTTCTGGAGTGTTTTCAACTTATCAGCCAACAGGGCCAATTGAACATACAACAACGATTCACAATGGACTCAGTAGCGTCTTTTCCTTCTAGATTTTCTCCATTGGATGAGTTTCCCACACCAGGGCTTGACGGGCAACCCCGTCCGGATTACCGACCATACCGCCCGACCGCGAATGGTTCAACTAAGTCTCGAGTTATCGACCCCGCATATCTTCCAGGCGGAGAAAAGTCCCTCTCCGGTATCTCCATTCGTTCGTTTCTCCTTGGCCAGGCTGCAGGCACCTGTGTCGTCCTCACCGTGTTACTTTACACATTTTCCAATCCATTATGGCGCGTTCCTTTCTTCGTCACATCGTTGGCCCTATTCCACTTTCTTGAATACTATATCACTGCCCGTTATAACAACTTGTTCGCAACGGTCACCGCTTTTCTCTTGACTCAAAACGGAGCCGCCTATAATATCGCCCATGGGTCTGCAGTTGCAGAGTGCCTGCTTGCTCATCTATTCCTCCCCGACGGTTATTTTGAATGGACCGCTGCGATATTTGGTGGCATAAAATATCAGGTGTTGGTGGGACTGGTGTTGATGGTAGTTGGCCAAATTGTTCGGTCATTGGCGATGGCACAGGCAGGCGTTAGTTTCACTCATACTATTCAGCATCATCGCAGGGAGGAGCATAGCTTGGTGAAGGAAGGGATTTACAGCATTTTCCGCCATCCAAGCTACTTCGGATTCTTCTGGTGGGGTTTGGGGACGCAATTGGTGTTGGGAAATGCGGTATGCTTTCTAGGTTATGCCGCTGTGCTCTGGGAGTTCTTTTCTTCTCGGATTCGAAGTACGCTTTCATCCATGATTATGGCCAGAGGAAAGAATGCTGACTACTTGCCCGATGTAGAGGAGGAGATGCTATTAATCGAGTTCTTTGGTAAAGAATACGTTGAGTATCGAAGCAAAACCTGGGTTGGAATTCCAGGCATACGCTGACTTATTTCATCTTCGTACTGATTCTCATATTGACTCTGTTTACGGTCATGTTCGTCTGGCAAGAACAAATTAAGTTCTATGTTCATATTTTTGGAACCAACTAAACCCACAGAGTCTAGAAAGGAGGTGATTCCATATCAGAGATATTCCTTCCCTGTTGACTCTGTTTATCATATATGTTTCGCTCCTCTCCAAGCTTGTTTTCTCACTGGGGGGTGATGGGGTGTACATGGCTGCAAATCAACGCAATCATGGATTCATCCATCTATATCAGCCTTTGTTCCCCTAGTTTCCTAAGCGCTTCGTGACTACATTACCTCTTCAGTGTTCTTGACGACGTAATCATCAATTGCCCAACCATATGACTCCAGCACCTTTTTATATCAGGAAACACTATGGCTCTCCATGATATAACTTCCTTCTCATGGATAGTCTCCTCTTCTACCCCCACAGCAACTTTCTTTGATGATTATTCTTATCAGCCATTAAGCATATCAATTCCCTGCATCTCTATCTTTTGGCCTGCCTGATTCAGCTATCTTCTTACGCATTCGCCCTATTCTCTACTTAACCACCAATGTGCCACATTCGCAAGCACCTCCACAAAATCTGCAGATGCCAAACAGACTACATTTACCTCTGCAGCACCTTCCAAGTCCCACCATGTCCTTCATATCCAGCTGCAGACTCCCGATTTGTTCAAGTTCGAAACTCCATTTTCGTCGTCGACATTCTATCGCGCTGCCCCAATCTCGACATGTATCCAGACATCGTGGATCCATATCCATGCTCCAAGCATCAACACCTTCTAGAAGAATACCCAGCGCTCGTTCTAGGCCCACCGCCGACAGATGGTCGACATGGTTTCGCCAACGAAAGTTCAGGGGAATCCGCAGAACGATGTAAACCAAAAGAAAATGACAATCCGAGCATTGACTCTAAGCACACTTCGGAAACGTCAGGCAAATGGCAACGTTCAGGACTCCGAAAATCGGGACGGCGACAAGACAATGAGTCTCTGCCAGACGATCGCGCCAGCGAGAAGAGGAAATGTTCGGGAGTTCGGAATCTTTGGGGATTGCTGGATCCCTAAACGAGAAAATAGACATACTACATCCGCTGCGAGAATACCTTGGAAATAAAGCGGACGTCGAGGAATGGCAGCATGATTTATCCCCATACCATGGCTCCTATCCGGCCTTTCGTCTGTGGCTTTATCGAGGCTAGGCGAGCGAAAGTGCGCTTTGGTTCAACCTGAGGAGACAGGCCATATGGCTGGAGTTTCCCAGATATGCAGCCAAACCGATGGCCGAAAAGTTATCTAAAGATCATCGACAAATGGCTTTATCAAGGAAGTGAAAGCTACTTAGCAAGGAGCAAAAGTTTGGTCATATCCCTTTCTTGGTATCTTGGGCATAATAAATACAAATAATCGATCCACATTAGATTATTTCGATCTCACAGCTTGCTTTCCCTTGGTTCAGGCTCCCCAGTGCCTAGGGCTCCGCTCATATATGGAACTTGGACATCTTCCTCTGCTCCAAAAAGTACCTTCTCTCTCCCTCCTCTCGTACTCCACCACGTAACGCAAAAGTAGGCCCTCTCAACATCCATCTCCCCACTGCTCAGCGCGTCCCAAAGCCTTTCTTGACACGTGCTTCGCATGGTACGGTCTTCAATTTGGCTTATCAAATGGGCAGCGAGATTAAGCCATTCTTCTAGTGTGTCAACCCGAAGGTAGCATAAGCAGTCAATTATAGTTAGTGTAAGAACCGCTTGTTCGGAGAGAAGGGGTTCCTCGGTGGGTGTGGAATCAACTGCGGAAGTTGGGTGAGGGAGAGGAGTCGTTGGGGCAGTTAATGCCCTGTCGTAGAGAAGCTGCAGAAGGATTGACGGGAGTAAGGGTTGGCTATTTGCTAATGGTGAAGGAGGGGCGGTGATCTGAAGGATTGTTTTAAATGCAAGTCTGAATTGTCTCACAGAGAGGTTCTGAGGGAAAACCTGTTCAAATTGGTTATCAAAAATGAACATAAATTGTAAAGAATCAGTACGCACATTAAACAGGGTATCAACATAGTATGGAAGATGTTTAGCTGCCATATCGGCGCTTTTTGGCGCCGCAAGGACGGCTAGAACGACGCTGTGAGCAGCTTCGAAGATCTCTAGGAGGTTGTTATTGCCGCCAGCTGCGAGATAAGGCAGCGCTGCAGATACTAATAAACGTTCATTGACATCCGGAGTGAGGATCAGCGTGAAATGTTCGGCAGTATTCAAGAAAAATAAATCCAGACACCTATCCACTGGATGAGCCGGAATTTGACCATTGTCTGAGGGTCGAATATTTTCTAAGAATTCTTGTGCGAGTGCGGGATATTGTGACAGGATGTCAAGGGAGGTGAGGTTAACAAAAACGAGATGGGAAGACGAGTTATGCCCTAATCGGCCCGTTATGAAAGAGAGATTTCGGAGAATTTGGAGAGTTTTGGAGGCGAGGTAAGGCGCATCTATATCTGTTAGCCACCGCACAGACGAAGTATTGCAGACGTCTTACATCTATCAGCGGCTAACACCGGGTCGTTTAGCACTCTGCCCATGGCAGCTCGGAGCACAATGACCATAGAAAACAAAGAGGTTTTCAAGAGCCGCCATAGCGTAGGCAGTGTTGATTTCAGGGTGATTTCATCCAAGAATTCGGCCTCTTCTGACATGTCAACCTCCGATAACTTGTTCTGACGCCATTGGACAAGAGCGGTGCGAGAATATTCAAGTAAAAGGTCCACCAATTCTGCGATTAGAGCCTGATTACGGGCATTATCGACAGAATGCGCTATCAAACGGGAGAGTGGACCAAGAGAGGTAATAAGCGGCCTCGATAGGATGGTATTAACCTGACGGAAAGTCGGTGAACTTTCGACCCAGGCAAACTTCTTATTACCGATCTCGCGAACGTCCTGGTCGATGGCGCCTAGAAAATATCCTGAGCTAAGACCTTCTTCGGAGAAAAAGGCGGAGTCAAATAGGATAGGAAGAAGGATATCGTAATCGATCTGGCTTCGCTCCCAATCGGACAGCAACTCAAATGTATAGTTTAAGACTAGGACACTGGCGTGTGCCGCTACCTTCGGATTTTCTTCCAGCTCTGCCAACGAAAGTTGTAGCCCCTTGATCAGTGCCGATTCAAGTTTCTTTCTCCAGTGCAACGACAAACTCTGGCGATTCTGGCCTTCGAAGCCCAGCAACACTCCGCCAATGAGCAGGAGGTGTCTCCAACGTGGGGACTTGTCATCTGCGCCGTTGACCACGGCCTTCAACCATTCTTCTCGCTCAAGCCCGCGCCGCTGGAGATATGGTGGTTTTGGGTTACTGGACGATTCATGTTGTACGATTGTAAACGCTGCGCTATTGAAGACTCCAATCAGTCTGCGACAGGTCTGGAGATCGACCTGCCCTTCCCACAAAGCCGGACAGCAGAGTAGTTGCGACGACAACAGCGATACGTTCAGGGGATTCTTAAGAAGGGACAAGAGGCCGGTTGCTGACGGTAATAATCTGGTGTGCTCATGTCAGTATCGGGGTGATGAGACAAGATGAGGGAGCTTAAATTACCTGTACGCATCTTCAGGCACGGAAGCAGTCTGCAGGGATCGCAGGAGCGTTGCGAGAGATCTCTCAGTACCCATCGTGCAATTTTGTTTCAAGCTTTCTGTCCCATCGAAACTGGAGAGCGGTAATCCTTATGGCAGCTCGCGGGATCATTGAACTGACGAAAGCGCAGACATGCACATCGGCGGCCAGGAGGTTGATGCCAAAAGCTGCCGAGGTCCAGAACGATGCATCACGTGATCATCTTTTGACGTAACCAACCTATTCTCCCTGCCAATTCTGGACCGTTCTCCTGAGCGACGTTCGCGTTTCTCGGCGGACGGAGAGCCCAGCAGCTCCTGGCGACGATGTTTGTACCGGGCGATTATAGCGTTCCGCCGTTTCCTTCTCTCTATACTCCCCTCGGCCCCTCCCGCGATGAAGCCAAATACCTGGTGTTTACTGGCGATATGTGGCGGTTTACGCTCTTCTGGACACTGATACTCTACTCCGGTGTTCATATCGCCGCAGCCGCATGTGTCGTGATAACACAATGGCATAGTTGGAAGGTTATATGGGCGGTACCTGTCTTTTATATTCTGATTGCTGGTCTGGAGGGTTTGTTAGCAGGGAGTGTTGTGGGGCTACTGTAAGGAATAGATTGATCCTCGTGCCGTAAATTTTACGGTAGCGGGATTTATAATGGCTAACGGAAACGTGATCCTACAGCATCGGAGCCGTCTATGAGGCTGGGAACCTCAAAATGATCACCTGGCTACCGTTCATATGGGGCTGCATCAACACCTTAGTTCTAATCTTATCCGGTTTCTCCATACAAGGTGGACTTTAGCGCCATAAACCCGCTACAAATGCAAAGATCGGTTTTACAAAGATGTGATTATGAATGCTCAACACATTTTGGTATCGTAACATACATGCGCCAGCCCCAAACCCGGCCTTCTCAGAAACCAACTCCGCATATTTTACACGAATGCAGCACCGTATCACTTGAACGCCTCCACATAGCCCCGACGTGCGATTTTCAAAATATATCCGCATAAATGGGATTGATCTTTAGGATCCCATGCATTGTATTTCAGGTCTATGCAGTCTATGCAGTCTATGCAGTCTCACACTTGGGCCGATCAATTCGCGACCAAAATGATGGTGCTATTTTGGTTGTTGATGCGCAGGCTGTGGCGGAAACTTTTGGTTCGGGAACGGTGGAAAGTTAGGATTAGGCGGGAATGGTCCAGATATACCCGGAATGGGGAAGGGCATCTGGCCCGGGTTTTGAGGAAGGAGGTGCTGAGGTGGCGGAGGATGGGGTATTGCGCCGGAAGACAGCAGAGCAGCAAGGCGACCGGGGTCGATATGAGGCATGGATGAAGGTATATCGACGGGAAGCGGCGGTGGTGGTGGATGTACAGCACCAATTCCAGGAATCAAGCCCGGTAGACCGGGACCATCTGGAGGCGGCATACCCTGAATACCGGGTAACAGCGATTCAGGTCGTTTTTGATCCACCAAACCCTCAGCCTCATCCTGAATTTCTTGCTCCTCTTCTTCTCGCATCTGCCGACGACCGAATCCACGATTCCATGTCCCTTGAGCTTCGGCCGCTTCTTCGCCAATGTGAAATCTGTCTTTCAGATAGGTAGTCTCGCCAGGCCGAGTCCTAGACCAAAACCGGGTAAAGTTATCCTTGGACCCAGATGCCAAGATGTGGCCTAGAGGATGCCAATCGAGTGACCAGATGGTAGAACTGTGGGCAAACTGTATGCGATGGGCCGGGAATATCACTTGGGCAGGAGTGTTGCTGGGATCGGTAGTATCGTATGGTGCAACGGTGGGAACCTGTCCGGCTGGCAAATTGGGCTCATCCAATAGGTAGTGATATAAAGATCCGTCCTCACTTCCCGTTGATACAAGGGTACTGTGGATAGGGTGCCAGGTCAGGGAAGAAATGGGTTTCTCGTGGCCTCGGAGAATGCAGATATCTCGCATCATTCGCAGATCAAAAATGCGTCCGGTCTGATCTCGCGAAGACGTGGCGAGGAGATTATTGTTTACTCGAGAAAATTTCGTAGTTGTCACTGTATTTTTGTGACTATGGAGAGTAGTGAGACATCTTCCTGTCCTGGGGTCCCAGAACTTGACCTGGTGGTCTTTCGAGCCCGAGACGAGAAGTCCTTTAGTGGGATGCCAATCGCAGGATTTGACATCCCACCCATGACCTGCTAATACCAGTTCGCAGGCTCTTGCGTTAAAGTCGAAGATCTTCAATGTCGTGTCGTCAGAGGCGGAAAGAAACCTCGTATCGTTAGGACACCATGCCAAGTCCCGGACGGCATCGTGGTGGGCATCATCTACGGTCTCAACGTTGTTAAAATTTGGTCGCCAATATTTAACGTCGCCCTTTTGACCACCAGATATCAGCCATTCATGACTATGTGACCATTCCGCCGACGTGACTCCCGCTTGGTATTGATCGTAATGGGCCTGTGGGTTGTAATCTATCAGCCGAACGTGTCACGGCCGCAGACACTTTTCAATCAAGGGATCTTACGTCCATCACTGTTTCAAAATTGAAAGCTGTACCGTTCCATAGCATGAATTCTCCGGTATGTCCACCAGTCAATAATCGTCGACCCTCAGGTGTCCATCTCACGACCGTAATTGGCTTCTTCGACTTCCCGATCGACTGATGTAGGTGCCGTACAGGAATTGTGTCTGCAGGAGAATGAATAGCGGCAAAAGGAGGGAGCATCTATAATAATAGGTATCTGTCAGCGTCTTGAGAGTTGAACCAGCTCTCTTCGGAACGTGGACAGCTGCTTACATCCACTGTATAACTCGCGCTCGGTCGCTCCCATTCTAACCGATGGCCTCCTTTGTATTTCGGTTGGCGCACACGCATCCATTGTACTAGCGACGAGCCGTAGTCCGTCACAGGTCCTGGTGTTGATTAGTACATGGGATTCAGAATCCTAACGGTCGGCTGGGGTGCTGACTTGGTCTTCGCGGTCCGAGCGGCCGGGGAATGAACGAGCTTTCTGTTGCGCCTTCATCGTAAAATGCCATCTCTGATTCCGGGTGCAGTTCTCCGTGCGAAATCGCGAAGATGTGCGGTGGTGAAGAAGCGAGTCCGGTTTGATGATGCTTCTCATGAGAAAAATTGGACGTGAAGAAATTCAACGATTGACAAAGGCAGAGCAATATTTAACAATACTATCCCGCTTTCATTGGATGATTGGACGCCATATACGTCAAACTTCCCGCTGTTTCAATTCAGATGCAAAGGACATCGATTGATCAGCTCGACCTTGACGCCGAAAATGATCGCCACTCTTGTTAGCGCGAGCGTATCCAGCATGGAACCAAGAAAGCATAAATTAATACCTCCCCTTGCTGGCTCGGACTCCCCCTCCAAAACCCCAAATTCCACCCGTGGAACTGTCGCTCCGCCTCCCGGTAAACAGTCATGATGACCTGATTTCGAGCTAGGAATGAATTCGAGCTGTCGGCGTATAATGACCACATAACACAACTTATCTTCAACATCTAGTTACTCTGCTTGAAGATCGCTCTCTTATCAGCGATGGTTGCAAGCTGCTGCAGCTCTATTTGCCCACATGCTTGGAAGCCGAGCGAAATGAAAATCTTCTCATCGCATTGCACTGTCTCTTTCGTTTTTCTCTGATTATTCACCGCTCACATTGAATATGGCTGGCCTCTCAGCCCTTTCTACTCCCTCAGCTCTTTCATGCACGAGCAGCACGTTATCCACGCCTCCAACAACCTCGGAAGAAGAATCCCCTAAAAGGCTACAGAGAGTGACGCACGGGTCGAATCGAAGAAGCAAGTATCGCCATGTCGCTGCCTATCACTCAGAAATACGACCATCATGCCTAAGCCGCGAGTCAAATGCCTCACCAAGCTTCTTTGGTTTCCGGAATCTGATGGTGATCGTGCTGAGTGAGCCTCAAATCCCCCCCCTCCCCGCTCCCCGATGCACGTGAAAGACACTGATCAGACTCCCATGTAGTTGTTATGAATCTACGGTTGGTTATTGAAAATTTCATGAAGGTCCGCTTGATGTTTTGACCCCAGCTTGCTCGAAGCCTTTACTAACGATAGCACTAGTACGGAGTTTTGATCTGTCTGCGCTGTCACGATTATCGAAGACAAGATCTCATACTTGGAGTCCTTCTCTTCTCGCTGGTCCCCTGTCATCTCTTCATTGCGTATTTGATAGAGCTGGCCGCTGCGCAGCGAGTGAAAGAAGTAATTGGTCTCAGGAAAAAGATTGACGGCCGCGAGGCACGGCAGCAACCAGCCGCTCAACTTGCATGGTCATATATCGCTATCGCGCACACGGTGAATGCCACTCTGTGTCTCTCGCTGACATCTTATGCTGTCTATTTTTACATCAACCACCCTGGCATTGGAACTTTGTGCGAGGTCCATGCCATCGTCGTCATGTTGAAGAATTGCTCGTATGCCTTCACAAATCGCGACCTTCGCCACGCTCTTCTGCATCCATCCCCGGAGAACAATCTCCCAAAAATATATAATAGCTGCCCGTACCCACAAAACATTACGATCAAAAACCTGACGTACTTCTGGCTGGCGCCCACCCTTGTCTACCAGCCGGTATATCCCACAACAAGTTATATTCGATGGAACTTCGTTGCAAAACGGGTTGCCGAGTTTTGTGGACTCTCCGTGTTTATGTGGATCATATCTGCACAGTATGCCTCGCCGACGCTATTGAATGCACTCGAAAAGATCGCGTTACGAGAATGGGCGTCCATTGCAGAACGAGTTATGAAGCTGTCAACAATTTCCCTTGTGATCTGGCTTGCTGGATTCTATGCGCTCTTCCAATCATTCCTCAATGCGCTGGCGGAAGTTATGAGATTTGGTGATCGCGAGTTCTATACGGATTGGTGGAACAGTCCTAGCGTTGGTAGGTACTGGCGAACATGGAATATTCCTGTCTATCAATTTATGAAGCGACACATTTTTTCACCGCTTGTCGGACGAGGCTGGAGTCCCTTTACGGCCAGCGTAATGGTGTTCACCGTTTCGGCAGTACTCCACGAATTGGCAGTGGGAATTCCCACGCATAACATAATTGGTAAGGTCACCACTTGCTTTCGTCCCATTCTCATTTTGTTTTCTTACCACCGTCTCTGACGTACCAACAGGTGTCGCGTTTGGGGGTATGATGTTTCAACTTCCCCTTATAGCGGTGACTCTGCCGCTGGAAAAGATGAACAGTCAAACGGGGAAGATTTTAGGCAACGCTCTCTTTTGGTTGAGTTTCTGTCTTGTCGGTCAGCCGCTGGCAGCGCTGCTGTATTTCTTTGCCTGGCAAGCCAAGTATGGCAGTATTAGCAGAGCGGCTAAATAATTGGTGCATTGCTTTTTACGGTGGAATTCACTTGGTGGTTTATAATGATAATTCGTAACCCCGTGACTACGGAGGGTACTCCCTGATAGTTATACTCTGTGTGGGCTTGGATATGCTATGAAGCAAAGGTCGCAGATGAGTTCAAGCAGATTAGATTACCGAATGAGCTGGTCGCATGTCGGCTGTATTAGTTATTCCATGAAGAGAGATCCTGGAGTACCCTGTATACTCACTGGTGCTGAGTCCATGTGAAGATCGGTAATCCTGCGCGCGCGTCGGCCTTCACCGGCTCCGGGGCGCGTTAGCTTGTGTTAATTGTGCCGAACGGAACAACACAAAAGCCCGTCTAGACGATTACGAAGCTTTCCATTTGCTGAACCAGCACCCTTGACTTCAGACTCCGCACAGTGGAAACTTCAAGACAGATAACCCATGGAATCTTATCCCCGAGGCGCAGTGAAGGCGCCCAGGCAGCTATAAGATGACATAGTAGTTGCCTCAGCCTGGTGGATTGCAGGGGAATAAGCTGAAATGGACAGGTGTTGATTTCAAAGCGTCTCATCTCACTCTCCAAGAAGCTTTAATGTAACTCACTACGCTAGCTCCTCCATCATTAATGATTCGTGAACAACTCATTCTTTGAAGTTGGTGACCGATCCCAAGCTCCAGGAAGATCTCTCTTCATCCCCAACAGCTTTAAAAGCCCGCATAACCCCAGCTCTGAGAACTGTTCAGTAACCAAACACTGACAATGGCATTGACATTCACCCTCCCGAGCGACTATGGGTATGTATTTTGCTCCTCCAAGTTCTAATGCCTCAAATTTCGTTGTTGCCCCTTTATGACCGAGACGTATTTCCTATGAATCCACGCATTTTAAGATGGCCCAATAAATATGCAATGCCTCGAATCTAACATGCGAATCTAAATATTTGCTAACCAATGTTCACAGCAACGTGGCTGCTGTCGCCCTCGGCGCAATTCCCTTCCTAGGCTTTGTGCACGGCTTTATCACGACAGGCCTTCGTCGACCTGCTGGCGTCGAGTACCCTAACGCCTACGCAACCGCAGAGCAATGTGCAAAAAATGTAATTATCCCTTCTCTCGGCCTCCATCACATTTCTTATCCCCTTCACACCAAGAGCAAAACCTAACCCTATTCTCTTTCTACAGCCTGCAGCCTACAAATTCAATTGTGCTCAACGGGCACACGCCAATTACCTCGAAAACATGTCCCAGACCATGGTATCCATTCTTGTCGCCGGTATTAAGCATCCGCGTCTCGCAACGCTCCTCGGAACAACGTGGGTCGCTCTCAGAGTACTGTTCCTTGCCGGATATGTATATTCAGGGAAAGAGAAGGGCAATGGACGCATTATCGGTATACCCTTCTGGTTTGTCCAAGGCGCACTCTGGGGTATTAGTTTTCTCGGGATGGGATTTCCAGGATATGACTTGATTTTGAGGAAATAGGGGCCCGAATTGTTGGAGGGTTGTCCCCTGCCGACAAATTGAGGATGTCATATATTTACATAACACAAACGATTAATGTATTTTATCCGCACGGTATAATAGCAGAGTGTTCAACTCGAAATAAGATGGGATCTTTGTTCAAACTCGGGAGAGAGGCTCGCAAGTCGCCGATTGACTGGCCTTTGGAAGTCTTCCCCGCAACCCTCGCACCTCAACGCAAAACAAACCACCACTGAAAAAGTCGGTGTTATATCGCTCTACTGAAGCACAGCAAAACGAACAACAGCTAGACTACTCCGTGCAGGCCAATTCATCTCGCCGGGTTAAATCAATCTCAGCTGATTTCTATTCATCCAGTCTGCAGCCAACATGGCCTCCAAATCACAAGTCCCGTACGAAGACCGTGCGCGCGACCATCCCAATCCACTTGCACGACGATTATTTCAGATTGCGACCGAGAAACAGTCAAATGTCGCGGTCTCGGCCGATGTCACAACTACAAAGGAGCTCCTTGACCTGGCTGACAGTATGATTCTTATTGATCCTCCCTCACTTTCTCAGTTTTCAAACCCGTTCGACAACTTGCCCCGCCCCCACCTCATCAATGTGCGTAACTCTGCATGCTGATAAGTAGGACTCACTGGACAGGACTCGGCCCCTACATGGTCGTTCTAAAAACTCACATCGATATCCTCGCCGACTTCTCCGCCGAAACCATAACCGGACTCCAATCCCTTTCCCAGAAGCACAACTTCCTGATCTTTGAGGACCGGAAATTCGTTGATATTGGCAACACAGTGCAAAAACAATACCATGGGGGCGCACTCCACATTTCGGAATGGGCTCATATCGTTAATGCAACCGTGCTTCCGGGCCCAGGTATCATAGATGCCCTGGCGCAAGTTGCTTCTGCACCAGACTTCCCCCATGCTTCAGACAGAGGGCTCCTGATCTTGGCGACGATGACATCAAAGGGTAGTCTTGCTACTGGTCAGTATACTGAGTTGTCGGTTGAGCTGGCGCGGAAGTATAAGGGCTTTGTCCTAGGCTTCGTGGCCAGCAGGTCCTTGGAAGGAGTTGAAACGGCTGGAAAGGCGGATGATGAGGATTTTGTCCTCTTCACGACAGGTGTTAACCTTGCTTCCAAGGGTGATGCATTGGGACAGCAGTATCAGACCCCTGAATCAGCCATTGGAGGCGGTGCGGACTTTATTATCAGTGGACGCGGGATCTATGCGGCTCCTGACCCGGTTGATGCCGCTAGGCGGTATCAAAAAGCGGGCTGGGATGCTTATTTGAAAAGAGTGGGCAGATAAAATAGAGAGGATTTTTGCTTCCTGCTCAGGATGTGGCGCGCAGCTTCAGAACGAGCCGGAATAGGGGCACCATCAGCATCTTGATGTTGATACAAGCCTCATCTATGTGTTCGATATGCCCTTAACTATTCGTATAATATTCAACTCTACCCTAAGTTGGTACCGCTGGCATAGTTAATTCTCAAAGGGCAATGGTAATATCTACCGAACTATCTCTCTTGTCCGTTATTGGGGCTAGACAAAGCCCACAACGCCATATATCAAAAACTAACCAACATCCATATTCTCTGTACATCACTAGGCCTTTGTTCCCGAAATGCTGTTGTCGTGATTGGAAGGGTTGTTTAGGCGAAATTTTCGGTTGCTAACGGGAATTTGACTAGCTATCCCGTGCGAGCACTACGAAGACGGGACAGACTGTTCTGGATGGCGTTGCTCTATCAGCATGGCATCAATACCTCGGGCCTAGCACATTTGCCTGGATCGGCGAAATCTAAGAGCCACGATTCGCCAAGTTCTTTTTTCTCCACGTTTCAACGGCTGCTCCCTCAACAAGTTCGTTGAGGGGATGGCAGCTGTTCCAGTTGACATCTCCACTTGAGAGCAGGGATCCCCTAACAATCCCAGCGTCAAGCACTCATTGAGATGCAGATACCCCAGAAACACAGAGAGCTATTCTTCAGGTGCATCACAAGGAGCACAGAGGTGGCCCAATAAGATGATTAGCTATGCCAGTAAACAAAGCGGAGTAGCGATCCTACCCGTGAGACGATACCACCCTGTCCTCCTTTCCATACTATATATACCCCGCATTTCCCTTTAGAATCGGCGTTGATCGCAATTGGAATTAACGCCCAAGAAAAGGGAAAAAAAAAAAAAAAAAAAAAAAAAAAAGAGAAAGAAATCAATACATGATGGCGACCGACAGCAAAAAGCCGGGTGCAGCCGTATCCGTTGAGGCAGCAGTGAATCGTGATGTCGAGAAACACGATATCGAGAAGAATAACGAGGAATGCTCAGATGCTGCGGTTGTAAAGCCGGCGCGAGATGCGGACGAGGCGATGAAAGCTTTTACCGACACTGATGGCGAGCCACTCGTTTTGACAGAAGAAACGAACAAGAGACTGCTGAGGATCATCGATTGGCATCTTATGCCGCTGATGTGTGTTATATATGGCCTGAACTACCTCGATAGTACGTGATGTGGTGGTGAATTTAGGATGCCTCTTCATATGGCCATTGCGAACGCTGATGGTTCTTTGACTTCGTATCACAGAGACAACTCTCTCATACGCGAGCGTCATGGGGCTAAAAGAGGATATCCATCTTGTTGGCGACAACTATCAATGGCTTGGGAGCATGTTCTACTTCGGTATGCAAATTTTCATCATGATATGAATCCTGGAATATACGCAAAGATACTTTGTTTGACAAGACCTGGGGGGTAAGGTTATTTGGCATGGGAATGGCCCACCACTCGACTGTTGCAACGACTGCCATTGGCAAAATACTCAGCTTTTTGCATGGTGGCCTGGGGTTTGGTGCTCACATGCTTTGCTGCCGTGGAAAACTTTTCTGGCGCTGTTGCTCTCCGGTTTTTCCTTGGAGTATTTGAAGCTGCAGTGACTCCCGGTTTTGCGCTCCTCACATCCCAGGTGCGTGACACGGCTACCATCGGCGTAGATAGGGCATTTTACCTGCTATCAAGCATTTATTGATATAACAATAGTGGTATACCAAGCCTGAGCAGGCAATCAGAGTGAATCTCTGGTTCTCCTTCAACGGTTGGGCGCAGATCTTTGGGGCCGTTCTCGCATATGGTATCGCTGTCGGATCACGCATCCATGGAAGCACCATCGCGCCTTGGAAAACTCTTTTCATCTCCACTGGACTTTTGACCGTATCAATGGGATTATTATTTTGGTGGTTTGTTCCTGACAACCAGCTGAATGCGAGATGGCTTGACAAGGAGGACCGTACACTAGCCGTTGAACGAGTCCGGGTCAATCAGCAGGGGATTGGAAACAAGCAATTCAAAATGTATCAGCTCATAGAGGCCTTCACAGACCCGGTAACTTGGGCGATTGTGTTTTATGGGATTGTCACCTCGATTCCCAATGGTACGCGGTTTTGATACCGTTCAAGAATTCCTTTTTCTTAAAAAAAAAGATCGCTGATTGTGAACAGGGGGAATCACTAATTTTTTCAACCAACTGGTGAGTATTACCGAAGAAAGATGATTCTCAACTATTTAAAATTTGTCTCACATCTTTCTAGATTGTGAGCTTTGGCTATACACCTGAGCAAAGTCTGCTCTACGGTGCCCCCGGAGGAGCTGTGCAAGTCTTGACGCTTATGATCAACGCCGTCGCAGCGCACTATTTCAAGCAGCGACTTATTGTTGCAACAGGAGGGTTATACTTAGGAATTCTCGGCGTAATATTAATGATAGCTCTACCTGAGTCAAATAACACAGGACGCCTGGTTGGATACAGTCTCACTCTGTCTGTCACTACCGCATTTGTATGCATGCTAGCGATTATCTCGTCCAATGTGGCAGGTTATACCAAAAAGACCACTGTTGCTGCCTTGTTCCTTATGGGATATTGTGCTGGAAACATCATCGGTTAGTCAATCCCAAAAGGAAAGGAAACAAAGCCAAACGATTTCGAAATATTAATTGAGGTCCCACGTCTAGGACCCCAAACCTTCCGTCCAGAGCATGCACCAGACTACGTCCCGGCAAAAATCACCATATTGACCTGCTGGATCCTGTGTATCTTCGATTTGTATTTTATCCTGTGGTGGTATCGGCGGGAAAATGCAAAGAAAGCTCAGATCAGAGCTCAGCCAGGATACGTCAAACTTCGGAACCAAGAGTACGTAACTCCCTAGAGATATCACATTGTCATTAAACGGGGAGAGCGCGAAAGCTGACCTTTCCCTTTTCTTTTTTTAACAACAAAATACAGATGGCTAGATCTCACCGATAGAGAAAACGCTGAACTGATATACGTGTTGTGAGTCCTGTGAAAATGGGCTGTAGGCATTGCTTCCCCAGGGACATAATTTTAGGAGATTCTGGTGATATCTGTTGCACATAAATTAATTACAACTTTCAGCTTCGGAAGCTTTTCCTCGCATACATCTCTCGCAGCAAGTATATAAACGACATCCTTCAACCTGGTGGACGAGCGGAGGAAAAACAAGTCTGAGGGAATACCATTGCTGTGATAGGGGCCTCTCGAGACCTTTATCACCTTATAGGAACTAATATGTGCATATCTGTAAACCAATAAGAATATCATGACATAACATCTCTGATAGCATGATTGAAGCCTCCTATAACTCAAGAGGAACGCTATGCCAATCGTCCTTCCAGTTTATCGTGCTACCTGGCCAGATCCTTCGATATACCTGCTCGTAGAAAGGGTGTTGGAACGGTTGAAACCTGTCTCTCCACACCCTGTCCACCGCCCCAAGCTCTCTCACGATAATGTTGTCATGACCATCTCTTGGACCTGGATACACTGCCACTTGCGAAATAAGAATTGAACGATAGCATCCAGGTCGGCTGTGTACTCTACCCCCAAATTGCCGAAGTCGAATATTACTGCCTTCAAACGTTGGAGAGGAGGAAACTCTCGTGGGCTCGCTTCGATAATAGTTCGAAATATAGAATAGATTAAAGGTTCATAGATAGAAGCGTTAATCAGAATATCTTGAATATCTGCGTAGCCTAACGGAGAAGTTGGCTGTAGAGAGGATCCCCCTTTGCGCCAGTCATAGAAACCTGAGCAGTCAAAGAATATTTCGAGCTTTTTGAGCCGCGGCATCTGGGCAAGGGCTCGGTGGATCTCCACTTCCCGGAAATCCCCATTGGTGCGCGGAATAGACACAGTTAAGTCTTCAATGCGTGGACAATATGCTAAAATGCTATCAATTTTCTCTCTGGTCATGACAAATGGCCTGACCGCTCTTTCAGCGCCTGGCAGGATGCAAAGCCGACGCAGGGTCCCGTGCTCCAAGATTTCTTGGAACGACATATCTCCACAGTAGCGCATCAATTTTATACTATCCAGTGAAGGGAGCGCCCGGAGGAGAAAGCTGGCTTTCTCATCCATGAGACAATTATCACCCCAAATGCCGGCCTCTAAACGTAGATGCAGCGATTTGAGAGACCTAAAGTCGCAACGTCTTGCCCATCCGAGCAACCTTATGTCAATAATTGTCGCTACTTTGAGGATGCGCAGCTCAGAGAACGCGGTAACCTTGCTCCAAGATTCAAGATTCAAGGTCCAAGTGGGAGGTCTCGATATTGCCGTCGAAACTTAACACTTGAAGATGCCCAGGCTGCCCAGGGACGTCCGTATGCTCCAAAGAACGGTTACAACATGGTGGTCTTATGATCACTGGCTTATTAAGAGGCTGCCCAGCGGAGTGTAGAATTCCTACTGTTTTCAACTTTGGAGCCATCTCAATGATTTTCATCAGCACTTGCTCGTTATATATCCACATGTGGTTGCGGGCACGGACAAAGGGTCGCACTAGAATGCTGTAGGAATTGAGAGGTAGCAAGTGTCAACTCATATTGATCTATAACATTCTGCTGGCCCTCCTCGGTACGATGACAGTCTAAGAGCCGAAAGGAGCGGATATGGAGCCTACACCCATGTAAAGTTTCGTGCAACACGTGTAACAGCTGGGACCCTATTTGGGGAGTCATATATTAAGTTTTTAAGGCCAGGGAGCCGACGAATAAAGTCGGCGAGAGGCTCCCATGCTTCATCCTCTGCTTAAATTTCTCCTTCAGGCATGTTGTCAGGATGGAACAGGGGTACGATATGCTAAATCAAAAAACTTATCATCGACGTCGTTGGGATTTTCTGGTGCAGGTGGCGCCAAACCCAGTGGTAAAACAGCCTGTGGCGTCCGGAAGGCAGCGTGCTCGAGCTTAAGTTGACGTACATGGCGAAAGCTGCCTCTCTCCTTAAGAGTGTCGTCCAAGCGTTGTAAGTCCGCCCTCAGCCGCTCGCCGGTCAACAAAACAAGGCGAATATTCCGGAACCGTCGCAGATCCGCTATAGAACAACATTCTCTGCTTGCAAGAGCCAAATTAAACAAGCTTTGTATGCATTCAGAAGCGAGAAAATCACAAACATTGTAAAGAACTTCCAAGGGTATAAGTTCAAACTGAGAACGCGCCATAAAGTAAGCCAGGTGATAAATCGATAGGTAGAGAATATTGACGGGTAGCCCGCGGAAAACAGTGCGTGAGGCAAGATAAGGTGACCTCTGGATTAGATTGGGAGACGGAGACGCGCCTAAACGTTACAGGGCCCGCTCTACCTGAGCATCATGGTGCTCAACGGTATGATGCATTCCTTTAAGCATAGTGTTCGACGAAGATGCCGAATTCAGCCAATTCTCTTCGCTCAATCTGGGCAGCGAAGCAACGAAGCAATTAACGTGATATCATAAAATAGCTGCTTCTGTGTAAGGTCCCGGGCCTGACTCGCTGAGGTCAAGAAGAGCTCGGGTAATACGTCGGGAGCGGATCTGCATCCGAAGAAGAGAGTAACTTGATGCGAACAAAATGACGCGAATGCATTGTGTTCGTGCGCCGCTCTTTTTTCTGAGCAAGTCGAACCATCGTTCATCGTGAAAGGGTTGGAAAGTGCTTTTCAGCGCGGTATCGTGTCAGCAGCTGGGACCGGGATTGCGGGAAGGCTTCGCTCGTCCCAAAGCCAGGCCCGACTGGCTCGCCGAGACCGCTCGCCAAATAGCCATGGTATGCTGCGAGATCACGTCTGTGTCCACGCTCTGTTGCTCACAGTCTCGCCCTCGGTGGGCCTTGAGCCGTGGGGGTATTTAGTTCCACAGAACGACGCTTTGTGGCGGTCTAGACGGGAATGTGTGCAACTACAATGTCCCTGTAACCGAGCAGAAGAGACAGTTGTATTATTAATTACCGTAAGCAAGACATAGTGGAGGATAAACATCAAATACAAAAAGTCACTCTCAGTCCTCTGTTGTTTATATTGTTCAAATAGAATATATTTCATATCTGGGGAGTGTAAACGGATCAGGGTTTTTGATGTCTCAATCCGTTCAGCTAATCCTGAAATACCAGTGCGTTGTTAAATTGAACAGGAGTTGTTTTCATGCTAGCAACGAACGCAGTGTGGGACTCCAAATTAGGGTTTTCACACCTCAGAGTTGACTGGAAGAGAAGATATGGATGAATGTCCTCTGAAGAGCATAAGTGGTTGGATTCTTTTGCACAACAGCGTCTGTCGACAGCACTTCATTTGGCTAAGTTGTTGTCATGTCTGGACTTTCAACAAGGATAGTAAAGTCTTGCCAGGAGCTCGAGTGTATGAGCCAATACTTGTAAGCCTGACAGGGCCATTCAAATTTGATGGAGACACAGTACAGGGTAAATGAGATGCAACTGACCCCCCCAGCCGTATCTGTAATTGCTATTGTTGAATCTGCGATGATGGGAGTACCGACTGCATACTCGCCCCTTACGATAAATTCATTTGCCGAGTTCCCTCTGAATAGAGATTCCAACATTCAAGTGCATCCAGATGACGCCAAAGACAATCCAAAGCTAGTTGCCATGCTTCAAAATCACAGGGACTTTCTCTTTGGTGGGCTCAGCAAAGTCCATGAGGGATCCAAATACTCAGCCTGGAAGCGCCCTGAAGCTTGCAAAACAAAGATGGGTCGGACTCTCTTCCGTACATGGATCATCACCCTTCGGCAGTGCGGCACCAGATATTGTCGCAGCAGCAGCGTTGTGCTACTCAATATGGAATCCAGCAAAGTGTCGAAGCCCAATTTTTGTGAACCAGACTTCATATCTTCAGCTCAAAAATAAGTTGACCCGAGAAGATCGTGGTTCGAGTGTGAGCTTGTCACTGCAAACCGTCCAAAAAAAAAAAAAAAAAAAAGACCTTTCAAAGCAGCAAACTTTGACACTAATGCATAATAGAATTTTGTGTTTGCGATCTGAGAATGGGCTTCCGGAACATGAGTTGTAGACTGGTTTTCTGTGCGGGCACTCCTGGCTGATGAGGAGCACTGCTGTCCTGGTGCTGACTGATTCTCATCCTGGAGATGACCAAACGAACATTATTCACAGTCGGGTTCTCATAGTTAACTTGTCGAGATGCCCCAAACAACAGCGGGAAGAACATGCGGGCTGCCAACCCCTCCCGGCCCGGGCATTTTTCTTTTTTTGCCCCTGCATTGCCGTCCACGTAAGGAGAGGTTGATTAGCGCCAGCTCGGGCCCCGTCGTTGGGCGGCAATGGGCGATCTATTTCCGCACGCCCTCGTCCATGCCAGAGATCCGCTGCCGGGACCAGCTCCGCGCCGGGTGATTCGTCGCAGGCCGTGCTGGCCCACGATGCAGTGGCTGTCAGCAGGCCCAGGATTGGCCAGCGAGTCATGTGGCTCTAAGAGTTTCTGTTCGTCCCGGCGAGAACGTGGGCGATTTTCGCTGACAACAAGCAGACCAACCGGTGAAGCCCATCAAATCATCGCAGGCAGATGGAGTACCCCGCTCTCGAACATGAAGCATTGTCCTGTCGAAAATGCGGTCACCGCTCCTGGCGCTGCTTTTTCGATTTTATTTTTAAAACAAACATGCCGCCGGGTCCTTCATCTCTTTTTCTGTCTGGACTGCGCGATTTGCCCTGGAGCAAGGCGCCAAAGGGTGCTCAAACCTCCGTTTCAACTGGGAGTCTGCGTTCATGCATCTTCATGGAGAAAAGCAAAGCCTGATTGACTGCTTTGTTTGCACTGTCCATTCATTTGATCCCCCTCTGCTTGACAGTTTAGCTCCTGGGCCAGTGACGTTGGTTGGAGTGAAGCTGGGCTGACCTCTGCGCGCTTCACATGCTAAAACTCCCCCTCCTCCAAGCTCAGGTCTGTCTCTCTCTTAAAGGGGTGCCTGAGGTCAACTATAGCCTTTTAAGTTTGATGTATGTCTATCCTGCTTCTGAGAGTGAAGAATATCACATGTCTCTCCTGCTGACACCTTCACAGGCTACTTGTTGTTTGGTGACTTCCTTCAGTTTCCCAGAGGCACTCGCCGCTTCACCACGCAATGAAACGACATGGCAGCGCTCACATGCCCTGAGGACGACAAACTTAATCATGGCTCTGCTTCAACAAGAAGAGACCCTCCAGTTGAATCCAAAGCTCTATACCTACCAACTGCCTTTCAGTACAATGTTTCCACAGACCACAAACTGGATATCGCGGTCTCGCCTCTCCTCCTAGCTGGCGCCCTCCCATCGCCCTTGAGCTTCGCCTCCGACACAAAGACCTTTTATACTGCCTTCGAGGTGACCAACATCTCTCCTCGATCACCGACCTTTCCTGATTCTCAGATGCCTAGTCCGCTGCTTGCCTTTTCTAGAGAGTGTGTTCACGACCAGGACGATATGCAGAGCCCGGTTGAACCACCCAGCCAGAACCCCTCTGCGGGCGATGAATTACCGGCCCCTTCAGGGCAGGATCCAAAAAACGACCATAAGTCTCGCCGAAAACTCGCAGATTCTTCAAAAGAATATCGCCCGAGAACCCAAACACCAACCACATCCAGATCGTCTTCTGTATCTGGTTCGAGATCCGCGTCACGTCGCAACCAATCTGCCTGCCATCGCCACCCCCATTCGTCGAAAACACATTCATCAAACCGCCGCTTCAAGCTCCACAGAGAGGAACGGGACTTGGTAGCGCTTCATCGCGAAAGTTGTCGGTTGTTTGAGTCTTTCGGTGTCACACAAAAATCAACATCCCAACCGCCAAACGATCTCCTGGACAGCGTGATACCTCGGCCTACTCGTACCTCTACAGAACCTACGCAGCGTGGCCATGCCACGATAAGACAGCGGCTTCCAAGGAGAAATTCAGCAGAATCGCCGTCTTCCGTTCCACTTTTGCATTCCAACCAACCACCATTATCACCGGCATCGTCGGAAGATCTTTCGCCAAACATGGAGAAGTTACATCACTGGGACCCAGTCCCTCCGCCCCAGCTGCCCGATGACACACAGCCATCAGGTATCGTCCCGGCTTACAAAGTGATACCTCCCACTGTGATGCATTGGACCTCTTCATCGACTCGCAGGCGTGAATACGAGAAGATTGACCGTTCCTGTCGCGGGATACGTGGGATGTGGCGACGATTCGCTCCAAAGTGGTGTCAAAGCAAGAGCCAGCGCATCCCATTTTTCGATGAAACCAAAGGTGGGAAGCAGCTGTACGAAGGCAGTGTGCGACGGTTCAGGATAGATATTCCCGATGAAGACGTCGACGAAGGGCAGGGTCCACAGGTGATTGAGAGTGAATTGAAGGCCAAATCTGGTTTCACGAAAACAAGAATTTTGACGAGCGACGATGATTCTGACGATTCCGCAACTCGGCACTGTTTCGGATTCCGACGAAGTTCAAAAGCATAGCCCCTTTTCTAATCGTTTTAATCATTTTTGATTTGTGTGTCTTTCATATCCATGAGATACCCCAAGCTGAGTACTATCATAGAGCGGTTGTTGTCTTCTGGCTTTTTGTTTGGGAAATGTCAATGTTATCCTCTATGTTGCACTATCGCAGGAACCGACCATCTACCATTCAGTATTCCTGCATCTTTCATTACTGCATTACATACCCACCCCTGCCCGGGGAATGTTTTGTTGCATGTTTACAGCCATATTGGCACGAGATGCATATTTTGGAGTTCGCACACTGTTTCTCCCTTGGCTCTTTTCAGAAGACAGAGAAAGTGAGCGTATATGAAATCACATATTTGGTTGCCAGAATTGGCACCATGAATGAATATAAATCATATAGTGATAAAAAAATAAAATAAAATAACAGCAAATGACAATATGAATGACCGCTGTTCAAATAAATGACATTAATCTGCATAAAATGGTATATCCCAAACCAGCTCAATGCTTCGCCCAAAACGCCCACCGAGCGAGGCTCAGATTTATCTATCCCAAAAATAAACAATAATTCCGTGTACCGGGTCTAATCCGTCCCACTGTCCCTGTATGGCGATATCCAGGGAAGAAAGCTTCAGATGGAAGCCTATCAACACAGCTAGGTCGTAGAAATTACACTCGTAACAATGCAGACCGTAAGTCATCATAACAGATCAAAGTCGTCCAGTTTCTCCCGATAGCTCATGATATTCCGTTTTATCTTGCTCGAGTCGACCCAAGTCACATAGTCCTCCATGTTCCTCGTGACCAAGAATGCAGGATCGGTGACGACTTCCGTGCCAACGCGCACATGCCCCTGCTCAATGAATTTGACGGCCTAATTAAAGAAAAGAACGAAATAGTTAGCGTCTCGTCCTATTCATTCTCATAGATGAGTCCTAGAGGGGGAAGAATGAAGGTCACCCACCGTGGACACGTTCTCCACCATCCCCGTCCTCGCCATAACAACACCTAACCTCCTTCTCGCGAACGAGCTCACAGTAACTTCTCTCTCAACCTTACTCAGCCCTGCCCCCTGCTCTCGATTTTGCTTTAGGATTCCCATCGTCCAGAGCTTTTCTAGGACCTGCGCCTCGATATCCTTGCGAAAGGAAGACTCCGGGTCTATGGCGGAGAGTTTATGAGCCAGTTGGCGCAGGGAGCCACAGAGGGCATTGTATTTCTTATAATCTAAGGGACCTTGGAGGTGATAGCGTTGGCGAACGGCGGTTTCGCGGTGGTTGTTATCGGATTTGTAGGTGTAGAGATCGACTTTGCGAAGGAGTCTGCGAAAAGGGTTAGTTGTTCTGGAGTGCTGTGTGGGTGTTGGAAAAGGTGACTTACTTCTTTTCGTGATGCTTTAGTTTACGAACCATTTTGGAAAAGGTATTCAAAAACTCCTATATGCCGGGCGTGGAGGGGATGGCCGTCGAGCTGGTGGTGCGACACGAACGGCTGGCGATGGTTATTTTTTGCATACTGCCGGCCACCAGGTTCAAAGGCGGTGAGTGGACCGACTGGGTGCTAGTTTAGTCTTTCTTGGCACCCAAATTACCCCCCAAATCATAAACTTTTAAATTTGGAGCCGCAGCAAATCTCATTTGTCTTCAATTGCTTTCTGCTTTTTCTACAACGGCCAAGGGAACTCGATGCAGAGACACGAAAAATTGTGGAGCTGTTTATTTTTATTAGTCTTTCATGAAGCGCAAGCCTTCAGGACCTTCCTCCCCTGCAAGCCCTGTTTTCCACAACGCAGGGAGGGCGGGGTAAGCATTGTTCGGGTTACTTGCTGCAACCAATTCCCCAACCATTGACATGAACTCATAGCTTTCAAAAATCCGGTTGCACAGTCGGCCCACATCCCTCTGTCCGCAATGGTTCTGCAAACATGTAAATAGGGACTAACGTCATTCTGGGGCAAAGCTTCGGGGCAGGATGGTAAGGAATTTGCATTCCGAATTCAGAAGATGACGAGGACTCCTCTGTACAGAAGCGTCTCATCCCAGGTAATAATCTTGTATCCTAGACCGGTTCGAGTCGAATACAAGAGTTCATGTATATTCTGGCCACATTGCGGGTCATGCTGATCAAACGCCGCAACGGCGTCAAGACGCTTGACGGGGCAAAATTGCGGGGTGGATAACTTATTGCTGTACGTCCGAAAGCCCGCAAAACGTCAGAGCATCCGTTCCCTTTTATCAAAATCGAATAAAAAGTGTCCTCTACAGGCATGTCCTACCCGCTGGCGGCTTGAATTGCGAGCGATTTCGTGGCCAAAATCCCGCCGTAAATTAAGGCCGGGAACACTTCTACGACATGACTGGTCGGCAGTGCAAAGAACCCTGATATTGGAGACAATCCTTGATGCGTCGTGAGAAGAGCAATTCTCGAGGTAACGGCCTCTTTCAGAACCCAACGAGGTCTAGAATCTTTGCGTGCAATCACCTTTTGCCACAACGTCTTCTACGAAGCGCCACCGTCGGGATCGGAAAGGTTACAACCATGGGGTGATCCATTGACTTCGGTTAAAGGCTTCCCTCACGCCTTTCCCAGTGGCCTCCAGAATTCGGACATCATCGCACCCATCACTTGTCCCAAGCATCACTGGGGTGGATTTTTTTTCCAGTCCGTGGGACTGAGTGCACTAGGGCCTCTTTAACTAGGGGTGGACTGATTTAAACTATTGGGATTGGCGGGATGGAGGCGATTTCACTGATAAGCACTTTTTGGTTGCCATCGAGACTCTAATAATTGCTGCCAAGGTTGAATCACGAAAACCTGCCGCTGAGAACTTGATTTGATCCCAGAAATGGGCCCGTGGTCGATATGACGGAGGATTCCGTACGTTTCGAAGAAACCTCATCTGCAAGCGATTATCGGTCGCATACGGAGTATTTGGATGCTGTGGAGGGGAAGAAATATGCCACGTTGGCCTAGCTACCCCTCATTCTCTCTCGTGTTCGTGGTCGAGAAGCAAAAACGCTTCGACGCGATGAAAATGGTCGAAACCAGAGCAGAGCACAGGACTGTCGAGGCGGCGGTGGACAGGATCAGCTTTCTCTTACGTCATGAAGGTTCCACCAGCGGCGCCTGGGCCCTTCTTCGACTTGCGCAACCTTAATCGTGTCTTGGAAAGCCAAACCGATCGTCTTATCTCGCTATTAGGGGGGCGATTCCTGGAAATCATTCGCAGGCCAGCTGCCCTCAATTCAATATCATCCCCCTTCTTTCCCATCATCTTTGCTGCTTTTTTTATCGCTGCTTTCTCTCCCACACAATTGCTACCTTTTTTTCCCCATCGAGTAACACAATACCCTTCTTAAATCCTCTTCAATTGCACAACGTCCGAAACACCTCCGGGACGACTTTTGCACTACCCCTGAGTGAACGACCAGCCACATGCTTCTCAGATCCCCGGAAGCTGTCACCTGAAGCCAACAAAATCATAATCCAATGCTCCCGATGCTCTCTTCAAAAAGTCGCTGGCCACTTACAAGCACGGGCCATTCGCTCACACAACCCTCGACACGATGCAGCTCTCCCTCTCAGCCGGCCATCAACTCTCGACCTCATCCAAACTCTCGATATGCCTCAACCCCTCCAGCCTCATCCCTTTTCTCCGACTCAATTGACTCGAGAATCTCCTCAATGCTCGAGCAAGATATCAATAAATCAAACGATAGCGACTACCAGCTCAAGCTGGCCCTGACAGATCTACTGAACTGCTCCGATATCAAGTCAGACCAAGAGGTGCGGAGATGGGTGCAGAATCGACTGATGGACACGGAGCACCGACTTAAAGCTCGACGCAAAAGCCGCATCATGCGGTGCGAACAATAAAAGCTACTATTTACCCTATCCTTCTTCTCTTGCAAGTCTCCTATCAGCGATGAAAAACGGAGCTGCTTCGGTGTTTTGGGAGGCCTATACGGGTGGCTAGCATTCGATTTTCCGACCAAATTTTTCTTTTCTCTTTTACCGACTTCCTACTTTTTTTAATTCGAGATTTCGCCTCGTTTGGACGTCTATTGAGCGATACATTACCTTGCATAGTGGCAATTTTTCTTTTCAGTGTTGGATTATATTCTCTTGAGGTTTGGAATGGTGTTTGATGTTTCCTTGGCTGTCCATTTCTGCGGTCAGACGACTACCGCGAACGGCAGCTTATTCAATCTCCCAGGGTTGGTCGAGGACCGAGAACATGTTTCAGCACTGCGTCTGTGCAACAGATGATCAACCAGTGTGCTGTATATAGCGTATACTCTTTGCTTATTATTAAAACTATATCTAGGGCAAATAAGCCGATAAAAAACATATTAGAACAGCATTTAATTCTTCAGTTCCTCGACTCTTTGCTGTAGGTACTCCGTTCAAGCACTTTTGTCCTTTCCACCCGCCCAGGATTGCCTTGTGTTGGGGCACCCTGCAGTTTTGTTGGAATATTTTCTAATCAACCTCAAGACTGAATATGCAAAAACTCTATCCGTATATTATATTGACCAGCGTGGTGTTTGGAAGCTGCATCTTATGCTTTAAATTATTATCAACAAAGCTTGGGCCCCTATCCCGAGCCTGCGGTATCCGGCATGGTACAGTACAAGTTTAGAATCTTGTTGACATCAAGCGCGGAGTATGTAGTTCACTCCTTTCGCCAATGATTCGGTCAGGCGCGGAATAGGTTGGAAGATGACAACCTCCACGGGCTAGCCAGGATGTTTGGAAAGTTTTCTGGAAATGTTCGCCCCACAGCGTGATCCACGGCGCTGCAGGCAACCGATAAGATAAGATTGGATCCCGCGGCCACGAAAACTCAAGTTGCAAAAAAAGTTCGTCGAATGAGCGCCCTGCTTTCTCCGGTTCATTGTTATTGAGCTCATATCTTATAATGGAGTGGGGTTACCATCATATTTATCTCCCTCCTTTTCTGCCTTGGTGGCCCCGGCTTGAGAAACCGCCGAGGATGTCACGATGAAGTAGTCTACTGCTTCAATGCAGAAAGATGAATCACAAGACACGACGGTATGAAAGGGCCGTATGAGCTGAGAGGTTGCTAATAGGATTTATCTATACGGAGTACTGATAGCGGACTTGGATGCTTGCTGCATCTTCCCGTGGAAACTTAGATTCCTCCGAACTAAGGAATGATCAACGGATGAAGGAATTATAAAAGTTATCCAAGCCGTTTTTGATGCCGAATGTGGAGTAGACATACTTGGTTATATGCTGAATAAAACACTCGAGGTACGGAGTAGTTAAACGAGAATACCGAAGAAAAGGGGGGCGGAAGAAGAGACAGAAAGTGAGATCGAATAACGAGAAGGGAAGGGAAAATAGCGCACAATGAAACGCAGGCCATTCAATAGCCAAATCATCTACAGAGTACCTCCAACCAGGATAATCAAAATCAACTGCAACCTGAGTATCCAAATTTCATGCAATTGGCGCAATTCACGAACTTGGGCAGGGCTAAATAACCGCAGGTCTCAAGCATATTATATTTTTTTTCGCCTGCTTCCCGTCAATGCCTACCTCGCTGGCAACCTCGTCAAAAGTATGGCACATAACATCAACATAATTCCGAACCACATATGACACGCTGAACCCACAGAGCCGTGAGCCGGCGCCGCAAAATTCTCTGCACATCTGTCGGGGTTTGCGGGTATGTAGTTACCAAGCCTCTGAATGGCAAAAGTTTCTCCCTGAGCAAAGCGGCACTGAGGTACCTGGCCTAATCGATATTCGTGGGTTGGAAGCGACCGCAGAGGTAGTCTATCTGGAACGCATTCTGGACATACAATGTTGGAAGTTGTTGGTGTAGTATCGTGGCTCTTCCTGGTGTCATACCATGTGCTATTCCGAGACACCCTTAAACCTGCCTTTCCTACGTGCAAGAAAGAAGGATATTATCGTGATGGGAATAGGAGAACATATGAACGTCTGCATCATTCAAATTCTTGGAAGCGTGTAAGGTTCTAGCAATGGAATCGTAGGATTGGCGCACGGGAGTGGTACCTCATGGCCGTTTCCATTAGGTAGAGTGAGCAAAGTATTATACAGGTCCACATATGCAATTTCTGTTGAATATAATTCTCCTCATGACTGACAGTGGCTATTAAAAGCGTGGATTTGAAAAAAAAAGAGAAAGAGACAAAAAGAAAGAAAAATTAAGCATCAGGTTAGTATAAATCCAGAATGCGCTTTGTATTGGAAACATCTCTATTGTACCCTGCCTGTCACAATGAAATCTATCGTATACGGTTCGGAGGTATGGAAGCGATGCACCGGGACGAAGCAGTAAGGTATCACCGATATATAGAATACGCCGGTTCGCGGTAGAAGGCGAAGAAAAGAAAGATCAAGGAAACGGGAATATGTACTATTACAATTCATCTCTTTGAGGAATAGGCCGGCCAGAATCCTTTTGCAAATCCACTCCGTGTTTCTTTCTCCACTTCTCGAATAGGGAAAAGAAATCTTTCTCCATCCCTTTCTCCATCTGATCTGGAAGTACGACGGTGTACTCCACATAAAGGTTTCCGAAATCTTCGCCATGATGCTCATGCAAATGGCCTTCGTGCCAAACTGGCATCCCTTCGCCCTTTACTGTCTCAACAGAAAGTGGCTGGACTACTTGTCCTCGCTTTCGGCCAAGTTGAACAATATGCCCATCGAGATGGGTTAAATTCCGAGTCCAATCTCCCATCCAGGCCTCTCGGAGACTGAGAACCTCTTTCCAGAACAAATCCTTGCCTTTCCGGCGGAAAAATGTCCCATCTGTCCTCTCCGCATCGTCATCTCCAAGCTGTGGTTCACTCTCCATCAACACGAGTATTAAATCTCCGGCAACCCAATCCGGACTCTCATCCGCTTCGTTCTCAAAAACTATTTTCGATCCTTTGCCCATTCCGCGTTCAATGGTCGCCGTTAGCGTCACTGGTTTTCGTACTACTCGTTTGCCCTGGCAAACAGGACACGGGTTACGTATTGATTGTCCCTTCCCACCACACTTATCACAGTGCATCTGGACCTGCTGAAATATGCCGGGTGCTAACATGTGCTTCTGAAGCACAACTCCATGCCCGCCACACTTGCTGCAGGTGTCTACTTTTCCATCTGCAGACCCTGAACCTTCACACGTGTCGCAAATTTGTTGCTTTTCGACTTGAAATTCGGCCTCTTTGCCACTGTAAAATGTTTGCAGGGGTACATGCATCCGGACTTCCATATCCGGGCCACGTCGCTGACCCGAATGTCCATAGTGACCTCCGCCGCCGAAGAAACGTGAGAACAAATCAAAAGGGTCATGAGTGGGGGCACCGCCGCCTTCTTTGTGCTGTTTCAGACCCTCATGGCCATACTTGTCGTAGATCTTTCGCGTGGAAGCGGTTGACAGTACATCGTAAGCTTCGGCTATGTCCATAAATTTCTGATGGGCAGATTCATCCCCACTATATATTTGACAGACAAAAACGGTAAGCACCGTCCATATAATTATTTCTTATCCTCAAGATAAATCAAGCGGTTTGACTAGGACAAATGGACTGGAGCTATAGACTTACGGATTCTTATCAGGGTGGTATTTCTTGCTTAGAGTCCTATATGCTCTTTTTATATCTCGCTCTGAAGCTGACTTATCTATTCCCAAAACCTTGTAGTAGTCTTCAGCGCAAAGTGTGAACGGAAGTAAGAAGAGAAGTGATAGCCCTAGGAGAAGTGGTAAGGGGAGCATCATGAAGTAATATGTGAATGGGAGGAAAGCGCCGAATCAAGTCAAGGGGCGCTTTGATATCTCAGCTTCCAAGACACCACGCTTCGCGACGAGGTTTCTCTGGTGGGATCACCGGTTGCTTCCCGTTACTGGTAGCGCAACGTAAGGGACATTTCGCAGCCTAAGGGGAGTGACAGAGGTAACGGTCAAATATGATGTAAGAGCTTTATAAGACCAATCTGAAGATAGCGTGTAAAAATAAGGGAGTGGACAATTGGCCACTTCTCCAATTCGGATCTCGATGATGATTCCTTATTACTGCTAGGTGGCAGCTTTTGCGATAAGCTGGGGCCAGCTCGCTATCATGGATTAATATTATTCCTCTCCGAACATTCGGAGAGGATCATATTTGATCCGAGGCAATCAGCCCACCTGCGACCATGATGGATCCCGACACTGTGGATAAAGCCGATGGCATTCGATTTTCTGATGCATGGCATGGAGGTGGATAGCAGTCATTTGAACTGGTTTATTATTTAACTAATGTACGGGGTAAATCATTCGCAATAGAAGAAAAAGCCAATTCATTAATTCGTGCCCATCATTTTCAGTTAAATTTGAGAGAAACCGAAATCGTTAACCAAAGAATAAAGAAATCAGAAGGAAATAAACATTAAGCTAAAAGGTTTGGCTCGGTTGGCGAGAATGACGTCTTGATGGTGAATAGTCGAAGATCCGATTCCTCCACGTCAGACCAATACCGCCGCTTTCATCTCCAGCGTCGACAATCTCCCCGGCTCTTTCCCCTTCTTCATGCCAGATCTTCATCAAACTGGCTGGCGTATACACATCCTTGAAGATACCCTTGCGATGCGCATCAATTCCCACCCTAGTGTATACATCTGGATCAGACTGAGGAGTCATCCTTGTCAAAACAGCTCTTACAAAGTTCGCAAAGTTATCTGGATCCGAGATTCTTGCTGCGCGCAGCCGTTCGCGCATGAAAACAAGCTCACGATTGACAGCCCGCGCGGTGGCTACAATTTGCTCGGCGATCTTCTTCTCTATTGTGCGACGAACCATGTGCTTGACAAACGGTTTCATCATCCACCAGAGAAAAGCCCACGAGCTTTTCTGGATCGTGTATTCGAGTTTATGGATATGAACTCGGACGGAACGCAGAGCAAAAACTTGCTCTAACCGCTGTCTGCCAACTGCGAACTCTAGGGAGATATCAATCCCGCGCTTGTCAAGGGCAAAACTAGCTATGCCCTCGTCGCCAAAGTACGGTATGTAAGGAGGGGAGTGAACACGGACCCAATATCCAAACTCTTGCGCGCTGATATTCAGTCCATTCATCGTTACATTCACGATGTTGGTCATGTCCGAAGTTGTCTCCTTGGAGTGTGTCTTTCGTAGTTCTAGACTGTTCGTGGTTGTCAAAAGAATGCGATATGGAAGGAAAGACGAAGAATGAAGAGTGTGGCCAGGCTCCAGAATAACATTTTCGAGAAGGAGGTCCATTTCTGGCACAGACATCTCTAGTCTTGGAATTGGGATATGTTGCACGGCTCGTATCAAAAGGGGCAAGAAAATATGCAGGGCATCAGCGGGCAGACGGGACCCCTCCTCACGAAAAGCAGCCACCAAATGGCCCGCTACCTTTTTGGTGGCGGCGACAAGTCTTGCAATGCTTTCATCTTGAGAAGCAGAATAGAAAGCCTGTTTTAGCTGATCGTAGAAATCGACTAGGCTTTGATCAGAGTCAGTACTCGCGTCCTTGAGCTTTTCCCGAAGAGAGCCGATGGAGGTGTCAGCAGAATCGTAAAATCCTGGGTTAGTTAGTAGGCTAAAGAGGGTGAAACCGATATTTTCAAAAGTTTCCTTAAACCTTTCATCGTCTTGATAATTTTCCATCAGCTTTTGAAACTTTTGTTCCAGGAGGCTCCAGTCCTCCTGACAACCGAAAGAAGATAGAAATGACCAGAGTTTTCTCATCGTTTTGGCGAATTCGGGGTTAGTTTCTATATTCTCTTCAATATCGATAGCCATCGACCCTGTGGCGCGGTAATATATCATGGAATAATGTTGGATTATTCGGGATATTGTGTCCGCGGAGTTGGAATAATCTTCCCTTTTGCGTAAACTATCCACTGTTTGTTTAATACGATGCAAAAGAGACTCTTTTTGTTTTTCAGCTAAGTTCCTCTTCATACTGTCAACGGCGTCCCGGCCAGTTTGTTTGACTGCATTTTTGGCAGTATCAGCAATTCGTCCGGCTTCTTGAGCAACATCGTCACCCGTAGGCCGTTGCTCCTCTTGAGACCCATCTGCTCCGATTACATTCTTTTGTCGCTCTGAAGGCTCAACTTCTTCAGAGACATGAGCAGCGGTAGTGGACACAGAGGAGGCTGTGTCTGCAAATATCTGGCGAGAGACCGTCGTCAGGTCACCAACAAGGAGGCGGAAGTCAGCATTTGTCATCAAAAGACTTGTAATGGTGCGCAGACTTTCATATGCTGTTCGATAGTCAGTATGATAGTTCAAAGATAACGGAAGACCTCGCCGCCTGGGTGAGATCAAATACCGGCTGCAGTATCTGCCTGCGCCTTGGCCGACGACGCAGTCCCAGCAAGGCGAGCAGTGTCTACGGACACTTTTGACCTTGAGAGGTTCCAAATAACTTCTTGAAGTTGATCATCCCCATTTTTGTCACGTAAAACCTGGATAAAGACCCGTAACCATGCCCTGCAGTCTTGGGCGAGCTGTCGACCTGAACTGCTCAGTGTTGGGTTATCCGGGTTCAATAAATCCGAGACAAGCAAGGCTCGAAGATGTGAAACGATCTGAGCAGAGGATGGCATGAACCCGGAATACACTGCTCGAAGCATTTCGTATCCGTGCAATTTCTCCTGCAGGTCCCGCTGCAGGCTGGTATTGCTTTCATGCTGTGGAAGAAGGGGCTCCGTCTCGCCATGGCGAGGTCTACGGGGTTTACAACACGAGAGCATGGTGTGCAATGTGAGCTGGCTCTATCATTGTCAAAAATCAGCAAATACCAATGTAATATAAGTTTCCAGTATCCTTTAATCAATTGAATGACAAACTTTCTCAACTTATGCTAGAGCAATTGGTGTCAAGAGCCGGGCTAGACCTCTTCTGCATTGAAGGTCTGAGCTCGAAACCATCAAGGAGTTGGCCCAACGATCCTCACCCTCAATCATATGACGAGAAGCAACATTGCTGGATGAAGGCTTACAATGGCGTTATACAGCAAACCTCGTGCGGAGAATGACGCGCCCAGTCCCAAACAGGAAAAACAGGGAACGCGATGCCAAGACCGGCAGAACGGTTCTGGAACTTCCCAGCCACAAGCAACAAGCCACGCCACTCTCGCGATGCGTGACTCTTTAAAACTGCCAGTGGGGTGTTTGGAGACGGAGGGCCTGAGGGAAATTTTTAGGTGCTATTATGGACAGGACAGAGTGCGGTTTCAAAAAGAGATTGATTGATTGATTTGCTCATTAAGTTGGTGTCTGCATCCAATTCTGGTGCTCCAGAACGGGTGCTACCTAATGCGGCTAACTCTCTTCCCAGGCTTAGGGCTTCAGTACAAAGTTCATCCACCTCCAGTTCCCTCAGTCCCCTGTCCCTCATTGCTTCTTTAATTCCCTCAGACCATTCACTTATCTTGCATTACATAGATATTTCATTGCCATACAGATCTTGTGCCTACTGTTAGAGAGATGGTCACAGCAGAGCTAAAGAAGTGGTCAGTTTAGGTTACATGTTGCTAATATTCCCCAGGCTTGGCTAGTCTCTAGGCTCAGCAGGATGGAATTTTACAAGACACCTCTTCCAGCTGTAGTAGAAATTTCATGCTACCTATATTGGGTGCTGGATGTGGTGGTGCGGACAAAGATATGATTCTCAGTACGAATGTTGTGTGGTTTCAAAAAGAGAGAAAATAATTATGACGGTCCTCGGCCTTACCCAGGAAATTGCGGTTCGGCGACAATGAAACCGTAGTATGAGATCAGAGTTCAGGATCGGCCCGACTGCCCTAGTTGGTTAACTCCATATTATCGCCGCTTGTGTGTCGAAATGGCGTGCTTCGACAGGTCTAGGACGTTATTCTAACATATTTCACGAGCACGAAAAATATTACATAGCAAATATGCGAATGGAGACTTTATTTATACCCTAACACAGAGATGGGTTTTCGTATGGAGAAAAAGGTGAGGGTCCATACGGAGTATAGACTACGAGGACTGTCCTTATCAACGGGATAAATTTTTTCCCGGGCATCCAGCAGTCTCAACTGGATAACCCCGGCAGCGTTCAACCGTTGTCCACAAGCCTCAGATCCTGTGTCCGGAGTACGGAGTCGTAGAAGTTATTTGTGACAATGTAACAAGGACAAGGATCGAGAGACCGAACCCGGGCAGCGATTCCGAGCATGTCCATCCATATTGGTGAATGCACAAAGTCCTTCTATCTGTTACTGTGAGAGGGAGTGGCCCGGCTCAAAAATATATAAGTTGGTTAAGGCCTCCGAACTGGTAGCATACTTGGAAACTTGCCTTGTTGGGGGTCAATTTTGCCCGAAATCCGGGTTGGAAGTCAGCGAAGCGCATAGGAACCCCAGTGCATAAAGACTTGCAGTGCCTGGACCGCGTGTCAGATCTGCTCTTAGCCCGACGATCCCTCGCATCCGAGAACCTCTAGCTGGGGGAAATTGTAACGCGGGATTAATAATTGGCAGGGGAAGGGAGAGAGAGAAAAAAAAAAATAAAAATAAAAATAAAAATAAAAAGTGATAGACGAGAAGAAAGGACAGGTGGCATTTGTTTCATCTTTTCAACCAGCGTTGTCGCGAAAAATCACTCTCTGTCGATAACGATGTCGTACTCTGCACTCCGACGGGAGTAACCATTGTTTTGATGCATGCATAAGACTCGCCTTTGCATTCGGAGCAATATAAACTCCGTCTAACGCGCAGCATGGCGACACTCCGTTGCGAGTAGCTAAACGACTCCGGAATCCGTGCAGATGACGGGTGCAGAACACATAGAATTGCTGGGAGAAACATATCAAGGAATTTCCCACAGAATGACACGTCTTGTTGGGGGCCCAACCATTTCCCGACACTCTGGACATCACCCATATCATTCGTCGGCGATGCTCAAACTCGACGACCGGCAGAGGGCGGCGTCCTTGGCCCCCCTGTACCCTGACGTCCACACGAGATGCCAGCCACTGGGCAGAAAAAGTAAAGTTCTTAGGCTCCTTTCTGATGCATTAGTACCCGCTCATTGGTGTGGTATCCCATCGCGGCTTGGCCGCTGGGGTAGCAAGACGGAGAGCTAACTGGATGGGGACCTAGTTCGTGCAGGGGAGAGGTCGCAGGGAAGCTCGACATCAGAGGTTGGGTCTGAAAGAGCCTTGTTGCGTTGGATGTCCTTTTTTTACTTCCATAATAATGCCTGCTGTTATTATCGTTGAAGATCAATGGGGATTATGTATGGAAATCGAGCTAAAACAGGAACAAAAGGATCACCAGGAGCGGTAATACTAGGGGATTGCTTCGCCCGGATGTATGAGTGAATGATGATGAAATGAAATTGCTTTGGGTAAATGGATGTCGTAGATGAACAGGGTATGAAAAGTTTGGGCCGAGAATAAAGATACAGCGCACGCCTTCAACCGAGGTTTCTGAGGCATGGCTGAAACTGGGCTGGGAGGAGGCAGGGAGACAGGCTCTGACTTTATAGGATTCATCGGGTTCAAGGTGCAATTGTGCGGAGCGATGAGTCAAGTTCTTTTTCGTGCGTCAGACTTTCGGGTTCTCCGCATGGAGACCAGAATCCCAAAACCTTTTCCCACGAAAACTCACACGAGAAACTTCCCCAGACATGCTGCCTGTTAATTGGTGACTTCGCCCATCCCTCCTTGCTGGACCAACCCGATATCGCCCGATCGGAGCTGTCTTACCCATTTGCAGCCCGCCAGAAGCTCTCACAGGCTGACGGCGCAATTTCCTCGAATCCCCTTCTTCGGGGGCTAGCCAGCATTTCCACCCGTAGCCGCCCCTCCCTTCACCTTCGAATTCGCTTCACATATGTAAGGGCGTGGATCCTCAGGGTTGCCCTAGCTTTTCCCTTGGAGCCCAATGCGCTTGTCCTTTACTCCTCTTAAAAGACCCTCTCCTTGCTCTCCTGCCTATCTGTCAGCGTTGAATTCCAGTCCTTTAGCACGTCCTCTCCCTCGTCAATCCTTCATTCCGTTGGCATCGACACTTGCCATTATGAGTCAATCACCCTCTCGCTTTCAGCAGCGTCATGCTGTCCACCCCCCCACTGGCCCTGCGTGAGTATCCCGCTCCCTCGCACTGTTTCGTCTGACACATCAGGCTGACCGTTCCCTTGGGCTGCAGAGAGATGAACTATGATACAGCCAACCCTGGCTACATCCGCAAGTACCTTCGCACATACGGCCTCACTCCTCCACACGTTGATAGCTACGAGGTTCAGAAAACGAGATGTGCGTAAGGTAGAGAAAGTAACCGATGGTGGACTCTGTGCTGATCGTGCTGTCCAATCGGCTAGGTCTCACACAATTGGCACTCAAGTCAACCGCAATAGATAAATTCCTCTATCTCAGCGCCATTAGAAAGAATAATGTGCACTTGTTCTACCGTTTGGTTGTAGACCACTTGAAGGCAAGTTAACCAGCAATCCTTCCTGCACCGAACGGGACTAACCAGCTAACTTGATCCAGGCGCTGACACCGTTGATTTACACTCCCGTGGTTGGAGAAGCTTGTCTGAAATGGTCGGAGATTTATCAACAGCCCGAAGGTAACACACGCCTTTCATCATTTACTTCGTCAATTTGTGGGGAAATCACATGCTAATCACCCACCGACAGGCATGTATATCAGCTACGAGGATCGGGGCAACATCGCTGGGGTCATCCAGAACTGGCCTCAGCCCAATGTAGAGATCACATGCATAACCGATGGCTCAAGAATCCTGGGGTTGGGTGACCTCGGTATCAATGGCATGGGCATTCCAATTGGGAAGCTTGCTCTGTATACTGCCTGCGCCGGCATTCGGCCAGAGGTCACTCTTCCTCTCACATTGGACTTGGGCACAAGCAATAAATCTCTGAGGGAAGACCCTCTATACATGGGGAGCCGGAGGGAGAAGGTCACTCCAGAACAAGAACTTGAGTTCCTGGATGAGTTGATGACTGCTCTGACGGAAAGATGGCCAGGGTCAGTACTTGTCCGCCGACCGTCCATGGGCACCGAGAACTAACCGCCTTTTAGCATTGTTATCCAGTTTGAGGATTTCAAGAATCCATTCCCAGCCCTGGCGCGGTATCGCCATAATTATACCTGCTTCAACGATGATATCCAGGGTACTGGTGCAGTCATTCTGGCCGGTGTGATGAACGCAGTGAAGAAGTCTGGAATTCCTCCCCAGAATCACAAAGCCGTGTTCTTGGGGGCGGGGAGCGCCGGTGTTGGTGTTGCCAAACAGATCGTTGACTTCTTTGTCCGCGAAGGAATGACCGAGGATGAAGCTCGGGCCTGCTTCTACCTTGTCGATACTAAGGGCCTTGTGACTGCTGACCGTGGTGACAAGCTTGCCGCACACAAAGTTTACTTTGCGAGAACAGATAATGGCGGCAGACAGTACAAGACTTTGGAGGAAGTCGTCGACTATGTCAGGCCGACCATGCTCATGGGATTGTCCACCCTTGGCGGAGTCTTCACACCTCAGATCCTCAAGAAGATGAGCGATTGGAATAAGAAGCCAATCATCTTCCCTCTATCAAACCCTTCTGCTAACTCGGAATGTAATTTCGAGTCCGCCGTTGTCAACACCGACGGTCGTTGTCTCTTTGCGTCCGGATCTCCATTCCAACCTTTCTCCTACACAAACCACGCTGGTGAGACAAAGACACACTACCCTGGCCAAGGTAACAACATGTATGTCTTCCCGGGCATCGGACTGGGAACCATCCTTTCAAAGGCCGTAGAGATCACCGACACCATGATATACGCCTCCGCCCAGGCTCTTTCCACGGCCCTGACATCTGAAGAAATTGAACAAGGACTCCTTTATCCGGACATTACCAGGATCAGGGAGGTTAGCGTTTTGGTTGCCCGAGGAGTAATCCGTGCAGCCCAAGAAGCCAAGGTAGATCGCGAGACTGGTATCCGAACGTTCTCCGATTCCGACCTGGATGCCTGGATCAAGTCCCGGATGTATAATCCCCATGGAGAAGTCCAGTCGCTGGAGAGGGAAGTCGGCCTCCTCCTTTCTTCCATTGGCCGCCTGAATGTAAACAGAGAGGAAGGCTCTGCTGCGCACGAAGTGAATGGAGATTCGAAACTTTAATTTTTTTTTTTTTTTTTTTTCTTTTGGCATTGCTTGGTTTCTTGGTCCCAGCCCATTTGTTTTCTCTCACGCCTTTTTTTTTATTTTTTATTTTTTTCTTTGATGTCCATTTTTCATAATATGTTTCCCCAACTAACTAGCATTTTCATTCTGAGGTCATGGCCCGGTTTCACGCAGGGATGAAGGGGCAGGGTCCGGGATCAAAAAGTCATGTCATGAGTGTTTGCCTATTATGTTCTGATGCCTTGGTGTATTGAAACCCTGCCCGCCTTGGAAGTTCGTGATATCCTGATTTTGGTATACATTGTAGAGGTGCATGGATGCGCCTCCTGCCCCCGACTATGTTTAGTTACATGATGCATTTGTAGCCTGGTTTAAAGGTGTGATTTTGTCGACTTTGCTGCTCTTTTCTGTTGACTATTCCTAACTATCTTGAATAAATTTTGGGGTAGTTGGTAGTTAACATGTAGCCAGGAAATGATGAATTACATATTTGGGTTTTGTATCGTCGAACCCGCCCCTGCGCTGCCTCGTAGCTCCGCCTACATACCCATGGCCGAGCTCCTCCGTACCTACATCCATCCTACCCAGCTGCCCGGCGCTGTGGAGCAAGGCTCCCTCGCGCCACGTGGTAGTGAAGAGTCTGGAGAGAAGCTCTCCCCCAGCAGGACAGGGGCAGATCTCCACCCGATGCTCGGAGTACTTCCGTGAAGCCTAAATAAGCTCGCCCTGGCATGTCGGCGCACGGTCGACCTTTTTTGTTTCTCCAGACTTCCCATCGCCCTGGGTCTGGTCTTTGTCTGTCGATCTCCGCATGCTCCACTTCTATCCGCGCAGTCCTTGTTTGCTCGACTGGCGGAGATGTGCGTCTTGTTTTGTGGGCGAGGACGCGGGGGAAGCGTTGGAGGTTTGGGAAGTGCCAACGATCTCCCCCAGCTTCCCCTCATCATCAAACCATGACTCAGATTGCCTTCTCCTACGCCCATCGATACCCCCTTCCTCCAAGCAGCAGGGTATCCCAGAGGTATCGTCGAACAGATTTCCCCCCGCATAAAGTACCTTGCTCTCGATCTCGCTGCCATCCTGCTCAAAATGCGGGGTAAATTTGCTCCACGATGCTCTACAAGGCGTCTGCGAGAAGAATGTGCACATGCATTTAGGTACGATTAAGATAGCTTAGAACCTCTAGGCTACAATATGACAACAGATTACTTTGATGAGGGGATGTATCCCCTGCGTATGTCCTCCGTGAATGCCAGCGACCTGTGATCACAATCAACTTTGCGTTGGGGTACGGAGTACACGACCCCAGTACTTCGCAGTCACCCCTCGGCACGGGAACAAGACAAGCAAGGCGACCTGAGAATACTCCGTACAGCCTGAGAAATATCCCCCTCATCCTGTTATGGCTGGGGATGACCAGATTTGCATTTCTATCTTAAGACACAGGCCGGACGGCAGCGGTGCAGCTCGAAGTCACCCTCCCTGCCCCTCAGTGGCTTATTCCTAGCTTTTAGCATTGTGCTTGGGTTTGCAACAGGAGACAGACAACTACTAATCTGCATCCACAGATGCATCAACTGGGCGTCCTACCATCATCCAAGCAGCTGCTCTGCTCGATGCTCTGGCCCCTTGAGCCCCTTTCCCGAGACCACACATTGATGGACGTTTGGGTCCTCCGGGGCTCGGTGACCCCAACAATGCCGACGCTCTTTGCATAGGAATCGAACGGCTCTCCAATGGCATCCACCATGTTTCATTCAGGTGAGTCAATCTCAGTTGCACAAAGCCTCGAACTCACACTCAGGAAATGTCACGGCGAAATAGGCCAATCATATGTCACGACAGAACAACTCCCAGGCAAACGGCGCAAACAGGAGCGAACAAGGATGAGATAAGTCAAGCAGCTGGCGCCCAACAGGAGTCACAGGACATCAATCGGCGAATTTAGTATTAAAATCGATCAGACGGCAAGTCCAAGGCCGGAAGTGGTGACTTGACGTGCGGCTTTTCGCCCTCGACTTGCCAGGTTTTCCCGCCACGCCTGGATCAAGTAACATGCACGCACTCGATCACTTCCTGTGGATCCGCTCACCTCTAAACATCCTCGGGGAGTATGAATAGTCTCCATCACCCTAGGACCACAGAAGATACTAGGATAAGCCATAGATATTAGCACGAAGAGTGTGAAAGGGACAAATAAAAGTGCGTGCACAATGGGAGAGCAAGAAGGCTCTCATATGGTTGCAGACGGAGAAGCCGCGGGACAGCAACAACATCAAGAGGACCACGCGATACGCAATCTGAAAGCCCTAACTAACTAACTAGTTAACTAGTTAACTAAACTCAGAATAGGCACGGGTGCCAAACCGAGTACATATGGACGGACACTATGTAGGCTCTGGCGCGGTCGGTGGGGACTTGTCATCACTTGTCATCACAACATTTTACTCCGAACAGGAAGCTCTTCTCCTTTTTTTTTTCTTTCCTTTTTTTTTTTTTTGGTGTGTGTAGGGAATGTTGACAAATGAAGTGGGCATAACTAACTAACTAGTGAGTTCTGAAACCCGACACCAACGTGCACAGTTGTCTGTTTACTTCCGGTCAGCCTCCAGCTGAGCGAAGAGACCAACCGTTGAGCCGGGAGACAAGTGTCAAAGCCATAACTAACAATTATGTAACTAACATTTAACAACTCTATAGAGCTGCGCTACTTGAAGCCACGAATCCTTCTGGTCAAGAAACGAGCTGGCTACGTGTTCTAAAATTGGACCAAACAGGCTAAGCCATCCGTGTCAGCCCTAAATCCCAGCGCCAACATTTGATGCCAACTTATGAAGAGCGTTGTGAAAATGTTAGTTAGGCACTACTGGCAGCTCTTAGCTTCACCATCGATTCAGTTGGGCATAAATCGCTGATCGGTTTCGACCGAGACTATGTATTTTATTGCTGCGTGCCATGTCAATCTTACAGGCTTGGGAAAAGGTTCTTGCCTGAAAGGAGATTGCAATATTGCTGGATCGTTTGCTGCAATGTTGATTTTTGGTTGATATAAATTCTAGCACGGGCAGAGTTCCAGCTCCCCATGCTAGAAGAGATACGTCCTGCGTCTGTGGTATAATAGAGCGGACTGGTCACTCAACATGCTATGAATGTGTCGGACCCATCCCGCACAGAGCTATGCCGCCCTAGGCATATCACGAGTGATATTAGGGGTTCATTGGCACCATCCGATGCTCGTTGCTTTTCATTTTCAGTACGGAGTACTCCGTACACTGCCCAGCTCTACGACGCACCTTGTTACGGATGTGGATCCTCCCCCGGCAAGGGAAAAAGGGGGGGGGGGGGGCCTCTCACTTTCAGCAGCACTTTTTATTTCACTGTGTTGGGGCTGATGTCCCCATGGTGGTGGATAATGTTTGGCCTATATATTACCCAAAGCACTGAATACGGTTTAATCTGGTTGCTTCAGGATCGCAGGACAAAGCCTACTCTGGAACTTTCTCTTTGGTGAGAACCTTATTTTTGTCGTTAAAAGGAAGAAGATGGGATTAGAAGAGCATGCTGTTCGTCCCAGTAATGACGATTCCAGAATTGACAGTTCCGCTGAGGACCTATCAGCATCTCATGATGAAGATGTCGAGAAGGGAAATGGTTCATTGGTTCGGGCACTGCGCGAGAGGCATTTGCAGATGATCGGAATTGGTAAGTAGGAGGAGTCCTCGAGAGTTTCCTTTTGCTGAAACGGAGGTGTCCTAGGTGGCTCTATTGGCGCTGGTTTGTTTATTGGATCTGGACAGGCATTGAGCAACGGCGGGCCTGCGAGCACGGTACGGTCCTTGTACAATTGTTTTTTCAATCCGAACAAGAAAGGGGTTCCATCAGCAGTTCAAGTTCCTCGTTAATAATTCTACCACTCATATGTAGTTTCTGGGATTTGCAATCACCGGTGCTATGGTGCTATGCAATTTACAGGCCTTGGCGGAATTGGCGGTGATATATCCCGTAAATGGAGCGTTTTACACATATGCATTCCGCTTTATTGATCCAGCGTGGTAAGTGATTAGTTCTAGGTCATATTTTCTCCGATAGATGGATATTATATGCTAACATTTCGTCCGATGAGGGGATTTGCTATGGGGTGGCAGTACGCGGTTTCCTGGCTAATCATGCTTCCAATCGAACTTACTTCTGCGGGACTGATGATCACCTTTTGGACATCGGACATCAATGTTGGAGTCTGGTCCGCTATTTTCCTAGTAATGGTGACTGTGGTTCAATTCTTTGGCATCAAGGGCTATGGAGAGAGTAAGAACACCGTCTGTTACTGTTTTAGAACTGGGTTTTATATTAGATCCGGGAGGGTTTGTTAACTAACATCCGCACAGCCGAGTATATCCTCGCTCTTGTCAAGGTCATAACGTGTGTTGGTTTGATTATAGTCGGTCTCATCATCAACGTTGGCGGTGTGCCTACTGATAATCGAGGGTACATCGGCGGAAGGTATTGGCATGATCCAGGAGCTTTTCGCGATGGTGCTAAAGGCTTTATATCGGTACTGGTGACTGCAGCATTCGCGTACACAGGCACCGAAATGATTGGATTAGCTGCTGCCGAGACAGTAAATCCCCGAAAATCTATACCAAAGGCGACCAAACAGATGCTATGGTGCATCGTTTTCTTTTACGTTATTAATATCTTGTTCGTCAGTTTAAATATTCCCAGTGACAGTCCCGCGCTCCTTGGCGCGAAGGGAGGAAATATCAAAGCAAGTCCGTTTGTCATTGCTGCCGAGCTTGCGGGTATCAAAGTGCTGCCGTCCATTATCAACGCTGTGATTATGCTCTCTATCATTGGCGCTGCAAATCTTTGCTCGTATGGCTCGACACGTACATTACAAGCTTTGGCTGCCACAGGAAACGCGCCGAAGTTTTTCGCATATATTGACAGCAAAGGACGGCCGGTGTGGTGCATTCTACTGCAGATTGCATTCGGTATGCTAACATTTATAAGTGAAGCAGCATCTAGCGAAGTTGTCTTCACGTGGATGATGGCACTGAGCGGATTGTCCGGTCTATTCTTGACGACAAGTATCTGTTTCACCCACATCAGATTCAGGCGAGCGTGGAAGCTCCAAGGGAAGAATGAGGAGGATATTCCATATCGTTCACCTTTTGGGGTCGTTGGGAGTATTATTGGTATGGGCCTGTCAACAATCGCTATTGTAGCTACGCTTTATCTTGGAATATTTGTAAGTCCAACCTCCCTTCTAAATCCCATTCGAAGCCTTGGTTGACCACGTGAACTTCCTTATTTGATTCTACCAGCCTATCCACGCAACATCCAGAGTGGAATTCTTTTTTCAAACATGCATGGCTGCACCACTTGCTCTGGTGGCAATGCTTGGCTGGAAAATCTACAAGAGAAATTGGAAGTTTGGCGTTGATCTGCGGCGTGTCGACCTTGACGAGGGTAGACGAATGGATTATTACTCTTCAGGAGAGGACGATCATGAACTAAGGGAAAAGGGTTCATCCTTGACCAAAAAAGTGGTCGGTTTCTTCTTTAACAAAGGATAGATCTCTTGACTGATCAATCCAAATGTTATTTCTGGCGGGAGGACTTTTAGGCGCCCTGGATACACAAGGAGCCGTATCCAGGGAAAATGTCTGCGAAACCTTGGGCATTTCTCATGGATGATTCGCTTAAAGAACACGTTCGACGTGGATCTACCACACCCAACTCGCTCACTGCTTGAGGGACCGGGGGCGTTAATAATAGCCAGTTAACTCCAATGTGACGAACCGCCGAGATCACGATAGCGCCATGGATCAGTCGGCAGCCCGACTAGGAAGGGAGAAGATATGTGACCCCGTTTGTCCACTCGATGACCGGAAATCATTTACTTTTTTACGCCATCGCAAGGCCGGAAACAAGTCCGTTTTGCTGGCCGTTATCTTTCTCTTCGGTAACCTAGACTTCTGTCAAAATCTGGAGATCTCAGCTGAACTAGCACCCATTCAGTCGAAACTGAAAGAGCAGACATAAAGTTCCTAGAATAATAAATTCAGCTTAATTGAGACACATGTTGTCTCTTCACTTGGACTTTCCAATATTTTAGTGTTCTTGGCATAAAATAACTGCACTCTTCTCTCAGCTGCCACAGCGCCTCGCCTTTTGACACAAAAATGTATTGAATTCATCAGCCAAGGGATCGTTTGCTGGGGAATGTGAACAGAGGGTGAGCCAAAGCAAATGCAATCTGTGTGCGATTTCAAAAAGAACAAAAGTGAGTAGTCTTCGTTCGTCCTTGTGGAGATGTATAATACACTCTGCGCACAGTGAATAACCGATGGATCATAAGTATCTGACAAAAGAAAAAGAGAAAATCAACCCTAAACCTCTCACAGCATACCAGGTTGTTAATCCATCCTTTACATGAATTAAAATGCCTAAGATCACAGGAAATGGTCCTCATTTTCTTAATCATTTTAGGACCTTGTTCCCCCACGGCCAGTTATTGATATTTGGTTTGCCGCAACAGGTTTCTCATCCTCCGCCTGTGGCACCTCAAGAGCATTCAATTCCTCCTCTTTCTCATTGTATCGGCTGTAGAGGAGCCAGAAGATGACGCCTGCAGTGGCAGACGCGACAGCTAAACCGGTATACATCCACTAGGAGAGATACGTTAGCTGAGAGTCAAGAAAGCACTTGTTAGAAGGCATGAGCCACAGCATACAACAAGGTTTGGGTGCTTAGCAGTTGGAGAGAGTGCCATGCCAAGCGCAGCGCCGAACGCACTGGTCAACAAGAATACTGCCGTAACAAATGATTTCATTGAAAGTGGTGCTTTTGTAAAAGCGTACTCGATCCCGGTAATGCTTGCGAAAATCTCGGACAACCCGATAAAGAGGTAAGCCGGTGTTTGTATCGCAACATGGATGCGATTGCCAAGCTCGCCGTCGTTGCTCGCTGGACAATTTTTCGGAAATTTGTAGCAAGGCGGCCGGTTGTAGATCAAATGTTGGACAATGGCAGCATACACCATAGAAGCGGAGGCCAGCATGAAGCCTGTTGTAATACGAGTTACTGGTTTAAAAGGAACCCCTAGTCTATGTTAGAGTAAGATTCAATGTCTTCAGAGGCATTGGGGAATTGATACCCATTTTGCGCAAGAATGGATATAGAAGCCGGTCACAAATGGGAATGAAAATAATGATAGTCAAGGGATCGATGTTTTGCATCAGATCATTCGGAATTCCATGAAGCTCCATGGTGCCTGCTTGGGAGATGAAATTGTTTAACATCTGTTGATAGCAAACCCAGTATATCGGATAATACCTGATCTTTGGTTAGTATCACGGAAATGACCAAGCCAGAGGCGTTTCCGTACAAGAAGACTTTACATCCAACCAAGGTACGTTTCATTTCCTCCACGAAACGGTCATCCCAATGGATACCATGGGGTCCATGTCCGTAGGCAGCTTGATATGAGGGCTTTGCTGCGTCCAGATTCCCTTTATTCCTTAGGCCGATCCAAATAACTTTGAATGCTTGCGGAATGACTGAACCTTTTGGTGGACGGACGACATAATACTTTCTTCCAATGACGGCCACTGTAAAGGATATAAGGAATACGCACGCTGGCAGCAAGTATGCAGCCCAGAAGTCGACATGCTTTTCCAATTCGGTGGTTGCGATAGGGGAAAGAGAACCAATATTGATGCACAAATAGAAAATCATATCTAGCATGACATAGTCAAGATCAGCTCGTCAAGAGGTGCAGCGGGGGACTTACAAACGCGCTCAATAGTCCGTGCAGGGTCTTCAATAACCCGTTCCCCCGATTTTAATGTTTTAACTGAGAGCTTGTTAACCTTGATTTGCTCTGCAATTAAAGGAGAAATATTCGATTTAATTCCTCCGGTCCCAAGGCCGATGACAATCATAGCTGTGATGAGCCCACCGAGTGCTGCATTGTGGGTGATCGCCACAGGCAAGGAAGTGCAGACTAAAATAGCCAATCCAACTATGTAAATAATTGCAGAGATAACGATGGTATTGTATTTCCCCAGGTACTGGTCCGCAACTATGCCACCAAGGGTTGGAGTAACGTAGCACCAGAACTATTTAAAGCCACGGTTATTACTGAGATTCTAGAAAGGATTGGTAGACATACCTGGAAGAAACTCGTCAATCCAGTTGCCGCCGATTGGCCAAGCCCTTGTAATCGTTGGTTAGAAAATAAGCACGCCTTTCTGAGAATATGATTCACCTAGTGCACCCGGAGTTTGACTGCCAGGTCTGTACGGGTTTTCAATGTAGTTCTAGAAGATGGCATCAGATGCGTGATTAATTCAGTCAAGGGAGCCTTGGTGGTTTTACTTGAAAAGGCCCAGCGATTCCGTAATATGCAAATCTCTCACACAATTCGACGGCAGCAACGAGGAAGGCAGACCATGGCAACGGACCTGCAACTCTTCTCAGAGTATCCAAGTCGCCTTGAGTAGGTGTATCTATATCTGCTTCCTCAGACCCGCTTTCATCTAAGCCAATAGCAGGATCAACCGAAGCGCCTTTTGGTTCATTCATGCTGGATTCATGTGCAGGGTTGATCGCGGGCGCTTCGACCTCGGATTTCTGAATCCTTTCTGACGCGTCAATTATATCGTTCTTTTGCTGGATAGGAAAAAGTCACTTACCCTTCGGTATCAGGATATCTCACCGACATCAGGGGCTGCACGGAATATTTATAATCTGACGAAGAAGTAGTGGCATAGATATACGATAGTTGGGATGAAAGGAAAATGGGACGAGAGAAATGAGACGGACGCCCCGTTATTTAGAATGTAATCAAGTAATGTGAGCTATAGGCTTCCGGCTGAGGAGCCCTCAATGTATTGACGTCGTAGCAGCCTGAAATGAAGTTAAATCAAACTCTCCTTTCTTTGTCAATGTATGATTCATTATGGGAAGAGAAGTAATTAATATACAGATGTGAGGGTGTCATAGGCACTACGCTATGTACCGCATGTGAATACTCCAGCATAGTCTGTTTGAAAAAGTGATGGATATCCACTGCAACTCGCGCAGGTGAACAACAGAGCAGACACTTTCCCTTTTTTTCTCCCTTTTTTTGGTCTTTCCTTGTGGTCATTTCCCAGAAAAAGAAACGACCATGAAAATTGGTCCACTCACTATGCTGGGCTTCAGGTGCAAGTGCAATTTGCTAGGTTCTGAAGTCCAAGCTGGCCACTGGACATACTAATTATTGTGAGCAGCGTAGATCGACCGCCATTCTAGAGAGCTTCTACCTTACAGTGGGTAGGAGAGTAACCACCAGGAGGAAGGTATCCATATCTCTGTTGTAGAAGTTGTTCCACGGAATGGTAGCTGGGTAGACCCAGGAAGCTCAGGGCTTCTCATAGTAAAATGCCAAGCACGGTTGGCTTCAAGCTATGCTTCCTTCAAGTCCAGCAATGGCTTCACGGCACAAGAAAACTCCTTGCATGGGTATTGTCCATTGCCGGAATGTCCGGCAACGTTACCATGGGAGAATTGGGATCTCCAGGCAAACAGGTTCCTTTCATAGTAGGGAGGGAAAAGCTGAGCGTCTTAAGAGGAGGTTGATAAAGATTCGAGAATTCTCCAAGTAAGATATCCGGCGCGTCGCGAGGTGCACCAGGTGATGTTCGCCTAAACATGTCGTTTGGAACAACAATTTTCGGTTAGTTATCTTACTAAGCAGTGAGCTTCCGATGCTAACTAAGCCAAATCTAGCTTTAGCGCAGACCTCGATCTGCAGCTCTCACGCATGATTGATGATGTTTCCCGATGCGCAGACATCATACGGCTTCAAGGACAATCGGAATAGTAGCATACAGTTGTTCGCGTGCTTGAGCAACCCATACCGGTTTCATCAGGCTTTTTAATTAACCAATCTTGCAGAATATAGTAAAAGAGCCCGACCATGGACTCTTACGCCCTCCTCGATCAGGCTGATGAAGGTACACCTTGCCCAGCCCCAAAAGAAACTACCCACGAAGGATGCTCTAATGTATAGGTTCTTTTAGATTCTCTTCACAAATCCCGTCTATTAAACGTTGAAGAAAAGCCTTTTAAAAGAATTACGAAACGCCTTCTCACCCCGAACAATCTCATCTCCTCACCGACCGCATTCCTACCCACGCCACCGCCAGATTCCACATCCCCGGACGACGACGCATTAGCACGATATGAAGCAGAAAGACAGAAGCTCTTGGAAGATTGGAGGCAATTCCAGGAGGACGTAACACTAGACTTTGCTGCCTTCGAGGGCAGCATAGCGAGAATCCAGTTTTTGTTATCGAGCAACGCAAAAGAGCGAGAAAGATACGCCGCCGAAAAACTTAGAATTTTAGCCACTGCCCAGGAAGTGAAGGAAAATACGGCTGAGCTGAGAAAACAGTTGGAAGAAGCGCAAAAGACGCTTGCACTTCGAAAGACTTACGACGAGCTTGCGGAGAAGATTACATCAAACAGGCTACTACGGCCCCGCGAGGATCAACAAGCCAATTTGGAAAAGCTTAATGCCGAAATCGCGAAGTTGGAAAAGGAAAGTGGGGAATATGCTCAGACCTGGGCGGAGCGCAGAGAGCAATTCGGGAGAATTGTTGAGGAGGGAATGAATCTACGTCGTTTGATTAGAGATGAGAAGGAAGAGGTAGAAAGACGTGAAGGAATGGAAGAAGGAGAAGAAGGGGACGAGGGGGACGTGGCATCTAAGGGAAGAGTCAGCATGGTCGGTACTCCACGTCCCGATCAGGACACCATAACCCCATCCCAATCCATGGAGGATGTTGTTACGGCCTCTGGAAAGCCTCACCCCGAAAAATTGAAAAGCTCTGCGACACCTGGAATTACTCCACTCCGTCAGGGAATTACTATCTCTGGAACTGATGATAGGAAAGAATCTGAGGACGAGAATATGGAGGACGAGGGTGAAGTTTCAGGTGATGAATCCGGGAATCGTGGAGAAAGCTCCGCAATTGAAGGTCGATCTCCATCAAAGACAGCGGATGATTTGGAGGAAGGAGAAGAAATTTCGGATGATAAACTTGAAGACAAAATGGACACCACGTAGTTTGGCGCAAGGTTTCACAGAATACAGACGACAGACAAAAGAAACAGCTGGAGCCATGTTTTGATTAAAACATGCCAGCTAATTCTAAAAGGATCTATGATACGCTTCTTGACTCGGGCTCATTGGAAAGTCCCGTCCTCAGATACAAAAAACTTGAGTGGTAAAGGCTCGAGCACGGCGCCCATGGAACTACGACGACCTCGTTCTTGGAAATATGAAGGCTAGGGTTATAAGTAAGAGCGGAGGGGGTGCTGCTTGCAATAGAGATAACGCATGTGTCTCAGATCTCGTGGGCGCATCATCTATGCCCCTGCTATTGTGGAATCCACGGGCCTTGGGTTAGATCCAAGTAATATGGAAGTGATAGCTATATCTTAGCATCATCTCAGAATAGAACACACTTCCTTTCCATTTAAAAGATCTTATGCATTTATTCGTAACCTCGCCATAGAGGATGGACCTTGGATGGGACATAACTCCATCGCATCCAAACATGTACATATTAAACTCGAAATATGTTTGATTTCATGCCTCACTTCTCGGCCCAGCCAGGGCTGGAACTGCTTGTTTCGCTTTTTGGATTGCTTCGGCTGCTTCATGGAGAGCTGTCTCATTGGCATCATTCTCCTTTCCCCTTTCTTCTTGCTGTGTATTGGAAAATAACGTGATTAATGCCAAGGTATATCGAGCCTTCGTCGATGTATGCTTGAAAAAGAAGAACTCACCATCAGCCCCTCAAGTCGCTCCACGGCCTCTCGGACCAGCTGCTCCATCTTAGGTAACATTCTCTTAGTTTCATCATATGCCATACGCTAATTGAATAAATCAAAGTCAGCAAAGTCTATCTCTCAGGGTAGAAGCTACATTTAATGATCGTCCAGAAAGTCAACGGAAAGAAGGAAAAGTTACCTCCTGCTTCAGCATCCACAGTGAATTCCCTTCTTCTTCGGGGTCCTCCTTAAGCGTTTCAAGAAGCTTCTCTCTTTTCAAGATCTGTTCATGGCGCTCTTGCAGCTCAGCGTGGTACGAGGCCTCGTCTGCCACAAGTCGATTGAGCGACGAGACTGCTTTCAATATAGGATGGAGGCGTGATGTCTGTGTACCGCCGGGGGCTGCAGGCATTTTCGCTTTTTATTTTCGTGTGTATAATTCCTCTAGACCCAGGCTATTGCAGTTGAACTTGAATAGAGTATAGGATATATTAGGGAATTATTTGCCACTGTGCGCTGGAGTTCAACGTGGTCAGATACATGTCTAGGTGAAGAAGAGACCTGCGTTGAAGAATGGGATGCACAGCAGACAATCCTTGGGAACGGCCCCGCTTCGATGAAGGGGGGAAAATGCACTTAACAGCCATTCTGTCATCCGCATCGTACAAGAGCCATAGCTCCAAGGGTATGAAATAGAAACAACATTTATATGGCTTCGAATTATGAGACTCAGCTGCATCGCCCCATCTTCCAAGGCGCAAAACCGGTGTAACCAACAGAAGGACACTTGAAAACGTTTCAATAACTCAATATATTAAAGCTTACCTTAATATACAATGTAAAACACCCAAGGCACTCTCGCTAATGTCAACACTCTCGCGGCTGTTACCCCTCGGTCGAAACGCTTCCAAACATCCCACCATAGAAAACCTTCGAAGAAAGTTAGAATTTCACGTGACCTGGGGTCCAATGGGGCCAGGAGCCGGAACGTTGAAATGCTTGGAATGAAAGCCAAAAAGACAAATCGGACCGTGAAGGTGCTGGGAAGTCTCTTTCATTGCTCCATGGAAAGGGCTACACACGGACCCATGGGATGGGACACCTCAATTGAGGTCATCGCTCGTACTACGTCCCTACTTCAACGACGATACACAAAGCAGGACCCCGCTTACTCTCATAGAGGCCCATGTCATTTGCAATCCGCAATGCAATCTCTTTCCATTGCACAGAAACCTTGACCAGGCCGGTAGGAATCCTTCCCGGAGAGCCTTCAGCCTGTGGCTCCTCGGCCCGCCAACCAAGCTTTCGGTCCTCTATCTCGTCGTCATTAACCCCCCTTCCCCTTATTTTCCCCCAAAACCCCACCTTCCTTGTTTCCTGAACCTTGGGAGAGGGCTCCGGGTTCACCGCCGGAACGTCGCTCGGCTCGAACAGTCTGTGCCCCGAAGACACAAGTCTTGCCTTCATCGAGGATTCCAGCTCTGCGACGACCGCTGGCTGTCGCCAAAACTCCATAGCATATTCTTCACCTTTCAATCGAATGAGTTTGACCACTTCGTTGGCGGGGAAGCCGACGACCTGGGGCTCTGGTGGTTGAGTGTAGGCGTTACTGACGGCATCTTGGAGACTGGAGACCGTAGACGGTACAAGGATGAATATTGTCTTGTAGAGCCCTGCCACGCCTTGTGATATGAGCAGCGGATCAACGTATGTCTCAAGGATCGCGTTGATGCGCCGAGTCCGAGTGTTGGCAAGTTGAGCAGCAAGAGGCATTGCAGGTTGAAAGTCCGGCGCATGTTTGCTGTCGGTCCCGCTGAACGGCCTGGAGGACACTGACTCTTCGTATGACGGAGCTGGATCGTCTGGTATATGACCCATGACGGAAGATCTCACAAAATATGCGAGAGGAAAGGCTGAAACTATTGCCTGAATCTGCCGATTCGGCAAAAATAGACGTGTTGATTCTGCGACTGTGTCCTTCAGAGGAGATATTAAATCGTTAAGCCTGAAGGGAGGGCACTGTCAAAAATGCCTCAAGTGCCGCCCTGTTCTCGGGGCAGGACATGCAAATGCACAAGGGTTGTTTACTCCGTTTGGAGGATCGTGAAAGGGAAAGGATCAAGTGGCATCGTCCCAGTCCTTGGATCGCGGGGCTGGTGACCACGGGTCTCGTGAAGTCACGGAAGTCGGCATCGAGGAGACGGCGCGCTGCAAGGCTGACAGACCTATCACGACGCCCGCCGGACGGACACGAAGGGCAGTGTTGCAGCGGCTGTTGCACGCTAGTCCCCTTTGGGCCGGCCACTGCGGCTCAACCAAGTCACTGCCCGCTTGCAGGCTTGGCGCCGCTCAGCCCCTTGAACTCTGAAGCGCGCGCGATGCCGGACTCTCCCGTGTGGAAGACGCGGAATAAATCGATGGAGGAGCGGAGAGGTCCCAGCATGATGCCAGTCTTGCTCTCAAAGTCGCCCTCGGAGATAGCCGGCCGCTGATTAGCCGAGTGCTGCGATCCTTCGCCCTATCCATAGACTCCATGATGCAAGTTGGGAATGGTGGAAAGGTCATTCCGTCACGAAGGTTACTTGCAATGATGAGGGCATCCGGCAACGACTGAGCTTCCTCCAGCGTGCCAGGTGCAGATAGTGAATGCACGTCACGGCTAAAATAGCCGAGACCGACCCCAAGCTCCGTAAAGCGAGGACGACGTTGGCCACGAAGGCACCTATCTTCTCTTCGTGTCGGGTCGATTGGCGGTAGAATGCTCCGTGGACACGGCCAATTGGGCGTCTCGTCGCCTCCCAGAAGTCTGGGGTTGAGTTGGAGTCAGTTATCAAGTTAATTAACTTCTAGTTCCATGCAAAGACAGCCTAGGCACCATAGTGGATCAATCGTTGTCCCATGACAGTTCGACCAACGCGGAGGACCCCACCCCCGGCGCCTTGCTGTTATTTCAACCCCTGTAGACCGTTTTGGTGTGCCTTGTCAAATGCAAGAAATTGCTCAATAGATTGGAACACCTCCGGTGATTTTTCGTCGAGATCGTGCTGCGCGTCGGGTATAAAGCAGCAGCGATAGCCCTTTCGTTCCTGCTGGTTGACATCACTTGAAGTTGCTTCTGGTTCGCCTTCAGCATCTTGCAAACTACAGTCGCTTTTTAACCCTGAACTCACTCAATCTCCTAAGATCATATCGCAACAATGCTGTCAGTCTTCCATGCAATCCTCGGCCATGACCGTGATTTACTGACACAGCAATAGCTACAACGTTTCGGAGCCCCATGAATACCTGGTTATCACCGGGGGTGGGGTGAAGGATGTACTCATCAAGAAGACAGCCTTCGTGCTGCCATGGCAGAAGGTGCGGTAGCTTGTCTTTTGGGCCATGCTTGTAATGCTAAATAGTTCCCAGTGCCGACGGATTTCAATCTCTCCCTTTGACTTCTCCCTCAATCTGCAAGCAATGACGATCGAGAAGCTCCAGTTCTCTCTGCCAGCAGTCTTCACCATTGGACCTGATAACAACACTGAAGCCCTCAAGAAGTATGCTCTTCTCCTCTCCGGAGATGCAGACGTTCCGAGCAGAGTTACGCGAACCGAAGGCAATCATGTGCAGGACATTGTCAAAGGCATCATTGAGGGCGAGACCCGTGTCATCGTTTCCAGTATGACCATGGAGGAGATCTTCAAGGAGAGACAGGTCTTCAAACAGCACGTCATTGACAATGTTCAGAACGAATTGGATCAGTTTGGTCTGCGGATGTAAGCTGGTTTCCGTTTCTTCCTTTCTTGCGTGTCATAGCACTAAACAAGAGCGTACAGCTACAATGCCAACGTCAAAGAGCTCCAGGACGCTCCCGGAAGCGAATACTTCACATACCTCAGTAGGAAAGCTCATGAAGGTGCACTCAACCAAGCAAAGATCGATGTCGCAGAAGCCCGGATGAGGGGTGAAATCGGAGAAGCTGAGAAGAGGGGCAAAACCAAACAGGAAATTTCCAAGATCGACGCAGAGACGGCAGTTTTGGAGACCAAGCGTCGAAGCGAAAAGGCACAGGCAGATGCACAGCTCACCAACCGCCAGACGGAGCTTGATATGGACATTCGGCTTAAGAAGATTGCCGCGCAGCGTCAGTCTGAGGTGAAGGATGCCGAGCTGCAGAAACAAGTTGAGACGAAACGTGCGGAGACGGAGCTGGAGAGGCTGAGAGCCACGGAGGTCACGAAGAGCAAGGTCGCTAGAGAATCTGCACAGCAAAATGCCGACGCCAGCTTCTATACGCAGACAAAGGATGCAGACGCACAGTTGTACAAGTGTAACATGGAGGCTGATGCACGATGTAAGTTCGGTCATTTCTATCACGAAAAGTAAGCTGCTAATGTGTGCACAGACTATCGGGAGACAAAGGCAGCAGAAGCAGCCTTTATCACAAAGAAAAAGGAGGCAGAGGGTCTGATGGAGATGGCCAAGGCCTACAGTGCAATGGCTAACGCCTTCGGCGGACCACAAGGCCTCCTCCAGTACATGATGATCCAGAACAATACGTACGAGAAGCTTGCAAACGCCAATGCAAAGGCAGTTCATGGCATGGAACCAAAGATCACTGTCTGGAATACCGGTATGCCGTGTTCCTCAAACGCCTCGTGCATTGCTTCTAACCGCGTCCATTTAGGCTCTGGCGAAGGCTCGCAAGACTCCACCGCTCCAATCCGCAACCTTATGCAAAGCTTGCCTCCATTATTCTCTACCATTCATGACCAAACTGGTATCTCCCCGCCAAGTTGGATGGTCCAGATGCCAAATGGACAACAAGCCAGCAATGTCAAAACCAAACCGGCACAGTAGTCCAAGTTAACACTCATTAACCGTCTATCTTTATCATTTTTCCTTCGATGTTTATGTTTTGATCGACTTTGTCCGATATGATTACAGTCTTCAGATACCCTGTGCTTTATTTTACTCTCCTGCTTGTGGACGAATATTCTCCTTTGTTATTATTATCATTTGAATCTCTCCTTTTCCTCCGGGAGAGGTTTGGACTAATTGTCTTTTTCTGCCAGCCAATATGTAATTAATCATTCCTTTGTTCTGCATGTATTCCACCATGAAGGTTGTGCGCGATATGCAATCAATACTTAATAACTAGTTAATAACTCGATAAGTCCGAAGCTTACAAATCTCGGATTTCGGCCTTTTTTCCAATTAAGTTCGTTAACCCACCAAGTGGGGTAGTGCTTGAATCGCTTGGGGCTGCAGGGAGAAGCTGAAGGATGGTGATGAAGTTTTCTGGAATATATATGAAGTACTGCTGCAATGGAGAATGTATATTATTATAAGTAATAATATGATTTTGAGTGGACCAGAAGAGTACAACGGAAACTTGAATTACAATGTCCAATTCGACGCCCACCCCGGAGGGCGTTCAATCTTCTTCCAAATTATCCCCGGCGGATTTTCGTATTTACAACCGCCTCGCGGAGCGCATGGATTTGTTCGTACGTACGCATTTCTTTCCTAGCCAGCTACTCCGTACTATATATATTCGTATTCACCCTAAAACGTGCCACCTGAATCCCAACAGCACAATAACTTCCGCCAATCCTGGACCATCCTCTACAACGCCTGTACCTCAAAACGTCGCCCCAAACATCTCTCCATCCACAAATTCCTCACTATCGGCCTAGATCTCTGCGCCCATCTCGAGGTTCACCACGCTATAGAAGAGCAGTCCATATTTCCCCACCTTGCACAGCGCATGCCCGCGTTCCGGAAGGGCGTGGGGCTTATCGACCAGCATAGGCAGATTCATGCGGGTTTGGAGAAGTTGAATGTGTACTTAGAGGAGTGTAAGGGTAGGGAGAGGGAATTGAGGTTAGAGGAGCTGAAGGCGGTTATGGATGGGTTTGGGGATGTGTTGTGGAGGCATTTGGACGAGGAGGTGAGGGAGTTGGGGGCGGAGGAGATGAGCAAGTATTGGAGTTTGGAGGAGATGAGGAGGATGCCGATGTAGGTACGGGAGATGAGCAGAGTACGTTAGATGGACTGGGAAGTTTTGCATAACTACTAGAGTGCTGTACGTATGGTGGGAAACACAATGCTTCCCCCACAATTAAACTAATGTGGATGATAAAACATCTGAAAGGGTGGCCTGGATTGCAAGACGTGCATCAAAGAGGCCTGAGTCAAACCACTGAATATTCTTAATAGATTATATGACTTTATAATCCTTAAATTGGTGAGTTGGTACGTTGCGCTCAAACATAATGTCAAGCTCTTCGTATGTTCTACCTTTCGTTTCTGGTACCCTAAACCATGTCCACAGGAGGCAAATTATAGATAAACCCTTGTGCATGAGTTAGCACTGGGCTATATGCAGCGGCGAAAATCACAGGGTAGTAGTCTTACTCCAAAGAAAAATCCCAACTTCCCTCGCATATTTCCCGCGTCCAGATTGATCATATGTGGAATGGCAACAGTCATGACAATTCCAAAAATCGCCTGGATAGCCGTAGCGATGGCAATGGTTTTGGAACGAACCTTCGTCGCCGAGCATTCACATAGGATCACGAAGCAGATGGGCCCGACGGATAGATTGTAAGTGAAATTCCAGACCAGCATCATCGACGATTGCGCCCAAATCACGCCAGGTCGATCAAGGTAGTTGGGGGTACAGTCCAGAATGCCAATGATAAACAGAATAATAGCCATTACCCCCAAGCCGTTGCGGTAGATTGTTCTTCGACCAACATATGAGAGCAGCACCCACGATAGACATGTCCCTACGAATCCAACACCAAGGAACCCGATCTAAATCTGCGATTAGCAATATTTCTCCCCGGTTAAACAAGAATAATGTCCTTACGCCCATGTTAAATGCATTATCTGTTGACAGGCCAGCCACTGTGGCATGTTAGGCAAACGTCTCCGAGGTCGTTTCTAGACGAAAGCGAAGACTTACAAGTGAAGAAATAAGTCGAGAAACCGATGAGATATATTCCGCTAAAGACTTGGATAGTATAAACGCCGATAGCAATTTCAGTCCGCCTAAGATTGATCTTCCTAAAGCAATCCCGGTATGTAGTGCCTGCCTCCATCTCCTGCTCCAGCCGATCAGTTTCAATGATCATTGCCTATCAGGAGCCGTTAACAGTATGCCAGCTAGGGGCATCATTGCATCATATTTTGCTTACCAAGGTCGCCTTGACGTCCACCCTTGGGGATGCTAGCCGCCGAAGTGACATCTCAGCGTTGTCAAGTCTTCCTTTCCTCACCAGCCACCAGGGACTTTCAGGAGCGAAGAAAATAGCCGAAAGGATAATCGCTGGCCAAATCCACTGCATGGAGAACGGAATACTATAGGCCCAATGCGAATCTAGTCCATGGGTGGCGGCAGCTATGCCATTCGCGATAAACTGGCCGATGACAAAACATAAGTTTATGTACGCGGTCAACACACCTCGTAAAGCGACCGGGCAAACTTCAGAAGCGTATGCTGGAGCAATGACCGCATAACAGCCGAGGATGAGACCACCGAGCAGCTCGCCCACCAGCAACACAGGGAGAGAACGAGCATAAAACTGGATAAAGACGCATCCCGCAGTGAGGATCACGCAAGTCTAGGTATATTCCCAATGTGATTAGCGAGTGACAGCCGCGGCATTTGAATAACCACTCCAACGAACCAAGAACGTCGACTTCCGCCCAAACCACTCCATTGGATAACTTGCCGCTTAAGCACCCACGACTTGACCAACCGGGCTTCCCATGCTAGACGACCATCAATGATTGTATTTGAACTAGGGCCGATTCCACCAGTCACGAACCTAAGACCAGATTGCCAGGCGGCAGAGATTATCCATTTTCCTTTGAAAATATACCCAAAGTCCTCCTGAAATTTTGGGACTCCATATAAGTTACCCATGATCTGGGGATCGAAGCCAGTCATTATCACTCCCAGGGAAAAGAACAACGACCATGCAGCTGCTTTCGGGTAAAGCTTGATAGCGGTTCTAAAGTCCATGCTCGTCTCTGCAACCGTAGCAATTTGTGCCTCCCCGCCAATTTCGGCGGTGACCCTGCGGCCCTCGACATCGTGGTCTGCTTTCCCCATTTCGCATACTCTGCCGCTGCGTTCTACAGAAGGGTGCTTGTAGGACTGGGAGTGCGTAGGGAGCAGCGCCGTAGTTTCCGTATCATACATAAGCAGCAAGTAGCGCAAAAAATACTATATTACCCCGCTTGAAGCGCGGTACGATTATCAAAATGATGACAAGCAAGTATATGATAGCCCCTCGACGGCTTTGTATCCCAGTTTGAGCGGACGGAATACACGATGTACCCGCCAAACGAGATAAGCACAGTCAACCAGCAAGGGGTTGACCAGAAAAATAAGGAGAAAGAGAAAGAAAAGAGAAAAAGGGGCAGTCAATTGCTGGTTCAACAATTATTCTGTCTTACTGGAAGCTAGAACCTGGTCATGACGTTCTCAAATCTTCATTTGCAGTTGAAAAACGATTAGTTAATGCTCCATGTTGGTTTACATAATCTCCCAGCAGCCTCAGCACAAAATGAGCAGAATCGGGCTGTCTTTTACCTGAAAAAGTATGTACTTCCTCAGGTCTTAACCTGAATGTTTGTTCAAAGACTGCATGCAAGCTCGTTCCGAGACCAAAGTAATTCTAGGTTTGAGGAGCTTACAAAATTAGATTGACAATTCTGACTTATTTTTGTTTCGACCTGCACTCCGTATGCCAAGATAAACTAGCGTATGGAGTGGATACATAGTATGTTATGGCATACAGTTGGGAGTCAATTAATAAACCAGGCACGTCCACCATAAGTTGACATGTGTATTAATGCAAACTGTGGTGGCCTTCCTTTCTCCATCACACTTGTCTTTACTGTCTTATATCAATATTATTGATAATGCCCGAGCATAAGCGTAAGCGTAAGCATCAAGCATCCTTAGAAGGGGTATTGGATTTCTCGCAACCTTTTTCATTAACAGCCCAACAACGTGAAACAGCGACGACTCTCATTGATGTCCTGATCCAACATTATGGCCGCGAACTAACAAGACAGAAAGGCTACAAGCCTGCAGCAACTTATCCAGGCAACGTTTGAACATGTTGCATCCAAAGATGCGTTTCTACTGTTCTTTTTCTTGTACCTCTATGAAAACTTATGCTCGGGAGCGGAAAACTTGATTGACTCGGACATTATGATCGCCTTATCCTTCTTTGACGATTTTGCTTCCTGGGATCCGAATCGGAAGAACAGCATCAAGGGCGCTATTGAGAAATTCGCAGAGTATATTGTTGAGACTTTCTTCCTCCACGTATGTTGATGATTTAACTTTTTTTTATTGTTGGAAACAATTATTAACTCAATTGTTGCAGTCAGAGCCAGACATTGCAAGGATGATGACGGAATTCCATTGAAAATTGAATCGAGCGACTATTTTCAATATCTGGAAGTTGCTCACATTCTGCCGCATTCTTTGACATCGCTTGGTTCGGGAGATATTGACTTGGTATGTCTGATCTGGAATATACCTCTTCCCTCTCCTGTTCTGACACAGCTCTGTAGAGCGACTCCAAGAAGAACACACTCCAGATTCTGGATCTGTTCGACCCTGGCATTGTTCATCTCATTGATGGCACGAAGATTGATAGCCCTTTGAATGCTCTCACTTTGACACATGGCTACCATCAGTTGTTTGGTGAATTCCGGATATATTTCGAACCAGTGGGTGGATCATATCAATATATAGAGTTAATTCAACAGAACAAAGTCCCTTTCTGCGTGATCCGTTGTTTCCAGTCATTCGCGAACTGACCCTCAGTCCCAGCCGGACCATCGATCCGCCGTCTGCTCGGCTCCTTGGTGTCCATCATGCTATCGCAATCATTATGAACCTTAGCGGCGCAGGTGAATATATAGAGAACATTCTTCGAGACTTGGAGGAGGTTGATGTGAAGGCAGATGGCTCCACAAACTTGGGGCCTATAATGAGTTTACGACTTGGTGGCTGGTTTAACACATTGACTGTGTTCTAATTAACTGTGCTTCTCGCTTCGCCCTGGGCACTCAAGCCAAGCAACCAAGGAACCTTTGGTGGGATGAGCATTCTTATTATGTTCTATGTCTGCACTGCGAAGGGGTTGAGGAAAGACAAAGAAACTGAAAAGAGTGCAATGGAGGGAGGCGCCGCCCCCACCTCCCCAAAAGAATTTCAGCATCAGGTCACATACACCCAGTCAAGACAGAACGAATTGAGCCATCATGTAAACTTGACTGAATTGATTATGTTTTGGGAAGGCAGGCAACTGGTGGGAAGACAGGATGATTGGGATTGGTGAGGTAGGGGGCGAAAGACAATAAGGAGAGGTGAGGATGAGGACAGAACGACGAGCCTCTTGCGCTAACTCAGAACAGGGACATCCAGATTCCCCAGTAACTAGCTAAATAACCGATATGACAGACTGGACAACACGTGCCAGGAGCAAAATTCGCCGTCAGTATGGCCTAGTTACCACAGGCTGTGCAATGATCAACTTGGATATCAACAGACAGCTAAATCAAAGCTAACTGCAGAGATCTACGATTGTGAGAGACCCAGGATAAATATCGAGGAGGAGGTGGGTTAGAACGACTGATCTGCCCCTGTTAATTCTGTACGCAGGCTCTCAGCATAGGGACAGCAGGGTGTGATTTTGCTCGACTGTGCGACATAGAGCGGGGTTCGCGAGGAGGGAGCTTAAACCAATATTAGCTAACTAGGTAAAACTGTGGTTCTGACAGTGAGGTTCACCAGCAGCCACTGGTTTGTGGGATAACTAGGCTTTTCGTCTCCTGCTCGGAGCACGGAGTCTGGAAAAATTGCTCGGTGCATGCTTCGAGACATGAGGTCGAGTTTGGATTTTCCGGAGCAGTCTTGGCAACTCCGAAGAGCTTCGCCAGCTTCAAAGGGTGGTACATAGAATGTGGGGGTTGCATAAAGCTTGACAGCCTGACATTTGGCTGGCCACCCCACTGCGCGGAAGAATCCATAGTATAAATTTCACTACCTTCCTCGATCTTGGAGTCCTTCACTTTTCCCCGAGAGGATTTTCAGTGCGGTCGCGTAGCCTTCTTTGTTCTCCCGCGTAACCTTTGCGGCACATTCGGCGCACGGAGTACTCCGTAGGGGGGTGAGTCAGCATGAGCTTCACGTGACGGGAGCGGTTGCTGGTTAGCTGCAGCCAATGAGTGTCGAGAACTCGGCGGGCGGTGAGCGACGGCAGGCTGGCGAGCTCCGTCAAGGGCGGGTTCTGCCTGCGTCTCGACATCTCAATAGTAATACTGATATTCACGGTGAATGGAGTCAATGTGCCCTGATGGCATCTGGGCTCATGCATTCACAAGTGTATATCTTCTCTCCCCTTCTTTCTCTCTCTTTTTCTTTCTCCCCTTTTCTTCTTTCACTTGCCACTCTCACTCTGCCATCATATGCCTCCATCTTCCGCTGTCAAACTCACTTTGCCTGACTGATCCCGAAGCCTCGACCCCGCTGAGTATCATTCACTCCTGTTTTAGTAGCCACTTTTTAAAGGAAGCCGGTTTCTGCTAAGATGGTTGTTCCGTCGCTCCTCCACATGGCTCGCAGAGCCTGTGTGAAGCAGGCCAAAGGTGAGTTTGGTTCCCCTGAGTCTTATATCGTTTTTTTTTTATTTTTATTTTTATTTTTTTTTTTAAAAAAGAGACTTGGTCTAACAGCCTTTTATAAAAGCCATCGACGACGTTGGCGATGCGCCATATGGGCTCGTTCGACCTATCCTTCTGAAGGTCGAGAACCCAAGGCAGTTGGTACGTTACTCTTAGTCTCACTTACCTTTCCTTTTTATGGTCTTTCTAAATCCTCCTCAAATGACAGCTGGACTAATTCTAATAATCACAGCATGCCCTCGAGACAAACTCGCCTCAGCTCAAGGAATATACAGGCGAGATTTGGATCGAGTTTATCAAGCGCGACATCCCGTTCTGGAGGGATGTCAAGCTTCCCGAAAACCCGGAAAGCTGGTTCAACTTCTACCGCTCTCTGCGGCAGCAGGCCTTGAGGGAGCTCGAGCTGCAAGCTGAACGGATCAAGCAGGCCATGAATGGTCTTCGTTCCGAGAAGGCCAAGCATTCGCCCAAAGTGGTCAACGCCCGGAAGCTGGGCCTTCCGCAAGAAAAACCAACCAGCTTGCAGAAGTATGCCAACTACGATCGCCAGATGGGCGGCCTGCAGCCGGTGTTCGTCCGGGCTCGTACACAGAACGACAAGGGTCTTACGCCGTATTCCCAGACCTCGCGGTGGACGTTCGAGAAGCCAAAGCTGCCCACGACAACCAAGCCTAAAAAGTCGACGTTGCCCGTTGCCAAGCGAAACAAGCGACTTTGCATCCCGACGCACCAGTTAAACAAACGGGCGTCGGCGATCAAGAAGGCTCCGATCTCGTTCGTCGAAGATTACAAGTATGAGCAACGACTTGCTCAACGAAACACTGATCGAAAGGTGCCGGCGGCACGCGCATCTCCTCCGAAGCGGATAAAGGAATCGAGCACCAGCTCGCAACGGCCAGCGAGTTCCCTAACGCGGCCAAATTCTTCCGGTTTGGGGCGCCCGCAGACCATCACAGCCAAGCCTCCAGGGTTGCCCCTTACCGAGCCAAAATTGACCCTTTCCGGAGTACCACAGCCCAGACCCGCTACGGCGAAGCCGCCCCGTCTTGAAACGCCGAAGCAAAATGCCAGCTCTTCGACCGCGACTCCTCAGCCAGATGCAAAGCCACTGACCCCTCCCAAGGCTGTCGGACCACCTAGACGGCGACCACCACCTAATCCTCTTCTCATTCCGAAAAGACGGGCAGGCCCTCTGCCAGCACAGATGCTGACGGGCCCAGCTCGCCAGTCGGCCTCTTCGAAGCGTCTTCTCGATTCCGGTTTGGCCGGATCGGATGCTGTGCCAGAGAGAAGCAGGGTGAAGAAGCAGCGCATCTCATAGGCGGCTGGACAGCCCGCACCTCCTTAAGATATAGGGCGGATCTCGTTCCATTATCTTCGTTTGTCAATATTATTAAAGGATTTGGGCGTACAGGCTTCGGCGTTTGCGGTTGCTCTCCTTTCGACAGTCGCGATACCCAGGACACGCTTCATGCGATTATGACAATCATGGCGGCATTGTCCTTTTTACTGCATTTACGGACGGCGTTTTCTTTACTTTCGAAGTAGTTGGGAATGACGGTTTCAACTGGCTGGCTGGCGTTTGACGAGGTTTACCTCCGGATTCGTTCTAAAGCACTAGAACTTTCGGAACACTTATCCCGTTGCTCCTTTCCCCTTTTGATGGACAGAGAATTCTACGGTCCAATAGGGAGTTCTTCGACGTGAACCTAAGCTTTTAAAGCGCTTATGAGTCGTTTCGAATGAGTTGTTTTAGCAACACGATGGAAAAGTTTTTGAGGTTTCAGCTGTTTTGCTTGGTTTTGGTGTACAATATTGCCTTCTTGCATATTATTATTTTATCCGGTGGTGAATGAAAAGCAAAGCTGATATGATGTCCAACTTCTCTATACCTACTTAACGCTTCGATTCAGACAGTGTATTTGCTGAAGGGCGACGAGAGCTGCTAGTAACTCCCATGCATCACCTGTATATCTAAAGACAAATAAGCGGCGAAAGACCTGTAATCAATGTACTCCAATACAAAAGGCAATATTAGAGCTCTCCCAACAATTCGCCAGCTATAATGAACAAAAGAGAAGCGGGCAAAAGACGAAGGGTCAAGAATGTTTTAACATATGTCCGAGTACGCCTACGCTCCAAAATCACGGTGGGAATCGGCCTTCCGGCAGATGCATGTCGCCCAAAGTTAACATCATGGGGAAAAAAAAAAAAAAAAAAAAAAAAAAAAAAAAAGAAAAAAAAAAAGGAAAGAAAAGAAACTGCGCGGCTTGTGGTCGTCTTCTCCCAGCCGGGCTGCCCCGGACACGAGAACGTCTCCGACCCGGGTTATGCATGCGGACAAAAGCCCGACTATCAAATGCTCCCTTTCGACCGATGCGGTCGGCCAAAGCGTTTACCTGCATGCATCCTTTTCTCTGCCTGTTGGCGGATCTCCGATATTTATTTTCCTCCGCGGAGTGCGAGGACGAGATGAAGTGTCGCTCCGCCTTCAAGGTTATAATCCTGCGCAGTCTTATCGTCTGCCCTGTTGGAGAGAGAGTATAGAAGTTAGAACGATATGGTCTTCTCAAAAAGATAGTTCTGTGAAAGCGTCCCCTGCGGCAAAAAAAAAAAAAAAAAAAAAAAAAAAGGAAAAAGGGAGGGGGAAGGGAGGAGGAGGAGAGAAGAGTGGAAGCGAGAAAATGCCCAGGAGGTAGGATCGGAATGGTCCACGTACATCTGTTTTCCACCAAAGATCAAGCGCTGCTGGACTGGTGGAATTCCTTCTTTCTCTTCCACGCGCTCCTTGATACGGGAGACCTGTGTGTATGTGAGGAATTTGTCGGTTATCAAGGAATAGTCTCATTGCCTTTCCACCGGTGGAAAGGAAGCGCGTCGGCTGTAGCCTTGCAGGGCAGGGCAAGGCAGGAAGGCCGGGAAGGATTAAAGAGGCAGACTACATACCTTGTAGTCCGGCTCAATGTCGAGCTCAATCTCTTTGCCTGTGAGTGTTCGGACCCTGTCGGAGTGAAAGAAGTGAAATCAGTTCTCCATGTTTTCATCTCCCTTGGTCGGAATGCGGGAACCGAAGCCCTTACTTGATGAGCATCTTTGCGGCGCTTGGGGGTTTTTTTTATTGGTTGCTTTAATTCTGGAAGAGCGATGAAACAGAATAATGCTGCAAGATGCAGATACTGGCTTAGAGAGGACCGGAAGAAAACAAAGGACAGAAAATGAATATGCTGTCTTCTGACGCAATGTGGTGGTGTCGACGGGGTTCAACTTGGCGGGGTCCCAACTCAACCTTGCGGCACAGCACGCACATTGCGCAGTAGGTGGGGTGTTATTAAGCACTACTTGGTAGGAAGACAAAAACCTGGGACGAAAACCGAGCGTGTCATTATCCATGCAAATGGTAAATAGGAATAAAAATATTACTTAAAGAGTATTCTCTTGAAGAAGGCAAATGCCAAATACACAGCATTCAGAACAATTTTTGTCATTTTCTAGCTATACTTTGTAGATAACGCGAGGAAATTACAGGGTACAGAGCACATCAACAAAATCGCGACGGTGTCACATTTTGTAAAATATCTACTCTGTACACTGAGGTGAAAATCTGACTCTAGCTGCGACAATACAACTTGAGAAAAGATAACCAGAGTATGATACATATTCCTAGTACCTTAAATAATCGCTCAAGATTGACATTTTTCGTGCGATGATGAAAGGTTCCATTGCCTGAAGTTCTATCTTCTCCCTTTTCGCAAATCTCTGGCAAAATACCCAAAGACACAAATCAGGAGCGTATCACCTGCTGTTGGCTCTCTGTGTAGGATATGTCGACGAAAGTTGGCCCATCGAGCTTCAGAGAACGGCAAGAAATCAACTACAGACTTTGGGTTGGGAAGGCTCTATCCGGTCTGCTCTGAGGCCGCATAGCTGTAATAGATTGACACAACGGCACCAAATCTTCACGGCTGTACTCCGTAATGGTTGGTGCCAAGTTGCCAGTGCTCGACATGTGGTAGCTGAATCACCTAATTCACACGGTAAAATCTTCATTATGCCCCGGTTTCAATCTGCAATGCGATGATACTGTGTCTCCACGATAAGCATATAGCCTCTAGGGTCTCCGCCTTTTGAAAGGTTGTGACGAGGACTCCATATTGATGAGTTGGAAGAGATTGCGGATAAGGATGTGAGAATTGAAGGGAGTAAATATTTAACCATCGAGATGAACTCGAATTGGCTGAGTCCTATAGCCTTGAGTAGAGACTATAAATTTATTCTTGCAATGACAAATTCAGAAGCATTCAACCACGCAGGCATGAGTGTGGTCGTTGGGGAAAATTATCAGAGTGAAAGTTGAAGTGGAGGATTGGCGCAGTGGTGATTGCCGAATGCGGTTAGTGCGGTGTGGAAATTCCATAAGCGAAGGGAACGCACACTTCAACCTCCGCACTGCGTGATTCAACGACCGAGACGACAACGACGACACCAAGCTTGTGATCCGGCCAAATCAGTCAAAATGGTAAGATAGCCTTTTCTTTGCTACTTGGAGTTCGAAATCTTTTTTTGAAGAGACGGAGTCCGGCGTGCCGCGGGGAGATGCGGACATCGACTGAAGCTCCATCGACATCGAACCACCTTCAAGCGGGCGCGCATTTGGAGTTTGGGAAGATTAGGGAAGTGGGAAGCGTGTGAACGGAGCCGATATGGCCAGATTTTTTCCTCCGATTGCCAAAATTTCGATACAACAATGATTATTTGCGATTGCAGAGGATGATCCGGAGCTATTCACGAAATTTTGCGGGCAGCACACTAAATTCACGATTCGATGCGTCCCATCGCCTTGCCCATCTGGGTATACGATATTACAGCCCCGTTCACAACATTCCGATTTGATATTTTACTGGACATTCCGGATCGATCAAAATGAGAAACATAAGGGTTTATACATGGGTGATAGGCATGGTGGCTGACTTTTTGGCGCATTCGATTTAGGTCAACATTCCAAAAACCCGCCGGACATACTGCAAGTCCAAGCAATGCAAGAAACACACCCAGCACAGAGTCACCCAATACAAGGCTGGAAAGGTGAGGATGTCGCATTCTACGGAGACGTGATTCGTGTGGAAAGAAACTCTACTAGGATATGACGAGACGGTTACTAAAACCCCCTTTTCAATATTTCTAGGCCTCCCTGTTCGCTCAGGGTAAGCGTCGTTACGACCGCAAGCAGAGCGGTTATGGTGGTCAGACCAAGCCTGTGTTCAGAAAGAAGGCGAAGACCACCAAGAAAGTCGTTTTGCGATTGGAGTGCACCGTGTGCAAGACGAAGGCACAGCTCGCTTTGAAGCGATGCAAGCACTTCGAATTGGGGTACGTATCCCTGGCTATTGGCCAAGTTATCGTGGAATACCCCGGCCCCTTTTGGCAGAGAGATTGCTAATTTATCGTCTTCAACTCAACAGTGGTGATAAGAAAACAAAGGGTGCTGCTCTCGTCTTCTAAGCCTTTCCTTCTTGATAAATCGAAATTATCATGGTCATGTCATGTCGCTTTTCATTTCCGTTTTATTTCTTGTTTTCAAGGCATGGCGGCGGAAGCTCTGTAATTAGGGCAAATGACTGGTTATAGGAATGGAAGTCATGAGCATCATTTGAAACACATCGGGGCCCTTCTTGTGTGTATTGATCTTGGGGACCACTACACAGGGTACAGCGATGGGCGCTATGACCTGTTCCGATGGACAAAATACGGAAACCCGGCATCCTACCCCTGATACGCTTTGTGTGAGATGATATTGCTTGAGTGCGCGGAAAGGTCATTATCTACATGAATGCAGAGAGTACCCCAATCCCTCCATCTCTCCGCTACGGAGTAGTTTATCCTCAGGATTTCTGTCTTGCAGAATATCTACTTGAGGCCCAAAAGCAGAGTAAGCGAAGAAATTTCGGCACTGGCTCTCTGTAATTTTTCTTCATACTCATCTTGACTTTCGAAAATTGCCCCACTTTAGCACTGAAAAAGCGACCTCGCCGTGCTCTTTTATCCCAGCTTTGTGTATGGAGTACTCGTCCGTTTATGAAGGTCACATCGAACTTGTCATGATCCTGCAGAATACCGATGTCCTCAATCAGGTTTTCACCACCCAAAACCCCCCTTCCAATAACTCAGTTATTTCAATGGCGACACCACATGTGTTAGGCTTCAGGTTAGCGTTAGTTTTACTAATAGTAGATGACTTCACCTTCGTGCAGCGACAGAGTTTGTCAGTTATCTGCCCTGTTAGATCACTTTGAATGATTTAAAGTTGTCTTCTCTATCAAGTCTCTCCAGTTCCTGGCTAACACACTAGTAGTTGGTAGAGAGCCTGATTGCAAATTGTTGCAACCTAACCAGTACACTGCTCTCTATGATTATACATTAAAAATATTGCTGTTCTAAATGCTTGACATTCATTAACTTGTGCGAGGTTCTGTATTTCATCAACCGCCAAACAGTACCGGGATCTCAGGGAACGGAGATGGCAGAGAACCTGACCAAAGTTAACTCTGTGATCTTTATCACAAGAATGTTAACCAAGTCAGAGGACTCTGACCGGGCAGCTTTTCCGGACAAGAAGCATTATTTTCGCCTGTTATTCTCAGGTGCGATAGTCGCAAGAATCATAGCCACAAACTCTCGCACCGTATCCACACAATTTCCGCCCTAAGTTAGTACGGAAGGCCGTCTCCCGCCAGCTCGCGCAGAGAGAGATGTAAAATCCGTGACAAGGCTAACAAGTAGTATTGCCAAACACCATGTTCACTCTCTCCAAATGCGTATAAGTGTATTGCGATGGCCACTTTCAAAATTTCACCTCTCCCACTTGACAGGGGTTTATGGACAAAAGCACAACTTTTCAACTTGGTCAACATGGAACGCCCTCCGACAAATTTTGCCTATACGGAGTACTAGTGGTTCACATGGGGGGACAATTGGATTTTACGACTTCAACAATCCGAATCTTATCATTCTCTTCCAACGCAGCAATGGACAGAGTGGTCGAGGCTGGCGACGCCATTTATAGCTTATGGGCAGCCTGCACCATTACATGACGTGGGAGTTCTTCCTCGATCCGGCGAGCGAGATGTGTTTGCTATTAGAAAAAGTTATACTGGGCACGCAAAAAGAATTCGGTTGATCGGGATGTGATAGCTTAGGCACGGTAGAGCAGCCGACTCATCCTGTGGCCCAAGGATCAGTGAAAGCATATTTTGAAGATTTGAGTATGACCACTCAAGAGAAGCGTTGTGGATTTCCATTCAACTGGAAGATATCTGCAACTCTCAGCGAGCTTATAGCACACCTACCTCCTCGGAAGTATTGTGATCTTTTAAAAAACACATATTTTCAAGTTTTCTCCCCTGTAAGTTCCATTCTTTGACGGCAGGATACCTTTATCTTTACTTACCATGATGTAGCTTTTCCATGTTCTTCATGATCCTTCATTTGAAACAGAGTACTTTTGTTTCCAGGAAGATGCTAGCTCAGCATTGTTATCCTGGCTGGCACTTCTATTTGTGGTTTTATCGATTGCAGTAAATGGTCTTGACGAAAATGATCCTCTACTTCTCGATATCAGCAGGGAAGCCACTGCTGCTGCCAACATCAGAGTAGTGTCAGCTCGCTATAGAACGGCCGCGGTGCAATGTCTAGCGGCAGACGAAGTGATGTGACGGCACTTTACATAGTCTCCAAGCTCTGGTGCTCTTAATATATGCACTAACACACAACAGTCAGCGATGCTGGGTGCTTCTTGGAGTAAGCCATCACGTTGCTATTGCCATAGGATGCCATCTAGATCCGATCATTTTAGGCTTGTACTGTTGAAGCTGAAAAACGCCGTCGCTGTTCGGGTGCGTTAGTGATACTATACATGACAGAAAAAATGTCGTCCGGGAACCTTGATCAGCAGAAATTCAGCCAGGACGTTCGTCTACCGGTAGAGGCCAACGATAGTGATCTTGTCGACGATAGGCCTGTGCCATTTCCTTCAGGATCTACGCAGATGACGTGTCTCCTCTTTAAATTTCGTCTCGTATGATATCGCCTGTAGGATATGCAGTGAAATATTCGGACTTCAACAACCTTTCTCTGAGCGTTATAGCGAAACTTGACCAGGAAATCGAGGTGCAGCAAGACGCGTGGAGAATGAGAAATTTTTCCCATTCGAATGTCCAACCACTTCCAAATCACCATGTAGCGCATATGAATATTCTTTTCGGCTATTCTAATCAACTCTTCCTACTGCTTCATCCTCCGGCACTGAACCGGTATCTATCAGGAGAAACCAACAGTGCAACACGTGTGTCGCGTAACCGCTGCTTGATTCTGCCAAAGGTCTCTCAGCAATCCAGAAGACTCTATCCGAGTCTCCTGCTTTTGCACCATATAAGTGGTACACAGCTGGCCTGGCCAGCTTCCATGCATTCCACGCTGCCATTGTGCTAAGTCATCTGGACGGGCTCGGAAAATAATGCTGAAAACGAGGAGATCAGGAATACGTTGTTAGATTCTTTGCAAGTCTTTAAATACTTTCGTCGAGGAGCAGCCTGTGTGAGAAAGCCGCACCTATTCTTGGCCGCCTGATGTGTGTTTTAATCCCTATTCCACCCGATCCGGTAAGTAGCTGACCATACATCACAGTGACTTCGCTTCGAGTCGGTCAACTCATTGCAACTATCGACAGGCTTGCTGCCCATCGCCCTCCTCCATGGCCAGTACTACCAGCAGTGTCGCACAGCTCTCTCCAAACTCTGTTTCATTAGACGCTTGCCAGTACGTCCATGAACAGCAACAACCGGTACTGTTACGCTACGCCTTCCGTCTGAAGTATTTGTATTAGTCAGCCAGTTGTAGCTATAGCTTAGCTGAGATCCAAGATCTCATCTGAATATCATGATCTTCAAGAAGCATAACATTTGGTAGCATGTCCTTTGGTTTCATTCAAAGAAGAACTGTTCTGTTGTGGTAACAATACCACAGCCTATCACCTGTTTGAAATCACACCACAGCTAGGTTTCAACAGCATTGCTGGCAAATACTACTACAGATAATTGAGGATAGAACAAGCCCTCTTCTAAATCAGGAAATTTGAACAACATTCTATATCTTACATTACACCAGCAAATAAAGTTATCCCATCTCAGTTGACTCACCATCCTCTTCTCATCTTGACACTTATTTCTCAAAAAATTTCTGAGATAACTTTAAAAGGCCTTCTTAAAGAGTATTCTCTTCAAGAACCTGATTCTGCAGTACTTTGATCTGGATCATTCAATCTTGATAATCTTTTATTTCTTCCATTCAAAACTCTTCTTTATAACTCTAAAATATGGATACTCTGACAGAATCTTCTGCTGAAAAACTCTTGACAGAAAACTCTTCTGAAGAAACACCAGAGACATTAAAGAAGAATATCAAGTTCAGATACATCAAGATCTTATAAAAGACAGTGAAGTGGGGTATGATGGGATGCCTTGTCAAAGTAGGCAAGTTGGTTGAGATGGTGAGAGCACAAGAAGGATGAAAAATCACAACATAGTAAGAATGGTAATGGCTGAGTAGTAAGAACAGAGAAGCATGCCTTAACAGACACCTAAGCTTATAAGAAATAATAATACTAAAGAGCCTGTACTAATACAGACAGCTCTAATAAGAAACAGTAGCAAGCTTTATAAATAAGAGATCTTCATATTCTCTAACTAATAATCAAACTAGCAATAAAGAATGAGTGTATAGAAAAGTACAAAGATGTATAAAGATATTAAGCAAGATGCAGATGCTATAGATGATTTATATAGCTCAGAGATAGTAGCTGGAGAAGTTTTATGCCTCAGACCAGAACAATCTTTGTTCTAATATAGTATCAGAATTCTCATTACATTTTCTTCTGGCTTTCAATATTAGCATTCCCTGACAACAGGCAATATATGAAACAAAACAAAGACAATTTAGTAAAGAAAATAAGAGACTAAGAATTAGTAACAATCTGATAAGAAAAGAGATAGAAAATAAGAATAAAGAAAGTGACAGCAGTAATTTCTAATAGTAATCACTATAATTCTCTTCTTTCATCAAGTTCTCAGAAGAAGAAGAAGACTGAACTAATGCTGGATTAATGTTATTATGCACACAATGCTAATAGAATTTGTTACTAAAAGCTTTCTTTTCAATTTGATATATCTTGACAATGGCATCCAAAGCAATTCATGTGATCTTTAGATATTAGTTATTAATGAAGTTCTGAGCCTTCTTCTCTTCTAGTTCAAAGAGAGTATCAAGCTTCTCAATCACTATAGAGTTGTCCCATCTAATTTAGCCTATCAAGGCATCTAATATAGCTTCTAAGCCTTGCAATTGAATAGCAGTAGAGAATTAATATGAAACTGATGCATAACAGTTTGAATAGCCAGAAGGTGATAATGATTCTGAAACTAGATCTTTATATACAGCAGAGAGCTGTAACCAGATACCAGCTTTATTAACTTCAAGATGTTCATGGTTCTCCTGGATTGCCACATATCAGGGTAGCATAGTACACCAGACCTTTTTGCATGAACCATGAGCTCTATGAGACAGCAGAGAGCTTGTAATTCAGATATTATCAGGTTTGCAAATAATGTCAGTCCATCTAATATTAAATTTTCTTTCATCATCTTTGATATATATTGTATTCTTAATGCAGTAAATATAGTCATTAGTGAATAAGTCTCATTCTTTAACTAGTCTTCACTAATTCTCTAGATGATTATGCATTTCTGACAAGATTTCTGTGCAGTCACTGGACTCTTCTGCTGTTAAGATCAAGAATTCTTGTATCATGTTAACATCCCTTCCAGTAGTAATAGCATCTGGAACATTAACATCAATATAGCAAAATCCAGTTTTATTTCCTGGCTTAGCATACTTGGCATAATATGAATAGAAGATTAATTTCCAAGCATGATCAGGTCTTGTCAGCATATACTATAGATAGTATACAGAGTTCTGATGCATGAGTTGTTGGTCAATACTGTAATATATTATTCTCAATCATTCATAATTATTGCAACCTCTCATCATTCACTAACAATAGTAGTATATATTGTATTCATTATTAACTCAAGTGAGTACTGTGGTAGTAGCATCTTGTAACTTATCATTCCATCAGTATATTAGCTGAAGAATAATAACAGACTCAGTGGTCTTTCATTTCTTCTGAAGATTGCTGGTGGTGAACTTGTTAACTCCAGTAATCCACACATATCAGTTAAAGTCAAACATTCTCATGTTTGCAATCAGAGAAATAATTAACTGATGTTTGAATTTATAAATGTTTAAAGCATCTTCAGCTCTAGCTAGTCTATTTGTCAAACAGAACCAGAAGTAGATGCTGTCATTAGTCTTAACTAAGTTAATGTTGCAATAATTTCTATAAATGTGAGTCAAACAGTTAAGAAGCTTCTCTCTATTAAGTGTGTGAGTCTGCAACCTGAGTTTTAAAGCTATTAGTTTTGCATGATTATAGTATAGATAGATATCAGCTTTCTTATCACTAAATGCCTTTTCTAATTGCTCCAGAATGCAAATAAGCTCCAATTCTAAACATATTTTAATACTCTTTATCTTTTACAGGAGTTGCTGTTCAAATTTACAGCAACAGCAAGTATCAGAGCATACTGTTATAACAGATTCTTTATACTCATGTCAAGATATCTCTTCATCACTTTCAGAAGAAATAACAGACTTGTCATTGTTATCTAAGTCTTGAAGAGTTTGATGTGCTAACATGACTACAATTCTTTTACTGCAGTGCTTCAGAGCTTCTGATTGACTGAATAAATTAGTCAGTATGCTGATAAATTCAAATGACAGCTGTAATTGGCCAGTTTCAAATCCACACAATCTAATTAATATTGTGCTATGTATAGAGGCTCCCAACACATTGTGGCTATGTGGCATAGACATTCCACTCATTAAAACATCTCTTGATAATCTTGAAGACTACAGTTCTTCCAGTAGATCTCAGAGACTGCTTGCAGTGGGAGGACTTCTAGTAATATTCTGAATTGAACATTGGGAGCTAGATAACTGTAGAAGAGCCAACAGCTGTAGAAGACTATAGTTACCAATGATAAGGCCCCATCAGTATAGAGCATCTCTTGAAGAAAGTTCACATATACAGTCAACTTCTTTGTTAGCTATAGTATAATCATCTGGCAATATAGCTAAGCTCCAGCAATATTCAGCTTCTGTAGTATCTAGTCTTCAGAGCACTGCACTGTTAATATTATTGGTAAACTTATTCCAATTCTTGTAGATATTTAGAGTATAGCAAAGCTTTTGTGCTGCCTACAGGCTCTTCACTTTTAATCATATAATATTAATCCTGTCAATATCTCATGTAGCAACAAGTCTATTCTTGATCTTTTGCATATTAATGCAACATCATTTAACATTCAGGGTAATCTTTTGAGCATTATGGAAATCAGCTTCAAAATTAGCATGTGTAACATGTTGCCAAGCTCTAGATCTTTCAATATATCAATAGAAATGAGCTACTAAGTCAGTAACTACATCAGTCACTTGCATCAGTATGTTCATTAGCTTGATCTGTAGGCTATAGCAATAGTGCAGAGCTTGATTATCAATGTATTTCATAGCTGCTGTTAGGTTATTGAAGAAATAGCCATCCAGATTGACTCCACTGTCTCTGATAACAACCAGGTCTTGATTTTCAGATGCAGAGGCTAGAGGAGGCAAGTTACTTTATCCAGCTATTTTGAAGAATATTAGTGATCCAAAAAGAATTGTAAATGTCAGAATAACAAAATAGAAGGCAAGAAGAAGTGTTAAAAATATTAAATCTGTAAAAAGAATCAAGCTTGAGTGTAAAAGACAGTAGAAGCTTCAGAAAAGAAAAATCAGTCTTTAAATATCTTTTAAAAAATTCAGAAAAAGTAAAGACTTCTGCAAATAATAAAGAAAGAGAAACTTCCCAAATAAGCAAGCAAAAACTTTACTTTGCAGACAAATAAAAGAAATCTTTCAAAAGAGCAAGCAAAAACTTCACTTTTGCAAATAAAACACAACAAATTATACATCTTGTAGAGATATAACAATAGCAAAGCTCCAGTCATCTGATATAACAGTTAATAATTATATTTACTTCATTTCTTCTTGATTATTTTTATTTTTGCTCTCACTCTGATCTTGATCATTCCCTCTATTCAAGAAGCTAACATTCAAGAAACTGCTAGAGAAAATATTAGACTGACTTCTTGTAGCATATCTTTGAGAAACATTCTTCATCTCTTTATCTGAATCTGCTGAACTATTACTGAGCTGCTTTATTTCAGATCTTATAAGATACTTCTTTAATCTGCTTCCTGCAATAGATTCTTTAATTTCAGTGTCATCTAACTCTTCAAGATGATAGGAATCTAGTTCTTGATTGGCAGACTTAATTCTATAGAGTTCTAGTTATTAAAAGTACAGAGTGTTGTTTCTAGATATATTCTGTTCTTTTTTGATATTGTGAAGCAAGACAAGATCTCCAGATTGAAGAGAGTTGGTTCAAATATTATAGATATCATCAAAGTATTTCTTATTTTTAGTGTACATTCAGAGCTGATGATGTGCTGCTTTCAGAATATTCTCATCTCATCATTTAATTTGGTGTACACACATCAGAAGAAGATCTTCAGTCATTCAGATATTTCATCATGAAATTGTTTGTCAAGTAGAAATCTCAAGTTCAACTGAAAGAACTGTCTCCTGGTTTATTAGCAATCTATAAGAAAAGATATCAGTACTAGTCTTAGTCATCATTCAATCTGCCATCAGAATTACAGAAAGATGTTTAATTTAATTTCTTCCAGTATTATTGATAGCTTTAGCTAATCCATCAGTCAAAGACTTATGACCAACTTCCACCATACTATTTACAGAAGAATTATAGAACAAAATAACAATGTATTTGATGTTGAATTTCTTCAGTAAGGTCTTCATAACATTCTTATTCTCTGGTTCTCCATTCATAACAAATTTGGCAGGCAGGCCCCATCAACAGATGATATTCTTATAAAGAAATTTGGCTACAGCTTCAGCTGTTGCCTTCTTCAATGCTCTAGCTTCTACTTATCTAGTAAAGTTATATCTTGCAACAATCAAATAATTTCATCCTCAACAGAAAGACATGTGTTTGATATTCACTCTAACTTTCTTCTAATAAATAGAAGCTCAGATAGGATAAAGCTCTTCACTTAATCTTTGTGAATCTCTTTGTTGATATTAAGAACAGTACTTCACATAAGCAGATACATCTTTATACATTCCTGACCACCAGTATCAAGCTTATAAGATAGAGTATGTTCCCTCTTGCTCTTTATAGCTAAATTTGTCATGCATCATGTGTAAAATTTGTTTATATTGTTCTTTATTGTCCACAACACATCTTAAAGATACACCAGATTCCACTCATCTAAATAGTTGATCAGCCTCCACCACATATTTAATTGCTTTCTTTCAGAATCTTGTGTACTTCTTTTCTTCCATATTCAATGGTTTTGATAAAATGGTTAGATATCATGCAATTTTCTCTGATTCTTCTGAATATGTAGAGTCCAGTATTCTAAGGTCTTCACTATTAAGAGCTCAGCCAGCTAAAACTCTTATAGAATTTATAAAGGCAAACAGATCTTCATCTTCTTCAGATTCAGATTGTTCTCCAGTATCTAGTTCTCAGCAAGATAATTTATCAGCAGCTGTGTGTTTTATCTCAGGAACATGTTTAATAGTAAAGTCAAAGAGGTATATTCAAGCTATTTAATTAGTAATCAAAGCTTCTGGAACATCTGTAGCAGTTCTATTAAGTTAGATGACAAGAGTTTTTGCATTGATTTTCAAGATAAAGAATACTCCATAGATATAATGTCAGAATTTCTTGAAGACTTTCAAAACAGCTCTGCATTCTCATTTGCCAGCATTATATGTTTTCTCTGAATTATTTCATACTTCAGATTCATATCATGCAGAATGTCAAGCCTCTTATTGCTTCTGAATAATGCATTCTCCTCATTCTAATTTACTGGCATCAACAGCCACAGTAATAAGCAAAGAATCTTGTCCATAATTGATTGGAAGAATAATAGAGAATAAATATAACTTTTTCTTCAAAAGTATAAAGATATTATTTTGCTCTTCAGTCCATGACCATATAACATTTTATTAAAGCAGATAATATAAAGATTCAGTTATTCAACTGTAATGCTCTATAAATATTCAGAAATATCCAGCAAGCTCTAGAAATTCTTGTAATTCTGTAACACTTATAGAAGTAGGCCAATTTGCAATTTTAGCTATCTTAGTTTTCTCAGATTATTATCCATTATAATTACAGATTCATCCAACAATATTGACTCCAGACATGCAGAATTAAGATTTGGTGCCAGAGATTCTAGCTTTAGAGATTTCAACAAGCTATAGAATATAGTTCAGGTTCTGCAGATGATTATAAATAAATCTTCTTATTTCTGGAAGAACTTCAGTTTCATTTTTGATATATGATCTCTTTACTTCAAGATCATTCATAAAGGCTCAAGCAATCTCTGGAAAAACTTCTCATATAATCTTCATTATTTTACATTGAGCTTGAGCTGGTGAATTCATTGCCTCTTGAACTAAAGTTGTATGGCAAAAGAGCTTAATAGAGATTGCAATGACTGTTATATTTCTGCTCTCTTCAGCTAATGGAAAATTATCATATTCAGAGAACAAGTCACATAAGCTAACTATAACAAGTTCACCAAAGTCTTCAGCATATTCATCAACATTAGAAGGAATAAAAGCATCTCAAATAGTAACTTTGTTATACATATGTACTGCATCAACTAAACAATATTCACCTTTCTGTTTCTTTGCAACCAGAAAATAGAAATTAGTATATGAATCATGGCAAGACTTCAATATTTTAGCTTCTAATCTGTTCTGAATGATTTTAATTAGCTTATCATGTAGAGCACAAGAAATTTGGTAAGTCTTAGTCTGCCAAGCTTCATGAGACTCTGTCTTAATAACCTGCAGAGGCAAGCATTCAGAATGAATGCTATATAGATCTTTGAATAACTACACCAACACCTCTTCACATTTATAAAGAACTGATATGAAAAATTTCTTCTTCTGACTTGTTAGTTCAAATCCAATTTTAAGCTTCTCAATTCTCTTATTTGTTAGCCATTCTCCAACAGGAAAAGATGTAATTCTAGATCTAATGTGATCATCAAATTTACAATTAAACATAACACATTTCTTCTCAGAATAATACTTATTCAAACAAACATTCACTCAATTATCTAGATCTTCCAGTTTGCTTCCATCAGATTTTCCAGGTGCTAATAATCTTATCTTATCAGCTTTTTACTTATAAGCAGTGCACACTCTCCAGACTTCTGAAGAAGACAGTCTAATGTTCCAGCCACTATTAAAAATGTCAACTTGACACAATTTCTTCATGACAAAATCATGATTTTTGTTCAGAGATACATAAATTGATTAAGTACTTTATAGAATAGGTTTTCAAATTAAGCTGGAATTAATATCACATGTGTAATGTTTGCAGTGAGCCATAATACTATCCAGATCAGAAAGCAGAGAACAGAAAATCTGAACTTCTAATGCAAAATTATTCTTGTTCTCTGATTGGTCCATTTGATTCACCAGCATGCTGGTCAATCTAATTAGACTTAGCACACTTTTGAATTCACCATTACTGGAACTATGTTTCTCCTTATTACTGTAGTTACTAACACCAGTACTGCTGCCAACACTTCTGACTTCTCTATTCTTTTCAACCTTCTGACCTTTAATCTTCTTATTATTAATTCTTATATCTATCATCTTCATCACATTTTCTTCATTCTCATCAGGCCTTGTATTTACAGGCACCTGCCTGATTAAATACTTATTGAATCATTTAAATGATTACTGTTCAATTTATTAGTTACATATCTTATATTGCTCAAGCTTGGCTTAAAGCCTTCAAAAACTAGACAACACATTCATTTCTTATTATAAATTTTACAGTTCACTTCTCCATCATCTGAGATGTTGCATTTTCAACAGACAGCAAATTGTCAAGATCTTTCAAGAATAAGTTGCTGATCCCCTCCCTCAAATATAAGAAAAGAAGTATAAATAATAATATCTTTAATCTGAACAGACACTTCATCACAAAACATATAAAAAGAAGCAACTTCTCCTATTTGAACAACTATAGTCACTTACAGCTTATTTTTCATTAGCAGATTCAATATTTCAGCATACTTCTGAGACAACAAATTAATTTCTGAACCAGTATCAATTAATATCATTAATTCTTGTTAATTTATAGTGACTGATGCATATAACAAATGCATTCCATATACTGTTTTGAATTTTGGTACCATGGACTTCAATATAAGTCAACCAGAATTAATCTTTAGCTCAGGCTGAACCAGTTCAGAGACTTCAATCTTTGCATGGCTTTTGCTAGTACTGTTATTCCAACCTGATTTAAAGAATACTTAATAAAGCTTCAGCAATACATCTATAAGCTTCTTGACTGACACTTCAATCTTCTCATTGAGAATTCAACCTATTAATTCATTGGCATCTGTTGAATTACAGATCTGAGAGAATAAACAATCTGTTGCAGAATATCTTGATCTTTATTTCTCTACAGTCTTGTTTTGAATTTCAGACTTCTTCTGATTAATCAGTTCAACATTTTCCATGATATTATTATCAACACTAGCTTGATTATTCCAGTAGGTAATAAATTGTCCAGTATACTGAGTATGAGATGTTGCAATCTTAGCTTTTTGACTGTTCTTAGCTTCTTCAATAGTTTTAACATTGACTGATATTCTTTCTTCCAGTGATTTATATTTCTTATCTGAATCAGATTCTTCATCAGATATTAGATATGCAAGTTATCCTGCTTGAACCTTCACACTAGTTGAATTTGCTGGAGATATCTCTTCTTGCTGATTAGTCTTCTTTTTAGAGCTTGTCAACTTCAGAATCACTTATTCATCCTCTTCTATAGATTATACAATATACATGTTCAGTATTCCAGGTTTAGAAGTGACAACTCAATAGTTTTAATCAGAGAAACCCATGCACAAGTTCTCTTTATTATTAATATGACAGAACCTGTTATTTGCATCAGATTAGTATTTATAATACTGAGATTGATAGTGTCTAGATTTTCCACAGTAAAAGTATGAGAGACATGTTGAAATTCCTCCAGTTCAAGCTTCTCCTCAGTTACTAGAACAATAGCTTGTCATCAGCAAACCATTTCAAGTCACATAAGAATTAACTAATTGTGGTTGGGTGTTCTCTTGTATTATTACAGAATTAGTAGTCACATTTGTTGTATAATTTGATATGGGTTTCAGAGGCCCTTCTCTCTGCAGCATATAGTACTGATCAGAATTCTCTTATATCTGATTTGACTGTACTCTCATGGCCAATATCAAATTTGTAAACTTATTGGTCATCTTTTCAATTATAGCTTTAATATTGATGCTCTCAGAGCTCTTGACTTTAAATTTCAATTCAGATTCTTCAGTCTTTACAGAACTAGCTGTTTTCTTCAAAGCCTCAACTGTAGAGAGTTTATTAGCTAATTAATATCACTTATCAAGCTTCTTCATTTTCTTCTGCTTCATTTTATCTTCTTCAAAGATCTTCTTATTCTCTTCATACTGGTCAATCAAATCCATGATCACTCAAACAACCTTTCTAAAATCAATAGATGACATATCATCTGAAAGATTGAGCTTTGTCTTGTCAATAATCTTATTTCAGAGCTTCTCAGGCAGCCTCTGAAGAAACCAAGACATCTTAGTGAATTCATCAAGTCTTTCATTGGCTTGTACTGTACTGGCAATAGTAGTGTATTCTCAAATATAGATGTGAATGTTGCTATTCTAAGCATGCAGTTTCTTTATAATTACTTAAAGATAATTCTGACAGTAAATCTTATAAGTAATGTTCTGATTACAAAATTTATAAATAATCTCTTTAGAGAATACTTCTCAATTATCTTTCTTGTAGTCTTCTAAGGTCTTCATTCATTCTCCAATCCATATAATACAGTATCTAGTCAACCATTCAATAATGTTCTTAGAGTCAATTACCCCATGATTCTTGCACATTTGATAAAATCTTTCAATAAACAAGATAGCATCTCTGCCATCAAACCAAGATGCATTTGCCATACCAGAGGAAGGCATAGAAATGTAAGAGTGAACCACAATTCTTCTGTCCTCATCTTGTAACATAGTCACATACAATTCTGTAGTACCTTCAACTATAGTTGATTCTGATTCTGATTTCTTGATTTCTTGATCTTTAGTCATATCATACAGTATATTCTGTTGTTTCTTAATGATTTAATATCTTTCCAAAAAATCTATTTATCAGGCAAGCTTTAGATAAGAGCCATTCAAATCTAAGCTCCCTAATCTTATTTCTAAACAAAAACCTGATTAGTACTGTATTTCTAGTCCATAAGATCTTACCTTGAAATAGTGTATTGCTTCATGTGTCTCAGAATTTATTTTTCTTTCTTGACAGCCACCAAATCACCACATCATCATCTTCAGGTCTCAGCTTGGTTACCAAATGAAGTGGAGTATGATGGAATGCCTCATCAAAGTAGACAAGTTAGTTGAGATGGTGAGAGTGCAAGAAGGATGAAAAATCACAATATAGTAAGAATGGTAATGGCCAAGTAGTAAGAACAGAGAAGCATGCCTTAACAGACATCTAAGCTTATAAGAAATAATAGTACTAAAGAGCCTGTACTAATACAGGCAGCTCTAATAAGAAATAGTAGTAAGCTTCATAAACAAGAGATCTTCATATTCTCTAACTAATAACCAAACTAGCAATAAAGAATGAGTGTGTAGAAAAGTACAAAGGTGCATGAAGATATTGAGCAAGATGCAGGGGCTATAGATGGTTTATATAGCTCAGAGATAGTAGCTGGAGGGGTTTTGTGCCTCAGACCAGAACAACTTTTGTCCTAATATGGTACCGGAATCCATACTACAACAGACACATTTCTTGTGCTATTATATTATAATATCTTTTCTGAAGATGATCTACAATATTTGCAGTATATTCTATCAGAACAGAATTACAGTAGAGCAGAAGTAGTATATATACTGGAAAGTGCTTAATAGAGAAAGATTTTATTGAATGCAGTAAAAGATTTCACAAACTCAGATAGAAAGTTATATACTGAAGTTAGATTCTTCAAACAATAGATTGAATAGTTCCAACAGGGTCCACAACAACAGAATGAGAGATACATCATATTTTTAAAATAAATATCTCTTTCTTCTGAGAAGAATTCTGTTGAAATGCAAACTAACTTCTGTTACATTTGCAAAAAGTGCAACACTTTATTACTTGATAATATTAACTTGAATAAATTAACAGCTATAATAAGTTTTCTTGAGAGTTTTCATTATTCTGTTCTGAACATATGAGATCTTAACTCTCTTGAAGTTAGTAGAGGAGCTCTACAGATTAACTTATCAGCAAACATGTCAGCAAGTAATAGAAAGTTACATGATTGTTTTCAAGAGAGTGAAGAGAATCTCTCTCAACAATATCATGAAGCTCATCAAGATGCATTCTTTTATAGTGATGAAACAGTTGAATCTAGACAGACCAGAAACATTTTCTTGATAATCAGAAATAATAATAGAAGATCTTTCTTCACTTATAATCACCAAACTTCATCTCATTCACAATCATCAGCTTATAATCATGAACATATGTTATAAGATAAAAATGGGAAACCATCTTTATCAAGTAAATCAGACTTATCAGACAGTGACTATGATCATTCATATTACTGGTATCATCTTAGACCATCTCACTCACCTTCTTATAGAAGGGGTGATACAAGATGGTGGCACTATAGCACATGCTGTAACAAATAAGAAACTACAACTTACTTGAAACTCAATAAAGTCATGCTCTTCAATTCTAAAGAAACTAGAGTGCAATTTTTTATTTATTATATAGAACAAATAGTAGCTATTGAATTAAAGAAAGCTGTTCTCCATGTATTGCTATAATATTTGAAAGAAGATGCTCTTAAGTAATATACTGCTCTCATCTTATAGACAAGACAGAGAATGAACATATCTATATATAAATGAAAACTTCAGTTACAGCAACAGTATTATATTTTAAAAATAACAGTCACTCAGAAAGCAAATTATCTAAGATACACTTTTTAATAAGAGATGAACTTCCTATAATTAAATTTCTGACATGAAAGATAAACCTCCTGAATGAAGCTGGTATAACTGACAAAGATCACATTATTCAATACATTTATGATAGTATTGAACTACAGCTACAGATAGCATGCTCTCTGAACAAAAACTTTATTAATAAGAATCTGAAATTATACTGTCAGAAGTTACAGATATAGAAAGAGTTAATCTTCTGACTATAATTTACCAATCAGTAACAGTTTCAGAGGCAGAATTATAACTACAGTCCAGAGAAATACAGGCAATTATTACAGCACCAAGATATTATAAAAGAAACTCAGAATAAATCTTAACTAGACTGGTATTCAGGACTGGAACAGAATTCCATTTTCCATTGAACCTGGTTCTGGTCCTGAATTTAGAAACAGCTGGAATCCCAAATATGAAATCTCAGTTCCATGTCTCATCCCACTCAAGAGCTTGAGATTCTGTTCCCATCCCTATTCCAGAAATTATTTCCTGGTCCCATCCTCAAATAGAAAATTATGTCCCACATTCCATCTCAGCAGAGATGGTAGACTCCCATTTCTCATTCTGGCTGGATCCATAGTAGGACTGGAATGGGATCAGGATTCCTGGTCCTATTGTGTCAAATTCATAGGGAAGAGTCAAACTGATCAAATTTTATGTGGACTGTTACCAAATTTTGTTACTTTTTTGATGAAGGCAGAACCCATAGAAAAATCAATTTGATTCTTAAAAGAAATAAAGTATTAAAACTAACTAATAGCTGAAGCCAGTAAACAAACAGAAACTGCCTAAATGGCAAGTTAATCATTATTGTCATCATCTTCATTATTATTATTGTCATCATCTTCATCATCATTATTGTCATCATCTTCATCATTATCATCATTCTTCTTCTCCTTCTTCTTCTCCTTCTTCTACTTCTTCTTCTTCTTCTCCTTCTCCTCCTCCTCCTGCTCCTCCAGAACCAGCTTTGTGAACCAGACAGGGGCTCTAATACCTGCTATTTGACAGGCAAAGACCCTGATGGTGCCAGGGGGAGGCAGAGAGGTGGTGGTGGACAGTGGTGGTGGTGGTGAAGCAGCAGCAGCAGTAGTTGACAGGATGGGAGCAGCATGCAGGCAGTGGGTAGTGATGGCAGGGGTAGGATGATCAGGTGCATCAATTAGGCTGAAATAGTTCAATCTGATTTTGGCACTGATGCTAAGAACAAGCTTCATATTATTGGTGTTAACTGTAATACACTTATAGTGCACCATTGTCATAATAGAGCCTATATTACTTAGTATAATTATTGATGCTATTGCTAAGAGTAACTTATACTCAAACAGAGCACACAAGATTGCTTTAACTGTCTTCTAAAGTAACTTAATGACAGTACATTACCAGCAATATTTATATTCTTGATGACAGGACAAAGTAATTTCTCAAATCAATTGCTGGAACAGGGCCACTGGCAAGATTAGTTCAGTAGAGCTCTGAAAGTGATGGATTTTCTTGATAGCACCTATTTTCATCAATTAGCATCAAGACTGTTACCAAAAATTGTTACTTTTTAACATACAAGTGCCAGCCTTCCAATTTTGAACAGGGGGACAGAGGCAGAAATTCTTCTGGTTAAAGTTGGCCAGATCAACATCTTTATTAGCTTTATACTAATTGCTCTTCTTCAGGGCCCATTCTTTCAATGTGGTCTTGTGCTGCTCCTCTCCAGCTGTGTAAAATGAACATGCACAGAGAAAACTAACATCTTATCAGTAAATAATATGTGCCAGAGCAGTATTCTGCAAGCACTCATCTCTTAATGCAACCCATTTTGTCACAGTATATGTTTGTTGTACACACAGATGTTGAAGTGCAGTAAATAAAAAGATGGTAGAGAGGGGGAGGAAGGGGAGAGAGGGGGAATCATCAACATTAGCTCTGAAGAGAAAGAAGAAGAAGAGGAAGAGAAAGAGAAGAGAAGAGAGACTGATCTGATGTTATTATCCTGTAGCCAGCATAGCAACAACACATTGATCTTGCCTATAGCAACATGCCTGTAGAATGTAAACAATGTGTATAGTAACCATTCTACAGTACTTGATTAATACACTCTATAATTCTATTATCCTGTAGCTAGCAATTCAACTCATCACATACAATTGTGAAGATGGGGCCAAAACAATATTCAATAAGAGAGAAGATCCATGCAGCACAGAAGCACTGCCAGACCTTGAAAGATCATTAAAAAGACATATTCAAGACAGGAGAGATGGATTGCAAGGCACACTATAATATGCTAAAGAGAATTCAAGCAAAACATGGGTAGTATGCACTCTCAGTAGTTTGCATTAAATCATATTAACATTCATTGCAGACAGAATAGCAGTGAGAAGGATTGCAAGACAATTAAAGATAAAGTTATTGAAGAGTTAATAATCAAGTGATTTGCCAAGAGCAAGTTAAAGAAGTACCATAAGCATCAGCTTATGATCTCTCAGTAAAAGAAGAGAGAGAAAGAGAAGAAGCATTACTGAGAAGAGACTACAGAGACTGAAAATGAAGCTTGACAGAAAAAGAAGATAGAATCTAAAAGTAATGAAATTTGATAATGGTTCTGACATATTTAGATCAAAACAAGCCAGACACAGCATCCTATTACTGTATGTAGGGAGGCCTGATTCTGCCAAATAATAGCCAGACTTGAGGCCAAGATCATAATCTATAGTTATAATTATCTTGCTGCAGTCAGTGTATCAAGAGAGAGAATTGAGAAGAAGATGAAGGGATTTCTGAATTAATTACAAAGTCTGAATAAAGATAACAACAGCTCATCTGCTCCAGAGAAGATGAAGAAAGATGATTTTGAGATTGTGGTGTTCTCTGATGAGAATGATGAGAAGGACAATGAGATGGAGAATAATTAAATTATTAATATCTAGAGAAGAAAGTTAGGTTTTTAGTTCTTTTTTCATATTAATTTGAGAATGGGGTGCCATTAAATTAGCAAAATGTTTTATTTTCCTGAAGAAGAATGTTCCATTTTGTAGAAGAAGAAGATTTTGTAGTTGATTGCTGGTACTTACAGAATAAAATGAGACTAATTATCTAAAGATTATCAAATTTTGTGTGAGCTCTGACCACATTTTGTTACTTTTTTGATTAAGGCAGAACTTAGAGAAAAATCAATTTGATTGTAAAAAAAAAAAAAAAAAAAAAGAAAAATCTAATAACTGAAGCCAGCAAACAAGCAAAATCTACAGAGATTTCTTCAGAATTAATCATAGTTTAACATGGAAAAAAACAATTTGTATTGTGGAAGAAGCTGCATTATAAGTTATTTGTTACTTGATGGTTGACTACTGAAGCTGCTCAGTTGATTAATAATAAGAAGCATGATAATCTCAACTGAAAGGCAAAGCAATATCATTCTGATTTTTAGTCAAAATTTGATCAGATGGCAGAGTATTCTAAGAGTACTTCAGAAATAATTTGCAAGCATTGTCAAATCTTTCTTAGTTATTCAAGCTTTTTTCAAAACAGTACAAGTGGTCTGAAGAAGCATTTAATGAGTAAAGATTGTACAAAAACTGGTGACAGACAGAGTAATACTCTGGTTAACATGATAATAGATCATGAATTCTAATTTTCCAAATGTAACAAATTTTAGTAATAATTCTGATGTCTTAGCAACAGTTTCTGAAGCATTCTTGAACAGATTCAGATCTGCCTGTTTCTGAATGTAATTAAGATAATTTTCTCTGGCAGCTTGTGCAAACATTAATATTCTTGAATCTCTTATTTCATGCTATTGAGAATCCAGCATTCCACACATTAATAATCATGCTTAATTCTGCAATGGCTTTACAGATATCCACATGAGAAATATTATATCAGATCATGAATGATATATATAATTAGCTATTCCAAAATCTTCTCTTTAACCATGACCCAATAATCAAGATATCTCTGGCAGTGAATAATTGGACAAGTCCCAATAATCTTGCCTTTATGGCAATTAATAGTTATTATATTACAAAGAATTGGGAGTACTGTGAGCATTTACTGGATTTTAAAAGTTTAGAGAGTGCTTATACTGGCAAGAATATAATAGAGATTCTCCAACAATCACTAGCAGTATGAAGACTTGAGAGCAATCTTTTTGCAATTACAAGTAACAATATGTTAAACAATAGTACCATGCAAGCACATCTTATATATCAGTTAAGGCCAGCATTGCAGCAGTTAAACAAGATAACTGATTGAGATGCAGAGAGTAGAACAATATTCTGTCTTGCTCATATAATTTAACTTGTGGTTCAAGAGCTGGTTTGCAATCTCAAGATTCAGCCAGACAATAATGCTCTACCCACTATCTTTAATGAGAGCTCAATTACTGATAATCTAGCATCAACAGATACATTTGCAAATACTCTTAGAAAGATAACAAAATTTGATAACAGTCTTGATATACTTGAGTTGATTTACTAATCTTTGCTTGACAATAAATTTGTCTTGTTACTAATACAACCAATGCCTTCTCTCAACTTGCTGCACATTTCTGAGAATATTGTAGTGGGGATTCTGGTACCATATTAGAACAAAGGTTGTTCCAGTCCAAGGCACAAAACCCCTCCAGCTACTATCTCTGAGCTATATAAACCACCCATAGCCTCTGCATCTTGCTCAATACCTTCATGCACCTTTGTACTTTTCTACACACTCATTCTTTATTACTAGTTTGGTTATTAGTTAGAGAATATGAAGATCTCTTGTTCATAAAGCTTGCCACTGTTTCTCATTAGAGCTGCCTGTATTAGTACAGGCTCTTTAGTACTATTATTCCTTATGAGCTTAGGTGTCTGTTAAGGCATGCTTCTCTGTTCTTACTACTCAGCCATTACCATCCTTACTATGTTGTGATTTTTCATTCTTCTTGCACTCTCACCATCTCAACCAACTCACCTATTTTGACAAGGCATCCCATTGTACCCTACTTCATTTGGTGACCAAGCTGAGACCTGAAGATGATAATGCAGTGATTTGGTGGCTGCCAAGAAAGAAAAACAAATTCTGAGACACATGAAGCAATACACTATTTCAAGATAAGATCTTATGAACTAGAAATACAGTACTAATCAGGTTTTTGTTTAGAAATAAGATTAGAGAGCTTAGATTTGAATGGCTCTTATCTAAAGCTTGCCCAATAAATAGATTTTTTGGAAAGATATTAAATCATTAAAGAACAACAGAACATACTGTATGACATGACCAAAGATCAAGAAATCAAGAAGTCAGGATCAGAATCAACTATAATTGAAGGTACTACAGGATTGTACACAACTATATCACAAGATGAGAACAGGAGAATTGTGGTTCACTCTCACATTTCTATACCTTCCTCTGGCATGGCAAATGCATCTTGATTTGATGGCAGAGATGCTATCTTGTTTATTGAAAGATTTTATCAAATGTGCAAGAATCATGAGGTAATTAACTCTAAGAACATTATTGAATGGTTGGCTAGATACTGTGTTACATGAATTAGAGAATGGATGAAGACCTTAGAAGACTACAAGAAAGATAATTAGAAAGTATTCTCTAAAGAGATTATTCATGAATTTTATGATCAGAATATTACTTACAAGATTCACTGTTGGAATTATCTTTAAGCAATTACAAAAAAACTGCATGCTTGGGATAGCAACATTTGTATCTATATTTGAGAATACACTACTATTATCAGTACAGTACAAGTCAATGGAAGACTTGATAAATTCACTAAGATGTCTTGGTTCCTTCAAAGACTGTCTAAAAAGCTCCAGAATAAGATTATTGACAAGGCAAAGCTCAATCTTTCAGATGATATATCACCTATTGATTTTAGGAAGATTGTTTAAGTGACCATGGATTTAATTAACCAGTATAAAGGAAATAAGAAGGTCTTTGAAGAAGATAAAATAAAGCAGAAGAAAATAAAGAAGCTTGATGAGTGATATTAATTAGCTAACAAACTCTCTACAGTTGAGGCTCTGAAGAAAACAGCTAGTTCTGTGAAGACTGAAGAATCTGAATTGAAATTTAAAGCCAAGAGCTCTGAGAGCACCAATATTAAAGCTACAATTGAAAAGATGACTAATGAGTTTATAAATTTAACATTGGTCATGAGAGTACAGTCAAATCAGATACAAGAGAATTCTGATCAGTACTATATACTGCAGAGAGAAGGGCCTCTGAAACCTATATTAAATTATACAACAAATGTGACTACTAATTCTGTAATAGTACAAGAGAACACCCAACCACAATTAGTCAATCCTTATGTAACTCAAAATGATTTGCTGATGACAAGCTATTGTTCTAGTGGCTGAGGAGAAGCTTGAATTGGAGAAATTTCAACATGTCCCTCATGCTTTTACTGTAGAAAATCTGAACACTGTCAATCTCAGTATTATAAATACCAATCTGATGTGAATAATGGATTCTGTTATATTAATGATGAAGAGAACTTGCACATAGATTCTTCTGATCAAAACTATCAAGTTGTCACTCCTAAACCTGGAATACCAAACATGTATATTATATGATCTATAGAAGAGGATGAATGAGCAATTCTGGAGTTGACAAGCCCTAAAAAGAAGACCAATCAGCAAGAAGAGATATCTTCAGCAAATTTAACCAGTGTGAAGGTTCAAGCAGAACAACTTGCATATCTAATATCTGATGAAGAATCTGATTCAGATAAGAAATATGAACTACTGGAAGAAAGAACATCAGTTAATGTTGAAACTGTTGGAGAAGCTAAGAACAGTTAAAAAGCTAAGATTGCAACACCTCATACTCAGTATACTGGATAATTTATTATCTACCAGGATAATCAAGCTAGTGTCAATAATAATATCATGAAAGACATTGAACTGATTAATCAGAAGAAGCCTGAAATTCAGAACAAGACTATAAAGAAACAAAGATCAAGATATTCTGCAACAGATTGTTTATTCTCTCAGATCCACAATTCAACAGATGCCAATGAATTAATGGGTTGAATTCTCAATGAGAAGATCAAAGTGTCAGTCAAGAAGCTTATAAGTGTATTGCTGAAGCTTTATTGAGTGTTCTTTGGATCAGATTGGAATAACAGTACTAGCAAAAGCCATATAAAGATTGGAGTCTCTGAACTGGTTCAGTCTGAGCTAAAGATCAATTCTGGTTGACTTACATTAAAGCTCATGGTACCAAAATCCAAAACAGCATATGGAATGTGTTTATTATATGTGCCAGTCACTATAAATCAACAAGAATTAATGGTGTTGATTAATACTGGTTCAGAAATTAATTTCTTGTCTTGAAAGTATACTGAAATGTTGAATCTGCTGATAGAAAATAAGCTGCAAGTGACCATGATTATTCAAATAGGAGAAGTCACTTCTTTTTATACATTTTGTGATGAAGTGTCTGTTCAGATTGAAGATATTATTACTCATACCCCTTTTCTTATATTTGAGAGAGAGAATCAGTAACTTATTCTTGAAAGATCTTGGCAATTTGCTGTCTGTTGGAGATGCAACACCTCAGATGACAGAGAAGTGAACTGTGAAATTTATAATGAAAAATGAATGTGTTGTCTAGTTTTTGAAGGCTTTAAGCCAAGCTTGAGCAACATGAGATATACAACTGATAAATTAAACAGTAATTATTTAAACAATTCAACAGGTATTTAATCAGGCAGGTGCCTGTGGATACAAGGCCTGATGAGAATGAAGAAAATGTGATGAAGACAATAGATATAAGAATTAATAATGAGAAGGTTGAAGGTCAGGAGATTGAAAAGAATAGAGAAGTCAGAAGTGTTGGCAGCAGTATCAGTATTGGTAACTATAGTGATAAGAAGAAATATAGTTCCAGTGATGGTGAATCCAAAAGCATGCTAAGCCTAATTAAATTAACCAGCATGCTGGTGAATTAAATGAACCAATCAGAGAACAAGAATAATTTTACATTAGAAGTTTGGATTTTCTGTCCTCCACTTCCTAATCCAGACAGTGTTATGGCTCACTGTAAACATTATACATAAGATATTAATTCCAGCTTAATTTAAAAACCTATTCCATGAAGTGCTCAATTAATTTACACATCTCTGAACAAAAATCACAATTTTGTTATAAAGAAATTGTGTCAAGTTGACATTTTTAATAGTGGCTGGAACATCAGGCTGTCTTCTTCAGAAGTCTGGAGAGTGTGTACTGCTTATAAGTGGAAAGCTGATAAGATAAGACTATTAGCACCTGGAAAATTTGATGGAAGCAAACTGAAAAATCTAGATAATTGAATGAATATTTGTTTGGATAAGTATTATTCTGAGAAGAAATATGTTGTATTTAATTGTAAATTTGATAACCACATTAGATCTAGAATTGTGCCTTTTCCTGTTAGAGAACAGCTAACAAATAAGAGAATTAAGAAGCTCAAAATTGGATTTGAACTAACAAGTTGAAAGAAGAAATTTTTCATATCAGTTCTTTATAAATATGAAGAAGCATTGGCATGATCATTCAAAGATCTATATAGCATTCATCCTGAATGCTTGCCTCTGCAGGTTATTAAGACAGAGCCTCATGAAGCTTGGCAGACTAAGACTTACTGAATTTCTCATGCTCTACATGATAAGTTAATTAAAATCATTCAGAACAGGTTAGAAGCTAAAATATTGGAGTCTTGCCATAATTTATATACTAACCTCTATTTTCTAGTTGTAAAGAAACAGAAAGGCAAATATCATTTAGTCAATACAGCACATATGTATAACAAAGTTACTATTCAAGATGCTTTTATTTCTTCTAATATTAACAAATATGCTGAAGACTTTAGTGAACTTGTTATGGCTAGTCTATGCAACTTGTTCTCTGAATACAATAATTTTTCATTAGCTGAAGAGAGCAGAAATATGACAGCCATTGCAACCTCTATTGAGCTCTTTTATCATACAATTTTAGTTCAAGAGGCAACAAATTCACCAGCTCAAGCCCAACACAGGATAATGAAAATTATATGAGAAGTTTTTCCAGAGATTGCTCAAGCCTTTATGAATAATCTTGAAGTAAAGAAATCATATGTTAAAGATAAAACTGAAGTTCTTTCAGAAATAAGAAGATTTGTTTATGATCATCTGCAGAACCTGAACTATATTCTATAGCTTGTCAAAATCTCTGGAGCTAGAATCTCCAGCACCAAATCTCAATTCTGCATGTCTGGAGTCAATGTCATTGGATGGATCTGTAATTATGATGGATGATGATCTGAGGAAACTAAAATAGCTAAAATTGCAAATTAGCCTACTTCTACAAGTATTACAGAATTATGAGAATTTCTAGAGCTTGCTGGATATTTCTGAATACTCATAAAGCATTACAGTTGGATAACTAAACCTTTACATTATCTGCTTCAATAAAATATTATATGGTCATGAACTGAAGAGCAAAATGACATCTTTATGCTTTTAAAGAAAAAGTTATATTTATTCTCTATTGTTCTTCCAATCAATTATGGACAAGATCCTTTGCTTATCACTGTAGCTGTTGATGCCAGTAGATTAGAATGGGAAGAATGCATTATTTAGAAGCAATAAGAGGCTCAACATTCTACACAATACAAATTCAGAGTATGGAATAATTCAGAGAAAATATATGATGCTGGCAAATGAGAATGCAGAGCTGTTTTAAAAGTCTTCAAGAAATTCTGACACCATATCTATAAAGTACTCTTTATCTTGAAAATCAATGCAAAAACTCTTGTCACCCAACTTAATAGGACTGCTACAGATGTTCCAGAAGCTTTGATTACTAATTGAATAGCTTGAATACATCTCTTTAACTTTACTGTTAAACATGTTCCTGGGACAAAACATACAGCTGCTGACAGACTGTCTTGCTGAGAACTAGATACTGGAGAACAATCTGAATCTGAAGAAGATAAAGATCTGTTTGCCTTTATAAATTCTATAAGAGTTTTAGCTGGCTGAGCTCTCAATAGTGAAGACCTTAGGATACTGGACTCCACATATTCAGAAGAATCAGAGAAAATTGCACAATATCTAACTACTCTATCAAAACCATTGGGCATGAAAGAAAAGAAGTACACAAGATTTCAAAAGAAAGTAATTAAATATATAGTAGAGACTGATTAACTATTTAGACAAGCAGAATCTGATGTATCTCTAAGATGTATTGTGGACAACAAAGAATAATGTAAACAAATTTTATACATGATGCATGATAAATTTGGCCATAAAGAGCAAGAGAGAACATACTCTATCTTACAAGCTCAATACTGGTGGTCAGAAATATATAAAGATGTGTCTGCTTATGTGAAGCACTGTTCTCAATATTAATAAAGAGATTTATAAAGATTAAGTGAAGAGCTTCATTCTATCTGGACTTCTATCTGTTGGGAGAAAGTTGGAGTAAATATTAAACACATGCCTTTCTGTTGAGAATGAAATTATTTGATTGTTGTAAGATGTGACTTCACTGAATGGATGAAAGCTAGAGCATTGAAGAAGGCAACAGCTGAAGCTGTAGCCAAATTTCTTTATAAGAATATCATCTGTCAATGGGGCCTGCCTGCCAAATTTGTTATGGATGGAGAATCAGAGAATAAGAATATTGTGGAGATCTTACTGAAGAAATTCAACATCAAACACATTATTATTTCACTCTATAATTCTTCTGTAAATGGTATGGTGGAAGTTGGTCATAAGTCTTTGACTGATAAATTAGCTAAAGCCACCAATAGTACTGAAAGAGATTAAATTAAACATCTTTCTGCAATTCTGATGGCAGATCAAATAATAACTAAGGCTAGTACTGGTATCTTCTCTTATAGATTGCTAATGGGCCAGGAGGCAGTTCTTCCAGTTGAACTCAAGATTTCTACTTGATAAATAATTCCATAGCAAAATGTCTAAATGACTGAAGACCTTCTTCTGATGTATGTACATCAAATTAAATGACAAGATGAGAATGTTCTGGAAGCAGCACATCATCAGCTTCAAATGCACACTAAGAATAAGAAATACTTTAATGATACCCATAATATTCAGATCAACTCTCTTTAATTCAGAGACCTTGTCTTGCTTCACAATATCAAAGAAGAACAGAATATGTCTAGAAACAACACTCTGCACTTTCAATGGCTAGAACTCTATAGAGTTAAGTCCATCAATCAAGAACTAGATTTCTATCATCTTGAAAAGTTAGACAGCACTGAAATCAAAGAATCTATTGCAGAAAGCAGATTAAAGAAGTACCTTATGAGATCTGAAATGAAGCAGCTTAGTGATAGTCCAGCAGATTCAGATAAAGAGATGGAGAATGTTTCTCAAAAATATGCCACAAGAAGCCAGTCTAATATTCTCTCTAGTAGTTTCTTGAATATTAGCTTCTTGAATAGAGGGGATGACCAAGATCAGAGTGAGAGCAAAAATGAAAATGATCAAGAAGAAATGAAGCAAATATAATTATCAACTGTTATATCAGATAACTGAAGCTTTGCTGTTGTTATACCTCCACAAGATGTGTAATTTGTTGTATTTTGTTTGCAAAAGTAAAGTTTTTGCTTGCTCTTTTAGAAGATTTCTTTTATTTGCCTGCAAAGTGAAGTTTTTGCTTGCTTATTTGGGAAGTTTCTCTTTCTTTATTATTTACAGAAGTCTTCACTTTTTCTAAATTTTTCAGAAGATATTTAAAGACTGATTTTTCTTTTCTGAAGCTTCTACTGTCTTTTACATTCAAGCTTGATTCTTTTCACAGATTTAACATTTTCAACACTTCTTCTTGCCTTCTATTTTATTATTCTGACATTTGCAATTCTTTTTGGATCACCAATATTCTTCAAAATGACTGGACAAAGCAACTTGCCTCCTCTAGCTCCTGCACCTGAAAACCAAGACCTGGTCATTACCAGAGATAGTGAAGTTAACCTGAATGGCTATTTCTTTAATAATCTAACAGCAGCTATGAAATATATCAATAATCAAGCTCCACACCATTGCTACAGCCTACAGATCAAACTAATGAACACACTGATGTGAGTGACTGATGTGGTTACTGACTTAGTGACCCATTTCTATCAATATGTTAAAAGATCCAGAGCTTGACAACACATTACATACACCAATTTCAACACTAATTTCCATGATGCTTGAAAGGTTACTCTGGATGTCAAACAACATTGCATTGATATGCAAAAGATCAAGAATAGACTTGTCACTATATGGAGTATTGACAGAATTGATACCATATAATTAAAAGTGGAGAGCCTGTAGACAGCACAAAAGCTTCACCATATCCTAAATATCTACAAGAATTGGGATAAGTTCACCAATAATATTAACAGCACAGTGCTCCAAAGACTAGATGCTACAGGAGCTGGATATCACCAGAGCTTAGCTATATTGCCAGGCAATTATACTACAGCTAATAAAGAAGTTGACTATATATACAAACTTTCTTCAAGAGATGCTCTATACCAACAGGGTCTTACCATTGGCAACTATAGTCTTCTACAGTCATTGGCTCTTCTACAGTCATCCAGCTCCCAACATTCAATTCAGAATATCACTAGAAGTTCTTCCACTGCAAGCAGCTCCTGAGGTCTACTGGAAGAACTACAGTCTCCAAGATCATCAAGAGACATTCCAATGAGTGGAATGTCTATACTATATAGCCACAACATGTCAGAAGCCTCTATACATAGCACAATGTTAATTAGATCACATGAATTTGAAACTGGCCAATCACAGCCACCATTTGAATTCACCAGTATGCTGGCCAATCCATCCAGCCAATCAGAAGCTCCAAAGCACCACAGTGAAAGAATTGCAGTTATATTGGCACACCAAACACTTCAAGACTTAGATAATAATGATGAGTCTGTTATTTCTTCTGAAAGTGATGAAGAGATATCTTGACACAAGTATAAAGAATCTGTCATGACAGTATACTCTGGTACTTGCTGTTGTCATGAATTTGAACAGCAACTCCTGCAAAAGATAAAGAGTATTAAAATGTGTTCAGAATTAAAGCTTATTCACATCCTGAAGCAATTAGAAAAGACATTTAGTGATAAGAAAGCTGATATCTACCTATACTATAATTATACAAAACTAATAGCTTCAAAACTTGGATTGCAGACTTGCACACTTAATAGAGAGAAGCTTCTCAACTGTTTGGCTTACATTCATAGAAATTGTTGCAATATTGGCTCAGTCAAGATCAATAACAGCATCTATCTCTGATTCTGTTTGACAAATAGACCAGCTAGAGCTGAAGATGCTTTAGATATTTACAAATTCAAACATCAGCCAATTATCTCTCTAGTCACAAATATGAGAACATTCAACTTTAACTGATACACACAGATTACTGGAGTTAACAAGTTCACCACCAGCAATCTTCAGAAGAAATGAGAGATCACTAAATCTGTTGTTATTCTCCAGCTAATGCACTGATGAAATGATAAGTTACAAGATACCATCACTACAGTACTTACTCAGGTCAATGGTGAATATAATATATACTATCATCATTAGTGAATGATGGAAGGTTGTAACAATTATGAATGGTTGAGAACAATATACTACAGTATTAGCCAATAACTCATGCACCAGAACTCTGTATACTATCTATAGTATGTGCTGACAAGACCTGACCACACTTGGAAATTAATCTCCTATCCATATTATATCAAGTATGCTAAGCCAGGGGATAAAACTGGATTTCACCATATTGATATCAATGTTCCAGATGCTATTACTACTGAAAAGGGTGTTAACATGATACAAGAATTCTTGATCTTAACAGCAGAAGAGCCCAGCAACTGTACAGAAATCTTATCAGAAATGCATAATCATCTAGAGAATTGGTGGAAACTAGTTAAAGAACAAGGCTTATCCACTGATAGCTATATTTACTGCATTAAGAATACAATGTATATCAAAAATGATAAAAGAAAATTTGATATTAGATGGACTGACATCATTTGCAAACCTGGTAATATCTGAATTACAAGCTCTCTGCTGCTTCATGGAGCTCACAGTCCATGCAAAAATGTCCAGCATACTATGCTACCCTGGTATGTGGCAATCCAGAAGAACCATGAACATCTTGAAGTCAATAAAGCTGGTACCTGATCACAGCTCTCCACCACACATAGAGATCTAGTTTCAGAGCCATCATTATCTTCCAGCCATTTAAACTGTTACACATCAGTTTCATATTAATTCCCTACTGCTATTCAATTGCAAGGCTTAGAAGCTATATCAGATGTCTTGGTAGACTGAATTAGATGGAATAACTCTATAGTGATTGAGGAGCTTGATACCCTCTTTGAACCAGAAGAGAAGAAGGCTCAGAACTTCATTAATAACTGGCATCTAAAGACCACATGAATTGCTTTGAATGTCATTATCAAGATATATCAAATTGAAAAGAAAGCTTTTGGTAACAAATCTTATTAGCATTGCATGCACAACAATATTAATCCAGCATCAGTTCAGCCTTCTCCTTCTTCTGAGAACTTGGTAGAAGAAGAGAATCATGGTGATTACTATTAGAGATTGCTGCTGTCACTCTCTTTATTCTTATTTTCTATCTCTTTTCTTACCAGATTGTTACTAATTCTTAGTCTCTTATTTTCTTTACTAAATTGTCTTTGTTTTGTTTCATATGTTGCCTGTTGTCAGAGGACATCAATATTAAAAGCCAGGAGAAAATGTAGTGGAGATTCTGGTATCATATTAGAACAAAGATTGTTCCAGTCTGAGATGCAAAACCTCTCCAGCTACTATCTCTAAGTTATATAAATCATCTATAGTTTCTGCATCTTGCTCAATACCTTCATGCATCTTTATACTTTTCTACACACTCATTCTTTATTGCTAGTTTGATTATTAGTTAGAGAATATGAAGATCTCTTGTTCATAAAGCTTGCTACTATTTCTTATTAGAGCTGTCTGTATTAGTACAGACTCTTTAGTACTATTATTTCTTATAAGCTTAGATGTCTGTTAAGGCATGCTTCTCTATTCTTACTACTCAGCCATTATCATTCTTACTATGTTGTGATTTTTCATCCTTCTTGCACTCTCACCATCTCAACCAACTTGCCTACTTTGATGAGACATCCCATCATACCCCACTTCAATATTAACAAGAGAACCAGCACAAGATGATTTAAGATGTTTGCACAAGATGGAATTCCATCTATAAGATGTGTGTTCATGTCTTGTTACTTTAACAAGCTGTAAACTTATGGATTCAGGACTCATCATCAAAATATCAAAGACTTTACTTATTAAACCATGACTGAAAGCAGCTAGAGTATATAATTGAACTGTTGCAGTCAGTCAGTTGATTTATCAAGATACTGTCCAAAACAACAGACTCAATAATTTATCTGGTATGGGCAATGTACAATCATCTTTTCCAGCATTTAGAAAGAGAGGAGAACAAGATCCAACAGTTAATAACAAGAAAGAATATTCAAGAAGCTATCAAAGCTGCCAACTTGAAATTCCAGAAATACTATGATAATACTAAGCATTTAAAGAGTGAGCTGCTAGCTGTAGCTGCTGCCCTTCATTCATCATGCTGCATGAGAGCATATAATTCAGAGGATTGAACCAGTAATGAGTGTGAAATATACTAACAATATATTTTGAGGTTTTACAAAAAGTATTATGAGAAATATGAATAGTCAAGAGAAGTAATACTTAATGTGAATGATGTATGTTTATTATAAGTATTATTCTGATTTCTTCTCTGCTAACTTCTCTAGAATATTGAGCAAATGATTTTTGAGAGATTCTATTAAAGACAAGCAAATTTCCAAAATGAAATGAAGTAATATTTAAATAATAAGAATTTGACATCACCTCAAGCTCCAATTCTGGAACAGTGAAGAATGCTAGAGTCTGATTTTCCAACTGTTACTTAGATGGCAAGAGACATTCTGACTATATCTTTAACAGAAGTTGGGATAGAACAGGTTTTCAATGTTACTTGAGATACATATTATTATTAATGATTGTGGCTTCATGCATTTATAATCAAGAAGATCATGCTGCTTAAATATAGAGATAAGATGTATATGCTGAATGAAGCACTCATATTGCATGAGAAGTTGGCCAAGAAAGTTATCTAAGATAATCAAGATGATCAAGATACTTCAGAGATTGTATGGGAAGAGATTGCAAGCTTGCTAAATCTACTACTTAATCCAGATGAGAAACAGGAAATACATCAATGTTATTAATAGATAGACTCAAGTAGCTAATAGCTTGTAATATGATCCAATTATGCAAAGAGCATTACCAAATTTTGGTACTTTTCTGAAGTTGAATAAATTAATAAAATTATGTTAGGACTGTTACCAAATTTTGTTACTTTTTGACAACACAAATGAGACCAGGGTTCCTAGTCCCATTCTATACTTTACTGGTCCCATTCTATATATAATATTGAAATCCTGGTTCTATCTCATTTTGTCATGTCAGGTCCTGGACCCATTCTACTAGCTAGATTTTGATCTCAGTCCCAATCCCATTCCAATCTCAGTTCCCACAGAACTGTCCCAATATGCTGTTAAACAACCTGGTCCCATCCCATTAAGCTGAGCTTCAACCTGATCCTGTCCTTGGGATGGGAATTGGGACAGGAATCTAGGACCAGGACAGGAAATCCCAGAACTGGATACCACTCTAATCTTAACAAGACTAGAATTGTTTCACACCATACTTAACATATGGAAAACAGTATTAGAGCAAATGCAACAAGCTATCTAATACATCTAAACTTGCTGGCAGTATTCTTATAAAGTAAAAAGTCTATACAGTTAAAGCTGAGCAAGCCTCCATCTTGTCCATCTCAGATCTAGAGAATAAAGAGCATGATTATAATCATTTGTCACTAATAGACTATATCTTCACTTCTGAGAACTCTGACTCAAAAAACTAGTATCTTCTCTTGAATACAGTTTTGCTTTTCAGACTACAGCTAACTATTTATCTGATTATATTGATGATAATGTTTATTTTCATGTTTACTTACACGCTGTTTCACAAGCTACTGCCAGTCTCTTATCTTCACTAATAGTATATATGCTTAATCCAGACAGCAAGCTCTTTAAGATCTGTTATAATACAGAATTGAGTATTTCCATTATTGATAAGCACCATCTCAAGGCCTTTTATTCAAACCTGCAGCTGCAGCCAAACTATAATAGCATAATTATCAAGATATACAGTCTATCATCTGATTCTATTCTCTCATACTATACTGTTATCTTACCATTACAGTTTGCTTTACAGCAGAACATGTCTTCTCTCTCAGCAATCTTTTATGTTGTTGAAAGAATTTCTCCACAAATATTAATAGGCATGAATTTATTGAAATCCTGAAACACTATAATAAAGCTGGAAACTATCTGTACTCTTTTACTGAACTCTGATAGCAAACAAAAACTAAAGATACTACTTTAATCTCAAAAAACACTATATTATACTGACACTCATTTCACAAAAAGTTTCTACAAGATGGTGATTTGAGCTGCCCACTCTATAATAGTGTCAGCCAGTCATAGTAAAGTCATTTCAGTTACTCACAAATCTCTTTCTTAAATCAAAAACCAATGGTATCTTCAGTTACTATTCAGGAAATCTGCATTAACATTTCTCTCTACATCTTAAGATCTAATAATAGAAAACAGAGTTAATCACATTATGATATTAAACTTCAGCAACCAGAATAAAAAAATTCTCTCTTGTACTGTTCTCAGCCATCTTATTTTGCTAACAGACAGTAATATTGTCACAAATTTCATTCTGACCAACAAAACTAGACAACATAATATAGATACAGAAAATCAAGACAATATATTCTTTAAGCTACTGGATCAGACTCAATACAATCATGATATTAATGGGAACACTCAGCAAATAGATATTTTAGATTACTGAAGTTCTGAGTACTGATAGAAAGTTCTTCAACTTCTATATAAATATAAACAGCTGTTCCAAGATGAACTTGAATTAGTAAAAAATGTCAAGATGCTAATTCTCTTTAAAGATAACAGTAACATTTTTGAACTGAAACAAAATCTATATAATCTTTTCTTCTGTGACCACAAGATAATAGACAGAATACTCAACAGCTTGCTTAAAGAAAATTATATTAAAAAAGTTTCTCTTAATGAATCTTTACCAGCTGTCTCTCCTATATTTGTTGTATGATGAAGGGGAAAATCTCATTGTATAATGAATCTATACTGAGTAAATGTGAAACTATTATCAGACATCTATCCTCTGTCAAGACAAGATATTATATTGGATGCACTTGGTGAATCAGTAATCTTCTCTTCTCTCAATATAATCAAAGGTTTTTTTCAGATACTAATAGCTATAAGAAATCAGTGGAAGACAAGCTTTGTGACACTCTACAGAGGGCATGAAAGACTAACAGTAGCAATAATAGATTTAGGCAATTTTCCAGAGTTCTTCCAATATTACATGAAAAACATCTTGAGAAAATATCTCTGATCATTCATGCTTGTCTACATTAATGATATCATTATATACTCACTAACTACAGAGCAGCATCTTATGCATCTTGATTAAGTTCTTGAAATGCTTACAGAATCTGAATTAATCTTATTAATAGTAAAGTCACACTTTATCTATTCATCAGTAGATCTACTAGATTATCATGTCTCACAACTGAGACTGTCCATACAGTAATTAAAAGTAGAAGCAATCAGAAAATTAGTCTTTCTGGAAACTTTAGCTGAGTTAGAAACAGCAATAGGTCTCTTCAGTTTTTATCATTAATTTGTCTCTCACTTCACTACAGTAATTGCATCACTGCAGCAGCTTAAGATGCTTGATTTCCATAAGAGTTCTGTAAAAGAACAACTTTATAAGAAACATGCTGCTTAATCTCTTCTTAATCTGATTGCTCAAAACACCTCTGGTAAAGAAGATGAATTAATGGCCTCCATCAAAATTATCTGAAATAAAGTCAAGAATTTGCTATACAATATATCAGTCAGGAAATTTCCTGACTTCACAAAATCTTTTATATTACATTGTGATGGTTCTAAAGAGTATAGTTTCAGGATGGCCATCCATCAATTGAATGGCAATAATCAGAAACACTTGGTAGTGTATTTATTGTGAGAATTAAAACTTAACAAAATGTCTTACCAAGTGATAAAACTAGAAGCTGCAGCTCTAGTATGGGCATTGCAAAAAGCTCCACAATACTTTGACCAGAATGATGTTATGGTAGTTACAGACTATAACACTCTTAAAACAGTCCTGCAGACCACACTAATAAATAAACAACAGAATTAAAGATTAAATAAATAATTATTGTTTCTCTTTCAGTACTGGCCACAGATGAAGATTGTCCATTATAAAGAAAAAAATCATAAAAATATTAACATTCTGTTTCACTTACAAGTAACAAAAACCTGCAACTCTTACTCTATCTTCACTTTTATAGAACTGAGTGATAAATTGAAACAGAATATTCAAGATGTCTTACTTCAGAATTCCTGCTTTCAGAAAATACTTCATAAATTAAAGTCTTTATCTACTCTAAATAAGTATCACAACTTTCAGCTAGATACAGATACAGATCTCCTCTTCTTTACAGAAAGTAATAGAATAAGACTCTGTATTTTCTAAACTTTACAAGCATGATTTCTTCAGCAGACCCATGATAATATTATGTACAGCAGAATTGAAAAGATCTTTCAGTAATTATATAATATTATTTTTATGCCAAAATTATATGATCTAGTCACAAAATATGTCAACCACTATCTGATATGCAGAATTACAAAATCAATGCCTCATCTTCTCTACAGTAAATTGCAGTTAATCATTACTTCAGATTAACTATTTGTAATTATTACACTTAACTTTATAGTTCATCTTCTGTGCTCTGCAAACACAAATAATGTCTTGATATTTATAATAGACAAGTTTTCTAAATAGATTCATATCATTTCCAGTAAAACTACAGATGGAGCTGAGAAGTGGACTACAAGATTCTTTAATAAAATTATTCAATACTGGAGGTTCTCAGATAAAATAATATCTAATCATAATAACTGCTTTCTTTCAACATTCTGGCATACTGTTTTTTACAGAGTGTTAGTAGATCTCTGCTATACTGTTATGTATCATTCTCAGGCAGATAGATAATCTGAGAAATCAAATCAGACTATTGAAGTTACTCTTTACTGTTTGATTGTTAGCTGTAATATAAAGAAATAAAAGAATATTCTGCCAGAAGTTGAATTCAGTTTAAATATCTTAATATCAGCAGTCATCTTATTCTCTTCTTTCAAAATTCTTTATGAAGTTGAACTGAATACTGTCATACTACCTTCTTCTTTAACAATGGATAAAACTGGCAATCACTTCATGAACACTCAAGATATCATCAGGAAACAAGTTGCAGATGTTATTAAGTTAGTACAAGTTCATATAATTATTTACTATAATAACAATCACAAACTAATGAAGCTATTCAATAAGGCTTATATCAGAGTTGTATGGAAAGGGAAATACAGATACTTTCTTTCTAAGAATAATATAATTTCTTTAATTCAAGTTAAATCTTATTCAATTATTAAACATGTCAGGCCTTTAGCTTACAAGATGAACTTGCCCACTCAATTTAAAGATATTCATCCAGTAATTTCAATAATTCATCTTGAACCAGCAGCTGATGATAACTCATTTGAACATCATCTATCATCACCATCACCAGTTTTAGTTGACAGAACAGAACACCATATCATGAATAAAATTATGAACACCAAAATTGAATCAGACAGACAGCAGTACATGAAGATCAGATAGAAAGCAGCACTCTCAGAGAAGAATACTTGATGCTTACATTTCAAACTATTAGAAGACTGCCCTATCTTAGTACAAGCTTATGATAAAGAAATAAGATGGAAATGCCACAACAAGCACTAAGTCACTGGATCAGCACCTTTTCAGGCCAGGGCAATGTTACACTATGCCTTCCATCTGAAGTATTTGTATTAGTCAGCCAGTTGTAGCTATAGCTTAGCTGAGATCCAAGATCTCATCTGAATATCATGATCTTCGAGAAGCATAACAGGTACCCCGGGCACACTGCCACCACCTAGCTCAAACTCAGCCCCAGTATCCCCTGGTCGATCCGCAATCAGAGCCAGTCCACACGCAGCTACAGGGGGAGTTTTGGCTGGACCCAAGCGCAATCACATGGTCTGCTTCCACTTCTACATATGTACTCACAGAAGGATTCACAATCCATAATTCAGAGCCACAACACTCTCTACTGATTTGTTTTATGTTTGTTCACCGGGACATTTAGTAGCATTGTCTAGAGTCAAAACGAGCTTGCCGCCTTCGTCTTTGCCTCACAACTTGGACCGATGCTGGCCAGTGTTTGGATGCAGGCATGCATACATCATTTGACAGTGTGGGTGGTTTTAGGGTACTTACGGGGCGCAAAACCCGGGAGCTGTTGTGGACATACCAGATACAGGGTAATTGCTCCCCACGCGCTACCAAGCTCTCCTCACGGTCCATGAGTTAGGTTGCATTTATGGTGGGACGTCTAAGGCAAAATCAGACGGTTATCTATCATACGACTTTTGTATGAATGAGTATTCTAGATGCAGCTTGCCAATCCTGTGACAGTTGGGGGTTTGAGCACGAGTCAATCAACAGGGTACCAATGGAACAACGAGATTTTCTCTCTTGAATAATAGTCCGAGTAATTTTCAAGAGTGGTTCTTCCATGAAAATCAAAGAGAATATAAAGATCAATGGTATTAGGGAACACTAGATTGCTCAAACTACAACCAAAATCATGCAGTCATAACCTTCATCAGCCAGAGTCATTAGATCACTAACATGCCCGACAATTGCCGCCCATGCTGAACCTTCATCAAGAAACAATTAGTTATATTGCATCCAATAATTCAAAGTATCAAAATCGACAGAAAAACTAGAAGCGAATGATATAAAAGAAATTCTGGAGTTAGCCAAAAACCGAAAAAACCAAGCCACGCATCCTCACATACTACCACCATGTCGTTCTGACAAGATGCCCTTGCGAATCAAAGCGGTCAGGTAAATCAACTGTACTCTCGGAGTCCGAATGGTCGCCCTGTGATGACCGGACCTCATGCTTCCGTACATGCCTTGAAGTAATAGGGGCGGGAGTATGCGACCGGGAGTGAATAGAACGATTTTGAGCACGTCGAGATGTACGAAGATGGCGCGAATGATTACAGCCGCCAATAGTGGAATCACTATCATCTGTTTCATAGCCGTTTTCATAGGAGAGATCATCTGAGGCGTAATCCGGCTGGAGGTTGAACTGGACTGCTTTTGTAGCAGGTTGGCTTGTAGACCTAGGACGCCCGTGAAGGGTTGCTGTTATAAGAGCCTCATCCGTGGATGAAGGGCTTTTTGACGTGCTGAACCTATGGCCATCTGGTTGATTGAGTTCACTGGTTTCGCTTACACCTGCAAAAGAATATGTTAGTACGAAGGTATTCTGCGTTATGCTACCTAAACCCACTCTTATATGAAAATTGGTGCTGTTCAGTAGGGTGGGTGGATTTCGGTACAGCACTCACATTCTCATCACCCCGAGGCTGCAAATGCGCATAGGGATCCTGTGCTGGTGGAACTGGATAATTGTAATGTTGGGCAGGTGGAGGCGCACCTGGAGGTGGCGGGTAATCGGCAGGATTATGCGAAACGTGGTTTGGCGGCGGCATTGATGCTGTTCCAGGGGGTGGGTAGTTTGAAGGAGGATATTGATAATGACCTGGTGGGGGTCCTGTCGTCTGGTTGGGTGATTGGGCAAATTGGTTTGTTTGAGGATAATAGTTGTCCTGCGGGTAAGAAGAAGCACTTGGTGGAGGTGGAGAGGGAGGATAGGGTATGGTGCTGTAGGTATCATCGTATGAATCTTGACGGGCTTCCTCTTCGTCACGCCCTACAATTGCATCAACAACTATCTGACAAAGGCTTCCAAACGGAGGATGCTGGAAGCTGAAGAGATCAAACATAACGGATGGGAAAAAAAATACCTACTTCTATCCCTCTCATTCTTCTTTCGCTCTTTTCTCTGTGCATATTTATGGGCCGCAAGTCCCGCAGCACCAGCAGCGGCAAGTCCGGCAGTTGCAAGGTCTCTAGATCGACTTCTCTCTCTACGTTTGTCGCGACGATTCCTCCCGCTTTCTCGATCAGATGATGACCAGCTATCTGTTGATGGGCTGCGACGGCTGCGACTGTGGGTGTGTTTTCGCGGTGTATGGTACGGGCTTTCGGCTCGACCATAGTAATTAGAAGCTGGGATACGGCCGTATACCGGATCATCACCATACTCGATCAGATGTGGCGGAACACCGACCTGGCTCTCCGAAGACGATCGTGCTCGACTTTTAGACTGAGATCGACTGCGTGCACGCCGTGTCTCCTTTTCCTTCTTGTCTTCATTCTTGGCTTTATTTTTCTCGTAGGCGGCAGCAATCGCAGCGCTTCCTAAGCCAGCTGCAGCGATAGGGATTCCGGTTCGAATTCTGCTGCGCGAGCGGCCTTTCCTTGATCGAGATTTGCTGCGTACGTGCTCGACTAAGCCAGCAACTGCCGCTCCAGCAAGGCCGGCTTCGGCCATTCGTCTGTTGCGATGGTCGGGGTCGCGTGCATCGGAGGACGAAGAAGCTGAAGAGGAGCGGCGACGATGCGATCGACTCCGGCGACCTGAGGACCTCTGTTTGCTGCTCTTTTCGGAGTGTTTCTTGGCTAAAGCAACGGCTCCAGCGATGGCAGCCGCACCTAATCCAAGTCCAGCAAGGGTGCGTGCCCGAGAACGTGAGGTCGAGGAGGAGCGACTACCATGCCTATGGTAGCGTCGATGATGATAGCGATATCGACGACGGTGATGATCCCTTCCTCGGTCGAGTGACTCGCAGCGATGGCGACTCTTGCTCCGGGCGCGGCTTTTACTACGATGACGGCTGTGAGCCCTGACGATGGCGTCTGCAGCAAGGACACCAAGCGTCCCTGCGCCAACATCCTTACCCAAACGTGCTAGAGTGCTTTCTTTGCCCTTTTCTGAAGCTTTCTTGCTTTGATGGCGAATCAATTCCGCAGCGCCTACACCAACAAGGGCACCCTCGGCGAGATGCCGTCGATAGCCATGAGGGCTTTCTTCCTTATCGCTCCGACGGACATGAACTATGTCGTCATCACTGCTGCATCTGCGCCTTCGTCCGCGCGATGGTCGCGGGCTTTCAGTGCGATAGCTTATCACTTCATATCCTGGATATGATCGTCCATTGTCATATTCACGAAACCGCCTATGATAGTAGAAATCATCATCTCGCGGATCACGACGGACCATAAAACGGTCATCCATCGCTTCGGAACGATGGACTATTTGGTACTCCGAATCCGATCTGGGAGAGTAGCTGGCGTAGCTGGGCGCTCGATAGACCGCTGGCACATCCATGTTTGTCAGCAGGGCTCGATGTGTGAAGAATGGGGGTTTTGGTTTAAGAGTAGAAAACTTGTATATAAAAGGGAGACCTACGGTCGAAGTCTGTGTCAAGGCTATATTCGTAATCGTAATGTCGGGGCATAGTGCGCCGGTCTTCCCGGTCCAATGTCCGGATTTCGAGCTGACGGTCACTGGGATCGTCTCTTCGGCAAGCTGCTGAATTGTCGTCTGGAATGACGTAACGTCTGTAGGTAGAATAGGTCGCTCTCGGATCGGAGTGGCGAGAGAGCTCGTCCCAGTCGCGATCCCGATCTCTGGATGGGTAACTCATCTACGCAGAGGGAGGAGAATGATATTCTTTAGACAAAGGCCGACGGAGAGAGGCTCTGTAGCGGTAAAAGCGAGACTTGACAGCAATAGACTTCAATTGACGGGTCACCAGGCAGTGTATAAAGAAAAACGTTGAAAAGGACACGAAGCTGAAGGGCGCCAGAAAAGTTGCGCGGGAAGAATAAGGCTGAACGAGACGACAGACGGCGCGGGGCGAGAGAGGAGAGAGGGGCGGGCTTGTGGTTTGGGGATGGTATGTACTGTCATAATACCACCAGTCAGAGCGCGGAACGGGGATGGATACGGGTGTCAGGACGGGGTAATTACAAATCAGGTTCTCCACGGCGGAGGGATCACAACAGGATAATATTCGGCCGTGGGCGCAAGATGAGAGGCGGATCGTCGCTTAGAGGACGCCCGGATGGCCGTGTGGTATGGAACTCAACACTCGCTGGCAATAGCATGACCCGCGCGATGACGATGGCCAAGCCAGCCGTCGAGAATCCACTTTGCTCGACGGAGATCACCGCGGAGAAGCAAGCCGGTCGAATCAACACTTTGCCCCTTTGCCCTGGGGAGTCGGCGACTGGAGGGACCCGACTGTGTGGAGGGGCAGAAGGATTTGAATGTTGAGTCCCAAGGAGGATTCGACATCATATATGCCCTCTTGCTTCGGGAATTTTTGGGCAGGCCGATCTCCCATCGAGCCCGAGACAACGCCCTATTTCACCCATTGGGAAGCACAGGCTGCTTATCCAGGCGCCGCGTCCATCTGCAAGGGAGCTCACCTTGCGGGTAACTATTCGATGCACCCTTTCGCCGAGCCTCGCGCCCGGTTCCTGCCTTGACCGTTGCTCTCAGCCAATAAGTTTCGCCTCTTTGGCTGCTCTCCAAAGCGATGGACCGGGTGAGCAGCTGTGCGCCTCAGCCTCAGCGTGCACCCTGGTCACGCTCCGCACGCCGCGGAGCAGCAGCATATGCGCTTTCAAACAAGCGCCTCGTCTCGCATCATTGTTTGCTCTTACTTTCCTTACTGGCAAGAGAAGCTTGACGTTGGGATATACTTTGTGCTACTCTGCCAGCGTACCATGGTTGCTGCCCGCATTTCTGTGAACTATGTAGCGACGCGAATCTCCATACTGTTTGGGGGGTACTTTCGACCACAGATTGTTTGGCCAGATAAGCGCTTCCGCCTGCTGCTGATCCTCGACTTATTTCGAAGGAGACCGCATACACGATGCGAGTCTCGTGCTTTTTGAAAGAGCATTTTGGTCTCCGATTGGCAAACGAGACGCAGTGCTGACCCTTGGTGAATGCGGCGCATCCCATCCAGGTCGGAAATGATTATCAACCAAGCATTTTCGGACTTCGAAATGGACCACGTTTTCGTTCGCCGCACGGGGTAATGTTCGCTCAATTGCTCTCCAGGCAGCCTGAAAAAACAACTGCCCATCTCTTAATCATCGCCAATTACTGGAGTATTCGATCTCCTTTGGTGCTTTGACTACAAGAGTATTGGTTTCGAAGGCATCTATGATAGGGCATCAAAACTTTATGACCATGAATTGATTAAATCAGTGAATGGTTTAACGGATATATTACTTCAATCTTAAAGTGAATTACATGTTAATTGGAGGCAAGAACGGGAGAGGGTTGAAACAAGCCGCATATACGTAGTCGTTCCTAAAATGGTAAAAGCGGACGACAGGTAATTGATTACTTCGGGAGATGCATGGATTTCGAGGTCGGATCCGCCGACCATGGGGCCATCAAGGTGCAAAACAGGGGTGAAACGATAACAAAAGGGAAAAGCGGCTCAGCAGCCTCGCCTTGGGGAATCAATGTTGTGTTGGAGGTGGCTCAGACGAGGCTCCATGCCCACGGTCGGGAAGCACACTTGGTATACCATATCTAGCACTATTCTATGTCATTGCCATGCTAGCCGTTCGTCGATGCGGTATAGGTTCAACTGGGTTTTACCGGGCAGTGAAATTGTTCTTCCTACGGGTAATCACTCGAGGGAAAAGGTGGTCAGCGAAGTTGACCAAAAAGTAGTCGCAAGAGGGCCAGGTGGGCTGCGAGAACATATCCTATTTGTGGGTTAGAGGAGTAAAGGACAGATGTAAAGTAAATTAAAGCTGTCGAAATTTCAAGGCGGTACAAAGTGCAATTGTAATCCTGGCCTCGAGAGTCGGTATAGCCTTATTTGCTAGAACTACTAGGGCTGGTGTTGAGTATATGAAGTACCATCCTGGAGAGCCATGTGAGCCAAATTGCGTTATTGGGGGGGGGGGGGTCAACAAGTTTTTCCTCTGGCTGCAGACAATCATTTCCTGTTGGATCCAGCCCTTCGCAACCATTATATATGTGGTCCATAATGCCACACGCATAATTTCTTGAATTGCAAAAACACCAATGGCACTGCCTGGAGGCTGGCGCGTGGTCATAACAGCCCGCCAGAGTGCAGACCATGGAAAGATTCTGTCGAGCCTGCTTTGGCGACGACGCATGACACTTGAGCTGTAGGAAGAGCCATACGCATTGAATAGCAACCAAGGCAACATGCAGCATCACAAGAGCCTCTAAAACTCAAATTCGTGCGCGTGCGAAAGTATTAGAGACGTAACAAAAGGAAGACTTGTTCAATTCGTAACTGAGATATGGGGATTCTGCTCTTAAAGAGAGGTATAACTATACCGTCCTCACATCCAACCGAATTTAGAATCCATTCGTCCCTCCCTGCGGAGAGTATGTTGACAAAATTCCACAGGCCAGGGGGGATGTGATCATACATAACAATGCACTCGTCAAAACGTATGAGCCCAAGTGCCCCTAGGTAATAGTAGTACTGAAGGCAAAGGTTATGCTTGGGCAGACTAAATTCCATCTTCATCAAAATATGACACAAGAAGTGAACACGGGCTCAAGGCAGAGAGGGAGTAAGATACGGAGTACATACACAGCTATCCATAAATACTCTGCCGCCGACATTTTAGACATAATTATTATTGCCGGTTCGAGGGTCAAAGAAGCAAACACGACCTCCTATGGCCCAAGATTTTGACTTTTGAAGAAATTGTCGGAAGATATTCCCTTGACGAAACCCAAAGTGCGAAAAGTGATCATTCTTTAAAGAATATGAACAAGAAAAAGGACTCTCTCTCGCCAAATCTTTCTCGCTTTGCTTCTGCTTTTCCTCGCACATGAGTCAACATCGGCAGCTTTAATACCCACAACACTCATAAGAATTTCATGTGTCCATGCTGGCATATCCCCGTGCTTAACTATGGAGACTGGGTTAGCAAAAACGGGAATCTGTACTCCGTAGCATGCGAATTGTTCAACTTCTTCAAAAACTTTCAGCATGGCCAATCCCCTCACGAGGAAAACTTTGTCGACTTGGAAATAGGCGGAATCCAACTTTCGGATGTTCATCTGCGATTTGAAATCGTTTTACGATCATTTCCATTCACAAATGGGCTAGTTACCTCCCCCGAAAACAAGTGCCATCCAAGAAAGGATGAAATGAAGTCAGGGTTATATCAATTCCTCGACCGCTCTGCACAATCGCAGCTAGTTTGACAATCAACGACGTCATGGCTGGAAAGACTTTGTTTATTATTTGCCGGAAATCCACTCCATATGCACTCCGCAGTGACTATTAAGCGACGGCAAGTCGAGTCGAGTTGATGACGGTTTTTTTGCAGTGAGGTATTCGGTGAGTCGGCAATCGCCGACGTTCTCGGTTGCTTCTCATAGTTGGGTTGAAAATATGATTCCTGTCCAGGATCTGTTCGCAGCGACAGAGACTAGGAGAGGGACAAAGGGATGATCAAGAAGTCATGCCCCGTATTTTCCTCCATGGGATCCCCGCCTCTATGAAGTCCCTAGGGATCCAAAAGTCGAGTCGTCCAAGCCAAGCGGGAGTGGGCACGGGGCAAAGTCTAGATGTCTGGGCAGCGAGGTTCTGGGCCCCCGTCGGCTAAAAAGAGAGACGGCCTTAGAACTAAAGGCGGTCTAACCACGGTGTGTTTGGGACAGTTGAGGATGCGGAGATTTGGACACATCGTGAGAGAAGCCTGCAAGCATCCTTGACACCAAAGGGTTGATTTTTCAGGAAAGTTGGAAGGTTGTTCCCATTCGGCCCAGAACTCAGTTCCAAATGGCAGTTCTGGGCACCCGATGATAGTGATCGAACGGGCCCTTTAATCACTTGAGTATCATCACCCTTCAAGCGGCCGTCAGGTGGAGGAATATTCCGCCCAAAAGAGTCGCTCTTTCGGCGTCACTCCAGCTGTCTCGCTTTTTTAAGGTGGACATCGCGGAGTACGTTGGTGTACTTCCAGATTGCTGATCAATGGCGGTCAGTAAATGTAACGGTATGTAAATAACCGATCATTCGGTTACTGGACTGTTGCACAGGTTACACGCTAATACAGGCCGTTTTTGAGTAAGAGCGGGAATCGGCAAGGCCCGCGCGCACGAAAACACGCACATATACTTCCCCTCTTTCTCTGTCTGTGTGTCACACGGACTTAAAAAAAAAAAAGGAACGTTTTAGGAATCCTTGCTTGATAATGAGGGTTTTCCGACAAGATTCTCATTTTCATGAGTCTTGGTCCCGATGCGTGTTTAAAGCAGCAATACTCCGTACTGTCGGCAACAATTAATCCGGCCGCCGAGTAATCTGCTCTGTACTCCGTACTCCGTACTGGGTATGTAATTTGAGACAGCACCATGCCACGCTCAGCCACATGCGACACTCCTGCCGCAAAGAGGCACACCGTATTTGGATATGATACCTGTAACGTACGGTCACGCCCCGTCTCAAACGGGCCTGAAATTACCAGGGAAAGTCCGCTGAGGTCACTTTTCGGCCACGATCGAGACGCTGACAAAACCGCCACCACCATGTCCATGGCCGCCCTTCGTCATCATCATCGGCCCTGCTCTTCCATCTCCCTCCGTCAGACTGCAGCTCCATCTCTCCACAAAGGCTTGAACGTCCTCCCAGGGCAGTCTAGGGGCCATTTGCCGTTCTGCAATCTCTCCCCGCATCGAACTCCTTGCTTCTGCCCTGCTCAGGCACCTGGACTCCTTCGATTCGTTGTCAACCTCTCACAATCACCTTTTCCCCCCTGATACAGGTTCGCTGTCCTTCGTCTGGCCGCTTCACTTCTTATAACGTCTCACTAGGACCGTGGACTTGCCGGTTTTGTTCAGCAATTGACATCGTTCGCCCTTTGACGTGGGCCACCCTTATTGGTCTCATCGACGCTAACGGCCAATCCACACCACCCCAGCAGTGCCATCTCCGCCAACCGGTGTAGCTCTTTAAGAGCCTAGCAAGGAAGACAAGGACTCAACAGGATCATAAATTACGGAACACCAGGAACGTGGCGTTTGACACCCGACGCTTTGTGGCCTGGTCCATCACTCCGGCCAATCCGGCGAGGCTTTTTCTCCCTGCTGGTCTGCCCAACTTCTTCCCGGCAACCATCGACCTTCAACAAAATCACGAACTTTCGATGATGTGGTCAAGCCCAGTCCAACAATAACAACAAACGGCTTTTCTGTCGCTAGGCCCTTCGATCCTGGCTCGTGCTGGACGATCTCCTCACCCCTTGCCATTTCACCAACCAAAAAAGCGCGCAAAAGTTTTCGAAGTCCGATTCGCCTGTCCCTCATCTGCAGCATATTTCAGGATGGAATATCTTGGCTCGAAGCTCTGAGGTTGGTAGCTGGTGCATCCGTTTACTTTGCAAACTGCAGGCGGGTCCCTGCGTGCGTGAATCACCCCTTCGGATTCGATACTTTGTTGCTCCTCCAACGAGCGACCTGGCTTCGTACGACCAGTGAGTTAGTTTGTCTCCGCCCTCGTGCCGTTTGAAAATATGTCAAATCAACGAAACCCTGATTGGGAGATGCCTTCTCCTGCCACCACTCGCAACGGGAAACGCGGCCAAGGCCGACCTTCGTCAAACCTCCAGGCTCCTCCCTCCACGCGTGACGTGCAATCGAACGGTACAACACAGCTATCGAAGTATCTCTCGACCGGACAACACGCTCCGTTATCATCCACAAGTTCTGTGACTTCCTCCCGAGAGGCTTCTCCGAATCGAGTGCCGCCTAGAAGTGTGAATCCAATATCCGCATCAAGGACCACTCCAAGATCTCGCAGGAATAGCCAGGAATTGGGTCCAAGTCGAAATTCAAGCTCTACTTCGATCAGTCGAACCCATTTGCCGGCTGCCCGTGATTTGGAAAGCGATATTGTTGATTCAAACAAACCACATCTTCCACCGCCTACTACAGATGCTTCGACAGACCTATCCCAACCAAATAAATCAAACATGCCTACAAAATCGGGAGATCCTCCTTTACAATGGCCTAAATTCCATCGAATAAAGTCACCACCTCCTGGCCTACCAACCCGAATTCCTTTGCAACGCACAACCTCCCCCAGACGTGCAGACCATGATAACATCTCCGCGAACACTGCAAGCAAGAGGCATCCTGCGGGAAGCGATAACATATTATCTGCGGACAAGTGTCTTGAAGCACCAGAAGATGCCCAATTTCAGAATCCTACCCGCGGCGTGGGCCGTGGAACCGCACCTGTCCTTGAAACAGTCCAGGAGGGTACGGTCCCAGGTCTCACTGCGATTGACCCGCCGACTGGCGAAGATCCCGGTGAAGCAGCTAAAGTTATAAAACCCTCTGGGGACAGTGGCAGTGATAGCGGAGGTAATAAAAGTGCCGGATCGAAGACGGACAACATACAAAAGCATGGCCCTACTAAGCCTAGGTCTGACGAAGTCCTTGCGAAACGTTCGTTTACTTCGCTGAACTCTGTCCGTGGGAAAATTGGAGAGTCTTCTATGACAAATATGACTGTGGAGACGGAAACTGTCAGCTCTATACCTCAAGTCTCACTCGGTGGAGGTGCTGGTGAGCGTGGTGGGCTGGGAAGGAAAGACGGCAGCGCCACAGTTCGACTACGTGCCAGCGATGAGACTATCCGACCGAGAAAAGAAAAGAAGAAAATTCGTAAACCAACTCTACCCACTGGAACAGGTAGGGTTACAGATCGTTAGGCTTGAATAAATCCGCAGAAGCTAACCTTGGATTGTAGCATCGTCGAAAGCGGATATCTTCGAAGCCAAGGTAGCAAGCGCTGTTGAAGACGCAGACTCATCGGACTCTGCGGAGACGTTTGTTTATGAATCAAACCCTCCTGACCCTCATCCATCCAGACAACACCGATATCATTCTCGGACCCCAAGTGCGGCGTCCGCGGTTGGCCAGCTAGACCAGTACGGAAATCGAATGCGTCCTGGCGTCAGAGATTCACTGCACGGTATCACAGGGAAAAGAAGTATGAAGTTTACAAATACTTCCTATAACACCATGGATGGTGAGGGCGAAGATCGCTCTGCTGGTCGAGGCACCTCGAGAGGGCATGGGCTGCATACAGCACGCCACTATCATATAGGGCGACATGGAAGAAATGGTGCCCATCAGGGCGCATTAGATCAATCGGCTTTCCAGCCGTCCCAAAACCCCAAGTCCTCTCGTCACTTTCTTGGTAATGGTCGCAGTCGAAAGCTAAAAAAAGACGGAGACACTTACGGGTACGATTTCGACGCTGAAGGCGCTGACGATGAGCGGACTCCCTTGGTTGGTGCCATTAGAAGTATTCGGGGCCGTCATGGGCGACGTTCAAATGGTTCTAGCCTCCGACAGATGGAGTATCTTGGACAGAGGCGAATTGGATTTTGGGCACGCTATGGCGTGTGTGCCTTACTTTTAATGCTGTTTTTTGTTCTCACCAGTGGATCGACTTTATTCATCATCGGTGCCACGCAGCCGCTTAAGAACGTTCGTGTGAGGGAAATCCAAAACGTTCTAGCCTCAGAGCAGACAATCATGCTCGATTTGGATATTGAAGCCGTTAACCCGAACTTATTTGCGCTCACTATCGACGATATGGACGTAAATATTTTCGCGAAAAGCAGATACGTCGGCAGCGATTCTTTTTGGAGAGACCGTGGACCTCATCCAAAAAAATTGCCTCGAACTACAGAGAGTAAGAAACGGGCGATTAATGCGAGAAGTCTGGAGAGCAGCAAGCGGGGACATCCCTCGAAGGATCTAGCCTCGATCGCTACTGTCAACGTTACAGGTGGCGTTGACAAAGGAACCGATCCAATGCCAGACGATGACGTTAGGGACCCGCAGACAATGCTACTAGGTCGGATTTTCCATTTCGCCTCGCCATTGACTTTCGAGCCGTCGCCTTGGAAACATATCGCATCCAACTCCACTGGCCAGGTACGGTTGACAAAACCAGGAAACAAAACTGAGGAGGGAGGATCATTAAGATGGGAGCGTGTTCTTCAGCACCCATTTGAATTGATCGTCCGTGGAGTTGTCAAGTATCAGTTGCCGTTGAGTTCCGGCACCAAGTCGGCTTCCATAAGTTCCAAGATCAATGTCTTACCAGATGAAGACAGTAACGGCGACAAAGACGGCGATGCTGATGATTCTCGAGACCATGACGGCCATACTCCAGATGATTCAATGCACATTGAGTGATCATCAATGGCTATCGTTCCTTCCGTCAGCGGCGGCCACGCTACTTATACAGCTATTCTGAGTCTCTTAAATCATTTTGGACACCCGCCTTGATCGTATCCTCTTCCTACTGAAGCCTCAAAGAACTTTTACCCCTTTCTTACGCTGAATTCTTTACACATGATGCCCCCGCTTGATTGTGACAACATTTATTCATTGACCTTTTATTAGCACTCCCTTTTATTCCTTGGGTAACTTTGAAATTTTGCAACTGTGGAGCATAGCGATTCCTTTCCCCATGGGGATGGACGAGAACTACTCGTCACTTGGCTCATAGCGCTCCTCTTGTTTTTGATTTTTGGTGGGACTTCTCTTAGATCTTGGACTTTTCTTACCCTATATTTCCCTGTTTTAATTTTACTCCCTTTGTGAGTCTTTATCGTCAGAACGGACTCATCTTAACCCCGAAAGAGCCGAGAAGGAGGAAGATAAACGATACTATCGCCTGTACTTTACTCTTCTCCAACCAAGGGAACAAGTGAGGGGACCTTTTCGTCTCCCTTCGATTCTTTTAACGAAAGCGATGCCAATGCAAATTACAACTATATAGACTGGAAAAAAGGCAGCGAGATGCAAGTCTTGGGCCAGGACAGGGCGGATTGGGTGCAAACGGATTTGGATTTCACTTTTTGATCGTCTTTCACCCTTTTTCTTTTCTCTTCCGTTTTCCTTTCTCTCTCTTAATATTGTTACACTATTCTATGTATTTTTTTTTTTTTTTTCGGGGGAAACTTTTTTCTTTTTACCTCTAATTTCCTTTTAATTATACCCCCTACATACATACCCACTGTCTTGCATTTTATGGGATTTTACCAGGACAGCCTAGCCATTCCCTTGCGAGAAATGCACCAACGAATTTCTTTTGTGTGAAGAAGGAAAAATGATGAAAGAAAACTACTTAATGTGGAATGTGTGAAGAAGAAGAAGAAAAAGAAAAAGGTTAAGTTGAGTATGACATTGTGTGCTGTGGGGATGGCAGTGCAATGATATTTTGGTCATTGCTATTGGCAGTAGAATAGGATATCAAGATACCACAGCACCGCAGGAGGCATATTGGAGGAGTTGAATACACCATTCTTACTCCAAGCTTATTATACATTGGCAAGGCATACATCATTAGGAATATATGTCAAGCTATCATACCAACATGCTTTATAACATTTGATTAACTTTGCTTGAACCTTTTACATATTCTGAGAGCTGATGTTGTGAGAGTGCTCGTTACTCCTTTGGAGGTAAACTTCTGCTTGTCAAGATCGCAGTTATATGCATGTACAACTTCACAATCATTGTTAAAATTAGTGTACGGAGTACTCTCATCTGTTTTTCTTGCTTCAGGAGGTTACTTAAAAGCTGTGCACAGATGGCTGTCGGTTCTGAGAGACAAATGTTCGCAAAATTCGCGATAATGATGTCATAGCTAGTCTAGTACTAAGTTAAGCAAAACGGGCCTGCTGAGCAGAGGAAAATACAACCATTGGAATTAGTATATATACACATCTCTCCACTAATCCAAAGGAACCGGCTTCGAAAGAAGCATGCATGAAAATTTTAGAATATGTAGAAAAGATCAAAATAGCCACGAAACCAATCAAGGAACTGGAACTCGGGGGTGGGACGCCCAGGATCCAAACGCCGATATTTGGCCTATATTCAAAAGAACATAGCTATACAAATAGAATATGCGACTAGCCTATCTCTAGTGGCGGTGAGGGAGACTAATTCCTAGCATCAGAAACGTTACATTCGTCAATGGCATCGTAAGAATCACCGGTGAGGGAGAGGCCGTGATAAAAATAGCTCCCAGCGGGGTAATCACACGATTCTGTATACTCGTTTTGCCACGTAAAAGCAAACAAAAGCAAAAATAACTAGACCAGCAGTAACTAAAGGCAGGACGGTTAATACACATCACATCCTTATGTCTCGGCTCGGGGGGCAATTTGAAAGGAGAGGAGATTTCACGTACTAGACAAAAACCAATGGAGATTCTCAACATCCTGGCCTGGAACTTTGACGTTCATTCCCCACATGCCGCATATGATATTCATAGGAAGTACGATAGTTCCAAGAACAGTGAGTTTGCCGAGTACATCGGCGGTCTGTTCTTGTCGTTCGTTCATGCGGATGTTTATCTGAGCGAGATAGTTCGAATGAGCCCGCGAGAGTAAACTAGGATCAAATATGAGTCAGCTCAGATGCAGAAGGGGAACAAGACCAGGATTCCATACGTCTCATAATGTGTTAAATTTCCCGTCATTGTTAGAATATGGTCTTGAATATCGCCGAGATATAGTCCAATCTCTGATTTCGGAGCAACCTCCCATTGCTCATTACAGCGCTTCGCAAAGCCTTTGATGACATCGGCTTTATTGCCCAAAAGGCGATAAAGGCCCATGACCTTTTTGCGGCATTCACCGACTCGGCGAAGCATGTCAGATCCAGAAACGGCAGATTCCGGCGGAGCCGTGTCATTTGGATCCTTAGAATCAGAGTGCATTCGTAGAATTGTGTCATCAATGTCATCTACTTCTTCCTCAATGGAATGAATCAATGGGCCAAAAACATCAGTGATATCATCGATAATAGCGTAAGAGATCCAGTCAGAGTTCAAAATTAAATAATCCTTCAGTTGGCGAATCCTGCGTCGCACATTGGCAGGATGTGGTGTCTGTGAGAAATGAAAGCTGAGCAGGCCTTCCCGAAACACTATGACATACATGTTCACAGGCTCAAGGAAGTTTTCGCTATTGACATCCTGTTCAAAGGTCCGGTAGTTAATGAAGTAGTAATGACGGAAGAGTTCTACTTTTTCTCGTGCCTCCTGCATCATTATATCTTCCGCGGTCAAGGCGTGTATTCCGAATGCTTTGGCAATTATACGCATTTCCGCATCCGTAGGACAAAGCACGTCTAGCCAAAACGTCGGTCGCGGACCATAACGCTTCTCCTTCTGCGTAGGAGAAGATCCAGGAGCATGATTTGGGCTAACTTCTCTCGAGTCAGCCACCGCACTGTCACGGTCGCTTCTTCCGTTGTAACCAGGCATTGATAGCGAGTTTGTTCGAGTTCCGTTCAAAGTAAGTGGACGAAATTCGTCTTCTTCCTCCTCATCGCCTGATTCCAGCTCAGGCGGCTCAGGGAAAAATAAATCTTTAAAAGTCTGACCGGGCTGCACAAGCTCAGAGATGGTCTGGCTGTGAATGGTGCTTTGAAATTCCTCGTTGAAATAGGTGAATCGATAGGGTGCTTCTTCCTCTTCACGTCTCCAAGGGGCATTTCGAGTACGCAGCCTTCCGCCAATGAGAACAGGCTCGCTGATCTTCTTTGCTCGGATACCCTCCGTTCGCTCTTCCTTTTCTTCCCGGCTCCATTCCTCCAGAACCGAGAGGTCTGGCCACACTCTTCTTCTCCGTCGTCGTGGCGTTGCCGTATACCCTTCTATCGGTGGATGTGGAGTAAACTCCTCTTCGCCAAGGTCCGATAACGCCCCAGTCGGGAAACACACGTCTTCTTCAACGGGAAGAGTAACGGTCCGACGTCGCTTAAGTGAAACCGGAGGCGATGGTGGAGCAGACCCAATCTGATCAGCCCTGTCGGGGCCTTCCATATCGATGACCACATCTCGCGGAAAGGCGGGCACACCCCCGCCTCCCGGAGATTTCGAGCGACTGTACTCTTCACCTGTAATAAGCGAGTCGTCATACGCTATCTCCGCACCGGGTTTCGGGCTGCCGGGCATCGAAGGTGGATTGTTCACATCATAAGACCTCTTGGAATCGTATGCGTCCCTCGGCGAGTGAGAGATGCTCCTACCAGAAGACCGTCTCGAGGGTCGAGGTATATCTCGGGCATCCGTGCCATACCGAACGAAATTGGTATTGTGCAGTGAGGTAGGCCTGATGAGAGGGGTTCGATCGTCCGCTTCATCCGATTCCGGTTCGCTTTCGTCCGAAGTTTTGACACCTAGACGAGCTGCGCTTGGACGAGAGCGGTTGTCAGGCGAAGCGAGAGACGATAGAGGAGGATACTCTGGACGGGAGCTTTGGGCAAGCCTGCTCTCACGGCGAGTGCGCATCATCGGTTGGTTCCTGGAGGATCAAGTAGAATGTGTTAGTCCTCCGTTCTCTGGGCTTACGGGTACGGACCCTGATCGGTGCACGACTCATACCTATGATCCAACAATGCCTCGCTATCCAAGCTGGTATCACTCAAAGTGGCCCCTCCTAACTGGCCCAGCCGGTAGAAAGATGCTCGGCGGGTATCAGTCGGGGCCGCAGTCTCGCCCTCTTCAGGTATCCCCTCGGCTTCTCTACTTGGGGAGCCTGCGGGTGGAGTTTCAACGGTAGCCGGGGCAAAAGAAGGCCGTCGATGTCGTCGCCGCTTGTGGTGTCGGTGTTTTCTCTTTTTACCATGCCTGTTACTTGCTCCTTGAGGCCCAATCTGGGTTTCTGGGAAGGGTGAAACTCGATGGGGACTGCCCTGATATGCCCGTTGTACGTCACGACCAGGGTTGGGCGAGCTTCCCCGCGCCGTGGGAGAAGCTGGAATGTTGGTATTGGACATTACGGAGGGAAGAATTCGAGGATCCTAAGACAGCAGATAGTCATAAGTACTGACATTAACCAAAGAGCGCCTGCAACTGGCGAGAAAAGGAGCTGGTTGGCGCTGGGTGGATGGTGGGTGTTTCGCTTGCGGGATGGGCGAGGCGATGGTGAGATCCGAAATGACGTTGTTGTGTGGCTGGCCGTTGGTCGCGGGCTCGTTAAACCGGCCACCGAGACCGCCTTACTTCGGCTCCTGCGTGCAGAGTCCAGACACGTCAGACAGCAGCAGAGATGAGCTGGCTCGCAAATCACAGATGAGAATCGCAAAGCTCGGCTGGTTAGATTGATCGTTGTGTCGGTTACTGTTAATTGCGCAAAATAAAAAAAGCTTTAATATTATTATTAGTTACTTACATGTTCCGGTATCTCACAAGTCGTCAATCGTCGTCATCATCAGATCAGGCCGGCTCAAACGGCCACATCAATAAAAAAAATAAAAAAAAAAAATTACAATACAAACAAAAAAAAAAAAAAAAAAGCAAAACCAGAGAACATTGTGTATCATCAAAGAATCATCCCACTCCCGAGTCCAGTCCGTCAATCGTCAGTACAAAATTGCCCATAGCAAAAGAAAAACCGAAATCACCCCAACTGTGTACAGTACAAACTTCCATGGCCATTCAGGTCCCAAACGCCGCCATCATACCTGTTAGGTCAAGAAAAGGTATCTCAAAAACAAAGAATAACAAGTAGCAGGAAATGAGTGTGACGCCTCATATCAAGTTACTTGTATCCATATCTATCGACGGGAAACTCTGGATCGACTGGCTCACCGGATTGGCAGACAGCCGGTCGCCGCTCAACACCCTGACGACTTTCTTATCTTTGCCTGGCCTCGCAACAAGGACTTGAGCCGGACAGACAACGATTTCTTCGTCACCTTCACCTTCATCGCTGCCCTTCTTGACAACCAATGGGAAGAGAACTATGCGAACCACAGCCTGTTGCTCCTCAAGTTCTTCATTGGAGGTGGTCTCTCCGCTCCGCTCATTCATTAAATTGGCGTTGAAATGAACTTTGCGCGTTAAGTCGCCATTGGTGTCGTACTCCGGTCGTAGCGGAGGGAGCATGATATATTCCGCCTTCTGTGTGCGCATCTCAATGGAAAGGTTGACAGCTGCCCTCATCACTTTCCGGAGAGAATCAAGAATGCTTTTCTCTAATTCCTGTGGGGGAGGGAGGAGTTTGGATAAGGTGCGGTATATCTCTTGAACGACCGCTTCGGTGTCCAGGGCCCGTTGCTCTTGGAACGAGCGTCGTTTGGAAAGCAGCGACAGCGTGGTGGCTCTCCATCGTTGAACGGCAGCCGGCGGACCCACTTCGCACAATTGTTTCTCCAAAGTTTTCAGTTTCTGCCTCTGCTCCCTGTCCATGCCAAAGAGGTAGCGTGTAAAGATATAGTCCCACATCATCGTCATGACCACAGACATGAACACGTCCCGACGCTTTACACGGTCGGCTAGGTAAGAATCAACGTCAGAGCCATCCAAAATTGAGTTTTCAAAGCGGTCGGCGACTTTTTCGTCTCGGAGCGTACTCGTCAAGCGACACAGGCGCATGTCGGAGAACTTGGAAAACCGCAAAACCCATTGCTGCACGTGGTGGCAAAGTTTCTGGCAAGCAGACTCAAAGTAGTCCTCGTCGCGAAAGGTAATGATGTTATCGTGCGACGAGGAGACGATCTTCTCCTGGAGTTCCTTTATCTTATCTTGAGCCTCCAGCAAGTCCCCTTGTAGCCGACGGATTTCTGCGTTCTTCAGCGCCAGAGCCGTATCGACTTCACTGCTCACTATGCTTTCCATTCCGGCAGACAATTGGGTATACTTCGCTCTGAGATCCTCCAACTCCTCCCGTGATCGCTGCCATTGTTGCGCGACTTCATTGTGTTGGTTTGTTTCATGTTCCTGAGAAGATAGGAGTTTTGCGTTGGTCGCTGCGAGGCTCTCGTTTAATTCGGTGAGCCTCGCAAGTTCCCTCTTCAACCATTGAGTAGACTTCTTTAGCTGATTTATCTCGGAGTCTTTATCTTGAATTTCTCGATCGCGCGTTTCGAGCGCCTTTGCTTGTTGTCTCTGGGTGATTGTTTGGGTTTCCAAGGCTTTCTCGGTTGTGGCCTTCGCAGAGGAGAGTAGGCGATTTTCGGATACTAGTTGATCCAGACGGGTTTCGAGGTCTTGGAGATGCTGCAGACTGCGCCGACGACGGACGCTGGGTGGGCGTGACGGAGAAAGCGGGGAGCCGGGTACATCGCCCCAGCCTTCCTATTTTTTGAGAACAAGATGCAAAGTCAGTTCCATCAAATTTCATCATCTGGGGTGCGAGAAATCATCAACCAAAAATCGAGCCCAGGGCGGGGTGCGACTTACATAGACATCCGCCGCCATGCCTCGCAGCGGGAGTTTGCCCTTGTCGGTGACCGGGTCGTAGGTGGAGGACGAAGGAAGCGCCTCGATGTTTACGTCTTCTTCTTCTGGTTGGGCCGTCGGCGATTTGTTCTTCCGGGCGGACGGCTCGCGTTTGCTTTGAGCCCGGAGATCGCCACTGCCGGGGCTTCGGCGAAGGCGCAGCGAATCCGCGGATTTCAGGCTCTCGAGGCTGACGATACTTGCTCGCCGCACTACCTCACTGGTCTCTGGGGTTTTGAGGATGTTATCGTACGGCCCCGAGAATGAGCGAAGCGCAGGTTTTGGTGTGGGACTTGGCGATTCATGGGGCACCCGCCGACGCTCAATGTTCAGCTTGTTGACAACTGACTGAGTAGGTACCGGGCTTAATTTTCGGTCCAGTCTTGCAAGCTTCACTCCCCTCTCTGGTGAACCAACATCGGAGGAATCACGGTGACGAGTGTAAGAAGGCGAATCTGTTGGGACTTGTTCCCTGATGGTAGCGAGAGGTGTCTTTGGCGGAGATACAGCGCGCGGTTGTTCACCCAGTCCGTAGGGCCCGCCAAACAAAGACACTGATGGCTGTAGGGTAGCACCTGCGACATCATCTTCATCACGAATTGGCTCTGGGCTTCGTTCGGAGCTGATTGAGCGTTGATTCGATGATAGTTCTGGGGTTTGCAGCTTCTCTTGTTTTCGCCATTCGTTTTCAGGTTTACCATCATATTTATTTACCTTCGTACGATAATCCGCTTGTCGTCGGCCGTCTTCAATAAGTCGTGCCGATTCGCCGATATCAGTCTTTCCGCTACGTCCCGCCAATGTTTTGTGAGACCCTTTTTTCCTCGAAACCCGCTCGAGATGCGGGAAAACGCTAGCCACCGTTCCTGCTGCTGTTTGAGTGGATATCGTGTTTCCACTTTCCCCAAACTGAGAAATTGGCTGTTCATGGGCAAGGTCGTGGTGACAAGCCGAATCAGCTACATTCTCGGAACCAACTTCGCGATTTGGTGACGGTGAGGTGCCTCGCTTGCTTGGAGGTTCTTCGGTGACTTTGTCTTCCTGCAGCTGTTCTCTTGTTTTCTGCGCGAGAGGTAAATCGGGCATGACGGCAGATTTGGTTGTTTCAGGGGCCAATTTGTCATCAGTGCTCGCCAGGAATTTTAATTCCTCCGATGCTGGGGTCCCGTCGAGATGTTGTTGCTTCTGCTTCGCTTTGTTGCTCTTTCGTTTTCGCTCTGTTTTGCCGCGAACAGAGTATAGGGTCTCACTGACACTGCTGTTTTCATAAGCTTCAGTTCCCACAGGATTTATCGCGAGCTGTCTGGTGAGCTGCTTCCGGTTTTCAACCGGTAGTTTGTTCGAAACGCCTAAAGAACGGCTTAGCATCTTCATCGAAATCCTCAATGCCCTCCTCGGCTTGATCAAACAAATGGGATTGATCCATTTCAATAATGTCTTCTTGATTGTGGATCTGATCCCCCGACAACAGGAAATCAAGGGAGGAAGTATCTGGCTTTGATGCCTCATCATGGAATGGTATATCATCCATACCTTGGTTAGGGTTGTTCCAGTCAACTGACGGTAGTGAGTCGTCATCTCTTGGGAAGTGTTCCCTTGCCTTAATAGCAATGTATTTCTCGACCATTGGAGCTTCAGCCTCTGGATATACAGAGGTTTCTTCTTCTATATATCGTACAGTTTGCTCATCCAACACAGGGGTATCCCGCTCGTCATCGATTGGGTATTCTGTCGTATTTTCCTTTATCCCTTCCGCTTCTTCAGGTGACCTGGACATTTGCGAAGGACCTTCTGTCCCTGCACTGATGCTACCAAACTCAGGTTCCTTTTCCAAGATCTCGCCGTCCTTAACATGCTCTTGAACCTTCTTTTTCCTCTTCTTTTTTAACGTTTTGTCAGGTGGAGGTTGGTCTGTAACCCCATCCCGCACTATTGTGTTTCGTTGTTTAGCTAAGACTTCAAGATCTTCTAGCTGCTGATTTTCGGGGGGATTAGAGGGATTTATAACCCCTTTTATCTCAATATCAGCTCCAGGGGTTGCGGCATATTGGTCGAGATTTTCAAGCACAGGTAGGCCGTGTGACTCGCCAACTTCGATGTGTGGCGTGAAACCCTCAGGGATTGTGGAACTTGCCGGAACTTCGGAAATGGGCTGCTCAGCAGGTTGGCCATATGCAATTGCAGGGAGAACTTGAATGCCAGGGTCCGCTTCCTCATTGGGCTGGGCAATGATATTTGTGGAATCTTCGCGCTGAGTTCCTGTGACCAGCATTTGTGGCTCCGGAATGTTGTCTTCTTCTGGTTGATCGGTTTCAGGGTTTTCTCTCGATCCAGGCTGCATATAAACGGGGTCCGTTTTCAATAGCCCAGTCTCCTGACTGGGTTCTGTCCTTAGGGATGGGAAATGTGTTATTGGCTTTTCCTGGGGTCCAGTAAGATCTTTCGCGCTTGGAATTCCTGGAACAATGTCCTGTGGAGTTTCATCCGTAGCCTCTATAATGGGCAGACTGTGTGTGTCAATTGGCTCCGTTGACTCCGGTAGCTGCTCATTCTTCCATACTCTTCCCTCGGGGATTTCCGTCCCGACATCTGTTCCTTTCCTTCTCTTGGCTCGCTTCTCTTTTTTCGACAGAGGACGAGCAAATGACTCAAGGGAAGCAGGGTCTAACTCTTCAGATAACTTAGTGGGATGGTGCGTCATAGCAGCAACTTCAGAAGGAGTGACAGGAGATTTGGACAGGACGATGGTACCTTCAGGGTTAAAGTCTTTCTTGGTTTTCTTATGTTCCTTGCGCTTTGGATTTGTAGGCTCACCTGGCCGGATGTTGTCTTTGGTTTCCTCGTTGCTTAGTGGTGCAGTCTGTGAGGGATGTTCAATCTGGGACAGACCGACATCCTCTTTCAAAGTAATCCCCTTCTCCTGAGAGTTCATGTCTCGCTCCTCGGAAGCATGTTCAGGTATTCCAGTTTTCCCAAGACTTTCTTCACATTTGGGTTGAGAGTGGTCCTCGGCCAGAGCATTTTCTGGGGTTACTAGCTTTGATATTCCTGGTTCAATTTCACTCAGTTGCTCCGCCACCCGTGGTTCAGGCACCTCTCCGAAGATAGAATCCAGAGATTTATCCTCATTACTAACAATGGGTACTTCAGGACTTCTGGCCGTTGTAAATGGCTCCATTTCAGCAGTTCGTTCCCGTTTATTGGTTTGTTGGTGATCAGCCATCCCAGAGGGATTCTCAGGTATTATGTTCACGCCAGCTGAATCTTGATTTTCTGTATCGTGAATTTGAGTTTCCAGCATTGTGGCTGTTGCTTCCGTCGCTAAAGCATTGTCTTGTTCCTGTTTTTCAGAAGTGGTACTATCTTCGGTGAGAGGAAATGGTTTTGGTGACGATTTTGGGGGTGCGGCTTCGAGGTCCTCAAGTGGAATTTCCGTAATGTGTGCAAGAGGTATATCTTCGATAGTGGTAGAAAGTGTAGGCTTTCTAGGGCTGTTTTGCTGAAGATCGGGGGGTGATTCTAGCAATGGGACTTCGGAAACATCGAGTACCATTGCTGCAGCCTGCTGCGGCGCAGACGATGGCACGAAACTATCGGCAATATTGCTTAAATTTTCCGGAGGGACATCAGGCGACTCATGTGCAACCGTGCTGTCGGGAGCGATGGGTGAATTTTCGATTTCATTCTGGACATCGGGCGCGGGAACGACGTGCTCTTTGGATACATCTGCAACTGACGATCGCAAAGGATCTCGGTCAGCAGGCTCCGTTACAACCTGCTCACGGGGAATCTCATCAGTCCAATCGGTCGTCTTAGCGTTTCTCTTTGATTTTCTTTTTTTCTTCTTGGAAGATTGAAATTCTTTACCGTCGTCCGCTTCAGGTTTGTCAACTGCGTCTCCAGCCTCCACTTCAACATCTTCGCCCATCTTCAATCCTTCTCCCTGACTTTCTTCGAGCATATGATTTTCCGTTCCCAGCTCGGGAATTTCTGGAGCCTTTCCTTCTTCTGCGTTGCCATGCTCGTGTTCGGGATCACAAGGTTTCTCAGGAGCTGCACCTTCAGCGGGCTCTTCTGTTGCTAAAGGGGCCTCAGACAAGTCGAGTTCTCGCTTTTTCTGTTCTTTCTTAGCTTTCCGCTTCGCTTTGCTCGACTTTGGCTCTTCAAAATCGGGTTTAATAGCTGAGGGAACATTAGTCTCAAGCTCTTCCGTCCCATCAATTTCGGTTTGAGTCGGTTCAGTTTTCTCTACAGGTTCCAAAAATGGAACCGCCTCTTCCCACGACACTGACTCCCGCTGTTTCCGCTTTTCTTTCTTTGCTTTTCGTTTGGATTTGGTAGATTTTGGCTCTTCAAACTCAGGTTCTTTACCTGTTGATTCTCCCTCCGCAACATCTACAGCTAGGGCTTGCTGGGAAGTTTCGGCATTTGCTGGAGGGATCTCGGTAGGTAGCTCTCCCGCTTCCCAAGACACTGACTCCGGCTTCTTGTCCTTCTTACCCTTTTTCCCTTTCTTCGGTTTGGCTTCTTCGAACGGATGTGCTGCATCCCCTCTCTCTGTCTGTTCGACTTCTCTATCTAAAACGTCAACTTCTCGGGATTCAGCGGGAAATCCACCTGCTTGAACAGCGGATTGTGCAGGATGGTCTTCATTGGTTTTATCGAGATATTCAGACCCTGCCAAGTCGGGTTCGGCTTCTTGTTCGAGTGACAGGTTTTCATGCTCCGGCCCATCGACCGGTTTTGAAGGGGTGGGCTGTACATTTTCGACAGACAGGTCCTCAATTAACTCATTGTGAATCTGATCAGGCCCTTGAAATCCAGATTCTCCCGGCTTCTCAGCTCCTGAATCCGGCACATTATCGCCTTCTTTGGCTTCAGCAGGAACTTCAGGAGTTTCCAGTGGGGCATCATCCTTCGTTAATGGCAGTGCCTGCGCTGCTGCACGAGTCTTCTGTTTTTTCTTCTCTTTCCGGCTCTGCTTTTTTGAGGGCTTTGTGGTTGACCAAGCGTCCAAGTCTGCATTCTCATTATCTAGGCTTGGCACATGTGGTTGCGTCTCATTGGCTGACTTTGCAGCTTCGGTGTCAGGTCCCAATTCATCAGGCAGAAGTTGTGCATGCTTAGGCTCAACGGGCGATGGGCCAGGCTCGTCTTGTGTTAAATGAACCTCTGCAACATCTGCTGCCGACGGCTCATTGGCTAATGAAGCGGGCTCACTTTGACCAGCCTCTTCAATTTCGGGCAGCACTGTTAGAGTAGAAGTCCGACTCTTTCTCTTTCCTTTCTTGCCTTTTTTGGACTTGGGTTGGTTCCAATTACCATCAATATCGCCCATTTCTGTTGCGCGCGGAGGATCTGAGTCCACCAGGGAAGGATATGTTTCCTTTGGCGCTGTGTCGGGATCTACAGATTCAGCCAGCGTTTCCTGCAGTTCCTGGAATTCGAACGGAGTTGGAGTTTCATCTGGTGAAGGCTCCGGCACGGAAGGGTGCTCCAAGAGGACTTTCGTATCCGAATCTTGAGCAACACCTGCAGGAACTTCAGAGGTAGGGAGAATATCGGGCTTGTCTGAATTAGGGTGTCCTGACATTGGAAGTTCATGTTCATGCATGCTACAAGGCTCTGTTGACTCAATGGATGCGTCATTCGTTACGAATTCGGTAGGTTTTGTTATTTCGCCGTCTTGGGAAGCGAGACTCGTTGCTGAAGGTTCGATCAGGGCCTGATCTTCCTTGTTGGTTTCAGGATCATTCAGGACATCACTAGATGCAGGGTTTTGAAGTTGTTGCGAGGTAGAGTCGCTATCTTTAGCTGCATCAGGAACTGGTATCTCCGCAACCTCTGGTGATTTGAGTGACAATCCCTGACCTTCCTCTGGAATAAGAAGCTGGGCACTTTCGAGGCGCGGGCTTTTCTCCCCAGGGAATAACTTATGCGTGGACGACTGTTCGTCCTGAATTTCTGCGGTAGCAGGCTTGTCTTCTTCGGGTGCCTCTGCAGAGATCTCCGCCTCGTTTACGAGTTCCCGTTTAACAGGCTCGACTGGCTTTTCAACCACATCAGCGACATGAAACTTGCCTTTGCCCTTTCCTTTTTTACTCTTCTTTCGGGCGATGGGTGTAAAGCTAACTTCGGTAACCTTCTCTGCAGGTAGCGTCGTATCATCGTTGGTCGATAGAGGATCTGTCTCGGGTTGCGGCGCTTTGACTTTGTCTGTGGGAGCTAGGGGCATATCTGAAGGAACGTCATTGGGCTGCTGGGTGTCTTTATCGGCCAAATCATTGCTTGTCACGGTGTGTTTGCCTTTTCCCTTTTTCTTTTTATCCCTTTTTGTAAGGGAAGCTCCGTGATCTGCTTGGTGAGCTTCAGTAGATCCCGAAATCGCGGCATCTATAGACGAACTACCATCCTCATTGTCCGGTTGTTCAGTTGCAGCTTCGGGAGGGTCTGCAACATCCAAGGCACTTTTATCGTCGTCCTTAACAATTTTAGCCGCAGGCAAAGCACTTGCCTCAGCTGATAGATCACTTGTTGTTACAACTGGATCAGGTTTAACTTCATCAACTTCTACGGGCTCGCTAAGCGGTTGCTCAGAAATAGGATCCGTCAACGGAGCACAAAGATCGATGGATGGTTCTTCCATCGCTTCAGCAGTAGCTTCGGCATCGGGTTTTTTCACGTCATGCTCCATAAGCTCCGGCTCGTTCTGGAGAGCATCTGCTAATGGTGGTTTCCCTTTGCTTTTCTTCTTCGCCTTTTTCGTTGCAGCTGATTCAAAGCTTATTTCGGTTGCTTCAACGGCATCAGCGGGGCCGCCCGGAACATTCTCATTCGACGCATCCGTTTCGGATGCTTTGGAGAATTCAAGCACTGTCTCAGTCTCAGGAGATTTTACTTCTTGCTCTTCAGGCGATTTATCTTCGAAAGGAGCTTCATCTGCGACCTTTTTACCTTTCCGATTTTTCCTTTTTTCCTTCTTTGAAAGAGTCGGTGCAAAGTCCGTTTCTGTGGCCATGGTAGCCTCAATGGTGCCTTGGGCTGTATCGTCTACCGCAACATCACCATCTGTGGTTTTTTCAGGGTCGGAACGTTGAACCGAATCGATCTCGGAAGGTTTACCGTCTTTATCACCGGCATTGTGAGGTGTGGGAACGTTTTCGGCTGGAATTTGCTTACTTTTGCGCTTTTTCTTCTCCTTTTTAGAAAGTATAGGTGCAAAATCGATATCAGTTGCCTCGGTTGGCTCCGTTGCAATGTTTGCCGGCGGCGAATCCTCCGGAGTCTGCAAATCTGACCCCTCAGGATGGGGTTGTTCGGCCAGAGATTCCTCATGTGGCCCTGCAGCAACCTTTTCCTCTGCCGGGCTTTCCTCAACTAGAATTTCACGGTTGTGAGGTTTCTCGGCATCTTCAATTTGGGGGGTAAAAGCATCTGCAGCATTTTCATTAGGTGCATCCATAACTGCCGCTTGCTCTTGTGCTGGGGTTTCAGCTAAGACCAGATTGTCATGCTGCGATGGTTCCTGCGGTTCAACCACTTGTTCGGCATTATCGTGTAATATCTCGCCCTGCTCTCCACCCTGCGCATCCTTTCCGTCGATCGGAGAGCTCTCCGTAGCCAAAGCTTCACCCACTTCTTGTTTAGATGCAGGGTCGATTTCTTCTTGCGGTTCACTTGTGGCTGGAGGAGACGAAACCAGTGCATCTTGAAGAGTTACTCCGCCATTACCCTCGGGTGCGTCATCGCGAGGGGAAAGGGATGGCAAAGGCGTTAGTTCTTCAACTGGCTTTTCTGGAACACCGACATTTACGAGTTGAGGTTCTGTCGTTCCTGGCTGGTTCCCCCTTCCCTTGCCTTTCGCCTTGCCTTTCTTACCTTTCTTCTTGGGAACCGGGATAAAGTCGGGGGGCTCACTCTTAGTCGTTTCTTCGAGAGCAGGTCCAGGATCATTAGTAGCCCGTTGTACGTTGTCCAGGGTAGACTGGGTATCGTCTAACGGTATTCCCTTCAGCTCATCAGCACCAGTGTCGGCTGGCTCGTCCTCAACTATATTCTTCCCGGACAAAGCCGCTTCTTCTTGGCTGCTTTCGAAGACCGGGTTTGGACCTCGATTTTTCTTCTTTCCCTTTTTACCCTTCTTTGACTTCGTGGAGAGAATAAAGAAATCGTCGTTCTTTTCGATAGCTTCATCATTGACGTTAAGGTTACCAGAACCGGCGTTGTCCTGGGTCAAAGTGAAAGGATCAGTTGACACAGGAGGCGCATCTCCCGGAATTGAGTCTACCAAGGCATCGTCAGATAAAAACTTCCCTTCTTCGGGTTCCAAAACACCGTATTCGCCGCTTTCTGGGAGGGTTGAAATATCAACCATCTCCACTTTAACGGAAGACTCGACAGATTCTACTATTGGATGATTATCAGGGTGTGCAGGTATCTCAAACTCATTAGCTTCTTGAGAGGCCAACACTTGTTCCTGTTCCTCCAGGACCATGGGTAAAGCAGCATCCACTTTCTCGGGTACACCCTCTGGTTTCTCATGAAAAGCGGTTTCCCTAGATTCTGGGAGATTGGTGCCGTCCACCGCAGGTGCTTCCATTTCAACGATACGGGTTGGTATTGAAGGCTCACTTGTAGCATCAGTCGCCAGAGGCTCTGCAATGTCCGGATTTTCATCCGCCTCGTTGACCGAGTCTATTTGGGAAAAGTCGGGGGGTTGGGCCAAGGCCACTTCCGCACCCTGCGTCGGTTCCCGGCCCGGTACAGTATCCTTCAAATGGGATGTTGCCCTTTCTAGATCATCTTTTGAATCAGGCATGGCGGAGCCATCAACAGTTGGAAGACTGATATGTTCCTTTGCTTCCTCCGGAGGCGCAGAAGGTGTTCTTCCAGCGTCTATGGATTTCACGCTTCCTGGGAACCCAGGGTCTCTCTGTGTTTCATCTTCCTGGCCAAGCACACTATGTGCTTCTTCAAATTTGTCTTCACTCGGTGATTCGGGTATACCATGTTCGGCCTGTGCCTCGATTCCAGTCAAAGCCTCTTCGGAAGGGTCTTGGGCCGCGGGGTCCATGTGAACTAGTTCGATGGGATGCTCTTCAAGAGGCGCTCTTATGGTGGATACTGGAGAAGCAGGAACGGGGGTATGATCCCCCGGCTCTTCATGTTCGACCGCCGATTCATATGCGCTTAGAGCTGTTGATGGACGGCTTACGGATTCTGGACCTTGGACATCATCCACGGGAACAGGGAATTCATAATTGAAATCCGGGATGACAGTGGAGTCAGACTGTGCACTTATGCTGGATCTATCACCAGGCGTGTGCCATGATTCAGCTTCAGTAATAGGACTTGGCGGCGCACTGTCCGGCAATGGTGGAAGATCCGGGTCTAGAAAAGGCACCGAACTTGGGAATGGTGGGAACGGAGGCAGACGATTGACTGCCACATCAAAGGGCTCCATAAGAAGTTCCGATGGTGAGTGAAATTCGTACTTTAGCTTATCCCTCTTCTGCACCTGCTGAAAGGTGTCTACGGTCGGTGTTGCTTGCTTGGAGTCTAGAACATCCTCATTCTGTGGTGCCTGACTCGTGTCAACATGCAATGACATTGGTTGACGACGCGGATTCAGAAGCGGCTGATCGTATGCAAACAGTGGCTCATTATGGGTTCTCAAGTCCTCCATTGAAGGAGTTCCGGACGTTGTTCGGCTTGATGGAAGGGAAGGATACGGCCCTTCGTGCGCCTGCTCTGTTCTAGCCGAGCTATGTCGTTCAACGAGCCAGAGGGGGCGCAATTCCCGGTCAGTTCTAAACTCCGTTGACTTGGGCCGCTTATGGGCCTTGGTTGTGGTTGGGGATACTGATGGGGCTATCTCTGATCCAGCTGTGGGAGAGCCATGACAGCTAACGGGTCGACGAAAATGTAGGGGTATTGCAGTTGGCGATGGGGTTGCGAGCGGATTCACATCCGGATCACCACGAACGGAAATACGTCTTGGCCTACTCGCTGCTGGTGAAACGGGTCGGCTACGTGAGTGTGGTGGCAGCTCAAACTTTTGGCTAGGGAAAGGGGAACTTGAGCGGCTTCGGACTCGTTGACCAAAGATTGAAGCGACAGGTGTCGTAGGCTCAATTTGCGGATCTGTGAGCTGATCACCTTTACCAGTCCCCGAAGTACAATCATCATTTGATGGTATTTCGGGGCTACCTTCTAAAAAAGGCTTGGGAATCGAATCCTGATTGTAGGTAAAGGCGTCACCCCTGGCCGTGGGCTCAGTCGCGGTGGGATCCGTCTTGTACATCGTTAGCAAGTCTAGCCGCTAACGAGAATGCATGCAATACCTTTGTTTCTGCTTGTTTGCCTGAGTCAACAATCTCCTCATAGCGACTCCTTCGGTCCTTCTTACGGTCCTTACGCTTCTGTTTCTGGGACGAGGTAACCATCTGATCTTGGTGTTGGTGCTCACTTAACAGCGAAGCACCATTATCACGATCAAGATCTGTGAGAAAGGCGCCTTGTTTTGAGTCAACTTCAGTGGGATTTACTATCACCCCCTCGGGGTATTCCGAAGATGTGGGCATCTCTTCCAGTGCTGAGAAGCCACTGCTCTTCCGCTTCCCTTTTTTTCTCTTACCCTTAGACAACGAGATGTGTGACGGGACGCTTTGCTCTCTAGGATTTTCTTCCTGAAGCTGAGAGACAAATTCTATGTCCCTAGAAGCTGCCGTGGATACCGGATCGTCTGCAAGAGGATCGTCTTCTGGTTTCAACTCAGCCGACGAAGCTTCCACAATTTCCTGTCTCTCATCATCGCGAGCATGCGGTATCGAAGGGCCCGCATCTAGATCATTAGCATCAATGCCACTTTTTTTCTTGCTCCTCGATTTCCGTCGCGACTTTTTACTTATCGGTTCAGCGTCTTCTTCAGACTGGTTGAAGTTGTCTCGTAAGGTAGAATCGCCTGCTTTCCCGCCCATTACTTGATCTCGCTCCAGGTCCTCGGAGGGCTGAAACTTGGGGCCGGGGCCCTCTGAGGATCGTCTATGTTGGTTTGTGTGTTCGTGATTCGTTGGCTTCATTCCACCGTCTTTGTCGACAATTTGAACCGGTCCTTCTTCGGCATCAAAAAACTCACGACTTTCCCCACGATAATTTACTTCAGGCTGTGGATATTCTGAACACTGATGCTCTTGGAGGTCTTTTGCACTTGCTGGTTCTTTACGTGCAGAATCGCTGGGCTTTTCTTGCGGGCGCTCATCCTTAGGTCCGTCGTCCTTAGTGTCGTCTTGAGATGACGATTTCTGAGCAAGAGCTTTATCCTCCTCTGTATCTGACGGTGGTAATGATTCGGCTTCCACAAACCCACGGAATGGTCGGGTGCTCCCTTCAGTGAATGGATCATCTATGTCATCAAGTATCGCCCTGAACGGAATCTCTTCAGATTGGGAACCGGAAGGAGAGTTGCGAGAATAATATATCGGATCATCAGTAACGATGGAAGGGTCAAACCCGGCCATTTTGGCACAGGCAGAGACGGTAGCCACAAATTCGATATCATCGTCAAACCCACCGGGCATTTGTTGAGAGGCAATTGCTTCAGCTAACCTGGCACTGTCGTCATCCTCATCCTCGATATTCTCCACCTCAGGTGTTTCGGATATTCCATCCCTGGTAGATCGCTCCTGCATTGGAGTTTCTGCAACCTCATCGACAGAAACTAAGTCAGCGTTTATTCCTAGGCCTAGAATATGATCACTGTCCGTCTTTCGATCTTCTTTGGTGGCCACAGGGTCTTGAATGTCCTCTACCTCTCGAGATACACCCCGGGAGTCCGAGAAATCGTCGATTACAGGGGATGAAGGCGCAGGGTCTTCAGAAGGACCATGGGACTTGTCGTCTTCGAGGATGACTGAACCGGAAGCGCTATGCGGAGGGGTCGGCTCGATCAGGTTAAGACGAGGAACTGGCCACGGAAGACGGCTAGTATCCACGCCTTCGGACATTTTGGCTATCTCCCTGTCAAATCGAATCTTAGGCGAATCTTTGACTGAATAGTGCTCTGAACTAGCGTCTGAGCGAGGGGAGCCTTTAGTGGGTCGCACTTCTTCCGGAGTGAAGTAGTCCACGTAGCTCTCATAAACTGGAGACGAGACAATGCGCTTGGAAGCCTTTCTCGCAATTCGCCGAGCTCTCCGGACAGACTCATCCTCGTCACCTGATCCATATTGCTTCTGATCTACCATGGATGTGGTCCTATTGTCCTCGTCTGACCCAGTGTAGCCACGTCGTTCATCTCTTCTTTTCTCTCGCCGTGCCTCTCTGCGCTTATCACTGCGCGCATCGTCTAGTTCGTTGAGAATGGCGGATGTAGCAGCTGCCCCGACAATTGTTGCGCCTACAGTAGTAGACGGTGAATAATCTGATCGCTTGTCGCTATATTCATCGTAGTCTTTCGGGCGAATTTCCACATACGTGGGTTGTGTATCTCGACGAGAGCTAGATTCCGGTTTAAAAGAACCATAGTCCGAGGAGGGTCGAGAGAAACGGTCCTTGCGTTGAGCCTTTTTTTCTTCTTCGAGTTTTTGAAGTCGAAGCTCCTTTTCAGCTTGCTCGTCAGTCAAATCAAACTGAACTTGAGAAGTGGAGCGTTTGTGCTGTCTTGATTCGGGGCTGTCAGGCCGCTTGATTGGATCAAGCGGTGAAGAATCGCGTCTCTGATGACCATTTTCTTTTCGGGAAGTTTTAGAATGCCGCTCATCATAATCTTTACGTCGATTTCTATAAGTGTCGAGGGGCTCGTTGGATGGCTCCGCCACTGACGAAGCAGAATCATGTTTGCTTAGTGATACTGTGTTAAATTTGGGATGAATAACTGGGGTGGTTTGAGCTGGAATGGTTTCGGCCCGTTGGTAAATATTTTGCGAAATGGGTGCGATAGGCTGAGGTTGGTCGATGTTTATCGGCTCTGCATAGGACGCATACAAGGGCTCTCGTGAATGACCTGGAGTGGAACTCGAAATCAAACTCCCCGATGCAGCATCGAATCGGAAAGGGTCAGATGTAGTAATGGGATGGACCTTATGCATAGATGACAGGCCAGTGTCACTTTCGGTGGGTGCACCTTCTATCACGGTTGGACCGGGTCTACCGGTAGTGGATCCGGAGGCTTTTGACTTTTCCCTCCGACGCCTAACCCATCTCCATCCCCATCTTGAAGTTCCTGAGTCTGAAGAGTCACCATATGCTAAGGCTGAATCTAAGCTCGACTCCGATGCTGACATCGACTCCCATTCTTCGTCATCCAGCGGATTGTCGCTAGATGTATACTGCGACTTAGAGCGACCACCTGGGCTACGGCGGCGTGCTGCTTTTCCCGCTGCAACATCAGAGCGACGGCGCCCGCTCATGCGAGACGCCGCGCTAGCTAATGAAACGGCGGTAGACTCCAAATCAAACAACTTCGTATCCAAATCTTCATCTTGCCTCCGAGTTCTAGACTTGCGGGAAGGTACCTTGTAAAAACCAGTCCCGAACGCGAGATCGGCATCATCCGATGAAGACGAAGATACAGAACGGAAACCAAAAAATCCTCTTTTCTTCGTTCTCGGCTTTTCGGATTTTTCCTTCGGTCGCTTTTCTGACGGGGCCGTAAAGAAATACGACAGTCCTGCCAGCCCAGACCTGCCAGACGGCCGAGATATGTCCACGAGAGAACCTGAAGAACTGGAGGTTGAGTATCGCCTTCTTCGAGACTTTCTGTGGGAACCACGTCGAGTCTTTCGAGCAGCTGCCGAAGATGAAGAAGCGGCGGCAGCAATGGAAGTCCCAAGAGCAGCTTCTGTCAAGATAGAACTTGGGCCCCTTTCTGATGAGGAGGTGCCTGATGCTGACTGGCGACGTTGCTTCGAAACGCGGGATTTTGGAGGGCTGAAGATTTCAGAGGGAAGGCGGTAAGTACCATTCCCTCCCCTAAATTCAGTAAATGTGACTTCTGGCAGACTTGTAGAATAGCTGCGATCAGAGCTTTTCGCAACACCTAGGGATGTACGACCCTTGGCCTCAGATGATGATATGCTCTGAGTAATCGACAACGACGTTGAACTTGGTGACTCCCTCAACATAGCGCTGGAGCCGCCAAAGCTGGACCTAGTCTTATCATATAGCGATTTTCCAACGTACGAAGCCAAGGCTCCAGCAAGCCATGATCTCCTGTTCGATCGTTTTCGGCGACTTTCATCGTCCGAAGATGCATATCGGCTATGCTTATCAACCCTAGCTCTATTGGATGGAGGTTCGTATGAATACCGGCGTCGATGGTTGTGTTTTCTCGGAGCATCTTTCGACGTTGTGCCCGGTTCAAAACAGTACTTACAGACACCAATGATTTCTGAATACTCTTCAAACTGGGCAACACCTTCCGGATCTTTCCAGAAATCAATAAACCGGCGTAATGGGCCATGACGTTCACGATGATATTCAAATGATCCCGGTTGGTACTGGGCGTGGGCAAAATGATGTGGCTTGTGGGCTATGTTGTACGCAAGGCCAGAAGCGCTTGCAACTCCGGCGCCTGCTCCAAGTGCTGCCATTCCCTGATGTGACAAAGAAGTATATTGGTGCTGTTGCTGTCCATTTGTAAAGCTTTGGGCTTGACCAACAGGCGTGCCGTGAGCGGGTGGTTGTCCTTGATTGTGATCAGTCAGCAAAGCAGGGTCGATTCCATAGGTAGGCTGAGAGACAGTGGATGGAGTGCTTTCAGGTTTCGGTGGCATGCCTGGTGGAGCTGTTACGTCTATAATAGGATGCGACTCGTTAGCTTGCGTTGAAGTTGTATCGTAGAAGGATGAGGCTGCACCATTTTGACCAACTGTACTAGGCTCTACAGGAGGAGCTGAAGTTGTGAGAGATGACATCAAATGTGGTTGCGTTCCGGCGATTATCGGCGGCACTGGTGATTCCGGTCTAACGCCGGGCTGCGTAGAAACTGACTGGCCCTGGTCATTATAATACTCAGCTGCCAAACCGTATTTTGCCGGCGGAGGCGCTGGGTCTGATGGTCGACTTGAAGGGTGAGCGTCAGGAATGGAAGTCGGCGTCGTGAATGTCTCAGCTCTAGGCGAGGAAGACTCCGCTATATGGGGTTCAATCGAATCCGGAGCGGCCCGAGAAGAAGAGTAAAGTGGCCGTTCCTCACTGCCATCTCCACTCTCAGTTCTGCCCCGGTGTCGTCTCGGTTCCACTGGGTGTTCATCCATCCTCTCCAACGCTTCTCGTTCTCTCCTGCGTCGCCTCCTCTCTTCTCGCTCCCCATCACTTTCTCTACTCCGCAAGCGCTCGTAACTTTCATTGCGTGCATGCCGCTCTTGCCTCCGCGCATGCGACCGGAGTGACCTCTCTTCGCGGTAAATCTCGTGCCGGCCGCCCATCTCGCCGCCGCCATACTTATACTCTGGTCGCTCCTCTCCGCCATCGTATGCATCATCCACAGGGTCTCCAGGATCCGCCGTTACATAACTACTTGAAACCGTCGACCTCGCGGCACTCTCAGGGTGGTATCTACGGGAAGAGGAAGAATATGTAGATAGTGCGGGATCGACGTCTAGACCACGATCGTCAGCTCGTGCAGACTTTCGACCCGAAGAAGAGGGCGTGGAAGAATTGTGAGTGCTTTTCGCCTTGTGGCGAGATGAGGAAGTGGTTGACCGCTCATCGCGATCGCGACGGCGATGACGGTCGGACTTGGATTTGGATGTGGCGGAACGACTGCTTGATTTCCCCAACAAACTTCGAAGCATGATGGATCGAAGGGAGCGAATTTAAGATCAAAACGAAAGGAGGGAAAAAAAAAAAAAAAGAAAGAAAAGAAAGGATCGGAGGGGACGATGGAGGTTGGCCTCGTTCCCAAGAGGACTCTCAGCACTCCATGCGAAGTCCGTGTTTTGTTTAGTTAAGGATTGTTTTGATGGTTTGGGGTTGTCGAGGTGGTGGCTGGTGGACCATGGGCCCTCTCTCGGGAAGTTTGCCTTGGTTCACACCCGCCGGCTAACCAAAAACACGGCCGTAAAGAATCATTAGAAATGACTTTTGGGCATAAGATACCGACAAGGATCATATATACAAACAAAGCAAGAGTACGGAGTACGGAGTACAGCAATGAAATTCGTCAAGTCATTAAGAGTGAGAACTGCACGACAGAGAGTGAGGAGGAGGAATGCAGAGCGCGGAGGGAGCTCAGCTCGAGGAGAAAAGTGTGTGGCGGCGTTAGTTAGTCAGCTTGTCTACTCCCAGCGCCGCTTCACCTGACCACCGACCAATAGCGTGTGGCTGCAGCTGCACATCAACCGCAACGCATGCGAGAACCGCCCAGCGCCCAGTCTGCACCTCACCGGCCTTGCGGGAGGGGGGAAGGGGGCAAAAAAAAAAAAAAAGAGGAGAAAAAGCAAAAAAATTTAAATGTCAACGGCTCTCCAGATGTCTCACACCCAAACCAAACCATTAAAAGTTAATCATATTTCTTCCTGTGTCTCGCTTCTAAAGCATAGAGAGACTTCCCCCTACACCGTACAAACACTTACACACATCATAAGAACTTCTGCAAAATGTCTGTCGCTGGTAGTTAGTTACATATCTAGTAATTACTGATCGGGTGCTCGGGGTCTTCATGCACATTCAGCACACCAAGAATATCTAGTGGTAAACTATTTCAACCGGTCTATTCGATACATTCATAGAGGAAGGTAGGTCAGGAAAAGTGGAACGGAGATGATCCAGTCAATGATAAAAACATCAACCTATCCCCCCGCGTTTAGGGAAAAGCGTCGGCTTCATCAGTGCTCGCCTGTTGATCTCGTTAAACGCTCGCATTTGTCCCTGACTCTGTTCTGCAGCCAATGAGGAAATGCCCGCACATTACTCGCAAGGGCTCCGGTTGAGCCAGGAATGACAATGTGGCCACTGGATCCCGTGAGGATCTGCTGCACAACGGCTTCCGCCACACTGTCGGGCTCCAAGAGGGGATTGAACCAAGTGTTCTCAGGATTTATCACGTTAACCAGATACGTGCGGGCAAAACCCGGGTTTACCACCACAGTCCTGACTTTCGGAGCGTTATAACGTGTCCTCAACTCAGTGGCGAGCCCTTCATGGAACGCAAGAGCTGCAGCCTTGCTGGCAGAGTAGTCGACCATACTAGGGGTGGTAACATAGGCGGCCAGCGACGCGATCGTAACAACCATTCCATGATTGCGTGAAATCATGCACGGAAGAAACTCCTGAGCCAGCCAGTAGTGGGATAACGTGTTCACTTCGAAGGTTTGGCGGATATCTTCGTCCGTACCACCCAGTATTGTCTTTCCTTTCAGAACTCCGGCGTTGTTGACCAAAATCGTGGGCTCACCCATCTCATCTCGGATTTTCCGAGCAGCGCTAGCGATCTGGTCGCGAGAGCAAATGTCGCAGGGATAGAATTTGACATTCGCCGGCGTCTCATAATTCAACGGTTTGATATCTAAAACCGCAACCTTCAGCCCACGCGCAGCGAGTAGAAGCGCAATTCTCCGACCAATTCCATCGCTTCCTCCAGTGACGATGGCAATCTCAGAATTCCAGTTGTATCTATCTGAGGTTGCGTTGTTTAAGGCGCGACGACTAAGCCAGCCATTGAGCCATCGATACAGGCCAATTGCCACCAAAATTTTCAGGGCTCGAAAGACGCCGGGTTGCTCATTTCTGAGGGTTTGACCCCTACGAGTGTGCTGCGCGAGGAGCAGGAGTGGCAGAGTCAAAGACGGCGAGAAGAGAGTCCCCTTGATCACGCGACCCACCACATCCGCAATGAATCCTAAGTTATATCAAGTTAGCCACAAGATTTATTCGGACAGGTATGGCGGCGCGACAGCAACCAACCTTCACGCGGCAGCCAACGTCCATTGGCGTCCATCGTCATGAAGATCGACTTCGAGGAAATTAGAAATAAGGAGATGGCTTTTCACAGACTCATTCCACAGCTAGGAATACTACGTGCACCCGAACCTCAAAGGAAACTTAGGAAAGCAACGAGAAGCCCTTGGGAGTGAGGTCTTGTGGTGCGTTGGTGCTAAATATGGGGAATCTTGTAAAATAGTCCAGTTCGCCCTTATTTTGGTAAGGAAGGCACCAGCAGAGCTGGCCGCAGCGTCGATAGGCGCGTGTCGACATTGGCTATTCCTCCGAGTGCCTCGGGACGTCGATTGGGTTTCCAGTGCTCGAAGCCTGAGACTGATGCTCTTCCACATGCGACCGAAAGTCTCCTCATACACCTGGGGGACGCACCAAGTGTGGGGTCAGAACCTCGATTGTGGAGAAACATGTTTGTTAAGTACTCCGTCACCAACCAACCAACCATGTACTCCGTAGTTACTAATCCAACAAAAGAGCACCTCGATCACGTGATCCGTATAGATTGCCTAGACAACCCTTTCGAACCCTAAGCATAAACTCCTCGTCCATCAAAACACAACACCCGGCTAGGCTCCACAAGGATATCCCAGCATCACCGCATACCGTGAGAAAAGCCGTTTTCTTGACTCCACTCAATCTTCCAGTCACAACAAATTTGTTTCCTCCTACGCAACCCACATCATGGCTTACCCCGAATTGCCATATAGCATCCAGAACTGGCGCCTTGAGGAGATTCCTTAGTGCTGCAGGAGTGCGGCACTCTTTCGTTGGGAACTTTGTGGTGAGGACCCTCGGGTACCCACTGGTTCGGAGTGTCCCATCTCGCAACTGTAGACGAGTAGAGAATGCCCGATCGATTCTGGTGGTTTCGCACGGCTACCAAGAGTTCCCACAAACCCTGGAAGGATTATTTGATAAACGCGCAACCAAAGAGAGCACAACAGGTTGCCCAGGTTATCGATTCTTGCCTAAAGATGCTAAGAAATGGGCTACCGGCACTATCATCATGCCTCCCAGCTTCTGGCGCCTTGATTTAAGCCCTGATTCAGGGAAGGAAAACACAGTCACTATCCCGAATACACGCAGATTTCCACAGAAGCTGATCTATCTTAAAGGTAACTGAGTTCTGACACTTCAACTATTATGACATTAAGTCTAATTCCGACGCCTCCAGCAATAATCGATACTGTTGCCGATCGCTACGAAGTCAGGGGGCTTAATGAACGTATACTTTGAATGCCACCCGGTATACATCCTGCCTGACCTCAAGATGTCGTATCAAGCTTTCCGAGCGAAGATCATTTATTCCTTGACCTATTCTACAATGTACGTCTTCACTCTACGAGAAAGAAGGTTTGCGATGAGAGACGGTGGATACGTGCCGGTGTTATAAGTCCTGAAGCGGCAAGGGCTCTCATACCTAGAAAAGACCTAAAGCCGGAAGCTAGAAGAGCAAAGTACAAGGCCGTCGCAAATATTCCGACTTTAGACGCTAGCAGCAGCACGGAATCACGGTCCAATGCCCCTTGACATTATTAACAGACTAGTGCAACTTAGATGGTGTGTTCCACTCTATACCATTCCCGGATTTGGCGGAGCTGAGCCAAGGCAGACACCCCGACACAACCAATTAAAGCCAGTCGCCACGGTCCAACACGCTCCTTTCGCTCACTGGCGGCAAGTTGGGTGCTCCTCCTTGCTCAACTCGAGGGTCAAAGGAATAGAGCCATTCAATGAGCGAGGAACTGCCTCCTACCTCCGTCCGCACCTCGGCCCTAAGATTAAGAAGTGGTCGCAACAACCCGTAGTGTTGTAGCACCAATGTATCGTGCGGATCCATCCATGGAGTGAGTATCTGTTCTTCTAGTGACCCGCAGGGCGTAAAACAGCCAGATACAGTGGGAAAAAAAGAGCTTTCTACAGCTCTTCAAACAGCAAAATCAGCCATCACGCTTCTCTGCTTAACAGATGCTATATGCAAATTAGCAAACCGCGCTTCGGGCAAACGGCGACCTGCTTTGATGCTTTCCAGGACCCTACGAAAAAATAACGTGAGCTTGAATTCAAAGAATAGAATATGGGATAAAAATAAATAAGAAACAAAAAAAAAAAAAAAAAAAAAGGAAAGAAATCAATAAATACGCACCACTCAACACCAACAAACTTAACGCCTTTCCCACTTATACGCTGAATCTCTCGTTGTAGTTTCCCTGCAGAGAGACCACCTCCAGCCCCTACTTTAGCCAGATCTCTGGTTTTCAATGCATTTGGACGACCGAGGATGACATGTGTGACAGTGCGTCTTGCAAGAGATATAGAGATGCTCGCGCCATTATTGACGAGAATCTGTTTAAGCTTGTGGTCCGATATTAGGGGGAAGGTAGACCCATTGATGTAGATGGTCAAATTGCTAAATATACCTTTATTCCTCAGCGACGATTGTGCTGGCTGTGGCAAATAAGGCATAGCTTCTGGGAAGGGTCGTGAAGGCTCAGTTAGTGGCTCTGAAGAAAAGGCCCGGTCGAAGGAAGGCCCGTCATGCACAACACTGTCCATCAAGTTTTGCCCGATTTTCTTCTCATCCGCGGACACTCTCTGAGTTCTTTTCTTTACCCCAAAAAAAGACTTAATATCCCCTGTCTTCTCGTTCTTCCGTATCTCTTTCTCTCTCTCTTCCGGCGTTACCCACTTCCATTCGCCCTCATGGTCTAGCCTGGTATCGCCTGCCGTCCCTTTAAGCTGTGCGGCGAGTTTTTGATTCCTCGTTTCTCGCCAGGAAGTGCCAGTGTATGGATTCTCAGCTCGCTGGTGGCCTGTTGACGAAGAGTTCCAGGGGTCGAATTGGTCGATGTTTGCAGGAGAAGGTTTGCTGATGATATCGCGGAGCGCAGGAGAAACGGTAAATTGTGGTCGAGGCATTTTTGACGTTTTTCCTCACTTGTTTTGGTCTAAAGTTCCTTTCACCAATGTAGTACGGGCACCACAATATCAGTAAACAGTTGGCATCGGGTAATTAAAAAAAAAAAGAAAATTTCTGAGCTTTGGTTTTTTTTTCATCGAAGTTCCTGTGGAGGCTGAAGTGGCGGTTAACGGGTTGAACAGAGGGGCTGCCTAGTTTCCCAAAACTGCGATGTCATCAGGAACCGGCTATCCCCTGGTCAGATAAATAGCACTGTGACCTCGCAAGGATCGATCCTCTCAGTTGGATCGGATACGACGTTTAAGGATGAAGCGAGAGACGCAGTGAGCACATGTATTGTTTTTATTGCTCCAAATCAAGCCTAGCCACCCGTCGCGCTTGTTTCGAAAGGCGGAAGGCGATCCCCCGAGATGACCTGCAGCTCACGTGGAATTACCTAACTAGTTAAGGCGTCACGTGTCGCATCGCTGCAACTCAACTCAACAATTACAGAGGCTACAACGATCAGAAATTCAATGGCATTGCGAGCTGTCAGAGTGAAATGCCGGTTATGCCCAACAACACACAGATCGAGAGATAACTACAAGAATACAAAAACACAGGATGGTTTGAATTGAAAAGGCCATGATATCATTCATTCATTCACCCATTGATCTATGACATGGCGAAAGGATAAAACGAACATGGAAATACCGCACCTTAATCCAAAATCTGCACCAACCAGGCCCATCAGAGAGACTTTAAAAAAAAAAAAAAATACGAGAGTATAGTTGGAAGGGGAACAAAAAAGATGCAGCGGAAGGGACCGATCAGGAAAAAAACCGTTCTTGAAGTAGAAAGGTAAAAGTGGCTTGTAAGAAGAAAACAAACAAAGAGGAATTCTTTCATAGAAAAGACAAAAAGTATTCTTCGCTCCAGTTCATAAGCATCACCAATGCATCGGAAGTGTAGTCGCTTTTTGAATAACTCGCTGACTGGAACATAACAGAGCCGGGTAGCAGATTCATCGAGCGTTTCCTCATGCGAGTCATCAAAGTGAAGAATTAGTAGAAATTCGAGTGCGGAAAACCAGATGACCAGCCTCGATCTAAAGAGTAAAGGCTTGCTGAGCAGAAGACAAAACATCTGTATCAAGGAGATTCGTGTCATCATCATCATCAATTTTTTTGTTTTATAAATGACGAATGATAAGCGGTGAGGATTGAACAGCAAAAGGTGAATTGTAGAGGTTGAGACAGTTTAGTGTGGAGAAGGAAGAGACAATAAGTGAGAACGCGAAGACAAATATTTCAACGAGCCAGTGCTTAATCCACGATCTTCAAGAGAAAAGAGCACAACATCGCCTTGATTACATGGCTAGGCTGAATATCACGATCATTTAATATCCCGAGAAACTCGGCAGTAAAGGGGAGGCATAGTAACTGTATAAAGCGATATATTGGGCTGCTGTCCCTTAAACTCTAGGGATTGACTCTCGATTTCGCGACTACCGACAACGATGTAAGTAGCCGAGACTTTGAGGAATATAATGTCAGCAACGGATTGAATAGATGCATCGTGAGGTAGCGTTCAAAAATAGTCCGATTACTGAATTCGCAATTATAATTTCTCGCCACACCACTAAATGATAGCGGAAACATGATGACAGGGACCGTGGTACGTCGCCGCTGAAAAAGGTGGTTCGAGAGCTGAGGAGAGGAGAACGAACCCATCTGACCATGGTAAATTTCCGGTTCACCATATAATCACCATAGGGTGGTGCGAGTACCCGATGGTTCTTAACGGCGGCGTGGCATACCCCCATTCTTCAAGCTCTGGAGAGCAAGCGATGCGCCGCCCACGGGGCCCCCGATAGGGTTTTCGGTAAGTGTTTTTCGCCGTTTGTGCTCGTAACTAACTTCGCAATGTTGGCTGTCGGCTCGGGAAGTTTCCTCTTGATCGTCATCGTCCCTGGAACGCTTACCGGAACCGTTCAAACCCGAAGACGGGTAGACAGACGCCGAGTTTGACGAAGCAGAGTAAGTATCTCCCCCAGGACCGTTTGCGGGAGTGCTCCTTGTATCACTGACAACATTATATAGGCTGCTGGGCGGTCCGAGGCGTGGAGTTGAGTAACCGGGTGTCCACTGGCTCTGTGCACTTGGCCTTGAACCTATCCTATCAGTCCCATTTGTGCTGGACGCCGAGTTCGTAATATCGGAGGATAAATGGGTAGGCTCTCCATGCAAATTGCTGCTAGAATGACCAGTGCTGTAATTGTAAGATCCACGATTGCCGCTATAGGGACCGTTGGTGTCGTTGATATATTCACTCTCATGCTCTTGTCCTCCCTCTCCTACTGCTGTACCATGGGTCACTTGCCCATTTCCCTGGCTGTGTAGATATTTGTTAGTATGCCGTAGGTCCGAATCATTTCCGGTAGTCATAGCTCGTTCAAAAGTCGTCGAGCCTTGTCTCACATACCTGGACATATTCTGGGTAGCGGTTGGCTGTTGTGAGGTAAAGGGGGGCTGGCTGGAGGGGGCGGAAGGGTAATATGGTTTGGAGTCATATGTCTGCTGGCTTTGGTACGATTGCATGCTTTGCAAGTTGGAGCTTGGAGGTGTTGTTGCGGGAGTGGTTGGCATCGACCTCGAATTACCCAATCCCGTCTCAATTGATAACGCATGCGAATTATGGACATTTCCAGCCCAATCATAAGAGCTGCCCTGATTTGTCACGCCCACCAGACTAGAGGCACTCGCAGGAGGAGTCGGAAATGTGTGGGCACGTTCAAAACTTGGTCGACCAGCAGGAATGAGAGCCTGGCTGGAAGGTTGGGTAACTTGTGAAGTAACAGGGTTGTGCATGGAGTGATGGTGGTGCAATGGTGGTGGTTGCGGTCCTTGGACAGAGCGACTCTGTTGCTGGTTTGCCTCAATCCGTCTTCGTTCAGTGGCTGCAACAATCGAGTTCGGCCTCGTTTGATTCGATGGATGGTACAAAAGACCTCCAATGTTATGAACAAACAGCGGGTAAAGCAAGTCTGTAATTTTCTCTTTATTGGCAAATTCAAGGGCACGCTCAAAGGGAATCCTGAAAATTCGATCAGCTAAGTATTCATAACTCGTTGCAATCCCAAGAGACTCACCAGACACCCTTGAGATGCATGGGCCCGATTTTAACCACATGCCGGACCTTTTCACTCTTAAGAATACCATCCCTCCTTCCTCTGGTCATCCCAGCAACATTTAACAATTTAGTACCATTGATCATGTGGTTATCTGCGGAGAACATCAGTCAATTCAAATTAAAACTAATTGCAAAAGTTAGCGCGAACGAACCTTCTCTACGAGCGACACAGACGCCCTTCGCTTCCACTTGAAAACATAGAGTACCCTCATCTTCCCAAAGTGTGGCAGTCACTCTTGGTTTCATTCCTGGAGGCGCTACCTGGCCGGTAGTGTCGAAAGTATGAGGCACATTATAAGGCGGAGTATGGGTATTAGATCCAGCATATCCATGGGGATTTGGAGCAGTCGTCATAGCTATGATATTGATTAGCAAACGGCCCATGCTTTATTCATAGATTCTCCCCGCACTTGAAGATACCTACCAGGTAAAGGTAAAATCTGAGCAGGAGCATGTGGAGCGAGGGAATTTGTCACTGGTTGGCTGCTTGACTGAGGGGAGGTAACAGGGTTCGAATAACCATACGGGTATGCGCTGGTCGTTGGTGCATAAGCGGTGGGTCCAGGCTGTAAAAGAGGAGGCTGTTGATACGGATAGTGTGATAGTGTTTCAACAGCCCCGGGTTGGGACGTATATGCCTGCGCCGAAGGTAAATGTGACGAATGTACGTCCATATACGACTGAGTTTGGTTCATGGTTCCCAAATTCGTTGAACTCTGGAGATAACTCTCCCCTGCGCCCACGTAATCTGTCTGGCGCGTGGATTCCAAAGGAGGCCTGTGATTGACCCCTCCAGTCCTCTCAGCCAATGATGACTGAGATACTTTCGGCTCAGATAGAGGCGGAGAGTGGCTTGAAAGCTCAGATCCTGGACCACCAGGATGTGTTGCTGCGGGAATTGACGTAGGTGACCCAGAAACGTCGTGCTTTAAGCCCGAGATTGATGGGTTTCCTCCCAGGACCGTCAGCTGCGGGTCAGGAAGACACAGAGATCGCAACCTGTCAGCACCAAAGAGAGGTCTTTGAGACGCGTGATGATTGTAAAACGGGATATCAACGGGGTTGCGGGTGTGAACCTGGGATATCGACGGCAGCTCCAGCTTTCCGGTCCGAAACGAAACTTCTTTGGACAGAAATTGGTAATGGATAGCAGGTCCTTCAAACGAGCGATGGTCGCGAAGGAAAAATTAGGGCGAAGCGAGGATCGTATATGGATCGTGAGTCTCGTAGGCGTCGAATATCAACTGGCTCTTCAGCAATGCCACTCAAAGTAGCAACGTGTCGCGTTCTTCGGAGCTCATTCAATATAACAGCAACAAAGTTCTAGGTCAAATGATCTAACCCGGCCTCGTCAATAACGTGAAAGCATACACAACGCTCAGAAAAATTCAAATGCAATCGTAGGTAATTGTACACGGAAGCACTTGTTTGGTATCCTTGTCCTTTTTCGTGTCAGAAAACAACGTCCGCAAAAGGAGGTACAACCGGTCAAGGTCAACGGGGCAAAACTCAAGAAATGGGGCTTGCCCACAGTGGACTGCGAGAACTGCGTCTCGCCGTGGATCACTCGCGGAGCCTGCTCAAGCATGGAAGGGGAGAAATAAATTAAAAGAGAGCAAACCGTACAAGGAGCGGTCAGTCAAGTCGCGTCTTGGTATTTCCCAGAAATGTCAAACGAGACCGGAAGAGCTTTCGATGTTTGGTACTTGGTGGACTGAGTACATTGACTGCGGGTCGAGAGATTAGGCGACGAGAACGCAACAACGCAACCAAGCATGAAATATCATTCGTAGCAGTCGTGACGAGTCGTAGGAGGTTCACGCTTTCTTTTTTTTTCCCTTTTATTTTACTTCTTTTTGATCTCTTGATTTGCTGCGCTTTTTGGCTGAATCTGAATCGCAAAAGGAACGACGTAGTGACAAGATATCAGTCAAATGTGCGGCGAGTTGGAGGTTGAGAAGCAGCAGAGCCGGAGCATGCAGGAGGTACGAAACGTATGCAAGAAGCAGTAGCAGCAGCAGCGAAAAGGCACAGGAAATGGAAAATGGAGCTAATGTAAAATCGAAAAAAAATAAAAAATAAAAAATCCAAGGGCAGTGGCAAGGGTCATACAATCATAAACAGAATGATTGGGTATATGGGACGAAACCCATAAGTGGGGGACGGGAAAAAAAAGGCAAAGGGAGAAGAAAAGTGAGAAATGGGAGAAGGTACAGAAAGAGGATAGTTAAAAAAGAGGGAACAAACAAGACGAAAGAGATGGTGATCACATTACCTGCGCTCGTCCGATAATACTTTGCTGTAAGTTCAGGCAGCGTGAACGACTGTGGGCTCAAGCAAAAATGTGGAGGCTGGGGGAGGGCGTGTGTGGTGGGTGGGTGGGCGGCCGGCGGCGGCGGCGGCGGCGGCGGGCGGTGGAGGGAAGGGTGTTGGGATGTTTCCTTTTGGTGCTGGCGAGAAACAGCAAACGCTAGTCAGAGAGCCACTCGCGCCGTTCAACCGTGGAAGATGGCCCGGTGGATACACCTGGGTGACGCTCCCGCACGCACCCTTGGACGCTCTGCGGATTATGATTCGCCTTCTGGCCCCTTCTTCTTCAACGGATATTGGACTGTCCCTCGCGTCTCGTCAGCCAAGCAGAGTCGACTTTGGCGCGAAAAATAAAAATAAAAATAAAAATATCAATCCAGGAGCGTGGTGTTCAGCGGAGGTGTGAAAGGATCTCTAAATTCAGACGGGAAGGAATTGACCATGTACCACCACGTCCAATCCAGGGAGGCTAGCACCAAGCGACAATTTAATCAAGTCGAAGGAGGAACAGCACGCAAGAATGAATCAACACATGGCCCTGCAGTGTGGGTACAACGGCCTTTTTCGATGTCCAAGATTAAGAGCGTACAGTACGGAGTACATACGACCTGACATACATCTAGAGTCCTGCTATTTGTTAGATCGGGTCCGCGCCTGCGCGATATTTATATGTGCCTGTAAAGACGCTCCTTCGCCATGATTTACGTCCGGCGCAAGGAATATACATAGTAAGTATGTATGTCTGTCCATACTTTCGTACCTAAGAAGTGACTTCACAACACGTCTGTGCTCTGGAGCCATAAAGGAACTTGGTCGTCAAAGGCTGTTCCGCTCAAAGAAGTTTAATCGTGAGTCCCAAGGTTTTCTCTGGAGCTCGCTGGGCGAGAAAGTCTCAGCGAAACCCGCTTCTCGATTACTCGCGCCGTCAGGGCGATACAGCCCGAAAGCAACACGGACAAATAGCATGTTGGCAATGTTGGTTTTGAGTGTATTTTTCGCCCACTGGCCTAGATCCCGCAAGCCCTGATGACTTGTCCGTACCGATTGGTACTGGGCCGAAACGTATCATACACGAAAAAGTGCGTAAATGACCATACATTACTAGCCCCAGATGACCGCTTCACACGCCAGCCCTGCTCACTGCCTCTCAGCCAAACCGTCGACTAAGCGAATCTCTCTCTCTCTGTGTTTCGCTCGAATTGGACCCTGATGGCGGAATATCACATCCGAGTAATAATGGATGAATCTTACTCCAGAGTTAGTGACCTCTGCTCTGCCCGTTTGGATTATTATTGACCCTGTCCAAGCTCGAGGCCAGTGTGGATCTTTTGACAACTCAGAACCCAAAGGGGATTCGTGGGGTTCAAGCTAGCACAAGGACGAAGCGGTTATGCAATGTGTGATCGACTTCCGTGCAACCTGCCAGAACGATAAGCCCATCGAGAAAGAGAGGCATGGAAAGAAGTACCGTTGGCCTGTACGGAGTACGAATGTTACCACCAGACGCTCTGTCCTGACCAGGTCTTATTGGCCAATAATATGGATAACATCGTCACAAGACGTTCCGACTTCGCATTCTCAAAGCCCGCCTCGCGCTCCAACCTCCCTGTGGATTCCGAACCGACAAGGGTCCCGACGGACTTAAGATCAAAGAAAGTTTAGTTGCCTTTCCTGGCTCCCTCGCCCAATGTGTTGATGCTTTGAGAACGTGCTCTGCTCAGGGCGAAGCAAGCTCCTGAAATAGCTAATCCGTTTCAGCTGTTGAGCATCGACTGAAAGGTGGAGCAAAAGCTTGATTTGCCATTTTGGCGACCTTCCCAAACGGTCCTTTGGAAACAAAGACATCAACTCTGCGTCACAGGAAGATTCAGGTTGTCCCTTCACAGATCAGCCATCACATCGTGAGCTGCAGGTTGTGATCCACAGGATCTCGTGTGCAGCTCTGGAGTCCTCCTTGTCAGAATCCATTGATGTGCCTCGCCCAACCCCCAGCCACATTCCCAGGAATCGGAGATCAAAAGAAGAAACAACCACAGCCCAGCGAAATCACGTTCGAAGAATGGATGATTTGCCTCGCAAAGCTTTGTGTTATTCACAATTTCAGGCTTTCACTTGTTGACTGCTTGGGTTTGCGTCCAGTTGGGATAACAGAGGATGCGCAATTGGAAACCCCTCTTTCAATTTCTGCATTCGAGGTCGTACCGCCTGAACCTGGTGTATTCTTTCCATCTTTCGAGAAGTCCAAACGAATATCACAGCCGCGCCATCAACAGCTTTTGGTTCCAAATCGTAAAAATGCATGAATGCAAAGTTTCCTAGCACTCGGAGTAATAGACTCCAGCTGGATGGACTTCTCTTCCATGGGTGAGCCCATACGTCCCTGTCTCTTTCTCGAAGCTCTCTTTTTTTGTTATCTATCGCTTCGGTGTAATTCCACACAAATTCGAGAAGGCGTTTCCAAGTCGAGATTTGCAAACACGCTATTGAACAGGGGTTTTACGGAGCATACGAGACTCCTCCGTAGAATGATTCTTGTAACGCCGTTATGCACTCCCGCAGCACATCCCGGAATACTCCTACCCCATCCAAAACACAATGTCGCCTCTGCTAATTCGAGGTTGCTGCTCGTTGGATCATACATCCAGTCCTTGTTCGTCGAGAGATGCATCACATCAATCAAGAACTATACCAAAGTATGGTCAAGGGAAACAGCCTCCGCGCCTCCTTGCTGTGAAACCCACATATACTCCCCATGCGTGTGCAATATAACTATCCCAAAGCTCTTTATACGAACACCATCACGTTCTGCAGCCAGGTGAAGCGAGAGCGGCGCAGTTGTTTGTTGGATAAGAGTTTCAAGATAGTTGATTTAATCAGCAACCTTGGGGAATTAGCGCGGTTACTGCCCTCTCAAGGTTTTACAGGTGGTTTTACTTACATGACCGAAGGATGTAACATACCCTTTTGTAAAAATACCAAACATCTCCAAAAAAAAAAAAAAAGGAAAAAAAGGAAAAAAGGTTTCGCGTGTGACAAGAAAATACGTGCATCTGGATTCTCCTCCTCAGTCTTCCACCAGCGATCCTGGTTGATGATGTGCAGTTGCAGCGGGAAGGAGATGGGTTGGCAAACTAAATTTTTGAAGCCCAAATCAAGCAGCCGTCGCTAGCACCCAATCGCGGGGCATTCTTCAAGCGCATTCTCCGTATTCTGGTCGTGGGTTCATCCTCCGTGGTAGAATTCGCCGGTGAATATTCCTGCTTTGACCAAAAAACAAAAAAAAAAAGAAAAAAAAAAAAAAAGGAGTGAAGCTCCCTCTGAGGTGGCAGGCCAATGCATGGCTACACAAAAAGAGAGAGTAGAGAGGCTCCATTCCTGTGGTATTCCCGACATCTCAAAATCTGGGAAGCATTTCATGGGCCTCGGGCGGGAGCGATCTTCTCCAACCCTCAAAAAAGAAAGCGGATCGAAAGAAAAAGAAAAGGAGCTGCTTGCCGGTCTGTCCCATGGTAAACATACGGAGTACAAGTCTAAGGTTTTTTTTTTTTTTTTTTTTTTCCTTTTTGCCCCTTCTTGTGCATGCCAGGACAAGTCCCATACCGTGGAGCGAAAAGAAAGCCACGAATGGGACAACAAAGTTTCCAAAGCCGAAGCTCAGGGACCGTTCCCTTCCCGGACCCAAAAAAAATAAAAATAGGACATGGGTTGTGCCGACAGGAGAGGCGCAGGTCGTGGAAATATCAGTCATAGGAGGATCCCGCTCCCATGATTTGTTGGTTTGATTGGTTGTATGTTTTGAAGGATGGATAATCTCATTTTTGGGATTCGTTTCCATCCTGGTGGTCTTTCATCCTTCTTTTTTTTACTTTTTCTATTTTTTCTATTTTTTCTATTTTTTTTTTTTTTTTGGCTCTGTCGTCTCAAGGCTTGTGATGAGTTATTCACATGGGACGGGCTTTAGTCCCTTGGACCCCATTGATTTCACTCCAAATTCGACGAGCGGAATGATTTGACAAGCCAGCAGGTACGGAGTTATGCCTCTTCTCATTTATTCCGGACTCCGTCATCTTTTCAAATCCCGAGGTCGGACTTGGAGCCTTGGGGCCTAAGAACGGTTGACCCATTTCAGGTTTGGAGACCGGTTATGGAGCTTCTGCACTGTCTTCAATTCAGCGAGGGGACATACCCTGCATTGCCCTCACGGGTGAGAGATTCCATCAATCTTGGACTCTTCGACAACAAGTTCTAGAAATACGGGCTGAAAAATGCACGATGAGAGAGTCCCTCCTTTTGCGCCAATTATGGAATGTTAACCTCGATGGCTGAGGACCTCTCAATCTCACCAGAGCCAACGAAACAACAACTTGCAATAAAAGGTGCTCCGTGTGGCCCTCGATAAACCTTGTCTCGAAAATGCTTTTTCAGTTCCAAGCCCGGTCAGGAGATACTTCTCTGAAGTTACATGGACTATTATCTCCCCAGCAAGGCAAAGCCAGAAAACCACACTGATCCCAGTCATCTAATCTTTCAGCTTCGAACCAACGGGCCTTGAAACATTAAGATTGACTTATTTCGAGGCGTGTTCACGTAAATGACCATTGACGAAGTTATATGGAAATGGAAATTGGATTTCCAGGGACATAACTATTGTCAACGTCGGGAATGATGGCGTATGTCGGTGCGAGAATATTCGCTGGCGGAGAGGGTGCAAAAAATCAAGGTTTTTATAAATAAATAGAAAAAGGAAAAGAGAAGAATCTCCAAAGCCTTTCCTCCTCTGGAGTGACGAGTTACAAAACCGAACACGCGGTTATTTGGAGTGGATCGACGGCTCATGCCGGGCTCGTAACCGCTAGAAGCGACGCACATCCGCTTGTACGGGGCAATGGAGATTCATTCAAAATCAACACTTGGGGTATCGAGTACATGGCTATATTATTATGTCGATCTCCTGGAGTTGCTGCCAGCTCTGCCTCACCACTACCTTATCCACAACCCCAACCAGGCCCGCCCACCTTCCCAGGCTTGCTGCATGTACGGAGTATAACGGGCTGCGTATGTACGGAGTGCCGGGCTCCGTACCTGCGTCAGAGATATTGTCAGGGACATATGTATGATATTTTTTGCGACCACAGAAGCGGGAAGCTACCTCAAGGAAAGAATTGTCTGTCTCAATGCTTTCCTGGGTACTACTGCAAGGCACAAGGTTTAGTGCTCCCGCACACGCACACAAAAGAAACACAAGGCAGGCAAGGACAAGAGCATGTATCTGTAATTATGTATTGAGTATGTGCGTATAGAGAAGCATGCAAGGAATCAATTAACCTCACATTGCATCATCCCATTAAATCCCTTGGGGAGCGATGCAGGCTCGGTCCCTACATGAGGGTACATTATGAAAGATGCATCCCCGTTTCATATGCCTGAGACGTCTCGTGTTTGTGCGATGGATGACATTCCGTTGGGCCTTTGCTCTCCTCTTACATTTCTAAGCCACCTTGAATGAAAATCTCCGGTTATGAAATATTGAACATCGGGGAATTCATCGAGGCGAAAGTCATGAAAACCGCCAGTTTCTCTCGCTGTCCGGTTACCTTGGTTAATTCCACAACTTTCAATTCCACCGCCACGGCTATTCGAAAGTGAGGGATATTAATGTATTTCAACCCATCGATGAACATCCAGGAAGACGCAACAGGGATGTGCAAAGATCTCACGGAATGACGGAGGAATTTGCAGGGCTTCGATGGACAGAGCTTTGAATAAAGTTTCGTTCCCCGCCCCCCCTGCGACGGTGGTAATGGCGGCTATTCTTAGCACGGGCCAAATTCGCTTAGTAGCCAGGATTCAATCCACGTCCAGAAGCGATGCGGTTGAAGCGACAATGCTCGAGCACATGAATAGTTCTCATGTTGGCAACCTCAGTGTCGGGGATCTCGCTGCCGTCTTAGTCAAATCGCCGAGCGCAATGGTATGACTCGTAAAAGTGAATGCCAAATGTCACCCCATTGAAAAAATACTGTGTTTCCTTCATCACCACCCAAAATCGGGAGCTGGCCCCAGCGCAGATTTGATTTACAGGTCAGCGAGGCGCGCCCTGTGATGGAAGTGTAGATCTGCTCGTCAAGCCTGCCTTGCGGGTTCGGCATGCTGATATGTTACTTGGCAAAATGGCAGAGTTCAGACTCCACGTTGTGAATTCAACAAACGGTTCCGAATTATTGTCGTGGTTGAACCGCGAAAAAGTGGCACTTTGCTTGACGGCACATCACAGTCTGGCGTCTTTGGATTCCTGTTCAGCAAGCAAATGGGACATTGACAGGCATGGAATTGATAATCCCCCCATCCATCCAGGGTTGCCATGGCGGGGCAGACCGTCCGGATTGACAACGCAGAGGTCGACAAGGGATAGTATGCTTGGCATTAAGCCACCCGCGGTCGATGTAGGACGAGAGAGCAGGGATTGGATGCAACAAAGACGGGGAATTCCGTTCTTTGCACAAAGTGCCACCTTCATCCAGTCATGGGGTTGCGCATCAACCGAATGAAAGTCACGAGCGGGCTGCCTTGACAAACCAGATATCAAGAGACTTTGATGGGGACGTTGCGGGTTTTCGCTGCCTTACGCACGCACTCTTGCTTCACCCATTGATCCCCACCGTAATGGAGCGAGCGAACGACGGATCAGGAGAGCAACCCAATCATATGCGAAGCGCTGAGGGCGGTCCAGACTCTTTTACCGCCCTGGCTCTCTCCTGGGCTGTGACCACCAGCGATGTGCTACGTGGCTGAGATAGCATTTCCTGGCAGAATCCTTTTTTCCAACTTGCGATCTTTCCGCTCCGCGTCACCCAAAGACTGGGACGATCAGTCCTCGTTGGTCAGATCAGCCTTGGGGACTATCCGGCTGAGATTGAACTCCAAACAAAGGGTGAGAGTCGCAAAATAACGCCACTCACGACATGACTCTTGGAAACCAGAACAGATCAAGGCCGGTGAAATTGAGGCCGAGCAGCCTCATTGATGGAGTAAGCAAGCGAATTAACTGGTGGTTGCAGCAGCCACGTATGTAAGGCCAAAACAGACGCCGTCGAAGATCCATGAGTGCCAAGACCCGAGCTTGTGAGCAGATTCGGATGTCGTCGTTTCGAATGACCCTCTCTTCTTTCTTTCTCCACTCACTGAACCCTCACACCTGCTCTCTGCTTCGTATCTCTCAGCTGGTTTCAATGAGTCGTGGTGATTCATCGGCATGGTAGACAGCGTGGAACTCATTAATGGGCTAAAAACTCTCAACCCCATCGAATGGATCCAAAAAGGGAATATTTCAACGAGGAGAGACTAGGAGGCCAGGGTTACCTCAAAGTCCTTCACAACCTTTCGCCCCCATGAGCTTTCAAAAAACCCCCCGGTTACCTATCCGAGGCTAATGCACTGCCCAAAAGCGAACAGGGTTTAGCCCGTTACCCTTGTCACCTCGTTGACACCCCCTCTGCCATGAGATCTCTGGAGATTGGGACGCGCGCATGCACGGACACGCAGGCTTGTCAGAAAGTCTCTGGCTTTCTTGCTGAATTTGGAGCACATACAACCGATCATGGGAATTGTCGTCGAAATTCTGAAATGACCAGGGGACGCGTGTGACCTCCGCAACCTCGCCTAACTTGCCGCTCTGATTGAAGACAACCTTGCATTGCGAAGGTTTCCGCCGTTATCGAACCACTCTCCTCCGTGACCTGGTTGGATTATCTTTCCTTGCGGTGGTTCTCTTCCCATGCGAGTCGCCTTGGTCAATCAAATAATAGACTGTGGAGCCTCTAGTGTGTGGTCATAGCGGTTTCAGCTGCATCCACCCGTGATTGCATATGCGAGTGTTTGTCGACTTCCGAGAAGATCCATGCCACCCGTTTCTAAAGTTGATCATTGAAGCTCACACCCAGAAGAGTCTTTTCATTGGATGTTCAGCTGAATAACAAAATAATGCATCTCCAGGCTGGCGAGATTTTGCAAGTGAATTTTGATATTCCTCCTGGTACGGGTAAATTCCATTTTTGTGCGACAAGCAGATTGCAGCCTTTTTCCCAAGGATAATGAGGAACTGTGTTGCCAATTTGGAGCAATCATGATCAAATTCACAAATCACAGCCAAGCACGCAAACCAACGACAAAAGGTAAATTGACTCTTGGCCAGCTTTATCTCCATGTTGCTTTTGGTATTCGCAGCATAATAAATGCCGACAGAGAGTTACAAGCACAGTTGGAGAAAAGGAATAGACACTCGGCTTCATGCGAAAATAATTTCTAGGCCTAGCTAAATATTGCAGTTAATCTAGCGGTGTTTTTCTTTCAAATACCCTACAGCTGGCGTACAAATTAGGCCTTCTCAAAGACCGTCTAGGTGTTGGTACACTTGGGCTCATTTGGTCTTATTCTGACCGCCAATTTGTCCACACCGACATCAAGCACTTTCGTACTCGTGGCCCTCGGGCCCCGGAAGTCTTCGAGGTGTAAGTTGTGACGAACCTAGGAGCCAAGTTATCGACGTAGACGGTCTGAGAGACACACACCGAGCATCGACTACGGGCCTACAGCAGTACCAAGCCAACATTGATATAGGTGCAATGTGCACCGTTTTCTGAGCCAAACGTATTTTTTCTACACTGCATACCCGCGCCTTGGCCCTCCAATCTTTTCCGGTCTAATATTTTGAGTTCACTGTTAAGGTTATCAGCCCTACTTTGTCTAACTTGCGATGCTCTATTGAATATGTGACTTATCTTACAACTTATCATAGTATACCTCCTTTGAACAAGATTAGAGTAGGGAGCTATCCAAAAGCAGCCGGCTGACAATTCTCTTTCTCTAGCTTTAGGTGCGAGTGTGTCCACTCAGCTCTCATCATGGTCAAAAAAGAACCCTTTCCATCATCTTCTTCCCCCTCCCGGATACACAAGCTCCCACTATTTGTCTTCAGATATGTTACACGTGAACTTGTGTCACCTTTGGTTTCTCCCTCTTCACAAGTGTGTGCAACTTTGACAAAGGAGGAAAGAATCTCAATGGCCTTAGGCCATCATTCCTTCGAGCACAGTGAGCTCATTACATTATCGAGGGTGACAATAGACAGAAGGAAGCTTAAGAACGCAGGGACTCTCTGTAGCTTCTTTTTCAGCCATTATATTCGATTTAGAATATTACGTTTCAGGCCAGGGCAACGAGAACGAGGATCTTCTAGGTCTCTGATATCAAGTTGGGAGCAGAGCTGAGGTTGCGGCTTGAATCTTCGTCCGGTAATTGAGTCGAGAGACACTGCTGGAAGCTAGAGGCTCGAGTGACTGTGTCCGGGTACCAAAAGAGATAATTCTTATTTTCTTAGGCTTTGACTGTGTATCACTTGAGACTGCGTCTGTTTGCAGATGCCAAAGGTCCACATGGTTAGAAAATCCCCCTGGCATGGCAGTTTTGACTGGAGCCAGCATCAACCGCACCCATACATTGACGCACGAACATCAAGCCTGTAGAGTGCGAAGAGCCCAGATCAAAAGGGTGAGAGTTGCTTGTACGGAGTCGCATACGTATGTACACCAAGAGTGGTGCCACGTAACACTATTAGTGTTTCATTGGTATGACTACAGAGGACAGGAGAAATAATGGAGCTCTAAAAATGTACTGCTATTCCTCTGGTCTGGTTTTTAATACCTTGATTTTGCAAACGCTTCTTTGGAAAATGGAGTTATTCCGACGATAGAAGCACTTCGGAGTATGAGTACCTCTTCAGGTAGAACCAAGCTACTCTTGCAATGCCTCGACCTAAGATTCCTCTCTGCATTGACGTTTCTTTGGCTGATGGAAGCTCTTGCTAATCTCTTACCTTCAATCGAAGATGCGTTCTGCAGGCTGTCACATCGTGCACATCTAATTTATGTACAGCTACATTTACGGGACATTTTCCCGCCCTGCACAACCCTCGATCGATACCTTCCAGATCTTCCCAAGAGTGCCTGTTGAATTGACGAGTCCATTGGGACCGCATGTCCCAGAAAATACGTCCCCACCGGGAATGCTTTTCGGGTGTTGGTACGGAGTAAACACACATCTCGAATAGAGCGGTGCAACACCCCAAGTGAGACTTCTTTCTGTATGTACATGAATCTTAAAATAGCAGGTCAAATGATGAAGGTTCTTTGTGGCACTCAAAGCTACCATTGATCCCGACCGTGACGAGGAATCCATGTCTATCAGGGGCTTCCCCCACCCAGCACAGAGGATGCACACTTTCAAGCTTTGCTTCTTTCATCAAGAAATATGTTGGCCAAGGACAAAGAGCTGGCTGAGACACAAAACTTTCTGCATACATATATATGCAGGTAAATAGGTTATCATCAGAGCTTTCGGGTTGCAGACATGATGTAATCCAATGAGGAATGAGTTGCTATGACTTATCCCCAGGATTTTACTGCTTTTAACGGGGCTGGTAAAGGAGATATCATAGGGATTTACATGTTGGCATGTCATTTTTGAATCAATTCCGAAGATTTCTACTCTCTGCGCGGGATTACGCAAAATATCTTGTATTGAAAGAGCTAGCGGTCGATGGTATCACAAAGATGGGGTGATCCCCTCGCCTGCCAGTCCTCCCTTTGTTGTTACACCTTGGCCCAATAACAGGCAAAAAAGGATGCAATATGTTACCAAGATGCACTTTTGGGACCGTATATTTGGACATCCATTTGTATCGTATAGACCTATGAATGTTCATACCAAACATACAGTGGGACCAATCATGTATCTTGAAGACTTTGCCCGACTCATTTTGTCAGAGATCGAGGAGTCGCTGCATAATTCATGTAAGTCTTAGTTATGTTTGAGGGGTAAATCTATTTTAACTCAGATGCTGTGCTATTGTACTCAACTTTGCCTCTCTTAACCTGCATGGAGTTCTATGGAGTACAACGGTAACTCTACCGCGTTTTGAAATGTCCAACAAGCGGAATAGACGAAAGACATGAGTGACTCAGCCGTCGGTATATACGTATGTACTATGCAGTGTTCATACTCCGCGTGTGCGGTACATAACCCTCTAGACGGGAAGAGACACCCATACCTTGCAATAACGTGGAATCTATATGGAGTACCTGTCCTTCAGGGCACGCTGCCGAGGCGTGCCTGCGAGAACTCGACCTGGGACGTGATGGGTAACCCCAATAAGAGGGTGAGTGTCAATAAGTTGGCTAAATTTTTGAACCGGGTTTGATTTGACCTATAGGTCCCGGACCGTAGAACGTATAGTTAAGTCGAGATCGAAATGGTTGATTTGGATTTTGGAAAGCCAATATAAGCCCATGTAGCGAGGGAGATCCCATTAGCCCTTCGAATCATGCAAAGGAACAGAAAAGAGATTTTGCCAAGTATATTTCATCCCTAATGGAACCACATTTTATCTGTAATCACCAAGAAATGAATGTAGGCTGGACACTAGGGAAGTGAAGCCAAGGAATAGCATATTACCTTCTTTGGCTCTTTTCGCTTCTCTTTTCTTTCTGCTGAATGAACACTTGCTGCAAGATATCAAACCAATCCTTCTGATCGATCGTTAAGTCTTTCTTAGGATTTCGGAAGATCTGGGAAATGATATCTCGAATCCTGGTGCTCAAGGCTTTGAGCGCCATCATCGACTTCCAATCTTTCACCGAGAATCTAATGCGATTACCGTCTATTGACACCACCCCAGAATACATCTGCAAAATAAAGGAAAAAATAACAAAGAGTGATCAGCTATATCTCAGTGTGAAAGCTAAGATAGCGGACCGTTGTAACACATACCTTGAACTCAACATCACCGCAAAGCAACGCAATGGGAAAGTCCTCGGCCGCGCTCGTCTCATGCGCGTTGTAGTTCCGATTTCGTGACTGCATTATATGATAATAAGAGAGCCACTTTGTTGAAAGTTCTGCAGTCTTATTTACTGATGTCGTGTGGAGAACCACTGACTGATTGTTTGAAATGTTCCTCCATCCTTTCCCTTGGCGGGTCAAAATCCTAGGGTAGAAACTCCATGCAATAACAGAGTTTACAACCAGGTCATTGCTGCTATTGACATCCAGTCGTTCGGGCACTGTGAAAAACTGGCGTCTGCGTCCAGAAAATCGTGCCCTTTGGCTCACATTAGCATTAGTTTCAGCTAGTGGTAGGTATGAAATACTAACCTGCTCAAATCAGCTTCTTCGGAAACATCCAGCTTTACCAGGCCTGTATCAACTAGGGAAACTAGCAATTGAGTTTTGACATCTTCTATATTTAACAGTGCTTGGGGGCTCAAGCAGTTCTTTCGACAGAACGTGAACTCGTTCATTCTTGGTGTCTCACGGCATTTTTTCCACGCACAGTAAGCGTTGTAGACAGACAACAGATCGGAATTCCCTACATTTTTATAAGCACTTACGGAATAGAACCCACGAGGGAAATATGTTCACTTACCTCGATCAAAAGCACGTTTTGCAGCCTGTGTGGTATTGCTCGATGCGGCTGTATGTACAAAAGGGGATTTGCAGGATAAAATGGCCGCGATGCTCACCGTTGAATCTACACATTGAAACAGAGCACCATACAGGATTAACTTGCCTAAGAACACATCCAGTGGCAGTTGAGCGAGTTGCCTGCCTAAGGGTGTCAACACTTCAGTGTTAGTAAGAGCCTTGACTGCCTTGAGTGCCTCTATCGCCCGACGAATATTCTTGGATGATGGAGGATCGAGTGCTTCAGAGAGAGTTTCCTCAATGTCACCGAGATTGCAGATTTTCACTCGAAGGATTAGGTCTTGAAGAGAGAGACGGAGCATTTCAGGGGTTTGTTGATCTGCCATCTGTGATGCAAATTAGACAAGAATACAAAGTTTATTAGGAAAAGACAATGCATACCAGTTTATCGTGGCGATGTTTGGTAAATAAGTGAAAACAGAGGCCTTCTTGAACTCTTCCAGCTCTGCCACGTCGTTGCTTAGCATTGGCACGGGATATAAACGTTTCAACGAGTCTTGATATCTGACGTCGCTCGTCAAACCTTTGAAGGTGTTAGCAAATGCCCTACAATGACAAAGACGCCAACTTACCGCATAACCTTCTCTTTTCCCGTATCTATTACTGCAGTTATATCCGGAATTGTAATCCCTAGGCTCGTTAGAAAGTGGAAGCCACGAAAAAAGTTATCTTCTGCGCTTATCCTACCAGTCTCAGCAATATTTGTTGCGATGACAATTTTTCTTGTTCCATTTTGAGGGACTAAAAATGCCTTTTCCTGCTCCTCACTGGCTATTGAAGAGTGAAGAGAATGCACTATCCAACCGTTTTCAAAAAATGGCTCTGAAAGTATTCCGTCATGCAGCCTGCGTATTTCCGCTAGCCCAGGCATGAAAACCAAGAATGCCTTGCTATATTTCTCTAGCCCGGGTTTAGTCGCTATAGTGAAAATCAAATCTATGATCAGCTTATAATCAAGGCGATATTCGTCAAAAGAACAAACCGCATCGCAAGTTTGTTTGCTATATGCGGACAATGTGGATCGTAGACTCTCGTCAGTTTGAGCCCGTTCAGTGCTGGAGAAATCGCTTTCGTCTGTATAATCTAGCGACTCCTTTTCGTGTGAACAGTGCCTCGTGACCTCGATCGCATCCTCCAGATAATTGGTTTGCACAGCGAATGTCCGACCAGGAATATTCAGGACTGGTGCGCCATCGAGATATGCAGAAAACATCTGCGCATCAACGGTCGCAGACATGAGGACTAATTTAAGGTCTGCTCGTTGATTCAAAAGTCGACGAAGTATAATCAATAAAAAATCGCTATCAAGCGTGCGCTCGTGAACTTCGTCCAAAACCAAATGAGTTATGTCGTTGAAATCATGCGGCCGTTCTAACATCCTGATTACTACTCCCGTTGTCCTAGCCTAAGGAGTCAGCCTGTACAAATGGGCGAAAACGATACCGGGTCACTTACGCATATATCAATCTACTAGATGCCACTACTTTGCTCTCCAGCCTTATTGCGTATCCCACAAGAGATCTAGCTGTTCCAATGGCGTCCCTACCCTCTCCGAGTTCTTCGCTAACTCTTTTTGCGAGTGATATGGCCGAAATCCTTCGTGGTTCGGTCACGTATATCTTGCAATGACGGCCCGCTGTGAGTTCATTTTCGAGGATAAAAGATGGTATTTGCGTGCTCTTGCCACTTCCGGTTTCGCTACAAATGATAAGCGTTTGGTTTGCTGAAATCATTTCTATTATCTGCTCTTTGAATGGCCATATTGGGAGGTTAGTCCGGGTTTTCATCATTTTTGCGAAAAGGTCGGTGGAAGATCGGTCTTTCCATAGGCTTTGGAAGTATTTTGACGGTTGCGAACTTGAAAATTTCGGTTGCAGATTTTCCTCTTGTCTCGCTCTCGCGTTTCCGTTCCGTCGTTTAAAATTTTCGATCAGCACGACATCCTCGTCGGCTTGACTTTTAACTTGTTGAAAAATATCCTGTAAACCCTTAACGACTTCCTTATCGGCAGCCTCCTCGTATTCCTTTCTGGAGCCGGACAACTCATCCCACACGTCCTTCCACAGCCCAGGTAATTTCATGTACGCTCTATTTTCCCTCGTCGAAGAAGAGAGAATAAATAAGGCAACAACAGAGACGTAGGATTCTGCTTGCAGTGCAGTTGTCGCACTTATGGAATCCATCGAAACCTGTACGAAATGCGGATTCGAGGTGAAATATATGTCGGGGTACGGAATATCCAGAGGTACCTCCTGGGCTTTGGACCAAGTTATCCGAACGCTCTTGCGGTGGGAATAAGACGTAGAATCCAAGTCCCTATAAACTATTTTGAAACCCGGGTCTCTAGATCACGATCAGCGTATTAGTATCAAAATTCAACAATTAAAAGCTCGGCATCCAAACCTCGTTCTGCACGCTTCTTCCAAAACGCGACGGGGATTGATCCCAACCGATTTACCAAAATCTCTGAGCTTAGTTACCACACGCCCGTCGGTGAAGGCATTCGCAGCCGTTCCTATAGGGGAATCGGACTCAATCGCGAACATGCTTCCTAGGATGTTTTCGTCGTCATCGCTATCGACTAAGTTCGGCTGCCCACCGGTATCGGTTGGTGGGCCCTTCCCATCTCTTCCTGATGCCATTTTCAGGCTAGGTTCTGTAGGTTTTAGTCCTCCACGTAACGACCCAGCGGTATCAGCACGCAATTCACAGAGCCTTTCTTTCCATTCAGCCTCAGCTTTTTCGGAATCAAATAAGATATCCCTTTCGACCACAGCAAGTTTAGTCTTTATTTTTTCTATTTGGGAATCAATTGCAGGGTCCACTACGCTCACAGCAGCCTTTTTGGACCTTGTCTTGGGATGATTGAAAAAACTTGGTTGAAGGGAATAGATACGTGATCGAAGTTCTAGATAACGCGGGATCAATGCGTCTGGATCCAGATCAATATCGGACATGTCAGAGTCTGAGTCCAACGAAGGGCTTGGGTGCGTAGGGCTTTTTGGCTTTGTTGATATATTGTTAACAGGAGTGATTGTCCCAGAGTTTGGAGGTGTTGCTTCTATTTCATCTATTAAATTGTTAGCGGCACATTTGGTTTATGGGTTAAGTTCTGAATGCATCCACAGAGCACACCTTTTTGATCGTCCGGCTTTGCTGGGGGTTTCTGCTGCCCGTATATCGGTAGCTCATCTTCGGAGGAGTGCGATGCCAGCCACTCAAGGACCTGGCCTATACTCGACGTGAAATCCTTGTTTGAGGCTTGATCCTGGGAAGAGTGTAAGAGAATTCCTCTCAACGCTTTATCCACCATGGACTTGGAAAACCCAAGTTTAAGCAGGGTCTCCTTGAGTGTCCACATGTTTATACATAGTTCTTCTTCATTTGCCATGAAATCAGCATTTTCGTCAAACCTACTAAAATAGGACGGTAATTTTTCAATTTCTTTGATTTCTTTTTCAATGATCAGGTTGCAGATATCCGGGCTTAACCAATCTCGAGTATTAATGGTCATCCCTTGAGCACGCAGAGTGCGGCGCTCTGTTTCGAGTTTTCCAGCTTGACGAGAAGCCTCGTTTTTGCATTTTCCTGCATACTTGTCTAACAGACTCTGTAGTTCAGCCTCTTCGAGATGTTTCTCGAGCTCCTCTGGCGACAGGTTTTCCAAAGAATCCTTGGATTTCTCTGGTTGTCCTGCAGTGGCTAGTTTCTGCTCTTCTTTGGTAACAGATGGCTGTTCTGCCTTTGTTAACACTCCAGAGTTTATGACTTGTGATTTAGATGGGATTGAAGTAGTTGTGAATCCTCTTGCTGGGTTGGAAGCAGGCTTCTTCTTCTTGCGACCTGGTGCCATAGCCAAATCTGGCGTGATAGAGTCTATATAGTTTCAAGGAGGCAGGTGAGCTGGCAGAACAAAAATAAAAGACTAAAGGAAAGATTTAAGAAGCTATATGACTGCTGACCGTATGCAAAATAGAAAAAGTATTAATGCCTTTATGGCTAGTGATGTCTTATCAAGAACAATCAACTAGGCTCGAGAGTTGAGAGAAGTCTAAAAGTGGGTGAGGAAGATCCACCAGTCTTTTTTGTCACCAAAGTTTCAAGCCACCACAGGGCAAGCACACAAGATCAAACCCCACTACTTTCATGCTATAGCATGGAGATGCAAGCATGGATGAAATCAAGTGGAATAATGTGCATGATGGCATGCTAGAGTCATTGAAACCGGTTATTTTTTCTGGTTCAACGTCTCGGCGTCGTGCTGGCCTTCATGAACTTCATGAGAAAATCCTATGTAAGTCAGCGACTTTTGGTTAGCCTTGCTCAGCATTTGACTGATTCCTCCTGGAAGCACACGAGTTGCCAAAGGAACAAGATAGGCCTCTCCTAGATTTGCTTTTCGGAACATATCCTATTTACGTTGATCGAGATTCTCGCCGAGATGCGCAGCGATGTATTCGCGATATATTTCAAGCTCCGATAGCGTCCGTTGATCTCAAAGATTTCGCGAATAAGCTCCACAAGGAATGTTATAAGCCAGCAATTGCTGCTGCCAATGCCTTCGTCTTGATCGAGTGGTGCACATTGCTTTTGCAGCACCTAAGCCAACGCGAAGCAGAAAACCCTGAAGATGCAACCCAGCTGGCAGTGAACGTTCTATCTGCAAATTCAAAAGCACTGGAAACGTGTCTTCGATCATCTAAAAAGGAGGGTCTAAAACACTCTGCTATCATAGTGTCTAGACGCGCTTTGCGAACCGTTCTATCAAAGGAGGAAAACGGCGATGAAGTGGTGCGGCGACTTGTTCGTGTGCTTACCAGCGAGACGGGTTCAGGATTTAGAAACGCTCCCTACCTCGGAGTTCTATCTGGAGTTTGCGCGCGACTTCGCAAAAGAAGAGCGGTTTTAGACGATGTGAAGCCTGCCATTTTTCAATTCTATATCAAAGATGTCATTGGGTCTCGAACAGTGGTTCCTAGCCACATCGCTGGAAGTTTAGGCGACTTTTTCATCTCATTTGCCTCCGCGGAGGATCTCCAAAAAGAAATCTGGCCATCACTTGAAAAGGCTATGCTTAGGAGCCCTGAAGTGGTTTTCACCGGCATTATTCCCTCTTTTGTGGCTGCAATTCCATGCGAGATTGAACTGTCCGAAGTGGTTTCCACACGACTTACTAAACCCCTTCTTTCGAGCTTTAAGTCCGCCAGTCAAACAGTCCGGCAAGGGGCAGTCAAAGCTTTCGAGGCTTTGATTGCTAAATGCAAGGAAGAACAGTGGCTTCTGAAAATCATCGATGAAGTCATTCTCCCTTTGAAAACCTCAAGAATTACAAATGCTGAACATCGCGCGCTCCAGGTACAAGTTCTCAGCATCTTTCATTGTTTTCCAGAGCTGTCCCACAGGGTACTGTCGGGCCTTTCGCCTGCCCTTGCACGTGAGAGTAATGAGGCCGCACTCGAGTCAGAAGTACAGGCGTTTTGTCACCACCTGGCATATCTGATCCGTTCTCAATCCACGATTAGCAAGGAAGATTTCTCTGTTGTTGCCAAAGGCTGCGCTGAGAAACGAAGTGCTTTTCGCAAAATTTGGATTTCTAATGTTGGAGAGGTCATCTGGAATCTTGACCGTGATTCCTTGTTCTCTTCATCGAGTGTGAAGACCAATTTCCTGAAACCGGTGGTGGAAAAAATTTCAAGTTCATTTCACGAGATAAACGCCAACCCCCTGCCTGCAGTTCAAGGTGGAACTATTTCAATAGCCTATGTTCTTCTGGCCCTCTCATGTCAGAATCTTCAAGGAGGAAAGCTAGACGATGGCAGTTTACTCCTTAATACTGATGTCATTGTCGGCCAATCTCTATCATTATCTCCGAAACAATCTTTCTTACTCAATCCCAGGATCTTCACAAAATTGGCCTCAAAAGACGAGCTTGCATGGAATATTCGCGCGTTATCCGGAGTTTCATCAGTGGCTGCCTTTCAAGCTGTAGACCCAACAGTGAGAGATACTTGGGCACAAGCTTTTATTTATGTAATTTCCTCCGCAGCTACACCTGAGAATTTGCGAGAATCTGCGATTTCCCATCTTCGCAACTGTTATCTCAAGAATCCGCAAGTGGTCGGAATGGCCATCATCAGCGCGATGTGGAAGTGGTTGCTCGCCGTTGATACAGGAGATAAGGATTCTGCTGCTCTCAGTGCAGGCACAGGCGGTGATAAACTCCTGCTTGTTGTTAGAGCTATCACTCCCAGTCCCAATGTTGTGGATTCCCTGGTCCTCGATCGTCAATTAATTGAACTCCTGGTGCTATGCCGCCCAGAACTCATCCCCAGAGCTAATTGGATAGAGATTACGCTGAGAGCTGGTGCAGATCCCGGCAAAATTGCCCAAAGCTATCCAAAAGAATGCATAGCACAGGTGCTTCTCGCTACAGAAGTGAGTCGTAGATTTTGGTATTTCAGCCACGCATCGACCTTGCTAACACGATGTTTAATGCAGGACCCAATTCGATCCAAACTATCCAAGGGAAGGACAGCGGCGTGGAATGCTGCTGCTGACCTGGCTTTCGTGGCGCCCGATGTCATGATGCCTATACTTGTGAAGCAAATTCAAGAGGATCTCAACATAGACAGGATTACGAGATTTGGGCCCACTGACATTGCAATTGCGCGACATTCGGGAGAAACACCCTTCATAGACGTCCTCAGTACCAAGACTAAAAGATTACCTGGCAAAGGAGACAAGGATTACGACACTCTTAAATGGGAAGCAGAACTTCGAGCCGAAATGGCTCAGAAACGTGGTCAATACCAGAAAAAGCTAACACCAGAAGAGCAAGTTAAGGTCAAAGCGCAGTTAGTAAAGGAAGCAGAAATTCGAAAAAGTATCCAAATTCAGGAGCAAATAATTAGGAGAGGAGCCGGCATCGTCGAAAGTCTCGCTAGAGGGCCCACCACTGAAGCTGAAGAATGGATAAACCAAGCGGTTAACTGTCTATGTCAGCTTGTCGAAGTTGACGCGGGTGCTTTAGTCGGCAGTAGTATCTCCGAAGCCTATGTTGCGTGTACCAGCCGAATATCCAGTCGCCTGGAAGAAATTAGGCCGTTTATTGGAATTGCTACCCTTCGCTCTCTGGGCAAAACTTACATGCCTTCTGACCTTGAAGTGGAGCCACTGGGAAGTACGTGTTATTTATGCTAAAGTATTTAGGGGAAAGAAGTTTCTAACTTTCTATGTGCAGCCCTCGTGACTCGAATTCTTTATCGCATCCGACTCGCTTCGGAGCAGCGACCATTCGATGTTGTTTCCTTCGGAATTATGCTTCGGCTAATAATTGTCGTTCTTGAAAAGGATGGCGTTAAGGAGGTGGCAGAAAGCCGAGGGGAACAGATCCTTCTGGCGCTTGAATTTCTCACAATTCACGCAAATCTATGTATGAAGCCTTGACCTAACTACTATTTGCCATTGCTAACGACTTATCTTAGTTTCCGATAGCAGATTGCCGAGAACTGAAGTCCTACGAAAATTGATATCTGCGATGCGAATTCATGCGGAGCATTATAAGTTAATGCGAGATCTTCTGATTGATATTTGCCGTTCTGTAACAGACAATGTCCAACCGGATGAACTCACGATCCTACTTCAAGGAGTGATAGTTCCAGAAACATCAGTTCGGACTGCGGTTCTCCAAGCCATCGAGGCTGAGATTGACCTCACTGATCTTGATTTTTCTGAGTACATCTGGCTCGGATGCCATGATCATGTTTTTGAAAATGCGGAAATATCCAAGGCTATATGGGAAGAGAACGGCCTCGAAGTCGATGCGAACTCGCCCGATTTTATTATGGAGTATCTCGGTACGGCCGATTCGCAACTGCGGGGTGCAGCAGCAGTGGCTCTCGCGCATGCTTGCAAGTTCAGCCCTTCTGTATTTACGACTACTTTGGAGAAGCTTGAGACCAAATACCGGGATGAAATTAAACCAAGGGCTCCAGAAACGGACGCATACGGTATGCCCAAGAAGGTAGATACTCCGGACAATTGGCAGCTTCGAAGCGGAATAGCTTTGGCTCTTAAATCTATGGCCCAGGGTTTTCATGGAGATCAAATCGTTGGTTTCTTACAATTTTTAATCAGCGATGGCCCACTTGTTGATCAAAATGTGTCAGTCCGACGGCAAATGGCGGAAAGTGGGAGTGCAGCCATAGCTTTGCATGGACAAGGTAACGTCGAGGAACTAATGCATCTATTCGAGAAGACATTAGAGACGTCCGACAAAGCGACAGAACAATCAGATTGGCTTAACGAGGCCGTTATAATTCTATACGGCTCCCTCGCGCGCCATCTCAAGAGTGGGGATAAGCGGTTGCAGACGGTCATTAAGAAACTCCTTGCTGCCCTTTCCACTCCGTCTGAAAGTATTCAGTATGCTGTTTCGGAGTGCCTGACACCCCTTATTCGGCTCTCTCCTACAGAGACGTCTGTCTATATAGACGAATTGGTGGATCAGCTTTTGCACTCGAAAAGGTACGCTACAAGACGCGGGGCTGCGTATGGTTTGGCAGGTATTGTGCATGGAAGAGGCATATCTGCTTTGCGTGAATTCCGTATCATGCCACGGCTCAAGGAGGCATCCGAAAATAAGAAAGATCCAAATGAGAGACAAGGGTCACTCCTTGCTTTCGAGCTCCTTTCACTAATCCTCGGCCGAATGTTTGAGCCTTATATCATTCAAATACTACCCCAATTACTCACTGCTTTCGGCGACCCCAGTGTTGATGTTCGTGATGCATGTTTAGATACTGCCAAAGCGTGCTTCGCTAGCCTAAGCTCTTATGGTGTGAAACAAATTTTACCGACTCTTCTCGAAGGCTTGGATGATCCACAGTGGAGGAGTAAGAAGGGCGCCTGCGACCTTCTAGGAGCTATGGCCTATCTCGATCCTCAGCAACTTGCTGTCAGCCTTCCCGACATCATCCCTCCTCTCACCGTCGTCCTCAATGACAGTCATAAGGAGGTCCGCAATTCCGCGAATAGGAGCCTTCAACGTTTTGGAGACGTCATAAGCAATCCTGAAGTAAAAGGTCTTGTTAATATTTTACTAAAGGCTCTTAGCGACCCCACGAAGTATACAGACGAGGCTCTGGATGCTCTGATTAAAATATCATTTATTCACTACCTAGATGCGCCTTCGCTGGCACTCATTGTGAGAATCCTCGAAAGAGGACTTGGTGATCGATCCACAACAAAACGGAAAGCTGCTCAGATCATCGGCAGTCTGGCTCATCTAACTGAACGCAAAGACCTTACCTCGCATCTCCCGATCCTTGTTGCCGGCCTCAAAATCGCAATCGTCGATCCTGTGCCTACCACTCGTGCAACAGCTTCGAAGGCTCTTGGTTCTCTCATTGAGAAACTAGGAGAGGAAGCATTGCCGGACTTGATCCCAAGCTTAATGACTACTCTCAAATCAGATACCGGAGCGGGAGATCGGCTGGGCTCTGCTCAGGCCCTCTCCGAAGTTCTTGCCGGGCTGGGGACGTCTCGACTCGAAGAAACCTTGCCATCAATCTTACAAAACGTATCAAGTGCCAAGTCTGCAGTTCGAGAAGGATTCATGTCGTTGTTTATCTTTCTTCCTGCTTGCTTCGGGAATAGCTTTGCTTCATACCTCAACAGAATCATTCCTCCCATATTATCCGGTTTGGCGGATGATGTGGAGGCAATACGAGAGACTTCCCTTCGGGCCGGTCGCTTGTTAGTTAAGAATTTTGCTACTAAATCGATCGATCTCCTGTTGCCTGAGCTTGAACGAGGCCTTGCAGATGATAGCCACCGTATTCGACTTAGCTCTGTTGAATTAGTAGGAGACCTCTTGTTCAACCTCACCGGCATTAATACCAAGGCGGATATAGAAGAAGAGGATGATACCGCCGCTCAAGCTGGCCAATCTTTGCTTGAAGTGCTTGGTCAAGATAAGCGGAATAAGGTCTTGTCTGCACTTTACATATGTCGCTGTGATACCTCAGGGCTTGTTCGAAGTGCTGCAATAAATGTATGGAAGGCTTTGGTTGCCAGCCCTCGAACTCTCAAAGAACTGGTGCCGACATTGACCCAACTCATCATCCGTCGCTTGGGGAGCGCAAATATGGAACAAAAGGTTATTGCTGGAAATGCATTGGGTGAATTGATCAAGAAAGCGGGCGAAGGCGTTCTCTCAACCCTGTTGCCATCACTTGAAGAAGGGCTCCTGGCGTCCACTGAGGTTGACGCAAGGCAGGGAATCTGTATCGCTCTCCGTGAGCTCGTCATCTCCTCTTCTGGGGAATCTCTCGAGGTGTATGAGAAGATTCTTATTTCTACTGTTCGGACAGCGTTGCTTGATTCAAATCAAGATGTCCGCGAAGCAGCCGCAGAGGCTTTCGATGCGCTTCAGCAGGCCCTAGGAAAGCGTATTGTTGATCGGGTATTGCCGGATCTTCTTAATTTGTTGCACACAGACGCAGAGGCAGATCGGGCTCTCGCTGCTCTTCTTACGCTCCTGACTGAAACTACGCGCGCGAACATAATTCTTCCTAATCTTATTCCGACTCTTCTTGCTAGTCCCATGACGAGCTTCAACGCAAAGGCACTGGCATCGCTGGCTGAAGTCACCGGTGGCGCGCTCACTCGAAGGCTTCCAAATATTCTCAACACCCTCATAGACAATTCTCTTTCGACAAAGAACGAAAAGCTCCGGCCCGAGATTAACAGCGCCTTTGACACAGTCCTTAATTCAGTCGATGAGTTTGATGGATTGAATGCGGCGATGAATGTCATGATTACACTCATGAAACACGAAGACCACCACAAGCGTGCAGCTGCCGCAAACCGCTTGTCATCGTTCTTCGGGAAAACAACTCTCGACATATCTCGTTATTATCCTGAGTTAGTTCGGGTATGCCTTATATCGTTTGATGACTATGATACGAATGTGGTGGCCGCAGCCTGGGAAGCTCTTAGCCAATTAACGTCACATATGCGGAAAGAAGAAATGGAAGTATTGGTGATTCCAACGAGACAAGTCCTCCGGCAGGTCGGCGTTGCAGGTGCCAATCTTCCAGGATTTTGTAGGCCCAAGGGAATCAGCGCAGTCTTCCCCATTTTCCTTCAGGGTTTGCTGAATGGAACTGTTGAGCAACGGGTGCAATCCGCTTTAGCTATCGGAGATATCATAGATAGGACCAGCACCGAAGCTCTAAAACCGTTTGTGACACAGATCACTGGTCCATTGATCAGAGTGGTTTCAGAACGTTCCGTTGAGATCAAATGTATGGTCCCACTGCCCATATTTGATGAACTACAAATCTAACCGCTAGACATAGGCGCGGTCTTTTCGGCTATCAACAAATTGCTGGAGAAAATTCCACTCTTCATCAAACCATTCCTCCCTCAGTTGCAAAGAATTTTTGCTCGAGGCCTGGCAGACTCTAGCAGCGAGACATTGCGGTCAAGAGCGGCTAAAGGGTTGGGAATTCTTATCACTTTGACGCCTAGGGTCGATCCCCTTATTTCAGGTAAGAAAGCTTGTAATCTGCTCAATATCACAAAGTCTAACATCTTTATAGAACTGGTCGCTGGTTCCAAAACGTCAGACTCAGGTGTGAAGAGTGCTATGCTCCGCGCCTTGCATGAGGTGGTCGCTAAGGCTGGCAAAAATATGAGCGATGCATCCAAACAAGCCATCCTTGAGCTCATTGATGATGAATCGGCCGATCGTGATGGTATGCCTTACCTCAGTTCCATGAAAATGGTGTAGCTAACTCAGTGCAGAGGCAACGAACATCGCCAATGCCCAGCTCGTCGGAGCCCTTATCAAGTCACTTCCAGAGGCTACGGCCGTGCCACTGATTAAGTATGTTCTCTCTAGTACAATTGTTGGATATTGGTGCTAATAATTGGACAGAAACCGCGTTCTCACATCTCACTACACACACCTCTCTGTCCTCGCACTTAATTCTATTTTGGCTGAATCCCCGAGGTCTATAACTGACACATTTCCCGATGAAACCCTATCGACTATATGCGAAGGTATCAAGCATAAGGATGTAAGTGCATGCTTTCTCTCCACGGAGTTGTTTAGAATATTAACTTTGATAATAGGTGTTTATTGCCGACAACAGTGTCCTGGCTGCCGGCAAGTATTTATTAACAACAGATATTGATCGGGATGCCGAAACAGATAGAGTTGTGCTTGAGGCTTTGACATCAGTGATACCACCCGGCAACCCGGCTGATACGCGTCGTGTGGCTTTAGTAGTGCTTCGCACAGTCAGCCGCTTAGAGCCCGGTCTTGTTGGACCACACCTTTCTCTACTCATACCACCCGTATTCTCTAGCGTCAGGGACCTAGTCATCCCCATCAAGCTTGGTGCTGAGGCAACATTCCTCGCCTTACTGCAGGTGGTGGATACCGGAAGCGTCATTTTTGATACATACCTCCAGGGACCGGGGGCGGGCCTCCCAATGACAACAAAGCGAAGCATGCAAGACTATTTTAAGCGCGTTGCTCTGCGTCTTGCAACCCAAGCTCGCGAACGAAGGGATGCAGAAGGCGGTGCTGGAGGCCTCGATTTAGCGAGCGACGAGGCTGACGATGAAAAGGAACTTTGGAGCGTGGGAAAGGTGGATCTGGGCGATTTCTCTGAGGATTAAGGCAGTTACCTAAGATGTGGCTCAGATGGTAGCTATTAGTATCTAAAAACAATCTGTACACAATCCCTCGTGCTATTTTGCTCCATCCCAACGGACCTTGTCCTCGCCTTGAGGATTGGCGGTAGTTTAGATTTCCTGTTTGGGTAAAGTCACACGAAGCCCTAAGTTGTGGAATTTCCTCTCGCTTAGCACAAAGTCGCTTAGTAATCGCCTATGACAAACCTTGTTCCACCCACATCCTCACGCACTGCTGTCGACGTCGAGATTCGAACAACCATCCATCGACAAACTCGGCTATCGAATTGAACGGCATCAAGATGTAAGTTAATTATTGTCCCTGCGATAATACCACACCACTCGTCTGCATATTTTACGTGTCCCCCGATGTACCCGAAGTTTTTGGCGTCAACATGAAATTTGAAAGGATTAGAGCACTACGCAAGGCGAAATTCACGAGTTTTGGCTGACGTTTTGATCTCGTTTTCTGCCAAATAGGGTCAACCTTCGCACTCAGAAGCGCCTGGCCGCTGCTGTTGTCGGCTGCGGCCAGCGCAAGATCTGGCTTGATCCCAACGAAGTCAACGAGATCTCCACCGCCAACTCCCGCCAGACCATACGGAAACTCATCAGTGATGGCCTGATTATCCACAAACCAGTCACGATGCACTCGCGTGCGAGAGCTCGTGAGCTCGCAGAGGCCCGCAAGATCGGTAGACACCGAGGCTTCGGTAAGCGAAAGGGTACAAAGGATGCTAGAATGCCCAGGTACGTTGCGATCTACCTGATATTCGCCACATCGCGATGATGTAGCAGCAAGCTCGATGGAGTCCCTTAGTCGGTTGTTGTTACCTTTCTCTATTAACACAATATGTTTCGTTACAGCCAAGTCCTTTGGATGCGCCGGCTGCGTGTCCTTCGCCGTCTCCTCGCCAAGTACCGTGCCTCCGGCAAGATTGACAAGCACCTTTACCACGAGCTGTACCATCTGAGCAAGGGTAACACCTTCAAGCACAAGCGTGCCCTCGTCGAACACGTACGTCCTATAATTCCATTTGACCCGAAGTCTACACTATCGCAAAGTTTATGCATCCTTTTCCATTTATACTCTTCTCTCCCCCCCCCCCCCCTTTTCACCCAAGAAATCGCTTTGGAAATGAATGAACATGCTAATAAATATCTCTATAGATTCACAAGGCCAAAGCCGAGAAACAACGTGAGCGTATGCTTAAGGAAGAGATGGACGCCAAACGTGCCAAGACCAAGGCTGCCCGCGAGCGACGACAAGAGCGTATCGCCGCCAAGAGAAACGCTCTTGCTGGTGAGACTGAGGAGGCCTAAATACATTCATTGTCTTTGATTTAATTTTTCCTTATCAAACATTATGGGTCAATGGCAAGGTCTTTATTTTGATGATTACACAAAAACGAAACATATTATGCATGAAGCATCTGTCGTTTTTTTTTTCATCCATCTCCAGCCATTTTGTCCATCACCCCCTTATATTTTATTTTTCCATCCTGAGCGAGCGAAGGAAATGGAACACAGGGTTCTCAACTGAGAATATGGGTGTAGAGGGAATAGCACATACGAATGGGATATGGCACAAAAGTGAAAAGCGGCTTAGGGGAAAATACCGATAAGGAATTATGAATGAAAAGACTTTGAAATCAATTCTTGCTTTGTTCCTACTGTTCTTTGCGCTGTGGCGAGTATGGTGATAGGGTTCAAGCCATATGGTTTTGCCCGTCTTGCCTTTCCATTTGGTCCCATGATTGGGATCGCTCGCTGGACTAATTATCACACGAGTCTCCCTGCTCACGGAGCAGTAAGACGGCCAATGGGATAGAAGCGGGGAAGAAGCATCATGGCAGTGTCGACTAAGTGTTTCGATGTGAAATGAAGAGACAGGTTCTGAGCCCGAAGTGTCGTCAATCATGGTACAGTAACTTTGTGCAAGCCATTGCCTCATCCCGACCCGAGCCTTAACTATCGCTAGTCTCTCTTCGCTGGCGTAAGTGACGTTTAAATACTATCTCAAGACGAACGGCAACAAATCTACATTGAAGTTGGCCTGATTGTAGGAAAGGAAATAATGAATAGTAGTAGAAAATATTCTGACTATATTTCTAGTCAGTATAGAAAAGTAGCTAGAAATTTTTTTTTTTTTTTCTTGCCAGAAAATCTAGGAAAATTACATCAATTTTTGAAAGAGAATTAGTGTTACATGAAGTATATAGTTCGAACACGTTGGACAATCAGAAACGGTCTTCAATTTTAATAGGCATATACATTTTCGGGTATCAAAGTGGCAATATTTCGTAATCTCACAATCCCACACATCTCATCATATAGAGTCCCATCCCGCAGCGAGATCAGGTATTGGCCGAAGATGATCAAACAGATCACTTCCTCGATCTGCGGTCAATTCGACCAGTGTGACGCGCGTTTTTTCCCATCGGGATAGCACCGATATTGTGATCTGTAGTGAAGTCTTGGAGGAAAAAATATTGCTCGCACCCTGACCACGAAGTATCTAACACTACTGCTGCAACTCCGCGTGTGTCTAGGATTGTAGCGTGGCGGACTATAAGCAGGACTTTCCAATCCGAACCATCAGGGATGATCAAGCGTACCATTTAATACAGATCTATTAATTCTGGGGAGGTAGCCGGAAGAGGATTGGCGAGACTCGGAGGAAGAGGCTTTGAGAAGCTCAGGGAACGCAGTATCAGGGAGCGTGCTACGTGCTTATGTGCGGCGGAGAACTTGGTTACATTGATCCTGTCAATGGTGCCTAGTACAGAAATGGTGGCAGCGTTCCATGTTCCTCAAAACGGTGCGTAGAGCTTTTCTATGCCATCGAGTTGACTAGGCGCCGATTTTCCCTATGAACCCTCGTGCCGTCGCTCAACAAGGCGCCTGGCGGCTTAACCACTCTGGATCTTAAATAACTTTTGCTTGATGGGAATGAACTTGAATTAAGACCAAACAGGAGCTGTATCGATGCCTTGTTGCGGGATAATCACTGGTTGTAAAATTTCGGTGCATTGTGCATTGAAAATAAGCTCTTCCTTTTTTTTCTTTTCTTTTCTTTTCTTCTCTTTTTTTTTTTGGCTTTATCCAACTAAGTAAAGTTGGGCCAAGTTGGGGTTCGCAGGTAATCTCGTAAAGATTTCCCAGATACGTCCCCAATGTGGTAGTGTCTACCACTGCTGAAACCTGATTTGCAACTCTATTCTGTTGAGAGAGGATACACAATCCTGGGACAAGAGAGCCCAAAGCGAAAGCTCCAACTGCTACGACAACTCTTAGTGCTAAGCGTTGATTAAATTCTTGCTTTGCAGGAATACTTCTAGCCTCCTGGCGCGGAGAGGAATTGCAAATGAACGCAGGGATAGTCATGGCAGGCACGAAACGGATTTAGTAGACCAAGTGAGAGGCCGTAGATAGCGACGACACAAGTTGTCACGCTATCCCAAAGGATAAGAAATTTTCCGTGGGCCTGGCAGTAAATAAGTAATTCTTCCCTTCCAGGGAGGTCCAGAGATTTTGGGCTCAGAACAAAGGCTCATCGGGTATATTACAAGGGAGATAAAGGTCTGAGATGCTGAACATCTGAGCGCGGAAGAGAAGCCGTTAAGTGTGAGCATCACGGAGTCATATAAATATCTTATAACGAAAGTTGATGCCAATCGGGATGATGAATGACACGGACAGGCGCAGATCAGCTCCCCCGGGTCTGAAGGGTGAAACACTGGCATCAATGGATGATTCCAGAATGGTTTTTGCCAAGTAGACCATGCAAAAAAAGCTAGAAAGATGCAATGGGCGTTGGAATAATTCTAACTGGCTCAGGGCCGGATGCAGGAAACATAGGGATCCCTCCCCAGGGTCCAGCCGATGGTCTCGCGGATCAGAAAGTATCTTCATGACGAAAATTTCAGAGAGAAAAAAGAAAAGAAAGGAAGTGAGGAGGGTTGAGGGAGTTAACTCCCACAAAAGAAGTATACAGTTACCCGCACGGCAGCGCGAAATCCGCATAGGTTTTGAATGTGGGCGCGATGATGCCAAAAAAAAAAAAAAAAAAGGGTATCACGGGGGGGAGACCCATCACAAGCTTCCGAAGTGAAAGACCTTCGAGCTTCATATCACCACCCAACAATCATCGAATAACATTCTGGGAAGATTGGGAGCTGAAGAGAGGTTTGCGGCTGCGTTGATTTTCCGGGTCACTGCATTGAATGCTGGCAAACGCCATACTCCGTATATGTACGGAGTAGTTAAATTGTAAGGATGCAGGAAAAGAGCACACGGCATTGTCAGGCCAAACGCCAGGACGATTCCGCAAACAGGATGGACTGTCGACCTCTCCGCCACGGGTTTCCCGCCGGCGATACTGGGCGTGGCCCGCATCAAACGGCGGATAAACGGTTCCTGGCATTAGTTATGGAGTTAGGCGTGTAATACCATGATCTGCTGGTGGGCGGGTGCGCGAGGGCTAAATCCTATTCCGCTCGTGAGCACGGCCATCTCACTGACACATGCCAGGAGGCTTCACGTCGTCGCAGCCGTGCCGCTGTTTGCTGGACTCGCTGAGGCGAACGTTCGAAGCGACGAAGTCGATACATACGGCGCAGCACAGCAGCCGGTATGGCACCGGCAAGTAGCTTGCCGGAAGCGGAAAGTGGGTATGGTTTTTGGCTAGCCTATTCCGGAAAGGCGCGGGGCGGAGTTTCCGGTCCGGATTTAGTCAGCTGGCGCTAGCGCGGTAGCTTCCCCACGATTACCAAAATTTCCAATGATACGCAGCCTGACTGGACAATGGCTCGCTAGGACCGTTGAGCGGTTCGCTGGCCGTTGTAATTTTACAGCAAGCCCCAGGCGCCACGGCGTCACGGCGGCGCAGCGGGCGAGTTGGTGAGCTCTCCGCTCAATCGACAGCTCATCCGCCATCTGGGAGACTGTGAATGGCCCGGGCTTCGCACGATTCTCGACTGTCAGGTTCACGATCTCGCTCCCATCTCGCTCCCTCCCGTTGACCAAGCTACCTGGGAGCTCTATCAAACCCTCTTCTTCCCGTAAAGTTTGTGGAGCAACCCATAACCCGTTCCGTTCTCGCCCATCCTTGTATCTTAACACGCATCCCACAGACCAGCTCCCTTCATCTTGAGAAGCTGTCGGGCCGTCAGTTGGACTCATCGTCTCCCCTCCCTCTGCTCTCTCTCTGTGGCACCGTCTTTTAGGCCCAGGATCACTCCCCTTCTACCGCATTGAAACCCCGTTTACGCCCAGTGTTTGGTCCTCGCTCCCTTTTCCCATACTCCAGCCTCAGGTGAAACACTGTTTTGAATATAGCCCCGCCGAATACCAAATCTGGCTTTGGGTTGCTAAGGTATCCGGCCTTGGATCTCAACCGAAATTCTAATACCTGCCCGTAACGAGCTCTGTCGTCTGGGAGCTGTGTGTCGATCTATTTCTGTGCAAGTCTTGTTGGTGTCTTGTTCCCCCGCAGCTCTCGCGGGGTTAGGTTCTCTCTCGCAACCGCCATCATGTTTGCATGGGGAGGTGGCATTGGTAAGCCGAACCCTTAGCCCAACTCGCGAGATCGCTGGCCCTTGTCAATGCTCTCCGAGGTGCAAATTGTTGCCCGTACCCTCATGTCAACCTCTCTATCCCCCGCTATGTGACTCGCTTTGTGCAAAGGTAGTGGCTGCTTCGCCACGCCTAATCGTGCCTTGGCGCCCGCCCATCAAAGTTAGGTTCAGCCTTTTCCCGTGGTTTGGTCTGAAGTCATCGCAATCACTGTTTGCTTTGCTCAAAACAACACCTGCATACATCCCGTTTATCTTGGACAGTTTCTCGATCAAACCATCCAATGACAAAAGCTCCCTTTTTGCTTGATTCAAAATGTGGCTGACTGACTGGCGAATTAGCGGTTCCGACCCTTGCTGTCGACACTGAAAAGGAACGAGCTCCTCCTCCTCCTGCCACTCCGCTTGATTTCCCATCCTACGTTCCAGATCTCGAGTCTCGGCCTGAAGACGGACCGACATGTGACAAGCTTCACCAGTTGCTATCCCGACTCAAGAAGCCACAAGACATATCAGCCGAATTCCTCCAGGCCCTGAATCTCAAAGTTGAACCAGACGTTGCTCCTACCGATCTGATCGCCGGAGACACCCTCAAGTCTCTACCTCCGTTCCAATGGCCGGAGAAATCCGAGCAGTCCGAGACCTCGGCAAGCACCCCCGCCGCCGCCGCCAAAAAGCTAATGAGCAATGGCTTCCCCTTTCCCGACAAAGAAAAGTACGACTTGCTACGAGAAGAACTGCTCTTTGACAACGACGATGCTTTTCGAACGCTCTCTCGGCTATCTCCCTTGCCAGGGCGCCCGAAAATACGTCTCACTCATTCTCGCAAGTTTTGGACTGGTTTAGAACATATCTCTCAGTACTGGGATACAAGCTTAGACCAATACATTGAGCGTTCAGAGCCTGAGCCCGAGCCCGGCCCCGCCAACGTTGCGGAGACATCCCACGACCAGACTCCAATGAAAGACGATGTGCCTAAAACCCCACCCGAGGATAAAATGGACATTGATAGTGGTAATGTGGATAAAGACGTGGACATGACAAAGTCCGAATCCCGGACAACGTATAAGGGGCGACGTATCGGTACCGGGAAAGATATGCCAGAGTCAATGAGGGAGGACACGATGCGCGGTTTTCTCGAAATGATCGCGTGGTCATTTGGGTGCCAACCTTCGGTGCCAGTCCTACCGCCACGTCTCTTCGTAAAAGGTCTACTCTTTCCGGTACGCCAGAATTTTACGATATCACGTGCCCCCCAGGATAGACAGATTGCAAGAAAAGGCATCCTTGAAGGCCCAATATTGTTTGCCCAGTGTCGTGGTGATACAGAGTTTCATGGCCCGAATGGTAATCCCCAAAGCAGATACGCTGAGATCTGTGACCTTCTTCGGGAAACCGCGGCAATGCTTCTGCTCGCACAAGAGAGAAGCAGAGAGGGAAATACGGAAACTAAGCCTGGAGATGGGAAGTGGTGGGCAACAGAGCCCAGATGGGGTGGTGCCCCAAATGATGGGCCTGTTGGAGACCCAGAAAATAATCAATCGGAAGATAAGGAAAAAGGATCCGCTCCGGATGCAGACGCGGAGAAGAACGACAACAAACGGCCTAGACATGATCGTTACTCTCTTTCACTGCGCCGCGCGGGACTCGGCCATTCCAAGAAGCGGAGCATGAGCGAGCAATGGAAAATAGTCCAGCCCGGCCCGAGCCTATGGGACAGGAAGATGAGATATATGCAAATAGGAAAACCGCGGGATAGTCCTTTCGATGATGTAGGTTATACCAAACTCCAGTCTAACTTATTTCCCCTGTGGATGCTTTTGTTCTAATGCACAGATCTAGATCTTCATGGTTTCGTCAATCAATCACCACTTCGCGATACTACGCCTCCGCGTACATGCCAATTATATAGAGTGGCTCAAAACCGGGAAAACGAATTTCCCAGTTGAAGATGCTGAACAACCTTGGCATAGAATCGTATTACGCCGGACTCGGTGGTTTGACTTCTTCAATCCTGAAGACCGCGTGGCAGGTCTTGATGCGCTGTGGACAATCTTCTCGTACATGATGAGGCCCGAAAACTAGTGCAGTGCATTGCGGTTGATATAAGCCGACGAAATCCATATTCCTTCAGAGAGATAAAAATACACTTGAGAGTTTGACGTCTAGCTGACCATCATTGTTCGACGGGTATCCCATCTTCTACAAGCTCTTTGTTTCCTTTCTTGATGCTTTTCATGGATTGGTTTATTTCTTATTAAGACCCATCATTTCTACTTGAATTTTTTTTTCTCCTTTTCTCTCTTATTTTATATTTGAACCCCCTTTTCAAATGATGATGCGATTTCAGTTTACTTTAAGCTTGGGTTTTGGAAATGACTGGCATTCACAATCTACTTCACACGTTGGATGACATGCTTACCAAGCCAGTGGATTTAGAAGAATGACATCCTCCTTTCTCTGTTGAAAAATAGACAACTTTTCAACCTAAGCTGGCTCTCTTATTAAAGGAAGTTTCTACTACTACAGGGAGGAGTTCTACTCGAGTTCTGGCTGGCCTTTCTAGGAATTATACACTCTCTAACAAAGTAACATGCAGGCTGCAACCCCCCTTTTTTACTTCATGTGAAGTCCTGAATAAGAGCCATGATACCAGTCTCCTCCGATGGGGGGGCCAAGGCAGATCAAACACTGCAGAGCATAGGAAATTCCAATCGCAGCTCAGTTTGACAGTGACACATTTGTACGCCAGTTATTGATGTAGGTTTATGGATTTGAAAAACCATTACCAAAGCCTATCCGATAATCTGCAAGAGGTTTGGTGATGAGGAATTCCCAACCACTCCCCCTCTCTGGGGGATGTGTCCATTGGTCTGAATATCCCGTAACGAATTTTTCTCTCGTAAAAACTCCCCAACCTTTATCCACTTTTCTGGGTCAAAAACAAACAAGAGGGAAAGGGGAAAAAAAGAAAAAATAAAGATAAAAGAGAGAAGGAGAGAGGGGGGGGGGATTGTTTAGGAGCTGTCACAAATGAACTATTGATTGGCCCCATTTTGCAACGCAATAGCCGTGATGAGCATATCATTGTTAGAAGGGCTGGTGGGAGATGTGTCCTGCAGGACACCATGCACGTAAATCCTTCAGCGTCAGAGCGCCTTCGGATCAAGGCCGAGAGCACCAGCAGAGACTTGTATGATGTACATCCAATACAATGCGTGCTAAATTTGTTCTTTTGTTGATGAATTCTAAGTTCTCTTTAGAAGGAGGCGCCTCACGATGAGGTTGGACGCGCGACCAATCCGGGCCCTGATCCCTACCACGAGGGGGTTATGGGAATGTTTGAAGGCAGGGGACATGTGCTGCAAAAATATGCAATCGTTCTGCCACCTCCGAACATTTGAAAGGGAGTAAAAACGCGATGATGTTTGGAGATAAATAGAAAAGAATGGAATGGAATGTTTGAGAAGGGCTGAATTGGGTTGAAATTTCTCTTTTGTTGAGATACAGAGTCGATCATAGTCAAAGATACGCATGCAAGAACCGGGGCCTTGCATGGGTCAAGAAATCCACACACCAGGGTCGTGGAATCCACATTTCCCTGCTCCTCTCCACGGTCAAGAGACAGTATGCAGACTTGACATTGCCTTGAAATGCAGGTGCTGCAAGGGTTCGGTTATTTCTTGTCCCAGTGGTACTATTCGGAAAAGCGACAGGCCCTGACAAGTATAATGGACGCAATAAGAAGCTGCAGGCCAGGAGCAATCTGTAATTATTGTCCCTGGATCAGGGGCGGAGAGAATATATCCATACTTCGACAAGGTCCCAGGACGCTTTTGACAGTTTGCCGTGGCATCCAAAGCCGCAATCATTATAGCGTAGCACATTCCGCGAGTTCTCACTGCGCAATGTCTCCCTCGAGCTTTTGAGTCTACTCCTGTGGTAGGAGCAACAGCCTCTTTTTGGGGGGGGGGAAATAGACCTCAAGCTTAAATCCGGGTAGCAATGAAGGGCAATTCCGGACCCAGAGAGCCGGAGCTAGGCCTGCGGTCCTTCAGAGATCCACTTTTGGGGGGAGGAATTCGACCTGCATCGGGGCACCGAGAGTGCGGGCAGCTATCGCCACAGGTCTATGCGGATCGGATACGGAGTATATACATGGGTGAATGACCATGTCCTCCGTATGTTTGTGCGCATCTTTCCTCGGGATTCTGTGACGGTAAGCCGGGGCAGTCGACGAAGCTTCACCCGGATTAGGTAACAGAACAGGGTGATTGAGAAGCAATTGTTGAGGCTGAGGGCATGCTTCAAGACATTCATCTTGTGAAGGTGAGACTAATTTTCGCGAGGATGTGCAGGATACGGAGACAGTGGGGAATGGGGTATACGTGCTCCGCGAGGACAAGCATGAGCAGGGAGAGGAATTCATCGGCAAGACAAGGAAGTGTGACAGTGATGGCTCCAGTACATAACTTTAAGTGAAAGCTTAGAATCCAACTCCAAAAAATAAAAGCAAAAGGAAAAAGAAAAACAGAAAGAGAAAAAAGTAAAGCCGAAGAGAATGTCAGTGTAGAGGGATTCCTTGTTTTTTTCAAATCCCGGATTCTTCAGCGTTGGAGGTTGAAGATGTCGCACAAAACACAAGCAATGTGGATAAAATCAACCCTGCGGGCACTTCAGTGACAATAGTGCTTTTTCTTTTGTTATCCTTTCTCTTTCTTTCTTTTTTTTTTTTTTTTTTTTTTTTTTCCCTGTAAAATTGGTTCGTTAATCACCTCACTTTGCCCCAATCCAAACATCCCAAACAGCCCCAGAACAATGACTATTTTCCACCTTGATGGCCAGAGCTCCATTGTCATCAGAAGCGCATCAGACTCGGTGTCGACTGCACAATCTACCTGACGAATCACCTATCCTGGTGCCCTGCAGGGAGGTCATGTGCTGAGTTTTGACCAGGAGATATCTTGTTCATGAAACGATTCTGCTGCACTGCTTGACGCTCGACCCGTGTACGTCAAATGGGTAAATATCAATGGTATTGATATCCCGCTTGTCCTGCGTTCAGAGGCCGCCGAAGTCCAGAATGCCACTGCGGTAGTTGTGGATACACATCTACGCCCCATTCTCGCAGCCAACGAAGATCAGAGGCTTTCTGGATATCTTCAATACTAACTTTAACCCTGGAATTGCACGATTCATTCAATTCCCGCCCCCTGGTTTTGCTACCAAATATATCGAACCTCTTTACTTTTGTTTTCCCGCTCGCCTAACCCCCTGCGTTTGCCTATCGCAGTTATGGCGATCGGCCCTACCCTTGTTCATGAGGCGGCTATGCCATGAAGTATGTCTTGAAGGATGGGAAATCTCCAAGGAACAATACTCAGCACAACCATGCTGCAGGGGAGCATCATGAGGCGCTTGAGCAGGGAGAACCCATTCATTCAATCCTGGAAGAGCTGCTTCGGCGGGCACTACTACTGCACGGGATTCGTCAGTCCCCGTTCCTGCATGAGTAAATATCACAAGGGAATTCCACTCCATTGCTAATTTTGTGCGTACGTGTGTGTGTGTGTGAGATTGAGTGAGATAGAGACGGTGAGAAAATGGGACGGGTATATTTCCAGGTTCCTCACCCGCGCCCACCTCCTGACCTTCATGCTCCGTACGGAAGATGTGCAGTCTTACTGGGGGACGGGATGCAAGGGTGGCTTTCGTACTCCGTCTACTCCAGACCTTAGCTAGCCAACAAGCTAGTGGCCGTCCCGACGCCGTCTTACTGAGAAATTATGATGTTCGGCGAGGGTACTGCCAGCCTCGCGCGTCCCCATAACCGGGGGCGTGGGACATGTATGTGGTTAAGCAGGATGTATAACCTTATATTCTTCTCTCTTCGAGTCTTGACGTTTCGGATGATTTGGCCCGAGAAGGTACAGTCAATATACTGCACATGCACGGAGTACGGAGTATGTAGTGCAGCTCTGTCTTGGACATTTTCGAAGTCTCGATTCATGGAACGAGGTACTGTACATTCCTCATCTCATCATCTTCTCGCCGAACGGCATCGAGAATCATGAAGCGGTGAATTGGCGAAGAATGCGGATCCTTTTTTCTTTTCCTTTCTTTTTTTTCTTTTTTGTTTCTCTTCTTCACTGATCCCTCTTTCTTATTGCTTTTTTTCCTCTTATCTTGCTTGATCCCAAACTAACCCCCACGGAGCAGGAAAGAGTGGCAAAGGCGGCGCCAAAGAGCAGAGGAATAATACGTACACGCATCCTCCCGTATAAAAGTTCAGCAAATGGTTTCAGCGACCCTTGGCAGAAATCTTCCCCTCCCCATCTCACACAGCCCACAGCCCACAGCCATTTTGAGGAGATTTTTTTTTTTTTTTTTTTTTTTGGTGACCCGTGAGGCAGATGGGATTTGCAAGTGGAGCGGTCGTTCAACTAGCGCGTTCATGTCCAACGGTCGGGACGAAGGTTGTGGAGAAGGTTAGTTCTGGAGTCGGTTAACCAACTTAAAACCAAACTCTCATTCAGTGGCCTTTTGCCAAGGCTAATGCCTGTGGAGTTGACTAACAGCGACTCGAAAAGGAGAGAGGTTGGGGCCGAAGTTTAGGGTGAGTGTCGGCTACGATACCGGGTATTTGTACTCCGTATTGGTGCATGTTTACGCCTGTGTGTGTGAGAGACAGACGAATGGTGAAAAACTTCCAAGTCGGAGAGAAAAAGAGGACAGCCAGTTTGACTACTCCGTATGTACGTTTGAACTGCTCAATCCTCTCCCGGCAACCCCGTCGCTGTCCTCCAGGATGCTGCCCATAAATACATACATGTGGGACGTGCCGGACTGTCTGTCCTCGGTCCTATATGGCTGAGATGCTGTTTGGGCGAGTGACTCCTTCGCATTAAGACAAGGCCCCCTGTCGTAACTATGGATTGGCAGGCAAGAGCCTGAGCGTGGGTGGTCAGGATATCCAATGCCCGTCTTTCTGGGAGCATCAGAGCTCTGTACGATGCGATTTTGTGTCAAATCTGAGGGGTTCCGCCTCGCGCCGCCCAACGCACCCACCGCCCTCTTGGCCTTCCGCCGGTTCAAAAGTTAAAAACAAGAAATAAATGAAAAATGGAAATGTACATTTAATGCGCAATACTATTATTAAAATAATAATTAAAAAAAAAAAAAAAAAAAAAAAAAAAAAAAAAGGAAGAAGAAGAAGAGGGCCCTTGTTCATTGTCTCAGTCTGTAACAGGTGAAATAACATATCTTCACAACTTGAGATCAACCTCGCGGGGGAGATATATCACAGGTCGAGAGGTGGGTGCATCTCGGCCGGGGTTGTGGGGTGCAGATACGGAGGAAGTGAGAGAGTGAGAAGCACAGACGCCGACAGAGGGACAGGGGAGAGAGAGAGAGCGAGAGAGAGAGAGAGAGAGAGAGAGAGAGAGAGAGAGAGAGAGAGAGAGTGTGTGTGTGTGTAACCCGACACTCGACAGTTGGTGGTTCTTCGGCGCAGCCATATTGCTAGACTAGCATTATTAGAGGACAGACGGCCTGCGAGATATTAATACTGGAAACGGTTGGCTAGTAATTAATATCAGACGGAGTGCTTGGTGGAGAGGTCTCGGACGGGGTCGCAAGCTGGTCGAGAACCGAGGGACCGGATGGCGCCTCGTCTTCTGCACTCTGGCCTGGGAGTGACAGAGGTTCTCATTGGCCATTTTGGTGCGTGATTCATCATATCGGGCGGAATTATCGACCCTTTTTCGACTGGCCTCCTCGTAAAGCCCGAGAGGTTGCAAGCGGGGTACACGCGCCTTGTCCTTGCTCGCTGGCAGCAAGACGATGGCTGGCTCTGACCGCCAGTTCCATTTACGCAGAGTACGGAGTATGTTCGGAGTGCATAGTATACATATGTACGGAGTATGTGGTATGACGCTGATGATGATGATGATGATGGACGGGATACTCCGAATGCACTTGCAGGCTGTATTCCGTCCCGGTCTACCCACTAGTAACCCCAAGGGCCTGGAGTTACCGAGAGCTAGCCCTAGTGCTCCGGTTTCTAGAAGAAAAGCCTTCGACGGTGAAGGAAGGGAAAAAAAAAAAAAAAAAAAAAAAAAAGGAGGGCGGAGGAACGAACGACTAGCTGGCTGGCTGGCTGGCTGGTGAGTTACATGTTACCTTGCCGTGCGAGCCGTGGAGAAGAAAGTATGTAGAAGAGAGGCCCAACCGGCAGCCACGGCGTCGAGACAGGAGGACAGAAACCGTCTACAGCGGGCGGGCTAACGTTGTTTCGGGCAGTTGCTCGTGGGATCACTTGGCTTGCTCCGAAGGAGTGGTCGCGCCGCTGGGTGCTGCTGTTCTGCATGGAAGTCTGAAGATGCGCCAGCTGCCCTCCGTCTCTCCGATCGAGCTCTGTGCAGTCGGGTAGTGAAGATGGTCAGAGAGTTAGTTGAAGTCGGATACAGCCAGGATGTTCGCCACGGCCTTGGATAAGCGTCCTCTCTCCGTGCTGTCTGTGCTGTCGTTCGGGGGCTTTTTATTATTTTGTTTTATTTTATTTTGTAACTGATCAGAAAATCGTCGATGATTCTAGCTGCTCTCCCTTTTGCTTGGTCAGCGGTAGCGAATAGAACACATAGACTCTGGATTTTTTGTGTGTTCTGATCGACCAGCTGCAGCTCCGTTGATCTGACGAGAGAGAGAGTGAGAGCTGTCGGGTTGACGGCGAATCTGAGTTAGCTAACTAGTCAACGGCACTACATAGTCAATGGTGAATGGATCTGCTCGGCTTCGTATGCCATTCGCTCCCCCTCCCCAGTCCACCGTCACACCACGACAATAGCTTTCTCATATCACCATCACCATCACCATCACCACCACCAGCATCATGATTGTTTTTATCATCAGCAGGATAGACTCGATGGAGTAATATGAAACGCGACAAATCCTAGCCAGTACGGAGTAGAGCTGATCATTACACTGTACGGAGTACTCCGTAGTCGGGGAAAAAAGAAAAAAAGAAAAAGAAAAAGGTAAAAAGGTAAACAGTACGGAGTAAAGAAAAAGAAAAAGGTAAACAGGTAAAAGAAAAAGAAATGCAGAAAGTAAAAAATGGCCGAAGCAGAAAAAGTGACGAGTTTGACGCCATTATTTGTCAGAACGCGAGGTGAATGGCAGAACAAGTTTGGTCTCTACAGCTGAGTTAGGTTTCGGCTAGTCGGCGTTCAGATTGACATCGAAGCCAGCTGTTGTCGCCGTTGTCGTCGTCGTTGGAGTCGTTGGAGTCGTTGGAGACGGTGACGTGACGGGGGCGGCGACGGGTGATGGATCGTGAAAAGCTGCGCTTTGCGCACCCTTGCAGCAGATGAAGCAATTGACAGGCAGATTTTCCAGCAGCGATCGCTTCAGCTGGAGGATTCGGATTGTGGATGGGAACGACGACGAGCTGCTGCTGCTGCTGGTGGTTATTTTTTTCCCGGCGCAGTCAGGCCAGGCCAGGGTGCCATTCCTGATCAATGCGAGAGTTCGTTGATCTTAGTTCGGTGGATCTCTTCGTAACGGGATTGTCTGAACTCTCTTTTCCGCTCTCTCTCTCTCTCTCTCTCTCTCTCTCGCTTCTCTCTCGCTCCCTCTCTCTCCTCTCGTCTCGCCAGCCTCTCTCTCACCCTCTCCTTTCCACCACCACCACCTCACTCCTCTGCCTGCTCGCTGGCTGATCTCCCTCTCGTCCGCTGCTGTTCTCTCGCCTCCCGCTCTCCCCCTTCCCTCCCTCCATCCCATCCCCGACTGCAAGGTTTATCCCCGCGAGCGCTCCCTTGTTTCCCTCCAACCTAATCCGGCGCGCACCGAAACCGCTGGCTCGCGTAAGACCCCTTCAGTTTTCTCTTGGTGTTGCCATCCATCCATCCATACATATACATACATACTCCGTACATACATCCACTGCTCGCCAGCAAGCTTTCCGCGTCCTGAAGGATCCCCAGCTGCGGGTGGCCGCATTCCTGGGTCCCACGCACGGAAATCTTAACCCTTTTTTTTTTTCTTTTTTGCCACTCGTCCCAAGGCCTGGTTCTGGTTGCTTTTTTGTTTTTTTTTGTTGCCATCCCCCGGAAAACTCTCCTGCGGTGCCTGAGCTTGTGTATACCGGGTACCTGACTGCTCCTTTTTTTTTTCTCCCACCCCCAAATATTAAGGGAAAAAAAAAAAAAAAAAAAAAAAAAAAAAAGAAAAGAAAAGAGAAGAGAAGAGAAGAAAAAAAAAGAAAAATCACCAGTGAGTTCAATTCGCCGCAGACCGCCCTGCCGCGTTTGCTTTCGCCCGTTTGTCCCTCCAATCCGGCCGCCACTGCGTGCTCACTCCTTCGACCCTCTCTGGCCTGAGCGGTCGCTCGTCCCATTCCGCCATGATATCGTTGTCGAGGCCCGTCTGCTCCAGGTTCTCGTAGCTGGAACCCCGTCTCCTCTAAACCCACACACCCCCCCTTTTTTTCCCTGACCCGAGGAAATATAATTTTTCAAGCCCCGTAACATACATTCTTGTCTTGCTGATGGCCCAACGTGTTTCATCCAATGAAGACGATGGAATCAGCTGCCACGGATGAGAAGCCCAAACAGATAGCTTCGTTCTCTGCTCCACCACTACCACCACCACCACAACCGCCCCCTCCCTCCCAACAACAAAACCAACATCCACAACAGCCTCCGCCGCTGCAACAACCGCAGCAGCAACAGCAACAGCCTCCGGGACCCTCTCGCCCATTGCCTCCGCCGGAGCACTCCCACACCCTCCCGCCTCCCCGCTCCCAGTTTGAGCCTTGGAGCCGTCCGTATCCTCCTTTCGAAGGCGCAAATGCTGATCAGCGCGGCCATCCCGTATTCAACGGTCCACCCCGAGAAGGGTCGCATCACCCGCAGGATATGTATTCCCGGCCCCCCAGTATATCTGGGCCCCCAAGAACCCACTCCGATCCCTCATTTCGCCCTATAAACGGCAATTCCCACGAGCCTTCTTCCTCCAGTCTCCCGCCCACTCCCACCACCGAGTATCGCCCTTCCTTCCCCTATGGCCCTCCCAGCGACGGTCATGGGAACGGCGAGCCACCTCGCGGCCTACAGATGATGCCTCCTCCCCCGCCGACTCCGGACGGTATTCCAATACATCGACCCTACGGGTCTGGCGCGCACATGCCTCCCGGTGCCGCTGCGTACGATGCAGGCTATTACTTCGCGCAGGCCAATGTTCCTTATAGCCAGCGGCAGCGGAGAACTACCAGAGCACAACAGGTTCAGTAATACCCTTAACTTGAAAATTTAGAATCAAAAACCCTAAAAAAAAAGAAAAAAAAAAAAACCATTCGTCCTACGGCCGTTTTCTAATTCGATCTTAGGCTTGCGATCAATGTCGAGCGCGAAAAGCCAAGTGTGACGAAGGTCGGCCTTCCTGTGGGCATTGTAAAGATAGTAATGTTCAGTGTGTCTATAAAGATGTTCCTCCCCATAAGTAAGTGCCGTACCTACCGAGACATTGTCGCACGCGGGAAGACGAACCTGACCAAGTTTTGCTTTTTTTTTGCTCTTCCCGTTCACGATGAAGGCACGAGAGATCGACTCAGATATTACTCGAGAGGCTTCAACAGATCGACGATCGATTCGACAAATTTGAGAACATTGAGAAGATCGACGAGGTCGTAAAGCTGCTCAAGGCACATACCGACAAGCTCGACGCTCTCCTAGGAAGGGCGAACCGAACAAAGCCTTCAAGTTCACTCTCTGATCCGGAGCTGAAACAGCCGGTTCAAAATGCCGCTACTCCTCAGCAGGGAAAGGGTGCCGAGATGGAACCCGTGAAGCTATCCGAAAAGCTGGCTAGCGACGCTGTCAAGCAGGAGCAAGGGGACATCCAAGTTGAGGCTGACGACGACGAACTCTCCATCCCGATCGAGCACACAACCGCAGCGCACAAACTGCTTCTGTGGCCATCAATACAGAAGCTTATACCCGACAGGATCGATGACGACTATGTTATGCGACTGGAGGAGTCGCGCGGTCCCATTCGGCCCTATGGTCGCGGCGAGGGAGGCGGCAGCATTCGCACCAGTGTATATCCCCTCAGCCCCATCGTCAGCTCGTCGAGTCCACGCGATGAAGATATGTTTCAGTTTTGCGGCTCGGGGTGGGGAACAGGCTTTGAGATATTCCAAGGGAACAGTGTGTCCAAGATTCCCAAGGAGCGCCAGATCGGAGGACTCAACAGTGCCGGCGCACTCGATCTCGATGTGGATGTGGTGTACGCATATCACAAGAGTTATATGGAAAACATGCACATCCTCCATCCGTTCCTCAGGTCCACCGATCTCGCAATCATGGTCAAAGATTTTGTCAATGCATACAGTCCTCCCAAAAGGGGCCATTTTGCTGCTCCTCCCTTCGGCCACATCGTAGCCAACGATTCGATGAACACTTTGAACAGATCTCAAAAACGGAAACGATCCGTCGATGTCGCATCCGGCTATACCGAACTCGAATCCCCAGGCTCTGACCACAGTATGGGCGCCAGTTGTCCTCCGATTCAACGATCTATGGACAATGCGATTGTCCTTCTCGTCTTGGCCCTCGGTGCCATTTGCTCGTGGAAAATGGAGCTGCCAGGTCCCATCCCGGACCCGCCAAGTAAATTACCATACGTGACCTCCGCCGTGTCGCCTGTCACCATGGATTCGGCCATGCCTTCAACAAACGCATTCCGTTCTCCCACGAGTCGCTCTCCGAATAATATCCAGGGCTGGAAACGATCCGGGAGCTATTCCGGCAGCGATCATTCCGACCCTAACCTCAAGAACATGGATGTTATTCCTGGAATGGCATATTATGCTCTTGCGTCTGATATTTTGGGTAACCTCCAGGGTGGAAATGACCTTGCACACGCGCAGGGGTGTCTTCTTGCTGCGCTGTACACAGGGCAGCTCGCTCACCCTTTTGCCAGTCATGGGTGGATTAGTCAAGCAGCTCGAGCTTGTCAAGTTTTGGTTCGAGCGTGAGTAATAGCTTTTCTTCTGTAACCCTTCCGGAGCTTCGAATAAGATTTACTGACTCATTGCGTCAAGGCGGAGCTTTGAGGTGATGCCCGATGGCCCACGCAAGGACTTGATCACTTTTGCGTTCTGGACGTGTCTGCAACTTGAAAGGTAAACACCCTCCCAGTCTTGCTTCAGCTAAAGGTCTCTACCCTTTTACTCACCCGAAACTCCAGTGATATCCTCGCTGAGCTTGACCTCCCTGCCAGTGGCATCAGCCGATTGGAAGGCCGCATGGAGTTTCCCAAGGCAGTCTTCGCCCACTCGATCCCGAATGAGATCGAGGCACCAGATACGCTGATGATGATGTATTACTCGGCCCAGATTCATTTAAGAAAGGTCTTGAATCGCGTGCATACGAATTTGTATAAAACCGAGAGTAAGTTTGTTTTATATATATATTTTCTGAATTTGATATTCTTATTTTGCGGGCAATTGGAGCTCCAATCGAAAACAAACTAACATACACGTCCATCTAGAAACAGCCAACGGCGAAAAGAGGACGCGATGGACAACTACGATTCAAGAAGCCTTGAGCGACATGCTGGAATATTGGCGGAGTGGTTTGCCAAAAGCCATGCAATGGGACGACTCAGACCCACCAGCGAGGGACATTAATATAGCTCGGATGCGCGGTAAATACTATGGAGCCAGATACATCATTCATCGACCACTGTTGCATCATGCTCTGCACCCCATGATAGCGAAGACCCACAGCACCGGCCCAGCGGAATCGCCTGCGCCCTCAGTCGTGTCGAGCGCAAATTCGCAAATCTCGCCCGCCCTGGCGCATGTGCAACAAGTTGAAAATATCGATCGCTGGTCCGGGGAGATGCCCCCACCACCCCGGATAACCTCCAGCCAGGATCCTCCGCAACCTCCGTTCGAGAAGGATTTGGATCCTAAACTACATGCTGCTTGCGTAGCGTGCATTGAGGCTGCGATGCATAGCACCGTCGCTTTTGATAATGTTGAAGGACGACCTATCGTGACGAATATTTTTGGAACTGCTCACGCGTAAGTCGTACGTTTCATACCATCAAATTTTGGCGACATAACTAACTGTTCTTTTTTCTCCCTTAAAAGGCAATTCGGAAATATTCTCGTCCTTGCCGCAACGTATACATCTCGACTTTCAAATTTTGTCGATCGAAAGAGACTCGGCGAACTCATCGATCGGACAATCAAATTTCTTCTTCATAGCAGACACATATCTCCCAGTCTCCGAAAAGACGCAGAGATCCTCACTCAGATCCGCCAGAAGCTCTTCGAACAACACGGCGTCAACAACACCAGCTTTTCATCTAGTGACGGGTGAACTATGGAACTCATCTTCATTTATCCTTTCTATACTTACCAGCGACTCCCCCTTGGAGAATTTCTATTTCCCCTTTTCCCTTTTTGTTTTTTTCCCCTTGCTATTTTTATTTTGTTCGAAGCGTGGCATGCTTTGTATATACTGGCTTCCTCCTCTATCGTCCTGCATATGATACTCACTTTGGTCATGCTAGCACCCCTCCAGATGGTAATTTTGCATGGGCGGCAATTTGTGAAATTTTCAGAAACCTTTTCTCCATTGAGCCTTGTTTGATTTTCTCTTATGCAGAGGCTTTCCATGGCGGCTTTCTTGTTAATTTAATCTCCTTTTTGCTTGTTGGTTGTTAGCTTGTGTGGGAGGAAGGGGAGGTTTACTACTCTGGCCCTCTATAGAGCATTTACTGTTTCTCCTCTAACACTGTATTACATTATCTATCAAGATGTTCAAGATCATCCTGGAGCTCCCTCAACTCAGATCTATATCTTTTAATGAATGTAATAGCACAGGGCAAGCTAATATAGATATCTCACAAAATATACTTCTCTCCATGTCTCTGATCATCAGGCATGACATAAAATGTCTTCTTTTTACTCTTCAAATAGGATCTCATCACATCTCTTGAGAACTGAAGAGCCCAGCATATCCTGGTAAGATTAATTACTCTGGAAGGGTTCTTGTTAGCATCATGATTAACCCACATTTTGAGCTGAATTACTCCAAGTCCTCAGTCCCCAGCTGTGTGTATGTTACAAGTGGCAGAAGACTTCCCATGTGTTTTTCTCGTGGACAGCCCACACGTGGATGATGGGAGACAAGTCTCTCCTCCAGCTCCTGCTACGGTAGACAATACACCGCCTCGATTGAATCGGATGAGGATACGGGGAGTGACACTGATGAAGACATGTGGAAAGCTTCCTTCGGACAAAGTATTGCTGGAGGAGTAGGTAGAGCCGAGGCAACATGATGATGACCTGGAACGGCAAGGCTATTGCATACAATTAATCCTCTTTATACTATTCTTAGCACTTATTAGTCCGTCCACGGCGGTGGTTAATTGTTATTGCTGCGCCTGCAAACTCCGCTCGAAATCCGGCATCACCCACTTGACTATCCACTCTGACTTGAGTACCTCTTCAACAGTTGGCCTGTCTTCCGGCAGGTAGGCCAGCATGCGTCGCATCAAATGTAAAAGAGCAATGGTTTCTTCCTTGCCAAACTCTCCCATCCCACGCTTCCGACGAGACACCTGTACAAAATCCTCAAACGCCTGGTCAAGAGGCGGCCACACTTCCCTACCTTCTATCGGGCGCACATTCTCATCAAAGAATTCACCCCTCTTCTCCCAGCGGTCCCACCAGCTCAAAGGCATGGGTCCTAGCTCATCGATATGCTGGGCTGTCATCTCATCCTCAGTCACCCAGTCAGTACTGAAAATAGCTTTGATACCGATAATCTCCCATATGGCAGTCGCCAGACTCCATATGTCTGAGGAGAATGTCAATGGGGCATCTGGTTCAAAGCGAACCTCTGGTGGCTGAAAAGCTAGAGGGATATTGCTAGCTTTTCCAGGGCGAATATCTGTGCCTGGGGCAAATGCCTCGCCAAAGTCACTCAGGAGGACGCGGACATCGGCAAGGGTAAACTCCTGCGCTTTTTTACCAAGGTATAGCGGCAAGACCGCTTTGGGTGGAATGTTTGGTGGAAGTGGTTTGCCATCTTTACGTCTAACATCCACTGTTGCAGATTTGCCGTATTTTTCGTACAGCTGGTCAATTGAAAGCGCATCAAAACTTGATGGTAGCTTGACAAAAATGTTCTGCAACTGGATATCTAGATATAGACCCAAGTGATTAGCTGAGTAGGTACAAAGAAAAGGGCAAAATGTCCTGACCAACCTCCGTGAACATAGCCTCTTGAATGGATATATGCGAGAGCCAGAGCCAGCCCACCCGATAGTGCTCGCGCGACGTCAAGAGGAAAAAGACGGCTGAAAGAAACTTCGTGGAGATTGCACCGGGCGGGAGTGGTTGTGTAGCAGACATGCGTCCCATTAGGGCCATGTACCTCAAATTGATCTAGGAGACAAGGTATTGAACCGTGTCCTAGATGTTGCTGTCTAGACGCAGAAGATGGTAGCGGCGCAGAAAGTGCCCTGAGACCTCTTGTTTCACGCAAAAGCGCGCCCTTTCCCCAGTGTGCGATGCCGACTTTCAACGCAACATAGTGGTCGTAACGAGAGTCTCGAGCAAGCCAAACAGTCGAATACCCGCCGAACCCAAGTTTGTCAACAATGTGGTATCTGTCGTCGAGGACATCGCCAATCATAACAGGATGATAGCCCCCGGGAACATAATGCTCGAGTGTCTCTACACCATCAATCCACTTGTATTTGATCAAATTCGCTTGATCATGTGACATTGCTCTGAACTTGGTGTAACCAATGCCGACTTGAAGTCTCCGGGAATATAATGGAGCAAAGGGATGAAGTAATGATAATGATAGTGTAGAATAGCGAGCCATTGAGCACTTGCAGGCCCTGCAATGGAAAGACTTGAAGCACAATGTTTTGTCATTCAAAGAGGTGAGAAAGCTCCCAACGCCATTTAAGCGCCCTGTTAACTACATCAATACATCAAGAATCTCCGGGGCCCTATCCAGCTTGTTTCTTGCTGAGGAGGTTTCATGCCCAGTTTTTGGCACCCTTAACAGCATCCTCAGGACTCCCCATGTGTCACAAAAGGTAGCCTTGAATCTCCACAGTGGTTGTGAACTTGCCCCCAGGAACTTGACTCATAAATTCCATGGCAAGGTCTGGGATTCTGTTGTTGCTGATCTTGGATGATATCTGATTGAAGGGATCATACAGACAGCTGAAGAGGTCTCTGATGATATTCTTATCTGCATAGCTGAACAGAACCTCCATGTCTATCCAGCCAGGGCAGATAAGTGTCTTGTCAAGTTTCTCACAATAGTTGGTGGTCATGATCAGGATGTAACCTTCTGGTGTTGCAGGGCCATCAAGGGCATTAAGCATAGAAGAGAGAGTCAACCCACCTGAGGTCTTATCTTTCATTTCCACATTTGCTGCTGAATCACTATGTTCACAAGAGATATCAGAGCAATTGACATTCTCAAGCAGTACAATACAATGTTTTGGGATGGCACAGAACAGGACAACAAGTTATTCTTCACCAAGATCTGAGGAATTTAGACTGAGCACATAGATATCTAGTTGTAGTTCACTGGCAATGACAAAAGCCAAACTTGTTTTCCCTGTGCCAGAAGGACTGTGGAAGAGATAACCTTATTGATAGAGAATAGCATGAGTTTCATACCAGGAGCATCCCTTTAGATATATCTTGATATCAGCAAGAACATGATCTACTAGTCCCTTATCCAACATTAGAGTTGATAAAGATCAAGGTTGTCTTGATGCACCTTTGGCCCACTGAAGCCTGCTGGAAAATGTCTGCCCACAATAAACAGCAATACAGTGAATGTGGCATTCAATATAACACTGGTTTGCATCATGTACAAACTTCTTGAGATGTTCTATTTTCCAGGCAGTCAAAATAATTGTCCTCAGATCCAGAAACCATAGAGTGTCTTGTGAACCACTTTGTTTGAATTCCAAGTGTATCCAGTGTCTGTTGTGCCAAAAAGTCCAAGTGTCAGATGGGGTATAGCAAGACTTCAAGAATCTGGTGATGCTGATTTCTTGCTTCCAGTATGTGTTAAAGTCCTCTTTCTCATCTTCTGAATTAATGTCACTGTTATTTTTGTCATTCTCTTTGTACAATGCCAGACCATTTCATGTCCTTGTTGATGCGACAACATGGGATACCCCTGTAGAATTTTTCACTGCATAGTCCAGAATGGCATTGTACAGTTTGTTGTTGTACCTGACTTCCATGGTTACAAAGTACAAGTTTTGGATATGACACCAACAGGTGATGGACATATGTACAGTGAACAACAAGGTAAGAAGGATATATAGCCAGGGCTTCTTCTGGAAAACAGGAAAGATCATCTGCAAAAGAATAGAGTAGCAGGGAGGAAGTGTGTTGAGTACAGCCATTTGCAGTGTTTGTGGCAATGTGAGGGACAAAGTGTTCAATGGGCGGGTCATTGCAATTTTGTTTTGAGACTTGAGACGCGGCTAGTTTATGGTTAGAATTAGATAGCAATGAGAGACTGTACTAACAATAAGGACTCACATTTATACTATAATGGGGATGCGGTGTGGTGAGAAGGGCATCAACTCTGGCGGAGACAAGAGCTCAGGCAGGACAAGGAACCAATTTGGGGTGATATGCTGTGGACGAAGTTCATGGGGGAAGCTCAGTATTAATATCCAGGAGATGGACAATTGTTCTTTGCTGTTGGAATTCCCCCAAAGCCCCCAAGAGATAAAACATGGACATAGGCGCCCCGTCGGTTTTTTTTCTTAATTTGGTTTGATATATGGACATATATATATATACACACACACATATACACTACCTTCCTTTTTCTTTTTTTTCTTTTTTTTAATCTGTCTGATTACTTCTTTTTGGAAGTATTTTGACTCCCTTTGGATGTTCAAAGGATTAGCGAGAAGACTTTGGCGTTTTTAAACAGGCCATGGTTAGTTCGACTACATGTTCAAGTCCTGAATTGCATGCCTGAGAGGCTGTTATTGAAGGTAACACATGGAACTAGCCCTGTGCATCCCCGTGTGGCTTGGTTAAACAGCTCTGTGTGAAGAGAATTTATGGGGCGAGGACGGAGTATTTGTTCAATTAATCATGGGAAAGTTGCCCAGAGGTACACAGTGTATTCACTGGATGATCGATCTCTGCTGCAGTGGTATTTAGATTTTCAACAGAAGTGCCAAACCATTTTAACAGATCATGAAAGCAGCCCGTTTTGTAGTGTTTCGCCCGAAAAAAAAAAAGGCATAAGCTCCCTATTATTTCTAGTCCAACCCCTCACCAATTTAGTCCACACGTAAAATCTTCGCGTAGTTTGAAATTTTAATTTCAATGTATTAGAAATCAATAAATTCCTCTCAAAGTGGATTTAAATCGTGAAGTTAATATTTCTCTTGCTATTGAAGCTCTTGAATCTAGTCAAATTAAATCAGAACGAGCCGCCGCGGCCATGTATGGCATTCCTCGAAGTACGATCCGCAGTCGAAGAGCAGGACACACAAATCATCAAAAAGGGCATCAACGTTCCTGAACAAGAGAAAATTTCTAGTTGAATGGATAATGGAGCAGGACCTTCAAGGGTTTCTCTCTCACCCCCCAAGTCCATGGACTGTCAAGCCGAATCCTTCGAATGAATAATGATAACAATCCACTGGGTAAAGATTGGGTTAAGAAATTCCTAAAAAAGAAATCTCCGGATATCTTCGGTTGTTGGGAGGCGAATAGAGTCCAAAGAACCCGAGAATACTGAGTGCTCAGCCTGAGTTAATTCAACAAGTCTCTGACTTTTTTAGCAAGTGATTTGAATCTGCGATGATTTCTACGTGTGGACCAAATTGCACCACAAATAGGGTGCCGAACTTTATCGCAATATTATTAACTATTTAGACCCTTCTTTGTAACCGCTATGCATGCATGTATGGATGTACAGCACATGTATGAGGTACCTACCTACAACAATCAATATAACATGCTTCTCCCAGAGCATATCAGATATTAATAGTTAATGCATATAAACATTCAGTTTTGGAAAACTGCGAGCTATTTAGATGAAAGCCACTCCGTTGCTTGACGACAAACTCGTGGGGCCACGGTTTCTGGAGCCCGCTCGATCTCTATCATCATGGTCTTCGAGAATTTCCTCTTCTACACTGTCCATGTCAGAAGAGATGGACGGCGGAGCGGAGGGGATGGAACGAGGATCAGGCGGCAGTGGAGGAATTGAAATGTTCGGGTTTGTAGTATAAACATTTTGTGGAGGGTCAAAGAGAGATGTTCCATCGGATCGGGTAGTTTCGACGGGTATCGGTGGTAGATCTCGGCCTTGGACGAGTGGTCGCTGGTAGGAGGCGGGCGGGTGAGCGACGTTATCAGTTCCAGCCGTTAAGGAGCGTTCATTGTCCGGATTATGGGGGACGCGTAGTTCAGATATTCCGGCGGGGTTATCTTGGTCTGTAACTGAGAAAGGATCGGATGCGGAGGTACGCACGACATTATACAGATGATCGTCTCCTTTAACATATGATGGAATACGGTCGAATGAACGGTGATATTCTGAAGATGACGACGACGACGTAGACGAGGAGCGGCGCGATCGGCTAGGATAGGACATATTACTTTCACCAAACGGCTTCTCATTCATTGATTCAAGGATGGATGATGTTGGCGATGGGGTACGACTCCGATCATGAGGGATCTCGGTGTCCATGGCCCCATCTCTGACAAGTCCAAGTACTTCTTCTTCGGTTGCGTTTTTTGTAACTCGTCGCTGCTGTGGAGGCTGACGGTGCGCCCTGAAATTCGAAAACCCAAGAAATCTGTTGTCTCGGCTAGGAGACAGTTCGCTGGAGATATCAGCACGAGGGGAAGACCCTTCGCGGTGGAAAAGTCTCTGGAAAGAGAATTGGCGATGTGCTGGCGGGGTGGGCGGTGATCTGCTCCTTTGTCTCTGAGGGCTATCATCGATGGTCTTCACGTCATCCGCAAACCTGACAGATCCTACAGTGCCGCTTCGCATTCGCTTTTGACTCTCGTATTGGAATGGTTCTAAAAGAGTAGTGGCAGGGTAATTTTTGACTTCGGTGTATCTATGCTGACCATCGACGTTCTTCCGTGAACGGTCGTGAATCGATTCTAATTCGATAGAGCACATTCGAGTTTCGGTGCTTTGCGAATTCTCGCTCGACTTCCTCGAAGAGCGACCGCTTGATGTGCGGCTCCGAAAACTGTCCAGAAACGACCTCCCAGTTCTTGATTTGGGCTCTGAATCTTCGTCGTCTTCTGGAAATCGCGACATCCCCAGAGGTGGACGAGGTGTTTTTGTCCGCCGCGGTGTGGCAGTTGGTCCAACGCTGAGAACGGTTCTTCTTCTTCTGAGGCCATCCCATTCAATTATTTCATTTTCTCCAGGTGACCATGACTCATCGAGCTTCCGTTCGCTTTGATATCGCAGTGCTTCATCCCTTTCCATCTTCTGTCTAGGTGTCGATATGCGGCGGATAATTGCAGCAGTACCTCGAATAGCATCTGCTTTCGGCTCTGACTCGGGTTGCTCCTGCTCAGCAACTTCTCGAACTTGATCCAAGTCGCCCTTGAATATGGCGGCATCTGGCACATCTTTGGCAGATTTTGACAGCTGCAGCAACACGACTCCCGTACATATTTGGAGAAAGCCCATGACAACAGTGGTTATACTTATCGGAGAGCCTTTGAAACCTTGGAATAGAACGGCGGATGTAATAATTGTGGCGCTGGTAAAAATAACATAGTAAGTCGGAGTAACCAGTGCGGCATTAAAAACATTCAAAGCTTTCTAGTTCGAACGGTCAGTCATTAACTAACGGCCACTGACAAATAGTAGCAGTATTGCCGAGACAGAGCCTTACATTTAAATAGATGATCTCGGTCAATAGGGTTATTATCACAAAACCCAACAGAACGTAAAGGAACCACTCCTTAAATTGCGGCTGTCCAGATATCTGGGCAATAATCGCTGCGCCCAAACCCTGAGTAGCAACAACACTCAATGCACCAATTAGACTGCAAATAGACAGATACACGAACATGCTTCTTTTCCCGTAGCGGGGACCAGCCCAAATCGCCACGACAGTACAGCCAACGATGATGACTCCGGCATAGGTAAGAAATACGGGCCGAATAACGTAGCGTTTCATATCCTGGATGTTTGAAACCGACGACTGCTGTGGTGCATTCATTGCAATCACCACCGATCCGATGATACAGTTGAAACAGCCGACTTTTCCCACAAAGCTTAACCGCTCCTTGAGAAAGATAGCTGATAGAATCGTCGTCACCACCACAGACAATGCACCCAATGGTGTCACCAAAATGGCATCCACGAATGCATACGCCACAAAATTGCATATTTCTCCCAGTATCATCAGCGTCATGCCAGCCCACCAGTAAAAATTCTTGAGATATCCATAACCCTCCCCGGCCTCCTCATTGTATTTGACATTTGCCCTGAGTAAGCCGACCTTTTTCAGGACGAATGAGACGCCGATAAATAGGCCCGATGCCACGGCCAAGGAGATGCCAACGGCTTTGAAAACGGGTGGTCGACTCCCGACATCGCCTGCTAAACCTCCGGCCCGCGCAGCCAGGGATATAGCATGCAACAGCTGCTCAGGCATCGTTGGGCTGGAATTTGGCGCCGGCGGCCTGATCGTAGGCCTTGGCGGCCGTTAGGGCGCCGATATACGTTAGAGGGTTCGCCGTGTTCAAACGTTGGATAAGAGGGAGAAGGATAGATATATCTCGTCTCAGACGGTGGCTTGTTGGGAGAAATTTTGCGGAGCGAGCAGATCGACAACCTAATCTCATCTCATAGCGGTAACATAAGAATCATATAACTCGTTTCTACAGACATCGTGGTCCGGCAGCTGGCTGAAGCAGAAAAACGCTGCGTCCAGCGCTGTCAACATCAGAGAGTTTCTTAAGTAATCCATCTTATCTTATCTAGGTGGCTGGTAGTGGGTCCGGTTGCTATTTTTGGGGTGGCTAGGTAGCTCTAGACCACCAGCCACAAGCGCTTGGTCGGTGAAAACAGAAAAACAAAAGAAAATGACCAACACGATATGAAAAGGAGGGAGATGATAATATCAAACTCAAGGATAGTGATTCGTACTCATCTCACTGCTAGTTATCAAATCTGACTTTCTCAGGGCTTCAAGGTCACAAGGGCAAAGAAGCTGCTGTCATGTCGGTCGTTTCAAACACCTGGGAAATACTGGATGATTTTGTGCCTTGCGATGGGCCTTGGGAGACACCTAACTCATTGGGGCGCAAGGCATATCTTACTTTGCTCTACAGATTCCAGCTGCTTAGCAGGTTCCGTTCATGATGTTGCCAGTTCTCCATGCTAATTTGTTGCTGAGGTTCAACGCAAATAAAGGGAAGGGGGTGTGCAACGACTGCGCTGACAATCCTTGATCTCCTGGCCCCTGGATTGGTCATGTATGCTGTAAAATCGCCCTAGAGAATTGGATATATATCAAACTGCACTGCAGCATCCTTCACAAAGGTGTGACAAGAGTGTGGAAGTTCTCAGCTGCACTCTGCTATCATGCTCGGCGTCGCATAATGAGTTCCCATGGTGATGTCGTCCTTTCACCCCAGCCTGCTTATGTCGTCAACTTCTTTCATTCTCTTTTTTCTCTCCTGCTGTTTTCACTTTTCTAAGTTCTTTCATTCTGCTATGAGCTTGCATGGCAGAGGTTTCCTCATTGCTGCTTGCACATTTGTGATTTTCGTCTCATATACTGCCCTTGTTCAACTCCTGCACTTCAGCTGTTGACATTCTCTATTTCCTCCTGAGGTCCCGATCTTTAGGGCCTTTTTCACTTCATCCAGGTGAGTGAAGATGGATGATGAAACTGAACAAAAGCAAGCTCTTGCCAGGGACATCAACCATTTGGTGACTTTAGCAAGCACTACCAATGTGGAACCACTGAGTGAACGCCATCGGGTTTTTGCCAACTGTCCTGCCGACAAATTTGCAGAAAAGTTCACAGTCCAGGATGCCGTGGCAACAATTTTACTGGATGGTCGTCCTGGAGAACTTTATGCAGTTGGTATCCAGCTTGACCAAGATCCCGATGCTTCAAAGCGCGCGGTTGTCATATACATATCGACAAACCAGAAAGTCACAGCTTCTAAAACCATCTTTCTCGAGGATATTTGGAACCTCCTGCAAAAACGGGCTAAAGATTATGAGCTCTTCGACATTGAAAAGGAGAAATTTGAGCGTGAGCACCCCGAGGAAGAGCCGGATGCTCAAAAGGCCAGGCCACCCACTATGCCACAAGACACTTATCATAGTCTGATGCGACTTGTTTACCGTCAGTGTTTCAAGCGGTGGCTTAAGTGGATCCATCAGTCCTACGACGACATGTCGCGGTTTAAGGCTATCATGGTGGACACAGTCGGAGACGAGCTCGAGGACTTCAATCCAAAATTCCACTGGTGGCTTGAGCCTTTGACTTATCTTATCGAGCAATACGAGTGGGTGTGCGATTCTGCGAACTTGTTGACCAAGGAAGGCCGTGACCCCGCAAGCATTGTGTTACACCCAGACTTTCCAGCCAAGATGGATCGCTTGGAATCTGCATATCGCGTGTTTGAACAAGGGGACGACGCCTTGAAAATAATTGAAGACTGGGGCGCGATGATCCCTGAACAAGGTATGTGGTGCTTCCAACCAATGCGCAGGAAAGAGCCCAACAACTAACACTCCTCTCAATTCACAGAGGAGCCTATTCTCTCGCATCTCCGACACTTCGTCGAGCTCCATATTGCGATCAATACTCTGGAGCGCGTTGCTCAGTCTGGAAAGGCACCTCAGATTTTCAGCAACAAGTCTCTTGAAGTTGTGTACGTTGACGACTTCAACCCGCAGCCCATCCCAACCGCGCTGCCGATCGACACCAATGGCTGGGAGGCCGTCCTCACTCAGGGCCTTGCATACCGCAACTTCGCGATCAAACCGGAATACGAAGCCGGTGTTCAAGCTCACTTCACTGCTCTGGGCGAAATATCATCCAAGCGAAACAACCCTTGTAGGGTCACCCTGCACCCACCCATTCAGCTGCTTCAGTTTTTCACGACGCATCGCATCCATCCACCACCGTTTACATGTATCGGTTCCTCCCAGCCCATTTGCGCTGCATGCTCCGCCGTCTTCGCAGCCTGGAACACCCTCTACGAATATCCAAGCTTCATTTCGCGCCGGTCAAGCGGACAGTTTCCGTTTCCGTGGAACGTTCCGACTGAATGGGTCGGTGCAAGGGTTACTAGCGATGTTGAAATTCTAGACGCGATCTACAGAAAAATCGCGGAGAGATTTGGCAGTGCGCTGTTTGAGGCTGGCATGGCTCTTTGGGGGGAAGCAGGAACGTCGGCTTCGGGAGAAGTTCTAAATGACCGAGACGCGGGACAGGAGGGACACCGAGAAGTCGATGGACAAGAGGCACAGGAGATGAAGAATAGTCCGAATGAACAGGGTTGCCACCAAGTTCAAGAGTTCCTGGAATGCCAGCAATATAAAGGGGGAAACAAGGGCAAGGCAGTCGAGAATCGCGCTTGTGACCAGCGGCAGGACTGCCAAGAAGAGCAAATCAATGCCCAGGAAGGACAAGAGGGACAGACTGGGGAGAAAGCGGAGAGGAACCCAAAGAATTAATATGGATTCATCGAAGGAACAACTTCTGAATATGCGCCGCAACGTCTGTTTGCGAGGTCTAAAACTCAAGGGCGCATATGCGAGGACTTTAGATATGGCGATTTCGAGACCTAGCAAGTACATGATCCGTTCGCCGGGATAACAAAAAAGCCCTTAAAAAAAAAGGAGCAAAACACTGACGAAAAGAGAAAAAAGGGGAGAATGCTTAACATAGATCTGTACAATTTGAGCTTCATTAGGGAGTTCTGAAATTTGAACAGACGGGATTAGCATTATGCAACATAACTCCATAATATCCCAGAGCGCACAGCATGCTCATCTTTTCGAAAGCATTATGGCCTCCCCCGTAAAAAAGAATGAAAAAAAAAAAAAAAAACAAAAAGAATGAAAAAGGGAATAAAGCCAAAACATCCCATGCTATTGATGCCGTAAAACAAAAATTCATAATATTCCACCTGAAATCAGAAGGAAAGGAGCCATTGAAAGGTGCTAATTCGGTATTTACAGCATAAACACTTTGTGCCTTCATGACATTAAACAACCCTGAGTACTGCGTAGGTAGAAAACCAAAAAGAAGTGAAACTATAAAACCGTAGAAAGTCATTAACCTCGTGAATTAGACGTTGGCTTGCGAAACTTATTCACCGGCGGAGGCGGCCCATCGTCCGGGTACGGTGGCTTCCATTTATTCGAGTTAGGAGCCGTCGTACCGATTGGTCTGCTTGCGCCTTGTGTTGGTGAAGGCATAGAGATAATCACGTTCTCCGATATATCGTTATTAGGTGCGGTATTATTGACGGTATTTACTGGCCTTGCTGCTTGTGGCATTGGCGTCTTCGGCGGGCGTGGTGGAGCAGCGTCGGAAATAAAAGTATCGCTGCTTACACGTGGAGAGCTTGTGTGAGATTGATCCATGCTATGTCTACTGCCTGGTGGTGAGACGCTAATGTGGGAGAGGCGCGAGGGATTTTTGGCCTGGCTCGGAGGTGCTGTGAACTGTGAAATGGGAGCTGGATCCGCTGGCAGTTCTATCGCCGGGAGTTCGTAGACCGGCTGTGTATGAGAAGGGTGAGAAGGCCGACGCAACGTTGTGGGTGACTGATTCGGGGAAATTTGCGGAGGATGGGATGGAATTGGAGGAATCGGTCGCTGGGGCGGTGGTGGAGGAGGAGGTAAAGGACGCATCATCAAGGTAGTTTCGCGGGCTTCTGCTGCGGCGATTGCAGCTGCATGGGCCTCAATGCGACGGTGTGTTCGATGTATTCTGGCTAATTTGACCGCTGCATCATGGGTCATTCTCTGAACGTCGTTCTTCGCCAGGTATATTCGGGTATTGGTGCTGATTTCTGCCAGGCGATTCCACTCATTCATTCCGTATTCTCCAACACCGATCTCGACATTTAGACGGCAGTAGTTTTCTTTCGGTACATTTCTTTTCGCGAGATGCTCTTTTAGCATGTATTGGTGAATCGTCTCACATCCTTCAATTTTGGAAATCAGGTTTCGCCGCGCTTCTGCAAACTCTACGAAGACATCTTCCCACCACTCATGCGTCCTATTACTTGTCCCGGAAGGCCGTTTGCCCGTACCAACGCTCACAAAAATGCCGACGTCTCGTCCCGGCCATTCATTGACAGTTGCTTCGTCGAGTATTTGCGGGGATGGGTTGAATTTTCCGCCTCCTTCATCAAGGAAGACCTGCTGTCCTATCTGAATAGGTTTGAAGTGATGAAGCATTGCGCCCGTCGCACGCCCTGCTTGCCATATCGTACAGTTGAAGTCGGGAGGAGGCTCCTTTCTCGAATCGTACGAACGTAGAAGTGTCGCGGGTCCATTTCTGGGTGTTCCTTTGAAATACGCTGTTATAGCTCTGTCAAAAAAAAGGGAATCAGTAAAATAAAACAAACTGACATAATCGACGCTCAAGATCCACAAAAAAGTCTCGCCCATCAATCTCTTTATGACTATTGGGATGGAAAGCTCAAGCCTGGATACTGATAATGGAACGGGGCCACTCACGTTTTCGTCCGATTTTCTCTATTGTCATATAATAAAGCGTCAGGATTTCCCCATCTTGATGACTCATTCATGGTGGAATAAGGCGATCGACTCGTCATGGTCGGCGACAAGAGCGGAGGCGAAGGCGACAGCTGCCCACTACTGGTACTCAGAGTGCGAGATAGATGTGCGCTGGATCGGCTCAGGCGTTTTGGTGGGAGGGCGGATGCGACGCTGGTGGACGACGGGCACGACAAAGCGGTATCCATGTAATTGCTTCCTGAAAGTGACGGCGAGCTTCCATCATTTCCTTCTGATTCAGAGACTGTGTATTCCCGAACGCACTGACGGATTGCTTGTTCCAGTCTTGATGCCTTGAACAATGTTGATCGATACGGAATGCCGGCAATTGTCTTGTCCGTCTCAAAGACATATTTCGTCAGGCGAGGATAGATATTCTTGCATGTTTCTATGTCAAGCCGCAGACGGCCCAGCATCAAAGCGATGAGCCCGCCGGTTCCGGCTCCAGCGATGAGATCGAAGTGGTCGCATGGTTTAGGTATTTGGTCACGTCGCGGTGCGGTTCCCTCCGACTCTACGTATGCTCGGTACATCAACTCTTGGAGGATGATTAGCATCGAATATCCACGCACCCCGCCGCCATCTAAAATTGAAGCGCACAGTACACATTAGTTTAGGTTTCCGGCATCGGCAAGCGCAGGAGTCTGGATGTTGCGCCACCTCTGCGGAGCGAATTAACAAGAACAACTCACCGAGGCACAGTATCCGCAGCGGCGGGCCCTTCGTGGTGTCTTTTCGACGTACCGTCGTCGCCGTGGCATTCTCCATGGTGGAAGAGCGAAATGGATGTCAATGTGTGGAAATGAAGCGCTGACCGTCTTTTCAGCCTTACGCGGCTCCTTAGATAAGCTTCCCCACAGTCCGATGGCCGACCTGAGCACAAAAATCTATGACTCTTGTGTCTCTCCGCTCGAACAGGGGTGATAAAGGCTTTGCAGGAAACAGAGAGTTGAAATTCAAGGAAATGGGCCGGAGGGCGGTGGATAAGAATGACAACGAGATTCTAGAAGGAGGGCGAAGTCTGATTTATTTTATTTTGGTAATGGAACGATCTCGTTGGTTGAACGAAAGACGATGGTGGGAGGGAGCCTGCGAAAGGCGAATCACAACACGAAGAAATGGCCGGCATGCGAGCCCAGGAACAAGGTCGGTCGTGACAGGGCGCTTCCGAGCGACGAGGCCGTTACAGCCCAAAACCCTGCCTACATCCCAACGCCATCAAACCACCGGTCAACGACGCGAAGCTTTGATGATATTTGTACATGGAGAATGCTCAAGAACAGCAGGGAGCACATACACCGATGATTCATGCAAAAAGCCGGCTAACGGTTAAAGGCGTCCACGGTTTTGGCTGCGCTATGGTCAACCTTGGAAATCTAAACGCAAAATGCCTGGTGTTTTTGGAAAGGGATGCATTGTTCCCTAGAGCTACCACAATCCGCATTCGAAACCTGCTGTCGACACGTATCTTCTTAGTGGAGAGGCAAACCCTTCTTTTTTTTCTCCCCTAAAGGCCGAGCAGAACGATTACCGGCTGCTGCAACTCAAGAGCATGCAGCATCAACCATCATGCCGCCTTTTCACTCGCACCACAATCATGCAAATCAAGCCCCGGTTTGTGTGGAAATGCAGTGGATGATGTCATCATGTGGCAGCCTTCATGTTCCAAGCCACACACACAGCCATGTGGCGCAGTCATCTGGCCACAACGAGATCACGTGGAGATAAACGTGTGCTGAGTCAGCATTCCCCTGGCAGCCAAGGTTTCCTAAAAGGGCAATTCAATCCCGGAGTCGTCCAGGTCGGGTATTGGGAGGCTGACAAAGCAGCCGATACCCCAGAGCCGCCCTGTCCCGGGGCTAGTCGGCCCTGTTGTACCGTGAGCGGACAGCCCTATATGAAGGCCCCTCTTCGCCCATCAGCCCAACGTCGCCTCGTCACAACCCTTGGGCCTCTAAGAACTTACAGCACCCAAACTATATAGCTCTTAAGTACGCCGCAAGGATGAAGATAAGCCAGGTAAGTAGAATGTCATAGCTCCTTGATGTGCCGTCCACACCAATTCTATCTGAATTTACGATCCAATCTATCAATCCCATGTCTAGTAGTTAGGTAGCTGGATGGTCTTGCTTAGATTATGCTCTCCTCCTTCTATAGCTCTACGTCTATCCCATCAAGTCCCTCCGGCCAACTGCCCTCTCCGAATCTGAACTGACAAGTCATGGATTTCCTCACGATCGCCATTTTATGCTCCTTAAAGTGGAAGAGGACGGCCGCCTGGTCAACATGCACGTCCCTAATTTCCCCCGAATGGCGCTGTTTTTAACGGACATTGTCTTCCCCGACGATGCCCAAGGCCAGGATGGAAAGATCATCGTAACATATCGGCAACCCATGAGTCACAATGACAAGGATTGCATTAAGACGTTGGATATCCCCTTGAAGCCTCGTATTGACAACCTGAAAACCTTCGAAGTTGTTATGCACCAAAGTCCGACACATGCCTATGATATGGGAGAGCAATATAACTCTTGGTTCTCTGACTGCTTCGGCTTCGACGTTATCCTTGCCTACATCGGCGACAACAGGAGAACTGTTCTGGGGAATATGTCCCCAAATGCGGAACAAGAGAAAACCCAGAGTGGCTGGTTATCGCGTGTGGCCGAGAACGTCACTTCTCTTGGTGGTTGGGTCGGAAAAGATACAAATGATCCAGAGAGTATCACATTTGCGGATGTGGCACCATATCTCGTGGTCTCCGAGTCCTCTTTGGACAATGTGTCGGCCAGACTGCCGGAAAAAATGGACATAACCAAATTCCGGCCCAATATCGTTATTTCAGGTGCGCCTAAGGAGTTTGAAGAAGATTATTGGCGCGAACTCAAGGTGAAAGATGATATTACATTGGTTTTGACGAATAACTGTGCGAGATGTATTAGCATCAACATTGACTTTGACACTGGAGCCCCTGGGACTGGAGAGATGGGTGCCGTCTTGAAGAAGCTCATGAAGGATAGGAGGATCGATCAGGGGACAAAATACAGCCCTATATTTGGACGCTACGGATTTCTAGGCAGAGGCTGCGAAGGTTCCCATATCAAAATTGGTGATGAAGTCGAAGTCTCAAAAACAAATTCGGAGCACACGAAACTCGGTGAGTTGATTATAAAAGCTTCTCTTTTGCTACAGCCAGCTAATAAAAGCGCCAGAGTGGCCTGGGTTGACAAACTAATAATATCACTATAATTTAATAAATGATGTTTGGAGATACCTCAATTAAACGGGAAAAACGATACTCATCCTTTACATTCCAATCAGCACCGGATCCGTATCCACCCTTTTATCTGTGGCCTTAATGGCTTTTGTTGCTTGCAAAGCGCTGTCCCTTCCCAAAAATACCTACTCTGCTGCAAACGATCCACCAACTCAATCTCCTTCATAAGCTCCTTTACATACAAGTTGCTCTTGTAGACCTGGCTAACTATCTTCCCAATCGCCTTAAATGCATCCTGCAGCATTTCCACTAGCCAAGCCATACCTTCAGCGTCAACATTCCGGTCTCAATCGCTCTCCCCTTCCTTTTCCCGCCAGCACCTGAGGAGAGCCGGAGCAGAAGTCGAAACCAACACATTTTCAAACTTCTCTTTGATCCGCATGTATATCGCTCGCTGAAGCTGGATTCTGCGGCATCATCCAAACTACTTCGCAGCTCCAAGCGAGATGTTTGGCGTGGAATCAATCAGGGGAATCAAAAAAGTGTGTAGCCTACCAAAGCAATACTTCTCAAAATGCCTCTACACCCAAATTACCGGGTTATCAAGGGATCTCGGGGAGACTAGATTTCCAAAAATAAAATATCAAAAAAGGTCGTCCATTTTATACAGGTGACAAAGTAACAGCACATCTCGCATCTTGTTAAGAAGAGCATGACAAAAAAAGGCCAGGATACAGGCGGAAAAGGGTTAAGTCGTCATCATCCATCATCCGTACTTAAGAAATATACGTATCGCTCGGATCACACTCTAACTATTCCTCAGTCCACGGAAGGCTGAATGTTCCCACCCAGTCCTCAACCTCTTTTCTTAATTGTACAATCTCCGAAACCTCCTCTCCTTGTCCGAGGTATTCGAAGAATGCCTTCAAGCTCGTGGGGTTCTTCCGATTCTTGGCCTCCGCTTCAGCTCTGGCGGCTTTGTCAAGCTTCTGCGTGATGATGACAGCGCGGTCAACAATATCAGCAACGCGAGAGAAGTCCTCCGGTCCAAAGCCACGGGAAGTCATGGCCGGTGTGCCCATTCGGAGACCACCGGGCTTCATTGCAGACTTATCACCTGGCACGGTGTTCTTGTTACTTGCCACACCACAGAGCTCGAGAACTCTCTCCACGCGTGCACCATCGACGCCACGGTTCTTCAGGTCGACGAGAACAAGATGGTTATCGGTACCACCAGACACGATATTGTAGCCCAAGCCACCGCTATTTGTAGAGTTACCGAGGCGGGCTGCCAAGGCCTTTGCGTTTTCCAATACACTTTGCTGGTATGTTTTGAATTCTGGGCTGTGGGCTTGTTTCAAAGCAACGGCAAGGGCGGTAATTGTGTGGTTGTGGGGCCCACCTTGGTGGCCAGGGAACACGGCGGCATTGATGGGGTTTTCCAAATCATACATGATAGGATTTCCTTTAGCATCGTGTTTACGGACACCCTTCCGGTAGAAGATCATGGCGCCGCGTGGCCCTCGGAGCGATTTGTGTGTCGTAGTTGTGACGATATCTGACTGTGGGAATGGCGATGGAATGACGCCAGCAGCAACCAACCCAGAAATATGGGCCATGTCACTGAGCAGATATGCTCCAACGCTGTCAGCAATCTTTTTCATGCGGGGATAATCAATCAGCCTGCTGTATGCGGATGTTCCTGCAACAATGAGTTTTGGTCGGTACAATGTGGCCAAATCCTCCAGTTTGGCATAATCTATGAGACCAGTAGATTCATCTAGACGATAAGGAAGCGTCTCGAAGTACTTAGACACTGCGGAGATCTTTTTCGTGGGAGTTTGGTAGCCATGAGAAAGGTGACCTCCGTGAGGGAGGTCCAAGCCCATAAGGCGATCGTGGGGCTGGAGGACGGCGGAATATGCGTAGAAGTTGGCGGGAGATCCAGATAGGGCTGTGAAGCGTAAGATTTTTTGGATGCACGACAATGCTGGACGTTGTTGCGGGCGACTCACGTTGGACGTTCACTCCCCACTCTTCTGGGTTCAACCCAAATGCCTGCAGAGCGCGCTGCTGGCAGAGGCGCTCAGCTTGGTCAATGAATTCGTTCCCACCGTAGTACCGAGCACCGGGGTATCCCTCAGAATATTTATCTACGGCCAATTGGTTAGATTCCGTTAAGCAAGGCGTGCTGGAGCCAACAACTGACTTTGCATCACACTGCCAAGCGCATCGAGGACAGCCTGGGAGGTGAAGTTCTCTGAGGGGATCAGGTTGATAAAATGTTTCTGCCTGCTTTTTTCCTGCATGGGAGTTAGGATCGTGTAAAATCAAACAGGCATAATGGCAGGGGCACATACATTCTGGATAATCTTATAAACAGTTGGATCAGCTTGCTCGAGTTTCTCCGCTAGCATCTAGCCAGGGAGGTAGTTAGCGACATCTTCGAAGGTTGCGGCCAGTCGCATTCATACATTCTGATGGCCATCAGTGTGGACAGACGCAACGCTCTGCCATTGAGCAACTCGTCTTGCGGGATGACTCCATCTGAGCCCACAGGCCACTCTCGAATACCCGCCAGATAACCGGAGCAGCTTTGCAGCTTGGCGGCCGCAGCGATTGACCGACATTGGCACCAGAATTTTATCTCTTTTATTAGTTTTAGCAATTAGATACTCCAGAAAGGAGCTGAAAAGGACAAGACAGGTCGGCGTGGAGGAATAAAAGCACAATGGATTCGCAGCAAAGCGCTTCCCTGCGCTCTGTCGTCGCCCGCCATGACAGCATTCTGGCCTGCTTGTCGGCCGAAGTGGCTTTCCCGGGGAGCACCTTGCCCTTCCGGGTTTAGCGCCCCTCCACGTGATGCCGCCGGCGTGCAAACCTTCTCCCTTTCCCGCGGGTATCTTCGCTGGCCCTTTTCTCTTCTTTTTCTTCTCTTCTTTTCCTCACACAACTAAATCCAAGATGACGAGACGGCCTGTTCGGCAGTTACCAGCCCTCGCCTTATCCATCTCTCAAAAGCTGATCTGGCGGGCGATGCTGATATGTCCTGGGTCCACTTCACCATCCTTTGAAGGGACAATTTGAATTCATCTGATTGGAAAGAAAAAGGTTGTGTATCGTGTCTTGAGAGAAACGACACTTACCACTGGGTTATTATAACAAGTCGAGACCGTTTTGTTGCGAAGAGTTTTCTAGTGGCATGCCGCAGACATGTTGACGGGAGGGATTCGAATGTCGTTGTAACCCCCTCGCATCGAGCAAGCTGAGGGAGCAAAGTCCTTGTGCTAATCTAGTCCATGCTCACTCTCGTTACCAGTTAGCCCAGTTTGACATACGTTCGTCGTTCACTTGTTACTCAAGAGTGGGCTTGAAAATTCATAGACTTCAATGATTTGTCAAAGAGCAAAGAAAGAGTTCTGGGAGAAGAGCTTTTATGGAGCTTTTTGTATAAGATTTTTCTATCCCCTAAAAGTTGTGTTTTGCTGCATCTGCTTTATGTGCGTACATAAAAATACATAAAAGATGAGATCTTCAATCCCTTTAACCAATTAGTGATTATCCTGGGCTGGTGTTTAACTTCCTGCAACGCTCTCCCGTCTCGGAGTATGAAAAAGCGTTTGAAAGACTGCTGTTTATTATTGAGTGATCTTTTACTCTGTACCTTGTGTAGAGTAATGAGAGCATCTCAGGCTACCCGACTCTTCCGTGTGGACCCAACAACACTCTTTCTGAATGAAACAATGTCTCGGCTCCATAGCAACATTGAAGAAAAAAAAAAAAAAAAAAAAGAGAAAGAAAAAGCACGCAGATATGAAGGCCGGAAGGTCCTGTGGATTGTTGCTTCACCACATCACAAACCCATCACCCACTTGAAATTAAAGTTTACTGCTTCCCTTCCTATGCAAACATGGTTGTGTTGTGATGTGATGGATGGATGGCAGGTCACGGATACCCATCCAACACCACGAACACATTCTTCATCGCACTCCTGTTCATTGGGACAGATAATTTTGGTCACTTTTCTCACAGCCTATTGTTATGTTCATGTGGAGGAAGCGCGCTTTTTGCGGACATACAGCCCATTCTTTCCTTTGTTATTCTTTTTTTTTTTTTCTCTCTCTCTTTAGAACCGTCCAAACCAGAAGCAGAGGCTACTTTGCATGAACAACAAAACATGAAAGGCATTCTTTCACGCCCAGAATGTTCCACCCGTCCCGTGCCTCCCCCACATATTGACTGACAGCAGCTAACCCCCTGGCGTACTTCATGCCCGGCTAGACCGGACTCGACAGCAGGGCCGCGGATTCTGGATATGCAACACAAATTCGCTTTCATTATGTGCTCTGTGGCACTGGACGTCCGCATAATATTTTTATTTGATGATCTCAACGCTGGAGATGTACCCTAGCATGCCATGCCATATCAGCATGACAAAATAAACACTTCGCATACTCTCTACAGAGTAAGTACTCAAGCCGCGAAGTTATCAAAAATCAAAGACGTAAAATTTTCTGAAGCCACCATCATCCGCTTATTTCGATGCATGCGGAGTCCTCAATAGGCAGGTGAGCGATATAGTTATCTCATCTGCATGCAGCGAGCCATGGGGCAAAAATGGGTTGGTTATCAGCTGCGATTTTCCAGAGAACAAGCTCCGCAAAGAGATAAGCGAGACCCTTGAAAGGGGACATGATGCTGATCTCGCCGTCCGTGCATCGCGACTAGACAATCTCTAAAATAGAACGCGTGTGCTCCATACAGAGTCATCCGTCATGCAAGAGACGAAAATGTGCAATGCATGCTCTCCAACAAAAAAAATTCTCCGAGTGAGGGTTAGATTCCGGACTCCGAAAGGGAGGAGTTTGCAGTCGTCCAACGGTGAATGGGGAACAGGGGGTTCGATCTGAGATCTGGTTCTCCTGTTGCTAACCTGACTCGACCAAAAAAAAAAAAAAAAAAGCCCCAAGCACTCAGCTTGAAAGCCATGAGCTCATCAACCCACAAAGCTGACGAAGCCTTTAGGATAAACAAACTCAGATTTCAGCTCTGCGATTCGCGGTTCGAGCAGCGATTTTCCATCTTGCGCTGAGAAGTCTCCAATGTGGCGAGAGTTAAAAACCCGCATATTTTATGTATTATTATGTCGACTTCCAGAGCAAAAGAGTCGGTTATCCGATCATCGCGATAAAAAAAAGAAAGAAAAGTCGAGAAAAAGTTTGGTAAATGACGCCTTTCGGTGGGGATGACGAGTCGGGAAGAAGGCGAATCGTAAGCGAGATCTTTGGGTGTTGGGCTGTTCCTGACAAGTGGCGCCGACTATCGAATCCCGGTTGATCCTATCGCGGGGACGCTAGCTTGCAAAAAGGAACGAGAGAGCGATCCCGAGCCAGGGGAAGGGAGTCGAGACGCTGGCAACCCTTTGCCCAGCGATCTGCCAAATCAGGGTCTAGATGTTTCCTAGCGCTAAGGGAGTGAAACGATGGTAACTCAAGATTGAAACGGGAGGTAATCCTGCCCAGGGGAGATGGAAAACAGGTGTTTGGTTTTCAAACCCCCAAAATTTAATAGGCTAACCTCTCTCTCTCTCTCTGTGTGTGTGTGTGTAAATGTGGGCTTGTTGCCAATGAACATGTCATCAGAGGGCAGCCAGATGTCCAAGGCGGGATGGAAACAACCTTTACACTCACACGGAGAAACTATCGTAATAACTCAACCAGCCATGCGGGTGGAATGCCAATCCCGAAGCCAATGGCTTGCCATTTCCACAGTTGAGTCAGTGCTTTGCTGGAATTGATGTGTAACTCTCAGGGCAAAACAAGGCAGAATGGATGGCCTATTAGAATTCAGCAGCCAGGCGACCAGAGAGAGATGTGCAGAAGGCGAGAAATTATTGGTATTTTGATCGAAATGAAGCACCAAAAGCCAAAAAAAAAAGAAACGGAGCGCACAATTGGCTGGCTGGCTGTTCTGCGCCCCTTGCATAACCACGGCAGAGGGACGGCGCCGCTCCCATTGGGCACCCCGGCGCCCCCCCGGTTGACCGCCCCTATTTTAGCAGCCCGCGCAAACCCCCCAAATTCCCTTTAAACCTTTCGCCTCCCTGTCCGCTTTCCCTCTCTTCTTCTCCCTCCTCTTCTCTCTTCTTCTTCTTTTCTCTTTTATCCCAACCTGCACCGCTCTTTAATCCCAAAAGACCACTCCTTTCCGGTTTATCAACCGAGTCCATTCGTTTCGCTCAGCCAAACCGCTCCAGTTTATACCCTCGCGCGTCTCGCACACCCCGAGCTTTTTAATCTTTACGTTGGTTTAATCGGCAATCCCGACCTTTCTAGACAAGATGCGTTTCTCTATCGCTGCTTCTGCCATCCTGGCCGCCGGTGCCACCGCGAGCTACGTCAACACCAATGCCACCTCCGTCGTCACTGAGGTTGTCACTGCCTACACCACCTTCTGCCCTGGCCCAACCACCCTCACCCACGGCACCAACACCTACACCGTGACTGAGGTCAGTTTCGCTTTCGTCCCCTTGTTTTCGCGGCTGTGTTTACTTTGTGTGTTTGGCAAACATTGGATGCCAAAGATAATAGCAGGATCCCACTGACAATAATTTACACAGGCCACCACTCTCACCATCACTGACTGCCCATGCACCGTCACTCGCCCAATCATCACCTCCACCGTCACTGAGTGCAACGACTGGTGAGTGTCCATAGGATATACCCCATGGAAGCTTACCCGTAACTGCTCACTAACTCATTCCTGCAGCCCCCCTGCTGCCACTGGCACTGGTGTCATCCCTCCTCCAGTCAACCCACCAGTCTTCCCCAACGGTACTGCCGTCCAGCCTCCCCAGCAGCCAAGCGGTACCGGAAACCTCCCAAGCAACACCATCCCAGCTCCCCCTGATTTCACCGGTGCTGGTTCCCGCGTCGTTGCCGGTGCTGGCGCTGGTCTTGCTGGTGTCCTCGGTCTCGCTTTCCTCTTGTAAATTTAATCCCTCCTGGAAAGTTACGGGGCGGTCTACGATGCTTGTAAAGAGAGCAGGGAGTGGTGCGAAAATGTGCATAAAAGATACAATCTCTCTTTTTACAATTGGGAGGCGATAAGGGGAGTGGCGTGTATGTGTGGAATTGTCCCAATGTTATCATGAACGTCTCAAATGTATCTACAGCAGATGGGCAACTTGGCGGCTATTTGCTTGTTGCTTTAATGGTAACATTGGTTTTACATAATATTTATGCTACCGTTAACGTGCTCTCTATCTCTATTTTGGGAATTTCTCGGCCAGCAGGTAAAGAGCAAAACGAGGATTTTTTTTGTCTTATGCCGATACCAATTTTGATCGTCCACAATCGCATAAGTTGCTTAGATTTGAGGCACTTAAAATCGTCGTTGAGCTGTGTGGACCAGGCGATGTGGCGCGGAGACTTCTGGCCCCTAAGAATGACCCGGAAAATCTCACAATACTCGTAAACCTGGGAGTCCAGAATCCTCCCATCCATCCTTGCCCGGGGCGGGGCGCCGTGTGACAGTCGGATGGATGATCTTTAGGTAGACACTACACTGATCGACAGCTCCATCACGGAGCATTTTTCGGGTTCGCTGCAATGTGCTCCGTGCGGGTGTGCAAGCCGGGATTCAGCCGTTCCATTCCCGATGCTCAGATCATTTCAAAAGAGGCCATTCAAACATACATCTTGTTGTACGGGGTAGGTATCCAAAGCACAGATGCTTACTGATACGTACCCAATATCCAGGACGACAATAACGCGTTTGGTGGCTAAGAAAGCTCCCAAACACTAACACGGGCGGAAATACGAATCATGTCCCTTCCGGGCTTTCCCGTTCATCTTCAGCGAATCCAAAATCCCATACCCCGTACTCCGCCCTCTGTACAATAACGATACTGACTTTTGCTGTTCGAAAGCGGGCGGGGGTTGGTGCGGTGTTCGTGTCGATCGGCAGAGGGTTTTTCGGGGTTACCGGAAGGCGTTGAAGAGATGACTATTCCGTACCGTATGGCATAGACGGCATTCTATGTGATGGGTTCAGGCACGCTTGCGGGATCGGTATTAAAACAATATCGAGCTGCTTCGGAACAGCAGCCGTGTTGTACAGAACTACATCAGCACTCGATTTTCGAACCGCATAGTGGAAGAATATCTGGCAGCTGTTGGGATTATATTGCCGCGAGGATATTCCGGAACGGGTAGAAATTGAGGGCAAGCCCAACCATTGTTTATCATATACTCCGCACAGATCTTCGGGTGGCATTTTCGTGCGCTGAGTTGGTTTTACTCAAGACTATGACGAATGGACTAGTGATACGATGAGCGACAGACCAATGAATTGACACCGCCCTCACCTTCTTCTATCAACGTCAGGCCTTGGGCTTCAACAAGCCCGACCTCGCCTTGATCTTCCCAATGTTCTCATTGTACGTCCAGCTGCCGGATGTGCTTCATACGTATCTGAAAATAATGGTCGAACCTCACTTCAGCCGACTACCTTTCGCATTTTGCCAGATCAGTCCGTTGTCCAAAGTGGCTTGAGGCTCTTGCTTCGAATATCTATATCTTGGTGAAGCGATATTGAGCTCGTGGCCTTCAATTTGTATCCGCAGAACATGTGGCACGCCCGAGACAGACGCACCACCACAGTGCAAACGCGACGTATTGCCCAATATTGCTGGGTACCGGAACTTTCGAAGTTGCTAACTGGGCAGTAACCTTGGGGAGTGCCTTTAACCTGGCATAATGCGTTGATCAAACTAGCACGATTGAAAAGCATCTTTGCTATGGAAAACTGTGGATACTCTTCAGCTCCAGTGGCGGTGGATGAGCCTTTCTTTCATTTGCAACAATCAGGCCCGGTCTCGCTGTGATGAGGCATCTAGACCTATAGTAAAGACTACAAGCAGATGCACGCTGCTCATCGTGCTCCCTGCTAGATAACGCGCAGGATACGGATTTGGATTCGTACACTGTAATGCGGTCTTACCCACTATTCTTTGACAGAGAACCAAATTGTTTCTAGCTTCAAGGGAAGTTCTTCGCGAATACTTTCATACAGGCAGACGCCGGCGGTACTTTCAATGAACAGCCCTTATCCGCATGCATATTGCGGGTGCGGCCAAACACACGCGGCAATTCTCTTTGACTCGGGGCCTGCCCGGAATGCCTTGACTATCAATTGAGCTCAGGAGGATTGGCAATTCCTGTATTCATGACCCCCCAGAGCAGCATGAACATGCTTTTAGGGGCACATTTTTTTCTCAATGCCCATGGGACTAAAGGGAGAACCTAAGTTTTTTGGGACTAGACCGGGTGGATGGAAGCCATGACATCCTGCAATTATCTAAGATATGGGCGGGATGGGAAATGTCTCATTATTGGGAGGAAGTAGTAGGAATTGAGAGGAATTAAGTAGAGTAGAAGGAGTGAACAAAGGATATTTGTAAAGGGAGAAAGGAAGAAGCTTTGAAACCTCTGCACTCCGTAGAGAGGGTAAATAACTGGTTAGCTAACGGGTAGGATTTAGTTGAAGATCACAAGGATGAGATGACATCGAAATAACAAATTGTTTCCATCCGGATACTCGCCATTCTGCTCTGGAAAGACGCATTGCTCAATACCCAGGCCGTGGCACAGTTGGTATTTACCTGGACTTCGCGCTACGGATGTGCAACATCAGCACCATTTACAGCAAGCCGTGGCTTTCTTCCTCATAAGTACCATCTCCCCTCCCATGAGGTGTAGCTAGGACCTAACTACATAATTAGCCATGATAGTCGCCACCCTTCTATGAGAGTACGATTGCATGGCCATACTATTTAAAGCGAAGTTGTGCCCAAGAGACCAGCGCAACAACATGGCAGATGGCGGTGATGCGCTGCCAGATTCTGAGCCGACCTGCGGCAGCAGTTCTCAAGAATATATCAAAGACCCTAGTAAACTTACCCCCGAGGAGCTGGTCATAGAGAAACAGCTTCGCTGGAAGATTGATGTATTGATCATGCCCACGATCATCTGTGTCTACTTGATGAATTACATTGATCGGTTTGTCTATCGATTTCCGTCGTTTCATTCGCCTTTCTAACAATAATCTAACGGGTGTTAAATAGCAATAATTATGCCGCAGCGCGACTACAGGGCCTTGAGAGGGATCTTAAATTGACGCCGTCACAGTACCAAACTGGCCTCTCCATCCTGTTTGTCAGCTATATCCTCATGCAAGTCCCATCCAATCTCCTGCTCAACTACGTTGGCCGGCCGTCTCTATATCTAGGATTTTCCACGATTGCATGGGGCCTTGTTTCAGCGTCTACCAGTCTCGTGAAGAACTATCCGCAAATTTTGGCATGTCGTCTTATCCTTGGATTCGTCGGTACGTTATGCGCCAGCATCGCTCCCTTTGACTTCATCAAGGCAGCTAACCGTCATCTCTGTCGACTAGAAGCCCCATTCTTTGCTGGTGTCCTGTTCTATCTTTCAAAATGGTACACCAAGAAAGAGCTGACTCTCAGAATGAGCATCTTTTATTCTGGCTCATTACTTAGCGGCGCATTTGGAAATCTGATTGCCGCAGGTATATTGAATGGGTTATCTGGAAGCTATGGCCTTTCTCCATGGCAATGGTTATACATCATTGAAGGCATCATCACCATTGCCATTGGGTCACTCATTTGTGTGATTCTACCAGATTTCCCAGACACATGGAGGCTTTTAACACCTGAAATGAAACGCGTCGCAAACCGGCGGCTTGCGATCGACGCCGCTGAAGCTGACATCGATGGTGAAGGCGGCATGAGTCAATTAACGGGTTTCAGACTGGCAATGACCGATATCAAAACTTACCTCCTCGCCATTGCCTACATGTCCATCACGGGAGCCAGCGGGTTCCAAAACTTCTTCCCTACACTCACAGGTACCCTCGGTCACAACGAGACAATTTCTCTCCTACTCGTCGCTCCTCCTTACATCTTCACGCTCGTATACAGCATTCTCCATTCCCGCATGTCCGATCGTCTTGGAAGTCGGTTCTGGTTCTTCATCTATCCCATTCCCATTTCGATCCTCGGATTCATTATTTTCATGACCACAGATTCGTTTGGCCCCCGGTATCTCTCGCTCTTCATCATGTGCTTCGTCTTCACGATGATGTCCACATGCTATTCCTGGGTCGCGGGAGCTATCCCGCGGCCGCCGGCAAAACGAGCCACTGCATACGCGTTTATTAACTCGGTAGGTAACTCGGCGAGTATATGGACACCGTACACGTATCGAGATCGAGATGCGCCCCAGTACCGGTTGGCACTGGGGCTATGCATTGCACTGCAGATGCTGGCGGGATTGATGGCCGTGGTGCTACGGTTGCATCTCATAAAGCAGAACTGTGCGTTGGAACGGACGGAACGTGAATGTGGAGGGCTTGTGGATGACGAGAGGATGAGGTTGATGTCTGCTGAGACAGAAGGGGTTGAAGTGGACATACCAGCGCCTCTCCCAAAGGGATTTCGTTATATGATTTGACCTGCCTGGTCGTTCTATTCACATAGACCCTCCCAAAATCCACCATGACGATGATAGCATAGGTCCATGCATAAATCTTATCCGAATCTCCACATCGAATCCATGGCTCCCCGAGTCCAGGAACCCGCTAGAGAGAGTTTCTGTTTTCCTTGTTTCCATCGGGAGTCGGAACAGAGCCGGCAAGTAAGCCGAATATCAGGCGATGATGCATTCCGATTTTATCCATGCAAGTCCTGGGAAATGCTCTGCATGCGAAATTGACCAAAAAATCATTATCTATGGAGTGCTCCATAAGTATACATATTTTGGGACCATCTTATGCCATGAATAATGAACCGATCATCCTGCTTGAGAGTATCATCACAAATACATAAATGCATACAATCAAAACAAAGCTCATGAGGCTGCTAAAGACATAAAAATTTTACAGATATCAAGAGCAACACACGCTAGAAAACATTCGCACAAACTTCAGCAAGTATATTCGCAATGCTTTACACAAAAGCGGGTAAATTTTTTAAAAAAAAAAAAAAAAAAGAGGAAAGGAAAAAGTCAATTTGGAGATATAAACTAAACTCACAAACCATTCACAGCCTACTTCTGGTCTGCATTTTCTCTTTGTCGGCAAAGTACTCCCTAATCTTCTCTCTCGCAACTTCCACGATCTCTGCATCCTCCACCGTCGGTGGCACGTTGACTTTATCGTCGAACTTGCCCACAGACGCGTTCTCGATCAACTCTCGCAATACTCGACGAAGGGTTTTCCCACTTCGTGTCTTGGGAATCATGCCTTGGCCCTGGATGATCCCGCCGAGAGAGGCAATGGCACCGATCTGCTCACGCACAAGAGCATTCACAGAGGTGGAAAACTCTTGCGATGGAACTGCGGGAAGCGGCGCCGACGGCGCATCGCGTAGGTGGATAAAAGCGAAAGGCATATGCCCTTTGATGGAATCGGGGATGCCGACGACGCATGCTTCGGCGATGGCGGGATGAGAGAGAATGGCTTGTTCGATTGCACCTAGATTTTCAGGTTAGCTTGCTGATGCCTTTTTTCAGGAGATGAGGTACAACTTGGAAACGGGGGTGGGGAGCCTTACCTGTGCTGAAGCGATGGGCAGCAACATTGATAATGTCATCAGATCGCGACATGACATGAATATAGCCAGACTCATCTATCATTCCTGCATCGCCGGTGTCTAGCCACTTGCCATCAAATCGTTTCAGGTACCCCTTAAAGAATCGCTCATCATCATTATAGAGGGTAGTGAATCCTGTTGGTGAAAGCGGAAGAGCAAGAACAATGTTACCCATTGTTCCTCTTGACACTTCATTTCCTTCATCATCAACAACACGGACATCAAACCCTGGCATAGGTTTCCCAGCCGAGCCTGGTTTGACCGGAAATGGCTTATGCGAGTCTCCGCTGCTATGGTCTAAGCCAATTGGGCTTCTCAACGCCAGGCCAGACATCGGCGAGCCAGATTCAGATGTCCACCAGTTATCAATCACCATTGAACCAGGTGCACCATGCTTATCTAGCAAGTTCTGATAAGCGCGTACAATGCTTGGCTCACTTCTTTCACCAGCCAAAAATATTCCTCTTAGGTGTCTCAAACCTTCACGCTTGCCCACTTCCTCAAACAAGCGTGAATCAGGATCATCTTTGCGAATTGCGCGGAGAGCAGTTGGGGCTGTGAAGAGAATATTGACTTTGTGTTCCTCCACTAGTCTCCAGAAGATACCGGAATCCGGCGTGCCTATGGGTTTGCCTTCATAAAGGATTGTTGTTGCTCCTGCTAGAAGTGGTCCATAGAGAATATATGAATGGCCGACAACCCAGCCGATATCTGAGGAACAAAAGATAACGTCGCCTGGACCTTTGATGTCAAATAAATATTTGATTGAAAGGTTAAGGCCAACAGCATGTCCTCCAGCCTCTCGGACTACTCCCTTTGGTAGACCAGTTGTTCCTACACAACAAACACATTAAATCTGACCCACTTTCTAAAATTTTTAAGAGAAATTCAAAACATACCGCTGGTATAAATGACATACAGACTGTCATTGCTCTTAACCGGCACTGCCTCTGCTCTGATTCCTCTATTTCTGGCGCTTTTCACGATTCTTTGCCAGTTTCGCTGGCCCTCCAGCTTCTGCATCGGGGCCCATCGTAGCTGGTCCCGCTGCCAAACTATGACCTTACTCGGCTTAAATGAACTTTTCGCGATGGCGCCTTCGACCAGCGGCTTATAATCAACCACACCTTTGCTGCCTTCAACACCGCACGATGCAGTCATGATGGCACGTGGCTTGGCCGCCTCGATTCGCTGCGCCAGTGAAGCCGCGGCAAATCCGCCAAAGACAGCGGCGTGTACCGCGCCCAGTCTTGCAATAGCAAGGCAAGCGTACAACGCTGCAGGGATCATGGGCACTATGAGAGTAATCACAGTTAGTTCGGACGCTGTCAAACACGAGGAAAAAGAGGGGGGGGTTTTTTTGAGCAAGCATACTGTATATCAGGACCACATCACCCTTCTTCACACCCTCCTCCCTCAAAGCGCCAGCCAGCACTTCTACTTCTTCAAGAAGTTGCTTATACGTGATTTTCTGCTTCAACCCAGTGACGGGCGATTCCCAGATGATGGCTACATTGTCTCCGTTGCCGTTACGGACGTGTCTGTCGACGCAATTGTACGCCGTGGATATCTCGCCGTCGGGGAACCAGGACCAGTGCTCGTGGCTTGTGCCGCTGGGCAGATGCTTTGTTGTTCGGCGAAGACTTGCGGATGGGGGTTTGTGCCAATGGAGGTGTGCTGCGTGATGGCCCCAGAAAGCTTCCGGGTCGCGAAGGGACAAGGAGTAAGTCCTGTCCTGGGGATGAGAGTCCATCGTTGTTGCGGTGTGGTGGTGGTGGTGGAGTGACGCGGCAAGTGAGGTTCCCCGCAAATCGCCGCGCAGGGCTGGAGACAAACGGGTATGGACGGACGACGCTCGTTGCGATGGATTTTGCGGTGATGAGAAGATTGCAGGTTCGACAGCGGGGAAGCGGGCCTTTTTAAGCTTCACATAGCTATATGTAGCAGTTGAAAGGAAGCGTGGGCGCCGAATGGCGGACAAGTTGCCGGGGAGGTGTCGCACGAAGCGCGGGTGCAATCACTGACAACGATGGGCAGCAATTGACGGACGGTGAATGCGGGGGCTTTCTCCAGGGAGGATCTCAGCCCGTCCAGAGATCAAGATTTGAAAGGTTCCGATGGATGGAAGTGGCTGACAGCAGAATAGTTATGGCGGCGGGCGTTACATCGTCAAAGGACATGGACATGCATAACGCTATTTATATACCGCCTGCAACCACTCATGGTAAAACTTCCCCTCGGCAATTCGTTGCTGCCAGGGAGCGCGGACGACTGTAAGTTCACGTTGGAGTCCCAGCTCCAGGTACATCTGCTGCACATGCTCTGGTAGTCATCATAGCTAGACACTCGACGGAGCAAAGTAAGCACGTCATCTGCAAGAGGGTTATTCAATGCCGTCGCGGCGCCCGGATGAAGGGGCAAACTGTTCAAGGGGGGCGAAAAACCCGCTTCAGGCACAAGGAGTTGACGTGAACCTTACTGACAAGCTAGTTAACTAGTTAACTACTCCGTAGTTTGTTAGATAACTAAACAGCAACTTGCTCAACAAAACGCCGAAGCCAGTTAAAAAGTCTCGGGCGCGTCCAACATATCAAAGTACAGCAACATAAAGCAGGCCTCTTCACCTTCCAGCCAGGATTCTGTATAGTTACTATTGTTATTTTTTCACTATAGTTTTATGCAGTCTGGGATAATGAAGCCTACTTAACAGCTTGCCTCTCGGGATTTACCAAGTATACAGAATACACATAAAAAAAAAAAAAAAGAAAAACACCTTGTACGAGTTTGACCGAAACAATATAGAAAAGGACAAATGAATTTCAAGACAAATTCGTATAACTCTACATTTGAGAGAGAAAATGTTACATCCTCCCCTCCATCGCTTCCGTCCTCACTGTTCCGCCTACTTACCCCCGAGAGTTCGGCCAGCAGTCCTCTCTTCTTTTTCTTTTTCTTTTTTTTTTTTTTTTCCGTCGCGGAGAAACGGAGATCACAAACTGTTCGTCACTCAACTCAAATAAGCGCACTGCTTCGGATGCAAGCCGAATTGCGTCCCTCAGATCATCACCTTAACCGTAGACTCGGCCGGTAGCTATCACCCAAGCCGGCTACGGTCCGGTTCACCGCGGATAGACGGAGGAAAGGGGACCCTCTCTTTTGATGGGTTCACATGCGATAGCAAATTCAAAATAAATAGTCATAAAATACTAGAAAACTACGAGTTATGAATAAATAAATAAATAAAAAGGGGATGCGGTGTCATTAAGTCAAGTACTTCGTGTGTACACATACATATATAGTACCTCAAAAAGCAAGCCAAAGAAAAGCGGAGAGACCAAGAACTACTACTACTGGATAATCGCGGGTATATAGCTATCATTGGTATCAGAGGGGCGATACAGAAAAATTGAAAAAAAAAAAAAAAAAAAAGAAAGAAAGAAAGAAAAAGCAAAAAAAGGGTTCTACTACTGCTATCTTCAACAACGCAGTGGGGGGTTTACCCTCTGATACAAGGGGGACAAACTGTCTAGTCGTCCACAAGGTGCCAGCCATCATCCAACCATTTCCCTCGAATTTGTTGCAAAAAGGAAGAGAAATGTAAGTAGGCTCTTTTTTTTTTCGCTCCGCCTCATCCTCCTCCTTCTTTTCTTTTTTTTTTCCCCTTCCCTTTTCATTGTCTCTGAGACCTCCTTTGAAACCACAAACAGCTCCTGCATGACATTTGACTGGAAGACCAAACATTCAGAGAAATCACCTCTATCGTAGTTGGTATATCAAAAAGGAGATCCCCAAAAAAAAAAAAAAAAAAAAAAAAAAAAAAAGGCAAACAGTCCAACAGCCCAGGGGTTCCACGATATAAACACTGACGGGATGCGCAAAAAGAAAAAGCAATGAAAAATAACAAAAAATAAAATGGAACCCATGACGCCTCAGCTAAGGAAAAGGGGAGGGTGAAGGGGAGCATAAACTTAAAAAAAGAGACCCAATATAAACGAGAATGCATCATTCGTATCCCAGAGCAAAACCGGTCATTGTTCAATTCGATCATCGCGTCCCCAGAAAGGATCTGGGGTGAGAGAGGGTAAATAACGGAAAATTTGCTTCAAACTGCGCCGTCATAAATGCAGGAAACCGTACCGAGACAAAAGCTGGGGGAGGAATGAAGCTATGCGCATCCAAGATGATATCGTAAGGAGAGATGGGGAAATTGTTCTTTTTTTTGGTTTTGGTTCCTTTTCTTTTTTTCCTTTTTTTTTAAGTAGCAAAAGGGGGGAGGGGGAAGCGAGGCGACCACGAAGGACTAGGGAGTCGGGATGGTAGTATAACTATTAATGGAAGTGCCGGGAGTCAAGCAATCAAAAGATCCTGCACTTCAAGCCACTGCGGGTCTCCTTGCGGTTTGTCCCAAAGGACCTCGTATATTTGGCGCCAGTGGGTGCGCATGCAGCACCATATGCGGTGCCTCGCCTGTCTAGATGCCGTGTAGAGTGCTGAGTTTGCTGAAATTGGTGCTGTTGCTGCTGTTGTCGGAGGAGTCGCACAACGTCGAAAAACGCTTTCTCAACGTTAATGCAGTTCTTGGCGGAGGCCTCAACGAATTCGCAGCCAAGGTCCCTTGCCAGCCCGTACCCTTCCTGCGAGGAAACAGCCCGCTCAACTGCTTTATCACACTTGTTTCCGACCAGCATGACGGGGACGGGCTGGGGTGGCCCTGAATTGGAGCCATTCATCTGGGATGAGAGGTAGCCGGCGCCAGTTGGTGAGCCGGAGCTCGCGGATTCCTTCACAAGCTGGATTTGGTTGTAGAATTTCTGTATGCTGGTGAACGAAGACCGGGATGTAATGCTGTACACGAGAACGAAGCCCTCGCCATCTCTAATCCACTGGTCACGCAGCGACGTATACTCCTCTTGACCGGCCGTGTCCAGTACCTCCAGCATGCATAGTTGCTGATCGATCACGACTTGCTTTCTATAGGAATCCTCGATGGTGGGATCATATGTTTCGACGAAGTGATTCAAACACAGCTACCCTCGCAATTAGTCAATGCGAAATGGGAACGAAAAATAAAGACAAGCATGAAAATTTAAAAAAGAAGAGAGACGATGCGAACCTGAATTGTAAGTGCTGTCTTCCCAACACCTCCGTCTCCCAACACCACCAACTTATATAACTTCATTTTTCCTGTCATGGCTGCAACGGCTTTCTGTTCACTGTAGCGAAGGAATTAAGGAAGGATCGATGAGAAGAGGGCCCCGTCAAACCACAGCAAACACTGATACTCGAAGTTGGAAGCCGAAATTCTCTCGACTAAATTTTGCAACGATTGAAGGGTGTGTGATTTGTACGAGGACCTAGGGTAGCGGCGATAAATGATCGATCTATCTCTGCAGATTTGTCAGGAACAAATTCGCCCATGTTGGAGAAAACATGAATTTCTTTTTCTTTTTTTTTTTAATGAAGAAAAAACAAAAGCTAAAAGCAAAAGAAAAAAAAAAGGATAATAGTTGAAATGCATCCTGCTGAGGTTACGACTTCTGAAAGAGATAGACGGCGTTGGGTAAGAGAGAGAGAGAGAGAGAGGGGGAGAGGTGTAGGTGGTTGCTTCGGACTCAACCGAGGGCAGGCGATAGGGAGACAATAGCAAACACGGACCAGGGAGCTGCAGATGGTGATTGATCCTGGAATGCAGGGCCGGGTGAAAGCATAGCAAACGGGAAGAGAACCTACCCTCGGCACCAGCAGCGAAAGAATACCTTCAAGAGGTTACACACAGCAAAGACGGACTCCTCAAAAAAGAAAGGCGATTCTTTTCTTTTCCGAACGAGTCGACGGTTGCAGCAAACGGATAAAAGAGGGAATTGGCGAAAATGAGAGGATTCAAGGGGTCGAACGGAAAAGAGAGAGAGAGAGAGAGGGAAGAGAGGGGAAGAATGAAGATGAGAGAGAGAATGCTGCGTTTTGGGGTGGTGGTGGTGGTGGAGGAGGTGGAGGACGGGGAGGCGTTGAGATAAGCCGGGCTGCGTCTTTGCAACTCTTTCGGTGGCTGATGGAACCGCACGCACACGTGAGAGAAGGCCCGCGAAAGCCGGTGGCGAACCTAGTTTAAAGCTGCGCAGCCAGAACGTAGTCTCGGGTGCAGTGTGGGTTGGTCCTTTTTTTTTTTTTCTTTTTTTTTTCCTTTCCTTTTTGCCTCTGCTAGTTCACAACGGAAGAGAGAGGAAGGCGGAGCGGAGGGTCGCCGTGGAGGAGGAATGGATTATGCTTCTTTTTGTTGGCGTCTTCGAGGAGCGTGGACTGCTCAGATCGGAACGGTGAGGAACAGGGTGGAATGACGAGAGACACCAGGCTAGCAGCAGTGAAGCATGGATGGGCTGTTAAAAGAAGAACAGTGGAGGAGCGGGGAGGAACCCTCTGTGGGTTGGCGTTCGATATAACTATGTATGGTCGGAGGATGCTCGCCTGTCTTTGGCTGAAATGCGATCTCGGCCACTTCGGTGCGGAAAAAACCACGTGGGTCTGGCTTTTTTACCGTGTGGTGTCGCTTGTTGGTTTGGCTGCTGTGCGGTGATCTCCTTATCACTGGAGAAGAAATAATTGCTTTTTTTTTTCTCTCTCAGGAGGCAGATCGACACGAGAACGAGATGGGAGGGAGACGCAGGGAGTAGAGAGAGAGAGAAAGAGAGAGAGGAAGAGAAGGGGGGGGAAGAGCCGGAAAAGAGTAAGCAGCAGATCCCAGCAGTTCCTCCGGCGGGCGCAATTAAGAGCAGCAGCTAGTTATTTAGTCGTAGCATGTACAGAGTGTGTACAGAGAGTACAGGCAAACATTTTACCATACAGGATTGAAAGTGGATTGGAAAGGGGGGGCGGTTCTTTTTTTTCTTTTTCTCCACCAGCGGAGTCCCGACACCAGTATAGATGCTTTTGAGGGAAAAAAAAAAAAAAAAAAAAAAAGAAGAGAGAGAGAGACAGAGAGACCGCCCACACGCGCGCATGTCGGGAAGGGGGGGGAAAAGAGAATACGGCTCGAGCTAAAAGGGCGACATGTGGGAAAGAGGAGTGGGTTAGAACTCCGGCTACGCTGAATTATGGACACCCGCTGGCTGCTCCAATTGGCCCCGAATGCCTGCGGATGGGGAGAAGCTCGAGGAAATTCTCAGACCAGCGGGAAGCGAGTCCCCTTAGTTGAAACTTTCTACAATCATTCTGGAGCAGAATTGTGGATTGGCAGTCGATTCTAGCCGCTTTGGGACTTTGCTCGACGGATGCCTTCTTGTACCAACATCTGTAGTTGAGAGAGGTAAACAAGTAAATAAATAAATTAAAAAAAAGGAAAAGGAAAAAAGACGACGTTGAGGAGAGGGGGGAGGATAATTTACTCCGTCTGTACGTGTAAAAATTCTATGTCCAAAAAGGCCATTGTGCCCAGAGCGCGTCCACTCCCTAGTCGGCGAAGGAGTCGTGGGCAGAGCAGCAGCGGGCCGTGTGCAGCTGGACGGCGAGCAGCGAGACTGAGTACGTAGTGGTGCGGGCGGGACTGACACACAGGAGGGAAAGCCGAGAGTTTCCAACGGTTCTGGAACAGCAGGCGCAGAGCCTGTTAGTCAGCGACGTTTGAGAAATACGCATGCTGATTGGTTATCAAGCCTGTCCCTCGGGGAGGGAGCAGCCAATCACAGCCGGTTGTGGCGCTGCACTTTCCCCCACAAAGCCCAATAGGAAGGTTACCGGCTAAGGAATTAGCGGAAGTATTCCACGCCCGCTCCTTCCCTTCCCTTTCCCCCCCGGGCCAGAATGTTAACGTATTATGTCATCCAACTGCTTGCTTGCTTGCTTGCTGCGGCTGCTTGTTGTTGTTGTTGTTGTTGTGCAGTGAATGGACAACTCAAGGGAAAAAAAATGCAACTTTCCTGCAATGCAATGCAAGGTTAATGCGGTGCACGAGGCAATCAACCCGGTCGAGCCTGCCAAGAACGCTGGCCGCCTTGGAGATCGCGCCTCGCTCTTCATACGAGCTTGATGTTAAGGTCTCGCTGTGTACCTTCCACTTGCCACCACACCCCCGACGCACGCTCCGGAAACCATTGGATTCGCCGTGTTTGCTGCTCTTCGGGGGGAGTACTGCATGGCCCGAATTCATCCATGTACGCATGTACACTGCCATCGCCGGGCAAGCCTCCAGGCGTGAAATATTCGAAAATGCTGCCGTCAGCCGCCCGTGACCGCTGCTGCACTTGCGGCATTGATACTACGAAGAAGGTTGTGGGAAAAAAAAGCATAATCGAGATGATCTTCCAACCGGCCTAGTCCTCCAGCGGTATCCGATGCACATATATACTTTTAACCTGATTCTTATTTTTTTTATTTTTTGTTTTTTTTTGCCCCATGCGAGGCATCTCATAAGCATGCACGGCTTCGGGCCACCCCATCGCCCTCGATTCTGGCCCTTCTCCCAGCTTCCCCCGCAGTGGCGAAATTCTCGCGTTTGAGCTTTGTCCAATGAGCCGCACGTTGCACCCGGGCTTTTGCAGTCCAGCACGGCAGAGCATGGACAGCTTTCAGGCACCCCCGGCGGCCAAAATGCGCCCGTTGATAGGCCACCTGAGAGTTTGGTTAAGACTCCGGTCGCCGCCTGGGCAAGAGAGTCTTCCTGCTTGGGAAAAATGCAGCTTCGCCTTTTCCTTCCAAATCCTCTTTCCCCTCAACTGTTCTGCACGAGAGGAATGCCGATCATGCTTAAAACTTAGGCGCTCTCCACTATCAAATCCACCACACTGATCGCCAGCCTCCAGGGGCTTGGTTAAAACAAAATTCTTTTCGTTGTCGAATTTTCTTTTTTAATGAGTGTATCAATAAGCTTTGGCCTTCCCCCTTCCCCCCTCTCTCCCTTTGTAAATCACTCTCGCTTGCTTCTGGGTTGAAAATCCAGAAGGTTCCTCCTCGCTTCCGTGACATTCGCTGGATCCCTCTTCCGAGACTGCGACCAGTATTTGCCGTACCTGCAGAGTGGAAGCCACCCAACTTACGGAGTACAGAGTTTTCGATTACGATCCTTGAGATGCCATGCAGATCGGGGGAGGGATTGGCCAGGAGTCTGCTTTCTTCCTCCCTCAGGGGGTTTACCTGCATCTATCTACCCGTGTTACAGGTCTGTTTAAGGTCGAGCACACGCCGATAGACTCCGCTCGTACTCCGTACATCATCGACATCATATTGGTACCGAAATGGTACCCTGCGCACCACCGGAGCACCCAGGCCACAATCATCAGTGGCTAACTCTACTGGGAACAAGTCTTCGGCTGGAAGAACGCTCGCCGTTGCGAAAGCCCTTTCGCAGTCAAAACGGGAAAGAAGCGGGTTCATGTCGGAAATGTTAGCATTGAGCGATTGCATTGTCTGCGTATGCCATCCTTGCGAGGTGGTACGCCGTGCTCTCAGAATTATTTGACACCCGACCACGATCCAACACACAACACTTTTAACTATAGGGCGGAAACCCGGTATCGAGAGAAAGCGAGATGGATGTCCCCCAGATCTCTCATATTTACCTGCATGAACCATGTTTGTATGTGTACGTGTTCTGTTGCATTTGGTTTGGAGGCCTGCAATGCAGCCTCTTGAGAATGCATAAAACAATGCGAGCCCCTATGCACCAATATGATCTTTAATTTTGATTTTTTTTTTTTTTTCTCCTTCCTGGCCTAGAGATATGCACGTCCACCTAACTATAACAACTCTAATAAGGTGCTAGGAACAATTGTCCTCATGAACAGCTTCCTAAAGAGATTGTTTCCAGGGATGGTATGAATACGGAACTCTGAAGTTTGGCTAGCGATATCTAAATTGCCAGAAATTTGGTGCAAACTTCAAGGCTAAAACTCTGTGAAGGATTTCCCTCGCTCCAAGCTTCCGCTTCTTTGATAATAAGGTTAACCAGCCCGAACCTGAGTTCCATCCTTGCAGATATTTTGCCTTTTTCCCTCCGTATCTTGGGTTGGGAGAAGTGCGTATGTAGGTACAGTGCGGAGCCCCTTGACAAATTTTACAGATACCGCTGACTCTCACCATATCTTGGCGGGATGAATGACAAATGGATGCGAACCCGGGTGTGCGGCCATGCCGCCATGGAAGATATGGCTGACCTTTGGTGAGACAGATCAAGCAGAGCTGATTTCATCCGCAACCGGCAAAATCCAGCGACCTAACCCACGCCAGTCTGGGGTTCCCTGGTCAGAATGGCCAAGTAGAAAAACGTGGATGAGTGTGCGCAGTCCGGGGTGAGCGGTGGACCTGCCCGTTAAATCTACCCGTCGTGTATCACCCGCTAATGCGACCTTGGAAAGGAAAAGCGCAGATCAAACCTGTGCTTCCTCTTGACATTGGTCAGTTTGACAAATTACCTTTTTTTTTTTTTTTTTTTTCTCTTGCAGACTGCCGCCCAGTTACACTTTACTTCATGTTGGACTTGGGAGTGCTGCTGCTGCTCTTGACCAGGTTGGATTTGAGAGTCCGATTCACGGAAAGGTTAATGTTACCCATCTGATGTTGTGCGTTAGTTAACTGTTTTGGCCTGGAGAGAAAGGACCTGTATTTTGAGCTTTGAGCGTTTTGGGAGTGGGGTGGACGGGGAGCACAGCAAAGGAACAGAAAATTGCGAACCCTTCTTTTTTCTTTATTCTTTTTTCTTTTTTCTTTGCCCTCCCACCTTTAGCCACCAAAGTTTGCTGGAAGAAAAAAACAAAAAGAAAAGAAAAGATTTTTTTTTTCTCACTCGTCTTGGCCCCTGTCCCTTGTCGTCTTCCACGCTGCATCTATCGTGTCCGCCTACACAAGGGACACAGACATTCTTAACTCAACCCTGGAGGAAAACGGCGTGTAATTCTCCGGCTTACCTCGCATTTTCTCACCTCGAAGTCCCTGTGCCGCGTGTGTTTTCGCAGCTGGAATCTCGTTTTGCTTCATAGCCCCCGGGGCGCACTCTACCAAGAAAGTCTGGCGCAACCTCTTGCGCTTTTTGTTTTTTCTTTTCTTTTCTCCCTTGTTTCTCACGACAAGGTATAACTCGGTACATGCGTTCGGGATTGTCTGAGTGGTTTCCGACATAAAGCGCCCTTTTTTCTCCTTCCTTTCGTTCCTTCAATTGCTCTCTTGAGGTGGCCGCAATTACCCTGGTTTTTGGAGCGATTGTTGAAAAACGGATTGGGGAGGCTTTCATTTCAAAGTTTCTTTGTTTTCAGAAGTCCTGGATGGTGTACTTCTGCTGTAGAACCCTGGAAGACTATTCTGGGGAGCAGGTGCTGGGCCGTGCGAACCCTTTTTTCTTTTTTTTTTCTTTTTCTTTTTTTTTTTTCAGATTGCGAGACGATGATTGCTCGTATGCTCGCTTACGGGCTCATCACTTGATCTGCTAGATGATCGGCGGTTGAAGGCCCGAGATCAGAGGCCAGGGTCCTCTTTGAGTGGAGCTCCGTTCGTGAAGCCGTTGATGCTCGCGGCTAGAAACTTCTATGGAGTTTGTATGTTGACGATCGCGATGTGGGAGGCACTCAACGACTCGCCAAATGGTTGAATTGTGGAGTTCCATGTGCAAACGGTCGGCAGCTTCGAGGATTCATTAATGTATGGGCCTTTTCTTACGACGCTTTGCTCTGTAGGTTGAACGCTATATCAATGTTAACTGGTTATATGAGGGTTAACTCCCTCCGTGCTCTTCTAGCTCTCTTTTCCAGAAGCGGAGACACATTTCCTAATGCCTCTTTTTTTTTTTTTGGGGGGGTGTTTTCCCACATATCGTGATATGTGGAAGGACTCCTTACGGCAAAGGTGCGTGATGATGGTGTTTATTTATGCGTGAGTGGAGATTTTGTGATTAAGCATTCTATGATGGATTCGTTGAGGAATCTCCTGTTCTACATACAGGTCTGGTACTCATATTCTTGCCGTTGACACTCTTTCATATGAAGACCTAGAGGAGCTATTGAGAAGGCTACCAAAGGGACTAGTTTGCAGTTTTCTACTTTGCGATGTGCTAACATCCAGCAAATCAATTCAACGACGCTACAAGGTTGATCGACCACTCTACGCATCTGTGATGGGCGGGAGGATGTGTGGTGCCGGGCCAGCAGGCACAATGGAGAATGGGACCTGCATTCGCCTGTTTGTCGAAAACAGATATCCAAGTTTAAACTGCAAAAAAGAACACGATCAGTTCCGGCCATGGAGAGGGTTCTGAAACTGTTTTCATAAAAGGGGAGCTAAAAGAGAAGCTTACGGCGTCAAAATTAGTCGTCTTTTTGAAAGCTCCTCCGTTTGTCTTCTCTGACTCGTCCCAATACAATCGTCTGAGCCATCTATCGATGTGCGGATAGTCGTGACGAATCATTTTCAAGTTGCACCGGAAGGTATGGTAGTATGCGACATCGAACCGTACAATCGTTGGATACAACCGAATGTCTGCTTCGGTGATATGCTCCCCGAACAGGTACGGTCCATGTCCCCGCTCACTCAGATGCTTTTCCAGTCGATCCAGCGATGCGAACAGAGGGTAGATGTTCTCGTCATACGCTTCCTGAGTGGTCGCAAACCCTGTCTTATACACCCCGTTGTTCACAGAATTATAAACCCAATCATTCATATCATCAATCTCCTTCCTCAAACGTTCCGGATACAATCCTCCACCGGGCCTATTCGCCTCTCGCAGCTGCTCCGGGAGCAGGTCGTCAAACTCAGTATACAGCATCCGAATAATCTCGCTACTCTCATTGTTCACAATTGTTTCCTTCTGCTTGTCCCACAGCATCGGCACCGTGTATCGTGCCTGGTAGTCCGGGTCTGCCTTGAGATATAATTCCTTCAGGTACTGGAAACCGTATATGGGATCCTTTTCAGCGGAACCGAGCTCGCCTGTGAACTGCCATCCTTCAGGGCTCATTCGTGGATCGAGGACAGCGAGCTGGATGATGGGTTCTAGGCCTTTGAGGGAGCGTACAATGTTGGCGCGATGGGCCCATGGGCAACCGTATGTGACGTAGAGGACGTAGCGGTCCTTTGCTGGCGGGAAATCGGCGCCGGGGGAGCGGGAGATGGTGGAGCGGAAGGAGGCGACTTGGCGGCGGAAACGGCCGTCTTGGCCGGCTTGTTTGTAGATAGGAGCGTCCTAATTCTCATAGGAGAGTGGAATTAAATTTGGGGATTCTTGACAGTTTTCAAGGTTGAATTGGTGGTGCGGGTGTGATGGCGGTGTTGGATTGGGTACCTTGTCAGCCATGCCTCAATAACGCAACAGTCTCACACTTTAAAATCTGCCTATTTGCTCGTCGCTGGATTTCTTTAGATGGTTCTCAAAGTAGATTTCAATGGCAATGATCTCCGATCTACATCGAGAGGCTTTATATACGATGACATAGTATCCTCTGACATCATTCCAAAATTCCATTGCGATCCGGCTGATGGCGGGGCCGCATATCCCCCACATCCCACCCCCTTGGCCACCGCGCTTAAATTCCGCTTTGATCCTTTCTCAGACGTCTTGCTTAACAATCATCGGGGTGGTGGCATAATTGGAGTCCGGCGTCAGCGCACGTTGGCCGCCTTAAACTATAGTGGGACGAGGGTGATTGCAGTGGATGCGATGCTATGTGGAAGGCAATATCAGCGGAATATACTGGAAGAATAGGGGTTGCTTGATGCAGATATGAAAATACATATGGAGTACACGCATTGTCGATGGGGTTATGAGGCACTACCCGTGTGGCTATTCTAGAAACAACACCTTGGTCCGCTTTCGGAATAAATGACTTACGTGACACGGCGCAATCGAGATGCCCCGGAAATGTGTTGGACTAGCCATACATACTCCCGAAAAAGCATGCATTGAGCAGTCTATTCAAGAGGAAGTTTAAGGAGAAGAACCCTTCTGTGCTACTCGTTGAGAAAATGTTGTCCATCCAGAGCGATCCTTCGATCGAGGCGGAGAGGCTACTTTGAGAGGCCTGGATATTCGCCATTACCTTCAATAGCGAAGAGGAATATTTAGTCAAACCCCAGTCAAAATACTGACTTCCAGGGCTAACATTCTCGGAGATCATTGCATGGTTGGCGTTTTATCGGCATTTGGGTGCCATATTTTGATGAATACTGCATGCAGGCAGTGCCTTGTGCTTCTTCGGTTAAACCTGAACGGATGGGCCGTCTTCACATCACCCATTGAAGTAGAAGAGCAAACGTCTCAGTCAAAGAGCCGAGGATTTCGAGGCGTGGACCACGTCCATGTGTTGGAGTGGGAGATTCTCAGGGGGTAAGTCCGTCTTCCTCTGGAGTGGTCTTCTGGCATTTGACGGGGGCCTCGCATGGAATCCCATGCCAACGAGGATAGTAAACGTGCTGGGATGTCGGTCTTCGAATCCTTCCGAGCAGTGTTTTGACCCTTGGACCTTATCGACCTTGTTGAACGTTCTTTTCACCTGAGGAGTACTCCGTACGGAGTACATTGTCCAAAAATGGGAGAGATCCCATTTTCTCAGGGATCGATTAGGAACCAAGGAGCAAATATCAGAATCGTATCGCAACCGAGCAAAGGGGATAATGTTGCGTGTCGCGGAACCCAAATCCCCGGGGCTCGGGCCTCGTCTTTGAGCCGGGTCTACGCCGTTACAAACCATGCATCGACCGCGCCGAGGCAAGTGCGGGAAGTCCATACATATGTATGTATGTTCATACAGAGCACTGGGGCTCTTTGTTTTTCCCGATAATGTTAGCGTGAAACAAGGTAAAACCGGGGGGAATTGATCAGATAAACCGAAACTTTCATGATCTCCAAGGCAAATGAGCGACATGCCTTTCTTTCTCCCAAGGCAACACATTATTCCCTTTATTTCCGATTGAGACTTGGTCAGTGCCGGTAGGGCTACCTCCGCAGATCTCTTCCAAGCATAGATGAAACAACAAAAGATCAGGGATGTGGATACAGAAATAGCAGGCGAAATGGAGTCTGGGTTGCCCCATATGGGCATCTAATGGCATTATTTCGCATGGAAACGGCGTCTTCAGGAAGAATCTGACGGATCAGCATCGGATTTTGCTCAGTTGCAGGGGAGGTATCCGCGCCAAGCCGCCATATTTTAACTCGCATCGCATCGCATGTGCATGCCGACGAGTGGGTGAGAAACTGTATTTTACAAAGCATGTTCTCCGGAGGAGCTCAGGAGAGTGCCTGTGCGTAGGGAGCGCATTTGCGAGGTTTCTCGGTCAATTATTTACACGCATCGTCTCGCGATGCATCTCATTGCAAAGAATTGGAACGGGACGATCGAGATGGGACTCATGCAGCAAGAGTCCACGCGGAGCAGAAGGCTGGAAATCAGACCCTGACATTCGTCAGCTGTCCGATGTTCCTGGTGTTGCTGCTTCCCCCTTGTAAGGTGTTGAGCATAGAGTTACTCTGTACTCCGTACATCTGCGTATTGCGCAGCGCGTGGTAAATTTGCTCCAACAGCGGGCCCACCTTCTTGCATCGAAGCTCAAGGAGGCGTCGCCACAAGGCCCGTGACGGACGAGTGAGAAACGACGAAGAAATGAGAAACATCAAGCTAGATCTCGTTCTGGGCTGGGCATCCGGGGAGCCAGCGCACGATTCCCAGTTTTTCGGTTTCGTTGGCGTCCAACGGTCCACCCGCGTTTGTGAGTTTTCGATGGCCGTTTTTATGAAACGGTAACGCTGCTGTTTTTCTGGTTTGGCTGTGGCGATATGCTTGAGGAGGATATTTTCATCGCATGAGAAGTCGTTCGGTGAGCAGATAGAGCAAATGAAGCGTAGTCAATTTGAGGCTTTGGCTATTTCGCGTCGACGGCTCAAGAGCCCGCTGCAGTGCGTCGTGTTGGGGGGTCACTCAACTCAGTAGCGCGGGACTGGCTCTGGTTCCGGGTGAGCTGCGCCGTGAACCCTGGTCCAACCCCTCCATACTTCCGGGCCGCCAAAGCGTGTGCCCAATGCTATTTGCCCGCGAGGAGTCGATCGTTTTCTCCCCGAAAGGTGAATGATAGTGCTCCCGGTGGATACAAGGGCAAGGTATTATTTATCATGAACGATCGAGGCTGGCTAGCGGCGGTGATCGCTGAACTTTACCGGTGGGCTTTTGATGTTCCCTCACGCGGGATCTCGAGTATCTCTCTGTATTTCTTTACCGATACAGCCCCTGAGACTAGCCTGGATACGGCGAATGGGGAGGAAAAAAATTACCCAACGGCCAACGTCCTCGAGGCCGCTCGGTGAGAACGAATGTCTTCTTTCTCTTTCATTCGAGCAGAAGAATGTTGATGTGCCATCCGTCCACATTCTTCCTGGCTGAAATAGTCATAATGGCCTGTCATTATCGCTGTCAGGAGGAATGAGCGGGTCCCGGTTCGTGTACAACATCAAGCTGCGAAAGTTTGTCTCCATCCAGCTCGAAAGCTACCCGTCCTGCCACTCACCCTTCAGCCCTCCGTTATTGCGATGAACCGCTCCCAGATTGTACTGGCACAAAATTTCCTGCTCACTCAGTCGACATCAGCTAGAAACGGCTTATGGGTAAGTCTTTCAACGCTTCTGTCAGGTCCCTTCTTTTCTCATCTTCCTGCTCCTCCGCAAACCCTGTCTTCGATATGTATATAGCGCTCTTGTTATGCCTCGATTTCGTCAACCTGCCTGCATGCCACCCGGAGCTTCTCGACCTAACCGGGTCGACCAATGGCTCACGGAGTTTGTCCAGCACGCTCTTTTTTTGATCCTTTTACTTCCGATCTTCAGCTCGCCAAACCCCCTAGCTTCGTGCGTCGCGTCTTACGCCTCGGAGACCTGGTGGTGCTTTATTCCGCGCCTCAAGTGCTAATTTTGCTTCCCCAGTTTGATGCAACAGACATAGAATTTGACTGTGCACAACACGCAGGGGTGTTCTTTTCTCACCTTGCCCCATGACGCTCTTCCCGTTCGCCTCCTGAATGAATCCTTTCGTTGGTTCGCTTCTTTGGCACTAGCCCCCCGAGACTTGAACTTCTAAAAATACTGCCATTCGCGCTTTCAATCTTGAATTGAGCTCCCGCTGTATTTGAATATACACACCTAATTTTTCCTTTTTTTTTTTTTCTATACTTCGCACGATTTTCGGCGTTCAACAAGAGTTTTGTGTCTCCATCACTGGCCATCTGCGCTGATCAGTAGCTAGAAAGGGTGCCGGTTGAGTTTGTGCCATGTTGCCTTGAGCATCCGGCACGTGTATTCGATGTTATAAGTGGTACAATATCACGGGCGATGTACTGATCTTCATCTCGATGCAACATGGCTACCAACTGGGAAAGCGAACGGGATTACTTCTCGCAGGACCCTTCCAGCCCATCCGATTCTTTCTATAAAACTCCTCCCGCCTCGATCTCCCGGCATTCGTTGCATCGCAGAGATTCCTCTCCCGGCCCATCGTCGTCACCAGCTCCATTTCCATCAGGTCGCCGAGATGCAGAATCGAGAGGCAACATACACCTTGTAAACGATGATACAATTTCTCCCCTGGATCCTCGCAGGTTTACACCGACCTTACACGCCTCGCTTGTCTCGGAGATATTATCGTTGCGCCGTGACTTGGAAAGTAAAACCAAGGAGATCGACACACTCGAGTTAAGTCTGGAAAATGCAAGAACAGAGGCAGAATCACTTCAAGAGACCGTTTCCAAGAATGCCCAGGAGACTCGTTCTCTTAAACGGCAGCTACAGCTGCTGGAAGGAGGCTCTAATTCGGCAATAACGGACCTAGCAAAGGAGAGAGACGAGGCTTTGGAAAACATATCTGATGTTCGGAAGAGACTTGAGGTATCACAGAAGAAGGTTCGGGCCCAAGAAGAGCAAATTGAACAGACTCAGTTGCTATGGAACCAAGATAAGCAGAAGTGGGATGAAGAGCGGCGGAACCTCGACAGAAAAGTTCATGTGGTCGAAGGGCGATTGAAGCTTGTTCTCAGCGAAATCGCTGCTGCGGAGGCTTTCAACGCAAATCGCCCAGAGAACGAAGAAGACCTTGATGGCTATAGACGAGATGGGGCCATCACACGAGACAGCGACGCCGCGACTGTTAGGTCGAGCAGTGCAGCAGGAAGACACAGGAGAAGTACTGCCAGCATTGGCAACGACGGAGATCTCCAAAACTTCCGATACTCTATCATGAGCCAAGTCAATGGTCACGCATCAAAGGCTGGAGCCCTTAATCTTGCAGATGAGCTTGCGTTTGACGAAGAACACGAAAATACAAGCTATAGCACCGAGGATGAGCGTCCAGAATCGCGTGATACTCTTCCTGAAGAAAATTACATCCCAAATCAGTCGCATCCACTGGACTTGAAAGCCCGGAGAATTTTAGGCCTCTCTTTGGATGCTCCTGAAATGCTTGTCCAAAGATCTCTGGCGACGAACGACGTTATGGATGATGATGCCAAAACAATCTCGGGCAACATGCGATTTGAATATAAGGACATGGGTATTCAGTATACTCCTCCCCCATCTCCTAAGCTCATCCCCGACAAACCTCCGGTCGTTTTCCAATCTTGCGGTACGCAAACGGAGGAAACCGACACAGTCGAAAAGGACCAGGACCCAAAAAATGCGACTATTCCTCGAGAAACAGTGGACCAAGGCACAACTACAACTCCTGTTGTGATGATAGCTTCCTCATGCCAAACGATAGAGGAAGTAAAGCCTCAAGCCGAAATACCCAGTGGCGAAGTTTCAACTACACCAGAAACAGCCTCTGCCAGCACCCAAACCGACGATGTAGAGATCAAAGAAGCCGTGCAGCCCCGGCTTCAGATGCCTATTCCAATAATCACCGTTCATCCTCCTGGATCAAATCCTCCATCGCCAAGGAGCAGCGTAGTTCTGCCGCCGCAAACAAAATCTGCCGCCTCCCAAACTGATTCCGAATTACCCTCGAATACTCGTTGCTCCGGGATGCAAACGGAAGAAATACGAGTAGATAAACGAACATTAAACCTTCGAACCGGGCTGCTACCATCGGCTATGCCCGATAAACCTCTCAGTTCCGATATGTCTGATGTATCTTCTAGCCTGCCAGTTTCCCCTTACTTCCCTCCACCTCCAAAATCGCCGCGAAGGAAACTTCGTAACCCTCCACCAGTTGAAAGTCCCCCCAGAATCACCAAAACGCAACACTTCGACACGTATCAAGCCTACCCAGGAAATAATGATAATGGCCCCCTTACTGAAGATGAGCACTCAGATATCCGTCGACCATTTAGATCGAGCAGCCTCTTTGCTGGTTTTGGCGATATGAGCGACGAAGAGACACAGCAAAAACGGCAAGAGTTATTTAGTGATGACGAGCTGTTGAACCGGCCAATGGCGTCGTATACCTTGAAGTCTGGGAAATTGGTCTCCAAGAACTCTCCCAATATCCTTAACGATAACCCTGAAAAAATACACGATGGTCAATATTCTCCCAGGGAATCTATAGACAGAGAAGTGAAACTCCATCGGTCTGCCACTCGACGTAAATCGAATGCAAAACGGCCAGCGAGAGCTCAGTTGAAACAAGCTTCAACGTTCAAGGAACCAGATATGCGGCGCGCTGCGATGATTTCTAGCTCCACGGCTGCTCATCAGTCATTTCGTCCACGTAGCCCTAGTGCTCCCAGCATTGGTAGCTCAGGCACCCAGAACCCTGCTCTCCCTCCATTTCCTGTACCTGTTCGTTTCAGCTCTCGAAAACCAAGAGGTAGCAGTGAAGGAGCGCAGAGCCCAACCCCTTACAGGAACGGAAACATGTCAGACCGTATGGGAGATGGCTTCATCCGGAAAACTCGATCAGCGGCTGTCGTTGCTCGAACTCAACCCAACGGATATCAATCTCCGCCTACCATTTCAACATCATCAGTTGCTCCAGACAGCCCGCAGTATCCACCAATGCCCCTTGATGAGATAACAGCTCAAACCAAGAAAAGCTTGCAGAAACGTACAAATCGCCAGCCCTCCTCAAGCGCGCATTCTCATTCTCCAGGGGATTCAAATGCCACAAATGTGCAACCGACGAGCGTCGTCGATGCTATTGCACAGACTATGATAGGGGGATGGATGTGGAAGTATGTACGCAGGAGAAAGTCGTTTGGTATGCCAGAGAATTCAAAGGACGGATGGGAAGCAGGCAAGAGCCCAGAGGAAGCAGCTGCAGCGGCTGCGAATACGGGTGTCAGGCATAAGAGGTGGGTGTGGCTGGCTCCGTATGAGCGTGCTATCATGTGGAGTAGCAAGCAGCCCACAAGCGGCCCAGCTTTGTTGGGTAAGAGTGGTAGAAAATGTGAGTGCTCACGGCAGCCGATTGGCAGGATCCAACATGTGCTTCTTTACATGCTGACTTCTCAAAAAGTGGTCATCCAATCCGTCCTTGATGTCAAAGATGAGAACCCGCTGCCCAAGGGTGCCAGTCCACAGAACCAGGTTAACCGCTCAATACTAATTTTGACTCCCCAGAGAGCGTTGAAATTCACCGCCATGACGATAGAACTCCACTTCATCTGGTTGACTGCTCTGTCTTTCCTCAGCCATTCTTCGATGGCAATGACTGATCTTGCAGCTTTGCCTCCAGTGCCCCAGGAGGAGTATACTCCCCGGCAACCTACAGCTGCACTCCGACGTAATCCAATTCGCGATTCTATAAGGGTAGCAAAAGGCAAAAGCCGTTCAAATGGCAAATCCAAGCGATCTTTCGCAGTACAGCAGGCGGCTGTACCGGAGGTCCCGCACATCGAAGGTTATGGTGATGAGCCCGTTGCTGATGCCGCCGATCCTCCATACGTCCCGAGATTTTCATCGCATACAAGGAAAAGGAGCAACACCGCTCCACGACCCGTCCCTAATGCATTCCGAAGCTTTTCCAATCACACGACAGCAGCGGCGTCCACCTACAGTGCGACAACCGCTGGCTCATCGGATCTCCAGTCTCCTTCATCTATAGGCCCTCCCGGAATCCACAGCGGTCAAAGTAGCTTCAGCCATCGAACGTCGGAAGCCAGCGGGCCCATCAATGCCGGAACACCAAACTTTTTCGACGCTGTTGGCACGGTGAGAATGGAGGCTTTTGTCGACAGATCTGAAGTATCTCGCCAGCGAGGTTATCGTAACAGGTATTATGGCAAGAAGAGGAACCCTGTCTACTGGCCACAGAGTCCTGACACCGATTTCCCACGCTCTGACGATGGGAGCGATATCTTCTTCCGCCACGATGACCCGTTCAAGGGATTTTGATATATATTCCTTCCTCAAACCACACGTCTAAAAAGTACTTGTTCAATTCCATCTTGATAAATTTGTCCACCACGTATGGACACCACTCTGACTAGACTTTGCGCACGGGGCTCCGGAGCCACTTGCCCTTCTCCCTTCCCTTTTCACCTTGGCCTTCTACTTGGGACCTGACTTTATTGGGAATATCCGGACTCTCTTGGTACGCTGAGAATCTTTTGCCAGTCGCACAACATTTGAGTTGAGTATTTCCTGGATTTGGAAGAATAACATCGCTTCGTTTCCGCGTTGTTGGCTCTCAAGTGGCGGGATTCTTGGTTCATCACGCATCTCCAGAGCCCCAACAGGTTATTATTGCTTTTTGTTCTGGCAGAGCTATTATTTTAGTAGCTATGTATTTTGATACACCCTGGTCTAGGTTTTCTTTTTTCTTTTTTTTTTTTCGCCGTCGTCTCTTCTTAGCCTGTGGGAGGTTTGGCTGTATATTATGTACTTCTAATTTTAAATTCAAAGAGCCACGCGGAGATCCGCTGTCATCTATTCGTGTCCTTACAAGAATCGGGCTTTGGTTTCTTTCAACCTCCGCATATTAGGGTTGCTTCTCATGCATCCGCAAACACTTTGCGTTCTTTCTCAAGGTAGACACAAATCCATGCATGGAATATCACAATCAACACTATACACTTATTTTCGAAGGTCCATCTAATTCTCATTCATCCATGTCTTTGGTGCTCGAAAATCGTCGAGGCTCAAAATCGTGTCTCGCGATTTTGGCTGGCTACCCTTGAGAGACGGACGTATTCTTCGAAGAGAATGTATAATCGCTCACCATTGCGCCATTGAAGATTCCTGCTTGCACCAAATGTTTTGGTGCACGAGACCAGAAACCACACCCTTGTTTGAGATAGTTACGCAAAGCACAGCAGTGACGGATCGCAGCCGCTATGAAGACGCTCCCACAGCTGCCCCAACCTGCTTCGGCAAGGGATACGGTTCTTCGATCGGCATCAATTTCTGCGCCTCCTCGATCTTCCCAGCAGCAACCAGCTGCTCCATCTTGACCATGCGATCTGTAACATCCTGAATCGACACGATCCACTCATCCACATAACGATCCACCGCTTCCCCGCTCAATCCAATCTGTATCGACCTATACGACAGTGGACTAAACCCAAAATCTCGCTCTGGATCCCACTGTACTCGGACGCACGTGTTTTGTTTCCTGTGCTCGAAGGCATGTTTGTCCGGGTAGAGTGATTTATCGTGCGAGTTCACGAAGCTGTTGAATAGAGCCCACTCGAAACCTTCGCGGGAGATTTCAATGGCGAGGACACGCTCCTGGTTCGGCTTTGAGGCCCACCCGGACCGGTAGGCCATCCAGAGAAATGATGGCTTGATCCATGTCATGCGCGTGCGCTTGAACGGTGGAACGAATTTTCCGGCGCGGAGAGCTGGAGAGGCGATCTCGGCAGAGTACGCTTGGTAAACTGTGATGGTCTCCGCGGTAAATTTTGCGCGAACAGCGCGGTAGCCTTGTTCCCTGGACATTTTTAGTCCTTTCCAATTCTTTCACTTGTGTTGGATCTCTTTATAGCGTTTTGTGGAGAAAATTATCTGTACAAGGAGCTGGTTGCCTGCCTTTGGAACGATTTTATATCATTGACTACAGCTTTGCGGCTCCATTAGGGGGCGGAGCAGACGCCTTTCCGATTTTGGTCTCCGACTCAACTCGTGTCGGGTAAGACACACCTATCGTGGAGTCATCCTCGGCCAAAGCCAGGGCTGATTGTCCAAGAATGCAATGCAGACTTCGAAAGGTATATGAAGATCTATTCTCTATCTAGGATATTGGCCTGTAAGTGAGTAGCGCCCAGTTGGGTAGGTCGGAGAGTATCCAAAAGACTGCAGGCTGGAGAAACATTCGCAAAGAAAACACGGTTTATCGATAAACAGACAACTAAACAACAAAATCTGCAAGCGGAAGTGCGAAGACGGTATTGGGCTGAAGCTGACGTATACTTCCTGGGTCCTAATTCAATTTGCCATTGGGATCTGGTCTGTAGAGGGAGGCGTATTTCGCTAGAGGTATCGTCTCGTCGTCTCGTCTGTCCAAACCCATAAATGAACCCGCCTATCTTCCACACAGGAAGCATGGTTTGACTCCCACCCACTTATTCGAAACTTGCGCACTCTGTGACACCATGCTCGTTTATAACTTCGCGGCGTCCTTGACATCTCCAACCTTCAACTTGGCTCCATACTTCTTCAACACCGATTCATTGTGGTACTAGACCAACCAATCCTATTAGCAAGATCCTTTCAAGGAGCTCTTCCCCCGGCGTCTTCCGATCAGACCACTCAAGCTCAATAAATCAGGAGACAAACCTTCCAGAACTGCTTTGACGCATCTTTGCCAGCAACACGCTTCAAGATCTTCGCACCACCGGGGTGCTCATCCACAAAGTTGGTAATATCGTACACGCTGGAGTCGACAATAATGTATAGACCTTTATCGGCGGTCTTGTGCTCGGCGACCTGGGCGGGAGTGAATGTTTTCGACATCTTTGCTCGTTTATTTGAAACACCCCAAAAAAAAAACAAAGAGACAATTCGCGGTTCGGAGATTTCTAAGGATAGCAGTCTGTCGATCGGGTTTTAGAAGGTAGAGCTGAGTCCCAAAACGCCGAAGGGGAACAAAAACAGAACGGGTAAGGATATCTCAGACAAGGTGTTAATAATTAAAATGACATCCGCTTAGTAGCCACTTGGACTGGTGAATGCCTAGGTATTGTCTGCTGGTGGATGTCCTTTCAGGCTCTCCTCACTTGGGGATTCGATGCCATGGAACATTATTGCTTGTCTGGGCCGAGACTCGCGCGATCGATGGCAGTTCGCCGAGCCGAGGTAACGAAACCCACCTATTAGCTAAGCCGGCCCACAGTCACGTGTAAAGAGTTGCCCAATCAGAGGGTTGCTATTGCTACAGAAAATCCAAGCTCCTGATTGGCTGGGTATTTACAATGCGGCTCGGCACGGAATATCAATCTTCCATCTCTGAAGTGCCCATATCACCTAAAAATTGAGGGTATACGGAGTAAATACTCATCATTAGTTAAATACTATACAGACATGTGGTGAATATTTGGACATTATCATATCTTGCTTTTCTCTCCAACGGCTCCCTTTCCCTTGGGTACCTTTTTATCCACGCCCAAGCTCTCCAAATCCTTCTGTTTGTGATAATGCGGCGCCAACTCAACCAGCCATTCTGGCTGCAAAGGCATGTTGCTTCGCATATACTCCTTGCTTGTGAGAACCAGCTCGTGATAAATGACCCATTTAGGATTAACATCAAACAGAGTACTAGATGGATGCAGATAGACAGTCTGCCCGTTCTTAACCGTCCGATAGCTGTCACCACCTCTCTGTAGCCGTGCCGCATTGGGAAAAAAACCTGCTGTGATTGCTTTCTGAATGGGGACAAGGTTGTTGGCACCAGCAGTGTTTACAGTCACTTCAACACGATCACATAATTTGGCCAGTTGATCCCGGACGTCACGAGCACGCGTAAGGCTTCGTTGCTGAAGGAAATTTTCTCTCGCCCAAACATAGCTGAAGTCAGAATCGACCCATTGATTCCAAATATTGAGAAGTGTCAAGTGGTCACCGCCATCCTTTATTGTGAACCGAGCTCGAGCACTATCCGCATGTATCCTTTTGTCCTTAGGCCTGTAAAACAGTGCGCTCGCTTCGCCAAGCATGGCGATAATTGACAGAACCTCTTCAACACACCCGTATTTATCGGCCGCAAGGATGGCCTTGGCCAGCATGGGGTCAGTGGGGAATTCTGCCATTTGTCTTCCAACTTTGGTGAGTTCTCCATGGTCATTCAAAGCCCCGAGTGCATAGAGTTGTTCAAGCGCGCGGATGAGGGTTTCTGCTGGTGGCGGATCCATAAAATCAAAATCAAGTAGATCGTCAATTCCAAGGGATTTCAGAGCCAGCACCACACCACTCAGATTGGTGCGCTGTATTTCTGGCGTGGTATTTGCCTCGAGTTCGTTATGGTAAGCCCACTTTGTATAGAGCCGGAAGCATTTGCCAGGTCCAACACGCCCAGCTCTTCCCGCTCTCTGGCCTGCAGATGCTCGAGAGCATGGAGTGACAACCAAGCTTTCCATTCCTGTGCGAGGATTGAATACGTTCTCCTTAACAAAACCAGGGTCAATAACATACACGATTCCGTCGATAGTCAAACTGGTTTCAGCAATATTCGTGGCCAAAACCACTTTCCTCGCACCAGGAGGAGTAGGTTCAAATATTTTGGTCTGTAATTCTGAAGGCAAATTGGCGTAGATGGGACAGATTATCATTTCTGGCATTTTACCTCCTAGTTTTCTCGCTGTTTCTTGGAGATTTTGTTCTGCAGCTTCTATCTCTTCTTGACCAGTCAAGAAAACGAGAATATCGCCCTTGCCTTGGGTAATATGGATTTGAAATATGGTCGTAATGGCTGCCGCGAGGTAGTTAGCTTCTGGTTGAGATGTGTAGTGTATGTCGACAGGATACCTGCGACCGGGAATGTTGAAAATTGGAGCATCATCGAAGTATTTTTGGAACTTTTGCGCGTCAATAGTGGCCGAAGAAATTAGCAGTTTAAGGTCTGGCCTTGCTTTCGCGATATCTTTGAGCAGACCACAGGCGATATCTGTTGGAACTGTTCTTTCGTGCGCTTCGTCGATCATCAAGGCAGAGTACTGACTAAGGTCAGGCTCCGTTAGTAGTTCTCTCAAGAGCATACCGTCTGTCATATATTTTAGAATCGTTTTATCACTTGTGGCATCTTCAAAACGTATAGCGTAACCGACTTCGTTGCCTACTTTCACTCCCATTTCTTCTGCGACACGTGCCGCGACACTCATGGCAGCTACTCGACGAGGCTGCGTACAGCCAATTTTCATTCCACCTTTTGTGTATCCAGCTTCATGAAGATACTGAGGAATCTGCGTTGTCTTTCCACTCCCCGTCTCGCCGACTATAATAATGATCTGATGATCAGCCACGGCTTGCAGTAACTCGTCGCGAAACTGATATATTGGCAGGCTTTTGCGAGTTTCCTCGATTGACGCTGCCTTCTTTTCAGCTGCGTCTATTTGCTGCGCTAATAATCGTTGTTCCTTTGTCAGGGGCTTCCGATCACCCTCTAACTTCGAATCCATAATGAAATTAATCTTTTGGGCGTCATCAAATACATACTCGTAATCTCCCTCGTCAACAAATTCCGCTTTGGTGATCTGTGCCTTTGCTTTTGCTGTCTGCTCATTCTCCCACTCTTCATGCTCCGTAATGAACCGTTCCTGACCGCGTTCATCTCTGTCAACATATCGTTTGTAGAGTGCTTCTTCCTTGCGCTTCCGATCTATTTTCCCTTTCTCCGTGATATAATCTTCGGGTAGCATATAGCCATCACGATGATCGTCTATTCGCAGCCTTTCCTCTGCAAGTCGTAGGACCTCACGATTTTTCGCGAAATCTTCCTTCTCCCGTCGAGTCAAATTAGGGTTCTCCCTCAACTCAGCGGTTTCTTCGGCAACTTGCTTGCGAAGCAACGCCAGCCTTTCAGCTTCGCGCTTCTTCAGGTACTCTTGGCGTGAACGAAGCCTGAGGTCTGGCATTGCAGCCTCCCTCGCTGCGGCATCCTCGGCTAGAGCGCGCCTTCGCGCCACATCACTATCCTTTGTAGACGAACGATCTTCCACAATCTTTTTGGACTTCTGCTCATCCTTTTTCGCTAGTCGTTTCGCAAATTCATCACGCTCTTTAAGATCACGCTGTCTTGCCCTTTCTCGTTTCGTCTCCTCATCAAGATCAGAGCTAACCGAGACTTCTGAGGGTGAACGGCCTCTTCGTCTTGGAGATCCCTCAACAAGATCATCAACTGGCTCCTGCTCCTGTAGCTCATCCCCCGGTATCTCTTCATCACCCCAGCGATCCTCAAAGTCCCTCTTGTCGATCCGACGTAACTTTTTCGAACGGTGACGCTCTGAGATTTCTCCGTCTCGGTCCCTTTTCCTCTTGTCTTCTCTGTCACTCTGCCGTCTGCTGTCGCCGTTACGTTCAGATTTGTCTCTGCGCCTTGATTTCTCCACATCTATGGTCGGTCCTAAGCCCGGGTGGTCTACCGTGCCATCCTCCATTTCAACTAGTCGGTATCTCTTTTTCGTACTATCCTCGGGTTTGTTCTGTTTCTCCGACTTTCCAGCACTGCCTTTGAGACCGGCTCGAGACCATAGCTCCGAGACGAATGATTCGATATCTCCAGCGCTGGCATCAAGGAAAGGTTCGAGCTTTTCTCGTAGCGAGGTGGGTGATTTTGCGGAGGATGTGGTCGCAAGAATAAAGTCGATAACAGTAGGATCTGAGGCGCCCGTCAGACGCAGAAGGGAATCCGATACATAGGTCCTGGTGTCCATAGTTTGTTCCAAGTTTGGGAATTCGAGGTAAGTTTGGGTTTTTCAGGCAGCTATCAACGACTAAGAGCACCGGAGCTTTAGCGGGAAAGAAAGGCTCCGTATAATTGAAAGATAATTCGGCTTTAGGGTGGATTGTTCGTGAAAATGCCCGGTGTACTCTCAGCGCTCCGGGAGCGCAACAAAAACAGGCAGTGCAACTGAGTGGTACGTTCGAGAGGTCCCCTTTGAGCCTTGAAAAACACTTTCAGCAGAGAATAGAAAACAGCGAATGGTCCAACTGCTGGCTTTTTCCGGCCTTCCCAGAGAGCATCCAACCTCAACGCCGCGTGAGAACTGGAGCTTGACGTTGGAGCTCGGAGAAAATGCCAAGCCTTCCGCCATCTGATCACGTGAGGAGCACATCCGCGCAGGCGGGCAGACTAGGGTGAGGCCAAGAGATGGCAGCGAAATTTGAATCTCAGACCCCTTTTTGTTACTCTACAGAATACGATTTCCAGCTATGACTACGAGACAGTCTTCATTATTATGTTTTTCACGTGGAGCTCAACTTGCACTCGATGATAAGCAGAGAGGTAGCAGGATTGTGGACCAGAAAGTAGGAAGAATGTTGGTTGAACTGGCTGGATCATCATTCATTCTATCAGGGGTTATTGTACAAACAGGATGGTATCAAGTAATATTAATTAACAGGTCTAGTTAAAGAAAAGGCAAGGAATCGGCTGTGCCCTAAAAAGTTTAGAAACTTGATACAGAGAATAAAAAGGAAATTCGTGCCCGATGGGGTGACAGAGGTCGGTCATGCAATAGGAAAAAAGCAGGCAAGACAGTATTGATATTAAAAAAAGAAAAAAAGGTTCAAGAGAGCCCTAGAATGACCTGCCAAGTAGATGCAAAAAGCAGCAAAGGGGAATAATAATCATCTTAACAAAACATGGTATCGAAGTAGAAATGCCAAAGGATGCTTCTTCCGAATGCATGTTGCACGTTAAATGCAAGTGTAGAGGAAAGGAAACTCATTAAATAGTGTAAAGTTGTGGCCGGATCCGCCCCCCTTTTTTTTTACCTCCGTGACCATTGATAAGAGGAAATGTTAGCCGTTCCTAGAAATCCCGTAAAAAACGTCCCAAATGATGTCGAACCACAAAGGTATCCGGTTAAATGTACAGTTGAAGTCCACGAAACGCCCCTGGTAACCCCGCTTGTGCAAATGTCTTATGCAAAGAACGCCGCTAGAAAGAGCCAAACTGACGTCTAGACATCGATCATTTCGGCGTCTTCAACAAGTACTTCGTCAGCTGGACCCCAGTTTCCCTCGTAGATCGTGGCACCGGCACGGCGACGTCGCACCGTCCATTGGACACCGAGAGATTGAATGACTTGGTCGGCCACAGGTCGATCAATCGGGTCAGGCGATATCATCCATCGAACAATTTTATCAAGGGCACCCTCACTGTTCGGGTTAATCATGAAATCCGGAGGTTCGGAAAGTTCGCCGCTACGAGCTGACCCCAGATTTGGTTGAGTTTTAATCGGATTGTGTTCCCCTGAAAGCATGTCAAGAGTCAACGGTTCTTCTGCCGAGTACAAATCATCGAATGAGCAACTGTTTGACAATGGGTTCCCAGAAGCGTCACGGAGGATGCTAGTCTCGGAACTCCAGGTCAAACTAGGAACGTCGCTCATATCGCCGTTTCGAAGTTTTTGCCACGATACTCCATTATCAGGCAACTCCACATTGCCAGCAATCTCGAACATAATGAGCCCGAGTGCAAAGATATCTGCTGGCTTATCATATCTTCCCATAAGAACCTCTGGGCCAATATATTCCCGGTCGCCTTCCCCTTCAATACCTTCGGAAGCAGGCCAGCGAGTTGCCATGCCAAAGTCTGCAATTTTCAGAACGCCTTCGAAAGTGATCAAAATATTTGCGGGTTTCAAGTCTAGATGAATGAACCCCGCATCATGGATGCATTTCAGGCCCTGTGGAAATGTTAGAAGGAGAGCGATCATTTGGGACGGCATTCACTCTTACATGTGACAGCTCCAAGAGAATTTTCCAGATACGGAAATCATCAAGTCTGGCTTTAAGACCCACTTGTGAAAGGAAAACATCAAGGCTGCCCTCCTCACAGAATTCAGTCTGAATATAGAGATGGTTATTGTATTCCCAGCTATCAGCAAAGGAGATAACGTGGTCAGAGTTCGTTAGGGCTTTCAGTATCACGACTTCGGTATTTTTTCTCTCACGATCTTTCACTCCGGTAAAAGGCTGCTTAGCCTTTTTTACAGCCCACAGACGTTGCGGGGACGTCGGTTTCCTTGAGGATCCGGACATATTCGCCTGGAAAGGGGTAACTGACTGGCGCTCGGTCACGCAGTATACCTGTGAGAATTCCCCGGTACCTATAAGTTCAACTTTGTCGAACCGGGAAGTTAGACACTGGTCGACGTCCGGTGCGTTGTAGCCGCCAAGTGAAATTGTGGAGCGTTTCCCAAGATTGGAGAAATATTCTCGCGGGCCAGTTGGTGTAGCAGGGAGGTTAACAGAATGAGAACCCTGCCCAAAGTTATGATCATTGTTCGAAATTGACAATCCACTGGGATCAAGGGGTAAGATGTGTTCTTGAGGAGTATGAGGAGACATGTGATCAATCGATTTACGGTTAAGCGGGCTCGCTATATATATATATCTCAGTAGCTGAACGATAAGGAAAACCTTTTCACTGAGAACTTACAACAGGGTCCAGGGCCAGCTCCTGATTCGAATGTTGACCCGGGTGTATGGTTTATACTCTGGGCTTGCGAACCGGAAAACTGAGATAATGAAGACCCAAAAGTCTTCTTGGTAGGAGTTGGTGGCAGGTCCGAATCCATAGCCAGCTGGCTATCATGGTTCATGGAAGGAGAATGAAAATGAGGGCTATCGTCACCATCTATACTAACAATGCTTCCTCGACGGGAAAGTGCGGGCTTAATAAAACTTCTACCAAAAATACCCATGCCCTTAGGTGCAGGGGTTTTGCCAGCGACGGTTGAGGTGTTGGTCGGGGTCCAAGGGGAGCCTGAGGCCCTGAAATTGGGCGTATCGCCATCGAAACATTGAGCGAAAGGCTTTCGTGTTGGTAACATAGTTGAAGTTCGTTTGCATGGCGTATCTGGCATGTTCTTGCTAACAAGAGACGCATTGTGAGCATCCGTAGCATTTCTATTCTTTTTCGAGATCAGACCAGTAGACATGAATGCCGCTGGCAGGGGCTTTACAAGCCTGTAATTTTCGGGTGTTGCAAATGAAGAGTCGGAGGCATTAGATTCTTCATGTTGGAGGCGGCTTGAAACAAGTGGTCTCGAGGTCCCAGCTGGAAGAGATTTGGAGAAATTGAGAATAGGATGGGGGCTTCCAGGCCTAGCAGGAACCGGTGCATGGGTGGGAGAGTCATCTGCTAGACTGGAGCTTGAAGAAGACTGTGTGATAGTTCTTGATAGAGGGTGTGCACTGGGTATGGGCTGTCCGAACCCCGTAAACTGCGAAGGAGCTGGAGTAGAGGTGCTTGCAAAAATTCCGTTTGATGGGGTAAAAGCGTCACGTTTCGCGGGAGAAAATATGTTGCTTTCGAGAGACATGCGCTGGCGACTGCGCAGAACCATTGGGGTCGTTGGTGGGATCTCAGGACTTTGGTCAGGAGTAGTCTTACTGTGGGAAAAAAGGAGGCGATCGTTTTGACGCTGTTGAAGAGTAGATCTTCGCAAGGAAGATGATCGTTTGGGAATATTGGAGAATAGGGATGGGGATTGGGGAAAGAGAGGGGTATGATATTCGGGCTCTTCAGTGTCGTTCTTCGACTGATCGTTCGAAGCCTCGACGTTATTTTCAAAGAGATCAAATTCGGTGCTAAAATTTGCAACCTGAACACTTCTTCGTTTGGCCACAGGACTTCCGAAATTCTGTTGATCCAGGTTCATGGGTCCATCCCCGCGTTTTAGAGGGCTAACTGAACCGAAATTTCCACTTCGCCGTTTCTCTATTCTCGTCGGTGCTAGTTTTGGTACTGAAACGCCCTCGAGCGGCTCTGTTGGAGACACGCAGCTGGTAGAATTTTCCTGGGAGGTGAGAGGTTCCGTCGTCATTGCAGGAAGAACCGATTTATTCTCCAAATTTTCCTTTGCGATGCCTTGGGAAGATACCGCATTTCCGTGGTCGCGAGATTCGGCGAGGATACGTTTTGCGGGGCTTGACGGCAACATTCTCAATCTCGTTGAGGATAGACTACCGTGTCGTCGAATTCCGGGACGATGAAGCCTCGCGCTCGGTGAGAAGGGGATGGCAACAGGCGGTGAGGTTCCTGTAGAAACGAATAATAGGTTTCCTTGAGAGGACGCTCGTTTTGACGGAGAGAGGGAAGAAATAAATTGCGCGTGCTTCACAGGTGAAGTATGCAGCCTTGACGGCGAGAGGAGTCTAAAGTCAGCTCCTTTGGAGGGCGATCTGGAAAGCGAGCGACGGAGCTGGTTCAGCGCAGAGCTGGTGTGTGAATGGTGAAGACCAGATGGTGAAGGGAAGTGTAGAGTGCCGCCCGCGTCACGGTGCGGTGAGAACGAAGCAACCATTGTTGGCTTTGGCCACCCCACTGAAGTCTGAGCAATGAGTGGAAAGCAACACTGATATTGTAGTCGCGTTCAAAGAAACACTCAGGATCCCATACAGACCAGGACTTGAGGAAGCGTTCAGAGGTGTGCAGAGGAAAAGGGTGTGAAGGAAGAAATGTCACAGTTAAAGCAATATCCACACTAATCTTCTGACAGAGTTATAAATCCTTCAGATTGTCTGGGAGCATCTGAGATTGTCAACAATGGATCACGCAAAACAAACGGGTCAAACGAGTGAATTAAGGCCAGCAAACGCGTCACAATGTATTGGAGGAATCGAGTCCGGGTGTTTCCTCCATCCGCGCAAACTCTCAAACGTGCCACCGGGCTCGATCCACGTTGCAGGACAGCCTCAAGCCCAATAGCCGTCTCAATTTTCGAGGACTCTGACGCAAAGGAGCCTGGTGTGGAGGATCGTGGCTCAAACAAGCGCGCGTGTTGAGGTGGCGATCTGAACGAAAGGGCAATAGGGCTCGAAGGGTTGCAACGCTTCGTGTCGCAAGCCTGGAATTTACCGCCGTGATAATTTGGACCAACGCGGACTCAGGACCAGCGTGGCGCGTCACGAAACCACGGGCGATATTGGGTGCCGAAGAGTAGTGAGCTTGGATGGGGGAATGAGTGCGGGCGTGCGGTGGGACGGCGAGGAGCACAGAGTGGACGAGGTGAAGCGGACGATGCTGCCCGACATGGCGAAGTCTGGATCACGGGGACGGGGGGCGAGAGGGAAGCCGCTTCTTATTATTGTTGTTGCCCGCTTGGGAAGGAAGTGGGCTGGACGCGCGAATCACGCGTTTGTTGTGACCCGCCTGATTAGGCTAGTGCGTCTTGGCGCGTTGATAACGGGCTGTTTGCTCTGTTTACTGCGATTATCTAAGCACCCCACTCCGCCGGACTAAGCCAGTGACGTCAAACTCCCGCTGCCCGCTCCCACTTTGGCGTCGGTGGGCGGAGATTGTGGACCAAAACACCAACAAAAATGAACCGGGTGGACCGAGAGCCGCGAGGGGCGCGCTACCATCTTTTGTATTTACTACGGAATATATCCTGCTATATGTGCACCATCTACCTTAGTTGCCAGCCTATTCTCTCATTCCTCACTTCGTGATACCGCAAGTAACTCCTGCTTCAGCTCGCCAAGTATTGTATCAGAGAGGCCGGAATCGAGTCGGCTTTTGGGGCCAAAAATACCAACGTCCAACGCATTGTTCCGGATGGCGACTTCAATATCAACTGAGGGCTACATCGTTCTCTGTGTTAGCGAAGGCACTCCATGTGGGGATGTAATCGAAAGACATGTCTCTTTTCAAGCTTACCTTATACGCCGCTTCGAGGCTTGGTATGCGATTTTCTGATCCGGGCTGTTCGTTGTTGAGCGCGGCCACCGACTCTAGAGGTATCTCAGTTGTCCTTCTTGAGTTTGGTGTCGCATTTGGGATACTTCCATTTGCTAGAGCCTCTGGTATTTCCGATTCTTCGAGAGGCGTCAACCGGTGCAACGCGCCATCGCCATCTCCGGTGGGGTCTGGGTATCTCAGGAAATTCACCACCGTGTCCAACGTGACTCCAGTCCAATCTGCAATTTCATGCAAGGAAACACAGGAGTTCTGCGCATTGCTGATCTCATGCAAGTCGCTTTGAATAGCTCGCGCCAGCTGAGTCACGCTGTGGTTTGTAGGGTTTCCAATGCAAAGTGGAACAATATTCAGGGTGGGGGCGACAAGCTCCGGAAGTCCGTCCATTGCGTGAGACCTGTTGGCAAGATAGAGACCAATGACCAAATTCTCTAGAGCAGAGTGCGACGGGCTGGAAAGGAACCTTATGTGCATCTTAGCATACACAGCCAAAAATAGCGCTTGAATGGAGACGCCGAGTTTTCGACTAATGCTATCTAGCGTTCCAACTTCTGCGATAAGAGAAGGGCGATAGTTTTGTGTCATGCCGGGCCAGTCGATCAAGGTCTCCTGTAGAAACTTGCGTTCCAAGCTCGCTTTTGTCAAGTACGTCGTCCAGAATGCTTTCCGGGCTTCTAATGGTGAGCTGATAGTATTGAAGGCGACGAATTCTGATATATCCGTTTTCAATCTCGACGATATATCTCCATCGGGACAACCAATCGAAAGCAGACTGACAATGTGTTCCAAGCTCACAGCGTCGTAAAGTGCGTGATGTATATGCAATCTTACAATTGTTTCCGAACCTTGTCGTGAGGCATATAGAGTCACGAACTTTGAAGCACCTTCTTGCTGCCTGTCCAAAAGGTCTCTCAACTTGTCTCGCCAGGCTATTGGATTGTTGGTAGCTCTGAAAACTACCTGCACAAACGGGATATCGCGGTTTCCTATTGCGAAAAACTCCGTGCGAAGAATTGGGACCTGGCAAATGACCTTATCCCACCTCCTTTCAAGCTCCTCTGCTGCTATATCTCCTTCCACACGATAAAAGAAATCAGGGAAGAACACTGCCCCATTTGAGCGTTCCCACATCTTTAACATGTATACCTGACCAGAAGTTGCTGGGTACACGCCTTCGATGTCCCCTGGCTGTATGTTATGAGAGCGTAGCAGAGTGGTGATATCGACATCCTTCAACGCCCCGAGGCATATGGATTTAGAGTCACGTACTTCCGTTTTTGCTTTGGCAATTTTCGCAACCTCCGCCATTTTTCGAACGGTACCAGCGCGCAACATGTCACTAACTGCAAGAGTGATTGATCTGTTCCGTAGCAAGGATGACACTTTAATTGCGCTAATGCTGTCGAGACCAATATGGAAAAGGGTTGTATCCTTTGTAACTTCCGCTTCTGAAATGTTTGCCACTGATGATAGTATCGATCTGATAGCCTCTTCCAAAGGCGTCCATGACTCTGCTAGTGAATTCTCTTTATCCAATAGGTAAGAGTCCTTAACCCCATTCAACGAGGCGGTTGAAAATGTCAAGCCGCAGATTGTCGCTGATTCATCTCGGAAATCCACAGTAGGCTCGTTGGGGTTGTGAACGAGCTCCAACAAACAATTTTCAATCCGATCAAGGAGGCTTGCCGTGTCGGAGCTGCTTAACACTGAGCTCTTGCACGCAACCCGCCAGATAACAGAGTTATTGGACAGCTCCATCTCAGTGCATACAGGGTACTCAACATCAGAAGAACTCTGAACAGACTTATATAAGACCTTCTCCTCTCCTCCTGGTCTTTTCTGGTATATAAACAGTGTATCAAAGAGAGATTTTGCTCCAATTTTGGACAAGGCTTTCACTTTTCTGAGTGGAAAGTGCTGGTTATTAAGGATCAGGCCCAACATTTCTTGCACATACTGGAGCATCTCACGCCGGGAGCCGTGAAGGATTCCACGTATAGCGACAGAATTCATTGTGGGGAACATTACTTGCTCACCATCAACAGTGTCTCTGCCTAGCATCACGGTACCACACACAACATCAAGTTGGCGCAAATAACCCGCAAGTACCATCAACCAGCAGGTCAACCCTAGGGTCTGAGGTGTAATTCCCTGGCTTTTGCAGAAGTCTATAACATTCGAACTGGAAATTTTAACGGCAATTTCATCCCGATGGATTTCGTCCGTGTTTGATCCAGGCTTTTCTGGGAAAGATACCGGCCGAACTCCTTCCAAATACCCTTTCCAGAACTGCAGGGCTTTCTCATTGCTGGCTGAATTGATAATATGTTCTAGAGTACTATGATACGATGGCCGTTGGTAGCTGTTGCCGAGGTAGAGCGTTGCTATAGTGTGGTGAAATAAGTCGAGTGACCAACCGTCGTATAGCGCATGGGCAATGGAAATAAGCAATAATCTTTTGGCTCCACTTCGCAGAAAGCGTAGTCTATACGGAGGAGATCGTAAGCCGCTCTTGATTGCCTCTAATTTCTCTTGCTCAAATATATCATCGATCGACCTTCCAGCCATGTCTATTTCTTTCCAATTTAGTTTGAAGTTTGCCGAATAGACTAGCTGCGCAAATGCGAAGGGCAAACTCGGATCTGAGACTTGCGTGAAAGTCGTCCTCAGAATGGGACTTTCTTCAACTGCCTTCACAAATGCGTTCCTTAGTTTATCAACGTCCACATGTGGCTCGATTTCTAGAACATCATGGTTGAAATAATGGGAGTAATCGGATCCAATCATTTCCGCAAGCATCCCTTCTTGCAGTGGCGTTGCAGGAAGAACATGATCGATACCTTCAAGGTCCACATTGTCTGCTTCTAAACATGAGCGAAGTGCTTTTTCTAGACTAATCAGAGTCTTGAACGAGTCGTCATCTCTTTGTATATCGGCAACAACTTCTTTCATCATAGATTTAATCGTTCGACAATGCATGATTCTGCTGACAGGGAGGGATATGCCCAAATTCTTCATCCTTGAGGAAAGTTTGATTGCATCAATGCTATCCAAGCCAAGTTCCAAGATCGAAGTATTCTCACTAACCGCCTCATCGTCGGTATTGGCCAGCCTGGAGATCTCCTGGCGAAGTTTCTTGGCTTTCGCACTCCATTCGAACTTGGAGGTACCATTTGTCAAAGGCCCTTGGGCTGAATCGTGCTTTTCCTTAACACCATTGCTAGGTGCTGTATGATTGAGGATTGATATATCATCCGAAGGCTGGAGCTTAATTGATTGGTCGTCCAGGAATCCCAATAATGTGTCCTTGAATTGACTCAACAGTTTTCCGATTGCTTTTGAAGTCAGGATCTGTTCTTTTCCAACAATACTAGTGGTCAGGGATTCGCCTCCATCGTCTCTAGCTTCAAATGCTAAAGGATAGTCAGCCTCAGCTTGAGTTTCCGTGGGGCTCCAGAGTGAACTTCCAAGCCTACTGGCATGCGCAAGATCTTTCTGAAAAACGAAGAGGCTGTCGAAGAGAGGATTGTCGGCACTTCGTCCTGTCCATTTCATAATATCCCGTAATGGAGTGTGCTGGAATGAGATAGCAGAAACATGGAAATCATGACAAGCCTGAACAAGTTCCGATAATGAATCCAGGCCGAAGAAAGGGACATGGCATGGAATCGTGTTGAATAAAGGCCCGATAACTTTATCTGCACCATCAAAATCCAAGGCTCTCCCTGAACTCACAATTCCAAGAGTCGGAACGAAGCCAAAGTGCTTTTCAAAGACGTACAGCCAGCAACCATGGACTACTGCTTGTTCCGTAACATTCAACCTTCGTCTTATCTCTTCGAGTCGCTTCATTGCGGGTATCTCAATAGCCAGGCTATGTACTTCGCTTTCAGAACTATTTGGGTTGGAAGGTATCGTTCGTGCTGGAGCGTCTCGCAAATGTCGGGTCCAGAAGGATTGCGCATCGGGTTGCCTGCAAAATGGACCGAGCGGCAACACATCAATATAAGACAGCGTTTCTGTGTGCGCGGCATTGAAGTATGCTTCTGCAACCCTTTCAAGAAGAAGTGGAAGGCTGTTCCCGTCGTATAGGCCGTGGAAGATGTTCAAGCACATTACTCTACTGGATGGCCCAGATACAACCCCAATTTCCCAGAGCCTGTCATTAAAATGATGAAGAGTGGATCTCCACTTCATGTACCTATCCCGCGAAATATTAGAAACCTCGGAAGAGTTCGTGGTTTCAAATTCGAACCAGGGAAATTTATCTTCTCTTAACACCACTTGTGCATAACCATCTGCTGTGACAGGGAATTTTGTGCGTAGAATTTGGACAGTCTCCTGAACCTTTCGCCAAGCGGCCATCAGCTGGAAAATATCCACATCTGGTAACAACTCAAAGGTAAAATTTGAGACGTATGCACGGCTTGCGCTCTCAAGACACTTGTATATCATCCCATCTTGCAATGGTGAGCAAGGGCATACAGCTTCAATAGCATTGATAGAGACACAGAGCTCAGTAGCAAGTGATGCAAGATGCTTGTGTGCAAAAGCGGCAATTGCTTGTCTAGCATTCTGGTATAGCCGGCCATCGGAACTTTCACTACGGTTGGACGAGCGCAATATTTCTGAAAGAGCGGAGATTACGGGGTCTAAAAGGATGTTTTAGCAAAAATTCTGGGAATACTCAGGGAGGGTAAAACATGTCGCCTTACTTTTCATAATGAGAGCCGACTGAGCAGTGCAGAAACCTGCTTCTTTGAGGGACCGAGCCAAAGATATGACAGAGATAGAATCCAGCCCGAGCTGGAATATATTGGACCACGGTGAGATAATCGTTTCGTCACAGCCGGCCAACCGGGAGACAATCGATATAATCTTTTTCGTCTCTCTTGATGCATTCGTGGTATTTTCCTCATTTTGTGGTGAAAGCTTCTGCATTTGCTCCAGAGTCAAGTTCGCGTAAATTTCCTTCAACTTTTTATTTTCAATCTTATTATTTGGAGACAAAGGGAATCGGGTAAGTGGAATAACATGCGTTGGGACCATATATCCTGGAAGTTGGAGGCTACAGCATCTTCGGATGTCATTCAGGGTCTCGTGGACATGGTCTCCCGTGTCAAAACCAAGAATTGCCTCCTTTTCAGAAAGTTCTCCTCGAGTGATGAAAGAAACAAGCTGCTCTTTACCCGCAGAGAGATGCTTTAACACCATTGTCACCACCTCTCCTATTTCCGCTGAAGCTGACTTGATAACGTGGTTGATTTCGTCGATCTCAAGCCGTTGACCACGCAGTTTGACTTGGTCATCCATACGACCAAGGAAGCAGAAACTTTCGTCATGAAGCATCCGTACAAGGTCGCCGGTACGGTATACCCTTTCACCCCACTCGTCAAGATATTTGAATCTCTCCTCAGTCAATTCAGGCCTATTTAAATAGCCTCGACCTACGAGAGGGCCAGACACACACAGCTCACCAATGCCCCCTCTTAGCACCGGAATATTAGTACCCGGTTTGAAGACGAAAGAGCCCACATTATCAAATTGAGGTCCAATGTTGGACGGTTTGTCCCATTGCGTTACTCTTGGAAGCATGGTACACCCGATAGTAACCTCCGTGGGCCCGTACCCGTTATATATCACTTGCTTTTCTCCCCACGTATCTAAGATCTCTTGCTTTAGTGCCTCACCGCCGGTGATAAAGACGCCACGGCAAAGCGACGGCACTTCGTCAGGCTGGAGTAAACGGGCCAAGCTCGGCGTTAGATCGATATGCGTTATCTCCAGCTGTCTAATAACCCCAGCTAAGTCCTCAAATAGGATATCCCTGGGACAAGAAGTGACACAGATACCGACGCTCCAGCTCCAATATTGCTCTAAGACACTGACATCGAAGTGGAACGATGCAAATTGGAGCCAGCGGGACGAATCATCCCAGTGTCCTGCAAATAATCTTTGGAACGAGAGCATTGCTTGTATTGCGTTGCTGTGTGTTATCTCGCAACCCTTTGGTGTCCCCGTGCTCCCTGAAGTATACAAACAATAGCAAGTATCGTCGCCACTGATTGGGTGTTCAAGAATCGGAGAGCTGCTTGAGAGACCATTCAAAAGCCCTGCTTCATCTAGTGCTAGAACTTTGACGCCATCTATTCCCATTAATTCTTCCTTCTTATCAGATGTGCATAGGAGGAAATTAGAGCCCGAATCTTCCATGATAAACTTTTTCCGCGCAATAGGGGCCCCAGGATCCAATGCCACATAAGCAGATCCTACCTTCAAAATAGCGAGGATTGCAAAATATGCTTCAGGGCACTTGTCAAAACAAATTCCGATTAATTTTGATTTGGACGCCCCTAGCTGCAAAAGGAGATTGGCATATTTGTTTCCTTGGTCGTTGAATTCTTTGTATGTCCAACTCCTGACTATCAGTTTATCCTCCACTTCGGAAGACCTAGAGGCAAATTCAAGAGCTATTTTCGAGGGGCATTCACTAGCGTTGACCTCAACAAACTGATGCAAAAGATCAACTGGAGCCTCGATATAGGCATCCTTTCTGGGCACGACGCAGGTTATTCTTCGATCAGCCCCCATAAAGTGCGCGCAATTGGATTCCGGAGAAAATATAGTGTCGAAGAGAAGCCATTCAAGCTGATCGATCAATATATGCGCTTGATCAACTGGTAATATATCATTTCTGAATGTAACACAAAATTCGAGTTTATCCCCTTTGGGTATGAGTTCAATCGAGACTGGATACTATTTATTCAGTTAGCGTGAATATAAATTATGACAGCTAGTGGACATACATCTGTTGTAGCTATCTCTTTGGTGACAGTCCAAAATTGCTCATCATTTGTGGATGACATAAATTTCTGGTGCACGAAGAGGGTGTCAAACAATGCAGTGTCTGAACCGGTCATGCGTTGAAGCTTGGATAAAGGAACATGTTGCCCTTTGATAAGATGTGCATTTAACTTCATCACTGCCTGGACAAGCTCCCTGTTACTTCCCTCCACCCTGTAGCGGGATGGGACGGTAGTTAGACAGGGAAAAACAACATCTTGAGCCGCGGCGGACATGTCTCGGCCCGAAAGAACAACGCCGTAACCTATGTCAATTTCGCCGACATAGGAAGCTAATAAACGAGCCCATGCTGCTTGCCCGGCGGCTTGCAAAGTGACTTCAGCCTTGGTGCAACCAGTGTATATGGTTGATAATGACTCCGAAGAAGTCTTAGAGACGGTGCACATTTCTCGTCTATCCGTCCGGATAGGATTCAGGTCAGGGAATTTTGTAACAGGCCAACCTTTGCAGAGTTCTTCCCATATTTTCTCCGTGATTTCATCTTTCTCAGCACCCTTGGTTAAGATTGATCCTAGAACTGGGGATATGGGGACCGGGTCGAAGAGAATTCCACCGTTATACTGGCGAGCAACTTCTGATAAAATGAGATTCAAAGAATGAGCATCATAAAGGGCATGAAGCGCAGAGAACCGAATAGTTGTATGGGTCGGAAGTGACTCTACTGTCAAGAACCAGGCTGGGTAATGAAGCCGATTCAATATTTCGATGCCAGTGGGTTCTTCGTGGTGCAACAGCTGTCCATTCTCAGACACATAGTCGTGCCATGGGAGGTCTAAAGTACCAGGTTTATATGTTATCATTGCAAATGGGGATACTTCATCCTTGACTTGACAAAATCCGGTCCGAAGCATCTCGTTCCTATCGACTGCGGCTTCCCATGCCCTTTTTAGGGCGTCAATATCTAGCGGACGTGTTGATTGAAGACACATGTGGTTGAAATAAAGATTGCCTCCTGAATTAACGAATAACGCCAACATACCCGTTTGGACTGTTGTGCATGGACGCACCGATTGAAGTTTCGCCTCAAGTTGACCGATTTCTGTACAAACAGAAACCCAGTGGCGAGCTTGGAATGGGTTAAAATCAAATGCTTCCATGATACTGGATTCGCCGTTTACTGTTAACTTTTCTAGCCGAGAGGCAATCTGAGAAATTGTAGGAGCCTGGTGACGGTTAGTATTTTTAATATGGGCTGATCAAAGGAGTACTTACCTCTAGGATATCACCAGCCGAAATTTCATAGCCCTTGGCCCGTAGGTTGGCCGCAATTTGAATTGCATTAATACTATCAAGACCCAATTTATAAATTGTCGTGTTCAATTTTATATGCTTCCGTTCAACTTTTGCCAATTCTGATACTAGCTCCCTAACCTCCAATGCTTTGTTTGACCATTCCCTCAAATCATCATTCATAGTTTCTTTCTCGACAATAGGTCTTGAAATATTGATAAAGGGAGGAATACCACTTTTCACAACGCTAGTATCGGTGGCCCTCGCAGATGGGTATTGGAGGGTGTGATGGATCGACTCAACATATCCACCAAGCATTTGACGAACAGAGTCTAACGAGGTCTTCGATCCGTCACAATACAGACACACCCGAAGAACATCCTTCTCAGAGTTCGGCACGATTTCACAAATGAATGGAAAGTCCATATCTCCGTGCTCATCAACCAAGGTCCATATTTCTTCGTTTAACCGCTGGGGTTCCTTCTGAAGGAGGAGTAAAGTGTCGAATAGCCGTGAGCCGCTTGGACTGAATTGAGATTGTAATCGACGTAACGACGTAAGTTGGTACGGAAGCACGTCCGCTTTAAATTTTCGCAACTGTAGCATAAGATCACTATTGACTGTATTGCTGTCCAACTTGACCCTTAGGGGAAGGGTGTTAAAGCACGGGCCAACAATACGCTCTGCGCCATTTACCGGTAGGGTTCTGCAACTGGCAACGTCGCCGAAGCAAATATCCGAGGTCTCGGAGTAGAAAAATAACAGCTTCGCCCAGGCAGCCTGTAAAAGACTGAGGAGGGTAACAGAGGCATTCTTGCACGACTCGGCCACTTGGGTAAGTGGTATATCCAAATCAATGCTAACACTATGGAACTCTTTATGTTTCGTGGCGGATGCATTGGGAACCGGAGAAACAAGGTACGTCGGAGAGAACCCAGTCAGGTGGCTGTTCCAAAACTGAGTCGCGGCTTCAACATCTGTCTTGATCATATGCTCGATGTAATGGTCGAAAGGCACAACAGGTGGCAAGGCCATATCGAGAACAACTTGCTCAACCTCTTGAAGCACCTGGCCCATTGCCTCTCCATCATATAGCGCATGGTGAATTAACAGGTGCAGCTGGGATTTCCCAGTGGTAATGTTGTGAAGCTCTATAAAAGCATATGGTACTGCCACTCCGCTGGCAGATAGAATGGAAACCTTTCGACGTTCAATAATGGACTCCACATTCGCACTGGAACACTCCATAAAACTCCAAGGGAGGTCTACGGTATCCAACACAATTTGTGCAAAAGCATGCTGCGCATCATTTGTAGACTGAAACCAGGTTCGCAAAATATCGTGTCTTGCAACCATTGCTTCCCATGCAAACTTCAATCTAGACATATCCTTCCGCACTTCAAAGATGAGATGATTGAAATAAGATTTTTGATCGCTAGAAACCATCTGCGATAACATAGCTTCTTGCAAAGGCGTGCATGGCAATATCTTTCGTATTTTCTTTTGAGCCATTTCCACGTCGTGTCTAGCCTTCTCAATAAATCCAGGAGAGAACAGCACTTCGAAATTCGGTAAAATTTCCTGTTTCGTGGTAGCGGTGTCAGAAACACGATCTACGGCAGCAGCAAGTCGGGAAACCGTGTCGTTCTTCATAATGACTGAAACATCCACCTGCCCGAATCCTGATAGTTTTAGTTGTCTCGATAATGATACTGCTAGGATAGAATCCATGCCTAGGCGATAGAATGAAGAATGACGGCCAATGTCAGTCGCTGGGGTTTTGGTAACAGCAGCGACAAGTTGCACAATTCTTGACTCCGTCTCCGAAAGCTCTTCAGAATTGTCGGAGATCTCAGCGTTATTGGAGAAGAGATCCAAATAGTCGGGGGCAGCGTTAGAATACATGTCAGCGAGCAGGCTCTTATCAACTTTTCCATTCACCGTCACGGGTATTGTCTCGATAGGTAAAATGAAAGACGGAATCATATACATCGGAAGGATTTTGGAGATCGTATCGTATAATTCTTTCGTTAAGATCGAGGAACGCTTTGGGTCTACCTTTATATAGGGGGAAGAATCTGCCACAGGTACCCAGAACGAAACCAGTAACTGACTGCCGCTGGATTTGTCTCCGCATATCAGAGTTGTGCAGCTCTTCACGACTCGGCTCTGAAGGATCGCACTGTTAACTTCTCCGAGTTCAATTCGCTGACCTCTGAGCTTAACCAAATCATCTCGACGGCCTACAAATGCAAGCGAACCGTCAGGAAGCATGCGGCCGTAATCTCCGGAACGGTATACTTTTCCATACTCTGGATGTTCAACAAACTTTTCCTGGGTGACATCTGGCATATTCAAATAACCCAAAGCCTGTCTATATAGTTAGCTTACGCATCGCGGCTCCTAATTAGTAAATATACTTACAACTTGCTTTCCACCGAAACACAGCTCGCCAACTGCGCCTCGTGGGACTGGAGAGAAGGTGTTCCCCTGGGAAAGGACAAAGGCAGAGGTGTTTTTAAACGGCTTCCCTATGTTACTTAGGACATCAGTGGTGCGCACACGTGGTTTCACAGTGCATATATTTGTCGTTTCGCAGGGACCGTAGCCTAGTGAAAATCTATGAGTAGCGGGTAATTTATGTGAAAGGTTTGGGAATACCTTGATAAACTCCAACATCAGCCCATTCTTTCGCCACTTCAGGTGTCAGTGCCTCGCCCGCGGTAACCAGAAATTGTACCTTGGGCACATTCCGGGAGCGCACAAGCGCTGCGACGGACGGCGTAAGACTGAGGTGCGTTACTTCAAGGGTGCGGATAGCCCCCTCAATATCTCTGAAAATAATATCGTTGGTTGCAGAACAAAGTGTCATTCCCATAGCCCAGGTGAAAAAAATTTCAAACACGGAAACTAGCATCGGTAAGTGAAAGTCTCGTGGAGAGGATGATGCACTGACCATCAAAAGCTGGGGAGCAGGCCTGAAGCATTTTCGATCCAGGCGGTGTCGGATAGATCTCGGATAAAACAGCGATATTTTCTCGCATATTCTCGTGTGAAACCAGCACTCCTTTAGGTACACCCGTGCTCCCTGAAGTAAAGATGGCATATGCCACAGGCATTCCCTGTTCTTTCTGAGAGATTCCACTGTTCTCACATTTCCGTAACAAGTTGCCATCCGAATCAAGTACCATAATGTCGTGCGGTAATTCCAATGAAGCTAGAAGATTAGGACTCGTAATACATACGCGACAACTGGCTTCAGAAATGATAGAAAGAGCCCTCTGAGTGGGAGTTTGAGGGGTGATGGGTACGTAACCAGCACCTGCATCGACAACAGCTAGGATAGAGACATATAGCCCAAGTGACTTTTCTAAAACAATTGAAACTAGTGATCCGGACCCTATCCCAAAGGAGCGAAGTTGTTTTGCGAGCCGACCAGAGCGAGTATTCAATTCGGCATAGGTCAATTTCTGGATGCTCACGGCACCAAGATCCGGGTCGAACGTCTCCAAGAACTCAACTGCGGTTCTTTCAGGATCCAGAGCCGCCACTTCTTTTACCCCATCTGAAAGGCCTTGAGAGCCAGGGCAAGATGTGAATCGAACATTTTCTGCCGATAGAACTGAAATCGGCAGTTCATCGTTAACATGTTTAAGGCTCAGATCCGGTTTATGTATGAAAATTGAAGCTAATTCCTCAAGTTGGCGGAGGAATATATCAACCTGCGCAGTTGACAGCGTGGACTCTTGGAAAGTGGCTTTTGCGCAGAGTACATCGTTCTTTATTTCAACTTCCAAGGTGAGACAAAACTCTAGGAAGTCTGCCGACGCTACTTGTTTGACAATTGTGGAAGATTCTTGATGTCCGTTGAGTGTGTCTTGCCACACAAACAGAGTGTCAAAGAGCGACAGGCTCGGTTCAACTCCCGACACGGCCTTGATATCACGGAGAGGTAGCAATCCGTGGGTAAGAGATTTTCTGTTAAGGTTGTGAATAGTCGCAAGTAAATCCTGCACGTTTCGCAGGTTGTCAAAGTTGAAGCGGACCGGAAGAGTGTTGATGCACGGTCCAATCACATCCTCGATACCTTGTACAGGAATCGTCCGACCCGAAGACACAGAACCAAAAATAACATCTGAGGTTCCATTGTACTCTCCAAGGAGATAGCCTAATGCCCCTTGAAAAAAAGTTTGACGACTGATGCGAAGGTTCCTAGTAGCAGCGTCAAGATCGTTGATGTCGATGCTAAATGTGCGCTGTGTCACACCTAGTCCGTGAGGGATGTCGTTGTGATCTTGAAAGTTCGGCCACGGTGAAGGGGAGATTCCCTGAAGCAGATCACGCCAGTAATCGATAGAATCTAATCTATTTCGGGAGCTGAGAAAGCTAGAGATATGATCGACAAAAGTCCGATATTGTGGGCGCTGCTTGCATAACTTCTTTTCTAGTGACGTCCCGAGGTCGTTCATAACATGTTCCCATGACCATCCATCGTAAAGTGCATGATGGATATGAACAAGAGCTCTAACCTCGCCAGAAAGACTCTTGAGTTGAATTTGAAAAGGGTGGAGCATATGCTGTGGAGTTTGGAACACTATGTCATAATGGAATGTGTCGCATTCAACGAAGACAGAGTCATCAAGGCTTTCCCAGACAACCTGTGCATATGGGTGTCCGGGCATGTTCACTTCAACAAAGCCTGATCGCAAAATCTCGTTTCGGTCAGCAACCAGACGGAAGGCACTGCGTATTTCGATTGGTGATATGCCATTCCCGAATTCCACTTCAATCCAGTTTGAATAAGCCCTCTTACTTTGCATAGATTCCGCGATCATGGATACTTGCATCGGACTACATGGGAGCACATCTTGGGGCGTCAAAGAGTGTCCCAGCGACGAGAGTGTCTTGTGGGTGATATCGACCACAGGGTCCCATGAACTTGAAGTAAGATTCGGCGTAAAGTCAGAGGCTCCTTTAACGAGGCTTCTTTCCATTGCCAATGTTATTCCTTGGACTGAGTCAGCCTCTAGGATGCTCGTGACATCAAGATTTACGCTTATGGCCCGCAACTCCGAGGCCAATCTAATGGCCTTAAGGGAATCGAGCCCTAGGGCCGCCAAGCTTCCAGAACGACCGATTGGAGCATGTAGAATATGTTCAACACAGGTACCAATGTTCTCTTCAACCTCAGAGGCGAAAGAAGAGGCAGCGGGGACATCAGACTCCTTTGAGCTGGTGTAGTTGCTTTCGAGGGCTTTCCTGTCAATCTTCCCGGATGGGAGCCGTGGCAATTCATCCATGCAAATAATCTCGGCTGGAACCATGAACTTGGGAAGCCACTTCTCGCACACTTGTCGTACGGCCGCGGGATCTAGGCTCGTGTCTCGGGACACGAAGGCAACAAGGATCCCATCGGCAACACACGCGGCAGCACTTCGAACGCCAGGTGCCTTATATATTGTACTCTCAACCTCGCCCAGTTCCATACGCTGACCCCTGAGCTTCACTTGCCCGGAAGAAATCCTGCCAAGGCATTCCAGTTCGCCATTGGGGTGAAGACGAGCTTTATCACCGGTTCGATAAAGGCGCCCGTAAACCTGGCTATCGATAAATGCTTTGCGGTTTTCCTCCGGGCGGTTAAGATACCCGTTCGCAAGTTGGGGCCCTCCGACGGCAAGTTCTCCAATACAGCCCACAGGGAGAACATCTGGTTCTCCATCCACAGAGGCTTGGATCGGGATGATAAAGGCAGAAACCGAAGTGAACGGGATTCCAATATTTCCTACGCGGGAGCCGACGGGAAGTTTGGGAGCAATCGTACAGTGAATTGTGGCTTCTGTGGGTCCATACATGGCGTAAAGGACGCCATCATTGGGACCTGAAAAGCCGAATTCATCGACAACCCGCCTTGTCAACATTTCACCGATAGTAAGCAAAACTTTAAGAGAAGGCACAGCACTCTTTTGGCGAAGTAATTCTCCAGCAACCGTAGGAGTAAGCTCGGCACCATCGACTTCTAAGTGGTTCATTACACCGACTAGGTCATTTAACATGAGGCTTCGCTCACAGGCGACCAAAGTTGAGCCTCTAAATAACGGGAAGAAGATCTCAAACACGGAAACATCAAAGGTTGGGGCCGCAAACTGTAGGAACCTCCTGAAATGTGGTATATGGTCATCGTGGGCAAGTATGGCTTGTGTTGCAGCAAGGTGTGAGAGGCCAACTCCCTTTGGTAATCCAGTAGAACCTGACGTATACATTACGTATGCAAGGCTTTCGGGGTATATTTTGATATTTTCTAGCGTCGCTGGGAGGATGATATCGTTCGCATCATCGTCGGCCAAAATGATGATCAGAGGTCTATCAACCTGGTCGAACCTGCCCGCCAAGCTTTTCACGGTAACGACGACATCCGCAGCAACGTCGTTAACGATGAAATTAACACGTTCTGAAGGGGCGTCAATGTTGAGAGGGCAAACAGCCGCCCCAGATCTGAGGATACCAAGCCAAGAAACGTATAGGTCTGGCGATTGAGGAATCAAGACTGGGACAATCAGAGCTGAAGCGGGCCTGGATCGCAATGCTTCAGAGAGACGCAAAGCCAAGTGCTTCGAGCGAAGGTGTAGTTGGTCGTAAGTAAGGAAATGCCGTTTCCTATCCTTGTCGAGAAACTCCAAGGCCAGATCCAAACCCCGACCGGCATTCCGGACCAGATCATGCAAAAACAATGGACCCGATATCAATTGAGGATGTTCATTAAGGATAGACAATCGCAAGCCCTCCGTGTTGGTGGGCACCTGGAGGGCTGCACGAATGTGGTTCTCAAACTGCGTTCCGATCTGCGAAAGATAGGCACGAGTAGTGCAGTTTGAGGCAATGATATGCCCAGTCCCCTGCTCCAAAGAACATCTCACCTCAACAAGGCACCCGTCCGCGGGTTCAGGAGACTACGGTACCAGTCAGCAGTGAGCAACAAATTCATAGGGGACGAGTACTCGCATCAAGCGTGAATACTCCGGTATGACCATGTTTGCGAAAATCGTCCACCTCTGCTTTCAGGACGATATTCTTTTCCAGATCAACTTTTACTGGGTCTCCATTAAGGCTGAAGGCAGGGATCTCTTCTCCAGTCAGGGCTGCAAGAACTGCAGCCCAAGAGCAGGCCACGAGGTCCAGGCTGAGCTTCGAAATGCCGCAGTTCCAGTCGATTCTGACTGATCCATCAACCGATTCTTCCACATAGTCGAGTTTTGGGAACGATATGTACGTGGTATCCATGGTTGCAACAGGCAAGAGTCCATTGGCCTCTCAGAAATTTTTGGGATGTGTTCCGGATCAAACTTGATACATCCGATCCAATGGAGGTCGAATTAAGGGAGACAGAAAGGAAAGAAAATAAGAAAGAAAGGGAAAAAAAAAAAAAAAAATAAAATAAAAGGGAGAGAGAAACGGGAGATTTGGGGTTAATGCTGATTTCAATTGAAATGATATTATTATTTGTTGCTAGTCTTCAGAAAAGACTAATTTTGTTGTATAATCGCCGTCCATAAAAGCTCTCTGAAGGAAGAAAACGAAGAAAAAAGAAAGAAAAAAAAGGGAATAGCGGGTGACAGGATGTCACCTTTTCCAACTCCCCGCTCGGCCTTGACTCGCAGCCCGCCCAAGGAGTGAAAATGAGGTCAGTGTTCCGAGCGCTGACGGCGATAAGCAGCTATGCGAGAATAGATTTAGCAGGCATACTCCGTACACGGTGCAGCAGACATTGCTTTGTCACTGCACCCTCAAGAGTGGGAAGCGTGGAGAACACACGATGATCCCAATCCTGCCCTGGACATGGAGCATGGCCTCATCTTGAGTCTCTGGGCACCCGACAAGAACCGAAGTGGGTCTAGAGGTGTGCAACAGGGCAGGGTGGTCGGTCGAAACCGTGGCCAAAGGCGAACCCGAGGCGCCGCCACATTGCGTTTCTTCGCCATTCCAGAGCGAATCGGCCCTTCGCGGGATGTCCAGCAGTATGGAGTAGAACAATGGGAGAAAGCATGCGTTTTCTGCCTTGCTGCTTCAGCCGTCAGTGTGTGGTCGTCCTTCTTCGTCGTCATCGTCGGGGTGTGGAATCGTCGTGCCGTGCGACGGGGCGAATCCGTCAACGCGATTCGCCCGTCCCGTCGACAGATCTAATCTTATCTCTGGGCGCTTCCGCTCACCCTCGCCCGGCGATCTGCTGCTACAATCACCCTAAACCCCCGTCGCCCGTGCACCGCTTTGGCAGCGCCTTGGGGGCCCAGGATCTGGTCTGGAGCCCAGCCATTGTATTCCAAGTGCCGGTCTGCTAAATCGCTCAGTGATCACCAAGCTGGATTGCTAACCTACCAACTCACCCCGGATGCCGCTAAGGAAGTAATGGATATCAATGGCCAATCTTCGCATCGGGACGGGATCACTGGGCCGCGTTGAAGGCAGATCAGGTTGCGAACAGGAGATCGAAACCCATGCACATCCTTGAAACGCAGGATTTTCATCTCTCTCTCGAGACGAGCAAGGATGTGTGGTGGGACCAGCCGCGGTTTTTTCCTTCACAGCGCGACCACGGCCGGTTCCCCCTGGTTGACCCATAATGACGACAGATCTGGAATATCTCTTTTCCCAACAGCGATCGATATCCATATATTTGGCTCGAGGTCCAGGGTGAAATGCTCCAGGCGATAGCTGCAGTCAAGATTGAACGGATCCAAAGTCGTTGAAATATCTTGTTCCCTTGATCACTCTTGACCCCGCACTCCTTGATTGAACTGCTTCCCCGCATGTCTCCTTTGCTCGAAAGATCAGAAGCCCTGGAGGAGCTGGAGGACCAGGCGACCTGCCCAGACCATCCTGCAAGAATCCAGAGTCCTGACGGTCATGCTTATGGTTCCAATGGAATCGGTCGCTCCCTAGAGGCGCACAACCCACGCAATGCCTCATCGCTCGACTCCGCGGGACTAAGTTCCAATCTCGGCAGAACTTCGGCAGAAGAATTGCATGACCTTATATGCGTCGGATTCGGCCCTGCTTCTCTCGCCATAGCGGTTGCTCTCCATGACAAGATCCAGGAGCTAGGCCAGGAATCAACCTCTGTGGCACCCAAAGTTACATTTCTGGAGCGCCAGCCTCGTTTTGCGTGGCACTCGGGGATGCTGGTGCCCGGCTCGAAGATGCAGATATCGTTCATCAAGGACCTTGCAACTCTTCGAGATCCTCGCAGTGAATTCACCTTCCTGAACTATCTGCGGAGCAAAGATCGCCTTCTCCAGTTTGCAGGCCTCGGAACTTTTCTTCCGGCACGCCTCGAGTTTGAAGACTACATGCGATGGTGTGCAGATAGGTTCTCAGATGTGGTCGAGTACAACCGCGAGGTCTTGGATGTTGTGGCAAGGGACGGTAACATCGACACGGAATCCGTCGGTTACTTTACGGTACGATCCAGGGACCTCAAGGCGGGAGACACGGTAACTCAAAGGGCTCGAAATGTGGTTATTGCAGTCGGTGGAAAGCCAAAGATGCCCCCGGAGTTTCCAAAAGACAAGCGGGTAATGCATTCATCAGCCTATTGCACTTCGTTGCCAGGACTTCTGCCCGACAAGCTAAGGGACTATCACATCGCCGTTTTAGGAGGTGGACAGAGTGCCGCCGAGATCTTCCATGACCTCCAGAGCCGTTATCCAAACTCCAAAACGACTCTCATCATGAGAGACACTGCCTTGAAGCCTAGCGACGACTCTCCGTTGTAAGTGTTTTAGCTCTGATATCACAGGAAATAAGACTAAACGTGTATAGCGTCAACGAGATATTCAACCCGGAGCGCATCGATACGTTCTATTCTGAGCCTGAGCCTAAACGACGGCGGCTCCTATCGGATTATCGCCACACCAATTACGGGGTCGTCCGTCTCGAACTAATCGAGAAGATATACTACGACATGTACCTCCAAAAAATCAAATGTCCAGAAGAATCAAAGTGGAACCATCGCATACTTTCGTCCCGTGGCGTGAAGATGGTAGAAACCATCGAGAACGGAGGGAAATTAAAACTGTTCCTTGACTCTGCCGGCATGGAGAATGAAAGTAAGGTCAACGATAACCTTACTGTCGATGCCCTCATCGTGGCAACTGGCTACGTTCGCGATGCACATGAAGACATGATGCAGCCGATAGAGTTCCTTCGGCCGGGCGGTCATGAGAACTGGAAGGTCCAAAGGGATTATAGAGTTATATTGGACGAGAGCAAAGTGGATCATCATGCGGGAATCTGGCTTCAAGGGTGCAATGAATTAACTCACGGGATAAGCGATACCTTGCTCTCGGTGCTTGCGGCCCGTGGAGGTGATATGGTGGATGCGATATTCGGCAAGAACCTTGAACATACCATTGCGAACAAAAAGTGACAGTGAAAACGGTGTTTCTCATCCTATGGCTTTGCTCGATTTTCGGGATTACAATGCCTCTTGACCTTTTCTTTTCTTTTTCCATTTTTATTTTCGCAGGTAGTTTAAACATGTCGCCCTTCGGGTTTAAACAGCTAATGAATATGTTAGGCTAAATCTCGCAGAATTCCCTTCCATTTCTAAGCACCACGAAAGGTAGTAGTAGTGAAACTTTTCCACTCCAGGATATCCTGGTGGTTTGGCTTGATATTCTTCTAAAAACTACGGAGTACGGAGTAACTACAGAACAAGGATTACACATGCCGCCAGTCAAGCAATTAATCTCTCCCTTGGGTTTTCGAAAATCCATCGCTCCACGAACGCCTATCCTTCTCCACCGAAGGGAGAAAATTTCCACAAATTCGGAAATTAACCTCTCTTTCACCCAGAACAACCAGGGGAAATTTTTTCCGCCCGAACGACGCTGATCATCGTAAAACCATAAAAAAACCACAAGGTTTTTATCAGATTCCGATAATCTCATCAGATAAACCAAAAGCCAAAAAAAGGCGGCCGGTTTTATCTGATCCGCGGTCAGGCCCATTTCTTCCCGGAGCACGCCAATCATACTCGTTTCCGGGGAATGGTGGCGGCGGGATGCCGAGAGAAGAAGAACCCTTGGTGGGCAGCGGGATCCACGAAGGTCCCCACCGCCTTCAGATTCTCTGTTCTTCTCCCGTTTTCGTGGTTGTCAGCTTTTCTCCCACTCGGAAAACGGAATACGAGGTGTGGTGAAATTTACTTGCGCATGTGGGCCGCCATCGATGGCACGTTTCCAAGCAGATGAGACCAAAGAAAAAGCAAAAAAAAAAAAAAAAAAAATTTTGACCCCGGTTGATCCTTCCAGACTAAGGAGAGGAAAGCTCCGGGAGGTTTTTCGTGGGAGGAAAGACGGGAATAAGGACGGGAGCACGGATTACTTCGTATGTATGTACTGTACGTACTCAAAGCATCTGTAATTACTATTTGGAATCTATCCACACTTGACAAAGAATTTACACGAAGATGTTGAGTGCTAGCGTGTTTATCTGACAGCAGTCTGCCGTCCGAGGCTCTCTGGTCATTTAGTGGCGCCGTACGGAGTACTTAGGCTTCAAAAGCTGATGCTTTGTCGGGAATTACAATCACCACCAGCTTGTGGAACCAAGCCGCGGAAACCAGGCGACAAGGCCGAAGCTAGCTCCAACTTGATGCAGTTATCTCTTATCACCGAGGCTAGGAGCCATCATGAAGGCCGAACATTGCATGACCTTCAATTCGCGGGAACAGACCGGAATGCATGACAAACAAATCATGTCGGCGTCACACGTCCTCTGTTGCAACACTTCGATAAACCATCCCCGACACACCAGTCCTTAACCTCAATGGTACCTCATACATGTCATTGTAGTTTACAACTTCTCCGTTCAACATGGCGGAACCAGGTGCTCTTCTGCCAAAATAAGGAGCAGGATCACACCAGAAGTCTCGACAGTTGGTGACGATCCCGCGAGAGAACGGGTTTTGCGCACGAGCCGCCCGACGATCTCCAAGGCCTTCTTGAGCCGTAGCCATGAAAGTATCCAACCCCAGCAGTTTCTTCCATTGCGAAAGACAGCCTCCATGGGCATGACGGTGATGCCGCCTATGGCCTGGCGGCGGGATTGATGGGTTGGGACCTTGCCCTGTTGAGTTTAGGCCACCCAGCTCTGCTGAGGTGGTTCCGGTGGTAAGAGCAGATGTGATTGCTCGCGAGGCAGGATTAGCATAATCGAATGCATGTCCTTTCATGTTCTCATATGTAGTTTGGTTTCGTGAGATTTGAACGAGCTGAACAACACATAACATGGTAACCCAGACCAGCTGGAGGGCTATCCAAAACGTGAGGATTATGGTAAACGTATCACGTTTTACCATGCTGCATAGAGATGAGGAGAGAATATTACATTCTGAATCGGTAGGCGGAGGCAAGGCTCCTAGGTCTGCAGAGCGAAATTAGCCCTGGGTATCATGGATATCGAATAACAGCATAGGTGGACTTACAGTTTATCACCAGCTGGATGAAAAGAATGATACCGACTTCCATACTAAAAATATACAAAACGAAATGACGAAGATTATTCGTGCCGACGCAATTATCAATCCACGGGCAATGGCTATATCGGGTAAGCAAGGGCCCGCAAGAATGGATTGGCGAAGATACTCACTGATCATGCTTTGAAACGCAACGTCTGCAGCGCCGACAGTGCTTGCTCCTCAAAGGTTTCCTTATCATGCAGAAAACACAAAAGTTGTCTTCGTCAAACTGCCATGACTTAAATAGTTCCATTATGCATGTTCGTTGCTGATTTCTGCTGCTGAGTTTGGGCACGTAGCCTGGATCCTCGATCATGGATAGGAAATAAAAGTAGGACGTAAGAAAAAAGAATACGGCAAAGAAGAAATTGAGGAAAGGATAGGTGGAGTAGGTATCTAGGAAGAGTTAACGACGGTCAACAACTGGTTGACGAAACTGTGATGCCGTACCTGGGAGTACTGTCAAAAGCCATCGAACACCGATCCAGAAAAGCGAGGCTGCAAACACGCCTGCCAGGAAAGACTAGAGATATCGTTAGATATTCGCAATTATGGGGCGCGGAACAACAAAAAGTCGTTGCCAGAGGACTTACCGTTCTTTGAAGCACCCGAAACTCCGCATGGCTCCGGTTCGCTACCCATTGCGCCATCCATTGCATGCCAAAAATGAAAGCAAGCGTTAATGGTACAGATACATAAACCGTAAACTCGCTGAGTATCCACACAGCACCAAAGATCATAGCAAAAGGCCAAAGGAAGAAAAACTTAGAAATATATCGTCTCGTTCGTAAGATCGTAGCGAGGCCGAGAGGCATCTGTATTACATCCCCGTTCGGGTCATACCCACATTCACTCAGCGCGCGACGCCAAAAATGCGTTGTCTTCATCTCTTCAGCCACTATAGCGGGAGTCTTGCCGTCTCTCGTTTTTGCATAGCGGTCGGCACCATATTCAATAATTTTCTGTATACAAGGTGTCGAGCCTTTAACCAAAGCCCAGTGGAGCGGCGTAAGCCCGCCTTCATCTGCGGCATTCACATTTGCACCCCATCGAAGAAATAGATCGACACACGCCGGAAACCCTTTGTATGCTGCCCACATCAAACCGGTATGTCCCTGGGGATCCGTCACATCCACAGGGATCTCCTGGTGCAGAAGCAGTACGAGGAGGAAGGCATTTCCATCGATCGTTGCCAGATGTAATATATTATAGCCTTGAACGTCCGTTAAAAGAGGATCCGCTCCGTATCGAAGGAGGAGCTCGACGATATAATAGTGGCACCGTTGAGCTGCCCACATGGCCGGTGTAGCGACGGATTCACCGCCCTTTGCGTTCACATCTGCACCTGAATCGAGTAAAAACTTGCAGAGCTCATATCGATTGTTAATCGCAGCCCACTAAGCGAAAAAGGGATCAGTTAGTCGTCATCGTCAAATTGCGTAGCGAGCGTGCTCCACAAACATGTAAAGGCGTAATGTCCTCTTCATCTCGATACTTTGCATCATATTTCCCGCTTTCGAAGAGCTTCTGAATAGCACCTATTTCCCCCAGCCGTGCAAGTTGCATTATATCCTCTTCAATCGGCAAGGCTCTTTCGCCTTCGTTGCGGGAATTGATATCTTTAAGTTCAACGTCGCCATTCTGCGTTCGATGTTCGGGAGACGCGTCCGAACCCTTCCGAGGGAGTACGGTTGACGAAGAAGCAGAGCTTCGCTCAGCTGTATTCTGCGCTTCTCGGGCTGAATGTACTTCGGACATCGCTCGTGGGCGGCCCGACCAAGGGTCGTCGAGGACGAAACCGCTGTGATGACAGAGAAAAGGGTGAGGCTGCGTTTTGGATTCAGAGCTTGACTAGTCAGATAAACTCATGTCGCCGTGGCAGGGGCCGTCGCACTGGGGTATAAACGAAAGTGATGAGAGCTCCGATGGCAGAGTTAATATCCCTGAATTGAGGAATGGTGACCGAGTTGCTTGAGGACGACACAGCCGCAAATTGTCGTCAAGCAGAGCAGGAATTTAGTTATCCGTTCATTGGCTGAGACAGCGCCGTTTCGTGTTTTCATGCGGCGGACTCGGATTTGGCGCTCAACTCGTCACTCCGCGTGGCGCTAAGCCGAGCTTGGCGTGCAGCCGCTGAGGCTGAAATTCATCCCGGATGCACAGAATATATACGTATGGAGTACGGAGGATGCAAACCCAACATTGGACAAAACAGTTTACAAACAATATCATGGAGGATAGCTGCGAGAAGCGTTAAGTTACCGTTATTCCTTGCATTCATAGAGAAGAGACTTCAGTGTCTTTAGCTACTACAGGTAATATCACATTCCCCATTTCCTTGCGCAATTGAAAATATGCTCCTCAGCAATAATTCTCTCTCGAGTCGTAGCTTATAAATACTCGAAGTCATCACGACGTTACTCAGGCAGGAGAGTATCGGCATCAGTGGAATGTTTCACCATCGTGTTTCGATTCGAGGCGTTCGACAGTGATTCGTGATCGAAGCCATTATGGCGCTTGCACTACCATCTGACGGCTTGATAAAGCATCGTCAAGACGTTCTTGAAACATTGTAATCTCCTGAGAGAGGATTTCATAGTTAACTTTAAGGTCAAAGTCCATCAAATAACAGAAGTCGATCTCAAATCGCGTTAGTTGTGCCTCCGCCACGCCTCCAACCTTGGAGAACCGTTCGTGAGAGTGATGCAGGTCCTCGAGCAACTTCGTAGCTACCCGCAGACCGCCAAGGACTAGCCGATGTGCATTATACGCGGTAACTGGCACTATTTTCTCAACCAGGGCCATTCGAGTGATGAACCAGCTGGTAGCGAGATATACCCCCGTGGACATTGGGCAGTAACGATGGAGTCTGAGAAGATAATCCTTGAGCGAGATCCCTGGAATCTGTCTTGAAAAAAAGTTCCGAACCAATGCCGCGTCTCGTCTCGCGTTGGGCCTTTCTTGATCCGAAGTTTCGAGTGACTGCCGCTGTAGAAATTCGGAATAAGACACATCTCCGCTGATGCCAATAATCGAGTTCATGTGTAAATACAGTACACTTAACGCCTCGATCGGCGCAAGAGACGAAATGTCGCCTTCCAGAGGCACTCCAGGGGCCAGTTCGAAGCATGGCCCAGGACCCTTGCCTGTTTCTGCCATAACGGAATGTGGGAGACGGGGCAGGGGGGACGCGTTTGGCCTTCAGACACATGACACGGAATTCAGGCGAATGTGAGGTCTACCAGATGTCGCGTCCAACAATGAGTTTAAAAGACCGTTCCACCATTCAATGCAGTACTGGCCCAATCTGAAAAGGTATAACAGATATTTGGATATCAAGAATGAAGGTTGGAGGGTAGGGCGTCCGGAAGCGATGCCCACCACTTAGATGTGTTCGTTAAAGAGTCAGCCTCAGGGAAACCTAGGGGGCCAGGTGGTTGGGTGGATAAGTATTAAAACGCTAGACGCAATGCGAAAGGTCATCGTTAGAAAGCAAATTCGAGAAACACAGAGGTGGAAAGCAGTCCTCGTCGTAGAGCAGCTCCTTTTTGGCTTGACCCTGATGTTCTGGCCCCCCGCTGTTGTAAATCTTCTGATAAAGGCCAATTTTTAGCGCGCACGCCAGCCCGAGAGTTCAAACCCCCAACAAAGCACCCACAGGTCTGCTTAAATATCTGGAACCACAACAAGTAGTGTCTTAAGTTCTCTGTCACCTGCAAACTAATATTTGCATCATACACACTCACTCACACACACACTTTATGTGCCTGTGTGTCTCTTGTGCCTGGATACATCATCCTCGCCTGGAAAATGAGCATCTCTTCTGTGCTTCTTTCCCTTGCTTCCTCCCCTCCGGGGCGGCCTCACCTTGTGGTGCATAGTGTTTCCAAGCAGTCGCGGCTCGAACACGGGGAATGAACAGCTTGAATTCAATAGAGTTGCGTCGGACAGCACGCTATGTTCTTTCCTGCTGCTTGGTGAACATGCCCTGCACCTCCTTGCCACTGCTCACCTGGCGCTACGGAGGCATATCCGTGTGTCATGCCCTGAACCACTGCACCACGGCCGAATATCATCCTACTCCGTTCTTTTGTTATTTGCCTGGGATGTCATGCTGGTAAGAGGCAAAATGGGCATACAAGAGTGGATTTCAATCTGTCTTGTGTTCTTCTTCTTCTTCCTCTCTCCAGGGACCTTCTCTGGGCCCACGTTGAACAAGGCATTTGCTTCCGAGAATGAGCTGGACACTACACCCCTGCATTCGAGCCAGCAACCAGAGCCTGGTCTGCCGTCGGACTACGAATGGAAACATACTCTCAGACTGCCCCATGCGTATCTCGATTCAATGTCAGATAACATGCAAATCGACGAAATAGACGACCATTTGTATGGGCGCCCAGATATATTCTCCTTACTCCCTAGCCAAGAGGAGACTCGAGAGGCTGTAGAGTCTTCAGAAATTGGTACCGCAGGGGGAGCATCGCTACAAGCTATGAATATACCGTGAGAAAACTACACAGCGAGCCATCTTTCTTTCTTTCTTTTTTTATTTATTTATTTGACCTCCGTCCCTGATATATTCATCAGCCAATACGCAAACTGGACCGGCCAGTCATGGTTTCTGAGATTTCGCGGTTATATCTTCACTCAGCCTGTTGTTTCTAACAAGACGATCGAAAGATTCACAAGCCGAGTTCTAGGGTTTCCAGCATGGACTTTAAAAGAGGATCAATACCTGCATGCGATGCAGATGGCTCGTGGAATGTTCGTTTTGTTACAACCTGGGATACAGCTGTCTTGGCGTCTCATACCTGGCGATGATCCACAGCGCACAGGAGGCGAAAGTAGTCGGATTTGGCCGCCACTTGCCAATGTAGTCATTGCACCAAATCTAACAGATTTTGTGGGCGATTACGACTTTTTTGCCGATATCGGCGGATTGCTGGAGGACGACATCCAACCGGGAGGCTCATCAGATGAGATTCAGCCCATCTCGTTCCGTAGTAACGCCACAACGAATGCTGGAATCCCATTATCCTTTCTAGTTCCCCCTTCAGGTTATACTATCGTCAGCGATATCGATGACGTGCTCCGTGTCTCTACCATCTACCACCCCACCGAAGGATTCAGGAATTTACTAACGCGACCATTTTACCCCTGGATGAACATGCCCGACATATTCGCGAACTGGTCGCACTCTTTACCTGACACACATTTCCATTATCTAACGACTGCGCCAGACCAAATGGCCCAAAGATACATGGATTTTATTTTCAATGTATATCCACATGGAAGCTTTGACATGCGGGCAGTGAATTTCAGGCGCTTTCGGTCTAGCTGGTCAGTTCGAAGTGGACTGCTTGAGAGAGTACTCCAGACTTATCCAGAACGCAAATTCATTCTCATCGGAGACAATAGCAACCATGACATAATGAAGAACTACCCGCTTCTATCACTCAAATACCCAGGCCAAATCCAGTGCATATTTATACGGAACGTATCAGCCACTGATCGAACTTTCCGATGGCCATACACTACGAAATTCTTCCAACCGCTAAACAGAGATAGTTACATGATATTTCGTTACCCGGTAGGTTCATTTATCATCCATGGCAACTAGGCTCGCTAATTGCTTGTTGTAGGACGACCTGGCAAATCTAGATATCGAGAGCGGCCACTGCAATAACGAATCGGTCCCGCAGCATCTTACCTACGGATGGCAAGGTCTCCCGTGGCGATCGTGATTACAGAATGCAATCAATTGTGACAAGATGGCCGCCAGGAGCTAGCCCAGCCCTCGGTGGTCCCATATTATTGACCTAGTAGAAGCGGCATACAGCACATGAGGAGGTTTGCGAGAGGTGGAGCTGTGCCTTATCACGATGTATAGATTCCTTTGATAGTTGGATTCTAAATTGCACATACCAAATTCACTCGTATGTCAGTTAAGTCATTTTGTCTTTGAAAAGACTATTTTTCAACCGAGATGCAGTTTGGCACGACTGTTCAACTACTTTGAGCTTCACAAAATGACGGCTTGGCGCCAAGCATCTCCTCACAGCTCTAACTAAACCAGTTTTGGTTCGACAACAACAATCGGAGCTTAGGCAACACCGTCCAGATTGATCTCACCCCATGCATTGAATTGCACTTGATAATTACCTTGTGTAGAACAATTTATTCCCCTTTTATAGTAGAAGTCTTCTTTTACTTTCTATCTCTGGGAGGCGAAACACGAAGCGATGCCCCGACCGCCGGCCAAAAGGGGCCGCGCGCCGCGTCAAAACGCGTCCTCCGCAGCATCACGACCGGCCGCAAGGAACGCGAACGAGCACACCGTCAAGGCTGTGAAAGGAAGGAAATGGCAAGATAAGGAAGAGGAGGTGTCAAGGGCCAGCAAGGTCCCACAAGAAACTCCCGCACGCCCGAATCAACCCGTTCTCGAGAGACGGAGCTCCACCAGAGGAAGACGAAGAGCTCAGACGCCTGTCATAGGCCAGAGACAGATTGTTCATCCCGGTTCGGCAACATCTGTTTTCGCAGCAGAAGGAGGAAGAGGACATGGTGCTCGAGGACGGTTTTCGGTCGGTCCGAAACAAGGAGATGCGAATTCGTTCATGCAGAAGATTGGGATGGGAACACCGGCGTTTGAGAGTTCGATGCTGAGTGCGTTCAGGCCGCGGCCGAGACAAAAAAGTATTTTACAGTTGATGGCGGATGACGAGTCGTCGGATCTGGGAGATGAGGAAAATTTTTTGGGCAGTCTTGAGCCGGAGGATGAGTCTACGCCGTTGAATTTGGGGAAGAGAAAGACGTTGACGAGAGAGGAATTGGCTTCATCTGATGGTTGTTGTGATATTCAAGATGACATTGACGAGGAGCGTATCCCTGAATCTCCACTGTGGAGATTGTCCAGTTTCAGAACGGCGTTCTCGTCGCCCACGAATCCGAAGAAAAGGAAGATAATGGTCGTGGTCCCAGTACTTGCGCCGGAAGAGCTGAGCCAATACGAGTATCACCGGGACACAGAAGAGCCTGTTCCTGATATTGAGAACATTGATGACGTGGAAATTGTTGAAGAAACCCAACACAGTCCATCGGAAGATGACGACGATCTGCTTCCTCCAATGAGGCAGGCTCCGCCAGAACAATCACCGGAGGCCTGGAGCCAAACCCTAGCACCACCGATGAGCAGCAGTCCCGCTCGATCTCCCATAAAATCGCCCGCTCGACGAAAATCGTCCACCAAAGCACCAAAGAAAAAGATTAAGACGGATTCTGAAGCTCAACCCCATATTTCCACGGCTACTCTACAAGCCAGCCTTATGCCACAAAGGCGTCGACGACGGCGGCGGTTGGCCGGCAACAGTGAATTTGATGTGTTCGATGATGACGACGGTACTCTCGAACGAAGTTCGTCCCCTGAACTTAGACCAGATGAAGATGAACTGAGCTACTTACCGGTCCAGTCAAGGCGAAGGGGTACCAGTAAGAAATTGAAAGAGAATAGAGCCGCATTGAACAGACTGCCCAGGCGTGGAGAGTCATCTGGTTCAAAGGAGAAACGTAGGAAACCCGTTGAGGCCCGTTTATCGCGACCTTCCAGGGGTAAGGAGCGGGCCACATATTCTCGTCGGCGAGCGGGAGATGAAGAGAATAGTACAATATCCCTGGAAGATACGAGGGATCTTAAAGATGGCGGAAATTTTGTTAGTGAAGAGCTGCTGAAGCAGGCCGCAAAGTTCACCGAAGTGGACCAGTGGTCTATTGATTTCGAAGATGTTGAAGCTGAAAGCAGTCCATATAGATGAGCCTGCGGCTACGCCCTGAAAATCCTACCGGCCGCTGACAGTATATGCACGGAATGGAGCCAATACAAATGGTTTAGTTGGAAAGCTGTCCACAGATGGGCTTTTTGGCGAGTTTTGATATCATTACCCTGTAAAGGACGAACTAAATGTTTGCACCCTGAATTTGATTGCCTGTCACGCATTAGTAGAGATGGTTGGTGGCGGGCCCCCTAAATGCCCGCCGATGCATTCGCTCGTAGCTTGTGCTGGATCCCCCGGCATCCCGGCGCTTGGGTGGTATCTTTTCCCCACCGAACTCTTACCCCCCACGCCGACATTAGCCATGGATATCCACGACACCATCGTTCAAGGTGAGGGGCAGCGGAACAAACCCAACGCTGTCGACCGCAGGGACTCTTCTCATCTTTTTTTTTTTTTTTTTAATAAGTCTGTTTCTCCCTCCCGTTTTCTAGCACAAACCCACCAGAAGACTTAACCAACCAGCCACAATGGATTCGGCTGTCACCGCGGTTCTCGCTGGCAAGTACCCCGCCAAACAGCATGCCCGGCGCGTAGCGGAGGCTCTCAAGGCTTCCGGACACGACGGATCAGGAGTCATCTACCTCGAAGGCACAAAGACTCGCATGGCCGAGGACAGCGATGAGGCCGTGCCGTTCCGGTGAGCACCTTTTGCGACAGCATCTTCTATGTTTGGCGACCCCGCATTGGCCCCCGTCAAAAAAGCGAGCACCAAACCACTGATTGAACGAATACAGCCAACGCCGCAACTTCTACTATCTCTCTGGATGTGAATTGGCGGATTCATATGTCACCTATAACATCGACCAAGATGAGCTCGTTCTCTACATCCCCGCAGCTGACCCGGACGAGGTGATGTGGACGGGTTTGCCATTGAGCCCCGAGGAAGCCCTTAAGAAATACGATGTCGACAAGGTTCTGGCCTCGAGTGAGATCAATGCCCACCTAGCTCATTACTGTACCAACAAAGAAACCGCCCCGAAGCGCGTCTACGCTATCCCCGACCGGGTTTGCGCTGAAACCACCTTTCTCCCTTTTGATGACACCAACTGGGACGCGTTGAGCAACGCCCTCGACCAATGCAGGAAGGTCAAGGATGACTACGAGATTGCTCTTCTTAAGCGTTCAAACGAGATCTCCGCTCTGGCCCACCTTGCAGTGATGAAAGCGGCCAAATTAGCTAAGAACGAGAGGGAACTCGAGGCCGTTTTCCGCAGCACATGCCTGTCTCATGGCAGCCGGGGACAATCCTATGGCCCCATTGTTGCCGCTGGTGTTAATGGAGCGACGCTGCACTACCAGACAAATGACATGGATCTGGAGGATCCGGTAACTGGAGAGCGACCCAGCCTTCTCGTTGATGCGGGTGGAGAATACCGACTATACTGCTCTGATATTACCCGTGCATACCCGCTTTCTGGAAAATTCTCCGTTGAAGCGCGCCAGATTTACGATATTGTTCTCGACATGCAAACGCAGTGTATGGACATGATAAAGCCTGGCGTGGCATGGGACGACATCCATGCTCGCGCTCACAAAGTCGCCATCAGTGGTCTATTGCGTCTCGGCATCTTACGCGGCTCTGAGGAAGAATTATTTGAAAAGCGCATTAGCGTTGCATTCTTCCCCCATGGCTTGGGCCACTACATGGGAATGGACACACACGACGTTGGCGGCAATCCAAACCATGCCGACCCCAACCCCATGTTTAGATATTTGCGTTTGAGGGGGACCCTCTCACCATCGGAGGTGGTCACTGTTGAGCCCGGCGTATGTGACGAATGGACCCCATCTTCATTTCTATCCCTATATTGTCCGTTGTTAAATACTAATGCTGCACAGGTGTACTTCTGCCGATTCATTATCGAACCATACCTCTCCTCACCGGAATTGGGTAAATACATCGACTCCGCCGTGCTTGATAAGTATTGGAAGGTGGGAGGCGTTCGTATTGAAGATAACTTGGTCATCACCCAAGATGGTTATCTGAATCTTACAACCGTGCCAAAGGACCCGGAAGAGGTCGAAAGGATTGTGCAACAGGGATAATATGCTCCGTACGCAGTCCCCGTGCCACCATGCTCCTGAGCTGTTGATCTCTCGTTTGAATGTATGTAAGCCTCTACTCCGTACGGAGTACACATGTAGATATTAACATGTAAATGGGACCGATCTCGCGTATCCGGAAATTGCAATTTGTGCCATCGAATCACAAGCGCTAAGAAGCTAGTACAGATAGGATTAGTAATGATTTGTGGGCATAAGCTGGTAAAGAAGAACAGAAATAGTTAAATAGGGAGGCTTTTGGGATTTCCAGAAGAGAAGGTAAAAGTGGCAGCGAGGCCTATAAGGCTGGAGGACGAATGCGACAACTGAGCTGGGCATAATCCGCTCGAAAGGTATCCACATCAATTATAACGCGCAATAGGAGTATACATAGTAACACATAAGAGTAAATGGAGAGAGATTTGATACACAGCAGGTCTCAAAGCTGTGTTGAACCTTTCCACTCAACCCATTCTGGCCCTCTTCCTCGCGCTTCCCTTTACCCCAGGGCTCTCAATCTCGCGGTTAGCACGCTTTTCTTTCTGGTCTAATACGAGGTTAAGCACGTCGAAGCCAAACTGTGGATATTGCAGACAAAGGGATCTGAAGTCTTCTTCTGCTTCGTGTCGTAAAACATGGCTTCTTGTAGCCCAGAATGCGGCCACCGGTTTTCGGATGGAATCTCCGGGGTTGGTATGGGTATAGACATATTTTGCATATTCGATTTCGCCCTTCGCGGTACTATTGATCCTGTGGATCTTTCCTTGCGCAAGAGATTTAAGATTGTCGATACCAAGTTTGCCGGCCAGGGTGTATACCCGTGCGTGTTTAAGGAGTTGGTCGCCAGTCTCATCAATATCTGGAATTGATGGATCCGATTCAAGGCCCTCTGTGAGCGATCCCAGCCGTTTGGGAAAGTATTCGGCTGTGTATTGATACTGGAGAAAGCACGCAACGGCGTCTATTGATTCCTCTTCGAGGACAATACGACGCTGGATTCAGAAGATGGGAAACGTTAGAGGCATTTCAAAGAAGCGCGCAGTGGGGGGCAGCGCGTTGATCAATACAGTGCTGCGCGCTGTGACGAAATTGACTTACCGGGCCATCCTCCGGAAACTGAGACACAAGCTCTGCAAAATAAGGGCTCGAAGTGAGAATTCCTTGATGTGCTGCCAGGATAGTCTGGTCATCGCCTTTTCCTACAACTAGTTCCACAATTGGAGATTTGAGATAGCTATGTAATGCTCAATTAGAAGCTGTTCATCACGCTTCAATTGTGACCTTGCCACCAGATAGTTTGTGATTTAGGGGTACGGTCAATTCGCTCAATGATGGACCAGCAGCTTATCAAATAGCGCATGGCATTAAAGTAGAATATCCTTACTCTAAGAATCTGTTCTCCTGGGTCGGCTCTGAAGGCGCTACTATCATCTCGTTGTTCTCCTCTGCAGGAATCAGGTCGGTTATGGACTCTACACCTTCGGCAGGCTGGGGCTGGGCAGCCGGTGTTTCGCTTGCACTGCTCATTTCCACATCTTTGCTGACTCCAATACCAATTTCAACTCGGGGTTCAGCCATAGCCACTGCTTGGAACGGTAACTCGTCTTTGGCCGGTGAAAGTTATTCAAAGTTTTGGAAAGGCAACGGATATGATGAAGTGCGCAGGACAGCGGTTTACTTGGATGTGGCAATTTCACAGTCCAATTGACTAAGACAAACCTTAGAGAACCGAAGGGATATGTGCGCTGCAAGAGAACTCAGAAGGGTGTTACTAGGGGAGAAGTGTGCCGTCAAAAAGCCACTTGGTGCTCTCTCCATCACGGACCAAAAGGTGCTGAGAAATGCCGCGCTCCACCGCTTTGCTAACTAAGTTAGGTTCGCTGGGCGCGCAGCCCCTGTCCCTGCCCTGCCCTGCCACACTTAGCCCGATGACTCAGCATTCGTCCCGGGCGCCGGGGGTCTGGACTAAGCGCTTGAGACCCGGACTTTCAGGGCCATTTGAGGCCGAGAATTGCCTGTTCTGCGCTGGAGCCTCCTAGGAAAGATGTTGAGATTCTAGCCACTAGCATCTCGTACGGAGTAGCGGGCGATTCGCGACGGCAGTCACGGAGTACTCCGTAAAGAGTAAACTTAATAAAGTTGAACAGGAGCCTTGGTTGCTGATCTGCTCGCCGGTTCATCAATCCCATAGGTACGGAGTACAGAGTATGCATCATTATTTGAACTCGGATCCCAGGAGAATTGACCCAGGCTTCAGCGGTACCAGGGACCATGCGTCTCATTATTTGCTGATTCCTTTGCGGTATTGGTGAGTTATTGTAATGTACAGGCATATTCAAACATTCTTTTATCCATAAATGCGTATCTCACGTTCTCTCCGGGGCTTCTTTTTCAACGGGTTCCTGCAGAAAAGGCTCTTCAATACCCCTGGCATCAAGCTCAACGAGCTTCTCGACCCTCTGGTTTGACCTGAAGATACCTTTTTCCCCGCCTACATGGTGTGCCATTGAAACCTCCTCTAAAGGCGCCAACTCTGTGAGCACCTTTCGCATATACAGAACAATCTGGGAGATGTTATTCCAGTCAACATCCTCTCCCCTACCCTGCGCATCCGTATAAGATCCTTTATACAAGTTTCGCCATACAGCAGCTGCGAGGACAGCATCTCCCTTCACCAGCCCTTCGTCATATGCCGCTAAGACACCACGCCACTGAATGAACAGATCTTTGAGATATTTGACGCGGATCGGACGGGATACAATGCCGTGCATGACATCCATGCGGTCCTCAGCGTGGTTGGAAAAATGGTCGAACAGGTGGCGGGCGAAAGTCTGGAACGATTCAGGGGATGGGAGGGCACGGAGGCGGACAGTTACGAGGTACATGTGTAAAAATGTGACTTGCGACCATGATGAGAAAGTCGGGAGGAGACCGAGTTCTGTTGCGTTGACCTCGTAAGTCCAAAAGTCACTCGTCACCCTTGTAAACCTTTCGGGGCGCGCATCAGGTGTGTGAAATTTTACGCTAGAAGACACTAACCTTCGTACCACCAGCCTTCTCCTACTCCCAAATCTTCTCCATTGGCAGTTTTGGGGATTTCGGCACCCTTTTGCGAGATCTGTGGGATCTTGTAGTCCGCCTGCGCGGAACAGGCCTCGAAAAGTTTCTTTGTAATACCATAAGCAATATATGTCTCTGTGGAACGCAAGCCTGAACTTCTATGGCGACTTGCTAAAGGCGATTTAGGCAAAGGTATTGGATCTTTCAGGGGCGATGGCTTGGGAGATTTCGAAGACGTGGATGCGTAGCGGCGGGACGAAGATCTCGCTATTCGGCTGGGAAACCAAGGGCGCTGTACAATCGGCTTATGTAGAGCCTCAAAGTGAGGTTCAAATGGAATAAATTTCGCATCCTTCAAATCCAGAAAAGAATTAGCAACATTTTACCCGATGGGTCGTGGAATCATTTGGCTTCAATATGATACCTGAAGGGCTCGTGGCAGCTGTGTCAGCGACCTTGAGCATTGCGCAAGCGGCCTCACAGCCATTTATTGGGAGCAAAATGACGACAAATCAAATTGAATACAATATTACGGTCGCCAGGGAATGACGACTTTGGTTGAAACTCTTGTGAAAATAACAAATTCCGCGCCGATGTGAAATAATTTGGTTGTTTGGTAACTAATAATGTTTGCAGTGTTTGACAAACTAGATTGGACCATTAAGTCGTTTCCGCCGTTCTTAATCCAACGGCTCCTCCCGAGACTCGGAAAGTAAGGTGGTTTCGCCAATGCTATATCTATCTCAGCGGCGTCCCGAGTATAGTCATTAGCTCTAATCGAAGCCTGTCGACATGGTATCATACAGGTGAAACGCCATTCAAAATGCAGTCTTTTCTTGCTGCAGGACAATGTGTGATGAAGGATCTTTTGATCTCTCCAGAGGATCGAAAAGCGATAATGCGAAAGCATTCCTATAGCATATTGTTGATAGTATCCCACCTCACTCAGGCAGCACAACCTTCTCCAAGCTACTGGCTACTAATGGGATTATCTCGGTCAATTTGTTGGGGTCTCTCATCATGGCTGGTACATCCTCGCGTGTCGCGGCGAGAGTCTGCCGCTGAGTTAGATTTACGGCTTTTTCCGCGAGGCACAGAGGGATCATGCATACCTGGCGAACAGCATCATAGCTTTCCTCCTTGGAGGTGTATTCTCTAATGACTTCCCGCGTATCCAAATCTATGAAGATCCTGGTATCCCTGAGGCGGAAGAGAACGTTGTCTAGCCGCATGAAGAACCTGCAGAGCAATAACAGGCACGATGGCATTACCCTGATTTTGCAGGATAGCATTGAAATCCCGTTATCGGCCAGCTCGTCTTCATAAAGCATTACATCATCAAAGAAGAGTATCGGGTCTGGCCGTTTTAAGCGGTCAAGTGGCAACGGCGTCGTCGAAGGTTCAAATTCGTTCCCATTCGAAGTCACAGTTCCCTTATAATCTGTCGTGTAAGACCAATCAAAAGGTTTCACAACTTCCTTTATTCCCTCATGTGTCTTCTCTCTATGTAGTGCAGTCAGTAACATAGATATCAGGAAATGGAATGTGCAAGCAGATACCACGCACCGGCTCTTCTGCCATTCTCTTGAATACGCCACCTTCAATGCACATTGCCCCGTCTTGTCGACTCGGTCCAGGGCATCGAAGGCGTTAAACTTAATCCCCCATCCGGACTGCGGGTGCTCAATCGATACTAAATTGTCGCCAAATATCATCTCTGGTGGGGCAATTCCAAGCTTGTTTGTCATCGCATCAATCGGGCCAGCCTTGAGGATCGGTAATTTGCGAGTGGTTATCTTAAAGCCGTTCTTCTTAATCGAATTGAAGTTTGGAGTCTCGGGAGATGGAAATTGAGTATCGAGCGGGCGATCCGGGATGGGGCGCGGTGGAAACACCCGGTGTTCTGCCATGCTTCCTTGGAGTGCGATCTGGGTTGGGATCTGGGATTCGGCGTAGGAAATAAACCTGGGGAAAAGACCAGCGCGCTTGTAAATCGAAGGAATTCCGGTTGGTTGACAGGAGTGTAGCCGTGTTCCCGATATCTTACGTCTGGTGGTTCTCCACCCCGCCAGACGCCAAGGCCAAAGTCGCAACGAGGAGACCGGAGTGGCTTGTTGCTATGGCGACCGAACTGGGACCAGCGGGTAAACATGAAGCTGAGAACTATTTCTTCTTCTCGAATTCCTGGATCTTGCCTTTCGACTCTCGACCAGAATACAGCATTACCTCCCTGTTAATTTTTTTTTGGCTACTGCTTTCCTTTAATTCCATTCGCAATACCCTACGGATACGTTGCGCTCTTAGAGATGGCAAAGACACTAGAAGCTCGATTTGAACAGCTGTCAGTTAATGACGAGAATACTCCACCAAGTGGCCACACTGGCTCAGAAAAGCCCAAGGTATCTTCGGTAGAATCCGATATTGTTTCGCGAAATGACGCTGACAAGGCTGTAGCCCGGTTTACCAAAGGCTCTCCCAATATCAGGCTTGTCCACTGCCAGCCAGGCCTCACTAAACGCCGGCCGCGCGAACCTATTAAAATTTGCGCTACAGAACAATGAAGGAAGGCTGCATCTGAATACTGCTTCACCTCCATATAAAAAGGAGAACGGGTCTTCCCGTCCCCCCGAGGAGAGCAGTGCTGCAAGCAACCTTTACGGCCAGCCAGCGGTCGCGAAAAACTGGCATCTTGGAATGTTTGAGATTGGAAAACCCCTTGGTAAAGGGAAGTTTGGACGGGTTTATCTCGCCAGAGAGCGGAGTTCGGGCTTTGTTTGCGCCCTGAAAGTTCTTCATAAGCATGAGTTGGTGAAAGGAGGCGTCGAGAAACAGTTGCGGCGAGAGATCGAAATTCAGAGCAACCTCAGACATCCCAACATTCTACGTCTGTTTGGTCACTTCCACGACTCGAAGAGAGTGTTCCTGATTCTTGAATTCGCCGGGAACGGAGAATTGTATAGACATTTACGAAAGGAGAATCGATTTCCAGAGTGGAAAGCCGCACAGTACATTGCACAAATGGCGGCTGCGTTGAAATATCTACACAAAAAACATGTCATGCACCGGGATATCAAGCCCGAAAACATCCTTGTCGGGATTCATGGAGAAATTAAAATCAGCGACTTTGGCTGGAGTGTCCATGCCCCTAACAATCGGCGAAAAACGATGTGCGGTACCCTTGACTACCTGCCACCGGAGATGCTCATCCCTGGAAGCCAAGACAACTACTATGATGAAAAAGTGGACTTGTGGAGCTTGGGTGTTCTCACCTACGAATTCCTCGTTGGCGAAGCTCCTTTCGAAGACACTCCTTTTCTAACTCGGAGGCGCATTGCGCGAGGTGATATGACGATTCCTTCCTTTGTGAGCTCAGAGGCAAGGGACCTGATCAAAAGAGTGGGTCCAGTTTTGATTATCCATCTTGGGCTGAAAGCTAACTCCTCACTAGTTGCTAGTCCTTGACCCCTCCAAGCGTATTCCTCTGGATGAGGTTCAAAAGCACCCATGGATTATCAAACATTGCATCAAAGGCGAAAGAGCATCACAAAGAAGTTCCAGAAAGGAAGCAAAAGGAGATAATTGATGTTTTATGAGCGAGCATTTGTTATTTCTTTCCCATCTATTCTTTTTCTTTTTTTTCTTTGGCATTTTGGCATTTTGGGAGCATGGGGCGCTTTCGGCTATGCCAGTGCAATTAGCGTGCGGAGTTGCAGGTTAAAAACAGGGCACTGAGCCCCGTTAATTTCATTATTCAGAGGATCTAATGTTACATGGAATCTATAATAGTATATTCACAAAAATCCACACCTGACGCCATAGTTCTGTCGAAAGCATGTGATTATCGAGTTTGGATTTCATCACCGGTAAATCTCATCAAACGGCCTGGTATCTCGAAAACAACTGTCCCAAACTTCATTTACAACCTGAGTGGCGTGCTGCTCATCCTTGCAAGCTGGCCTCGCTTGGACGGATAGTATGGCTCTCCGTCTCACACATTCTTGGTGATGCTGAGCGAATTTCCATTGTCCTCGGGAAAAGAATTCCCTCATCCACCTACACTCCCCGCTCAAATTACTTGCGCGAATCTAATACGATAGGCGACGGTCAGATATGCCCTCCTTCTCAACGGATTTAACAAATCATGCATTTGGGGGGATGTACCTCAGCGCAGGCAGCATGTCTCAGGTTGTCGTCCCAGTCCACCTTAAATCTCATATGATCGTATGCATGAATCATTTCATGCGCTAGAGTATCCTCCAGGTGCCCTTGATTTCTCATTTCATTGGCACAAATCTGAATTCCATAGTCGGGATCGAAGCCGCCAGCCTGTCGGTTCTTACACCGCCGACAGAAAATGTTGTGTTTTGAAATATTTCCACCGAGTTGTTGGATATTATCCTGAAGAAATCGAATTAATGGACCTAAAATTAGAGTAGTAAAGATGTCAGCAACATCTGAGAGTGGGAGGGAGCAGGCTTCGGAAGGCCGTACTGTATTGAAGGAGGTAATCTCTTTGGTCTTCACAGCGTTTGCAGTCTTCCTTTTCATTCCTAACATCTCTCGCAACCCGGAATTGCTCCATTCCTTCTTGTGTCATCTTCCCTGTAAGGCCTCGCCAAAGGTTGCGACAAATTGTCCAGGCATCGTCGCCGGGAATATATCCGTTGTCCTTTGGGGGACTGGTTGAGTTGGAACCGGACGAAGCAGCCTCTGCCATTGAATATTAGCAGTATATTAATCCGGTCCACTCCGTAAATAAAGGAATATCACGTATTAGAAAGATTCTGATTTGGTATTGCTCGCGAGTGAACTGCTTCGGCCGTTGAGCACGCCGCTATGTTGATTGCGGAATAAACGCTGAAACATTCAGCGGTGTCGGGCGGCAGAATAATTGGATAACTAGCTTTGGCTAACAAAGCCTGCGGCAACCACATCTGTCAATCCGAAAATTCCCAGTGGAGATCTGCAGGTTTGAGCCGTTACCGCCCGATGATTGCGGGTGTCGTTTTTAGCAGCCTGTTCCTCTTTTATTGCACTTGGATTATTTCCTGGAGAAGAGATTCATGAAAAACGCCTGCGTGGTTGATATGAGAGCCAGTGCGGGTCATAGGTTAAACTTGGTCCAAGATGAAGGGAACCTCGAAGGCATTGACCATTGTGATAAAGCTCGGTGAGTGAGGGGTTTACCGCGGGCCTCGATCATATGTCATGTCATGAAGCGTAGGCTAATCGCCTTTTCCAGGGACGAGTTCAATTGTGGATGAGCATACCCGTGAGCCGATTCTTTCGATCCTTACTCTGATCGTGGAGATGGCGACCAAACTTCATAAAGATGGCCATCGAGTCATTATCGTCTCGTCTGGAGCGGTCGGCGTTGGGCTACGCAAAATGGACATTGAGCAGAGACCAAAACACTTGCCCTGTATTCAGGCATGTTGATGCGACGCCGTGAGCAGGAGCGAGCTCCGGAGCTAACTTTTCTAGGCTTTGGCTGCTGTTGGACAGTGCCAGTTGATGGGTATATGGGATAGTCTTTTCGCTCATCTTCGCCAGCCCATTGCCCAAATATTGTTGACAAGAAACGATATTGCGGATGTAAGCTTGACCGCTCGAATTCGACGATCCTTGTACACTAACGGCTGAACAGAGGACCCAATATATTAATGCTCAAAATACCTTTGATGAATTGCTAAAAATGGGCGTGATTCCTATTGTGAACGAGAATGATACCCTTGCTGTTTCGGTTCGACATCTCCAAAAAGTGTTGCTAAAGGGCATTTAAATTAACCAACAATTCACTTTTAGGAAATAAAATTTGGAGATAACGATACCCTTTCTGCGATTACAGCTGCGATGGTCCAAGCGGATTACTTATTCCTTTTGACTGATGTCGATGGCCTATACACTTCTAACCCGCGAACCAACCCCGATGCCGAGGTTATCGAAGTGGTTGATGATATCTCGTCTCTTGAAGCTGACGTTTCGACAGCCGGATCCTCCTTAGGCACGGGGGGAATGAGCACCAAAATTGTGGCAGCCCGACTAGCTACAAGTGCAGGTGTCACAACCGTCATTACACGCAGTTCTCGGCCTGGAAACATTTCGGAGATTATAGATTACCTCGAAAGCTCCAAGCGCTCGCTGGCCCTTATCGAAGGAGAGCCGATGGCTCAGCCTCCCCTATATACCCCTCCGTTACACACCCGTTTCCTCCCTTCGACCACTCCGATGCAATCCAGATCGTTCTGGATTCTCCATGGAATCACACCTCATGGCACAATATATATCGACCATGGTGCTTACTGCGCTATTTTAAACAACGCAAGCCTTCTTCCGGCCGGCGTCGTGGCAGTCGAGGGGCACTTCTCCCAACAGGAAGCGGTGCGGGTCGTAGTCGTCGAGCGGCGCTCCCCATCGGCTCTCAATGGGGATTTCCCTCTGAACGGCGAGGAGCCAAAGGAAGCCGGACGAGCGCTCGTAAATTACGGCAGTGCGGAGATCGCCCGTATAAAGGGGTTAAGAAGTACACAAATACGGACAGTTTTGGGCTACGCAGATAGCGAGTACATTGCGTTGCGCGAGAATATTTCCTTTTTCCACATGTCAGATCGACCTAGTCGGCCCGGTACGCCCGGTTTGGATGAGTTCATGGTTCGAAGCGGCGCGCAGTCTCCTGTGATCGATAAGGTAGTGGCAGCCTAGAAAATGGCCCACTACCCGCGCTTTTTTCTATTTTGTTTATATTCACTTCATTAGTCTTGGAGGAGGCTAAGCCAATGAGCCGCTCGGGTTCTCTAGATTCTGCTCTGGTTCTTTAGATTCACTGTTTATATCTTATATCTCATGACCCATGTTTAGAATTTGATGACTTCCACATATAGAGGCGCCTTGTCGCCGATTGCTTAACAGCATAATGATGATATCATAGCTCTGTCTAATGCAAGAAAGGAAACTATTCATAACCATTGACAAAGGATGAACTCGGTAGTTTACAATGTGTTCCTAATTAGGTTCCTAGAGGTAGAATAATACATGGCCCCTTACAAATCCAGGCGCTGTGATTTGCAACTCAAGCCAAAGCTGCCCAGATAAAACTCTGTGCGCTGATTACCCTATCCCAGAACGCCCCATTCATTAACTGTAACCTTCCTGTATATTGACCTGGACCCTATAAAAGAAATGGAACAAAAGGCTATGTATTAATCTTGCCATCTTTTCAAAAATCTTTGCATCTCATCATCTTCATGATCAGCAGCAGCAGCAGCCTAGGTTTCATAGAAAGAATGAATTAGCATCCGAACCAGGACAACTCTGGCTGGGTTCAAGTTCTGGCTCTGAAAACTCACAGTATTCTCGATTTGCTTGACAGTTTCAACTGGCGGACGGGATATAGTAGTCATAACTTTTGCCACAGGCAGTTTTGTCGTCGCGATCTTATACTCGCTTGTAGGGAACAATGGCGCCGCAGACTTGAGAGTAATTTTGGTTGGTGGTGGCGTTGGAACGGGCGCATACCTTGTCGGCCCAGTTTGCTCGTTATATGGTAGATCTGCCTGAGCGCCAGGAGGAACTGCACCGACTTGTCGTTTGTGGAGGTTGTTAAAAGTACGTGGACCTGTGGTTGTGCCAGAGATTGCTTTAAGTGCTGCGGCGATATGTGGAGGGAATGCGCCAGTCATGCCGGAAATTGTGAAACGATGAGAGTAGAAGAAAATGGTGCCGTTGGAAGCCTCAACAGAGAATTGGAGAAAACTATCATGAGGTCAGATTGTGTGCGGTGACAGTTAGGCAATGTATGCAGGGTGCGCACTATGCATTGGGGCTCTCGCCGCCTAACTTGGGATCGATGACGGCGGAAAATGAGTTCATCTCCTGAAGGAGACCTTGTTCAACTAAAGGCATTAATGGCTCCTATTTCCGTGTTTGTGGATTCATTAGTCTTTGGTCCCAAGAAGACATCTATCAACATATGACGTGCGTGTAACAGGAGACAGGCCCAGACCAACTCACATAGGTGTTGATATCATTACCACCAGCACAGAGATAAAGGCTATACTGCTTTGACTCAAGCTGGGTTTCTGGCCCTTCAGAGTACTTCCATTCGACATGAAGTGGCTTGCCTCCATAGGTAACTGCTCCAGCTGTAGGCCGAGCGAACTGGACCGGCGATGCAACAGCCCTCAAAGGGCTCGCCAGAAACAGGAGGGGGTTATAGAACAGATTCAGTTTCATGATGCAAGGGGTTTAGCAAGCAACAGCAAGCAACAGCAAGCTTAGAAACGCCCTCTCGCCAGTCAGAATGTTTGTTCAGCTAGTCGATGTTGTGCGCGTGGCGTGAGAGGGTTGGGGATGATGTGTTCCGCTCCCATCATTTGTGACAGGAGGAACTACGTAATCCTTCCATTGTTATTTGACAGTGGACAACATCATCCACTCCCTGAGGTAATGTTACATCTGGGTCAGCATACAGAGTAAAGGTATAAGCTTTACAGAGTATCCGGAGTCCAGAAAAAATAATTCTCCCCCTGGGCTCTGCCTTGGAAAGTTGAATGTTGACGGGTTGTAGCGGCTTCATATTTCTTTTGCCGATGCGGAACGGGTGCGCTAGCTCGCTTCTCGGAAACTTTTGAATGTTAATGGCCTCATAGTACGGAGCTACCGAAGGTATCCCCGTCTATAAAAGGCCGAGAGCCTGCTCCACAGACAAATTTTATCCCCAGTGTTTTCACCGCTCCAGGAGCATCTTCACCACATACCGCAATGGAATGGGCCTCTGTGAGCGCCGTCCTTACATTTCTTCTCTCCGGAAATGGTCTGGCCATCTTGGTGACTTGCCTTGTGGCATTCTCGCTCCCGATCTTAATCCATCTAGTACTCTACCGTGCAGCTTCCGCGGAAGGCCACCATGACTTCTTACTTCTTGGCCCGAGTGGCTCGGGGAAGACAGCATTTTGCACACTTGTAAGAATGACTCGACGTCGAAGAATACTTGAGGTCATGCAACCTAATCTCTTTTTGCGCCAGCTTGAGCGAAAGTCCACCAGAGCTCCCAAATCGAATGCGCGAACACATACGTCCCAAACCCCGTCCTTCGTTGCCGCGACACTGCCCCCATCTATCCCGATAGGCTCAAACGCCTTCCGATCGGTGAATGATCCAACTCTTGCCGAACGCAAGAAATCACAAGTTAAATACCGAGTTCGAGACACACCTGGGCATGGAAAATTACGAGACTCCCAAGGCATGTTACAATTAACGTCCATGGCCGACCCCAAGTCCAAAAAAGGTGTCGCCCGTGGAGTTATTTTCATGGTGGATGCCGGTACGATCATGAACGAGACTGAACTGAGAGATGCGGCGGGATACCTACACGATGTGCTCTTGATCCTACAAAAAAGACTCGCAAAGAGTAAGACCAGTGTCTTCAGGAAATTACAAGACATTCCGGTCCTCGTTGCTGCAAATAAGCAAGATCTATTTACCGCTCTACCGGCCAACTCCGTGAAGGAAAGATTAGAGGCGGAAATTGAGAAGATCCGCCAATCAAAACGCAAAGGTGTGCTTGACGCGGACGTCAGTGTAGGTGATGACGAACAGGATGTTCTGGGCGGCGACGAAGGACGGCAAAAATTCACCTTTAAACTATTGGAAGAAGACGCGGGCGTAAAGGTCACCGTTGTTGGGGGTGCGGTGAGACCAAATGACGAAGCAGATGCAGGAGCCGGCGTCCGACAATGGGAGGAATGGATCGGTTCTTGTTTGTGATAGAAAATATTCAATGTTTATCAACATACATCCACGAGCGACGGGTGCACCGCATCACCCTGTGTGTACATTTTCGGGGCTAAATCTCGAGGGAGATTTAACCCTTGGCTTTCCACCTAACCATTTGCTTACTGGTAGCATCCCCTTATACCATGGTGGAGAGGGGGTCAACCCGTACCATCTCCAATGCCCATGGTTGAAGCACATGAAGTCCCCAGTAATAACGGAATCCCATGACAAATGGCCGCCTAGTCAGCTAGGGTTAATAGCGAATGGTCAGTTTTCGATCCTTGTCATTCGCAAGCCTAAGAGCTGCAAAAATTGCATTCCTGTACCCTCTGTTGAACTGGAGGATTGCGGGGTGGAATGCAAAGAGCCCATATAGCTCATACTTTGTATGAGAAATGTCACTTACACTTGTTTAGACACGATAGGTGTTTTAAGCTGAGAGACCTAAGTGAAACATTAGAAAATACCCAAGCTACTACAGAGTACATGTATGGTTTGGTCATTATCACTATGTGCTGTTAAAGGAATATTTGCTAGATCATTCACCAAAACCCAAGGTCGCTTGTTGAAAACTGCTCTCTTTGCAAATTGCGCACAAAATGCCACCCTAATAGAATGTTCAGATGTATCATACAGAAGAGTGCATGCGCTTCGAAACAGCACCTATAATAAGTGCAAACGTAAGCAAGTCTATCATCATCACGTACATTGCAGCTGGCTGCTCGCACAAGGAAAGGCCGTCACTGAAAATTGAAATCAAGCGTTGACTTTTGTTTGGTTTAAGAGCCACGTCAACAGATCAACCTTAGTAGCGACAGCCACAGGCTTCATATTTCCCTGTTCGTCTCTTTCGGTAACCACCGCAGCGCTGTTCCACTCGAAGAAGCGGTTCAATGTGCTAAGGGGTGTGTCGAGGGTGATTTCGATGAACTTGCGGTCCTCTTTTCCTCTCCTATGGACGGCGTTCTGTTCAAGCTTGGTTAAGTCACGAGAGTCTGTAATCACCTCGGATAGCTTTGAAAAGTCAAACATGACTTCGGAGACGGGCGTTTTGCCGGTTGCGCGTCCACGGGCGATCCAACTTAGAATGTTCCCAAGTGTAATGAGGCCAACTAGGCGGCGGCCGGTGGGAGCGAGTACGGGGAGTTGGTCGAAGCCCTTCTCGCGCATAATTTCGATGGCAGCCTCGCAAGCAGAGTCGGAGGGTACCGTAGATACGGGCTTGAGTCTCAAAGCTTTGACCTTGACGCCAGCGAATTGATCCCGGGAGCCCTTAGGTTGGATTTCGGGGGACGGGGGAACGGATACTGGGGCGGCTGGAAGGAGGTCATTGGCAGCAAGCCAGTCATCGTCAGCGAACTAGGTAATAGTCAGCCATGCTTTAAAGATAAAGAGAGCTGGGAGACAAGAGAAGAGGATCTTACTTTTGTGAGGTAGCTTCGGATGCTGTCAGGAAGAATAACGACGACGACATCATCCTTCTGGAATTTGAAGTCCTTTGAAGCTTGCGCCAGTGCAGCAATGGCGCTGCCACTGCTTCCACCAACCAAGAGGCCTTCTTCGGCAATCAGTTGTCTAGCATATTTGAAGGACTCCTTGTCGCCGGTTTTGTACCACTTGTCGATAGCTTGTCGGTCAAGAACATCCGGAATGAAGTCATATCCAATCCCTTCAACTTTGTAGGGCTCGTTTTTGTGCTCTTCATTTAGCGACTCTGGCAAGGCAAGGATTGATCCCTGAGGGTCGGCAGCGATCACTGTGACTTTAGGATTATGTTTCCTCAGACCACGAGACAGGCCGGTAATTGTTCCCCCCGTCCCTGCGCCTGCAACGATAGCCGTTATCTTCCCATCCGTTTGGGTCCAAACTTCCTCCGCGGTACCGAACTCGTGGGCCAATGGATTGTCTTCATTCCCATACTGATCCAGGATGTGTGCATTTGGCAACTCCTTCTCTAGCCTCTTGGCTACTCCGATGTGCGATTCCGGGGAATCATAGGCCGCTTCGGTTGGTGTACGGATAATTGTAGCATTCAAAGCACGGAGGACAGCAACCTTTTCCGCCGACATCTTCTCTGGTAACGTAATGATGGTCTTGTATCCCTTGACGGCTGCAACGAGAGCCAATCCAATGCCACTATATCCAGCGCACGTCAGCGTATACGATTCACACTTAATGATGATACCTCCGTAGCGAAGTTTTCTCAACCTACGTGTTTCCACTGGTAGGCTCAATCAACGTATCCCCGGGCTTTATTCTTCCCTTGCGTTCGGCCTCCTCTATCATCCGCAAAGCAATTCTGTCCTTGACGCTCCCTCCGGCATTGAAGAATTCCAGCTTCGCATACACAGTGGCTTCGATTCCGAGGCTCCTGGGGATCTTGTGCAGCCTCACAAGAGGGGTATTGCCTATTTGCTCGGTGACAGACTCCATGACCGTTGGAGGGCTTCTGGTTGAGCTCTGCGCCATTTTGTCAAGTTGCAAAGTAGAACACCTCCAGTACTATTATCGCGAAAAGTAAACGAAAAAAAGGAATAAACTAACAGGGTATCTATTGCACCCTGGCTAGTTTGTGAAGATATAGTCTCCTTGTCCCTGAGAGAGGAATTATCTCTGATCGCGGGGTATCGCATCAGTCTATCCAGACAACCAAGTAAGCTTTTGCGAACCAGTGGGCCGCTTGTAGCCGAATCGACTTGGCTCGCGACGCGAACCTTCATTGCTTTTCACCAGTACTCGGTGCTGTCATGACAATGAGGTCCGCAACTTCGAATCAATTGATCTTGACAGAAGTCGGGAGGGATAAGCATGGCTTTTCTGAAGTATACTGTGCCGCCCTTCGGCCTTTTAACTGCACACCATCTCATCTGTGTTCGATTCGATAACAACTAGCAAAGTCTGGGCATTTTTTAGTGCGCGAACTACAACAGGCAAAACTAACTATATATAACTCGACAGGCTCCGTCGCCATAGTCATCCCGTCTCAGGAAAATCTCTGGAGTGATTTGGTTGAGGATGTCCAAATGCCAATGGCAACAATGGATTTATTAATACCCATGATTTTTTCTGAAGATCAGAGTGGAAGTGAATATGCTGACCCTTGCGGGCTCCTGTTTCAGCGCCATCACAAAAGCATCCGGCAATCAAACACCCACCGGGGGTGGTGTTCAAGCTGTTAAATAACCAAATGCTTCAGGAGCTAAAGTGGATCGAGAGCAATCAGCTCACCATGAGGCCGACAACTCGTCGCTGACCCTTGCGCAGCTTCTCTCTCTCTTCTCGGTTCTTTGACAATTGGCCACTCTTTCACTTCCCCCCTCCCCCGAATTCTCTTCATCACACCCCTTTTCATTCCATTTTCTTCTTTTTATCATTCAATTCATCAATTATTAACCAGCACCTGGTCCCTAGTGAAATTTTCTTTGCCTATCTCTTCTCTTGAACTTGACTGTGGTAGCAATGTGCACTGAAGCTCGTTCGTCGCTCAAGGAAGCTTGTTAAAACTTGCTAATATTACTTGCCTTTTTTCACTTATGCCCAATTTTGAGGAAGAACACTACAGTTGAAAAAATACTGATAAACTCTCCTTGTGATTCCAAGATGAGCACACTTCAATTAGAACCTGATCCTCCGGGTCCGTCTGATACTACCTCGCCGCGATCCTCGAAAATGTCGGAAAAAAATCAGCATTCGATTCTTCCGCTGCATCATGCTAAAGGACGGGCACTTTTTCGTGTCGAGACAGCTGGAGAGAGCGGGAGAACCGGTTTCGACCCCCTTTTATTTCTAAAGGTGTGTTGGAAAAGCACAACGCCAGTCTCGATGTACGTCAATGTGCTCTGGCCATTTGTTCCTCCCGCGATAGTGCTGCATTTTGCCCGACCGGATCTACATCTATGGATTTTTATTTTGAATTACATCGCGATGGTCCCGTCAGCGAATATTCTCGGATTTGCTGGTGGAGAATTGGCTAGGAAAATGCCTAAGGTCTTGGGCGTATTGGCAGAAACTCTTTTGAGCGGCACGGTTGAGATAGTCCTCTTCATGGTCTTAATTTCCAATGACCACAATAACAATCTTATCCCGGTTATACAAGCTGCGATTCTAGGATCTATCCTGGCGAATCTTCTTCTTTGCTTGGGGTTCTGCTTTTTCATGGGGGGATTGCGCCGCGATGAACAAACCTTCCACGAAGTGATTAGCGAGACTGGTTCTGGCCTTATGTTGGTTGCTGGTTTCGGCCTGATGATCCCCAGCGCGTTTTATTCTGCCCTGGCTGGTAGCACGTCGTCTGAGGGCGCTTTTACGGCAGACGTGTTACTTCGCAATACTCGGACCATCAGTCGTGCCACCTCCGTCATTCTTTTAGTTGCATTTTTCTTGTAAGTGTACCTCGTCTTTGCAGAGGACCTTGTGCGACTAACCAGTCTAGATTTCTCTGGTTTAACTTACAGAGTCATCACGGCATCTATGACGAAGTACTTGAGTTTGACGAAGCCCAAGATGAAGACAGAGTGGAAGAGCAGCGACGGGCTAAGCTCACTTTCACTGAGTGCGTCTTCGCCATCCTGGTTTCTCTCACATGCGTCTCCCTCCATGCTGTCTTCCTCGTTCAGGAAATCCCACCAATAGTTGAGCGTGGAGTTTCGGATAATTTCATGGGCCTCATCCTCGTGCCGCTGGTTGAGAAAGCGGCCGAGCATTTAACCGCCATTGACGAAGCCTGGTAAGCCATAACCAATCATATTTCTGTTTTGTTGTAGAGCTCTACTTATCTTTCCTTTTAGGGACAACCAAATCAACTTTGCCTTATACCATTGCCTCGCCCCATCCATCCAAACCGCCCTTTTCAATGCACCACTTGTCGTTGTGGTCGGCTGGGGATTGGGCAAGCAGATGGACCTCAATTTCGAGATTTTCATGATTGTACTCTTGGTGCTTTCGATTATCGTTGTCGGTAATTTCCTCCGTGACCGCAAATCCAATTACTTGGAGGGAGGTCTTCTTGTTCTTGTATACATGATTATTTCAGTTACGACCTGGTACTACCCAAACCCACACGACGGCGCAACCAATCTGCAGCTGCCTCATGATAGCGCAGGCGAACATTAGAGGATATTATCGGCATTCACCTCGCGAGTAATGAGATTTATTAGGAGCTTGTACATATGTTTCCCGGAGGGACAACGCACCGCATATTACCAAAACCTAGAAGTTTTAGGGTGTGGGGGATTTTAATATATCTTCGACATTCCGGGTTTGAACGGTTCCGGGGAGACCTGACATGGAAGTTTTCCCGGCTCCACACATTCTCCATCCTTTGATATCGTAGTCATTTCCATCATATTGGAACTATACGCTCATAGGTCTTAAGTGTAAATAGTTCTCTAGACTTTGTTCGTTGATAGCGTGAATCAAGTCGACAAAGAGCTGTCTCTCGCTAGAAGAAACCCATTATCCATGTAGATAATGCAATGCAACGCCTTTACCGGCCGCAAGACACTATTCTATATCATTAACTACTTGTCTACGGAGTAGCTACTTGTATTATGCACAATGCCCGATGTCAAAAACCCCACTTGGATTGTTTGCGGTTAGGAACCAGCAGGCTTGGCATGAAGCTTGTTGTTTGCAACTGGCATTCATTCCCGTGTTCCCGACGTCTCCTCCAGATCCATACGAGGAAGGGCAGTACAATAAAATGGAGGAAGAAGTTGTTGCTATTCTTAAAAGTCGAGATATCCCGTTCAAATATGAAGATATCCGAACTGCTCTCGAGGATCCGGGGACCAGGGATTGGGTCCGGAAACATCTCGGCGATGACACCTTGCTTTCCAGGGAAGAATTGACTCTGTAGGCATATTTACCTCACGCCTTTCTTTGCCACCGATATCTGATCGTTTCCATTGCTATTGCAACAGATATTCTAAGATAGAGGCTTCTGCGGGCCTCGATGCTATCGTTCAAGGGAGCGAGTTTTCCGGCACAAGACCAGTTCTCGACGATGAGATCAAGACAGCAACCGAGTCGCTCAAAGCGTCAACCTCAGCGACTGAGAGCCAAACCGAGGCCTTGAGGCTGCAGTGTAGGGAACTCAAGTCGCAGATTCGTGAAGCCGAGCAAGTTGAGCAGCAATGCTCAAAATCGGCCTCAAGACTGTCAACTGGACATACAGCGGAGAGGCAACAAACTGACTTAGCGGTAATGTCAGCCAAAATCGCCTTCTGATGGTTTAATTATTGACACTTTCCTAGATTGAAGATTTAATACATGACTTTGAAGAAAAGTTACAAGCCGCGCAAAAAACACTGTCTACAGATCAAAATAACCTGATTTCAACCACGTCTAGTTTACTGAGAGAGCATGATGTGGTACTTCGTAATATGGAAAAGGTGGCGGCGAATTCACAATCCGTTGAAGAGAGCAGCCTGTTGAAGAAGCGAGTCAGCGATCTGTGTGCTCTTCTTGCAAGGTACATTGCCGAAGAGATTAGTTGCCGCTTAGATCGAGTGTTCCTGGAGACAGTTGAAAGTGCGAAGGATTCGGAAGATGATGATCCTCATGTCTTGGAAAAGCTTGAGAGCGTGGACGCGGAGATAAACTCACTCTATCCCGAGATAAGCATTCTATCCGATATGGCAGCTCGGCAGCAATTTCATTCTCCGATACTACGAGTGCTCGAGGAGTGGCAGGAGAGATCGCAGCTGGGCGTCGAGGAACAGCTGCAGCATGTACGCTTTACCCCTGCATGGATCAAATTTAATCACTAATACCCCCTGTAGGTCCTTGAAACCATTATCCAGTTGACTGAATCGACCGACAGTATTACGGAAAAGCTTAAAACCCGACAGGCTCATCAGTCTGCGCTTAACTCGCTTGCTTCAACTTATCAAGACGAGGTTAGTCGCCACAAGCTCCAAAAAGCAAAGCCAGAGAACAAGCGATTATCAAAATATAGCTCAAGATTGTCGCAAGCCTACGCGAGCCCGCGAGAATCTATGGAAATGAAGGCCGGTTCCGCCGAAAACGAACTGACACGCTCTCTGGAGACCATGCTCAGACGTTATGGTATCTCATTCTCTTCGTTACGGAATGCGAAATCGACTGAAGCAGTAAACGATATTCTCAATGAAAAAGCCTCACACATGTTGGAAATGCTCGAAAATATCTATGCAACAGCAGCCTCGCCTCTCATTCCAAATCTGGGTTCTGCCGACAAGGCTGCGCAGCTCCTTTCTTCCGCCATGCATTGCGATTCTGATTTTCAGCCTTCCTTGGTGGACAGGGATCAACAGCAGAGAATTGCGAATTTGGAAGTGCAGATTGGGGCCGTTCAGAAGGGCATCGAGAGCTTGAACACGGATATCTTGCACCAATCGGATCTCGCTCGGGAGAATTTCATGGAACGATGGGGGTGAAGGGTCATGCCGTTTCAAGAGGCGATAGCATCAAAATAACCATAACCTCTGTTGAGCTCTACTCGAGCATTTGCAAGATCTAAATCGACTCGCGCAATATGTGTGAATGGCCGAAAGGGAAAATGAACGTCCATGACTAACTAAGCGCGTGAAACTCCTACCGATCGCCAAAGCTGCGCTGTTCCTTGCATCGATCTTCTTGGCTCATTACCCCTCACCTCCAAAAGGCTGTTAAGAAAAAGAGAGTTGTCTCCCGCTAAATATCAACTCTATTCGTCTTCTTGAAAACTCCCGATCCCGCACCTAGCCATGGTCGACTATTCGTATACATATTGCGGAAATGCACGCAGGGCGAGCCACGGTACGGCTGCGGAAAATGTGACAGAAGTCGAATTTGAGACGATGGAATTGGAAGTCCGTTCTAAGCTGAAATCAATGTATAATGATGGCATACCATTTTTTACTAAAGAAGTCATCCAAGATGTATATGAACAGCTCAAACAGAAGACAGAAAGGCGAAAACATCATAGTAAGGGGACTTGACGGAGTCAACGTACATTTCGACATAAAAACTGGAAATACCCTTCGCGGATCTGGGGCCAACCAGGAGTATTATGTGCGTTTCAGTGCTCCTTTACTCCTGGAGAATGTTGGATCGATGGAGTAACTAAGTGAGAAAAACTTGTGAAAGAACGCAGCCGCAACTCTGGTATTTATCATTCCAGATGATTTCAGAAAACTTTCAATGTGATAGTGATCCTCGTTTGGCATTCTGCAATATAAGGGTTTGTCACGATACACAACTACGAAACAAGTCAACCAAAGAAATCATCAGAGGACCCATCCCCTCTCTTGAGGTGGTCGATAGATTCTTTCGCAATTCCCAGCAAATGTAGGAAGCAAGTGACCATGCAAGCGACTAATGTCAGAGTTCATGCACGAGAAGGCCTCCCCAAAATCAGCAAGATCGTGGATGTTGCCTGTGGGCGATTGGCATATGATGCGAAGAGCGAGAAATACGCCGTTCATCGATTCAGCATGCGCTCATCTTGACCTTACGGGACGTTTTAGGAACAAAACAAGGGAACCCTGGCAACATCACATGCTCCGCACAGGACCCGGATTACATTTTGAAGCGAACCACTGCAGTTATACTTCTCTGTCACCCAAAATCTTGGTCCCAAACTCATCTGGAGGTTCTTCGTGTCAATTGGCTAGATGAAACACATCATTTCGAGCATGTTATCGGACACTCAATTACTTGCCACTCGTCAGATATCTCCCTTTAGGGAGTTATCGGAATTCTCCACCATTCACGTCTGGGACATTTCGGGAGTTTGCTTCTATATTTGGTGACCTCCAAAGCAAAAATGTTAATGATGCAAACTGGGAAGAGCGTATCGGCTCTCTGTGCTATAGCTGGTTAATAATGTTGAGAGACGATTCAACTATAAGCTTTGAGTCGGGTATTCTTATGTTTCTTTGTCCCTCACATCCTAACCTAGATATATATTCTAATATTCTCCTTTACATATATGTCACTACAACTGAGTAGTATGTCTTTTGTAGGCAATATCACAAGCAACCTAATCTCCTGAAAATATGTTTTGATAGGAGGACTGCATCATTCGAGTCTGCTAGGGTAGTGAATGATTATCCTGACTCTGAAGAGTTTCCGCTGGCTGAACACCCACCCTCCCTCTCCAAAAAAATTATTTATCATGATGCTACGCGCCCAAAGTTTGGGATAGCCAGGGCGCCGGTATCCTCTGCCACGCCGTCTTACATCATAAATAATCACCATGGATGCGAAGTATACCTAAAACTAGGACACGAAATTCACCTTGCGATCGAAGCGGCTTAGAGGAGCCTTTGCTTTTTTAATATAGGAAATGTGGTGGTTCTCACTATTCGCTTTCCTGTACTTTTATTGATCTAACTCGTAGGACCTTCGCCAGACCAGCCATCAGGCAATGTCCCCTCCAACCAATACAATTCAGAATGACTACGGAGTACTCCGTACTGCGTGCGAGAAATGATCGCTCCCGGAATTGAATTGAAGGAGTTGTGGGTCTTTCGTCGGTCGCTGCTGGTATTGTTGAACGGGTCCACGGGGCCGAAACTCGGCCCGAACCGTGAGCTTCTCGGCTGCGCCTTAGCTGCCCGGCACCAACCAGAATCCGGCCCGAAGTCATTATCTCCCTGTCCCTCTTCCCCTTGTCCTCGCGAAATATCGCATTAGCTTTAACTGTTGTGAACTCTATCATGGCATAAGTAGCAACATTGTGTTTCTGGCATTTGCATTTACAAATATATTACAAGTGAAGACTCCATTATCACTTATCGCTTTGATAAATTGGAAAATGATACCAGCAAACAGACAATAATAACGCCTAAAACCTCGAACATCACTTCATATTCAAAGTCATACATCATACACCCCCCTATCTAGTGTATATATATTACTATATTATCTTTCAATAATCAAATATAAAGCAACCAAAAATACCAACCAAAAAGGATACCCCAATAGAAAAAAAAAGCCCGGGAACAAGGAAAAGCCAAAAAAAGAGCTCACACCTTAAACCAAGACCCATTCGCTCCCACGTTTAATGAATTTATCTATCATCAATCCTATGTCATTCAGAGCAAATCGACAAACATAAAAGCCAAAAAACTCCGCAGCATGGCGTGCGCATAGTTCTAGACCCACTTGTGTCTCGGATGTGTGCTTTAACCCAGGGTCCTCGACTTGCCGGGCAATTTGATCTGATGTGACCGCGGTCAGTATATGGCATACATCAAAGGGAAAGGTAAAAGCCGTAAGATATAAACTTACCAAGTACCTGCGCAGCATCGCACAATCTTGCCAATGCATTCATGTAGTTAGCATTCGGTCCTGTGCATTTCAATTCCGGCAAATTTCGTTTTGGGGCACGTAAATTTAACGTCGTATTCATCGGCAACGAGTGCATGGTTAGGTTATCCTTGCTAGCCTCCTTAGTCGCAGAGGTAGACGGTCCGGCGTTAGGCCCCGAGCTCTTTGACCGCAATTTTCTAAACGGAGTGAGGTAAGATCTACTTCCCCCACTCGATGATCGTGAAGACTGCTCGCTAAATGTCGAAGAATCCTCTGATGATGCTGATTTGAAGAGGTGCATCGCACCATTGACGCCGACTTCGTTACCTAGCTTTTTTGACAATGCCAATTGAACCTGATCGAGAATGGTATCCAGGGATTGCATTTCTTCGAGAACTGCGTCAGCATCGTTGGTGTCAACTTGCGCTACTTTCAATAATGCAGCCGTGAGAAGATCGCAATTTGAGATCTTTTCCTCAACCGCCTTGAGCTTGACGTTCTTCACCCGCCAAACATCCCGTGGAACAAAAAGTTTCGTTGTTAGATAAGCCCCCCGCGGATGAGTGATACTTTGATAAATGCATCTCATTAGCCAGAATGGACGGAGCAAAAATGACTGGGGACAGGGTTCCAGAGCCGCAGGGGGGTTTGGGGTAGATGAGTCGGGGCAACCAGGTGCCATTGCGGAATGAAACGTCCCATCAAAAATATGGTGAGGGGCCCCAACAGACGGGCTTCCTGCAGTTGAGACAGACATATGGGGGCCTTTTCGCATGGAAGCAGGAAATGCAGATACCAACGGGCTCTCCGGGACCCTGCCGGTATCTTCAGTAGAGATGGATAACTGTTTCCCTCGCGCCGACTTGGATTGTGAAAATATAGTATCCTTTCTTAACGTGTCCGGTGCGGAAGCTACTTTGCTAACTGTATGGCCACTGGACCGATGATCCATACTGTCATCTTCATCCTCGTCTGCTTGCAAATCTGGGAAAGGGGCCACCGGGGACTGTATTGGAAGGGATTCAGCTGAGCCTGCAGCAGCATGGTTGTATTTCAGACGCTGTATTGGGAAAGCGGATTTGGGTTCTGTATTTTGCCATGGAGCTGTAAACCCAGTTGTGGACACATCTTTGGGTAGTAGGGACGGTGACATGTGCCCCGTTCTTGACCCAGGGACCGTAAGAGGAGCCTCGGCACCTAGCGGCAATCGTCCATTTGTTTCGATGGATAATTCCTTTGCGTTCCAGCCAGACAGTCGCCTTGCCCTTACACTGGGAGCCACCGGACTATTAGGTGTGATTGTGGGTTGGGTGGGTGTTGGAAGAGGTGGTAGGGAGGATGGGAGACTAAATGGCAGTGCTGCAGAAGGAGGAGGCGGAGGAGGTGGAGGAGGTGGTGGTGGGGGTGCTGGTGGAGGTGGCAATGGTGTAGAAGGAGCCGGAGCGGTGGAGGACGGTTGTGACGGTGGAGGATTCTGTGATGATTCAGCTAATTTAATATCCGTGGGTGGAATTTCTTCTTCTGCAAGGGTAGATAGTGATGTTCCGGTAGTTGCAGCGTTGGACGCTATCGAACTTCCCCAAGTTCGGCCTGAAAACCCACTGGAGCCAGACTGCCGTGGTAGGGCCGACTTGGATTGCAAGTCAAAGTCGAAGACATCCATCATTTCTTCCAATATTAGTTCCTCCTCTTCCGCTTCTCCATCTTCGTAGCTCGCGTTTAACGCGCCGTAGTTACCATGAAAAGCTTCCTCTTGAATCCGCCTCGTTTCTCTCTCCTTAGCAGAGATAGCTTCGGCTTCCATTTCAGCCTCACGAACTTTTTGCTTAGCTCGTTCCACGTTTCTTCTCACATTCAAAACTATATCATCATCTGCTGACATATCGTCTGAATCGTCGGCCGGTTCCAACCCCTCATCATATGCTGCCTCTACGGCCGCATCCAGTGCAGCATCGAATGCAGCCTCTGTTCCTCCGCTAGCCATGCGATCTCTCTTTCGTAGATAGAGAGAGGATGACCTCGAGCGAAGGGAGGAAGCCGAAGATCCCCCGGAATCACCATTATCCAACCAGGAGGTAGATTCGTTGTTGAAGTCCGGTTGTAAGTGAGAGGACAATTGATTTCGGTATTCTGATTGCTGGCTAACCGTACGGGGAGGTAGAGGTGGATCTCGTGAGGGACTCTGATGGTGAAACGCGTTACCCTCCGAGTTTCTATCACCGGAAAGAGAGCTTTCATCCAATTGTTCGGCCAGCGTCGGTAGGTTTGAGGATGAACCTGCACGGAGCAAGCTGGGCTTTTTGGGTCTAGAAAAACGAACTTCGTCGTCAAATGCTGAAGGTAATAAAGACTGCCGACGCGGAGGAATCTGTGAGGGAGGTAAGGTGCGTGGTTCAGAAGGGTCGGTCATATAAGAAGGATTATTGAGTATTCGAGTAGCAGTTGCCGTCTCGATAACATATGGGTCATCCTCGTCCAACTCATCATGGACATCGGATCGGAAAGAAAATGCACTAGGGGACAAGGATTCATCGCTCAAAGGCCTTTCGGGCAACGCTTTCCCACCCGATCTGGACGAAAGACCAAGTCGCCGAAGTTCAGTAATTCGGGTAGTATAGGTAGTACGCTGAAGGTCACCGCTGGAGTCAGTCTCAAAAGGAAAAGGTGCTCAAGTTAACTGCATGCATGTTGGAATCCTTACGATTTCTTCAAGTTTCTGCTTTTCATCGCCGCCGTCAGTGCGGCGCATTACCTGCATAAGAAGATCGCAGGCATCCGAGTATGCATCGATGGCGCCTTCATAGTTTGCGGCGTTATCCAGGAGCACGGCCGTATTAGCTTTTTGGAGAGCCTTCGATAGCATGGACTTTTGCGATGAGCCTCGTCGACTACGTTCTCGTTCCTGAGCGGCGTCCATTTCGAAATGACAAGAGCTCCACACAGGCTAACACAGTGAACGCTGTAGCGGATCCAGGATTGTAGAAATTGACAAGTCGAAAAGTAACAGAAGCGCTATTCGTCAATACGGAATTCTGGGCATAGCAAGGGCATGTGGTGCTGACGTGAGAGTGGTGACTGGAGGACGAGAAGATCTGAGCGTGGACTGGGCCGGGACGGTTCGACGGGCATGGTCATCGACTGTTCAAGGCGACGGCGATGGGCCTCGTGCTCGATCGTTCATAGCAGTAACACTGGCGAGGTTTAAGGGAATCACACATGGACCAACGAAGGCGCCCAGTTTCTCACGGCATTGACATCGATAAAAAAATCGTCCCTGGCCGGATGAGATGACGACAGAATGCCAAGTGTCGGATCCAGGGGCAAGTAATGACCACCACCAGCGAGGATGGGTCGAATCGATCAACAATTCAGTCGCCCAGAGCCAGCTTCCGTCATTCCAGAGTGCCGCAAGAGCGTACCTAATACTGCGCAACAGCCGTTGTCAAACGGCAGCCTCCTGGGGCCTACGGTGGTCGGGGACTGGCGATGGGAGGCGCTGGAACCCCGATCGGGTGACGAAGCCCTTGAAGACGGCAGAAGGGGGGTTTCGTTTAGGCCAATCCAGGCGTCGATCGCTGAAACGGGGTGACACACGAAGGCAGGCGAGAGAGGACGGGAAGGCGGCGGGATGTGACAGGATGCCGTGTGTGGGTTGGAGTACGACGGGACCTGCAGAGACAAAGTCGAAATTCGCCAGTCTGATTCCGCGAGCGGTGCTGGGGGGGGAAGAAAGAGAGAGAGTCGACTAGCTGGCATTCACCAACCTCGCTAGCCAACCCGTTAGTTAGTTAGTTTAGTGCATCGCCAGTGGGGAGAGGCGGACGAGCCGCCAAGCAGACCTGCACTCGGCCAGCGACAGGGAGGTTAAACCCAACCGGCCGCAGTCCGCCTGAAGCCCGGGTGCCGTGCCGAGAGCGGGCGAGCGAGCGCCAGGAAGAGCACCGCGCATGCATGATGCACAGCAGGGCTGGACGAAGCTTGCCATCTCTCGAAGAACGCTGCGATCATCGACTTGCGTTATGCTGGGGTTTTGCTGAATGAAGCGGACGTTCGTCGCGCCGGAAATAGCTGGTTAACTAACAGGTAGTTACTTAACTCACTGGCTCGTCGCTGGTTGTTCGGTGGGGGGAAGACCAAAGCCGCCCCTCATCGCCGTCAACCGCATCCTGCTCGCCTGTAAACCAACGGCTCGGCCTCACGAAATCATATTGAACCCGGCCTTGGCTGTCCTGTCCTTTCTCGGTTTCGTTTTCTTTTCTTTTATTTTATTTTCTTTTCTTAAAATAAAACTCTGACCCTCTACGCTCCATCATGGCTGCAAGGCAAGGGAATGGAATCCGCATCGCAATCGACGTTAGTCGCCCATATCTCCCTATACCGTTTCAACGTTCCGGTAAAAAAGCATAATTCCCGTGGGTTACTAACGGCGATGTCTAGCGAGGTGGTACCTTCACCGACTGCGTGGGCAACCCCGGCACGGGGAGGATGGAGGACGATATCATCATTAAGCTTCTATCCGAGGATCCTTCCAACTATTCCGATGCACCACTCGAAGGCATTCGCCGCCTGCTCTCGAAGTTCGAGGGCCGGGAAATACCCCGTGGGGAGCCTATCGATACATCCGGTATCGAGAGCATCCGAATGGGCACCACCGTGGCCACGAATGCCCTTCTGGAGAGAAAAGGTGAGCGCATGGCCCTTGTCGTGACAAAGGGTTTCAAGGACTGTCTTCGAATCGGCAATCAGTCGCGGCCCAAGATCTTCGACCTCGCCATCCGTCGACCGGATGTTCTCTATGAGAAGGTGGTCGAGATCGATGAAAGAGTTACCCTAGAAGACTACGCAGAGGATCCCACACGATACGTCACCTCGACCTCTCCGCGGGATCAGACTCCCGCCGGGGCCAAGATCGTGCGGGGATTGTCCTCAGAGGCTGTTAGAATTCTACAAACGCCCTCGGAAGACGCAGTGAGAGATCAGCTGCAAGGCCTTTACGACGAGGGCTTTCGAAGCATTGCTGTATGTTTGATGCACGGATACACATTCCCAGATCACGAGGCCCTTGTTGGGAGAGTTGCCAGGGATATTGGTTTCAGTCATATCAGTTTGAGCCACGAATTGATGCCAATGATCAAATTAATTCCTCGAGCCACGTCTGCTTGTGCTGATGCTTATTTAACGCCAACGATTAAGAAGTATATCTCAAGTTTCCAGGCGGGCTTCCAGGGTGGCCTGGGTGTCAAGAGTGTCAAGAACTCCTCCGCGGGCGATGCAGCCCGCTGTGAGTTTATGCAATCGGATGGTGGACTGGTGGACGTTAGCGAATTCTCCGGGCTACGTGCCATCCTATCAGGCCCGGCCGGCGGAGTAGTGGGATACGCTCTGACTAGCTATGACCCAAAAACCAATATCCCCGTGATCGGGTTCGACATGGGCGGCACAAGTACCGACGTCAGCAGGTATGGGTCTGGGAGATATGAACATGTCTTCGAAACCACCACTGCCGGCGTGACGATACAGTCCCCCCAGTTGGACATCAACACCGTAGCTGCCGGAGGAGGCTCACGTCTATTTTATCGCAATGGACTATTTATGGTTGGCCCAGAGTCAGCAGGCGCGCATCCGGGCCCTGCTTGCTACAGGAAAGGAGGGCCTCTAACGGTCACCGATGCAAATCTGTTTCTAGGAAGATTGTTACCAGATTTTTTTCCTAAAATATTTGGCAAGAGTGAAAATGAAAGCCTTGACGAAGACGTGAGCTCACGCCTATTTGAGGAAATCACTGCTGAAATCAACGCAGAACTCCCTGGAGATAGGAAAATGACCCCCGATGAGGTTGCTTACGGCTTCATTAAAGTTGCGAATGAGACGATGGCCCGACCAATTCGCTCGCTCACGGAGGCGAAGGGCCACGATGCTTCCAAGCATCGCCTTGCGACGTTTGGAGGTGCGGGTGGCCAACATGCCGTTGCCATTGCAACTAGTCTTGGTATAAAGCAGGTCCTGGTGCACCGTTATTCTTCCGTCCTTTCGGCGTACGGCATGGCTTTGGCCGATGTGGTGGATGAGAGTCAAGTTCCAGAGTCAAAAGTATGGTCCAACGATGAGACTGTGCGAAAAGAGCTCAAAGAGAAGATGGACAAACTGAAAAAGAAGGCAGTCGAGAGACTAAAGGATCAAGGCTTCAAAGACGAGTCGATCGTGTTTGAAGAATACCTAAATATGCGATACAGAGGAACGGAGTCCGCCTTGATGATCATCAATCCAAGCTCACAGGATGCAGAAGGAAATGATGATTGGGCCTATGGAAGGGCATTCGTTCAACAACATGAACAAGAATTCGGATTTACCCTTCCAGATCGTGATATCATTGTAGACGATGTCCGTGTTAGAGCTATTGGTAGAAGTTTTGATGACCTTGGAAAGAGTGTGGACGAACAGTTGAAGGAGTTCAGTCCGAACGACGTAGATTCCTCTAAGAGATACGGCACCAGACAGGTGTATTTCGAAGGCGGACGCCGTGATACCCCCATTTTCAAGCTTGAAACCCTGGAAGTGAATGATCGCGTTCACGGACCTGCTATCCTTGCAGATGGGACACAAACTTTGGTGATCACCCCCGGAGCCACTGCTTTGATTCTCAGGACCCATGTTGTCATTAACATTGGTTCCTCCGAGGAATCGGACTCCAAACCAAGTGTGAAAGGCGTGGATCCGATCCTCCTGAGCGTCTTCTCTCACCGATTTATGGCAATTGCAGAGCAGATGGGTAGAGCACTGCAAAAAACAAGCGTCAGCACAAATGTTAAAGAAAGGTTAGACTATTCTTGTGCTTTGTTTGATTCTGATGGAGGGCTTGTTGCGAATGCGCCGCATTTGCCTGTGCATCTTGGAAGTATGTCCACTTGTGTTCGGACACAAGCGAATATCTGGAAGGGAAAACTGAAGCCCGGCGATGTGATTGTCTCCAATCACCCTGAATTCGGAGGGACCCATCTTCCTGATATTACAGTAATCACACCTGCCTTCAATGGGGATGATATCATTTTTTATGTTGCCTCAAGGGCCCATCACGGTATGTTTTCACCTTTCTCTCTTCCATTTATATCAATCTTCTAATCAAAAAGCACAGCGGATATTGGAGGTATCCTTCCAGGCTCAATGCCGCCACATTCCCGGGAGTTATACCAAGAGGGTGCAGCAATCAAATCCGAGAAATTGGTGTCTGAAGGGAAATTCAACGAAGAGCGCATCACAGAACTTCTATATCATGAACCAGCACAATACCCGGGCTGCAGCGGCACAAGGTGCCTTGCAGACAATCTGAATGACCTAAAGGCTCAAGTTGCTGCAAATCAGAAGGGCATCGGTCTGATTTCGGCATTGATTAAGGATTATGGGGAGGAGGTGGTTCAGTTTTATATGAGAAGCATTCAAAAGAATGCCGAGCTCAGCGTTCGTAACTTGCTGAAAACGGTCAGCAAGAGATTTGAAGGAGCTGACCTGACGGCCGTCGACTACATGGACGATGGAAGTCCCATTCAGCTCAAGATCTCTATTGATGCCGAAAACGGTCGAGCAACTTTTGATTTTGAGGGCACCGGTCCAGAAGTCTATGGTAAGTCACGGACACCCGATAGTAAACGATGCCGACAATGCTAATCAGACGGAAGGGAACATCAATGCTCCTGAAGCGGTCACCTACTCTGCTATTATATACTGTCTGAGATGTCTTATCTCGGAGGATATTCCTCTCAACCAAGGCTGCTTGAAACCGATCGAGGTCAAGATACCGAAGAATTCGTTCCTTTCACCTTCCGAAAAGGCCGCAGTTGTTGGAGGCAACGTATTAACGGTAAGACCGTGCTACTAAACTAATACTAACCCCCAGGCGCTCATTGTAGCCTTAGCTAACATATTTTTTTTCCTGAACAGAGCCAGCGAGTGACGGACGTTATTCTGAAATGTTTCCAGGCCTGCGCCGCATCACAGGGAGACACAAACAACCTGACGTTCGGCTTCGGAGGCAATCTCAACGGCGGAACAGCCACCAAGGGATTCGGTTATTATGAAACGATTGCCGGCGGCAGCGGCGCCGGTCCGGACTGGGAAGGCACATCGGGCGTGCACACCCACATGACGAACACTCGCATCACGGATGCCGAGGTCTTCGAGCGCCGATACCCCGTCCTGCTCCGGGAATTTAGCATAAGACCGGGGTCCGGGGGGGAAGGCCAGCACCGCGGCGGTGATGGAGTAATCCGAGACATCGAGTTCAGAATCCCGGTTCAGGTGTCCATCCTTTCGGAGCGTAGGGTTTATCATCCTTATGGCCTCAACGGAGGTGAGGACGCTCAATGTGGGCAAAATATCTGGGTTCGTAAAGTTCCCAGGAAGGATAGTCCTGAAACTTGGGAAGAAAGACGTGTAAATTTGGGCGCGAAGAACACTGCACAAATGAAACCAGGCGAAAGAATCATTGTCAACACGCCTGGAGGTGGTGGGTGGGGAACGCCTGGATCTCAAAAAACGATCCGGAGGGAACAAGATCCTCGACATGCATGGAAGGGAGGATCATGGGCAAGCCGTACTGAAACACAGGAAACCAGCATGTGAGAGGGTTGCATGGCACATTGGGTAGCACCAGAATAGACGATAACGGAGCGCTGGAGGTGAATGAAAAGTGTGTATTTGATATACCAACTTTAGAAGTAACCTGGCCAATTCCCTGTGAACACCGTGAGATTGATAACGTGAATCCAAAGTGCAAAGATTCCATGACGCCGCAAACATGACTTTGATCAAGGAGACCATTCAGTTTTCTCCCTCACTCTCCTCACTTGTTGCTTCAATGTTTTTCTCGGGTGAGATCTTGATCTTTTTAGCCGTCTCTGCCTTCTCCACCTGCATGTCCTCGTCGGTTTCTTCCCCGCTGTCGCCGTATTTCGGTCTTTCAATGACACCGCCTTTCTGTCTAACAACATCCTCAATGCCGGGCAGCAAACTGACGAGGGCATTGAACTGTTCCAAGGTCATAGAAATTCCCTTCAGTTGGCAATCAGCTTCCAAATTCCATCAACGCAACCTCGTATCAAGTGACACCAACATATAAAAGAAAAACCCACCTTTTTACCGGGTAAATCCTGCCCATCCTTCTCATAGTATTCCCGCACATTGATCATTGTTCTACCTTTGAAAGTCGAAACAGTGACGCGTCGTTGACGTGAAATCTCCCAGTACGGGTCGCCATTTGAATCTGTATTGGGTTCCTGTGTGGTGGTCGGCGGCCGTGCAGTAGCAGGTTTTACTTTCTTCCTCTGGTGACCCTCGTCGCTATTGCTATCGCCAGGTGAGATTTCGTTCTGGGCGGACCGGCGTTTTGTAGTGGCCATGGTGTCGGCGACTATAGCGAGAAGCTAGAGCTGATGTATGATAAGTGAAAGGAACATCCGGTTTTGTCTTGATGGTATGCGGTACGGAGCACCAAAAAATGTAATCGTGCTTGCGCTGACCGATGAGCCCAAGCGTTGATTCTCCGTCCCGCTCCTCGACGCGTCTCTCGCAGGTCACGGGGTTAACTGGTGAGCGAACCGACTTTATAATCCGAGGCCAATTCTCCTCAACCACCCAAGCTCTTCCAGTTCATTGCATAATTGCAAATGCCTACCATCTCATTGCTACAGGCAGCAATAGGAAATCCATGATTGGTTCCCTTGAATATTGAATGAGCAAGTCTCATTCCACACCAAGCAGCCAACCTGGGTCGAATGGCCAAGCCTGATGCTTCTCGCATCCAATCCTTCCCAACTACGCGTTTTACTTTGTGACCTCTGCTAATCCAGCACTACCCTCCAGCCAGCATGCTCTGAATCTGGATACCACACATCCGAAGATCAGATGGGGGAAAACCGCACATCGCTAACCGAGACAGATACTTTGGACCCATGGAGCACCCCAAATGGTCTGGCATCACGTCCCAAAACCCCGATTAAACGCAACGATTAGGTCCTTACTTTGTGCTATGTATATTGTTCTCATGGATAACTGCTTCAAATTCTGTCGTTTCTGTTAAGCACGGTTTCTAGTGTCTTTTCAAATTTATTCGCTCAGATGGAAACCTTTGTCTTCACGGTAACTCCTTTTCCGCTGCTAATCAAGCGAATTAGGCATCTGCATTTTGTGCAGATATATATACATGGTATTTTCTGTCTCAAATGTTCTGCTAACGACGGCATCCTAAAGATACTTTCACTAAAGATCTAGACAATCCAACACTTATACCCGCCTAGAGTAATGGATACCCTGAAAGACGCGGATCTATGTGCGATTGCGGTGATCCCAGGTCTCTATATTTCGGAGTGAGGCTGCCACTCTCAATTTACGCCTGAATAATTGCTAATCCACAGCGAGAAGCCGCTTTGGAGCACGTTCACAGTTTCTCCTCAGGTCTCACAATATAAAATACGTACTTTCCGCGACTTGTGAGCAAGACGTACCACGTTGGGACGAAACTACTCTGACAAAGATCTCGACAATGCACCTTGACATCGATGATCATCCCATGCAGGACATTCTCTGCTATCTTAAGCAAGCATGCGACTGGATTCATGCCGCTCTCGAAGAAAAGCCGGACGGGACGGATCCCCAGAAGCCAGTCGGGGTGCTGGTCCATTGCGTTCAGGGAATTTCACGGTCCGGTGCAATCGTTGTGGCATACTGTAAGTGAGAGATAAATCCTCAAAAGAATCGAGCCGTCAAAAAGAATAACCTTAATTATGATTGCGTCTCGTCAGTGATGAGATACCACTCTCTTTCCTATTCGGATGCACTCTCGGTGGCCCGGAAGCACCGACCGCTCATAGCACCAAATCCGGGCTTTGAACAGCAACTTCGTCTTTGGGAACTTTGCAACTATGACGTTTATGCGGCCGGGTCAGATATATTACGGCCAGAATATGAGTTTTGGAAAGCCCAGTGTAGAAAAGCATTTCAAGGCCCAGAAGCAGGATCGAAGAAGGTCATCCATGAGACGATGAACAACATTGAAGCTGAAATGATGAAATGGGGCACGATGATTGAAAATTAGTTTGAAACTAAATGCTCTCGAGACCCTACTCTAACCATTATGACTCTGTTGTATACATTATGGATGATAATATGAGTTCAAGTTACTCAAAAGGCGCCATGAGCTTATTTCCCAGCACCTTGGAAGGGAATTCATCCACACCTAAAGCCGTGGTATGCGCCCACGGCTTCAAACTGTTTTCCCGGCGAATCGTCGCAGCAAAGCAGTTGCTCCACCCAAGACGCGGGAAATGCCGCGTTACATCCTCGATGGTGGACGGACTCACGAGGTCAGAATATGTACCAGTGTTATCTAAATTACTCCATTAGCAGCTTGCCATAATACATCCCGCAATCGATGAGACCAACCAAAGATCGTCGCCAATTGAATCAACTGTCCCACGGCAGTTATCTTACCAACCTCACATAAATCCTGGTGCCTAATGATCGCTTCCGCCACACTCTCTGCTTGCTCCCTTGGCGCCACAGCCCCATCTTCCCCTTCACTCGTCTGCAAAACGTCCAACGCCAGTAGGCCTCCGTAAAACTCAAAGCTCATCCTTGTCTTCTGCAGATTCTCCTCCGTGGTGCCGATGTCATGTAGAACGCAGGCTAGGAAGTACGTTTCATCCGTGAACTTCCATTCTGGAAATCGATATTTCTTTATCGCCAGGCCGTAGTGATACACTCTCAGGGAGTGGTTGAATGTCGGTTCTGGCAGATTGCGTTTGGCGTACACCTGTACACGTTTCGCTACGGGGGTGTCCGGAATAGGCGTCTCGGAAATGGCGACAAATGGCGCTGGAGAGGAGGGACAAGGAAGTGAAGCAAGAAGCTTCAACGCCGATGCTTCAACGGCAGTGAAGCCGTACTCCGCTACGGGATCTGAAGGAGCCATCACGGCTGCGGCTTATTCTCCGGTCTTATGTATGAATATATAGAGATTTATCAGGGACGTCCGACTAACTAAATGGCAGGAAGACTATTTATTATATATACTCCTCGAAGTAACATTTGAGCATAAAAGATGCGTCCGGGAGCACCCATCGCCAAATGAGTGCGGACCAGTTTCCCGATGAATGTAACTCCGATCAGCAACCCACTACGTCATAGCTGACAAGTTACACCGGACAGGGATTCAGCATCCTCCAAGTGCCGACTCGCGGAATTCCCGGCCTGAGGTCGAATGAACTGCAGCTATGAAACTTACCTAGGATATACTATCGTCAGAAGGAAAGTCTCCCGGGTGGCCTGCCCCAAAAACCAGGTGAATGTAAAGCAAAAATGTGACAAGGTATCCCAAAGCTCAGGGCTTCATACAATTTTGATTGTTTTTAGGCAATGATCTTGTAAGAGGAGCAGTTCGACGCTGTTAAAAGAGAAGTATGCATCCAGTCCTCGATCGCACGGCACCTCGCTTTCCTCCCACGGCTTGACGATGAGAACGCCGGCAGAAATAGAGATATCTTACATCTTTTCAAAGGTAGCCATCAACGAACCTAAACAGCCCATTAGTCCGGTTATACGGCAACAGAGGAAGATCGTATTGAAACATACCAATGAAAGTCGTGATCAAGCGTGGTCTAACCTGACAAATATCTTCAGGAACCAGCCAGATTGTAGCGCCCATTTTCCTCGCAATACTAATGGCGAGTTTTGCATTTGCATAAGATTCATCATCGGTTCGTCCAGCGGTAACGAGATCATAGTCCACATAGCTACTCTTCATGCCGTTCAAAACGTCAAGAAGGAATACACCGCTACCAATTACCTGGTCCTTGAAGCTTCGAATGGATGAGCTTTTGCCTCCTTTCCGGGACATCTCATTAGCCCATTGGATCATCTCTCCGTCTGTGATTTCACGCTTGCCCATGCGCTTGGCAAGGGAGGACAAGGTATTGGTGATATCCTTCCTCATAAGTTGCCACACTAGACCGAGTGTCAGGGTTCGCTGTCCATCAGTGATGTCTGCTCCCTGAATACCAACGAGTGAAAAGCGATTTTGTTTCCCAAGTTCAATGGCATAGTTTGTGTTCTCCACAGCTTTAAATTTCATCATCTCACCACCATGTGCCGGTGGCTTATTAACGTGTCTCCAGTTTACACTGCCTGGAATAACTTTGTCGTAGGCTTGAAGAAGAATGGTTCCATCCCTAAGATCATCGAAGAGGGAGTTAACGGCGGGCTGAACATCCAAAGAGTTGAGCCAAAGGGTAAAGACGCGAGCTTCACGTTCGCCTTCAGCATCAAAATCTTCCACTTCAAACTTATCTTCCTCGGTGATCGGGTCGAGACCAGGATGGTTATTAAACAAGTTCGCCACGAAGGCTAGGTTGAGCTTTGGATTTCCTGCAACGAGTGAAGTTGGCGTTAGGAACTTGCGACACTGGAGTAATTCCGCGTTCTGGAGGACCTGTTCGGCGCGCTGGAGTAAGTCCGGAGTCTGGAGAGGTTTGCGTGAGCAAAGATCCGGGGCTAATTGATTAAGAAGGACTGTGTAATTGGCGCCGTCCTTCACATCGCTAGAAAAGTTTGCAACTCTAGAAATGTCGAGAACACATCAGTGACCACACCTAACAACCCCTTTCCATAAGATCCTACCTTCTATCCCAATTTGCATTCTTCAAGTGATAGTTGAACCAGCGAAGCAAAATTTGTTCGGGTGGAAGTCGAAGAAATTGCTCTAAGGTCTCGTCTTCTTCAAGAAGTCTGTAAAGCTCGGGGTGCAATTTAATATCGATTTTCCCCAAAAGACCCCTACGAATAACTTGCCAAATTAGGCCGAGAATGAGATGTTCTCGGACTTCAATAATGTCGCCGCTTCCGATGTTAACAACCGAACAGCCAATACCCTTTGCGGAGTTGATAACGATATTATTGTTTTCAGTCATGTGGAACGCGTTAAGTTGCTTGTTTTTCTTCCCCGGCCTGTTCAAAACACGCTCATCGATGGTATCCGGAACGCTGTCATTGATAAGTTTGGCAAGTACTAATCCATCCTTGCATTCATCGAACATTTCGAAAGTATCCGTCGGAAATGGTAGGAGGTGGCCGATATCCGGATCTCCGGCAAGCACAGCATTGATGTGTCTCGTGAACTCTGTTCTCTCATCTTCGTTGATTGTATGCGTAACATTCGCCGATGAACCCTGAACGTGAATCTTGCCGCCGATACTGCCTTTAGAGGCATGCCCACGGGCCGGCGAGCCAGATCCGGGGGGTGCAGTAGCGCTGGCATTGCGGACTTTTGATATAAGCTATAGCTCACACCAGTTATTCTTAGTGAGACATCCATTTCGCGTGTTCAGGTTAAGGGAGGGACGAACATCAACGTAATCCTCCAGTTCAACACGGCGTGAACTATCGAGCTCCACCTCTTTCAACGCGGATCGCACGACATCGTAAGGTTGCCTTTCCGACTGTTGAGTCGCCTTAATCACAGTCGCCTCATCAAGATAACCTTTGTCATCGACGTCTAATCGCTGGAATGCGTCTTGGAGGGCGAAGATTTCATTCTGTTGAAACTGGGGGTACTTCCTGGTGCTGCCTGTTAGCCCCGCCTAAACCACCTTTGTCCTTCAGGGAAGCTTTGGACAAACACAGAGACTCACTTTTGTAATTTGAAAATATTCATTGTTGCAATCGAGCGCAATCTCCTGTTGGGAACGTGCTACAAAGATTGATATGCGGTGGGGTGTTGTGTCGAGGGGTAAATTCGATTGTTAGGTTGGCTTGTCTGGCGGGAGAATCGCAACTTGGAGCTTCCGTTGGTTGGAAGTTCTCAATGACGTACGCACATGCAGGCATCCAGCTAAGACGGCTTTTCTGTGCGCAGTTGATATCAGGAGGGAGAAGGCAGGACGAAATCTTCGTGCGGAGTGATTAATTAATGGAAAACCCTCTCAGTTTAAATATTTATACGGTTGAGTTTCACAAGAGATAATTAATTTGTTTGACACAAATTGCCAACAGGCATCTACATATTGTAAAGGATGGTAGGTTACGTATTCATTCCAGGCGCCATCCACGGAACCTCTCAGCTTGAAGGGCAATCGAGAAGTGGGCACTAAAAGCCCAGGGCTTTAGGCGGCATTCGCATCTCATACTCAGCCATCGATTCGGCGGGCAAACCTCTTAGGATGGAATAAAACTTTGGCGAGATTGTACGCGGCTCAATCAATTCCTATCAAAATACAGTTTGAAACGCAATATCAAACACGGGCTGTCAATACATTAAATCCGATTCACAACTGGACGTCGAGTTATGTACCTCTGCAGACAACACTGAAGACCCAGACTCACCCTTACAAAGGAGTAATCCATCATACACGAGACCTCAGGCTCAATTAGAATCCAAGTTCCCAGCCACTAAGTTTTCAACGAGAGTGACGGTAGCTTCAGGGCCTCCGGCTTTGTTGAGGAGCACTTTCCCGGCCTTGTCGATAGCAAACACTCCACGAATTGTTCCCTTGGGCTGCTTCTTCAGGCCGATGGCACCAATCAGCTTCGCTGACGGATCACAGATCAATGGATAAGGGAGCTTCTGTTTCTCCTTGAATTTGGTGTTGGCGCTCGGGCTGTCGGAGGATAAGCCGTAGATCGACAAGCCAGTTGAGGAAAGGCGGTCGTAACCATCGCGGAACATGCACGCTTGTCTCGTGCCTTTCAAATGGAAACGGTCAGCAATTCACCCATGGATAAGAGGGGAAATTCATTGCCGAGAAAAGCTTGCTATGGGCGCTGAATATAATAGCACACCGCTTCCCTTTGAGCGGCGTTCTGGGACGCCAGCGAGTATCATTGGGAGATTCGAGCACGCCGAAGGCTTGTTGAGCGTGGCTCGCACGTCACTCAATGCATTGGATGATTGAAATTGACTTACATCCAGGAGTAGAGGCTTTAGGATACGTAAAGAGCACCACGCCATTTTTGCTTGACTCTAGGAGCGCCTTCAGAGAAGAGGGGGTAGCATCTTGAAGCTGGACTTCGTCTTGATATTGCTCTAGATCGAGAATAGCCCCCACAGTTGGAGGCTCACGGCTTGGTGATGGCTCGCTCTTTTCCGTTTCTTTCGCTTTGGCCTTTGATTCTCTCGCCTTGGGCGCTGAGGCTTTGGTATCAGCCTTCTTCTTGGTGGCACGCGCGTCTTTGGGCTCCGCGGGAGCCTTTCGCTTTCTGAGTTCCATTGGCATTTTGGAAGGGGAAGTAAAACTCGAGTCCGTAAAGAACAATAATGTTTGGGATAGCTGCAATTGGTCTCCGGCCCACTGTATGGAATGGAGGATGTAGGGCCAGAAATCTGCTAGAGTTGTGTCGAGGTTGTTTTGGACCAGCAACAACGCGCGGGACGCGGGCGCCTCACGTATACCCCTATTTATCCGCCAATCCGTGAAGGTTTATCTTTTGCAGTCATTTATTGAATAGATACGATAAAGTGATTTAATTTAACTGTTCTTTACTCCGCTCCGTAACTATCGCCGCAAAATAAACTGGTTCGTGTTTGGTGCCTCTGATCATCTCCTTCGCAATCATGGTCTGGGCAAAAGGCCCCTAAGAATTGTCATAACGAATTTTTTATGGACACGGATGCAACAGTACTCTGCAGCGTTGTACTTTGGTTGCTGAACGCAATTACCTGCGAACTCGATCCTCGCTTGTCTTCACCTGAGGCGTGTCGAACGATCCCGTGTAAGGAAGGAAGTTGCCCAAGCGAACATATCACGTGATGTGCCGGATCGCAATGATCCACTTACTTGGGACTGCATCTCGACGTTTAGGTTTTGAGCAGATGTAAACGACCAGCATACCAAGTACGTACATACGAGCGCTCATGCTCTGATTTTAGTTTGCATGGCATCTGCTGACTGAATGATAGCGATCAATTTGTAGCCGGTCAAGCAGCATGAGACCTACAAGAGTGCTGAGTGCGGCAAAGGCCGCAGGGAACGTTGTTCCCGTCACTGAGGTATATACGTAACGAATCGCACACCCAGTTCAGGATCGGTAGGCGATACGAAGAGGCAATGCTAATTTGTCCCTTTTTAGAAATACACCCTTCAATCGTACGGAATCTGGGAGAGGATTCGAAGAATGCTTTCCGTTGATCCAAACCGCTCCACCGGTGTTCCCATCAACGCCCAGTTCCGAAATCCGACCCCCGGAGCCCTCCCACCACAATCATATACGGATCCAGTGACTATCCCCGCCGGCGACATTGCCGATAACCCATACTGGAAGCGAGATGTTAGAAGAAATTATCCACAGCCAAGTGTGTTAAGCCAAGCCGACGTTGTCGGGCTCCTTACAGTGGGAAGCAAAGCCGAGCCGAACGAGCAGGCCCTTCTGTCTGGAGATGCTGGCAAGCAACAATTAGTGCAGATTAAGCAGGAGGGCGAATCGCGCGGCCTCGCGGCATTTTACGCGGAGAAAGGAAACGGGGCACGCGTATTAGGTCCCAATGGGCTACCACCACTCCCCGCCAACCTCAACCGCGCTGCCAAGTATCCGAAGAGCGAAGAGCAATCATATCCCTCCAGGTGAGCACTATAGTCGTTACATGGATGATGCGCTTTTTATATAAAACTAACAGATCTCACAGATACCAATGCCGAACATTCGTATGACCGACTATCGATCAGGCCGACTCTCTTGCTGCTGGAGGGATCTTGATTGTACTGTACAGACTTTCCAACTAAAACACTACTTAGAATCCAGTTCCATTTCTTATTATAAACGGTTCCTCAGGCTGATCCCAGATTTTTCCATTGTCGTTTAGACATGTTTGAGTAAGCCCTATCGGAATTTGAAATGCAGACATCAACTGGCAATGAAGACCACTATGAATTCAGTTATGGCCCAATAGTAGAACCGATCAGAGCCTTGATAGCAACTGCGGATTTTGTGCTATCTTCATGCCATACTAGAAACGGCGCTTCGGCTTGAAGAGCCATCCGAAGAGGAAACCCGTAGACGCTAGTCCATATATGGCTAGATGCCAAGCCGGCTATGGAGATTCGATAATCCGCCCGAAATTTTGAAATCGCAGCGAAGCATTTTGGCCTGACAGCTTCAGCTAAGCCGGTTCAGCACATATCGCAAAGGTGTCGGGCTTGAAGGTGGCAGCTGTTCGCAGCTGCAACAGATTGTCTTCTAGAAACACACGTATATTACGCTGTGGGAGACGAAATTTTGCTCAGTCAAGCGTCGCATATTCCCATCGACCTTGATCGTCGCAGAGTCCATATCCGTACCACCGGACTTCAGATCCTCGTTGAAGACGATTTTCAGTTGAGATTGGCGAAGGTTACGTTGAAATGGCATCGTATTCGTCTTCGTGGCGTCCCACCATTGACGTAGCGGCGGTCGCTCCAATCGCGGAGGTGCTCTCCTCGAAACCTGAAGATTTCCTTGGACCCTCAGCCCTCCTGTTCTCCCAGTCGACGGCTGCCTTGAAACATTATCTCGATTCGCTTGCCTCTAGCACCGCACAACTTCAACAGAAACAGCAACTTATCCAAAATAGACAAAAGCGAAAGAGAACCGAAACCGCTTCCGGCCCTTCGAGCTCGAAAAAGCTCCAGCTTCAAGAGGTACATATAAATGGGTTTAATGTGCAGCAAGTATGGGAACAGGCGCAGCGGGTATTGAAGACTTCGTCGGATGTCACTCGAGAACACGTTGCCATTGTATCGCCGAGCTTGGGATTGGGGGATGATGATGCGAGCAGAAACAGCGCCGCAAGTTCAGAATCTGGGGATGGCCAGCATGATCAGGAAGATGGAAGTGATGCCGACATGGTTAGTGAATTGGATAGCGACGAACAGTCAGAGGATGCATCAGAGCTCCTTGACGGAAAAGACGAAGAGGAGGCGGAGGACGGCCGCGATGATGAAGAACAGCTTGAGAGTGATGGAAGTGATGACTTGGACGAGACTGATGTCTTAAAAATTGGGAAACGATCCCCTAAAAGGAGCGAACCAACTCCATTTGTCTTGGATCGCCATGGCCTGAACGATGGATTTTTCTCGATTGACGAGTTTAACAAGCAGTCTCTGCTCTTTGAAGATCTGGATGCCAAGCGAGCTAGAAATGATACTGCTGGTAGCGATGAGGAGGACGTTGATTGGGAAGCTGATCCGTTCGCAGTTGGCGATGTCAATTCTGACGTGGACGAGGATGAGCTTGAGGAAGGCGATTTTGATAATGAAGATGCTCGGTTATCAGATGAGGATATGGACGGCGGTCTTGAGCTAGACGAAGATGATGCGCGAAATGCGACCTATGACCAGTTTTTTGATCCTCCTGCCTCGGAACGTCCCAAGAAAGGAACCCGGCCTAAGGAACAGTCCAAAAAGCCCGACCTCGATACTGACCTTGACGCAGACGTCGAGCGAGCCATGGCGGACGTCCACCGGGACTTATTTGAAGACGAAGACTCTGAGTTCGATAATGAGGATATGGATTCCAATAAAAAGGGCGACACCAACCTATCGACTCATGAAAAGGCACGGGCTAAAATAACGGATGAAATCCGTCGGCTAGAGGCCGCTAATGTCGCTAACAAAGAATGGACGCTAATTGGCGAGGCGAAAGCGGTGGATCGGCCTCTTAACTCGTTGATTGAGGAGGATTTGGATTTCGAGCGGGTCGGAAAACCGGTTCCAGTCATCACTGCTGAAATAACCGACGATATTGAGTCCCTCATCAAACAAAGGATAGTTGCTAAAGAGTTTGATGATATCATTCGAAGGCCACCACCTGGAGTAGGCGACTATACGGAAGCAAAGAGTAAATTCGTGTTGGATGAAACAAGACCGCAACAGAGTCTGGCCGAACTCTACGAGGCCGACCATTTACAAGCAACCGACAGAAACTACGTCAGTAAGAAAGACGAAAAGTTACAGAAGGAGAGAGACGAGATCACACAGCTCTGGAACAATATCTGCTCCCAGTTGGATACCCTTTCGAATTTACATTTTCGACCCAAGCAGCCAGCTACTAATATCCGCGTGGTGGCCGATGCCGATACTATTGTTATGGAAGACGTTCGGCCCTCTGGCGGAGACGGCTTGAGTACTTCCGGGACTCTCGCGCCCCAAGAAGTGTATGCCCCTGGGGATAAGAGCCGCACCGGAGAAGTTCTGACTAAGGGCGGAGCGGCCATTGCCAAGGATGAGATGTCGAGAGAAGAGAAGCTCCGGCATAGGAGACGTGAAAAGCAAAAGAAGCGGAAGAGAGCCATGAAGGCTCTCGAGAACCCGGATAGTGCAGCGGCAAAGAAGCAGCAGCTTGTTTCAAGCCTTGGAAAGGGTGGCGTCAAAGTAATTGGGAAAGACGGTACCCTGACGGACATGCGCGGGCAAAAGGTGCTTGCTTCAGACAAACCTACTCCGCAACATGCTTTGAAGCTATAAACCAGCCTAGGTATGTTAACTCACACGAGATGAATAGTATTACGTGCTGTCAGATGATATATTATTCTTCCTAGCCGGTTGCGGCTTTCTTTTCAATATATACAAAAATATACTCTGGTGTTTACAGGCCACATGGTTAATACCGTCAGTGACCTCGGTGATTTCAAATACCTTCCTCGCCATTTTTATAAATCGTAAATCCGCCTTACGACGCTTTTTAAAGCAAAAGTAGCACACCGAGTTTTCCCCCATTAATCCATCGAGCGTGGAAACTAGTAAAGGGAACGCCGGTTCGAAGTACACACAGTCCGCTGCGAGTATAACTTCGGGGTGCGATGGTAAAGTCGTGAGTGCGTCTGAATCGCCCCAGTCCAGCAAGGCAGCAACTACAGAACCCGAGAGGTCATTCAAAATGATGTTCTCTTCGATTAACGGCAGCATCGGCTTTTGATCAGTGACGTAGATAGGAGAGTCGATTTTGCAGCCTCGCGCGACAGCAAGGGCAACGAGGCCGCTTCCAGCCCCAAGTTCAACACTAACAGCATGTGTTAGACATATGTTTGCACCAAGCTCGCTTTGGTGGGGTAAAGAACAGACTCACATTCTCTTCCCGAGAAGATCCTCGCTGTGTTTGCGCAGCATATACTTTGATAGTACCATGCCGGCCGGCCAGATGTGGCCGCCACATCCCTCTTTGGGATCCTCTCTTAGCTGTAAAGGAGGATTCAGAAGGCCATCGAATGTAAACTGAAGCGTAGTTGCAAGCTTGATTTCTCTAGCGGGGACGAGAGATTCGCTTATCGCTAGCTCCTCAGTAGGCGAGGAGCTCTGGTTGGGGATGATGCGGTCCTCGTGATCCATTGAACAGGCCCATATGCATTTATTCGATCCGAATTTCGTGAAGAGACGTTGGCGACTGGAGACGTGCAAGCTCGACAAAAGAAGAGCGCAGCAGCGTGTCGTACTGTGCGTGGCGAGGAGAGGGGTGTCTCTCATCCCACCTTCCGCTGGCCAGATAATTTTCTTCCATCTTATCAGATCAGATAAGATAACGACTCACGATCAGCAATCACGTGAGCAACGCTAGTTTCCTAGTTACTTACCTAATCCCTGGCTGCTTGGGATGCTTGCAGCTCCGGGATCAACATCACCACCCTCCCTTTTAGCCCGCTCTTCGATCGCGATGACACCGCGCCGTGGGGCATCTAAACGATTTGGGAAGGGGAGGAGGCGCTCTTTTGAGCTCACATGAGCCAAGCATCTATTCCGTGGGAAATCACAACTGGGCCCGTTCGCGACTATCGAAGCTCCCAACCGCATGCAAATATCATTCTTTTATGACACATATTGACACTGTCAAGTCAACGGCCAATGGCCGTCGTGAGATGGCGGTTACGTACTTGAGTATGGACTTGGCCATCAGACAATTCAGGAGTGTAATACGAAGTACTCTGCACTCGTCGGATAGTAACACCAATCACGGGTGGCTTCTCGTGTCATAATGTTAAACGCTGTCGAGCTCTTTATGATGAAAAGGCCGCAAGTTATCTAACTTTGGATTAGCATGACTTGGCGCATTTTCTTTGCCTTTGTAGCATCATCTCTCACCGGAACACTGGTTTCATGTTGAGAACATAGGATAAAATGACTCAAGACTCTGTTGATCCGAGCTGAGTCTGCTGGGCAATATCAAGATGTCCAGGTGCCCAACAACATTATAAAATGGGATGCATTACCCCAGATTTTGGGGTAATCACAGTGTCAAACTTGCTTCTACGCCGTAAACTAGTTTTCTTGTTAAAGGGCATAGTTTCTTCAGAGCCTCTCCACCATGCAGTTTAAAACCCTCCTCGGTACCTGCATCCTCGGGCTCGCTTCCTTCGCCCTGGCCGCTCCGTCTTCCGGTTCCAATTCCAAGCTTCCAACCGATGTCTATATGGACAAAATTATGCCTGTGCAACTTGCGCGTATCTACGATTTCCGCTCCTACTTTTCCGATCTGACTCCTGAACAAGAAAAATATCTTGACAAGCTCGCCTATAAAATCCGGCATATGAACTTCAAAAACCTCCACGAAATCCAAGCCGAGGGCGAAGAAGTTTTTAAAGAAAAGGGGCCAAAGCCAACGGGTAAACCCAAGAGGGGTGACAATGGCCGGACTAACTCCCCTCGCGACTTCAAAGTGCTTTTCTCACCAATACGAGATATCTTTGTTCACTATCAGTGAGAAGCCGGACTCTGAAAGAAGTTACTTAATCTGTGGGAGCCTTTGCGGAACAGGACATGCTGGTAGTATTAGTGTGACATTTCACAGGGGACGCTGGACAAGGCCTTTGAACGTTATCACACGATACATGGAATGGAAAGCGTAGGATATCTTGGAGATCATTCTCATGACTATATAAGCGATATAATTCTGCATCCGACGAGAACAACACTAGACCTTGCACCGATTGGATATTTGTAACTACATGTATACCGCGTTACACATCCAAATAAAACACACTCTATTTTGTCAGACTTAAGTTTCTTTTCTGTGAATTGAACGAAACAAGAAAATAGATCCTCTGACCTTCGGATTGAGCGCCCTTTACCCCATTCTTAACTCTTGGCCTTGGTCCAAGCATGCTGCACACTTGGGTATTTAGAGAGTGCGTGATTCATCTGACTTGTGTTTGTGCGAAGACTAACAGATAAAAGCTCAAGAAAGATTCCATCCTTGTGTAACTTTAAGACACCGCATATTTCGGGAGGGGAAAGGCGCCATTTCTGGGTGTGTAAATGGATTTTTTAATCAGAGAGATCTCAGGATATGCAGCGACCCCCGATCTGCTAAATTGCTAGTACATATGCCTTCTTTTAAACCCTCTCATATAGAGGTACTACTTTCTTCATTGTACTACCATTTGCGGCCTGAATTGAGGATCTGAAAGGCAACAGATGTTTCACCCGCTTTATATTCTGAGATGCCTGCCATAGTAATACAGGAACCCCGCCCCGCATTGTAAGAATGCTAAGGTACCACCCGTATACTGTCGATACCAGCAAAAATTCTTCATCCATTTCCATTTTGTTCTACTCCGTACATTCAAAACCTTTACCCATATGTCACCAATGGGGTAAATCCATGCAGCATCCCCAACAAGCTTCCTACTCTCATCCATTTGTTAGAACTTGCGAGGGAAGGAAGTGCTTTGCGTAGGAGAGCTGGAATGGGAGAGGTTCATACAGGACCCTTCTGATAAACTATTTCAGGACGCTAAATGATAAGTTAGTCATCGCTGCTTCATGGAATAGACCAATTTAAATGATTACTTCTACTCCGTACCCAGTAAGGGGGACAGGTTGGCTTCTCCGCTTTGCACACCTCAAGACAGTGATTTTCATTAAGTGTTTCTGGGTTGAGAGAGGGATTTGCTTGGCTGACCAGCAGAGAGCTAGCCGTAGCAAAGATTCGGAGTAAGCGCATGTTGGCCCACCAACAGTTCCTCGTCCTGAAGAAGAAAACTACTTGAAGAATTTCTCTCGAGGCTTATGAAGAGATAAGGAGGCGAAATGGACGGGTTCGAAAAACCAAGGGATTGGGATACAGATGAGCCTTTTATAATCTGGTTTTGATGAAAGGCGGAAAGAGAAAAAGCACGCTCCAAGTCGTACCCTCTGTTTCGCTGCACGCAGCCAGAATAGTCTCTCGGTGTAAGTGATCTGTGATATATAAAATCAAGAACATTTGACCTTGGTTTGATATTGCGAACTTGCGAAGCTGTGATTGACCGATCTTGCAACCCGCTCGGCGCTCAGCCAGTCACAGGTCACGATCAAGGTTACGAATTAAATGTCAACGCCCGTCAAAAATGAGCAAGCGATCCTCTGTACGGTGTACGGAGGACGGAGTATCAACTGGATGGTCGGTCGATCGTTTTGACCACAAACCTTCCATCGGCTCAATTTGAAAATGTGAGTCTCCTCTGCAAACACGCCATCCGCATTGCAGTGCCTAGCGATGTACTCCATACTCCGTACTATGTATAACTCGTATTGTTAACGAGGCTGAGTGCCTTTGGTGGATGGTTGTTCAAAGCGTAACTACCATTGGACACTACTAATTACGGAGTACTAAAGGATGCAATCGGGGCATCATTGAAGTCGGACGTTAACTAGTAGAACAGCAGAGCCAAGAGCTTTTGCTGTCATCAAACCCAAAAATCCTGGGTGCAGATGGTCAGGCTCCTGAGGACGATATAGTCGCGAAGGGAATCCAGCATGTTTCTTCGAACATACATACATGATGCATTCGTGGCGTCCATGAAAGGTGATAAAAAAATGCAAAGTTTGAGGATTCTGGTAGCCCTGGGTTCGAAGTTGCTCCTGTGGGTATCGTATTTTTGCTAGTAGATCGGATCTACGAGGCCGCCGGACGAGTCCTGGGGACTACGGTTCCATAGACAACCAGTAACCCTGCCCGTTTTATCATCTGTAATGAGTCGATGGCCTCAGATAGGAAATGCTGCCAAGCAGCCAAGGACAATGAATGGCAGGTGAACTTCATTAACAGTAGGCTATGGTTGCCAGTTGGTCCCGAATATGCCATAAAAGTTCAGGATAGCATTGTCATGAATTTCATTCCCGGTGCATTTATATATGCTGCAGCCACCAGACTATAGACTTCTCAGAGGGCTTTGCGTTCAACCACCCAGTTCTTCACATGAGGATATATCAGATGGATATATCCATTATCCACAGCGGGTAAGGTAACAGCACGAAAAGTTTGAAATTTACTTCTTGGCTGCTTTTTCTTGCCTCTCGCGCATTGCAGCTCGGGCGCTTCTACTTCCGCCCAGCTTAGGGCCACGAGGAACATCACCTTTCGAGGATTTCGTATTCTTTGACCTGGCTCCACGTCTCCGCGACTGGATAGCATCCAAGAAATCACGTCTGAACTGTTCCGCAATGCGATCATCCGCGGCCTGATCATCGCCAAACTCTTGCTCGGGCTCCTCATAGACATCAACTATGAAACCGTTAGTATTTCAGAGAAAGATGTGGAAATAAAGGCTATGCCTTACGTTTGCTCTCCCGTAATACTTCTTCAACAAGTTGATCCCGTCTTATATCTTCACTATTGCGTCGTTTTCTATGGCGCCACGACTTTCCGTCTTTATCTACGCGAGATTTCTTTCCCCCTACATCCTTATCTTCAGTCTGTATAGGCTCGCCACTCGCCAGATTTCTCGTAGCGGCTTTTGTTCGTTCGATATTCCGCAATTTCGAGTCCGGGCCGAGATCTATCTCATGAAGTTTACCCAAAGTAGCTGGCTGGCGCTGAGGTAGCTTGTGGTCTGGGCCTTGGTTGATGATCTCTTCGGGTTCTAACTGGTCGTGTGTGGATTCAACCGCTGGGCTGCGGCGATGACGTTTGGCCATCTCAGACTCTATATAGGTCATCCTTATCTCGTTAATTTCCATCACAAAGCGGCACTTCACAATCACAGGGAGGGCGATACGTACATATGCCTATCTACATCAACCTTTTGTCCCGTAAGACCAACAAACCGGTCTGATATCCCGCCTAAACCACCATCTCCAGCCTCGCTCGCCACTGTCCCTTCTGAGGATGGTCGAGGTGTCTTTTCTGAACCCCATCTCGGCCCCGTCGAGAATTCTATTCCAGCTCTGCGGGATTTCAATCCCTTTCGAGCACGAATGATCTCAGCGATAGGTGCGGCTGCACCATCGTCCTCCAAGGTAGGAGTAGCAGACTGGGTGAGGTCGTTCGTAGCGAGCTCAGGCGCCTGATCTTGAAAATCCGACTGGTGCTCTGCGGGTGGCGTTGTTGCGCGCCTGCGTATGAATTTTCTCCTCTTCGCTGGATTGAAAATCGGCTGTTCAATCTCCATTTTGCACTCCTGTAGACTTTTGATTTGTTGTGATGGAGGACGAAGATGAGGACGCTCCAAGTCAAGCAAGATCTCAAGATTAGATAAGAGACAGCAAGCTGCGCTATTCCTAAAGCGGCGATGGCTCTCCCACGCCCGCCCGCCGCCCGGCTGCTCATCGCGACCGCATTCTTGCTCATAGATACGGCCCCGTACATTTAACAGCTGCAGAAACTTTGAGTGTACAAATTGCTTGCTTTTCTTGCCTCTTGTTGACCTTAGTTCCGTGCATTTACTTCGGTCAGCGCCTTGAGACTCCACCAGACTTTCTTCGTTCCGGCGGCCAATATGAATTCTTCGGTCCCCCCCGCGACGGCGGAATATGGAGGAGGTATGATTGCCCACGCTTTGCCAATGCCCAGGCAAATTTATTAGCGCAGGATTGCTAAGCCGTAGAGTATACAGACGAGGTATCCGCCATTATTCTCGACCCAGGCTATTCCTCCATTCGCGCCGGATTTGCTGGTGAAGACACGCCTAAATCTGTGACCCCGACATACTACGCGAAATATTCTACGGATGGACAAGACAAGCACATATACGGGGATAGCATCTATGTCTCGCCGCGACCGGGCCTGTCTATTCACAATCCGATGGGGAGTGATGGAATTGTGGAAGATTGGGATATGGCGGAGAAATTGTGGGAATATTCATTTTCTTCGCGGCTGACGGGCACGAAACCTGGCAATCCCATGCTCAATGGGTTAAATGACACATCAGAATTGCCAACTGAGATGGAGATTGTGGAGTCACAAGAGAAGCCTTTATCAGATTCGCCATTGCTCATGACTGAATGTGGATGGAATCCCACCAAAGCTCGGGAGAAGACGATTGAAATAGCGATGGAGAATTGGGGCACACCAGCCTTTTATCTTGCTAGGACGGGACCGCTGGCTGCGTAAGTGCTAGGTTGATTTCGTTCACGCATGCTCTCCCGTAAAATACTGACGTCGCTTTCCAGTTTTGCCGCCGGCAAGGCGTCCGCTTTAGTTATTGACGTTGGCGCGTCCACGGTCTCAGTCACTCCAGTACACGACGGACTGATTTTAAAACGTGGCGTCCAACATTCCCATCTTGCCGGGGACTATATCTCCTCCCAAGTTCGCGCACTCTTTAAACAAAACACTCCTCAACCCATCACAATTACACCCCACTACCTCATCTCTTCCAAGACAGCAGTAGATGCTGGCCAGCCGGCGCAAGCAACGTACCGCACAATTCCCGATGATCAGGCTCCCGACGCTTCGTTCCGTCGACTTCTGGAAAACCGGACCATCTCCGAGTTTAAGGAATGTGTGGTCCAAGTCTGGCCAGGCCCTCAGGGTTTATTAAATGTCAACCCCAACGGAGTGTCCAACGAAGATCTAGCGAAAAACAGCCCAGGCCGCCCCTTCGAATTCCCAGACGGCTACAACCAACTCTTCGGCACAGACCGATACCGCGTCGCTGAATCATTATTCGATGCCAAAGCCGCAATTCCAGATCCTGATTCTGAGTTCCCCGCGCCCACTGCTGCACAGACAATACCCGAGCTTGTTCGCAGCGCCCTCAATCAGGTTGACATCGACATACGGCCACATTTGCTCGGTAACGTGGTGATTACGGGCGCGACCAGTCTCCTGTACGGATTCAATGATCGGATAAACTCAGAATTGACGGCCATGTTCCCAAGTCCTCGAGTGCGCTTGTTTGCGCCAGGCAATACGGTGGAGAGGAAGTTTGGCTCGTGGATTGGCGGAAGCATCGTGGCTAGTCTTGGCACCTTCCACCAGATGTGGATTTCGAAGAAAGAGTATGAGGAGCATGGGGCGAATATTGTGGAAAAGAGATGCAAGTGATGTCGGTGATATTTATAATACTCTGGGCTCCCCTCGTTTGACCATTATTGATATGAAACGGTGGGCGAAATAGCTTCTTTTTTGGTTTGCTTCCTTCGGAGGATGGATGATTCAACTATGTAGTTTGGGATGCGATGAAAAATTGCGAACGGCGTATGGATAAAGGTTAACTCCTGCAGACCCCTGCTATACTATGTAAGAGAAATGGGCACGGAAGTCACATCACTTTGGAAGTTTCGTGCTAGGTTCCATAAGTATTATATGCTCTATCGTAATGGGATACAAAGCAACGAGATCACCATGAACCGATATTAATTGCGAACGTCAGAATAGCTCTCCAGCTCTATTTATTCCCGGTCTCCTTCGTATCCAACCTCAACCTCATGCGTGGCCACCGTAGCATAGCCAGTCCCATTAGTGCCCATATCTTTCACTCCCTCTAAAGCTTCAGCAAGCTCCTTGGCATCACGCTTCCCCCGGTCGACGTCAACGAGTAGCATCAACGGCAGCGGAAGTAAGATAAGCAGCGCAAGGAACCCGAAAGCGGGCCTGATCTCCCCGTACCGATCTGTAATAGCACCCACAATGGCCGGACCAAACATGCTGGACCCCTTGTCGGTGATCGCATAGAGAGCGTAAAAGGATGCTTCAAACCCGGGTGGGATCAATTCGCCGAAGAAGCTTCGACAGTATGATGACAGACCGCCAAGCACAAGGCCGTAGATTGCTCCGAGAACATACATTTCCCATGGCTGCTGGAGGCCAATAACCCCAAGCCTCTTGATAAATGGGAGGAAGCCAAGGAGGCCGTAGAGGGGGATAACTTCGAAAAGACAGATGCATGCTACGATGGTACGCGACGGCCGAAGGTTAAAATGGTGTGAGATATAACTCCAAGAGAACGCACCGAGAACGCCTGATATCATGGCGATGACGTTTATGAGACCAAGGGCAGCAATGTTCATGCCAAGTTGTGTTTTTGCGAAAAGCACGGCCGTACCACTTACCGTAGCGATGCCATCGGATAGCAAAAACCAAGCCGCTAAAAACAGGAGCACATCTTTAAGTTGACGAGCTCGTACGATCGTTCGGCCAAGAGACACCCATGCAAACACGATATAACTAACCCACGCCCACCTGCCTTTCCCATATGCCGAATCTGGAACCGGAGGACCGGGCCTAGGACGGAGCCATAGAGCAGCGGGAATCGTGAAAACCAACCACCATAAGCCGATGATAAAGAGTACAAGGCGGAGAGAGAAAGTAGTTGAATGGGTCGCAACGACGAGAAGGATGCACCCAATTTGAACCAAAACCGCAGCAATATAACCGATCCCAATACCATTCGAGGATAGTTTCGTAGATAGTCGCAACTCGGCTGATACAAGTGCCGAGTCATTCGAGCTGACATCCAGGCGTTCAGGTTCGTCCACCGGAGAAATTGTGTTGCTCCCGCTGGGGTTCTGAGTGTAATACGTTTGTTCATCTGAAGCAGCGGCATAGCGAGTTGCCTGTATTGACGGATCATTGCGTACAAGGACGGGCAGAAACGAATTTAAAAGCACGAACGAAGCACCAAAGCCTGTGTTGGCAATGATCGCGAGAACTGCTGCCAGGAGATAAAAACGAGGAAGGAGAAATAGAAATAATATCATAGACAAGGCACCCATGAGAGCAAAAGCTAAGAGAAATTTCTTCCGGTATACACCGTGATCCGCCGCGGCTGACATGGAAATAATGAGTACGGACTGAATGAGAACACTTATTGAAAACGTATACATGGCGAAGCTGGCGGTGTTGATTTCGATACCCAAAACGTAGATTACGCACTGGGGAGGACCAACACGAGGAGAAGCAGTGGCGTCTGCCGCGGCATAGGCCGTCGGGGCAGTTGGCCAGCTTGCACTGCATGGAGTCTTCTTATCTGAAAGTAGAACACCTTGATCTCTCGTCATCTGTTCGAGGGTGATGGGGAGGAAGGAGCCTAAGTAGAGAAGATGGATCAGCGACGAAGGCATTTAAGAGACATAGGACGCAACGGTAAGCACCCAAGGTGAGATATTAACAGAGGCATACCCATGGCGCACACGGCGAACACCTCGGCAGCCCAGCCATAACTATACCACCCAGCCAGCTCCTTCTTGCTAGTGGGCCTAGTATCTTCCCCGGGATACTTATTGAGAATCGGGTGACGGAGGAGGGCCTCATTCTCATCAAGATTTCTCCATGTGGATGGAGGAGAACTCGTCATTTGTGTGGAATAAGCGCGAGATCGCGCAGAGCATGTCGCAATGGTCCCGTCGACCCAGCTCGATGAAGGTTCGTCGTTGTCCCCAAGCCCAGCAGCCCTGCCTGTTACATCATTGTCACGTGCTCGCAGTATTACCTAAATAACCTTGAGGAGTGATTAGTCAGCGGGTCGAGTGTTGTTAAACCGGCGTAGCGTTAGAGGAAATGGGGCGGACACATCAGCTTGATGCGAACATCCTTGCTTACAGGCAAAACGCAATGCTGTCAAAAGATCACAGTTTTGTTTTGCAGGCATTTCAAAAATGTAGATTTCATACAACATGTTTGGTTTCTGTTGGCTGATAGGCCACCCGCTCGCAGGACGTCCTTTCATGCTCACAAACACCCTGTACCTGCATCACTCCCGATTCTGGTTGCTGCAGACGAGACATCGAACCTGAGAAAATGGCAAGCGTCCCCTCAACATTTCAGGGCCGGGTCAGGCCGTCAGGTTCTGCAGGTCCAGAACCTCTGACCAGGGGCATTGTTGGTCTGTCATTGGACCACCTCCCTGCAGACAGGATTTGCGTGATGGCGAATCCTGTGGGGTCACTGGAAGGGGACTCCCTGGTCTTGCCGCTTTCAAATCTCGACCGTGAGGTATTGGCGGATATATTTAGAAGGGCCTTGTTTGCACCGGTACTCCGGTGGCCTCAATTCTAAACACAACGGGAAGTGGATCACTTTGTCTCGACTTTTTCTCCTTCAAGGAGTTGGGCGGGACTTCGATCTTTTTGGGCATAGGAACTCAAGCATCCCCCCTTTGACACAACCATCCATCCGATACCCCGTGCCAACGCCCCGTCCTTTGCCCCAGACAAGCCAGCCAGCACCGCAAAAGCGCCCTCCAACCGCGCGCGGCCGACTCGCTGGTGCGACGGGAGAAAGCGAAGCGTCAGAGCGCGCTTTTCTTGGCATTTTTCTGACCTCCAGCCCCATCGGCGCGGTGGAGCGGTGTGGCTGATAAAACACGCCGCGAGCCAATCAGCGTGCGGCGGTGTGTTCCAGCTGAGACTCGCCAGGGGTAAGCCAGCTCCATCGACACGGTTACGATACCGCCGGATTACACGCCAGCTGCTTTGTTGTTGGCTGGTCACGATGTGGTAATTTACGGGCCTTTTCCCTCCTGTGACCTGGCGGCTTCTCCGCCCAAATTCGCCTGTCTTTGTCTTGCTTCTTCGCTCGAACCTCTCCTTTGGATTGAAAACTTCCGCCCAGTCCGCCTTTCACTCTTTCTCAGACACTATCAAAGTCACTCCCTTTCTTCATTCGTTAGCACTCCGTCCCTTCATGGGGCTTCCAGTTTGTTGACACTTTCCTGTGAACAGCCATCTCGTTCGTCCAAGTTTACTTGGACCTAGCATTCATATCTCATCTTCACTTCTACTTCGGAGTATTATAGACTTACTTTCTGTGCGGGTTGACCCTGCATCCTCTTTGTTCGACTATCTTGCTTCCATCCTCTTCAATATCCTTCCGCCCCCGACCTGACACCGATCTACATACCTGGACGGGCGAAGCTTGGACCATCATCCCCATCTCTAGCATTTCTCCGTATCTACCCATCGAATGCCCACCCTGACTCGAAAATTCACCAAATCTGATTCGAGTGACTGAGAAAAAATTCGTTACGCCATCATTGCAGCTTGGTTGGTTTGGTGCCAGTGACTCGCCTAGCATGGGGTTGGGACGCTACCTTGCCGTGACCCCCTTAGTTTGGGCGGCATTTTGCAATCTAGCTCTAGCTGGCGACGTGTTGAAAACCAACGGATTTTTGACGTGTCTCGATGATGCCGACATCAAGGTTGAAAGGCTCGATATAAGTTTCGATCGGTCAACGAATAGAATCACCTTCGATGTTGCTGGATCAAGTTCCAAGGAGCAAGAAGTGACAGCTTCCCTCGTTGTCAATGCTTACGGACAAAGATTTACGCAAGAATTTGACCCCTGTGATGAAAAGACGAAAGTTGATCAATTGTGCCCAGGTACCAAGCCGCAACAAGTGCACGCTTCCTGGGGGCAACATTGAGCTAATGCTGCATCTTTCTAGTTCCCGCTCGGTCTTTCGCCGCAAAGGATTCGGTTACAATACCTTCCGATTTCATTGGTAAAATTCCCTCCATTGCATTTGCAATCCCCGATCTCCAAGCAGAGGCCACCTTAGAACTGAAGGCTCGGGACAACGACAAGCCCCTTGCTTGTATCCAGTCCGTCGTTGGAAATGGAAAAACTCTCGAATCCCCCGCGGTTTCATATGCAGCTGCCGGTATAGCTGGCGCTGCCCTTGCCTTGACGGGGGTTAGTGCAGCAATGGCAGGCGGTGCTCCAGGTGCTGCCTCAACTGGTCCCAGTTTTGGCGACGTCCTCGGGTGGTTCCACACCATGGCTATGAATGGGATGCTGAGCGTGAACTATCCCCCGGTTTACCGTAGCTTTACGAAGAATTTCGGCTTCAGCACCGGTCTTATTCCGTGGTTCCAGATGCAGTCCACCATCGATGACTTCAGGAATCGGACAGGAGGTAATCTCACGCATAGCAATGTCGCCTTTTTGCGCAATGCCACCTTGATCTTCGGAGATAACACCAATTCGAAGCAACCTGCAAAGCGCGCTTTGGGATCCATCTTCAACCTCCTACCGCTTGCAGTGCGAGATGTTGAAGTTACGGAGAATACGTCCCCTAGCGATGACAAAAATGAAGACGGCATTAATCATGTCGTGTCGCGTTTCAAGGCTTATGCTGAGCAACTTTCCATCCCCGAAGCAAACACGTTCATGACGGTCCTCCTGGTTTTTGCCATCATTGTTGCCGGTATTGCTGTTGGTATCTTGTTGTTTAAGCTCATCCTGGAAATCTGGGCTCTTAAGGGAAATTTTCCGCAGAAGTTAACGAATTTTCGGAAGCACTACTGGGGACTACTTGCTCGCACAATAACCAACTTGATTCTCCTGTTATACGGAATCTGGACGTTATATTGCATTTTCCAGTTCACCCACGGGGATTCCTGGGCAGCAAAAATACTGGCTGGAGTCACGCTCGCGATCTTTACGGCTGTTCTTGGGTACTTTACCTTCCGCATCTGGTCTGTGGCCCGTCGACACAAGAAAATGGATGGCGATGCGAGCGCCCTCTACGAAGACAAGGAAACATGGAGAAAATACAGTCTTTTCTATGACAACTATAAAAAGGGATATTGGTGGATTTTTATCCCATACATTTTCTACATGTTTGCCAAGGGTTGCATCCTCGCTGCTGGCGATGGACATGGGCTTGTTCAATCGGGTGCGCAGCTCGTCGTGGAGGCGCTTATGCTCATTCTTCTCTTGTGGGCCAGACCATATGAGACCAAATCAAGTCAGTGGATTAATATCTCTATCCAAGTGGTCCGTGTGCTCTCCGTGGCATGCATCATTGTTTTCGTTCAAGAACTGGGTATGGGACAGACCACCAAAACTGTTACTGGAGTGGCACTAGTTGCAGTTCAATCAGCCTTGACTGGAATTTTGGCGCTTCTTATTGCCATTAATGCTATCATTCTTTTGGTTCGCAAAAATCCACACGTTCAGCGGCGGAAGGAGTCAGGTAAACAACTTTGTTCCCCCGAAATTATTTAACTAGAAGATTAAATATTAACTAATTCTTTTCAGAAAAATATGACCGCGACCTCGATAATCTAACGCCCCTGGACGCTCGCAATTCCCTACTGTTGAATTCTCGAACCGACCCTAACGGTCGACAGGACCTAGAAGTCGGGAAACTAAATATGTTCGGCCGGTACGAACCGTATCGAGATATCCCACCAGGACCTCGCCATCAAGCATCTGAGAGCACCGATCATTTGGTACCTCATAACGATTATGGCCGAGTAGGGCCCAATGGCGATGGAATTGATTCTAACATGTACCCCGACTACTCTCGCGTCGGAAGAGCCTACTAAATCTAGGTCACGGCAGCCCAGCGAAGGCTTTCTCCAAACGAATTTCCTTACCATATCTATATACCAAGCGCTTTCGTCTTATGGCATTTGCACTCTATCCTCTTCCTTTTCGCTATCTACTTTCACTGTCCATAATCTCTTTGTGAATAGGTTCTTCTTACTCCTGAGGTCCTGGTCTTCCTGCTATTGTTTAATTTTACATTCCTTTAGAAGTCTGCCAGATTAGCATTTCTTGGAAAAAAAGCATTCCTTGCCTATTTTAGATCAATTCCTTCTCTGTACACTGACGCACTCTTTTGTCGCGCCTCTCAGATACCTTGACTCTGCGCTCCTCTCCCTACGTCCAAGCATAATGCTGCAAATATATCCGAAGACAACCTTCCTTAGCCCCATTCATAGGCGCTTTAACCAAATATGTCTCTGAAGTTCTTCCTGTCTCTCCTTAAATTCATTTTGGTGTGGAAGTACCTATAGCGTTGATATGGACCAGAATAGTTCTTAATTCTAAAGCTTCTTGTCTAGAACTGGCTAAACATTTATACCCAACATCAGTATGATTTCAAACTCGGCCATTAGATACGGATTACAGCGGGATCTATGGTGTTTCTCCACCAGGGACCAAAACTAAACCCCAAAGGGGCACAGGATAGCTACTCTGCCAGCGAAAAAAAACGTTGTAGCGACAATCATAGGTAAGTACAGGATAAGGTATAACAGTAAAAGGCGTCTATCTTCCCGAAGGATCGCGATCAAACCTGATCCTCCCCATCATCATCTCTAAGCCCTGCATCCCATTTCACCCCCACTTTAGCATGTTCTCGCCCACCCTTTGCCCCGACCTCATTTCTAATAATGCAAATATCCTCTTCTGGTCCTTGACACACTTTCCTCCTAGCTAGGTTCTTAAACCTTGGGCCCAAGGGTCCACTGACGTAATGATATTGTCCGGCAAATCGGTACTGTCGTCTGTCACCCAGCGGGTATATTTTATCTCCCCAATGGCCTCGGAATGAAAACCATTCGGTGGGCGCATTGGGTGTTCTATTTGAGGGGTATAAAGTGTCGTTGTGGGGCGAATAAGCGTACGCATGCATATTAAGGGAAGGATCCCACAGCGGTCCGGCGTCAGTTTGGTCGCGAAGGAGGCCCCAGGGAAGAATATAAGAATGTATTCCCGGGTTAGCGTATATGGCATGAGTGCCAGTGGCGGAGTATATGACAGGCTGAAAAATGGGTTGATCAGTCAAGAGATTAAGGAGGGTTGGGGGAGGACTTTAAACGCACTCGCTTGCCGAGTTTCTCCATGGCATTGTAAGTATATGCTTCTCCGCCGGAGTGCTCGCTGAGAAAGATAGCTTTGGGTTCGCCACGATGAAATCGAACGAGGGAATGCTCCCAGTCCCCAACATGGTTTCCAAAACGGAGATTGAACACCTCGTTTCCCAGGTTAAAACTGTAAAAATAGAACCAAAAGGCATCCACTATGCCGTCTCCTTTATCAATCACAATTAGCACTGCGGGGGCTTTACTCTTGCCAGCTGTTTTCCCCTTGCGGCCAAAGTATCCTAACATCTGGGTATTCTGTGACAGGAAGTCAATCGAGCGACGGTAAAAGCGTCCTTTTTGCCGGGAATAGGGAACAGGTTCCGGAATATTCTTCTTGCCATGTAGCCATTCTGGTCGGTTTTCCACGTTTTCATTACTCGTCAAAAAGACATGGCGACCGTGTTGCCAATTATTTAGGTCATCGAGATTGTCAAGTAGAGGGTGCTCCCATGTGGCTCTGAGGGGGGTATAGTTCAAGTATGGCGTAATGTGCGTTAAATGTTCTCCAATATCGCATGGCCAAAATTGTTCAGCAGAGAAGAGATGGACTAAGGGAGCATATTCAAGAACGTAGTCTGGTATCTCATGTAGTATCTGGCCGTTGCTATCCCTTGCAGACCGGGAAAGTTCCCATGAAAGGCCACCTGGTTCGGAATTGACCTTGTTTCTAAGGGCATCATACTCAGGAGCTGCGCCCTTTCCATTCGTAAAAAAAGAGTACAATACATTTGATATCCAAGATAATAAAGTCCAAGTCCAGGACCGGATGCGATCGGATAATGAGCTGCTCTTCGATTTTTGCTGATTGGTCGTTATGGTCTGAGGTGATAACTTAGAGGTTTCGTTGTCGACGAATAATGCATCGGAAAGTTGTTCTTGCTCTTTTTTGTTCGTAGCGAAATTAAGTGAAACGGTAGGCAAAGGAGTAGCGGATATAAGAATATCAGGCGACTTGATACCTTCGCCTTCACCCCCTAGATTAAGGATAGGATCTGGGGAAGCCAATACGGAGGACGAAGAAAAGGTTGTATGAATAAACGGGGGGCTGGTTTCAGACACAGCCGACACCAGCGGCAGCTGAAGCCCTGCATTGAACCGCGGGGCCACTGGATCCAACTTTGTTAGCAATTTTGCATGGACATCGAGGAACTTTCTGGTCCATATCACGTAGAACTGGGGAAGAAGTAGAACGAGAGAAGGCGGGGGTATCAGGTTGATAACGAGCTCATTTAGCGATCAAATATTTAATTGGCTTGTTGAAGCAACATGGGACCGGCACATTGTATGTATGCTAAACCAAGTTGCCCATGGGCTTTAACGGCTATTGCCAATGAAATCACATGGCGATATCTCATATATAACGCCAGAATGGAAAGAGCTGAGCCTTTCTTTGAGCATAAATGTGCAGTCTGGATTTTTTTAATGCGCCTTGCATCCTTTCCGGAAAAGCCGGGCCAACGCAGCTCCTTGAAGCCAGCAAAGATTTGGGATATCCTGAAACCCTTGAAAGATAAATGAAGATGAGGTAAAAAAAACTTACTCTTTACGTATACTCTAATCTCCTTAACCCCTTCAATGAAAAATGACCACAGCTGCTGGTTTGCCAGGACCTTGTTCGCTGCGAAACCACATTATTATGTTGAAGTTTAGACTCCGAAAGCTGCTGAAGCGTGATGTGAAAGAAATTTTGGGAAAGCTTGTTTTACGCCCACCGCCTGATGTGGAGTGTTGACTGACGATATGATTGGAACGCGGAAGAGCCCTGCCTTGGGTTCCATAGATCGGCTTTCCTCGCAATTGTCCTATGGGACCGATGCCATGTCGAGGGGACGGCGATGGAGAACACTCTCGGAAAGGCTTTCCGCCACACGAGGTTCCTTCTTATATGATACTTCCCCTACGATGGACAAACATCAGGCCGGTTCCCGTATCATTATCTGCCATGATCGTTGTTCATCGTCAACGTCACTTTCGTCCGATCATCCTCCCGACAAACTCGGACTCTCATGATGCAACCAACAAGTCGGCTCGGGAGTGGGCGGAGGGCAGGCACCAATGACATCACGGCATGCGCCCGGGCCCGGGGGGGCCAAGACATCTTATCAGATTAGATCTACCGACTAACGAACTTTAAACTGACCACATGCCAAGCCTGCCCTTGCTACGGAGCAGACTGCACTCTCTCGCCTTTCGTCACGTCGTCAAGCTTGTTTCCTGCTGATCGGGGGGAGGAGGAGTCATGCAGTCTCCTACCGGCAATCCCAAAGGCGGCAGCCCGCCTGTAGAACCAGAGTCAGATGAGTCGGACTACGAGTATGAATACGACGAGTCCGAGAGGGAGGTGTGTTCCAAATACGACCAAAAAACACCAAGCCATACAACTAACAGTCATCCTTTATGGTAGACATTTTACATCAACCTTGACCTCACGTCCTGCAATGGCACGATACGACCGCCGAGGCAGAGATCTGCTGCCTCCTCAAATTCCCTCGTCCCGTTAGTTGATATGACGACTTCGCAGCCAGGGTCTCCAGTTCCCCATTCAAGCCCAAACCAGGGTCAATCAACTGGAATTGACCCAGATCTGGAAATGGAACTTCAAAATCAAATTCAAATAATGGAGTTACACTCACCTAATCCTATCGTGTCCTACCAAAATCAGATCTTTAGTTGTTCCTGGGCTGATCAAATTGGAACCGATATGATGTTTTCACTGCCTGGCGATGAAGACGATACTCCCGCTCTGCGACAAAATAGGGATTTTGACTTAGTTTCCACGACGCGAGTGAAAATCCTAGGTCAGAAAGCGCATCTCATATCGGGTTCTAGCTCTAGCCAAGCTCAAAGAATGCGCTCAGGAGGTTCTTCAACTGGACAAGCGCAATTCCTAGAATGCCTTATGAGAGCAAAACGAGCCAAAGGTGAAGAGGATATTGTTCGAACAACTTTTCCTCAAGCGCAAAAGCGAAACCAAAATATTGAGGAAAGATTGCAGGGTTGGGCTAGAACTGAAGGAATGCTTGCTGAACTCGAGAACGTCAGCCAGCAGGCGCGGGCTGGCGACCCCGAAGCTATGAAAAGACTAGGAGAGATTTACGCACGATTTGATGCTGCTTCACGGAAGAATGTTGGGCCAGAAACTCCTGCCACCAATGCCCAATCATCGACACCGCTTGTCCAAGAGCATCTACCCGGAGATTCAGCGTTGACCTAATAGCATTGAAAGCGGATAACAATTGCTTGATTCTTGGCTCCAAGAAAATAAGTGATTTGCCGCATACCGGAAAACTGAACACCTTATGTTTTACAAATCGCAATAACCGCCATCGGTTCTCTCCTGGAAGACCTAAATATTCATGCTTCACAACATTTTCATTATGAAAAGCTAATATTTTGATACACAAGGAAAGTATGATGATTCTCAGGGAATTATGGGAGCCCCCAAACACCCGCTCCTTTCAAAAACAAATATAAACGTGTTGAAAGCAGACATTATATCAGGTATATTCTCGAAGGAGCAAGCAAAACAAAGGAAATTGAGCGAGCGGGTCTTGCCTGAAGAAGGTAACTCGAGGGTTCGCAAAGAAACCAAGGCTCTAAAAGGTTATATTCTATAATAGTCGCAGACGAAGAGAACGCGAGGAAAGATAACAGGATTAAGACCAGCTCATGTCGAAATTAAACTGTTCGGGTATCGGGTTCAAATTTTTAGCACATCTTCCAGCCGGATGCTCCGACTGGAGATGGTGGAGGTGGCGGTGGCTGCTCATATTCATCTCTAAACGATGCGTATTTGGGAGTTCCAGATGATTTTTGGACAGCTCGCCAGATGTCTTGGCTGAGTGTGGCCGTCGACAACGTTAGTTTGTTCGATTTTCCACTGCCGTTGCATTTTGCGAGCGGCGATTTTAGTGTTGCAGGTGATCCACAGAGAGCAGGTGTTTGATATCGTGCGCAGTAGGATTGAGACATTATGGTGTGATGCGCCGGTCGATCGAAAGACGATTTATATGGGATTTGAAAATTTAGCCGATGCACTTGCGACGTTCGTTCTTCGACGTCTTTTCGAGTATTCAAAATGCTTTAATGACTAGTAGGTGCTTCGGAATGCGAAAGATTATTTCAGACCTCGAAACTCAAGAGGCTGTGGGATTCGAGTTCAATCGAGGAACGGAAGCTGATCAGAGATGAGGACAAATCGGCATGTATTGAGTGGACAACGATCGATCGAGGGCTTTCTAAAATAAGAAGATTAATCTATAAAAGGAGATATCCTTAAACAAGGGGCTCCTTTATATGGGAAATTGACGAAAAGGGATAAAGAAGCAATATGGCAGAGCAGAAGACAAAGGAAGAAAAGAGGAGAGAGTTGTTCTGGCCAAAGCAGATTTCATTTAAACGTTCCAAATTTTTTTGGGTCAGCCCAAAATACGGGGCGACGGGCGTATCCAAAGTAATTTTCACGAGATAACGGTTCCTGTTTGACTGGGGTTTTATTTTGTTGGAGCAAGGTCCCTGGGATGGAACTCGATTCGTCGAAATTGACTTGCGAAGACTACAAACGGTTAAGCACGACGCCCCGAGCCGCGAGCTGAATCTGCACCCCGTGTAATGTTGCATTGGCAGGGCTAGCACTAGTAAACGTGGCGACAGGGTTATCACTGTTTCACCATGTGAGCTCTTTTCTTTTCTTTCCTTTCCTATTCCTTTTTCCCCCTTGTTTTTGCTCTTCGATTGTCTTTTTTTCCATCTGATCCTGGAAATATCTTTGCTAAATAAGTTTTAACTTGGATCCCAGAGCTATAATTTGGGCTTGGAATTTTTGAACATTTTTGCCAATTTCAAGCGCCCAGGCAAACAATAATTGGTGACTCACGAAATTTTAGTTCGCTCAGGGGAAATTTCATGTTGATCCCGTCTGCGGGTCGGGTCGGCCTGGCCCGGCAACGATGCGACAGAACCCAAATCGCTCCAGAAGCTTCTAATTGAGCAAACGATCCTCGATCATCGGCACCTGCCTCCTGCAATCCTTGTTCTGGTGTGAAAGCAGACTTCGAGAAGCGCGTAAGCTTGGGTCTCGTCGCTTACCCCAGGTTTCTTTGTTTGTCGATGGTCAAACACGGCACGTTGGTTTCTCGAGGCGCTTTCAGGACCGGTTAGCCCGGGATGCTGTTTGCATGCTGGTGTTAGCCAACCTGCCGATGATTGCTCAGCATTGGATTTCGCCGCCTCAAACACCAAATTATGCAGATCGTTCTCCGAATCTTAGACGGCTCGATACATGGCAAACCCCGGTCAGGTACTCTAGGGTGGCCTTGCGGAATTTCTGGTGGAATCTTTTTTTTCGCCAGTCTCCCGAGGTCAAATCCAAACCCAAGGTACGGAGTAACGACTCTCGTACCACAGGCGTATTCAGGTATTGCCACGTATTTGGCGTGGCCCTCTCCGTACGGCATCGACGGCACAATGAAACTGTGAGGTACTATCCCTGTAGCTATCCCTTGGAATTGGGTGTCTGGGGCGGAGCATGGAGGAGTATCCTCCTTTCTTGGGCACATGTCGAACCTTTGCGAAACGAGCAAATCAAGTAACTATCAATCCGGGGGAGCGTTGGCGCAAATCCACCAATCGGACGCACACCGTTGGGTGTCTCAGCACTAAAAGCATTTGACAGCCTGTTCGGCATATTTGGTGAGTCTTACTACGGAGTAGTTTTTCCACCACATTATCTTAAAATTATCCAAGTCCTTGGCGTACCAACCCAGCCCAAAGCCACTGAAACCAGAGCTGATAGCCACATTTTGTACCAGAGGAGACGGGTTTGAAAAATCTTTGGAGGTCGATTGTAACAAAGGTACTCCGTAGTTGCTCCGTATTCCGTATTCCGTACGGAGTAATCATAACTAAGCTCCAGGATGAAGCTTTGGATACCTTGCTCCCCCTCAAGCCTCCATTACGAAGCTCCCGAGGCGTTTTAGTCGCCGGTTCAAATTTATCACTTGGTCCAACATCAATAGTTTTCATGGCATGTGTCCTCTTGTCAGATGTGAGAAAGTCAGGGAACCTCGGGCTGCGAAGCCAGCTCCTGAGTGATAGGCCGTTTGAGACTCCGTCAAGGACTTTGGATAGTCAAAAGTCCTTTTTCCCCCCTTCTCCCCTGGATTGTTTGGTCCCTAAAGCTGCTGCGATGAGAGGCAAAGAGGCTTGAGAGGCCACGTACCGACTCGTTGAATGCCAATCATGCAAGCTACAGTATCAGTTCAACCTCTCTATCTTGAAACGAGCGTGTCTGTTCCCCCCGCCACCCTCGCTCGTTCGGAGTCGGAGTGTTCGCAAGATACTCCATAACTTGCGCTTATGATTCTAGTTCCTTTTTTCCCCCAAAGGTATTCACGAGTCACGACTCGCCCAACCTTAACCTTCCATTCTCCATACAAACCAGTGGCTCCAGAACCCCCTCTCCATGGAGTTGCGCACCGCTTTCCAACATCTACTAAGACGCCCTTATACTCCTTACGGGGTCGCAGTCTCATCTTCCGTGGCTAAGAAAGTTAGGCGATAACCATAGGTCCGGAGGTAATCGTGTGTGTTCTGAATCGCTGTCGAGCCCTACCGGCCTGTTCTCTCGTCAAGATTGTATTATATCTCATATATCTTATGTCCCTCGAAGTTGGGGAAATGTTCCAGGTCCTTGGAATACGCTCTCGCTCCTCATCGAGCTAACTAGAGAGGCCATATATAATCAGTTGTATTTCACTGTAGACGTTGAGTTAACAATATGGGGGGGAATTAAAAAAAAAAAAAAAAAAAAAAAAAAAAAAAATATTATTCATAGTAAGATTCTAACCGGAGCTGGTTTTTCCTATTATCTTCACCATCACAATGAAGGTTGGATGTTGTATAAAATTTCCTCGAAACAGGAAAAAAAAAAAGAAAAAAAGAAAAAAAAAAAGACTGACATATTTTCTAGGGCGTTCTTCAAACCTCTGGAATCCTTTTATACACTATAATTGCTAGGATGGCTCGCAAATCCGATTACGTTAGTTACGTCAGGCTTTGACGTGAAATAAAACACAAAATACGGAGTAGAGACTACTCCGTACATGCTCCGGTCTCGGGGCCGCCCGCCCAGGTTCTGCATAACCTCCCAGAACGGCAAATTGTACCTTTTGAAAAGCCAGCTTATCTGAGCAAATACCTGTCGGGGCAGACGCGTATAATTATGGAGAAGAAAAAGCAGGATGGTTGACTACGCGACAAGGCAATTAACCTCAAAAATCAACGTTATGATTGGTTTTGGGGAAAGGGAGTAAGTATATCGGGGTGGCATCTTATCACACTGAACAGTCTTTATTTCCCTGCTCAAAAATGCTTATGCCCCTGATATCCTTATATACTAGGGGTTTTTCTGTTTAACACCAGCAGAAAACGTATCGTTGTCGAGACCAGAGGACATCTTTTTTTTTTTTTTTTTTTTTTTTTTTTTCCAACCAGGAAATATAATGGTCAACGCAAACCGCCATCAGACTAAAGAGGTAAATGACTACAAGGGCGCTTCTTTAACTTGTCAAGAGAGGTTGAAGCCCCATAACCATATTATCTCGACTGAGGAAAGTTTTATGTTTCGTTGGTGATATCTCAAAGGGGAAACCTGCCTGGTCAGTGCAGCTTGTGCTCATCGAACCACAAGACTAGTTGTCCATCTTAATATGTATGTGTGCGGCAGCGAATCATTCATCTTCAGGGAAAATTAGCGCGGAGTGGGGGGAAGGACTGAGGACCATTGGTGATATGGAGATATCTTGCATTGCCTGGTCATTTTTGGGGTTCAAAAAGCTTGAGAAGTGCTCTGTACTAGGTACCTAGCAAACTGTCGGGGAGCAGCTGACGATAGGACAATTGTTCCCAAGGCACGGCCGGCTGCAGATGTCCCATGTAGGTACAGTCGGAGGTGTGCAAAGTCCGTTCAATTGGTTTGTGAGGGTAAGTGATCCGGGCATTATTTGTTGGTGAGCGACCTAGATGCATAGTAAAATTTTGGAGGTTAGTAGGTTGCTACCCCGTCGATGCCCTTGGTTTGGCAAGCTGGCTCCCAAGCATGAATGGGCATAGAAATATTGTACATGCATTGATGGAAACCATCTGCATGGCGCATGGGAAAAAATTCGGTCAAAAATTTCTCCAATATATGGAGCATTGCTAGCCATAGAAACTCCACATTGCTTTTCACGTCATTTTCAATGGAATGCTGATTGAGACTACCGGAAGAGGACTCCGCACTGAAGCTCGTAAATGCTCTTTTTAAAAAATGTGGTTTAATAGGAAAAGAGACCTGTGAGATCAGAAAGAGCGGGGGAAGCCCTTGTGCAGTTGCTGGAAGCCAGTTTTAAACCCGAGCCTGGTTTTGGTGCTCGACTTTTTTGGGATTTGAACATTGGCCAACGACCCTTGCACGATGATCCTGGTTGCCGTGTACTCCGTGCTGCTCAAATTTTGGACCTGTGGACCGGAACAATGCACCGCTAAGGTCCGGTTGGCAAACGATGCGTTTTCTGTGTGCAAGGGCTTCTCTCATATACTTGAAAGCCAAAGTATGATATCTCAAGGTACTCCCAAAGGCTGTACGGAGAGAGTGTTGCCCCCCTCCTTTTTTTTATTATTGTTATTATTATTATTATTTTTATTAATTTATATTTTTTTTTTCCAAGTCTTTTTCGGTCTGCCAAAGGTCCTGGCTTCATCCTGACCTCATCCTGACCTCATCTCGGCGACATGCTGCGTTACGGAGTCGTCAGTCGGCGAAAAGTACGTGCGTCGTTTGGAACTAAATCGGAGGATTCGGTGCACGTAACCGGCACGATGCACGGACGGAAGACAGTGGCGAGCAGCCCGGCGGGAGGAAGCACGCGATTGGGCGGCTAGATCTGATTCCATCATCTCGGCGAGGAGATGGAGAGGGACAGGGAACAAAAAAAAAAAAAAAGAAAAAGCAATAGCCGTCCAATCGTTAAATAGATCCGACACTAAACAACAATTTTCTTGTTATTTTCTTGTTGTTTTCAATTTTTTTTTTTTTTTTTTTACTTCCTGCTGCAGGTCAAGGATCCTGGGAACAAGGTTTGGATGCCCCGCAACGTGATGGCAACGGTTGAAGAGAAGTTGGAGGGACATTTTGATACGAAACAGGGTCGATCGAGCCAGAGCGATTGCGCAACCAGCTCGTGTCAGCAGGCAATTGAAACAAGTTTGAGAAGAAACCAACATTCGGTGAAAAAAAGCATAAAAAATAAAAAATAAAATAAAACAGTACTCCGTAATAAAAGTAAAAAAAAAAAAAAACTCAATGCGAGGTAAAAGAGGACCCAGTCTGGCCGATGGGCCGTCGATCAGGGCTGCACATCGGGAGAGGGGAGGAGAAGGACGAAGAGGAGGAGTTGGAGTTGGAGTTTGGAGGGGTTACCGGCGGGAGCAGCAAGAAGGTACATACAAGGGGCTGGCTGCTTCACGGCGGAAGATGATGCAGTCGTGCATTAGCCGCCTGCTCGGGAACTCCGCTTGGCGAAAGGTTAGCAGAGGTGAACGACTGGCCAACCGTCTGGATCGCGACGGATGATGGAATTTTTTCGACGTGATCCTCGTGAGGAGTGAATTTTTAACAAGCATGGAAAATTAAGTCTCTCTCCACAGGAGTTGAGCAAAGTCCGCAGATTTGCATAGTCATAGTTACTCCCGTCCTCCGTGTAGGCGATGGATTGGGCGGTTTCAGATGCCGCAGGGTCTGGGCCACGAGAGGGCGGGCAGGTGACCGTTCGAGGAGGCGGTAAGTTCAGCGTCTGGCGTTGCGTGCGATCGTTTGCTCTCCCCCAGTCTCGCCAGTTCGCCTGTCGAAGGGCCAAACGACGGTCAGATGGCCGTGAAAAATTTTTTCCCTCGCTGGGCCCCCCAGGATCTTCAATGAAAACGATGGTTCCGGAGCTGCCATTTTTCATAGTTACTCCATAGTTACTCCGTCCATATACTCCGTCCATATACTCCTCCATCAAACACGGCCGCGCGCGCTCTCCCATACAGAGTAGAACCAGCCACAAAAAAATAAAAAATAAAATAAAATTAAAAAAAAAATTAAAAAAAATTAAAAAATAAAATAAATAAAATAAAAAGAAAAGAAAAAATAAGCCAATCACCGCCAACGATGCTCCCTGACGAGTGTTACATAAGCAGCAAATCAGCGGCGAGGGACAGGCGGTGGCTCAGCCCCAGTGGCTGCGCTTTACGTAATCGGTGTTTTTTTTTTTGGGGGGTCATGTGGGGTGGGGGGAGTTTTTTTGGATGAGGCCTTTTTTTTTTTTTGTTTTTACCAAGCAGTTTGCTTGATGTAGTTACGGAGTACGGAGTATATTTTTCCTTTTTTTTTTTTTCTTTTTTTTGTTTTTTTTGGAATATGTAAGATCTGGAGTCTCGGCCAGTCGACAAATGCCGCACGCAGGCAGCCAATCACGACGCCGCCCATCGCCAGCCAGACTGCGGTTTCTGGGGCACTGGGAAGATGGGCGAGAAGCTCGGCGACGCGGGCGAATGCTCAGACGTGTCTCCGGCCTGGGAGCTGCGGCAAGCGGTGAGACGGAGTACAGACAGACATACATACTCCCCCTCCTGAACTTGACTCTCAATTCCTGGACTTGTGTGTGGTGGGACTGGAACTCCTCCCATACTGACTCACCCTTTGAATTCTGGACCTCTAGACTCTAGTAGACTCCGGGACCACGACCACGACTCGGATGCGGTGAGTGAGTTTTGTATTCAGTCCCTCTTTTTGCTCATTGTAACTAGTTAAGTTAGTTTCCTACCCTGAATGCTCTTACATAACAGCTTCGTGACGACGACTAACCGATGCTTTCCGCCATCCTGGCCCGGTCCCGTGGCTCGCTCCCTCCACTAGCCGCGCCCCAGACTTGCCGCGTTGGGCCTAGCGTGCGCTCCAGGAACCGTCAGCCGCCCGCCGTACATAAATATCTCTTTTGAACGCTGCTGCTGCTGCTGCTGCTTGTCGCTTTTGGGCAAACCTCACCTCCCGCCGTCTGTCACCGCGTTGCCAGCGTTACCCCCCGTCTGCGGATTCCATGGCCGCCGGCTTCACCTCGCTTCTCTCCTCCAGCTTGCCAGAGCACCGTCGCCAGAGCTCCCTGTAGCCGTCATCAAAGCAAAAGAAAGGAAAAACGTCATCGAAACCACTCCCTCCCCACCGGCTCTTCGCTAAGCCCGCGATCTTGCTCTGGAATTCTCCCCTCCTCCATTGTTCTGACCTCCACACATTTGGCTTTTTCTTCTTCTTTTTGTTTTTTTCACTTTGTCCTTTTTTTTTTTTTTTTGATATCTGGATTTGTCGCAAGTGTAGTATATTGTTCTTAATACAACTACATCATGTCCCCCGCCGATCTAACCCCGCAGAACGGGAACGGGGTCCCCGCCAACGGCGCCAATGGCCTTGCCCCCCCTTCGGGCTCAGGCACTCCTCTCGGCTTCCATCGCGTCCACAACAAACTGCTGGACAGCGTAAAGGGCACTCCCGCTCGCGAACCTTCTCCCCAACCCGTCCACCTTGGAATCCCCGGCGGCTCCCCGCGCGTCCTGTCTGAAGAGGGTCCCGGATATGTGGCAGCCAAGTTTGAGGGCAAGGGCAAGCAGATGGAACAAGGTAGGCCGAATTGGACCGCCCAAACCTGAAAAAGAATAAAATAAAAATAAAATAAAAATGGAAATAAAAAAAATTACAAGAATGAAAAAGAAAAAACCAACAAAAAGAAAAGTGAAAATGCCAAACATTGAAGAAAACAAGAGGACCTACGGTCCGGTATCTGACACTGTGTTTGATAGTGATGGATCAGCTGGAAGAGAGCGGTTTCATCCCCTCCGAGTTCATCTCCACCGAGACGGACTGGTTCTACAACATGCTCGGCATCGACGACATGTATTTCCAGACCGAAACCGTCGACGCTATTGCCAGCCACATCCTCTCCCTCTATGCCGCAAAGGTCGCCGCCTACGCGAGAGACGACAAGCGCCTGGACATCAGACTCGACAAGGAGGCCGCTGACCACGCCGTCTACATCGACACCAGCAGACCCGGCGTCAGCGCCGTCGGCGGCCCCCGCTACGAACAGCGCATCGACGAGAAGTACATCGACGGCTCCACCCCGAGCAACAGCTACCGCGTCGAGACCTTCCGCTCTGCCACCTCCCTGCCCGACGACAACCAGCACCAGCTCCGCTGCTACTTCGTCTACAAGTGCCACTTCAACAACCCCCACCCCGACCCGGGCGAGACCAACATCGAGGTCATCGGCGAGAAGCGCTTCCTGCAGAAGGCTACCGAGAACACAAAGGCTATCTATCAGGAGATCATCAGCAATGCAGTGGCCCGGTCTGGCCCTGTCATCGAGATGTTCGAGATTGAAGGAAGCCGCGAGAAGAGACTGGTCGTCGCGTACCGCCAAGGCTCCGCCATGGGCTTCTTCAGCGCCCTGTCCGATCTCTACCACTACTACCGCCTCACCAGCTCCCGGAAGTACCTCGAGAACTTCTCCAACGGCATCACCGTCGTCTCTCTCTACCTCCGCCCCATCGCCGGCGCCGAGGCCTCCGGAAGGCACCCGCCCATCGAGGCTGCCATCCACCAGATCATGAAGGAGGTCTCGCTCCTGTACTGTGTCCCCCAGAACAAGTTCCAGAGCCACTTCGCCAGCGGACGCCTCAGCCTGCAGGAGACCATCTACGCCCACTGCGTCTGGGTCTTTGTCCAGCAGTTCCTCAACCGTCTCGGCTCCGAATACACCTCCCTGACCGCCCTGCTCGACTCCAACAACACCGTGCACGCTGAGCTCCTCTCCAAGATCAAGAAGAGACTGCGCACCGAGACCTTCACCTCCGACTACATCCTCGAGATCATCAACAAGTATCCCGAGCTCATCCACAGACTCTACCTCGACTTTGCCAACACCCACTACGTCCAGACCAGAGCCGCCGGTGACGACTTCCTCCCAACCTTGAGTTACCTTCGCCTGCAGGTCGATGAGGTTCTCGACAGCAAGCAGCTGAAGGACCTCGTCTCCAAGACCGTTGTCAGCGAGCACGACGAGATGGTCATGAAGTCCTTCCTCGTCTTCAACAACGCCGTCCTCAAAACCAACTTTTACACCCCGACCAAGGTCGCCCTGAGCTTCCGCCTGAACCCGGACTTCCTGCCCACCCACGAATACCCACAGCCCCTCTACGGCATGTTCCTCGTCATCAGCTCCGAATTCCGTGGATTCCACCTTCGCTTCCGTGATATCTCGCGCGGTGGTATCCGTATCGTCAAGAGTCGGGACAAGGAGGCGTATGCCATCAACGCTCGCTCGATCTTCGATGAGAATTACAACTTGGCCAATACCCAGCAGCGAAAGAACAAGGATATCCCAGAAGGAGGAGCCAAAGGTGTTATCTTGCTCGACGTGAACCACCAAGACAAGGCCAGAGTGGCATTCGAGAAGTACATCGACAGCATCCTCGACCTCCTCCTTCCTCCGGTCAGCCCCGGCATCAAGGACCCCATCGTCGATCTGCACGGTCAGGACGAGATTCTCTTCATGGGACCTGACGAGAACACCGCTGAACTGGTCGATTGGGCTACGATGCACGCCAAGCAGAGAGGTGCTCCTTGGTGGAAGTCCTTCTTCACCGGCAAGAACCCCAAGCTCGGTGGTATTCCCCATGATACCTACGGCATGACCACTCTGTCGATTCGCCAATACGTCGAGGGCATCTATCGCAAGACGGGCGTCGACGAGACCCAGATCCGCAAGTTGCAGACCGGTGGCCCCGATGGCGACCTCGGATCTAACGAGATCCTGCTCGGCCGTGAGAAATATACCGCCATCGTGGACGGCTCTGGTGTGATAGTTGATCCCCAAGGTCTCGATCGTGAGGAGCTTCTGAGACTCGCAAAGGCGCGTATCATGATCTCCAACTTCGACATGTCGAAACTCTCGCCTGAGGGATACAGAGTCCTCGTCGACGACGCCAACGTCACACTTCCCAACGGCGAAGTTGTCCACAACGGAACCGTCTTCCGCAATACCTTCCATCTCAGGAAAGGTGATTACGATATGTTCGTGCCCTGCGGCGGTCGTCCCGAGTCCATCAATCTGGCCAACGTCTCGAAACTCATCGTCGACGGCAAGACCACCATCCCGTATCTCGTTGAAGGCGCCAACCTCTTCCTTTCCCAGGACTGCAAGCTTCGCCTTGAGAAGAGCGGATGTGTGCTCTTCAAGGATGCTTCCGTCAACAAGGGTGGCGTGACATCTTCTTCGCTTGAGGTCTTGGCCTCCCTGTCCTTTGACGACAAGGGTTTCGCCGAGCACATGTGCATCGGCGAGGATGGCAAGGCACCAGAATTCTACAACGCCTATGTTCGCGAGGTCCAGGAGACGATCAAGCGCAACGCTACTCTGGAGTTTGAAGCCATCTGGAGGGAGCACGAGCTGACCGGCATTCCGCGAAGCATCCTCAGTGACACCCTCAGCGTCGCCATCACCAAGCTGGATGAGGAGCTCCAGAAGTCAGAACTCTGGGACAACCTCCGCCTGCGCAAGGCTGTGTTGGGTGATGCACTTCCTAAGTTGCTCCAGGAGAAGATCGGCCTGGATACTCTGCTTGAGCGGGTGAGTTAAACAAGTTCTTTCTTTCGTTTGTTAGATCTTTTTTTTCTTGTTTTTTCCTTTTTTTTCTGGCTGTTCTTTTCGCTAACAATCCACCCACTGTAGGTTCCTGATAGCTATCTCCGATCTATCTTCGGCAGTTACCTTGCAAGCCGTTTCGTCTATCAGTACGGCGCTACACCGGGTCAATTTGCCTTCTTTGATTTGTGAGTTGAATTCCATCGTCATGCACACTATTTTAAGTACTCTCTTCTGACTGAAAGTATAGCATGTCCAAGCGAATGCCAAAAGAATAGATCCATAGACCTTTTGTGTGCTTTCCCACATCCGAAACCCCCAGCCTCTTCCCTTCCCTTCCTATTCCCTATCCCTAATTCACTCTGTATGTTCAAATGACATGACCTATTTTCAAAAAGAAGATATCTTAAAAAGGGTAAAGTAAACAAGATAAAGAAATGGAAAAAAGAAAAAAAAAACACCCCCAGAAAAGGAGAAGATTAGGTACTTGGCCTTTTAGAGCGGCCCTCGTGTAAGGATAAAACCAGAAAAAGGAAAACAAAGCACTCTTAGTGGAAATAGAATGACGTCTCTCCTTGATATCTCTCTCTCCTTTCAAAATCAAATAGTACCAGTAGCTTGTTGTTATAAAGGCTCACATGGACTTCTATCCCATGCCATTACTGTTGTCCTTGGTATATTCCGATCTTGATATCTCTCTGTTGTTAATGATAGCAGTATTGGCTATGTTAGATAGCCGCACGTAACTGTAGGGGAAAGTCTTTTTCTAGGCGGTAAAAAAAACATTCCAGTATAGCGCTTTATGTCTGAAGACAGTAATGAGAACAGTGAAAAATTGTGTCTTACTTCCCCTAGGACCACAGACAGGTAAAACCCAGAAGGTATATGTGCTCTGTTACACATTAAGTGGAAGAAATACGGTTTTCTTTTCCTTTTCTCCTGATTTTACATAAATCGAAAACTTTTTTCGATGCTGTTTGCCCTTTTTTTGCCCTAATCCATCAAATATACAAGTATGTAACAACATAAAAGGGAAGTACAGCAACTGGTGGTACAATGATACCTGTGCAAACAAGGTGGTTGGTGTGTGTTTCAGGTGGACACTGATATGCATGTTACAAAGCCTCCCAGACAACAGCATGATAAGTTAAAGAAACGGGAAAAAAAAAAAAAAAAAGGAAAAGAAAGGGAAAAGAGAGAGGAAATATACATGACAAGATATGGAGCATCCCAAGCATATCACAAAAAGGAAATATCGATATTTCCCTGACCTACACACATACATAGCATTAAACATCAATATTCCTATTGATGTCGAAACTCTTTAGTCCTTCCTCGTCTTCATGGCGTCCTCGCTGTTCGAGTTCCTCCCATAGTCCGGGATAAGTCGCCTGCGCCCACTCCTCGACTTGATCCTTCCAATACTGGAAGGGAATAGCATTATACAACGTCCCAAGGCTGTTTAAGGGTTTAGCCAGAGTTAGCATCAGGAAAAAGTAAACAAGCAGTGACACTGGAATGGGGGTAAATACATACGTCTGAGTGCTCGGTCCAACACCGATCTTCGACTCCATAGCCTGGATCGCCTCCGTCGCCTTCTCCACCTGGCAGTGTCCAGCCAACGCGCCGATGTACGCATTGTATATACCCCTGTCGATCCGTACATCCAACGATTTCAACTTGTCCAGCATCTTCGTGGCTTCTTCTACGCCGCTATGGTACGTCTCGCACACGCGGAAGAATATCATCAGGGTCTGTTCCGAGGGCCCTTCCTCGGAGTGAAGGATCTCGCGGAAGAATCCCATCGCTTTCTCGGGCATACCGCACGCAGCGTATGCGAGCATCAGCCCGTTGAGCACCTTGGTGGTCAATCCGACTTCGAGATCGAGCTTCAACATGTTGTGCACGAGGTGTAGGCCCTGGGAGTCGGCAGCACGGGATATCCCCTGTAGACACATCGCATACGTGTGCGAGGTGGGACGCCTGGGCCCGCGCTCCTTCTGTCTCATGTGTCCGAAAACGAGGCATGCGAGATCCGAACGGCCACGCTCGAAGAATTGAGTCATAATATCCGTCCTTATGCGGACTGAGGTGTTGGGAAACGCCATGTTAAGCAGCTCGTAGGCTTCCCAGGCGTCTTCCGTAGACTGATTCTGATCGGAGATGTACTTGACGAAAGATTCGCTGATCGTGGATAGTTCGTCGGCATTATACTGATCGATGACGGGGCGGAGGAGTCCGGAAATACTTTCTAGTTCGTGACGAGAGAGGAGGACTTGACAGAGTGCTCCGAGCGTTTCGGCTTCAAAACGCCCCCTTGCTTCGATTAGGCGGTCGACGAATGACAGTATGGTATCGTAGTCCACGTCGACGTATTGGGTGGAGCAAAGCTGTCTGAGAATTCTATTCAACATGACAACATCGGTTTGCTCGGCGAGACCCTCGGGGTCAACGTTTTCAAAGAGAGCGATAGCTCCGTCAAGGTCCCCCTCCCGCAACTTCGAGTCCATCATTAGCATATAGGTCTGCGCATCCGCCTGGAGGCCCCACTTCCGTGCGAGCTCAGCGTACTCATCCACCAGATCCCGTCTGTTGGTCATGTTTGCGTGTTCCAAGAGTGGGTTGAAGGTGGCAATGGTCATGGAGGTCTTGATTTCGGGATTTCTCGCAGACATACTGTCCAGAATTTTCTGGATGTTTTCCGCTCCCTCGGATTTCGCTGCAGCTAAGAGAAGCATCGCGTCTCGGCTTTCTGGTGTCGGGTATGCGGGGAAGGTTTCGCTCAACTGGCTTGCCCAATCGACCATGGAGTTTCGGACAGCAGTTGCTATCGCGAATGCAGTGGACGTAGCGGTAGGTTGGAGGCCATTGGGAAGCTCTAGCTCGAAAAGCTTCCTCAGAGCGTCAACGTTATTTTCTGCTGCCAGCAACTTAACCATTTCCTCATGAGAGTTCGGATCCAAGACGACACCGCAACGATCCATCTTTCCCATCACTACCGGGATCTCTGATTCTTTGCCCTCTTTGGCTAGCCCACTGATGATATCAAGCCACGGTAGGATTCCTTCAGGGCTAAGGACCGTTTCCCAGTATGTCTCAACTATATTTAGGGCTTCCAGTGGCGATCCTGTAGAGGCCAGTATTGAGACGTATGACCTGAGAACTACCGGGGTGGGTTCCAGATGTGGTGACTCGGCCCGCTCATTCCGATGGGAGATCTGTATGTATATCGCCTTGGCCAGTTTATTCAAAAGCTCGACCGCATCGGGCTCGCATCCCGCCTGAGCCAAAACAAACATCGTATTTTCCAGGCTTTCAAGTCCCAAAACCGTGCGCACGGATCCCCGGGCCCCTTTGTATGGGTATTCGTTGAGTAAATACTGGAAAGTCTGTAGCAAGAATCGGACTTGATTTTGGGTTAAAACGGCCATCGACTCTCCTCGCTCTTGAATAAACGCCATAAAGGCCTTGGCAAGGATGAATGGTGGTGGCGGCAGGGTCTGCTGCTCCAGCGCATTTACCAATTCCATCATCTGCTTGGCTCCATTGTCCGTAAGCTGAGACTTTGTGACATTGTCTGCGCGTGGGAGAAAGGGAAGGGAGAATGCGGTTCGGCTCTGGGTGATACGGAATGGACATCTTCGGGGTTGGCGAGAGGACAACAGGAGAGTTAATTGTCTAGAACATTGAGAATGGACGTATGGCCTGTTTTCCACGATCGCCTGGAAAACCCCGCGAGTGAGATGGGAACGCATAGCTGTGTATTCAAGCTCCTAAGAGTTTCCGAGTTTAGCAGACGCCTCAATTGTGGTTGATTGGGGGGGTTACCAGCCATGAATCTTACGGGTTCGATAGTAATGGGGTCAATTGTGTAATGCCAGGGCAGTCGCTTCAAACATTGCCCCGCTTTCAATCCAAAATAGCCATTGAGTGAGACAGTGAGGGAGTTCTCTACAAATATGTTCGCTGGGTGGTGCTTGGAATGGAACGAACAGAAGGTTTGGTGGTGATGGGCTTGGCATCCATCAAAAGTCAAAGCTGTCTGGGTCAAAAGATTGACGGCCTGACATTTCCTTTAGTTTCTTCCCATCGCAACTCACGCCCTATCTGCATGGCAATCGACATTCTACTTTTCCGAATTGATACAGCACGATCCTCACGATGTCGAGCAAATTGAATCCGTTCTCTTCGCACTCCTTTGTGCGCCCTGCCAATCTTCAACATATCCGCCGCCTCTGGTCGCACGGGCGCGTTCAAGACCCTTCAAAGGCGGGCGGTTACAGTGCTTATCAGGGTATGTGAAGCGTATAATCCCATCAAGGGAGCTATTTGCAATTGGTTCTTTAATTGAATTGAATTCTTAAAACGCCTCTAGAACGGAAAATGGCCATCGAACAAAAGGATCGAAGAATATCGCAATCAATTGCCGCACAAAGGGCCCGAGACGAAAAGCTGAGAACCATGGAGAGATATCAGACGCGTGAATGGAAAGCGGGAGACGTATACGCTCCTCACGATCTTAGTCCCGCGGAAATGAAGAAGTGGAGGAAGAGACATAGTCCTAATATCGATGTTTTCGACGCACTCGCCATGGATCCTTTGGATCAATACAAGGTACTTATTCCTGCTTGACATTACAGCGTGTCCATAGAAATGGCTTAGATGCTAATTATGGCAGAATTTCTCTATCATGTCAGAATACATGACCGAAATGGGCCGTATAAAACCCCGTTCTGTGACCGGTCTGCGACCTGTGAATCAGAGGAAGATGGCAAAAGCCATCCGGAGAGCCATCGGACTAGGGCTAATGCCTAGCGTATATCAACACCCAGAAATCCTGTTGTTGAAAAACCGCAGATAAATAAGAGGTCGAGTCGTGGTGGTCTTGGAATCGATTATCGTTGTTTGCAATTGGGTAGCGGGAGCTATACACTGTATTATATCCTCTGTACATAGATAGAATCTGCATTCTATTTTTGCTGCTGTCTAAAAGTCTCCCTTATACTCGGGTGTTTCATAAAAGGGGATGCCTGGCGTCCTGAGAGCGAGGGGACGGAACACCACCGGCAACGTCATCCTCGCCCTTTATTGTTAAATCGAACGGCCTTCCCGGCAGCAAGAGAATCCATTCACCCCAAAACTCTTTGGTCGCCTGGTAAACATTTTCGCTCAATGGCAATCAAAAACGGTATGGATTATCCACTTCAGGCTAAAGTGAATTGTTTAAAGCTCACTTTGTGGCGTAGAACTGATCTGGGCCGCCAGCCCCTCCACCACGCGAGGCCAGCCAACACAGCTTGCTGCTGACCCAAAAGGTGAGAGGCTCGCCTACGCTGTAAGTAAAGTCCAAATCTTTGTGTCTATGCTGTTTCAGTTATTAATTCGGACATTATCTCACCTTTTCTTGCAGTCAAACAAGTCGGTCTTCCTCCGCTCTATAGACAACCCCGCATTCGCAACCCAGTATACTGAGCACAGGGCCGACACAACCGTCGCACGGTTCTCTCCTTCCGGATACTACGTTGCCAGCGGCGACGCAGCCGGGACCGTACGGGTGTGGGACTGCGTAGGGGAAGGAATCACGAAAGGCGAATACTTCATCGTGAGCGGAAGAATCAATGACCTCGCTTGGGACGGGGATTCGCAGAGGATAATTGCCGTTGGCGACGGAAAGCAGAGATACGGTCATTGTATCAGCGCAGATAGTGGGAATACCGTTGGTGAGATTACCGGTCACAGCCAGAGCATCAATTCCGTTTCTATTCGCCAACAGAGACCCCTTCGGGCTGCCGCGGCCGGAGACGACAAGACGCTTGTATTCTACCATGGAGCCCCTTTCAAATATCACACCGGCCATCGAGACAACCACAGCAACTACATCTACGGTGTGGCTTTTAGCCCTAATGGGGATAACTTGATCAGCGTTAGTGGAGACCGTCGGATCTGGCTCTATGATGGCAAGACTGGTGAACCAAAGCTTCAGATTGGGGAAGGAGAGCATAAAGGAAGTATATTTGCTGTGTCCTGGTCGCATGATTCACGAAAATTTGTGACGGCCAGTGCAGACCGAACAGTGAAGATTTGGGATGTTGAGACCCAGAAAGTTGTGCAGAATTGGCAGCTTGGTCCGGAGCAAGGTCCTGCGACCGTTCCATACCAACAGGTTGGCGTTGTTTGGCCAAGTGGAAGAAGCGATGGGTTGATAATAAGTTTGTCTCTCTCAGGAGACCTGAACTATCTGGTTGAAGGGCAACAGGAGCCAACGCGGGTAATCCATGGCCATCAAAAGAACATTACATCTATTGCTCGGGATGATACCGGCCCCAAAGAAACTCTCTGGACTGGAAGCTACGATGGTAGACTCTGTAGCTGGGACGTTGGGGGTAGCGAAATGGAACGCGTCGGCGGTGAAGGACATCCCGGATACGTTGCCGGCCTCGCAGCGGCCAGGCAAGGAGGTGGCCGCATTTATAGTGTAGGCTGGGATGATACAATCCGCTCTGTGGATATATCATCACACAGCTATGTCGGCAATGCGACTAAACTGTCGAGCCAGCCAAAAGGAATTGCTGCAGGAGAAAATACGGTGCTCGTTGCCAATTTCCAAGCAGTTGAGATATTCCAAGACGGAAAGAAAACCGGAGAGTTTCTCTCAAAGGCTTCATTAAGCACTATTGCTGCTGTTGGAACAACCGCTGCTCTAGGGGCCGAAGACTCTTCGGTCCAGATCTACACCGTCACGCCAACCGGCCTGGAGCCAAAAGCGAACGGCCGAGTGTCAAGGAACCCCATTACCGCCATGGCGTTTAGCCCGGATGGCTCACTCTTGGCTGCCGGAGATTCAAGAGGTCGCATCGTGGTTTTCAAAGCCGCAGACGGGACGGTTGTCACAGACCGCTGGACAGCTCATACCGGCCGTGTCGCTTCCCTGGCCTGGAACTCCAAAGGAACACAATTGGTTAGCGGGGCTCTTGACACAAATATTTTTGTGTGGAGCTTGGAACGCCCTGGAGACTGGCTAGAGGCACCGAACGCTCACAAAGAGGGTGTTAATGCGGTAGCGTGGATTGCGGATGATTCGAAGGTGGCCTCCGCCGGTGCTGACGGTGCGGTGAAGATCTGGCAAGTGGAATTTTAAATGGCGTTGACTGACTAGTTACTCCGTGCTGCCGTTGGTATCGCAAGTATGTTTATTTATTTTTTATTTTTTTTCCTCTTCGTTGAAATGATATCCTCGGGGCAAACGCCCGGATAGATAATATAATGGAAACCACCTTCCAGCCTATTTTGGTGCTGATTGAGATTCATATGGACCATTCCTGAGGTAACTAATTAACCTGGTTTAATGCGTAAGGTAGAGAGAAGCTTGGCCAACCCCAATAGCAGATTTCTCAACACCGATGTTACTGATTTACTGGTGTTGATTTCTTTTCGGATCGAAGGTCTTTTATTCTAAAATCTTGTTTAATGGTCTCGTACTATGTTTGCTTCCTCACGAGAACCATTCCCTCAATTATAGCCTTAAATTGCTGCGGTTCCTTTGGAGTTTGCTATCGCATCGCTTTAGAAGACGATGCGAGACTCGATGATATACCTAGACCGTAGCCGCTGAGTATGAAGAGGCCGGAACATGTCTAGTTAGGATGGATACGGACACAGACGAAATTTGGGGCCCTGTCTTTAACTGATTTCACCAAATCCATCACCCAAAGTAGTCCATGCCTTAATAAAGTCTTTTCCGAATCATTTTGCACCGATCCAGGAGCCACCATCTTGGTTAATATTAATACAGTTATCGAGAAGTATATGGCCTCAAACTGCGCCGTTGGCATCCTGCATAGCCTTTTTGTTGAGCCTTTTCCAGTCACTGAACAAGCTGGTAATGAATGCGGCGCCTGCCCCGCCAATCGACATCGCCAGGGCCACCTTGATACCGGCCATGTACGCTAACACAATGCCGGGGACATTATTTGCGGGAAAGGTAGTCCGAATTTGTGTGGCACCTGTGGCCACCACGGTAGCTGGGTTAATACCGGGAGCGGTGGCGGGGATAGTAGCGATAAGCTTGTTAACGAAAGCCGATTGTCCGGCCGAGACGAACGACGTACCACCAGCATTCATAAAAAATGAAAAAAGGGACTTGGAGCTAGATTTCACTTTAGGGCTGGGAGTTATTAGCGGTTACAGATGACATATCCTTGGGATCTGCAACGCTCTGGCCTACAATAATAGGAACTTGGAACGCTATGCCCCAACCAATGCCACCCAGGATTTGGTACCCAATCCATTTATCCGTACTGGTATCGACGTCAAGGGTGTAGAGTAGACCGGATGCAATAATGGAAATGATAGAGCCAACAACCTTGGTCTGGGAGACGAGGCCTGTCGCAGAGATCATGACGCCCGAAGAGATCATTGCCAACGTGACGGCCATTATGAGTGGCAGGTTTTTCCCATCCGACATGGCCGGGCTGGAGTTCTCAACGCTCTGGGAATAGACGGGTAGGTAATAGATGACCAGAAAGTACGAGCCACTGAAGAAAAAGGTACAAATGCAGCTTATCCCGACTGTGCGCTGCTTGAATAGACGTGGGATCACCATGGCCCGCTCTCTTTGAAAGCGCTCCCACACGCAGAACACGATTAGGATGACAACAAAGGCAACCAAAAGACCGATGACTTGGGCGCTATTCCATGCCTTGCTTTGACCACCATATTGCAAAGCAAGAATGTAGGTCACAACAGCGCCCATAATCATGGCTATACCGACGATATCCATCTGCAATAGCTTCTCCTTCCAGCTCGCTGGGACTGGCTTTGCGCTATATGGGGCATGAAAGAGGAGCAAGATTATGAGGGCCGAGACACCACCGATAGGAAGGTTGATGTAGAAACACCAACGCCACGACACCTTGTCGGGAAAGGACACCACCGATAAGGGGCTCTGCAACGGAAGCAAAACCGTAAGACTCTCCAATAATACCAGTAAACATGGCCCGCTTCCGGGGTTCGGCGACAAAAGCGATGATGGTATAGGCACCAGTTCCGATTCCCGCAGCCCCAAGGCCGGAGATCGCGCGGCCAGCAATCAGGGTTGTAGAGTTCGGTGCCACAGCGCAGATCAGGCTACCGAGCTCTAGGACGAGGATGGAGAGAAGAAATGTCATCTTCAATGGAATGTACTTGTAGGCCTTGCCCCACGAGGATTGGAAGCCACCATTGGTCATGAAAAAGGCAGAACCATACCACGATACCTTATCCAGGCCGTGGAACTCATCTGTAATCTTGGGTATTGCCGTGGCGACAATAGTCTGGCAAGTGTCAACTTCTGTGTTCGCTACGAATCAAAGGAAGCGCCTTGGCCGGCGCCAAACACTCCGGCGCAACGAGCGACGCGACTTTTACTCTTGATTTTAAGAAGGAGCAGCGCAATTGGGTGTTGACAAGCGATGAATCTTCATCCAGTCCAGTACAATCAGCGCCAGAGGAGGAGCCGGACCAGGAAAAGGAGGCGGGCAGCGTCAGTATCAGCAAAGATGATGTCGAAGACAACTCATCTTCCAGGCAAAATGAGACCCAATACCCTCGAGGCGCCAGTCTGGCTTTTATTGTCATTGCCCTTATCCTCAGTATAATCTTACCCTCTCTAGATATGGTACGTAACTGGGTGCGCTTCGGGTGATATTGTTGTTCTGCCGTGTGTTGATTGTTTTTTGCCCTCAACCGAGAACGCATAACGGAAACAAAATTTGATTTGAAAATACTCTACGGAGTAAACAGAACCCGAAAAAGAATTGAAACCAGCTCAAGCTCACGGTATCCAACGAAGAATAAAGTGCGGCTTTTGTTCAGAGGTTGTCTGAGCCAGCTAGGGACTCTTCAAATTTGATGAACTCCGACATATTCAAGTTAGAATTGTCAATCACTGTAATATATAATATCTCTCAAGCTCTGGCAATGCTGCAGCAATCTCTGGTGCAGTGGCCCCTGAACCCCGGCATCATCGTGAATGTAAGCAATCATGAGCAATGTGAATTAGCCCCAATATGGTCTATTAACTAGTCAGTTAACAGAAACTTAGTTAACTACGGAGTACTCCGTAGTCAGTTAATAGAAACTTAGTTATTTTGTAACAAGCAGCGGCTTGGCAGAACCAGAGTTTTGGCGTGAAGTTCCTTACGTCATCTCCAGCTCGTCAGCTGCTTGCAACTCTCCAGCTCGGAGGAGAGTCAAACGACAACGCATTGTTGGAGCTTGTACAGAGTAGCGCATGTTAAAACTTCTTTTATGCCATGGCAATTATACCGTGACGGGCAACCATGCCCTCGTCATCAACAACCCAGCCCGCGTGGCGACCCCGACTTCGACGGCCCCAGGTATGTTTGTTCTGAGCTTGCAGTGACCTTGATCCACAACAGTGTTTATTCTAAATATCATGAAAACAATAGCTACGGCAAGCCACTGTTATAATCCCCCGAACTGGCCAACGTGTTAGAGGCACGGATTCCCTAGATGCGATTTTAGACTCCCCCGACGATCAAACTCCGCTACTGCCCCAGAATGAGCGGCCCTCTCGCATTTCCAACACCAAGTGGCTTCGCCGTGTCAACGATGCGAAAGCAAGTATTCTTGCATTCTTTGCTTCCGAGACAGGCAGGGGCGTACTTAAATGTAGTCTAGCTTACCTTCTCGGAACTCTTGCGACATTTGTTCCCCCGATAGCCGCTTTGCTTGGCCAGCAAGATGGAAAACATACGGTGGCCACAATTACCGTCTACTTCCACCCTGCCAGGACAAGGGGAAGCATGCTCTATGCTCTTGTGTGCGCTTCTGTAGCATTCATGTATGCCCTCCTCATATCTATCATGAGCATGGGTGTTTCCGTGTTCTTTGAGGACGCAGTCCAATTTCTCCCACTTGGCCATGCTATAGTCGTCTTTGTATTCTGTGGAGGAGGGCTGGGGCTTGTCGGATGGGTTAAACAGAAAATGGGCGATCCGTTGGTGAATGTTGGATGCTCCCTAGCTTCACTCGCCATAGTTACCGTCTTAACAAAAGAAGGAGCTGTGCAGCGAGGGGATATCTCATTTGTCAAAATATCCCAAGTCCTGAAGATGCTTCTCATGGGTATCTTTGCCACCATGGCCGTGTGTTTTATTATATTCCCTATTTCCGCTAGGACCAAACTCCGACAGGCTTTAATCGAGGCGACCGACTCACTTTCTGATATGCTAAATGTCATTACCGAAAGCTTTCTAGAAGGGTCAGAAGAGCTATTGGAACAGGATGAATTCCGAGATGTGTTTGAGCGGTACAACGGTTCCTCTAGCGATATCGATAAGCTGCTTAAAGAATCCAAGTTTGAACACTATGTGGCAGGCACGGGAAACGAATATCGCCTGGAGAAGAAACTTGCCTTGTGTATCCAGGATCTGGCTCAAAATATTGGTGGCCTCCGAAGTGCTGCCGCGCTTCAATTTGGCTTGCTGAAACAATCGTATGGCCCAATCCATTCCACAGGTATTCAAAAGGGCAGTTCGACGCCCCGGGCTGATGAGGTGCTACCATCGATCTTCTCGCCCACGTCTACGATAAGGGATTACCCAAGCCCAAGCGAAGGCATCACTGAGAATGCAGGCCATAGCACTCCAGCCCTGACTCGCATGGACTCCGGCACAAATACTGGCCCCAATTCTCCAGCAGATATATTTGAAAATTTTATCTTTCACCTTGGCCCATCAATGGTAGGTATAGTCCCTATTTTGGCTTATTTTATAACTTTTATTGATGCTGTTCAACAGAAGTCGTTGGCCTACACTCTGAGAGAGATCCTAGGAGAGCTACCTTATGGCCCGGCTCCAGATTTCAAAATCGCCATTAACAGCAAATTCCGTATTAGTTTGGATCGCGCTCTAGACTTATACCGCACTTCTCGAAACGACGCCTTGAACGCCATCTATATGCAAAAAGATTTCATTAGGGTCAAGTCCGCAGAAGTGGAAGCTGATCTTGAGGAAGTGGCAGCGAGCTGTGGTCATTTCAGTTTTTCATTGCAAGAGTTTGCCGAAGAACTGAAGGATTTTCTTGATATACTAGACGAACTGCAGCTAGAAGTGGAGGAAAGGCCTGGTGGTCGATCATGGACGTGGTTAATGCCGTGGCGGCCAAGACCGAAGACCAATGGTGACGATGATATGACGGACCCTAGTAAGCAATCAAAAGCCTGAAGCAATGATCATAAGGTTTTTCAAAGTGTTGATTAGCATTTTAGGCATTCCAATCTCTTCCATAGATCCAAAATTGATGAGTGTTAGCCCTACTGGCACATCTGGGCCCAATGAAAATCTCCGATATAGGTTGTGGAAAGCCCTGAGATTATTTCGACGTGATGAGACAAAGTTTGCGATCAAAGTGGGCGCTGGAGCAGCACTCTATGCTCTTCCCGCTTTTTTACACTCTACACGCCCTATATATTCTCACTGGCGTGGAGAATGGGGACTCCTTTCCTACATGTTCGTCTGTTCTATGACTATCGGCGCATCGAATACAACGGGATATGCCAGATTCTTTGGTACTTGCCTGGGAGCATTTTGTGCACTGGCAGCTTGGTATGTAGCCCATGCCAATGTATTCGGGCTGGCGTTTCTGGGCTGGGCAATGTCCTTATGGACAGCGTACATCATCATCGGCCAAGGACGCGGGCCAATGGGCCGCTTCATCATGCTTACATACAACCTGGTGGTTCTTTACTCCTACTCCCTGTCACTGCAGGATAGCAATAATGACCAAGATGAAGGCGGAGAGAGTCCTTTGGTCGCAGATATTGCACTCCATCGGGTGGTGGCCGTTTCATCAGGGATCGTTTGGGGTATCTTTATTACGAGGATTATTTGGCCTATAAGTGCTCGAAGAAAATTAAAGGATGGCCTCAGCTTGCTATGGCTTAGGATGAGCATCATTTGGAAGAGAGATCCTCTTTCAACGATGACTCAAGGAGGCTCGGCCATTGCATACTACACCACGAAAGAGAAACTCGAATTGCAGCGGTTCCTAGCTCGTCTAGACACGCTTCGAACTGCGGCCAATTCTGAATTCTCCCTCAAGCGACCCTTTCCAAATGCATCCTATGGAACGCTTCTCTCCCGAACCAGACGTATGCTAGATGCATTTCAGGCTCTGAACCTCGAGATTATGAAAAATTTAACGGCGTCCGAAGGCGAAGCGGCCATGCTAAGGCACACGTTGCAGGATAGAAGGCAATTGTCAGCAAGAATTACTCATTTACTTGCGAGTATGTAAAGGTGATTGTATCGGTCAAAGACAGTTACTGACGTCGGACATTTATAGTTCTGGCATCGTCAATGAAACTGGGATATCAACTCTACGATGCGCCGCCGGATATAGACCACTCGAGAGATAGACTATTAGCGCGACTACATCATTATCGTAAAGATGAATCCGCTTCCCGCTTAACAACCGACGAAGACTACGCGTTATTGTATGCTTATGGTACGTGCTGTCCTTTTCCCTTAGTCATTGGGCTCGTGGCAAGCTTACCCATCTCGTATTGCAGTACTAGTGACTGGTCAGCTCCGAAACGAAATCATGGCGGTTATAGATGAAGTGAGTAGGCTATTTGGTGTTGTAAATGAAGATATTATTGCCCTTCATTAGCTGCAACGAGAAACTATGTACGGAGTACTCAGTACGTATATACTTCATATGTACCGTACATATTTGGTAACAAAGTAGGCTGTTTCCTTCGGGATGAATGAAATGCCAATAGAATACGGAGTAAAAATTGCCGGGAGTAAATGTGCTGTGGTTCAAGCATTGCCGGAGTTATACCAGTGTCCATGGAGCGCTCTCATCTCAAAAAGCCAAAAAAGCCGGACGCTGCTTCACCACATCGCTCCCACTAAATAACCGAACCATCAGAACTCCATCGCCACTCATCGAAATTCATCCTCAACTCATGATAATCTATCATTCCATTTACCATCCAAGGGATCTATTGGCTTCTTCTATTGTAAATGAGGGTGTAGTTCAGTGATTTCTGGCCTCGCGCAGCCCAGGCGCCGCTGCCTTCTCCTCTTTGGCAATGCAGATCAATCCAGCTGCGCTGACGGGGTCAGACTCTGCCTCAGCGTCAGTCCCATCGGCAAAACCGCCCAGTTCTTCGCAAGCGACTACCCAAAAGACTACAAAAGCGCTGATATCCGTCCCCCGTCTCGATTTTGAGCCTATATATACGGACCTGAAGTTAGCAGTAGGAGACCATTGGGTCGAGTACAAGCAGGCCATAACTCTCTTCTTACTAGGTGTGTTTTGGACAAAAAATTACAACAATGATGCTGTGGCATGATAAGCTAACCCGCTGGGTATCTATAGGGCACTTAAACCAACATGAGTTCTCGAGACGTGTTGACCACTTCCTGTGCGCTGATGCCAAGCTGGAGCATTTGCACAATAACTTCATATGCTCGATAATCGGGAATCTCACAAGGGACCTTCCTGATCATGGAGTTGCAAGTTGGGTTTCTGCAAATGACAAACCGACGGTGGTCTCGAAACCCGCGTCGGGTGATGCCGCTGAACAGCGACTTAAAACGGAGGTTATGCAGCTGCAGCCCAAGGATAGGAGGAGATTAAAAGCCATACCGGAAGTAAGTCATAGCCAACAGAGATGAAGATGGGAGTGGGAGATTTTTTTTTTTTTTTTTGGTTCAGTTTGTGAGAGTCGGGCTAACACATCACTTTGCTCGATAGCCGGATCCCCACTCGATACCTAACCCACTCGAGGAATACCACCTTGCGAAGCAGATACGTATAGTGGATCAAGTCCCTTCCAGTGCAGGAGGCCTGAATACGCCAAGTGAGTCTTTCTCTACGTTATTATAGTTATGGTGAGGCCCCGACTAACGATTCATCTTACGTTCACAGACTGGGAGCTTGAAATCCGAAAACGATATGCCCAGCCACTTGCTTCTGAAATAGGCGAATTCCCAGACGCTGAGTCTATCCACGCGCGCATGGTGCCAATATGCTATGAAGAGTCCATAACAAACGGGGCTTCGTTTCCCTGTGCAGTTTTCATGTCCATCGCGACTGAAAACTTTGTCAAGGAATTCCTTTCGCACGTGTTTGCGCGAACAAGATCGAATGGACCATCAGGAACCATCAACGGCACAATGACGAGAAGATACCGCCAGCAGCTGGAGAAGGAAGAACTTGCCTTTGCTCGCGGAGAGTTAGTAAAGAATACTGCCAATGGCCTATTACCCGTTGAAGCGAAAGAAGCTAGCACAAGGAAGCCCCTTGGTGTCCAAGATTTGAAGTTTACACTGGGACTTGGAGGTGACTTATTGGGCCACATGCCGCTCATTGTCAGCCAAATCATGGACGGTTACCTAGAAGGAGAGCTTGAGGCAGAACGTGACGATTACATCGTGGAAATCGAGGATGAAGATCACGAAGTACCAGAAGACATGTTTGATATAGACGAGATGGAGATCGATGATGCCGGCTGGGACTGGCAAGGCGCGACTCCTGCGGACCGAGATCAGCTGAATTCCGTCCTTGATGAATGCCTTAGCATGGCAGCCTGAATACCTGATTGCCCCCTTTTTTCTCGTATGTTTGGACTTTCAAAATCGGTGTTGGTAAACGATGCATGCTGCTGGCGTATACTGGATGGTGGTCTCTTATTTTTCCACAGCTTTTGCTTACAATATTCCCTTGGGTTGGGTTTGGGCCTGGAGTTTTCAACGAAGGGGGTTCTTATCACTTTGCGACCTTAATTCAGCGTGCACTCAAGGTGAATTTTAGTGGATTTTTTTCTTTTCTTGTATCATATACTCTTACCCGGATTCGAGGTATTATTTTTATTGGAGCTTTCTTTAGAGCAGATCCGATTTATCATTCCAATAACCACTGGAGTGTTATGTTATTGTTAAATAAGAGTTAATTTATGATGATCTTGATACCGTTTGGATAAATACGATGCGTATCTTCAGCGAGTCGCAAAGCTGGCTCCCCAAGTTGTATGAGACAGACCCTAGAATCATATCGATCGCCTTTATGCCCTAAGGTATTAAACCAAAAGCGCCGTTCTTCCTATCAACGCCATCGCCGCGGACCTGAATCCCTATAAAACACTGAAAGAGAAAAAGAAAATAGCCAGCCCTGAATCTGTTAATTGCTGCTAATTCAAACGCTCGGCGGTGAGTTTGAGAATCTCTTCGGTGGATTTATACGCATTGGATGGATCTTTTGCAATAGATTGCCAAACTTCCCCATGCTTTGGGTCACTTGCTGTGCACTTGCTTACAACATCCTCACGTTTCTCCTGTAACGATATTGCTGTTAGAGATGATTTTGGGAAATGCGAGGGAAACCAAAATGCACTTACGTCTGTACCATGTTGCAAAAGGAACTTATAGTACCAGGCCCAAACATCTCCCAAGTCACTATTCGCTACAATTGCCTTCTCAAACCAAGTCATTGCTTTTTCTAGTCTTCGTTCGCCCCAAAATATACGGGCAACAGTCACAAAGAGAATCGGATCGTTATCAACTTTCTTGATTGCCTCGAGGCTTCGAGGCTTCCGGTGAGTACGAGGTTCTAAGTGCCAAATGCTTTCACTCCAAAGAAGACCAGAAGTCGGAACTTCTTGAAGGCCCTTCGCCATGAGTACCTTAGCCTGGCTAATGTTATTCGCTCTTCGTTCGACGCGGACACTTTCGGTCCATAGCTCAGCGTTCTTCGGTACTGCGAGCCGAGCACGATCGAGGATGGATCGTGCTTTCACGACAACACCGAGTTTCTCTTCAAGTCGCGATGCAAGAAGCCAGAGTGGTACTGATTTCGGACACGCTCTTGTACCTGTTCCATAAGCTTCCCGTGCCTGCGGGTACCTCTTTTCCACTTCGTAGATCTGACCCTTCATCATCCAAAGTTTGTCTGCTTTCGGGTACAGCTGCAAACCTTGGTTGACGAGATCAAGGGCAGTGTCTGAATTTCCCAATTGACGCTCAAACGCCACGCTTTTAATCCAAACACGGTCAGTTCCAGCTTCACGACGTGCGGTAGCAAGAAGCTCTCTGGCTTGATCTGTTTGTTTAGCATCCGCTTCTAGCTTCACAGCTGCAAGCCAAATATCCTCGTTGTTGGGGTTCTGGTTAAAGGCCTTGGCAAGCACTCGCCGAGCATTGTCAATTTCTCCAGCCTGCCATTTCTCCTTTGCAAGTTGCATCCATAGAACTTCACTTTGGGGGCAAGCTTCAACCGCGCTTTCAAGTAGCTGCCAGAGACTCTCTTTTGTGCCATGAGCACGTTCTAGGTCTGCTGCAGCTAGCCATATGGACTTCCTGTTGACGAATACTCTGAGTGCGTAAGCATAAATCGCCCGAGCTGTTTCATATTTGCCCCTGGAAATACTTGATTTTGCATCTTCCATCCAGATGTCCTTTCTGTCATCATCCTCGTCCAGACCCCAACCCAAAGTCTCGCGGATAATTGCACCACACGTAAGGACTGCTCCCTCTTCTTCACAGTTCTCAGCCTCTCCAATCCACTCTTCTCTCTTTGGCATTGCAGACTCTCGGGCAAGCGCCTGAACAGCTCTCTTCATAACGTTGACCTTATTTGCTGTTCCCATCTGCTCCTGTAACCGTGCAGCCGCTATCCACACTTCATGACTAGTAGGAACCGCTTTTCGTGCTGCGTTCAGCACTTTCTGCGCATTTTCAGGGGTTTCAAGACGGGCTAAAGCCAACCATAACTCTACCGAAAGGGGTATCATCTCGGTTGCTTTAGCAAGCAACAGGCGAGCATCAGCAGGATCCTCCTCAAGATTCACTGCCTCTTTCCAAATAGCAACGGATTGAGGAATGTGCAAAATGGCCTGTCGAAGTACGTTCTTCTTCGCCCGGGGATCTGATTCAAGCTTCATTGCCTCAATCCAAAGTCGGGTTGAACGATCATTGTGTTTGATCGCATTTGCCGCAATGATTTTTGCATTATGGTTGTCATTCATTCTAATATTCTCCAACCACACGTCTTCGCTTTTTGGGCATAATTCGCATCCTTTTGCAATATAGTTTCTCGCCGCCACGATCTTTCCGGCGATTTCTTCCAGCCGCGCAAGGGCGATCCAGCCAGGCGCATGGCGGGGGTTGGTTTTGGTAACAGACTCTAAAAGTACCCTTACCCGTTTAATATCTCCAATCTCGACTTCCCCGGCTTTTAATTCGGACTTTGACAAGCTCGTCAAATATCCTTTCGGATCGATATTCGTGGCATTTCCAGACGCAGCGTCGCCCGTAGAGCTTTGCGCAGCTCGATCCAATCTAGCCTGGAGCACTTTATCTCTGGCAGCGCCAATGTCTGCAAAATTGGTTATTGTCCCATCACCACCTTCTCCACTTCGAATCGACGTTTGTGTACCGTCCTCGGCAACCGTGGTCGTGAACTCCGCCGAGTCTCTGGCGCTTGCAATCACGCTATCTGGCACAGCGTAGAATCTTTGCCGTAAATTTTGACGAGCTCGTCTATTCTTGCCAGTAAGGTCTCCGACTTCTGGAATGTTCGCCCAGTCCTCATCCGTGACCGTGGCTAGCGACCGCTTCAAATCGGCAAATTGCTGTTGAATTTTAGGATTGTTTTGTTCGTATTCCTCTCGTTCTTGACGTTCTCGAGCTTCCCTAGAGATAAGGCGAAAAGGACGTCATATCGGTAATCTGTTCAAAATCTTGACGAAGACAAGATAAACAATGGTCTAAAAAAAGGGAATCGGGGCTAAGGATTGAAACAAGACGGGCTGCTAACCTTCGTAGTTTTCGCCTCTTCTCCATCCTCTCATCTACCTGCTGGTAAATCTGGTCCGCCTCGTCGTCTTCTCGATCATATTGTCCGTACGCGAAGAGCCCAACTTCATTTTCAGGATCTTGGAATCGTTCATCGTCATCGTCTTCTTCTTCCCTTTGCTTTGCACCGCCCTTCTCGCCTCTCGCGGAAGCACCATAGGCTGTAGGAGGTGCTGTCCCTAGAAGCGCAGCACGCTTCGCAAGAGCTTCCTGGATCTGCTCCGGTGTTGGTCCTTCTCTTGCGGGACCAAGATCGGAGCGAGTCGTAAAACCGGTCGCACCTCGACCTAGACCCGCAACATAATTTTCTGGGGCAGGCTGGCTGAGAAAATCTTTACGCCCGGACATTTTGCTTCACAACTGCAAATTGGCACATCGAAGGACGGGAAGTCTTCAGTCGTGAAGGCGAATATCAACCTTTCGCAGCTCTCGTTTTCACCGCCAATTAAGTACATTACTAAGCATGTGTGGCAGAATTTCGGTTTCGCGTTAATGTAATGCCGATTATGTTCCTTACATAATCCACCCAAAATTCCCACAAAATTCTGATAAGAGGGAGGATCTCCACGCGCTTGCTTGATCACTCCGTCCTTGTCTACGAGCGTGTTTGTGGTCAAATCAGTATGCCAAAGGCGTCACACAAAAAGCGTAATGGCGCCTCTAAGGCTGGCCCTTATGCCCAAGCTGCAGCCAAAACAAGCGCTGCGAACAGCATATTTCGTATGAATACTGATATCGGTCAGCACGTTCTAAAGAATCCAGGTGTTGCCCAGGCCATAGTCGACAAAGCCGACTTAAAGCAGAGTGACGTATGAAGTCCTCTTTGTTAATATTAGTTTATTCAATTCTGGTTCTGACTTGAATGTTCTAATGAACAGGTCGTCCTGGAAGTCGGTCCTGGATCCGGAAATCTTACGGTTAAGATCTTAGAAAAAGCTAAGAAGGTTATCGCAGTGGAGTTGGACCCTAGAATGGCGGCAGAGGTTACGAAGCGAGTCCAAGGAAAACCAGAGCAGAAACGATTGGAGGTTTTACTTGGAGATGTGATAAAGACCGATCTACCATATTTTGACGTTTGCATTAGCAACACTCCGTATCAGGTAGAGCTATGCGGTTGATCAAACTGGTGGATTTGTCCCTGCTAACATCGACTAGATATCTTCTCCCCTCACCTTTAAGCTCCTTGCAACCACGCCCGCGCCTCGGGTCTGCATTCTCATGTTTCAGCGAGAATTCGCAATGCGCCTATTCGCGAAACCTGGGGATAAGCTTTACAGTCGATTGTCCGTCAACGCCCAGATGTGGGCTAAAATCGACCATATCATGAAAGTTGGGAAGAATAACTTCAAGCCCCCCCCGGCTGTTGAGTCAAGCGTTGTTCGAATTGTTCCGAAAACTCCACGACCGGATATTAGCTACGACGAATGGGATGGCTTGCTGCGAATCGCGTTTGTAAGGAAGAATAAGACACTTCGATCAAGCTTTCTTGGTACATCAAGCGTTTTGAGTATGCTAGAAAGCAATTACACAACTTGGTGTGCGCAGAATGACATTCCTGTCGAGGTCGGACCGGACGATGACGTCGAAGACGAAGGTATGGACATAGAGTATGGTCAAGAGAATGATGGCTTTGACGAGCTTATGGATGTCGATGATGAAGGCGACATTCCAGACTTCTTCAAAGATAAGCCAGATCCAACGACACAAGTCCCCAAAACAAAACCGACCAAGAAACACGGGAAAGTAGCGAAACTGGTTCGCAAAAAGGTTCGACAAGTACTCGAAGACGATACAGGGCTTGCAGATAAGCGAGCAAGAATGTGTGATGAAGGTGATTTTCTAAAACTTCTATGGTCATTCAACCAGAGGGGTATCCATTTCAACTGAGTGCGTCTGTGGTCAATGAAAGGCAATGACACGACGGCTTTTATTCGTGGTCTTGCCTTTCATTTCTATTATCCCGTACTCGCGGTGCTCGCCGTTCCCGATCGAAGGTGTGCACTAGAATTCTGGAACAGGCTCTGCCAGATGAACGCTTCGCTCAAGAGCAGCTCAATGTCCTTTTCGGTCCAATCGCGTGTCGGCAACGCCTGCAAGAACATCATAATTTCCTAAAATAACGATTAGCCAATTATTCTTATGATTGGATCGCATAGCAAACCTGGAAGTCCATTTTGAGCAACTGGTCAGACCACTTTACTAAAAACGCTGCGCAAACATAAAGGTGGAAACGAGAGAAACCTTGCTCCTCGGCCTGAATGGAATTAGCTAAATCAAGCAAATACCTGAGGGATATCATACCATATATGTATCCCACATTCTAATGGTGTTTTTGATGCTGATTTCCCTCATCAGTAAGCAATTCATCCACCGAAAGCTGAATTGCATAAACTCAATGCCCTCTTTCTCCAGGTGCTTTGCAAGTGTGGCATCAATGCGCCTGGTGAGGTCGTGCAACGCATTTACCTGCCGATGAATGCCTGGTTGGGCATATATATAGTTGTCTTGTATGCCATCCAGAAGTTTCGTCAAACACCAGAAAGAATCAGCCTCGACAGCATTGAGAACCTGCTTTGGCAACTGGCCGGGGTCCATACCCTCCTCGATATCAAAATCCGTAACATACGAACTCAGAAACACCTGCCAGAACGGTGTAACAAGGTCATTTATACCTTGGACATATCCACTAGCTGGATGCCTTATGGCCCAAACATACAATATTCTTTCCAGCGAACGCTGAGTGGCTTCAAAGCCGTATAAAGGAATGTGCGGATTCGTTCGGGGTATGTCAATGCTAATTTGATGCCATATCGCTTCGTCCAAACCGCGGCCAGTTCCAGGAGGTGGTATTGAAGATGAGGTGTTTCGAGTAGAATGGCCGCGCTCAAAAGCTTGCTGGACACCATCCAAATACTCTTTTCGCTTTCTTTCCAAAGTTGTAACTCTGCGCTCACTATTTGTTGGTAAATAGCCCAGGAGAAGCTGCCAAGTCATTGCTCGAACCTCTTCAGGGATACCTGACCATGCCAGATCCCGAAGCTCAGGTAAAGAGACCGTGCTGGATTGAAGGATGCGTTTAAATTTGTTAATTCGACTTATTCGAGCTGAATGCGCTTCCAATTGTTTGGGAGTCGCGCCAGATGGTGGCGGTGAATGATTTATTAAATGGAGGGAATTTGCCGGATCTTATTGCTGGTGTTAGAATGTTTAAGTGTCACCTTGGATCAGAAATGTTCTCACCATTTAATATTTCTTTGTATTGCGGCCTTAGAATCTTCCCCTCAGTGGATTTTGCATTTGGATATGCCAGAGTTCCCCGTTCTTCTGCAATGTCTGAACTATTCGCTCGGAGGCGCATACCGCCGAGATCGGGTACCAACACCGACGAACCGTTTGCGTGACTGCCGCTCTGACTCTCGAAACTACTTTCGGTAGCTTGCGTCCGGCGCAAGCCTTGGAATTTTGACTTTCGTAGACTTGTAACGCTTGGGAGCCCGAACTCATCTTCGTCGTCATCATACGCAAGTTCATCCTCATTATCGCCGTCATCGTCGTCGTCATGCTCTCGATGAGCGTTCCAAAGTTCGCCTGCTTGCGGGAGTAAATTGCGATACGGCTGGCGTGGCGATGTTATATTGGAATTCGCTAACTTGGAATCGCTCGCATTACGAGGGTTTCGAGTTGGTATTGGGGATCTAGAAGGTGTGTGCGACCTTGAATGGGGCGATATAGTCCTGCCATCCAGCAACAGAACAATTAGTCCAGGGTTTAGAATCAAACCATTCAGCAGCAATATACCAACTTTAATAAGTCTGCATGTGAGTACGATGCTCCCACCACAGTATTTGGGTCAAATATTCTATTCGGACTCTGTCGCTGCGATGAAGATTGGCTTCCCCAGAATGGAGGACCAGTCCTGCTACTTCGAATTCAGCCAAACGGTCTCAACACCAGTTGCTAGGAAATTACCATACTCGATCTGATCTATAGAGAATGGGTAGTATGTTTGTATTAGCTAGGGACTCCGGTAGAAATCTTGACAGCATAAATACTCAATGCACTGTCTACTCCATTATTTAATGTGAGGCACGGACCGACCTGAACCATCTCCTTTCATGTTATAAATGTTAGCAATGCCTTGAGGAACAGAGGCATTCACAAATACCTGCTGCTGCGATTCTTTCTGAATTTGGCCCCTTTTAGACATTTTTTAGGTGTAGATTAAAGCCTATACCAAGGCTACTTGACAAACAAAATGTATCACAATTGAAACACCCTCAGAACGCCCTCAAAGATGTCTTCTCTCAGTCATGTAGGCGATGACGGAGGTGGGAGTTGACTAATTGGGTTTAGTGCATGACCGCCCAGCACCTGTTGCCGCCAAGCCCTCTCGAGCACTCTTTCTTTCAACCTCGCCTTCTCTCCTCTCATTCCCAACACCGCGATCTCTCATCTTCCTGCCATCATTAACCTCGTCTGCAGCCCGTGAACTAGCTTGAAAAGCTTGGAATTGCAAGATTTACACTAAATATACCCAAGAGACATATTGAGATACCAATTTGCGACAATGACTGAGCCAGAAGATGTCGAAGAAGATCTTTTCGCTGATTTGTGAGTTCTCGGCCTCTCAAACCCCTGTTCCTCTGCCGAATGCCTATATGCTCATAGTGGCTTTTCGCTGACCGGTACGTTGCTTAGGTATGATGCTGATGAGCCTGTTCAAGCAGCAGCTCCCTCAGCTCCGGCTGCATTGTCAGCACCACCTCCAGCAAGCCAAGCACAGCCACAGACTGCCCCAGTCCTACCACCACAAGCTTCAAGTACAGAACAATTGGATGCAGGCTCTGTGAACATGGCCGCTTATGAGCAGCCATCCAATTACAGTGAACAAAATGGCATGCCACAACAAGGTGCGATGCAGGGTGATGCTTCAAGCTCAATAAGCCCACAGCAACCAGAACCCCAAGGCACTGGGATCAAAGAAGATGGGTAAGTTTCTATTGACATTGTACAATTTCTTTCTCTCTGGATGGTTGGGACCTTTGAAGGATCAGGCACGGACAAGTGGTTGCACAGGGCTCTGGGTGGGAAAAGCTTTGATTGGCGTCAACTTTTTTCAGACCTCCTATCGGGGTTTGCTGCCGGTTCAAAATCTTGATACAGTGAGCGGAAACGAAATCACTCAACTGTTTGTCTGCGGTTCTTTTTTATCGCACCGTTTAAGCACCACGACTCTTCCGCTTTACGCTTTCAGCTGTCATCTTCAAGTTGAGATGCGGGCGCCATTTGTGCATATGAAAAGGCTTTGATGCTTCCGTATGCAGCTATATTACGGCTGCAGGGGGACTCGCCTGGTCGATTGTGTGGTTCTCCGTGCAGGCGTGTGGATTCAGAAGATTGGATGGGTTGCATGGGACCAGCAGTCATTCATGGGACGGTCGGGAAAGCAAGTTGATAGCATAACAAATGATGTCAACGGAAATTGATTCGAACCTGTATGCACGGGTTGTCGATATGATTTGAGTGACGGACATTAGTCTTGCGCGATCCGCTTTGAAAGCGACTATAGTACAACAGATACTATATAACTCCTGTCGATATACCTTGATAGACCAGAGCAAGAAGTTCAGGGACTTCGGCTCTCAATGTGGACAATCGAACATTACCTAGCTTCGGAGTCTTAGAGAGAGCAGACAGGATGATCGGGCAGAAACAAAAGAAAATCAAATATGTCTCTATTTTGAACTCCGGAGATTCAATCCCAATTCCCTATACATGTGCAGTACCGATTACCCAAGGGAGCCATGAGAACCTCAGCCTCGTCTGCGTCCGCAGTAAATTCCTTAGCTTCGCCCTGCAAATGGATGTCGATATCATGCGTGGCAGGAAGGAAAATGGTTTAAGATAGCTCTAACGGGCGGTTCTCAACACATCGAGGATGACCGGCAATATCGTCGATCATGCTTTGTATAATTACGACCTGATGGTGAAGCCACAGCTTCTCTTCGTCCTCGACTGCAACGGAAATCCGGGCTAGCCAACGAACCACACACGAGTCTGCTATGAGTCTACCACGAGTCGCGCCTCTCAAAGTGCCCAGTCCTTCTGGTGTTTGGAAACCAACCACCCACATGCCTACCTTCACTTATCTGTGTACATGATTTAGGGAATTTGATGGCGGTTCCTTGCTGACAAGTTTCATAGCAAAATGTTTATCGGAGGCCTCAATTGGGAAACCACTGATCGTATGTACACCGATATATCTAAATAGTCTTTAATCGTGCACTAACTCTAGTTCTAGAATCTCTTAAGGACTACTTTTCGCAGTTTGGTGAAGTTCAAGAATGTACAGTAATGCGTGACGGCGCTACTGGTCGATCAAGAGGCTTTGGCTTTCTCACATTTAAAGACCCCAAGACTGTGAATACGGTAATGGTTAAAGAACACTATTTAGATGGCAAGATAGTAAGTTATAGCTTGTCATGGTGCCGTTACGCTCAGAAGCCAAGACTTACGTTGATGGCAGATTGATCCCAAGCGAGCCATTCCCCGAGATGAACAGGAAAGAACCAGCAAAATATTTGTCGGTGGAGTTAGCCAAGACGCAAACGAACAAGACTTCAAGAAGTTTTTTATGCAGTTTGGGCGAGTTGTGGATGCGACTCTTATGATCGATAAGGATACGGGCCGTCCTCGAGGTTTTGGTTTCGTGACCTTTGATAGCGAAGCCGCTGTCGAAGCGTGCCTCTCCCAACCATTAGAAATTCTCGGCAAGCCGATTGAAGTGAAGAAGGCGCAGCCTCGGGGGAACCTGAGAGATGAGGATGACCGCAGGTTGCGTGCTCGAGGCTTTCAAGGCGATCGGTTCAAAGACGAAAAGTCGGGGTCGACGGACGTTTCACAGCAGGGTGCGCAAGGCCAGACTAATCTTGCCAATACCATGACACCTCAAATGATGGCTCAGTATTGGCAACGTATGCAGCAGTATTTTGCTATGATGCAACAGCAAATGGCGCTTGCGGCAGCACAGGGCCAGGGGATGGCTGGGGCTGCTGCAATGGGTGGAATGAATCCTGCCATGGCGCAGCAAATGCAACAGTTGAAGCAAATGCAGCAAATGAATCCCATGGCCGGGGGCCAACCACAAGGAGCAGCCATGAACCAGCCAGCTCAAGGCGCAGTTCCACAAGGAATGCAGGGGATGATGAACCCAATGATGATGCAACAGATGCAACAAATGCAACAAATGCAACAATTACAGCAAATGCAACAGATGCAAAATCAACCTCAAGGTGGACCTGGGTACGGTGGGCCTGGAATGGGAGGTCAGATGTCTGGCGCTAAACCTGGAAATATGAATCAGGGCATGACCAGTGGTCCTGGCGCAATGGGAGGAGGGAACTTCAGTGGGCCAAGAGGAGGTCCAGGATACAACGCCCAGGAGCAGCTCGCGTTCGAACAGCAGAAGTACGAGCAGCAGCAACAAGTGCGTCGTGTTATAGACCCACGCAATTACGGTGGATATCAGCAAGGAACTACCGGCAATTGGGACAATGGGTACGAGGAGCAGCCGAACATCCCAACTGGACCCCAGGCGGGAATGGGACGCGGGCAACCAGCTGGCCGTGGTGGAATGTCCCCAAGCCCAGGACTTGCACCTAAGCAGCCACAAAAGATTCCGACACCACAACCCCAAAGCTCCCCCCCAGCAAATGCTCCAACAGGTCCACGAAATGCGGGGAAACCTGGGGCAAATTATCGCGGTGGAGGACGAGGTGTTCATCGGGGCTTCCATCCTTATGCACGAGGCTAGTTCAAATGCGCCGTTCGGCTCGTTTTAGTCGACATCATGATTGAGCGACCTCTCGGGTATGGTATCGCAGGACTGTGTTATTCTATTGCTTCGATAATTCTTTTTGTTTCCCTCCCCCTCTTCTTATTGTGCTTTGCTTAACTATGTGTTTCACCAATAATTTAAACAAACCGTGTATGACTTTTCTTTTCAACTGTTGCTAGTGGGAGGTTAAGATGTGCTGGTGTTGTTTCGTGCCCTATTTATTCCTTGTTGAACCCAGCGATGCCTACAGGAGCTCGGGTGGAAAAGACCAGATTGCATATTTTCTCGTATTCATCATGATGGTTTCACTCTGTTTATGGCCTTGTCACGTTTGTCTGACCCTTTTCCTATCAAGGTGTAATCATTATAAAAATGGTAGTCTGCACAAAGCACTTTCCAACGGAAGATTATATTTCCCAGTGATGACTTGTGATTTTAAATTGCCTTCGAGTAAATTTCAAAATTTTTGAACATATCGAAGACTGATTATTCGCTAACAGGAGCTACACAGTTCTCTGATTTGACAATAGAGGACAGATGTTAAGACATGCTTGTCGGGTAGGCTTCAACTGTCGAAAGACAGAGAATAAAGATATAAGAAAAAGAAAAGGAAAACTAGGAGCAGTAGAGAACGATCTTTCCTACTAGGTCTCCCAGCACTGGCGAGGTGATACAACGCAAAGAAAAATCAAAAGACTGCCAGATAATCTCAGACCCGAATTAAGAGCGCCCAGGCCTCAACCATGGTAAACCTGCGAAGCCCAAACGCCCGAATATTAAAAATGCGCTTTGTCGAAATACCGCAAAACAGGAAAACACAAGCTGGTTCGATGACACAATTCCAGCCTTGATGAAGGAAACAAGAATACCGCCCATAATTATGTCGCCTCAACCTTTAAAAGAAATAAGAAAGTAAGTACTTCGTACACGAAGGAAAAGGGAAAGAGAGGAAGAAACGACCGAAAAAAAGAACCTGGTACTCCGTGAAATCAACAGTAAACTGAAATGTCCCGTGCAAATATCCCCTGAAACACGCTTTAAATATGGCAACCGATAAAAGAGGCGAAAAGGGTCAGAAGGAAAAATATCGAAATTTAGGCCCTCGTCGACCGTTTACGGAGTCCGAACTCTTGTTCTTGTAATTCTTTGATTAGCTTTAGACTCTCCTCGTCTGCGTTAATCTCGGCGAAACTGACACGATCACGTTTGCCCGGTCTAAACTGATTTTGCGGGGATGTAAGGCTTGCATTGTGCCGCATATGGCTCGGAGATCCCTTTCTCTCAGCTGCAGGATGGGCTTGTTTGACTTCCTTGGCCATGAATTGCTTCGATTTATGTGAGGAGGACGGTCGAGAAGATGGCTTTGTGGGTTTTGAAGTGATCACTGGCGTTGAAATGACTTGATCTTTCGCTGAATCTGGTACAGCAACTTTCAGGCTTTCATACTCTTCTCGGCGTGGAGGAGAAATTTCCCGTACCGTTGGGTGGGGTGTTTTGGGCGACGTCGAAGCCGGAGTGTTAACATCAACTGGGTATTCCTTAGCGTTATCATTCACAATAGGCAAGGTTTGCTCTGGATTGTTGACGATCTCGTCACGGCCATCAAGAAGGGACGTTGGTGGCGACACAAGGCTGTCAGTAGGTGGAGCAGGTCTTAGCTCGCCTTCAGGACGAGATGGCCCATCTAGTTCAGTGTTCACAGCTGGAGATGTATACAACCCTTTATCCTGAGCCTTTCCATTTGTCGCCGGTTCTGACGCGTTGCTCAACTCGTGTCTCGGATGTATGTGGTCAGCTGGGTTATCTATTCGCTCCAGATTCAGGTGAGAAGCCACCGTAGGCACAGCGCCGAATTCTTCACCTTTCTCTGGGCGCTCGTGTATACTCTGGCTGAGTCTGGGCCTTTTGGATACTGACGAGTAACCATCGCTGGAACGTGGACGCTTTGTAATTCCGGTTCGCGGTTTTGCTCGTTCTTGGGCTTTAACAGGATCCACCTTTCCGGATTCATCATGGATGCAACGGCGCTAACAAATGTTAGAATGGTACTGAGGTAAATTTTGGGATAATGATAGGGAATAAAAACCTTGCTCTTTCTGCACTCATCACAAGCCTTGTTTCTCCCTTTTTTAGCAGAATTTGAGGAGTTTGGGCTGTTTCCACTGGCCCCAGCTGAATAATTAAGGGTCGTCTCTGGTGGCACCGGACCAGAAGCGCTACCCTGGGCCGACTCCGCATAGTTAATCGAAATATCCTCGTCAGTTGATGTGTTGATAGTACTATTCGGAAGAATCTCCGAGGCTCTTCGAACCTGTTCGCCGTTTGATTGGAAACTTATATGTTGGTTGCCTGAAACCACATCGCCGTTATGTTCAGCTTTATGGCGACAACGAATACGGCGCTTTCGACATGCGTCACAGGCCACTCTTTTTGGACCAAGGTTAGTACCCTTGGAGACCGGTTTTGGCATACTGTCCTGCTCGAGTTTGATGTCCGGGAACGACACTTTTCGCTTTGCCGGAGTCGGACTGCCTTTATTCGAAGTGGATGGGGCGATTGATACTCTATCGTCCAGATTCTGACCCTGCATCGGCTTGGATGTTTCTGAAGCCATGCTAGCTCGGCGGGTACCATTGCTGGCATTCCTTTCCGAACGCCTAGTCGGACGTGCCGTTCGTCTTTTATCAGAAATATCGACCTTCGCATCAAGAGATATTGCTCCTGGGCGAGTCCACTGAGCAGCAGGCTCATTACCCCTCTTCCATGCAACCCATATTCCAAATTTTACGACCGTCTCGATAGGATCGCCTTGGCCCTTTGGGATGGATCGACTCACGGCATTTCTTGTTTCCTTCGTTACGCCATCCACCATATATCCACCTGCAATTAGAGCAGTTCTCAATAAGTATTTGGCGAGGTCCGGGAGACCGTCGAGTTCCGCTTGCGAATAAAAACGGGAGTTGTAATAATCTGAGCCTGTTTCTGCTTTACTTGCGTGTTCTCCAAATTGGTAATAGAGGGGATATTCGCGATAAAATCGGTAGTTTTCATCCCTAGCAAAAGAATCCAGTACGTTTTGAGGAACGGGGTCTTCGTCGAGATACTTAAACGCGGTGTACCACATAATCTTCTGGAAGAAAGGGTACCGGAACTTTCTTGGAACTTTCGTATCCTTTTCGATCTGCGCAATCTTGATTTGCATTCCATAGTTCATTCTGGTGAGAAAGTTACCACCGATGACGAGACTATCTTCCGGCGTCCATACCGCATGGATCCAACCAGATGGGATAAGCATGGTATCACCTTCTGACAAGTCAACGCGATAGCATTCTTTGGTCTGGTCTGCAAGAAAGGTGGTATCTTGTGCGGTAGAATTGCACCATTCCTCATATTTTTTTAGATGCTTTTCCTTGGGAGGGATAAAGAAAAATGTTTTCTTCCCCTTAATGATATGATAGTAAACCGACGATCCCCCAAAGTCCACGTGGAAGTCGGTGTAACAATCTGCCACGGACATTAAACAGTAGAACTGCACTTTCGGGTAGTCGCCAATTTCTTTCAGTTCATTGGGCCAAACCGCATCTTGTAGATCCAGGTCACGAACTATCTTGGGGCGACGGATTAGTTTTCCGAGGGGACTCTGCGACACCTCAAGGCTGATAACGTTTCTGACAGTCTTCGATGCGCTGCTGTCATGGTAATAGTCCACCCATTTTCGCATGTTCCATCTCTTATCTTCGCCCTGCTGAGATTTGACATCGATAACCTCTACTCGCTCATCCAGGCCGTAAAGTTCACCCACCGTTCGAACCGTGAGGTTATTTGGGATGACCATATCGAGAAGATCCTGGCAACAATCGATCACTTCTTCACTATCGTCGTCGTTGGGAAGACTATCGATAATGGCATCGAATTCTTCTTGACTTGACGCTTCTTTGAACTGTGGACAGTAATTTTCCAAGCCAAGTGCAGAGGCAGGAGTACGAGGATTTAGATGAGCGGGAATAACGACAGGCTCTGGCATCCCTATACCATGTTCGAAATATTCTGCAGTCACGAATTCCGCAGGGAGGCGAGCGAAATGATCAGGCAAAAATGTCATCTTCCCCGCTTTAATGGGCTGAATATAATGGTGATCTGGGGCTTCTGTTGACGGCTTTACGAAACCTTGATTCAGCCCAGCGTAGTCAATAGATGTTTTTGGTCGCGAAGACTTGCGCACAAAAGTTGTCGGCCCATGTACCGGTCGGCATTCTTTGCATATGAACTTATCCACGGTCCGAATTTCACGGTCGTTTTTGAATCCGGCACAAACAATGTGGAACCACCTATTACAGCCGTCACAGTTGACCCAAGTAACTTCGGCATCATCGCCATTGTTCATAGGCACTCGGACTAAACTGCATGCAGCGCAATTTGTTTGGTTTGACGAGTCACTGTCAGCGTCTTCGCTTTTCACGGCAGTGTCTGACTGGCGACGGCGACCTTTGGACTTCGGGCCCCGTTTTGGTGGACGTGATTCGGCCTTCTCTTCAACAGTCACAGTAGCTCGCTCTCCTTGCTCTTCCGGGCCGTTTGACTCATCTTCCAGAACCGGACCCATCGGCGGTGGCCCTTTGGGAGACCCAGAGTTGTATCCGTTAATCGTAGGTCGGGAAAGGGCCGCCGCGCCATCGGACCTGGATCGTACTCGAGCCAAGGCACCCGAGCCACCGAAAAATGCTGCAGAGACTTTGTTGCTTGAGATATTGAACGACTCGTCAGGGACGGTGGGGGGTGGTATATTCCACTTCGACTCCATGTTGCTAGCCTCCGGCCCACTGTTGTGGAATTGAGGGGCCGGTTGGATCGGCTGTCGTGGGGGGAAGTTAGCCGGCCTTGCGAAGTTTAGAAGGAGCTCTGCGTCAGTCTTCATGCTATCAAAGGACGAAGTATGGCTGGTCGCGGGCCTAGCACCAAATGTTTGCCAGGCTGGCGATGGTGACCGCTCCGACCTTGCTCGTTTCGAAGGTCTCTCTCTTGACTCATTGTCGGGAGCAGAACTGTAGGTCAGCGGTCCAAATCTAGCCCTCGTGGCGAGAGCAATGGTGGCTAGCGTGTCGATATTCGAGCCGGTTCTTGAATGCCCCAATCTGCCGAGAGATTTGGTCTCAGCAGGGGGGTCTGGATGGCTGTTGTTCCCCCGAGAGGCGTCAAAGTTATTCGCTGCTTGTGGCTGGCAATGTTGTAAAGGCGTTGGCACCTTTTCAGAGCCGCTCGCACCGATATCCCACGGCGGGCGATAGCTGGCGGCGGATGCGTGGGGGGAGAGAGGCTCGACAGCGTATCTCGGCGGGGAAGGAGTACGGTACTGAGGAGGTCGGCTATTGGAGGGCCTGCGAAACGACATAGAGGCGGCCATGGCAAAGGATGGCTATGCGTTTCGAGGAAATGGAGGAAGGCGGAGGCGAAGATTCTGTTCGAGTTCTCGCGGAAAGGTGGGGAAACAGAACGTAGGGAGCGCGAACTTCGCTATCTTGAGGCGGTGGTAGGGACGCGGCAAGTCATCCCTGATCAAGAGGGGCGAGCAACGGACGTGGATGTAAGCGGATGGTAGAGAAGGGAGTCTTTCGGGAAAGGTGGATGGTTTAGACGGCCGACGATGAAGAAGGCGAAGGAGGACTGTCGCTTGCTCAGTTGTGCAGGGCGAGCCGCTGTGGTGCGGAGTCGAGCGGTAAACCACCATGCACACAAGGCAACGCGTTCTCGGGGCTATACACTTGATGGACTCGGTACTTGCGGCAGAAGCGAGAGCAACAACCAGGGATTGGGATCACAACCAACTGTCTTGGTGATTATTATGGAGAGGAAGACCGAACGACGATGAAGGGACCTCTGCAAAAGGCCTCCCGTTCGCTGTTCTGGTATTGGGAGAACGAATCAGGTTACTAATCCGTGGGCAGGTGCGGTAATAATACGGTTTTGCCAATACATCACCAGATGGAGACGGGCCAGCGCAGTGACGGGCAGCGGGAGCATCAACACACACCGTCAATGGATGGTCGGGGGTGCTAGCTTCACGAAGCTGAAAGGGAATTGAGGAGCAAACATAAGAAGCTAGAAGTCTGGAGCCGAAAACATGACGATTCTTAAGCCTTCGTACTGAAGCTGCGCGTTAAGACCGCATGGCCTTCTCCTCCCCCGGTTTTACAAGGCACACAGCTCCTAATTTTATCCCGCATCTCAAGAGACACATATCATTGAGGCCCGCAGAGGGTTTCAAACAGGCTATGGGATAGAGAGCATGCTTGGACACGCCTCTAGCATCCATAATGCTTGTTCTGGGAAGTGTGAGCGGATGAAATCTACTTTCGTCACCTGTCTTCCAGACTATGTAGTTATATCGGCCACTGGACGTCATCCCAGCCCTGGAAAGGCACCCTTGAAAATCTGCTCTAGAAGATGGTGCTTGCTGTGGCTGCATTGATCGTGCCAATCAAAACATGGCAGCTCGGCGCGGGCTGCCTATACATAAAGGCCTGTGAACAATCCCGTTTGCTCTCTCTTCTCTCTCTCTCTCTTCTCTCTCTCTCTCTTCTCTCTCTCTCTCTCTCCATCATCCTCCCTCCAACTTTCCTGCTTCCATCACTCACTATCACTACCTGAGGCCGTCCCGTTGCGCTCAGATTGCGGTAAGTCTCGTGCTTGGACCAGGGCAGTCCAAAATAAGAGTCCGGTCACGTGGGCGCTAAGAGGCAGCAGTGGACATTCTCCTTGCATCAAGCAGATCCCGTGGCGGTCCCTCGATCTCGTCCTCCATCTTCTCGAAGTTCTTATACGCGCGGTATTTGAAACAAGCCAACCTCTGCACCTCAGACTACAGAGCTATGAGCCGTAGCACCAAACTCGCCCCGGAAGCCAACAGGTATGCCCTTTGCCCCAACACCCTCTCTCTTCGGTTCTTTGCTCCTAAGGCCCTGCCACCCCGCTATCCCGGCCTATCCCTTCACTTGCAGCCCCCACAGTGCTTGGTGCGATGCTAATCTTGACGCTGCTTAGGATCCTCTTCGTCAAGAACCTTAGGTACGCGGTGGCGATCACTCCAACGCCTCGTTTCCGCGTCTCCCATCGTTACCCGAGTCCTATGCCGCTGGTTGCTAATCAACTTGTCTTTCTATTAGCTACAACGTTACCGCAGACGACCTATTTGATCTTTTTGGGAAGTTCGGCCCTATCCGGTATGCCGCGTTGCATCTCCCGACCGCCCTCGCACATTTAAAACTAACGATATCTGGCAGACAAATCCGCCAGGGCATTGCCGCGAACTCAAAAGGCACGGCATTTGTGGTATATGAGGACGTTCATGATGCCAAGCAGGCCTGCGACAAATTGAACGGGTTCAATTTCCAGAACCGATACCTTGTTGGTCAGTTGCCGGTTTCTTGGACTTGGTGTTTGTCTGTTGTGAACATATCTGACCTCCGTCCGGATTCGTATAGTCCTGTACCATCAGCCTGAAAAGATGGCAAAGTCGAAAGAAGACCTTGCAGCACGACAAGAGAATCTTGAAAAGCTAAAGCAGCAGCACGGCATTGAATAAACCTGCACTACAGTCTTTTTTATTCCTTCAGCTAGAGCCCCTTTTTTTTTTCCTTCCCCCAACCCGTCACCACCTGTCTAACGGTCGCAAAAGTTCGCTTTCGGAGTTACCTAGCGCTACCTGGTCTCTACGGCTATTGGAGTTTTGCTTCTGGTGTGAATGGTCCATCACTCTCCGGATGATAGGGCCCCCAGTTCCTGGCTTTACCTGAGTGGTTCTAGTTAATTTATGGCGCATGCAAAATGGATTTCGAGACGAATGAGTTCGGGGTGATAACACAGCAGATTAGGAATTCCCATTTTCTGCCTCAGATTGCAGCGCGTAATTTTTGATCCGTTACTTCACCGTATAGAGCCAGCCCTGAAGCGTAGCAGCGGATGGGTGGTCCAAGCCCCAAACATATGTACAAAAGAGCCCGTTTCTATAGAGTAAAGGAAGCTGTAATGGTCATAGGAGCAAGTCGGGCCCTTTTGGAGTGATTCAATCCTGCGCCCCCGTTTGATTTACCGCCAGATCCACCTCGCAAGACCGAAGAGGATCGAAATTGAATCCCACCCAAAGGGAAAATTGGGGCAAAGGCAGAGAAAGTGTGTTGTATTTCATGAAGGTCTGAATCGAAGGCGGAGGCGCAAGGAGCAGCACCGGGTCGGCTCGTTCGTGATGGATGTCTGGCCAGCATTCCTGGCTGCATAAACTCGAAGGATCAATAGAGCAGCCAGTGGAGTCTTGGGACTCCCGAGTATGTCCCCGTTTCTCTCGGGTATCAGATTCCTGCCTCTGGTGCAAGCGTGTGCGAGACGGTTTTCGTCCACCAGTGAGCGTTGATGTCAACCCAGCGACGAGTAGCGCGACCACAGTCTCCCACGCGTTGGGCTCATGTCCTTCATCGCTCTTTTCCGCAAACTGCCGGTGCCCGTGTCCTGGCCTAACGCGCTCAAACGTCACCACCGAAGCCTCTCGGAATTACATAATTCGAAACATGTGAAACGACCTTGTAACTCTGGTATCAATGTTACGGTACGCAGCGGTACTGAATTCAACGCAATACCAAGCTTTGAGGCGCGGCGGGCCAGGCCATGAACCGCTCTCACCGCACCCCTTCCCGCCTCCCAGAGAGGTGACTGACTCTCTCTCCCTCCGCTGACATCGTCGTCCTCAAGCTCAAAGCCCTAGGACAATTATGGGCATCTATATTGGCCTCTGCCAAATCTAGCAGCGGGCAAAACGGCGATCATCTCCCCTGACTATGAACTGAGTGGCTTGCCGCTCTTTGTTTAGCAGCCTCAACCAAATCCAGGCTACGACACAATCTACAAGACCCGATCCTCGAGCTTTCAGCCCCTGCATGGCCTAAAATGACCACAGCTGCTGGTCCCGCGGCTAGCTTTGCAACCAGCCTTGCCAGCAGGGTCGCTACGACCGCTATAGCTTCATCCAGCATCACCATGACGTCGCCGCCGGCGGCATCCACCTGGGCGTCGAGCGAAGGTGAGAATAACGGTAAATGCGAACTATTGGGACCGTTTTCTCTGTTTGTTCAAGCTGCCTTGGGAGCTTTGGCTATTCTAGTATTGGTTTACAAGAGATGGAAGGAAAGGCCACAGAGACCGGTGAAGGTCTGGGCCTTTGATGTATCCAAGCAGGTCGTCGGGTCGGCTCTGCTTCATCTGGCAAACCTGCTGGCCTCCATGTTTTCAGCGGGCCAGATACCAGTGACTGCTGCGTACGAACCAAACCCCTGCACGTACTACCTTTTGAACCTAGGAATCGACGTGAGTGATCCCCTGACGGTGAAAGGCATCCCCTTTACCAGTTTTATTCTGAACACCAGAACAATGCAAACTAAACCGACTATCTAACTTTTTGCCTTAGACTACCCTTGGTATTCCTGTTCTTATTCTCATACTCCGTGTCCTCAATCGTGCCGCCTTATACACTCCTCTTGCAAACCCTCCCGAGTCTATTGAGTCTGGCAACTACGGTGACCCTCCTAATGCCATATGGTGGCTTAAGCAGTCGGTAATATACTTCTTCGGTTTAGTGGGCATGAAAACATGCGTCGTGGTCATTATACACATGTTGCCATTTATTGTGGAACTGGGAGACTGGGCGTTGAGATGGACGGAAGGCAATACCGCTGTCCAAATCATTTTTGTGATGCTCTTGTTCCCGGTGATCATGAATGCCGTCCAGTACTACATTATCGATATATTCATCAAGAGAGCTATCCCGGAGGATCGGGGTCGCGAGGTTGACTCGCACAGCTTTGACACTACCTCTATCGACGAAGACCGGCATCATCAAAGTGCCTTGCTCGCAGGGTTAGACGATGACGAGGAGTCTGATGAAGAAGAATCTGTGGTATTCTCTGACGACGAGGCCGTGGCGAAACAGTCGCTTGGTACTAATAGGCCAGGCCACGGCGGTCTGTCTCGCCAACGGTCATAGCGCTGCCCGTTTTACTATCTTAAATTCTGTGAGAAGCATCCTTGAGAAGCAGCACCGTTTCTTGGGTTTGTTGCCCGGATATCTTTTGTTGATCTATTTTGATACAAACCCACTTGGCGTTGGGTGTGAAAGCGTAACATGGATGATAACTTTAAACTTTGCCAGCAATGTCTTTCTCCTGTCCGTTCCCCCTACTTCTGAATATCCCTCGATCCCGGTCTCCTTTAGCCTGCTCTGGAGTTATTGTGCCTATACATGGTGATGTTTTCTCGATGCGCGGTGACATGCTCTACATCTAACATAATAATCTAAGGCTGTTTCTCCTGTCGTCTTTAGCAGCCATGACAGCCTCCTAGAAATAGAGAACATTATTGTCCTCGATCCAAGGGTTTTGTAATATCTCCTCCCCGTATGTCTTTACTCCTCGTCATGCATACCATCCCATTGTTGATTTCTCTTGGCCACCTTTGCCCTGGGTTATCTCAGCCAAGACTAGCACTAAACTTTATTCCTTTTGTCGGTCTGGGCTAGCAGAAAATAATACAAAAATTTGGGTTGAGCGCATAGCCAGCATGAGCTTGGGAGTAAACAACCAGCGATGAATCCGGAGTCGAGGCCCTTCGTATAATATTGCGGCTCTTTGTCAGGTTTTATCTGGAGTGAATTCCCTCCGCCGGACAGACAAACCATTATCTGAAAATGGCTTCCGAGGCGCAGGTCCAAAGCCGATATTTGCGGCCCATTCATGATGACGATGAGTCCGAGTCGAGCGAAGAAGAAATCTTACCAAAAGACGAGACGGAAGAGCAGCTTGAAAAGCTGCTCTTTGGGGATTCCGAAGGTTTCCGTGGTGCATTGAAAGACCATAGGACGACCTCGACAGACTTGGTTCTGCGGGAGGATTCAGAGGCTGAAGGAGAAGCCAACAGGGCAGCAGATGATGACGACAATGAATCGATTGATTACTTTGCAGGTTTGGACGATGCTGATGTGAGTTTCTCCATTTGTGAATGGCAACGGACTTTTCAGTCCCCCGGGTTTTCGTCACTTGAGATTTAAACCTTTGAAACTATGTTATGTTAACCAATGCTCTAGCTATTCGTCCTAGATACAGGCACAGGCCACGCGCCGCCCATAATTGAACCGCCCTCTGCATCCGCTCTCGCAAAGACCACGGCAGCCGGTGGCGATCTGCTCGAGGCCGACACCGTCCCAGCTGCATGGGAAGACAGTGACGATGAGCGCATTACTGTTTCGCTTGCTACAAACGAGCGTATGCGAAAATTGCGATTGACAGAGGCTGAAGATCTAGTTAGCGGCAAAGAATATGCGAAAAGGCTCCGAAGGCAGTTTGAGCGGCTACAGCCTACACCAGAATGGGCAAGCAAGGCCACAAGCAGAGCCGCAAAAAGAAGAAAAACCGGAGATGATTCCGACCGTTCAGACGATGGGTCAGGTGCCAGTGCAGATGAGATGGATACAGATGTAGAAGAAGATATGTCGCAGCAGCCTTTGGCGCGATTACTACAAAATGTGGGCAGCCTCTCAAGGAGAGATGAGCAGACGAAGTCAAACACAAGACGAAAACTTCGCCAAGAAGTCCTAGAAATTCAGCGACTGAAAGACGTCCCGGGAAACCAACCTGTGAGTTTTTTTTTCTGAGAGCTTTGCGGCCCAGTGGTCAACGCTAACCATTACAATAATATTTCAGTCCACCATCGACTCTCTTACTTTTCACCCACACTATCCTCTGCTTCTCTCGTCCGGCCCTGCGTCAACGCTCTTCCTTCACCATGTATCTCCGCAATCCAGCTCGCCAAATCCTCTCATCACTTCCCTTCACGTCCGCCGTACCCCCCTCCGAACCAGTGCATTCCTGCCTCCAAGTGGAAATCGTATCTTCTTCTCCGGCCGTCGCCGCTATTTCCACGTTTGGGACTTAGATACTGGAAAGGTTGAAAAGGTCAACGGTACAGCAGATCGCAGAGAAGAGCAGAAATCCATGGAGCAGTTCAAGCTGTCCCCATGCGGACGGTGGATGGGCTTAATAGGAAGCACAAGAAAAGGAGGGGGTGTTATCACCATCCTTGACGCGAGCACCATGCAATGGGTCGCCCAAGTGCGCATTGACAGTCGCGGTGGTGTGGCAGATTTTGCGTGGTGGAGCGATGGTGAAGGCTTGTGCGTTGTAGGAAAGAATGGAGAGGTTAGCGAATGGGACGGGAGGGAAAACCGCATTGTTGCTAGATGGGTCGACGAAGGCGCCGTCGGAACAACGGTGATAAGCCTGGGAGGAAAGTCAGGCAAACCGCAACTCGGTGGCGATCGGTGGGTAGCGATTGGGAGCTCTAGTGGTATCGTAAATATATACGATCGGAGACCATGGGCTGCTGGGGCTGCGAAAGCGGTGAATATAGCGAGAGCGCCGGCAAGGTCAAAGACAGCAGCTGGAGAGCCGGATGACACACAATCCGGCGTACCGAAAACACCCAAGCCAACGCGGACGTTGGATCAGTTGACGACGCCGATGAGCCATTTGGTGTTCTCGAATGATGGGCAGTTACTTGTCATGGCGAGTCGCTGGAAGAAAGATGCTCTCAGGCTTGGTGGGTTGGACCTTTCTTTCTTCTTTTTTTTTTTTTTTTCCCTCGCTTCCGTTTACTCGAAGTTTGCGAAGGCTAACACGGGTTGTACAGTCCATCTTCCGTCTTGCACTGTCTACAGGAATTGGCCGACATCAAGCACACCGTTAGGCAGGATTTCTGCGGTTGCAATTTCTCCGACGTCTGATATGCTAGCGGTTGCGAACGAGCAGGGGAAGATCCGGCTGTGGGAGATTCACGGCTAGGATATAAAATTCTGATACAACGCAAATTAGGCAAATTCTTACATCCATACATTCTAAAGTCCCGATTCATCCCAGATACTCGTTTTGAGTTCATTTAAATTTTGCTGCATGATCCATCCAGGGAACTTCTGGACAAAAAAGAGGAGTTCTTGGAAATGTTTGAATACCTGCGTAACTTCTATTAGAGGTATATGCGATCTATAGTTGTGATATTTCAGAAAAATAATACTCTATAAGGGCCAATAGCGCCTTTCAAGCTAAGTAAACACCAAATCAGCCAATTAAAGAAGCAAATCCAACCTCTGTATGTATGGGGATATCATAATATCCGCTGTATGAACGACACCAAAAGAAAACGAGCGACAAGGAAAGAGGGAAAAAAATTCACAGCAGCTTCTTCATCGTGTCTGTCTTTCGAATACCGGCTAGATTTCCCTGCTTAACTCTCTCGAGCGTCAGCGCTGCGATCAGTGCGGCACCAACACCAGAACCGTCCTCGGCAGAGCATATAATGACCTTATCTTCCTCATCATCAGCCCAGTCGAGGATCTCACGAAGTGCCTTGGCTCCACGGGCCTTGAAATGGGGATATTTGTTGAAGACGGAACCGTCAGCTCCAACATGGCAAGATTTGATATTCTTCTTTTTGCAAATGGCCGCGACACCGCAAGCGGAGAGGCGTGCGGCGCGAGTACCAACAAGTTCTGCCAGGCGGCGGCAGAGCTCAAGCTCAGGCTTGGTGGCCTTGATTCCAAGAGTGCGCTCGAAAAGATCCCTGGTTTCAGACAAGTTCTCGAAAGGATCTTCTTCGATGTACGCCAGGAAGGAAGAGTCTAGGCAGTACGGTTTCCGGAGGCTGCTGACGTCCTGGCCTTCGAAAATGAGATTGCCTTTGTTGTCAATAAGGTCTAGAAGGACCAGCCGGAAGATTTCGCCAAGATACAGACCGGCGGTCATCTTTTCGAAGGCCTGTTGCCCGGGCCGCGGGGAGTCACGGTCAATCACGACGTCATATTGAGTCAACGGAAGCACCACACGCTCGTTATCAAAGGCACCATATTCACAGTTAATGGCGATGGGCATATCAGGGGGAAGGTTGTAATGAGCGATTTTTGGGATGGATCCCGCATTCTCCATGTATGCCGCGTTAACTCCTGTTCCGAAGATGCAGCCAATCCTCATCTCAGGATCAGTGTAAGCAGAGGCGATCAGAGTTCCGGTGGTATCATTGATCAAGGCAGCGACTTTGATCGGGAGACCCTACAAATCAAATTAATCAATCGTCCGTTCAAACAACCTGCAATATTAGGATTCTCTCCGTTTTTCGGAGTATGTCAAGGGACCATACCCTCTTTGCAAGGGCCGCTTCTAACATAGGCACAACATCCTCGCCCTCCACGCCGTCAATATCAAAGCCCTTGGTCCATCGTTGTAACACACCGTGGTCAATATACTCCTGCGTAGCGGGATAGGAGAAGGTGAAGCCCAGGGGTAGGTCCGGTAAATTTTCCTCCTCATGGTGGTATTCAATGAACTGCTGAACACAATCGGCGATGTATTCCCAGAGGTCATCGGCATTGCCGCTCTTCAACTCCTCGGGAATGCGATATTTGGACTGAGTGATGTCGAATTCACCCTTCTTCTCGCAAAGGAAGATCTCGCAAACACGGAGGTTGGTACCGCCCATATCAAGCGCGAGGAACGTACCGTGTTCATGGCCAGTGGGAAAGCCCATAACCCAAGTGACATTCATAGGCTGTAACGGAGGACGGTCTTCGTTAGTCATGGTCGAGACAAGTAAAAAAAAGTGAGAGGAGGAATAGGGAGGGACGAAGACGCACGATGTTTCCACCCTGTACACTGAGACCTGTTTAATGCAAGTTAGCAACTACCGAACTCCAGGAGATCTCCCAAAGAGAGAGCAGTTACCTTTCTCCAGCTCCTTTACAAAGTGGTCCACGATTTTCTTCAACCGAGCCTGGTCGACTGTGAAGAGCTCCTCGAGCTCCTTCACCTGCTCGAGCAGGTCCTTTGGCATATCGGCCATTGATCCTGCATGCAACGTCAACGCTTCCGTTCCCACGAAGTGCTACAAGTCGAAGACCATGCAAGAACAAGCTCACCCTTCCGGGACGGCCTTCGGCGAGGAGCGGTGACCGTCATTCTTGAATCTTTCTGATACTGTGAAAGCGATGACCCCGCAGTCAAGGAAAATGAAATGACTTGCAAAAAGATCAACGGATGTCGAGAGTGTGAGATCTCTCGCAACTGTGCAATTGACCGACAGCTACTCCGTATTATCTGGGCGATTCTGAGAACAAGGGAGCAAGAAGACTTCAGGGCAGGAGGCGGGCTTTGGGGATGGCGCTGGGTTGGCGGCTGCGGGCTCAAACTCAGTTGGGCGAACTATAAATATCTTGTCGGTCAGCGGGCGTTGGTGGGGCTCCCCTTCGTCTGAGAGTCGACTGGGGATCTGGATCTGGCTTGTCGCCCCTCGTCCGTCGCCGTCTTCGCGACATTTTCTCGATCCGCTGGCGATTGGCAGCGTGCTGGATGATTGTCATCGGAACCGGGAATGACTGCCAATGTACGACTTTCACCGACCCATCCATTCATCCGCCGCACCAGCTTAACTTAGTTCTTGCTTAGAGCCTATGACGAGGGATTAATCCACTGGAAGAAAAAAGCCCCCTCCCGTCAGACTCCAGACCGTCATCCAGGGGGCAGACCCAAATCGCCCCTGACAGTTACAAAACTCAATACAAAAATCGACTCAAAGATATTCCATTAGTATTGTCTACCTACGAATATTTAATGCCAAAATAGCTGCTTTCACATGCGTTGCCAGACATTCATCTGGCTGTCCCGCATAAAATCATTTCCAAAACTCCGTCCCGAAAAGGAGAATCGAAAATGATTGAACTTCCCTTTATGTCGTTTCGTCGAGCCGAACATCTACACGGATCGGCCTGTTTAAATTTTATTCAAAAGCAGAACGCTCGTTAACTCATTATGGCTGCCTCTAGAGAAGCAACACGCAGCGTCAGGTAAGCTCCAATTATAAAAAATTTGTTGGGAGAGGAAAAAAGTAGGAGAGAATGATTGGTAGAGAGGGTGGTTCGCGGTGAGCAGCGGATCACAGCGACGAATCTTGCTTCGATCTTTCCGGCTGCTGTTCCGCAGTATTCTGCTCGGTCGCCGCGATAGCGCCGTTCTGCGTGGGGTTATTCGCGTGCTTGATGCCATCAGGTTCACCTGGCGATGTACTGCCCACTTGTCTTGATTGTGCGTCTTCAGGTTCTTCAACGCCCCGGTCCTGCTTGGCCTTCATTTCTTGAAGCTGCGCTCGCACACGTTCCTCATGTGCCTGAGAGATATCTAGCGCATGCTCAACTTCTTCAGTCAACTTCTCAACCTCTTCTCGAAGTTGGTCGTCTCTTGTTATCGGGGTAGATTTCTGCTCTTTGCTTGCGATGGCCGCCGCCTTTTCCGGATTTACTGTGGCCCAGAGCTCCTCCAGTTCCTGCCGCCAGCCCAAGGCATCTGCTAGCTTCATCACTCCATCGTCGCACTCGCCAAGAAGCAAAACATCGTCGGGTCGAGATCCAAGACCGCCAGCTTGAGTCAGGTTGATGAGAAGACGAGGGATGCCCTCCCGACATAAGCTGGGCAGACTGGAAAAGGGTTGCACACTCAAGCTTGTCCCCATAACGATGCATAGATCCGCGGCGGCCGGGAGTGTACGGTTCAGAAAGAAGCTGGAAGGGAGCGCCTCGCCAAAGAACACTACATCTGGTTTCACCAGGTTCATGCATTCAGGACATAGAGGCACATCATTCGCTTCCATCGCTTTTGTCATCAGTTCCCCTGGATACGGCGTTTTGCATTCGATGCAGCTCTGCGTAGCGAAGGTCCCATGGGCCTCAACGATCATTTCACTAGGTATGCCAGCCTCCCGCTCTAAGCAATCAATGTTCTGTGTGAATAGTTTAAGAAGCCGCCCCTTGTTGTAAAGGAGCTTGATAAATGAGTGTGTGATTGTGGGTTTGCACTTTCCAGGAAGCATCTCCTTCGTCAGGGCATAAAAGGGGCGTGGATCGGTGCGAAAGTATTGAATATCGAATACCGCCTCAGGAGTAGGAAGATTAAGGCGAGCAAGATTGGCATACAGTCCAGTATCCGGAGAGCGAAAGTCCGGTATTCCCGCGGCGGTGCTGATCCCAGCCCCGACCTATAAAATATATACGTCTCGTCAGAGCTCCTGTCCTATTTTATTTCCTGAAGAAGCATATATTGACTTACCATGACGACTATTTTCCTGGCATTCTTTTCATGTATGTACTTGGCTACAGCCTCGAGCGTGCGGCTTTCAAGTGCTTGTGGTCGGACATCATCATCGACCATAATAGAGCTTTCGTTACCCATGATTAGACGGGGATTCTTTTCGCCAAACCCCCGGCGTCTCAGACAGTATCGACGGCCCGCGAGGGAAGCCCTTTGTCGTCACGTCGTCGCGATAGAGTGACGCGAATCACACGCATACACCTAGCTGCGTGCGGGGGAGGGATCGGTAGAGGAAAAAAAACACGATGGCACGCTCCCGAAATGCGGAGCTGGGGAAATCAAAAAAACGGTCTATTAGCTATTCAAAAGAGGGTATTCGTTAGATTTACTACTAATTGTGAAAAGAGAGGAACTTCTATGACAAGGATTCGCGACATTGGCCTGCTCTCCTTCGGGAGATATAGAAGACCCATAACGATGTCAATTGGCGACTGGTGGTCTGCCTGAGCCACGCCAAGACGACGACCCCCTGCTCTCCACACTCCATGCGCTCAAACTGGCATCGTCAAGCACAAATCCACGAATATCCCTGACAGCGTCGATTCGCAGGCGACAGGGCCGAGTATCTTTCTCTTTTTTGTCTCGCTCGCCGACGACTAATAACCCCAGTCACGGGACCTTCTCACGGTAAATCTTCGGAAAAAAGCGCCGTTTTCCTCTACTCATGCGAAATGCCGCTGTTGACAATCGCTTGAGTTTCCAGCAGAGCACGGCAACTCGCTCTCCCCAACCCCAATCCCCCCACGACTTACAAAATGAACCAGACGGATACAATGGTCAATGGCGATCTTTATCATCATGAAGACGTGGAAGCCGAGAGTTTACCAGACATTTTCAATGCCAGTTCCGTCGCCGACATCAAGGCTACCCTCTCCGCCCTCCATGATCGCGAAGCGTCCGTGACGGCTCGTCTCGAGGCCCTCGTGGCATCTCAGAAGGACTTCTCTCGCGAATTGGGTCGCCTCGATTTGCTTCGTGCACATATCGGTTCGCAGGCAGGCAATACCCGAGCAATTAGCCACGGCATGCTTTCGGAGACTGCCGCCACGGCCCAGCGAGTCTCCAGCGCGGTCCAACGCCTCGACCTAGAACAGTCGCGCGTGAAGGCAACACTGGAAATGGTCGAGCAGGTGGCGGAGCTTAAAGCGTGCGTGCTCGGTGTCGCTGGGTCGATGGGAGCCTCTCAGGACTGGGAGATGGCCGCTTCATACATGAATCGAGCATCGAAGATACCTCCTGAGATCGTCAACGGCGCGTTTGCTGCAGACATTGTACCTACGACTGAAGTTCCGGACCCTCCTGCCGTTACATTGGAGAATGCGGCGGAGTCGTTGTGCGGACTATTTCTACGTGAGTTTGATCGCGCTGTCAAGGAGAATGATGGTGCGAAGATTACGCGTTTTTTCAAACTATTTCCTTTGATTGATAGGTCCGCGGTTGGCCTGGACGTTTACGGAAGATATGTGTGCCAAGGCGTCGCAAGTCGTGCGCGTGCGAATTTAAATACGGGTACCGGCGGTGCCCAGAGCAAAGACGGGTTTTTCTACGCCAACGCGCTCACTAAGCTATTTGAACACATCGCACAGATTGTTGAAGGCCATGGTGGCCTGGTCGAACGTCATTATGGCTCTGGTAAGATGACCAGGGTCATTGAGCGGCTACAGGTGGAAGCCGACGTCCAGGGTGGCATCATTCTGGAGACTTGGAGTGAAGAGCGACATGTTGATCGCAAACTCACCGACATTAAATCTTATGCGTTTACCTTTTTGGTTCAGAGCTTTTTACCGAATCCGCGGGGCGGTGGCCCTCAACGAGCCAATTCACCCGGGATCAGGGATGGCACATCTAATAGGGCCAGCGAGGATGAGGGCGTTGATATGAAGGAGATTGACGGCATCCTTAATGAAATGTCTCTCATGCTCGGAAGATGGTCGCTGTACAGCCGTTTTCTGGCTGATAAATGTGGAGTAAGTCTAGCCTGTCCAATGCGCCTTTCTTTTTTTTTTCCTTTTCCTCTTCCTTTTACTTTTTTATTTTTATTTTATTTTATTTTATTTTATTTTTTAAATTATCATATCTAAGTTGACCTGTTTGCTGATGGTGGGTTCTTTTTCCAGAATGATGACTCGGAGGAGTTCCTACTCCCGAACTTCCTGCTTGAATCTCCTCTCGCTCAGAAGGTGAATGAAAGACTTATCTCGCCATTTAATGCGATGACAACATTCTTTCTTCGTCGCTCAGTCGAGAAGGCTTTCCAGCTCGACGAAAGTCCGTCGGATTTAACTCTGAACCTGCACCGGCCTCCTACGTCGAACCCGCCGCACATAACTTCTGCTGTGGACGACATCATGTACATCGCGAACAAAGTCCTTGAGCAATCACTGGCCACCGGTCAGAGGTCGGTTGTAACGAATGTGGTGCCGACGATAGCGAGAGTGCTAGGTTCAGATTTCATCGGCATGATCCGACGAAAGATGCATGACGAAACCTACCCCAAGCCGGTGGTCCCTGGAGGACCGCCTCCGGAGCCGGTCGTGGTCTCATTCCTCGTTCTCATCAACAACCTTGACGTTGCAATTGACTATGTCCAGCGTATCGTGAAGAAGATCTTAGAGCCATCGGATCCAGCAGCCGACTCCGTTTCTGGCGGCCCAGCGAATGGGGCTTCGGAGAGCAGGATCCCCACGCTATTCCCGCTCAACAATGACGCAGAGACGGTGGTGAGCACACTGCGCTCGCTCGCCTCTTCGTTCGAATCGAAATCCCAAGACCTCATCGGCGATGGAATTCAGGTTGTGTTCAACCACGTTGTGAAAACCAGGCTGCGGCCTACCCTTGCGGACGCCTTCCGCGACCTTGAGTATCAGCCACGCAGCGGCGGCGATGGAGGAGGAGGAGGCGTAGGCAGTGAGTTCGACGACGGGGAGGCGGGATCGGCGGAGCTCGACGGCGGCTCTTCGAGTCGGAGCGAGGTCCGCCGCCGCTTTGCGTCTTCCTGGCGGGAGCTTCTGGTGCCGATCTCGCGGATCCTGACCGGCCGAACGTTCGATCGGTTGCTGGGGGTGTCGATCGCGTCGTTGGCGCGGCTGCTGGAGAAGAGGATATGGTCGTATCACGGGCGCGTGAATGCCCTGGGCGCCACCCGACTGGAACGGGATGTCACGGGCATAATTTCGGCGGCGGTGGACATCGGGGAAGGCTACGTGAGTGGGGATGGCGGTGGTGGGGGAAGCCGGTATCGACACCGCGAGGCGTTTGGACGCTGCTCACAGATTGCGATGGTGATGGGGCTGGAAGAGGAGGAGTGGGAAGAGATCGAGCAGAGCGGCGGGGATGTGGCCGACAAGCTGTCCGTGGAGGAGCGTACAAGGGCGAGGGCGATGGTGGTATAAGTAAGGGCAGCTTTCCTATTGCTTCTATCTATTTTATTTATTTATTTATTTATTTTTTTTTTCAGAGTATGCTACGATCAAAGCCGGTCCTACCAGCAGACGTCCCTCGACCGTATTTCTCAACGTTGACTCCCAATTTTTTTTTTTTCCCCCAAACACACACACACACACTCACACTCACACAGAGAGAGACACAGAGAGAGTGTGTGAGAGAGGGAGAGAGAGTTGAGCATGATGACAGTACTTGAAGATAAGGCGGGCGTCCTGATTGGGTCGATTGTCGTTCCGCCGCCGAGATAAAGACTTGCCTTATGTAAGTAACTAATCTGTGGCGGTGCGCGTGCTCCGGACCAATCATGTCAGCTGGATCTCCGGTTAACCAGATAAGGAGGCGCGGAAGTCGTCCGTAACCGCTGGGAAAGGGAAGGTTCGCCCCCCCCAGAGTTAAAAAAAAAGAAAGAAGCTTGTTTCCCTTTTTCTTTTTTTTTGCCCCGTTATCATATCAAGCCTGTTTTTTCCCGGTAAGCTCGACGCCCTCCCGGCCCTTCTCTGTCCGGGTTTGAGTTCTGGAGGATATCGGAAGAAGGGTTTATCTGGGCTCTTATCGGCCAATCGTGTTGCCCCTCCTGCATCTCCAGCGAGGAAAAGCTTAGCTCTCTCTCTCTCTCTGTGTGTGTGGGTCTGGGGAGGATCCTGATAGCGATCAGGGAAGTCTGTTGTTGTTTTTTTTTTGTGTTGCAATTTTCATCACGAAAGAGGAACTGATAGGGCTGAGATTGTGATAACCAAGCTTAGAATTTCAGTGGTTGCAATGAATCCTTGGGACGTGGGGATGATGATGTTTGTCCTACGGCAATGGAGGAGAACTCGTTTCCCCAGTTGTCTCTCTGTTCTGTCTGTCTTGTTTCTTGGATTCAGACAGCGATCAGACTTGACTGGCTGACTGACTTGGGAGCCAGTGGCTTCATCTGGCCAGAGGAGGGTGGCCCTGGAAAGGAGGAAAAGTCTCCATCTTTTCAGGATTGCTGTGCTCTTCTCCGGTATCGAGGAAGAAGCGTTTGATTCGGCCTGCTCTGACCCTCGCATCTCGGGGGCACTACGGTACATGCTGAGGTGCCCTTCTCACCGCGGCGGGGGGGGGGGGGGGGGGGGGTTGTTTTATGTATTTCTCTTATGCTAACTATCGGTCCTGATTATATATCTACTGCGTCTTCATCGGGGACGAAAATAGATCGGAGCTCTCCCTCTGTCTCTCACAAAATGTTCTCGTGTCAATACCTACAACACACGCACGCACACGCACAGAGAACGAGAACACGCACGGACCGCTGTGGCGTGTGGCTCCTGGTTATCCCGTTTTCCGGAAACCATATCTGCCCGGACAGGAAATGGCGGTACTGCCTCCGGGGCTGCTCGAACGCATCTCCGCTCGGGGGGCTGATATCGCTCCTTGTTGGTCGGGCACACGCTGATAGCCTATCTCTCGCTCCTCTCCCTCTTTCTTTTCCTCTTTCTTTTCCTCTCCCTCTTTCTTTTCCTCTTCTTCTCCTCTTCTTCTCCTCTTCTTCATTCTTATCTTGCTTTTCCTGTCCTTTTTCCTTGTTTGTATGGACAGCTAAGCCCACTCTCCCCTCAAAGCTCCCGGAGTCATTCCTTTTCTCTCCTAGTGTGCTTCTGTATATCTTTCTTCAAGTTCTTCTACTTGTAGTGGTTATACCGGCTTTTTCTGCCCTAAAATTTCCTTTCGGGGGGGGGGGGTGCAACTCTGTATTTTGCTGAACGACAGTTGATCCCATTGATACTCGCATTGAGGGAAAGTTCCCGGTGCTTTATCTCGACTGGTATGTTCTTAATAGTGAAGAACCAGGGGGGGAAATAACAAAATGCTTCCTTTCTACTGTATATATTTGTTTTAAAAATCCGTGTCCTTGATTCGCTGACGCCCTTGCTGCAGATCATCTCGCTTTTCTTCCATTGACATCCTGCCGGTAACTGAACAGAATTCACGCCAAACCACCCCCTTTATCTGATCAAGGCAACACAGAGAGCGCAGCTTCGAACAACTTGCAATCTCGTCTATCGTCAGGCCAAGAGGAGGGAAATCGTCTGACTAGCCGAGATAAGATAGCTGGTGGTTTCTGCAAGCAACGAAAAGAGACGGCAGTATACAAAAGATACAAAGATAAAGCGTGAAGCGGCCTCGGGTAGCACGACCAGAAGATGTCGGCACCCTACGCTCCTGACTACGCTTCGTACAACTGGACCGGTGCTCCTTCTAACTTCTCACTCGCCACCGACCCGGTGCTGGGCGGTGATTCAAGTCAGTTGAATATTTTCCTCCTTCCCTTCCCCGGCTACACACAGGTCGCTACCTGTCTGAGTTCCCCCCCCTCTGAAAGCCTCGAGTCGACCCGTGTGGCTAACATTATAATCCTAACAGGATTTGAAAATCTCAACAAATGGTTTCAATCCGGCGACCAGGCTTACATTATCATTGCTTCGGCAATGGTCATGGTCATGATCCCTGGCCTCGCCTTCCTTTATTCCGGTCTTGCCCGCCGAAAATCTGCCCTTAGCCTGATCTGGGCGTGTATGGGTTCCATGTCGGTCGTTTTCTTCCAGTGGTACTTTTGGGGATACTCCCTAGCATTTTCGCCCACCGCGACGAACGGCTTCATTGGGAACCTTCGGAACTTTGGGCTTATGAAGACCCTTGCCGATCCAAGCCCCGGCTCTGCTCTGATTCCCGGATTGCTTTTCGCATTCTACCAGGTGAGGAGACCCAACGCATGACTGGCACGGTGACTTTTTCAAATTTCCCATGCTGATAACCTGTTTTAGATGCAATTCTGTGCTGTTACCGCGGCTATTATTATGGGCGCTGTCGCCGAACGCGGTCGACTCTTGCCGGCTATGGTATTTGTTTTCTTTTGGGCGACTATTGTATATTGCCCAGTTACCTGCTGGGTGTGGAACAGCAACGGATGGGCAGCCAAGTATGGAGTTATGGATTATGCTGGTGGAGGCCCCGTCGAGATCGTATCCGGCATGTCGGGCCTTGCCTACTCTATGGTCCTTGGTCGCCGTCATGAGCATATGATGCTCAATTTTCGCCCCCATAACGTCTCCCTGATCGTGTTAGGGACAGTCTTGCTTTGGTTCGGATGGCTTGGGTTTAACGGCGGCTCTGCTTTTGGCGCCAACCTTCGTGCAGTGATTGCATGCTGGAACTCCAACCTGACGGCGGCGTTTGCGTCAATTACTTGGGTTCTTCTCGATTCGAGGCTTTCTGGGAAGTGGACGATGGTTGGCTGGTGTTCCGGTACAATTTCTGGTCTGGTTGCTGCTACTCCCGCCTCAGGCTTCATCCCTCTCTGGGCGAGTGTTATTCTGGGAGTAGTCACTGGTTTAGTATCCAACTACTGCACGAAAAGTAGGTCAAGGTCTTTCCCCCAATCTTTTCTCTCTCCGATTAGTTCGAACTTGCTAATTCGATATAGTTAAATTTTGGCTTAAGATCGATGACTCCATGGATATTTTCGCTGAGCACGGTGTTGCCGGGATTATTGGTCTTATCTTCAATGCACTGTTCGGTGACGACGCCATCGTTGGCCTTGACGGTGTCAATGTCGGTGCCATAAACCCAGAAACTCATACTCATGTGGGTGGCTGGATCATCCACAACTACCGCCAGCTATACATCCAGCTTGCTTACATTGTCGCATGCATGGGCTACGCATTCGTGGTTTCGGCCCTTCTCGCCTATGCCATCAACTATATTCCTGGACTACATCTCCGTGCCTCTGAAGAAGCTGAACTCCTCGGTATGGATGACGACCAACTTGGAGAGTTCGCATACGACTACGTTGAGGTCCGGCGTGATCATCTTGCCTGGACGCCCCAGACCATGCAACCCTGTGACCATACTCATCAGGTTCCTCGTTCAGACCTCTATGGCTCCCAAGCGCATAGCGCCATGGCCGCAAGGCCTGTGCAGAACGGAAAAATCTCTCCAGATCGCAGTACAGACAATATTCCGGGAGAATCACCTTCTGGTACTCAAGCGACATCCGGGCCTACAATCCGAAACCCCAGCCCGGAAAGAAAGCGTCGATTGGCACGGGTCTTCGGTATGAAACGAGTGCCAGCGCCATCGATGCCTTTACACCATGTTCCTATCACACCCACGGCACCACCAGCGCACACACTTGAGACGAGTACACATTCAGCCCCAGCTCATGAACTACCGCTGCCACCTATGACGCAAATAACTCCCTCACACTCAGTGACTCCACATGCAACAACAATCATACCATCACCGCCACCATCAACACATTCCCATCATACAGAGCAGGATGACCTGAATGAAAAGAGTAGGTAGATCTACATGGCTTTTTTCCTGTGCATCCTTTCATCTCTTTCTTACATTTTGCATGATAACTTTTTTTCTTTTTGGTTGGACTGTGATACCCAATAGATATTTTTGTTCCCTCGTCTTGTATGTTATCTATGTTGGCCATTGGTGTTGGTATATGAGAGAGTGACTATGATATTTTTCTCTTTTTTTTTCTCCTTTGTGGGCAAGGACCTTTTCATAACTACCTTTCCATGTTTCTATTATTCAAACTTCATGCTGGTGTTTGTGGTATGGAATATGTATCTAAATTTTTATACGGCATTGAAGGCGGCGATATTGTTGCTTAAGCATAAATCCACATACTCTATATCCAGTATCTGGAATACTTTTGTTATTATAAATTATTTCATATTTTGGAACATGCATCTTTCATCAACATCATTTTATAGAGCAACGTTAGGAGGAAAGTATATATCTGAGACACACAATTCAACCAAAAAAAAGGCCTTCTCAAAGAATAACAGTTACGACGGAGGAAACAAAGGAGGTACTTTCTATTCTATTATACGTTAACGCTGTATCCAACGCCGGATAACTGTGGCAGGGAAGCGAAACCAGAAAGTCCGCCTCTCCGACCCCGAGTCATCAAATACTTCCGAAGCTCATCGACCCAAAAGACGGAACTAGAAATACACAGCAACGCAAACAGATCTCTTGGACCCAACGGCTCCGTCTGAAAGACGTCCTGCAAGATCGGAAGGTAGATCACGCACGCTTGGCCCAGGAGCGAGCCGAGGACGGCATAGTTGAACATCTTGTTGCCCGTGAGCGCGAGTTCTCCGCGGAGAAGGGATTTCCCTTCACTCCTGCACGTCAGGGCGTTGAACATGTCGAAGAGCACGAAGCAGGTGAATGTCATGGTTGTGTCGCGGCGGGTTACTACGCGCGAGGTTATGCCGGAGATTTCGTCGGTGTGGTCGATCATTTCGTGGATGTAGACGGCAAGGGTGCCAAGCATGATGCACGCGGCGGATGTTAGGACGCGGCGGATGAGTGGCTTGGTGAGAACGCGGGCATGTTTGGGGCGGGGAGGGCGGACCATGATTGAGGGGTCGACAGGTTCAACCCCTAGAGATTGGGCTGGAGGGCCGTCCATGAGAATGTCTAGACGGTTATAAGTATCAATCAATCAATCAATCAATCAATCAATCGTCGTGCCGGATGGCATGTAGGATAGGACTTACTGATCCATAGAATCTGCATAGCATTAAGGGGATTTTTGAATCCCAACCCCGTACTGATAAGAACCAAACTCAACGCTGCAACGCTAGTGCTCAATTGAAATGTGATGAAATTCTGAATATTGTAGAAAATGCCTTTTCCTTGCTCTATAGCCCTAAGAATCGTAGAAAAATCGTCATCGGTTAAAATCATATCGGCTGCTTCCTTTGCAACATCGGTTCCCAAAAGGCCCATGGAAATTCCAATGTCTGCTTTTTTCAATGCTGGTGCATCGTTGACCCCGTCGCCAGTCATTGCAACGACGTCTCCTCGGTATTGCAGGGCCTTTACAATTTTCATTTTATGATCCGGGCTGGTTCTAGCGAATATCGAGGTGCCAGTGATTGCTTGGGCCAGCTCTTCGGTGGTCATATGGTCGATTTCGTCTCCCCTCAGAAATGACCTTCCATTTGCCGACATATTTATTGGCATCCCCAGCTTCTTCGCAATGGCAACTGCGGTCGTCTCGGCGTCACCGGTAATCATGATAACCCTGACTCCTCCTGTTAGAAGCCTCCGAATCGATCGATGCACATCTTTACGAGGCGGATCGTTCATGCCAACCATGCCAGCGAAAACGAGACCAGTATAGCATTCTTCGCCATGTAGTTGAGAGTGGTCATGTGTGGGATGATGGGAACGGGGGTTATGACTGCGAGGTCCTCGTGTAGGTTTGACTGGGCCACTTGCGAAAGCGATCACTCTCAGTCCCTCTTGGGCCATAGACTCCGCGGCTTGCCTTGCATCCCGTCTCCTCCGCTCATCTAATATTATTTCTTGTCCATCTTTGGTCAAATAAGTATCGCAGCGTTTCAGGACTTCTTCCAGCGAGCCTTTGATGTATGCAACTTCATTTCCATCCCCATTGCCAGCAACGTCGTCTAACGTAGTGCTCCTGCCGACAACGACTCCCATCCACTTTCGCTCCGAGCTGAAAGGTGTTTCAGATAACCGCATGTTGATTCGAAGCCGAAGGTCATCTTCACCCAGAGTATCCAATAGATCAAGGAGGGCGACATCGGTTGGTTGCCCAACCCAGCGGCTTCTCACCGCTCCCGTGGACCGGTCGGCAGTCGACGACAAAATAGCGGCTGATGCCGCCGTTGCAGGAGAGTTGGCATGTGCACGCGAAAGACGGCTGTTATTGGCAATATTTCCAACGCGCAGGATTGTCTGTGCTGCTGCTGCGAGAGTGACTGTGCCATCTTTGGGGATCTCAAACGGGCTTTCAGCATCGAAATGCCACATCTTCGTAACAGTCATGTGGTTAAGCGTGAGAGTGCCAGTTTTGTCACTGCAGACAACGTTGACGGAGCCAAGTGTCTCAACGCTGGGTAGTCTTCGCACAATTGCCCCGCGGTTTGCCATCCTAAGGACCCCAAGGGCGAGCGTAACCGTGACGATGATCGGAAGTCCTTCGGGGATAGCCGCCACCGCAAGCGATACGCCGATGGTGAACATTTCGAGAATCTTCCTACCTTGAATTAATCCAATGATAACGATCAATCCTATAACAACAAACGATACATAGGATAATTCTTGTCCGAGGCGGTCCATTGACAACTGTAAGGGAGTCCTCGGGCTCTCAATCTCCTGGAGGGATGCAGAGATGCTTCCAAACTCAGTATGGGGTCCGGTAGCAATGACAATGCCCTGTCCATGGCCAGATCGCACCAAAGTTCCCATAAAAGCGATGTTATGTTGTTCGCTGAGACGAAGATCCGTTCCAACGGTGCCGGCAGCAGGAGAATCGTAAAAGGGCGAACGAGGAGGTGCGGGAGCATGGACTGGAAGGGACGCCTTTGTCGGGCTGCATAACGCAGCGGAAAACTTTGTTACGGGCTCGTTCTCTCCGGTCAAATTCGATTCATCGATGGTGAGATGCGTCGCACGTGTTATACGCAGGTCCGCCGGAATGCGGTCACCAGTAGAGAACAACACCAGGTCTCCCGGCACCAATCTGTTGGCAACGACAGTGGTAGATCCTTTAGCAGCTTCACTCCCGGAAGATGAGGAGCTGTCCGTAAGATCCTGCATCTCATACTGATCTTTTGTACTTGCTGCCCCAGGAGTCGTTCGGCCCGTGGAGCCGGATGGGAGGTTGCGCACCAGGTGGGCATAATGAGGAACAAGTCGATTCAACGCCTCTAACGATTTCTCTGACCTATATTCCTGCACAAATCCCACCGTGACAACGATGGTAACGGCGAGGGTAATGCTAACAGCATCGTCGAAATTGCGCATAAAGAAGGATATCGCAGCAGAGGCAAGGAGTAGAAGGATCAACGGCTCCTTGAATTGCTTCAGGAACCGAAGCCAAAGTGGTTCCGGTTCCTCGTGAGGCAGCTCGTTCGGGCCATCTCGAAGCAATCGCGCTTCGGCGTCACTCGGGGTCAGACCATGGACGAGGTCTGTATTGAGCCGATTTGCCGTCTCTTGGGGACTGAGCTTCGAGTAGGTCGAGGTAATGGAGGAGGATTGCGCTGTAGATCGTTTCAGGGATGAAGATGCGGGAGACGGAGTTCGTCGAGGGGGAATGGAGGCATTGTGGAGCGGTAAGGACGAAGGATACGATGCGGACATATCTCAAGCTTGCATGACCAGTAAATATCAGCTCTGCCGGTTCACCCTCTCATCCCGCGCCCAAATTGAGGGCTGGCAAAAAGGCCAGATGCTAGAGAAGATATGCCACAGGCATGAACCTAAATTGTCTGAAGTTGTGTGTGACAGCAAGGAGGCTTTGTTCAACGGTCACTGACAAAGTTCAGACGGAAACAGGAACACAAGGGAGAAAGTTGAAGAGAGAAGACCAAAAAGCAAAAGGTATTTCCAAATCACACTGGAACAAAAGATAGATGTCAATGATGTGGGAATAGATGGTAGACTGCTCTATTATGTCCTTTATAGAAAATTGCTGCACTCTCGCTTCCACGTCGCATCTAGCTGCCAGCCGAAACTCAACCGCAATGTTGTTCTTCTTGCGGCTCCAGATCTTGGGGGCCCAGACCCGTTAGCGCCTATTAGGTAAGCACACCGCCGCCTCCTGAGTGGTTGCACGGGATCGCATTTTTTCCGCTTCCGGTCATATCAGATAGGTACGCTAGTAAGAAAACGGCGTAACGTTACGGAGCACTTTTCCATCACGTGACTCAAGCGTAACGGGGGCGGTGTGCTTGGCGCAGTTCTCCAGCCACCCGAGTTTGTTGTTTTGTTCCTGCTTGCTGCCTTCGCCCGGGGAACGGAGCAGCACCACGACAACTCCACTCCCACCCAACGCGCGCCAGAACCCCCTCTCCACACACCATCACAGCAACTCTGCCTGCGAACCAGTTCGCTCCCTGTGTTGACAGCCGCAGATCGGTGTGCAATTTTCACGCAGTACCCCATACGCCTGCTCGACGGACTCTTCGGAGGGTCTTGGGTCTTTCGCTTCTTCCGTCGCGACTTGTTTGACCCCGTGACCGATGTCGTGGACGCCCGTTCGCGTCGATGCTCTCCGCTAATTGAGATTTTTTTTTTGACTTGACTTGACTTGACTCGACTCGACTCCCGCGCCAAGCCAGCAGCGACATCTCGACTGCCAGAGATTCGGCGATCGCGAGTTCACGATGTTCTATTCCGAAACTCTTCTGTCCAAAACTGGGCCGCTGGCTCGGGTATGGCTTTCCGCCAACCTCGAGCGCAAACTATCCAAGGCCCACATCCTCCAGTCTGACATCGAAAGCAGTGTCAATGCCATTGTAGATCAAGGCCAAGCCCCCATGGCTTTGCGACTGAGCGGCCAGCTGCTATTAGGCGTTGTTCGAATCTACAGTCGCAAAACCAGATACCTTCTCGACGATTGCAATGAAGCATTGATGAAAATTAAAATGGTCCGTGTTCTTTCCTTCTTTTACGTTGAACCTTACATCTCTTGCTGACCCATCGCCTGCAGGCATTCCGCTTAACGAACAACAATGACCTTCCAGCCACCGTTCCATTGCCCCCAGGCGGTATCACCCTGCCTGATGTTTTGACTGAGTCTGACTTGTTTATGAACCTGGACACCTCCATTTTGTTTTCGCAGCCATTACAGCTCGAGCAACATGACAAAAGACCCATGTCTTCTCTTGGTTGGTCGAGTCAACTGCTCCCCGACAGCAGCTCGCCGGAAAAAACTCGAGCTGTCGAGAGACCTCATTTGGAAGATGATACTGGCCTTGTCCTCGATTTAGGTGAAGACGAAGATATTCCTCTCGGCCACGATACTAGCATCGAAATTGGCAGAGAGGCTCCCGCCGCGCGTCCCGTCGGCGAAGACTTGTTTAGCGAAGAGCCTCAATTGTTCAACGATGACTTGGATCTTGACCTTGGGATGGATGCTGCTCCGCTCCATAAATTTGGTGGTAACGATACTCGACTTGCGCAAGAGGAAATAGACAAGGCCGTGCAACAGGAGGAAGATGTGGCAATGGGTGGGATGGGCGAACTGGATGTCCCCATTGCAGAGGACACCACTATTATGCCAGACCAGGAAAGCGAGCTTTTGCGGGATTCACAGTCTCCTCTTTCATCTGCGCGCTCAAGTGTGGTTCGGGACTTGGAGGATCCTTTCATGAGTGAAGATGCTGTTACGGCGCGACAGCAGCAGAGAGCCAAACGGAGAAAGCTAATCAAACCTGATAATGAGACGTTCTTCTCGGCAACTAAGATTAAGCTGCAGCAAGATGATCGCACCAAGATTCTAAAGCCAGAATCATTCCTCTCATTCCTTCCGCGTGACCCCGTCCTTCTCACCTTAATGACCATGCAGGAAAAGGGACAATTCGCAACGAGCGTCATGGGAGGCAGCGGCGTATACAGCTGGGCTCCAGAACTAAGAAATATGTTGTCAATAGATTCCGTGCGACAAGCTGGTCAGCTAAAGCGAAAGAGGGACAGCGGAGTTTCCGACATGGATATTGACGGAGGAGAGAAAGCTCCACGTCTCGAATTAGAAGAAGATGAAGGCATAGTGCACCTTGACGAAGCAGTCGGTCTTGGATGCGATTCATCGAGCGTACTTAATGCCACGGAGGTTCATCTTCCCGTGGAGGATGAAGCGCAACCTCGTCCGGTCGGTGAAGAGTGGAGTGACGAAGAAGGAATCGGTCACAGGGACGAGTACGAAGATGGAGATACGACTATCCAGCCCGTTGACAGTGGCCCAATCTCCCTAGGAACCAAGCACGCTGTCCATATCCTCCGCGATCAATTCGGTACCCCACCCTCCGCCGATACTCCATCGCAATCAAGGGGGAAGAGTGTTCTCTTCCAAGACCTTCTGCCCGAGAAACAAACAAGCAAGAGCGATGCGACAAAGATGTTTTTTGAAGTTCTCGTTCTGGCTACCAAGGACGCCGTTAAGGTTGAGCAAAGCAGCAACACCATCGGTGGACGTCTAAGAATTAAGGGCAAGCAAGCTCTATGGGGATCCTGGGCCGAAACAGAAGCTGGCGGCGAAATTGCGTCCCAGGAAGCGGAGATTGCCGCTTAAGGCCCTCAACTTGCGAGTGTGGTGATGCGGTGCCCCTCCCTTCGATGATTCCCCTATTTTGGGTACTTTGATACTTACTTTGGTGATCCATGTACGAGCTCTCTTTGGTCGCGCCCTGATATTTTTGTTTGTTTCCATGCTTTGGAATCTTTTCTTTTTTGTTTTTTTTTTCTTTTGTCTTGTTTCCTTGTACGGCTGTTTCTCATCCCGGAATAGTGGGAATCAACCCAATACCCTTCCCAAACTCAGCAGTGTCAAGGTATTTTGTGTATGATTTTCCATTGCCTTCGTTTGGGGTTCGAAAAATGTTTTGGTTGCTTTCAGTCCCTTGGAGGTTCATTGCACTGATTGGTTTTTCTCATTTGGACTTGAGGCGGATTGGTGCGTTGCGCATTTAGTTACTTCTGTAAGATTTAGGATCTTGGGATCAAATTCTTCAACTCGTATCTTTAATGATAGAAAGTTTAGCTTTGCATTCAAATACTCGCGACAGATGCGTGTTAAACGTCATGATTGCTTCGATGACATGAAACTCGCTGCCGGAAGACCGTCAGTTTCACTGGGCTGTTTCAGCTTCGCTGTGCATCACCAGGGCCTAGGCGTCCATTGGTCAATTGTTTCAAGCCCACACAAAAAAAAGGCGGCGGAGAAGTCCTCCCGACGCGACACGACCGACCGGTGAACGCCAACACCACAATCTCGACGTGCTCCTCCCGAACTGCCCGTCTTGTTCCTATAGTCACACCACGATTGTGTTCGCGACATGGCAGGCAAAAATTGAAACTGGGGGAAAATGGATACCTACATATCTTCCTGGACGCGTCCGGGCTTCTGGTCTTCCCGCCCTTGATTATTCATTTAGAATAATCGATTCCCTTTTCTTTTTTCACTGTATCTCTTTCGTTTCTCCCAGACTTCCTCAGGAAAGGACAGTCTTATAGTGCTAGCCATATTTCATTCTTCCATTCAACCCTTCTGGATTGTCCTGGAGACTATCCCTATCCCTTTTCAGTCGCTTGTTTTACATCAACGATATCATGATGAACTGGCCACTGCTTTCAAAGGCCCAGGATTCTCGCTCTTCGCAAGATAGCAGAGATCCCCGCTGGGAGACGGATCTCTATGGCAGATTTGCAGCTGGTATATTTTCAGTAATTTCTATCTCCTTGTTCGCCGCGGCCGTGCCGCGTTGGGACTCGGGCTTGGTGGAAGCGACGGGCTCGACATTGGGTAAATGGCAGGATATTATGCCGATTGTGATGGTATGAGGAGAGATGTTGTTTCTTTTTTACCTTGACTAAACAATTTTTTTCCCCCTACTCCCGATTCAAACCCTAATGATATTTCGAAGTTATCGGCGGAATCTATGCTATCATCCCATGTCTACAAGCAGAGTTTGGCTCTCAGAAACATGCAGTGGCTAACACAACAGTCTTGGTGCAGCTTGGCTTTTCATTTTTGTTTAATGTGACCAACATAGTGTACACCACATACCTCTTCGAATCTCTCCACCGGATTGCGAGACTGGTCGGGGATGCCCTCATTTGCGCCTCCTTCGTGCCCGCAATTTTTTTCGCAATATGGCACGCCAACTTTCGGGTTTGGAGACCCGCTGTAACAGATGGGTTGGCGGTCATCATCTGCACCGAAGAAAACAAGTTTGCACGAGAATGCTTTCCTAATTTGTATGAAATTGGATCTCTGGAGCTCGGTGCTGTGGTGTTTTCCGGTGTTGTATGGTATGAAACTGGATAACAGACCCAACCGCTGCGTACAACGTGACTAACAATGCAGTATAGGTTGGTGCACTTGATGCTGTTTCTTTACACCATATATGCGATCTATGCTCCTGAGCCGAAACAAAAGTGTCGTCCACGTTTCCACGATCATTATTATGGCCACAACAGGCATCACAAGCAACGGCATGGTGGTCACCGTCGCCATAGACACCGTCGACGCCGGCAAGAAAAGAAAGAGCGAATTTTTGTTCGACTGGATGACTGTGAGTATGGTGTCAAGGGGGATTTCTACACGCCATATCATCAAATAGTTGAGGAAGTGCGATATCCAGGGTCAGCGATGGGCTAAGGTGGGTGATAGGCTACAATGGAAGGAAAGGAGCCTGGGGTCAAGATTTCTATAAAAGATGGGCAGGACAGTTGAGTTCGAAGGTAAAAGCTGAAAAGGTGCTCACCTAGCCATGGGGGGAGCTCGCGCGTTACGAACATAACATACATGAAATAACGCTTGATGATTTAACAAAAAAAAGGCAATTTAATTTTACGACGACATTAGGAAATATTACACACTTTTTCTGTCTCAATTATCTAAATAATCTAAGCATTTTTGAGCTTCCGTGTATTTGCTACTATGTATGTACGGGGTATCCCTTCGGACGGAGGCGAAAGCCAACCTCGCCAGTAGCGATGATATCATAGCCCAGAACCAGCTTCAACCCATTATCAATCAGGTATGAAGCAAACCGGAGTGTCAGGCTACGAAGTATTAATTTATTTATCCAAGTCGTATAGCTTCTCTACTTTACGAGTCGCATTCCACCTTCGCGAGAGATTTTTTTTTTCTTCCCTCCAGTTGATAAGAAACAGTGTAAGCTCTGATGGCCGTAAGATCATCACAGGAAGGCATACGGAGTACTAACAAAACGGATCGGCAGCGAACGCACGTAATCGGCGCATAGTTACTTTTTTTTACTCTTCAAGATAAGCAGATATGCCCGATCCACCACCCTCAGGCGGTCCCAGAACTGGAATCTCATCCAAGGCCGCCACCCGTCGCGGCGGTGCCGGCGCTGAGCCCACTCCCGCCACAAACGTAGATCACGACGGTGGTCCCCATTCACACCAGCTCGACGCATCCCAATCCGAGGCCGTGCAAGAGAGTGCCAGGCGACATCATGGACACAGTGAGACGAGGTGGGCATCAAAATTTGCATCGCTGCAAGATCAGAAAAAACACGGTGAGGAGATGCATGGGTACGAGGGCGGTCATCCGGTGCCAAAGGAGCGTTCGTTTGCGGAGCAAAAGCCTGGCAGCAAGAGTCTAGCGGGACAGTTTATGGAGAAGTAGATTTCCCTTTTGCCTTTCTATGCTCCCGACAGAAGCTTTCGATTCGAATGTTTGCCTTGCGAGAGATCGGGCGATGCTGACTTTGACTTTTCCTCTTCGCAGATTTAGATGATCCGTTTGAAGTCGCCTGTTGTTGGTGTCTTCCCGTAGGAAAATAGCCTCTGAGACTCTGTCTTTCTTATATGTGCCTGGAACTATGGTGGAATTTTGCCCGTGTGGGATATCTTTGCTCAAGAATAGTCGAACGCTTACTCTATGTAGTTAGTTACTTGTTCTCTCTGCATATGCAGAGCACAAATGTATATTTCCAGCTGTACCACCTGCAAGGTCCACGAGGGCCAAAGATCCTTCGAGCGTCAATCAAATGTATGCAGGCGGATGTTGTGTTTGGGCATGTCTTGATCGACCCAAAGAATGCGCAAACGGTTTGTGTGCCGCCAAACCTCACGTGGCGTCGGCCCGACGGCCAAGCTCGGCGTGTTGTTTTTTTTAGGCTGAGGCCGCTCAAGATAACTCCGAAGTCTACAGCACCGAGACGACGAAATGATAAGAAGGGTAGGTTGGAATGACCTTACAGAGTTCGACATGGAGATGGTCAGGGTTCGCTAGACGAACACGAAGGAAACCGGGCAATGTCGTTTGAAGAGAGTGTTAATTAAGTATAGCTTGTTAAATCTTCGTCTCTACGGAGTACTCTGTGCCGTCTTCAGCGCCGAACCAACGCGAAAAATGGACACAGAAAGGCCAGTCCAAAGTCAGCCTCAATTCTGTCCGTTAATCAGCTGTAAGCTGCACACGGAGTAATCATTTGCCGAAATTGTCAACGGGACCCGAAACGCTGAAAAACCGGGTGCACAGCCTATGAACGATTACTAAAATGGCGAGCCGGAGCTGGTTGACGTTATGACCCACTCGTGAGGAAAGCTTCAGCTTATTTACCTTGAGAAGCTAACTAACTTGCCTTATCCTTTATTCATCAATCGCCCTGTGTGCTGGCAATGGATCTGGATTTCAGTCCTATGCCCGGTCTGATATCCCTACCTTCGACGCTCTATTCGCCCGGCCGATCGTAGTCCATTCGGCTGTAGGTCTCATAGAACGATATGTCGAGAACAGAAGCTGATACTTCCGGTACAACCAATGCAAATAGCCTGAGCAGCACCGAAAAGGAGAGACGGTATGGACCCATCCGACAGTCGCAAGATACTGGTCGCATCTCGGCATTAGTACGCCAAAGCACCTCTAGGTCATTGGAAAGATCGACATCGTTAGGAGATGGATACACACACCCCCATGTTGACAATGACAGGTTACAGGATGTCGAGGATGAAGAGAAGTTGGAACAGCAACGAGCAGTGGATTTCGTGGTTGGGTGGGATGGCCCGAATGACCCTGATAATCCGCGAAATATGACCTACGCGCGGAAGTGGCTAATTGTAATCATCCTGGCCATGGGTTCGCTTTGCGTGTATGGACTCCCTCCATGGGGCCTCGCCGTTTGTTCGTGGAATCAATTACTCACTACGGTGCTTTAGGACGTGTGCCTCTTCCATGTATACAATGACATACTCGCAACTGACCGAAGAATTTGGTGTTTCGCGGCTTGTTGCTACATTGGGGTTGTCCACTTTTATCCTGGGCCTTGGTGGGTTCTGTGTTGTTACATTCCTATCACTTCACCAGTTTTGACTGACGATAATGTTTTATATTAGGGACTGGGCCTCTTTTCCTTGCTCCGTTGTCGGAGGTATGTCGATCTATCCTTCCCGTCCGTCTCGTGCGCATGAATACATCTAACTTTTAGCAGTTTTTTGGGAGACGCATAATTTACATTATCTCTTTTTCCTGCTTCGTGGTCTGGCTGGTTCCATGCGCAGTGGCACAGAACATTGCAACGATGGTCATCTCGAGGTTTTTCAATGGCTTGTCTGGAAGCGCCTTTTTAAGTGTGGCTGGTGGAACCGTTGGCGATATATTTGACCGGCGTCAGCTTGCAGCGCCGATGATGGTATATACAGCAAGCCCTTTCATGGGTCCGGAAATTGGTCCTTTGTAAGAACGTTTGTTTAAAGGCGCAATAGCTATTAACACCCTGCTAACCCTTCATCTTAGGATTGGTGGCTTTATCTGCCAGTATACTACATGGTAAACCTAATGTCTATTCTGGACGGCAGCTCTTTCAGAAATCGCTGACCTTCTCCTAGGCGCTGGGTCTTTTACCTCTTGCTCATATGGGCTGGAGCGATTGCAGTTGCCCTCATCCTGCTTGTCCCAGAAACTTATCATCCCGTCCTGCTTCGACGCAAAGCTATAAATCGCAGAAAGGAGACCGGAGACAACAGATGGAAGGCACCTATCGAGAAATTAGGCCGCTCCTTGGTCCATACTGTGCTCCGCTCCATATACAGGCCCATGCTGCTACTGATATTCGAGCCGATGTGCCTAAACCTCTGTATTTTCTCTGCGATCCTGCTCGGAATATTGTATCTCTTCTTCGGGGCTTTCCAGCTTGTGTTTTCGACCATTTACGGGTTTGAGCTCTGGCAAATCGGGCTGAGTTTCTTGGGACTAATGATAGGAATGGCGATTGCAACCGCAAGTGACCCGATATGGTCGAGATATTATGCACGTCTCATTCGCAATAGAGCCCAAGTTGTGGGAAAGGAGGAGTTCGAACCGGAGTGGAGATTACCACCTGGTATGTGCATTCATAGCTTGTCTGGTCCTAATTCGTGACTGATGCTGTTCGGACAGCGATTGCTGGAGCTCCATTGGTTACAATTGGACTATTTATCTTTGCTTGGACGATATTCCCAAATGTTCACTGGATCGCGCCGATAATAGGGAGCTTAATCTTCGGAATAGGGTATGTCTGCATTCTCACTCTTCCGACAATCCGCGCGAGGATGAGTTGCTCCTTGACGTGGAAAACAGCATTACACATGACTTACCAAGCCTGTTTCTGTAGAACGATCCTCGTCTACTCTGGTATTTTCACATTCCTTGTGGAATCGTACCCCCTGTACGCTGCGAGCGCCTTAGCCGCCAATAGCTTTTTGCGCTCAAGCTTTGCGGGTGCATTTCCTCTATTCGGAATTCAAAGTAAGTTCGAATGATCTCTTTCCGATTTCCAGCCATTGAGGATGGCTATGTCGATGGCCTGCCGTGCGAGCCGGCGGAAGAGATTCTCTTTAAGATCTTCCACGTGATGCTTGATGTCCTCTGCGGCATCTAATGGCGTCTCGCTTTATGAAACATGACGCCTGCAATCTTCTTTCTTGTTCTCAAGTCATCCGCAGTGTTTGAAGTCGAGAGTATCCCACCTCCACGTGAATGTGCTCTGGCCTGCAGTTGAGCAACACGACGTTGCACAGAACATAGTTGGATTGTCATGCTGACGAGCTCTTCTTCCATATGCAGTGTACCACAAGCTCGGGTACAACTGGGCAACCACTCTCCTGGCATTCTTGACCCTTGTCATGGCTCCATTCCCGTAAGTATAGGCTTCCTTTGCATAACCTCTTCCCACCCTTCAAAAACGTCCCATGGAGCTGTTCCCCGCATAATTCTTGACCCCACACCCTTCGCATGAGGATCGCCTCTCCGCGCGAGGAAGCGTTTTTCACGTGGTCCATGGGCGGCCGTATTGCCATTCTTCTCTCTGTCACGTCCTGTTGGCTCCGGCTGTGAAAGTGGAACTCTGGCCTCACTCTGCAAGCGCCGGATTTATCCGTCAAAATCTAAACGTCGCTACCACGCGTTCGTCCAACCCTTAGAGGTGGCTCCTTATATATGCTAGTAAGATTACACATCTGTTGTGAAACCGACGTTCTGGCAAACCGAATGACGAATCCTGGGCGGGATGGCTCGCATTTCAATCCGGGGCGGACCAGACCCTTGTTTGGAACTCCCTTTTTCCTCTTTTTTTTTTTGGTTTGGGAGGGTTTGTGCGAAGATGTTCTAATTTTATCTTTGTTCCAGGTACATATTCTTTCGCTACGGAAAACGCATTAGAAAGAAGAGCCGATTTGCGACTGTAAAAGCCGAGTGAGCGAGCTTTTCGCGTCGTAATATTTTCAGGCAGCCTGTTCCTCCCCAAGACACTCTCGTGTTTCGCGCTCGTGGCTGTATTTTCCGATCTAGCCCGTGGCTTGACTACCCCGTGTCGCTCGCTGATATGTTTGTAGCTACCTCGTGCTTTTTAAGGACATGTGAAAATGATACGCATCAGCCAAGCGGGCGGCTGGCGCCGAGGGAGCAAGACCGATAGAGCGGGCTGGCGAAAAACCACTTTTCTTGGTCTAGATCAACCAGGATGGTTGACAATCAGGCAATTTTGGGTTCGGCAATGGGGTTAAGCTTATTTGCCCATTGCATTTTAGCTTTGGACCAAACCTCCCCTTCGATATTGGTTCGCTGTTTCATATCAGACCGAATATCTTTTTGAGTGGCGCGGAATGAAATTGACTCGAGCAGAACAAATGTTTTGGATCTACAAAAGACCTCAGAGCGAGTACATAGATAATTAGCACATTAATACCCCATCTTAGTTACCAGATTTTGGATTGGCCTGATACCTGTGCTCTCGAGTGCAGATCGAAAGAGGCCTGTGCCAATTTCACAGTGCATATACATAAACAAAATCTCCATGTGCCGAATGCAGCGCTGAGCCGCTGCGCCTGGATATCGGTGAATGAACGGGGTTGGAAACGCGCCGCATGTTTTCAATTGCCGGCTTACTATTGAGAACTCACTAATGTAGATCATTTCTCCCTATCACAGTTCATAGAACCAAATAATGGCCGTGTTCCCTCGCCCTACGACGAGTGCTTGCTTGAAAGAGCTAGCTACGGAATACTTTTGATTGGGCATAGCTTTTCCCTCTCCCTCGGGGAAAAAACAAGTGGCATTCGGGCAGGATCAGAACGGCATCTCTCCCCCGCATGCTCTCCACATCTACAGTGCCAGATTGGTGCGTGAGTTACTGGGAAGAGAAAAAAGAAAAGAGAACAAGGAGAGCTGCCCAATATCCGACCAGTCAGAAACTAAAGGATGAGCTCTGGATGTCATATTTTTGGGGAAATGTACGGAGTTCTCCTTACGGAGTAGAGGAATTGCTTCAGGCAACTCTAAAGGCGAATCATGTTGTTGGAGTTGCGCGATGCAACAAATCGGAGCTTTTGGAATCTTCTTCGACTTCTTTTCTCTTTTGAGAAAAGGGGGGGGAAAAAAAAAGGAAGCTCTCCGCGAGTCAGGTTTTGGCTTGCATGTTTGCTCAGATTAGCCAATGACCTTTTTCTTTTCTTTTCTTTTCTTTTCTTTTTTTTTTTTTTTTTTTTTTTTTTTTTAATTCGGTTTTTGAGGGGTTTCTTTCCTTTTTCTTGACGCCTTGTGCGGAGTTGACGAGTCACCTTTCAAGCAGGGGAGCTTTATCGCACCACTTCTGAGCTTTAATGGCAGTGAGGGTGACAGTGCAACGGCTGTCGCGTGCATTGTTACCTTGGCAATGAGAATAGGGACCTTGCGAGCTGAACCAATGGGCAAGTATGGGCAAAGGCGGAACGGATGCATGGATGGGGAGTCGAGGACGAAACATCCAGATCATGACTCCTCGCAAACAAAAATAGAGAAATTCCTCCGTACGGAGTACGCGTTCGAAGCGCACAGGCCTCAGCGACGCAGACTTGCGACCCCGCGACCGGTCTTGGTGGCTGTGATCCGCTTGGGATTTGACTAATATTTTCTTTTTTTTTTTTTTTTTAGGCTTATGCACGTCAAAAGTGGGTGGTGATCCTGGGCTCGACCGTGGGTAGCCGGAAGGGAAGAATTGTCAACATGGATTGAACTGGCAGCCAAAAGAGATGGAGTTGTTTTGGAAATAAGAGTGCAGAAAGAGACCTTGTCTCATTCGTTTGGAGGAATGTGTGAAAAGCCTGGATCAACTATATGTGTATTTTGTGTCGCGCAAGGTTGGCCAACTAATGTCGCTAGTTCGAAGCCTTGACGCAAACTCGGGATGGTGAGGGCTTTTCAATTTGACAAACGAGCTAAATCTGGCGTCTTCTTTTTTAGCTTCGGCTCCTGGGCTCATGTGTCACCGATTTACCCGGCTAACTAGCGAGATTTTTATTTAGTGCCATGAGGGGAGGGGGGGGATGGAGTCAAGAAAGGGGGAAGGATTGGACGACGAAGAGGAAAGATTTGCGCCCAGGCTTGACTGATGCTGGTTTGAACGGGAAGACGGAGACTGCGCATTTGCAAGAGACTGTCAGTGAGGTGATGAAGACGAGTGAATGGACATCGAGCGAAGTTGATGGTGTGTTGGGCTGATCGTCCCAGAACCTCGGTTCGGCAATCGACTGGGCGACTGGTCGTCTCTTGAGCTGGAGAGAAGAGAAGAGATACTTTTTAATTATGTGTGTATTTACGGCGTGCTCTGGCCAGCTCCAACCAGTTTCAGGGACTCGGATAGGAGTAGCAGGGATATATACTATGTAGCGAGGTTTGACAGCAGCGGATCTGGCTAGCAATCCAGTAGAATAACATGCCTGCGAAGCTCTAGACCATCCAGCATTAGGGGAGCCGATTGGATTCTGCGCGAGGAATGCAAGGAGCAGCAGGATCATTGCAGGACCTGCTTGATCCCATTCGACGCACAGGAGCAGCAAAGGCGGAGGCGAAATTTTTCCTCATTAATCGTTAATGTAACTAAGATGCTGCTGTTACGAAATGGGTCGAGGGAGCTCCAGGTGAAGTTGCACGCCATCGACGCATCCCCCACTGACTCTCGGTACAAGGGTGGAGAGGCAGCGGCGGGAAGAGACAGGGTGCTATCTGGGGAAGACGGCCAACATCCGTGGAAGCTGAAGGCGGGTGTGGACTGGGGCGGACAAGCCCGACGAGCTTCTGCCTTCGGGAACTAGAGCCTAGCGGACAGACAGACACAGGCTGCTCTGGAGGAGAGGACGTCCATGTCTGGACTGAAGACATGTGAGAGGGCGCGACGGGCATTCATATGCAAGTCGAAGGGCATCGTCGAGGGCGAAGACGAGCAGATGAGACGAGGGCAATTCGAGCGCAATAAACAGTAAAAGCAATAAAGTGTAAAATAAAAGAGATTTATTGATCTCGAATTTGGCTGTGGATTCCCGCCAGCCCTTTATTTTTTTTATTTTATTTATTTTATTATTTTTTATTTATTATTTTTTTTTTTTGCTGCTGAGTATTTAAAAGTCTTCCCCGCAGCGCCGCCGTCATCGACTGCCAAACCGCCGCCATCATCGCTGAAAACCTTTTTTTCCTCTCATCCCTTTCGCCTCAATTCGCCTGCTCCTGGACGGCCTCAGTCCCCCGGGAACAGCGACGAGCCCGACAAAACACTCTCGACCCGCGCGGTTCTTATATCAGAGCCGGCCCGAAGCTACCAAACACTGACTGACTGCTCGCTCGCATCTCCACTCCGCCAGAAACTTTCACTCTTCATCCCATCGATCCTCCGAACCAGCTTGTCACCCAGTCCTCTTCCTCGCCGTCTTCTGCACGCCAGACGGAGCCCGTTCCTTGCATTGAACTGCACTCCCTCTACTCCTTGCATCGCACGCCATCCCGCCCCGTTCCTCGATCGCGTGTGAGTTCGGTAGCCGAGCGCTCCTGTCACCCGCACACTTTTTTCAGCCCTTTCAGCCCTCCCCGCGACGATCTCCCATATCCCACTCCTCCTAGGCGCACCCATGAGCGCGTTGGCGTGATCGGATACCTGCCTGCCACTCGTCGACGGTCTCTGCACGTCGCTCTCCCTGCGTTTCCCACGTTCCCATTCGTTACCAGACCGTCCGCCGCCACAGCTTTCGCTCGCCCATTGCCTCGAATTCTCCCACAGCTCGAATTGTGCCATCATTGGCTCTCCGAACTGCCTGAACGAGGGAAGCATCGTTTCTTTTTTCTTTTTCTTTTTTTTCGCTTTTCCCGCACTATTGCACGTCAACCGGACCCCTTCTGCCTGCACCTGGCCTGCTCAAGAAACCGAGTTGCGTCGCACGACATACGCCTCTTTCCAACATCTCACCCTCTCCGCCCTCACTCCCTCGTGATCTGGGCTGTCCGTGTATTGTCACCGCTATTTTCCAATTTAGAGCCTGTCGTGCGACTCGACGGAACCGTCCCTTTTCCTTTTTTCTTGCCTCTGCGCCGATAATTCGCTTCATCCAAGAACTCCTCACTCGTGTAGACACCAATCCGCCAAGCTGGAATCGCTCACTGACCCCTCGTTGCTTATTCCTGGTTCGGTGCTGTCCCCAGGTCGTCCGGACAAGACACTATTATAACCTGCAGACGGTTACATGCAGGGCGGGGGGAATTTTCTCCCGCAAACGTGGGCATCGATCGGCAACAAAGGAGACGCGCTGACTCTCCACAAGCCGTATTAGCCTGAATCCCGTTCAGCCACTCATCCTCACTCCATCTGCGGGGATTGCTATTCTTGAGCTTTGCCGCAATTATTAGCGCTTTCGCATCCAAAAGAAGACACGGGAGGAAAACGTAGGTGTCCTGCTACGCCCCATCGCGACAGGGCATCCTCCTGGAAAGCTATATATTATGACGACTAATGCCATAAACGGGCCCGTTCTTCCGACACCGCTTGCAACCCCTGGGGATAACAACAAGCCTGCGGATACAACTATGGCCGATCAGGGCACCCGGCCCGAGTCACAGCCTCAGGGTCAGAATAACGGTGCCAAACCCCAAAACGGCCAAACGAAACCCATGTCGGCCGCAAACGCGAAGGATCCCTTGCGTCCTCGAAGGAAAAAGGCAAAGAGAGCTTGTTTTGCCTGTCAGCGGGCCCACCTTACGTGTGGTATGTGCAGCCTCTGCACTTTTGGAATTGCTGTGTTCTACTTTTCCTGGTTTTTTTTTTTCACTTCTTTTTCTTATTATTCTTCTTCTCCTTCCCGTTTTATTTGGTGTTTGTTTCTTTTTGCTACAAACCGCGCCTCCAACTTTGGCAGTGCATTCTCGTCATGATATCAATGTTGCACTCAACCATGAACACCCAACCCTGACCACGTTGCAGACGATAACCGCTTTGCCTTTTTTTTTTTTTTTTTTTTTTTGATAAGCCATTACTAAGTTCCAGTCAACAGGTGACGAGAGACCGTGTCAGCGTTGTATTAAACGCGGAATTCAAAATGCGTGTCACGATGGTGTGCGCAAAAAGGCGAAATATCTGCACGATGCCCCAAATGAAGCCCTCATGCCTCATCTCCAAGGACATTTATATACCACCCAGGCAAACACAGCTCGCCACACCATGCCTCTCACCCGCAATGGCTCCAATTCCAAAACCAATTTCTACCCTCAACAACAAAGCAGTTTCAACAATTTCTACCAGAATAAACCAGATCCAACGTTAAACCAGCCACAAGTCCATGACACCGGCAGACCCGACACCTTTCCGTCCCAGTCTCCCGTTTCGCCAACCTTCAACATGACGGCCAACCCAGCAGCATCTGGAAACCAGGGCCTACCCTCTTCCCTTTCTGCTTCGAACAGTAATGCTTCAGGCCAGGCCCAAAATGGATTCGGCTCTGCATTCTTTGACCCCAGCGACCCAGCCCTATTTAATTTTGATCTTGCAAGTATGAATTTTGGAAATCACTACGGTGCTTTGGAATTCGGTATGCTTGGACACATGGCGACCGGCGCTGGAGAGACACCGCCAAGCGACGGTGCGACTCAACATGGTTCTGTTGGCCGAAGTGGCTCCGGCACATACACGGCCGGGTCAAATTTCGGAGAGAGCCCTACGGGGCAGCCTTCCTTTCTATTTGGCGACCCTACCATTGGAGGCGATTGGACATCATCTGTGAATACGCGGAACATATATGGCCAAAATATGAACAATATGTCAGAGACGCCGCACGCTTTTGCGATTGAGAGCGCACCGGCAAATTTTGCGAGTCCAAATTCGATAGAGAGTCCGCTACTCACAAACACCACAACATTTGACGATAACACCGCTCCAACGTATGCCAACCGTGCCAATATCAACTCAGTGCCCTCGCAGAGACAGCCAGTGGTTTCAACGCCACAACTCAAACATCTGCAGGTGGGAAAACGGAGACAACGAAATCCTTCCGCCATTTACGACAGTGTCAAGGAGCCTTACTCGTATACCACGGGCTTCCATTCCCTTACAGCTTTCATCCAACGACGTTTTGCTCCTCAGAACACGTTACGGATAGCGAAAGCTTTGGCGTCAATTCGTCCTTCGTTCATCGCCACGACGAAAACACTCAACCGGGACGATCTGATATTCATGGAGAAATGCTTCCAGCGCACGTTATGGGAATATGAGGATTTCATCAACGCATGCGGCACACCGACGATCGTGTGTCGACGAACGGGCGAAATCGCCGCTGTGGGCAAGGAATTCAGCATCCTCACCGGATGGAAAAAGGAGGTTCTTCTCGGCAAAGAGCCCAACCTGAACATCAATACCGGTGGGTCCTCCGGGGCCATGTCCGGAGTCACCTCCAGGGGAAGTTTCACGCCTCGCACAGGAATGGACGTCAACCCCACCGGCCGAACGCAGCCGGTATTCCTGGCCGAGTTGCTGGACGATGAGAGCGTGGTGGAATTCTATGAAGATTTCGCGAAACTTGCGTTTGGCGATTCGCGAGGAAGCGTGATGACAACGTGCAAACTGCTGAAATACAAGACCAAGGCGGACATGGACATGCTCTCCGGGACCACCAGCAGCGCTGGAGGGGAAAACGAACATGGCGCTGCCGGAAACGGCGATGTCAAGCCCGAAAACGGTATGGGCGCGAGCAATGGACAGTCGCAGCACTCGTTGCAACGACAGCGGAAGTGGAGCAGAGGGGGAATCGCCGGCGAAGCAGGGATGAACCAGTTAGGGTTCAAAGATGGTAAAGTGGAATGCAGTTACTGTTGGACTGTGAAAAGAGATGTCTTCGATATACCCATGTTGATTGTTATGAATGTAAGTCCGATTGCTACCAATAAATGGTATCTTCCCATCGTCTTTTTCGGACAAACTTGCTGACATGTTTTTATTAGTTTCTGCCATGCATTTAATGGCTCGTTCTATTTCCCATCGGGACCCTGTAGGGCTTGGAGTTTTTCTTTTATTTTCTTTTTCTTTTTTTGGGGAATCTAGGGATTCGACTTCATATACACCTTTATGGATTATGGGACATTGGTTTAACTTATTATAAGAACGGGAGTAATAGGGCGACCTACAAAAAAAAGGAAAGGGGAAAGGAGACAAAAAAAAAGAAGATATACGGGTTATATCGTGGGCCGCGGAGTCCGGATAGGGTTTTCTTTTTCTGTCTTATTCTTCTTCTGATTCTTTCGCTTCGACACCATGCCGCGGAGATTTAACGTGTGACCCTGCAGCGCATTGTCTCCGCCTCTATGGATATATATACCAGCAATGCTGTTGATGCGGCATGTATACTGAATTTCAGTTGCGTAGCTATATATACATGAAAAGATAACGACCTTGGGCTTGTGAACACAGGGGCGGATCCCTCATCAAGTTGTGAACTGCCAAAGCATGACTGAGTGTTCATTTTTACTACGGAGTACTCTGGATCTTTTCTTCATCACAATTTTCGGTTTCTATTGCTTTTGTGTGTACTATATGTACGTCGGGAGCGGCGCGGGAAGAGTAAGCGTTGGTTAGTGGACCCCGCCCGTTCCGCCCGCGATCCCCGATGGACGCCGATGTTCGCTGAAGAGGGACCTCATGGTTCGTTGGTTCATTCTAATATATAAATTCTAGCTTTGGAGATCCAACAAGTAATTTTTTCCATCCTTACACAAGTCCCCTTGTATAACTATTCAAGCTGTAGTTAGTTAATAAGCGGTTCAATCTACAAGTCACGAGCCCAAAATCAAATCCGTGGGTAAAAACCGAACCCCTCGATTTAAAGGAACCAAAAGGGCATGCCCCGGCTAACCATTCGTCCTGTCAACCGTCCTACAGTTTAGTCAAGAACCAAAGAGAAACAGCAAAACCACAGTCGTCAAGATGTGCATGCAAGCCACCTGTAGTGTCTGCGGTATGTCCACATCCACCGCAAGCAACGTCTCTCGATAAACCAGCTTCGGAACTAACTCCTCCTTTTTTCCCCATATCTCTAGAGAAGAAAACCTGGCGCGGCTGCGGCCAGCACGTCCCCTCAGTGATGGGCCACATCCCCAAGGACCAATGGTGCACATGTGCTCCGAAAACGAAAATCGGCGAGACCGAGTTCCCGCCAAAGGTGGGCGAGGGAAAGGCCCAAGCGGAAGAGAAATAGGTTGCTGACTTTCTTGGTGCTTCTTACCGCGCGGGAGGTACGAAAAGGCCGGGAACATATGCCTTATTCTGTAAATGGAACGGATGGGGCTTGGGGTTTGGGAGAAGAGGGGAGGAGAGGAGCAGAGAAGGAAGATTGGGCTGGGCTGGGCGGTATTTATAGACGGTCGAGGAATGGCGAGTACCCTGCGAGGGAGTGGAGATGCGACGAGAAACTGGGCGGAGCAGGGAACGGGGGAGTTGGGCACATGGCAGCGGTGACTGGGATGTGTGTCGAGAAACTACGGAGTCTGGAGGAACTAAACTACACTGTTTGCATCTCTTCTTCAAACATGATTGCCCCTGTGGTGAGATGGGTGCTCAGGTGTGTGCCCAGTGCATACCACACATATTGCCCTATTAGACTAACCGTATGAACCTCTTAAGAGTATGGGTAAATAATTATTATGTAGTAAATGAATGGCGGAACTTTCCAGTTCGCTGTGGAGCAACGGTCAGATACTCAAAAATAAAATAAATCAAAAAAAGCGGAAGCTTCGCCAAACCAGTTGTCGCGTCCTTGAGTTGAAGAGAATTATGCGTGATGAGAAAAAAGAAAAGAAAAAAAGAAGATGTTTAGCTGTTCAGGTCCTACCCGGAATCGAACCGGGGTCAACGGAAGACTCTAATGATAAATCAGAATCCGCTATGCTAACCGCTACACCATAGAACCGCTTGATGGCTGTCCAGACCGAGAACCGCGGCTAATTATCAAGAATTCCCCGCTCTTTACCGGCGGGGCCCTCGGAACCTTATCTTATCTCCGCGATCTCGCGCTCGGCTGAACGACACCGACACCGTCCTTCTTGCGGTCTGCCTGCCCGCCTGTCTGCCTGTAGCTGTGGGCGCCCTTTGTTCATCTTGACTGGAAAGATCTGCTGGCAGCTATCCGACAACGACCCGTGCTTTTTTAGAGTGACTACGAGGATCGAGGCGGCAACACGCTGACCCCGACGCGCGATGCGACCTGATACCCCGCGGGATCCCCTTGCTGGGCCAGACAGCGGCCCCGAGTCCCCATATCCCATCCGGCTCTCTGGACCCGTCATAAAAGGCTTTGGAAGGGGAAGTAAGGAGGTAAGTGGTTCACCTTTCCTGCTTGAAACGACGTTCCATCCTCCCCAGCGAGCCCTTTTGTCAGCCTGATTTGACCCGATCAACGATACCAATGCGCTGAGAGGACCTAGTGGCGCCATATGAGCATATAGTCTTGTGAAGCGTTGTGTGTGGGAGGCTTGAGAGCTATGAGAATCTGCGACTACCTTGAGAGCCCCATAAGCCCTTCAGATTCCATCTAATGTATTGCTTTTGGATCCTGTCCATCTGTCCCTATGCCAATACTTCCTTTTCTCCCCCCCCATTGTTTTCCTACCGCGAGAAATGACTGACACTGATCGCCCACATCAGCTCGGCATCCCGACGGCCAATATCCCAGCAGACGGACTGTCCGAACACCCCGACCTCGAATCAGGAGTATACTACGGCGTTGCGGCTTTAGAGCCCTCCAGATTCCAACCAACCGACGCCGAGATCCAAAAAGACCAACCCAGCAATGAAACCACAATCCTTCCGTGCGTGCTAAGCATCGGATACAACCCCTTTTACAAGAACACCGTTCGCTCCGTGGTATGTAGAAAACATTTCGCTCTCCCTCCAAAAATTCTCCTGCCACCCCCTTTCGATACATCGTCGCATATCTTTCGCAAATACAAAAATTAACCGCACTGGCAAGGAAATCCACATCCTACCACATCTCTCCCTTCAATCATCCCCTTCCGCCTCGCCTCTCTCGTCCACTCCTACTACTCCAGACCCCACCTCCTCTCCAGGTGACAACAGCGCCAGCAAACCTCCGCACACACGCCATCACTTCCACCACTTCCCTGATTTCTACGGCACGCCTCTTAACCTGCTCATTCTGGGATATATCCGGCCCGAGTACGACTATGTCAGTCTAGAGGCGTTGGTGGAAGATATCCGGGTCGACTGCGAGGTCGCGAAGAGAAGTCTGGCGAGGAGGAAGTATATTTGTTTTATACAGGAAGGCGGAGACGTGGATGATGAAGGGACCAAGGAAGCGAGGAAGTGGCTGAGGACGTTTTGAGCTGTGACTTATAACGCTGCTTCTTCTTCTTTCTTTCTTTCTTCTTTTAAAGAGTGCTCTCTAAAGAGAACAGGTTGAATATATATACGATAGATATAGAATTTGTCATCGCACAGAATTTGAAAACAATGGTCTTCTCTGATTCTTATTTACAATGGACCCCCCGAGATTAACCAATGCAAGGGAATGTATGAAAGAGACCAATATAACACATCAGACAACGCCCGGCTATGCAGGAATGCTACAATCCAGTCTCATGCTAGGCTGCTTAGATGAATGGCGAGAAAACAGACATGAGGAACGAGTTGCAGGTTAAAAAAGGAGGCCGAAAACGGTATTAAACGCATTCCTCATAGCTAACCCAAGACTTGTAAAATCAAAGGGAACAGTAGAGAAAAACAGTCAGAAAAGTGGAAGGCGGGTCGGCTATGCGCGAGAAACATGTCCACTCTTTGCCGCGGGTTACAAGGTTCCTCAAGCGCAAAGCATACGCCATCGCGCTCGTGAGCATCCGCCTAGAGTTGAATGAGATCGACCTCCGAGAAATCAGGGGGACTTCGACTGAAAATGGCACGACAACGTCCATCCAACGCCTGATACTCATTACTAATCCATATATGTTTGCTGAACCTCTGCGTGCGGAACACTTCATCGTCGCTCACGCCGAGATCATCCCGTGGGATCCAGATCACAGGCCTCTTCATGCGAAGCGCCTCGTGCTGGAAGGCACGTTGAACAAGCTGGTCACGCTCATCGGGGGTTAAGTCTTCTAGCTCATCGTGGATACCGTCAAACAAGGCCTGGTTTATCGAACTGGTCGGTGCTTGGGCCTCGGTATCTTCTGCAAGCTTTTGCCGCATACGCTGTATCGTAGGCATGTTCGGGTCCGGCCTGCCACCAAAGTAGCGAGATCTTTGTTTTCGAGAAGGATCCGCCCAGGAAAGAGGTCTAGTGCCACTCTTCCCAGGGATAAGCCGGGTGAGTGCGTTTCTTTGGGGCTTTTTGCTGTCAATACGGTTCAGCTCAATATCATTCTCTCGCTTATGCTTTTTGTCGTCAGGGCTGGTATCTTCCTCTTCGTCTTCTCCATCTTCCAGTCCTAGTCTGCGTCTCTGGGCACGAGCAAATTCCTCGTCGCGCTGACTGGCTTCGTCCTCCAGCGTTATCGGCAGGTACCGAAAGAGAGGTTGGAATGCCCGGTTTAAAAGAAATTGGAAAAGAATGGTAGCAATAAGAAGGACTATCATACAGATAGCTTGGCCTTCGCATGCAACCTCGCCTTTCTCGTCGCGGACGAGGAAGAACATACCAATAAGGCAAATCTCCATAACGTACACGCCGGTAAAAAGCTGATTTATAGCTTTGGGAAAGAGTAAGCCGCCAGTATCAAAGCGGAACTTCGTCACATAAAGCGTGTTGTACCGGTAGACAACCCAAAACAGCGTAAATGTAAGCACGTTGAATATCATGATTAGTGGGGATATGACGCAGTAGATCAGCCCTAAACTCATTAGATGCCAAAGCCGTAAAGTGAATAATATATTACTAGCACATACCGATTGACGCGAGAGTGGTATACACCGGGAAGAATGTTCCCCACTGCATCTGATTCAAGTTTGTCGTCCTAGCCCACTTCATTCTTGCAGTGCTATCAAAAATCGGCGCCAGTATGAACCAGCTCACCAAATTGAAAATTTGAACGAGAGCACCGGCGCTGACCGACATAGCCTGGAGAACCATATAAGAGAAAAAGTAGTTGCTAGATTTGGGTATATTCGTTGCCAGAAGCTCAGGTACGCTTGTCACGTCTTTGATCGAATTAAAGATCGTCGAGAAGCCGGATGAAATAGAGACGACGAGAAACAGCTGTACAAATAAGAATGCAAAAAAATAGTTTTGAACTGTAAGTTCAATGGCCATGCCTGTATGAACTCCCTGGTTCTTCGAGAGAAAACGGAGCATAAGGGGTAATAGAGCCATCAAAATGGACAGGAATAAAGGCGGTAAGATGCCTTGGATGGCGGAAAGAAGCCATTGAGGGAGACGTGAAAGCCACCTAAGCCACACGATATTGCCTTCCAGGTACGAGAGCTGGGAAAGCAAGCCGGTGAATGCAACAGGGAATGCCCAGCCGATAACCATAGCTGACACAATAATGACAACGCCAAAGGTCCTCAAATACCTCTCCCACCATCGGATTGACATATTATCCCATATCACGTCGTCCGGTGAGATCTCGACGAGCCGTGGAGCCATTTGCTGGGGGATGTGATGGGCAACGGATTGGCAAGCCATATGCGCAGCAACCTGATGATTGAATTGTACGAAAGCCGAATTCATAAGAGGAAATTTCTCTGGATGTTGCTGGTCGATTTCAATCTCCAGGTTTAAACGAGCCAGCTCCTTGCGACAGTAGTATATCGTATCCACCTTCTTTCCAATAAGTGGCAAGGAAGGCATCCAAATCGAATCAAAAATTGGAACACGCATGGTTTCGCGATCTTTCTCCTTGATGTACTTCATCCAAAGTGGCTCGCCGTAATCATCTTCTTCGTATGCTTCGTTATAGGCAACTGGATATTCCTCATTGTCTTGGTATTCATCTTTCTTAGACTTGTCGTGTTTCTTCTTGTGTTTGGAACCTTCGGTCTCGGCTGTCGTGCCGGGGGACACTGGGCTTTGAACAGTGAGGGGAAGCTCATCTCCGTGGCGATCAACGCCATCAGTCAGTGCCGCAGGCTTCTTCCTCCATAGCCTCGACCGTCGAGGTGGTTTATCAGCTGCTCCGTCAAATGTTAGAGGGCCGAATCGGGTTTCGTCAGGGACGTCCTCAGTGTCCTCATGGAGTTCTTCCTGGGATGGGAGTGGGGTTTCGTTTATGGACTGACGAAATCCCGTTGGTTTCCCAGAAGGCGTAGTATTCATACTTGAAACTGACCCGGCAATGCTCCCGGATCGCTCAATAGTCAAACCACCAGTATTTGTCAAGCGACCCTCTAAGTTTTGTCCAACATTCCTTACTCCCCCATGCACTGTACTCCCCATTTCTGCCACGTCGGTTCCAACTCGACGAACAGTTTTATGCTTTTCTCGTGAATCGTCTTCTGAATCCGAATCTCGATCTGCACCGGATCGTAGTGCCTGTTGAATGGTATGGGCTATTTGATGCGGATTGCCAGAGCTCACACCGGCGCTGTCGACAAGCTTAGACGCTCTTTTCTCCGCTTCTGTCTCTTCGCGCTGAAGGTCTTCTTTAGAATGCTTCCCTGATTTCTTTCTCTCCGACTTTGCCATTTTCAATTGTGCTTTCTTGCATTTCTTGATCAGCTCGGTTTCTGCAGCTTCAAGTACCAAAGCCAATTTGTTTCGTAATTTAATTTTAGCGCTTAGTTGATCAAGGTTCCGGTTCAGCCAAATATTTCGAACTCCTCCAGGATATACATCGAAAAGATTATCCAATGCTTCGATAGATAGCCATTTTTCCGGAATGGATGTTACGAGCACCGTGGTAGCAGATGCTCGCAGACGGTGTTGAGGGGATGTCAGGTAGGCTTGTCGCAGCCGTATATAACCCCGAAGCTCGTCAAAGAAGACAGCGCATACATACACAACCACAACAACAGCAAGAATCAAGTGGGCCCAGTAGCGGTTACTGTTTTCAGGCCTCACGTTTCCCCAGGCCAATTGATCCAGCCCGGTGACGTTATACCTTGCGCCACTGGCACCATGGAGGAAACTCCTATCCCTGCCATCGACTTTGTTCACCGGCAGAAGGGTCGGTAGAATGAGTAGCGAGAGGGGTATGAAAATTTTAAGTAGCATTCGTAGGTACCGTAAAAAGAAATAGGCATCAAGGCCGCACTTTTGAATGAACTCCGAGTTCGAGGTTTTGAAAACGGGCCCAATCCATTGGAACAGACCTGGAGGAGAGGGAGCGGTGCGTTCGCGCTCGGGGACAAGATACGTACGTGGTTGGCTGAGAGAAAGTGAGCGTGTTAGTATGTATGAATGAACTGCATAACGGTGGGAGAGGGCCCTGTTTACTAGATCCGAACCAATTTCCCCTTGAGGGCGAGGAAAAGAAGAAATTCAACAGCAAAGACAATAATAGCAGTTGCCAGTGAGGCGAGAAATGTGGATATTGATATGCCTGCGGACCTCTGGCCAGTGCCGCTTTGCGCATCAAGGGCAGCACTCACGGCAGCTGTAACAGATGGACTTGCTGCTGCTGCCATGTTGGAAGTCCGCTATCTTTTCATGCTCTCCAGCTTCACATTAGTTACCAATTAAACCACATGACGCGCGTTATTGGTGCTTTACTGAAAAGAAGAAGAGCCAGCTCCAGGCGTTGAGAGAGCTGCTTGTGGTGGACAGGGAGCCTGGATTAGTTAGTTAAGGATATTTTTTTTACAAGGGACAGCAACAGAAAAAAACAAACAAAAGAGTGTGCTAGAGAGAAAGACAATGGACCGCTGGTTCCCAGGCTCTCGTCAAGCGACAATGGGATTGGGTCGACGTCGAGCCTGAGAGAGCGGTTTTTGTGAAGTGAGATCGAAGTGGATTGACGCTGGCTGTGAGGCCTTCCCTTCCTGAAATTGCCTGCTGGGGGTCACCCTCCCCACAGAACAAGGGACGCGGTACTTCGATCGCCGCCACAATAATTTTTTAATTGGCAGTGCAGAGCAGCAATCATATCTTCCAGCGGGTTCCACTCCTCACAAATCAAACTTCACTACTCCGTACTCCGTATCCTGCTCTGGAGCGGCAAACAACCGAGGAGTGCTGGCATTGGCGGTCTTTACGCCACTGAGGGGATGCTCTCCAAGGTAGATGTGCTGGCTGATAGGTGCAGTCCGGCCGGAGTGAGTTAACACCCTTATCCTAGAGATTCACTGATTCTTTGTCCTGGTTGGTCCCTTGGGCTGGCGAGCTGGGATGACATCAAAAGGTGCTTGCTGAAACTCCGGTTGTGTCATGATCGGCAACTGGGCACCCTGGTTGAAGCAGCTCTTTGGTTAGGGCTCCATGCATTTTGGCGCCGATGCGCTGATTGTGGCACAAGCCTGCAAGGATGTAATTCCATTGGTCTGGGCTGCAGTGCAAACAGGCAAAACCCAGCTGCAAGCGGCATCATGGTCTTCTGCTGCCACTTAGGACAGACGATGGACAGTCCAAAATATTGGAGAAAGACATGATCCACCGGAGGAGTAGGGACATCGTTCAGGATGCCATCAGTGACAGCATGCCTGGAGCTGGCTACATCCAATGCCTTTGAATCAGGTCTCGGGAAGCTTGTTGGCCGCAAACTCTAGATCTTTTCCAAGGCTGACGTCTGCCACGTGAACGGTTGCGATCAACGACCGAATTACAGGCTCTCTCCTTCATTCTAGGAACATGTGGAAATCAAGGTCTACTCCTGAAAGATGAAAGGCATTCACGAAACATTGCGCCGAAGGAGGAACTCTCTTCGTGAACGTTTCTCCCACCGACGTCAGCGGTCGTCATCCCGAAGCCATGAAACCGAATCATCGTGGCGCGAAACTGGAGCTCCCAAGCTGCTTCTGACCGCTAACGCCCTGTATTTTGACCACACTCTTTTCCAGGACTTCAGAGAAGAGGGATACGATATAGCATACCTCCCCCATGCTGCGCCTCCGAAGCAGTACAAGGAACAGCTGCAGAGATTCGCCGATGTTCTGGAAGAAGAGGATCGATATGCAATTGTTGGTACGCTGCTTGCCCGGTTGGGAAAATGTTTTATATTAAAGCAGCCTTTCTCTCGTCTTTGCCACCTCCTTCTAGCGGTTTGCCGAACAATATATCCCAGATACTGACTCGAGCTTCATGGATAGCCTATGGGGAAGCCGCTTCGGTTGTCCTCGATGCCTGCATGTCGCCAATGCCGAGACTATGCGCTGTCGTCGCATACTATCCTACCACCATTCCTCTTGCAGGCTGTGGCTTCCCATCTTCTCTAAATTACCTAATTCATCTCGCAGAGTCGCAGCCCTTCTCTGGTAAATTGAATTGTTACACATATCACCGGTCGGACGTAGGATTTGCAGAACACGATTCGGCCTCATATGACCGAGTTAGTGCACAATTGGCATGGGGCCGGACAATTGCCTGCCTAAGAAAGGGGTTTGAGGTCACTGTTGATCTTGCGCCGTTCTTGGAGAACCATATGAAGGTGAAATTTGATGCAAAAGATGTTGATGCGACCATGGAAACTGTAGCAGATGACGCATACGTAAATTATGTGCCTGTCATGATAGGAGGTTCGCTCTCCTCCCTCGATTCACACATCTCTCTCTCCCTCTCTCTCTCTCTCACTCACACACACACACTCAGATTGCAGTTATTTACTCATATTTTGTAGGGATTGGCGCAGTTGAGCTCCGTCGCTTCTACTCTGAATATTTTATTCCCAGAAATCCACCGTCACTTGATATACGTCTTATCTCTCGGACAGTTGGCATTGACCACGTCGTTGACGAATTATACTTGTCTTTCAAACACTCCCAAGAGATTCCCTGGATCCTCCCAGGCGTCCCTCCAACGGATAGATTCGTGGAAATAGCACTAGTAAGTGTCGTTGGTATCCGTGCTGGGAAGCTATGCCATGAAAACGTTTATTGGGACCAGGCAAGTGTTTTGATGCAAATTGGCTTGTTGGATCCCAAATATATTCCACCAAGTTTTAAGCCGGTAGCTAGCTCCACGGGCAAAATATTCCAGTTGGAGAGATTACCGGTGATTGGAGGTGAAGGCGCCCGGAAAGTGTTGAATCCTGAATCAGAGAAAAGCAATGGCTTAATAACCAGCCAGGGAGTCTAATTTGGAGAAGAAGTGCGTATGATGTTGTTACCTGTTTGGTCAAAAGTATTTGGATATAACCATTATCTCGTATCATTGATCTCTAATATCTAAATCTAGTGTTAATATACTAAGACTCAATATTTCCAAGATGTCTTCTCATAATTTCTCCAGCAACGGTCGCAGGCTCTTGATATCAGGGCTAACACCACCTTTGCTTTTCAGTGTTTTAATGCTCGCCTGCTGTGCTAAGGGGATGACATTTTCCACTCGCGTCTTCTCTGCCCTGCCGCTATTCTCTCCTACTGCTAGCGCCGATACAAGCAAGCCGAGCAAAGTGTCACCAGCTCCATTTACACTTACGACGTCCCCCTCTTCCAATTTCTCTGCGGCTGGGAAAAGCCGCATATATACCCCTCCAATGCCAGTCTCGCTGTCGCCATCACCACTTCCAGCAGCCCTACCAAGAATGTAAGGGGCATATTCCGGGTTGGTAAGTCTCGAATCTCTACTCGGTAACAGCTGCGTAAGTAATGCTCCCTGCTTGCCTAGCTTGGTGACGATGCAAGGGATGAACGGTAACAGTTGGATGCTCTGTTGCGGGATGCCTTTATCCACAATGGCTGCCGATGTAAGCGAAGTGAACCGGTCCCTTGAACCTGCGCTGGGGAGGGAAAAAGAATTTATGATTTTCCACCATTCTGGACTGTGGAAGAGGCCGGCCTCTCTTGCGGTAGTATGTATGGAAGCGAGCTCGATACAATTGGGTGTGATTATATCGATTAGGTGGTTGGTCGGTGCTGTGTGAAGAGGATCGAATATCGGTTTATTCCCGATATTCCCGGATTTGGTTTTGGAAAATAAACGGGTTGCTTTCAGAGCAGAGACAGGTTCGAAGGCAATTTTAATCCCGTGGGCTTTGCATAGAGACACCCATCTGCTCATGGCCTCTGGACTCCAATTCGCGTCAATAACAGCCCACGTCGGGTTGGTACGATGGATCATTGGCTCCCAAAATTCATCAAACTCGAGCCTTTCGCTTGGAAGCTCCAGAATGCTCATGTCAGCCATGGCCAGGACAAGTTCTTTCTTAGCATCATTGACTGCAATGTATTGTGCCGTTCTAGCACCAGCAGCCGTTTCAAGAGTTTGAACACCTTCGAAGTGTAGATTTTTATCCACTTTTTGAAGAGCTGCGAGAGCGCTGCGACCACTAATATCGTTTGCTACCACGCTGCAAAAAAGAACAGAGCTTCCTAAATAGCTTGATGCCAGCGCCACGTTGTATCCGACACCTCCTAGACTTTGGCTGATGACTGAAGGATTTGACGTATAAAGAGCGGGAGACACGGCATTGCTGCCACCAGTCGAGGGTGCAAAGTCGCAGGCTAGGTCAACCGCCAGCGAGCCGGCTATTAGGATGTCTACTTTTTCAATTGCTTTTGGTGCTGGTTTAGCACTAACGTTTTCTGTGGCTGGGTTGGTACCCTGCGACTCTGACTCAGACGTCTTAGCCCTTTGCCTTGTTCCATTGACAACGGGCATATATCTACATAAGATTTTCATCTAATCAGCCAGGTTCCTTTCGATAAATAGTCCAATACTATCTCACCGATTTCCATCATCCTTGCTCCCTGATTCCAATTTCCCAAGCTCGATAGCGACTTTTGTGCCTATTTCTACATTACACTCCACCAATGCCCTATTCGTCTCAACACTTCTTCCGCCACTTAGCTCTTTGATTTTTGCTAGTACGTATGGTGTGTTGTCACTTCCATGGACACCTTCAATATGAGAAAGCTCAACGGCTTTCGCAATGATAGCGTCCATCTCCGCCTTTAGAAACGAGTGCTTTTCAGGAACTGGATTTGTGAATAAAATTCCTGATGAAAGCTGGAGATTCGATTGAGCATCTAGACGATACAATTAGCACCATGAAATTGAGAAGACGACAGCTGTACAAACATATTATTGCTGCGGCCTCCGCTGCATCACGCAAGGTTCTGGGAGACTGAATTCCACTATCTCTGGTAAAGAAAGCTGGAAAGTCAATAGGACCTTTGCGGCCGTCCGCAAACGTGGCTACCACAACCCCTTGGGTTTCTAAAACCTCCAGTGTTCGCCGAATGTCAAGAAAACTTTTGCAACCGGAACTGATTACCGCAACAGGAGTTCGTCCAAGTTCAGTAAGGTCAGCTGCTCCCCAGTCAGCCTACTGTATCTGGATCCGCGAGGGAATTAAGGGAAGGCTACCCGATATATCCATGGAGCTCTCGCCACCACGGTGCACCCCACCTAAAGTGAAGTTGTTAGAAGCATTAACCACTTAAGCTAACATCGAGGTACGAACGCACCAAGTCCTCCTGTAGCAAATACTTTAATACCAGCAAGGTGGGCAAGGACCATGGTACCGGCAATCGTAGTTCCGCCGTGCATATGTTTTCCAGCCAGTCCCTAGATGCCTAAGTTCAGTGTCCGCGGGAAGCACATTTCTGAATCATAATGTATTACTATTCCACAGATATAGCCCAAATCCCGGCGTGATACTTTTAGCACGTTCTTTTCTCGACAAGCGGACGTGAGTTCGGTGAGCTCTGCCGTGCTCATTCCTACTCTTGCAACGCCATTAAGGATGCCAATTGTGGCCGGGACACCGCCATTTTCTCGGACGATCGATTCCAGACGTTTCGCAAGGTCAACATTTTCAGGGTAGGGGAATCCTAGGTCGCTTTGCTTAACGTCTTCACTTTCATGGAGCTCGATGGTTCCCTGCCGGTTGGACTCACCATGGGTATAAATGGTGGTTTCAAGAGCTACTACGGGCTTTCCGGTTGCAACCGCATCCTGAACCTCTTCAGATATTTTTAAGAACTTGTTGGCGGACCGAGAAAGAGTGCGGACGTGATGGTGGTTTCGTAGGAAGGTTCCCCGGACTCTCAGGTCCACCCGCGTCCCGCTACGGGCGGCAGTCCAGATAAAGGACATTTTGAGAGAAGAGTAAGGATGATATCATTCATGTATTTAACAGTAGGGAGCCATTGAAAACAATTCACATCTTCTTGTCTCTGCGTTGTTGCTCGCTCTGGAGATCGCCGTCATCTCCGCAACGTCATGTGGCCGCTCCGGCTGCCGTAGTTAGCACCGCGTCCATCGGGCCAAGCTGGCGTCAACACAAACAGCTCAACTTGCACCGGGACCGATTGTCTCGCCTCTCGATATCTCTGGGACATATCTTCAATCTGGGATCCTCAGCTGCATCAAGGTGATCCTCTGGCAGCGATCACTGCCGCCATGAGGCTCCTCACCGCCGTTGCGCTGCTATTGACTAGCTGCGCGCACGCTGCAAACCCCAATTCCACATATACTTCCTCCGAGGCCCAAGTCCTCCCGAGCGACTTCAACCCTCCTCAGACGTTTAAGAATCTGAATATTCTACGGAATATCAACCTCGATAAAGGCTATGTTAGAGAAACGATCAATGCTATCATAGAAAACATCGACAAGCAACCCCAGTCGAAGTACTACCTCCCCTTCTCAAATGCACTGATAGACAAAGTCGGGGGGCTCGAAGCATGGGAGAAGAACGCAGAAGACAATGGCAGATTTAAGGTAGAGCGTACACAGTTGCTTTCTCAGAGGTGAGCTCCCTGTTGCAGCATCATGACGAGGGATCTTTCTAACAGAATAACCCGTTGCCCAGCTCCGATCAATACTTCGTCATAAATCTTCCCAAACCCCTTGAACCTGACTCTCGATTGACCCTGAGCATATCCTACTATCTTCTCTCCGCTCTTAATCCCCTCCCTCCTGCCATTGAACAAGATGCCAAACAGTACTTTGCATATACATTTTCCGCCTATGCGCCATCTGCCTATGTTACGTATGCGCAGAGGACAAAAGTCAAGTTCCCCACGACTGATATCCCCGATTATACGACGACAAGCGGAATGAAAGTTGGTTCTGGATCGGACCCCGAGAAGCAAGGCAACACTTTCACCTATGGTCCATATAATACCAAGGACGTAACTCCTGGCACGATCGAACCTATCACTGTCCGATACGAATTCACCAGACCGATAATTACTGCTACGCTTCTTGAGCGCGACATCGAGGTGTCACACTGGGGCGGTAACCTTGCGACAGAAGACAGATACTGGCTCCAGAACAACGGAGCTCACTTAGCCAAACAATTCTCCCGCGTTGCCTGGTCCGTCAAAACGTTGCAGAACGCCCCGAGCGTGGCCATCAGCGCTCTTAGGGTCACGCTCAAGTCCGGCGCTGTTGACCCTTATTTCATCGATGAGATCGGGAATGTCTCGACCAGCCGATTTACTCGTGGCCAGGGAGCCCGTGCCTCCGTCCTTGACATTCGTCCGCGATACCCTGTTTTCGGAGGCTGGAAGTATAGTTTCCGAATCGGATGGAATATTGATCTCTCTTCATTCTTGCGCAAAGCAACCTCCGGTGACACTTACATACTAAAGGTTCCCTTCCTCGATTGTCCGAAGATGCCAGAAGGCCTTCAGTATGAGAAGATTGATCTACGGGTGATCCTTCCCGAGGGAGCGAGAGGTGTAAAGTATGAACTGGTTAATGGTGTGGGCCTGCCAAACAACATCCAGTCGGAGACCACTCTCTACAAAACATACATGGATACCGTCGGAAGAACAGTTCTCAAACTGAGCATGACAAACGTCGCCGATGAAGCAAGAGATGCTCAATTAATTGTAAGCACCTCGCTTTGCCTTTAACCTTTTGAAATACAGCGATTCCTAACATATTACCCGTAGGTTACCTATGACTATCCATTCCTCGCGTCGTTCCGCAAACCGATGGCAGTCTTCGTGGGCATGTTGAGCGTTTTCGTTGCGGCCTGGGTGATCGGAAATATAGACGTCAGCATCAAAAAGAGGTGAATAAATGGTTTCTTGCTTTTATGTTAGTCCTATGGTTATTTATGTTCAGTCCTTTTTCTTAATCAGTTTGGACCTTGATTGCCTTGATGATTGATCATGTTTATATATTTGGCCACAATGTAGTTTTATGTCTTTGTTGTAAACCATTTTGAAGTATTGGCCATCTATTAACAAAGGGCTTTTACGAGCAAGCGAAATACGATTGGAACTTCTGTGCATGTTCCTATGATACATAACAATTTAGTGTGAGATCGGCTCCGAAAACCAAATCTCCCAGAAATGCCGTCATATCATATCATATCAAAAGGTATTTAACAAAGCATGATACACGCGACCTTATGGGGCGCAATGGAGAGAAGCGAAAGGTCCTCCGCGATCTCTATGAATTCCCTCGAATTCTCAATCCAAAGTTCAACATCATAGCCACGACAACACCCAAGCACAACACTGTGGGCCCCCACTTCTCATAGTAAACGTTTTTGACATCCCTATGCTTTCGAATCTTGTCTACACGCCACATGTACAGAAGGAAGCTATATATCAGCGCTAGGCACGCAAGGATAGTGAACGCCCATGCTGAACCAAGGCTGATTGTATCTTGCCCAAAGTTAAGTAAGGTGGCAGCGATGGTGCTGAGGAAGATGGAGAATTCAAGCCAGGAGAGAAATGTGCGCTCCGCGGCGAAGTAAACTTTAGGTTCCACGCGGATCGGGACATGGATTCCTGGAGATATGTCAGAATTGAGAAACATATCGTGGAATTTAGGCACTGGAATACTTACGTTTACCCCTGGGAGCTTTGAATCTCTTGACTTCGATTGGCCCACTCCCCAAGACTTTGCGTATCCTTCCAGGTGTTGCGCCTTCTGGTAGCTCTGTTGGCCTTGGAATTGGCATGATGTATTTCAAGCTATGCATGACCCGACGTCCAGCATTTCGGACGTAGTGTTTTGCAAGCTTGGCGCAGTATCGCATTCCACCAATTTTTCTTGCTTCTTCGAGTTCGTCCTGGTCATTGGATTCGTCCTCAGAGTCGTACAGAGGGTAATCATCACCGCCAAGCAAACCCTGCACTGCGATGCGTTCCTCGATGTCCAATAAATTCCCTGGAGCTTGGAAGTCTGAACCGCTCGCCAAGTCGTGTCGAGTCACTGCACGGGCTTGCTCAGGGGACGGGCTGGTACGATCTTCGTGAGTTGGACTGGTCGGATGTGGGCCTCGACCTTCTTCGAAGGGAACCTCTCTCTCTCCCTCTTCCTCAGACTCATCGTCGTCCATCATGTCTTCACTAGTCGAAAGATTGGATTGCGGAGGTCTCTCAATGCCAAAGCCCGGTCTTGCCGGTTTTCTGATGTCCACATCCATTTGTGGCATCCAAAATGGTAGAAGATTTATTCGTTCCGGAAACAAATTTGCAGTCCCATGTATGAACTTGCTGAACTTTGGAACAGCTTCAACCAGATGGCTTGATATTAGTTCTCGAATCCATTGAGGGGCCTCTTGTCCTGCTTGAGTCTGCAGTTTGACTTCTAAGACCGCATAAGGAAAGCGCTCAACGTCTTCCGCCGGAAGCTGGCGGAATGGGTAATCAACCCCGATGTCCATTCGCCTCCAATTGTCGCCTGCTCTTCTACGATCATCGAGGTTGTCTTCACGAACCATCGTCAATTCGGTATCCAAAGATATCCGGACTCGTGCATCCCCAGGTAGCTGGAAAGCGGTTCGATGGTAGAACGTTCTGGTCACAGGGACGAGTTTCCTAGTGATCACTCGATACTGAATTTCTCGGGCAAGTTGCTCCCAATCGGCGATTTGCTTTTCGCTCTTTTTGCCCTCCTTTCTCAGCTTTTCAAATATAGACTCCACAGTCATTTTCCCAGAAAGATAGGCATTGACATGTTTCTCCTTCATTGGAAAGCGCGCTTTGACAGACTTTTCCCCTGTCCAATCTTCCCGATGCGTTTTCCTCTCAACGAATATCTGCTCATTTTCCATTCCGCCATACCAGCGAAGTCTGATGGCCTCTGCACCTTCAGTTTTTTTTAACCGCCCCATATACAACTCCCACGTGTCCGGATTATCGTAATAAATGGACGATATAGCTGCATCACGTTCTTCGAATTCTTTAGTAGGGTTGAAGACAAGTACTGGAAGATGCTAGTTTTATTTCCTTGAGTTAGCGTCTGGTGATCGAACACCTTGAGAAGAGATACTCACCTTCAAAATAATGAGTTTTAGCTCTGTAATATTATCCGGATGTACCCAGTATTTCGTAGTCTCCCGTATAAAGTTCTGCTGACTACCACCGGCGGCACTGTCTCCTTTTACGGGATTCCCTTTCGTCCTAACTAGATCATACAGCTTGGACAGCTTGACGACAAATGCATCGTAGTTGTCCTTGAAGAAAGGTTTCGCTTTTAACCGTGTCGCAAAAACAGGTTTCAGGTACCATTTTGTTTGTTTCTGTTATTTACCACGGCTGTTAGCCCACAGAAGCTGCTGTCTCGATGACTGATGCATCGCATGAACGAGACTTGGAGATACCGGTGAGTTAGGAAGAACTCCACACTACTTACGTCATGTTTCTTGATAATCTTCTGAAACCCCGTATAGTTCAGCTTGGTATACTTCGCCAGATCATGTACGTCGGCGATTATATCGCTCAGATCTTCTTCCAAGAGCAAAAAGTCTGCATCTGTTGGAGCACCGCTGGCCCTTGCTGCACCGGCTGGCTGGCCACCGGTTTGGTCCAATCTCGACACCACGTCGTTGACCTCTAGTTCACTGGCTTTGATTCTTCTTACGATCTCGTCGCTCTTGACTTTCTGGAATGTGGAGACTTTATCCAATTCACTTTCGAGCAGGGCGACGAAGCGTTTCTCGTCCTCCTCGGACCATGGCTTCCGTTTAGGGTTCGGATTCTGAGGGGTGGGTGCGGTCTCATAGTCGGTTTTGAGAGCTTCTTTGAGGTCGTCGTAGGCAATGTAATACCAGTAGTATTCTTTGACGAGCGAGGAACGGAGCTGCTCGCCGAACCTAAATCAAGTGTCAGTGTGTTATGAGCTGTTCCGCGGTGAATGTTTACTTGACAACTTACCGCATCTTGGTTCAGATATCACCAGAGGAGGTGGAGGACTGCGGAGCTATGTGTGTAGGTGTGATTTGTGTGTGCAGTGGGAGACAAAGGCAACATGTGCCCTAGACCCAGTGTCTGTAGCCGAGAGCCAGGGAGCGCCGCTGATCGTCGGCGACACGGGGGTTGCACAAAACCAGAGCAGTGATAACTGGAGAGCACAGAGAACAGTGAGTTTCACCCGCAGCGCATCAAACTGAGGCTGAGATGTTTACCTGGCATGGTGGGCGGCCCCTTCTTCTCCTGTAAGGGATGAGAAGTTGCACCTTGCCACGCGCTCCTTCCGCTTTAGATAAGCTTGCTCTGAAGCTCTTCCTTTGTCTGGAGCACTGTTTCCTCACAAGGTAACTCGGAATCACGTGAATGCACATCCCGATCGGAAATGGCCAATCAGGCACCTTTCATGGCCCACGTGAGGCTGGTAGCTCGGAAGTTAATCTGAAACTTTATTTTTTGCTGTTGACATCATCTCTTATCCATCAGCACCAACGCGCGGCACAAGGGAACACAACATAAAAGCCCAGGTCAGTTGAGTACGAAGAACTACGGAATATTTATCAGAAGAAACCTTGCGCTGACCATGCTATTCCCTTGTGGAATATCCAGTGCTTGAACCTGACGCCTATACAGAGTTGGTAGATTAATTCCAAGAACCCATCCGGTGCTCACAACGCCCCAACAACCCGTCGAATGCTTCTTCTCGCGCCGTCGCCCACCACATTGACCAAACCCTCCGACTCCAAGGAGCGCACCGCTTCCGTAAACTCAGCTGCTGTGACTTCGACATTACTCTGCTCCCCAAACCTTCTAAACGCCTCTGCCCATCTCGTCCCGGACGCACCACGGCCCCCTAGCTCTTCCACCAACGCGAGTATTTCCTTCTTCATCCTCTCTCTGTTGCGCCGATCGATCGCTGTTGTTCCTTCGGTCAGCAGACTCATATCGATCAGACCCGTGCGCTGATCTGTTGCAGCTTGTTTGAGGGCGGAACGGATTAGCCGTACGGCCTCTTCGACGTCAGAGGCTGTGACCTCTTCGGATAGTCGCATTCGCGCATGAGCTTCTGCGAGTCGGATCATGGATTCAAGCTGACGCGTGGTTGCGGTGATACGGCGTTCGGCAGATCGGATGTCATCTCCAAGCTTGCGCATTTCGACATATGCATTTGTGAGCGCCTCACCTGCAGCTGGTGTCAACCGGGGGGATATGTTGGCTTTTGCGTAAGTAATGTAGCTGGTGAGGAATTCAACCGGCTAGGGAAAGAGTTTCACTTAGTGCTTGACTTCAGAAATGGGGAAAAGAGAAGATGGGAATTTTAAAGGCATACCAATATCTCCTCAGTGCTGGCATTCTCGGGAGTATCCTCAAGGTACATTCCCACCAAATGTTTCGCCAGGCGACGATCGTTCTGTTCGTCAATCCGGTCCAACACTAGATACACCAAGTCAAATCGTGATAGGAGAGTCGGCGGTAAATCGATATTTTGAGGAACGGGTAAGTTTGGATTGTACTTGCTTCCGATTGGATTAGCAGAAGCAAGAATACTGGTTCTTGCGTTCAGTGTTGTGATGATCCCTGCTTTTGCTATGGACACAGTCTGTTGTTCCATAACTTCATGTAGCACAGACCGCGTAGCCTCGTTCATTTTGTCAAATTCATCAATGCAGCAAACGCCCCCGTCTGAAAGAACAAGGGCACCTGATTCAAGAACTAACTGCCTTGATTCTGGATCCCGCGTAACATATGCTGTCAGACCAACAGCTGATGATCCTTTACCGCTGGTATAAATGCCTCTGGGTGCAATTTTGTGGACATATTGCAGGATCTGAGACTTTGACGTCGATGGGTCCCCGCACAACAACACGTTGATATCTCCACGATATCGCGGACTTCCACCCTTTTCAAAAGTTTTATTCGTCCCGCCAAAAAGCTGGAGTAATATTCCCTTTTTCACGTCGTCCATCTCGTATATACTTGGAGCAAGGGATCTTGCAAGAAGTTCATAGATATCAGGCCTAGAAGCTGTAGCCCTAATCTTTTCCTCCTCTTCCTGCGAGATCTTCCTCACTTGCTCAACTTCACCCGCAATCTGCTCGGAGAGTTCTTGCTCTACGGTAGACGCGTCGATTCCGAGCTTTTTGCGGTCAACCTTTTGGACATGCAAAACATCGACATATGTCTTAAATAGAGCTTTGGTCGTTCGCTGACGCGGGTTGACCCTCACCGGGTTGCAGCGGAAAATCCCAGTTATCTCAACACGGTCACCAGCTTTACAAACGTCAACCAATTCGTCATACGCACACAGCGACACTGAGTGCGGAGTTTGGCCATCAGGAACCGAATCAGGTGTTTCTTGAAGTTTGATAACTTGTTTATCGGCGAACGTACACCGGTTATGGATGAGTTGCATCGAATTTTGAGAATCACAAATTTGTCGTGGGCATCTAGTCGGTTCAGCAATTTTACCATGCTCGATGTCGACTTTAACGCTGTGTTGACAGACATCGCAGCGGAAGAAAGCTAGTGTAAACTCCCGTGAGCCCTTTTAAGTTCACCGCGAAATTGATATGGACAGCCTACCTTCTTTCATATCAGGGATAATTGGGGTTGCTCGAATTACAAGCCCTTTGATGCTGATAAGTTTGTCCATGTCTGCCCATGTACCAGTCAATAAATGCACCACACAATCTCAAGACCTAGCCGCAGAATTTCTCACCTCCCGGGTCCAAGTCTCTCATGTTAACTGCGTTGTCCATACCAAACGGCAAGACTTTGAAGGTTTTTGTCTGAACTTCGGCGAGCATATTCGGAATTTCCGCTTGCATCTCTTGATCTGCGGCATTGCCAGGCTCCGAGCTCTGGTTCACGGCCCTTGGTTGCCGTCTTTGACTCGTTTGCTGTGCTCGCATAGCCTCCATCTCCTTCACAGCTAGTTCCGATATCACATCTCTCACACACTGATCCATAATAGGGATGATTTCTTGCGGATATGCCTGTACTTGGTGCCATAGCTTCGTCGTCGGTGGATATGCTTTCAAGTTTCGTATGTCCAGATTAAGGCCCGTCACTCCCAGTTGTAACATGTCATTCAACAGGATTATATATTCTTTTTCATCAGCTATCGCACCGATTGCACGAGTATCTTCTTCCGTGGCACCATCTGCCCACATACGGTATTTCCGAGTGTAGTTGTAAAGAAAACTTTTGAATGAAGACATCGCATCTTGAATAGAGATATTCGTGCCCCAAATGATACGAGTAGAATTTCCGCCGAGAGCATCTGCTTCTGATGTATCTGGGTGTATGTTTGAGAATGTTGTTTCTGATTGAGGGTCGCCATTGCGAACTGGCATCCCTCTCTCGTCGACAAATACTCTACGTCTGGCAGCCGATGAAGCGAAAGCGTCAGAATTAAGGCCACCCCGTCTAGTGTTGAGATTTGTGGCGTCCGAGAAATTGTTCGTCTGCGACGAGCGAACAAAAAGCCCGCTGCTGCTGGTCGGGATGTCTGTTGTTCGGCTTTGACGGTTATTTACGCGAGTAGGGCTAGAACTGGACATGTAGCGAATCGGCGAGGAATCTACAGCTGGTCAGCAAGCGGGTATCATGATAGAATGAGCTCTAGACAGTGGCGTACCTGCAACAGTTTGCCTACTAGCCCGTGGTGTCGCTTGGCCATCATCCATGTCCGATGGCACTCTCATCGGTGAGCTTCCGTCCATTCTTGCGCCTTCGTTGGCACTTGAAGACTGCCGTGCAGCCACAGGCGACGACTGGAAAAGCATCGGCGATGACGATGGCACAGCGCCTTCCATTCGTCGTCGTGCTGCGCTTGGGGTGGCTCGATCAGGAGTCGATATCGCGGATCCTCGGGTAGCCCGTCCACGACGGCGGGAAGAGGCAGGCGATGACATTATGCTCCAAACTGTGATAAATTATGCAAATGGAGTTGGTGTAGTTGCGGTTAGCCCGAAGGAGTCACTGATTTTTGGTCTCGTTATCAAAGGCGGAGGACAAAATTGGTGCAACGCGTAGATATCGCGATGTCGCGTAAAGTGGTTTCTATTTTGGGTTAGTGCGTCAACATCCGCTGGCTCGCGTCGTTCCCGTTCCAAATCCATTCGTCACACTCCCCATATCAGCATCATTATTCCAAGCCTGCGAAGCGATCATAATTCCATATCCTTTTCAAGGTTTTGAGGATTACATATTCTTTTGTGCTTCCATGTCAGATAGTTAGTGATTCTCGGGGGATTGTAGTGGCTTTCTTTGTGGTGTTTTCCCGATTCCTGATTTCCTCCGTCTCCACGCCTGTACTCGGACCAGAATATAAACATTCACAGTCAGGAGGAAGCCCTGCCATTGCCTAACAACTACCATTGAAAGAATGGTACTTGAGTCTAAGACGATTGCACGGATCCCACTTATCGGATGCGGCGCAACATGATCCGTCTTGACCGTGCTCCTGACCCACACATAAAAGTTCTCCAAAAAATTTGATCAGTCAATGGCCAGCCTAACGCGAGGGTCGAACTCGCAACCTTGTGGTTATTCTCGGTTTCTATGAACTTCGCATAAGAGCCACACGCTCTACCGATTGAGCTAGCCAGGCTACCTGTTGCTTCGCATGTGTGGTTCAAATTTACCTCCCCATAAGGCTGCCCACGACCGGCGGAAAGACTCATCCGACAGCCTTTCGCCTCTTATTTCAGTCCAGATACCGACATACTGGCAACCTATAGCTATCTACGACCCAATATCTCCTCCGCACGCCATTCCATTCTCCCTCCAAAGATGGAACACCTATTTCCTCCCAATCGACATCGAAACCAGCTTCAAGGAGGTCCATTTCGACAACTTTCTGATATACATCGTAGCTGATTTGCCTATCCGCTCCCATTCCGTTGAAAAAGCTCCATTTACCGTTCATGTCCAGCAGCCCTATAACTTGCTCCGAGAAGAAATCTCGAAAGTCCGAATAAGATTCAGCGAAGGTATCATAATAGATAGCGTCAAAGGTCTGTCCCTCATTCACCAGCTCAGGTAGAATATCTTGCCATTTGCCCTCATGGATGACCACACCTGGTCTCTCATGCCATCCTTTCCTTTTCATTTCCGCCACTACCGCTGGATGAGCTTCAACAATGTGGTGGACGGCGGGCTGGAGACTCTGAAAGATGTCATCGACAATCCCCATGCCATGACCAATGTTGAGCACTCGCAGCCCAGCTTCTGGAAGGATAGATTTTGCTGACCGCTCCATGATACCTGATTCCCATGACATCATGACACCATTCTGATCTTGATCTAGGAGGTGGTTGTCGGTGAAAGTTAGATTTGACTGGAGGTATCGAGAGCTGGTTACATCCGGCTCTTGCGCAGTCGCTGTGTTGCCTTCTTGTGCAGTTGCAGCTTGCTCATTTGGCTGCTGTACCTCAGTTTGTCCTGGAGCACCCCCTGTTGACAGATTGTCATCGTCGATCTCTTCATCTTCGTCCTGCAGTGGCGCATACTCATCCAGCCTGTTGAGGAGCATTTCAGCTCGCACCCCTGCGTCGACCATTAATTGGTATAGAGCATCCAGCCCCATTCTCTTTGCCATGCATCCAGGGGTTTCGTCGTTGGCATCCAAATCGTTCCAAATGCCGCCCTCTTGAAGGAGAAACTTGATCATTTCACCACCAGATTCAAGAACGTCTGATGAGTCCACTTTGGGTAAGCGGTTAGGGGTATTTCCCAATCCGTTGGCTTCTTGTCTCTCATCGGGCTCTTCTGAGTCAGGCTCGCAAGCAGCAATCGCCGCATGAAGAGGGGTGTATCCTGTTTCTGGATCCTTCACATTCACTGGGTTGCCGGGTTTGTCGTAGGATTGAATCAGTTCTCGCATCCGCGAGATGTCATGCTGTGCTGCAGCCAACAGTACCTCTTGGACGTCAATATCCACATCCAGGGCCCCCAGTTGCTCATCGCTTAGTTCCATTTTGGGCAATAAACGCTCTATAAGCGCATTTCAGTGACGAGGGTTTCAGTCTGGGGAATCAATTGTACGTAACAGTAAAATGAGAAACACACAAGTAATCAAAAGATCTGCCTTGAATCCGACAGCGATGTTTTATTTGGGGCTAGCAGCAAAGCGACTCGACTCAGAAGCAGTAATAGTGTGAGTTATTCTGCTCCTCAAGTTCGTTTGAGAAGTTTCACAGGGGCGGGACAGCGAGTCACGTGACTCGCCCCCCCAGCCAGCCCAGCTCGCTTTCGGCGGCATTCGGAGCGCATTCAATCAGGTTTGCCCAAGAGGGACGACTCTTACGCCGGAACGGGCGACGGTGCCATTGCATCTCAAACGAAGGTATTTTGGGGCCGGTCCCGTGCCTCAAATTCATGCGTTCATGTCTCAAGCTCCTCTCGAAAGACACAAGGTGAAACCCTACTCTTACAACACCACCCAGTTCTTACCAAATTGCACAAAGACGCGCTGGCTCCATGCAAATGTGGCTGAAACTGGGCTATAGCTGCAATGATGGTGTCTAGTCAGTGGAATCACGCAAGCTAACGGTCTTTTCCTCTACGGCCTTGCTGACACGGTGATTACTTGATGCTCTTCTCAGACGGATGAAGTGGAAGCAGCAATGGCCACTTCCACCCGCCATCAGTTTGAAGGGAGATTCATAGGTCAGTGCGCTTTGAGAGTGTGCTGACGAACATCGGGAAGGTGTACACCAGCAGTCATTTCTCCAGGATCATGGCTGTTAGCATCTAAAGCACCGACCAAAGTTCGTGAGAGCAGAGACTTGATGCTTGCTTTTCCCAATGAGGATCAACGAAACAGGCCTCGTCGCAGGTCTATTTCCTTTTCTGGACCCAGTTGGCCTTCTTTGGGCTAGTATGGCCTTTCCAGGATTCCCACCGCAAGTTTCAGTGCGTCTGAACTACCAAATATATCGAGTTGTGACTTCAATGCGTTGGCCTGGGGTGCTTGAGCTGGTTGCCATCATTCCTCTCTGCTCTTGGCATCCTATGACAGCTACGTTTTACGTCGCAGATACACGCGGAAATGGGAAAAATGCCAGTGAATTCATGTCTCATGCTAGGGACACCTCTTACAAGTTTCTCCTTGGAAGCGTCCTGCATAACTTTGACGTTGAGAGCTATGCAGATTACTTCAGGCTCCTGGAGCTGGTGGAAGTCGATTTAAGGGAATGATCCGCCCTCCATAACCGTCTTTTTTCTTCAAGCCACAGTCAAACTTCAAAGTCGCTCACTCAGTTCCATTCGTATGGTGCGCTGGTCCCCATCTGCTTAATCAAATACTCATTTTTTTTAAACCAAAACATTATTTACTTCATTCATTGACCCGGTTGTCATTCCTTCTTTTGTTTGATTCTTAATCATGAAGTTTGCCCTGCTTACCACCGTTTTCACGGCGCTTTGCGCCCCGAGCATTCTCGCTGTGCCCTTGGAGGCTCGTAATACCACGAGTATCGCCCCGAATACAAACCGAAGCACTACTCGTGTGACCGATGTGGACGTCCTTCAGTTTGCTCTCACGGTAAGTGCTTTTTCCCTATTGAGCCTATATGGAACCAAACTGCTGACAAGATGAATAGCTTGAGCATCTTGAAAGCGTTTTCTATAGGCAGGGTCTATCCCGCTTCACTCGGGCTGATTTCATCCGCGCCGGTTTCCCTGCCAGCTTTTTTAATCAGTTGCAGTTTGTTGCGAGGGATGAAGCGTCCCACGTGGTGTTCCTGCAGAGGGCACTCACTGGCCTTGGCGTCCGACCAGTTTCGGCATGTCGCTACAACTTCCCATTCACAGATGTCCGCTCCTTCGTTGGCCTTGCGTCTGTTCTTGAGGGCATCGGTGTCTCCGCTTACCTTGGTGGAGCGCCTCTGATCTCCAACAAGGGTTTCCTCGGTGCTGCTGGTGCTATCCTTGCTGCCGAAGGAGTGCACCAATCCCTTTTCCGCAACTCCTTGAACCTGATTGCATCCGCAAACATTGCTGGCACCGCCATTAATCCCAACGCCATCTTCAGTCTTGCTAGTGCTTTTATCGTCTCTTGCCCTCGTGGAAATCCTGCTCTTCCGTTCACTGCATTCCCCTCGTTGAGCCCAAGAGGTGGTAGCCTCTTCGGTGTTAACACTCTCTCAAGATTCGTCATCGGCCGTGGCATTGTCATTCCGCCTGTCTTCTTCATCACTTTCGTCAGTGGCTTCGATATCATCAGTATTCCCGGAGTTTTCTCTGGCGGTTTCTACTCTGGACGTATCCCACGACAAATTTCCGGGCAATCATTCGTCTTCCTCACCAGAACCGCGGCTAGAGGAACCCTTGTGGAGAGTACCATCCTTGCTGGTCCAGCTATTATCGAAGTCAACCCTACAATTCCCAACCTCAATCTGCTCATCTAAATGACCGAGTGAACCTCGACTAAGCTAGGGCCATCGCGGCTGTGGATAGACAAGAAACAATTTGGTACATTTACGCACGATACTTTCCAGCTTGCTTTGCTTGAGCGAGTCTCCATCTGTACTTCGATTCTTCTGATGTGTTATGCCCCCCACCTTTTATGGACTTGCCGGTCTCTTTCTTGTTTTGTTATTTTCTGTCATCCTTTTCCAGGCTTGGTTTATCCCATGCTAGGCAGGATATTCAAGCATGTACTTTTTCATTATACTGTGAGCTGATGGACAGTGTAAATACTATTATATCCGCTTCTGCGAAATATCGCCCTAGCTGTATCGAAATATGGGATAGTTGATGATAAGTGTGTGTCCACAACAGGTGTAAATAGAGTTCAACTATTCATAGGTAGCAAGAATGGAACAAATAACATAAATATTGGAGAGGGATGATTTTGTGAAAACCTTACAAAACAAACAAGATGCAAGAGTACACAGATAGTTATACATTTTGCTTCCTAATGAGGACATCCCTCACTTCAAGCTCCCTCTTGAAAAGAAACATTATTTAATCATGAAACCTCTAAGATGAGAAATGCTCTTTACCATGTCCACCAAAGTAGAGCATTTGCTATGCTTAGGACTTATCGGCACCATCAGCACCGGCATTGACATTCAACCCTAATCCTTCAGTATCCAAATACAATTTATTTCGTCCACCAGCTTCTTGAAGGATCTGGGCAATGTTGCGGGCGTTCTCGATTTTCCTGAGTTCGACGTAGCTTCTGCTCTTCTTGATGGCCTCGCCGATAAGTTGGGCGGAGCGGGCTTCACCCTGTGCGCGGACGATAGTGGCTTGTTTCTCTTGTCGGGCTTTGTCAACGAGGAAAGCGGCTCGTTGAGCCTCTTGCTGTGCGACTTGCTTGGCTTCGACGGCTGCAGTAAATTCTGGCGAGAACGCAAGATGCTAAAAAAGAAACAATCGAATGAGACATTTATCTGTGAATGAAAGAGTGCGAGTGCTTACCGTCAAGGAAACATCATCGAGAAGGATATTGAAGCGAGCAGCACGTCTGGCAAGATTATCACGGACAAGTCTGGCAACATTCTCACGTTGGGTGATAAGTTGGCTGGCGTTGAATTGGGCTACAACGCTCTTAAGAACTTCGTTAACAATGGATGGGAGGACTCTCTCATCGAAATCTGTCCCAAGGGTACGGTAGATTTGGGGCAGTGCATCAACCCGCGGCCGTGAGAGCACACGACAGGTAATGTTCACCATCTGCAAATCTTTGGTTCCAGTGAGAGAAGCAACATTGCGGGGTTTTGCGCGGACATCGTAGATGATGGGCGTCTCGAACCACGGGATACGTAGATGTGTTCCTTCAGGCCATTTTAGCATGAGATAGCTCCTGTGCACAGGGACAATTTGAAAGCACCTTCATTGTAGATCTCTTTCTTCACACCACCTATTCTCGTATACTTGATCGCGCGGTGACCACCGTCAACTGGGACAAAATTAGCAAATCAGCTATGCCACCCACCGAGATTCGAAATGTCTACTGACCGTTAAATAGGGAATTCGATATCACGTATCCTCCAAGACCCAGCGCTACCAACGCTCCAATTCCCCCAAATGCTCGGCCTGGTCTGCCTCCCGGGAATCCACCGAATCCTGCTCCCCGTCCCCGCTGCTGCAGAGCGGTTTGCAATCTTTGCCAAGTTTCACGAGGATCTGCCATTATTTCAAAAGGGATAGAGAAAAGCAGGAATTTGATTCCCTGTAAATGGTAAGACACGATGAGCTGCCGTGATGTTCAAAACTGGAGATCAGTGAGGCTAGTCTTCTTTAGGAAAGGTTCGGTTCAGCTGCCTTTTGAGCTTCAACACCGCAGACGATGACGGAAAATAGATCCAATGCCTAGTTACTGTTAATTTGCGACGAAAAAATAATTTTACCGGGCCGGAAAGCTATTTTTGATGCTTTCTATTTGGGTTTGAATTGAGATAGCTCGTTATATTTGCTCCCTATTCTCGCGATCGGTAGCGACCATCCCTCAGGTCTCCTGCTTCAAGATGGCGCCAGAGAGGACTGGGAAAAGCGTTTTCCTAGGGAATATCCCCTATAGTAAGCTTGGGGATCTATGAGTTGATATTATGTCTATGAAACTCACTGACTGGATGCGTAGCTCTCACTGAAGAACAGGTTAAAGACATTCTCAGCTCTGCCGGCACCGTCACGAAGTTCAGGTTGATGATAAACCCCGAAACGGGAAAGCCAAAAGGATACGGCTTTGCAGACTTTGCAGATGCAGATGCCGCGGCTTCGGCGGTTCGAAACTTGAACGATTATGAAATTATGGGTCGCAAAATAAGGGTTGACTGGCCACATAACAACGAGAAAGACTCGGTGCCTCTCGACTACTCTCAACAGGGTCAAGCGAGCGCAGCAGGCCAAGATGGACAACCAGGATACCAGGGACAAGCTCCTCTATTGCCATCTCTTCCGCCAGGTACCGACTTGCCTCCGAATCTCACATGTCCGAATGCGATCTCCCAGACCTTATCAACGCTTCCTGCGCCTCAGCTGCTCGATGTTCTCTCGCAAATGAAATCATTAGTTATGGCCGATCCAGCTCGGGCCACCGAACTTTTGAGACAGGCGCCGCAGCTTGCTTACGCTATATTCCAAGCGCTTCTGCTCATGAACCTGGTTGATTACGGTACCCTTGGGGCTGTCGTTGAACAGGCTACACAACCTCAACCTCCAGCTCCACAGGCTCAGCCAGCTTCCCATATTCCACCACAATTCCAGCCATATCCTCCGATTCCAGGCCAGGTATCCACTCCACCCATCCATAGTACCCCATTCGCTCCACCGCCACCACCCCAGCCTCAACCCCAAACCCAACCACCATTGCAAGCTCAGATACCGGGGCAAGAAGAGCTCTTGCAACAAGTTTTGAGCATGCCACAGGCCACCATTGATGCTCTGCCGCCCGCGGAACGGAGTCAAATAATGCTCTTGCGACAACAGTTATTGCAAGGAGGAATGAGATAGTGATGATATATCTTGTGAGGAAGTGATCAAATGAAGGGGTTTTCACATTTTTCATATGGGATTGATGACCTTGGGAACTGGAGTACAAAATAAATGGCATGGGTATGTGAACAGTGCTCGGCTCGGATTTGGCGTTGAATGGTTACTGCCTGCAGGGAAGTTTGTTTATTCGCTTGAATGCTCTCATTTTCCTACGTAGGCCTAGCGATATTGTTCTAGCATATGTATTTTATAGGAACTAGGAATATTCTGTTCTCTTCCCTTCAGAAACCAGTCCGTTGTGTGGAATCCACCTCTTACTCTTACAGGAGGTGGGAAATGTGCAGAGATAGGAAGCAAATGTCGACCATACCCAATTCAAAATGCATACTTTGCCGAACTCTATGTCACCTGTTGCATTAGATCTGCTATTTCGGTAGTGATGCTTGACCCTGACTTCCCACTGTAAACCTCAGGGGCCTGACACTTCACGTGATAGCGAATTTCTGGATTCGGTTTAGCGTAGTTCCAGACCTCAACTCAGATTCACAGTATATAAGGAGAGAGGGGAATCAGCCTGCATTGTTTCTTCTTTTTGGAATTTCTTCACTCAGAGCCAGAAAGCATCATCAATCGCCAAACCTGGCGACGGTTGACCATGTTGTTTTACCCTTGCGGTAAAATGGCATTTCAGGTTGTCCGGCCTCGGTTTCCAATTGCTTTCTAGCTCTCTCCCCTCCAGCTTCGGGGACAAGCTATGTCCTTGGGCCTGGTGCCTCAACGGCATTGCCATCGTTGATGGCGTCTATGCGACTGGCTTTTTGTGGTACTGAGGTTCCCGGCATCCGTGGCACTGTGATATGTCCCCTGTTGCTTGTCGACGAATCCTTTTGGGTTCGTCCCTTCGAGGTTTCAAACGATTTCATTCGTGCATAAGTTAGCAGGCGAATAGGGCCGCATATCACCAGTGGCTAGGCTTTCTCTGGGGTCGTTGACCTTGGGGGTGCTTCTGCCCCTGTGATGCCCTTGGGGCCCCGGTAGGCCCACAGGGAAGGGTTTTGAGAGGTAACAACTCCACGATTCCTTTAGCCGGATATGTCGCTAATGTGCCCCAGCGAGCTTTAGCTTGGCGAAAAGGTACGCCCATGGGTGTTGGCTGGCTTGAACCTCTTGGAGTTTGATCATTGCACATATTCTCGTCTAGCAAAGAGTGTCTGATATTGAATTTTGGACAACAACCTTTGAGAACTTGCTTTTTTTGATAGGCTTTGCCTTGTGAAGGAGATTTCCAGATTTTCCCGTGCAACCCTGCCAAAACAAAACAAGGGCACACAGCAACGATGCGATGCAGACTAGTCCCATTTATACCAAACATTGCTACCTCCATCCTCATCTATCAAATTTTTCATTTGCCAAAAGTCGTTCTCCATCTTCTCTGCTTCTCTTGGTTATATTTCCCATCTTCCACCGTATTTCTTATTCTGCTATCAAGTAGCGCATAATAACCCTAGACTCCTGGCCGTCTTGCTCCTGATTCAATCAAACTTATTACTAAGATGAAGAGTTATCCAGATATTACCCGCCGAAGTGAGCAGGAATCGGAGTTCGACTCCGAACCTGAGGGCCATGTGGCCGGTCCCACCTTGAGCGACGAAGTGGATTCAGAAGGCGATATCGAAGGCCTTGAATCCGACAAAGATGATGCAGTCGCCCAAGAGGGATCTTCAAAACGCGTCGCCAAAGCAGGCTCAAAAGATGGACAAGTCCTCGAACGTGTGAAATATCACATTGAAACTATGCCCCCTGAGGTGCTTCGTGGGACTTATACCGTCATGCCAACCCCTAAGCCCAAGCGCGGTCTTGATCAATCCCTACCGCCTATTAGCAGAATCGAAGATATCTTCGATGATCTCGTTGCTAAGGCTGAAAAGAATGGCTTTGACGGCTTTCTGAGCCATATCGGAAGTCGAGAGCTGCGGGTTGCGTCGATGTGCTCTGGCACGGAAGCCCCTCTCCTTGCATTAGACATGATTGCTGATAGTAAGAAGCTCGTTATCCCTTATTTCGAAACGCGTTTTGCTGACTGCTTTGTAGGCTTCAAACGGCTGTTCGGTAGATCATTCCATTTGCACCATTTGTTCAGCGCGGAGATCGAGCCATTCAAGCAGTCCTACATCCAGAGAAATTTCTCACCGGCCATTCTCTTCAGGGATGTTAATGAGCTTGTCAACGACGAAGCGTAGGTTATGAGGGCCTCCGAGGTAATGTACAGCAGGCTAACAATATCTCAGCACCACCGCTTTCGGATCGATGCGCAAGGTTCCAACCAACCCCGATCTTCTGGTTGCCGGTTTCTCCTGCGTTGATTTCTCGCAATTAAACGCACACAAGAAGTCTCTAGAAGACATGGGTGAATCAGGTCACACTTTCTTCCCCATTCTTCAATACGTAAAGCGCTGCAGACCGCCGCTGGTTATTCTCGAGAATGTTCATAGTGCTCCTTGGGCAAAAATTATGGAGGTCTACCAAAAGATTGACTACAACGCATACCATGCGTTCATTGACACAAAAAACTTTTACCTTCCACAGACCCGAGAAAGAGGCTATTTACTTTGCATTGACCAGAGAAAACTTGAAACGGAACCACCCACAAAAAAGGGTGCAAAGACATCATTGCTTGCTCGAATGATGAAAAGTTTCCAACGTCCAGCGAGCTCCCCCGTCACGCATTTTCTACTTAAGCACGACGACCCTCGCCTGCGTGTTGGAGTTAATGATATATCTGTCCAGGTGGGGAAAGACCGCCAAGCGGTCGACTGGACACGATACAAGGCCCGCCATCTTGGGTACAGAATGGAGAATGGGCTGGGGGATAAACGGCCTCTTACGAGATGGCAGGACAATGGCACTTGTCAAATGCCGGATTTCTATTGGCATGGCTGGACGAAAACCCAGACGGAGCGAGTTTGGGATACGCTTGACGTCAACTTCTTGCGAGCCATAGTGCGTAAATCGGACTTCATGTCAAAGTGGTAAGTCTATCTCTTGATGTGCAGTTGTTTTCATTTACTTACATAGATGTAGCCGTGTGATCGACCTTTCGCAGGGCTTGGATCGAGAACTTGATCAGCGCGCTTCCGGTATATCAGGCTGTTTGACCCCTCGTGGCCAACACTTTATCAGCACGCGTGGCGGACCACTTCTCGGCATAGAAGCTTTAGCTCTCCAGGGCATTCCCACCGACAGACTATTGCTGAGTAGTGAAAGCCAGCGTGATCTTCATGACCTGGCGGGGAACGCGATGAGCTCACCTGTGGTTGGCGCAGCAATTCTATGTGCGTTAATAGCGGGACACAAGGCGTTGCTACCCGGCCCGCCTCGTGTAGACGAACCTGAGACACCACATTGTGTCTCCCTTCCACATTCTGTGCGTCAAGATTGTCCGATGCGCGATGTTTCTGTAGAGCTATCTGCAATCGCATCGGAGCCGATAAAGGATATTCTTTCTAAGGGGCATCGAAGCTGCAGACTTTGTTTTTGTGAGGGACAAAGTGGAACCAGAAGGAGAGACATGCTCAAGTGCTCCAAGTGCAACCACACAGCGTGCGTCAGGTGTGGTCGGAATCCGAGTCATGTCTATGAACCAATTCCAGAAAAGGAGTTAGCTTTACGAATCGCTCCAATTGACTTTGAGATCTACATCAAAATGAACTTCCCAATGCGTTTGCAACTGAAGGGCCTTACCCAGGAATTATTCGAACAGTTCCGAGAGCCATGGACATCGAAGGAAGTCCTGTCTGCTTGGAAAGCTTTTATGGGCACCGTAAGCCTCGCTCTCGGGGAGGAACTACGATTCAGCGGTATCAGCCGACAGCGTTCATGGACTGTCACGTACGAAGGAACTCATTCGTTGCTAAAACTGGTATGTTCGCCGACAAGTGCTGAATGGCTCTTCTTTGCGTTACCCGGCAAACATGAACCCAGCAATTCTCCTCTACGCCAGATCCTTTCGCACCCTATAGCCCGTATGGCCCCATCTAACTCGCTCCTTAATGGCGCGTGGCATGTCGCCGCCCCAATTAGTTCTGACTGTTCCCTCTTCATTACTGGCTGTGGGCCTCACGTCGATTCGCTGGGTGCGAGAGTTGGCCTGACTGACAAAGAATTCCGAGACAAGAAGGTCTGGAGCCGCCTTGACATCGATTGCAGTGATGAAGTCATCTCCAACCTAGGCATTGAAATACGGGGCCAGTACGAGCTTTTGCAAGATTGCGGTGGACCTTTCGGTAGTCTTCACAAAAAAATATCTGGTGGTTCTGAGCAGCCCCTTTTTTTCTTTGTTGACCCGACTGAACTCGGTCCCGAACAACTGGATTCTTGGGTGTTAGCCACTGACTACACTCGATTAGATCTCGGCCAGACGCGAGAAGTTATCGCTCAATTACAGCCAGACTGGGATGCGTTTGAATTAGGGCAAGAATCTCAGACCGTCAAAACCTGGTTCCGCAGATGGACCAAATCCCCAAACACATCCCTGAGTGCTTATCTTCCTTCGGCTTCTCCTATTTACCACATACTAGACCACGATGCTATGTATGGGATCTGCCGATTCAACTGCCAAGATGCGTATGCTCCCATTTTCAACTGTTCAGTTCCTGCCACTTCTGAAGAATCAAATTGGAGTCCCGGCGCTTGGAAATGTTCAAACCTCATGGAATCTCCGATATTTCTTCAGAAATTTGCGTGGCTGTTACAAAAAGCCGTCTCTGTTGATCAGTTTTCTGAGTGGATACCGGTGGATCTTGCACGACTTGGCTCCCGGTTGGATTGCTTGCTCTGTGCTCCATTGAAGCCGCGACTAACCTGGGCCCTAAATGAAAAGGACCGGATCTGCGCATTCGAGCACCCTGAGGATGCAACTGCCTACGAACGAAGTGTCAAAAATCGCCCAGCACCATTTCTTGGATTCGCCTCCCTGAGTGAGGACTCATATTTGCAGTTGCGGATCTGTTTGAATTTTCTTACTCTTCTCCATCAAGCAATTGGAAATCTGCCTCGCGCCTCTACGGAGCCGTCGTTAAACTGGCGTTTGTGCATTGATATAGCAGGATTCGTACGTCAACGACTTCCAAAGCTTGTCGAAACAAACAATAAAGATGACGTTGAAAATATCCAGCCACCCGGCTTTAAAAAGTACAGCCTCCGGCCAGAACAGCTGCGATCCTTGACCTGGATGCGGGCACAGGAAAGCCCAGAGGTTCAGCCTTTTGAAGAAGAAGAAGTCGTCGAAGCGTTGCTGCCGGTAATCAACTGGCGTGCGGAAGGCAAAGCTACCGTTGAAAAGCTAGTGCGAGGCGGAATTTTGGGCGATGATGTTGGATATGGCAAGACGGCAATTTCGCTTGGTTTGATTGACGCACAGTTTGAAAATGACTTGAGGACTGTTCCTGACAGCCGAGATGGACCAATCGCCATCAAGGCAACTTTGATTGTTGTTCCATATCACTTGTTTGATCAGTGGCTGAGGGAGATTGACAAGTTTTTGGGCTCGAAATATCGCGTACTGCAAATCAAGACTATCATTGCACTTCGTCCTTTAGATATTACAGAGATCGAGAAGGCAGATATTGTATTGATGTCTGCGTCAATCTTCCGGGGTGTTCATTATTACGAGCTAATGCGACTGTTTGGTGCCGTACCTGAAGTCCCAAAGGCAGAGGGACGTGTTTTCGACGAGTGGCTCCGAGATGCTGTGAATGGTATTCACAATCATCTACGTCTCTTGCGGACCCAAGGGGGACTTGACGTGCTCGGTAGTATCAAGGAGAAGAATGTCCGGCTGCGAATTGACGCTATATTTTCGAAGTACAATCCATCGAAAAGGCTTAAGGGCCAAAAGCTCCAGGATCACATGGCAAAGAAAAGTAAAATGGATGCAGAAGACAGGTCAAAGGCAACAAACATTCAAGGTGAAGACGATGGGTCCACGAAAGCCTCCACCCCAGTACCTGCTCCTAAGGCTGGAAAACGAAAAAGACAGGATGACGAAAATAAACCCAGTGCAGATGCTGGCCCAGGTTCCAGACAAGGCCAGCAGCCCAAAAAGGTGAAAGCGGAGCCCGCAGTTGACAGCCAAGGTGACGCCGAAGCAGCTGACAAGGCGTTCCATCTTCAAGACGCCAAATACGACTGGAAACGCGTCCGCTGTCCTTTCGTTCACATGTTTGAATTCAACCGCTTAGTCATTGATGAATTCACTTACTCGAAAGAAAGGAATTACTCTACCGTGCTTGCGATTCCTGCAAGAAGCAAATGGATCCTCTCTGGTACGCCGCCTTTGAATGATTTCGCTGATGTGAAATCCTTCTCTCCATTCCTTGGAATCAATCTAGGAATCGACGAGGACGACTGCAGGCGAACAGATAACGAAAGACTGAGGGCAATCCAGCGAGACAGAACAGGTACTAACTTCTCTTTTGCTTCTTAAGTCTAAGCTAATACTTACTAGAAGTTGAACAATTCCAACCTTTCATTACGCGTCGCAGTGCTGCGTGGCATAAAAGACGACACGATATGGCTCAAAGTTTTCTTGACAGATTTATGAGAAAGGTATGGATTTGGTGAGAGTGAAGTGAACGAAACTGACCTTGTATAGAACGAACCAGAAATTGGCGAGATTCCTTTTACCGAGCATATTTGCGAAGTAGTCCTTTCTCCCGCCGAACGCGCGCTCTACATTGAACTGTTCGTACAGGTTATGTCCCAGAATCTGAGGACTCGGAAACAAGGACGAGGGTTATATGATACCGCTGAAGTGGCTCGATTAAACCAGATCATAGGCGATAGCGACAGCCCCGAAGAAGCACTTGTGAAGCGATGTTCCCTGTTTTCTCTCGAGGATATCCTTGTTCATGACGATAGAGCTCCAGCCAATAGTGAAGCAGCTGCCCCAGATCAAAAGAAACTGGGCACCGGCAATACCATTTTAGATGTCCGCTACAAAGAACTGAGGGATCTAGCAGCTGATCTGCAAACGAAATTCAGACAAGCACTTTGGCTGAGATCCAAGCTGGATGACGATGTGAGGAACCACTTCGATAAGACTCTGAACCTCATCGAGACGAATATTGGGGCTGGTGAGTTGGGAGATAATTTGGTGAGAAGAATAATTCGGAAATGTCTTGACTTTGCGAAGGTCAACTCAAAGGAATCAGATGGAGAAAGCTTTTATGTTGCTTCGGTAAGTTACTACGAAATCCAAAAGCGCATCACGATCACAATTAGACTCATACCCCAATAGAAGAAAAAGGACTCCAGAGACAGCCGACCGGAATTCCCAGCTACCGAGAAAGCTACCGTCCAAGATCTAAACAACTGTAATGACAGTATTCGTCGACTCATCGCCGAGACTCGTACTCGAACCCGAGCTTCGAGAGTCTTTCAGGCCGTTCGATATTTTCAAACGTCGGCCCACAATGCTGCCTACTACTGCCATTACTGCTGTAGAACAGAGTATGACCGAAATTTGATATATATTTTGGGCGAGTGCGGTCACAGTTTATGCGGAGCATGCCTTGATTTGCGGAGAAGAAAAGGCGACTGCAAGTGTGATGGTTGCACTGCAACTCTGGAAGGGTACAGAGTCATTCCTGGCGGCGACTTTAAAGGGGAAGTACCTCAATCGTCGGATGATTCCTGGGCCGAATTCGGAGGAAGCAAGATCGGCGAGCTAGTCAAGCTTCTTCAGGACACAAGCAGAATTCCGGAAGATGACCAGGTTTTAATTTTCATTCAGTTCACGGATTTAGTAACAGCAGTGTCTAAAGCTCTGGGAAAGGCGGGTATCCGGCACATCACCATCATATCAAACGACCGTTCTGCAGGAAAATCGTTGGCTGATTTTCAAAATGGAACAGAGGAGGTTAAAAGCAAGGCCCTTATACTCGCTCTCGGAGACGTTACAGCGTCAGGCTTGTAAGATCCACAGTTGATCCCTTCTTGGTAAAATATATGCCATTTTAGTGGATCTCAGCTAACACACTACATCAGAAACCTCCAAGCTGCAAACCATATCGTCTTCTTTCACCCGCTGATCGCTCGATCACAGTATGATTATGAGTCCGGCATGTCCCAAGCCATGGGAAGATCTCGCAGATATGGGCAGCAAAAACATGTGCACATCTACCACTTTTTGGCGTTAAAGACAGTTGAAGTAAATATCTTCGAGCGCCGCAGGCGAGAATGCTTGGTGAAGCGAGATAAGATATTCGTTTCTCTTCTGAAAAATGAGATCCAGGACGCTGATGCGGCCAACTGGAGAGGCTATCCTTTGGAGGGCAGTAATGCCGCGCTTTTCGACGACGGAATTGATGAAGGAATTGATGAAGAATAAGAAGATTGGATCATGATGCGATTCTTTTTTTTCTTTTGTTCCCCGGCTTTAATCTTGCAGTCGGTTTCTCTAGAAGCTTCAAAGGCTTTTGCCCTACGGAAGCAAGTCGTTTTGATAGTTTCAAATACAATTGCTACGGTCGATTACCTTCACTTTTCCGCTTCATTAGTTCCAGGTCATATATCTAGGCATATCGTGGCTGTCTCCACGCGGCGGCGAGGAGCAATGTTGGCAAGGTATGACTATCGGATCATCTTCGACTCTCCGTCGCACCGTCCCCGGAGTCGAAATCCACGGTGAAATAGATTTATAAAAACGAAAAAAATAATAAGAATGAAGTAATGAAAAAAAAGTTTTGGACAAGGACTACTATACAATAGCAGAAAAATGATGGCATGTTATGCCCAGCCGATTCTATCCCATGTACCAAACTCAGCATAAACACACCTATCTATAACTCCCCGTCCTTTCTCAGCGTCTCCGTGCTCCACAGCGGGCTCGTCAAGCTAGTCAATCCAGCGCTATTCTCACAGGATTCTCTTCCACTCATCGGTCCCGGAGAGGGGATATTGACTTTCTTCCCACTCTCTCCGGCTAGAGCGGATTCCTTGAGAGCATTGAGTAATTGAACGGCGGTTTCGGGAGTAAGATCTTCGTAGTAGTCGTCGTTGATTTGGACCATTGGCGCGTTAACGCAGGCACCCAGGCATTCAACTTCCAGGACAGTGAAGAGCTTATCCGGTGTTGTCTGGCCATGGGAAGAAACCCCGAGGTGTTTTGTGATGGCTTCCACGATTTTGTCGCTTCCGCAGCCGCCAAGTTGGCACGGGGTCTGGTAAAAGGATTAATAGCCCGACGCAAAGATTTTAAATTGGACTCCTTACAGTGGTGCAAATTTGAACGAAGTATTTTCCGACAGGTTCCCGGTTATACATCGTATAGAATGTGGCAACTTCGTAGACTCGCATCGGAGGCATCTCCAGGATCCGCGCGACCTCGTTCATCACACTAATGCTTGTCCAGCCCAGCTGTCGTTGACCGAGATCCAAAAGCGGCATAACAGCAGCCTTTTTGTATTGTGGGGGATATCTTTTGAGGATTTCATCGATCACTTTGAGATTTTGTTCGGAGAATTTGAAAGGGATACTAGGGTTGTTCTCTGGCGTGTTTCGGTGCTAATTGAATCTCCTGTTAGGCTGCTATTCTCTTCTAAGTAATCGGCAAAGCCGACTAGGAAGCTATGAGACTTACTACTGCCAGAATGTCGCTGAGAACTGGGGTAGCAGCAGTGAATTGACGACACTGTCGCACGGGAATGTGTCGAAAGGATTGGCGGCATTGCCGAAGAGTGAATGGTAAAAGTTTAGAGGCCATTCCGATGGAATATGAACAAGAGCAAGAGTAAACCGCCTCAAAAAAAAAGAAAAAAAAAAGGGCAGGCTCCTTACGTCCTTGCAATCAATTGGGACCGCAATGGTTCGCTCTATGATCCTGAGATAGTGATAATAGCGGGTGGCCGATAATTGAAGGTTGGAGAGGGTCGACAGCGCTGGCCAATAAGAGGACAGCGAATTCAAACTTATGTCATCACCCACGCGCCGCCAACACCGACGACGCTCAAAGGCCCGACGGCGACCTTTCGTGACAACGGTCGTTGAGATAACGGAGAATATGCTACTTCGATCCTATCTTCGACACAGCATAATTCAGCAGGCAAGATTGTGTCGTCCTGTCATTACAGCACTTCACAAGCCTTTCTTTCCAATGTTCCAACGACCCTCTGGATCTCCGGGACAGAGAATGTCCTCGCAACCTCCGTCCCCTGCCCCGAAATACAAGCTGGTCTTCTTCGTTCCCCTTTCACACGTCGAGGTCTGCAAGGAAGCAGTGTTTGCTGCCGGTGCAGGCAGTTATCCCAAAGGCAAATACAGCAAAGCATGTTTCCAGTCAGTGGGGACAGGCCAATTCCTTCCTGGTGATGGCGCGAACCCGAACATCGGTAAGGTGGGGGATATTGAGAAAGTGGAAGAGATGAGAGTCGAAGTCGTCTGCTTAGGGAGAGAAACCATGTTAAAGGCAGTGGATGAGTTGCGAAATGCTCATCCGTATGAGGAGCCTGGGTACGAGGTTTACAAGTCGGAAAATGTTTAAAAGGCCCTTTTTTTTTCCTCCTAAAAGCTTCCCGGTCCCTCTTCCAAATTATTCTTACGGCTCTTGATGGATATGATGGAGCCCGCTGAGACTATCGATATTCACATAAGGTATGCATGTCATATTCGACGTATATCCGCAGTCTGGCACACCCTCGATGCTGATATCTATAGCATTTTCGTGCTGCCACTTCACCCATCTCCCCGGCAAATTTTGATGCCCTAACTTATGCCCTCTCTTCTGTTTTGACTAATGCATATCGAACTGTCTTACAAACAAATCTCACGATGTCATTTTTATCTGCAAACGAACACCTCAGAGCTATCACTGCATTCCATCACTCTAGTCAAGATTTCAAAATCAAACAGTCGAGGAGGATTAAAACGAAGCAAATGAGATAAGAGCGAAAGAAAGCATAAAACATGCTTGAAGGGTAGTACCAACACAATTCAGCATGGTCACAATCCAGGCGTCTTGGCGAATTCAGTTCCACCCGGCCATCTTCTGTCCACTTGGAATTCTCGTTTCCTATCATAAGGTCAATTTGATTTCGCTAGCCTTTCCTATACTCACCCTTCCGCCCCCCCACGCAGCCTTTCAAGGGACGATTTCGGACACTCTTTATCGAGAGCTTTGAGCTGGATGATGCGGATTCGAAGCCTCCCACCTTAAAAAGCTGGCATACCTCAAGTTAGATGCCAATAGCAAGGCGACAAAACCGTCACCTACTCACAATCTCGCTCCCTCCGCAATTGAACCTTACTGTCATCAGTGAAACTTGAGTTTGGGCTCATCCAGAGATAGAATGAGATTCAGAGGAAAGCCGACAAAATCAAGCATGACAAGCTTACAATCGAATATTTTCCGAGCACAAAATGCGCACTGGAGAGGATCCAGCCAGAAATTCATTCAGCTCCCAAGAAAAAGGTCGAGTCCCTCGCAACTTCCATACATGGGTTGAATCTCTTATAAAATCCATTGACACCACCAGAGCCCAGCACCCTGATGTCTTTCAAGAGCTTGACCCCCCACCAAACAGCAGCTTGGGAGCTGTTGCGGTTAGTTGAGGCCCTGAAGTCAGCCCGCGAGAACAAAAAACAATGGCTAGATCATATTAAACACAAAATTGATGGGGAGCTCATCGCCCTTCAGGAAGACATTGATTATGAGCAAGGGCAACATCAATGGGCTTTGACCAAGCAATGCTTTTGATGAAGATTCTGGTTGATCAACTCAACCTTTTCTTATTGATTCAGTATCCAGCAAACCATCATATATTTCCATATCCATATACGGGGTAGAAAATTGGGGAAATGTATATGGAGTATAAATTGAGGAAATATATACTCCGTAAAGAAAGTATATTCAAAACTTAATAATTTTAGTCTCCATAAATACGGAGTACTCCGTACTCTGAACTCTTGACAATCATCAACCCACAGCCACTTTGACCTGCCTGCTTTCTTTCTACCATTGCTCCACGAAGCTCTGGACATCGATGACACGGGAAACTTTCATACGACAGATTTGCTCTGATTTTAAATATTCGCCACCTCAACAATAAGGTTGTAATCTTAGTGTTGCGCCTCCAAGTCGCCTTCAGTAACAGAGACCTCTGTACGGAATATACAGGTTCCCTTTTAGATCAAGTGTCAACGACCGCTGAAGGCAAAAAAGATTTGACCCATGCCAAGCCTTTAGCGCTGCCAAGTGTGGGGTTGTTTGTTGACCAATTTCCACGCTGGGAACTCTCGTGAATGCTAAAGAGTGTTTATGTTATTTTGGTTGTCGATATTCAAGCGAAAACTCCCACCAATATGGATGATCTGGCGCAGCTGAGAAAACAACTTGAAGAAGAAAGACAGCGCCGACAACGAGCTGAAGCTCGAGCATCCGAGGAGCAACGGCGACGAGAGGAAGAGGAGCAACGGCGAGAGGAAGAGCAGCGACGACGAGAGGAAGAGCAACGACGACGAGAGGAAGAGCAACGACGACGAGAAGCCGCCGAAGCGTCCTTGACCTTGACAGATTTACGTGCATATATTTGGAACTGTCATGGTCTCTCACTGGCTATTAACATTGTAACTGATCCCACAGAAACTACACAAGGGGGAACAGCAAAAGCCACGCGACGCTATTATCCTTCGCGAATCATCCCTTGGGAGGGATTCCTGGAACAGCAGTCTTCCATTTGGAATGTGTTTCATCAGCACCCTTCATTCATGTCCATGAGACAATTCCCTTCTCCTCATCAGTTGGATTATGTTCTCAAAACAACAAAACCTATTACTGCGGAGATGGACCTTCGATATTACGAGCGTGATACAGTGGAAAACCACGTGCAGCTGGTTGTGGATGAGGTTTACAAGAATGATTCATTGAGACGAGAGCTCCGGCTGGCGGGATCAGTGACATTTGAAAGCCACATCAATCTCGGAGTCTCTAAGCAGGGCCCATCGCTAGAGGATCAAATGGAGAAGCTGTCCATCGAGCCCAACCCATCCGCCGGTAAAAGCAGGCCCTGCAGGCAAGATGAAGAGAATACACCACTTATTGGCCAGGCAGACAGATTCTGTGTGTATAGACGCGGAGATGATGGAGATGTTCCAGCAATTGCCATTGAATACAAAGCGCCACACAAGCTCACATGTGATGAGATCATGACTGGACTGTCCGGGGAGATTCAACCGGCGCGAGATGTGATTGATAAGGAAGAAAACACCACCGAATTTTATTCAAGACGTCTTGTCACAGTTGTGATCACCCAGCTTTTCTCGTACATGGTTGGCAAGGGCGTGCGAAATGGCTATGTGTGCACTGGAGAGGTGTTTATTTTCCTTCATATCCCTGAGGACCCTTCCATTGTCCAATACGCCCTGTGTGTGCCAAATCAGGATGTTCGGGAGGGTTATGAAGAGGATTTTGAGTGTACTGCAGTTGCACGGGTAATTGCATTTACCCTACTGGCGTTGGCTGCACCATCTCCATCTCAGGAGTGGCATGATGCGGTGACGAAGCTTGGTGTCTGGCCAGTTGAGTATGCAGAGGTCCTTGAGCAGACTCCAAGCCCCAAAAGGCTAAAAAAGCGCAATGTTCTCTCCCCCATTTACCGCGGTAGGAAGGGCAAGCTGCCTCCGTTTCATATGAAACTCCGGTCATGCCGGCCAACAGAGAATCAGCCAACTGATAGATCACCATCTCCTCCCCCCCCAGATTCCCCCTCACCCGCATTGAGAGCTCGCGGAAGGGGCTCTCAGGACCAACCGACTCAAACCAGCATTCGCGGGCAGGACCAGCATCGGGGTCGTAGTGGGCGCGGTGGGCGCGGTGGCGCCAGAACCAAGACAGGCACGGTGATGGGCATACGCGATCGTCCATACTGCTCCCAGAAATGTCTTCTTGGGCTGAGGGACGGAGGTCGTCTTGATCGGTCATGCCCGAATTTTCAGGACCATTGTGGAAAGCCTGTTCCCTCCCGCAATTTCTCAAGCCTCATTCAAAAGCAGCTTGCCATCGATCGCGGTGATGATGCTGACTGCTGTCCACTCTACAAGTCTGGTAGCTATGGTGCGCTATTCAAAGTACGGCTCTCTTCCCATGGGTTCACTTTAGTGGCCAAGGGAGCACGGTACGAGAATCATGCGGCCTTGCTGCACGAACAACAAGTGTACTACAAGCTACGAACCATTCAGGGCCGTCATGTTCCGGTCTGCCTGGGTGCCATTGCACTCCATCCAAAATACCCGTACTACTACGATGGGGGAAGATATACCCACATGCTCCTTCTCAGCTGGGCGGGTGGATCTTTGACTAAGAATCTCAAGGTCGACAGCTCGATTTCTAGCATGATCCAGCACTCACTTCAGGTGATTCATAGCCATGGAGTTCTTCACGGGGATGCTGAGCCGCGGAACATCTTGTGGAACAATGTATGCCGTCATCCCATGATAGTCGATTTTGGGCGATCATCCATAAGAGAACCTCTAGCCAGCATCTCCCCGAATACGAGGGGGAAGAAGAAGCCTGATAACTCAAAGATTGAAAATTCATTTATGTTGGAACTGCAAACTATGAAATGCAGCCTTGACGCTTTAGCCTCCAGTACAATCTAATTCCATATTAGGTGGGCTAAACTTCACAGGATCATTTGTTTACCAGGCTGTCATCATTGAATGACCAAGTTCAATTATGTGAAGTTGCAGTCCGTCAAATTAGCCTTGTTTAAAGCGATCTGGGTTTCAGGGGTTGAACCAGCTTCTTTCTTCTAGTCTGTGGCTGTTTCTGGTATGCAGACCAGAGGTTGTCTATTTCCTTGGGCAGTGCATGTAGGTAATTTCTGAGCTTCACAACAAAGGAAGGGTTGTGAGAAAGTGAATTTGACAATAGGGATGTAGGCAAATATACCATCCGTCATAAGTTTCTGACTCTCTACCCAGAATCCCTTTGGCAAAAGATAGATTTCTTTTTCTTCATGACTATCACACAACTCATTTCTTGGAACTGTTGAGTTTAGTGGTTCTAGTTCCTCCTCAATTCGCAGATCTAGATTCTGTAACTAATTAATTTTTATTGCAGATTTAAGAGATTTGGAGCTTAATCCCTCGTAGGTTCCCGTACTCCATACGGAGATACCGTATCATGGGGGTTGCCTAATAAGTATAGTTTAGCGTCGCCCAAATCGGGTAAGGCGCATATCACTGCTTTCACAACTATATAAAGTGCCCTCCTCCCACCGCTTGACCACTTTTCCTCCATCATCCCTATTTTCCTCTCTTTTCTCACCACTTTCTCTCACCTGTCTCTGCATCCCCTCTTCTTGGCCCCCAACCCTCAGTTTCACATGCAATGGTGCAGCTGCAGCTGAGCAAATTCCAGCCCTGGCCTTCTTTTCCACTTTCCTGCCTCCCTAAGGGCCTTTTTTGACAGCCTGGGGTCCAAAATAGGATGCTTTGCTGGTCACAGCTGATGATGATATTTTGTCCTTGATTGGTTTCCTTTTCCCATCATCTTTTGGTGTTCAATATTGACAAGCTCCATGGGTGAATTTGTTGTCTGAAGCTCTGGTTCTATCCATAGATGTTGCCCATTACCAATCTCTACTGCATTGCAACCTGTCATCTCTGGTCCTTCCACAGGAACTGGTGGGTCACTGTTAGCTACAACACATTCTGGCAATTGCACTGGATGATCTTATGACTGGGATGACCCACCACTGGCAATAATGCCTCACTACAGCAAGCACTTTGCCTTTCTGTGCCTGAGACACCTTTATGCATCATGTTTGGATCATGATGAGAACTACTGAGGGCGGGATTCAAGCCATGCATTGGCTGGGGGAATTGAGCCTCGCAAGGCGTACTGTGCCCCCTCTCCAGCCAGCTGAGGTGAAACCTGGCTTTGAACGGCAGATCTAGGCCGTTAGTGAGAACGCGCGGCCTCAAGATAGGGATTTGGTCTTCCTCTCATTTGCTGTTTGTGGCAGTTTTCTCTGTCCTGCATTGCGACAAACCGGTCTCTGTGACACTCTGATGCGAAATTGGCCTGTCCCGTAAGGGGAACATGTGGCATTTGTTGGCTTCTCTGGCTGAACCGCTGGTCACAGGACAGGATCAGGGTCACAGTTTGCTGGTGATCTGGTACCACAATTGTCACAAGCAAGTGTTTGACTCACATGCCATAAGCTGAACGCCCAGGCCGGTGCAAGGGCTGGATTTCCCACATGCAGGGCGCTGCCGACTGGGAGGCTGGGGTCAAGGCTGGCTAGAAGGTATGCTGCGCGCCATGAAGGAATTAGTCCCCAGAGGAGGAGCGGAAGAAAGACACTTTGAGAATGAGGATAAGGAGAGGTGCAACTCGCCCATGCAGACTTTGCGTTACATCCATGGTTCCTCACTTGATTATCTTAGGTACCGACCGTTCCGTTCCAAAGCCATTTCTTTTCATGATAGTTGGATTTGGATTACTTGTACTCCGTACTTTCCGCCTGTTGACTCGGGGTGGCTGGGTCGGTGTATGATGTAATCAAATCAAATCAAGCCAACTGGCATGCTGTTTTGTTGGAAATGACAACTAGAACTCATAGAACATTACATTCCTCAGCAACTCTTTCAGGCTTCATGCTGTGATGCTGCAGATTCAGCAAGATGCCATCAACTATCCAACGTCTGAGAATATTCCGCTACGCCAAATTCGATATCGATGCTCTCTGTTGCCTAGCCAGTCGCCTTCGCAGTGGAATTAGTTGTTTCTGTGATACATCCCAAGCTCCATTTAATGGCAGTCTGAACTGGGCGGTCTCTGTCTTCTTCGTTGATGGAGTGGAGTGGCTATTGAGATCACCACTAAATGAGAATGGTGCTATCTTGTGCCCTCAAACAAACTCTATGCTGCTGGAAAGCGAAGCTGTCACGATCAAATATATCAGAGCTCACAGTTCGATTCCTGTTCCTGAGATATTTGCGTACAGGTAAATAGAATGTCATAGCCCTGTGCTTATCGAACTAACGGCAAAAGCTGTTCCAAGGAGAATGAGATAGGAATCCCCTATATTTTAATGAGCAAAGCGCCTGGATATCCTCTACGACTACACTGGACACACATGTCTCCGGAAGGCAAGGCAAAGATTCTTCGCCAGCTTGGATCTATTACGTGGCAGTTATGCCAACTTAAGTTTGATCAGATCGGATCACTTTTCGAAGGCGCACACGATCCGGTCATCAAGACTTGTCTTACACGAGGGCTCCTGGTGCACGAGAGGCACACTCTTGATCTACCGCGCGGCCCTTTCGCCTCCGCTACCGACTTCTACAAAGCGTTGATTTCAGCATTCCAAGAGCATGCCAGCATCCTTCCTCTCAGCCCACGCTGCTTCTTTGCACCTTTACCGCTACCTGAGGAGTATGAGGACAACTCCCAATTCCAGCGTTCCCGCGATCGGTGGCATGATTTCGTCGCCCTAGGTTCCAAAATTGATGGCTCCGAAAACCGGGCAGATTACACGATCGTAGGCGACCTACTTGCCGAGACGCGGTTAAAGTGGGTCAAGGACACATATTTTGAGGAGGATTCGTGTCGTTACTCACTCCATCATCCCGACATTAGCGTCAACAATATCTTTATTGACGAGGAATACAATATTACTTGCCTCATCGACTGGGCTTTCTGTTCTTCTCTGCCTCTATCAGTGGCAGTCACAGAACCTGGTCTCCCTCAATCACGACATGAGTTGTCGGAACAGCTTCGGGAGGAATTCAGGCAGGGCTTTCAAGAGACACCTTATGTCATGTCACAGCAAGTTGATCTGAAAGAAAGGGCTCTCCTGTGCCGGATCCTACAACATAGCCGCCCCATGTGGTTGCTTTCGCGTGTCCTCAACTTTGATGCGACTGTGGATTATCCCCTCTTAAACGACCTCTGGGCGATCGTCAATCCTAATAGGGGCCATCTTCTGATGGAGTTCAAAACAAGGCAGTCCTGGGATCAGTATATGGAGCTACATGCACTTTTGAAGGAAGATGATCATCCATTTGATGTGGCAGAAAGGAATCATTTTGATCAGAGGTCTCAATTTGATTTGACAGTGGCAAAGAAGTTGACTCTGATCTCGCAATGGTCTTCACGATACAGTAAGCCAAGTTTTTCAGGGCTCAGGGCTGCAAGTGCCGCATTCATAGCCGACAAAACTTTGTGGAAATGGGTCGATCGATGTATCATGGACCTCCAGGAAAAGGTATAATAGAGCATTTTTGACCAATGAAACCAAGAGACTAGAACTTTCCATTCTGATGGTTTCCTCAGACGGAGGTATTCTGTACGAATATTCTCCTCATCCCCTGTCTCATCGTCAATAACCAATGATAACCCGAGCTAAATACACCCTTTCATAAGCTGTCCACAGACGTCCAATACTTATACGACAATACTGAGTGTGGTTGTAAAATGCGAATGCTGTAGTGGAACGTGTGGCTGCAAGCCTGCTCTCAGGAAGGGAGGAAAGCATGCCAGAATGTCCCCTGGTGTCCTATCCTAAACATTACTTTTCAGAAGAGAGTAAAAGGAAATGCTACCCCATCGTGGCAGCCATGTTAGCTGGACAAAATTTGCGAAAAGCATTGAGGTCAAAGAGGATGGAATGTCGGATGCACGGTGTTTCTTGATGTAAAGCGGCGAGAGGTTGCAGGTCACGTGGTAGAATGAGACTTAAAACAGCGTCAAAAAAGGGCCACTCTGAGTGGCTGCAACCCCATCTTACAGACTAGTTATATAGAAGTAGCTTAGGTGAATAACAAGCACAAGAGTTTCATCCGCCATTTTCACGCCAACGGGTTACATAATCAGCCGATATGCCGGAAGATTTCGACTGCCCGATCAGGCGGCATCGGCGACATCGCCAACCCACCGCAGCCAGCGCAATCCGCCCCCGACACGCGAGTCTGTCCAGTTGCTCTGGCTGTACTCTAACCAGGCTGTCTACGTGCTTGTTTTGGTGTTTGTCACTAACTGCTACCACGGCTCCTCTCAGAATCATCCTGCTTCCGTCTCTTGTGAGAAACGGAATAGCGCCCCGCGTTAAGCAGGTTGCAGCAATGGCCACTCAAGCCACTATCCAGCGACAGGCGGTCAAAGCGGCATGCGCAAAAGATACAAGAATATTACCGGTTCGGAGCCTTAACGTGCCGGGTCAAAGCATGGGGGATATCGAAAGGCGATGGGAGGCGGAAAAGGACCAAGGCAGTCCCGAAGCGCAGGCTCTTCTAGAGGCCGCAGAGGCCCTGCGTACAAGTGACACACCAGTCGCGTTCCCGACAGAGACAGTCTATGGCCTAGGAGCGGATGCGACGAGAAGCGCGGCCGTCCAGGGAATCTACAGAGCAAAGCAACGGCCGTCAGACAACCCCTTAATCGTCCATGTCAGCTCTAGGGAACAGCTCGAGCGTCTGCTCCGACCACCAGGATGCCCTACGTTAAATCAAAATAGTCTCCAAACTTCCTCCCTTATCCCACCTATATATGAACCACTAATAGAGCGATTTTGGCCCGGTCCTTTGACGATATTAATCCCGAACCCGAAGCATTCTCCGCTCGCTCCGGAGGTTACTTCCAATCTCTCCACTTTTGGTGTCCGGATGCCCTCCTCTTCTCTGGCCCGTCTACTTATTAAACTTGCCGACCGTCCACTAGCTGCCCCGTCTGCGAATGCCTCCACGAAACCATCCCCAACCACTGCCCAGCATGTATATGCAGACCTTCACGGACGCATTGATATCATTTTGGATGGGGGACCTTGTGGAGTGGGCGTGGAAAGCACCGTCGTCGATGGGTTGAATCACCCACCCGCAATCCTGCGGCCCGGTGGGGTTGGAATCGAAGAAATACGCGCATGCCGAGGCTGGGAAGATGTGCGCGTTGGGTATAAAGACGGTGCTTTGCCGGGTAAAATGACTCCCAGGGCTCCAGGAATGAAATATAGACATTATTCCCCGAGGGCCAAGGTCGTGTTGTTTGAAACTAGTCAGGAAATGCCATCGGTTGTGAGGCGAATACTCAATGAGCAATCACCCTCAAGCCCTCTAAAAATAGGCGTTATACGGACCAAAACATGGCAGAAAGGCCTAACAATGCGCATCCAACAGGATCTAACGGCCCCCGTCAATGGACATTGTGATGCGGCTTCCTCATCTGACCTACATGATGATATCCCTCCGTCCTCCGCTTTTCCACTTCACCGGTTATCTGTCGTTCCTTCCAGCCCGGATTCGGGCTCTCCTCCATGCACAATTGATATGCTAGATGTCTTTCTCGGACATGATCTCCACTGTATCGCAAGAGGACTCTTCTCGGCTCTGCGCAGCCTGGACGAGAATGACGTTTCTACAATCTATGTCGAGGGCATTGCGGACACGGATGGAGATCTAGCAGCAGCAATCATGAATAGATTACGGAAGGCCGCTGAAGAGGAGATTAAAAGCTAATATCCATGCGAAACATAGATCTTTTTGAATTCACACGCTCTAAACGCGGAGCGAAATAGTAAACGACTTTTACGATGTGCATGCTGGGATAGATAAAATGACAATATATAATTTTTATAAACTGAGATTCTGAATCAGTCTTGACGGATGCATTTTGTTTTTAATACATAGTACCACATTCATCGCTTCTTCCCTCCCTTCCCACCACCTTTTCCTCCTTTTCCGGAACCTCCACCGGCCTTTTTCCCCTTCCCTTTTCCATCATCGATATTTGAAACACTGCCTCCTGCTCCGGCAACGGACACAATCCTTACTTTGCCAATGGGCAGTGAGTTTATAATCTCCGCTTCTCTCCATCCTTTCAGCAGTTCTAATTCCACTGTTGTCAGGTTCGGTTGATCATTCTCCTTAGGTTTGGGCTCGTCGGGGCTTTCCTTCTCCTGACCTCCCGAGTTACCCCCTCCTGAGGTCGAAGTGGGCAGTTTCTTCGCCTTAACAATAGCAGAAGCGTCCACAATCCATTTTCCTAGTATTTCTTTCACTATTTTGCCCTTCCCAGTAGGCCCAGGTTGCAACTTGGCTCGGTATTTGTATTGTCCAAGCGCCGACCATGGCGCACAAACGGGTATAGCACTGATAATCTCATCCCCTAAAGCTGGAGTGCCGACTAGCGCCGGCAAGCTTGATAAGTCCTCCACTACCTGCTCAGCATCGGCCATATCTAAGGCCTGATTCTGCCCTTCTGGTCGTTTCTGGAAGTTTTCCTGGCGTCGTCGCTCAGCCTGTGCCGCCTTATCATGCTGTGCCCTACGTCGTTCCTTTTGCGCTTGTATCTCCGCTTCTCTATCTTCTTTCGTCTTTTTCGGCGTGGTCGTTTTCGGCGCAGAACCAAGTAACCGAAGAGCTAATTCCCGGTCTTCTTCGTCTTGATCCTTGTATTTCGATGCAAGCTTCTTGGCCTTACCGCGTTTGCCGCGAACTGGCAGCTGGCTCTTTGATGTAGAGGTTGATTGAATAGACAGAGTCTGCGTTCCGGATGGCTTGAATGTTGACGGTGTTGACTGATTTTCCTCTTCATCTTCGTCTTCTTCGTCTAATCCTAGCTCAGAAAGGGCAGAGGCATGTAGCCCTGCACCCCTTTTCATTAATCTTCTCTCTTGTGCAGACACATGCTTCGTTGTAGCGCCAAAAGCAGCTAGTTGCTGTTGCAGGTCAGGATCCGCTAGAGCATCTTTGTCCTCTCTAGACAAACCGGCTTCCCCCTGCGGCTCCTTCACCTGTGGCGCAATTCCCGTCTGTGCACTTTGTTCAACAGGGAGATCCGTAGTATTTTCTCTTGGTTTCTGCTCCATTCCCACTTTGCCGATTGAGCAGTTGTCAACCGCAGTATTCGGGCTCTCTTCCAATTTCTCCATTTCCGATGGTTCATGGGTACCATTCCGATGGTCATTTTTAACGGTCATTTCGCTCGAAACAGGCTCCTCCAGACGGTGTCGCGTATGATTCCTTACGCTTTCCGGACTAATCTGGAACATCACTGCAAATCCAAGGATAAGCTGGCCGGGAGCTAAATGATTCTTCCCCCCGCGAATAACCACGCCCCCGGTTGCTAAATATTCTCCAGACGGAGTGGTTTTCGACACTTGATCAGCGTTTACCCACCAGGCTCCCATTAATGCTTTCGACTCCCAGGCGCGAGATGTGGCTACGGTAAACGTGCCAGCCTGTGCAAGCGTCCCCGGAGGTATGGGGGCATCAGAAGCTCCGGGTTTATTTTTCACAATCAGCGGTATTGCACCTTCCATATCCGCATGAACATATACATCGCCTTTACGCAAGTGTCGGTGGTACAAGATTTCATTTTGCCGGTCATCCGAACCACTAGAGCGGGTTATTAACATGACGGAATCGATGCTAAAATTCAAAACAATGGAAAACTCACCCAAGGACAAGATAGCCATCTGAAGATATGAAAAAGTAGAATTTTTCAAACCAGAATGGTATCCTTGCAGGCCTTAGTACCGGTTTCTCCTGCTTCAACCCCCGCTTAAGATCCGTAGTTAGCTTTTTCTCAGCGCTTTTGAGAGCTTGCTTGGAAGCTTTGATGGTCTTGTCCTCTTTTATGGCAGCCGTCTTCTTCTGGTCGTAGTATTGGCTTGCATTCGCCCATGGTGTTAGACCCAAGTCTATATCGACACTGAGAACCTCGGGTCTTTGCGGCTTTTTCTTTGCTTCGCCATCATTCTCTTCATCTTCCTCGCCAGATTCCTCAGAGTCATCATCTTCCCCGTCTGGCTGTCCCTCAGGCAACAATACTGTAACTGTATTTTCGTACAGCTTCAACGGGAGTTTTATCAATTTAGCAACTGGATTTTGCCGGCTCTGCTCCATTTCAATTAGACGGGCAATTTCAACCCAGTCCATTCCCTGGGCAATCAGGCCATTAACAGCATTCATAACCTCCTCCACTTTCCGCAAATTCGTCGCAATAGCTTCGGCTCTTCGAGTATGTATCTCCTGGACTTGTTGTAGAGCTCCAACCCTTTTCTCATGGTCTCTTTTTGTGGCTTCGAGCTTGCGCTTCATCGTCTCTTCTCGCTCCGTAAGCCTGGACTCGAGTTTCTGGGTTTCCACGGACGAATAGTACTCATCCACAGCTTTGTTAAAGCTGTCAAACGTCAATATACTAGTGTCGTTACCATCTACAAACTGCCTAGGTGCAAATGGATGGTAATCGATGTAGTTTGATTTGTCCGGCTTTGCTTCTCCGCTGAAACTTGGGTTCTCTGGTGGTTTATTTTCATTTCTCGCGACGATGTACCCTCTAGTTTGTTCCGTCGTAGATAACTCGTTTGAAATGCTCTCAACCTCCCGAAGAACACGCATTAAGTCATTCACCCTATCACCTGTCTCCAGAATCTGATCAGGTCGTAGGCTGGAATCGAAACCAATAACATGCAGGGCATGCTCAAGGAGCACCGGCGGGTATTCAGGAAAGCCAAGGGATAGCGCCCTCCTTAAAGCTTCTTCCTGCTTTTTTTTGGCCCTCTTATTGGCGGGTTCTGATATAGAAGCATCCCGCTCCTTTCCTTTTTGCAGCGCAGTTTTCAGTCGGTCCACGGACGGTGGGGGCACTCCCTCGTAGTTCTGTTTGTTATCCAATCTGTATTTCAACCCAAGCCTGACTTCATCCTGGTCTTCGCCCTCGGGCACGATCCTCAGTAGTGCAACAATCTTATACTCGTTATCTGTCAAAATAATATTTCCGGATGCGAAGAACTCCAGGAATAAGTGGTAGTACCCATCGCTAAATTCAATATGAACGATTCTATCTGTGCCAACCTGAGAGACGGCAGTGATTCGACGGGATTTCAGGAATCCTCTTAGACGACTAACGAAGTGTGATGGTGCAGGTGCAGTTACGCGGGAGTACTCTGTGATGTGGCAGCGGAAGCCGGAGTCAACGATAAGCTGTTTACGAACGTCGGGCTTCGCAATTTTGAAGAGGTAAGTGCGCTACAAGTAGGCTCATTAGCCGTTTAATATCTAGCATTGAGGGAGAAATCTTAGGGAGATATACCGAAGAGAGGTCATATATGTTCGATACTCTCAGCCCGACGACAGCGGCGGAGAGTTCGCGGCATATGACCTGCGCGCCTTTAGCAATACAAGCCAGGCAAAAGAGAAGGGTAAAAAACTGTCAGGCAATACTCTACCTTAACATCTAGAGAGGAGAATCTCTGCTTCATCTTGTGTGTGGAGGTGGCCGTGTACGAAGCAGGCTCTCGCGGATGTGTTAGGCGCCAGTTGAACTTTCAAATGATTGTTAATTTATAACCGCACTTTTTGGTCAAAACAGTGACGTAGGCGGGGGTAAGCGCAAATCCTGAAATACCTACCCGGTGCGTTGCAATCGCTTTATTTAGATTTTACTAATAGCACTTGGTGTACGGAGTACGGGGCATGAGATATCCAACTTATTACGGAGAACAGAGTCAGACGAAGGCAAAAGTCCAGGGGTATTATTAATCCCGATTTCACAGCCCCCCGACAACAAAGCGGTCTATATCAACAACAGAAATCCATACCAAAAAAAAAAAAAAAAGGAAAAAAAAAAGGTCAGCATCATGAATGCATTCGATCTTCTTTGATCAATCCCATAGAAAAGCCGTTTACGCCATGCCCATGACAAATAGCAAACCGCTTGAGGCAATAACCCGAATATCTCGATAATAGAAACAATTACAGTCCCTGCCGTAATTGTTCCGCAAGGCGCCTCTTCCCAAACTCCCAAGCATTCAGTAAGCCCTGTTCCGAGAGATCGATGCTCTTCATATTCGGCGCATCTGGTGCTGGAGCTTTGCTAACACGCGAGGCTACCACAACCGGATCCGTCTCCAAAATAATTCCGTCGTCCACAATCTCATCCACTGCAAGAGTAACAAGGTCGTAATTTTCTACAATAGTGCGTTTATCGGTAGAGCCACTAAACAAAATGAACTGGATTAGTCGCAAATTCGCGCCCCCAAATGGATTCTGGAGTAGGAAAGCGGCAAATTCTCACCCGAGCAATATCGCCAACGCATCCCTTAGCGAAACAACCACACTATACAGCAAAACTTCATTTTCCTCCGCACCGCCAATAACATATATCATCACATCACTCTCCATCTTGAAAACAACCACCCTGTTGTCATACAGCACAATGTCGCTGGATTGCTTGTTCGTCTTTTCCATTAAACCCTTTTCAAAAGCTTTCTGGTCTTTCAGGGTAGGATACGGGTTTGCACCGGGATAATCGACGGAATTGGGTGGAATGCCGGCGGGGGGGTGTGGGGGAGAGTAGTACTTTGCGAAGATGCGCGACGAGTCGTCCGTCGACATTATGAGGATCGCATTGATAGAGAAGAGAGACAGAGGGGCCGGCATCTTGGCTAGCTGTGTGGGGAGTAATCTCGGCCCTCAATTGGTAAAACTTGCAATGATCGAGAATTATCTCACCTGGCTACAGAGCAACACTGCCGATGTCCAGGCGAACAAGCAACGTGGTTGATGCTAGTCACGTGAACGTTAACTTAGCCAACTAGCTAGTATCTTATCAGATCAGCTCCATTCGCTTGTGAAACCACCGCCGAGCTCAAAAACGCATCTCCATTCATCATATGCTTCCCAAACCAAATACTCATCAGTCCGCCAACTGTCATACGGCGAAACTGGATAACGGTTATGTCCAGAAAACCTGCCTGGCTGCTATATGCTCTCAACCCCGCGGGTTTATAGCAATATGTCCGTGCCTTCTAGGATGGAAAAAAGACCCAGGCTCTCGGTGCGTGGTATGGTTGTACCAGATTCCCAAAGACGAGTCCCAGTAATTCATGCTGAAATTCCTTATAATAACGTACCGAACAAGACCTATACCGAGGTGTGAGGATGCTGATTAGCGCTGTCAAAGGTCGTTCCACAGGTAAGAAAAAACATGTCATCATCCAGCGGCACTCAATCAATGTTTAGGCAACACGGAGTAGGAGCAATGCAAAAAATCATTGCTTACAGTTATCTTCTACTTCCGACACAGCGGATTCAACTAGCCCAGTTGTGTTAACCCCCACGCCTTCGGAGGTTCACCGGGGATGTACGCAGCAGTTGTAAGCAAAATGAATTTTGTAGAAAGTTTGTATATTATATAGTCCTAGATCAAGGGTATTCTTCAAGCTGGAAATGTAAACCAAAGGACTGTCAAAGTTGCAGAATATATATAAGTGGAGGATGGTATAAAACAGACATATGCGGGACACAAAACTTAGGAGCCTGAGAGACATTGTTTGTTGCCGAAGGTCACACCGGAAGCAAACCATGGTGTTAGTGCAAATACCAAACACATCGCAAGAAATCGTCTATAAAAGCGACTGTAGGACAAAACTCAATGGCGGTTAAGGCTTACACCTTGTCGCCGTTAGCCCCGTTGAGTCCAGATGCCCGTTTGCCGTAGAACGAGGGAACTTTATATCATCCGTGTAAGGTTCCAATAATGGATTCGTTTCACATAAGTAGGAGGTTAAGATTAAAATATAAGCCAACGAAGACAGTTCCGTCACGCATTCCAAAAGATTAATAGAACATATCGTAAATAAAATGGCATAGCATCCTCCGATAGATAGACATAATACCGGGGCATAAGTGGGTAGAATCTCGACGATCAAACACTCAAAAAAGGAATTTGGGTATCTACCGGTTTAACTGGTCGTCGTGTTGGTAGAATCAACGGAGTTTGAAGCTGGGCGGTTGAACCAGGAAATCCAGCTTGCTCGATTGGCCTTCTTTCGGGCCGCTTCTTCATCGTCCGGAGACTTGCCGCCTTGGTCTCCGCTGTCTAATTCTTGGTTCTCCTGCACGAGTCTAAGAGGGCGCAGTTTACTTTGTGTCATCACAGCTCCAGTATAGTTGTTCATGCCAGAACTATGTCGAGGTGGAGAGGACGACGTTCCTTGAGAACCGATTTCGCCGCTGCGATCGCTCATCACACTGTCTCGCTCCCCGCCTCTGCTCGACATTGAAGCTCCCTGTCCCGAGTTTCGCTTCGAAGTAAAAGAGCCAGAAAAGAACGGACCTTGTGACAACGTTGGGCTGATGCCTGGACTCATAGGACCAGAGGGGGGAGACCGCCCAGCGGGCCCACGATACATCTGACCGACAACGTTGGCTGCAGCTACCCCGTCAGCTTGGTCGGACCTTGTTCTGCGGTGCTGAACTGTTCTAGAGCGGTTCAGGGGGATCCTTGGGGCGGTTTCTGGGTTTTCATGGGGTGTGGGATGCGAGGTCGCAGGAGCTTCTTGGGAGGTGGTAGAGTGCATCAGTTGGCTGACAGGTCGAGGCTTTGGCCGCGTCGATTGTCCGGCCATTACCGACTTGGCACGTTGGAGGAAGGTCGGGGCAGTAGCTTCGTTCCTTTCTGGGGGAGGTGGTGGTAACTCCTTATCCAACTTCGCAGGTCTGGCTGGGGGATTACCGGGGACATCGTTGTCGCTCTTGTCTAAGATATGTTCAAATCCTTCGTGTTGCAACAGACGACCAATGATTCTTTCGATGTACAAGCTCAAGGCCTTGTTGTGATCTACCTGGGTCTTCAGTTCAGCTTCCAGGCGACGTCGCGACTCCGCTTCACCTCCTTCTGCGGCTGACTCGAGTTCATCGGCTAGGGAGCCGGATCCAGTCGCGTTGATCTCGTTGTCAGCAGAAGCTTGGTGCATAAAATCTCCCTTGGTAAAATCCCCATTCAGGGTCTTTTCGCTCAAGAGTAACTGGTAACTCTCGTTGTCTTCCATCAAGCGAGCATTGGCCATGCGGGCCTCGAGGAGTTCGCGCTCCAGTTCCTGCTGACGGCCACCACCCATGTTTTCCATCTCGATTAATTTGATCTGCGCTTCTGCTAGCTCAAGTCTCAAGGACTCGATTAGCTTATCCTTTTGCAGAATTAATTTCGAGTTGTTCCGTGACGGGCTGCGTTGTAGCTGTGACGATGGGGCGAACTGGCCATTCTCGACATCTTGAGAGGAGCGGTTCCGGAAAGAGGCTAGACTAAAGTCAGCAAACAAAATTATTTTTGGATTCGTGCTATGGGAATCTCACGAGATCGAGATAGATTGCGATCATTCTCCACATTCATCCGCAGATCCTTCTGCGAAATTGTTTCTTTCAGGCGCTGAATGGTGGACTGGAGCTCTTCTTCCCTGGCGGCATGAGCTTCCTTGTCCTTCATCATAGCAGTCCGCTCCGTCTCATAGGCCTGTTCCATTTCACGCAGCTGGCGCGACAGCTCTTTAACCTCATCATGTAGGGAATTGATTTTGCCATCCTTTTCATGCGCCTGTTCCTCGAAACGTGTCTGTTCTCCAACCGCGTCATCTAGTCGCATTTGCAGAACCCCAAGTTGCTTGCGATACTGATCAGAGACGGTTTCAGCCTTTTGCACCTGTTGTCTGAGTTCGCCGATAAGCGTCGAGTTTGCGGCTTTCGCATCATCGTCGGGAACATTATTAGGGTTCATAAAGTTTCTCGGAACACTGCTCATGCTTAGGTTGGAGCGGCCGGGCGGCCTTCTTGCAGCTGCGCGAGCAGAAACGGGCGCAGGAGATTGTCTTGTGGACGACGACCTTCCAAGGCCGTTGGGCGATCCATTGGGCGACGAATGGTGATTGTCACTCGAAATACGGCGAACTCCGTGGGACGACGTCGGGTTAGATTGCTTTTTTAAAGAGCTCGCCATAGCGCAACAGCCACCGGCAGGAGATGTATGAAAATCTTTGGTTTCAACTCGGTTGCTGACTCTGTTTATGAACTGGATCGCACTGGCGGACACTGTTAGAGGTCACTAGTGCAATTCTTCGAGAAAATGTTCCCCGTTGCTGGGGTTTCGCGAAATCTGGCGACCGGGGCGTGGTGCATGTGCATGCGGTAGTCGGTGAGGGTTCTTAAGTGGTGAACGAAGACGGTTAGGGTAACGCACGGTGAACTAAAGGTCTCAACAGTAGATGCTCTTTTAAAGAGAAGCCAAATCAAGGCAAACGGCCGACACGAACTTTTGAACGGTCGACTGTCGGCTTGACATGTCAGCTCCTTATTGCTCATTAAAGTTGTTGGTAACATTACGGGACTCTCCCAGACTTTAGCGTGGTTTCAAGTGCTTACCCTGTACTGACGTGAATTACACGCATACATGGAGGCCCTCGCCCGTTTTAAAATACATGACGCTCACTTTTCACTGACAGCCTCGTCACATGCACAACCGCAGGTGGATGGGCATCGCCGCATCCGTCACTGGCAGAAGAACACGAGGGTGGGAGACTCTATTTTCGTGGAGACTTCTCTTCTTCTCCTTTCTCTTTGGCGAGCGTGGCATTGCCGCTCCCGAGATGTGCCCAAGGAGCCCCAATCGCCGCTTTGCTTCAGCTTCAAGAATGAGGTTGAAACTGTCTCATCTATGTCTGCTGTCCATGGCTGTTGATGGAAGAGCTCTTCAGCCATTCTGCTTCAACCCCGATGGGAGGTAGCCCCGCAGGAGAGTGGCCAGATGGCGGGAGCACCAGCCCCGGGAAAAGAAACGCCCTTGAAGTGTTTGAAATATGCCGTCAAAGGTGCCTCGCGGGGCGTCTGAGATTTCTTGAGCACAACAACCCCATTCTTGGGGCAGTCCAGCCAAACAAGGACAGTATGAACTTCTCCTGGGCCGGGGACCTCTTCTTGATATAGACGCAACACGGACTCTAATAGACCCAATAACCTGCTTCCAGTTCGGTTCCCCCCAGGCCTGCCATCGCAAACGGCTCCCAGCTCAAACCTGCAGGCCTGGCCCAATCTAATGACACACCATCCGGAACAGCATGTACGAGGTTACCTCCCACTTATGCGATTTGAAGAGTTGATATATGCGAGTGGATATGGATAATGCTTTTGACAGAAGAAACTCAATCCGTGGCTCATTCTTGCTGGCACTCAAAATTGCGGGCCGCAGAAACAACCCAGCTGTCACCGTCCATTGATACATTTGGATTCTTGCTCACTGGAAAATCTCCCATATCTCCATTTTGGAGGGCGCATCGAATGGCACCACGCTAGAGTCTATCTGCCAGTGAAGCCACTCGAGGAAAGGACTTCAATGACTGAGGAATAGGACAAGATAACGAAGCTAGGAGAGCAATTGGAGAAGTTCCGCGTAAGAGCGTCAACCATAGCAGCTTTCTAAGCCCCCATACTTCAGGAGAAACGCCCAGGATACGTATCAAGAACCCGATAGCAACCAGAACTGAAAACATTGTACCGTAGGGATGTCTTAAGGGGCAGGGATCCCTTGCTTGTATAAAATTTTTTATAACCGGTCCATTAACGAGGGCCCAAACAGTGTCTACTATGAGCCAGGGTTGGTGGTATAAATACTGATGTGGCCATCCCAGAATAAAAATCCAATTGGAAAGGAGATAATAACTTGCTTTGGCCAGGTTCGCTTGAAATGCCGGAAACCTACGTTAGAAACATCCCAACTTAAATAAAGCAGATCAACATTGATTGCTGATCACTGAAGTAGCTCCTGCCCCTGATTCCGAACCTGAGGAGGGACAAGGAAGAGGTACAACGCCAAAAATTCTAGAAGCATGAGGCTTGACATGAATTTTGTTCCCGACTTTGCAATTGTATGCAAACACAGCGCTATGTAGGACATTGAATCAGGGGTCAGACCAGTGCATTGAAAAAGCCCATCGATGCTCCAAGGGGCTATGTTCTGGGGCTCTGTGATGATGTAACTCAGTCTCTTGAGTGCGTTTCTCACCAAGCCTTAAGTTGTCCTCAGGCCAACTGCGGTGCTGACCACAAAACTCTGGCTGTTGGATTTTAGTGGTGGCTATTATTGGCAACGAACCGGAATCCAAATACGTGTACGGAGTACTTCGTACAGAGTGCAAATACATTTGTCAGTGGCAACAATGAAATTTCATGATTTCGGTCATCTGTTTCGGCATAACATGTTCACAGGGACTGAGAAACACCTTGTAATTCAGACCTTGTCAGTCGAGTTTAAGCCCTTAGGACCAGTCATCCAGAAAGGCGTTTTAACACCATCGTTGGGTTCACACTGCTTTTTGCCCCAGCCGCTCCACATGGTTGAAGCCAGATAATCCTTTTGGGACTCCCCTCTGTTGTACAGGCATAGCGGGTAGAATCAGGTGGCTTAGAACACCTGCTTCCAACAAGCTGCAGAAGGCTGCGTGGTTCGGTCACAGCAAGTTATCTGTTTGCACAATGGAAATGTAGCGATTCCCTCGATCAGGCCGAGCTCCCAATCTATAAATAGACAATTATCATCGCGCCCTCCATTCCCACGACTTGACGCTGCCGAGTTTGATGTCAAGACAAAGCGGTGCATTAGTAATCAACAAGTGGGTGGCGGCCCAATCGGGAAGTTAGGGCACAGGGTTCCGCCACAACACGCAGAGTCGCTAGTGGAGAATGATTGGAAATCAAAAGACCCGAGATTTAATTCCTTTGACGACGACGGCGACGACGACGTGTGTGTGATCTTTCGCGCCGACAACTCCCACACACCCCCTTTCCATCCAGCAATCTCGTTATCTGTTCGTTCGCAGGAAGTGCAGGTTTCTTCGACCAGAATCAGCAAAAATGGCCCGTCGTCCAGCGAGATGTTATCGCTACTGCAAGAACAAGGTTGGTGTGGCCCGGTTTTCCCAGCGACGAGAGCGGTGCTTTGTGTTTTGTTGCCAGGGTATTCTTTGGAAGATTCTACAGTTGTCGTGGATGATAGAGTCTTCTTTTTGGTGGGATGGGATGGTGGTAGATGGGATTTTGAAGAATGATGCCATGGGGGAGTTCTTGATGATAAGAGAGCTAACACATCGACTTTTGCTTTGATAGCCATACCCCAAGTCCCGGTTCAACCGTGGTGTGCCAGACCCCAAGATCAAGATCTTTGATCTTGGTCGTAAGAAGGCCAACACCGATGATTTCCCTCTCTGCGTGCACATGGTCTCCAATGAATACGAACAGCTCAGCTCCGAGGCTCTCGAAGCTGCCCGTATCTGCGCCAACAAGTAAGACACACACCCGCTTACTCTCAGCTATCTCGATCAAAGTCACTAACATTTAAACCTCTTACCAAAAGATACCTCGTCAAGATCTGCGGTAAGGAAGGTTTCCATCTCCGCGTCCGCGCCCACCCCTTCCACGTCGTCCGCATCAACAAGATGTTGTCGTGCGCTGGTGCCGATAGATTGCAAACCGGTATGCGCGGTGCTTTCGGCAAGCCCTACGGTGTCGTTGCCCGCGTGAACATCGGCCAGATCCTCCTCAGCGTTCGCACCCGTGACTCCAACCGCGCCGCTGCCATCGAGGCCCTCCGTCGCTCCATGTACAAGTTCCCCGGTCGCCAGAAGATCATTGTTAGCAAGAACTGGGGTTTCACTCCTCTCCGCCGCGAGGAATACGTTCAGCTCCGCAAGGAGGGTAAGGTCAAGATTGATGGTGCTTATGTGCAGTTCCTGAGAAACAAGGGCAATATCGAGGAGAACATGAGACGGTTCCCTGATGCTTATGAGAATTTATCTCAGGCGTAAAGGTTCTCTTTTTTGTTTAATGAAAGGAAATTATCAATTGGGGACAGCGGAACCAGCTGATTTGATGGATTGTTTTTTATTCTGAGATGATATCAGTGCGTTATGGTGCCATCAATTCAAGTTCGGTTTTTGCATCCTCAAAAAAATAATACGAAATGATTTTCCAGGTCTTGGTAATATGATGGCTAAGTATGAAGTATTGTGCCTGCCTCTGTATGCTTCTGGCTTTGGTAGCAGGGCTTTTGCGGACATTAAAAGCCTATACTCGCCAGGGGAATGGAAACATTAAGGTTACGAAGAGGAAAAATCGGCCAGATCTATAGGAGCGAGGCTGGTGCTATTTCAACAGATTGGAGATCCCTGGACGAAAAGTACATGATGGGGGGAAGCTTTAGGTGGGTTTCAAAATATATCAGAATAGCAACTGCAGTAGCTGCCTATGCAAAAGGCAGCATCCATCTCTGGATTTATTAGGTGTATTTTCTGAGCTCAATGTTGGGCCACCCACATCCAAGGACCCAAATATCATCGCTCGTGGTCTATCGGCCACTGCCATGTCACGTCGTAATCAAAAGAGGGCATAATAACAATACAAACAGTCCCAAGAAGATGCGCTTGAGATCAAACATCTCCCCAGCTTCCCATCCCACTAGCACCACCGACGGTCACAATAGCACTCCCGCTGCCTACACTACCACCGATATCCCAATAATGTCTGCTAGACCCGCTCCCGAGCGGGCCTTTTGTGGAAGAAACAAGAGTGCTCTGGCTAGCGCAGCTTGAGCTAGGGCGACGAAAATGCCGAAAGAGAATTGGCGTGGATGAAGAGCCGGCATGATGAGAAGTAGTAGCAGGGGTATCAATCCTGCTAGCACGAAGACCTGTGCCGGAAGAACTGGTCTGCCAGTGTCTTAGAGGTGGTCGATTCGAACGAGCATGTGCGTCTGCTCGTGCCACTAGGGGATGATGTTGTCTTATTATAGCTGCGCGATTAGATGCACCGTGGTCTCCCTGTCCATTTGGGGATAGAGGTTTGGGAGTGCTAGTGCCGTCATTCGAGAAGGGGACCTTGCCAGCAAGACCTTTGCAAAGGTAGCGAAATACCTCTCCGATGTCTAGCTCGCGCTCCCAATACTCGATGTCTTGCTCTGGTTGTGGAAAAGGTGGTCTCAAGTGTCCTGCCAAATTATTATTCGTAGATGGTCGTACTTCGTTGGCTGAGAGAGACTCTTCCTCCTCAATGCCCCATAGAGAAGCGTGATTGGGCCCGGTATTGTCCTGAAGGGTTGGATTAAAGATTGGAGATATTTCTGAAGTAGCATTCTTACCACTACCGTAGGATGCGGCCCTCGATGGAATAGGTCTCCGTCGAGAAGGTAACGATGACGCTCTGGAGGCCAGTTTGCCAGCAAAATCACTGGACGTCGATGAACCTGGTCTTACATATGTCGTGAAAGCGCCGGGGTGTTCGCAAAGTTGATGGACCAAGATACCCAGCTCTCTCGCAATGCGGTCCAAAAGTCTTTGTTGCCACATATTGTCACCTGACGAAGTTGAGGTCGCATTCTTCAACATATCATCAAGGACCTTGGGCCTTTCGCTCTCTACCCGAATGCTAGATTTCGAAGCGGCGGCTGTTGATTCGCTTTGCTGGTTATGCGGGTCTTCAGATTGCCGTTGCTTGTTTTCTTCTTCGGAGCCTTCAGCAAGAGCTTCACCGAAGATTACAGCAAGTATGGAATTATCAATACCAATTAAATCTCGAATCACCTTACGTGTGATCCGTCTCCAGAACGATTCTTCCTCTTCGGAGCCTTTCTGAGATCCTTCAGGAGAAGGGCGCGGAGTAGCTTCATCAGCAACAGGCTGGATTTCCGGGGTGCTCTCGACAGCAACGCCCGAAGGCTGCCGAGCAGAGCCTTGGGTAGCACGACTCAACCGGTTCGCCCGACTATATCGTCTTCGTCTCGTTTCCTTTTCTATTTCCTGCAACAGTGCCCTACTCTGCTCCATACGCCATTGCTCGATGCGTTGCCATCTCTCCCTTTCCATATCCTGATTTTCCACTTCGTCAACAGAGTCCAGATGTCGCTGGACACTTGATCTCCGCCGGGGCCTTGTTTCCCCTCTTCTTCGAGGGTTAAACTGCTCATGCTGCCACAACTGCTCTTGAACATGTAAGTTCACTGCGGTAAAAGTTCCAAGACCATCGTGTGTAGGGAGCAGCGCGGGGTCACTGTGGTGTAATTGTGGCTCATCTGTTGCGGGCTCACAGGCAGTAGGTTCGCGAAAAGCGTGTAGCCCATCGTCAAGACTATCTAGCTCAGTGCCATCTTCATCCAGCAAGTCATCGTGTTCTGCATCCAGATCACCATCTACAGTACCAGAGTGCAATGCGGTACCTAGGGAACCGAAATCACTCAATCGAGATCGACCGGTTGTACGAGGAGTTCGGTCTGTAGACGTGGTATGCGTACGGGTTGTCGTCGAAGGAGCAAGCTCTGGAGAAAAGAGCACCCATTCTTGGGATTCCTCCTCACGTGGGTTGTGGTTTGAGGGGGTGACATCGATGGCGGGGGGCGCAGGACGAGGAGAGACATTCTGGAAAGAGGGCTGTCTCTGACGGACTTGGTTGGGAACGCGAAAAGCCATGGTAGACTAGTGGAGGATGTGAAAGGGAGAAAACCTCAGGAAGAATGGAAGAGGTCAGAGAGAAAAGAATGAGGTGAGAAACGCGATTTGCTTCGCAGGCTGGCGGTGTAGTTGACCAACTCACAACAGCACAGTGACGCAAACACAAGAGACCAGGTGGCTAAACTCTAGGAGAGAAACATCCAGGGCATGCTTTATATATTTCAGTGGTCATAACAATAGAGAAAGGGACCTTTAGGCCATTTTTATGAGAAGGGAGCAGTCATGCATCCAGCCATTCGGGGGCTGTGAAGTGGTTACTTTTGCGCTGCGATCAGGGATCTGATGATCAACGTTCCCCCCAATCAAGAGGAGAGCGACCAGGTGGCCGGCAAGATGAAACAGGAAGACTTCCTCACCACAATTACAACACACACGCCGGTTTTTAAACAGACTAAAACTGAAAAGAAGCTACTGAATAAATGAGGTCCTTAAATATGTTTCTGTACAGTCTGTTTGGTCGTGTCATATCCACCCATGACGCTTGTTGTCAGGTTACGCTGATGGGCAAGGCTGTTGTGATGTCAGACAAGACCCATCCCGTTATCACCCGCGGAACTTAATCACGGCCATCTCCACCACCATGTCGCAGTGATATCAGATTTCATGGCCCGGGGCCTTGATAACGTGTGCAAGTGCCACCTTCGCTCTTACAGTCCGGTAGGTATGGTTGAGAGGATAAGACTAGCGTTGACTGACTTGCTACGGAGTACTATGGGGGTTACTCTCTCCTGTTATCAAACAATGTGGAGTTGTAATCGTATCCCCAAAACCAAAACGCCACACAGTGCCGCGAATCGAATCCCCACTTCTGGCCCAAATGGCACAGACCGGGGAAGAGCAAGCATTGACGATTGTCGATATTCGATCGCTGTGGATCGATATGCGGGGTCTGTGCACCTCGACAGGTTGGAGACGCAGTAACCATGCGTGAGCACAGTTTTATTTTCACAAGGAACCCCTCTCATTCTTCCCCACAGCCCTGTTCCTGCTGATGCTATTATGGAATATCGAGGATTGAATATCCCTCTATTTAAAAACTCCACCTACGAACTTGCCAGTGCCTCGCCAATCCAGTTCATCTGCACAGCACTCACTCCACGGGCGTAGCTCCTGTTCGTAAACACATATTCATTGTACATTATTGCTTCGACCTTTCTCCCAAATAGAACGCTGGATGGATGAATGGCGACGGTTTGGTTCCCAACAATGGTCCTGTAACTTCCATCTGGGAAGAGTCTTGCCGTATTACACGCAAATCCGGCAAGGAAGCTCCTCAGAATTAAAACGGGATCATAACTATCGCCAGGAACTGGATTTATGGATAAATTCCGGGCTTCCTCGTCGCCTCCTTGTTTGGCATCGAAAAGTTTGGCTTGCTTGCATTGAGTGATAAGCTGCTTGCGGACATCCTAGTTCGATGACTTGGTTTAGCATGACCACATTTGACGTTTTGTCAGGCTGGATTTGATGGTACTGATGGAAAAGAAAATCAAGAAGAACTTATACATACCATAACAGCTTGCATAGCACGGTGCGACACCATATGCCTCTCCGCCCATGCTTTACGATCAGAGTTTTCTGCCGAATAAGCACGAACGGTTACCAGCATTGTCAGATGATCTCCCTCTCTGCGGTAGAGATCTCGGCGAGCCTTCTCGGCTTCTTCCTTTTTTTCCTCAGATGTCGTACCCAGGAAGATGTTCTCCACGCTCAAACACGAAATAATGTCAATGACATCTCGCAAGCAATTTTCTCCGTGATCTGCTGCAGCAAGCAAAACTCGCCCAAGCGGGGCAGTGAGAGGAAGTTTGGCAATCTGCCTTCCAATCGCACTGATCTTGCCGGTCCCCTCTAGTGCTTGGATGTTAAATAATTGCAGCAGGGCCTTTTCGATGGCATCTCGTGGAGGAGGTGTAAGGAAAGGAAAGCCCACAATGTCATCAACACCTCTTGCTTTCATAGTTAGAATCGCTTGACTCAGGTCAGTTCGTAATATTTCTGGAGTATTGGTTTCTTGTAGCGCCAAGTAATCCTTCTCAGTGTAGAGTCTATAACATTGACCTGGTGCCTCTCGACCAGCACGACCTTTCCGCTGGATGGCTGCAGACTTTGATATCGGCTTCACGAGGAGCGAATCCAGACCCAATCGAGTTCGGAACTGTTTCATCTTGGCCTTCCCACAATCAATGACATATCTGACTCCCGGCACAGTGACAGACGTTTCCGCAATATTTGTAGCTAGAATTATTTTTCTCTTTCTGGGTGGTGTGGGCAGGAACACACGCTGCTGCGCGGCCTGAGGTAATGCAGCAAATAACGGGACAACCAGCACCTTCGGCAGGGCTGGATCCATGCCGTGTGCATAGTCATTGACCATATATTCAAGTGACTCGACCGTCTCTTGCCCAGTAAGGAAAACGAGAATATCACCAGGTAGCGGCTCCTTGTAATGAATTTGAAATATCGTCTTCAAAGCGGCATCGACGAAATCGGGGACAGGCTCTGGAGAATAAATAGTTGTTACCGGAAACATTCTCCCTTTTATATGACACACGGCTGGCTCCATATGCACTCTTTTGACAGTTTCGGCTGGAGTATCTCCGTAGTCGCCATTCAGCTCCGCGTCCGAGCTTCCATTCCCTCCATTTGTATCATTGTCTCTTGCAACACCATCTCCAGAGCCTCGAATGAATCCCTCCTTAAAGAAAGCGAGTAAACTCTCCATATCAGCTGTAGCACTCATTACGACGACTTTCAACGGCACACCGCCTCTTCCCTCTTTCGTTCCAGAAACCAGATGTCTTAGGAACCCCAGTAGGAGGTCCACATTGACACCTCGCTCATGAACTTCATCGACCACAACCACACTATACTTAGTCAACCACGGGTCGCTCAACATCTCCTGCAACAACATCCCATCGGTCAAGAACTTCACTTTCGTGCTCGGGGACGTCGACGTGTCAAATCTCACAGAGTAGCCCACTTTGCTGGCTGGTGACGAATTTCCCAACGGCGTCCCCATTTCTTCCGCTACCCTCCTCGCCAAAGAGACCGCAGCGACACGTCTTGGCTGTGTGATGGCAACACAACCCCCAACCTCCACTTTAGTCCGTTTACCACCGCTCGGCGACGGGGAGCGAACCTTGACCGTCTTCGCACAGCACCATTCCTCATCAACAAGAAACTGCGGAACTTGAGTACTCTTTCCGCTACCAGTTTCACCAATCAACAGCATCACATCTGTCCGGCGAAGGTGTTGACGGATCTCTTCGGCATGCGCAAATATCGGCAGCCGTTTCCGTACTTCAAACAGCACTTTGGCTTTTTCCTTTAGGGATTGATGTCGCTTTCCCTTTTCACCAACATTGAGAGATGGTTTGGATATCCCACGTTGAGAGTTCTTTGTGGAGCTGCGGCCTTGATCCCCGGGTTGGTTCCCAGTTGACGTAGAATTGGGCTGATTCCCATCGCCCTGGAGAATGACTCGCTTGGCTGAATGATTTCCCTTTCCAAAGCCATCAACACTGTCATCCCATTTCCGCTTCTTGATTTTCTTCGGATATAACGCCGGATCTCTACTCTTGCTTGCCTTTTCGCTTTCCAACGCCATGGTTGAATCAATGCACCGATCCCACACGACGCATAGAAAGAGCAATTTAGAATCTAAATCATGATAACCCCAAGACGATGAAGAAAAGCCAACAGCAAGCAATTCAAAAAGAAATGCAGCCCGGAAAATAATCTGTAATGTTACTCCGTACAGTTGCCCGCTCTCTGGTCTCGTTGCGTGGGATAAGATTTTTCGTGTTCTGCTTGTGGTAAATTATCTTGTAATTACAATACAGATAACCTCACGGAGTGCTCTGTTGGCATTAAGGTTATCAAATTTTGGCGGCCTTTTCGGGCCGTCGATGACCCGCTCTCGGCCGTGAGGTCAGTTTGTTTGCCGAGCGCCGGCCTGAAGCTAGATCCCTGAGATGCTGAGGGGTGAAAAGGAGAAGATCGCTGCATTTTCATATTTCATTCTACCCTGCGGAGTAGTTTCATCTCATGTCCGTCTTGGACCTGCAAAAGATACAACAAGCACATTGCTTTGCCAACAGAGAAAGAAAAGCCCTAGATACAGATACAAAATATTGCAAAGTTCTTAACCCTTATTCAGCATCCAGTGGAGCCACTGGAGGCTGGTCATTGACCTGGATACCACCCCGCTTCTTCTCGTCACTATCCCAGAATGGGATCTTCCAGCCTCCTTCGCTCTCTGGTGTGGCCAGCCACAGTCTCATGAGATGTCTGCGGGGTGCTGGTGGCGGGTAGTCCTTGTATGCGGTGCGCGCGTGAAGGACGTGTGAGTTTGCGAGGAATTGGATATCCCCAACATCGAGGATCATGTGGAGCGAGAGTCTCAAGCATGTCTCCTCAAGGACATCCATGGCCTCAAGCTGGGCGGGTGAGAGTGGAGGAATGATTCCTTCATCGGAGAATCTGGTTAGGGAGCGAACATAGTATGGATCCCACCTTTTACGCAAGACGTCAGTCACCATGCTATAAAAGTTCGTTAGGGAGAGGTTCGATAGCTTACTTTGTGTAAACCCGGCCTTGCCCTCCGTTTTCAACATACATCACGCTGGCTCTGATGTATTCTTCTTGGCCGACGCTGGTCTCGCCCTTTCGGTCAACATACCAGATTGGCTGGGTGAGAGTTTCGAGAACGTCCGGGCGTTCCTTTGCGAGAACATTATAGACATGGTGCGATGAAATGAGATCAGATTCTCCTCCTTCGAGGGCTTTTGCAATGCAAAGCAAGCCGACAACGTCTCCATCATCGGTATGGAAGAATTGACTTCTCAAGGGATTAGTCGCGGCCATCTCAACTTGTTACTCAGGTTCACCTACCGAGCATTGGTTCTGTAAATGCGCACTTTGTCGATCTTCCCTGAATCTTCTCCAAGGTCCTTAACATGTCCAAGGACATGTCCCCTCCCGTTTTGGCTGACGAAGTATCCCAGGTAAGTTCCAATCCCCATATAAGCCACAGCAGATTTGTGGTTTCCCCATTCCTGAACTGGAAGTCCCTTGAAAAGAATGAAACCCTTTCCGTCGAGAAGATCATCCTTGAGGTTGTTCAGGAAAGCCGAGAAATTGGGGAGAGGAAACAAGGCCTAAAACAATACCATAGCAATTGGCATACTGTACTCATTGAGTTGAATGTTGTGGTGATCGGCCTGGAACTCACCTTGGTAATTCCCGTCAAGGGAATCCCTGCGGCAATGAACGAATCCGCAGCATGGCTCAATTCCGCGATTTCTTCGTCAGTAAACCAATGTGTCCATTTCTCAGGGCAGTCTTTATAATCTTCTGCCTTCCAGGCAGTTGGCCCCGTTATCTCCTTTGGGAACTCTGAGAATGGCTTCAGTTGGTCATAGAGAGGTGGGTGCTGCCCCGTGGTCTTGAGGCCGTCGGGGAACAAGTCCAACGGCACGCCGGGCTTCTCGGGCTGACGACCGACCGGAGCAGTCTCGTAGACAACTGGAGACATTTTTGTAGGGTACTTGGATGACAAAGAGAGTAGCTCGGATGAATTGGTTTCAAAAGCTCAGAGTGTCCGGGAATTCGTGGTTGTCCATGAATTGAGGGTTGACGACCGGGTGGTAGGACAGTTGGCTCATATATACTCTGGACCGTCAGCTTCAAAACAAAGGACGGAATCTCCTCCGCACTTCCCACTCCTGAAAATCTGGGGCGCAGAAGGTGGTGATCAGGGCCTGCATAAGATTAGTCTAGAAGTCGATCCCCATGTAACGCTTGATGCCAAATCCGCATCAAGGTAAAGATGAGCCTCCCCGGCCTTCATCGGCACCAGATCATGGTTAAGATACGATTTTTAATTTTCAAATTGATGCGACATAGGTAGGGATGAGGTACCTGGTACCCATGAGCGCGGAATGGTGACCAAGCCGGCACCCGCACCTCAATTCAAGACACTACTCGGCCTGAAGAGTGCAGTTTGGTGGTTCATGGCGATCAATCGCAGGATGAGAAACACTGGCAATCTTGGTGCTCTCTCTAGCATGCATTCTGTATTGACTGGTGCGTATTTAGCGCATCCATCCGCCCGCAACGCTTGTACTGCTACTCAGGCTACCCTTGACGCCACAGCTATGTCGGTGAGCCCTGGGTCGTCTCGGCCATGGGTTGGATGAGACAAATTAAGTGGGCGGGAAACGCCGAAGAAGGTCCTGGTCAAGGGAGGCAAGTTCGATACCGGCACTCTTCGAGCAAAACGCCGAAGTCTAAAGGCCCGAGGCATGAATAGGCCGCAGTGGTGTCGTAGTCGATGGTGGAGAAGGCTCAGCCGACAGTGCCATGTCGTCAACTACACATCCGTTGGCGTCATTTGCGGTGGTTCGCGACTGAGACGGCTCATCGGGCTTGATGTTCATTATCTCTACTGAGTCTGGCACGTCCAGAATTTACGCGGAAACCTTTTGTCGGGCATTTGTCGCAGGAGGGCATGTGTTGTATATCTGAATGAGCATTTCAATCGGATATCATCGCTTGAAGAGTGTTAAAAATCTACATTAAGTATGATCTGTCGGCAATTGCCAACTTGGAATCACAAAGAAACACCAAGCCAGGTAATAATGTACGAACCATTCCGCATGAAGCGCAAAGACAATACCTAGAAGGTCAAAGACCACATCCCATAAATGCCCATTGAAAATATAGCTTCAACATAATAGGCTCAAATCGCCGGCTGACGCGCACTGGTCCTGTACATCGGGGACAGAGCTCAAGCCATCGGCAACTCCTCACATCGACACCGTTCACGGTTCTCCTGCGATCTGCTCTTCCAACTTTTGCATCCGTGCCGACCGGGAAAGTCACGTGTTTCCGCGTTGCCGACCTCCACGGATGCAACTCGGGGGCATCGCCGTTATTACATGACACTGCACAGTCCACAATCATAGTAGACTTTCTTCCTCCCGCTATGCAGTCTGTACCGGATCCTGTAGGAATCACGTCTGACCATCCTGATCAGGTTTCCATCATAGTTGTTTTTCCCGTCGCACACGGGACAGGTATTGGCCATAGCATCAATCGGTCCGCCGACAGTGAACGGGAGGATCTTCGTGCCCGTGAACATTTGGCATTTATAAAATCCAGCGTCCTTATCACATGGTTGACCGATAGTGATCCATCGATGGTCGCAGGTGGGGGATTTAAAATAAACGGTGCGGCACATGGCTAGTGGAGACTTGCGGGCAAACTGGGGCTGCTGGGATGGCCTTTTCGGCGGTTATTCAACGGTAAACCTAGTGCTAAGCCTGTGAGGAAGGATGCGCACCACGTTGCCCTCTGCTCGGAAATGAAGGAGGTGGAAGAAAACGAGTATTAGAAGTGACTGCTGATAGAGTTCTATTGGGGGTTTTCCGGATGGGAGCTGCTGATAAAACAGGCCATGATATACACCAACAAACGCGCAGGCAGAAAGATCGGCTTCGAAAGCATTAACAGTGTGATCTCCCTGATGTTCGCGTTCACTTTGAAAGCTCAGGCCCATGAATTGCGTTGATCCCCTGTTGTTAAAGATAACAGTCCTTTTGGCATTGATTTCACCTTTCATGAATCACCATTGTCTTTGTCACCCGCGTCCTTGGTTGCCTGCATAAGCTCGTAAAGCTGGCCGATTTGCTGGTCTGGTAGACATAGCAAACTGTCAGTGAATGGATGGAAAAAAAAAAAAAAATATTTTCTGGGTTTCAAAGAGCGGAACAATAACAGACCGCTCATTTTCTCCAGTTTTGCTTTGTCCAACTTCTCGTCTCGCCATGAGTCACCTTCTAACTTCTGAGCGTATAGCTGCCACTCCGTCAAAAACCCAACCTAGCAGTCGTGTTAGTCAAGATTATAGTAATGCACAGCAAGATATATCCCCACAATATGTATAGGATTATCCACATTGCGGTGTGCGCGGAATTCAGCCTTCACGTATTCATCTCCCAACAGCCGTAGCTCCTGAGGGAGTTTCCGGTGCGCTCGCAGTAGACGGCGGTAGAGCAGAAGAGGAGGAAGAAGGGCAAGTGGTGGTCTCAGGCTCGAAGCAGAAGTTATCGTGGGAGAGGAGGCCATTCGTAGTACCGGGGCGAGCTTCATTTTGACGATTCGTTCGGATATCCAGACAGGCGCGATTCAACGTGCGATCAGGGGGTGGCCTTAGGTACTTTCAAGCTTGGGGATGCTGGTAGCAATTGTTTCGGTTACTTCTGATGAAATGCAAACTCTTTGTAGAGGACCAATTGTTAACATCAGCTTTCCGATAATTTCAAAGATATTTCGTATGTCATCCAGCTATTTAAAAAGTTTTCATGCACCGGAACAGAATATTTAGTCAGGTTGGAAGCTTGGAGTCGGGAAGCTTTCCGGCCAATCCAAAGTCTCCGCCCGGCAATTATTCTCTCCCATCAAAAGGCACTCCATCAGAACGAGGAGCCAAAACGTCCGGACCAGCAACCTATTCCCGGTTTAAGCCCGTGCGGCCCAGTGTGAGAAAAGAAGTCTTTCTCTGCCGGTGCGACTGGACAACGCCGTATCGTTTGTCCCGACGCTTCACCTCGAGAAACCCTCCAATGCTCCCCACGCCCTCAACGTCGCATGTGTGTTTTGACACCATCTATGAGCCCGCAGAAGACAGCTATCTCCTCCTTGACACTCTTTCTTCAAAAACAGAGGCAGAATGGCTTTCCAGCAAATTCAGTTCCCAGCCAAAGTCCCAAAGCACCTCACCGTTCGTGGTTGAAATTGGGACTGGATCCGGAGTAGTGCTAGCATTCGTGGCGGCAAATTCCAAACACATTCTTGGGAGATCTGACATACTGACTCTGGGAGTTGATGTCAATATAAATGCGTGCGCTGCAACGGCAAAAACAGTGCACATTGCGCTTGAAGAGAAGCGGAAACCGGGACACCAAAATGAAGGAGAGACCCGTGGCGAGTTGGCACCGCAGATAATTGCAACAATAGCGGGGGACCTATGTTCTCCTCTCCGAGCTGGAGCTGTGGACATACTCATTTTCAACCCACCTTATGTACCTACACCGGAGTTACCACCGCTCCCTTCCCCAGACCCAGAGACGCCAGGAATTGGTACTTCAAAATTTGAACAGGATTCCCATTTACTTTCACTTTCTTATGCTGGTGGTGAATATGGTATGGAAACTACCAATCGGCTTCTGCAAGACTTGCCCAAGGTCCTAAATCCCCACCGCGGAGTGGCCTACATATTACTCTGTGCCCAGAACAAGCCTGATGAAGTTGTGGCGCAGGTAAAAGATTGGGGATCGGGTTGGAATGCAGAGGTCGTTGGTCGAAGTGGTGTCAAAGCAGGATGGGAAAAGTTGGTAATTGTAAGGATTTGGAGGGAGACAGCTTCTTGAATTGGTATTATAGTGGAGCATCGCACGGGCTCCCTTGCGATATCGTCTCAAGCTTAGACATAGCTGTGAGATTGCAACGGCCATGCAATGCGAAGCTGCGGACCAGTGCTACGTTCGATTTCGTCCCTCCGACTTCAATCAGCGCTTCCGGCGACTGAATTGGCACCTCCCGCTGGCAGTACACGGTAACCCCATTCCCTAGCCGCTCAAACACCCACGAGACACGCCAGAAAACCGCGACTTGCAACTGCAGAGCAAACCACCTCCATATAGCCGTTCAAGAGTAAACCCGGATTCAAAAGTAATTGCACTTTTGCACTTATAAAAATGGGCGTGCGATCTTGCCCACAATTCATGTCTCCAGACTCAAAAAATGTTCCTTTCACCAATCGCAAATTAAAAACGGAAACGAATAAACACGCCGATTATAAAATATTGACCCCCATCCACGGTTTAGAAACCACGACCCCTGCCGCGCCCTCTCCCTCTGCCACCCCTACCTCTCGGACCGCCTCGTCCACGTCCACGATCCGTTTCTTTCTTCGCTTTATTCTTGGGTTTCGGAGTATCATCTATAAGGAGGGTATCCAACGGTAGACTATCTGGAAGAATGAAATATCGAATCGTAGAACCGCGGATGTTGATTGTGTCGAGGGATATCGGCTCGCGGCCTTTGGGCGTCATCTTTACCGTGCGGAGGGCAGTGTTCATTTGTGGAGAAACAGACGCAATCGTTCCATGTAGTATTGTGCCTAGTAAAACCAAAAACCCCGTCAGCATGAAGAATTGCGGAATTGAGGCCGCGCTTCAACACCGCTCGTAGCTCGCGCAGCGCAAAATTGGGAGAACGGGACGGGATTTGAGGCGTGGGGAGAAACGTGTATACCATTCTTTAGTTCGATTGTGACCGTTTCATTGGCGCATTTCATAAGAAATCTATTTCAGGCGACATGTCAACCAGTAAGAACTTTCTAGAGAAGAATATATGACCATTGCCAGAGAGATGATGGGCTCTTAGGGATTGGCTTTCATACCGGACAAGCTTCATGATGCAAAGGAGTTTGACTGCAAGGTCTAAGTACTTTTCTAACGAAAGCCGTAAGACTTCGGAGTACAGAAAAAAGGATATCCTTTTGCTTGGGGAAGGATGCGTTCTTTGAACCAGCTTGAGCTTCTGCTTCAACACCCGAGCCAAGTTTGGAAGTCAATCTGGTGATCACGTGATCAAACCTTTCCCGCCAGCTGCAAATTGATCAAGAGACCTCTGTGATAATTGGGCTTTAAATAAACATATCAGCTGGTTATTGGATCTGGAACGCTTTCCCACAGCCTGGCTCTTGATGGATGCACTAAACCTAGTAACTAGATCCCCCAGAAACAAAGTGACAAGGGCGTATTAACTCCCCGGCGCAAAATAGATCCAGGGGCAGACGTACATATCTGCCTACCACCCAAGGCATGGAGTCGAGATGGAATTACTTTCATATTATACAATGAGAGCCACCTACCCATGGAGCTTTTGCTGTGAGAATATAGAATCCCATCCTTTATAGGCCTACTTCAGGGACGTATTGGAGTTTGAATCTGACAGAACACGATACTCACTTGACTGTTGATTGAAAGCTGCCACAAAAATTTCGATCAAGCTTTTCTTGATCTATTCCCACAAGCACGAACTGAAAATTCACAAACTTACCCTGCGTTAATGTGCATTCCATCTTCTTAGTAATGTATAAGAAAAGAAAAGAAAAGGAAGTAAAGGGAAATAATACTAAGGAAGAAAGAACAACGAGAAACAAATTGAAGGAGAAAAAGAGATAGAAGCTCAAGTATGCAAAACCTCGCATACCCAACCCACAAGGCCCCTCAGGCTCTGTGTTCCCCGCGTTGAAGAGGATGGCGACGATGACGCCGCTGTTGACGAACTAGCTATTGAAGGCATGGCGAGAACTCTAGAGGGCACTTCTATGCATTCCACAGAAGATACAAACGAGAATGTGATTTTGATTTCGGGCGCTGGTGCTTTGTCGTGGCTGCGGAATTGCGATGCCGAGCCTAGACTGCCATCCAGCTCATCCGGACCATCGAAAGTGAAAATTTCAGGCTCGGCTGAAGATGACTGTCGCCGCTGAGACTCGGTGCGGTTGATAGCAAGGACCTTAGCAGACGTCCTGATTGACCGAATATAGATTATCATATTGCTTCCGACAGTAACCGCAGATGGTAGCCCGGAGAAATTGGAAGCCGGAAAAGAGGCAATAAAGCCAGTATGGAAATAGGGCTGAGCAACCGGAAAGGGAGCATGGGATTCTGCCGAAGATTTGAAAGATGCAAGGATCATTCCTTTGCGAATTCTGCCCAGACAAGCATGTGGGTTGACAGGATCGATTCCAATCGTCCCAATCTGATGCTCGTAAAGAGACTTAACTGGCTGTCTGAGGTTTCGGACGCTGACGATACGGACTTCTTGCCAGTACGTTTCAACATGAGTCTGAGAAGTATGATGCTGTAGCCTCTGGAGCCGAAGAGATGTAAGGTTATCAGGGAATGATTTACTGCAAGTTGCCCTCGGCCGTTGGCTAAGGTTATCACCAGCTTTGTTTTCTAGTTTTGAATCCGGCTGCAACGGCCCAACAACCAGGCAATCTCCGACTGAAATCATACCTCGACGAATACGGCCACAGAGTATTATTCCTCTGTCGTTTCGATGGTCATTCTCGCTTGAAGCTGAATAGACCTTCGACAGTGGCATCTCGAACACATCGTTGATGTCGAGGATCTTCTCACAATGACAATTCCGAGCCATGGCGGTAGGTTTGGGTGAAGAGCGTCGAGGGAGTGGCAGAGAACGAAGTAAAGCATGTAAGTGGCCAATGCCAGCTCCTGTCACTGCACTTGTAAGGACAATTGGAACGACGTCTTCAATAGCAACATCATTGATCGAGGCTATTGCCGAATCAACTATTTCTTGGTCACTTGCGGATATTTTTTGGAGATCAGGGTTGGGCTTCGGGATTTCACTGGAACGATAAAGTAAAACAGGCTTCCTCCCCGCTGCTTTAATAGCAGATAAAATCGGGCTCAAGGTACGCTTCACAAGCTGGGTTCCAAGATCGACTTTTGTAACGACAAGCACAACAGGAAGATCCAATTTCAGACATAGATCAAGGTATGAAAGAGTCAGGTCGGCTTCGACCATCTCCCCTCGCTCTGCACTCCTCGAACCATCTGCGGGTGTACAAAGGCAAACGTAATGAGGTTCCCAACTCATCAACCCTCGAAGGGTTGACTTGCTATATCGGAGAGACCCTGGAAGATCAGACAGGAAGGCGAGCCGGCCACCAGCTGCAGTCGCATGGATATCATTCCAGGCACTAACATTTCCAGAAGCGTAATTGACAACACTGGGGGTTTCACCCAGGACACAGCCCCCTTGTGCAGAATATCCAATCAATTCCTGAGCAACAGAGCTTGTGACTCCCGAAGCAATTTCGTGTGGATGCTTCAGGAGACTAATCCGGATTTTCCCTCGCCCATTATCGAACGATGATGTGGATAATATCCCCAACAGGGAAGATTTTCCGGCACCGAAGGGGCCAACGAGAGCGACATATAGCTGCTCGGTAGACCGCGAGATGTCAGGCACCTTATGCATTAGAGCCATGTTCTCGGTCTCGGATTGTAAAACATCACTTCCCGGATGCTGATCGTCATCGTTTCTTAGATCTGGCCGTACCAAGGCTTCCGCCACCCATAGCTTATCCCTAACCGTCACGGGGTTATGGTTATCCGTTCCCGATTCAGCCCACTCACAATACCCCACTGCAACCTTTCTCAAAACTTCAACTGTACATCCCAGGCTCGCGGCCATAGCTCGAAGATTGACCAGACTTTCTTCGAGCTCGTCTTCAGCCAGTCCAACGAAAGTTCCGTCGTCAGAAACTCCTATTTCATACAGGGCACCCTGGCTCTCTTCAAGCCCTGGAAGGAGGGGTGCTAAAGCATTTGGAACATTCAGCGTGGGAGTTGCTTCGGGCAACACGGGCAACACTAAGTCCACCGTAGTAGAAGCTGAGTGAAACGGGGAAGATTGCTGTAGACGCCATAGCAGCTGGGTTGTAAGTTGATGCAATCTATGCTGCCTCGTTTGGCTTGACGACGACAGTGGCTTGGACGCTGAATCCAATTGCTCCACGTCCTGCGCTGATTTAGAATGATTTGAGCCCGAGATTAAACTTCCCGTTGACAAAGAGAGAAAAGAGCGGCGAGAACGCAATAACAAGTGCAGTTTGTACTCTGTCGGCCCATCCTGAGGTTCAACATCGAGCTTCGAGATGCCATGGTACGTCAAATAGCTGGGATCGCTGGGATCCGGCGCAGTGGTATCATGTGAGCCAGTACTCAAATATCCACTAGCGGTCTTCCGGAGATTCGGGGTGGTTGATCCTGGTGTGGACCAGGGAGAAGACACCCTTGGAGGGTCCGGGTCGTAAGTGAATACGGAAGCCATCACCTGTTCGTCTGCAACAACGGACCTTCTTTTTGTCTCGATACTTTAAATGACTTTTGTATGTACGCTCATAAAAATTCAAACTCGAATCGAAACTTTTGGGTCAATAGCATTTCCTCAAACAAACAGCAACCCTTGGTACTCATTGACCACACCTTAAGCGTATGTGCCAGTAGGAATGGAAAAAGCAGAAGAACTCAATAACGGTGTGTATATAGCAAACTCTAGGAAACTGGTAAGATATCTGGGTCATTTTGAAGCAGTGGTCAGACAACTGTAAAATCGTTCCGTCGCCTCTTTGGGCAAACAATATCAGTAGACGCAATAGGGTGAGCGGTTGGATGGTTTGTTTTCAACAGAAAGAAACCATCGTCACTTTCAGCTCAATGTATACTCGGAGAAATGAAGATTGATTTAATCTCATGGAGTGGTTTAAGCACGCCCCATGATGTTGAAATAGATATATTGACTCTGGATGCTATGGCGACGTTGGCCTGTCTTGACTCACTCGCCGGCTCCACTTGCCGCTGAGGTGGCAAGCGCAATCCAGAAAGGCGTTTTCATTGGCTGAGTCGACGGAACGCTGAGTCATCCAATATCTCTCAGGAAAAGTCACGTGAATGGTATTTGTTTGTCCTGTTTGCAGCAACCAGGGGTTACGGCTGAGAAAATACACCACACACACTGAGCCTTGCCAACAACCCAACGCATTCATACTCTGCACAGAGTACTCCGTAGAGCTGAGAGTTATACAACGCAGCGCCATCCAAGTGAAATCTTGGCATTACCCTTCCGGGAGGGAGAGGGCGAACTCTATATAGGCTAACTAACTAGAAATGAAGTTTGTAAGTGAGCGAGGCTGTTCACGGTCCTATTTATTGACCTTCTTACGGAGTACGGAGTACGAGTACGAAGGGCTTCGTACTCCAGGGGGGATCTCTTTTTCTGACCAACCGCAAAGATAGGAGCAAAATAGCTCCAGGAGAGATCGGCCGGCTTCCTTTCGAATCTTCACATGGAACAGATTCGCCGGTCAGATTCTTTTTTCCTTTTTGTACAAACGATTTTCCTTCATCAGCACAGGGGCCTGGGCCGAGGACAGTGTCTCAGTTGCAGCCGTTCAAAGTAGGGAACGACGAGGCTGAGCATGGACCCCCTGAAATCAACTCTGGATTCCTTCAGTAACTCCTCCGTACCACATGTCGTCATTCCAAACTCCATCCTCCGTCTATAGTACTTGGGTTCAGAGTAGTTAGCGGCATTTCGTGGCTTCGGGTCTGATAAGAGCAGCCGAAAGTTAGGTCGCACAGAGGCGGCCCCTGATCTTCAGAAGTACAGACCAGGCTGCGCCGCTACCAGTCTCACGGGAATCGTTCGGTGTTCTCCGAATCTAATAATGGCACTTCGCCGTTCAATTCTCTTTAACCAATGATCCCCTTCAATTGGGCCAAGGCCTGGGATCGCCCTGCAGCCCTACAGCCACGTGTTTATAGTTAATTTTGAAGACATTGAGCGGCAGCGCCGGAGATGTCATACCTGGCTAGTATTGAACGAAAAAACCAGCGCGTCAGAAACCAGGTGCCGAATGGACACATGTCCTCCAGGGTTGTCCCCTCCTGGTAAAAGTTCTCTCCCATCTTGTCGGCCTGTTCCTGGGATGTCCCTGCGTTGTTTCACGCTAAGCGCGAGAATTGAACCCACCAATCGCAATCGCGCTTAATTGCTCCGTTAAGGTTCGGATCAGATTCGCCCATTCCGATGGCCCTTTCTCCACCGGTTTTGCCGAATATGTCAAAGACTTCTGGGTGTGTTTGCCTTGTTTGCGACGGCGTCGCCGCTGTGGATAACTCTGTATGACTTCATATATACTCCGTAATTGTCCCGGGTATGCTTAACAAAGGATTTAAGTCAGTAGGTGTGCATTTAATGAGGAGGAGCAGTACGGAGCAGCCCCTCTTTCAGACCTACAGGCCTCTGATGAAGAGACAGTTAACATGCCTGCCGAAAGTTTGTATGAACAAATGCATGTCGCTGTACGTTTATACCGTGTGAAGATAGTTTAATGGCAAAGGGGGCAAGGTAGGTATACGTCCATAGAGCACAGGAACTACTAATCGCATACCCATCTTAAATCGCCGGGGATAAAACCCGTTCGGCAAGATGGCAATATAGCTAGCTTGCAGTTGCTATACTGCTTGCCAATGCTCAAGTGTTAGAGTAAGATAGTATGAAAAATTCACTTGCGGCGAGTTGTGCTAGTCTAAGAACAGGGTCATAACTCGCAGCTGGCAATAGGGGATTCGATACGGACCATGTGGATTGGAACACAAGGACAACCCAATCCAATGATATTTACGGGTTACAGGGCCCGCGATCGATAAACAATTTTACGTGCAGCGTAAACTCAGTAGCAGGACTGAGCAAACTTGAAATCCTAGTAACTTCGAGCATGAAGCGAGCGTTGGAGAAGGGTAATCGTTATGAAACTAACAGCAATTCGATATGAAGCGCGTTATCTCGATTCTGGGAATGTGTCACCTGCCTAGTCGCTTTCTCAATGATCCAATGGAGCAGAGTGATGAAATATCCAAGGCAGGAAGTGATGACACTCTTATTTGACATTAGGCGCTGTGAACATTATTCTTCCATTCCAATCGTTGATTTTCAAAGCGAGGAAAGGTTTTTTTGGCTCACCCGCTCTGAGTCGAGCCCCATCACGTTAATCCAAAGCGGCAAATGTTGTGAAAGGCATAGATGAAGTCTCTCAGAAGCTGTAGCCTCTCGAAACCTACTTTGAAAGATAAATAAGTAAGGCTGTACGTAATGGATTCTTACCTGGATATGGGTTCCCGGGCATTAATGATGGTGATAACTGTACCTACATCATTTGACAGCGTGGATTCGATCCCTGGAGATTCCCTGCATCTTCATCCTCTCAAGTTTATACCCCGGAAAACGAGCACATCATTGTCAACGGCCGGCGTGGCAAGGGAAAGAAGAGGACCGGGCCAGGAGGGTTAATATTCCGAACCAATATTTCGTGCATAACTCTCTGATGAATCACAATCTTTGCTTAAACCCAAACCAGGAGTTAGGAGATTCCAGGGTCGAAGGCACAGCTTAGTACGTAGTGCCTGGCCGCAGCTTTATGGAGAGTGATATACAGTACATCCTCTTACTCCTGGGCACCACTTTTTGGGGACAGTCCGTCGTTTGGAGAACTGCGTCGGAGATAATATGTACCGCGGCGTGTGTAGCACAGAGAAACATACCAACAGGAGCGACAGGCTCCTGCAAAGCTGAATATTTATCTCATGCGTATACCGCCTTGCATGTCGTTCTTCTTATGGCATTGAAGCAGAACTGGATACAGCCTTAAAAAAAAAAAAAAAAAAAAATGAATCGAACCCTGATACTCGGGAAGCGGCTCGCAGCGTTCTTAACACCGCTGTTAAGTCGACCACAATAGTGAATAGAAATCGGTTTATTGCGGGTGTCCATTAACTGAACTAAACTATTCGATCGTTGTCGGAACTCGCAATCGCCCGCTAAAACTTGCCCCGAATCGGGTCAACTACCTTCGTAGTCAAGGATGATAAAAGGGGCGTTTGTAAATCCCGTGTTCACAAGCGGGACAAGAAAGGGGAAGGGTTGCCAACCACGCTGCGACACAGAGTTAGAAAAAAAAAATCTTCCGAATCGTAACTATTTCTTGGTTGTGTCAAGTTATGACCAGGGCTCCCGGCTAAAATGCTTCGAAATTTTCATGCTCACTACGGGGCCATTCCAAACTTTGAAAGTGTCCGCATGCCCTCCGCCTTCAAAGCCCCAAGAAGCCGGTTGGAACCATTGGAACATGCTCACTTAAAGGTTAAGCTTAAACGGGAAGCCCGCCAGTGCAGGTCGCACAGGTTAGAAGTAAGTTGGTTATATATGCAGATTACTCCGTACTCCGTATTTGGGGGTTGTCCACCACGCTCTGGAAGAACAGCAGAGTGTCCACGGCAGTGCCCCAGCAGACCATCAAGGGAGGAGAAAGCACAGATCCGAGAGGTGGCCCCCCCCAGTCCCACCCCACTTCCTCACGCCGCTTGGCCTGGATTGTTTTCGACGGCGAGCGATAACTGGTTCGCGGCGGCGTGGTGGTGCCACCTGCGGCGAGCGACTCCGAAGCTACGATTCGTTACTTTCGAGGCCGACAGGGATCCGGTTCCGGGAGAAAAGTTGATCCGGCATATCGGATTATGTAATTATCACCTCTGGCCCTGAACTTTCTTCGAGCACGAAGCACTTGGCTGAAGGAAGTCTCTGGTTTCGTATGGGAAAAGGCGTCAAAGAAGCCGAGAGCGGGGAGAATATACTTTGGATTACGCAGCAGTAAAGTGACATCGGTGTGGAGTGCTGGCGATGGGGCAAATGCACTCCCTCTTGAAGCCGAATTTCAACCTGCAGAATAACATCGTCTCTTGCAGGCTGCTGGTACAGACTGAATGGCAACTAAAAGCAAATAATAACTGCCTGCTAAGCACCTACGGAGTACGCAGACCATACTTTTGACCAACTTCTATTCTCGTTCATTGCCGTCTCTTCAGCCCCCAGCGTTGGTAACCTTCAGGTGTTGGATACAACCTTGATTGGCCACGTTTCCTCCTTGCCAGGGTAGCATACATACATAGTTGCTCGGTTCTTCAGGAACACAACCGCAGCCTTTTGGGCTGCCTACTGACGCTCGATTAACTCATGCTGCTAACTAACTAACCCTTTTCCGTCTTTGATCAAACTTCTGTCAACCCCGAGATCTGCCTTCAATTTTGGAAAAAGTTATGCATGTGGCCCTGCCAAGCGAAGGAGGATGTCCAGCGCTGCTTGGCTAAAATCGGGTCTAAAAAGTGGCTCTTGGGCCGAGCGCTCGTCTGATACCGCCCATTAGCAAAATACTGATGCTTCTAGAAATATTCCATTCTTTGTCCCTGAGAAAATAAGTAAATACAATATCTTACCCGTTACAGGTTGCAGAGCGGTTCTGCACCCAATGGACGATCAGGGATCGTGCTGCTTCGGCCCTTTCCTTTTCTCCCGAAGCCACCCAGGTCAGGGGCCGCTACGGAAGACCAAATAAGATGTGAAACCCTGGAGAGGTTTCCGGGATAAGGGGCCAGGGATACCCAAGGCTAACGAACCCCCAAAATCGAATTAGATTGGCACGTATTATGGGTCTTTCTCTGTGAATCCAAAGGAACTGGCCATAATACCGTGTACCAACGTGACATACAGCAACGTTCTCCTCCACGCATGTGGAGTCGTGACCAGGACGTTTAAAAAACCACCGGACTCGTGGCTAATTGGATAGCGCTGATTAACATGATATTCCCGCATTGTCCTGGCCGAATTTGAACCCAGCAAATGGTCACAGTGGACCGGCTCATCAAGCTCTCAAACTAGCCCTACGAGAACCGTCTTCAAGACCCATGTTTTCTGTGGTAGATTTAATCTTCCCGCAGCGCCTCAGGCTAATGGAGGTACAGATGTCTGAATGGATCTGCAGGCTCACATACTCGCATCCTGTCCTGTGTGTGCGGCTGTGGGAGGTGGCTGACGTCCCACCGGGGACACTTTTATAAAACTGTGAAGCAAGGTCGCAGCACTTAATGAACCCAAAGCTTGATATATTGTCCCTATATTTGGGTTTCTTCTTAAATATCCATTTTCGCTGACAAGTTTCTGTTTACACCTGATCGTGCTGACTTCAGAGCAAATCCGATGTGCTGGACTATCGGGCCCTTGGAAATGATACAAGTCCAAATACCCGGTTCAAACCTTCTAGCGCTTCCATTACGTTTTCCTATCTCTGCCCAAGAGAATCTTGGAATGACCCTACGAAATTCTCTTCCAGAAAAGCATTATATTTCACACAACAGATCAAGAGTTGCTGAACGTGGCCAGCGGGCTTCGCTTTCGCCTTCAACCCTTCAGAACCTCAGACTTTCCTCCCGAACCCCTCCGTCACATGCGATCTCGTCTTCTTCGCAACAGGGGTCTCCGGTCATGTCGTCCGTCTATCTTTCGCACCCGACTACGGGAACGACCCAAGGCCAGCGAGATCTATCTCAGTTTCACATAATGACAGCGAAAATCGCTACCAATCCTTCTCATCAGTTCGAAACTGAATTTCGCGCGAGTCCTTCTTACGAAGGTTTTTATAATACAACAATGAGTCAGCCAGCCTTGGACGAAGCGGAGTAAGTTTGCCTATTCTGCAAATGCTACGATCAGCGGTTGGTTGACGGTTTTTTGACAAACAGTCATTTCCGTTATGAAGTGACACCCCCTTCAACGGGTTACGAACAAGCCCTCTATGATATTCAGTCTCGTTCTAGTTTATGGGGTAAGTTCTTGTCCCACCCTGGATTTATGAGCATTGTCTAAGCATGTCCTCAGAATATGGAACCGACAACCTCTCTGTATATTCAGGAAGGAGTTACGGCGATGGTCTACCAGAGACGATGACACAATGTTCTGAAGCCATGGACCTTCGACCATCATCCATAGCAAGCTCGCATCCCTTCGAATCCTCAGGCTTTACCCTACAGCAGCTTCATTTCGTTCCCGAGCAAGCACACCTCACTCCGGGAACCAGCGTCTCCAGCCCTCAGCTTCATCGGAGTTCGCATGGACAATTAAGGCAAAGTCCACTCTTTGCAAATACCCCCACCTCTGATGAATATCCCCGAACACCATCCTCTAATCCTCCATTATCGTCGAATAATGTGGAAATTCCTCCTTCCAGCCTTGCCTCTCAATATTCTTCATCAATGTAAGGATCAGAACGCGCTTCTATTTTTGCCCTCTTACCGGACGAGCTAACGCTTTACTCTACGTTAGATCTTCCATCCCTATCCTCTCGTCGGCGCAACCGTATGAACCGTACGTAAGCTCGAGGTTTCGGTTTTTCAAGTCCCAAAGCTAATTCGAGACATAAACTAGATCTCCATTTTATACCAGTGAGTCTCTTTCTGACTCTGGTTATTCCTTACCTCCTTCGGCATCCACAACACCAGTCCCTACCGTATCAGACCCAGCTACGGGGGCAAGCATTCAGGTTCGCGTGGTTAATTCCCGAACGAAGCCACAATGCTGGGATCATGGCTGTAACGGCCGTGAGTTTTCCACTTTCAGCAACCTCTTACGGCACCAACGAGAAAAAGCTGGCCTTGCTGCAAAATCGGAGTGTCCTTATTGTGGTGCCGTCTTCACCCGGACAACAGCTCGAAATGGGCATCTTTCGCAAGGTAAATGCAAAGTTAAGCGTCAAATGGATGAAAAGGAGAGATCTTTGACTGCTTCAAGATAATCATGGAGTTCTAAATGAGGTGTTCTCTGGTGGTCTTCTCTCCCCCTTTGGTTTGCCTTTATTTTTATTTTTCCCCCCCTTTTTATTCCCTCTCCGGAGTTTTGGCGTGCAAACATTCCCTGGCGATTTATATTGAATTTCCCTTTCTACTGGGATCCGATGGTCTACTCCTTAATATGTAACCTCTCTTTTGTCAGCTTGATTTTGGCTTTTCTTTTGTTGCATACGAAAAGTGGTGATATGGCGAAAAAAACAACAACGGTCGTCCTCGACAACTCGGGGATGGACACGGAAATAGAACATAATTATAATTAATACCCCTATTAACGGGAGTATTATTATCTTAAACTCTTCAATGAAAATGCTAAGATCCCATGTAGGGGAAAAAAAACCGGTTTCCCAACCTAGTAGGAATGGGCCGATCGGTGTCCAAACTACCTCCTCTTCCCTGTCCGCCGTCCCGTCTAGAAAGTTAACTAACTAGTTGCTTCGTTTGCTGATTTGTCCTGTGTTTGTACTCCGTATTCATGGAGCTATTGCCAACTATTACCTTGCTATCGAACTGAACCACCGCGCGTCAGACCGGAGGGCACTTCCACGCGTCCCTTTAACAATTCGGCTTCGATCTCTCGACGCATTGCTTCCTCTTGCTCGTTGGATCAATCCTTGAAGACATGGTCCATCTGCTTGAGTGTACGTCCACTGGTTCCAGGAATGAAAGAAAGCACCAGATCAATGATAGGAGGCACAGGAATGCGAAGACGACATACGCGCCATAGCCAGCGTTTTGGACGAGGGAAGTGGTGATAAGGTCCTGGAAAAACACATGAGTAGTTAGGACTGGCGAAGGACTGGCGACAAGACTAATATGATGTCGAGGAGGGAGGTAAAAGAAGGATACACATTACTCACGTTGATAAAATTGTTGAACTAGTCTGAGCGGGTCGAGAGGGCGCCACCCTTGACGCGGAGAGACGATGGGAAGACTTCTGAAAGTCGAATCGGCCGAGACGACTTTCACAAAACAACGATGGCTAGGTTCGTTAACGACATACCGGACGACATGGCCCAAGGGACTGGCCTCCAGGATGCTCCAACTGTTAGCATATAGAAGAGCAAGAATTCGACACTGACCTACCCTTCTGATCGATGTGAAGGCAAGTGTTTATCAAATAGGCCAGCAAGGGCGGTAATGATGATGTGAGATGTTGTCATCGCGACTGAACCCCAGAGGAGTATCGGCCGGCGGTCAAAATGGTCCATAGTCCAGATCTTTGAAACCACGCCAACGAGCTGGGTGATATGGAGAACGCTAGACATGATTAGTTGCATGGAATAATCCATCCCATTGGTATTGAAAAGCGTGGGATATCAAAGCGTTGCTGTTGACCAACTATAGTATCGGGATGAAATCCAACTGTTAGCACTCGCCTTGGAGCTCTGGATGCCTCGTGGCACTGATTGCTTTCTGGAATCGAGTGTCGGCAAAAACATCAGTATACTGTAGCCGAATGCGCTTGTCATCCTCGGAAAGTTGGCGCAATCGGACTAGGCTTGGTAATGCATCGCCATCGCGCCATCCCGACGCCAGCGATCTCGGAGAGAAGGGCAAGAAACTTACTCTTATGGCAAGCATAAAGCTAGAACCATCTGCAATAAAAAAGGGACCCTCCATGCCCACTCTCCACTCATGTAACGGGTCCCATAAGATATCTAAAATGCAATGCAGACACACGCAACCATGCAGAATTCTTCCAACGTCAACAATGTTCCTCGGTTCTCAGGCGGGCTAATCTCAGAAATATACAAAGGGGCCACCATGCTAAACATAACAACTCCGATACCACCGATAAGTCGAGTGCAGGTAAGCATAGCAAAATCAACACCGGTTGTTTGTAAAATCGAACATGCGGTGAAAATGATTTCCGCGGTCAGCGTTAAATGTTTCCTCGAGAGCGTATCCGCAATCCAGCTTGATTAAATGCGCCAAATAAGGCTGTCAGGTCAATCATGGCAGTCATTAGGCCTTTCCAGAACTCTGCGCCAGATGCCTCTTCGGAGACTCGCTCGAGTCGATCGAGGAACTGTGGCATCACAAGAATAATGGAGACAACGCCTTGGTCGTGTCTAAACAGTAACCCACCCAAGGTGGAGCACGCCGCGCAGAGGAAAACATAGGAGTTTGTAAAGAGCCTTCTGACTCTCCATGGGCTATAGGTGTCGCGAAAATCGAAGATGGCCGCTGCAGGGTGAGCAAAAACATAAGCTTCTGGGGAATCCCGTGAAAGCTCATATTCCTCATATTCTTTTCGTAAAAAACTATATCCATGGCAATGAAGCAAAATCGGTCTTGGAGGGGAGAAAACTTGACAGGTATGCGCAAGCCCTAGCGCTTTGCATTGTAGAACGGATTTCTGTCGGCGTTCGAAGGAGGAACAGGGCATTGCGGTCCGTTATAAGGGTGCCCAGGGTAAGCTATATCCATGGTGGGCGCCCTGTCTCATCCAGATGCTCCATAAAGCCTCTTCTTGATATCATAGAACCCGGCATTCCGTACTGTCCCATGCGAATTAGGAGCCAGGGAATATCTGGGTGTTAAGATGTGAGACATTGCTTCTATACATACACCACATTTGTCGTTAATCATGTGCTGTAATGGGGCAGTAGATTCGGGGCAGTTGTGCTACATATCTCGATCACAGCACCATTTTCAGGTCAAATCTGCCATGGCTGATGAAAAGTGAGGCCAGGGTCACGTTGGCCTTTTGCGCGTAGACTCCAGCTTCGCCCGCAATGAACCTTAGCCCGCATCTTGGCAAGCCACAAAATGCTTATTCCTGATAAAGTTGATCTTGACAGAGGCTGAGCGGGATTGCAATCGACGGGTGCAATGTCAGCCTCAACGGCCCGGCTATGATACCTGGGCCACGAGCAATTCACACAAAAAGATGTCAGATTAACTCCAAAGCCCAATCCGCACAGATCTTTTTGGGGGAAAAGGGGGGGAGGGGAATGAGATGTCGTCGTGAAGCCAAATTTACTTCCGGCGCTGGACTCTATCATTGTAGAGCAAAAGAGAACTGTTATGCTTCTCCGCTCACCTCCCGCTTTGGAAAATTCGGGTTGTTGCTTTGATCTTACTTAACTAGAAGACAAGCTGGTGTTTATAGTTTACGGTGGAGGGCTTGAGCCTTGGAGAGAACCTGTATTGTAGAAATGCCTACTGCCTCGATCGACATCTGTCAATTGAAAACAGCCACCGGGAGTCCAATGAAAGGCGTTCATGAGATTGATGTAAACCTCTGTACACAAAACCGGCTGTCAAATCAGCCCCGGTGTCTTGACTTTCTGCTCGTGCATTGCAACTCGATGCGCCCACAGCCAATCTTCCAAGCAGCGCCATGATGAGATAAGCAACCAACTCCCTGACTCAGCAAAAACAAACGCTGCGCGTGATGGCGCCCATTTGATGCAATCATGCCGCCGGGCGTTATTTCAACAGCCAGAATATTCCTCCAGACCTCAACGCCCAATGGTCTCTTGATACGCTCTTTCGGATCTCTCAGCCGTTCTTATGACGTGAAGCTTTTCGGCAATCGGTAACCCTGGGGCCTTTGATTGGGCCTTGATTCCTGAGACGGAGCTATCAGCGGACTTGGGATGAGGTTCCTTGCGCTGTCTCTTAGCACCTGACCCCTCCACATTCTGTTGCCCAACTATAAACACAGTGAGACACGCGAATCATGACCCCGATTTGAGTATTTTGAGGCAACTATATTTAAAAAAAATATATCTTAGTTTTACCTTCGCTTCATTGCTACTCGTCTATCTCCCGCGTAACAGGTTCTTTCGACCCTAACCTTCTTGGGTTGGCACGTTCAAATACCATCGAACCGAAATCCCTTCCGACCCCGCTTCAAGCAGTAGATAGAAACCTTTCCCCATGGCTTCTTTCCTTACGGACCTCTGGTCCAGCGTCTTCACGCCAGGAGCGACGCCGACCTTACTCGTCGCAACGAACGCGACATTTGCGGCCCTACAGGTGCTCCTACTAGCCCTTCTTGTTGCAACGCACAGCATTCACTTTTTGGTTCTCTCCTGCCTATGCGGCGCGCTGTGGTGGTCGATAAACTGGTTTGTTGCGGAACTTGATGTCGCCAAGGCAAAGGATGCACGGGGCAAACAGGGTTTCGATCAGTCTGCTGTTACTGGCAAGGAACCCTTGATCCGACCGCCAGGCGCAATCGACACTACGGAGAGCGAGACGGAGACCGAAAGCATAACAGGCGGCGAAGAAGCCCAGTTGTCTATGGCTGCTGCAACGCCTTTTAGCAGCGCCGCTACGGGCCGCAGACTACCCCCTTCTGCGTCGAAAAGGGAATCTACACCTGCTGCATCGAGCCAGCACTCAGTCCAGACTGTGACGGAAGGAAGTCAGGGAGAAGTGAGACGGCGACATGCTCCTCATGATAGTTCGGGTTATGTGAGTACGGATAGCGAGTGGGAGAAAGTTGAGGAGGATCGATAGTTTGGGTTTCCGCGCATACGCACATATATACAAATGCCCCCACAGAAGAGGTTTTAGCATCAATTTCTGCCAGCAATGATCTGAGCGTTGTACATACTGTACTTTGCATATTTCGTCACTGCGAGCTTTGATCATTCCCACATGATAGTTCTTCATGTACGGATGATATCTCCCATCTATATATGGATCTACATTCATTTTAACTTGCTGAACCTACTCAAAAAAATCTTTTTACTGGTGAAAATGGATAATTTCAACTTAATCCTTGCACAGAGTACGTACTTGTTGTGTTTCTATTCCACCTGCAGATTTGATCAGATTGTAGCCAAATATAGAGAGATACTCCAGCTATGGCCTGCAAACCTCCTCCGGACGAAAAGAGTACTTCGAATGGCTTGTTGGCAATTGGCACTTGTGGAATCGCCATCCTCAGTACACACTGTATGTGCCTTGCCCCCAGCGAATTTAGCAGAGTCAAGGGGCAATGTTGGCCTGAAAAATTTGCTGAAACCCAGTGCCAAGTTGCCGAAAGTTCCATAGCCACAAAATACATCTGTATATGGAGTACAGCCCCCAGTTGCTGCTGCTGTGCTGCAACAACAACAATTAATCCAAACAGCCAATCACTCATGTTCCCAGCCCTCAATTGAACATTTCCAACAACTACTGAAACATCCTAGCTCCATACCTAATCAATAACCTGTACTTAGTTAAGGTTGGAGTTGTAAATCACGTGATATCGCGTTATCGGGCGTTAACCAAGGTTGTTGGGAGCCAGCTTCACGAACCAAGGTTGAGTTGGATGGGGGAAGAGTGGGATAACTACTAGCTGTGCCAGACACTAGATTACTTACGCATTGCCAAAGGTGTGCTGTCAGGACTCCCGTCATCCGCTCCCGCTCCCAACACGGGCCATCCTCACTTACCGTCATGTTTCCGAATGTTCCAATCTCGATTGGCCGCAAGCGTGTTTTCGACTCTGTATTCCCGCCGGCTCCATTGAGCGCTGTCTCGCCTACGCCTGATATCACTTCCGCTCTTAGCTACACCCAGTCATCCAGTCTGCAGAAGCGCTCATCTACTCCCCGTTCAGACCCAGATACGATTCCTGAACAGGTGACCTGGGATCGGGCATGGCACACTGCGACTGCGTTCCTGTCGATTCCAGACGAGAAGCTTAGTTTCAGCACAAAGGGGAGAAACGACGATGACCTGGATGATAAGGATTTGATTAAGCGGTGGTCACGCGAGCAGCGACCGTCGCAGAGCATTCTGGATGCTCTCTTTTATGTTATATCAGACTCGTCAGTAGGCAAGAAACTCCGAGCTGGCTTAAAGGAGTACGATTTACAAGCGTGGTATGCGAACGAGGTTCGGAGGCATTTCTTGACTAATTTTCGAGACACCCTTATCAAGGTTAGTGATATGATACCATTTTTTCATGTTTGGATACTGCTCAGCGATCTATTTGCCGTGCATAGCTAACTTGCTATCTAGGAGCTTAAAAAAAGAGGCCAAGAGGGGGTGCTCCCCCGAATAATTCGGTTGCTAAAGATCGCTCAAAATATATACTATACCCCCTTTCTTAATCATATTCTACCCCTATCAGATCCTACATCCCATGAGGATGCCTTCACAAGGTTACAGCAATGTCTGCATTCAATTGTCACATACTCTTTACAGAACCCTGACTTTTCATATCTACTTTCTGAACAATTGGCCACCGAAGGTCTTGTGATTCTTGGAATTGAGCGCGATATCAAAGACAAGATCGCCTCTGCATATTCTCCCGTAGACGGGCATGGTGAAGATGAGATGGACATTGAACCCGTTTATTCAATATCCTACAGGGCCTGGAAAACTGAGCCGTCAGCCAGGCGCCGGATAAGTATGATGACAGATGGCGAGGACGCTAACATTACTGCAGCACGTGAAAAACTGCTCAGTTTGCTTGAGGGTGTTCAAGACGTTGGGCTCGGTGGAAGTAAAGCCCAGAAGGTCTTTGCAGAGGTAATGAATAATCTTATTACCGAATTTATAGCCGCTGAATACGCAGGAGAATGGGAGTCGCCGTCTCTTGTGGTTGAACATTTGCGGCAATGGATTGAAAACGTTTTTGCTCGGCTGGCCGTTCAAGTGCTGCACATATTCAAGCCATCAGGCATTGAAGATGAACAGCCAGATGACCTTATAGTAACGCTCAATGATGTGGAGAGATGGCAAGAAATTGGCCTCGCCCGATTGGGTGCACTTCGAATTAGCGAACTGTTTGAAATTATTGTCGAATGGGATGCTAGTGCCGGTGCCATTGAGGACTTGAAACACTATACCACCAATCCCTCCACACGGTTTTACCTCACCAGTACGTTCTCTGCAACGCTCATGGATCGACTTCTCCATCCCGGAGCCTCCACAGTTGACATATTGCAACTGTACATTTCAATTATCCGCGCCTTTCGTCAGTTAGATCCAAGAGGAGTTCTTCTTGACCGATTAGCTCGCCCTATTCGCCGATATCTCCGAGAACGCGATGACACAGTTAAAGTCATCGTAGGAGGGCTACTCGAAAGTACCGTGGACTCTGCTGGGGAGTCAATCCAAAGCAGTCCCGACGGCCTAGGAGAGCTTGCAGCCGAGCTTTCGAAAGCGCAGCAGATGGCCCACCAAGAAAATAGCGGGGAGCTTGACTGGGACGATATGAACTGGATTCCAGACCCGATAGATGCGGCTGCGGACTACAAAAAGGCCAAACATTCCGATGTTATTGGCAGCCTTATCAGTCTTTTCGATACAAAGGAAGTCTTCGTCAGGGAGCTTCAGCGGGTTCTTAGTGATCGATTACTGAAGAAGAAGAAAGACTATGATCTTGAAATATCTGTACTGGAGCTGTTGAAATTGCGATTTGGTGAAGCTGCCCTGCAAGCTTGCGATGTTATGATGCGTGATGTCTTAGATTCAAAGCGCGTTGATGCCGTGATACGGGCTGATCAAAAGCTCGAGTCCAAGCAAGAGCATGCGCACTCTATGGGCCGTGATACGCTTGAGCATGTACCTGAACTGAACTCGAAGATCCTTTCGCGTTTATTCTGGCCGTCACTATCAGATCAGAATTTCAAGGTTCCCGAGGAAATTTCTTCTCTACAGACTCGATATTCTACAGGCTTTGAAACACTAAAGCCATCTCGCAAACTTACTTGGCTTAATAGTCTAGGGGCTGTCACCGTTGAACTTGACCTTAAGGACCGGATATTTAGCGATGAAGTCACTACCTGGCAAGCAAGTGTTATTTATTCTTTCCAATCACCTTCGTCTACCTCAGATTCACCGGTCACAAAATCCGTCTCTGAACTCGCTGAGCAACTGGAAATGTCTCCATCTCTCGTCCGCAGCGCCTGTCTGTTCTGGCTAAGTAAACGTATCCTTACGGAATCCGCACCAGACGTTTACTCTGTCCTCGAAACGCTTCCTGATGACGAAGAAAGCTCATCCCAACCTGTTGGAGCGCAGGAAGGAGACAAGACGGCTAGCACTTCGGACGCCTCCGCTGCTGCCGCTGCCGCTAAGGCTGAGGCGGAGCGCGAATCCGCCGAAGCGGCTGCCATGGCAAAAATGAACCTTTACTGGCAGTTTATCGTGGGAATGTTGACCAATCAAGGCCCAATGCCTCTTCAACGCATTATTATGATGCTGAAGATCGCTGTGCCTGGAGGCTTCCCATATAGTAGCGAGGAGCTGAGAGAATTTCTTGGCAAAATGGTTGCGAAGGGGAAGCTGGAGATGATTGGAGGTGGGAATTATAAGATCATCAGTGCATGATGCCTTGAGAAGGTCGAGGTTCCCAGCTTAGCTTATCATGTTATTGTTATGTATCTGTTTTGCCAGCAGAGACTGTGTGTTGGCCGTGGTAGTGATGACATGATTCCCCCCCATTTTCAACTTAACAGCTCGATGTCAATGTCTCCGATACACCCCCAAATGGATATTCCCGATGCTTGTTTGAGTTTGCGACATTCGGAGCTTAGGAAGAAATGCATGAAGGTGTATCATTTCTAACCTTCGCGCATAATTGAAGGGGTTTCTTTGCTTGATATTGTAATAAAACATGAAGAGCCATGCAAGCCCCAATTATTCCATGCACAGGCATTTGTTAAAACTCTCACCAGAAGGCCGCATCCTGTCACTTTGTTCTCTGCGGCGAATTAAAAACAGAAAAGATATATCCGACATTTTTCACATAAAGAAAGAGCAAGTCAAGCTAACACCAAGAGAATTCCTACCGCCATGAGTAGCATAACCCCCTTAGTTCGGGCATCAATATTATCATACTGCATAACTTCGCGGTCGAAAAGGAGTAACGTTCTTTTATTAGCTCAAACCCCAACCTCTAACCCGTCTAAAAACGAACGCCCTATCGTTACGCAGCCCGAATTCTCCCCAGTCATCAGTGAGTCGATTATAACTCCAGAATCCCTTCCAGACCAGCTTTGTGTTCTTAGAAGTATTGGCCAGCGTAGAAGCAGAGCCGTGTGTGGCGCTTCGACTCGGCGTTGCGGCGGATCGCAAAGCGAGGTGCATGGTGTATGTGTATTTGGGGTCCACGCCTTCTGTTTCTATAAAGAGATCACGCGGGTCATGCTTGGGGTCCGAACTCGTGTTGGTTCCATGTCTGGTCGGCTGTGGAGTTAGGCGGGGAGCGGCGATCTCGGTAGTAGAGGTGGACTTAGAATCCTCGGTTGGCTTTACAGGACTTGGGTGTGAAAGGTGCCATCGACCTTTCAACGCAGATTTAAGGGCGGAAGACGCGACGGTAGGAATGGGATTGGCCACTGCGGCAACGGGAGCAGCCGGATTAGGGTTTAACACTTGGTTCTGATGTTGGCGATGGGCGGACGGTGGTGTCTGAAGGGCTTCGATGTTCTCCTTGCTGATGTGGGGAACCACATCGACAGGGTCGGTGGTTGTGAGGAGCGAGATAAGAGAACCGTCGGGATAGAAACGGAGATACCGGTAATAGGTCACGATATGAATTGGCGCGTTCCATGATACATTATGGAAAGACGAATGCGCTCCTGGGCGAGTATAATTGACCGTGCTTATATATATACCCGTAAACCGAATTCGGGGAAATGTCTGAAAGACCTGGGCCCAGGTAGACAAGGGTTTAGGAATTTGCAGAGCTGTAGAACCTAACGGGAAAGGAGTATAGCGTGATCTAAACGTATATTCCCGTCGTCCTTCTATATCGCACGAAAATGAGTAGTGCATTGAGCCAAATCCAAACTCTGGTCCTTGACATAGCCTCCGCCAGATGGGCTGTTCATGTTCAACGAGGTATGCAAATCGCTTGCACACAAGAGCCAAGCGCGCGAATAACGCCGGGTCCAACAACGCAACCTGCTTGAGGATCTCGCTCAGAATCTCCGACGGGACAGTAGATATCGGACATGGCGGAGGTGGTGTGCCTGCAATCAGCGGGTCCGCGACCGGAATCGGAAGATGTGCAAAGGAAGCGATGAGGTCAGCCGTCGAAAGGACAGGCTGTGCTTCGGATGAGTGGTGTGCGGTGTTCGGAACGGTAACGGAAGCATTGGACGGGTTTGGTCCTGACAGCCGTACATTTGCGGGCGGGAAGTGTTTCTTTCGGTAAGCCTGGTCTACTCTTGCATCGAGCTGAGGCCAGTCAGCTGTGCCTGCACACAATGCGCACTCAAAGGAAAAAGAGTCACCTTATACGCTTTCCGATATAGGGCCAAGCTGTCCCCAAGGCTTCCCTGGGCCTCTTTATTCACTGCTTCCTCAAAGAGTTCCAGCGCGGAGCTTGGGGCCTGTTGGGTCTTCGGAACAGAAGCATCATCGTCCGTCGGGCCAAGGGTCAAGTATTGTGTCTTCTCCGTTAGCGCTTCGTAATTAATTGGCTCCAAAGGGTTTCCGCTTTGTTGGAAATCAGGCTCTTCTTCCCTGTCTGCAGCTTGATGTTGCGGACGCGGCTTGCGACTCGGCTCACCCGACGCTCCAGCGGATTTCGGGCTCGGCTGGGAGGGCTGCGACGGCCGTCTGGTCCGCGCAGAGACTTCCTCCAGCCATTGGCGACGAAAGGACTCAAGCTCTTGGTTGTTGAATTCCATTATCTCCGCGACACGGAGTACTCCAATCCCGGCGCCAGGGCCTGATCTCGCCACGTGCTTTGTTAGACAAACCGTCTTGATGATAGATGTACTCCGAAGCTAAAATCCGATCCCGATCGGGTTTACCTGGGCCTCTGTAACGCCGCAAAATAATTTATTTCCCCGATGAAATCACTGCTCGTTTACAGACGCGGTAATAGCGCCCGGGAAAGTTTCCATTCGTCGCGCCGACTCGCGCTGGCCTCAAGGCTGGATGCATCTGCTATGAATTGTTGTGACGGGCGAAGATGCGGCTCCAAACAGACGGTCTCGCCGCACGTATCGGCCGAATACCGCTTACTAATCCATGTACCGCCTCGAAAAAGCGGCCGGAGACGGCGAGAACCTTACCTGCAACACTAAACCTAGCTGGGACAAGTGTCAAGGGTATTGCCGGAATTTGCAGAGAGAACTAGCTTTATCAGGTTTAGATCATTCGCCGCTTCAAGCTTAAACCGTATCATATCAGATCGCCGTCAACGCCGATACCGCAGGCGAAAGTAATTTATCTTTTTCTTGTTTTCGCCCGGACAGACCGACAGCGCTGCCATCGTCGCTGAGAACTATGCAGTCCACCCAGCACCGTTATATTTGAGGGCCTGGACGACGGACCGTGGGAAACTGGCTTTCAAAAATCATCACACACAGAGAGAGCAGTTGGATGCCTCCCAGCACGCCTGCATCGATCCGACCGGAAAACGCGGAAACAGCCCGTAATGAGCACGAGTCGATAGGCAGAGGGGAAAGGCCGGGCTCTGTATATCATGCCGATAGGAACTCGATGGCCACCACGGGAAGGCATGCGGGTGCAGGAGGTGGCACGATGGCCGAGCAGGAGCATACTCACGTTTCGACGAGCCAGCGGATGATATCTGCGACGTGGGGTAGTGTTCTTACTTCTTTGCTAGGTACGGGGTGATCCCCCCCCCTTTCGCTGTGGATTTCAAAGCAGCTAACCGTCATCACCCTCAGTCACTCCTCTCGATGTTGTGCGAGTTCGTCTGCAGTCTCAGAGCCCCATTGCAAGGTTGCCAGTGATAACTCCACCCTCCGTACTGTTTAAAGAACTGCCGCCTAATCTTGGAGTCACGTCTTGTTGCCGCGAAGTCTTTTGGGTCGGAAACAATGGACAGTTTTGCATGGTTGGGAACCAGGTTCCGGACATCGGAAAACCGTCAGGTGGCGCGATGGCGGCAGATTGCGCTGTGGAGGAAACGCAGCGGAAGACGTTTACGTCGACGCTCGATGGACTACGCAAAATCGCCCGCAACGAAGGCCCGCTAACTTTATGGAGGGGCTTAAGTCCGACGTTGGTCATGGCCATTCCGGCGAACGTGATCTATTTCACCGGTTACGACTGGCTGCGTTATGACAAGAGGAGCCCTATCGCTCGATACGTGGATGAGCACTCTGCAGCCTTTGTGGCAGGCGCAGCGGCCAGAATCGCCGCAGCGGCGGCGATTAGTCCTATTGAAATGTTCAGGACACGGTTACAGGCGACATCGGGAACGGGGACGGATCATTTCAGGGCCACTTTAAGGGGTCTACATCAAGTGACGCAGACGTACGGGTACAGTGCACTCTGGCGAGGATTGACTCTTACGATGTGGCGCGATGTCCCATTTTCGGGACTATACTGGTGGGGATACGAAGCTGCAAAAAGGTCGCTCGCCAGCATGCGATCCAGGACGTTTCCTCATGCGGCTGCCCACGAGCAGCAGAGCAATGCTGTTGTCTTTGTGGAAAGCTTTACGGGCGGTGCTATATCCGGTGCGGTATCGGCACTGATTACAACACCGTTTGATGTCGGCAAAACTCGCCAGCAGGTTTTTCGACACGACGCGCTGTTCAACTCGTCCCCGTCCCCCGGCCCAACCACGAGCGGTTCCTTTACATCCTCTTCATTTGCGAAACCGAATTTGTCGACATCGGTGCCATCCGCGGTGCTCCCCGAACAATTGTCTATCCCGAGATTCCTGCTCCACATCTTTCGAGAAGAAGGAATAGGTGGCCTCTTTAAAGGATGGGCGGCGAGATGCATGAAGGTAGCACCGGCGTGTGCCATCATGATTTCGAGCTATGAGCTTGGAAAGCAGATGGCCGGCCACGTCAACGAGCGGCGATATCATCTAGCAGAACACGATCATCATGCGGACCACAAGCCGCAGGGCGATGAGGTCTGAAGATATATCTCCTAAGACATGACTTCCTAGTGTTTTTACATATAATCACCCGGGTTAAAAAGACGAGATATTGGGGAGAGATGGGTGAAAATAGAAACGAATGATACCCCCCACCTTTTGGCGATGTTGGAAAATTGGACGTCTTCTCACTTTTTTACACGACGACCACTCTGACGTCCCATAGTCGAAAATCCGAAAGACATTGTTGCTCCCTTTTCGCTATTCAAAGTACATAATCTAACCTGCGCGCCGGGGATTTTCGTCCCTGTTGGCCACATCAAATACCTCTTTTTGCGATCCGTTTTCGATGAGTATGGGCGCATGGCGCATTTTGTTAAGTAGAAGCGCGGTTCCTTGCTTTTCCTGATTTCTGGCGTTGAGCTTTTTTTTTCCCTTTTTCTTTTCTTTTTTTATTTTTTATTTTATTTTATTTTATTTTTTTTTGTGTATATCTCAGATATCGACTCCCAATCATATTTGTTTCTGATTTGAAATCCCTGCGCATGGTGTGCGCGTAATGTCGCAGAGGATGAAGTTAATTTGTGCCAGAATGGCTGCATCCATCATCCAAGCACCAAAACCTTATACGAGGTATTCCGCAAGTTTACTCTCAGTTATAAGAATAATGACAGCTACTCGGTACACTACATGTACACTGTACACGCTGCTCGTTGTGGCGTTTTCTCAATTGAGCCTCGAGATGATCAGGGCTCGATGGAGCTTGGAAATTTTTGTGATTCTCGAAATGTGTGTGTGTGTGTGTGTGTGTGTGTGTGTGTTCGCAGGTATATTTGCAGATCATATAGCTATGGCGAGGAGCTCCAGGAGCCGAGCTGGAACATATTCTGACGGAGATGAATGTTGCTGGCCTTTCAAATCTCATCAAAACGTCAACATGAAGCAAAACAGTTTGAAGATCTGCCCCGGTTATTTTTAGCCTGGAGAGCAAAGGTAAACTATGTAACTACTTTCCCCCAGCCTTTGAGAGCTTTCGTTTGAGCATTTGTTCCCGTTCGGCATATCGTAGCTGAAGGCTTTCGGATCTTGAGCTTAACGCATGGTACCAGCTATCATCATCATCGTCATCGTCGTCGTTCATGGAAAAGAAAGATACACGGACCGGCCAGGTTAGAGGAGAAAAAGAATGGCATTACGTATATTATACAGTCCACCGCAGGCCGGTTTTTGGCAGGTGGACATCACACGTGCTCCGAGGGTAATTGCCCGTTCGGGAAGAGACAATGCCGGGTTTCCTCAACTAAGTAGCCATGCAGAATGACATAACTGAGACGGGTAATTTAACCTTAGCTGGCGTTTGCGGCGGGCAAGCTCCGTGAGTGTGTGTGTGTATCGAAAAAGGTGTACTTCTACCCCGTACCATACTCGGTACTCCGTACAGTGCTGTAATTACGCGCGCTGTTATGGGGTTTTACGGGAGAGGAACTCCGCCCAGGGTTACCCCTCTCCTCGCTTGGCCCCCCTTGAAGTCACCCCTTTCATCCGACGGACGGGCTCCAGGGCGGCGGCGGAAAAAAAAAAAAAGAAAAAAAAAAAGAAAGGAAAGAAAAAAAAAGGGCCTCGACCAAGGAGCATTGTTTTGTGCTCTCTTGCGACCGTTGGTGTTTCGACAGACCTGGCGGGAATGGTGATGACATTTAAAAAATATACATTACCTCCTAGCTTTTTTTTGCTTTGAAGCTCCGAGCTGTGCGGGTCTCTGGCTGGGCGCTGTCGCCGGCCTCAACCCGCTCTTCTGATGTACTATGTATGTATGTATGTATGTATGTATGTACGTAAAGACAGGGATGCGTCGTGTTAATGCAGTGGTTAGCTGCGATTGCGGCTGCACGACATCGACGCTTTCCGAAGGGTGGTCGGAAAAGCTCTTTTCGCCAGGCTGAACAGGCGACTTGCCGCACATGCAGGTTGTTGTGCTGTTACGGATGCAACCAGCGTCCGTACCGTACATCATCCATACATACCCAGTACACACACAAACACTCACTCTCATTCTCTCTCTCTCTCTCTCGTTCACAACCCCCTAACCTTGAAATATACTGCTCGCTACTACCACCTTGAAATATGCTGCTGCTCGCTACTACCTCGTGGCAAGCGCGCGACTGTTGAAAAAAAAAAAAAACCGGGGGGAAGATCAAACCATGGAGAAACAATTCCATTTTCAATTCTTCCGGCAAAAGCAAACATATAGAATTGCGATGCAATTTCTGAAGCTCTCGCCAGCGCGTACCTTGGTTCCCTGGGGATAGATCATATGGGGGGAGCTCTGGTGGGATGGGAAAATCAAAAAAAATAAGAATAATCGGCTCCATGTCTGAAATTACGTGTCATGAACCTTAACTCAACCTGGCTGAGGGATCGGAGCTCTCTGCGTTCCTCCTCCCACTCTCTCCCACTCTCTCTCTCTCTCTCCCGGGCTGCTGGGCTGTGGCATTCTTCCCGTCGCTTCGACCAGCCTGTCCCGGCCTTCCCGTGCAAGCCAGTCCCGTAACGAGTTTCCTTTTTATTTTTTTTTAATTTTTTTTTTTTTTAAGGTACAGTGCAGTTCCTGGCACCTCCGTAGATAGCCACCGTAGCTCCCAAGGTCTTGACAAGAGGCGGTGGTCAAGTCTAGTTGGTTGTTGGCTCACTGCCCTGCCCCCCCCCGTGCGGAAACATTATAGTTGGTCGGTTCGACCGTAACCATTTAAACATCATGTACTGTACGGGAGTATCCTGCGGAATCGAGAGGTCAGGCATTCAGGAATTGTTGCTCCGTCCCCCCTTGTGCAAGCATCCGGGTCGGATGGTGAGTTATGTAAGAGGAGGTTCGGTCGTAACTAGTTAACTACACGAAAAGGGCCAACGTTGCAGCTTGCGATGCCAATGCGCACATCCACATGATTTGCCAGATCCAACAAAACCCAGCTTCGCTGCATGGAACGCTGTCAGAAATTTGCCGCTTGGGGGCATGTCGCAGCTCCCGTCCGGGTGATTCCTCACCTCCGAGCTGATTGGGAGCTTCTCTCTGGCAGCTCTGTAACCTATCATCGAGCTTATCGTCGTCATCGCAGCTAGTTACATCGGCCCCTCCGCAAATTTGCTGCGCAAAGCTTACTAGCTCCGTCGGCTCCAGTCGACTTCACCATGGGACGAGAACCAATCTTTTCTTTTTCCTCGCCCTCTTTTTCTATCCTTACTGTTCAACTTCTGCTTTTTTTGCTCCGTCGCTATCTTTAGACCCAGCCTGTTCGCCGAATCCATCGACAGGTCGACTGCTTGACGAGGTCTGACAGCCTTTTTTAGCCCAAGAATTCAGCCAGCAAGCAGGTAATTACCCAGTTAACTCTCCCTAGCTTTCTTTTTTTTGACTAATCCCACCCCTCTCTCACTCACTCACTCTCTCTCTCTCTCTCTTTCTCCTCTCCTTGCTTTTCACCCCCTCCTTCTCTCTCTCTCTCTCTCTCTCACATACCTCACCTCAACCTCACCTTGCTTCACTTCACTTCATCTCCTCAGCTCCCTCGCTATCCCGCTCTCTCAATCCACCTCCTCCTCGTCGTCGTCTTCTTCATCATCCGCTAAGCCTCCGATCTGGTTGCTTCGGGTCCCCAGAAACAGAAAGGAAATCGTCGCAGGCTAACATCCTCCCCCCCCCCCCCCCCCCCCCAAAACACCCTTGTTCCCTGCTTGATTTTCCCTGCTTCAACCGCCCCTCGGTTCCATCGAGCTCCCTCTCTGTTCCACCCCCTCCTCCAGGTTTGAGAGCTCTTGGACCTCCCGATTCGTTGCCCCTAAATTGATCCACTGACTAAATTAAACAGCCTTGGTTACTCGCTGCTACACCACACTTCTTCTCCACCGGCAAACACGCACACTGCACCGAAGTTCCACCAACTCCCGTTCCGCCTCTCTATCTCTCTCCCTCTCTCTTTTCCTCTCTCTCTCTACCCCCTCTCCCCTATCTCTCACTATCTCTCCTCTCCTCCACCATCGACCTTTCCGCCCGATTCCATCTTGTCCTGGCTAAGGAAAATAATGCTCGGCATCCTCGGTTCTTCAATCGTCCCTCATTGAACGCCTTCTCACCCACTCTCCCGCTTCCTACCCACGGAATCCGAGCCCCTCAGAGCTCTCCCCATCCTCTCCAGGCCGGTGTGGCGCTTTCCTTCTACCCGTTGATTCCGCTCAAGCTGGTCACTTGCAATCGATCACTCCAACCATGCCGCCAAGATCCTCCCTAACGAGCTCCTTTTCGGTCTCCGACGCCAACAATGAGGTGGTCTGCCCCCTGACCAATAATGATGGTTCCAATTGTCGCAAACGGTGTCTGGGTGTAAGGCCTCTTCTCTCCATCCTCTCCAAATCTCCAGCGCACTGCTCTGTACCTATCGTCCCATCCCCATCCTGGTGTCCACCAATAATCGCCCGAAATATATCCGCATTCGCCCCCAAATTCCTCAATTCTGCCTTTGTTGTACCTTGCGCAGAGTTTAAAATTTAATTCGGCAGCCCCCGAAGTCATATAGCTCCGTATGCTGACAGCTGCAATTGGAAACATGTCTAGGAAAAACGATATCGTTCTATGCAGGAGCACATCAGACGTGCTCACCCCAATTATTATATCCCGAAGCTTCCCGCGACAGAGGAAAGCTTCCAGTTGATGGTTAATACTCCGCCGGATCAGAGACCGCATCAACAGCCGCCAGCTCCTACTTCGCATCCCCGACGAGGCCCAAGTTCGTGATCCAGATCATTTTCTTTTTTCCCGGCGATAGACCCGCTCACTGACACAAAGATGATGTAGGCGATAGAGATATCTTCGCTCGGGACCAAAACTCCCCTGCCACGCCCCGAACTCTAGAAGAAGCTCATCCTGCTGCTGCCACAGCTGCAGTGGCGCTGGCGCAGCTTCAACACCACCGATTGATGTCCGAATGGGACTCGGAAGTGGTTTGTCTCACCAATGGCGCTCTTATTCCTTATCTCCTTTGATGATCGACGAACAGCAAAAACTTTACTAACGATATTAAAACAGGATGCTCACTCTGATAGCGATATAAGAAGGGATCGCATGCGCTCTTCTGTGGAGCTGCCTCCCCTCCGTGACCATTTCAAACAGGAGTCGATTCCTCCCTTTTCACCCCGTCCACGAGAGCTACTCCCATCCATCTTGGCACATTCACCACCAGGTCGCTCGTCCACGCTACCACCAATACAACGAAGGGAAAAAATTCAACGCGCTCGCAAGGGTTCATTGACACAGGCTCGTAAAGGAAAACATGAACGTACAAGATCCAAGGAGTATGGTCGCCGATCCAGTATCAACGAACGTAAAGCGCTATCGGCAGAGCCTCAGACGGCAGCTTGGGTACAGGGAAAGCGATGGGAAGACCTGATTGAAGCCGCTACTTCAGCTACCGAAGTAGACGATGACCGTGATATGACACCTGTACGTGTTCAATCAAGCTCCTGGACTGGATTTTTCATTTTGCTACTTGCCGAGCACACAATTGGTGTCAATTGCGTACATCTGCTAACACGATCCATTTGCTGATAGGTCCCACACTCACCACCATTCCGTTCTCTTGCGAGCGTCACTTCAGCTCCTTCGGTCCAGAAGCATCGCTCATCCCTACCGCCTGCATTTCAATCAACACCTGGATTGCCACCTGCGCAGTCGTCTTATCCCAGGCAATTCGCACCTCTCTCCTATACAGCTTCTCCCCTCCAAAAAGCGCTCACGCCTCCTCCTTATGAACACAGCGGGCCACCGGACACGGACCTAGAACCATTCCCATCGGTAGAATCGTCCCTGGATTCTAACTCATCCGTTTCTGGCAAAAATTTCCATATGTCCGCTTCCGGATTACCTCCTCCAATGTCCGACTCCAGTCCTGTGCAACCACCTCGTCCCGGAACCAGTTCCTATCCACTGTCCTCCCACCCTCACCAGCTACAACCACATATTCGGAACAGGATCCATCATCGATTGTCCAACCCTACTCCATTCAGTAGCCATAACGGCAAGGACGTTCAAATCTATTGCGCCTCTTGCTCTAGACCGTGGCCTCTCCGCGAGTGCCTTGCTTGCACTGAATGTATTTGTGGTGTTTGCAGAGAGTGCGTAAGCATGATGTCGGGAACTATCGGGGCGAGTCCAGCTTCGATCTTGAACCCGACGAGCAACCCCGGGAACGGGATCAGCGGCAACGGAAATATCAGTGCGCCGCGAACAGGCCTACCTGGCCGACGCGGGTGCCCGAGTTGCGGGACGATCAGTGGAAAGTGGAAAAGCTTCCAGCTTGATTTCCGGTGATGCATTTCATGATGTCTCCCACCTTATGTCTAACGGCCCTGTCACCTTTTTTTTCTTTCTTTTTTCTTTTTTTTTTTTTTTTTTTGGTTTCCGGATTGGCTCTCTCGTATCTCTCTACGGTCTTTCGATATGATATGACATACATGCCTGATGCTATAACGAAGTCACATTGTCTTGAGTTCTTACCCGGCGATGTACATGTGAATGGTTTACAACCTCAAGTTTTATGATATCATATTCTATCATGATGTCAGGATATATATATACACATTTGGCGGAAATTTTTGGCCGTTTGTTTGTTTTTCCTTATTATCTTTATTTTTATTTATTTTTTTTCCCTGTCTATATTTTCAAATTCTCTGGGCTTCTCGCTACTCACAAGGAAAACGGGCCTGGTCCAATCTTTTTCACAACTTTCAGATTATTTTACGGCCTTTTTTTTTTTTTTACATACTTTTACTTGATGCTCTGGGCTTATCTATATTCAATCATGTGTAAGTTTCTATTCCTTCCGAAATATCACTTTCCCTGTTGAGTCGCACCCATGCCTTTTGGTGCTCTATGTGGAGATATTTCATTTTCTCCCATTTCGTTCAGGGGAAGAATGGACACATTTTTTTTTTTTCTTTTGCCGGAGTGTGGAGCAAACTATAGACAAACATTGTGTTTTCTTCAACATTGTACACTTTATCCATTGATAGCTGGCCGTCATGAAAATTTGTCACTTGCCTAATTGATTGTACGGAAGCACAGCATATACAATGTACATAGTTCCATATCCTCCCAACGTGAAACACGCCACCAGCACCAGAAGCTGAAGAAGGTTCCGAAACATTCTTAAAACATCTTGGAACAACAGCTCAAATGAAAAATATAAGGGTGGGGATTGTTTTCTCGTAAAAGCAAGCTTCATAAAGCAAGCAATGCGGCATCAGTGGTTTCAACCAAAATTTCATGCATACAATAGTTAAATACTCTGAACACATAATGTGTACAGTAGATAGCTGCACTGCTCCCTGTGCCCGATGCTTTTCGTCGGGTGGGCCTTTTTTGGAGCGCCGGGCGGTCGAGGCTTGGCGGGAAAGCATTAGTTAAGCTTATTTTTAGTGCGTTTTCTCGAACCCGCAGAAGCCGCGCTTACAGTACAGAAGAAGCCCGGCGACGGTCCAGATATGGAAGTAAAACTGAATTCAGTTCAATATCAATCTCTACATACTCTTTGCTGTCTGGGATGAGTTCAGCGAAACTTACTGAATTCAACACTAAATTGCCTCCTAGAGACCCAACGACCGGCAAATTTCACCTTAATGGCGTGAAGTCTCCACTTTCTACTATTGCTCTACATCTGACAATTAGCTTGGGGGACACCATCATCGAGTCCGTTTTATATCCCAGACGATCTACCGTCCTGTGTTTGCCATCCGGTGGTCTCCCGAAGCGTATGTCTTCGCCATAATGCCTTGCGCTGGCGCTTTGGACTTCCAGGGAGGTGATATTTTCCATTCATATACTAGATGGAGCTCAACTGGAAAGGCCCATCCAGGAGAGGAGGTAATAGTGGAAGAAAATCGGCAATCCTTTGGTTCATAGGTGGCAAATATGTTGGACTGACAAGCTACGTAATAGCAAGTAATGTACACTCTTGAACATGTGCGACGACAAGAGCGATATCTTGCGCAGTGGATCAATGACCCTTATTCTGGTCATGTATGAGAAAGGGAGAGAAGGTATATGGATTGCCCACGAAGTTGCTCTGGTAAAATACGTATAATTCACGATAGCATTTACCGTTCACGCAACGCTTGGATTATAGAGATCTACCTACGGTTGTGGATTCCCAGGTCGTCCTTTTTGCTATCAGCCAGTGATCGTCGATGCAGGGTCATGGAAACGTATTGTGGCGGGTCAACGGGTTGTCGTCCGCAATCCCAAGCCCTTCAGCCCCAGGAAATAATCTCAGCTGGCGAAGTTCAATTGGCTAACTACTCGGGTGGGATGAGAGCGATTCCTGTCGGTTTGGCCGAGAATTTCCCCGATCTCCTCAGCTCGCCAGCCAGGCGGTGCTGAGCCATGCTCCCAAAATAGTTGCTGCTCCCTCCTTGCATTCACATCCAAAGCCTACTTCCCAGTCTCGAGTAGAAGTAGCTTGACGCTTCGAGTCCTAGAGAGGGTATAACAGAAATTTCAATGCACTTCCTGCTGGCACACTTGTGAGAACTTTTAACTTAAGCCATCTGTACTTGCCATGAATAGTTATCCCAGTCCTTTTGGATAAGTTACACAAAACCTTTTAGAATGTTTTTAAGGTCTCCTGGGACCATTAACAGTTCCCATGAAAGAGTCATATGGACACGTCGTGAAGATTTAATCCATGCATACTATGTTCAGAGTGCATCTAAGCATCTTCACTTAGGAATGCCACGGTTTTATTCAGGGATCAGACGATAGATGCCATTACAAGGAAATATGGATTGTTTCCAATTGGTTCCGTTGAGACCGTGTTTTCGGACCACCGGTGACCGGATGGGTCAGGTCGAGGCTGAAATTCCCAGAATCCTTGCTATCAAGCCATCAGGCGGCTTTTCGGAGATCTCCTTAAAGGTAAGAAAGGAAGTAGCTGGCCGTACTCCGTATATTCATGGAAAAGCTGATGTGCTCCTGGCCTGGATCACAACACCGTTCCAGTGAACTTTTGGCCCATGGGACCTGTTCCAAAGTAGGTCGCGTCCAATGGAGATGCCACATGGTCCAATTTAACACAGGAACTTTGATATACTCTGGGGTAAATTGGGATAGTGGCGTGTACGTCAGACAAGGCGCCTGGTCACAACTCTCTGGAATACCACTCAAAATGTACATTCGAGTTTTCATATGCTAACGGTTAAAAAACCAAATACCGGAAGATAAACAGAGAAAAGCAAAAGGGGGAGTAATTTTCGCACTCTCATACGCTCCAACTTAAAAGAGATATCGAATCAACACCAGACTCTTGCACCGGAAATATCAACCCGGAATAGAACGCGAGGGCTACACAGAAATGGTATAAGACAAGAAAGAGGGCCAACTGCAGCAAAGAAAGTACTCAGAAGGGGAAAGGTGAGTACAAATATAAAATAAATCTCATTTCAACGTACCCTACAAAGTAATAGAGACGAGAAACTAGAGAAGTGTGGATGAGAGGAATTCAGGTAATGGACACAACCCCTTTGAAAGGAGTTAGAAAGAGGCATCAGATAGCGAAAAGAAAATATAAACGCAGGCCCCGGTGATCCAGTTTTTTGAATGATTTCAATATCAAGACAATGATAGAATAGAAAGCGGTACTTAACACAAAAGGCTATGAAGGGTCAAAAGGTATTATTAACAAATTTGCATAATGTCAAAAAATGTCGCTCAGCATAGAATGTAAAATATATCAGGGTTAGGTACATGATTACCTTGCGATTTGATTTCGTATGATGTAGAGAATAGTCTAGCAAGAAATGCTTAGTATCTCCACGGTGGCCGCTCCTCCCGATTACCTGTCGCACTGTCTCTCCCGGATCGTGGTTTAGGCAACGGAAGAAGACTAACTCGTCGATAAGAATAACCCATGGCAGTGCCGGGTCGACTTGACTTTTTTTCATCTCCATTTCGTCCGGACACGGAAGTGTCACGAACACTTGGGGTCCCAGCATAACTTTGACGACTTCGGGGAGTTGAAGGGAGACCGGTAACTACAGGGCTAGGCGCAGGAACAGTCTTACGTAGCTTGCTGTAAGGAGGTGGATCAATAATGGATGACTTCTTGGGCGTTGGAGAAATGCCGCGGTCAGGTAAAGGAGATGCAGCCCCGCGACCAAGCCGGCTTGGTGGTCGGAGCCCTGGTGCTGGAGAAGCGGATGATTCTCGACTGAGAGGACTGCGTGGTGGGAGGGTGGAAGGAGTAGTTCGAGAAGGAACGGGAAGCTTGCGATGAGGTGACGGTGTGCTGAGGGACAAGGGCTTGAAGTTGTGCCCAACGATAAGATCGTTGGTATTGGAACTGTTATTCCACCTGGGTTTCGATAAAAGTGTTGGACCGTCAGCCCGCGAACCAGGTCGTGACGGAGGCGTGGGTGAAGGAGATGTAGTCGTCAGTCTCGGAGTCGGGGACTTCAAGTAGGCGTTGCTCGCTGAAGACGACCTTGGCGCCTGTGCGCGTCTTGGTGTTTGGCCTGATGGTGATACTGGTTGGGGTAGGGCAGAGTATCGCTTCAGCTTCGAGGCGGCTGCCCGCGATATGGTGCTCCCTGTGGTGCTACTTCGTCTTGAGCCGTTGGACTTTGCATTGTTTGCACCGTTGGCCATAATCACGGAAGACGCTGGAGAACTCTCTGGAGTATCGAAGGCGCTTCTTGTTGGAGGGGTATCCAACGTAACGATGCTTGATACTGAATCACGCAGCTGCTGGCCCTTGGTAGCCGTGAGTTCCTCCAAAACTGAGTCCATGATGCTCATCTTGTCTTGTAAGGCCTCATATCTTGCCCTGAGATCGGCAAGGAGACGAATAACTTCTCCGTTGACAGTCAAACGGTCATTAATCCCCTTTTTGATAATTGAAAGCACTCGCTCAATGGCAGATCCATAATGAACCTTCTTCGCTTCGAAGTTTTCAGCCCTCTTTGCCAAGGCAGCTGGATTATTATGCTGAATTCCACCATCTATAGCTTCTTGGAGTTTGTTGACACTCCGTTCCACTGACTCGCACATTTTATGTGCTTGTTTGCCAGCGTTTCTGAAAACTACAATCCATCTATCTTCTCCCAATTCTCTTCTTAAAGCCTCCGCATCCGTCTCCAGTTTCCTGTACCCTTTCTCGAGTCGATGTCTTCGGTCCTCCAGTTCTTGGCAGGCGCTTGGAAATACTTTTTCCGCCCGAGATTGAAACATTGAGAGCCTCATCGGAAGGAAGTCGAGGGATGCCCGGAGTGGCTGCATTCGCGCAAACAATGCTAGAAGGCTGGCTTCATCCTGCGGATTCTGGGACGCTTGGATGTCGAGTTGAGAGCCCCCAGGTGGAAAAACGGGAGCGAAGCTAAACCTTTGATTCGAATGGGTATTGCCGTTGGCTGGAGATTCTTCCACAATTGTCTCGAGCTCGTTTATATCAAGACCATGAGCGGGCTCATGGTCCATATCTATGACAGTCTTGTGACGCTTCTCTTCCATCTCAAAGATCAGTCGGGCGAGGTTTTCAATTTCAAGACCAACGTCCCCAAGCACTGCATTCCAGAGCTCCTCCCATTCCATTGCCAGCTCAACTTGTTCTTTAACTCCTTTCAACAAAGACCTGACCGTACTCCAATTCTGTAGCGTCGATTCCATTTGTATAACGATGGCATGAAGCTGATTAGCTCCCACATCGGCAATATCGTCGCGTAGCTGAACATCTTCAATCGCCTTGACGTAGACGTTAATCAAGCTTTCAAATTTCGTAACAGCTTTGTCCACATCGTCCAGTCCTTCCCTGCCACCAGCAGCAGCCCATTCCACGTCATCATCTGCATCTAGCCCGCTCAAAACCTCCGAAGCTTTATTGATCCATTTTTGGATCTGCTCGGCAGCCTGCGTCAGAGCTCGGACGGCAGCGGAGGCAGTTGGAATTGCAGCAATACTCGCTTCTAACGTCGACGGCTGCGGAAGGCTGATTGAGGTTAGTTGGGAGAGCTGGTTGCTGAACGATGCTCTAGAAAAGGAGTAGATGGAGTCTGTGCGATGGAGTCCAAGAGGATTAAAATATGACTCGACATTGGTGGCGCCGCTTGGAGGTGGAGGTGAAGGACTGTCTTTCGGAGGTGGAGGGGGCCCTCGATCGCTTTCTTCGGTGCTCTTCCTAAGATACTTTTCAAGATCAGTGGGTTCCAAGGGGGGATCTATATTCGTTCCATGGCACGTTCCCGTGTTTTCCACCGCGGATTGCAAGCTGGTCTCATCTGGTATGGACATTTCCTGGTCTTCGTCTGTCGTGTTGATCACGGATGGTTGTACGGGGCTATCCACTTCACGATTGTAAGGGCATTCGACAGACTGTACTTCGCTGCTCGTGGAAAGCGGTTCCGGGGTATGTGTCCTCGAGCGCCCACCACCCCACGCTCGACCTCGCTTTTGAACTTTGATCGAAAGATCTCGATGAAGATTATCGAGCTCTTTGAGGTGTGCCTCGGGGATCTTCCCAACCGGACTTCGATTTCGCGACTGTGTTGTTGGGGAACTAACCGTTCCGTCAAGGAGTTTTACCCGCGCTGCTAAGTTCGGAGAGAGCCGACGAAGGAACGCAGATGAGGACCGCAACTTCTGATCTTGATTCGCTGGTGTAGAGACGTGTTGAGTCGATGTGCTGCTGGACTGCGAAAAGGATGTTGTAGCTTGCAGAGAACCTGAGGTCTGAGCGTCGGGGGTTGCACTCGGACACGAAGACAATCGCTGTGGAACTTGAATGGGTGACGTTTGGGGGCTTGTCGGAGGTCCGAAGAGCGTAGATGTGGCCGTGGCAGGGTTTGTGTCTTCTGGAGCGGCTATAGAAGCTGGTCCAGGTCTCGACACGGGCACAGCCGCGGGCATCGATACTTGAACGCCACGTTCAGCGCTGCCTACCTCTGTTTCCAACGATGGTGCCGTAGATATCAGCTTCAAGGATGGTGTGGATGGTTCTGCCGTGGGTGCGGGTAGCTGTTGGGGCGCACGCTCTTCGCTGGCTGTTGAAGGGGTCTGTGGTGGATGAACTTGGGATCGAAAAAGGGAGAGACGCAGAAGAGAGGTGAGTGTCCGGAGCTGGTTGCCGCTTGGAGGGGATCTGCCGCACCCGGTCACCCGCAACTCATCAACGACGGCATCGAGTACTTTCGCGGGTCGGGGAAAGGGGAATTCTACACGGCAGCGAGGGATGTTGGATTGAATTATGGAAGACGCCGAAAGGAGCCTGTGTGGGCTCTGATTGCAAGTCATCATCGTTCCCCCTAAATAGAACATACACAAAACCTCACAGGCAATATTATTGTTTCACTTCAACTTTGACACTTCTATGACATTTGTATTATTGAATGAAGATATCGTTCAAAATATATTTATCCTTTTTTCTTGTTATCTACCTGGGAAAGCTTCTACATATGCTGCTGTCCAGCAGCACCCAACCGCCCCGTCAACCCGCAGTCTTGTTACAAAACATTATAATAACACTGGATTACTCTCACACATACCAAAATATGTATATGCAAATTCCAAAACAGATGAAACATTACGCACTGTGCATTGAGTGGCAGGAAGTCTGTCCGGAGACACAGAGGAAGAAGAAGGGTATCAAGCGCAATGGATAGCAGACAACGTGGTACCAATGAGATGTTGTGATTGTCACCAGCAGCTTCACTTTTCACTTCTATTTGAGCCTAAACCCCTCATACCTCAGACTCGTCTGGCGGAACGATGGATAATATTGGATCCGGATTTTTCTTTGTCCAATCCCGGATCAGCTCTTCTCGAACACCTTGACACCACTTAAACAGCGCCTGGTCAAGTTTCCTCCATGCCTCATCGCTGTCTCCATTGACAACCGCCAACGCGTCTACATCAAGTTTGATCTCCCATCGAATTTCAGCGGCCTTGGCCCAGTAGCGAATATTGTCAGCCATTCGGTACGGTTTTCCGACATCTTCATGGAAGGTTCTAATTTCTCCAAAAGGACGCTTTGACATCCTGACAGCTGCGTTATGTAATCGCACAAGGCGTCGACCATCCTGCCAGCGAGAGAGAAACTGTGTGGGAAGGGGACAATCTTCGGCAGGTTCCCATGCGGGTATCGCCTCGGACTCCTCAAAGCTTTGAAGGAACGCCTGCTCCCTCTCGCGCTCTCGCCCTGACCAATCTCCGCTCGCCCAGATCCAGCTGGCCCTCTTTTGTATATCCGCCTCTTCAAGCTCCCTTTCTTTGCCAACCATCGCTTCCACTCCCGCTATCCATCCAAGCATAACGTTTCTTTCTTCTTCCTTTAACCCACCCACAAAATTTCGCCCTGCCCATTTTCTCAATACGTCCAAAATACCAAGCAGCTCGTCACGGATTTTCTTCTCGCTCTTGATAGAGTCTAAGCGTACTGGATTTTCATGAGAAGTGTAGTAGATTCTAGCAGCTCGAATAGCAAGGGTTACCACATCGAGAATATGCATGCCTTCGATCTCATGCCATCCCTGCGGAGGCTTCGTTAATGGTGGGTTTTCAGACGTTTCCTCTGCAGCATCCGACATATTTTCAGGCGTCTGGTCACTCGATACGGGTGCAGAAGCCTGGGCTGCCAGTTGATCTCTCGTAGCAGTTAAGACGTTTCTGGCTTTATCCAAGGCGGACTGTAGATCCCTTCTAAGCTCTTCAATGTCTATCGGGGGAGGGATGTGGTGCGTGCGAACACTATATGTGCTCACGGTTGGAGGTAGCATGGCCGGTTCATTTTCATCCCATTCTTCCGCCAAATCGCTGACTTCCTCGATGGGACTTTCAGTCAAATCCCCGCCAAAATGCGTCTGTTGAGTCAACATGAGCTTAGGAATATCAGAATCCCGTCTCTTTTTTGCACGGGCCAACTGTCCGCCTTTACCATCCAATAGCCCCGTTCGAGCAAAGTAATACTGTAAATGCGCGATGCTCCCTAAACTCATTACGCTCTCGCGATTTTTTGCAGACTCTGCAAATACAGCGCCTTGGGGTCTGATATAGCCACGTCTCCGGGAGGACGTGGAAACCGAGGATCCTCCATCGCCTGATAAATTTGAGACCGAGGATACTGTAGAGAACGTCCGATCAGGAGAAGGGCAGGATGAAATAGCGGGAGTCGGCGACAAAGACGGGGAAGGAGAGAGATCGCGAGGTTGTATGGAGATCGGATCTGGGATCGAACGAGCAAGGGATTCAATGTTGTCTGCCATGGCGGCTATTTGAGCGGGAGGAATGGTTGTTGGGACGGAGTAAGCAGGAAATTAACAATGAAGCTGTCACGTTGGGAGAAGTCTTGTCTGTGTAAATAAAGCTGAACCCGACTGGAACTGGCGGATGCATGTCACAGGGGAAGGGGAAGGAGATGTTTCAGTACCATGGTGACATTTCTAATAAGTTAATTTAGCTGTTGCGGGCATGGGGGGTTTAGTAGCTTGCAACTTGCACCAAACCAGGAGATGCAGTTGATTAGTTGGGCTTCCTGCGGGCTTCAGGGGGGTTTAGCCTCTCCTTTTTTTATCGTCGTCACATGGTTTTCTTTCAAGCCCCCACATCAACACCGGGTTGACCGTGAGAGGCATCGGAGTGGTGAAAGTTTGGTGGAGAGTGAAGGACAGGACTTGTGTCAGAGATCAAAAAGTGTCCTGAGCAAATCAGTGTCTGCACGTCATCCCAGCCGGCCGTGCTGAGGACGTTGGCGGAGTTTGGGAGACTTTGTACGAGGCCGTTGGCTGGTGATGGCCGAGTTGGGAACGTCGCGTCGACCATTTTGGGCCTAGCGGGGCGGTCGCGGGTCAGATGACTTCATTCCTTTCCACCAGCGCATGCCACGAATCGAGACAATTTCTGCCATCTTCAGCCATATCTCGTCGAAGGGGCAACAAAAGAGGCTCGTTGAGGACCCAGGACAGCTTGAAAACGCTGGCTACTGGATGCCTAGCTAACTCGTATTCTCCTCTTGTCATCATTGCTCACAATCATTTCCAGCATTCTGTGGTCTATCACGAATGCTATGGCCAAACGTGTATGGCACAACCGTTGTTTTGGAATCGACATGCCGTGCATGGACACTAGTTACTGACCGAATAGGGTTTATATAGGTTGCCTTTACGGTCCAAGGGAGAGTGCAAGGTGAGCCCAATTATTTCCTCGCATGGCTCTCGCGAGCTAAACTTTGACTGGACTTAAGCGGGAATAAACCTGACCGGCCCTAGGAGTGTTCTTCCGGTATAGTTCTCATATCTTCTCATGGACCACTAGAGGTCAATGGATGGCTTCTGCAAGCGTGCCATTATCCGCTAACATCGAGCTTACAAGTGATTTCACCCAGAGAAATGCAAACCTCTATGGCTTGACCGGCTGGGTGAGGAATACTACTGATGGAAAGGTGTGAATCCTTGGTTTGTTTTGACCACCCAAACCCATCTCACCTCATGAACACCCTCCATCTTCTTTCGGGAGCAATTTTATCCCTTTCTATCCGAGAGGATTGCCCGGTTGCACGGAGAGTTTATTCGTGTTCAGAGACTTATTTGCACAAAGGTCCAGGGAGAAGCTCAAGGCGATGAAGAATCGATAACGAAGCTCATCGAGGACATTTCGCGGGGCCCTCGACATGCCCAAGTGACAAAGCTGGAAAAGTCCGAGATTGATCCGAAAGTGGGAGAATCTCGATTCCAGGTTGTCCGGTAGATACATTAGAAACGGTTGGGTGGAAGTCTATTGACAAATATTGGGCTCGGAGCGAAGCCTACAGCAGGCTAGATTTCTGTTTTGACATGATTGCTCCCGGATTTCATTCCGTCCAATCATCCCTGGTTGATAGTTAAAATGAAAGAGAGTTAACGGATGCAAATACCAAAGCTCCGCCGTTGAATAACATCTCTATTTCATGTAATTATGGGTTCACGTGCATTCAAACCCGTCACTACAAGGATGGGTCATCGGAGCGCGATCAATATCCTTTCCAGTGAATGTCGGTCTGAAGGGGCTCCGGGCCTTGCCGGAACCCCTTTGCCGCCACGACGAGGCTCCCCGTTTGAGACGCTCAGCCCGGCCCGTTGCGATGTCAACGTCCATGGCCAGCCAGTCCTCCTCGAGCGCGTATCTGTAGGTGTTGGTATGGATGTTATGACTCAGCGGCCTGTTCTCGGAGCTATCCCGGAATCGCCCGAAGTGTCACTTGCACCAGAAAATTTTACTAGCGGTAATCTATTGCGGCCGTCCTGTATTTTGATGACCGCCGGACCTCATCCATTCTAATGTAGCTGTCATCAGCCCAGTTCCAAGACAGTCGTGGGATGGAGGAGTGCTCAGAAGCATTTCACGCCGGATGCACTCATACGGGATATATGCATCACTTGCGACCCCGCTCACTGGCAAAAATTTACAGCCGGTTTATGGCAGCTCGTTCATGTAAGCACTGTAGCATGACGTTGCGAGGTTTCAGGGATACCTATTGAAGTGCCCGAAATCCCCGAATTAAGAGCCAATGGCAACTTTCATCATTTCTGGCAGTCACAGAACCGAGGCCTGTGGCCTTCCATTGGCTAGAAAAGCTTGATATCGTGTAGTTAGCTCCTAACTTAATGGTAGCATGATGAAGTCATTGGTTTTGAATTCTGTTGCTGGCTATATAAATTAGAGATGCCCCTTTCACTTCTCGAGATCCCTGGGTCGCCGGATTAATCCAAAGCTTGGAAGCGAAAAATCAGCCTGGAACCCCTCGGCCTTAATTCTTCCTCCTTCCTCTACTCATCAGAGGGTCTTCCTGCGCACCTACATCGACGTCTCGACCAGCTCCAGAACAATGAGCACTACGGCAACTGTCCCAGTCAGAGCCCTGGTGGCCAGTTCAGCCTCAGCGCGGCTCTTTCAGCAATCATGCTTGAAAGCATCCTTGCGTCCGTCAGCGGTGGCCGCAATAGGCATTCGAAGCACAGCCGGAGTGCCATTCCATAACTATATCGCGCCAAATCGCCCAAAATACTTCACCACAACATCGTCAAATAAGCTGCGAGAGTTCTTTCCTCCGCCTAAGACGAAGCATGTTGTTGAAACCGAGACACACTTTGAACACCCAGTGTATGTAGAGAGTCTCTGTACTTCGAAATGGGCTAAGAGTGAAACGTTCTGACTCTGTTCGCAGATTCACTGAGAAGGAAATGAAAGACATTGTCGTCGCACATAGACAAACGAGAGATTGGTCGGACTGGGCTGCCCTAGGCACAGTCCGGATGCTCCGCTGGGGGATGGATCTCGCAACGGGCTACAAGCACCCGCCCGCCGGAAAGGAACAGAAAAAAGTAAAGCCATTCACCATGGACGAGCGTAAATGGATCATCCGTTTTATTTTCTTGGAAACCGTCGCCGCTGTGCCAGGTATGGTTGGTGGCATGCTTCGCCATTTGCGTAGCTTGAGAAGAATGAAGAGAGATCTCGGATGGTGGGTATTGGGCTGCCCTGCTATCGCCTGCTCAAAAGGATCTAAACGGCTAACATTTCCGTCTCCTCAGGATCGAAACTCTTCTTGAAGAAGCATATAACGAGCGTATGCACCTTCTCAGTTTCTTAAAGCTGGCAGAGCCAGGCTGGTTTATGCGTCTTATGGTCCTCGGTGCCCAGGGCGTTTTCTTCAATGCTTTCTTCCTCTCGTACCTCGTATCACCAAGAACTTGCCACCGTTTTGTCGGCTATCTCGAGGAAGAGGCCGTCCTGACATACACTCATGCCATTAATGACCTTGAGAACGGGAAACTGCCAAGATGGAAGGACATGAATGCTCCTGACATCGCAGTCACATACTGGAAGATGCCTGAGGGCCATCGGAAAATTTTAGATCTGTTGTACTACGTCCGTGCCGACGAGGCTAAGCACAGAGAGGTCAATCACACTCTGGCCAATTTGGACCAGAAATACGACCCAAATCCTTATGCAGCCAAGTACAATAATCCCCAAGATCCTCACCCCACAAAGTCCGCCTCCATTATGAAGCCAACGGGCTGGGAAAGAAAAGACGTTCTCTGAATAAGTTAGATTTGGATGGAGTCTTACCAAAATTCGTGTTTATATTTCGGTAAAAGGGTTTTCTTCTTGGATTTGCATCCGGTTCTCTCAGACATCATCAGAAGCAGGATGCAGGTTTGGACAGTTGGTAGGGAAAAGACAATCTCTCATTTTTGGCGTCAATTGGCGGTTTTGCGGAGGTTTGAACGGTTGGTGTCTTCGGTAATTAGAGGTCTGGGCATCAGAAGACCATGAACGGTTCAAGGTGTTTGATTTGGCATTAGTCTCATTCTTTTTCTTTCGTGCTTGGTTTTTGCATGCATAAGACCCGTACGGAGTACTTATACTGCGCATAAGCTTGTTGTAGCAAACATGGAAAGAATGCATGTGTTTTATATCTAAAGGATATCATGTTGAGTCGGTATGTTTGGGCGCAATGGCGGGGAGAGAATGCAAGCTGCCAGTGAGAGCATCAGATTCTTATATTTTGCGCTCTGTAGGGGCCGTTTTGGTGCGTTGGCGGCATTTGACAGCGCCGATTTCGAGTAGCAATTTGATTGGTTAGATAGCTTATTTGAGACCTCTTTATTGGACAAAGCATCTTACACTCAGTTATAAGCCTAGAATCTAATTGGATAAATTATAATAATAAAATACTAGTAGTATCAGAATTAGCCAATGATTGTACTGTGTTTATGACACTGGTGTATACCTAAAAAGTCCTCCGTACGGAGTACTCCGTACAGAGTAAACTCCATATTGAAAGGAACTAAAGGTTGCTAGGCGGAGCTGGCTGCGCACGAACCACATTCACGTCCAGCTAGAAACCTCACTCGGAATCGTGACTGCAAGTACCTTTCCGCTTGCTTGGAGCTCAACCGCTGAGCATTCGGAGCCAAACTTTATCTTCATACATATACTCCGTATATTAACCGATTACGTGTAGCCCCACGATTATGGTGTGGCATAATTCTTGTGCCAGAATGCTGCCAATGCGGTCTTGGAGCCGACGTGCAAATACCAACATCGGCCAGCGGCTTTTTGGAAGTTCTTGGGAAAGGTTTATCTATGCTGCGATGCATAGACAGACCGATAGCTTACCTCCACTACTCCAATATTTTCGCCGCTTTAGCCCTACTGGGAATCACACCGTTCAGCCAAGTGTCAACAATCTAGACAGCTTGTCTGTTGCTCGCTTACTTACTCCGGCTGCATACTCCAACGGCCTGCCAACACCTGTACTTGGCTTCTTCAGAGATGCCCAGAGCTCAGAGAATTATTCTAAACCGCGAGCGGCCAGGCCAAGCGATACACACTCCGCCTTTCTTGGACCTTCTTCACATCCGGCTCTTACAATCCCTAGGACAAAAGGATATAAGAGGCGTAGTGTGAAATGTTCTATACGCTTTTGCTCCTCAGAGGCATCCAGAGAACGACCACGCAATGTGGCTCAAGTCTCTCAACAGATCAGAGAGTTATGCGCAAATCGAACTAATGATGCCTACCAGCAGACCACTCGCAGAACTACAGAATGCTTTCTAGCGCCCTTCCAAGCCAACATCGATGAAACAATCTGTGCCTCGCCGTATGACTATACCATGTCATTGCCAGGCAAAAGAACTATTCCAAAGTTCATAGATGCGCTTCAACATTGGCTTCATGTTCCTCTCACGTCCATGAAGATCATCGAAAACATCGCAACAGATATGGTTAATATATCTCTAATGCAAGTAATACTACACTTAGTTAACATCGATTGGTCTTGCCTCTAATTAGCTATGCAGGCTAGATGATATCCAGGACGGCTCCGAGCTTCGACGGGGATTCCCAGCCGCTCACGTCATATATGGCTCTAGCCAAACGATCAACAGCAGTACATACATCTTAGTCAAGGCTGTCGAACGCCTGCAGCGACTCAAGAATGAAGAATGTTGCGTTGTGTTTTATGGTAAGTTTGCCTTTTAAAAGCAAAAACATACTAAGGTTTGCGATCGAATTAATGAGATTTCAGAGGAATCGCGGAATCTTTGCGTAGGCCAGGGGCTTGATCTCTATTGGCGCCATCATGTGCAGTGCCCTTCAGTGGATGATTACATTACAATGGTCGACAATAAGACCGGAAGCTTTTTCAGGCTAGCAACTCGGCTGATGGTAGCGGCGGCTCCGAGTTCCTTTGGTTCAGCAGAACTTTTTCAACTTGTGAGTTTAATGGGGAGGTATTACCAGATCCGAGATGACTATCAGAATCTAGCTTCTGACGAGGTGAGAAGAATGCATTGCTCTATCTCTTCTGCGCTTTAATAACGCACTATTTATTTGTTTCCTCGTTTTTGACCTGGCTCATCTCCTCGTGCCGTCTCTAGTATGCTGCTAAAAAGGGTTTCTGCGATGATCTATCCGAAGGAAAATTCTCCCTCCCGTTAATACACTTTCTTCAACATGCCCCATCGCAAAAAGCAGACCAAATTCGTGGCCTGATATTTCATCGCCACCAACGGGCCGGATCACCCTTAAAAAGCACTATTAGCATCGAAACTAAACAGTGGATACTCTCCGAAATTAAGAAAGTGGGAAGCTTGGAATACGTTCACGATATTTTGGACGACATGCACGATGCGATGTCACGAATGCTGGACGACTTGGAGAGCGAGCTTGGGAAAAATGTTAAGTTAAACGCCTTATTGGCTGGCCTTAAGCTTTGATCCCGTTTCCGTCTATGTCTTCAGGGTTCACATGTCGTTCGGCTTTGAAGGAAGCCGCCCCTGCAATTGCGAAGCACCGCTATACGCCAGACCTTGCTGACAAAGAGCCATACTGAGATGCGAGGACCAACTGGAATATATCAAGATGGCCAGGCTGGGGAATTAACCGATAAGAATACGTCCCAGATCTCTATGAAAATCTTCCCATTCTCCTGAGTCGCATGCTGTTCAGGGGTCTGCCCCCGTTTCACATTGGTACCGACATTACAAATGGGTTTAATTTCTCTTTTGGTTTGAATACGCCATTGTCTAACAGGATTGCACGGTCGAAATGTTGAAGAGAAAAGTGAGTGCTCTCTGCAATGCAGTTCAGGCGTAATATACTATTGATGTATAATTATCATTTTACGATACCTTCAATGTTGATATAGTTTTATTTTTAACTAGGGGAGAGAATTTAGGATTTTTGGCATTGTGCTGGCTACATACAACCACTATACACCCTTTGCTACAGAGAAAAATGAAGCTGCCTAGTAACTGCTAGAATACTAAGGACCCGTACTCCGGTCGGCTGGCTTACGACAGCGAGCATGTAAAATCTTGCATATATATTGTAACTTTTTGGAGCAACGTCTTTGTAGATGTTCATATTCTCGATCATACTTAAAACGCCCTTTGTGCTATGTTTCGGCCCTGTGTTGAAGCGAAACACACTCGAGATTTGACTGACTTTTCTCAAGGCATATCCTTTTCCAATCATACATGACTATACCATCTAATGAGCACAGTGAATAGCTGTCATCCTAAGCGTACAAGTTATTTAATCCCCAAGTGCATAGGGGTGCATAATTTGACCATCTGTTCGAGAAGTTAGGGGGAAAGATCTTCGACTTGAGATATGGTTCAGACTTACAGTACAGAGCACCTTCATTGCTTGCCAGCCATATGAAAGTTGGAGCAATTTCACTCGGTTGGCCTGGTCTCCCGATCATGGAACCGGACCCAAAGCCTTCCATTTGTTCGGGAGGCCGAGAGGCTGGCTGGATGGGGGTGTGCACAGGACCAGGTCTAATGCCAAAGGTGACGTTTATTAGCATTTGAAAAATACTAGTGGGTGCGTAGTGGTGGATGCAACACTTACGCTACAGCATTCACACGAATACCCTTTGGAGCTAAATTCTTTGCTAGGGCTCTGGTGAAGCTTACAATAGCTCCTTTTGTCGAGGAATAGTCAACCATAGAGGATGACCCTCTAAATGCTACAACCGAGGTTGTATTGATGACACTTCCACAGTGAGCTGCTAGCTAGCGATATGCATGGGTAATTGACAACTTACGAGCTTCCTTTCTTCATATGCGGAATTGCAAACTTAGTAATGGCAAACATCTGTAAAATATTGCTCTGAAATGTGCTGGCAACGTTGTCTAGGTCGATCTGAGCAAAATCTTTGCACATGATCTGCTTTGAAGCGTTGTTAACCAGAACATCGACTCGATCGTATCTAAAATCTAAAGTTAAGAGCGGATAGGCCTAGCGTAATTGGAGTACTCAAGACGTACGCGCTCACATGCTCATCCACCGCCTTCTTGCAGTTGTCGTTATTCATCAAATTTCCGGGGACGAGCAAGCACTTCTTCCCTTCCCGTTCTACCGCTTTCTTTGTGTCATTTGCGTCCTCCTGTTCTTCCGGAAGAAATACGATCGTTACATCAGCTCCTTCCCGAGCCATGAGAATAGCGACTGATCGACCAATTCCAGAACTGTACAATATATTTCAGAACCGACATTCAACAATGGCTCTTCAGGGGAACCAAATCAACGTACTCTCCGCCAGTTATCAAAGCTTTCTTGCCCTTGAGCTTGTTGGAACCAACATATTCCACGAATCGGCCTTCAGACTCTAGTTTGGTTGCCTCACTGGTTGGAGTCATGTGCTTCTCATATCTAACTGCTGGTCAGTTGAATTCATCGCCTGAGGTTGTTTGAAGTTTAGCGCTTGGACGTACCCTGGCTGTTGCTGAGCCTGCCCTTGTCGAATAGGCTGAAAGCTGCCACCAGTGCCGGCTCCTGACGAAGCCATTCTTGTACTCTGTAAAAAAATACGTTTTGAGACTCCTGTTCCACGATGTGATTGTTTGTGGAAAGCGAATGCGTCGCTCAAATGGTTCGTTTTGTTCAAGACACTTCGGCGAAGCATTAGTTTTAATAATGCCCAATTCAATGGGTCACAGGTTCCCATGAAAGTAGGGCCATTTTATAGTGTGGCATATATATATTCCATATATGCTGTCTGCTAGAGGGTTACTTCCCATGAGATCATATCTTGCCAACATGGAGACTCGGGGGCATAAATCTTGGACGGGAGAGCCGCGTTCTTGCGAACCACCGATGCTACCAAGTTTGGATAATTGGGTATGTCATTTAAACATCATAGGCCATCCATTATCCAAAAGCTCCAGTATAACCATGTGCGTCCGGTACAACAAAATGCTCCGTACACATGGCGATATGGGTGCTGCTCGAATCATCTTGCGCGTGATGGCTGGAAGTCTCGACTGAGGGTGACGTCATGTGTTAATGACTAAGCCCTGACATAAGTCAGGGGTGTCTTGGCATCGCGTGTCTGGACGGGCCAGGGGAATGAAACCTTCACCAAGCGGCGAGGAATTCACAAGCGACGGCAGAAGAGGGCCAGTCCGTCGCTATTGCAAATGGTGATGGTAAGATGAGCCTGCTGAGCTGGTTACGGAGGTTGTACTCCCTGGACACTCTCGACCCCCGTTTTACAGCGTCAGCAAACCAGAATCGGCCTTTCGCTGGCGGGACGAGAAATGGTGGAGGCGCAAAGCCAGCGAAGAATGGCGTATCTCCGTCCAGATGGAACACTCCCGAGTTCTACATTTACTATGTTGTCTTCATCATCGCTGTCCCGATGATGTTTAAGACTGCAATTGATGTTTCTCAGGGTGAGCGCAGAAAGCTAAGAAAAAAGGCTACCTGGCTATATGCTGAGCGTCGTTTTAGAGTCTCATCCGACTTACTCGAATTATTCTGAGCTCCTTGCTCCTGGATGGATCCCTGGTCGCAAAGTGGTATGCGCTTTGTGTCCCAAATTCCTCTCAAGCCTAATTCTTACACTTTGTTTCAGGACAATTCCGACCTCCAATACGCCAGCTTCCGTGATAACATTCGCTATATGGCACTGTTGATCATTATCCATCCGTTGCTTCGCCGTCTCTACAATCATTTCTTTCCTTCTAAGCTAGCGAATTCACCGTCCCCCAATAAAGCTGGTGTCGCAGTGGGACATCCTTCGGCTACCGCAGCCCAATCGAGATTCGAGAAACGAGTGTCATTTGATTATTGGTTTGCATTGATATTCTTAGTTGCTCTTCACGGATTTTCTTCTTTGAAGGTACTAGGAATTCTCTTAATCAACTATAACATAGCAACGAATCTGCCAAGACCTTATATACCAGCGGCAACATGGATATTCAATATCGGCATTTTGTTCGCGAACGAACTTCTGCACGGGTACAAGTACGCCAGGATTGCAGCCTCCATTGCGTCCATGCTCGGTCTTGGTGTAGATGCCGATATCAGCTCCTGGGGAGAGTGGCTCGATAGTTTGGGGGGTATCGTTTCACGATGGGAGGTCCTTTTTAACATAACCGTTTTGCGGCTTATAAGTTTTAATCTTGACTACTATTGGAGTCTAGATTATCGGGCTGGAAGCCCACTGGAGGTACAAAATTCATCCCTGCCCTCGCAACCATCTGCAGATGGCCCTTGCTAACATGCCAAAGAAGAAGCAACTCGATCCATCAGCCCTATCCGAGCGTGATCGCATCTACACCCCCGCTGATCCGTTATGTTTCAACGTTAGAAACTATCTTTCATACACTCTATATTCGCCTCTCTACCTTGCCGGTCCCATAATCACATTCAACGATTATATTCATCAGCAGAAATATCAACCGCCTTCAATATCAAAAACTCGCACTTTGTTGTATGGCGTGCGCTTCTTACTTACACTGCTCTCCATGGAATTGATTCTCCACTATATCTACGTTGTCGCCATCTCTAAATCATCCCCGGACTGGTCTATATATACCCCCTTCCAGCTGAGCATGTTGGGATATTTCAACCTCCATATCATCTGGCTGAAGCTTCTCATTCCATGGCGATTCTTCCGCTTATGGGCTTTGATTGACGGCATCGATCCCCCCGAAAACATGGTACGATGCATGTCAGACAATTATTCTGCCCTCGCCTTCTGGCGAAGTTGGCATCGATCGTTCAATCGATGGGTAGTCCGGTACCTTTACGTTCCTCTCGGCGGCAGTCGAAGTGAACGCAGCGATAAACCTTTTGTTTCCAAAGTGCGTGGCGTAATCAACTTCCTTGTCGTTTTTACTTTCGTTGCCCTTTGGCACGATATAAACCTCCGTCTCCTCATGTGGGGCTGGCTCATCACCCTTTTCGTTCTCCCTGAAATCCTTGCTTCTCTGCTCTTTCCAGAGCATAAATGGCGTACAAGGCCGAATACATACCGCGTACTTTGCGGGGTTGGCGCTGTGGCCAACATACTTATGATGATGGCGGCAAATTTGGTCGGGTTTGCGTTGGGGTTAGACGGTTTGCAAGGGTTATTGAGCGGCATTTTGGGATCGTATGCAGGTCTGGCGTATCTCGCAGGGGCTTGTGCGGCGGTCTTCGTTGGAGTTCAAGTTATGTTTGAGATTCGCGAAGAGGAATTCCGTGCTGGTATCCGGTTGAAGTGCTGATTTGCAACATGCACACGTTCCAGAAGGGTAGTTCGTCCCTGTGGTTACAATTTCATTTTATTTCCAAATAGACCGAGTTCGACGGTCTAAGACGGCCTGTTATGTTGTACATTATTGTGACACGCATAGAACATAGCGTTGGATTCTTCAAGGTCATAGCAATCAAGGGTTCGGAGCAATAGTTGCCGGAATATAGTCCGAAAACGAGCCAAAAGGTCAACTCTCTTTGATCTGCGAGCTACCCCTGAGCAAAACACGCATTATGACCCTACTTTTTGGGTTCAGGCGCTAGAGTCGGATGTTGTACGATTCACATGATGGCAATCTCGGAACCGTATAATCTTCAACCACAGTATCAAAGCCATCCCTCTTCGAAGGGTACGACTCAATAATTTTGACACTTCAGATAGCTGTCGAATAAATAAATAGGTACCGCACCTTTCTCGATATCGGTGACTACCGCTCCCCCGGGGGGAGGGGATAAATGGAGCAAGGATCCCTATTTAAAGAGCCTTTTCTGCTATCATCAAAGGGGGCCCGGAAGTATCTCATGATGGATAATCTTTCGCGAGGTGCTTGGATTTCAAGGAAACCTTCATGCTGTTAAATATTTCACGCAAAGATCCGGCCACAAGCCGTCTCATCATGTGTTCTTTGGCACTCTAAGCCGCACACCCTTGCTTGGCACCTGATACACTTCAACTTTCCCCAGTATCCACAAATTCCGCAGAATTGCCGCGGACGTTTACGATTCAGCTCGTCGGGAAACGTCGCACGGGATGTCTTATAGGTGAGCGGTGGTTCCGAAAGGAGAGCCTGCACGATACGCTCTGAGGGCGCGGAAGGGATATACGAGCGGAGAAGGGGATCATTGTCGAATTCAGAGGTGATTAGTTGGGATACTACTGGCTCTGGAGGGGCTGGGCGAGGTTGCTTTGATATTTTCGGTGTAGTTTTAGAAGACGTGGGGGGTGTTTTGCCAGCTCGTGGAGCGTTTGGTCGTGGCGCGGTGGTCGGAGCGAGTAAGACAGCGGCCTCTTCGTCATCGAGATAGTTTTTGAAAGCTTTCTGAGACATTAAGATGCGGCGAACATTGGAGGTGGTCTTGCCTCGCGAACCTATCAACAACACTTTTGTAAGCTCCTGGGAAAGAAGAAAATCATAATCGAGGGTGAAGAGGTCGTACCCCTTGAACTGGAATCCTTCTGCTTGGTTGGAATCGGAATATGGACCTCTTTGGGGTTATCCCGATCAAGCTCCGCGAGTCGTCTCAAAATCGCGTTCTGCTGCTTCGATGGGATATCTCCGCGTCCGATTGCAGAGTCTCGCACGCCTCGTTTTCGCCCGGCGGTGGTAGCTCTACCCTGGCGTGGGATGTCAGGACGGATGTCTGGAACGTAGGCCCAGCCCGGTGCGGAGGTATGGGACGTGCCCGTGGGCAAGACCTCAATGAGGTGCGACATTTCGATAACAATAATAGGATGCCTGTCTGTGCTTGCTAGGTTGGATCAAGATTGTCTCATTCGGCGTGGTTTTGGAGAGAGCGGCGGGAGGTGGTGATGTTTGGCTTGTTTGCACCACAGCTTCTGCGCAGCCAGTCGTTGATTTCTACCGGGGGATTTAAATTGTTTTCTTTCTTTCTTTCTTCCTTTTTTTTTTTTTTTTTATTTTATTATTTTTTGAAAAGAACAAAGCTCTAATAACGAAGATGAAGTATCATTATTATCGGGTACCAAATAATGCAATGCAGATGAATCTGGTGTGGATCGGAAGAGAGCAACTTCTGCATCACAAACAGATACCATTAACCGCTGTATTCTTTTGCACGCATTCTGTTTAGGTTTTAAATGGTAACGACCTCGAGATCTAATTGCCGAACACAAAAGCTCAAATTACATACAAGTACACACAGCGGATAAGCAGAAATGAACTTGCAAGAGCCGAATGAGGGAGACAAAAATTTCATGGGGAATGAAGACAGTCGTGACAAAAGCCAGCCAGACGTGAGTATAGCGTTTATAGTCATTTTTTCTTCTGCAACTGGTCCAGTTTGCCTTCCAATTCCACTACATAAGTGGAAAGGCGTTGCGTCGCAGCTTTTAAGGCCTATAGAAACCCAAGTGATCCCGAAAAAGCACAGGTCGTCAGCCTCAAACGTAGATCCAAGGAAACGGGGCACAAGGTATCACACTAAAAGCATCGAATCTAGTCTATCTATGCTGAAACAGTATTATAGCCCCGGGCAGCGTCCCGGGGCCTCTATTATAGCAGTCCCGAAATAAACACGCAAGGTATTGTCCCTAGAAAGGACGTGCATGATCCAGCGTTCGAGAAGTTGCAGCAGGCACAGAAAAAGGGGGAATGCAGCAGACACGGCAACGACGTTTCTTAAATGCAGTAACGTACGTAGATGTCTTCCGTCAGCATGTCATTTGACAGTCTGTATTCCTGTAGGATATAATAGTAGACCGAGGCGCCTGCGACTGTGGAGCCGAAAAGGAATCCAAATATTCTGGAAGTGGCACAGACATGAAGGTTAGCTATATTTCGTTAAAGGTAGGATAAATAGGCAAAAGCTGTCATCATACCCTCCTCTAAAGGCCCCAAGAGGCTTGTACCTTGGGAGAACCGTGTCCACTGAGTTGAGCAGCTGACTGGAGGTCGAAAAAGGAGCAGTTCTGTGGACGCGTGTGAAGGCAGGCGACTTCGCCATTGTCCGAGGCAGCGGAGAAAATGCTCTCGAAGCCATGATGATGATGTTCTGTTGACGAGGAGTATTTGAAGTAGGATGTCGTGATCAGACGTCGAATGTTGAGCTTTGGCGTTCGTTTTGTTCTGTTTGATTTCTGGCTTGGCAGCGGAGGAATTGAATTTCAGGAGATTGACACCAAGCACAGCTGGCGATACTGAGCGAGAGCAGTTGAATCGAATATCCGGTGCTCTCAAGCTGGAAGATTGAACCGATAAGGAGGGAATGATGATAGCGACTTTGAATCTGAATGCGGTCTGCCTTCTCTCTTTCTTTCTTTTTTTTTTTTTTTTTTTTTAATTTAAATAAGGCTCCTTGCTCACCGCACCATTGGCGCTTTTGTTTCGAAGGTTGAAACCCTTGCACGCCACACACGGAGCACAATTCACCGCAAAAAGGGATGCTTTGGCAAGCCCAAGACCGACACCAACGCATGGAGTCCTTGCCACGGCGTTACATACATGTGCAACGGAGTCACTGTCCAATGGCTTGGTTCGAAATCACCTCGGCTCCACCGAATAAAGCAGACCGAGGCGTCACGTCTAGATGAAAGCTTGATGAGAACGGAGTCCAGAGTAGCAGTTAAATACATATTTCTTGACTTTGTACAGAGTAATTGAATATACAGTGATTATATTACATTTGCATGAAAAGGACTTTAGCTCGCAATTGTAAAGTCGTTGAACAAGTCCGCCAGCAAATCATCTTGACACGCCAACAACTCAGGGCTCCCCAGGCTATATGTGCTCTCAAAGGCGTGGATGCTGAGACGCGTGAAAAATGGCCTCAGAAGTCTATCTACTATTTCATCCTTGGCTGTCTCTCTACTCAAATCGGTACCAAGCCATAGACGGTTGAATTCATCGTCACGTTCGCCGGTTTCGTGAAGGTGTGCCGTGGAGCCGTTTTTCGTAGTGCCCAAAGCTAGAGCAATCTCGTCCGCCAGTGCCACGGCCTCCCATCGATCTGGTGGGTATATAATATCGATTGTATCCGTGACAAACAGCCATTCCTGCAATTGGAAGTCATCTGGCGATGTAAGGAGCAAAGTCTCCAGAAGCTTGCAGGCCTGCAACAGGCAATACGGATTGTACGTCTCTGATTCCCGTCCCGGAGCGATGGTATAAACCACTTCTTGAAGCTCGGTATTAATCAAGGGCCAAAACGGCGCTAGATGGATTGTAGAAGTTTTAAGAACCAGTGCCCTGAGCACCATATACACCTCAGCTCTCGTTGCGGAAGAGGGTGACGAGATATGCGTGGCGGCGAGGAGATCTTCTAACTTCTGCTGAAGCCCAGATAAATCGCCGCTAAAATGATCCTCATCTGCGGCTAGAATCAAGAGGGCAATCCTGCGGAGATTCAACTGCGATTTACGGTCAGCTTCGAGTCGAGCTGCCGAAGCGCCAACACCAAACATTATCCCGGCGGATGAGGGCTGTGAGAGTCGAGACAATAATTCTGGAAGACGCTCTTTGTCCGTAAGCGTCCATTGGCGGAGGAGACCTAGCCAGTTGCTCTTCACAAGATTCAGCTTCATGCCGAAGAACTTAGGGTCATTTAACGCATCCCCAACGTCCTTTCTCCAGTATCTGGAAGCACTTGGGATCTTTGACATTTGTTGAAGGATATCTAACATGGTTTTATTGATATTTTGTGGGAATAGTCGAGAGTGAAACAAGGGTGCGAGTATATTTGTCGAAATGTTAGACATGGCGGACGCTATACGATCTGCGTCAAATGAGGTCGTCAATGCTGGCATGATGGAAGATAGTATACTGTAAACATCGTCCGGTCCGATTACTAGGTCCTTGCTCAGCGAGGAAACCTGGTTGTCTGGATTTTGAACCGCGCGGGACTTTGGGGATTGGTCTTGAGACGCGCCTATCGGCTTACTAGTCGAAATGGCAGTGAGAAGCCTCAAAAGTATGTCCTGTTCAAAGTCAGACTTATTTCTGGCACAACTATTAACTAAGATGACTTACTCCTAAGTCCCTTTTAGCACGTTGGTCTTCCCCGAAAGTTGTATGCTCCATCTTTTCGCCCAATATTGCCGCAAATTCCAACAGCCGAGATAGAATTTGGCGATGGGGAAAAGGATTACTTAGAACATCTCGTAGGAATGTTGTGCAATCCAACCAAATCTCATCTAAGACGTCTTCATCTAGCGATCTCGCATACATGACCAAGAACGCCGCCAACTCTGCCTCAGTTAAGTGGGACATCATGGCTGACTTGCGACTTGGATCCAGGGCTGCCGGGTTCGTTCGACTATAGATTGCATTGAAGACTGCCGGAATGGCTACTTTTGGTCTAGAACCCTCCAGCGTGTGCAGGAGGTTAAAGACAGATCTCCCGGAAATTCGATTACCTCCTCTGAGCGACGTACGCCAGAGGTCAATCAAAGTCTCCAAGCACTCCAAAGTTTCCGCGGTGAATAAATGCTCGAGGATACGCCTAGATCTGTTCCGCATTCTCAGTGACGTATACTGAAACGACGCCTGACAATCGGAGTCCCGTGTATCTTTGCCTCGGCCACTGTCACCCCAGGCCCAAATCGAATAGCACAAACGCACTGCATCTTGGAAACAAAGAAGAACAGTTAACCGATCGTTGGCAGTAGCGCTGCGAGGCTGGCTAGCCTCAGCGGTAAAAACTCCCGAAACCATGTTGCCAAAGAAGCTCTGCGGCTGATCAGGAGTTTTTGTTGCCGAACCATGTGATTCCTCGAGCAATAGGCGGTCATGGGCTGTAGCAATGCAATTTTCTAACGCAGTGAGTAAGGCGATAGTAACATGCTCTGACCGGTTGCGGGAGGCGCTTTCAGTTTGTTGGAACATTAACTGGAGTTCTTTATATGATTGGTTTATTTCCTTGCAGAGGCATTCCACCAGTTTTAAAAGCACCTGAAAGATAACCCCCAAGTAGAGTGGCAAACACTCTGTGAGGAAATGTACCCATTTATCGATCATGGGCCGTGAAGACTTCGCGCGAATGCCCTTCAGTAGACAATCTAGAAGTTGAGATGGAGGCTGTGGCAACTGAGATATAATATAATCCTTCTCCGATCTCTCCCCGGTGAAAGATAGCCTTGATATGTTTGACAATGCTTCCAGTGAGCTCCTTCTATGTTGATTTTTGGAAGCCATGGCAGCAGATAGTTCCCTTGTGTCATGTGCGAAGCGGATTTTGAGGGAAGGTAGAATGGCATCTATTATAGCACTTTGGAGCGTAGTTTCGTTCCTATCCAGACAAGACGATAACTGTTCGATAAGAATAGTATCCAGGCTGAGAGGATAAAGCGAGTCTGCGCCGGGGCCCAAGAGAAGTTGATGTAAGACAAAAAGTGCAACTTCTTGTAAGTCCTCTCCACGTAGACCCATGTTGGTGGAGATTTGTTGCCTCTCTTTGAGTACTCGTACCGATAGTTGCGCGATTGTACTCTGTAAGCTCGATCTATCTGTAGGAAGATGAGCTATATAACCTCTCCGGCTTCCTTGGGAAATAACATTTCACCTACCTTCAACATCAGTCTGGAGGGCTTGCTTGCTACAATTAGGAGAGATCTTGGAAGTGAGAGCGGACCAGCCAGCATGATTTAATGCTAAAATGGTATTTAATACCGCCTTAAACAAGTAAAGGCATTGGTCCCCATCATCTAGTCCAGCTTTTGCGTCAATACCGCTAGGAATGGAGATATCAGGTCTGAAATACTGAAACTCGGATAATTTTGAGGTCAATATATCTAAGACACTAGACGCTTGTGAGTGGCTGCCCTGATCCAGGAGTAATAGACAATTACATACTGATATGCAGTCGAGGGGTCTTGGACCCATTGTTTGACCATTGAGTATGCCCTACCAGGACCGGAGGCAAGGAGATCCAATGATATGAAAAGTGGCCGTTCGAGGAGTGAGAGCCTGTAAGCCGATTGCGAATCCCGACCAGGTGTTTGGTCGAACGGATATTCCCAGATAACCCTTGATGCAGAACGACTACTGCCAGCTTGATAGCTATGATTCCAGAGAACAAAAAACTTTTCGACTCGATCGACCGAGGTTCGGTGCGAGAAGCTCGATGTTGTAGATGGAATCATCAAAGATGTAATTGCGGCCTCAACAATGCGATCATTCCAAGATATTGAATGTAAAAGCCAGAAGCAACGAACCGCCTCTACATGAAACACCGGGCTCAATGGGGATAGGAATTCCCACAATTGCTGCACCAAATAAGGCACAATATCGCAGATTTGGCCATACGAGATATAGCTACCGGTTTCATGAGTGGAATACAATGTTGTAACAATGGAGCATATCGCAGAGAGCGTGGTCATTGATAATTGTCCCTTTGCGACGGAAACCTTTTCATACATTGCCAGGTAAAGCTCTCCACTTTCAAATATTTGTGATAGCGGGACTTTCTTGAGCAGTGATAGAAGGAAATTTATCTGGTCTTTCGGTCTGGTGTGTGGCTTTTCTGCTTTAAGGGCGTCAATAACTTGAGAATGCGCTTCACAAATAAGCAACTCTGCCAGGATTTTCGGCGTGAATGGCGGTTCCGGATCGTCAAGGCTCTCTTTCGTGATAGCATAGAATCTATGGAGTTGCAAAGATATCTCATCCAAAGTCATATTTTCTGCGGTCATTATCATCTGATGATGAGATTGATTGCCTTGTGGCTTTTGGATGAAAGCCCTTCCGGGAATCAAACCTAGCAGGTGGTGGGCGATCCAAGATGCCTCGTCGAATGCTGACTTAGAGATTTCCGAGTTCTCCTTTGTGGATGATAGAGTTTTCATTGTAAGAAGAGTACCAAGGAGTAGGAGTGGAATGTGAATTGTCAACATTTCTTCCTCTTTGATGTTAAAGTGGGATATGGCAAAACGTGCGAGCCGTAGGTTCCCTAACACTTTATCAGATACGTCCTGATTCATGTCAAGGACGAGAGTAAGTAGCTCAGAGAATATTAGGCTGCTTTCAACACCGTCGAAGAATGCACTTGCGGATCGGAGGACTTCATCAAAAGCCTTTGGGGTTGCAACCCGATAGTATTCCTGCACGTTTCGCAAGACAGGAAGAAATATCTCTGGTACAATCAATCCACCAACTTCCCAACGATCCATTAATGACAGCGATATTCGGAACGGCTTCGCTCGTTCCTGTGGAACCGTATATTTCCTTGCAATCATCCCTTTAATGCTGTTCACAAGCGGCACCAAACCGAAGCGTGCAAAGTATTTAGATTTTGGTATGCCCTTCTCTGATGGAAACATTGAGCGCCCACTAGTAATGGATTTTAGGTCAGAATCGCCATTTTCGTCGGAGTTCTGAGCTAGATCGGGCCCGAGAAACCATGTCCAGAGCCTGCGATTTAAGCTCATATCTCTTCGAATGACCACTCCTGCAGCTGCAGCAACCAGCAGCTCCAAGTCATCCGCGGATATACGAGTCTGTAAAACTGGGGAATGAAGGGGTAAATGGGTAACAAGTACGTCCAGGTAATTTCTTTGCACAAGCAATTGATCATCTGCTAAACCGGTTGCGAAGCATCTTATAAGCAGGCCAGGCTCGGGCGAAGTCAGAGATGCGATCGAAGCAGATATTTCTGTTTCTTCTTCCGGGTGTGCTTGGTTCAATGGAGCAGCCCATGGTGCATGTCCTCCCAGCTTTGGGAAATAACGGTTTAGATAGGCCAACACTCCCATTCTCCTTGTAGGACTGGTGATGGATGCGAGGAACAGGCACTGCCAAAAGTATTGACTGCCGGCGTGAGAGTCGGACGCACTAATATTTCCCTTAACCTCACTCGAGATATCTCGAAATCGATTCACTATTCTGAGAGTGGTCTCGAAATCCTCGCTAGTCTCTTCCTCTAAGCCAGGAAGCAACGATAGCAGTATTGCTTTCAAAGCCGGTCGGATGCATGCCGCATCTAAATGAGCAATATACGTTTCAACTAGCGAGAGGAACAAGGGTCGAACGGAAAGCGACGCAAAGGTAAGGGTGGGTGCAATACCGGGTAAGTAAAGCGAAAGATCGCGAGCGAGGCCATCTGGCTACAATGATAAATGAGCTCATGTTTATTGTGAAGAGCAAGAAGGGATGTTTTGGCCAGAGATACCTTCAACAATGCGAATATATAGCCGTATACCTCGAGTGCCTTTTGATGTACACCAGAAGGGAGTGAAGGATTCAGGCATTGAGCAAGTCTCTTAGCAACGATGACTTTCTCTGGGACGACCGCCAAAGACAGGGGGTGAGATTGAAGAGCCTATGATCATCATAATATCTCAGCTTATGTAGAATATAACTATATCGGCGTGCTCCTAACCTTGAGTAAGCGGCTCAGAAAGGAAATGTAGTCTGCCCATTCCTGCAGAGTCGTGTCGAATAGGGACAGAGCCCGCTCGACGTTGGAGGCATAGCGCCGATAGGCTTTGTCCTTTTTAAGTCCATCTAACACCCGCAGTGGTTAGTATTGCGTTGCCAAAGCTCAAGCCCTCATTCATGCTCGCCTACCTTCGTATGCGCGGCTTTGGTTTTTAGGCAGCGAAGCTTCAGAGCTCGCAGGAGACGAAGACCTTGCCAGACTCGCCGGATCCAGACTCATGATTGTGCCCGACAATAATATCTCCTTCGAATACACAGATTGATCGTCATCTTTGGCCGAAGCGCTGAGCTTGGTGGAGCCGAAGACCGGAGGACACGGTGGTTTTGTTATTGAAATAGTTCAATGCGCTTCGTCCACAAACTCCGCAGCCAACCCGATGACCTCACAACCCCGTTCCGTCTCAACATCATCGACTCTCATGATAGCAGTATTAAGAATACCCTGTACCACTTGAAGAATATAAATTGCATATGCCTTCTTCCCAACAGACATATTTTTCGAAGTCAAATATATTTCCACACATGTGCTTACTCGTATTTGATCTTCCAAACGACAAGTGTGGTGGCGACCATTCGAGGCGAATCTCCATGCAAATGACCCATCTCAAATGGATACTGGCAAAGAGAAAGACCGCTTAGATACGGAAAACCCATCGTTAATAGCTGGCAATACAAAGCAGCAAGCTACATCTCAAAGTTCTGAGAGTAAAACAAAGCTTGCTGTTGAAAAGGACACCGACCCTCCTCTCCCATCACGCCCAACAACCAGGTCTGCGACAGGGCGATCCAAGGCCGCTCCCGATACCGTGCTATCCATACGGCATGCCTCAAAGAATGTTCTTCAATCCAAGCCTACAACAGCTGTTTCTCTACAGGATATCAATTCTCAGACCTTCCAAGAAGGCTCCAACGATATCTATTCACTACTAGGAGCAAGATCAGGTAACGAGGAGGCTATCAAGTCCAAATGCAGTTTGAGTCGACCCGGGAGCGGGAAAGAAAGCGATGCAGCAGATTCTGCTAGCATCAAATCCGTCATTCCCGGAGAAGGAACGCCAGTTGAGGTGGGAAGCATTTTCGGCGATTTTACTGGCGCAGGCCAACCACAGCCGCTATGGGATACAAAGAGAAAACAAGTGAATATATTTGATCGTAGTGAGCCTGGACTAGAGGACGACGACCTCAGTCTAGACTTTGAAAGCGAATTTGATTGCGTTGAAGATATCGCAGCAGACGATAATGGCGGTGAGTGCTAACCAAGGTCTAGGGATCCCAAATCAGGTGGCTAACTCGGTTTTATAAATAGACAAAATCTTGGAAGAGTGGAGACAAAAAAGAAAGCATTATTTCATATTATCCGCGGCAGGAAAGCCAATTTACACCAGACATGGTGATGATGGTCTGATATCACCTTATATCGCCATCATTCAAACCATCATTTCGTTCCATCAGGAATCCAGCAATCCGTTAAAGAGTTTTAGTGCGGGTAGAACGAAGATTGTCATCCTTTCGCAAGGCCCACTACATCTTGTTGCAATAAGTCGCCTCCTGGAGAGCGATTCGCAACTGAGGAATCAACTTGATGCCCTATACATGCAGATTCTCTCTACGTTAACACTGCCTGCTTTGCAACACATCTTTGCTGTACGCCCATCTACAGATTTGCGGCGGCCCTTACAAGGAACGGAGTCCCTCCTATCGTCCCTGGCGGACAGTTTCACCAAAGGTTCTCCTTCGACCCTCGTTTCCGCATTAGAATGCCTTAAATTGCGAAAATCATATCGTCAGCAAATAAATAGCATTCTTCTAAAGTCAAGAGTGGAACCGCTCCTTTACGGACTCGTTGTTGCAGGGGGGAGGCTTGTGAGTGTTATTAGGCCCAAGAAACATTCTCTACACCCGGGGGATTTACAGTTAATATTCAACATGATTTTTGAAGCGGATGGAGTGAAAGCGGGCGGTGGCGAAAGCTGGATTCCAATATGCCTCCCCGGATTTAATAGCAGAGGCTATTTGTATATGTATGTTAGTTTCCTCGACCTTCACGATCACCTACCAGAAGACGACAAGGATATCAATAAAGACGATGCGGTGGCCATCATTTTGATCAGTGCAGACAAAGAGAGCTTCTTCGTGCTGCGAGAGATGCGAGATTCGGTTGTCCAAGTAAGTCCTTTCCCGTAATTTAAGCTCGTCGGGTTGTGATTAATTTCATTTAGGAACTGGAGAAAAGCAACAGCAAGAATATTATCAGGGCAGCTATCGAGAAAGGTCGCCCGGCCACCACGGATATCGTTCCAGGCACCGTTCTCCGACATTTCCTCTATAAATCTAAATCCAATGTTCAGTTCACCATGTCATCCTATTCCCCTGATTTCACAACCCTGGTCGCACGTCGAAGGTATGTCCTATATTCTAACAATACGATCTAAGCAGGGCTTAACTAGATTATACGCAGGTTGCTATCTACCTACCATGGCCTACATAGCAGCGTCCATTCTAAAAACACACATGTCAAGGTACAACACTGCGCCTCCAGGTTTATGAATTCTCTAGCATGGGTAACTCCGAATTTTGAATTGTACTGCGTGGCTTCACCCAACAGCAACAGAAATGCTTTATCTCAAAGTGCAAATAAGATAGCCCAGTGGGTGCAACAGGAGGATGAAAGGGTCTTCATCATCGGAGGTGCTGTAAGTGATCATGCAGAAACCAGTCAAATATAATCCGAAGATTTTCGAGTGACAATGCTAATTTTTGGAAGGTTTTCTGATTTTGACATCAAATATAATAACCAACCCGTAGTTATAGAAATTATGATCTTACATATTGATCTTTGACATAACATTACATACGCATGCAGAATCTCTCTGTGGTGATTGGACTAGGCATGGTCGGAAGAACAGGCTATGCCCACCTAGCTTCCTCGACGAAATCAACTAGTTGTCTATGATCATGTCTGCGTTTATTATAGTCTATCGCCGATGGAGCTAAAGACAAGTATCTCTTGCAAAGTCACAAAATTGATATCGATATTCTAAAAGTGAAGCCAAAGGAGAGTATTGAGGTATTGCCAGTCAAGTAGGCATCATTCCAATAGCAAGAGAATTGCTAGCCTTTGACTTAGGCGCATGCTTCGATCTGGATGATGAGGATTTCGATCGCCACTGGCCAGATCGTGCTTTTTTGCCGGAGCCACTGCTAAACGATTTATCCTTCCGAGCTTGCCTAGGGGCCCGGTCGCTTTTTGAACTGAACGACCCCTTTCTCGAAGTTCGTGGTTTTCCCGGACTGCTATTATTTTTCTGGGAACTTTGGTATTCAGTCACTATATAACGAATCAGCTGGTTTGACTTTTAAGGAATCGTGGAAGCAGCTATATATCTTACTTCGGGACCTGAAACTAGTGCTTGACTGAGATGGTCTACTGAAGTACCGGCTTTTTGTTGCTCCAGTCTCTTCGGAAAGATTTGGGTACTCCCGATAATCATCGTCATCTTTTTCATCATCACTAATAATAGTGACCACATTGTGATTTGGGTCCGGGACGGGTAATTCCTCTCGATCGTGATTGTCCACGGCATCTGCAGTAAACTCGTCGTAACGCTGTTTAGACATATCAACGAGCTTTAAGAACTTATCGCCGTATAAATCTACTTTCTCGGGGTCAATATCGGGAATTCGGAGCAGTTGACTCTTATCTATCATAGTATTCCTTCAGCAGTGGTCATATAGCAGTATAACAGGGGGTTGACATACTTTTGGGAAAGCGAATCCCCATCTCACGTAGAACTCTATCTGGAAAGGGTTGGCTCCGAAGGTTCTTTTTCAACATAATCTATGACTGTCTCAGCAATGTCACCGCACAGGCGCCTAAGAAAACCACTTACAGCTTGACATTCCTTCTTTGCCATTAATAAAAACTCGTCCAAAATCATGGTTTGAAGGTGAGTTAGGCCATGTCGGCTTCCATCATCCGTGATTCGCGGACCAACATCACGAACCCGGGATCGAAGCAACCTTCCACCCTGGCGAATAGGCTCAAAGCCATCGCTATCGCTTTCATTTTCCTCCTCTAAATCATCCTCAAAGGAATTTGCACACTGCTTCCTAGCACGACGTCGGGATACGCTTTGGATAGGAGAAGAAACGTTTGTTGATTGGGGGAGTTCATCCATCACCGCTCGAACACCTGTTACATTAGAACCCAGGTTTCTCTTCTGTGACTTCGACAGGGGTTTTGTAAGTTTCTTGGAATTCGGGGATACCCTGACCGCAAGAGTAAATTTTTGGCGTCCAGACCTAAAGTCAGCAGCCCTAGGGCCTAATTCGACGAATTGCTCGGTCATGTTTTTGTGGTTAGGAATGTTTCTTTCAACCAAAGCTCCCTCCGCAACAAGCTTCCCAAACAAGCGCTCAACGTCGTTGCGATCTAAATCGGCACCCATTCCGTATTCTTCAATTCGGGTATGCTCTTCTCGCCAGAATCTTTTAGGGTTGATACCTCTGAAAACATCGATACAGTAAAGGAGGGTTACCCTGTCATTTTGTAATCGGCTCACGAGCTTTAGAGCTGCGGTAGCATATCTAGTAAAATCGAGGATTTCGTGCTTCGAGCCTGACTGGCAGTTGTCGCATGTGCGCATACAATTCTCTCGTTTGAAGTTCTCACTGAAATACGCCAAAATCTGTACTCTTCGGCAATCGCTCTTATTCTGACAAAATTGAACAACATGCTGGAGCATTTGATGCTGTCGATCTTTTTGTTGTCGATCTTTTCTGCCATTTTTCTCGTCATCGATGATTTTCCGGATCGCGACCACATCTCGGTATCCATAGAACAGAAAACACTCGGATCGTTTGCCATCTCGCCCAGCTCTCCCTGTCTCTTGATAATAGCCCTCCAAACTCTTTGGGATGGTGTGATGAATGACAAAGCGGACATCTGGCTTGTCAATTCCCATGCCAAAAGCAATTGTAGCCACGATGACATTATGTTTTCCATCTTGCCATTCTCGTTGAACACGAATTCGATCATCAGGTGCCATGCCAGCATGATAATGAGTAGCCTTAACGTGGTATTTTGTACACAGATCCTTCGCAACTTTTTCGCAATTTTTTCTTGATAGACAGTATATTATCCCAGTTTTCCCGTAGTGAAAGTCAATGATTTTGGCAATGTTTTCAAGCACATCTTCGTGATTCCCTTTTACCCGGACTTCGTAGGTAAGGTTCGGACGGTTGAATGACTGAGTAAACTTTTCACAGCCATCCATACCAAGATTATGGATAACGTCAACCTTCACATTTTGCGTTGCTGTCGCTGTAAGGGCCATCAAAGGTACTCCAGGAAAGTGACGTCTAAAATCTCCCAGTTCCTTATAGTCTGGTCGAAAGTCATGACCCCACTGGCTCACACAGTGCGCCTCGTCTATAACAAGCCGGGCAAATTTCTTCCTTCTATGGAGCTGCCTGAGCGTATCGAGCATGGCTTGGCTTTTGTTGACCATTTCTGGGGTTACATACAACAGTTGTATTTGATCTTCCACCCTAGGGTCTTGAAGATACTCCAGTATTTGGCGGCGTTCTGCGGCTTTAAGAGAGCCATTGATAAAATGCGCTTTGACACTTAGGGATCGTAGTTGGCCAACTTGGTCATCCATGAGACTCAAAAGAGGTGATATGACCACTGTGACTCCTCGGGTACGACCGGACTGCACAACAGACGGCAGCTGGTAGCAGAGTGACTTTCCACCTCCAGTAGGCATCAAAACAAATGCGTCTTTCCCGCTTAAAGTTGCATTGATCGCTTCCAGTTGATTAGGACGAAAGCCACGAAGATTAAAGATATCCCTCAGTGCAGCCTTTACGTCCGCAGACCACGGATAATTCATTCCCTCGACTACAGCGGGTGTACCCGACACTTGCATTTTTTTCCGAGGTGGTGATCGGGCAAAATTAATGTTGCTTTCTTGGAGCACGGCACGAGCAGGGCGATGCATGCTGCTCTCGAAGTCCTCTGCTGCCTCAAGCATATCATCGTCATCTGCATCAACATCATATTCAATATCCGATCCTGGCCTTAGTGGTGTCCCCATGGTTCGGGAAAAGAGGTCGCCATCATCAAACACATCGTCGTCAAATTTCAGGTCGTCGATATCTTGGTAAGGCTTGTTGGAGGGGGAAACCCCCGGGCTATTCCTCCCACGCGCATCAAAACTGTCTTCAGAAGGTCGAGTAGATCCCGCTCTGGTAACAGATGTATTGGCGAACGTTTTGGTGCCAGAGTCGCTTCGATACGAGTATTTCCTTTGCGGGCAGGTGGTGACAGGTGTTGGTAGGGACATAGCGTGAGTGTAGCCAGAAACCCCGGCCAAAAGTTGAAAAGAGCTTCGTCTCCCGGCTGGTGCTGTACGAACTTCCGAAATTTGGGTTCCTGAAACCAAAACTCTATGATCTGGTGTTTGAGCGTTTGAAAACGAGCCGGTTTCACTGTCAATAAAAATTTGCGCCTCCTGAATCAAACCCACGATCTTTTCCCTGCGTTGAAGCATGTCCATTTCAAGATGCCTACATTCGATAACATCCGAAGAAGAAGACTCCGGAACATCCCCGGTCTGAATATGTTGCATCAGTCTAAATTTAAGCTCGTCTAGCTTATCGCGTAATGTAAGGTACTCTTTCTTTTCTCTGCAGAGACTCTCGATAGCTTTGAGCCTTGAAAGCAAGGCCTTGATCTCCTCTAGCACATCCGCTGGAGGGGCAGATCCATTGATCACATGCTGGTAAGCACTATTGGCTTTCCGATCACGCTCGGAATTTACCTTCTTTAGGGCATCAGTCATAAAAGAGTCGGCAATATTCAAAAATCTCGAGAAGAGAGGATTATCATTCTCAAGAGGAAATCTGGCGTCCGTGGCTGGTGGCATGGCTCCACTTTGCAAGTTGCAAGGTTTCTGCTTAGTCGTGTCACATTTGTCGTCTGTTGGGAGTGCGCTTTGATGCTTTTTACGTTGTACCCTTGGGTGCAACTCGGCACTACTTAAAGATGTGCGAGCTCGACCTTCCGATTCAGCCTCCCATATCGCATCGCTAGCTTCTTCTTCGGAATCGCTGATGGTTATGAGGCGTGTTTTGAGAGGAGAACTATGTTTTGGTGTCTTCTGAGACCAAGAGTTCATCAACTTTGGGGTTTTCGCCTTTGTTGGTGTGGGTGTCCGGCGTCTGGGGGAGGATTCACTGGGCGGCGGCAGGTCACGTTCATATTCGTCGCTTTTCCTTTTCCTACCCTGATTAGAGACCAAAGGCTCCCTGCGTGCAGCATAATCTTCTGTCCATAGCCGCTGAGGCTCCCCGAAAGCCGAAATCGTCCCAGAGGACGAAGTGTGATGTTCCAGATCATTGGTGAGATCAATAGACTCGATATCGTCAGGTAACAAAGCCTGGTCAAAAGGATATTTTGGTTTAAAGGAAGGCGATCGCCATATATCTGCCTTGGTGAGAGGAGATTCGGTGGAACTTTTTTTTTTTGCTGTAGAGAACTGTCAGCGACAAGGACACCACGCCAAAATACTAGCAAAGGCTATAGACTAACGTGTCTTCCGAGATCGAGATTTGCTTGAACTGTGTGCTTCTAACACGAATTCATTCTTTCTTTTCGATGAAGTGCTTGATTCAGTAGCCGAGCCTGCCTTGGTATCTAAACACAATAATTTTGACCTCGACGGTGAAGTTGGTGCGAACTGGAGCCAAGCCATATTCTCCGTGCCAGGTGAAACGCCATCATCGGCATTCTCGTGAGATGGTTGAGGGGTTGAATCAAGGCCTATCGTGCCAAAAGGGTATGATACGGCACTCTGGGCGGTATTTGGATGGGTGGGAGGAAATTGGCCGGCAAAGTCACGTCGAACAGGCTCGGATCCACGGTCTCGATGTCGCGTCTGGATTTTCACGGCTGCAAAAGATTCTTGGGGCCGGTTCAACAACCAAATCAAGTGATCCCCTAAATTATGTTGTGTCATAGATGCGAATCATATCTGTTCATCCGGAACGGGCGTTTGGTGTTGGCATCTGGTGGGTTGCCGTAGACTCTGGTGAGTAAATAAACTGACGACCGATGGACCGGCGTTTGGGACAGGACTCGACGCGTCGGCACGTGACGTGGGCCGAGAGGTGGGACGGAAGGTTTCTGCACGAAGAATCAAAGAGTTACACTAGCCCGATCATGACTGCATCTTTCGTTCACAGCCATATACATGCAGCCTCTGATCAAGAGGCGGCCTTTTGACAAAGACTACTCCATACTCATCCTTGCTCACTGGCTTTAACTACCATTTAACAAATGTGTTAACTCGTTAGTTACTCCGTAGTTCAAGTTTTTCCGATCTCCTCCGTCAGGTCTGCTCAACACCTCCAAACTGCCCGTGCACCACAGTTGAACTCATTTGTTCTCGAGAATTTGATAACTACTCCAAAGACACTCCAAAGTCAAGCAGATTAGGAATATCAATAGCTAGTCCTCGGTATGGCAAAGGATAAGAAAGCCAAGAAAGCAGAGCAAAAGGCCCGCACCGCGGCGAAACAGGCCAAAAAAGCGGCCCAGAAAGAAAAGAAGTCCAAAACAAAGGCTGGCACGCAGGATGACAGTGACGCTGAAGACGTTGATCTGGACGCTGTCCTGGCCGCTTATGCTGAGGAGCAGGCCAAATTTCTCAAGGTCACGGAATCGAGTAGCGAACCGCCAACCCCGCGCTCGTCAGCAACCCTTGTTGCGTCTCCGTCAAACCGGAATGAACTTTTCATTTTTGGTGGCGAGTTTTATGACGGAACACTGGCTACCTTTTTCAACAACTTATATGTTTACTTGATCGATAAAAATGAATGGCGGGAGGTGACGAGTCCCAACAGCCCCTTGCCTAGGAGTGGACATGCTTGGTGCCGTGGAGGGAATGCTGGAGGCATATACCTCTTTGGAGGTTGGTTGCCCCAAAGATAGAAAATATCTTGCATTTAGTTTGTAGTTTAGAACACTAATCGTAAACAGGAGAATTCTCCTCTCCCAAACAGGGGACTTTTTATCATTACAACGATTTTTGGCATTTAGATCCTTCTGCCCGTGAATGGACTCGTCTTGAGACCAAAAGTAAGGGTCCTCCGGCGCGAAGTGGGCATAGAATGACCTATTTTAAAGTGAGTCTAGCCTTCTCGTTCCATTTTACAAATAGGCTGACATCTATGGAGAATTATATTATTTTATTTGGCGGGTTTCAAGATACTTCGCAGCAGACAAAGTATCTTCAGGATCTTTGGATATATGATTGCCAAAAGTATACGTGGTATAATCCGACTCTGCCACCTGCATCACAAAAGCCCGATGCACGCTCTTCTTTCACTTTGCTTCCCCACGAGTCGGGTGCCGTGCTGTATGGTGGGTATTCTAGAGTTAAAATGTCAGTTACGGCTGGAAAGGGCCAAAAGGGTGGCGGATCCCAGCGTATGGCATTGAAGCCAATGGTCCACCAAGATACATGGTTTTTGCGTATCACACCTCCCGCTGCGGACGCTCCGGCTAATCAACCGCCAACCGTTCGATGGGAACGCAGAAAACGCCCGGCAAATCCCCCCAATCCCCCACGGGCAGGAGTGACTATGACGTATCACAAAGGCCGAGGGATCTTATTTGGTGGTGTCCATGATGTTGAAAAGACTGAAGAAGGTATTGAGAGCGAATTCTTCGATTCTCTTTATGCCTGGAACATAGAACGCAACCGTTTCTTTCAGCTATCCCTCCGAAAACCGAGGGCCGGAAATAAGAAGCAGCAACCTACTTCACAGGCAGCAAAATCGCGAAATCGAAGCAAAGCAGACGAAGAAGAGCTTCTCCGCAATTTGGCACGTTTAGAAGCGAAAGGGAGCTTATCACGAGAGGATAGTACGGATATGGAGATCCACCCCATGATTAAAGAGGATGAGGAGACGGATACAAAGCAACCGCTACCTGTCAAATTTGAAATGCCACACCCGAGATTTAATGCGCAGCTTGCAGTGCAGGAAGACACACTATTTATATATGGTGGAACCTTCGAGCGCAAGGACCAAGAATTCACGTTTAACGACATTTATTCAATTGACCTGATGAAGCTAGATGGAGTGAAAGAGATCGTCTATCAAGAACCCGATCACTGGAATGACCTCGCTGAAGCCGAAAGTGACGAAGAGATGGAAGGGGATGAATCTGAAGAAAGTGAAGACGAGGATGCAGAAATGGAATCTGTGGAGAGCCTATATACGCCTCCGACGGAGATCGATGTGTCGACCCTTGAAGGTACTGGGGCTGACCAGGAGCCAGCTGAGTCCAAATCACAAGATTCACGTCCTCATCCAAGGCCCTTCGAAAGCCTGCGCGAATTTTTCAATAGGACTTCGACAGAATGGCAAGATATTCTGATGTCTAAGCTCAAGGATAGCACTTTAACGATAGAAAAGACCATAAAGGAGCTAAGGAAAGATGCATTTGATCTGGCCGAGGATAAATGGTGGGATTGTAGAGAGGAGATCACAGCTTTGGAAGATGAGCAGGAAGCAGCTGGTATCGGCGAAGTGGTTAGCATGTCAGAAAGAGGGGATATGGCATCCGCAGGTAGGAGGAGATGAAGACAGATATACCCATATCAACTATTCATATTTTAAACAATTCGTGTCGCTGTCTATTTAACAATGTCTTCTAAAACACTCACAACCCTTGCAAAATCCCTTTCTACATCGACCTTGTAATTAGAAATTGCAATCCGACACGCAGGTCGTCCGTCCCAAGTCGTCCCGGACACGTATAACAGTGGTGTATTGTTGATCTTATTGACTAGGCTGTCATTCAAGTCATCGTCCTTTGCGCCGAATAAAACAATCATGAACGTACTCTCCGCCAGCTCCTTTCGCGAAGAAACCCTCGGAAAAGTCACGTATTTCGGATGATCGAATAGCCAATCCGCAATACGGCGGGCGAGCCTGATCTGTCTTTCAAGCATAATTTGATAGCCTTCTCGACCATATGCCATCAGAGTAGCATAGACAGGAAGGGCTCTAAAGCGTCTTGAATTCTCGATGCCGATATTATTGGGCGACACTACAGGGTCCATAGCAGCGATAGAAGATGTCAAATATGCGGCGTTTGGATTTCGAAAGACGTCTTGAGCGATGCTTGCATGTCGCGAAAAGAAGAACCCACAATCATATGGAACATTGAGCAACTTATGCCCATCCGCGGTAATGGAGTCCGCGAGTTCTAGCCCTTCGCATCCTCTTCGTACGGAGTTGAACTCTGCAGAGCTATCATCGTCGAGAAAAATACGGCCAAAAATCCCAAAGGCTCCGTCAACGTGTAACCAAGCACCATATTTATCACATAGAGCACGGATTTGTCTGAATTCATCGATTCCACCAGTTGCAAAACGACCGGTATTCACTTCGCCGCAGGAAACGGCAACAATACTCGCCATTCTAGCAGAAGCTAGCTGCTTCTCGAGACGCTTCATATCGAACCGGAGTGGATTTTCCGTAGTACAAATGGTCTTGACGTTTGAGCGGCCAATTCCCAAGATCCCAGCCGCTTTCCCAAGTGATGAATGCGGCAAAGTCGAAAGCACCTGCAATCCACTCAAGCCAGCTGCCCGCAAGACTTCGACAATCCCATATTCTCCGACACTTTTGCAGTCAATTCCTTTCCTCTCCGCTACAGAACGCAGGACAAACTCTCTTCCACATGCCAGTCCAAGTACATTGCTCGCCGTGGCTCCAGATGTGACAGTCCGATGAGGCCACTCCCTCGTCTCCAACCGAAACAAATCAAGCAGCAACTTCAGTGACTTATCTTCAACATCCGTGGCCACAGAATGTTCCCGGACATGCACCTGGACATTTTGATCGTATGCAGAAACAATGTTATCAGCGAACCATGCAGCGGGCGTGACTCCACCAGTCACAAATCCATAATAGTTTGGGCTTATGCTCGCAAAATTCAGTCCTGGAACAATGTCCTTAAGTAAATGGTCTTTAATCTCTGCAAAGCCCTTGCCCTTGCGTGGGAGAGATTCGAAGAGTGAAGACCTGGCATGTTCCAGATCCTCGGCTGTTGGAAGGACCCGAGCAGTAGGCTGCGTACTCAGGGCTATTCTCTCAAGAGCTGCTTGCTCCTCAGTAAGAGACAAATCGTGCATATCCATATTTATCCTGAATCTGCCTTTTTTGCGATTTTGCGATCGAGTTGAGGGTGTTCGAGTGAGGGGCAACAGGGATCTGTCATTTTTCCGTCTAGAGGGTCCCTAGGATTCAGCCATTCCCGAATGTCAGCGTACTTTGAGCAAACCCCGAGGCTGGAGTAGAGTGCTTGGTTCGAAGGTTTCTCTCCATCGCCGGAGCTTCTCGTATTCGTTGGTCCTTGGGAGTTAAGCTGATCCACCAGCCTTAAAATATGTAACGATTAACTTGGTCAGAAGGCGATGCAATGAATGGTAAAGCGGAAATTTCCCTCAATAGCCGGGTATCATCGAACCCTGTACGTAGTAAAGGGTGAGAAGCTTCAAACGGAGCTTCCAGCTTGCTCCAACTCGGCGTGTGCGCTCTTGGTCTCAACTTCTAAGGGGGAACCCGTAGTTCGCGTAACGTATGAACCATTTTAGCCTGTGGAAGAGCCATGGGACATGCGCTTCTAGCGATAGATCACATCTTCCACGCTGCAGTCCGTTTCCTGGTTGCGGAGTTAATGGCGATGGAGAATCATCCTAAAGTGCTGGGTTTGTTTTCGAGGTCCTTTCCAAAATCTCCGAGGACGTGATTGATAAAAGATGCATCGTCCCCCTCTTTAAAAGTTGGAGGAAAGATGGCCAAACAACGGGAAGGTCAAGCAACAGCGGCAAGGGGTTGGCACTAGTTAATCCAGGTTCTTCGGATAACCCAGGGAGCTCCGAGGTGTCTCTGGGACGTTGCGTGTCGAATTTAACCACCACATGCTGCTGTCGCCAAAACCAGAAGCAAAACTGTCCTTGGAGGCTCCCCAGAATTCATTTTATACTGTTGAAGAGGCGTCTTCTTAATTGAACATGGCCGTAGCAACTTTGATCAGCAAGCGTCTGAAGGACGTGCCAGGTTCGTCAAGCCCCTCCCCAGGGTAGTGGTGGCTTCATTCCCTCCCACACAACAGCGCGCACCGCATTTCCCATGACATTTACTTGCTATTAAACACATTGCGACTAAACTTGGCTTCTACCATCCTGGGGTTATAGGCAAATTAAAGGTTGCGGAACTCTTCTTCGAGGTTCCCGTTGACTACCGCCGCCCAAAGGATGCAACCATCAGGCTCTTTGCGCGGAGCGTACAGCGACGTTCATCCTCCGCTGAAATTGAGCCTGAAGAGAGGAAATTGCCATGGGTGGTGTATCTCCAAGGCGGACCCGGAATGGGATGCTCCCAACCCCAAGATATTGGCTGGGTTGGTCCCTTTTTAGATAAAGGATACCAGGTACTAAGTGCTATCGACGCTCATTCGGAGTTACATATTTGAAATTCCAATTTCTATGTATAAAGTCCTAATCTCAATTCTAGGTGCTACTTCTAGATCAACGGGGAACGGGTTTAAGTTCCCCGATCACAGCGGCGACTCTGGCCCTGCAGGGGAACGCTGTCAAGCAGGCTGAGTATCTGCGGAGCTTTCGAGCAGACAGCATTGTCCAAGACTGCGAAGCTGTACGCATGTGTTTGACTGCGGACTACCCGTTGGAAAGGCAGAAATGGAGTGTCCTAGGACAAAGTTTTGGAGGTTTCTGCGCTGTTACCTATCTTTCGAAATTGTAAGTCTATAATCCCGTTGTCCCAGAAGGAAAGCACTGATTTGTTCTGCTCTCGTATGTAGCCCCCAAGGATTGAGAGAGGTGTTCACTACGGGCGGACTTCCACCCTTGGTGACAAATCCCGAACCCGTACTCGAAAAGACATACGGTAGGTCCAACATTGAACCTGGATACAACCAGGATTCACTGAACTTATTCGCCGCCAGGGAAACTTCAAGAGCGCAACAAGGCATATTATGGGAAATTCCCTGAGGACAAGGAGAGAGTACAGACAATTCTACGCCATCTAGAACAGAACGATGTCAAAGTGCCTGATGGCGGTGCTCTTACCCCAGAGAGATTCCTGTCTCTGGGAATTTCTCTTGGCATGCGAGGTATGCTTCCATCTACTCTACTAGATATGACTGTGCTAACCCAGGAAAAAAAAAAAAAAACAGGAGGGCTTGATTACGTCCATGGTGCGTTAAGCAGAGTCCGAAAGGCAGAAACTCATTTCTAACACTGAAACTATCCAGACATTGTCCTCAGGTGCTCCAATGATCTCGAGGTGTTTGGCTTCCTCACACGGCCGACAATCTCTTTGGTTGACAGTGGTAGTACTTTTGACAACAGCATTATCTATGCCGTCCTCCACGAGGCCATCTATTGCCAGGGGTTAGCATGTTCAATCTGCGAGCTCAACTGGTAACATCTGCTAACACTCGGATAGGGCTGCTTCGAATTGGTGTGCCGATAGGGTGATTCAGAAACTGTCCAGTTTCCGAAGCCGAGGAAATCCAGAAGGGATATTCTTCACAGGAGAGATGGTAGGGTTATTATCGTTTTCTGCAGCTATGAGGAAAGGTTGCTCACACTAGCGCAGGTTTACAAGAATCTCTTCGAGACATCTACCGAATTAAAACAGATTAAAGAGGCCGCTGACATCGTTGCCTCGTACGATGACTGGCCAGAATTATACGACAAAGAACAGCTGGCAAACAATGAAGTCCCGGTATACTCAGCCACATACGTTGATGACATGTACGTGCATTATGATTTCGCGAGAGAGACAGCTGCGTCAATTAAGGGGTGCAAGAACTTTATCACCAATACCATGTACCACAACGCTCTGCGGGCCAACGTGGAGGAGCTTCTCAAGCAACTATTTGCCATGCGGGATGATACAATAGACTAGCAGTTTAGATGCATCCCATGTACGACAGAAAAATGCGTCTGTAACCGTATGATTGATCATAATGGAAGATTTCCTTGCGATGGACGTGTAGCTGGGAGGGTGTTAGTCAGATATATCTCTCGCAACATCCACCAGTCGTAATTTTCGCGAGTCTCTTGGATGGAATTGCGCCACTTTGGCTTTGACAAGGAATCTTGATACAGCAGAATCCTTTTCAAGCTCGATATAGGATGAAGTTGATGCTGCATCCAATAGCCTGTCAATCAAGGCGTGAAACTCCGCTGCCGAAGCATCCCTTCTATTGTTGACCGTCGAAGCTGGCCCCTCAACACCGCTAGCTCGACGGCGAACAAGGTCATCAATCCGCTGCTGCCTCGAATCCGCATCATCTACATGCTTTGTTTTGGGCTTCTTCTCCTTGCCATGAGCTGTATACCCAGCTTCAAGTGTGCTGTCGGAGATATCGACCTGGTCACCCACCACGGGTCCACCCAGATCTTCAGCTGCCAACATGGAAGCAAGGTGCTCGTCAACAAAACTCTTCAATGCAACCTTTAACTCGGCCGTCCTTCTGTCGAGCTCTGTTTCTCTGTTTCGCTCCTTCTGAATCAGCTCCTTGGCGAGTTGTGAGGGTTTCTTCTTCTTCCTCGCTTCTTGTTGTTGCTGGGTTTGCACGGCCTCCAACCTTCTTCGCAATTCTGCTGTAATCATTCGCGCATCCCGGAGATTTGCTTCTTCCGTGTTCAATCGCTCGCGGTTCGCGACGAGATCTTGCGTGACGGCGGAGATGCTGGCTTTGAGCTCTCGAATCAACCGGATGGAATCCCGGAATACCAAAAGGCCACTGAGAGGGGAGCCAGGTGCGGGCAGCTCTGGTTGTTTGGCAGTGAGAGATCGGTAGGCAGCAGCAGCTCGACGAGTTTGCGCAAGGCGGGTCGCGGGGTCTAGATCTGGTCGAGGGAGATCGAGAGGACTCCTTGCTCGCAGCTGCGTGGTCTGTTAGAAGTCCACTCAGTTACAAAGAACCAATTTCGCATACTCTATTCAGTGTAGATTCTTGTCTTTCAGCCTGCTCCTGTAGACTCTTCAGGGTTGCATCGAGCTCCTTTCCATAGTTACCGGAGTGGCTTGCGCCAGTGAACTCTTGCTCGCGTTGCGTCTCAAATTCATTGCAACTTTTGGCAAAGTCCTGGATCTTCTGCACAACCTCTGCTGGCAAGCTCATCTTGTCAAGTTAGAGCCCCCGCGCGCGATAGCCCCCCAAAGCATCCTCCCGCCTGTCCGCGTGCTTGCTTCTCCCGCTCTCGGCGGCGAATCGGTACCAGCCACCCGGTTGATTTCACGTGATCTTGGGCTAGGCCTGATGCGGCTAATGCACGGTCGCTAAAGAGTGCGCTAGCGGCAGAATGTTTCCACCTTCCTCGCCTTCTCCAGCTTTCTCTCAACCTCGCAACTCGATATCAAGCGTCATCGCCATCAGTCTCGTCTTCTTGCCAGCGAGAGAGAGCACATCAACGCCGTCCCGCACCCTGTTCTTGCTGGTTTCTCGTCATCCTCCCCATGAATGAGTACGATTACTTTGAACATCTCGCTTTGACTCTTCTATTCCCAACTTGTTCAGCGACCTCTTGCTTTTTGCCCCTTTTGTGACCAGCTGGTTATTCGATCCTCTGCTTCGAAGGAGCTCGATTGCTGGAATATAGGTACAAGGCAGGCTTTGGAGGCATCATAAGGACCCTTTTGCGTTTTAGCATCCCTTCTGACACTTGTCAATCTGCCAACACTACCTACCCACCTTCTTCCTTCGCCCGCCGCTTTCACCGTTCATCCAGTCCGCTTTTCACCTCAACACTCTCCGTGACCTCTGAAGAGATCATCTATTTCCCGCAACCCTGTGCTCAGCACAGTCACCTTTAACCAAGCATCTCCTTTTACTCGCCGGTTTTACACTCGGCAAGCATTCCTTTTACTCAGCCCAGCACTCCGCCTTTTCACACAGCACCAGCACCAACTTCCTCTCCAGCCGACCACCTGCACCAGCAAGTTTTCCTTGAGAACTCCTGGTGTACATAAGCGATACAGAAAGGAAAAAAAAAAAAAAATAGGAAGAAAGACATTCAGTCCTCCATCGACTCTTTTTTTTTCTTTTCTCTCAGCGTAGGTGCAACCTAGCAGACCCGTTTATCCCAACATCCAACATGTCGGCTTCGCCAACCTCCGCCGTCGCATCTACGAAACGACCTCTCGAGGACCCATCCTCGCCTTCTGGTCCGACCGATCAGCCGGATGCCAAACGTCAGGCATTAGATAAAGTAGTTAAAGGTGACGAGCAGGAGGTCAAAGGGGACCAGGATAATACGAAGATCGAGGAAAATAATAAAGTCGAGCCTACCGCCGAAACCGATGGCGCAGCCCAGAACAACGTCCAGGATGGTCAAGGTGATCTAGTGGTTCCCGATGCCCCTAACAATGGAAAGTCTTCCCCAACTGCTCCTTTGGAGACTCAACCTATTCAGTCTACAGCCTCACACAATGACCGTGCAACCTCCCAAGCACCTGGTCAATCCCACGGAACACAGGATGAAACCGGGTTTATTCACATCCGTGCTGTTATTTCAAGTGCTGAAGCTGCCACCTGCATTGGTAAAGGTGGAGAAAATGTTTCTCAGATTCGCCGTCTCTCCGGTGCTAAATGTACCGTCAGCGATTACACCCGTGGTGCAGTCGAGAGAATCCTGACTGTTAGTGGTCCTCAAGATGCAGTTGCAAAGGTAAATTCACCAGTGGATAGCCCGGCTACAGCATGTTGAGTTGGTGACTGACATCCCTTGACTAGGCGTTTGGGTTGATTATTCGTACATTGAACAATGAACCTCTGGATTCGCCATCTACAGCTCAGTCCAAGACCTATCCCCTTCGCCTGCTTATTCCCCATATCCTCATTGGCTCAATCATCGGCAAGTCTGGCGTTCGCATCCGCGAAATTCAAGAGCACTCTGGTGCACGCCTCAATGCCTCAGATTCCTGCCTTCCCTTATCCACTGAACGATCCCTTGTTATCCTTGGTGTTGCTGACGCCGTTCACATTGCCACCTACTACGTTGCCGCCACTTTGGTTGAGCAGTTGACAGAAAGGTTCGGTGGACCTGCGGCCTCAGCATATGCAACCCGAAGTGGTGGTCCCGCAGGTGTTGTTCCCGGTGGCATGCAAGTAGTTCCCTACGTTCCGCAACCCGCTGGTGGACAATATGGCCATCCAGACAGCTTCAAGCGACACCATCCCCAGGCCAATCGCGCGATGTCTACCGGCTATGGAGTGCCATATATGCATGGACCTGGCCCAAGTCCGCACGGTATGCAGCAGCCTATTCATTATAACGCCTCCCCCCGCCAAGGCTACACTGGGGCTGGACCGCATCAGCCCGCTCCCTACGGAGCTCCTCAACCTCCTCACAGTCATGGAACGCCGGCTCAACCAATGGGAGCTCCTGTTGCTGGCGGCCCATTGACCCAGCAAATTTTCATTCCCAACGACATGGTTGGTGCTATCATCGGAAAGGGAGGTGCCAAGATCAATGAAATCCGCCACCTTAGCGGGAGCGTCATCAAGATTAATGAGCCCCAGGACAATAGCAATGAGCGTCTGGTGACCATCACTGGAACCCAGGAGTGCAACCAAATGGCCCTCTACATGCTCTACTCGAGACTTGGTGAGTCAAAGAAAGGTCCTGTTCCATGAAATCCCCGATATGTCTAATGACTTTTACTTGATAGAGAGCGAGAAACATCGCATTTAATGGTATGATTCACATGGTCCTGGATTCAAAATGCTCTCAGCGGAGCTTGAATTCATCACAAGCCATCAGCCATGTAATTCTTAATATTTTTATGCCCTTTGCTCATTATCCACTTTTTTTTATTTCCATCAAAATTGATGTTCACATTCCAAATTATTTTCTCTTTCTATTGGGCTGTACTTTATCACACAAATGGTATGGTCTATCTCCGAATTCTGTCTCTCCCGTGTCTTTTTACCCCTTGTTCAGTCAACCAATGTGGTTTCCAGCACTTGTAAACTGCCAACCTTGTATTATTATTATTATTATTCCGGGCGACAGCATCACTTCGAAGACAGCATCCCATTCATGTGCATTTTCGGATTCACATACCCTATGACATTCATGCCCCAAAAATCTAGTGATTCTTAGGACTTGCTCCCGACAGTGTTTGCCCAACATCTCCGATCACCTTGAAAAGCTGTTCAACTTGATTTCTGGGTGGAATTCAGACCACAACACTATCTGCTCACATAACGGGCTGCAACTTGACATGCCTCATCTGCAGAATGTTGATAGGGGGTAACATCTTCTCCCTTATTGGCGCAATGGATCTGTCAAACTCTGCTGCTTTTCTTGCCATTTCGTGCTGTTCCTTACTCTCCCATTCGACGACAAAGACTACCAGTTGTGCTTTTCCGGACTCACTGCCCTGGTGCGGAACGCTGCCTGGTCGCTCGACCCAGCCCATTAAAAAGGCGCTTGGGGGCTCGGACTCTCTCAGTTGGAGACATATGGAGCGGAAATTGATCAGATTGTTGTTTAAGGAGGTCCTTTCGGGCGGGCTGAGATCATGTGGGAATGCAAGGACAGCCAATTCGATGACTGAAGCATTGGTGAAGAGGCCATTTGGCGGCGGAGTGAGGGTGGTGTGGAGAGCAATTGGAGTGGTATCTGGTTCGATAATGGGAGCGAGCAGAGAAAGGGGAACGCAGCCGGTTGTGTCATTCCATTCTATTTTGTTTTTCTCGCGTTTTCGCGCGTTGTTTTTTAGTAGGCTATGGGCAAAGCAGAGGCGTGTCTCTCGAGCTCCTGAGGAGAAGAGGAGGTCTTACCGATAATCCAAACAATATTGTTCTCATTCTCGATCGTTCGACCCCAGAATGAACTTAGATATCCACAGCTTTGTTTGACGGTGTTTAATGCGCTGAGGAATAATCTGCCATCATCATTTTCGCGGTCTTCTGGCTTGACATCTGACTTTAATGTGAAATAGATGAATTCCGTGACTATATTCGATGGGGTCATTGTCGCCACAAAATTGAAGCCTCTTGGTTCCACCCTTTTTGCAAATGCTACAAGCTGTATGGAGTACCCTGAGGATTTTAAACGGGGCGACGATCTGCAGGCCTGCACCATTTAATAGAGCTTCGAGTGATCGCGGGAGTGGAGTTGACCGGGAGTTGGCACAGCCAGAGCGGATCGGGCAGCATGACGTCATCCCACGTGTTTGTTGTGTGGCAAAACACGTGCCCGAATTCTATATTCAGCACGGAGTACGCTAGTCCTTAACAGGTTAGGGAGCAGAATGGCCTGTGCTTTCGCCTTCGAGGGCTTGGCATGTTGTCACCTGAACAGCAATATTTCAGTGTGCACACAATGGAAATGTTGATATCTGCAGACATTTCTGTGGAAAAGGGAAAAAAGGGGAAAAAGCAAAGAGAAGGGTATCTCAAAAGACAGAGATGTCTACCTTCTCCTCTTTGGCTAAAAAAAGCCAGAATTACACATCGAAATCACACATTGCTTAGGGGAGCACCAAGGTATACGACTTCCAGCGGAATGAAAAAATTTTGCTCAGAGGGAGGTACCATATATATATTGGGGCCGGTAAGGTCCATCAATCATTTACGGGGATGAGAAGGGTATCCTAGCACCTTGGGATTATCGCAATTTCATCCTAGGTACAGTTCCAGAGGTAAATCGTGGTACATCTGGTAGTCCAAGTCAACACTCCATTCCAAAACGAAGCACTTAACGAGAGCGACGACAGCCATTGGACTGAGAACAGGAGAACTCTCGACAGGGTCGTCATATCTCCAAAAGGTCGTCTCATCGAGTTCTGCAGTTGTGCCATCCCACAGGATCATCGCTATATCTGTAACAATTCTGACCACATCACCGGAGTTCCCGCTACCAGCCGCAACAGCACTGGTAGCCATATGTGCCATATCCCGTCTGATGAACTGGGCATCCCACCCTCGAGCAACCAATTTCTCCGGCCATCTATCCACCGCGGAGCGAAGGGTTTCAGCTAACTGATCTCGATATCGATCCATTCTCGGTTTAGCAAATGCAACAAGGATATCGCGCATGCCCCGATGAATCGACCAGGAGAGAGAGGACCAAGGGAGACAATCGAGGGCTCGATTGAGAGCTCTAGCCTCCTCTTCAGGGACAAATAAATCAACAACATGATTATTGCCTTCACTGCTAGGCAGGTCGAGCCTAATCATGTTGCTTATTATGTCACTATCACCTAACGGCTTCATCGAGAGAAAGTCCACCTCATTCACGTTGCCTCCTATCATATTGTAGAGATGTCTGCCGCCATGCGCACCGCCAAATCCTCTAACCGCGTACTTCAGAATCCATTGCCCGGATGACTTTCGTCCTGGAAAGGCACATTTGAAAGAGGTAGGTCCTGATGAATACACCACTCCGGCGAGCATTTGCAGACACCTATCTACTCTGCTTTGAAACTTCATGGGATAAACATCCCTCGAGTGTGCATGCGAATCGTGAGCAGCAAATTTGACGTGTGCAATGTCTCCAAGAGGCCATTCCACAAGCCACTGTCCGCAGTAGGATGGGTATGCTGCGCGAAAGCCAGAAGCGCCGCTATGCCTGAATGCCGGTCGAGCATTGGTCACGCAGAAGAGCGCCATTAGGGTTGTGCGAGAAATGACTACGCATGAGGAGCGTCTGTGCTTGAGAAGAGGCCGTAAAGGAAGGTCGTCCCATGTGCCCTTCGAAACGTCCACCAGTGATTCACGGATGATGGTCGTTATGTGCTTCATATCTCCAGTGTGCTCTTTGGAGGGCTGAATGAAGTATGACCCGCTTTCGTACTCCTGGCTTGGAGGAGAGTGTATGACTGCAAGTATCACTGACCAGCCAGCCTTCCCAGCTGGCTGTGTCAGTGGTAAGCGACTGATGTGTACCGTCTTCCGACCGCAGAGCCCATGGGGCAGATTGGCAGCGATGACAGGGCCAACGGGAGGTGGTTTGAGAACGCGATACCATGGAATATGCGGCTGATGGAGCATCCATCTGCCCAAATGCCGAAGGTCTCTCAAAGCACGGAAAGGATCTGCGGAATCGATGAGGCTCCCGAATTGGGTCACGATGGAGCCCAACCCGATTACCGTTGCGGCCAGAGAAAGCCAGGAAGCAACTGTTTGTGAAATATCCATAATCTAAGCAAGCTGACCAACTACTCCGTAGAGATCCAGTGAATAGATGTTGCAGGCAACCACGCAAAACAAGCACAGCTGGTTGTGTCTTGTGATGCCGTCTCTTTTACTTCTTTTCTTTTCTTTTTTTGTTGTGGAAGGGCTGGTAGTTTTCACTTTTGGGTCATGGTTAGTAAAAAAAGAAACATGAGCTCCTTGCCAGCCACGCTAGCCATTTATCGCGAGAGCTCTGGTGGCCCCGCGCTGGCTTCGATGGCCGGGGTGGCTCACCCTGCTATTGGACGAGTGCGGGGTGTGACATCGACTGCATTGCATGGTGTCCGTGCCCTGGTGGCCTCAGGCTTTCACCATGTCTCTCCTTGTTCCCTGACCCAGGCTTGCTATTTGGGGGGAGTTGATGGTTCGGTGGGGGACCAGTTGAATAACTCGTAGCCAGCTTACAGGAGGTCAGTCACTCACCAGAACATTTTGTCCTGTAACTAGTTATGATAAAAGATTAGTGGTCAAATGTCTCTGTCACACTCGTTGCACTGGCTAAGTTCTATACCTAAAATAAGTCTGAGAAACTAATAAGTTAATTCTGAAATATACTCTGATTACATAGGGAATATCCCTCAAAATCTTCTACATCTATCTCACGGAGGTATGTCCTTTCATTTACCGACGGTGATGGGCTAGCCACGGGATTGAGACATCGAAATGGACGTGCTAGCTGACAGATAAGTTGATATCGTGTTCATGGCATTGTGCTGGGAAACCTGTGCCAATTATGTTTCCGAAATATGGCAAGACTGGAAAATGATGGTCCAACTCTGCCAGCAGGGACAAATCTCCAGCCATAGTTAGCTCATGGTCTTGTTGGTGTGCGAAGAAAGGCTCAAGTTGCCAACGATACCCCGAGGCCCCAGGGTCGGCAAAATATTAGAAATGGTGCGTGAAATGGATGAAGCAGCCAACTAAGCAAAGCAACCGATCAGCAAGTCTATGCTAAGCGGTTGGAAGACTATGCGCTCGGTAGGGATGGACTGGATGGACAAAGGTTTTGGGACCCCGGGGATTAGTCTGTTAGGGTGGCGGGGGGAGGAAGTGTCCACATCCTATGTGTGAGATTGAATGGTATACGGAAGTGTAGACCAAAAGTCTTTTCCAACGCTACTACTCCTCTCCAGCCCGGTAATCAGTCCTTGAGAGTGTACGGCTCGAACGGCTAATCAAGAAACATCTACAAGTATCAAGCGATTCGGCCGGAGCTAGCCGTCGGGACTTTTGCTCGTCAACCTTGCTTGCACATTAACTAGTCGGAATCTAGCTCAAGGCTCCCATATTTCATATACACATATCAAGCCAAAATGGAAGACAATACGAGCCTGCCTTGTGCTTTAAACAAGCCTAGACTCCAGCTTGGGGCTCAAATTCTTACTGTGCTCCCCTGGCGTGTAGAGAAAGCGACCGATTTCCTCGGTATACAGTGAAGAGTGATACTGATAATTTTCCTTTCAAATGCCTATCCGTCTCGCTCGATATTCCGATACTCCTACCATAGGATCCATCTTTGCAGCTGGATTTTACGATGAAGAAGTAGTGGGAGTCATTCTTCATCCATATAGGGACCAGTTCCCGCAAGACTTCGTGGCGCATTGGTACCATCGATGTCGAGAAAGGTTCTGGGACCATTCCATGGTGTACTTGGTGAGCTATGAGACGGATCCAGCCTCAGGAAAGGAGGTTCTGACGGGGGCGGCGGAATGGAAACGTCAAGGGCTGGGATGGGAGAAGGTATGGGGCTTATGGGGATGGTGGGATCCAAGTACGTCTTCGTCGTGCTTCCTCTGACACGATCTGTTAACCCCACTGACTGTCCGTCTCTCAGGACGTCTCATCAGGCCCGTTTTCGCCTTCATGAATTTCCTTGCCAATACCTTCTTCCCCAACCGCGCCGCCGCAAAGCCCCCGAACATGACTCCTACGACTTTCGCACCGACGACCATCCCCTTTGTCGCCCACATCCTCTCTTCCCCTCCATATCGTAATAACTGCTGGGCTTTGTCTTGCCTTGCTGTGCTTCCGCAGTATCAGAATCGCGGCTATGGGCGAGAACTGGCTGCCTGGGGGGTTGCAAAAGCGAAGAAAGAAGGCATCGTTGCTAGTGTGGTGGCTTCAAAGGGAAAAGAACGCTTCTATCAACGCTGCGGTTTCTCGGAGCTGGTGGGATGGTTAACGGACGGAGAAGAGAACCCTCTGAAGAAGCTGGGCGTCCAAGGCGGTGCCATTCTCTTCACACCACCCAGCCCTGGGTTAGAGGAGAAATAAATAACTGACAGCTAGCATGGTGCCGACAGCCTGGGACGAGGCCTGAAGTTCAGGGTGTATCATCATCTTTCGAGTGCCATTTTCTCGGCATATCTTGCGTGCTGCATGGTTTTGTTTGTAATCGCTAAATATCTGCTCGCATACAAATTTAGTAAATCAAATCTGCACTCGAATATAATAATACATGCATTGTAATTGGACTTTGTAGTCGATAACTCTACGGAGCACACTGGCCCCTGAGAGACCCTTGGTTCTCTAAAACTCAAATCTCACAAACCACCAAAACCCAAGCAGCGAACATGAAACTCCGAGAGAGAGAGAGCCGGTTCATCTCGGGCAAGCAATGTCTGGATAGTAGCGTTGGACCTCGTACTCAGGTACGTGCATTGTATACTATCAACGATGGCTTCGCTTTTGGTTCTCCTGTCCCTTCTAAGCCTCCTAGCCCTTGTTGTGCCCCTTCCTCGATCGACGGTTTTTCCTATCCTCACTCATGCCGTCGCGTTCTCGATCCCAATATTATTCAGGCAATGCTCAAGAAGGCGACAAAGGCGCGCGGCGAGCAGAGCCACCACCGGCAGTGGTGAGTATGGCACCGAAACCACCGGGCTGTATGGCCTGGACCATGCTGTTCTCAATGCTCGGTTGAAATTTCCGCCGGACAAGATGTGGATGAATATGGGCTATTGGAGGGTTAGTTGCATAGTTTCGTCTTTCGTTCTTTTTGCCTCTTTTTTTCTCCTCTACGTAGGATAAGAGTTGCTTGATATAATATATCGAAGTTTACCTTACGGAGAAGTTGATTGTTTTCCTTGTGTTACTTTTTATTTCCCCGATGCTGTGGTTTGTGAAACATACGCCAAAAGAAAGTACTTGATAACTTGTCCGGCTAGAAAATAGCTTGCTGTCCGCACGGCTGATCAACTATTGGCAGCCGGGACAATTTCAACAGCGGAAGGAGAAAGTATTTCATCCAAGTAAGAGGACAGAGAGGCGCGCGGAGTGCTCTTGATACTGGCATCGCTTTTATGATTCATTTAATTTTGATGCTATCAACGCACGCGAATGATGCTCAAACTAACGTAGCCTGTACATAACCAGGACGCGACAGAGTTGCCAGAAGCATGCGAAGCCCTTGTAGAACGAATACTCCAATCTGCAGGGCTTGTGAACCAGATGCGGGAAAACTATGAATTGCCCGGCCGTAAGGATTCGGGCTTGGTGAAGAGAGTATTGCTTGACCTTGGATTCGGATGCGGCGAGCAGACATTATATTTGATGAACAGGACTTTTACAGGGACTGTCGATACGAAAGGAGATCGGCAGGAGAATATGCCTGCTTCATTATTCCAGCGTTACGTGGGTATCACGCTGGATAAAACACAATATGAGTTTGCAAATTCCAGAGTAACAGCATCCAGGCATCACGACGGGGAGAATGGGAGGCGCTCAAACCAGACCCGGCCGCATGGTCCAGAAACCGTCCAGCTGTTTTGCGGGGACGCCGCAAATCCGTCCTCATGGTCCAGCGAATTACGACAAGCCATAGATATCGCTTTTGCGCAAGAAAAGGAGCAACATGGCAATCATCCAATCAATACCGAACGATATGTGCTCGCTCTCGACACTGCGTACCATTTTAGACCATCCCGTCGCGATATTTTCCGGTATACTCACTCGGTGCTCCATGCTCACTTTCTTGCATTCGACATCTTCCTCGCAGCACCTTCATCTCGTCTAAGATCAGTCTTGAATAATTTGCTTTTGCGGTTACTTACGCCTTCTCTCTCAGCTCCATTTTCTAATTTCGTTACGCCAACCACATACAAATCACAGTTGCGGGACGCAGGTTATGCTGAAGAGAACATTATGATAGAGGATATCACAGAACATGTGTTCCCTGGCCTGGCAGACTTTTTGGAGCGAAAAGATCAGCAATTAATTTCATTTGGGCTCTCTGGGTTTTCCAAGTGGAGAATCTCGGGGTGGCTATTTAGATGGCTGTCTTCTGGGGGTATACTTAGAGCAGGAATTGTGGTTGCGAAATGGGCTGGTAAAACACAGGACTAATCATGGATAAGCTGGATAAATCGGTTCTGTTGTCGCCTCGCTAGAACCGAAGGTGGTAAAAGAGGGATTCATGGACGGAGGAAGAATGTTGAAATCACCGTTGGTATCTGCTGGGAAGAGTTTGTCCCATTCGCCCTGGGTAAATTATATTAGTATCTTGCGCTGTAAGAGTAGTTGTGAAAGTTTTGTGTGTAAGAATCTTGGTCCTCAGGATACCCGAAGACATAGGGCGGCGATTGCGATAGCAAGCTCAAGTGCGAATAAGCGGACAGATGCTTGCTGCAATTAGTGGTATCATTCGTTACAGCGCTACTTACCCAGTCAATATCAATTGCTGCAGTAGGTTTTCCGCTGGCTGTCTGTGGAAATAGAGGAGCGGCATCTGATACACCATTGTTTTCGATCGACGAAGCAGCTCCGGCTGTCCCCAGTCCTGTTTCAGAGACAAACCACAAGTTGGAACTACTTGAATCCTCAGACCCAACTCGGTCAGAATCATGACTCGCCGCTCTCACAGGCTGCCTGGGCAGTGAAGAGTGTTGTTGCATAGCGCCCGGTATCAAGAAAGAAGGCTCGGTGAGCGGCTGGGCAAGAGGTGGTGATAACATTGGCACCCGCTGACCGTAAGTATCCGACTGCGGGAATGCCGGCTGGCTTTCAATGCTTTCATTTAAAGAAGAAAGATCCGCAGGCCTCTGACAATGTTGCTGCCTGGTAGTACCGGGCAATTCGCTCGAGAAAGCCACAGAGATATCATTACCTTGGGCTTGACGGGATGCCAACGATTTCGGTACTGCTCTCTGGAGAGGAGGCGGTTCTGTGTAGCTTCCAGAACTTTCTCGCTCTGAGAACAGAACCTTTGAATCAACCATGCTTCTTGGAATTTTCAGCTTTCTCATCTCCCGATATACAGTCATTCTATCGCGTAAAGCGGTCAAGATAAGACGAGCCTTTGCATCCCGCTGCTGAAATACATCCTGGGAGCCAGCTTCGTTAGCCAGGTCGGGCGCCAACGACGACGTCTCAAAAACATAGTCCAAGCACCGCCATATCCGATCGGCTTCTCGTCGCATTGGAGAAGCGAAAATCTCCATAAGAAGGAGCAATGCGACATGATATTGGTTTAAAGCACCATGATACCATGCCCAAACGCGTAAGTCTGGGGAAGTTTCAAGTTGGATCGAGTCTTCGAGCATTTGGGTACCGCTGCTGATGAGGATTTGATGCAAGCGATCCGGCATGCGGATAGAAACACCGTTTGCGTAACGATGCAACACCGATATGTATGCGCGACACAGGAGAATAGACAGCATGAGCTGCGCAGCTCGGTGGATGGGCTTGGGATTAGGTACGAAAAGGAAAGGACCGTATTTGGCACAGGTGGCTTTTCGAAAAGCCTCGATTTTCGTAAGTACTTGAGTTAGACTGACTTGCCTCTTCTCAATTCGGATCCTGTCGACAAGGAGGAGCCGACGCAGCTCGTTGCATTCAATCCGAATTCGCATATAGGTCATATCCGTCCATCGAGGGGCGTCTACAATGGAGTCTGTAGAAGCTGAGGAAATCTCGGAATCATCCATGTTGACTGGAAATTTGGTCGAAAAATCCTCTCGCCGGATTGAATGACGTGGTCCTTGTAGTAAGCTCGTTTGGATATCAAGGAAACACAGTTGGTACCAGATCATCCGTCGTACATGGCATTCCACCGGCCCAAGGCCATACTCTTCTGGGTCACGATGAAGTCCCATGCACTCAGCTAACCGTATGGCCGTCCCAACAAGGACGGAGTGGGCTCGAGAGATCTCTTCTCGACACATCGGAATCTAAAGGGTATAAGCTAAGCGCGCCAAAACAAACATGCTAAAGACAGGAGAAAGGGACGCTATACCAGGTACATCACCAATGCCTGAAGCGTCTGCACTTTGGTCGTTTTGAGGAAGTTGGCTTTGCTTAGGGCCATCTCGGTCCCCAGTTGAAAATTCTCGATAAGCCGCTTCTGGGGGACGCCAAATGTGCTTAAAATGATATCTTCTGACATGCTAACGACAGCACTGAACATCGCGGCGAAGACAAGCGCTTGGAGAGAGAATGCCGGCTCAACCCCGTTTGATACATTTATCCAGAAGTCATTGTACTGCTTTTCAAATGTTTGACGATGGGCAATTTTAGCAATAGGGTGCACCGCTTCCCAATACTGTTGTAGCAGCCTGTCGCCAGCCACTCTTGTCGGCAAAAAGTCTGCCAACATATACCGTTGGGAACCGTCAAAGAACATTGCAGATCTGGGAGCAACATATGAAGCGCTGGGTTCAAAATATGGGTTGTCTCCTACTGCCGACATCTCCTGCAGCAGCTGAGGATCTATTGATGGAGTTGGTGCGAATTTTTGGGGCGTATCAGACACACGCAGTGTCCCCAAAGCGGCCGAGAGCTAAATGGGAATAGAAGTGTCAGCAAGGAACTCTCCAGAGCTGGGTTTGAATCGGCCTATTTCAAAAAATATAAAAATAAAAATAAAAATAAATCATTGCAGCAGTTTATAGAATCAACTGGTACGAACCTCATCAGCAATCATTGGCCTATAAAGTCCTCCAATCCTATCAGTCATCCTCATTCGTCCCAATTTGAAGCCTAGGTCTAGCGACTCGTCATCGGCATCATCATCGTATGCCGCATCCTGCACGGCCAACGGTGTAGGTTCCAAGTCCTTCTCATCATCCGGGACCGGGAGCCGACTATCGTCTTTCCCTATTACATCCACAATCCCGTCGGCTTGGCCGGGGCCATCGTGGTCTCTTTCCTGGATAGCGTCGCCAGACGCTTCCCGTCTAATCGCGACCCCCTGTCTCGCGGCTGCATCCCGCTCAAGACCACGCTCCAATGACCCGATCTTATTTTTGAGCTCCGTCAGCTTCATCCGCGACGCCGCATCCGTGGCCGGAGCCAGGAAGAGACAGTCGCGTTTGGACTTGGAGCAACTGGAGCACGGATGGAGTCTGTCGCATTTCAACTTCCGCCTTCTGCACTCGAGGCAGGAGGTTATCATCCGGTTGCGACGTCGGATTCTGGAGGGGTTTGAGGCTCGGGGTAAGGTCGCCGTGGGACTGGGCTCTCTAGGCGACGAGGGAGCTGCTCCATCGGTCCCAGCGCCTCCCCCAGTGGCGTCGGCCGGAAGAAGCAACGCAGCGGCTTGGTTAAACCTTGGAGTCCATATAGTAGGGAAGAGAGGGAGAGGCTGGTCGACGCCAGGGGTGGTGCCCGGCCCAGAGGAGGAGTACTGGGCTGGCAGGTTCGTGGAAGTTGGAGTATCCATCGGCCTCACAGGGTACAGGAAACGCTCTGCTTAGGTATAGCTAACTGAATAGCCAATGATGGGTCAGCTTCTCCCAGCTAGCGCTTTAACGGGAGGCCGTGGATTCTGCGGTTCTCGTCAAGTCGAACTGGGCATGGAATCCATGCTGTACCCGTCACGAAGGTTGTCATCATAGACGGACTGGAAGGATGCAGAGAGGCGAGTCGAGATCTCAGGCCGCTGGGGGTTCGAGAGCCAGGCTTGTGATTTGATGATGATGAATACGACTTTTAAACCTTCGGACACGTCCGTCACTCAATCGCTCCTTGACTGGATTGGTGTTGGACTCAGGCCGCTTTGTGCACAAACGCTGAAACGGCCGAGCAGCCAGAACATTTCTGGGCTCCAAGCCCAACAGTCTGTTTTTCCTCAGCCGAACGGAGTAGCCCTGACTAACGTCGACAGCGTCGGAGATTTGTCCTGCTGAACCAATCGGCTCATCTCAAGAGGCTGCCAGACGGTCGTGTCCCACGTGAAAAGTGACCGAGGTGCGATAGAAGTAAATAATAGTCAAATAACCAGGGAGGCCCGAAGGGCCCTTGATGCTTTTGGACATCCCCATTTCTCACCGCTTCTAAATACAACTTGGCGTTTGAAGCCATGGATAAATCGGATACCACCGCCGACGGCTCTTCCGCCGCCTACACGGACTTTGTTGTCGTTGGAGCCGGCATATCTGGCATCAACTTCGCCTATCGCATTCAAACAACATGTCCATCCCTCTCCTACACGATTCTTGAATCGCGCAATACGATAGGCGGCACCTGGGATCTCTTCAATTACCCCGGAATCCGTTCCGACTCGGATTTGTACACGTTCGGGTTTTCCTGGTATCCATGGACGGAAGACTGCGCAATTGCAGACGCTCCCAGCATCAGACGGTATCTGGAGAAGGCCACGCGAAGCGCAGACATCGATAGTCACATCCGTTTCCACCATAAGGTACTGTCGGCGAGCTGGAAGGATGAAAACGCAGACTGGAGACTGGAGGTAGAGCATGAAGGCATCATCAAGGTCCGTGTCGTATATTCTCACCCGAACCCCGGGGGGGCGGCGTGTGTGGACTGACTGGTGTGAAAAGCATTTTCGCTGCCGATATCTTATCTTCGGCACAGGATACTATGATTATGAGCATCCATTAGCCGCCGACATTCCCCAACTCGACCATTTCAAAGGCACCGTCGTCCACCCTCAATTTTGGCCCGCCGATTTAGACTACTCAGACCGAAAGATGGTGATCATCGGGTCCGGTGCTACGGCTGTTACTCTACTTCCGAATCTTGTCGAAAAGGCATCGCACGTAACTATGCTTCAGCGCAGCCCAAGCTACGTCTTAGCCGCAAATAATCGTTCTTCTCCTCTCTTGAAGCGACTGGTACCAAGAGCATTGCTTTTTCCTCTTCTCAGATCTTATTTTTTGGCAGTATCATTTACGCTGTTCCAATTCTGCCAGGCCTTTCCCAATCTTGCAAAACGCCTCATAAAATCAGTGACCGAGAAATGCTTACCTCCCAGCATTCCGCACAATCCTCACTTCAAGCCACACTATAAGCCTTGGGATCAGCGCCTCTGTCTTGCGCCAGACGGTGATTTCTTCGAAGGTCTCCGCTCAGGCAAGGCAAGCGTAGCCACCGGGACCATCAAGGGATTCACGGACAAAAGCATCATCCTGGACAGCGGCGATACAATCGACGACGTCGACATTGTCGTCACCGCCACAGGTCTAAAACTACTTCTTGTCGGCAACATCAAAGTCACCGTGAACGGCCAGCCTCTCGATCCATCCAAGAAATTCGTTTGGCGAAGCTGCATGCTGCAAGACGTTCCGAATTCTTGCTTGATAGTAGGATACACCAATGCATCCTGGACGCTAGGTGCGGACTCTACCGCCGTACTTTTTTGTCGCATTGTTCAGAAGATGCTCAAGACTCGTTCAACGAGCGTCCGGCCGTTCCTGAATACTTCAATGGAACCAGTGCCGCTTCTAAATCTCAGCAGCACGTACATAACCAAATTGGCCAATACCTTGCCCAAGGCTGGGAATAAGGGCCCGTGGAAACCAAGGATCAACTATTACGTGGATTATTGCATCTCGCGGTGGGGAAGTCTGAAGGATGGACTAGTCTTTTCTTGAAAATAGAAAGAAAAACGCTTCATATAGCATACTAGGGGGTTAGGGAGCTCGTGTGGTAATGTGTTAGATTTTGATCTGACAGATATATGCATGCATGCATGTTGATTGCTAGATGCGCCTATATAATGATAATTTTTCAATCTCTTGATACTTTTCCATTTACTTTCTTCACAATCGCATTCATCTAAGGCCAAGAAACAGGCAAAGTAAACTTTCATCAACATTAATGGCTCGTACAAACACATGCCAACCCCCAATGTTGCTTTATCAAATTAGAAAATCAAAAATCATCCAAGCTCCGTACTTTCACCTTCCGATGGCCAAGTGCAGCTTTTAGGTGGCCCACAGCCTCCCTCCTTCGCTGGGCCTTTGCTTTCCATCTTTCAGAATCTTCTGCCGGGACAAGCTCCGTAGGTCTGTTTGGACTCCGCAGCATACTCTGGGAAAGGACGCTTGATCGGAATTTCGAAGTGCGATTTGATTCGGGAGTGTGATATAAGCTACGAACAGCTCCATCAAGTGATGCCCGGGAACCAGGGGTAATCGGCACCCGGGACATGTTCTTAAGAGGGGTCGTGAACGGTGACGCTTCTCTGCTTCGAGGAGCTATTGACTCTGAGATATCAATTCCTAATTTTCGCATTTGCGCTTCGAGGACATCGATATCTCCGCTTTTTTGCTGAGCCATGTTCGTCATGGTATTAATTGTTGAGGTCACAGCCTCTACCGTCGGGCGCGCCATGTGAGATCTGGTTTTCCTTGACGAAACGCCAAACCCATCCGCTGCCTTGGAAGCGTCGGCAATTCTAGCTCTTAATAGTGACACATCTTTTTCTAGCTCTGCAAGTTTCGCCTGAGTCTCCGTCGACAGCTTTCGCAGATCTTGTTGGAGAGCAGATTGCTCCGCTGATAATGGCGCAGAAGCGATGGATGCAGCATCCGTATAAGAATCTAGCGTTCTTCTTATGCTTGCACATTGACCACGAAGGTTCACAAGATCTTTACTTAAAAGCTGGTGACATTGTTCAAGCCTTTCTTGAATGTTTTCCACTTTTCCTGCTTGAAGAGATTCATCTAACACTTCAACGCCTCGCTGAAGCTTTTCAACCTCTGGTAAGAGCAGCTTTTCGTCGAGGAGATCGGCGCATTTCTCGCTTCGAAGACTTCTTAGCCACGCTGTGTAATCATGATCGCTGGAAGACTCCTGATAAAGCAAAAACGCAGATAGAGATCGTGCATTGATGCCTAAAGTACCTATCATGGCATTGATGTCACGGTATAGACGTTCAATTTGGCCAGGAATTCCAGGCTTCAGGCTTTCTCCAGTATAATCCTGGTGAGGCAGGAAAGGATCTAGGGTTGGTGCTGGCGAAATGGGTCGTGCCAAATCCACTCGGAGCTGCTCATCCTCATCCTCAACAAGTTCCTGTGTCTCAGCCTGGAGTCGTTGAGCTTGGCGTTGAATTTCTTTTGCCGAGATGTCATCCTCAATATCCTCGGGTGGTGTCCTTATTTGATTGGCAAGCATAGAACTCTCTAAAGCAGCCTTTCGGCGGGAAATAGCATGCCCCGGTATCGGAGCACTTGTAGACCTGATGTGGTCAGTGGCAGAAAGCGCCTTTCCAAACTGATTGCGAACGGGGCTCGGAGATCTAGGGCTAAGTATTGTCCGACTTTGGGGTATTTTAGGCACAGGGAAAATTGGCTTTTCTGTGATCTCTCCGAATAGGGGCTTTGGAACTGCTGGCTTTGGCTCTGGAGCCGGTATCTGTGTAAAGCTTCCACCAGGAGGGCTTTTATAAGAGACAAGGTCAAAGGAACTTTCGGGGGAGATTTTAAAGTCGGTCGAGCCTATATCTTGAGTGATCTCCTCCCCGCTATCTTCAAAACCTTCACTCTCCCCCTCCTCATCTTCTGATTCATCCGGTAGGGCGGGCGGAGTATGCTTGGGTGATTCCGGTAATGTGGGCTCTTTAGGTGACTTGGGCTCCTTAGGAGTTTCGGCCTTAGGTGGGAGCGCGGGCTCGTTCGATAATACAGGTTTCTTCGGTGGGAGGAAGTCTGGCGGAAGTGGTGCATCCCGTGAAACACTTGATGAGGAAGCAGAAGTATCCCCAGGGCCATAGGTTGCTCTACTCGTAGGCTCTGGCGGAAGGGGAGGCTCTGGTGGAAGGGAAGGCTCTGGTGGAAGGGGAGGCTCCGGTGGAAGCGGAGGCTCCACAATTTTCGGAGATGGCGCGACTTTTCCGTCTCCTGGAGTCTCCGCTTCGACAGGCGGTTTGGAGATGCCACTATCGCGTCGCAAAGAGGGGGCTGGCTCGGTTGACTTCGGCTCCGCAGCTACTGGAGGCGGAGGTAGTGATGTAGCGGGCGTCGTCGATGCCATGGTCGTTAAAAGCGATCCTGGCTGTTGAGGTGTGGCAAACAGCCCCGAGCTTGGTGCACCGAATGGTGATTCTTTGGAGACCATCGTGTTGGTTTCAGGGATGCCGGAGAAAGGCGATGTGAAGGGAGAAGGTTTTGGTTCGGCTTTCGTCACAGGTTCGTTAACACCGCCAAGGTCAAGCGATTGCTGAAGTGAACCAAAGGAGAGTGCTCCATTTGGCTTTTCTGGTTTATCTTCGTCCATAGCAGCGGACTCATCAGGCGTAAAGGTTGATCCAAGAACAAACGCCCTCGACCCGAATGCCTCTGAAGCAGTCGCCGTACTTTCTTTCTGAGAGAGCACATCTGAACCTTGTGAACCAAATAGGGGCTGCCCAGCTTTGGAAAACGGATTGTCGCTTGTTGCCTTTGCGAAAGCACTCTGTTCTGGGGTGTGGGAGCCAAGAGTAGCCCCAAAACCACCAGCAGACGTGAAAGAGGTAAATCCTCCACCAGTACCAAATTGACTCAGCGTCTGAGTCGGTGTTTGGGCGAAAAGGGATCTCCCATTTCCTAGTTGGCTTGCTTGTCCAAAAGCTGGCTGGGAGCTTCCAAGAGCGCTTGGAGAACCAAAAGCTGGTTGTCGCCCTACTCCAAGGGGCGTAGCAGTGCCGAACGAAGGAGTTGCGGGTGTTCCAAAAGACGGCTGGCCAAATGCTGGCTTTCCAAACATTCCTTGTCCAAAGGATGGTTTCGGTGTTTCAGGAATAGGGGCTGGCTGAGCAACAGCTTGCTGTTGAGGCAGGGATTGTCCCTTGGGAGCCACTGAAAGTCCATGATACGGAATTTGTTTCCTGATAGATTCTGAATATACTATCCACCAGCAAGAAAGCACACCGTCGTTACCTAATATCATAATTGCAGGCAACGGCGTCGCAGACTCTTTGATATCTTCGCCGGGAATGGGTGAGGGAACGTTGTTCTTGCTTGACAAATCCAGGGAAAACCCAATAGGCGAAACGTCAACCATATCCTCTGTCATTGGCAGTTCTGCTCTTCTCGAGTCTTCCGACATTGTTGTGGTTGTGAAGAGATTTGTAATTTTTTCGGGTGGGCAGTCATCAGCAAGGGGTTTTGTTGACCGTGTGAAGAGTCCGACGTCTGTCGATGTAGTCGAAGAGACAACGATGAGTTCTTTCAAATTCGGTTCGAAGTCTTTTAATCGGCCAGTAAACTGGAAGGAAGGATTACGTTCCGCTCCAAACGGGGAGCAAATTTCCGGCAACTTTCGAAACTCGAAGCTATCGGGTGGGTGCCGTGTTAAAATATAATACGACGAAGGTGGCCTCTCATCGGAAACAATCGTGGGCGTATAGATCATGAGAAATAAATGATTCTCAAGCCATATCAGGGAAGAAACTAAAACGATATTTAGCACATCGCATAGAGGAAACTAATCGCTAAGACTGACCGTGTTGAGTGCCTTCGAGATCTGGAGGTTTCGGGATCTCGGCCTTCCCTTCACCTTGGGGAGTCATTTGATAGGCGGTTCCATCTGCCAATCCAGCAACGAGTTGTTTCCCTCTTGTACTCCAAGAAGCAGAGCTAACTCCGGTTTTTAGAACGGGGCCATTAGGCCCTGCATCCAGCTGTCCTTTTTTCACATTCGCAATCAATAATTCCCCATTGATCGTTATTACCGCAAAGAGCTCGGATATGACGGGGTTCGGGAGTAAGGCTCGGACAGTTTCACCGTTCAAACGAATAGTTGCGGCTGGCTGGCTTTTGCCTTGCATGAGCTCTGACACGTCGAAGACCGCCAGCCCATCTCCAGTCTGGGCAGCAACGACAAGCACGGTTTCATCGGCGGAGAACGCCACATGAGACACCCTACCAGGGAGCGGAATCTGTAGCTCCGGCTGAAATGGTCTAACATTGCTCTCGCCGACCGCGTCAGCGAAAAATGCTTTTCTGGCAGAGTCTGTGCTGGCGATAATGATGCCCTCGGGTCCAGCGGCTGCGACAAGGGACTTTGTCGGGGCGACACTTAACAGAGAAGAGGTTGGGGGTGGTAATGCGTCCGTAGGCCATGGCGAAGGAAGAAGCTGTACTTTGGAATCGCCATTCAGGGAGAGGAAGCCGACCTCCTGCATGCCCGGCGAGTTAGATATTTCTGTCATCAGTAAAGCGCGACCATGTTCCACACGTACCTGTGTTTGAATCTCCTGCAGCTCAGGACCTAGCTGCACTTTTCCTCCACCCATGGCCGACTGGGGAGCTGCGACGAATGAGAACGCCATCTTCAGAGACTCGTAGTCGGCTGAAAGTGACCGAGACTTGGAATCTAGGGGATGGCGTGTCCTTCTGGCATTGATGTTGATAGAATCACGCGGTAAGACGTTGAATGAACGGCGATGGCTGAGCCTGCCAGGACTCCTGTTAAATAGATCAAAGGTAGGGCCGAAAATCTTGACGCGCGGGCTCGCAGTATGTGGCGGGAGGGCAATGCATGGGAAAAAAACGGTAAAATATCAAGTTGTCCGGCGTCTGCAAGCCCAGTAAATTCCTCAGGCTATAGATTCCCGCTGCGCAGAGAGGGCGTTTATCGTTCGTTGTGGAATAAGGATTGCCGTCCGCTTGCTGGCTTCGTTCGCCCGTCGACTGGGCTTGTCTGGCGGCGCTGATTGGCCGGCAGCTTGGTAGCAGCATCAGGCAGCTCGAAGCTTCGTCACTTCACGTCGCTTCAACTCTCGCAACGACCGTCCGTCCTCCATCCGCTCAGCGTCCCTTTTGCTTTTTTTTGGCCTCTCACCGTCCTTTCAACTCGCCTTTTCATACACATCCTCACCACTCCGCCTTCAGCTCTTCTCGCGCCTTTCACCCTCGCAGGGCCAACGCCAGCCACATCGCCATGCCTGGGTTCGATTTCTCCAATTACAATCGCAACGCAGCGCTTCATGCAAAGGGAGTCCCGCTGCCCAAAGCCACAAGCACGGGTACGACGATTGTTGGCTGCATTTTTGATGGAGGTGTCGTGGTATGTCCAGCGAATGCGTACCCCGTAGATCAAACAGTCCTCTGGCTAATTACGCTGTCCACCATAGATTGCCGCAGACACCAGAGCTACCAGTGGTCCTATTGTTGCAGACAAGGTACATCTCTTGCTGGAGCTGACATGTTGTCGCTAAACCTTCGAAAATAACTGCTTCGATCGGGCCAGCCGCTGACATGAAACGTCTCCTTTAGAACTGTGAGAAACTCCACTACATTACGCCATCGATATGGTGTGCGGGAGCCGGTACCGCTGCAGATACAGAGTTTACTACTGCTCTTATCAGCTCTAATCTCGAGCTTCATGCCCTTTCGACCGGCCGGAAACCGCGCGTCATAACCTGCATGACCTTGCTTAAGCAACACCTGTTTCGTTACCAAGGCTACGTTGGCGCATATCTGGTTGTTGCTGGAGTAGACCCTACTGGCGTCGGCCTTTATACAGTTCATGCCCATGGCTCTACCGATAAGCTCCCCTACGTTACGATGGGCTCGGGATCCTTGGCTGCGATGTCTGTTTTTGAAACTATGTGGACGCCTAACTTGAACAAGGACCAAGCCATAGCGCTTGCTTCAGAGGCTATAAAGGCAGGAATTTTCAACGATCTTGGCTCTGGTAGTAACGTGGATGTTTGCGTTATCGAGCAAGACAAACCTACTCAGTTGCTAAGAAACTATATCCGACCTAACGAGCGGGGTCAGAAAGAGAGAACCTACCGATTCACGAAGGGGACTACGGCCTGGTTAGACCAGAAGATCATCACAAAGGAGGAGATAGGACGATACGTCACGGTGCACGAACTCAGTGGAGATGCCGATGCAGTGGTCGTGGAGAAGATGGATGTCGATTCTTGATTTGTGCCTTCCATAGATCCCCCTCCCTAAGGAGTAATGAGACTTTACCGTATGATTCTACAGCGACCGTTTTTGCTATCTTCCGTGTTTCCCACCTAACTCTGTGGCTCTCTTCCTTGATGTAAATGGAGAGGATGATGAATGCGCGGATAAGAGCAATAGTAAAGGCGTGGAACTCGATTGCCTTGGAGATTTTAGCACGGCAATGGCCATCTTCCGCGCAAGTGGTTTGCGTATTACTGGTGAGTTTCGTGTTGCGCTGGGTTCCACAGCGCTTCTAAGTATCAACTGCTGAGAGTGACCCCTTTTCATTAGCATTCGAAACAGTCCGGACTCCTAAAATAGGAAGAAATTCATTCACTCTAGTTCCAGACCCTTGCGTTGTCTGGAGTATGGTGTACTGAGTTCTCCTATCGCTTCACTCCTTGAATGTTGCTTAGTACTCATACCTCGACCCTTTTCTCATGCGCTATTGAAAATCAGGCTTCACAGGTTTGTCTGCACGGAGAGGCACAGTATGGAATACATAACTACTACTTTTTGTAATATGTCTTTGAAGATTTATTTTGTAGGAAACAGGACAAAGGTCAATTTTCATGTATGTACTGTACATACAAGAACTAGCCGACGCAAGACCTCCATATGTAAAAGGGAACTAATTTTTCCCCAACAAGTAAGTAACTTCAAAGGGCACTCCACTTGCAAGAGCACTTGCAATTGCATCCCCCTCAACTTCTCTAACGTGGTTGATGATGTATGAAAACCGAGCCTGAGGAACTGACATACCAGCCTCGCGAAATCGATAGATGCCAGCGTGATATAACGCGCGAACCATTGTGGGCGTGATGGGCGCGTTGTGGTCAAGCAGAAACTCAAAACACCAACGTGTCAGTCGATAAGCGTTTCGAGGTGACAGTTTGGAGGAGCACGCAAAAATCAACGCGATACTGTGCATTGTTGCGAGGCAGTCAGCCGGGTTTAGCACCGGATATCCCTCAGAAGCATACTTCTGTCCTCCATGGGGTTCCACATCAGAATATCGGCGACATGGATTCCAGGAGTAAGCCAATGCAATCTTAAATGGAGTATGGCGACGGAGAATGCGGAGCAAGCCGCTACGGAGGGGTGAGTTCGTTTCCGTATAGAGGAGAATCTTGTTTGCAAAGTCGGGAGCCGTAACATCTATTTTCCTTGCCATATCTTCCCAGTAACAGAACATCTCGTCTTCGAGAAGCCTATGTGGATCATTCTCCCGAAATACATTTGAACGTAAACCACTGAGTTCTACTCGAGACAACGCCTGGATGGCGTTTTTGGGTATATGCGGATAGTTCAGCATCCTTTGCTCATATCTCATCTGCGTGCTTGTTATTGAAACAGCATCTGCATGAGGGAGACCCAACCCGCCGAGCATTTGCATAGACCTATCTAGATAAGAGACGAGGTCGACCTTCGGCCTTGGGCCTCGTAATCGTTTGTCGTAGGCCAAAAGTTTTCCGAACAGTTGCCTCCGGCGTCGTTCAACACGAGCTTTGCGATCAAGAACCTTAACAAGCCATAGTCGTAAAAGCCATTCCTTTCTCATCAAGCGGTGTTCTCTATTACGGGACAGTCTGGCCCTAGGCATTTTCCGCGTCATACGAGAAGATAGCCAGCCTTGACGGGAAAAGTCCCAGTGAGCTTCGTGCAGTAAAAAACTCAGATTGGAATGCTCTAATATATCACTCCAAATCCGCAGAAGCTTTCGTCGTGTTTTGCGATACTGCCGTGAAAACAATAGGGATTTTGTGACCCGAAAGATTGAATCCATAAGAAGCCGACTAGGGAACAGATTCCCAACATCGTTAAAGTATTGAATAAAATTGCGGAAGTGTTTCCAATAAATGAGCGCCGTGGATTTAGTGTGTGTGGCGATAAGCTTAACGATCTGCAATGAAACCGTCTGTAGTCCAGGAGAATAGGATGCTCGAGAACCTGCCAGAAGGCGAATGATGTCCTTGCTAAGTAACGCTGATCGTCCGGTCGCGTTTCCCCTTGAGAGAAGGCCTAACCATGAAGATAGTGTTCTATTCCCAAGATCCTTAGGCTGCACCACAGAACACAATTCGATTCCTTGCCATATGGCCTCGAAACAGAATGTGTGCAAGACGCCGGGGCTTTCCGGTCGTATATCGGAAGTCCTAATCCGCGGAACTAGCTTCAGCATTAATGGTATCTCATGCCGAGGCACCAAGCCAAGAGAGAGCTGAAACCTCAACATCTGAAATATAGCTTCCACCTCGACTTTTGTGCCTGGCTTAGAGACCAAAGCCCGTACCACAGCCACAAAATTGTTTGAACCCCGCGGATTTAGATAGGGATCGCCGAGGAAGTCGCTAATTTGGGTCAGGGGCCATGTTCCTTTACGATACACCCCAATAATGTGGTTTAGAATCAATTGGCTGAGTTGAGGGTGGCTGCGTAAATCGACGCCAAGATACGAAACAAGGTCTCGAATATCGTCTAGACAACACGTTTTGGGTAGAACTCGGGTGAATATTTTATCCCAATTCTGAGTTGATGCGAGACCGAGCAAGTCGGGGGAGAGGAACGGCGGTGCATTCAACGTTTGCGCGGGAGTTGCTGTGCCGGGTAGAGAATTGAAAGGTAGAGGAGAAACAGCTACAAAGATATCGTCAGACACTTCAAATATATTACTTTCATAGGTAGGATGAAGCACTTACTCGACGGATCCTGTCCGGACAAGAACGATCCGAATGGAAACTCGAATTGCTTGTGCCCTTCTGGGTTCTGTCCAAAGAGAATGGCAGGGTCAATGCCAGCTCCACCATACCCAGCCATCGCCAAATCAGCGTTTCTCCTTTTCGCAAGTCGTCGTCTCGCTTCGAGAGGGCCGGGAACATTGCTGCCATAGCGCCGTTGAGTTCTTGTAAACTCGGTAAATGAGCGAGTTAGGAGGGCATCGCTAATCCAGACGTGATTGGCAATTGGGCCATCCTGCTGCTGGCAAGCCCTCCGGCAGACGTGCCTACAGATAGACATCTCTGACCAGGGCAAGTGAGCGGAGTATGGAGGCAATTGAGATAGCGGGTTTGTTTCAATGCGTGAGCGCTGCCTGAGTCTCGGAAGTTGAACTCGAGATTTCGACTATATTGATGACTAAGCAGATGCCACAATCTGGCTGACAACCGTAACAGCTCTCTCCGGGCGTCTCCGGCCTCGTCGTGGAGCAGAGTGTCTTTCACCGCGCGGCTAGCTGCCCTATAACAAGGATCTCATGTCGTTATACTCATTGCTTTACAGGCCGAAGACCAAAGATCTCAAATATCACATCCAATCCTTTACACTACACTCTGTTCAAATCCATGTACACTATTTCCAAGCCATTGAACGGATCTAAGGGCTCTCAAACGCTACAAATTTCGGAGCAACATACAGAGAGGAGCCACAAACCGTCATTGATCGATACATATCGATAGTTAACCTTAGTATTCATCGCTGCCCCAGCTTTGGTTAACGTTCCACCGATGAGCCGCCTCCGAGAGGCCTCTTACAAGGTCAACAACCGAATCCGCCCAAGTTCCCTCGCCTCTATCAATTCTCTGCCTTCTTTCCCTCTCTGACTCCGAATCTAGCCTATTCATAAACATGTCTCGTGCTCGGGGAATGTCTGCAGTGGTGACCACTTCACCCTGTCTCCTTCCCAGAGCCGCAGCTTTGATTGCAGGCGTATACGTCTGAACCCAGTCGTTCTCAGAGCCACCTGGTGAGCTATAGACTCCACCACGCGAAACATGATGCTCAACACGGACAATTTCATAGCGCTTCTCTAATAGGATTAGAAGGGGCCAGGTGATGATCCAAAGCTGAAGAATCACACATGTCCACCAGACGAAAGAACTGGTACGCAGCCGGTTAATCAAAGATGGTGAATATATGGTAACCCGGGACTGCTGTATGAACGGGGAAACTGTGATGGTGCCGCAGTAATTAGTGGATCGGATGATTGAAATGACCTGGCGCCGAATCAGATTGAAATTCCAATTGACGACGTCGCGATGAAGCGTGAAGCTATTGTCAATTGATGGCAGGGTACTTCGGTTAGCTAAAGCAATCGATACGCTACAGTTTCCTTGACTGGAGAGGGGTGCCTCACGATTTGACACTTGATTTATCACTGCAAAACCTCTGGCACCACTCCTCAAGGGTTGGGCCGATGTTTATTTGCCCACCTTCAAGTGCAGTTGCAATGCGTTTCTTCTTACACCAGTTTCTGTTGGTGCTCCTAAATCTGCTGCCTCTGTATGCGGACACTCCATCATTATCTTGGATGACCTTCATCACTTTGTAAACCCCATCTATGCAGCGGACCGGTGGCAGCACACTGTCGCTCCCATCAATCAAAAAATCGAAATCTATGATAGTCTGAGTTGATGACTGTTTATCGCGGTTCTTCGTTGACACCGTATGCGTCCCTTTTACCGAGACGAATACCTGTGGAGGGAGCTCTGCTTGCAGCTTGAAGAATTTGTACAGCACTTCGGCATTGGAAGATAAGTACGGGGCCAGTGAAATCGTATAGGTCTTGCCTTCTCTGTATGATGTAAGAACACGAGCGCCCGGAATATCGTACTCATCAGATCGGATTCGCTCATTGATTGAGTCGTCACGGGAACCATCGACCGGCGGTCGAGATTCGTCGTATTCGGTGTAGGCTGGCGGGTTGTCCTCACCTCCAAAATCCGCGTCGTCAGTATATGGCTGGAAACTACCAGACACTGAAGATGGCTCTAGTGCATTCTGGGCTTCCAGGTGGATCTCTGATGAATTGCCAGCATATGCTGGGGCTTGTGCCTTTGAGGCCGTCATGTGGTGTAGGTGGAGGAAGGAACACAAATGCAAGATCGTGTTATAGCATTGCATACATAGATTTGAGTCGTAAAACCACTCCCTCTTCAGGCGGTAAAAGACCTGTTTTGGAGCTCTGCGCCCTTATTGGAATGGATCCTGAAAAATATCTGATAACTACGGAGCAAATGGGGTCACTTATGATGCCGCGCTACTTTATGTTGCAGCCTTGCGTCAGTGGCAGCGCACCACCAACGCCGCACAGATCAGCTTGGTGTCCTGCGCTCATCACACCATATGACTAAGCAAAGTTCATCCGGCCATGTAAACTTAGTTACTGGTCCGTACTGGTAATATTACAGATTTATGTAATATGATAGGTTGGCAGCCAGTTGGCAACCAGTTCTGTAGATGTACTCCGTAGAGAGGATTATTCGGAAAGGTTAGGGTATTAGGTGAGTATGAGTACGGAGTACGGAGTATTGTTGTCAGAAATCAGGGATTAGGGGTTGGGGGTTGGGGTTAGGAGGTTATGGTAGCTTAGGGAATGGTTAGGGAGTATGGAAATGAAATTTTAGGGATCAGTTAGTGACTAGGAAATAAATTTCAAATGTCACTTTGTATGTTTGGTTTTGAATTTTATATTTCATCACAGACAGTTGTATCATGACACGGTGCAATGAGCTCAGGAGACACCGAGTTGATCTGTATCCTATGTCAAGGATTGGTGGAGACGGATCTTCCTCCACCGCCTGATCGATCAACCTCCCTCCAGCCTTGAGGCGATCTCATACAAAGGATTATCCATCGAAAGTACCAAGCATGGCGCCTTGTGCCCGCTTTCATCATATCTCGAGAGGACTCGAGGGTTGTCAGGATTGGCTGAGGCGCCAGAGAGCGTTCTCTTCTTTGTCCAGGACGAGATCATCGCGATGTGCCTGTTGGAGATGCTCATGCGAGTATCGCCAAGAGGTTAGTGCGATGAGCTGCTTATTCAGTCAGTTGGTCACGTGTCTACATACATTACAGTATCATCATCATCATCATCTTCTTCTTCTTCTTCTTCTTCTGCCTTCGATGATCTGTACTGGGCTGTTGAAGGTATTGCATTTGACAGAGGTGGACGTATAACGTCCTCCTTCAGTTTCCCACTCTGCTATTTGTCGAGCCACCTTACTGACTGCGTAATTAATTATGGAGTTCGCAAGGTCATTGGCACCGATGAACGCAGCTTCCTCTCCAATGCCTCGTCGTTTAAGAGACTCGATCGTTTTCTCACGTGTCGTGCCACTTTGTGCCTCTGCTCCCAACTGTTGCAAGGTTAATAGAAAGAAAGTGCATTCTGATTTGGGCAACTCACAATGAATCCGCAACCTCCTCAGGAATCAAGAAAAGAGTACCAAGGCCACCCACATCCTCTGCAAGGCTCTTGTATTTGTCGCCTCTAGCAGCCCAGGTTCCTAGCTTTTCCAGAATAGCCTCGGGCGAGGCATCAACTAACCCAGAACGCGTAATAATTTGCACGAACTTCTTGAGGGTCGTATCCCCCAGCCGCGTACGACCAGACAGCTCGACCGGCCATGACAGCGTTCCCTCCCTCTGCCTCTCCCTCTCTCCTCGACCTCTCCCCTGGATCCCAGACTTCGCGAAACCGTGGCTCGCTTGGGAAGAGTCGACACCACAGGAACCGGCTGTCACCGTACGAAGCTACGGCTTCACGTTTTTCCGATATCCGAAGGTCGACCTGAAGATCGCCCAACGCCCACCACGATGCCACATCGAGGGCAACCAGTCACCTAGGCGCTATCTCGATGATAGCCAGTCAAGATCATGGAGAACAGAAGTGATGGATATCCATGGCAAAGGAGCAAGACAACGTGCTGAACGTGTCAGTAAATCAAATCTTATGCCGCGTGGATCGCTGGTGGAAGGGAAGCCCCCTTTTCCAAAGCGTCCAGATAAGGCAGGGGAAGCACCAACAGTAACAATTGTATTCGTGTGTGGGCGTACGGTAGGATCAGATGGGAATTGGACCACAGGATAGGGAGAGCATACTGAATGTATCAGTGAAGTCAAATCTTATGCAGTATGGATTTCTGGTGGAGGGGAAGCAGCCCTACTCTTGTTGAACACAGAAATAGCATGTAAAAGCCATCTTGCACAATCAATTCTAATTCTACTAATATCATTTTAGCAGGTAATCATAAATCTACCAATTCTTCATCATATGACCGAAGGAAAAGTGTGAAATAATTGAAAAGACAGTGATTTCACATGCTCCAACTTTGAAGACCCCCCAAATCAGGAGATGTAGTCAATGGAAAATGATCTTGCACAATCAGTTCTAAATCTATCGATAATCTTTCTGAAGGAAATTGTAAATCGCCTATTCTTTACCATATCACCGAAGGAAAAGGGTGAAATACATAGAAAAGGTGGTGATTTTACGGAGTACACCTTTCAACTTTGACACCCTGAATCAAGAGATGAGGCTGAAATTGCCCATTTTGTGTCCTTCCTGAAGCGCACGTGCCAGGACCATTGCTGAGGTCGACCTTTACTTTTACTGCGAACGCTGCGTTCAATGGATCCCCCCCAGTGATCAACGAAACCGAGAACCACAAATTGCAAAAGCCGCTTCTAAAAATAAACTACCCTATTGGCCTTTTTTTACTTTTTATATACTTCACGTGACGTCGCGTAGTGTTCGCGTAGCAACCACTTGCAGACTCCTCAACATCTTCCTCGACTACCGGCGATGAAGGTGCGCGGAGGTACGGAGTAGTGACTATCTCATTGTCGATTTTTGGAGTGAGTAGTCTGGGGGGCTCGTGACCGGAGTGGTGTGACATAGCATAGGTGCGTATTCCTTTACACTCAAAATCCACAATGGCTTGCTGATTTCAGCGTGCTGCGGCAGTTGCCCACAATGCTACTTCAACTCTACCGTCTAATTCCACAATCCATCCGTCTTCTCCTTTATCGCCTTCTCCTACCAATTGGCGAGCACCTTTATGGCAGCGGGACCTACCATGTCCGGGATGTCCAACGGTTACCCTTCAATCTGTATCTTAAACGGTCCCGGCTTCTTCGTGTCCAATATGAAGCACATGCACTCAAAATGGTTGCAGAATACACAACACTAAATGCGCCCCGGGTTGTGGATTTCATAGAGTTGCCAGCTAAAAGGGAAGGTTGGCTGTTGACTAATTGCATTGAGGGTGACATTGCTGGAAAATGCCTTCAGACAATGAATGCTGAACAGCTGCACCAGTTCAGTATTGATTTTAGGAATTATGTTGAGCAGATCCGGTCCATCCCAAATCCATATCCTCCCCTTATCTGCAGCTCACTCGGCGGAGAGTGTCAGGATTGTCGGATCGACAATGAGGATGGTAGCACTGGACCCTATGACAACATTGCTGATTTTAACAAGCATCTGATGGACATGTGTGGCCTGATTCCAAACCCTGCTGACAGAGCTGTGATCGCAAATGTGCATTCCCGCTCATACCGTGTCTTCTTTACGCACGCGGACCTCAACCCGGCAAATGTGTTAGTACACAGTGGGAGATTATCTGGGTTTGTGGATTGGGAGTTTGCAGGTTGGTATCCCGAGTATTGGGAATTCACCAAGGCATGCTATATTGTGCGCATATGGACGCTGTGGTTGGAGATGATGAAAGGTGCATTTCCTGAATACCCTGATGAACTGAAAGCTGAACAGATACTCCGAGATCATACCTGTCCCTTCTGACATGCAACATTGTACGGAGTGTTTCTTTGTGTCTAAAGCCCGTGGCGCGCTCAAGGGACCAACCTTTGTTCCTTAATAGTTGATTCACAAGTGGGGATTTAGATTATGATGTTGCAAAGTGCTATACCCTATGTACATGGAGCTCTTACAGTGGCCCTTCAAGGCAGGCTTCATGGCTCAGTGCAGTCATTCTCCCATCTTGCAATTCAAAGAGTTTCTTGAGCATGCCATGCTCTCTTATCTTTGAACCTTTTCTTTCGTTTGAATGCTCAATTTCAGACCGGAGAGAGGAGCCAGCACGAGGTTTTCACTGGGTATTTGTAGTTTTCATGTACGTAGGTTATAGCAGTAGCGGTCTATGCCTCGGGGTAAAAGGTGTACAAAACGAATCAATCAGCTAAGTATGTTCCAGACAGCACTTCATCGCAAAGAAAACTCCAAGGCAAAACGACTAGAACTAGAACGATGCAACAACATATTCCCCTGTCCCTTGCTCTATCTTGGATCGATTCGCATCCGCGATTTCATACGCTTTGGCCATCACCCGAAACATCTGGCGCATTCACAACGCCCGCATCATGCAGCCGTGCCACAGCATCCATCGCCCAAGCTCTACATCTAAACCCCGAGTCCTGCGAAATCATATTCGGATCGCCCAAAATGTGGTCGATTTGGGCATGCCCCTGCGGCAGGGGGACGGTTCCGACTTTCAGTGCCAATGCTAACATTTTCGAACGAACAAGATTGTTGGTATATTTGCGCTCGTAAGACCAACCGCCTGTCTTGTTGTTGGCGTGGTGAACAACGCCGCCCTGGCGCAGGTCGTCGCCGGTGACATAGATCCCCAATGATACTCCGTCGCATTGACGGAAAGAATAACGTAAATTCCGTTGGGTTCCATGATATCTTGGGATCGAAGATATTGTCGAGATGGACCAAACTGTGGAAACCGCGGATTGGAAAAAGGATTGAATTCAGCAGGTCGGAACCAACGTGTATGGTTAGAGACGAAGAAGACGCCTCGAAGGGATCATATGTGTGTAGATTTGGATATAACGGTAACAGTGGAATATAAGACTGGAGAATCAATCTGAGGTAAGTTTTTTTGGATTAGAAATCATTCAAGAAGCAGGACCAAGCGGAGTGACCTTATATAGGTAATCCTAGAGGTGTTTCGATGGCACGCGGCCGCCGCTGTGAGCGTCATGCAAAGAAGATGTCTGTGCGCAGATTGGAACATGCATACTGTTTGGGATCCCTGGGAACTATCGGCGCTTGCAGTGTTCAGCGTCCAATAAAGCAATAGGAATCAATACATCGCATTTTAACCAGTCGCAGGATGCACCATGAATGCACTGAGACGAAGATACTGCGCTGCGAATGCTCGGATTGGTGGTGAACATTAGCGCTTGTCGCTCAACTTCGATCATGTTCGTTTATGGAAGGAGAGAAACACGTTCTCCCCTGGCTTGCGTGTAACCAACCTCGATCTTGAGTTTCAAACTTGTCCTGATTCCCGTCGTCTTTCGCGGTTGTAACGAAAGACGGGCCACCGCGAAAGACCACCAAGTCGCCCGTCTTCGAGATCCGCTCCAACGTCTCCTGTCTTTCCACAGTCACCCGCCCGTTGGCATGCATATCAAAAAGAAGACAGTGGCCGGATCATCAGGAATGTGGAGGAAGACAAAGGACTGCCCCGTGCACAGGTATCATCTGCTAGCTGCAGTAATCGATAGGCTTACGGGACAGCCCGGAACACAGAGCGCAAGGCGCCAGCAGCCAGCTGGGATGCATGATTTTTCCCAGCACTCAGATGGGTCAAGCACCACGAGAATGGTTGGTCTGGGGAGATTCGCCAATAACTCGCTCGATCGGAAAAGCTCGCTAGAGGTTTCAGAGACAGAGTGAGTCTGCCTGGTCCTTCTGGGAATTGGGCAACATGGGGAAGATGTCTCCAAAATGCTGCAGGAAAGGTGTCAGCCCTCAAATGTCACATATATGTTTGTTGCAGGGCAGGGACGCGTTCCCCTGAAACGGCCATCTGAATTCACTTCAAGTGCATCTAAACGGCCGTGCTTCCAATCCAGCAACACAAGAGATGAGGGGCATGATACGCCACTGATTCCTGTTAGTTTCCAAATCATCAATAAACATTTGAAAATGGGCACAATCCTGAGGGGCCGCAACTTGGCGCTTAGTGGCGCAAGAAAGGCCGAAATGCAGCAGTTGATTCTGTGGAAATCATTCGCGTCCTAACTTCTTATAAGTGTCAATGCGTTTCGCACTAGTTATTTTTGGTCTGTATGGCCTGGGGACGTTTTTGACCAGGGGAAGATGGGGGAATACTCGTGAAATCTGTCTTGAGACAGTATACAAAGTAGGGCTTAGGGCTTAAGTAGCAGTCAGATTGGGTTTAGTGTGTTTTTGTGGCGCCTCGTCCCGCTTGTAAAACTCGGTCTTCCAACAAACTCTTGCGCGATGCTCGTCAGTGCCCTGGAGACCATGTCTCAGTTTGCGAGTTGGCAAACAGGCGTGAGCTTTTTACTTGGAGCAGGTATTTCATTACTGGTCTCTTTCTTCGCTTCCAGAAATCGCGAACAAGCATTAAATGGAAGTTTAAGCGGGTCCAAAATCAAAGATACAACCCTTTTTAACAATGAAACATTCCACAATGACGATGATGGGGACCTACGAAAGGCCCTGACGAATCTGAACGAATTCGCGATAACTGAATTCTGACGTAAGCTGCAGAAAGCCGTTTCATGGGCCGATCCTAGCCAGTTTTACAATTGGGGTCGCGTGTATCCTTCAACCAGGCGTAGGCTGGTGCAGAGGCGCCGCCTTAGAAGTCAAGACTGTAAGTGTACAAGGTGGCTGTAACTGATCCTGCAAGTCCTGGAGCCCCGATCTGGTCTTATTGGCACGCTTGCACTCGAGAACAAGAAGGAATATGTCGTGGAACGTGGCCTGTTCATAGTATCGCACCACAACATCCACGGCTTTCATGGTGTCGTCAACGGGTTGCTGGCTATTAACAGCCAGTCCGTCATCGGCAACGTAGTAGTTTAGAATGTCCTCCCAGAACGGCACTGTCGCACATTCGCGAAGTTTCAGATCGCTTGCCAGGAGAAAAGCGCCATGCAGCTTGGGGGAGGCAACAAGCCGTATGGCTGAGTGAACTGCGGCGGCAGAGCCATTTCGCGTGTTTTTGATTGAAGAAAATGGACCAGAAGACTCAAATACTGGAGCTTGGGAGTTGGCAGCGCCATCTTGCAGGAGAAGCCCGTCATTATATGTCAGAGGACGAGCAGCACCTGGCTCTTGGACAGAAATGCAAGGCTGAGGTCGGGCGTTTTGCATGGTGCGTAGACCAAATGGAGGAAAGGGACCAAGACACCAAAGGCGGCAGGTGAGATGGCAGCCAATCTAAAGGCGCGTGAGGTCCGGCAGCTCCGGACCACAACAGGCCTCGCCTGGAGGTCTCAGGCCGCATAGAAGCCATTGCGAGCGCAGTGTGATGAATCGACGACCGCGAACCCGAGCCATCCCATCAACTCATGCTTGCAGCGCGGCCACCGGGGCTCACCCCAAAAGAAACTCCGTCCTTTGAGGAGCTCGAACTCGTCACCACCTCTCGTCTTCGTTGCTCGTCACCGTCTTGTCGTCTGCTATACTTGAAAAAAATAAGATGGGCCAGCCCATTTCTACTAGTTGCTCGCTTTGGCGCCTTGGCCTGTTCGGGCTCTGGCTTTTTCTTTTCTTGTTCCTCTTCGACTTCAATTTTGACTTCAATCTTCCTCTTCATTCGATGCCCTCCGCTTCCGCTCTCTGCTGCCATGCTGCTGCCATGCTGTGTCACCTTGCTCTCCTATCCTTTGTGTCTGTCTGCCACTGGCTGGCTTCCACCTGGCCTCTCTGTCCTTCTGCCACTTGGTGGTCGTCGTCCTGGTTGTAGGGAAGTGTTTCTGGCCCGTTCTTTTTTACCTTGTTGCTTTTTTTTGTATGGTGCTTGCCAGAGCCCAATGTGCGCGAAAGGTGCGAATTGCTCATTGTACTGTCTCACACGAAACTCTGTATTTAGTGTCACGGCCTGCAGCCGTTCCCTTCGACTAACCGCTGTGCCGTACCTCTGTGGCAGTCAGCCCATGCGGTACTACTGAATTAAACACTTAGACCTTTTTTTTTTTTTTTTTTTAACGCAGAGTATCAAAGGCAGAATCATATTTTTAACATCTTTGCACTGTCAGCTAAATAGGGTAAATAAAATCATCCATCCATCCAGCTGTACATTTACCTAGAGCTCTCTCTGTTATATTTAACTCAAGCCGGCGCATTCCCTTCGCCCCTTGACTGCTCCTGCGCGTAGATCTCCTCGAGCGGCCTTGTGGATAACATCGCAGCAAGTTTCGGATCTCCTCCGGCTTGACGCATCAGCTCCTCTGTGTTATCGGTGTCGTTTCCCACCAGACCAGTGGGAGGCCGGCCAGCGGGTGGTCTTTTAACTGGTTCGGTCAGGCCATAATCCGTTTCCTCCCGCCAGCTCTCTGCCAGCCGGCGTCGTCCCTCGCGCGTTCTCGTCACAGGATCATTCTGGTGCGCAGGGGTCTCGTAAAGGTGAAGCATGAAATTGGACTTCAAGATCCAGGCCCAAAAATATCTGGGGCAGCCGGGCAGCTTGCAGTACCAGGCCCAGCTATACGACTTCCAGCACGGGATAAAAGGATTCTTTTTTAGAAGAATTGTGAACAAAGAACGATTCAATCACACAAGGGAATGTCAAGAAGAAGAAGAAGGATGTGGGGCATCAGGTTCTTTAAACCCTCCAAGCGTTTCATTCCTTGCCAGCCTCCGCCGGCTAGCCAAGAATGGCAGGTGGGGTAACGAATCATGCCGCTCACAAGCTGGGTTCAAAGCTCTTTTCCGCTCACGGATCGGCCCGCGAAGGTGGCGAGTCAAGCCGTCGGCGCTGAGATCTGGGGCCCGACCCAGGTGCCTCGTCCCGCTCCTGGCGCAGGCGAACGACAAGTCCTTTTCCCCCAGATGGTCCTGCCAGTTATTGAGTATAAAACTCTCTTCACAGCCAGGAAGCCCATAGGTGCCAACCACTTGGTTGTGTTGTTCCGATCTGCCCATTTGAAAGGCGATAGAGGGCTGGCGAGCTCACCTGGTAGCAGGAATTGGCTGGCAGTGGCTTCATTTTCTCGGCTGTTCATGCGTCTCCTTCCAATTCCTCACTCAGATCCTCTTAGTATCATGGAGATCGTCACATCTGGAAGGGTTTTCGAAGGTCGTTCGATTCGCAGGGTGAACACACTTGGATAAACGTTATTCTGCCGAAGCGTCAGAATATCGCACTAGCCGAATCGAATGTTAACGCGATTATGATGTCGAAATAGTACATTCGAGCACGACTTTGTCCACGCTTCGTTTTGACGTCATGCCTCCTCGAAGAATCTGTTCGAATTGATTAACAATCTGGGACTGCGGTTCTGTCCCCGTTGCGAGATGGATGCTTCACCTGCTGTCATGGTCAAAGTCGAGGGTGGCGATGATCACAGAGAAGTGGTAAGTACTAGTACGTGCTAATAATACCAACATGAGGTGGCCTGGAGAACATAAGCAGCGCGCTGGGAGGAGATGACTTCGTAGTATTTGCCTAGATAGCATGCTCAAAGAATCTACGGCACTATTGAATTGCCGTTCAAAGATATGCTATTATGCCTTTTGTGGTAAGAGGTGAAACTGCCATTCAAAATATTTGGCGTACCAAGTTGGAAGACAGTTCTTAGGGATTTCGAATCGCATTGGCAGATAACATGCTTAGACAGAGGCGATGCCAGCTCAAACAAATACCGAGACTGCAAATTGAACAAAGTTGAAACATTCCTCCACAAGATCACAAGACAAAAAGTATACTCCAGAGCACACTTCAGAGCACATGCCTCCACTCCGACTACGTAGCTTCCTCAGTCCGCCTCGGCATTGTTGGACAAGTCGTCGAAGAGCGATTCCACTGCCGCCTCGGTTTCCGCGGCGGTCGCGTTTTGCTTTATCTCAACATCGGCGAACGACCAATTCCGATGACTGTCCTGTTGGGCCTTCTTCCTGATGGTCGAATTTTCCGCGTTGATGTTAAGTTGCAGATAATAGCGGCGGTATTCCTTGCCGTCCTTCTTAACCAGAGCGCCGACATCCAGTCTGCTCCCGATTTTAGAGTCGTTGGTTCCACTTTTAGTTGGCGCAGCTCTTTCGCCCGGTGTCCCGTTGCCCCTGACGAGCTTCGTCATGCGATTTTTGGAGCCCGTTACCCATGTTTTGAGATCCTTGAGGGAATTTTGCAGCGCGCGAGAAGCCATGGTTCCAGTGTCGAAAGGATTGGCGCGGAAGGGCAAATATGCGATGTTCGTTAGGCCTATTTAGTAAGTTAGTACCAGAACATAGGTCGGTTTCGATGGCTTTCTCACAGTCTTATTGCTTTCGACTTGTCAGATGTTGGCAATCGAGGGACTGATATGATGCACATGGCATATTTCGAAGGATCTGTAAGGGGAATTTGCATGCCTTTTATGCCTGTTTCCAGCGTCGCGTTGTTAGCGGCAGGGGCGATGTTTTCTGCTTGCCGCCCAGACAATTTGCATGATTTGGTTTCGGGAAGGGCCTGGAAGGAGCATTGGTAGGCGGCAGGATCGTTCCTCATTCATCCGAACATTGCAAGCCAATCACAGAGTCTTGTTGTCCTTCTCCTGACACACTATCGAGGGTTTCAGTGCGGATGTGAGCGCGTAGTATACCAATCAACCTCGTCATTACTGAACTACACAGTCCTGTGTGGGGATCTGGCCTCTGATCGCAGCTTGTCCATACATATTTGTGCATTGCCAAATATAGATGATCACAACTTAAGTGCCGCCGCCGGCCTTGGCGCTCTGCAAGAAGACAAATCCGTTCTGGACTCAACGCATTAGAAAGTGCAATCAGCTTATCGCCATGGTTTGAACAGAAACTGTGCAGATCATTGGAGGGAAAACAAGTGACAGCAATTATCACTGGATTCCTAGAAAAAGTCTTGAAACCCGTACCAGACTTTCTGCAATACCAACAATCCGGGTTTCAAAAAGGGAAATATTGCGCGGTTGAGCACATTCGAGGCCGAGTGTGCATTAGAAAGGTGAGCGGCGCATAATGGAAGTAGTTAGTCCAAACAAGGCTAGCTTTCCATCGACCTTTTCCGTAAGTTAATCATAACCGCTAACTTTCGGCTCGACACATTGGCTCAATCGTCGAATGGCCAGAGTTGCTCAAAGACAGCTGTATCCCAACCTGGGAGAGTGCAATACTGGGCGATGAGTTCCTCCTTTCGCTCTTTGAGCAATGCCTTGACTTGCTCGTAGCTTTCATGTTCCACGACGCCTTTCTCAGGCCATAGATTTCTCAGATCGCGCTCAATATCCTTCATTAACTTGATGCCCAAATCCGCACGTCGCATGTCCGCTTCGATTTCAATGGTTTCAGGCTCCGAGAACGTGAGGGGGAATCGACGGGCGCTTGAGTTGGATTGAGAATTTTCTCTCCATTCATCCTGCAAGTCAAGCAGTAGTGCGCAGAAGTGAGCTTCTCCGAGTTCAAATATGCGGCGAGAAAGATGGAGGAGATTTGCACTTGGGGATTGTTGAAATCTGATCATGCGATACTGTTCTGGATTCTTGCTCCGAACCAGGCTACGCCAGGCAATCATGAGTGCCTTGTCCAGAAATTCATTGAGTGCCGCAGTCTTTTCCTCGCCTTGCAATGATTTGATGCTTTCGGGCATTGCTGGACGCCCAAGATTGTCCCCTACGTCAGGGCCGTTGTAGTCGAGAAAACAAGGGTCGACGCAATGGTCAAATAGGGGGGCTATTTGAACAGATTGCCAGTCAATGATGCCAAGAACCTTCAACTCTTCTGGGTCCACGAAAATGTTTTCATGGTGTAGATCATTGTGCCATAGATGACCATCGGTTGGCAAAGCATTCTCACACAGCAAAGACTCCAGGATCTGAAAATAGTAGCCTAGGGCTGCGAGTTTTTTCTGCGCGGTAGGTTGGTATAAAGGTGCAGGGCCGTACACCATTGCCATCTGTTTTGGCACATGGTTAAGTTCTTTGATGGCCGCCATTTCGCGAAGACCAATAGCTTCCCGGTAATTTAAGATAGAATCCCCTTGGTAAGCAAAAAGATTAGCCACAGTGTTGGCAATAGCTTCCGAAAGCAATTCTTACATGGGCCCCTATCACATTTGATGTTTACCCGCCCTTCATCACTCCATTCACGCGCAACAGAGGGGCCGATCGCGAACTGAGAATCCGTAACGGCTTCCCCATCCTTGACATATAGCGGATCCTGGCGTCGTGGGTCGACATCTTTGGCATAGTATAGACTCCCAAATCCAGTAAACTTGGTGTGGGTCCATCTCCTCTGATAGTCGACAACCTGTAAAAGGATCTTGAGTTTCTTGTTTGGCTGCAAATCCCACCACACCTTTGAGAGAGGAACCCCTGGCATCTTCTCCATAACTATATATTCGGCCCCGACAGAATTCCTCTCGTCAACGCGGGCATTCCAGGCGTATACGTGCGGCGCTGGGGTCTGGAGTATATTGCGCGCAAATTCCATTGTTGCAACTTCGCTCGCAGTGGTGTAGTAAGGTATGCCGGCATTGGGATTTGGAATCTTGGCAATAACTTCCTTGCCATTGTCCATGGTAAGTAGGTATGCCTTATTGTACAAGCCATCAGGGCATTTCTCAATGTCAACACAGCGATTAGCGCCAACTGACGTCGCTGCGACGGATGCAAGCCCATCTAGACTGAACTGCACTCGTCGACGCGCCATTTGCTTGTCCTCATCAAGGAGGAAGCGTCCGCGAGTGTATTCGAAGAGTTGGCTATCTTTGCCTATATATGTACTGTTTGTCAGTGACCTAGCGAGCTGGAGGATAGCGAGCGTATCTCACCAGGAGCGTTGGTTGCCATGCCGGCAGATGGAGGATGTAATATACGTCTGACGGCAGCTGATAGGAGGTAAGGCCTTGCTAGAAATGGCATCTTCATGTTCAACGTAGGCCACCAAGGCTACGTAGTGACATAGAAAGACGAGGTGTTCAAACAATGTTCGCGTCCCTGAATTGGCTGATCCACCGTTGTCACGGCGTCGACGACCAATAGGCCACGAGAAGGGTAGATCAACGGGCATTTTCCAACGGAAAAACGTTGTTCCACCATTTTAGCGCGTTATTAGGTAGCGAGCCCCCGCCCCGAACCCCCTTTCTAGAGCCTGTCTTAGTATTTCGTTATTATAGCTACCTAGCTGGCAACAGGGATTCTACTCCCACTGCGCCCAGTTGAGCTCCTAACATAATACTAAGTCCTACAACACCTTCGGCCCTTCGGAGATTCACGGCTAAAGTCTCCAACGAACGACCGAACAAACGAATACTGGATACCAGGATGGCGAGTACGAACCACGATGAAGAGGTCTGGAGATCGGACTAGGAGTTCATGGCGTGGAACCCAGAGAACATGGGCTCCGCAACAGTGATCTCAAAAGAAGACTTCTTCCGCGCCCTGGAGAGAGATTCCGAACGCGTGCATAGAGAAATAGCCAAGGCTATGGATAGCGGAAGGTTCAACATCCAGAGATTGCGAACTGAAAGGAATGAACTGCGCGAACGTGTTCAGGAATTGGATACACAGATTAACGCCTTGGTGATGGAAAAGCATAACCTCCAACAAGCAGTTACCAACCTCGCGATGCAAGCTCACCCGCCAGGCCCACTTCATACCCTAACCCAGCACCTCGCACACCCTGCCTCGCCCTGGCTCACCTCGCTCGCGCACACGCACCCTGTGCTCGCGCGACTCTCGCCCTTGAAGTAGCGACATGGAAAGGGCAGAATTGGAGGTTTGCTATACTTATATAGAGTGGCTTAAGTACGGCTGAGCGGACGGGAAGCCCTGTTCTCTACTTCCTATGGTCGTACGTGCTCATCATATGCTGACAACATCAATAAAGGCTCATAGTTTACTCGCACGCATGACCGCTGCGCATTCTACTACCTTCTCAGCAATGGTCTTTCTAAACCTGTCCGCTATGGGAGCTGATTTTGACATAGCACAGGGAAAGTATATTTTGAGCTTTGCGCAATAGAGCTTTACGATGTCGATAACCTCTACTTCTTCTCTCGCTTCCTTTTCGGCATTCCGGAAAGTTTGGGAGGAATCTATGTGTATACGCGTAAAACCATGATGCTAACCGTATCTTGGAGTTGCCTTTGGATACATTGTTCAAGAGATCTGGAATAAACTGGTCATAAGTGTACGATACTATTAATTTTTCGGCGATAGGCGCGAAGCCGGCATTGGAAGTGTTTGGACGTTGATATTGACGACGATGTGCTTTCTCTACCATAAGGGATCATGGTGGTCGCATTTCTCTCTATTCGCGACCTATCTTGAACGAGTGCGAAATTTGCCCTCCCCCGAAGCCGCCTCACGCACGCGACAAGGCATGGCTGAAAGCTGTTGAGGGCGAGATCTCACGGCATTGATATGTCAAAAAGGATATCTAATATACATATGATTGTTTGATTGCATGGCATGCCACATCCTGCTATTCGGCTCTTAAAAAATGTCCTTTCTATATGCTCCCAACCCGTATACAATAATATCACCTCACAAAGTGGTACCAGAAACGAAAGAAGAGAGATTCAGAAACCGCGGTTCGAGTTGCACCTAGAGAGTCTACTGGGATACCAAAATTGGGTCATCCCTGAGCCAAATACTGTTTCAAATTAGGCGTGCCACGGGCGAAAGTTCAAACCCCCCGCTCTTTCAACTCGGCAAAAATGAAAAAGCTGGCCTTACAGCTCAGAGGTGCCCATTAATCCCAAACCCCATCGGCCAACTTCTCGCATGGCTTCTTCGCCACCTTCTGCAAGTTTGCCGTTGTCATTTGCAGGGTTATTCCCAAGCAGGCCGGCAACGCAATTCCATCCATCTCGTCCACCACCCCATCGCAGCACCTCATTCTTGAACCGCTCTCCGGCATCTCTGTTCGTTGATAGTTCCCCGCCCTTGAAAACATCCGACCAGACCTTATTCGCTATGGCTCGATCAAAAAGATAACTGTAATACGTAGCACCATAGCCCACCAAATGTGCAAAATAGCCTTGCCACGACGTCCGTGAGCCTGGCGGATCTGGAAGACTGCTATGAGTGGAATAGACATCATGGTAGATTCGGGTGGAGTCGAAATTTGGCTCCAAAGGCCGAGACGAGTGATAAGCCTGGTCTAGCAAAGCCATCAAAATTTGGACTTCGTTGTCCATGCCACCATGCATACTGACCCGGCTCTGCCGGTTTAATTCCATACTCTTCACCATGTGCTCCGGCAGTGGTTCATTTGTCTCCCAGTGACGTGCGTAAAGAGCCAAAACTTCAGGGGCAGTCGCAAAATTTTCCATTATCACAGACGGAAGTTCAACAAAATCAGTCGCGCAACGGGTCCCAGAAATAGTTTGCAGGTCTGTACGAGCAAGCACGGAGTGGACCGCGTGGCCCATTTCATGGAACAGAGTCTCCAAATTGTGCTCGTTTAGAAGTGATGGCGTTGATCGCGATTCTGACTGGTCGAAGTCGCATATCAAAGCGACGGTCGGCAACTGATAGAGTTTATTGGTTTCCGGCTTAATAGTTGTAGCCATACCGTCATTGGGATGAAGGGAAGATGATAGATCGGCACATTCCGCAATCTCAGCTTGGGAAATTTCGCGAGAGCCACGAAGGGTAAAGTGCGTAGGATTGGGACTCTTATAGGGCCTGGTGAAGAGATCACAGTAGATCACCGCAAGTCGTCTGTCAGATTCATCCACCACGTCAAGCCTTCGCACATCTGGGTTCCAGATTTCCCCAGGCAAAGTCTCAGTGGGAACTAGTCGAATACCATAGAGTCGCGTGAAAAGCCGGGACAATCCTTGTATCACGGTACCGATCGAGAAAAAGGCAGGAAGTAGAGTGGACTCCCGTGACCTTCTAACCCGACTATGCCGTGCTGAATATTGGTGAACATAATAAGCATGATCCCATGGCTGTAACTGTGTAGCCGAAGGGACGTCAGCCTGCTTTAATGCAAGAAGCTGCGATAATTCATCCTGAACCTGCCCTCGATTGCTGGCGTTGAGAGCCTCTAAAAAGTTAACAACGGCTTCAGGTGTTTTGGCCATTTTATCACTCAGGGTCATATGGGCATAGCTTGGAAACCCAGCGAGTTTAGCTAGCTCCGCTCGCTTCTGAAGAAGGGTCTCGAGGCGCCGAATCTGAACTTTAGACGAAGTTCGAGAAGTCACATAAATCTCCTTCCTTGTTTCTTCATCGTGGACAGAATACAAAGCAATCCTCGGAATATCACCGAACATCGGAACTGCAACTTTCCTCCATCTCTGGAGCTGCTGTATGAGTGAAGGGTCCATTCCACGAAGTTTGTTCTTATCCACAGTCACATGGTCGGTCTCGGGCTGCCTGTTCGTTACGAACATGGGGCCCAATTGACTTATTTCATTAGACAACGCAACGAATTTTTGTCTATCCTTCGGCGGCAAGTGTATAGCAGACTGCGAAAAGTCCTTTAGCAAAACCCGAGCTGCCACCTTTTCCTCTGGGCTCCAGTGTGACGTAACATTGAGATCCGCAGAAGCACGTTTTAATTGCGCGTCAAGCTCTGGTGTTGTATTCAAGACGTTCATATATTCAAACATAAGTGCATACGCCTGGGTTGCAGCATCCTGAATTTGAGGGCTAGGGTGGTTCAATTTCATAAACTCGGCCATGTCTATCACCCGACAGAGTAGGTCGCTCAACCGATCAAGGTCCCGGACCATTCCCCTGTAATCCTCGAGCGTCGAGGCAGCGATGACCTTCGCCACTATCTTCTGGCATTTTTGCAGCGAAACCTGGGCAAACTGGAGGAATCCATCAGGGCCCGTGAGGTACTGGTTCTGGAGGAGACCAGTGCGTTTGGAGGTACTGGACTTCGGCTGGGAAAATTCACGCCAGAAGGGCTCCGAATCAAAGATGAGTCGTAACGTTTGGTCATCCCGTGCCTTATCTGAAGTGCTGCTTGAGACCGTGTGCTGGCACAAGGGAGAAGCAGCCGACGCTCCTTGAAAGTAGCGCCGAGTTTCGGCGTTCCGTCGAAGGATACGGATACATTGTCGACAGGTCCACGACCTTCGATTCAAGGTCTTGAGCATTTTGACATCGCATTTGTCTGCCGGGATCTGGCAGTGGGTGGCTGGGACTCGAGAACGCTGTGAGTGTTGGTTCTGGGAGGTTTTGATCGGCGAAAAGCAGCGGCCGAAAATTCCAAGTCTTGCCGAGAACTCAAAAACATCGTTGGTGTCTCATTCAACTTCCAAAGACCCTCTCCTCCACGTCTGAAGTCTGCAATTGGGCGGAGCCAAATAACTACACGCACACAATGGTATTGCATCCACTGCTCCTACGGGTAAGGCTTTCTCCTGATCGGGATGTGTTGGCAGTAAATACTGATTTCTACCTTCAGAGAGCGGCTGCCACGAGCGCCGCAGTCCTCATGGCTGGCGGATTCGCCGCATATCCTGGACGCACATTGTACGCCGAAGCTCCGTCTCAACCATCAGTACGTCAATTGGACTTCCACTGTGTCATTTCCCCTCAGAATCAGTATATCTAACATCCTATATAGCGCCAGCGAAAACCAATCTACGATGAGGACGGCGACAGCACTCCAGTCGAGGCCCAAAAACCACTCCCTGTCACTCCGACTCCCTCCTCCACACCTCTTCCCTCAACGACCTCAAACCCCTCCAATTACGAATCTCCCACGGATCAATTAGCAAGGCAGATCCGTCAAGTAAGACTCTTCCTCTACGATCACTCCCTCGCTGCCGAGAATGCCTTCAATGATGCCCTCTCCCGTGCCCTCAACGCCGAATCAAGGTTTACCAGCACGATAGCCTCATTGGCCCCATCACGCGAGTCTGGTGAACGCCTGCTTCCCGGAAGCATTTATGTGATTGTAACTGCCATGGCCGGATCAATCGTTTCTCGAAACCGCGGCATCTTCTTACGCACAGCCACTCCCTTGACTGCGGGTACAATTGCTGCTTGGACTTTACTACCTGTTACCATGCGAAACATTTCTGATTTGGTGTGGGAATACGAAAAGAAGGTTCCTGCGCTTGCAGAGCAGCATGTGAAGGCTCGCGATGCGGCCGAAGAATCCTGGAGACAGGCAGTGGCTCACAGTGGCTACGCAAGAACCTGGCTGGAAGGGAAGATTGGAGAGGGAAGACAAACATTGGAGGAATGGATTAGCAAGGGAAGATAAATACGCCAGTCTTGAAGCTCTTTACAAAGCGGCCGACGGTTTACAACCAAAGATCTTTGAGCTCGGCATATGTATATGTACTGTAGTAGAATCTAGAGAGTTGGGGTGGCTTCCAACATTCGCATTCATTTTACCCGGTTTCGCCGTTGTCTGGAATAAAAGGGAGACGATCTACTATTGGTAAACCGGACCGTAATGGTATCTCACAAAACTCATGTAGCACAACTCAAAAGACGGCTTCTTTGACTCCCGACGCCGTTTTTCCCAAATAAAAGTGCCCCAAGAATTAGCTACTCTGCTGGGGTTGATGCGCCTTCAAGTCCAGGAGAAGTTACATTGCCTCGATCCGTCGCTTTCGGCGGAGGCGCAACCGGTGTTCCAGCCTGCGATGGCACGAAGTCCTCTTCTTTGCTTTTCTGTTCGCTTTCACGGAAGTATTCATCGAATGAGGTTGGTACAGTATGCACATGTCGAGCTTTCCGTCCATGCCGACCATGAGTCGTTGCGGCTTGGGAAACCTGCCCACTATTAACACTCGGTGAGAGAGGAGGCAGCGATGCCATCTCTGCCGGAACTAGGAAATGATTCCCCGGCTGAATTTTTGGCGATTGCTTAACTTGTTCCGTGATTCCATCTTTTGTGTCGAAGACAACTTCTCCGGGCCCCTCAACCTCCTCTCCTAGACCAACCGGTAGCCTGTGTAGAGCTCCATATCCTAATACGGCACCGAGAGCACCTTCCCCGCCCCAATTCCTATTGGGCACTATTTCCACCTCTCGTACAACGTCAAATTCGCTATTATATACCCATAAAGTGAGACTCCTGTTCAGATGGTCCTCGACGAGCTCCCCGAGTGCGGCTTCCCCTCTCAAAGTCCCACTTGGCGTTCCAAGGATGTAATCTGAATGAGGTAGTAGGCCAGCCAAGTAGGCAGGACTGAGAGGCGAGGGAATAGACAGTATGTGCCATATATGCTGTGTGGAAGAGAGAGGTGCGAGTTGCAAAGTGAGACCTAATGTGGGCTTCTCTGGTGGGATGGGGATAACGACGTTGTGCGTCCGTTGTCCCTAGAAAT